>NC_069660.1:59407333-61907333 GCF_027244095.1 Hemicordylus capensis
GGGTGGGATTTGGCTGGCTGTTTCAGTTCCTGCATCCTCAGCTCCTCAGTCTGTTTGGGCAAAGTGACCCCTCCCTCCCTCCCTGTCCTGTGGGTAGTGTGGGCTTCGGGTGGTTGTCAATTTGGGGCCTGGTAGGATTTTTTTTAGCTGTCATTGAATTGGCCATAGATGAGTCTTTTTCACCTACCTCATACTACTTCCCCATAGTTAAATAGTCTCCAGGTCACAACAGCAGGTACAGAGAGGCATAAAAGGGTAATGTATGGTTGGTGAGTACCTCAAGGCATGTGTTTGGTATGTTGAGGAGTCCCTGTGAGTCCCAAGATGCTTTGCAGCTCAGGGAGTGCTGCTTGGGCTTCCTCTGTTCTGAGGACACATCAACATTATTTCTTGTTTACACAGTCAGACAGGTGTTATTGACTGGTTTGTTTTATCCAGACATCGAGTCCTTCCCAAGGACCTGGGATGCCAGAATTTTATCATCAATACTGTTGGTTATTATAGATATCGTCGCAAAATATAGGCTGTTCCCAGTAAAGCTGCTTTTTGTAACTGGCTGATGGTGATTTCTGTGGCCCCTATGGTGTTGAGGTGCTCTTCAAGGTGTTTTGGAACTGCACCCAGGGCGCCAATTACCACTGGGATTATTTTGGTCTTTTTCTGCCACAGCCTTTCAATTTCGATTTGTAGATCTTTGTCTTTTGTGATTTTTTCTATTTCTTTTTCTTCTATTCCGCTATCCCCTGGTATTGCTATGTCGATTATTTTGACTTGTTTTTCTTTCTTCTACACTACAGTTATATCTGGTGTATTGTGTGGCAGATGTTTGTCAGTTTGTAGTTGGAAGTCCCATAATATTTTTACATCTTCATTTTCTTCAACTTTTTCAATTTTATGGTCCCACCAATTTTTGGCTACAGGGAGCTTGTATTATTTGCAGATGTTCCAGTGTATCATCCCTGCTACCTTGTCATGCTTTTGTTTGAAGTCAGTCTGTGTGATCTTTTTACAACAGCCGATTAGGTGGTCCACTGTTTCATCTGCTTTTTTACAAAGGCGGCACTTGCTGTTTGTTGTGGATTTTTCGACTTTGGCTCTTATTGCATTTGTTCTTAGTGCCTGTTCTTGCGCAGCCAGTATCAAACCCTCTGTTTCTTTCTTCAAGTTGCCATTCTTAAGCCATTGCCAGGTCTTGGTGATGTCTGATTTTCCACTTATATTGTGCAAATATTGACCATGCAGTGGCTTCATTTCCCATTTTTCTGCTCGGTTCTTGACTTGTTCTTTCTTGTAGGCCTGCTTTGTTTCATTGGTGTTGAATAGTTTTGCGTTATTGACCATTTGAAGTGCATCTTCTTCACTGTCCTTGATATATTCTTCAAGGCCTCTTTTCTCCTCCTCTACTGTTTGATGGACTTGCAGCATTCCTCTTCCACCTGAGCTGCGAGGGAAGTATAGCTTATCGACATCACTGCGGGGGTGCAGAGCATGATTGATGGTCATTATTTTCCTGGTCTTTGTCACGCCCTCGATCTCCGACAGCGAGGAGGAAGGGGAAGCTGTCAACTTTCCAGGCGATGCAGGAGTGTCTGAGGGGCAGAGCCCGGCTGTCAGTATTTATGAAACAGCTGTGGATAATGACTCTGAGCAGGCACAACAACCTGAGGCAGCAGAAATCGTGAAAGACCAATCGGAAGAAGAGCTATGTAACCAACCCCCGCTGACCCCCCAACAGCGGGGTGTCACGAGACGCATGGATCAGTGAGAGACTCTTAGGAAAAGCAAACGCCTATTGTAGAGGACTGATAAGCCTTAATTTCCTGCCAGCTGGGAGCTCTCGTGGCTTGCACTATATATCACGTCGTCAGTCGGCTACTCCCTGCTGAAAAACAACATTCATCACTATACGTCGACACAGTGCAGCCAAGTCCGGTCGAGACCCTGACAGTCTTACAATCCAGCGTCTCTAGCTCTGCCTGGGTCCAGTCTATTATTCCTGCACTATATCTGATAACAGGTATAGCCCAGGTCTTTATGGCTTGTATGGTGTTCCCGCCATTGAGTTTGGACATGAGGATTTTTCTAACTCTCCTGATGTATTCACTTCCAATTTTGTACTGCTTTCTTTTTTTACAGGTCCACTGATCTTATATCTGAGCTCTTGTGTTGTTATTGTTGCTGCACTGTACATTAGTTGGTTTGTTTCTTGCAAATTATTGGTTGTTATTTCTGCAAGTGCAGCATTGACATCTTTTAATGCCTGAGCAATTTGTTTTTTGGCAACTGTTTTTAGAGCTGGAAGTCGAACTCTGGTGGTCGTTTGGTTCGTGTGCTCAGTTATTTTTTGCTTTAGTTCTTGTTGCTTTTCTGTTAAATGGCATTTGGGTTTTTGAGGTGAAGGCAAAGGGGTGGTTGCCTGGTTTTGATTTTGAAACAGTTCAGCAACAGTGGCATCTTCTCTGGTGTTCTAGCCTTTGTTCTGTTATTTCTGTATCTGGATGCTTCTCTTTCCAAATTTGGTACATTCTTTTTAAATAACCTCTTCTAGTTGGACTAAACTTGTAATAGCAGATCATTATTTTCTTGTTGGCATTTTTTGTATATTTTTTTCGGTTAAGCGACGTTTCTTCCAGTAACTTTGCTGTCTTCAGCCCTGGTTGCTCAACTGAAGATCCTGAGTCCTGTTGCCCACTTGCCACCAGATGTCCAGGGACTATAGCACCTGGTGCGGTCCTTGTTGACCTGGGCGATGACCGATCTGGTATAGATTTATTAAAGTTACATCTCACCATATTGTTGATGGGAGAGGCACTCTTTGTCTGGCTCCTCTGGTGAGACCTGTCCAGTATGGTTGGACCTCTGGCATAGCTCTCACCTTCCTCAGAGCACACAAGCCCCACAACTACGCCAAGGTAGTGCCTCACTGGGGGCTTCCTCTGTTGGGCTTCCTCTGTTCTGAGGACACATCAACATTATTTATTCATTCATTCATTCATTCATTCATTATTATTATTTATTTATTACTATGATGCTGCTATTTACACAAAGTCTACCAGATTTACAGGATTTTGTACTTTAATTATCGGGCCCTTTCCAAGGGTCTAGCATAACCAAAGAAATATTTTAGGTTTTTAGTTAAATATATCGTCATAGTATTCATGCTGTCCCAAGTAGTGTGGCCTTCTGTAGTTGATGTGTAGTAATTTTATTGATGCCCAAGGTGTCGAGATGGTGTTCAAGTTCTTTTGGTACTTCACCAAAGGCACCAACAACTATTGGCACCACTATTGTTATCTTTTTCCAGAGCTGGTCAATTTCAATCTGAAGGTCCTTGTATTTAGTTATTTTCTCCAATTGTTTTCATCGACTAGTCTATCCCCTGGGATTGCAGTATCAATGATAAGAACCCAATTCTTCTCAATGACTGTCAGATCAGGTTTATTGTGAGCTAAATGCCTATCAGTTTGTATTCAAAAATCCCAAAGGATTTTTGCCTCTTCATTTTCTGTGACCTTCACAATCGGATGATACTTGCTTGCTGGCAATTTATAATTCTTGCAAAAGTTCCAGTGGATCATTGCAGCAACTTTGTTGTCTCTTTCCTTATAAATAGTCTGCACAATTTTCTTACAACAACCTACAAGGTGCTCAACCCTCTAATCTGCTTCCTTGCATAACTGACACTTACTATCTTTCTGGGTTTATCGATTTATGCTTTTATAACATTTGTTCGTAGCGATTGTTCCTGGGCTGCAAAAATGGGACCATCCATATCTTTCTTCGATGTCCCCTTCTTTAACCACTGTCATGTTGTGTTATTGTTGACTTTCGATTGTATGTCATTAAAGAACTGACCGTGTATGTTTTGTTGTGCCATTTTTCTTGCCGATCCCTCATCTGCTGTTTTTTGTATTTATCCTTTGATTCCTTTATTTTCAACAGTCCTTTCTTACTCACTTCCTGTAGCATTTCTGCTTGGATTTCATTGATGTATTCCGCCAATGCTCATTTTTCTTCTTCAACAGCACCTAGAAGAACAGGCCCTGCTAGGAGTGAGCCAGCATGGCTTCCGCAAAGGTAAATCTTGCCTCACCAACCTTTTGGACTTCTTTGAGAGTGTCAACGAGTGTGTGGATAAAGGTGATCCAGTTGACATAGTCTACCTGGACTTCCAAAAAGCTTTTGACAACGTTCCTCATCAAAGACTCCTGAGGAAACTTAGCTATCATGGGATAAAGGGACAAGTACATGTGTGGATTGCTAACTGGTTGAAAGACAGGAAACAGAGGGTAGGTATCAATGGAGAGTTTTCACAATGGAGGGAAGTAAGAAGTGGGGTCCCCCAGGGATCTGTACTGGGACCGGTGCTTTTTAATTTATTCATAAATGATCTAGAAGCAGGGGTAAGCAGCGATGTGGCCAAATTTGCAGATGATACCAAACTCTTCCGGGTAGTGAAATCCAAAATGGATTGTGAGCAGCTCCAAAAGGATCTCTCCAAACTGGGGGAGTGGGTGACAAAATGGCAAATGCGGTTCAATGTTAGCAAGTGTAAAGTGATGCACATTGGGACGAAAAACCCCAGCTTCAAGTACAGTATATGCTGATGGGATCCGAGCTGTCGGTGACGGACCAGGAGAGGGATCTTGGGGTTGTGGTTGACAGCTCGTTGAAAGTGTCGACTCAATCTGCGGCAGCTGTGAAAAAGGCAAATTCCATGCTAGGGATCATTAGAAAGGGGACTGAAAATAAAACGGCAAACATTATAATGCCCTTATACAAAACTATGGTGCGACCACACCTGGAGTATTGCATACAATTCTGGTCACCACATCTTAAAAAGGACATTGTTGAACTGGAGAAGGTACAAAAGAGGGCAACCAGGATTATCAGGGGCCTAGAGCACCTTTCTTATGAGGCAAGACTACAACACCTGGGGCTTTTTAGTTTAGAAAAAAGAAGACTGCGGGGAGACATGATAGAGGTCTATAAAATCATGCATGGTGTAGAGAAAGTGGAGAGACAGAGGTTCTTTTCCCTCTCATACAACACTAGAACCAGGGGTCACTCCATGAAATTGATTGCCAGGAGGTCTAGGACCAACAAACAGAAGTACTTTTTCACACAACGCGTGATCCACTTGTGGAACTCTCTGCCACCGGATGTGGTGACAGCCGACAACCTGGATGGCTTTAAGAGGGGTTTGGATGACTTCATGGAGGAGAGGTCTATCAATGGCTACTAGTCTCGGGGGCGGGGTGCCTCTGAGTACCAGTTGCGGGGGAGTAATGGCAGGAGAGAGGGCACGCCCTCAACTCCTGTCTGAGGCTTCCAGCGGCATCTGGTGGGCCACTGTGCGAAACAGGATGCTGGAGTAGATGGGCCTTGGGCCTGATCCAGCAGGGCTGTTCTTATGTTCTTATGTTCTTAACACACTGTCTGACTTACAACATTCCACATCCACCTTCATAACTTGGCAAGTACAGCCTATCAATATCACTTCTATTAATTTATTATTATCTACATCACTGTGGGGGTGCAGAGCATGACAGATGGTCATTATTTTCCTGGTCTTACGATCTATCGTCTCTAGCTATGCCTGGGTCTAGTCAATTATTCCTGCACTGTATCTGATAATAGGTATAGCCCAGGTGTTTATGGCTTGTATGGTGTTCCTGCCATTGAGTGGACTTTAAGATTTTTCTGACTCTCCTGATGTCTTCACTTCCAATTTTGCTTTTAACTTCAGTGTGTGCAGTGTTATCAGCCTGGAGAATGCCCAAGTATTTGTAATGTTCTTTCTCTTCCAGGTTCTTGATGTTGCTTCCATTGGGCAGTTCTATTCCTTCTGTTTTTGTTATTTTCCCTCTGTTCATTATTAATACAGCACACTTGACTAGTCCAAACTCTATTGCTATATCACTACTGAATATACGGACAGTGTTTAGCAGTGATTCAATTTCTGACTGGGACTTTCCATACAACTTCAGATAGTCCATGTACAGCAGAAGGTTGATTTGACTTGATGTTTTAGATGTTTGGTATCCGAGGACTGTTTTGTTTAGTATTTGTGAAAGTGGGGTCATGGCGATTACAAACAACAGAGGGGATAGTGAGTCCCCTTGGAAAATACCTCTTCTAATGCTAACCTGTCCAAGTGTCTCGCCATTGATTGTTAACTGTGTACTCCACATGCTCATTGCTTTTTAAATAAATATCTGAATGTTTTTGCTGACACCAGCAGTTTCTAAACATTTTAGTATCCATATGTGAGGCAATGAGTCGAAGGCTTTCTTGTAGTCAATCCATGCAACACTTAGATTTGTTTTTCTTCTCTTGCAATTTTCTAAAATCATTTTGTCAATTGCAGCTGGTCTTTTGTGCCTCTGGTGTTCAGGCAATTTCCTTTCTGTTTAACTGGAAGCTGCTTATTAGTTAATAAGTGTTGCATCACTTCATCTGCTATTATTCCAGTTAATAATTTGAACATGGTTGACAGACAGGTGATCGGTCTATAATTACTTTGAACTGCACCTTTTGCTGGGTCTTTCATTATGAGATGTGTTTTGCCAGTTGTTAGCCATTGTTCAATATCACCGCCTTGCAAAATGTGATTGAACTGTTTTGATAGATGTTTATGAAGGCTTGTTAGGTTTTTAAGCCAAAAGCCATGCAGTTCATCGTCGCCTGGCGCTGTCCAATTTTGAATTTTCTTTGCTCTTTCACTTATTAATTCTGGTATTATTATTAGATCTTGCATTTGTTGGTTACATTTTTTGACCTCTTTCATCCATCCTGCTTTTTTATTATAATCTATTGGATTGTCCCATAATTTCCCCCAGAATTGCACTGTTTCTTCTTTATTTGGTGTTTCTATGTTTCTTGCAGTTTCTCCTTCTATTCTTTGGTAGAAACGTCTCTGATTCGACTGGAATTGGAGATTCTGTCTGTGTTATGTAGTTCTGGCTTCATATCTGCTAATCTTCTTTGACACTGCCGTTATTTGCTGCTTTATTATTTCCAGGACTTCTCTAATTTTCCTTGAATCTAGGTGGTATTTTTGGATCAGATACTGTTTGGTGTTTCATTCTTCAGCTTCTTGTCTTTCATATCTTTCCATTACTAGCATCTGATCTAAGCCTGGAGATTTTATTTTCTAATCTAATCTTCCATTTAGGTGATGTACTGCTTTCTTTTTTTTTTTTTTACATATCCACTGATCTTATATCCGAGCTCTTGTGTTGTTATTGAGCTCGGATATAAGATCAGTAGACCTGTAAAAAAAGAGATCATGATGATGATGATGATGATGATGATGATGATGATGATTTACATTTATAGACCATCCCTTCCAAAGGCTCTGGGCAGTGCACAACAAGTTTAAAAAGAAATAAAAACAAACACCTTTTAAAACACACCACTTAAAACAATTTAAAAAACATTTTAAAACAATTCAAAACCATTTAAAACCAATAACAATACTTTAAAATGATTTAAAAATCTTGGAAGGTCAGGCCAAACAAGTAAGTTTTTAGGCTCTCTTAAAGGCCAACAGCAAGCCTAAACTGCGCCATATATCCCGGAAGTGCATTCCATAGGACAGGAGCAGCTACAGAGAAGGCCCGTTTCTAAGTCACCACTGATGTACTGGTGGTAACTGGAGATGGACCTCTCCAGATGAACTCAATGTCTGATGGGGATCATACAGAAGAAGGTGCTCTTTAAGGTAGCCCTGACCCAAGCCATTCAGGGCTTTAAAGGTAATAACCAGTGCTTTGTATTTTGCTCAGAAACATATCGGCAGCCAATGCAACTGTTTTAAAACAGGCATAATATGGTCTCTCCGGGTTGCCCCAGAGACCAGTCTGGCTGCCACATTTTGAACTACCTGAAGTTTCCAAACTACGTACAAAGGCAGCCCCATGTAGAGCATATTGCAATAGACAAGCCTGGAGGTTACCAGCTGTTGCACCACTGTTTTGAGATCATTCTCTTCAAGGAATGGACACAGCTGTTGAATCCGCCAAAGTTGATGGAAAGCGCTCCTGGCCATAGCCTCCACCTGAGATACCAGAGTGAGGCCTGGATCCAAGAGTGCTCCCAAGTGGTGTACCTGTTCCTTCTGGGGGAATGTAATCCCATCCAATACAGGGCGATCTAATTCATCCCTCAAATTCCGATCCCCCACAATAAGCACCTCCGTCTTGCTTGGATTCAGCTTCAATTTGTTATCCCTCATCCAGCCCATTAATCCCTGTAGGCAGGCATTTAGGGAGTGAATGCCATTTCCTGATGATGATAATGAGAATATATTTGGGTGTCATCAGCATACTGATAATGCCCAGCACCAAATCTCCTGATGACCTCACCCAGCGGTTTCATGTAGATGTTAAAAAGCATTGGTAACAGAATGGAGCCCTGAGGGACTTCATATAATAGCTCTCATTTCGAAGAGCAACCGTCACCAACCTCCACCTTCTGGAATATGCCTGAGAGATAGGAGCGGAACCACTGCAAAGCAGTGTCCCCTATCCACAACTCCCCCAGGTGATCCAGAAGCATGCCATGTTCAATGGTATAGAACGCTGCTGAGAGATCCAAAAGAACCAGCAGAGTCACACTCCTTCTGTCGATTCCTTGATAAAGTTCATCCATCAGGCCAACTACAGCAGACTCAAACTCATAGCCTTCTCTAAAGCCAGTTTGAAATGGGTCTAGATGATTGGTTTCCTCCAAAACTGCCTGGAGCTGGCTAGCCAGCCACCACTCTCTCAATCACCTTGCCCAAGCATGGGAGACTGGAGACTGGCCTATAACTATCCATCACTGAGGGATCTAGGAAAGGCTTCTTAAGAAGTGGTCTAATCATTGCCTCCTTCAAACAAGGAGGCATCCTACCCTCCCTCAGTTAATGATATAAACTAGACCATCTCCAACAATCTCCCTGTTAGATAGAAGCAGCCAAGTTGGGCAAGGATCCAGAGAACAAGTGGTAGGCCGCACCGCCCCAAGCAACTTGTCCATGTCCTCAGGCATCACTGGTCCAATCTAATACTGCAAGAGGGGTTACTGGATACCACTTTAATAGATGCTGCAAAAACAGTGGAGTCCAAGTCGGCCCGAATAACAGAGATTTTGTCTGCAAAGAATCCATTAAAAGCATCGCAGCTGAAAAAAGTCTCTAGAGACTGCTTTGAAATGGAAGGAGCCTGAATCAAACCACTCACAACCCAGGACATCTCTGCTGAATGTGAATCTGCAGAAGCAATGTGTGCAGACCAGAATTGGGGTTTTTTTGCCATACACACGGCTTCCACATAACCCTTCAAATGGGCTCTGTGCCATGTCCTGTCAATTTCGAGCTGAGTTCTCCTCCACTTGCGCTCTAGTCGCCTACCTTCCTGCTTCAGACCCCAAAACTCCTCTGTATACCAAGGGGCCACTTTTAAAGCAGGTCAGAAGGGAAGCTTAGGAGTGATCAGGTCTACTGCCCTAATGAGTTCCCTATTCCAGGTTCTCACCAGGTTATTGACAGAATTACTGGCAGGACCAACATTAAAAAACCCCCGAGGCTTTTTGGAATCCTACTGGGTCCAGCAGCCATCTCAGACGGACCATCTTAATAGGTCCTCCACCCCTGCAGGGCTGGGTTGTAGCTGTGAAACCAACCTTAACCAGGCAGTGGTCCATCCATGACAATGGGAAAACCACAGGATCCCCCACCCACGAACACCCTCCTGATCTGAACAAAAGACCAAATTGAGTGTGTGATCGGCAACATGAGTTGATCCTGAAACTAGTTGGGATAGGCCCAAAATTGTCATGGCTGCTATGAACTCCTCAGCTACACCAGACAAGTCAGCCTCACAATAGATATTGAAGTCCCGCAGCACTAAAATTCTGGGTGACTCCAACACTAACTCTGCGACCAGCTCTGTCAGCTCAGTTACGGAGTCAGCTGGGAAGCAGGGTGGACGCTACACCAACAGAATCCCCAATCTATCCCTAGTTGTCAGCCTCAGAAATACACACTCAGTGTAAGTCAACTGTCGCACAGGGGCCCTGGTGAGGGAAATGGTATGCTTATGGACCACAGTCACTCCACCCACTTCCCCTAGCCTGCTCCACAACAGAGTAGCCTGGTGGGAGAAGCTGGGCCCAAACCGGGCCACAAGTCTCCCTCATCCATGTCTCAGTTATACAGGCCAGGTCAGCTCCGTCATCCGTGATCAAGTCATGGATGATTTTGGTCTTATTCTGAACCAACCTGGCATTGCAGAGGAGTAAGTCTAGGTTCTGTGGGTAGATGGAACTGCTCTCCAAGGCGAGAGACAGGGCAGCCGGAAGTGGAAACAGTTACTAAATTACAGATTTCCCTTCCTCTGTAATGGCCAACTGCTCTGCCAATGCCAATTCTTCTATTCCCCACCACAACAGTAATGGCTGCCCCAGATCTCTCAGAAGCACCCCGTCCATCACCCTGCCTAAGAGAACCCAAACACATTAAAACAAAAGGCGTGGCACTACCCAATAAAAGGAGGACTAACAGACTTTAATCCAGACCCCCAACCCCACCTTAATATAACTTTCCCCCAACCCCAGTCCCACACCAAACATCCAGCACCAAAGGCCGCCCCCTTTAGTGGCTGGCTTTTGTGACCACCTGCAGGCAGTCTGCCAGCTACCCCCTGGTGGGCCTTCCAATTTATGCTCCCAAAGGATCCAGAAATCTCCCCTTTCACAAGAGATCTCTGGTCCTCAGGGACAGGTGGAATCAGTCAAGCACTCAGGTGGGACAGAAGAGCAAGCAACCTGCAAGCAAGGTTGTCTTCAGAAGTTTTGGGGCTGCAAAAACAAAGCAGGAATCGGGAATGTGCAGGCAGGGTGAGAAGGCTGTTTTTCGTCAGGAGAGGTCAGGGAAGCTGACAGAATCTACTCCGCTTCTCCTCCTCACCCTCTTCAACCTCCCCCACAAAAAGTCTTAAAGGCTTTTTGGCTTGGGAGGGGTTATGCCTTATGCAGATTCCTTGACATTAGGCTGGAGAAGAAGGGCAGGATCTAACACAGGGTTGATGCTATCTGGAGCCAAAGTGTGCCACTCTATGCATTTTAGGTGGGACTTGCACCTTGGATAGTGAGTCTCTTTACTGCATTGTAGGGGGTAGAGAGCCAATCCCCTTTGCTTCATTTGATTTGTCTAATTATCAATAAGGTCGTAGCCAATTTAACTGCATATCTTGCCTCATGTCTTCATTGGTCTGGGTTCAATAGGACATATTAGGGGACCTATACATTGTACACAATAGGAATGTGCAAACCAGTTTGAGTTCAAGCTGGTCTGACATTGAACTTGGTCAGTTCAAGGGCTTGCCCCTGGCTCACCCTTGAGCTGAACCAGACCTGGTTCAGTTTGAACTTCAGCTGAACCCCATTCTGGCTGGTCTGAGGGTTCTGACAAAAATAAAATAAAATTCTTAACAACTCACCACCTCTGGTGGGTACTGCTGCAGCCACTGGGTAGTCCCTGGTGATTCCCCCCCACCCACTGGCCTCCCCCCAGTCTCCAATCAGCCCGGTTCGGGCAGTTTTAGTCCCTTTGTGGCCCATTCTGGACCTCTTTGTGCTAGCGGCAACCATTTTGGAGGCCACCATGCATGCATACTGGCCTTCTGCATGGCTTGGTTCACATGAAGAGGCCCAGCATGAAGTGGACCAGCACGGGCCACACAGGAACAAAAACGGCCTGACCTGGGCCGATTGGAGACTGGGAGGGGAGGCTGGCAGGGGAAGGAAGAATTGCTGGAGACCCAGCCTTCCCACAGCCATGGCCACACACACCCAGAAGCGGTGAGTTGTTAAAAATATATTTGTGTTAGAACCCTCAAACTGGCTCAAATTTGAGACGAACCAGGGGGTATGTTTTGGGGGTTGCAAAACCAAACATGCCCAGTTCCATTCGAGTCCACTTTAGACTTGAACTGAACCGGGCATACCAGTTTCATGCACACTCCTTGTACACAATGCAAATATTTATCTATAGATCCAATGTTCCCTCGAACAGGGATTCCCAGATGTTGACTACAACTCCCAGAATCCCCATTCAAAGGTCAGTGCAGCTGGGGATGCTGGGAGTTGTAGTGAACAACATTTGTTATCCCTGTTAGAGGGAACAGTGTCTAGATTTCTCTTGGGGGCCTACAAAGATAGTCTGATAGAGTTGTCCTTGGGCCTGATCTAGTTGGACTTTTCTTATGTTCTGTATGTTTTTAAACCTCTATTGCTCACAGCAAAACTTTGTGGATGATTAGTCTTTTTAAGAAGCCATGCTTTTCACTCTCTCCCCAAAGTTAATGAAAGTATGCAGCTGGACATTCTGAGTGAGAGGTCTTGCTGGCCTTTGACATGGTCTTATTTTTATAGACTTGGGGATAAAATCTTTATTTTATTGTACAACCATCCTTTTAATCTGTCTTCCTTTCCCCCAAATTGTCTGATTGGAATAGGCAGGTAGGAATGAGGAATTATCCAGAGATATGAGTGGGGAAAGATATTTATTTGGAGTCTGAGATATTGTGTTTTCAGCGTAATCTAAGTTATTTAGATGAATAAAGCCAAGGATACAGCACAGGACTATATGATCAGAATGCCTCAATACTCAAGTTCCCATTAGTTTTGGTTTGAGTGCTACCCACTATTTTTTGTGTTTGTACCAGTTGCCTACTGTGCATCAAATATTCCTGTAACTTTCCACAGGACATGCAGTGCAATTGACATGTTTGTTTTCATGCTGCATGCATTTTGCTGCTTCACTTCCGTGCATTGCTGATTTATAATCCAAATGTGTGGTTGGTTTGTGAAAATGATAATGCAAAAGATTAGGAGGATCCAGGTCTGGGAAAACAAGCCTTGACAAAATACCAAATTCAGACATTGAGCAGCAGGCTGCTAAACTACCAAACAGGGGAAGAAAATGGGTTCATTGACTTGTGAAAGCCCCAGAGCTGGTTTTGGAATTTGCAATGAGTTGCTCACTGGAGCTCAGTCTGTCAAGCAACATATGCCCTTAAGATGAAATGTGAAGATCTCAGTGGAGCAGACAGTTGGCATGACCTTTATGTTTCCTTCCTTAGTAAAATGCAAGTGAGAAACTGCTCAGTGAATAGATCATTGGAATTGAGAAGCCTGAGTTGAACTCCCTGATTGGCCAGAAACAAGCCCTCTCCTTCAACCTCAGTTCATCCATCTAAAAAATGGAAATTAATGGTATGCACAAATCAGATTTTGCAATTCGTTTCAAGCTAAAAAATAATAATTCTCAAACTGATTAATTGAAACAGTGGCCAAAGCCAACTGTTTTGACAAATCAACTTCGAATCACTTGAATCCATAGAGAACAATGAGGAACATGAAACACCCCATTTTTCCTCATGGGTAGGTCATAGGGACACCAAAGTGTGTTGGATGGTAGGGCAGGATGGGTGATACCTACCACCCAACCCACAAAAGAAATGGGCAAGCAGGAGATATTAAACAACCTTTTCTAACCTTTCCCCAAAACCCTCATAGGATTCTATGGCGGGGTGTGTGTGTGTGGAAAGCTTAATTAAAAAATAATAATCACCAGTTTGCCCATTTCTTTTGTAGGTTGGGTGGTAGGTCACACCCATTATGACATACCACCCAACCCACATTGGTGTCCCTAGGACCTACCCAATAGTTCCCTATTGTTCCCTATGGCCGAAACAAACTGCACTCACAGAGTGCTCATGACAAGATTTGTAGTGCTACTTGCAATGCATCTTGCAACTTTGACTTGCAGCTTTCTTCCACCAGAGCAAAAAGAGTAGGGGCATCCACCTACCCTTTTTGGTCCAGTGGAAGAAAGCTGCTATCTTGTGGCATCACAATGGTAGCTGTAGACTTGCACCCAGTGCCTAACAGCAGATATGACTCACCTGGCTGCAGCCCCAGAAGGGACAAGCGCATCCAGTATGACAAGGTTCAAATTATGCACCACACAACGGATGGACACAAAATGAGCCTGCTTGGCTGCCCTATGTTTGCAGTATTGTCAGTGACCGTGAACCCTCAGAAAAGATTTGGCTGCCCAGACAGCCATCCCTCCACCTGGTGATGCATGGCCACCAACAGTTCATCTGCTGTGTCCTCAGTGTCCAGAGCCTGTGGGGCTGGTCTACAAATCCACAGTGAAAGGCATGCTGGTGTCAAGTCCTGCTGCACACAGCATCCCTGACATGGCTTGTCTGTACCAACATTGGCCTGGTACAGGGAGGGCACCACCCGCCTGCTGAAGGTGATGCATTATAGGATGTTGTAAACGGGGGTAAGCAGTCAGAGCAGCTGTTGGAAACCAGCATTCTCCACCACCTGGAATGGCTGGTCATCCAATGTGATCATCTCCCCAATGGCCTCGGTGATGAAATAAGACTCTGGGAGACCAGACCACTTGCCCACCGACGGTACTCCTTGCGCAGGCAATTTCCCTTGCTTGGGAGCACAAGCATATACGTTGCTACTACTCAAGGGCACATGAGGCCTATTGGTGCCAAGAGGAGCAGCCCCCCCCCGATGATGCCATCACAGGTGCTGCAGCATCCCTATCGTGGTAAGTTGCTTAGGGTCCTTACCCCTTCTGACCTGTGTGCTGCAGTGGATGCAGACAGCATGGTGTGGTCACAAGGGCAGAAATGAAAGTGGTCCTATACCATGCTGCTATTGGTACGGGACCATTTTGGTGATGGTGGCTGCTGGTTCATTCTGGAGCCGCCGCCACCCTCAGTCTTCAGCTGAAAAGTGAAATGACTTCCTCCTGCTCCTCCTCAGTGTCAGACCGGGGTGTCACACTTTCATTGGGGCTTGGGGAGGATGGAGAGTGTGATCTGGCTGGGCTCACAGCCACCACTGACATCTCCTACTCTGCTGCCACAGAAAGATCTTCTTCCCTGACAGGGGAGGACTTCCCCCCTACTTCTACCTCAGCCACTACAGGCAGCTGCACTGCAGCAGGACCAGGCTCCTCCAGTAAGGTGCGCCTGCGCAAAACCACATGATGACGCAGGGAGTAGACACTTCTTGCTGTTGCCCATCATGACGAGCAGTATCACCCCTCTCTCTGACTGCCACTCTGCTCCTGGCTGTGCCTCACACCCTCCCGGACATCTTGGGATGGACTGTTTATGCTGTGTGTGCCACACACAGTGCTATCTACATCACTGTAGTGCACACACAGAAGCTAGAAAAATTAAATCCCCCTAAATAAAGAAGCAGACTACATGAAATTCCTCCCTCCCTGCGCCTTCCCCCCAGCCAATTAGGGCACAGTTGCCCATGACAACACTTGATCTGTATGATAACAAACCAATCAAGAAGCAAGGAGAACTCAAGCCAATCAGCAACCAGTGCCAGAAAACCAATCAGCAAAGGGAAAATGGGACTTAAACTGGTGCTTTAATCATTCAGATTGATTTGAGCTCAAATTAGGGTCATTTTGATTCCAACTTGAATCTATCCCTTTATTTCAAGGACAATTTGATTTGCATTCAAATAACTCAAAACTAGCTGGGCTGGGTGCAGAGCCTCTCTCCCCTGCCCCACTTCTCCCCCCCACCTGCGTGGTCTCTGGCCTGGTCCAGAAAGCTGGCCTGCCACCTCCTCCCACCCGCCAATTCCCAGGGGGCAGGCTGGCCCGCTGCCACCTGTGGCCAGCCCGGCTCGCCACCACCTGTTGCTCCTGGTGGCTGGCCTAGCCTGCCACTGCCTGCTCCCACTGCCACCAGCTCCCATCAGCCAGCCGCTGTTAGCCCGCTACTTCAGCTGCCCACCCATGGTTTCTGGCTGGCGGGCTGGCCAGAAAGCCAGCCCGCCACCACCTCCTCCCTCCTGCCCTTCCACCTGGTCACGGCGGCTGTCCTGCCAGTGGCCACATCCCTATTTTCTCCCCCATCCAGTCGCTAATTGGCAGCTGCTCACAGAGTCTCGTGAGAGCTGCCACACATGGGATTAGCGATGGGTACACCTAGGAGAAATAAATATATAGATGGCCCATTCTGAGCTCAAATAAAATTGAACTGAATTGTTTTGCACATCTCTAATGGGAATATTAATGATCTACCTCACAACTCTGCTATATTGGAAATTGAAAGCTTTATTATATTGGAGGGGAAGGGAGCTATAAATTGTTCTTTTTATTCCTTGGAGGAAAGCTGGGATGAAAATAGAATAAACAAGTAAACAAACAGTAACATGTGAAAGGATTTTGTGGTGAAGTCTCTAACAATGATTTCCTGAGCTGTTCTGACATCATGGAGTGCTCACAAACATTCCAGATGCTCAGGAAAGAAGCTGCTAGCAGCACAATATTTGTATCTCTGCTTCTGGGAAGCTCCCTTTAACATTATAACTTTGCATATGCACTTGACTAGGAATAATAGGTCAGAAGAATCAAATTCAAATTAACTAGAGGGCCAAATTAATCACTCAGCAGAAGTCTATGAGTCACACCCAATGTTTTTCACCAAATATGTCAATTCCATTTTAATTAATGGAACAACAATCCTTTCTAGACCTTTCCCCCATGCTCCCTTCCCCATGCCCAAGCAGGGAAGTGCTCAGACTCACAGTGAGGGAAAGAAGGAAGAAGAAACAAGACTCTAAAAGAGGATCAACACCCAGATTCTTTTTTCTGATGCCGGCCTATGTGCTTACTAGGTAGGTAGTGGACAGGCAAGATGACTTTGGAGCCTAAAGGACTGTGAGCCAGAATGCCAAGGATCTGTAGAGTGGCCAGGTTCATACCCTGTTAAATGTTGCATGGAAAGGAAATGTCTGCCAGTGCCAGTACAGTTTCTAAATTCATGTGAGTTTGGTCTGTTGCCAGCAAGCTGCAAGGCTCTGTCTTCTCCTTCAGTAACTTCCGTAGGTTTGCTTCTCTTTCCTCTTCAAAGAGTCTGAGTTCTGAGGAACCAGGTCTTTGGGGGCAAATTCATTGAGGCCTAATGTATCATTCTATCCAAAGGGAGCAAAGGGAACTTTTCTTGAAGGGAATTATATGTGTGTGTCACTGGAATGCTGTTGGGCAAAATCAAAATTTAAAAAAATGTGGAGGGAGGGAGAAAGAGAAATTCAAAATATGCTAATTAGCTTCACCAATATGACTAAATAATTTTCCTCTAGGTTTGTGTCTTGTCCTTCAGATTTTGCTTGTCAGCAAAAACAAAAAGGCAATTTCTTACACCAGTGACTTGCCTGAAATGTGTGTGGGGGAAACAAATGGATTGACAGAGAGGTTTTTTTTTTTTTTAATCCTTTTAAGATTTATGGGCTGCAAAGCAGAAAGGAAGTAACTGAGTGAGCAAATGAAGGGCAAGGAGATATTAATATATTTTGGCCAATGAGAAGCAAATGGGCTGACAGGAAGAGTCTGATTAGGGCAGTGTCACTCATGAAACTTGAATATGAAACTTGGATCTTCCTGCCTTTGGGGGAATTCAGCTATTTTCTCCTCAATTTCACACATCTACAGTGGGATAAATAAGTAACACAAGTTTTCCTTAGAGAGGAACTGTGGGGAGAGATAAATACACTTGCCAATTTCCTGAGTGGTTGGAAGTTCCATGGGCATCAGTAGGTACCAGGTTTTGGCTTTCTCAGAAGGCAAAATCACTGGGGCTTGCAGCTTTTGGTTTATTTACAAATACACTGGTTGAGCAGCAGATGCAGGCAAACAGCCAGGCAGCAAGTTCACTCCCTCATATGAGATTCCCAAATAAACACTTTGTACCCCATAAACTGCTTGTAGCCCTTGGTTCTCTCCCCTCCCCTCCCTCCCTCCCTCTCAGATTCTCTCAGTCTGCCACTCATAAAAAGCTGAAAAACTACAGTCTACACTCAGCCAGCACCTTACAGAGCAGGGGTCTAGCAAGAAGGCCCAACAGTAGGGAAGGGGTCCAGCAGCAGAGCAGGGAGCAAGGCAAGGAAGGGCAGCAATGGAGGGTGTGGAAGAATTGCTGTCTATCCCATGGCTTGCCACCACATGTGGAGGATCCGCCCTGCTGCTAATACAAAAAATGGATCTTCCTGAAAATTATAAGTTTAACCACTGCCACTAAGTAGACTTTTAGGCTTTTGGCTGAGTCTACTACAACAACCTTTCAAACATCTGTTGCCAAAAACAAACCTTGGTAGAGCAGTAAGGCCTAAAGGCCATCTTATTTAGGTATTATTTATTTTTCAATGTAAGTGCTTTGAGAATTTTGTTGAAGAGCGGTATATAAATATTTGTAGTAATAGCAGGAAAGGCATGGGGTGGAGTAAACAGAAGTGACCGTTTTTTAAAAAAAATAAACAAGTAATTTTACTTGGTAATTAAAGTAATTTACTTTGTAATGAAAGTAAAGTTAAGCTGGGTGATAAGTGCTTCTAGACCTTATTCCTTATAGCAGGCCTGCTCAACTTCGGCCCTCCTGCAGATATTGCCCTACAACTCCCATAATCCCTGGCTATTGGCTACAGTGGCTGGGAATTATGGCAGTTGTAGTCCAAAAACCGCTGGGGGGGCCTAAGTTGAGCAGGCCTGCCTTATAGCAAGGGTAGACAACTTGAGGCACGCCAGCTGTTGTTGTTGTTGCTGGGGATTTGAACCAGCAACTGCTGGCTTGATAGTCAAGTCATTTCCTCACTGTGCCATTGGGTTTGAATCACTGCTGGTATGTTTCCCAGACTATGGGAAACACCTATATTAGGCAGCAGCAATATAGGAAGATGCTGAAAGGCATCATCTCATACTGCACGGGAAGAGGCAATGGTAAACCCCTCTTGTATTGTATCAAAGACAACCACAGGGCTCTGTGGTTGCCAGGAGTCAACACCAACTTTGCAATTAGTTCATTTTACATCAATAGTTATTTAACAAGTTTAGTACAACAACAACAAAAACCACCAACCAAAATAGCATAAGGAATAAACAAAATGTGGTCAAAAATGCATCCTCTAACCTGACTTTTACTGTGCCCTAACTTAGAGTCCTTGGCAATCACTTCAGTGATTCCGGCTTTTCGTTAATTCAGCCTCAGATTGTTTTCTTTTTCACAGTTCTAAGGTTCAGCCCAGTCTGGTTATTTTTATGAGTGGTTTCAGCTCTGCAGACAGACTACACTAAAGTGTTTTAACAGTTCTGATTACAGCACCAATTTTGATAAACCATCATTCTGTGCAATTCCTTCCTTGGATTCTTCACTGAACCTCACACCATGCTCACCAACTTGTCTTCTGCTTCTGACCCCTTGTCCAGCTCTGTTCCTCCCCTTGTCCAACTCTGACTGCTGCAGACAACTCTCTTCCAACTCTCCAACATGTAAATCTTCAACTTTCTTTCTGCAACTCTTTCTTCTTGACTGTTTCCCCGACTCTTCCTCTCAAAGATTCCAAACTCAACTAACCCACTCTCTAAGCAACCCTTCCATATATACACAAGTTTGCTCCAACAGTTTTTTAAAACAATCCAATCAGTGTAACTCAAGGTTCCCTCCATTTTTCAAAACTTCCTGTCACTCCCAAACCAAACTGTCTAACTGACATTCTCAAAGTGAATGTGGTGACATCCAAGATTTGGTGACAGCCAACAACCTTGATAGCTTTAAGAGGGGTTTGGATAACTTCATGGAGGAGAGTTCAATCACCAGCTACTTGTCAGAGGATCTCTGAGTACCAGTTGCAGGGGAGTAACAGCAACAGCAGGGGAGAGGGCATGGCCTCAACTCCTGCCTGTAGGCTCCCAGTGGCATCTGGTGGGCCACTATGTGAAACAGAATGCTGAACTAGATAGGGCCTGATCCAGCAGGGCTGTTCTTATGTTCTAAAGTGAAACTAATAGTACAGCAGGCATAAATGCTTGACCCTGCCAGCATTCTTTGCAACATAGGGACTTTGCAAGCATTTATACACAGAAATCCTATTTACAATAATGGAGTAGTCTGGGAATATCAGTTCAATTCATAATATAATCATTTACAAGGGCTTATTTACAAAACCAAGATGTCTAGGCCCAATTCCTCCACAAAGAGCAAGGCAGACAGCTCTTCCTCCAGAGATCCAGAGGCAGAGTGAAACTAGGCAGGCAGGCAGGCAGTTCCTGGCTTTAAATAACTCCATCATCTCCCCCCCCTGCAGCCAATGAGGGCAGAGTTACCCTGAAAATACTTTATATCAATCAGTCAATCAATCAATCTCTTTATTTCGGTCAGTAACCAGCATGAGATTAAAACAAATGTAAAAGAGAGGACAGTCAAACTTCTATTGCAAACAATAACACCAAATAAATTTTAAAAAGTCCTCCACAGCATAGATCAGGATACTGAAAATACTACTAAAATAATTGAAGATAAAAGAGGCAGCAGTATTTCCTACTTATGAGGCTATTGCACACAAATCAAAACTCAACGAGTTGTCTTCTCGACTCCTAAATCTGAGGGAGGTTAAACAATTCTGGAGCTCTGGAAGATATTGTCATTAAATTTACAGCTGATATACAGGTGATACCAGTACCTGCATGCCCACCTGCAGCTAGCCACATTATAGCTACAAGTTGCTCTGGCCTTAGATCCATCGCCTATTTTCCAATTATTAAGTTCTTCCGCAAACGGAGGGCTGCACTGCAAAATTTAGCTACCTGTCTGGTAGCGCAGGAATTGCTTCCTTCCAACAGCATGTCAGTCATCTGAGAAGAATCAAGACCTGGGCATTTGGCTATCAAGGGGTAAATGAGATCCCGGCTCAGGTCTCTATAGAACAAACATTCCAATAGCACATGGGTGATTGTTTCCACTTGACCCTCACCACATGGGCAGAGCCTCTCCCCATAGGGAATCCCTCTATATCGGCCTGTACTTTATATTGAATGACAACAAGCCAGCCAGAGCAAAGGAGATTGCAAGCCAATCAGAAGGCAATGTCAACAGACCAATTGGAAAGGGAGAAAACTAGTAAACACACCAGATAAAATGATGGCTACCACAGACATTCAAACTATCAAACTAGTTCAAATTGGTTCGAATTGAACCAGGTCTGATCTGTTTAGAATGCAGACCGGTCACCTTTTTTTTCTTTTTTTTTTTTGCCAGTCTGGTTCATGATCAGAACTGGCCAAGTTAGAAATGAATCCAATTTTATTCAAACCAGTTTGGCACATCCCTACTGATTAATATAACTCCTCATTCCCCTATTGGCCAAAAGATGTCTCTGCAGTGCTAAGAGTCAATGCTGTAGAAGCTGCCTTATTTCAGATGATAGATTCATTTAGCTCAGTATGTATACACTGATTGGCTGCACCTCTCCAGGATTTCAGTTGGGGATTTCCCAGTCCTACCCAGAGATGTCAGGGATTGAACCTGAGACCTTCTGTATGCAAATAAGATGCACTTCAACTGAGCTATGGCCCTTCCCTTACATCAGCAACCCACCAGCCCCAGTGCCCAAGATGGAGCATCCTTTCCAGGCTCAGATAGCTTTTCACTTTCCAGAGAAATCTTCCATTAAGGAAGCATCACTCCCATTAAGGAATGTTAGATTTTTAGCCAGATCTAAGAAACTGGCTGGGCAATGCCTTTGGGCAAGACCAGAGTGATAGACCCATTCACCAGCAATCAGACTCCATTCTCACAATAGTACATTAAAGATAGTTGGGCAGAGTCAAGGATCACAACAAGAACAGATATTTAAAGTCATCAAGGCTCATGAAACAGAACATTTAATGGCTGAAATTGTCACTATGTGAAAGCTACTGTGTCAATGGTCCTGAGCTTGCACCAGACAGCTCTTGTTGTCCCTAGACTGCTCAACTTCGGCCCTCCTGCAGATGTTAGCCTACAACTCCCACAATCCCTGGCTATTGGCCACTGTGGCTGAGAATTATGGGAGTTGTAGTCCAGAATAGCTGGGGGGCCTAAGTTGAGCAGGACTGCCATAGAGCTTCTATGATCTTTTTTCATCCTTTGGTTCCATCACAGAAGCTGAATTACAAGTTATTATCTAGCCTTTCAGCATGCCAGCTACATTCTATAATACATTCATGGTTTTCAAAAAACATTGTTGCAGGTCCTACTTGTACTTTTTATTTCAACAGATCCCCTCCTGTTTTGCTGCAATATTCTCTGAAATGTGTTGTATGCTATTTCTTTTTGTTCCCCCCTTCCCCATTTATTTCCTTTAAATGAATGCAGCTGGTGCATTTTTCTAAACGAAAAGTGTCAGAGCCAATGACTGCCTAGAAATGTATGCCCTTTGAACTAGAACTTCCCCCACACTACCTTGTTCCCAGATGGCTGTTTGTTTAGTGTTTAAAAGGATATATACTCTGCATGCGTCCGGAAGACATTTAATACTTTACGATTATTTCACAATTTTCTTGCTTTAAAAAGATGTTCAAAATGGAATCCTGGCAAGTCCTGAATGTAGTTATATTAATTCATCTTGCGGCTAAACTGCACATCACATAACTATCTGGCAATGAATTCATGTAATGTGATCATGTGCTGGGGGGAGCTTTAACTCTTAGGCCCCCACCACAGTCTTCATCATGTCCAACGTAGTTGCTGTTTCCCTGGGAAAACATTTATTGATATCTAGTTTATAAGAATCAAGTACATCAACTGTTTAAGTTGTAAATGTCAAGTACATCAGCCCCAATCATGAGCTTAATGTGATATCACAATAATATCTGGAAACGGCTCTACGTTTTACATAGTGATAATGTTTGCTGCAGCTACTTCAGTGTAACACTGAACAAAAAGGTGAAATTCTTTAAATGACTGACATCCACAGCATCCACAGGAGGCAGCGCAGATGGTCAAATATTGCATCCTCTTCTGTGTGCATGATCACAGCAACAGTGTGGAAACTCTCTGTAGCGCAGCTGCCTCTTTCTAACATGCCACCAGTAGGTTGCTCTGATGTCAGTCAATATTTTACTATTTTGCATAAACACTTGTTTAAACATTTGTTCAGACCTCACCATGTCCAGTTAACAAGATCACAGGTATATTATTATTATTATTATTATTATTATTATTTTAAAAGAAACAACAATTTATTTGTTAGCTGCTGCATAAAAAATTCTTCTCTGAGGCTCACAACACACTATTAAAGCATAAAATAAAAACACATGACACATTAAAAAATAACAGACCAAATGGTGGCGGAGGGGTTTGAGAAAATGCAAAGCAATTTTAAGACTCTTTTAAAATCAGTTTAAAAATCAAATTTAAAAATCAAAATTTAAAAGGCCTGAGTGAACAAAAAGGTCTTTACCTGGCATCTAAAAGAACAAAGTGATGAACCCAGGCAAACCTCACTTGGGAGGCTATTCCATAAACAGGGTGCAACCATGGAAAAGGCCCACCCCACCCATGCCACCTCGTTTGGCAGCGGCACTCAGAGCAGGGCCACCAGAGATCTTAAGGTCTGGATTGGGACATATGAGACAGGGTGCTCTCTCAGGTAGCCTGGTTCCAAGCTATTTGGGGTTTTAAAGGTTAAAGCCAGCACTTTGAACTGGGCTCAGAAATGGACTGGGAGCCAGTGCTCCCAGGTATCTGGCCTGGGGAAAAATAACTCTGCCTGAGACCTTGGAGAGTTTCTGTCTAGATGGACTGATGGTCTGATTTGGTATAAGACAGCTAGAGGTTGAGGTTAGAGCAAACTGGGCTCTGGGGGGATTCGGTTCCTCTGGGACAGGGGATTTTATCTGTCTATCTATCTATTGATCCATCGATCGAATGATCTATTTGAAATGTGCTTGAAACTAATTTTTTGATTCATTTCTAATTGATATCTAATTCTGAAAATTCATTTTGAATTTGAATCAAATTTCAATCTGGTACAAAAATGCAATTCAAATTTGAATCTAATTTAAATCAATCTGACTCTGTTTTGGCACCTTTTTTAACCAATCAGGGGGCCTGAATGGTTTTTTAAAAGAGGCCAAACAGCTCTTGAACTGAATTGGAATCAAATTTCAAATATTTTATTTGAATTTGAATCAAATTGCCCTTTTAAGGGGTGATCTGATTCAAATCCAAATCACTCGAATCACCCAGATTTGAGTCAAATCAATTCAAATTTGAATCGATTTGCACATCCCTTCTATCTATCTATCTATCTATCTATCTATCTATCTATCTATCTATCTATCTATCTACTACCCCAAACTTCTGTCTCTGGACGGTTTACAGAAAAATAAAATAAAACAAAACAGAAATTAAAATTTTAAAACAATTTAAAACCAGAAGTCTAGTTAAAAAGTTTGGATGAATAAATGCCTCTTTAAAGACTTCTTAAAATTTTTCAGAGATGAGGAGGCTCTTATTTCAATAGGCAGCACATTCCAGAGTCTTGAGGCATCTGTAGAGAAGACCCATCCCTGTGTAGCCACCAGATGAGCTGTTGGCAACTGTAGACAAACCTCTCTGGATTATCTCAATGAGCAATGGGACTCATGGTGAAGAAGATGTTTTCTTAAATAACCTAGGCCTAAGCTTTTTAAGCTTTATAGTTTATAACCAGCACCTTGCATTTTGCCGAGAAACAAATTAGTAGCCAGTACTCTTTCAATATTGGAGTAATATGGTCTCTCCAAGATGACCCAGAGACCAACCTGGCCTCTGCAATCTGTACCAACTGCAGTTTCTGGACTATGTACAAAGGAAGTCCTACATAGAGTTCAATGCAGTAATCAAGTTTGAACATTGACAGCATATGTACCATTGTTCTGAGGTTGTTTATGTCAAGAAACGGACCCAGATGCATATCAGTTGAAGCTGATAGAAAGCACCTCTGGCCACCGCCTCAACCTGGGATACCAGGAAGAGGTTTGGATCCAGTAGCACCTTCACAATGCATATCTGTTCCTTCTTGGGAAGTGTGACCCCATCCAGAACTGGCAGATCAAAATGGCCTCCTGAATTCCGAACCTGCAGAATAAGTACCTCTGTTTTATCTAGATTCAGTCTCAGTTTGTTATCCCTCATCCAGCCCATCACTGCCACCAGGCAGGCATTTAGGGAGGTTATGCCTTCTCCTGATGATATTGACATGGAGAAATTGATTTGGGTGTCATCAGCATACTGATAACATGCTGCACCAAATGTCCTGATGATTTCTCCTAGTGGTTTCATGTAGATATTAAAAATCACTTGAGACAGTATGGAGTCTTGGGGGACACCATGTAAAAGTTCAGATTTTGAAGAGCAACAGTCTCCAAGGGACACCATCTGGAATCTCCCTGAGAGGTAGGAGCGGAACCACTGCAAGGCAGTGCTTCTGACTCCCAGCCCTCTCAGATGGTCCAGAAGGACACCTTTAACTTTTCCTGTTGTATCATACTGTTATGTTATAAAGTCATAACCCTTTGAACAGTATGAGCTGAAATGCTAAATATAGACTAACCTGGTAATCTTCACACAGTCCCTTCATAGGAGACAGCCAGCAGTTCACAATTGGAATCAAATCCTTATTCCAATAGCCCATGCTGTGCCAGTTGACTGTATGAAAAATAGCTTCCAAGCTGCCCATCTCATTCCTGGGGAGAGGGAGTCAAATACTAAGAAGGGAGTTTGGGACAGTTCTACTTTAATAATCAGAGTTGCTAAATCATTTATTTGTAAAAGAAAACTAATGCAACCCTGCCAGCAACAGCCATCCCTTTTACTGAGCACAGAATCGATATGGCATCAAGTGGTTTGGGATGTTATTAATCAGAAAACTAGCATGTGGGAACTGGGAGATAATAACACTGTCACCAAGCCAGCATGAACCTGTGGAGCAGTGAAGCTGGGCTTGGGGTAGTTCTAATTACTCCTCAGGACCATGTTTACCTTTTGGCTGCTTTATAGACCAAACTCCCAGCTGCGCCTAGCTGTTTTCATGTCACAGCCATTGAAGCCTGTACTCGAACAAAGTTTTCCCAGTGACTGAAAGAGCAGAACTAGGAAATCCACTCACTGGTGCATCCTCTAAATAAATGATTGACTGACTGACTAACTAACTATCTAAATAACTTCTGTTGACAGCTCAGAGACTTCATCTCTGTTTCTCTGCACCACATCTTCTTTTTATGGTTGTTGTTGGCTTTATATCCATATTGCTACTGAATAAAGGGTAAATGGAGCCACCTGGCCAATCCATTCCAGTATCCTATCCCATAACAGCATTTCTCTGTTTGCTGCATGATGAACACATTCTGTCAAGGCTGAAGCCTACAGAAGGACCTGAAGGTAAAAGCAGAGGCGCTCTTAGGACCAGGCCACAGGGATATGGCCCGGTCCTCAGCCACCTGGGGCGGCATCTGAGTAGTGCCGGTAGCCGAGTGGGAGTGGGGATGTCGCACTGCCTGTGCTACTCCATTCCTTCTGGAGTGGCTGCTGGGCTTGACCTCTCAGCCCAGTGGCCCGCTCCTCACAGCAATCAAGGGTGCCATTCCTTGCGAGAATGAAGAGTGTCCTCACAAGAACTCTGAGGAAGCTCCTCGCAGTTCTCAAGGGCCGCTGGGCTGAGATGTAGAGCCTGTGGCCACTCCCCAGTCCCACTCCGGGCAGAGCGGAGGAGCACACAAGCACAGCATAGCATCCCCACTCCTGCCTGGCCCCCATCCATTATTGCGGTGGCCTGTGCAGATATCCGCCACCAGCAGTATTTCGAGCCCCCCCCCCCCCAGCTCAGCTCAACCCCCCAAACCTTGGCCACATGCATGGCATAGCTTGAATTTTTGAAGGGGCATTGCCACGGCGAGGCAGGGTGGCAACAGGCAGGGGGGGGGCCCTCGACCTTTCGGCATTGTTTGCAGCATGTAAACTTTAACCGGGGGGGGTGGGCGGGCTCTGATACCTTTCAGGTCCAGACACCAAAATTACCCAGGAACACCCTGGGTAGGAGATCTTAAGTCAGCAATTCCACCCTTTGACTTCTGCTGAGCATTCCCCCCACACACACACCTCAAAACAGAATTGCAGTGAGATCAGCCAGACAGACAAGAGCTATCCAAATACCCCCTAGGTCCACCCCTGAGTTCTAGGCCTGAAGGTGAGCAGATGTAAACCAAGATAGATTTCTGACAGGGCAATGGCAGTTTCGGATCCACACAACTATCTGTCCTGCTAATTAACACTATGCAATTGTTTCCTTGTATATTCTGTCTGCCTACTACACCTACTTATGGTTTCATAGTAGATTGTAGCAGATCATATATTCTCTCAATTAAAAAAAACATATTCCCTCTAAATTAAAAAACAAACCCAGAAATCAAGAAGACAGGTTATAGGAGTGTTCTTCATTGTAAGGCCCAGAGACCAGTGTTGGCCCTCATTAACCCTAAGTGTGACTCCCTGACAATTGTTCATTGGGCCTGTGTGAAGCTTAGGCCAAAGCTGAATATTCTGCACAGCCCGCCTGGCACTTTGTGTAGAGACAACCATTCTCATTGTGCAGTGCTGTGCTTTGCCTAGTCCCCAGGGGCTCCTTTAAGGGAAATGGAGCCCTCTTGAGCTCCTTCGCCATTTTGGAAGGTGTGCACAGATTCCTGGGAGGTGCAGCTCTCCCCTCTCAGTGAGAACTAGGCCATTGTCTATTGTAGATGTAGATAATGTGGCAAACTAGTTGGCCACTCATGCAAGCTGACAATCTGAAATCTAGTTTTCTAAGGGGCGATTCACATGCGCAGGCAAAACTGGGTAAGGACGCCCAGCCTGGTTTTGACAGCCACGTGGCTGCCAGCAGCAGTAAACCCTCTTAGGGAGCCCACCGCTTAGCCTAGGTTTTGTGCACAAGGGCACCCTTAAGCCGAACTAACTGCTCGCATGTCAGTGCCACATGGCTCCGCGCCACCTACACTTGAGTAGCCTCCCATACAGTGCCAAGAGGATCCCTAGAATGCACTGTGCTCTTGCACAGTGCATTCTAGGAGTTCCGGTGGCTAAGAAGATATATTCCAGCCCCTGACCCTCCACACTGCCAGCCTGCCACCCTCCATGCTGTCTGGGTGGGTAATCCACCTGTCCTGGAAGGAGCCCTCAATCATCTGCCAGGGAGGTAAGCATTTTAAGGTGTCCTCACCTGCAGTTTGGAGCCCTTTCTTACTGATCATGGTAAAGGACTCACTGTGTTGAAATTTTTATTTATCATTTTTGTATAGAGGGGCATTCAGTCATGAGCACCTTCACCTGTCTGCCAGTGCAGGTTTATCACCTGAGAGGAAACTAAAACAATGTTGCAATCCATTTGCAAACTACTGTTAATCAGTCACCATACACTCTGGAAATCAAAATTCTTTAATGCATGTTGGAAATAAAGATGACTGATGTCCCAACAAAATGCTTGTTCAGTAAAGGAAGCATGCATGCAGCTGCTGTATTCCAGACTAAAGCAATGTAGTCACTTGCATGAAGAATGTGCATGATTTTAGCTCTCTCCCATTCCCTCTGAAGAGCTCTGTGCCATCCAAAACTATGTCTCTGAGAACCACACAGCCCTCAGGGTCATATTTTTTGGTGGCACAGAGGCCCTCAGAGGGAAAGGGAGATTGGTAGAATTACCCCTCCTGAGTGTGAAGGCCAGCACTGTTTTAGTCAGTAATGTAAGAGCTTCACACATGTTTTCTTTGTTGCCGGGGTGCTTTGTTAGTCGGGATCTTGATCAATGACTTTGTTATGGTCACACATTTGCATATCATTGTTTAGGGCAATGGTGATGGCCATGATTTTTTCTTTAAACACACGTCAGGCTACTGAGATACAGGTGAAACTCAGAAAATTAGAATATCGTGCAAAAGTCCATTAATTTCAGTAATGCAAATTAAAAGGTGAAACTGATATATGAGACAGACGCATTACATGCAAAGCGAGATAAGTCAAGCCTTCATTTGTTATAATTGTGATGATCATGGCGTACAGCTCATGAAAGCCCCAAATCCACAATCTCAGAAAATTAGAATATTACATGGAACCAAGAAGACAAGGATTGAAGGATAGAACAATATCGGACCTCTGAAAAGTATAAGCATGCATATGTATTCAGTACTTGGTTGGGGCCCCTTTTGCAGCAATTACTGCCTCAATGCGGCGTGGCATGGATGCTATCACCCTGTGGCACTGATGAGGTATTATGGAAGACCAGGATGCTTCATTAGCGGCCTTCAGCAATTCTGCATTGTTTGTTCTCATGTCTCTCATCCTTCTCTTGGCAATGCCCCATAGATTCTCTATGGGGTCAGGTCAGGCGAGTTTGCTGGCCAATCAAGCACAGTACACTGTATACTTTTCAGAGGTCCGATATTGTTCTATTCTTCAATCCTTGTCTTCTTGGTTCCATGTAATATTCTAATTTTCTGAGATTGTGGATTTGGGGTTTTCATGAGCTGTACGCCATGATCATCACAATTATAACAAATTAAGGCTTGACTTATCTCGCTTTGCATGTAATGCGTCTGTCTCATATATCAGTTTCACCTTTTAATTTGCATTACTGAAATTAATGGACTTTTGCACGATATTCTAATTTTCCGAGTTTCACCTGTACTTTGTTTTATTATTTATTTATTTAACAAATTTATATACCACCCAAAATGTATGTCTTTATTTAAACAAATCCCAACATTTTCAGATGATTCAAGAGGAGGAGGAGGAGGAGGAGGCTGAAGTGAATCCAATTGGCAGCTGAGTGAGAGGAAAGAAGGAGCATGGTCCAAAGGTACATGATACAGCCACCTTGCTGAAGTTAAGCAGGTCTTGGGGTGGTCAATGCTGAGACCCATGTATGCCACCTTTGAGAATGGGATGGTAAGCTCAGCTTTACTGAGCATCTGCTTTGCACGCAGAAGGTCCCAGGTTCAATCCCTGGGCATCTCCAGGTAGAGCAGGGAGAGACTCCTCTCTGATATCTTGGAGGAGCAGCTGCCAGCATGGGCGTAATTGGGAGGGGGCAGCCAGGGCACATGCCCTAAGCACCACGGAGGGGGGCACCATGCCAGTGCCTGCCCCCCCCTCCATTGCCCACCTGCCCAGCCCCAGGGTCCCTCAGCCACTTGCTGTTCTGCTTGCCCTGCCCTCCGGCCTAGGAGTGGCCTGCAAACTGCAGAGCTCTTCTCTCCCCGCCTCTCAGCTGATTGGCAGGTGGGCGGGACTTACAGAGAGGCCTCTGTGCAGGTCTCCCTGAAGTCTGAACTCGGCAGGCCCCAAGCAAGTCAGGAGGCAGGCAGGCAGGCAAGGCAGGCAGAGTTCTCTGCAGCAGAAGACCCTCTGCCCAGACCATCCAGCACAGCTTTTGCCGGGTAGAATGGGAATTTCTTTTTGTGGTTAACTCCACCCCCCATATATAGGGATATGCTTGCCATAGGGCTTTGATATGGGAATTCTTTACTGAATTTGTTCAGAATTCTGAGAAAACATACATAGGCTCACACTCCATGGCTGAAAGTCTCCTTTGCTAATCTGCAGTGAGGGACCCATTTTAATAATTAGTGTTTCTAGTGTGTTCTAGGCATTAAAAGTAGCACAAATATATAGTACTCAATGTATATCACTATATACTGTGAAGTGTGTGTGTGTATTCAGTGAAATGTATTTCTAGGCAGCGTACTTATTTTGAAATATCAGACTTAAATCCTTGGGGGCCTGGGATGTGTGGAGGCCCTGGACTTTGAGGGGCTGGGGGCCCATTTTAAAATCTCATCTTGGCCCATTCCAACCTTGCTATGCCCCTGGCGGTCACTACACAGGGGTTTCTGCACAACACCTGCACAGAAGAAACTTCCATGTAGAAAATGTCTCTCTTATAAATTGACCCTGAATTTTCCATCCATGACTGGGATATCTGAGAGTTAGAGTCAAAAATAAAAGAACAGCACACTGCTTGTGACAGGAAGGGGCAAATTACAATGATTTCTTAGTCTGGCAGGGGCTGGTTTTGGCCCTGGCAGAACTTGGCTGTCTGCTCCTGTTGCAAATTCCTCTGCCTAGTGTGGCAAACTAATGTATCCTCCTCCCTCCTGGTGTCAAAGTAAGCACTAGAATGGTGAATGCACATATACCCCATCATGAGCCAACAGTCATTACAAGACAAAGGCTGGCAGGAATCATTCACTGGTTTCTAGACTCCCTCCGCCCCGCCACCTTCTTCCTCCCCTATTTTGCTAGTGGCTATTTGGGCAGGTGATCCTCTAGGACAAAGTCATGTTTTTTTTAAAAAGCATGAGATGAGACAGAGAAAATGACACTTGGAATCCTCACATAACTCCTGTTATTCTAAGTCTTTAACAGAGATGGCTCATTTTTTCAGGTTTTGAGCAACAACCATGTCTAGATGGTACAGTGTTCCTTTTAACAGGGATTTCCAGATATTGTTGACTACAAGTCCCATCATCCCTGTTGGGATAGGGGCCCAATTTCAGTGCTTGCCCTAGGCGCTATTTTCCCTAGATACGCCTCTGACTGCCAGTCAGTGAGCCCTTTCTCATGAGTAGTAAGAAAGAGAAAGAGGCTTAGTGGGAAGAAAGCTTTAAAAAGCTTACCTCCCTGCAGATGATCCAGGGCTCCCCCTTTGGCGGGTGGAGCGCCCTCCCAGACAATGACCGGCTGCTGCTGGTAGCTTGGGGCTTATGGTGCCAGAATGCATTGCCCTATGTTGCCCCACCACCTGAAGCAACTGATGCATTTTGGGGCTCCCCCTCCCCTCCCTGGAGCTGTCCGGGATCCCCACCATCTGCCAGGCATGGCTGCAAGCAGTCATAGCTGACAGACAGTCACAGAAACAGGGTTAGGAGAGCGCTCGTTCTCCTAACCCTGTTTTAGAGGGTGGCTGCCTAGGCAGGTTTGCTGCCAAGGTGCCACCGGGATGAGGCCTGATCCTGGCAGTGCACACATGCAGGCAAAACTGGGCCGGGCTTCCTTAGTCCAGTTTTGTCTGTGCATGTGAATAGCTTCAGTGTTGACAATACTGAGCTAGATGGACCAAAGGTTTGCTTCAGTATAAGGCAACTTCCTACGTTCGTTCCTGTGTTCCTATGATTAATTCTTATGGACATGGCACTGGAAAAGGCTATATGCTGGATCTTTTTTCACCATATTAAAATTTTATTTAATTCAGGAGGAAAGAGAAGGAGGGAAGAAGGAAAGCCCCTCTTGCCCACAGAACATTTCCAGCTAGCTCTTTCCTATTGGAGTGAACCATTTTGCTTAGCTCAACAGATTATTGTTTTTTTCCAGGGATGGCGAGGGAATAAAAACAAGGAATGGAAAAGAGAAAAATGCTGTGCTCCTGAGATTTGTTTTGAAATTACAGCTACTCAGGACTCCAAAGAGTTCTTAGTTTCCAAAGGGGATTTAACTTTCTGGGGATTTCCTTGGCTGCTGCTAAACCAGTTAATGTTTCCCTTCAAAATCAGGGTGATGCTGAAACCAGTTTATCCTCTTTGGGGAAAGAAATCAGGTTGAAGCAGGAAGCAGTTTATTAAAGATTTAATGGAAATTTACAATAGAGAAGCCTAATTGCTATGGAACCTCAGGTTCTAATAGATTAAAAATTAAAGACCAAGTGGCTTGTCATAAATTGCTTGTTCTGCAATATATTTTTATTAGAGCAGCTAATTCTGTTTGGAATGCCCTTCTCTGGAGCCCTTTGTACTCTGGACCCATGAATCTTTAAACACAAACCCAATTTAACAAATTGCTAAATCAGCCAGAAGGAACTAGAATAGAAAACAAACTTTGGCAACAAGTAGCATTCACCTAAGACAGCCCACGCTATCAGCTGAGAGCAATTTTGCATGGCAACAGTTTATACCTGGAAATGCTGAATGGAGCAGAAAATACATGTGAATCATATCAGCTGTGGAGTGTGCATGTATGTCAGTGTGCATATATGTCACTTAAAACACACACACACACACCAGAGACACACTGGAACCTCAATCACAATATAAAAATAAATATACATCTATACTTGGTTTCCAGATATAGTCTCACTCCAATGCTTTATCAAATTTATATAGAATTTATGCAGAAGTTAATACATATACATTTATGCTTGTATCTCTTGTATATGTATTCATTTCTTGATAGTTTGATAAAGCATTGAAATGAGCCTGTGTATGGAAAACTTGTGACTTGTAAGGATTGCACTGGATTATATAAATGAATATGTTGTATGTGGATCCTGCTTGTTGGTATTTCTTGTCAACTGTACAGATTTATATATTCTCCTACCTTAATGTCGAGTGTGTGAACTGTCCTTGAGTTTTGCAGAGGGCTGGCAAGGAGGCTTGTAGCTTTGCAAACTAATTGTAAAGATTGAAGTCTAGCATGATATATCTGGGTATTTGCAAGTCCATCTCTGTTCAATATGCAAATTTGTACGTTAACAGATATTGCAGATTTAGACTCCAGTTCAATACTCTCTTTGACTGAGGAACCTGACCCTGTAAAAGGATGATCCTGAAATCTCCAACTAGTTGGAGAAGCTGTTGAGGGATGATTTTAGCTGTGAAATGATTTAACTACACTACAACTAGAAAATTGATTGCCTTGCTTGCTTGTCTGATGGGAATTTGTGCCTTTGTAACCAATTGCCTTAATAAAGCCCATTAAACTATAGAAGTTGTTGTGACTCCTTCCGATTCCAGATCCTACATGGCCACCACAAAAAAAACTGAGTCAGCCACTGTTTGGCTAGTGACCAAGCCTTGTTTCCATGACTGAAGGGTGTGAATGGGGGCATTGCTTACAACAAAGCAAGAGCCTGAAACAACAGTACAGGTCAAGTATCCCTTATCCGGACTGCTTGGGACCAGAAGTGTTCCAGATTTCTGACGTTTCTGGATTTTGGAATATTTTCCCTCACGGTCCCTCAGTCTGAGCTCAAAACTTTCCCTCACAGATGCTCAGTCCAGATCTTTCCCCCTCTCCTCAACCCTTGGCTCTAGCCGTAATTAGCTTGCCACCTCGTCTTAAGGAGGTTTTCTATTTTAGCCACCTTATTGCTGCCACAGCCTTGAAAATTAGCCTGCCAGATTGTGAAAAGTAGGGTTTTGTTTCTGCAGACGAATCGGGGATCAACAGGAAGCCTGGCACAAGAGGCAATCCAGTGGGTGCAGACAGGAGTGCCCAAAACACACTTTGCCCTCCTCTGTGGCACCTCCCGCTGTGTGCAGTGCTGGCCAGTTATGATTCCTTGGCAAAATATTGACACTGCCAAAACGCCAGCCAGCCACCTGTGCACAAGCGCAGCACACAGAGCAATATTATGATGGTGTGTGTGTTCGTGTGTGAATGTGATTGCCATAGCAAGCCTCTGAATGCATGTACAGCAGGGCTTAGCAAAGCATGGGTTTGTGCAAGATCCTAAATGCACCCCGCCCCATGCACCGTTTTATTGTTTGGGATGACGGGGAGAGGTTGCAAGCAAAAGCAAAGGAGAGGGGGCTTCTTTCCAAGAAAGCAACAAGACGTGCAAAAAAAAGGTCCCTCTGCAATGGCAAAATCCTCAAGGAGTTATTCTCTCTGCAGGCTCATATACAGCAGCCGGCCGGGTGCTTTGATCCTTGCAAAGCCAGACAGAGCGACCCCCAGAGAGTAGAGTGTTTGCAGGTGAAAAATCTTACAAGGGGGGTTCAGGAGGAGAGAGTCACGCCAAAAAGGCAGGCATTTGACAGGAATCATACCAACGCCCTCAACAAAACACGTGGTGTGTGGCTCGGAGCAGCAGTGCACTGCCGGGAGTCACCGGAGAGTCACCAAGCTGAGTGAGCTGAGGTGTTTTTTGTTTGTTTGTTTGTTACGGCGTGGTGTCTGGATTTTGGACCATTCTGGATTTCGAATGTCCAGATAAGGGATACCTGACCTGTAGTTGTATGCTATTCAGTCCAAAGAAGCAAGATGGATTTGTGTGTGAGAGATATGCACACTGGGCAATGCATATGGCAAGGCTATCTATGTTCTGCTCATTGGTTTACAAGTAAACCAAGTAAATCCGATGTGATGATACTGAGAAAAGCATGCCAACTGCTGAGCACTGTGACAATTATTCAGTAATCAGCCATTTTTGCAATATGTTTTCAGACAGCTTTCCAGTCTGGACACTGTAATTTGGTTCCGAGTATATATTTTACTATGACAATCTCTTCCAACCATGGAGAAGGTGTATGGACTGCAAAAGTATCTGTATTTATCATACATTAGACCTGTGTGCATTCCAAATTTTTGAAGGTTTTGTTAAAAATGGCTAAAGATGGTGAAATCTGGCTTGTTTTAAGCCAGAAGTTTACAAAAACTTCTGAAACTGAAGACCTGCTTAGGTCCATCATTCCACCAGCACCTGGGGGAATCTGTCCTTTGCCTTCATCAAAAGGGGTAATAGCATGCCTCCTTTTATATTTCTGGAATGGATGGGCATACAGTTATGAAATCTGGCATACATGAAGTCCCCATTGGCAGGACCATGTGTATTCCCCACCCCCAAAGCTATGGGCCACTCCTATGATTTTTGATGATTTTTTTTTAAAAGGCTAAACATGGTGAAATCTGGCTTGTTTCAAGCCAGAACTTTACAAAAGGTTATGGATCTGAAGACCCTCCTTGGACCCTCATTCTACCCTCATGTTGAGGAAAAAGGACATTCCTTTGATCTTATATTTTTTTTTTCCTCCCCCCTTGGAAAAACAAGCAGACCTTTTAAAAGGCATTAAAATGACTTGACACCTTTTAATCCCTTAATGGCTAGAGGGGAAAGTGGGAAATTCTTTCTAACTACAAACAGAAAGATTCAATGTACTTTCACTTTTACTGACTAGGGTCATTTACACGACTGGGTGGGTGGGGGGTTGGGCACACTGGGGGATGGCTACCCCAACTCACTTTCCCCTAGATGATCACAGAAATGCTGCTGGGACTGGGAGCACTGACCACGCTCCAAGATGATCCTAGCCTCCAGATATCCCACAATGCACTGCACCACAAGTGGGGTGCATTGACGGGATCCCTTGCCAGACAGGTGCTCTAGGTGCCCATCTCTGTGTCTCCTCAGGCTGCATATTTACTTGCAAGTGTTTGATTTATTAGTCATTTATTTATGAGTCATTTATTTATCACATTAAACGTTTAAATTTTAATGTGTTTTTATCTATTGTGATTTTTATCTGTTTTATGAATTTTAAATGTTTTATATTTTATATTATACTTTTATCCTATGAAATGGTTTTAACTTTTTATTCTGTGAAATCATTTTAATTGTTTTAACTTTGTTTTATATTTTAAATTGTGTACATTGCCTAGAGGTACCAGGGAGTAAACAAATATTATAAATAAATAAATAAATAAATAAATAAATAAATATTTCCTTGAATTTCCAGTTATGTGCTACACTATTGAGTCTCCTGCTGGTATGTTTCCAAGAATATGGGAAACACCTATATTGGGCAGCAGTGAGATAGGAGGATGCTGAAAGGCATAATCTCATACTGCACACAAAGGTGCACCTAGGTAATTTTGGAGCATGGACCTAAAGGACTTTGGAACCTCATCCTCCCCTGCATATTAAGCATCATCGTGTTTGGCTGGGCAACTACACCACCCGTGACAGACTAAAGAGGATTTGGGGGTCCCCAGGGGCTGTGGAGGCCCTGGACCTTGGCCCTGAAGTCCAGAGTAAAGGCGCCTCTGACTGTGCAGGAGGAGGCACTGGTAAACCCCTCCTGTATTCTCTCAAAGAAAACCACAGGGCTCTGTGGGCACTGGGGGTCAACACCAACTCATGGGCACAACTTTACTTTTTTACTTTATTTTGTTACCAGTATATGTGGTGCTGGGGCTAAGCTGATTTTGTGGATAGCCTTGCCTGAATCCATAACTGGAAAATGCATCCTCCAGCTCATCATCCCTGAAATTAGAAGCTGAGAATGAGGGTTCACCAGGCAAGCAAAGGTGGAAGGCAGTCCCTTTTACAAACCTGGCTGATCCAGGGACTTCATGGCTGCCTTTTCAAGCCTAATGAGGGGTCTGCAGCCTAAACATACAGTCAATCCCAAACAGCTCTCTAAGTGGTAAATTTCCCAGAATGGAAGGATTTCCAGAAAGATTTCCCATCCTTCGTTTCCCCACAGGGGCATAGTCACAAAGTCATTGTAGGTGGCCCCACGGCAAGGTTTGGAGCAGCCCCTGAGGCAGCTCCCACCACTGCCACCCCTTGCCTTCACAGCTGCCACTGCTTGGCCATTTTCTTCCCGCCATTAGTGCTGCCACTCAGGCCACCCATGGTGCCTCCCTTTGCCGACGCAACCTGTTGATGTGACTGCATTGGCATTAGCACAATGACCCATTCCAGTAAGAACAGGAGTCAGTGCAGCGATGTCATTGGACTGTGTCAGCAAGGTGAGGCACAATGGGTGGCAGGAATGGTGGTGGGCGGGGCACCAAGGCAGGACTGCTGCCAAACACTGCCCGGGCATCAGCAGCCTGGTTGCTGCTGCCCCCTCCCATACCTCCTAGAATTATGCGCCTGTTTTTCCATGGAAATTTCCCATTTCTAAAATGTCTTTGGCTGACATCCAGAGTAGTGAGAGTTCCAGACTACCACTGTACTGTCGCATGAGCGGGGCAAGGGGCGATTATCACCACAGTTCCCTTCCCTCTGAAGCTGACTGTGCGTCACCATAATATGTTTCCAATTTCTAGCCTAAATCTGCTTCTTTTTACTTTCAAGTCACTGGTTCTAGTCCTGCCTTCAAGAGCAACAGAGTGCAAGCCCTATGTGACAGTGCTTTGGATATTTGAATAAATGCCTCTGTCACATTCCATGACCCAGAATTGCTCCCCCAATGCTTATGGGGAGCTGTCACTCTGTGCACTCCTGCAGAAAGTCCCTGCAGTGTGCTGGACTGCAGTGTTCCCTGTGTCAGGGATTTCCAGATGTTGTTGACTACAACTCCCATCACCCCAGCCAAAGACTGTTGCAGCTGGGGATGATGGGAGTTGTAGTCAATGGCATCTGGGAACCTGCATTACAGGGAACACTGCTAGACTGATGGAATATTTTGAAGTTTTTATGTTCCATTCCATTTGCAACAAATAATAGAATGGATAGAAGCACAAAACAGGTAAAAAGCAGTTAAAATATATGCTGACATATAGCGTAAAGTATAAATACCTAGACTAATAAAATGAAGTTCCTGGGGAAACATGTACAGCTTCCTATCTGGAAAGATCTTGACCCACCAGTCAGGAGTCTCTAGGCTGGAAACAGACCTTGTTAAAAATGAAAGCTGGAATTTCCCTCATTTTCACCAATTTTAAGTTTTGAGAGAGAATGTCTACGTTCAAAGGGCAGGGTTAAATTATTTTATAAGGGTACTTGTTGGGCTAGCTGCCTTTCAACATGGGGTCCATACAGACTAGACATTACTTGAGCAGCAGGGCCACTCTGGAAGCACACTGCCTGGTCTGCTTAAATGAACACTTGATCGAACTCTGGTAAAACAGAAGTCGGCTGTGCACAGCACTGGTTGGACAGTGTCTGAATCCTCTGCCACCCCCTCAGCAGTTTTGAAATTTAAAAAGAAATACTTTGAATGCCTTTTTAAAATTGCATAAGAATAGAAACAACACTTTATACAAAAAAGGCCAAGCAACCTGTGTGAAGCATAGGAATAGGGACATAACTCATGACAAAAAAACAACCTGTGCTTTAGTGGCACCCCTCCCCCCCCGTAAACTGTATTGCAAAGATAAGGGGAGCCAGGCTTGCCTTGGCAACATTGGAAGTTGCTTTGTGCCGGGAGGGACTGTTGGTCCATCTAGCTCAGTGTTTTCTGTGCCGGGGGGGGGTGGGTGGTTCCCAGCTTATGGCACTCTAGATGTTGCTGGGCTACAGCTCCTGTCACCACCAGGAACAAGGTATGTGGCTGGGGATGGTGGGGGTTATAGTTCAGCGACTGGAGTGCCACAGGTTGGGAACCCCTGTTCTGTATTGACTGGCAGTAGCTCTCCAAGGTTTCAGGTGGGGGTCTCTCTCAGCCCTACTTGGAGATGCCAGTGGGTTGAGCCTGGAACCTTCTGTATGCAGGCAGATGCTTTGATGTGGAGCTGTGGCTCCATCTCCAGGGTGTGTGTGTCTTGTGGTGCTCGCATGTGGTTTCCCATCCAGGTGCAGGCCAGAGCAGGCCCTGCTTAGCAAAGAGAACAATTCATCTTCACTACCACAAGAGCAGCACTCCTTCCGGTGGGGGGGGGAACCCATGTGTGGGTTCAGAGGTATAGCTCCTTCTTGTTCATAGAAGGCACAAAGCACCAGAAGCTTTTCCTGTGGAAATGAATGAGAATTGTGGAAAAGCACACAAGTTGCTTGTTTCACAGTGAAGACAAATGTAATATATTAAGAGCACTGGGGATAGTTGGAAAGCATCTTACTAATGTTCATGATCATTTTCTGTTCTGGGGTGAACTCTGAGAAATTGGTTCTGCATGTTTCCAGGATGGTGATTTTGGGTTGGAGGAAAAGCCATCTGTGGAGGATGTTTATTGGCTTGTACTGGTGGCATCACCAGCTTTCAGTTTTGTGACCAAAAAAAAAAGTTTGATCTGGTTGGAGGAGGGGTAAAGGTGAATGATGACTGTATAAACAAATGCCTTTGCTTTTTAACAAAGTTTGTTTTCATTTGTTTTATATGATTTAAGGTTTAATTGTTGTTAGGTTTTAATTGTAAACTGCCCAGAGATTTTATATGGGGTGGTATATAAACACAATAATTAGATAAATAAATCAATGATTTGTACACTGCCTAGAGATTTCTATATCAGGCAGTATTGATTGAGTGAGTGAGTGAGTGAGTGCCATGAAATCGGTGTTGACTATTAGTGGCCGCATAGGCAGATTCTCTCCAGGATGATCTGTCTTCAACCTGGCCTTTAAGGTCTTTCAGTGGTGCATTCATTGCTGTTGTAATCAAGTTCATCCACCTGCTGCTGGTCAGCCTCTTCTCTTTCCTTCAACTTTTCCTAGCATTATGGACTTTTCAGGGGAGCTGGGTTTTTGCATAATGTGTCCCAAGTATGATAGTTTGAGCCTGGTCATTTGTTCCTTGAGTGAAAATTCTGGATTGGTTTGTTCTATGATCCATTTGTTTGTTTTCCTGGCTGTCCATGGTATCCTCAAAAGTCTTCTCCAGCACCAAAGTTCAAAAGCATCAATACTTTTTCTGTCTTGCTTCTTCAAAGTCCAGCTTTCACATCCATAGAGTGTCATGGTGAAAATGATTGTCCAAACAATTCTAATCTTTGTAGGTATAGACATGTCACAGCTAGGCCCACTAGGAGTTTCTTGTTCTCTTTCTCTCATTTTAACTGTCTTTCTGAAATACTAGAATATATTCCAAGCAGTGATACAGTTTACTCTGCATATCCTTTAATTATTTTCAGAGTATCTGGGAAAAGTCAAATTCTCCATTTATTTTTAAAACTTATGTAATTTTGATGCTACAATGCATAGTAGAGAATTAGACAGGCACTTCTGTTTAGTTTTCCAAGTACACCTCCACATAGTATTTGGGTATTTCATGAGCCCCAGCATACTGAAATTTGTAGTTTTCCAGCATTTTTTGCTCTGGCTACATCCACTGCTAAATAGTTTTTGAAATATTAAAAGATTAACAAGCTTGACTTGTATTTTTCAGCTGATATTATGGTAAAGTTATCTGAAAGATGGGTGTCAGTTGTTTGGACATGGGGCGCAATTTCAGTGCTTGCCCTAGGCGCTTTCCCCCCTAGATACGCCTCTGATTGCAGTCACATTTTTTCACTGTGCTCCTTGACTTTCATTACTAGAGCTTGCAGATCATCCACGTTCTCAGCTATCAGTGGTGTCATCAGTGTAGCGCAGGCTATTGATATTTCTTCCTCCAACTTTAAAACTATGCTCATCATCTTCCAATCCAGCTTCTCGCAGTATATGTTCAGCATATAAATTGAATAAAGAAGGAGAAAGTAGACAGCCTTGTTTTACTCCTTTGCTGATCTGGAACTGGTCTGTCTCACCATGTTCTATCTGGACTGTGGCTTCCTGTCCTCTGTATAGGTTTCTCATGAGAACAATGAAATGTTCTGGGATGCCATTTTCCTAAGAATATTCCACAACTTCACATGGTCGATGCAATTGAAGGCTTTTCTGTAGTCAATTAAGCACATATTGACTTCTTTCTGCTATTCTTTGGCTTTCTCAATTATCCAGCGTGCATCAGCAATGATGTCTCTTATTTCTTGGCCTTTTCCCAAACCATCAGGTGATATAGAAATCCAATAAAATGAATGAATAAATAGATTTCAATTTCTGTGAAAATAGTGTGGCAGTGAGTTCTGTGGGCCTAGTGTGTAGTAAACAGGGAAGAATTTTTTTATACCTTCAGGATACCAATGCATTGTTGCTTAAAGTTTCAATGGGTTTTTAAAAATACATACTTGTTGAATGCTTTGTTAATGCAAATATTTTCACTGAGCATCTGGAATGAAACATTTCAGTATGTTTCCAGCCAAATCGAAGTCTGCCAAAGGAGCTTCATTTTGTTTAACAGTATCTGTTTTTAATTATAGGTGTTCGGTTTAAAGACACAATGAATCAGCATGTTGTGAAGGGATGGATCCATTTGCAAGTAAGATCACAGCGACCTTTCATCTTTCATCTACATCAGAGCCTTCATATAGGAGGAGATTAAGCAGGTTGCCTGACTGGAAAAGTCTGGAGAATAAAAAGAAATGGTTTCCATCATGACATTTGTGAGGTCAGAAAGAGAGAATTTGACTTCAAATTAAGATTCACAGCAGGTGCAAATGAGACTTTTTTTCAAAGCAAAAAAGAGAAACGAGTAAACATCTTTCAGACGTTTCAGATGCTTATTTCAGAGTAAACATCATTAGAATATAATAAAAAAGGTTAATATGGCAATACTTGAGACGAGTGGGAAATTATGAAATATCCTTCTGAATGAAGTGTCGTTTTCAAAACAGTGTTAGATTTTAGGGCCTGACCCATTAAGCAAATTAGGTGTGGCGAATGTGCACACAGTTGCACATCAAATTTGTGTACACAGATGCCGAAGCTATAGAACAACAGCTGGTATTCATGCAGAGTTTTTACTGCTTGAAGATGAACAAACAGGATGAGGTGGAAGATTTAAGTTCATCTTCAGCAAACAGCTCATCACAAAGTCTGTTGCTTATAATGCCTTGTGCCTAATTGCAAACTCCTTTAATTTCAGTTGTTTGTGGAAGTACTTAAGTGTAAATGTAGAATCCCAGTGATTACTCTTGCAAACTAAACACACAAAAGTGTATTTGAAAACAAGCATACTAAGAAATGGATTAGGGATGGCTGGCCTATAAGGGATAAAATTATGGAGCTGCTTCAGATGTTACTTCCTACTGATGCTCATCTTGTTTTCACCTACTATTGTTTGTTCAATATATTCATTTATATCCCGCTCTTCCTCCAAGGGGCCCAGAGGTTATGTTTATCACCATATTTCACAAACTTGTGAGGTAGGTTCAGCTGAGAGAAAAGTGAATGGCCCAGAGTCACCCAATCTGTTTCAGTTCCCCTGCTAACTGAGCAAAGAGGAACCTTTTAAATGTGGTGATTCTCTTTATTTAGCCAGGGGAGAGCAACTGGCCCTATACACCCCCAGCACAGCATCCTCCAGTGGCTGTTGTTGGTGTCTATCTCATGTTTCTTTTTTAGATTGTGAGCCCTTTGGGCAGGATGGGTCATGGCTGCAGCGAGGGCAGGGGGCAAGGAGAAAGTCCCCCCTTTTACATTTTTTAAAAAATGCTGCTGTGTGGCAGTGACAGTACTTGCAGGGAAGGTGAGGGGCGAGTTCCTCTTAACTTAAATATTTTCCTTGACCCAGGGAGATTGGGATGGGCGTGGCAGTGGTGGTGGCTACAGGGAGGGTGACAGAGAGGTGAGAGCTCCCCCTTTTACCAGGATGGGGGATGGCAAGCTCCTTCCAGCTCCCCTCTCTCCTTCCAAGTGACTACACAGGGCTCTCGCCTCTCTGCTTCCTCCACATGGAGGAAGGCCAGAAACAGGCTGCATAGCAGAGAGGCTCATGATGAGCCTAAAACAAAAGAGGCTACATTTATTTATTTAGCTTATTTGTATACTGCCCCAAATGCATGTCTTTTGGCGATGTACAATGAAATGACATAAATTAAAATGTTAAACATAAAAATAATTTAAATCAATAACTGATTCTATAAATCTAATTAAAAGTCTGGATGAATAAATATGTCTTATCAGCCCTTTAAGAAGCTGTCAGAGATGGAGAAGCTCTTATTTCTGCAGGGAGTGCATTCCAAAGCCTTGGGTGGCAATGGAAGAAGTCCCATCCCTGAGTAGCCACCAGACAAGCTGGTGGCAACTGCAGATGGACCTCCTCTGATGATCTCAATAGGCTGTGGGGCTCTTAACAGAGAAGGCATTCTCTTACATTTAAGAAGTGAAGGAAGGACAGATCACCAAGGATGAGTGCAGATGAACAGATGAAACTTGTAGGTACAGTGTCAGGAATGTTAAAGCTCAGGATGAACTGAAGCTGGTGAAATATACTAAGAGCAACAAAAAGGCTTTTTCAGGTATGTTCAAAGTAAGAGGAAGGAGACAGTAGGCCCACTACTCAGTAAGGATTATGAAATGTTAACAGGTGACAAAGAAAAGGCAGAACTGCTCAACTTCTATTTTGCCTCCATCCTATCTATCTATCTATCTATCTATCTATCTATCTATCTATCTATCTATCTATCTATCTATCATATTTAATACTGTCTGATATGTACATCTCTAGGAGGTGATCTTCTCAAAGGGGAGCTGCATGCAACCTGACAAAAGCCGCATGAGTGGTGAAGGTTCAGGATTATAGTTCAATACTGGACCAATTCAGATGAAAACAGCCCTGCACACACAATAATGTCAGGACCGTGCTAGGAACATGCCTACTCTGACATCACTGGCAGACATCCCAACATGTTTTTGGCCCATACTTTAATAATGTGAGAGGGGCATTCATCAGAATTGCATCACTAAATGCACTGCAGAACAGGATTTTGGAGCACATGTAGAGGGGTAATTCAGATTAAACAACCTGTTCAGATGAAAATGACAGATTAAAGGGTGTGCTGTGAATGCACCAGCATGTCTGCGGTAATGTCAGGGTGGGCGTGTTCTCAATGTGGACATGACATTATTGCATGTGCATTGCTATTTTAATCTGAACTGGTCCACTGCAAAGATTGATAGCTTTTCAAGGAGTTGGTCAGGAAATAGGTAGCAATGCTGAATTTGTTCAAGTATTTAGGACCAGATGAATCACATTCTAAGTTCTATAAGCACTTGCTGATATATGCTCAGAACTTCTGACTATGAGAAATCCTGAAGAATGGACAATATGACAGAAGAAGGGAGATGAGGTAATGTTCCAGTCTTTGAAAAGGGGAAAGATAGCATCCAGGGAAACTACAGACTGGTCAAGTTTGCTTCAGAACCAAGGAAACTACTACAACAGATTATAGAGCATTCACAGAAGCATCTTGACATGAATGCAGTGATAAGTAGAAGCCAGCATGGATTTATCAAGAATAAATTATGCTAGATGAATCTCATCATTCTCCCCCCGACCCTCAGTTACTAGTTTACTGTTTTGTGGGGATGCAGTGCATGCAATCTATATGAATCCAACAAAGCATTTGACAAAGTTCTTCATGGTATTTTGGACAGCACACTGGTCAAATGTGAGCTAGGTGATCAAACTATCAGGGAGATTCCAAACTGGTTGGGAAACCATAACTGGTAGTGTGCTAATCAGTAGCTCTACATAAATCTGCTTTTGAGTAAAGTGCTGCAGGACACTGAGCTGGGACCAGTGGTGGAGCCAGGGAATGGAGGCCCGGGTTCTTCCCCATTCCCGGCAGCCTGCCATGCACGTACCTGTGCATCAGTGATGCCCCTTGTGCATGATGATACACACATGTGGGCGTGTCCTGATTGCTGGAAGGCCTGCACAAGCCCTCCAGAGCACATTCCCAGACAACAAATGCAGGCTGGGAATGTTGAAAGGCACCAATCAATCCCCTAGTATTTAAAATCTGTCATGGAGGGTGGAGGGAACCTGTGTAACAAGTATACACTAGACTCTGAGAAATTACACTTAGACGCTGAAGAAAATACTGTTATAGACCTCAGAGTTAGCTGGAATGGCTTCCAATATGCATTCTAGAGCAACAATGGTTTCCGTTAGAAAGCTTAGCTTTTGACTTTCATAGAACAAACAGTTTGTACTTCAATAATACAACATTTACTATGCAAAACAGCATATCACATATTGCTGTCACGGCTGTGCTTTAATAATGTATCCTAAAACTCACAACATGCTCAGAAAGCTATAGGAATGAGCAGGACATTCCAATCCTCAGAGATCTTGTATTCATATATCTTAAAAGTGAAAAGAAGAAGATTAAACAGTGCCGTAACATCAAAGAACTACTTTCTTTACAATTTGTCTAAACCAATTGCATTCACTTACCATAAGACTCACAGTTATTTTATCCATGCTTCAATGGCCCCAAGAACAGAATACTAGGTTAAGTTTCCACCCCCATCTCTTTCTAGTACTTTTTTAGTACAAGCAATGAAATTACACATGAGCTTAATCTATAATGAAGAGCAAAGTTATTCCCTACTATTGATGTCCACTTCGCATCTGTTACTGGCTGAGAAGGGGGGAAAGATACTGCAGAGTAGACTCACTAAGAATACTCTAAACTTCAAGATTCACTCATACTTGGTGGGCTAAGATAAAGTAAGTTTACCTTCCTTGACTGCCGCTCATGCTTACGATGGACCAATTCCAATCCAAGCTAGAATTATGGACTCAGATTGCAAGTTAGGCCATTCAAGACCTCTAGCAGATTAGTTTAACCCTCAGTTGCTGCCTGAAAGCTGCTAGTGCAGATGCAACACACTCCATAGACCAGCTGTTACTCTAGCTGTCTAGACCAGTGGACTTCATGGCAAGGCTCAGGAGCAAAGTGGTGGCCTATGTGCAACTCCCGGACTAATCAGCCTGTGTGATGTTTCAGCCAAATCCCAACACTCTGCCTAGCCCTCCTGACACTGCGTGAAGGTGACCTCCACGCTGTACAGTGCTGTGCTTTGCCCAGTGTTGCTAGAGCTTCTTCAAGGTAAATAGAGCCATCTTGAGTCCCAGGGACCATCTTGGAAGGTGTGCATGGAGTGTTAGGATGCTTAGTCCTTCCCAGCATTCCCCCCATAGAGCTTTAATCAGGAAAGCACTAGGAGCACCTTCCAAGATGGCACTGGGGTCAGTTTCTCTTAAAGGGGTCTCCCAGCTCTGGGAGAATTGCAGCACTTAATGGACGTTCCTGTGTTGGGAAATGGCTTGTGGTGAAGGTTTTTTGCCAAAGTGGTCCTGGCTTGAAAATAGTGACAATCATTGTTCTAGAGGACTCTGGACAGCTCCCTTCCTGCTCAGCACTGACCGTAGTCTGACTGCTGAGTTGCTGGACAGTTCCCTGTTTGCTCCAAAGACTGACTGAGATGCTGTCCACTCAGTCTGCCAAGAGCTGCACCAAATAACTGACAAAATTCAGTTCCGCTTAGTAAAATGCCACTTAAGGTTTCAGCAGGCAGAACAGGAGAGAACACTGAGTTAGCACTGTTAGCTGTTTCCCAGCAAGAATCTAGTGACAAGATGAATCTAAGGGGAGAAGTTGCTGTGCAAACTACCTCTGCTCCTGCATACCAGCAGTCTGCTCAGAAAGGACTTTGCATGTACCTTTACTACATACCAGGTGTACAGTCTACAAACGCAGATTATTGGAAAGGTGGGGAATAAGGACATATTCAGCACTAAGCCCTACTGTAAGAAGAATGGCTTAAGACGAATATGGGCACTTGAAAAGATCAGTGCAGCTGCTAGCACTGTGTGTGCCCTGCTATTAGAAACAGACATGCAGCATTAGTCAGGCTATCAGCGGTTATTTTTACAAATTACAGCAAGCCTGTAGGGGAGGCCAGTATCCATTGCAGACTGAAGCCTCAGAGTGAAGAAAAGCATATTGTCTAAGGCTACCTACTAAATAAATTATTATTATTATTATTTACACAGTCAAGACAGGTGTCATTGACTGGTTTGTTTTATCCAGACATTGAGTCCTTCCCAAGGACCTGGGATGGCTGGATTTTATTATCAGTGTTGTTGCTGTTATTATTGTAGAAATCATCGCAGAATATAGGCTGTTCCCAGTAAAGTTGCTTTTTGTAATTGGCTGGTGGTGATTTCTGTGGCTCCTATGGTTCTGAAGTGCTCTTCAAGGTGTTTTGGAATTGCACCCAGGGCGCCAATTACCACTGGGATTATTTTGGTCTTTTTCTGCCACAGCCTTTCAAGTTCAATTTGTAGATCTTTGTATTTGGTGATTTTTTTCTATTTCTTTTTCTTTTATTCTGCTATCACCTGGTATTGCTATGTCAATTATTTTAACTTGTTTTTCTTTCTTCTCGACTACAGTTCTATCTGGTGTATTGTGTGGCAGATGTTTGTCTGTTTGTAGTCAGAAGTCCCATAATATTTTTGCATCTTCATTTTCTACAACTTTTTCAATTTATGGTCCCACCAATCTTTGGCTACAGGTAGCTTGTATTTTTTGCAGATTTTTTCCAGTGTATCATCCCTGCTACCTTGTCAAGCCTTTGTTTATAGTCAGTCTGTGTGATCTTTTTACAACAACTGATTAGGTGGTCCACTGTTTTATCTGCTTGTTTACAAAGATGGCACTTGCTGTTTATTGTTGATTTTTCTACTTTTGCTCTTATTGCATTTGTTCTCAGTTCCTGTCCCTGTACAGCCAATATTAAATCCTCTGTTTCTTTCTTCAAGTTGCCATTCTTAAGCCACTGCCAGGTCTTGGTGATGTTTGATTTGCCACTTATATTGTGCAAATATTGACTGTGCAGTGGCTAATTTTTTCATTTTTCTGCTCGGTTCTTGACTTGTTCTTTCTTGTAGGCCTGCTTTGTTACATTGGTGTTGAATAGTTTCTTGTTATTGACCATTTTAAGTGCATCTTCTTCACTGTCCTTTATATATTCTTCAAGGCCTCTTTTCTCCTCCTCTGCTGTTTGATGAACTTGCAGCATTCCTCTTCCACCTGAGCTGTGAGGGAGGTATAGCCTATCGACATCACTGTGGGGGTGCAGAGCATGATTGATAGTCATTATTTTCCTGGTCTTATGATCTAGCGTCTCTAGCTCTGCCTGGGTCCAGTCTATTATTCCTGCACTTTATCTGATAATAGGTATAGCCCAGGTATTTATGGCTTGTATGGTGTTCCTGCCATTGAGCTTGGACTTTAGGATTTTTCTGACTCTCCTGATGTCTTCACTTCCAATTTTTCTTTTCACTTCAGTGTGTGCAATGTTATCAGCCTGGAGAATGCCCAAGTATTTGTAATGTTCTTTTTCTTCCAGGTTGTTGATTTCTTCCATTGGGCAGTTCTATTCCTTCTGTTTTTCTTATTTTTCCTCTGTTCATTATTTATGCAGCACACTTATCAAGTCCAAACTCCATTGCTATATCACTACTGGATATACGGACAGTGTTTAGCAGTGATTTGATTTCTGACTGGGACTTCCCATACAACTTCAGATAGTCCATGTACAGCAGATGGTTGATTTGACTTGATGTTTTATATGTTTGGTAACTGAGGCCTGTTTTGTTTAGTATTTGTGAAAGTGGAGTGATGGTGATTACAAACAACAGAGGGGATAGTGAGTCCCCTTGGAAAATACCTCTTCTAATGCTAACCTGTCCAAGTGTCTCGCCATTGATTTTTAGCTGTGTACTCCACATGCTCGTTGCTTTTTTAAAATAAATATCTGAAAGTTTTTGCTGACACCAGTTGTTTAGAAACAACTAAAGTTGTTTCTAAGTAAGTTGTAAGTTGTTTAGAAACAACATACAAGTAAGTTGTTTAGAAACAACATACAAGAAAGCCTTTGAATCATTACCTCACACATGGATACTAAAACGTTTAGAAACGTTTTAGTATCCATGTGTGAGGTAATGATTCAAAGGCTTTCTTGTAGTCAATCCATGCTACACTTAGATTTGTTTTTCTTCTCTTGCAATTTTCTAAAATCATTTTGTCAATCTGCAGCTGGTCTTTTGTGCCTCTGGTGTTCAGGCAATTTTCTTTCTGTTCAACTGGAAGCTGCTTATTAGTTAATAAGTGTTGCATTACTTCATCTGCTATTGTTCCAGTTTATAATTTGAACATGGTTGGCAGGCAGGTTATCAGTCTTTCATTACTTGGAACTGCACCTTTTGCTGGGTCTTTCATGATGAGATGAGTTTTGCCATTTGTTAGCCATTGTTCAATATCACCTCCTTGCAAAATGTGATTGAACTGTTTTGATAGTTGTTTATGAAGGCTTGTTAGGTGTTTAAGCCAAAAGCCATGCAGTTCATCGTCGCCTGGTGCAGTCTAATTTTTAATTTTCTTTGCTCTTTCACTTATTAATTCTGGTGTAATTATTGGATCTTGCATTTGTTGGTTACATTTTTTTACCTCTTTTACCCAGCCAGCTTTGTATTATTATTATTATAACCTATTGGATTGTCCCATCATTTCCCCCAGAATTGCCCTGTTTCTTCTTTATTTGGTGTTTCTACGTTTCTTGCAGTTTCTCCTTCTGTGCTTTGGTAGAAACGTCTCTGAATCTACTGGAATTGGAGATTCTGCCTGTGTTGTGTAATTCTGGCTTCGTATCTGCTAATCTTCTTTGACACTGCTGTTATTTGCTGCTTTATTATTTTCAGGACTTCTCTAATTTTCCTTGAATTGAGGTGGTATTTTTGATCAGATATTGTTTGGTGTTTTCATTTGTCAGCTTCTTGTCTTTCATATCTTTCAATTTACTAGCTTCTGATCTAAACCTGGTGTTTTTATTTTCCAATCTAATCTTCCATTTAGGTGATGTACTACTTTATTTTTTTTACAGGTCCACTGATCTTATATCCGAGCTCTTGTGTTGTTATTATTGCTCCACTGTACATTAGTTGGTTTGTTTCTTGCAAATTATTGGTTCTTATTTCTGCAAGGGCAGCATTGACATCTTTTAATGTCTGAGCAAGATGTTTTGTTACCAGACCCCAGCCCAAGAAGCCACAGAGACATGTATATGGTGAGAAGGGCCACAATTTTATTAAAATACAAAACAGAGCGAACTGGAACTTCAGGTGATTAATCACCACTAAAACAGTGCGGGCTCCTAGGCATGAGCAAGGACCCCAAAGCCCTGCCCATAACCTGCATGGGCGACACACCCTGGCTCAGGAAATAAGGCAGGAATGACCCGCCTAATTCCTTCAAAGCCAACCAACCCCTTTTCAGGAAGTGATCTGGATACTTCAAGGACTTAAACCACCCCGGACCGCAGAGCCCAAAGGTTGGTGAAGTCCTGAAGCTGGTTTCTTGGCAATCGTTCTCCCCGTGCCGCACAGGCAACAAAGGAGCAATTAACCAATCAACCTTTAAATACCCAAGGGTGCTCACCGAGATCTAACCCTTACCCCGCACTGCTACTGCCACCCAGGGAGGTTAGCCCAAGCTTGACCTCCCTGCCCCATAAACCTCCAAAAACTCGGCAAGCCCCCTCTGAATATTACTCAGGTACAATTCGCACCCAGACTCGGACAGATGCACCCCGTCAGGTCGGTACAACTCAGGGAGGCGTGCAGCTATCCCCGGATGTAGCACAACCCTCCCTCCAGATGCCCGAATCATCTGGCCTACAGCCGCCAAAGCCTTACGACGGGCCTTCTCCACCGCCAGGCCCGAGGACACCCCCCTCCAGACCCTATGCTGGAGCCAATTAACCCAAATAATGCATACCCCCAGGATCCATTCCCGCAGAGTCTCGAAATCAGATGTGGCTTGCCGAATAATTGAGAGGCCAGTTCGCCGGCCCAAATCATTCTCACCCAAATGTAACACCACCACTTGAGGGGCAGGAAAACTAACTAAATGGTTCTTAACCACGGGGAGCAGCTGACCCCACAGCATGCCATGCATGCCTAACCAATATATGGAGGCCCTCCAGCCGAAACCCAACTGTGTGCCCCAATGCGAGGTGCTGGCCCGCTTGAAGGCCCAGAAGACCAGTGAATGGCCACACACCAGGACCCGGACCGGAGCCGCCACTCCACCAGCACCTGCCGGGAGAAACACAGAAGAGACACCATGAGACGTTGGCCGCTGTCAGAGCACATACCGCCTGACCGCCACGGACCTCCAATGCCCAATCTGCCGAACGGCGTCCTCAGTCATTCCCAAACCTGAAGCAGTGGAGGCAGCCCCAATTCGGAAGAAATGAAGGGTGAGCCCCACTGTAGGGATCCTGGCCTTCCAAAGGGCCTTCCGGACCACCGCCAGAAACTGATACTGTGTCAATGGGCTGCTGTCCACATGAACGAACAAACATCCCGCAGAACAAGGACTTAGCCCAGTATAAAGCCTCAGGGCTGCCACTGGGCAGAGCACAGAACCAGTAGCTTCAGCCAACTTAACCAGCTGACCCCTACCCCTCTGATCCGTTTTAGAGCAGTGAAGGAGCAAGCTAGCTGCACCGGCCGCCAATGTCAAATCAGAATATTGGAGGCAACAATCTCGGGGGGAACTGCTGCTACGTGGCAGCAACTCAGAGGGGCGAAATGCGCCAAAGAAGGTGACTAGCAGTGCTGCCCTAAAGAGGGAGACTTCCCAAGGGCTGGAACAACAGCCGTCTAAGTGACCCACGATGGAAGACAACATGTCCAATGTAATCGGTCGCGTGCTGTCGCTCACGGCAGGAGACAACTTGGCCCATCCTTCCAACATACGCCTAACCCGTGGATCTGACGATGAATCCCTGACCCCCCTCACCTGAGCCTCGAAAGACAAGGCCTACAAGTAACCACCCAAAGTAGACCCAGATCGGCCCGCCCTGTGCAGCATAACTAAAAACTGCTGCAGGTGACCAACCGGGGCAGGCCAAGACTCTGCCAAACCTTCGGACTTCCGGAATTGGGCAAAAGCCTCTATCTTGGCAGTGTAGCTTGCCCTGGTACTAGGTGCCAGTGACGCTGCTATGGCCCGCTGGGCTTCCAGTTGCCAAGCTGCCACAGGACTGCCGGCATGGGGTCCGGGAGCATCGCTGCCTCGGGAGCTAACGCCCTGAATCTGTCTACCTGAAAACGAGACAAGGCATCAGCAATCTCATTTTTAATCCCCGGAACATGCCTGGCCTGAAAGACAATATTGGCCTGCAGGCATTGGAGCACCAGTGCTCTAACTAAGCCCATGACCCTAGGCGAACGTGAGGTTTGGGCATTGACAATGTGAATGATGGCCTGGTTATCACACCAGAACCTCACAGAAGAGTTGGCAAATTCCCCAGCCCAGATGTGGACTGCTACCACGATGGGGAACAATTCTAGAAAAGTCATGTCCCGGACCACCCCTTGCTCGACCCACAACACGGGCCAAGGGGCGGCACACCACCAACCCCTAAAATAGATCCCAAACCCGGCCCCTCCGGCCGCATCCGAATGGACCTGCAGCTCGGCTTCCAAAAGCTGCTCAGACCGCCAGAGCGAGGTACCATTAAAGGTGAGAAGAAAGGTTTCCCACAGGGCCAAATCGGCCCTGACTCCTTCAGAGATCCTTACCCTGTGGTGTGGGGCCCGAAGGCCTACCATGAGATCACAGAGTCGCCTCAGAAAAGCCCTACCAGGGGCCACCACCCTACAGGCAAAGTTCAGGTGACCGGCCACCACCTGGAGTTCCCGCAAAGAAGCCTTGCGGGCCCGCCCTAGGGTCCTGACTAACACCAGCAAGGTTTGCAACTTGTCCGGGGGCAGCCTTGAGCACCCCGCCACGGAATCAAGTTCAATGCCTAAGAAGGACAACCGCGTGGCCGGACCCTCCGTCTTATCCTGCGCTAGAGTTCAGCTGCAAGTTCAACCCAGTTCAGCTGCAAGCTCCATGAAGGAGCGCAGCAGGTGCCAGCATTCTCCGGAATTGCCCCTCCCTAAGAAAAGAAAGTCATCAAGAAAATGGGCCGTTGACACAAGCCCCGCCCTCCGCTGCACTGCCCATTCAAAAAATGTGCTAAAAGCCTCGAAGGCCGCACAAGAAATAGAGCAGCCCATGGGCAACACCCGGTCAAAATAGAACTGACCAGCGAAGGCAAAGCCCAAGAGCTCGAAATCAGACGGATGGACAGGCAGCAGGCGGACTCGATATCACACTTAGCCAATAGAGCTCCCACCCCCTTACTCCTAACAACCTGGACCGCTTTATCGAAGGATGTGAAGTGCACTGAACACAAGGTGGTGTCCGGGATTCCATCGTTAACGGACGACCCTTTGGGGTAGGATAGATGGTGGATTAACTGGAATTCACCTGGCGCCTTTGTAGGCACTACCCCAAGCGGTGACACGCGCAGCCCTGGGAAGGGGGGGGGGTCAGGAAAGGACCCGCAACCCTACCAGCTGCAACTTCCTTTGCGATTTTCTTCAAAACAACCTGTTCCTGACCCATAACTGACTTGAGGTTCCGAGTCCCCACGGACCCCTGCCGGGAAGAGGAAGGGATCCGAAACCCATCCCTAAAACCAAAAAACAAGTAGGAGGCAGCAGTTCTATCGGGATAGTCCCGCAACAGGCGGGACAACACCTCAAGCCTGATGGGGCTGGGCCCCTTTTCCCGCAGCGGGTGGAGGTGGGCCGCCTTTTTTATTACCTCCAGGCCGAAACTTACCTCCCAAACCGGAGGAACAGGCCCGTGGGCAACTGGAACTGGGGTGTTTGGCCCCACAGAGGCCACACGCGTGCCTGTAAAGGCAGGGCGACCGGGAGCACCTACCACTCGAGTTGAACTCCCAACAAACCAAGTGGGGTTGAACCCACTGATGGCCCGGCCCAGGAGAAGGAGCGGAGCCAAGAGGCCTGGACAACAAGTGCCCGCTATCAGATCTGTCACCTTCAATTGGGCGGGCTGGGGACATTATCACAAGCCACAATTCCTGCAAAGGGGCATCCCAGGGCAAAGAAGGATCAAGGGCGGCCCTCATTCGAAAACTCTCATCATAGCGGATCCAAGAGGATCCTGCAAAATCAGAGATGGCCCTGTGGATAATATCCATATATTTAAGCAGGGCCGGACCCCTAGCAGGCGGCGCCTGTACAATGATCCCCATATATATGGTGAAGCCAGAAAGCCAGTTGCTCCACGTCTTCTCAACTGGCTTGCGTTTTGTAGCCTCATGCTCCTTGCAGGACTCCCCTTCCTTATGTTTAACTTCGGGTTCCCGGAACAACAGGCTAAAAATGTCTATGTACTCTCTATTTAAGATTTTTTCTTTCGTGGCCGGGAGCAAGTGGTCTCCCAGCGGAAGCCCCATCCCCCCGTACGGGGCATGCTGGGGCGTGGGCATAATGCCCCTGGGATAGAACCCCGCGCCAACAGGCGTGGGGATCGGGGCAGTAGTGTCGTTGGCTGAAGAGGCGGGAAGCGCACTCGTGGGCCTATGAACTCCCCAAACGTGTTCGGCTGAGCCCTGAAGGCCCAAAGCGGTACCAATCATGGGTGGAGTAAACCCCGGACCCCAAGTGTGCATGTAGGGGGACCAGTATGTGGCTGGTTCCCATCCCCCCATGGCAGGTATCGGCCAGGGTACAGAAAGCCACTGGCCAGTGCCGCCAGGGGGTGTGGGTGCTGCTGGCTTACCCAGGGCCAAAGGTAGAGACGGATCCCGAAGAGGCTGCTTGGTTGGTACAACAGGCTGAGGCAAAACGGGTCCAGGCAGCGCAGGAACCGGGTCTGAAGGTCGCGTAGGCGCCGGCTGTCCAGGTGGATCTGGCGAAGGCATCGATGGATCAGATGGTTCAGCCGGAGTAGCCGGTCCAGCAGGGGCCCCACCCTTCTCAAGGGCCTCCAACCTGCTAGAAAGAGACTTCAATAATTGGTTCCTAGCAGCTCCCCGAGTCCTACGAGGGACCTTGGGGGGAGGAATGCCCCCACCGCCAGATGGGCCAGCCCCTGGATCTGAAGGAACATTCCTGGCTTTTTCCAACGCCTCCATCCTCCCAATCAGGGCCCTGATAACCCCCATTTCATCGTCCTCATCTTCAGAGGAAGACGGAGGAGGAGGGGTGGGCCTTTTGGGCTGTCTAACGGGCTGCCCGCCCTTCTTACCTTTTGCCTTCCTGGGCATGATTTACAAAGAATAAACCCGCCTGCTGACAAAATAGCCAAAAGCCAAACCGCCCACACTCTGCTGTAGCAATGGCTAGGAGCATCCCCAGTCCCCCAAAGCCCAAGCAACGCTATGGTAGCCCAGTAATGAATGTAAACCCAAGAATCACAGTATAGAAGACCACCCACCCAGCTAGGCCGACCACCCACAGGCCCCAATCCACCAGGAGAGGGCCAGGAACCAGCCGGGGGGAAAGGAGAGAGGGAAGAGAAATGGAAAGTAAAGGGGGGGGGGTAGCCCGACGATGGCTGCTGCCTTAAAAGGCAGGCCCTTGTCTGGGAAGCCGAGGGGGAGAGAGACCAAACCGTGTGGGCCGAAGGCCCGATGCCACCCGCAAATGCGCCACACACCCAGCCAGGCAAAGGATAAATCGCTGCCTCGCCACCCGGACGTTTCCAGGAGGCCTCCGCTGCACCGCGCGCCTGTTCCCAGGCGAAACCAACCCCCCCTCCCGATTAGAAGGAGCTCAAACAGAAGCTCCTTCCAGTGCGAGAGCAAAAGGCGAACTGATTGCTTGGAGCGTTGATTGGCCGGTTACGGCTGAAACCACGCCCCCCCCCCCCTCGTGCAAAGCAGCCAATCAGACTGCTTCTTGGGCCCGTGAAGGGCTGGAACAAACTCGCTCCCCCAGCACGAGGCAGAGGGGAGGGGGATTTTGGCAACTGTTTTTAGAGCTGGAAGTCGAACCCTGGTGGTTGTTTGGTTCGTGTGCTGAGTTATTTTTTGCTTTAGTTCTTGTTGCTTTTCTGTTAAATGGCATTCAGGTTTTTGAGGTGAAGGCAAAGGGGAGGTTGCCTGGTTTTGATTTTGAAACAGTTCAGTAACAGTGGCATCCTCTATTGCCAACACCTCCTCCACCTGCGCCTGAGCAACTTCTTCAGTTGGTGGTAATTCTTTTTCCATATCTTGAGCCTGTGTTGCTCTTTGCAGTATTTTGAATCTTCTCTGGTCTGCTAGCCTTTGTTCTGTTATTTCTGTATCGAGATGCTTCTCTTTCCAAATTTGGTACATTCTTTCTAAATAACCTCTTCTAGTTGGACTAGACTTGTAATAGCAGATCATTATTTCCTTGTTGCCTTTTTTTGTTTATTTTTTCTGGTTAAGCAATGTTTCTTCCAGTAACCCTGCAGTCTCCAGCCCTGGTTGCTCAACCGAAGATCCTGAGTCCTGTAGCCCACTTGCCACCAGATGTCCAGGGACTCCAGCACTTGGTGCGGTCCTTGTTGACCCAGGCAACTACCAATCCAGTATAGATTTATTAAAGTTATGTCTCACCATATTGTTGATGGGAGAGGCACTCTTCATCTGGCTCCTCTGGTGAGACCTGTCCAGTATGGTTGGACCTCTGGCATAGCTCTCACCTTCCTCGGTGCATGCAAGCCCCACAACCACGCCAAGGTAGTGCCTCACTGGGGAATGATGATGATGAAGAAGATGATGATTTGCTTGTACAGTCAGACAGGAGTTATTGACTAGTTTGTTTTATCCAGACATCGAGTCCTTCCCAAGGACCTTGGATGCCTGAATTTTATTAACATTTTTGTTGCTGTTATTATTATAGATATTGTCACAGACTATAGGCTGTTCCCAGTAAAGTTGCTTTTTGTAATTGGCTGATGGTGATTTCTGTGGCCCCTATGATGCTGAGGTGCTCTTCAAGGTGTTTTAGATTATTATTATTATTACCAACAATAATGACAACAAGCTTTATTTAACCACCCATAACAAGTTGTTCTCTGGGCAGCTCACAACAGAGGATTAATACATACAATAAAAACACATAACACATTAAATCATAACAGATAAAAAGGGTAAAAAGAAAACACAAATTACAATACAAAGCAGCTTAAAAACTCATTTTAAAATTAGTTAAAAATCAGATGAAATTTGAAAATCAGAATTTAAAAGGCCTGGATGAAGAAAAAGGGCTTTTCCTGGCATCTAAAAGAACAAAGTGATGAAGCCAGGCAAACCTCAGAGGGGAGGCTATTCCATAAACAGGTGGAACCACCGAAAAGTCCCTCTCCCTGTTAGCGACCCACCTCACCTCATTTGGCAGGGGCACCTGGAAGACAGCCTCCAAAGATGATCTTAAGGTTTGGGTCAAAGCACTCTCTCAGGTAACTCAGTCCCAAGACATTTAGGGCTTGTTCATAACAGAGTTCATAACAGAGTTATGAAGTTATGTGCGTTCATAACAGAGGTGAAAATCAAACCAAGGACTTTGGGGACCTTAGCTCAGTCTCTTAGGGCCAAGCTAGGTATGACTTTAAACACATTGGCCTACATACTGCACTGTGTCCCATGGGCATTTTGCACACTGCAGGAACTGCTGCATGTTCCTAAAACACTGTCCACACCATTGCACAATAGGACTCTTCCACAAATGTAAGGAATCATACAAAAACACAGTTGTGCAATGATATGGCCATATAGGCCATACCACTGTGCAACTGCATTTGCACAATTTCCAACATTTGCACAGGAGCACTCTTGTTCAACTGTGTGGATGGTGTGCTAGGAACATGCAGCAATTCCATGTGCAAAATGCCCACAAGATGCTATGCAGTATGTGGGCCATTGTTTGTCTCCTCCTCCGCTCCTCCTCTTTTCAAAAATAGCAATCAGGTACCCAGCCCTGATTAGCACTGTGGCATGGGGGAGGGGAGCTAAATGTTTCCACACACTATGTTATCTTTTACACCACATGCCTGTTTAAAATTGCCCCCCCCCCACACACACAACCTGCCGTAGGAGGGAAAGTGCTTTTGATGGGAGCAAATGGCAGGTTTTGCAGCAGGCGGGGAGTGATTCTCACCAGAGCTGTGGTAAGGATTGTATGGATAAAATCTCCTTCATGTCAGAGCCCTGATTACAATCTGCCCCCTCAAAGCTGCTTTTCAAAAAACAAAACAAAACAAAATTGGAAGGGCAAGCCACATTTTAATGTAAAGCGCTGTTTGTCCCTTAGCCACAATGATACACCTTAAGACTCACTGGACAATGCATTGTACCTATTAGCTAGTAATGGAGACCTACCAGCTCCTTTGAACTCCAAACCTTCATCAGGAAGTCCTAAATTCCTCAGGAGCTCTTGGATCCTCTGTTTGAAACATTCTAACAAGCTATTAGAATTCCTGTCAACAGCCACTGCCAGTCAGTGAGACAGTAATGTGCTAGGTGGACTAATGGTCTTACTTTGTATAAAGCAGTCTTAAAATGAGGAATTGAGGCCAAAAATATATGCTTATATGCAACAGTGGTGTGTGTGTGTGTGTTCGTGAGCATGTGATGTATACTGTCTCCCATTCATATATATATATATAGAGAGAGAGAGAGAGAGAGAGAGAGAGAGAGAGAGAGAGAGAGAGAGAGAGAGAGACTTTAGTGCTAGATTGACAGTTCTGAAAATGGATCCCTCTGTTTATCCTTTGAGCACACTTCCCTGGCTTTTTAGAACTCTGGGCTCAGATACAGCCTTTTGCTTGCTTCTTGCTGATGCCGTGCCAATGCATACAATGCTCAGGACATGTGCACTGCCTGAGCTTGTTATTTAGATTCAACCCGTATCTCTTGCTTTCTGGTCCTTAAAGTTAGCTTTAAATCATGATTTCATTTTTTTTAAGAGCCGAGAGACCTTACATGAACCTCTGCAAGAATACCCGAGCTTATCTTTTTAACTTCACCCTCATCCCTACAATGCACACTTATCTTCATATTCACATTAACAGTTTATTGCCTTTCTCATTCAAATGAACCATTGTATAGCTGGTCTGAGCTTTGAGGGACTCTCATTTTTGACAGCTTACAACCGCAGCTCTGACAAGCTTAAATGACACCAGGGATATATCACAAAAGGAAGATGCATTGATGGAAAAGTTGCAACTAGCGCTTCATCTAAAACTTAGCTCTTTTCTACTTTCCACTTTTTCTTTCCATACATCTTTAGTAAGATTTCTATTTTTTCTCTCTCCCCAGAATGGAGACCAGTCATACTTTTTCTAAAACTCCTTTCACAATGGGGAAACTGCTTTCTGGCGTGAAAAGGCCCTGTTTCTAATCAGTGGACAAAGCAGACAATGTGATACCTTCTAATCCTCCACTTCTAATTTAAATAATTGCACTTCTAATCAGTAGGTAATTCTATACAACCTTAAGTATGCACTTCAGATTCTTTTTCATCAACAAGAAAGGCTTTTAAACATTTTAAAAACTATGAACCTTCATATAACAGAAAAGAGAGCAAAGAATAATTTGGAGGTAGAGGAGGTGGTGGGCACAATAGGCATTTTCAAGCACGCTACATGATACATGGACAATTGCCAGTTTCCTGTCAATAACCCTTTATGTTTATGGAGCCTCCCAGGGATTGCTGCTAAACAACATTCAACAGAAGGATCCTAGATGCTGGCAGGATGTTGCCTGGTGAGTCCTTATTTAACCACCAGACCAGTACTATGACTAAATTTGTCCAATGAATCATACGTTGTAGACTGAAAAAGTTCTTGTGTCATAGCCTATGGTACTGCACAGCTTAACTTCTTATACCTAATTCCATCCTTGACCTATGAGAAGGCATTTCAACCTGGCAAGCCACCACAGCTTTGGGTTATCAACAAATCCTCCCATCTGTGTGCTCACACACACCTTGGGCCATGGGGATCAGCATCATCTCAGAAATGCAGAGGACCAGCAGATATACTAAGGGAGGCAAGATTGAACTTCTAGAGCAGGCCTGCTCAACTTAGGCCCCCCCAGCTGTTTTTGGACTACAACTCCCATAATTCCTAGCCACAGTGGCCAATAACCAGGTATTGTGGGAGTTGTAGGCCAACAGCCATCCCTGTTCTAGAGCTTAAACCTCCCAGAGCCAATAATTAATGGCAAGCCTTATTTGGTAGAGATGAATTTGTCTTATTTGGTAGAGATGAATGGCAGCTTGCAGCTGGCAGCTGCACACCACCTTGAGCAGCGGCATCCCACCCAGCATCTTGTGCAGTGGCTGCCTTGGCTCCGACACTCACCTGGCCTCTGTGCATGTGTGGAGGCCATTTGTGTGGTGTTGCTGACCATACAAATGGCCTCTATACATGTGCAGAGGTCAGGTGAGTGCCAGAGCCACGGCAGCCACCATGCAGGATGCTGGATGGGGCACCACTACCTCTTTCAGCCCCAGCCCTAGTGCCACACTCACTGGTAGAGCATCTGCTTTACATGCAGAAGGGTCCAGGTTCAGTCCCTGGGATCTCCAGGTAGGACTGGGAAAGGGGCCCTGCTGGCTAGGGAACAGCCTGCTTTTCACTCTCCCCCCTGCCTCCCTGCCTCAGTGGCAACCTGCTGGATCCTGATGTGGCAAATCTGTTATATTACTTGCATAGGAGTGAGAGAAAGGGCATTCCAAGTATGTTTTGGTTTTCACCATGTTCATGTCTTCAACAAAGACATGGTGTGGGGCAGAAAAAGGCAGGGGGGGCATCTTCACTTCTTGTCCCAGGGACCACTTCAACCTTGCTATGCTCCTGAATGTAGTTGGGGCATACTGTACTAGATGGACCAATGATCTGACTGGGATTACTGCAGCTACCTCTGTTCCTAGCCTCTCCTCTGCTGATAGTGCAAGCCAAGGTGAGGCAGCTTAGGCTCCTTCTCAGTTAGACATAGGTATAGGTGAAAGAATGCCCCATCCTGCAGCCTCGTGCTGGGGGATGGGTCTTTGTCCAACCCCCTCTTTGACTTTGACCTGTTAGGACTTTGCCTTTGAGGGTAAGTTTTAGGGATGTGCAAAAAATTTCGGGCACAGAACGATCTGTGCCCGAAACGAACAATTTCGGGTGATTCGGGGCCGAACCGAATCACCCCCGATGCCCCCCGAATTTTTTCAGGCACGAGCCGAATCACCCGAATTTCAGGCACAAAAAATTCGGGTGATTCGGTTCATGGTTGATTTTTGGCGATTTTTTAAAATTTTAGTGACTTTGGGGCAGTTCGGGGGCATAGCATGGGATTTGGGCAAAAGGAGTGGGGTGGGGTGGTAGTGCCTAATGGGTGCAGGCTACCACCCCAATTTCAGGGGGATTGGGCAAAGGGCTGATTTTTGGTAAATTTCTGAAAATTTCATGTCTTTGGGACAGATTGGGGCATATTGGGGCAGAAAGTGGGGGCTGGGGCAGAATAGTGGGGTGGGGTGGTAGTGCCTAATGGGTGCAGGCTACCACCCCAATTTCAGGGGGTTTGGACAAAGGGGTGATTTTTTGAGAATTTTTGAAGTTTTGGTGACTTTGGGGCAGTTTGGGGGCAGAAAGTGGATCTGCCCCAAAATAGTGGGGTGGGGTGGTAGTGCCTCATGGGTGGAGGCTACCACACTAATTTCAGGGGGATTGGGCAGAGGGCTGATTTTTTGAGAATTTTTGAAGTTTGGGTGTCTTTGGGGCAGATTGGGGGCAGAAAGTGGATCTGCCCCAAAGGAGTGGGGTGGGCTGGTAGATAGTGCCTGATGGCTGGAGGCTACCACCCATCCCCAATTTAAGAGTGATTGGGCAGAGGGGTGAATTATGGTGAATTTATTTGTATGAGGTTTGTCTTCATAAGGTGAAGTGTGCTAAATTGATTACTTCCTCATATTATTCATAGTAAAGGAAAGTGTGAAAAAGTGAAAGTGGGGTCATGAGAGTTGTTTAATTGAAAAAAATCTCATTTGCTATGATAGAATGAGAATTCACACCTCAGAAGTTTTTTCTGAGGTGTGAATTCTCATTCTATCATAGCAAATGAGATTTTTTTCAATTAAACAACTCTCATGACCCCACTTTCACTTTTTCACACTTTCCTTTACTATGAATAATATGAGGAAGTAATCAATTTAGCACACTTCACCTTATGAAGACAAACCTCATACAAATAAATTCACCATAATTCACCCCTCTGCCCAATCACTCTTAAATTGGGGATGGGTGGTAGCCTCCAGCCATCAGGCACTATCTACCAGCCCACCCCACTCCTTTGGGGCAGATCCACTTTCTGCCCCCAATCTGCCCCAAAGACACCCAAACTTCAAAAATTCTCAAAAAATCAGCCCTCTGCCCAATCCCCCTGAAATTGGTGTGGTAGCCTCCACCCATGAGGCACTACCACCCCACCCCACTATTTTGGGGCAGATCCACTTTCTGCCCCCAAACTGCCCCAAAGTCACCAAAACTTCAAAAATTCTCAAAAAATCACCCCTTTGTCCAAACCCCCTGAAATTGGGGTGGTAGCCTGCACCCATGAGGCACTACCACCCCACCCCAATATTCTGCCCCAGCCCCCACTTTCTGCCCCAATATGCCCCAATCTGCCCCAAAGACATGAAATTTTCAGAAATTTACCAAAAATCAGCCCTTTGCCCAATCCCCCTGAAATTGGGGTGGTAGCCTGCACCCATTAGGCACTACCACCCCACCCCACTCCTTTTGCCCAAATCCCATGCTATGCCCCCGAACTGCCCCAAAGTCACTAAAACTTTAAAAATTCACAAAAAATCAGGACTTTGCCCAATCCCCCTGAAATTGGGGTGGTAGACTCTACCCATTGGGCACTACCACCCCACCCCAAAATTTTGCCCCTGGGCCCCTTTTTACCCCCCCGAATCGATTCGGATTCGGATTCAGATTAAATCCAAATCCGAACCGAATCAAGGGTGATTCGGGTGACCCAGATTCGGGCACAAAACAGAACGGGGGTGATTCGGCTCGGGTCCGAGCCGAATCACCCAAAAATCCGAATTGCACACCCCTAGTAAGTTTTCCTTTGACAGAACCCTCCCTATGGGATGCTTTGTTTCTTGTGCCACTCTTGAGGCATTCATTACTTTTTTTGAATGGATGTTGAGGTGGAGGGCAGATTGTGTGTACACTGTGCATTTTTTGGAAGATTTTTTAATTATTATTTGGCCCCAGGGCTCGGGTCTGTGTTTCTGGCTGCTTAATAACTTTATCCAGCTGACTGAGGCATTGGGTGTTCCCCTGGCCAAGGGCAAGTCTGAGGGGCCCTCTACTCAGCTGTCCTTTTTGGGTAATGAGTTAGACACTGTCTCAGGCTTTAGCCACCTTCCTGTGGACAAGCTTGTGGTACTTTTTGCTGTTCTCATTGGGGACCTTATGTCAGTTAGGAAGACCACTCTGTGGGAGCTCCAAGTAGTAATTGGCCACCTGAACTTTGCGTGCAGAGCTGTAGCTTCTGGCAGAGCCTTTCTCATGTGCCTTTGTGATGCTGAGGCTGGGGTCAAGCTGCCTCATCACAGGGTGCAGGTAACTGAGGGTATGCATGCTGACCTGGCAGCATGGGGATTGTTTTTAAGGAAATTCAATGGGGTCTCATTTTGGTGGGACAAACAGCTGTTAGAGGCACTCACATGCTGCAGGTGGCCTTGGGTTTGGAGTGTATTTTTGAGGGAGGTGGTGCTCTGCCTGATGGCCTTTGAGCTGGGCTGTAGAGGGAATTATGAGAGACCTCATATTTCTGGAGCTTTTCCCTATTGTTGTGGCAATAGGGGCAATGGGCAGGGGATTTTTGTGATTCCACTGCCCATTTCTGGTGTGACAATCAGGCAGTAGTACAGGTCATGTACTCTCAGAGCTGCAGCTCCTGGTAGGGCCTTCCTCATGTGACTCTGTGGTTAGGCAAACCTCCCTGTTCATGGGGCTCCAGTTTAACATCCAGTTTTGGGCATAGCACTTACCTGGGCTGCAGGATGACATTGCTGATGCCCTGCCTCATTTTCAGGAAGCAAGGTTCAGGGAATTAGCTCCAGAAACCAATCTGGAAGTGGAAATGATGCCAGAGGCCCTGTGGAAACCAAAACGTAAGCAAGGGCTATCACAGGAATACAACCAAGCAAAACAAAGAGGAAAGAACCCACCCATGACTAAGATGGAGAAATATAAAAATCATATATTGCAAAAGACAATTAAGAATATGTATTGATAATCAGTAGAGAAATAGTAAGATAATTTCTTATTTCTTACAGTTGTAAGAAAATTAATAATTGAACCCAACATGACAATTCAAATTGAAACATAAATAATCCTCTCTAATAAAACGCTTGGTGTCTGTCCGTGGACGGGCACCAAGCGTGTGTTCGTGCCTCCCTGCCCTGTTCTGCGCCTGCGCGAAGCGCAGGCCCAGAACAGGGCAAGGGAGACACGACCGCCAGCACCCGGCGGACATCTTGGACGGCCACAAGCGGCCGCCCTGAAGAAGCCGGAGAAGCGCTGGCGGGGGAAACTGGCCGAGGCGGCGGCAGAGCCGCCGCCTCGCCCAGAAGAGACAGCAACCAAGCTGGGGAGACGGGGGACGGAATGGAGGCCAACGGAGGCAGGCGGGACAGAGCCGACCGTGAAGGGCCCAGGCCAGCCGCGGAGGATGGCAGCGGCGCCTCCAGAGACCGCCCGGCCGGTGATTGAGGGGGGAAGAGGCAGCAGGGGAAGCCTGTCCTCCCGCCACCCGCTCACCCGCCCTCCCAGCTTTCCAAAATCCCCTTCCCCGCTCCTCCCCCAAATTGATTACGGGCCAAAAGGGCCCATGAGAAGGCCGTCGCCCCCGCCTATCACCCACCCAGCTGCCCGAGCCCACCTTACCCGCTCCAGCCCGGGATAGTCGGGCGAAGAAAAAAAAATTATTTGCACAGTGGATGTGAGGAGCTCAGGAACAGAGCTCCTCTCTGTGCTATGCTGCTGCCCAAACTGCCGCTATGGACGAAAGGACGCAACGTCCTTTGCGTCCATAGCGGCAGTTTGGGCAGCAGCATAGCACAGAGAGGAGCTCTGTTCCTGAGCTCCTCACTTCCACTGTGCAAATAATTTTTTTCTTCTTCGCCCGACTATCCTGGGCTGGAGCGGGTAACGTGGGCTCGGGCAGCTGGGTGGGCGATAGGCGGGGGCGACGGCCTTCTCATGGGCCCTTTTGGCCCGTAATCAATTGGGGGGAGGAGCGGGGAAGGGGATTTTGGAAAGCTGGGAGGGCAGGTGAGCGGGCGGCAGGAGGACAGAGGGAGGAGGGGATAATGGGGAAAAAAAACACCAGAGAGAGAGACAAAGAAAAAAAAACACTTTAAAAAAACCATTTAAAGGCGGGAGAGAAAGCTAGCGCCCGTTATCATAACGGGCTTAAAAATACTAGTAACATAATAATGATGGTCAAGACATCTGGAGGAGATATTCCTGAAACAAGGCAAAAGGGGCTTGCTCAAGACCTAGATGAAGTAGGTAGGACTCTCAGCTGGCACAGGAAGATGATGTCTGAAACACGGCTGCCAAAGAAATCGTGGATGATGTGGTCTAAATACAGTCCGTGCAGAAGTTGAAAGGTTTCAGATTCCAAAAATAAGTCCAGCCGAATGTAGCCCCAGTGTAGCCACAGTAGAATGTAGGTATAATCAGTCACAGGCTACGCCTCCCACATGCCATAAAAGCTGAATGGGGGGGTGCGTGTTTGTGCATGCATGCTGATGGCACGCCTCTGATGCAGTACCAGCTCTGTGCTGTGCTGTGGAAAGCGCTTCTCAAACTCAGTCAACCAGTTCACCGTTTTACCCTGCACTCCTTTTGGATTGGGGCTGCAACGGCCACCTGCAACAGTCCCCAGATGGGCTTTGATGATGCTGAGATCAAGTGCCTAGGACAATGGAAGTCCAAAGTGTTTTTGCATTATGTACATTAATGGTTTATGTGACTCCCTCCCTGGCCATTGTCAGGTATTCAACTTATCTTGTTCTTTTTGGCAGGAGCTGGAAGAACATTGGCTCCTGATTTTGTACTGATCTGTGGCCATTCCATTGTATTCTGGGCTTCCAAACGAGCCAGCACCTCGCAGATGGGTACCCAACTTGGTTTGGGGAAGCCTGCAAGCTTGGGCTGGTTGGGTAGACAGGGTATGCTTTGGAGCCAGTTGCTTCCAGCTTTGTGGGAATATTTAGCTGTTAGTGCCCCTCCCAGTATTTTGGTGGTTCATTTGGGTGAAAATGATCTGGGTAAGTGAACTCAGAACTGGGCTCTCTTTAATTCAACAAGCCATGGCCGTCTTCACTACTATTTGGGGGTGGATTCCAGGTGTGGTTATCATCTGGTCTGATTGGCTGCAACAGAGGGTTTTGTGGGGGTGGTGTGATTTGCAAGAGGTAGAGAGGGCCTGGAAGAAAGTTAACAGCACCATGGGTAAACAGGTTGTCAGTCATGAGGTAAACAGGTTGTCAGTTCATCCTGCAACCAGAAATTGTGCATTACTCTCCCTGCCTGTTTTGGGCTGATGGGGTTCATTTATCTACTAAGGGGTGTGGATTGTATTTGGTCAACTTGTGGCATGGACTTGTTGAAGTTTTGGAGGGCAATGGGGGAGGAAATCCAAGCTAGGCTGACCTCCCTCTAGGAAAGGTACAGTGCAGACTGGGTGGAGGTGTAGAAGGGTTTAAGATTGGTGAGCACCCTTGGGCAGTTGGAAAGGGTGGATTGGTCAGTCAGTCCTTAGAAGCTTTGCAGTTCAGGGACTTTGATTCGTCATGACACCTGCTTCAGAGCTTTACAAACCTTAAAGGCTGCATGGATGGGTGGAGGGTTAAGCCCTAGAAGTTGTCCTGACCCTTTGGAGTTGACAATGATGGGGATGAAGCAGGTTTGCACTGCTTCTATCATGGAGTCAGGGTGTGTCACTCGTTCAAGGCACAGGGAAGGACTTTGAACCCAGGCTTTGGTAGGCCCACATTGTTGGGTGGGGGGTGGGGGGATGGTGGTGGAGGATTTTATTCAACAATTCAGTTTGCTAATTAGATTGTTAATAAAGTTGTGGCCCTTTTACCCAAAATTTGAATTGTGTTTGTGTCTTCCTTGCAGCTGTGGTATGGGGGCAAAAAGCCATGTAGTCTAATTCAAAGTGCTCATAACCAGCAAAACACCATCTGGGAGTGCCCTAGTAGTGAACTTGGAAATGGACATTCATCTACTAAAGTTGTGACTTACAGCAAAAACTCATCAACTGTGATTCCTTTTAATTAAAAATCTCATGATCAAGTGGCATAGATATCTCTTCAGATTTATTCCTCTCATTGGATTGTGGCTTCCTATGTGCTACTGCTTTTTATGTGATTTTCATATTGCTTCCAGGAGACATGGGGATGTAGTGTTATGAGGATTACTTATAGCTTTATCTCCCAACCCAAAAAATACATTTCCCCCTGCTCGTGTGTGTATGTGTGTGTGTATGGATTATGATTCCAACTGAGATACAATAAACATTTTTAGCACAGATGCAGGAGCTCATCAGTGGAAGCAGACCAAAGGCTGCCTCAACTGCAGGCAAAGGAAGTGGATAACAATTTCTAAAGATGTGAATCATTCAATGCATATCTTTAAGGCTCCAGTGATCAAAGTGCATTCTGGCTTGCTCTCAGGAACCAGCAACGGTTTGTATGGATTAAGATGACAATTCTGCAGAATTAATAGCAGCAGTCCAGAAAAGTAATCTGAGCTGCTGTACAACCTTTCATAGAACACCAGACATCTTATTTCAATGATAACAGTATACTTGAATTACTATTAAGACTGAAAATTGAGAGTGAAAAATTCCTGAAATGTTGAGTATACCCACTGGTTAACATCTTGATTTTATTTGTCAACAGAAGTCCTACTGAAATTGAGTAGTCTTTTAAAGTAACTCCTGGTAGTACTAATTTAGTCTGGATGCCAGTCATTGAGAAAGTTCCAAACATTCTAAGGAGTTAATAACAAACATGATGTCGGCCTCAAATTTGTGTTGTTGAGAAGGGGGGACCAAAAATCACAGTTTGGTTCGAATTTGAATGAAATTTGAGCCAAACTGCATGCTGCTGAACCAGTTCGTTCAAACTGACCAGCCAGTCGCGTCCATTTGACCAAAATGGTTCAGTGGTTCAGAGGCTAATACTTGTAAAGGGGAATCCGGTGATGATTCCCCTTTACAGGTAAAAGGATGGTGGTCCTGGCTCTGTGGCGTATTTCTTGACTGCTGGATCCTTTACTGTTGATGCTCAATCCTAAAAGGCAGAAGCTATACACCACTTCCATGTCTTCATTATCAATTCTGAGACTGGTTGCTATACCTGTTGTCATTAGTTTAGTCTTCTTGACATTTAGTTGTAGTCCCATTTTTTCACAGTGCTCTTTGACTTTCATTACTTGAGCTTGCAGATCATCCACATTCTTAGCTATCAGAGTGGTGTCATCAGTGTAGCACAGGTTATTGATGTTTCTTCCTCCAGCTTTAAAACCACACTCATCTTCTTCCAATCTAGCTTCTCTCAGTATATGTTCAGCATATAAGTTGAATAAATGCAGACAAAGTATACAGCCTTGTCTTATTCCTTTGCCGACCTGGAACCAGTTGCAGTCTGTTTCACCATGTTCTCTCTGGACTGTGGCTTCCTATCTTGTGTATCAGTTTCTCATGAGAACAATGAGATGTTCTGGAACACTCATTTTCCTATTCCACAACTTGGTTAATGCAATCAAAGGCTTTTCTGTAGTCAATAAAGCACATATTGACTTCTTTCTGGTATTCTTTGGCTTTCTCAATTATCCAGCGCTCATCAGCAATTATGTCTCTTGTTTTTCAGCCTTTTCTGAAACCAGCTTGAACATCCAGCATTTCCCTTTCCACATAGGGCTCTAATCTGCATTGGAAGATCCTAAGCATTATTTTGCTAGCATGTGAAATTAAGGTTATTGTGTGATGGTTTGCACAATCTGTTAAGTCTCCTTTCTGTGGTATGTGTATGTAGACTGACTTCTTCCAATCTGTTGGCCATTGTGTTGTTCTCCAGATTTGCTGGCATAATTTGGTTATAGCCTTGACTGGTTCTTTTCCTGTTGCCTGCCATATTTCTGTAGCTATTCCATCAATTCCTGTACCCTTCCGACTGGTAATGACCAGAATGCTGATCTAACTTCATCTTCCCGTACTAGAGGTTCTTGCAAGTAGGGAATATCATCTAGAGTATCTTGGATGTTGACGTCTCTGCTGTACAGATTTTCAGTATACTCCTTCCATCTTTGTTTGATCTTCTCTGAATCAGTTACTATCAGTCCTTTGGCATCCCTTAACATACCAATTCGAGGTTGGAAACACCTTCTGAGTTTAGAGATCTTTTGGAAAACTTTCCTTATTTTTCTGTGTCTATTTCCATCCTCAGGGTCTTTACAGATGCCATTAGAGATGTGCAAACAGGTTCAAAGTAAAACATGTTTGACATCAAAATGGTTCAGTTTGACCGTTTGGGGTTGAACTGAACCATCCCCTGTTCGGTCCAATCCCGTACCGAACATGCCCCCCCTGACTGTTTGGGGGGGTTCATGGACATTTTTTCAAAAAGATTTTTTTTTTACTTACCCCCTTCGGGAGAGTTGTTGAAGGTGGCGAGGGGGGTGCTCTTTGAGGTTCCCCCATTCAGGCCTTCCCCCTCCAGCACTGTGGCCAATTTGGAGGCCTCTGCACCTGCACAATTGGCTTCTGCATGACCGGGGGATGGGTTCAAGAGGGTGCCAGACCGAACCGGTTCCATGCACACCCCTAGATGTCATTGTAGTACTGCTCCTTGTCTCTTCTAACAGCTTTCTGAAATTCCCTATTAAGTTCCTTCCTGAGATCTTTATATTTCTTGACTTTGACTTCTCTCCTCTTCTTGGCAATTTCCACTGTCTTTTCTGACGTCCATTCTGCTTTCTCCTCTTTCTTGGTCTTTGGCAGTCTCTTTTCACATTCATCCTTAACAACTTCTTTGATTTCATTCCACAGTTTCTCTGGTTCCCTATCAATGAGGTTCAGAACTTGAAAGTGGTTCCTGATGTTCTCCTTGAAAATGGTGGGCACATTCTCAAGATCAGGCTTTAGCCCCTTCCTGTGGACAAGAATCATATTGTGGAAACTGGATAGCTTTGTTTTTCTGCTTTAGCTTGACTTGGAACTTGCACATTATCAGTTCATGATTTATTTATTTTATTTATTTTTATTTTAACATATTTTTATACTGCCCAAAACTTATGTCTCTGCAAGACCACCCGCAAGTACCTAAAAGAGATGATCTGCTCAACCTTATGTCTGTTGATTCTCCAGCAACAAGCCTTGGGTCTCTTAGCAAAGGCTATGATTTTAGTTTTTTGATTTTAAAAAGTGCTTTCAAAACATGCTGTCTCACCCTACACCCCTGTTGGGGGCCAGAACCCTTTCAAACCAACCCCTATAAGCTTTGAAAGTGCATGGGAAACAGGGAGGGAAGTTTGCTAGCAGCCTGCCTCCTCTTCTCTTCTTGTGTTTCTTGCATGCTTTGAGGATATATATATATTTTGCAAAGTTTGCTAGATTCAGATGAGTCCCAAAGAGCTGCTTTGATGGGGTATCACTACCACCCTACTGACAGTCCAATAATCTACCTCCTGAGGCAATGGCCTCACCTTGCCTCATGAAAAGGCTGCCCCTGTAGTTTCCCAAATTCAAGCCCAGGAGGAGACCCAGGTTCAGCTCCCAATTCAACCATGAGGTTGATATGTGACACTGGGCCAGTCATTAGGAGCATTCTCACAATTATGAGCAGAGTAGGAGAAACCTCCATCCCAAATTTGGGAGCTATGTATGCTCCCATTTTCTGTTCATGTGTGAGTTAAGAACAAAGTCAGAGGCACTGATTGTGATAATCTGTTAAGTAGCAGCTGGGTCAGAGGGCTTCCTCCTACCCAGCAGCTGTACCCAGGTCATTAATGAGGTAGGAGGACAAACCCTCCAAGCCATCTGTTGCTTAGCACATGATCACAATCAATGCCTCTGACCTTGCAGAAAATGGAGTGTGCACAACTTCTTCTACCCTATTCACAATCATAAAAATGAGCCTACTGCCTCCCAGACTAATCTACTTCAGAGGGATGTAGAGAGGATAACGAGAGGGAGGAAGGCTAAGCTCCTTGGAGGAAGAGTAGGATATAAGTGCAATTAATAAATAAAAACCCAAAGTTATTACCTTTTCATGAATTTAGCTATGGTTTTTTTCCTAAGAAAAACTTACCATGGGAAAGTTTTTCCCCTTGCAGCTTGTCTTAAATCATCAATCTTTTCTTAGTGCACATTCATGTAATTCATAAAAAAATAATTTGCATTCATCTAATTTCTATTTGCTTGCTTTCTATTTATTTAATTCATATATTCTAACAACTAATCTACAAAATGTATACATACATATGGTTACATAACACTGAATTCATACTCTACAGATGCTGAAATTCAATTTCCTTAATGGCAAACACCAATTGTAGAACTCATGAATTGCAAATGCAAAAACTTGCACTCACAAACAAATTATTATGAGCATTTTAACACCAATTTTTTGAAAATAATTAACCCAGAAATGTGAATTATGATACATTAATTAATGCCATTCAGAAGATTAAAAACTCTAGAGATAACCTAATCCAACCCCTTTCTCTAAAATATGGTCCTTAATTTAATAATCATCAAAATATGAATAATTATGTCTAACATCTTTATAGCACACAGTCCAAAGTATTTTACATATCGACATTATCTCAGTAATCTTTACTACAGCCCTATAAGTTAACTGTGGGGATGTGCAGAAAATTTTGATTGTGAAATTTTTCAACTCAAAATGGGCCATATCGAGTGCTTCTAGCTCAAAAAAGAATGTCCTCTTTTTAAAAGGCCTCTTTTGAGCTCAGAGCAGAACAACCAGATTTTTATCAAAATGTATTGATGTTTTGAGCACTATTTGGAGGCCTGTTTTCTTCTTGCTGATTGGTGTTCTGGCACTGGCTTCCAATTGGCTTGAGATATCCTTGCTTCTTGCTTAGCTTGTCATCATACAAATCAGGTGTTGTCATGGGCAACTGTGCCTCCATTGCTTGTGGGGAAGGGGGAGGGAAAGGAACACAAAAGGAGGAAATTTCAAATTCAAAATGTATTCAAAGGGACTGGGGGGAGAGATAGAGCAAGAGAGAGAGTCCTTATACTGTGCCTCTCGAAGAAGAGGATACACCAGGACGGAAGTGGAGGAAGGAAGGTTTGATGTGGTTTTCTTTTCTCAGTACTGAGTATATTATGCTGTGTTGTTGCTGCTATAACTATTCGGTTTTTCTGGGGCTCAGATTGACAAAGGCAGAACTTGGGTGCTTGCTTTCCTTGAGTTGTGGTTTGTTTTGTTTGTGAGATAGTGTTGTGGCAAGAAATAGACAGTCACAGCTCTCTCTGTGTGTGTGTATTATGTAATATTTCTTGGATATTGCTGTGATGAGCTCCACTTGTGCTTCACTCGCTGCTCTGCTCTGCTCTGCAATCTGCATTGTAAGGTGTACTCCGGCTGGAGTTGCTCTACCTGAGCTTATGGCTATGCTTACTGCCAAGGGTGCTGGTGTTGCAGGGTGCTGGTGTTGCAGCAGCTGTTGCAATGCTAGGAAGTAAAGAACCTTGATTGATTGATTGATTGATTTCTATACTGCTCTTCCAGAAGTGGCTTAGGGTGGTTTATATTAAAGTAAAAACAACTAAAATCAATTAACAGTTAAATCAGAAACCATAAAAACATCATAAAGCCATTAATGATTAAAACATTTAAAACAGTTTTTTAAAAACCCTAGAAAACCAGGCCAAACATTTACATTTTAAAAACAGTTTAAAAATCCTAAAAGGTCAGGCTAAACAGATAGGTCTTAAGGGCTCTCCTGAAGGCCAATAATGAACTCAGATTATGGATTTCTGCTGGGAGTGCATTCCACAGCCCAGGAGCAGCTACAGAGAAGGCCCGCCTCTGATTTGCCACCAGACGTGCTGGTGGTAATGGAAGACAGACCTACTCAGATGACCTTAATGTGCGGTGGGGATTATGCAGAAGAACGCACTCTCTAAAATAACTTGGACCTAAGCTGTTCAGGGCACTATATCACCATAATTGTGTGAGAGAGCACAATTTATGCCAATGATGTTACTGCCGTGCAGGCATTGAGGTTGGCAGTGGATTCTTTTTTGGACATTTTTGGACTGTGTTTGAAATGTGTGTTCTGTTGGGAGGAACAGATTCCTTTTTACTGTGTGCTTCTGCAATGTTTTTCAAGGCAGTGTTGCAAAATGCATCACATATTGCTATGCAAAACTTGTGTGCACACACTCCGTGAGTGTAGCTTGTTCCGGCCATAAGGAACAATGGAGAAAGAGGAAACATCCCATTGTTCCCCATGGGTAGCTCCTATGGCCAACATTGTGAGTTGGGTGGTATGGCGGGTGCTACTGGTATGGCATGATGGGTACTACCTACCACCCAACTTACAAAAGAAATGGGCAAGCGGGCAATTTTTAACCTTTTCCCCAAACCTCCATAGGATCCTATGGGGGTTTGGGGAAAAGGTTAAACATTTGTTCACAATCACCTGCTTGCCCATTACTTTTGTGGGTTGGGTGGTAGGTAGCACCCATTGTGCCCTACCACCCAACCCATTTTGGTGTCACTAGGAACTACCCTGGGGAACAATGGGTGTTTCCAGTTTCTCCATTGTTTCCTATGGCCGAAACACTTGAAACATTTTGAGTTGTTTTGTCAAAACAGCTGGCTCACCTGCTGTTTTGATGAAATGTTTCAGCTGTTTTGCATTTCTCAAACGAGAATGCAAAATCCATTTTATACACACCCTTAGTCAATTGTTATAACTATGGTGGTTCTTATACTGTATTAGACATGTTAGTCATGTTAAAGGATTTTTTTCTTGTAATTCTTTTGGTAGTACGTTGTTCCACTTTCATTCTTTTTTAAAAAAAAAAATATCTGTCCATACCTGTACCAATTGTTTGCTAAAGTTGACCCAGGTCTATTTGATGCAGCACATTGTAGTACCTTCAAAAAATGTGATTTCAGCTGCCAGTTTTCCTGCATTGCTCCAGGAATTACTCATCTGAAAAAGTGGGTTGTCACCCATGAAAGCTTATGCTACATTAAACCATCTTAGAATCCTTTCAGTTAGTTTCTGAGTGTTACCTATTTCTTTACAAATCATAATATTTTATTTTATTTTATTTATTTATTTATTTATTTTAATTTAATTTAACATATTTTTATACCACCCAAAACATATGTCTCGGGTTAATCAAAATAATGATTGACAGTATTATTATTCCATATTACAAATAGGGAACTGAGAAAAAATAGCTTATATTTAAAAAATAGCTCCTGCACTTAGGAGAGAAAGAACACAGGATGGCAAGATGGGCACTATGTGCTTTGCTCTCCAAAAATGAAGCAATAAAGAAGTATGTTCAGAAGCACATGCAGTCATGGTGGCAATGTAAGCAGGGCAACTGGATTAGATCACTGGAAGCTAATGTATGGCAGGGCAGCAGACCCACCCAGGAATTCTTGAATGGCTCAGGTCTAGCATTTGGATAATGAGGCTGGGGAACGGAGGCCCAGTCCCTTCCCCTTGGATTAATGTGTGTGGTCTCTAAGCATGTTCATGAGAAGAATTTTGAATTGTTTTGTCAAAACAGCTGACTCACCTGCTGTTTTGAGGAAATGCATCCAGCGGGAGCAGCATTGACTCGCATGACCAGGAAATTGCTCCTCTGTGATGAGAATGGATGCTGCTCTTGAGCAGACTGCTCTCTCATGAAAGTGGAAGGCCATGGGGATACCCCTTCACAACTCATGAGAAGAACTGTTGTTGGGGGCGGGGGCAGAGGGATTGAGCTGAATTGCTAATACTATGTGATGAAAGCCCTTCTCCCACAGACCGCTCTCTTATTAGAGTGTTAGGCCATGGAGATGTGCATGTAGGCCTGGTTTCTCCACATAAGCAAGCCGTAGGGATGGGTATCCTGACAACACCTCCCCCAGTCTTAGTGACTGCTGCAAGGAAGTAGTCCAAGCAGGCCTTCTGCCAGTCCAGTTGCCCAGTGGGACATATCCATTTATATATTTGCCCGGCACAGCAACCCTACTCTCCTGGAGTCGCTAGAAATCGAGGCTCCCATCTTCCGCAATTCCCCATGGCAGCTGATCTACATACACCACAACACTGGTCCAAACCCAGGAAATTTGAATGAGAGTTAAGATCTGTACCTGTTCCCGGAGTTTCCCTAGTCTTCCCACCCAGTAAAATCCAAACACATGGAGCATCAAATTTCCCTTTGGGTGCATCAAAGTCTTCCCTGGAGAGGAGGGGATCACTGTGCAAAAGTTCCATCACTAACCAGAGAGAACAGGGGCTCCTTTTTTTGGATAGCTCAACTCATGAGAGTGCAGTCCAATGGTGAACCAAAGGTTTTCAAACCTAAGATCCTCTCCAGTGGAATGGCATGCTCATAAGAGAGCAAATCCCTGGGCAGCAAGCCAACACAGGGGCAAGAATGTGGTTTGTTCTCCATGGACTGTTTTGATGGGGTGAGCCATTGCAAGAACATCTTTGGTCACAGTGGGCCAGATCCCAGGATTTGCCCTGCCTCATATACATATCCCCTCCTAGGAAGTCATCATGTTCCTTTCCTGGAGTAACAGAATAATAATAAAACAGAATAATAAAACAGAAACTGTTTTGATCTGGGGCTCTTACGAGGGCGGTGGTGTAGGGGTGTGCATGGAACCGGGAAGCCCTGTTTGGTTTGAATCGAACCAGACTCAAACTGAAACAGGCCTGGTTTGGTTACATGCAAGTCAGGTTGGGCCCCGGTTCAGCTCGAGGCTGAACCAGTTCAGGCCCAGCTCATGGTGTGTGTGTGTGTGGGGGGGGGTTTCTACAACTTTAAAATATTTTTTAAAAGAAATCTTACTACTGGCAGCCTCCAGGGAGTGCTGCCATGGCCATGGGGGATCTCCAACAGTTCCTGCTGCCCCTACCAACCTCCCCCTGTCTTCTTAGGGCTGTTTCAGCCTATTTTGTGCCTTTTCAACCATCTCCCTGCTTGCAGTGACCATCTTGAAGGCTGTCACGCCCTCGATCTCAGATAGCAAGGAGGAAGGGGAGGCTGACAGCCTTTCAGCTGATGCGGGGGTGCCTGAGGGGCAGAGCCCAGCTGTCATTTCCCAAGAAACAGCTGAGGAAGGTCCGGCTGATGTTTTGGAGCAGGAACAGCAGTCTGGGGCAGCGGAGACAGCGACGGACAGACTGGAGGATGAGCTGTGCGGGCAACCCCCACTGATTCCACAGCAACGGCGTTTCACAAGGCGGAGAGCACAGCTGGAAACTATCAGGAGGAGTAAATGCCTCTTGCAGAGGGCTGATAAGCCTTGAATCCCTGCCAGCTGAGAGTTATCAGCTTGGACTATAAAGCACGTCAGCAGCTTTCTGTTAGCTGCTGGAAGACAACATTTGTCAACCCTCATGTCGACAGCTTTCACCTGATATAAAGAACTATTCTGAGCTGTGTTTCGTTTCTGCAGCCCAGTTTGTATTGTGGACTATCTTCCTGGACTTCCCTTCTGGGTGGCCAGATTGCTGACAAAGGCTGCTGCATGTGTGCACTGGCCACACTGGCCCAAGCATGCAAATGGCCAGTGCGCATGTGCAGCAGCCTTCAAAATGGCTGTTGTGAGCAGGGGAGGCCAGTGGGGGAAACAGAAACCATTGGAGACTCCACTGCAGCCACAGAAGCACCCCTAAAGAGGCTTCCGGACTCTGCAGTAAGTTTTTTTAAAAAAAGTTTATTTATTTATTTTTAGTTGTAGAAACCCCTGAGCCAGAATAGGGGAGAGTTGGCTCAAGGTCAAGCTGAACCTAACCAGGCCCAGTTTAATGGTAAACTGGCTTGATGGCGAACTGGCCCGATTCGATGGTAAACTGGCTTGACCTCAAGCCGGTTCACACGTCCCTATGGTGGTGCACTCGCTGTCAGAAGATGGGCTTGCATGACATTTAAAGGGATTTAAACGCCCTTTCTCTGGTGAGAGTGGGTGGACCATTCTGAAAAGGCATGATCATGTTCGGCACCCACTCCCCCTTGAAGATCATGGCCTGTGGTTGCCACTCTAAATGTTCTGATGCCTTGCCCACAGTCTGGTGAAGCGAGTGCTATGGAGCTTGCTGAGATGTGGCCTCAGAGTATCAGGGAGCGGTACCAGCTCCCCTGCTCTGCTTCATTGTGATTCATGGTTACAAAAATTAACTGCAGGTTCAGCAACCTCCAGTTACACATTACATGTGAATGCAGGCAGTGAGTTCATATCTGAGCTGAGATTTAGTCCAGGACCTCACACACTCACAGCTCACATTCTTAGTTAAGTTACATTAATTCTCAATCATAACAGACAGCTGTCCACTACAGATGAATCCACATGGTCAAGATTTCTGGAAAGCAGAATGAACATGGGTGCCTCAAGCTAGAAGGGCTTGCTTGGCCCCAGGAAGTTCCTGAGGAAGGATGCCAAATGTCACCTGTCCTTGTGTGCATGCTCTTCCCCCCTCCCCTTTCCAATTTTTAAAAGGAAGGAGAGGAAAGCAACTTGCCACATTGCTGATGCCCCAACAATCTGCTGCCTGAGGTGACTCCCTCATCTCACCTCATGGAAGGACCTCCCCTAGAAGGAATAGGCAAGGGTATTCCAGACACATGTTCTGAGGGCAGGCAGATTTAGACAAATGTAGAATGGTGTTTTCACTTTCCTTCCCAAGTTATCTCTACAGATTAATAGAAAAGCTGAGGAGACATTATCTCTCTCTCTCAACAGCTCTCTCTCAACAGTTTACACTTACCCTTTCAAACAGCAGTAAACTTCCTCTCAGTTTGGTGGACACATCAAAGTGAACACAAGTAGTCTACTCACAAGTGATCAACACCCTGACTAACAAAGCATGCACAGGAAAATGGAAGCACATTTGCTGCATTCCACGCAGTAAAGCCATAAAGAAGCTTGCATTGGGAGGGGAGATTGTTATTGCTGATCTCCCCTCCCCCCTGATTCACTCTGTAGCCACCCAAAATATATCCCTGAAGGTTGCACAGCATTTGAGAGGACAGCTGGGAACACATTCAAGAAAGAGCACAGCTTGACTGCAAGTATCAAACAAATTCCTCCTCTCCCATTCATCCTGTTCTGTTATTGAGAGAAAACAGTCTTTTAACAAATTTGGCAATCAGTTTTTAGCATCAGTCAGGGATGATGGGAGTTGTAGTCCAACATCTTCAGGAGGGGCAAAGTTGTACAGCCCTGGAAGGGTTTGGCAGAGGATAGAGGAAAGAGCTCTATTTTTCTCCAGTGCCTTCAGCACAATGGTGCAAGTTATTCTCAATTAAATTGTGCAAGTTATTCTTGAGCACCACTTCATTCTCAATCCCAAGCAGGAAAGCAGTCAGTTTCTTGTTTCTTTCGGGTACTACTTAGTCATAGCTGAGCAACAGGTAAATAGCTGGCCTATGCTGACAGTGGTTTACTACACTACTTGAAGCAACACAATAATATATTAGTGTTTAAAAGAACAATTTTGCAGTAAATCAAGAAAATTAAGGGAGAACATATTGAAACCCAGCAGGTCTAAGTCACTTCTCATTGACTTGTGACACTGAAAAACAGACTCATCCTATTGAGTGTTCAGGATGGTCACATCTAAAGTTGGCACCAAAATTTCACAAAAGTGAAATTAAAAGTGAATTTCTGGTGCTTTCCATGGATAAACATTTCAGAATGTTCAAGAGAAGCTGAATTTCTGCAATAAAAAAATTTCTTAAGTGTTCATCAATATCCCAAAGACAGCTTCTTTTTTCATGGTATGACAACCATGTCATTTTAAAAGGTGCCTCATTGCTTTATAAAGGGGTTATAAGTAGGTTATCAGTAGGATGGCAAAATGCCCCTTGGCACCCCCTGCTGCCTCACCTGCTTCCTGCTGCTTCCCCTTGAAAAAAGTCAAGAGGGACCTGCCTTATTTAGTGCCCTGCCTCAGACAGAAAGACATCTTGGGCCGCCACGGCCCAACACCACTGCTTATCACCATCACTGCCCAGTAAAGCAAGACTTAAGGCTGTTCTCATGCACAGCCTAATCCAGGCTAGGGTAACCCAGCCTGGGTGTGGCTACATGTGAGATCCACCAGGATCAGGTCCAATCGCGATGGGGCAGAGCTGCCTAGCTTGGCTTTTAGCCTGGGTTAATGGTACCAATGCATCGTTAGCCCAGGCACCAGGATTGTGTGTCTCCTTGGACTTTGTTTAGCCTGTGAAGACACAGAGATGGGTTCCTAGAGTGCCCATCTCCTGGGGGAATCCCCTAATAGTGGAGGCTGGAACACATTGTCCCACCTTTCAGAGCTCCACACTGACTAGCGCAGCAGAGGATCAACTGGAGCATAGTACGTGCTTCCAGAAATGATACGTGGCTTGTCTGGAGGGAAGGTAAGCTTTTACACCCTTTTCCCTGCCTGCCCAGTTATGTGAATGGACCCTGTCTCTTAGCTCTTTTAAAATTTATTTTATATGTTAATGATTTAGTCCAAACATTGCATAAAAATGTATATTTTACTGTGTTCATATTATCCTGTAAAGCAAGCTTGTATTATGCTGATGATATGGTGCTGCTGTCCTTGGCTTAGACAGAGATGGGTTTTTGGGAATTGGTGGCAATCAGTCACATAGAGCAACCACATTTCATATTTCTAGCTCAACTTTACCCTATTAAACATGTGCACCATGGGAAGTCATCTCTAAAATATGCTGGCTAATCATCATCATTCATTTTAAAAGACGTGATTAAGCCACTGAAGTCACTTCTTCAGGCTACTAAGGCAACCTTAGTCCTTGACTGACTAAAGTCAACCAGGTCCAGTTTTGAAAAGCGAACAAGACCAAAACTTCAAGAAACTTAAACAAAATTTGCTTGTCCATGTCAATCAACTTCTAGTTTGTTGCAAGAAATCTTGAAGGAAGATAACATACAGGTGAAACTGGGAAAATTAGAATATCGTGCAAAAGTCCATTAATTTCAGTAATGCAAATTAAAAGGTGAAACTGATATATGAGACAGACGCATTACATGCAAAGCGAGATAAGTCAAGCCTTCATTTGTTATAATTGTGATGATCATGGCGTACAGCTCATGAAAACCCCAAATCCACAATCTCAGAAAATTAGAATATTACATGGAACCAAAAGACAAGGATTGAAGAATAGAACAATATCGGACCTCTGAAAAGTATAAGCATGCATATGTATTCAGTACTCAGTTTGGGCCCCTTTTGCAGCAATTACTGCCTCAATGCGGCGTGGCATGGATGCTATCAGCCTGTGGCACTGATGAGGTATTATGGAAGACCAGGATGCTTCATTAGTGGCCTTCAGCTCTTCTGCATTGTTTGGTCTCATGTCTCTCATCCTTCTCTTGGCAATGCCCCATAGATTCTCTATGGGGTCAGGTCAGGCGAGTTTGCTGGCCAATCAAGCACAGTACACTGTATACTTTTCAGAGGTCCGATATTGTTCTATTCTTCAATCCTTGTCTTCTTGGTTCCATGTAATATTCTAATTTTCTGAGATTGTGGATTTGGGGTTTTCATGAGCTGTACGCCATGATCATCACAATTATAACAAATTAAGGCTTGACTTATCTCGCTTTGCATGTAATGCGTCTGTCTCATATATCAGTTTCACCTTTTAATTTGCATTACTGAAATTAATGGACTTTTGCACGATATTCTAATTTTCAGAGTTTCACCTGTATTTAATAATCCCAGGGATATTATTCTGGAATATAGGTCCCTTTTCAGATGTTCTTCTGGGTACAGTGACTGTGGCAGGCTCCATGCCCAACTTACACATAAGCTTCATCCACATGTAACGTAGAACCACAGGTCCAATGGTACTGTGCCCCCCTCACCCCGCTCTCCTGCCCACATTTGTACATACTGGAGAGCATCCTCTCTGCAGTCAGCAAGACTGTAGAGAGGTGGGGGATCTGGCTGTGCAGGCTTCCTTCTCACTTGAAGAACAGCTCACACAGCTAATCAGGGAGGGAGGGAGGAGGTTCCTCCCTCAAATCCAGTCTGGCCAAATGCAGCCTCCAGTGCTGCTTTCAGATGGTAGGGAGGTTTCTGTGGACCCTCAGTTTGGAGCAACAAAACTCACCACAAACCGAGGCTTAAAATTGGAGCCTCCTCAGTGCAACCTCAGGTCATGTTACCAACGGGACCAGAGCTGCATGTATTCAGACATAGTGGTAAGGAAACCATGGGTCCCTGCAATATTGGCCCCCCATTATGTGCAACTGTGGCCAGAGTCATCTGAACATGTGGCCTACAGAGTCATCTGTAGGGAGCCCTGCAGGTACCACTCCCTAAGCATAGTCAATTTGCTTTATTAGCAATTGAAATCTAACATTCATTGAAGTTTAAGTGTGAAGTTTGCTATACTGCAGGCTTCTCCAACCTGCGGCCCTCCAGATGTTGCTCATCATCCCAGTCACAATAAGTTGTAGCTGGGGGTGATGGGAATTGTAGTTTGGCAATATCTGGAGGGCTGCAGGTTGGGGAAGCCTACTATACTGGATTCTTAAAAATATATTGCAATTTGATGTTTGTTTCAAAGATATGAAGGACGTTTGATTTTTTAAAATGGAAATCTGAAGCTTCAAATGAGAAGTTTCAACTTTACAAATGTCCCCTTCACTTCATGCTGACATATCCAAGCCAGTATTTGAATAGACTTTGACATTTAAAAACTGGAAATTTACCCTAGCCCTGGATGTGAACTGGCAAAATATCTGCCAGAGACTGGCACTGGTGTAGCTGGGAAACATGAAGCAGAAAGAGAACCTGATTCAATTCCGATGGGTCCAGATCTTAGCTGGAAGAAATCCTTCAGCTGAGTTTGAAATGGCATGTGTGGCTGTGTTTCTTCATAGCTGTATATGGACCTGGCTGAGAGAGGGAAAGTTGGCATCCTGTCATTAGGTGAACCAATTCCTGTTATGAATATTCAGCTGTTCACATCACTGTAACCATTTTCTGAGCTTGCAAACTATTGCGGCTGCAGCAGGCTAGAACTGGATTATTTCCCTATGGTCTTTTTGGCTTTGAACACATGGAAGCTGTCAGTAGGAAAACACTGGCATCTAACAGGTTTATGGGCAATGCAATTTATTTTATGATCAAATTACACCAGAGTAATGCTGCCACTTGCATTACAAAATTCAGTTCCAGTAATTGCTACCCGGGGGTGGGGGGCGGCAGTCTCCTCTCCTCTCCACATACTACTCATTTATAACACTAATGGTAGTAATGTGTGAGTAGAAGGGTGATGATAGACCTTAAATGTATCAACAACATCTTGCTCGAGGAAAAATGGCAATGTGCTGTTATACTTCCAAGTCTTGTTGAGATATATGAAATGTATGCATCTCTCTGAGCCAAATGCAAATCTATGCAAAAAGGAGGATATAATGTGTCCTTAGCATAATGATATCAGTTCTTCCCAATTTTTGATAATACATCTAAGGAAATCTTGCTTGCTATGCCCAAGTGTCAGATGAGTGCATTAACTGACTAATATATGAAGCTGACATCTACTGAGTCAGACCATTGGTCCATCTAGCTCAGTATTGTCTAGTCTGACTCTCCAGGGCTTCAGGCAGCAGTTTTTCCCAGTCCTACCTGGAGATGCCAGGGATTGAACATGGGATGCTCTGCATGCTAAGCAGATGCTCTAACATCGAGCTATGACCCCATCCCCAACGTGTGCACTATCACTTGGGAATGTATTACACACAGCCATGTAGTTGGTAGGGAAAAGTGGAGTAGTATCAAAGCACCTTCAATTTGTTGTGAAGAAAGAGTGTCTTGTTGGTGGCCCTGAGGCCTAGCAGGGGACTCCCTTGTTGCCATTGTTCTAGAAGTCATGCTATGGCCATGACCAAATTGAGGTGCTTAGATTGCTCCACCATGACCCTTTTGAGTCTTTATCATATGGTAACTATATTACTCATCTGAGGGTGCTTTGCTTTCTTGCCCATGTCAGATCTCTCTCTTCCTGTGCCTTAGAAATTTTTTCAGGTGTTGTCTGACCTGATTGTCAGACCTGTCAGACAACCTGACCTGTTGTCTGACAGGACCTGATTAGTCCTGTCTGCTTCTATTAATATCTGGCAGCCAACAGCTGTCAGTAAACTCATTTATATAGGAAGCATCCCTCACCCCATGGGATGGCCTAACAGATACTATTTGCACCCCTGGTACATCTCCAACCTATACATAATCTGAAGATAGGAACATAGGAAGCTGCCATATACTGAGTCAGACCATAGGTCCATCTATCAGTATTGTCTACCCAGACTGGCGGCGGCTTCTCCAAGGTTGCAGGCAGGAATCTCTCTCAGCCCTATCTTGGAGATGCCAGGGAGGGAACTTGGAACTGAACTTGGATGCTGAGTAGAAGACTTTCCACCACATTCTTTTGGCATAAAGGGAGGCTTCTACACCTTCCTATCATTGCTGTCTCTCCTCTACAAGGGTATCATTCCCCTCAGAGCATAACAGAAACAGTGGACACACATGACAAGGGTGCTTAAAATTCCCTGATGAAAAGCCAATTTGATTTTAGCACACAGAACAGACACAGACACTGACTCACAGTCTGGTTGAAGATGGCCTGAACCTTTAGGCACTATATGCTATGGGAAGAAGGTAATTCTAATATATTTCCTTTTCCCTCTGACATCAACTATACCAGTTCAAAATATGTCCTTGAGAAATCTGCAGCCCTCAGGGAGCCACAGAGGACTTCAGAGGAAAGGGGAGATAAATGAAAATTGGCCTTCCTTCATCGCACATGCACAGTGTTAATCTCGATGTTGGTCTGTGTCTCCTGCTGCTCATCTCCCATAGACAACTCCACTCTATCACTGGGTTAGTAATATGTCTGGTCTTTGCTCTTAATTGCCTGCATGCCTTACAGGCATGGAGGTCCTATCAAGATCATCATACTTGAGCCAATAAGCACTGGGATTGACGACTTATCCCAGTCTGTCTGTGTGCCGCATTACTTTAAAAGAGGAGAGGCAAGATTACAGGAGGTGGGTGGGGCACATCGATCTTTAGATCTGTTGAATACTTACATATTATACTCAACAGTCATGTAGGCTAAAAAATGTGTTTGGGGTGGGTTGAAGTCTGATCAGTAGTACGGATGTGCATGAGCTGGTTTGGCACCTCTGGGAAGCACCGAAACAGCTTGGGTACCAGTGGTTGAACCAGCTCAATGTGGCAGGGAGCAGTTCCTTTAAGGAGTTGGTAAGGAACTCCTTACCTGCTCATCCCTGCCCCACTGCTTTTCTGGTGCCAGCACTCACCCTAGCAATGGCTGTGTGGAGTTGCGGCTCTGTACCCTGCAGCCTCTGCATGGTGTTGGCATGCCCATGACTGGCACATGGCCTATGGGCGCACAGCCTTTGTGTCTCACAGTGGCGGACAGCCTTTGGGAGAGTGGACATTGCTGCCGGAAAAGTGGAGGGATGGGGGCGAGCAGGTAAGCAGCTCCTTATCTGCTTTTTAAGGGAACCACTCCCTGCCAGCCTGTACACAAACTGTTAGTGCACATCTCTAGTCAGTAGTGTGCTTTTTAAAGTATAATAGGTCCTATTCCTCTGTTTCAAAGCACAAGCACTCTCCAGTTCAGTTCCAGCAATTGCAGGTAGTTAAAATTAGGGACATTCAATGACGAACCTCTTCGGTTTGACAGTTCAGGGTCGAACTGAACCATCCCTTGTTCAGTCCGACCCCAGACCGAACACCCCCTGACTGTTCGGGAGGGTTCACGGAGTTTTTTTGTTTTAAACGAACCCCCTTCAGGGTAGTTGCTGGAGATGGCGGGGTGGGTGTGTCCGCAGAGGTTCCCCCTCCCCCCACCATCCTCACCACCCTCAAACTGGCCCATTGTGCTGGCTCTTTGGCCCATTCGGGCCTTCCTCCTCCAGCGCAGCAGCCTCCAAAATGGAGGCCGCCATGCCTGCACAGTTGGCCTGGGTCATGCAGAGGCCAATTGCAGGCACAGTGGCCTCCAAAATGGCCACTGTACCAGAGGGCCAAAGAGCCAGCTGAACAGGCATGTTTGGGCTGCAAGAGAGGCTGGCAGGGGGAGGGGGAACCTCTGCAAAAAAAATTAAAAAAATGTTCGCTGGCCTGGTCTGGTTTGAGTCTGGTCCGGACTCAAACCGAACCGGGCCAGCCAGTTCCGTGCACATCCTTTGTTAAAATAACTGACCCAACAGCTTACATTGTTGTAAATACATTTAAAATTATGGCAATAAAATTGTAAGGTCTATCTGGTATATCTAGCAATAGCAATAGCAATAGCACTTACATTTATATACCGCTTTATAGCCGGAGCTCTCTAAGCGGTTTACAATGATTTAGCATATTGCCCCCAACATTCTGGGTACTCATTTTACCGACCTCGGAAGGATGGAAGGCTGAGTCAACCTTGAGCCCCTGGTCAGGATCGAACTTGCAACCTTCTGGTTACAGGGTGGCAGTTTTACCACTGCGCTACCAATCTAGTTTTATGATTTACTCTAGACACTTTGTTTTCAAATTCAGTAACATATACAGGTGTTTTGTTTTTTAAAAAGTCATCAGACAGTAAGAATTTTTTAAAATAAAACATATATTATGACAAATAAATTTATTCATCTTTCAGCACAATAAAAGTTGCCCTTCTGCTTTTTGTAGTATAGGAGAACCTCGTTACTCATGGGGGTTCTGTTCTTCGCCTACTACCACAAGTAACAAAACCACGAGTAAAGAGGTATTAGGGCTATGGGGAAAGGGGGGGTTAGGTTGCAGGGTGGAGGAAAAAAATAGAAAAAGCCCCCAAAGAGGCCCAAAATTACTGTAGTATGCTCTGTGGGTCTCCCATGTACTCAGGCATGCCCCCCCCAAGGATGAAATGGCCCCCAAACCTGCAAAAAATCATGGGGAGAAGTCTGGTTTTTCCCCAGGACTGTCTTCTCTCTCCTCAAAACAAAATGGCAGCCAGAAGTGACCTATGCAGTCACTTTCAGCCCTCTAGGAACCACAGGTACATGGTTTTTAACCCATTAGTATCCACAGATACTGGAAACGAGTGTCTTTTAGAATACAGTGAATAGCAGTTCTGTGAATAACGAGGTTCTCCTCTATACATATGTGTTAACATAAAATAAAATATACTCATGAAATATATGCTTCCTGCTTGCTGCTGGCTTCAACTGCTGGGGCACATGTGCTCCACCACCGCTGGCTATTTGCACAGTGTGTGAAGAAACAGCACGAAGCATAGCTCCAGCAGTGGTGGCTGCTACCCGCTCCGTTGGCACTCCAGTGCTAAGCTAGCAGCCACGGTCCCCCACCACCACCCTCAGACTGGCTCACAGAAAGCACAAGGGAACATGGGCTGCTTGAGTACCATCCACACCCCTGCGTGCTCATAAGCACTGCCGATGGGGCTGCATTTCAGGGCTGCCTTCCTCTACATATGAGCTCCATGCATATGGTTGCCTGGTGCAACACTCATTATTTCCAGGCTCCTGAGTGCTGAGAAGGACGCAGTAATGGGCTGGATTATGGTCTCTGGATTTAATTTTTAAAACAATTCAATTCAATTCACTTGGGTCATCTGTTATTTGATAGGACCTGCTCAATGTTATGGCTTCCAAGACCTGTGTTGGTTACTATTCGAAAATGTATATTCTTACTGAATAATGAATGAATGAATGAATGAATAGTTAAATAATTGCATTCAGTGATGATTATGTGGTGGACCTATTAGGATGGTCCATCCAAAAAGGCTGCTGGATCCAGCGGGATTTCAAAAGGCCTTGGAGGATTTTGACGTTGGTGCGGCCGGTGATTCTGTCGATGCCCTGGTGGGAACCTGGAATAGGGAACTCATCAGGGCAGTAGACATGATTGCTCCTAAGGGTCCCTTCCGATCTGCTTCAAAAATGGCCCCTTGGTATACTGAGGAGTTGTGGGGGCTGAAGCGGTTGGGTGGGTGACTAGAGCACAAGTTGAGGAGAACTCGGTTCGAATCTGACAGGATACAGCATGTGACCCATTTGAAGAGCAATGCGGTTGCAGTGCATGCGGCAAATAAGAGCTTTTGGTCTGCATGCATTGCTGCTGCAGGTTCGCACTCAGCAGAGCTATCCCGGGTTGTGAGGAGTTTGATTTCTGCTCCTTCTACCTCAGATCAGTCCCTGGGGTCGTTCTGCTGTGATGTCTTTAATGGGTTTTTTGCAAACAAGATCTCCTGTATTCAGGCCGACTTGGACTCCACTGTTTTTTGCAGGATCTATGGAGGAGATGTACAGCAATCCCTCTTGCAGTATTAGATTGGATCAGTTTCAATCTGTGACTCCTGAGGATGTGGACAAGCTGCTTGGGGCGGTGAGACCTACCACCTGTTCTCTGGATCCTTGTCCGACTTGGCTGCTTCTATCTAGCAGGGAGATTGTTAGAGATGGCCTAGTTAATATCATAAACACATCACTGAGGGAGGGTAGGGTGCCTCCTTGTTTGAAGGAGGCATTGATTAGACCAAAGAAGAAGCCTTCTTTGGATCCCTTAGTGATGGACTGTTACAGGCCAATCTCCAATCTCCCTTGGTTGGGCAAGGTTGAGAGGGTGGTGGCCAACCAGCTCCAGGAAGTCTTGGAGGAAACTGATTATCTAGATCCATTTCAAACTGGCTTTAGGGCTGGCTATGGGGTTGAGACAGCCTTGGTCGGCCTGATGGATGACCTTTACCGGGGAATCGACAGAGGGAGTGTGACTCTGCTGGTTCTTCTGGATCTCTCAGCAGCGTTCAGTACCATCGACCATGGTATCCTTCTGGATCTCCTGGGGGAGTTGGGGATAGGGGGCACTGCTTTGCAGTGGTTCCGCTCCTATCTCTCGGGTAGATTCCAGATGGTGGAGCTTGGTGACAGTTGCTCCTCAAAATGGGAGCTGCTATATGGAGTCCCCCAGGGCTCCATTCTGTCACCAATGATTTTTAATATCTACATGAACCCGCTGGGTGAGGTCATCAGGAGATTTGGTGCTGGGTTTTATCAGTATGCTGATGACACCTAAATCTACTTCTCCTTTTCATCTTCAGGAAATGGGACTTATTCTCTAAATGCCTGCCTACAGGCCGTAATGGGCTGGATGAGGGAGAACAAATTGAAGCTGAATCCAAGCAAGACGGAGGTGCTCATTATGGGGGCTCAGAATCTGAGGGGTGAGTTAGATCTCCCTGTGCTGGATGGGGTTACACTCCCCCAAAAGGAGCAGGTGCGCAGCTTGGGAGTATTCCTGGACCCAGGCCTCAACCTGGTATCTCAGGCGGAGGCCATAGCCAGGAGTGCTTTCTATCAGCTTCAGCTGATTTGACAGCTGCACCCATTCCTTGGAGAGGATGACCTCAAAACAGTGGCGCATCAGCTGGTAATGTCCCGGCTCAACTACTGCAATGCGCTCTATGTGGGGCTGCCTTTGTACATAGTCTGGAAACTTCAGTTAGTTTAGAATGCGGCAGCCAGGTTGGTCTCTGGGGCAACCTGTAGAGACCATATTATGCCGGTTTGGAAACAGCTACACTGGATGCCGATATGTTTCCGGGCAAAATACAAAGTGCTGGTTATTACCTTTAAAGCCCTGAACGGCTTAGATCTAAGAGAGCGCCTTCTTTTACATGATCCCCACTGCACCTTAAGATCATCTGAGGAGGTCCATCTCCAGTTGCCACAGGTTTGTCTGTTGGCGATGCAGAGGCCGGCCTTCTCTGTAGCTGCTCCTTGGCTGTGAAATGCACTCCCGGCAGAAATTCGTAATTTGAGATCATTGCCATGCTTCAGGAGAGCCCTTAAAACCTACCTATTTAGCCTGGCCTTCCAGGGTTTTAAACAATTAACTGTTTTAAATTGTTGCCCTGATATTCAGGGCTTTTAGCTGTTTTATTGGTTTTATTGTGCTTTAATAGTTTGATTTTAATTGTTTTTATCGTGCTGTGAACCACTCTGAGCCATTTTGGAAGGGCGGTATATAAATCTAATAAATAAATAAATAAATAAATAATATGGTGGTGGTGACAGTGATGATGATGGCTGGCATGATGCACAGTAGTTAGTCTACGTAAGAAGGGCTGTAGGAAGCCTCCAGTGTTCCTGCAGTGACAGCATGTTGTGCAGCCGAGCATGTGCAAAGGGGAAAGGGGGAGTGAAGTTCCTTTTCTCTCCTCCCTCCAAAAGCCCTTCCTACTTGTAGGACTGTGTTACTGGGGATTGCAACAACTGAAGACTCCCTGCAGACCTTCTTACACTCACCTACCACAGCACATCTGGTTGGCTAATAAATAACAAACAGACAACGATTCACAAGGATGGGCAATGGGCAACTGAGACTATCCCATGTACAAGGTACACTGAGCTAACAGCTGAACTAAGAAAATTTTAACCTGGAGGAGTTTTCTGAAAATTCCAAAGATTATTGTAAAGTACAATATCTAAATTGAATGTGGATTTACTATGTAATTTTTGGAGATGTCCAGTATAACTGATAACCACCCTATAAAGCTGTAGTTCTCTGAGGTTTTTATATTTGTATATAAGCTTGGATATTTATCAAAGTGGAATCCAGGTGCCTCGATCTAACCTGGATTTCTAGCTATGGCAAAGAACATCCTTTTATGATGTTCATAGAGTTCTGCATGATTCATGGATCTCATCACTCTGCTGGGCAGAATGAGCAAAACTAGCCGAAGCAGCTAATATTTCTAATCCCAAAGTGCACTTACGTCTTCCTTTCCTCCCTTCTTTACATCTACATCTGTGACCAATTTCTAATATGATTTTGTGGCTGCCTTTTGCCCCCTGTGAAAAATGTGTTAAAAGCCAGTGTGCCACAATTCAAATAAGCTGAAAAAGACCGGCAATTTACTCTCTTGGTATAATAGATTTAACAAAATATGGTGTATAAATCAAGGATTCTTCAGGCCATAGAACTATAAGTGAGTATCTTTCTTCATGTTGCAGATGCAAAAGGAATGGGCAGGAGTGGATATTTGAGGGGGCTATCAAGACCTGAACTTCAGGAGGAGACAAATCATGTAGATGCCTGAGGGGATAGAACAAAGAGCCTGAAGTGAAGTGACCCTCTGAAATGAAAAAGAATTCTGTTCCACTCCAATTTATTCCCCTGCCACATACACTCTGAAGTTGTGTGCAAAAGGAGCCCCATAAGTTACACTGTGTGAGGGCCAGCTATCAGCTGGGACCAAAAGCAGCCATGGGCTAAGGACTCCTCTTGACGAAGTCTTAATGGCTTAAAATTATACTGGCACTCCCTCGGTCTTACTCTTAAGTCATATTTCCCAGAGATGAAAGAAAGGATTTGACAAATAATCCCAAGTTGAGGCTGAGCCAAAAGGCAAGGGGGTGGGGGTGGAGAACATTTTCTAAATCTATGGTGTAGTCTCAGGTGTCCGAAAGGTGGCTACTGAATAACTGGCAGCCTCTGGAAACATTTCTAAGCCTAATCAGGCTATTTAAAGTTAATTGTAGATACACTTTTTCCCCCTTTTGGAAATAATGTGAGGTGAGACATGACATGATGGAAGATGTATATTAAAAATTCAGCAGGTTTTCTTGGCTAGATGTGACTTTGAATTGGCTGCAGTGTGAGGATATGAGAGATCAAAGAGAGAGGAGGAGATCTGAACATCCCTTATACACTGTCTCTCTGGAAGCAAGACATGCTGTCTCAGAAATTCTCTGAATAAAATGCACCAGGCTAGATCAAACGTTATAAGTTTGATCCATATAAGTTGCCCAAAGTAACCTGGGGTGAGTTCTCACTCCAGAGTGCCTCTGCACTATCAAATACTAAAGGGAATGCTGCCATACATCAGATGCTGACAGACAGTAAAATGTCTTGTAAGGTGGCCAGCTGCATGGACTCAATATTTGGTCTCTGGAAGTGGCACTCTCTGATGCTTTCAAGAAAGTGAATGCCCCTTACAGCATAACAGTGAAGGGAATTTTACCTGCTCCCTTCTCAGAATGAACTCTCATCCTGATATCTCTGTAGCCCTGCTGAGATATCTGCTAGAAGGCCAGCAGAGGCGAGGAAGAGTCCATCTTCTTCCCATTGAGTGCTGCCCAGTGTGAAAGACCAGGTGGGTGCTCTTGGCTCCTTCTGCTGCTGCCTGCCTGCTCCTGCTTCCTCAGTGAGACTGCTGCTTCCTGCCTCTGTGAATATCTGTGGGGAGTGTGTGCAGGACTGGGGCCAGGGGTGAGTGACTCAGCAGTTCCTGGGGTCACCTGCCCAGTTCTGGGACTTTATAGGAATGCTGTCTGTGGCAGCGGGCCTGCCATCAGCAGTGTAGCCAACAAAGGGGCAACACCAAAGGGGGTCACCCCTTTGGGGGAGCCATTTCGGGGCATAATGAGGGTGAGGGCCAGGCTGTTTGGCTCAGGATCCCTTGTAGTGTGTAAAGGTGGGTGGGTATTTTAAATCGGCTTCTGTTTGAAATCCTGAGTAAGTTGAGTTTTAATCTGTCTGGGTCTGTCTGGAGATGGGGAGACAGGAGGAGTATCCGCTGATTGTGGGGCAGCTATTCCAATAGTGGTGAGGAATAGAAGAAGTAACATTGACAGGTCAGCAGGCCATTGCAGGGGAAGGGAAATCAGAAACCTCTGGTTGTCCTGCCAGCTCTTTGACCTTGGAAAGGATGCCAACCCCCCACAGAGCCTCACCTTGCTCCTTTGTAATGCCAGGTTGGTCCAGAATAAACCTGATATCATCCATGATTTGATTATGGATGAAGAGGCCAATCTGGTATGTATTATAGAGACTTGGTTGGGGGAGGCTGGTGGCCCAGTCTGGTCCCAACATCTCCCTCCAGGGTACTCTGATGAGGAACAGGGGAGAGGAGAGGGTCCCAACCAAGTCTCTGTATTACATACCATGTCTGCCCCTTCATCCAGAATCAAATCACGGATGGTTTCTGACTGATTCTGGAAAGACCTGGCATTACAGAGGTGCAAGGTGAGGGTCTGTGGGATGTTGGCATTGCTCCCAAAGGTCAAAGAGCTGGCAGGACAACCAGCAGGGGAAACAGCTATTAGATTTCTAACTTCCCTTCCCATGTAATGATGTGCTGACCTCCTAACTTTACTTCTTCTATTCCCCACCACCACCGGAATAGCCACCCCATAGTCAGTGGACACCCCCCCTGTCTCCCCATCCCCAGACAAACCAAGACACATCTGAAACACCTAGGACATTAAAAAAAAAAAAACCATACTGTAAGCCAAACAATACCACCTGGTCCTTGCCCTCATTGCCCCCTGAAGTGGTGAGCCCACTGGTGGCGGGCCCGCTGCCACAGGCCAGCAGTCCTTTTATAAGCCCAGAAAGATAGCTAATCTGGGCAGCTCGCCCTCAAGAACTGCTGACTCACTCCCTCTGGCCCTGATCCCACATATACTCACCCACAGGGCAGCAGCCACAGCCCCACACATTAGGGAGCACACAGGCTGGCTGGCTGACAACAGCAGGCAGCAGCTACACAGGCTCTCACCACTGAGCAGCAGCTGTCTCAGGGAGGCAAGTATTATGGTGTCCTCCTCCCTGCAAGGCTCCTGGCAGGATGTTAACATCTACATGAAACCGCTAGGAGAGATCATCAGGCGATTTGGTGCAATATGTTATCACTATGCTGATGACACCCAAATGTACTTCTCCATGTCAACCTCATCGGGAGAAGGCATAACCTCCCTAAATGCCTGCCTGGAGGCAGTACTGGGCTAGATGGGGGATATCAAACTGAGGCTGAATCCAGATAAGATGGAGGCCTAAACAGCTTTGGCCCTAGGTATTTAAGAGAACATCGTCTTCACCATGAGCCCCACCACCTGTTAAGATCATCTGGCGAGGTTTGTCTGCAGTTGCTGCCAACTCGTTTGGCGGCTACTTGGGAACGGGCCTTCTCTGTTGCTGCCCCTGGACTTTGGAATGTACTCCCTGTTAAAATAAGAGCCTCCCTATCTCTGGCAACTTTTTTAAAGGCACTGAAGAAACATTTATTTACCCAGGCTTTTAAGTAGATTAATGGTTTTAGTTTTTAATGTTGGCTTTAAATAATTTTAATGTTAATGAGTTTAATATTTAAATTATTTTATTTGTTTTAATGTTTTAATGTATACCGCCCAGAGATGCAAGTTTGGGGCAGTATAAAAATATATTACATAAATGTTCTCCATGTGTAAGGGAGGGAGGGTGTGAGGTAGGGAGGGATGGGGAGGAAAATAGGAATGCCCTGGCTAGCCATGTCCCCTGACATATAGGGCTGTCCTGTCCACTAGGCCAACTTGGCAGTTGCCCAGGACACTGAGTGGGGAGGAGCACCAAGAGTCTTGGTCATGTGTCACTGAGTGAGCCAAAAGCAGGACTGGCAGGCAGACCATGCCAGTTGCCTGGGGCAGCAACCTGTAGAGCACACTGTTGCACTCCGCCCCCTGCCTCCTTGTGTGCACCTGCTATCCAATGGAGCAAATAGGTAGGTGACTGAGCAAGCACTCCCTATGTGCAGTCACCCACTTGCTCTCCTTGCTGCCTCATCCCACTCCTGCCACTGCCAACCTGCTGTGGCACATTAGAATCACATTACTCTGTCATTTGGCAACATCATTATAATGCGCTACAGCAGGCCAGCTGCCCAGAACCAGCTGGCATTGGGCTGGGGCTGGGGATCGACTACCCATACATCTGCCTAGACGATGGGGATTGCCCACCCACCTACCTGCTCACCTGCTTAGATGACGGGAGGCACCCATCCATGGGGGCAAAGGTGGCGGCAGCAGTGCCAAACCAGCTTCACCTGAGGCAAGCGCCAGCTTAGCTTTGCTGACATACTGGCTAGCCACAACCCTAAGCATCCACATTCAGCATTTGTCTGCAAAGGCAAGTGCTGAACACATGGAGGTTTTCTTCATGTGATTGTAAGCTGAAAAAGTCTCTGCATTTCAGCATCTGCCTTTGCAGACAAGCAGTGATCTTTGCCCAGCAAACATGTCCAGCTTGCGCAGAGAGTGCAGCTGGGTAAGTGGCTACCATTTGACCCCACATGTGTTGACTCTCCACATAAAGCACAACAGCTGAATATGGGTAGTGTTGCAACTAATACTGAAGCATACATAGCCCTAGACTGTATTGTCTCTCACTCTGTGGATCTTGTAACGTTCATGGCTATGACACTGAGCTCCACAACTAACATGATTTCATTTCATTAATCAAATTGTCTGATCTGTTTGGAAATTGGCAGCTTCGTTTTATTAGACCGCTTGCTGTGGTCCTCAAGAGGGAACAAGGATTTCTTATTCTCATTTTTAGTTCAACCTGTTTAGCTGCAGTTACAAGGCTGATAGCTGTCCCTGAAGGATCAGAAGACAGTTGGTAACCTTCTTGGAGAAATGGATGAGTTCATTATTAGATTTGGCAGAAAAACAAGCAAGAATTGAGACTGCTTATAGATTACAATCAAGATGTGTAGGCAAAGATAAAAGACCTAGAGACATTTTAATCAAATTCTACGACAATGGATTTAAAAGATTAATTTAACAGAGTTTCTGGCAGAACTATGAAACTTGTATTAATCAGGCAGAGATTCAAATATTTGGAGATCTTTCACCAGAAGAATTAAAGAAGTGTATGGTTCTAAGTTTTATACTACAATATGTTCACAAAACAAAATAAATTATAAATGAGGCTTTCCATTTGCTCAATTATTTTACACATCAATTAGGTAATTTATTTATTTAACATATTTATATCCTGCCCCAAACTTATGTCTCTGGGCGGTATATGTTAGGGGTGTGTGTTTAGGTTTTTTTTTAATGTTTTGTTTTTGGCCCAAATCCAAAACACCCCCATTTTGTGCTTTGTTCAAAATCAGCCAATCCGAAACACCCTAATTTTGTTCTTTGTTCTTTGGAAATTTGTTCTTTGGAAATTGCAAAATCTGAATCTGAAATGTTTTGGATTTTAAAAAATGGTCCTTGGGCAAAACTAGTGGGTAGGGGTTGTAGTGCCCAATGGGTGGAAGCTACCACCCACATTTCAGAGGAATTGGTCAAAGGGTTGGTTTTTGGTGATTTTTTGAAGTTTAAGATTTTCCCCATAGGGAATAATGGAGGTTTCAGCAAAAGTAAAGCTTCATGTCAGGGGGAAAGGCAGTGGCCCAGAGCAGAGTAGGGTGGGTGGTAGTGCCCAGTGGGGGCAAGGAAGCTGCCAGAATTATTTCAAAGGAATCGGGCAGAGGGCTGATTTTTAAAGATTTAATGGAGTTTACACGTCTTTAAGGTTCTTCCTCATAGGGAATGATAGAGGTCTCAGCAGCCCCATAACTGCACTTGGGGGGCACTGGGGTGGCCCAGAGCGAGTGGTGGTGTAGACCACATAGGGTGCCAATGACCCCCATGGGTTGCTAATCCATAGGGCACTGGGTTCTGTTGTTTCTGAGATGTTTTGAGTGTCGATTCTCTGGTAGCATATGAGAGTGGATTCATGGTTTGTCATTTAAAATCTCATATGCTGCCAGAGAATCTACAGGCTGGGCTCAGGCTGGCAACAAGGCAGGCACAGGCAATGGCATGGCCTCTCTCAAGGGGGTGAAAAAAATTCTTCTGGAACAAAAATGCAATGCAGCAGATAAATTCATCCCCAGGCTGGCATGCAGTAGCCATAGAAGGCTGGCAGGCTGGGCTCAGGCTGGCAACAAGGCAGACAGGCATAGACAATGGCATGGCATGGCATGGCATCATCATGGCAACTTGAGGCATGCCATGTAATGCAAACTAGTTCTCTCTCTCTCTTCAATGTGGCAGAAAGGCAGAATGTTGAATGAGTAACTAACGTTGAATGAATTGAAAACCCCTCCTTGAACTGCCCCCACCCTTGCCCCTTCTTCGACCCTTCCTCTGGCCACTGTGAGGTCAGTAAAAAGTGGCAAGAGGCAAAAGAGCCAATGGGGAACAAGGAGGGAATCGTCAGCAGGTCAGCCCATGCTTTAGGTCACTGATCGGAAGGCTGGAAGGGTGGGAAATTCAAAGAGATCTCAAACACAAAATGGAGATTGACTCAGAGATCGCCACAAAATGGAGGTCCGAAACAACACAATGTTTTGTAGCCAAAATAGGGACGTTTTGTTTTGTGTACAAAACTTTTGGATTCGGAAAATGGGCATTTTGTTTTGTTTACAAAACACCCCAAATGGCCCGTTTTGAGTACAAAACGTTTTGTACCAAAACTTTTCCCTAGTATATATGTCCATACCTCAGAAGAATATACATTTTGGGGGAACAGATTAGGAAAGCACATGATACTGGGAAGAAAACAGATAATTCTGTTTAATGACTGGTCTGATTACATGTGGGCATGAGAAGAAAAAATGATGCTAGTTATGGTTTTTATAACATGTGAGGGCATATTGTATAGAAGAAATTTATTGTGACACCAATGAATCAGTAGACTGATATATAAGCATATATATAGGACCGTTTACTTCTTAATTTTCTGACATAAAATAAAATAAAAATAATAACAATACTTAGCATTTGTATAGTACTTTTAAAGTGTGCAATACACTTCACATCTATTATCCTGATGAAATCCTTACAACAACTCTTTTAGGTAAGTAAGTATGTTATCCCCATATTTCAGCTGGAGAGCTGAGGCCACCCAGGGATTTCATGGCAGAAGAGAGATTCAAACCAAGAAAATCCAGATTAGTAGACCAATCTCTTAACCACTACACCTAATTAAAATGTCTCATTTGTAAATCATATTTGCATTTATTTATTTATCATATTTATATACTGCCTGATATGTGTATCTCTAGGCAGTGTACACAATTTAAAATACCACAAATACAAAAGATTCTGGTAAAAACTAATCTGCCTACTTTCCTTTCACTATCCCTACAACTGGACTAAATTTGGTCCAAATTGATTAGGCTATTCAGAAGTTAGCCCACTTGCACCTCAACTGTTCATGTGTCTACCATCTTGAACTGGGATGGATGGCATCACCACAAACTATGTTTTTGAGGTTTCCCTATGTGTTACTACAATTGTACCAAATTTGGTCCAAATAGGTTCCCACTTGCACCTCAAATATATACTAACTGATTTGGGCCAAATTTGGTGCAGTCGAAGTGAGTGACACAAATGGACACCTCAGTGGCATAGTTTGTGATGATGTCATCCACCTCAATTCAAGATAGTGGACATGAATGTTTGAGGCACAAGAGGGCTAACGTGAACCACCAACTTGTTTGAACCAAATTTGCTACAGCTGTAGGGAAACCTATGGACATCTCAGTGACATAGTATGTGATCATGTCATCTACCCTGATTTCAAGATGGCGGATGTGTGGACATCTTGAATTGGGGGGATGACATCATCACAAATTATGCCATTGAGGTGTCCCTTACAGCTGTAGCAAATTTGGTTCAAATCAGTTAGACAGTACACAAGTAGAGATGTGCATGAAACAATTTTTTAAATTCATTTCCAATTTGAATCACATTCTGAAAATTCATCTTGAATTCAAATCAAATTAGAATCTGGTCCAAAAATTCAATCAAATTTGAATGGAGTTTGAACTGATTTAACCCTGTTTGGGGGTTAAAATCACCCAGATTTGCGTTGAATCAATTCAAATTCCAATCAATTTGCACATCCCTATTCACAAGTTAGCCCACTTGCACCTCAAACATACACACATCCACCTTCTTGATTTGGAGTGGATGATATAATCACAAACTATGCCACTGAGGTGTCCCTATGTGTCACTCACTACAAGTGAACCAAATTTGGTTCAAATCAGTTAGGCAGTTCACAGGTTAGCTCACTTGCACCTCAAATGTTTATGCATCTGCCAACTTGAATGGGGTAAATGACATAATCACAAACTATGTCGCTGTGGTGTCCCTAAGTATCCCTACAACTGTACCCAATTTGCTTCTTATTGGTCCAGGCATTGCAAAGTTCACACACACACACCCATAGGGATGTGCATGAGCCAATTTGGCGCCTCTTCTGGGAAGCACCAAACTGGCTTTGGCACCTTTGAACCAGCTCAATGGGGTGGGGAGCAGTTCCCTTGAAAAAAAGGTAAGGAGCTCCTTACCTGCTCATCCCTGCCCCACCACTTTTCTGGCAGTGCCCACTCTACAAACGGCCACACTGAGCTGTGGTGCTGTTCCCTGCAACCTCCATGCAGCATTGGCATGCATATGCCAGAAGTGAGCTCTATAGAACCACATGACTAAGCACATGACTGTTCTTTAAAAAAATAAATAAATAGGGCACTTAAAGCACTTACTCTTACAGTGGCTTACATACTGTGCAAGGCCCTGCTGATCAAAGATCAGGGCCCCTGCACTGGTTCCAGCCAAACACAAGCCATGTCTATGCTGCTACCTAACTCAGAGAGAGGATCTGTGGTGAATAAGAATGGCATCATATATCTAATGGGAGAGGTGCAGCTTCAGCAGTGACACAATTCTTAGTGGCAATGAAGCCTCTCTGAGCTCACTCACAGCATGGACATGGCTTAGTATCACTTGGAACCAGCAGAGACACCTCGTTCTTGAGTTGACAGCGCGCTGGGCTGTCTATAAGCTCGCAATGGGCAAGCTGCTCCCCAGTTCACCTCATAATGAGTACAGTTTTTCTCAGCTTTCTTGGGAAACTCTCATTAAATTTCATGACCTTTCCAAGCACTTTCTTGGAAATGAGGGGAGCTTATTTCTAGCCCCCCTTTTCCAGATTTCCCTTCCCAAAATAGTTATTCTTGCAAAGCAAGGGGGGTAGGTTCAATAAAGTCAGAAGAGGCCTATTAATGCTCTTATTTAATTCCCGGTACACTCTTCTTAGAAGTATAATTTTCTGCTGAGATGCATGGGAGTTGGAGTTTCCTCTGCCTCCTGACCCAATTTATTGACTTGATAGGTATAGGAAAACATGCAGCGCATAATTAATTTATGGAATTCTTTGCCATGGGATGGGGTGATGGCCACTAGCTTGGATGGCTTTAAAAGAGGCTTAGACAAATTCATGGAGAACCGGTCTATCAATGGCTTCTAGTCTGGTGGCTATGTGTCATCTCCAGCCTCAGAGGCACAATGCCCCTCTCAATACCAGTTGTAGGGAAGCAACAGCAAGAGAGAGGGCATGCACATACCTCTTGCCCATGGGCTACTCAAAGGCATCTGGTGGGCCACTGTGTGAAACAGGATGCTAGACTAGATAGGCCTTGGGCCTGATCCAGTAGGGCTGTTCTTATGCATAGCAAGAGCATGCATGTTCAGGAGTACTAAGGACTTAGGATAGGGCCAATGAAATTTCTTCTATTTCCAGCCATTCCACACCAATGTTGGTTCCCACTCCTTTGCAAGGGTTCCTTTTGAAAAGGGGTGACTGGCAGGAAGGGCTGGTGTAAGGGCCAAACTTTGGAGACAATGGAGAATTTGATTTTGGATTTAAACACTTCATAATGGGCTATCGATCAACACAATGGGGGAGTTCATTTTCAGACTCCCTCTGTTCCAAAATTCACCAGCATCATAATTTACCATACCCACATACCCTCACATGTGTTTATGCACCAACTTGCAAAGCCATATAGCTGCTCTGGAGTAGACTTGGGAATAACAGTCACATTTGTGAGATCATGGCTTTATTTACTGTAGCTGCAATCCCGCATATAGTTCAGGACTAAACAAGCTGTAAGCCACCAAACCTAACACAGTGCACCAGGAGCTCTATAAACCTATAAGGGGGTTGTATAGCACCTGACAGGCCACAGTAGAAGGCTAGTAGGCTGTATTTGGTTTGGTAAGTAACTTTGTAGATCTTATATAGATGTAAAGTCAGTTATTTTAAGCATGTATAAATGAGTGGAGAACTACAGACTTTGCCCTGGCTGGCTTACAGGAGGTGGCAAAGGTGAACATACTAATGAATAGGAAATGCATAGCTAGAGTAGTATCAGTTCCTGCATAATTCTCCAAAGCCTCAATCACTCACTATTGTGCTTTTGTCTGTATCACAGCACTTCAAGAGTGGCCACCTGTCCCTCCACAGTGGCCAGTGCCAAATACGCCTTTTAATGTTAATACATTAATTAGTACATGTCCACTCCAAGGGCCATAAATTGTTGCCTAATTAGACTTTTTACGAAGTACCTTGCTGACTTCAATGAGCAGCACATGACAGGCAAGCTCAAAGAACAGACACTATCCCAGACCCCAAGAGATGGTTTTTCTCTGAACCAAATAGTGTCATTGGCAGGCAACACATACTGTGTCCTGTCTTGATTTGAATTTCACTTTCACCACTGGAGTTTGGGTCCTGGTACAGTTGCATTGTGCATGGCGAATCTATCGGTGTCCCCACAGCTTTCCCTGCCTTTTGTTGTTCAGCTTTCCATGCATGCTTTCTTTCATCTGGGCACCTTTCCAACTATTTCTACTTTGGCCATTCATGTCAACGATCTCTTTTGGGGCACACCATTTCCAGTGCCTTCAGATCATTTCAATTGTCTCATTGGGAGACTTCTTGATAGAAGAACCCTTACATACATGAAACAGACAGAGCAACAAGTGTGCTGTTTTGCAGCAGTGATTACTTTGGTGGGCTTGTATGCTGACTTCAAACTACTGAGTCACCTGATGTTCTACTGGGACCTAAACTGAACATAAACACGGAGAACTTGGAGATAAATTAGTTTGTTTACTGTGAACACCTCATTCCTTAGGAACACTGAAAGTAATCAAAGGAAAGAACAATATTCCAGTAGTATAACCAAGTATAAATGAAACATATAGAGGCATTCTACTTTAGATAGGCGTTTTTGTACGATGGTGATTGGGCTGTCTTTGCAATTATGCTCTGCTGTGATATGTAATGCTGGACTGTTTACTGGGTTTTTCAAAAATAATGTTTTAAAACTATTGTCTTTTTGTACTGTACGCTGCCTTAAAGCCATTTGGAGAAATGGATATTTGTATTTTTATAATACAAATAATAAACAAATAAACAACAACAAAATAAAATAAAATATGAGATAGGTCAGTTCAGAACACAGCAAGATCCCTGTTGACACTGTGAGCCCTTTCTCATGTTCCCATGAGAGGACTTGGGGAAGATGGTGGGGGAAGGCTGCAAGAGCTTACCTTCGCTGGAGATTATCCTTCTCCTGCCTCTGGGCATGCGGGTCATATGCCCAGACATTCCGCTGCTGCCTCTGGCAGCACAGAGATGTGGGGATTGGGATGCGTTATCCAGACCCCCCAAAATCCCACAATGTACTGCATGAGTGCATGGTGCAATGTGGGGATCTCCCTGGTGCTGGCCGGGAGACATGTGATGTCTCAGCCCCGGCTGCAAGAAGCTGGTGCTGACACACAAGCAGTTAGAATATGTGAACACACCCTTAACCTCAGCTAACTGTCAGGTTTCTTTGGCAGGTTTGCTACCAAGTTGCCACTGGGATCCGTGCAGATTTTAGTGGTTCTCATGCACAGCCTAACCCATACTGGGCATCCCTAGCCTGGGTTATGCTGCATGTGAGAACAGCTTCTGTTTTTTTTAAAAAAAATTAATTGTCCAAACATAGAGCCCTTTCTAGCAAAGTTTATGCACTGTAAAGAGGGACTATGGCAAAAGGGCTCTATTTTGTGCATCAGATGCATGCATTGCTGACCTTGAAGCCTCTGGTAGTGGCATCCAGTGCCTCTGAGGGCAGCATTTTCTCTTTCTTGCCATTGGTGGCAGCAGCAGGGGCCTTGCTGTGCTCTGAAATGAAAGAGAGGCAAAGGACATTAAAAAGCCATATGGCGCCCCATCTTTTCTTCTTATCTGCCTGATGCCTGCCCGTTATTTTAAGCAGGTTATGAGGAAGAAGGAAGGTAAGTGGCAGAGCTATAACTGGGCAGATATGTGCCAAGAACATGCACCGCCCAGCCCCCAGGGCCACATCACTCACCCCCCCACCTCCCCTTTCATGCACCGGCCAGCTGGCCAGTCACCTTGCTGCTGCCACACTTCTGTGAGTTTTCTTGCTGCACTGCCCATCCCCAGTTCCTCATTGTGTTCCTGCAGCCCACAGCCACTTCTCAGCTGCTTGGGGTTCTGACCCTGAGATGGCTGGGAATAAGAGCATGTGCACACCCTGTGTCATCAGGGCATGTGCTTTTTATTCCCAGCTGTCTTGGGATCTGAGCCAGCTGGAACATGGCACATGGGTAGTAGGAACATGCCTCCACCTGGGGGACAGGCCGTCACTGGGATAAGGAGTCTACTGAGATAAGGAGAACAAGGGCCCCTCACTATGCCACTGAGGAAGGGGATTCTGGCAACGTGATCCAAATGGACTAGTGAGCAGTGAGGGTACTGTTTAGTCTTGTGGGGGCAGCCCTAACATGAAGCAGAGTGAAGCTGTTCTCTGCAGGTGCCAGATTGTGGGACTGTGCGCAGGCAGTACAGGCCCACTCCGCACCCCCTTCCTGTGGATAGACTACAGAGGATTGAAGGCAAGATTGCACCACACTGCTTTTCCTCTTCCTTTCATATTAGAAAGGGAAGGGGAAGGTTTGAAAGACAAAGACATTGAGGTGTGATTTTAACAGGGGGGAAAGGAGGGGAGGGAAGCGAGGGCTCCCACTTAGTGCTTCAAGCAGAAAAATGTCCTGGGTCTGCAAGCTCTGCTAAGCAGAACTTAGAAATGTAATGGCCCCTTCTCTTACTCACTGGATGTCTGTGTGGCTGTCTTAAAGGTAATCCCAAACACCAAGCAATCTAAAAGGAGCCCAGACATGCAGGTGGCACAGAGGTCACAAATCATGGGGAGGAGGTCCCCAACACATGCTCTACTGAAGAGGTAAAGTGTATGTGTGTGTATGTGTGGCTAACAAAATGACTGATAACTCCTAAACTCAAATCCTGGGTTGGCTCCAGGTTTCAGGAAGCCACCCAGGCAGACCCACTCAGAAAGAGGATGTGAAGTTGTGTCGTTGTATTGGTATATTTCACAGGAGAAAAACAGAGCAGTGCCACATATGAACTAGTCTTTAAAGAAGAGGTTCCCAACTGTGGGCTGACCTCCATGGACCCTCTCTTACCTAGGTGGGTCCTGAGTGAGTCACTCTGTGCCGCCACAGGCTATGGGCACAGAGGCTGCCTCAAAGATCAACAGTGGGCTTCAGAGTGCCTGATCTCTTGACAGCTACCAAATGATGCTTTCCCTGACACCAGCCCTGCTCAACATAGGAACATAGGAAAATAGGAAACTGCCATATACTGAGTCAGAATATTGGTCTATCTAGCTCAGTATTGTCTTCACAGACTGGCAGCGACTTCTCCAAGGTTGCAGGCAGGAATCTCTCTCAGCCCTATCTTGGAGAAGCCAGGGAGGGAATTTGAAACCTTCTGCTCTTCCCAGAGTGGCTTCATCCTCTGAGGGGAATATCTTACAGTACTCACACATCAAGTCTCCCATTCATATGCAACCAGGGCAGACCCTGCTTAGCTATGGGGACAAGTCATGCTTGCTACCACAAGACCAGCTCTCCGCAGCCTAAACCAATCTACAAAAAACAAGAGTCCAAACTGCTGAAAATTTTAAAAAGGGATTCAAACCACACCTTCCTTACCTTCTCCATCCCTTTTTCAATTCACCTCCTACACAGAAGATGCAGTCTTCCTCATGCATGGAAGACTGCATATGAGACACCAGGCTAAAGTCTGGAAAGAAGGAACCAATACTCTGTTGAGCGGGGTGAGCGAATCCAGAACTAGTCAGAAGAATTTGTAGGTGACTAATCCTTCTCTGCTTCTATTGTTATAAAGTATTCCTCCCTAAGTCAAGGATTGCATAGCCCTCAGGGATGTATTTTCTGGTGGCACAGAGCACGTAAGACAGAAGGGAAGATTGGCAAAAATTGCCCTCCCCCTCTTACATACACATTGCTACAGTATTCATCTGGGTAGCAGTACAGTTGAGCCAGTGCAGTGCTAGTGTGGATGTCAGCTAATGTATGTAGGCCAAAAGGTTAATTTCTTTAATAAAATCTGGACATCACCTGCATAATATTAACCTGCATAAGCAACATTTGCACATGATTCCACCCCCTGTGGGGACAGCAGAAGTGGGGCTGGTGTACCAGATGGAGTGGGGAGAGAGGGTGAACACTTGCTCCCCTCCATGCAATGGTGGGGAAGCAATATCAAGCCAGATCACCATGTTTTATGGATGTGAATTTCATAAATTAATTATGTGCAATGTGAAGCAATATTGTCTTTTCCATCCTCCGTCTACCATCAATCAACTTTATTGGTTGACCTCTGTGTTCTAATATGATGAGAGAGAAACTTCTATTTATTCATTTTCACCAAAGCTTGTATAAACCCAAACATGTCCCCCGTTATTTATAACCTGCCCCTTTTCTAAAATCACAGGTTGTTCTGCTGTAATATCTAGTTTGTCCCTTAGTCTATTAGCCCACTTGCAAGAGTCACAGACTGCTTTTGCATAAAAGATTTCTCTCCTTCATCATTACTTCCTGGAGCAAAGTATCTATATTGTTAATCACTGGGCCCCTTAAGTACTCAATCTAGCTGTGAAAAGACCCCATTAACACAAAGTCCATTTACTAAAACAGAATGCGATGGAAATAGCTCTTCCATATGTTCATGGGCATAGACTTATTAATAGTTCAATATTCAGCAGCCGAAAAAGAAGCAGCCCTAGGCAAGGAAACATTTTAATGACAAAAGGCCACTATTGTGTGTCAACACAGAATCCTCTCAATAGGCAGCTACCAGCAAAGAGGATTAGACAATGCAGCACACATCATTAATATGCCAATTTCCACTATGTGTGCCCACAAATTGTACGCTCAGACAAACGCTAGCCTAATAGACAGAAGATTGACAGAAAGAAGTAAAAATGAAAGCATATGAGAATAACCTGGATTCGAGTCCCAATTGTCTGTTGGCTCAAAGCTGAATGTGACACAATGGAAGCCACTCAGCACTAAGGAGATACACTGACAGGAAGGAAACATGAGATGCTTTGGGACTACAAAGTGGGAATGAGGATGGATTAAATGACAAAATCCATTTGGCAAGTGTTAGCAAAAAAAGTTTGATGGTTACTCCCTCCACCCCTTATTTTTTTTTAATAAGGGCAATATTCATTTAAAAACAGAAAAGAAGGGAAAGTTTGGCAGTACTGTCAGTGGGATGACACAAAGGCAAAAGGCAGAAAGATATAACTATATATGAATTCATTATGCAACAGTCTAAATGTATGTAAATAATCATTTGGCCTGTTCACATGACCATTTGAGGGTGGGTTGAGGGTGAGAGACACTCTAACCCATTAGCAGCACACAAGCATAACTTCCGTTTGGGTCAGCAGAGTGAGGCAACACACAATTAAGCCAGGCCATTGTTGAATTCAGGAGCTGATAGTCCTCCAAGGCTTCCATGGCTTTCCAGCCAGCTTTGCACTGCCAATAGACTGAACAGTGTCATTATATCAGCAGCTGCCCTCTCTTGGTCACAGATCAGCAGGAGGTGGACCCAGCCCTGCTGAAGCAGCTCCAGCTAAGGATCATAGAGATTGCTTCACTGAGTGTCACATCCATGGATAGCAGCCACTGTAGCCACAACTTCCTATTGTTTCCAGTCCTGCTGGGTCACAGTGGCTGGATACATGAGGTAACTGTATCCACATGACAGAAAAGCAAGGTGGGAGAGCTTTTCTCTCCTCCTACATTGGTTAAGAGAAGGGTACAAAATCTGGGCTACCCTGCTTTGAGCAACCTGGGTTGGAGGGATTTTCATGAGTTCACACAATTATGCAACCTAGAGTTTTGCCTCCTACCCTGATTTTGATGATTGTGTGAACAAGCCTATTACCTAAACTTCTGGTTGAATGCTGTGTGAGACCCATATGCTGTTTTAATAAATGACGTGACACTGAATATGTAAATCTAAAACTTGTAGATCCCAAGAGCTGACAGACAGTCTGTGGAGTGAGGTGAATGAAGCTGTAAGGTATGTCCATATTGGCACTGCAACTCCTTTATGCCTTTAATTACATACACATTCACTAAATCAAATTCCCCTCCAGCATAGGGCACACATACACACACACACACACCCCTCACAGACTTAAACTGAGGTGGCTAAAGATATTGACTGCAAATTTTCAGCACCATACTATAACCCCCAGGATTCTCTGGAGGATGCCTTAATAGTTATACTAGTATACAACCAATATCATACTGTGAAGACTAGGTATGCCAATGCACACTTCTGCTTCATGAAACAGAAGTGCCCTAAGACTAGCAATTAAGTTAATCAGATATAATCTGGGCACCATTCTCAAAGTAGTGGCTTTGAAAACGATGGTGCAACCTTTTTAAAAATTGTTAATACAGGGACTTGTTTTTCTGCTATCCATTTCAAATACAGGTGATCTGAAGTGCTTGTATACATTTTTAACAACTAATTGTTTATCTTCTGTAACAAACAGAAGACATTCTTATAGTTTTACCTGAGATTCTGTACTGTTTATAGATCTATGGGCAGATGTAGACAAAGTGCAGTGTTAAACTTGGCCTTCATATCCCTTTTATTCTCAACTGCAATTGTTAAAGCAACAAGAATTTCATTGGAATTTGTTTGTCCTTACACCCTGGGGAAATGTGAATTTCTGTTTCCAGGTGCTCAAGCATTCACACTACATCAGGCTTTAAATTTATTATTGATTCTCTCTTTACCTGCCCTCTGGGACATCTGGAAGGCATTCCATTTAAAAGCTTTTCTTTCCAATATATGCTCTCCCAAGCCAAGCTTTGGTTTATGAGTATTCATTTCACTACAACACACACACACACACACACACACACACACACACACACACACGCCATGGTTTAAGATGCAATTCTCTTCCAGTTCCCTACAAAGCTCATGCTTCATCATACAAAATACTCTTTCACTCCTGCAGTACATCCGGGAATCTGCACTTGAGCAGAGATCTCCTTGCCCCAAATTAAAAAGGATATAATAAAGATGGGAAAGACACAGAAAAGGGGAACTAAAAAGGACAAAAGTCTGGAGCCCTTTGCCTTGATGAAAGGATAAAGCATTTTGGGCTCTTTAGTTTAGAGAAGAAGAAGAAGAAGAAGAAGAAGAAGAGGCAACATCCCACCCAGAGCTGAAAGTTTGGGGCGATGTACAAAATGGATAAATAAATAAAATAATTAACAAACAAACAAACAAACAAACACCATAGAGGTTTATAATACTAGGAATGTGGGGGGTGGGAAATGGAAAGAGAGAAATATTAGGATCAACTCAAAGGTTGATTGGCTAAAAGTTTAGGACTGATCAAATACATATTTCATATAGTGCCTAACTAACTTCTAGAATCCACTGCCATTGAGTTCAGATGATGAGATGAGATAGTAATCATATTGTTTGTTCTTGTGTGTGTTTATTCAAGTGTAATCAGCATATGTGAGGTGCTTTGATCAGGATGACAGTGGTGGGAGAAATATGTAACCCTTTACCTCCATACTGTGGTACCAATGAAAGTTCAGCCCCCACCCTTCTCCCTTGCCTCCTTCTTTTAAGAGGGAAGCTGCTGTTGATGCCAACTGGGGACAAATGACAGGAGAGGATAATGACCTTCATGTCGTGCTTATTGTGTGTGGTTGGGTTACCTGGACGTCCAAAAAACTTTTGACAAAGTTCCTCATCAAAGACTCCTGAGAAAACTTAGCAGTCGTGGGATAAGGGAAAAGACAGGAAACAGATGGTAGGGATAAATAGAGAGTTTTCACAATGGAGGGAAGTAAGAAGTGGGGTCCCCCAGGGATTTGTACTGGGACCGGTGCTTTTAAATTTATTCATAAATGATCTAGAAGCAGGGGTAAGCAGCAAGGTGGCCAGATTTGCAGATGATACCAAACTCTTCCGGTTAGTGAAATCCAAAACTGATTGTGTGGAGCTCCAAAAGGATCTCGCCAGACTGGGAGAGTGGGTGACAAAATGGCAAATGCGGTTCAATATTGCCAAGTGTAAAGTGATGCACATTGGGACAAAAAACCCCAACTTTAAGTAAACACTGATGGGATCTGCTCGTTGAAAGTGTCAACTCAATGTGCAGCAGCTGTGAAAAAGGCCAATTCCATGCTAGGGATCATTAGGGAGGGGATTGAAAATAAAACTGCTAATATTATAATGCCCTTATACACAACTATGGTGTGGCCACACCTGGAGTACTGCGTACAATTCTGGTCACCACATCTAAAAAAGGACATTGTAGAACTGGAAAAGGTGCAAAACAGAGCAACCAAGATGATCAGGGGCCCAGAGCACCTTTCCTATGAGGCAAGACTACAACACCTGGGGCTATTTAGTTTAGAAAAAAAGACAACTGCGGGGAGACATGATAGAGGTCTATAAAATCATGCATGGTGTGGAGAAAGTGGAGAGAGAAATTCTTCTCCCTCTCACATAACACTAGAACCAGGGATCATCCCATGAAATTGATTGCCAGGAAATCTAGGACCAGCAAATGGAAGTATATTTTCACACAACACATAATCAACTTGTGGAATTCTCTGCCACAAGATATGGTGACAGCTAACAACCTGGATGGCTTAAAGAGGGGTTTGGATAATTTTATGGAGAAAAGTTCTATCAATGGATACTAGTCGGAGGGCTATAGGCCAGCTCCAGCCTCAAAGGCAGGATGCCTCTGAGTACCAGTTGTGGGGGAGTAACAAATCAATACAAATCAAATCAGAGGTGATTTGGAGGGGGTAGATTTGGATATAAAACAAATCAGGGGTGATTTCTTTTGGGCACAGATTGAATTAAAAATTGATTTGTGCACATCCCTACAAATGACACTGTGGGGCTAAAATTAACTCTCCAATATTTAGGCAAAATAGCACCTTTATTCGGTTGTTGCTTTTTGTTTTGTTTTGTTTTTGTTTTGTTCCCCCTGCTAACTTGGCAAAGAGGCATCTTTTAATGTGGTGATTCTCTTTATTTAGCAGGGGGAGAGTAACTGGCCCTATCCACCCCCAGCACAGTACCTCCGGTGACTGTTGCTGGTGCCTATCTTGTGTTTCTTTTTAGATTGTGAGCTCTTTGGGGACAGGGATCCATCTTATTTATTTATTATTTCTCTGTGTAAACTGCACAGAGCCATTTTTGGAAGGGTGGTATAGAAATCAAATAAATAAATATATAAGAACAACAATAACAACAACAAGGCAGCCATTTCAAGACACACAACACACACCATGCTGAACATAACAAAACCAATTACACAACGGCAGAAACAATTTCATTCCTTCATGGCATCATATCTGAAACTTGACAAGCCAGGGGGGAAAATACCTTCCCAACACCTTTCTAGGCGTTTGAAACAGTTTCAGTATTTTAATGAATGTTCTAATTTTCAGAAGAATGTTTTCTATTGTGCCTCACAGCCCTTCTAATGGCTGTGCTGACAGAGAGATGCATGTCCACAGAGGAAACCACTTTCTGTAGAAATGTATGAGCAGCTTCCACCACCATCCATTTAATCTGATTGCAGAATGATATTTTTCTCTTTCTTTCCTAAAATGCAGCAGAAGATTAAAAGGGGAAGCAAAACACAGATATTAAAATTGGTCTTGCTTTGTGCAACACTGCTGATCACACAATGAGGTGGGTCTCACGATCAGTGAGACCCACTTTGTCCAGGTTAGCAGACGATCGGGAAGCCCTGCTGGGGTGGCCAAATCAGCCGCCCACACAACTGCCGGCTCCATAACGGAGCCAGCGGGGGTGGGGATTTTGGGGACTGCGCGTCCCCTGGAAGCTCCAGCATGCCCTGCGCAAGTGGTGCTTTTGAGCCTCCCGGCCGGGGGTCTACTCATAAGTAGCTGTGGCATAGAGCCGCAGTGTGGCAACTCACAAATTTAAAAAACCAGGTTTGCAGAGTGCTCGCTCTGCAAACCTGGTTTAAGGGGAGGGTTACTTGAGCGGGTTACCCGCTCAGGAACCACCGGGCTTGCAGCTGAGCCGAGTGGTTCACACAGTAAGTAAAAATCGGGCTAGGCTCCCTTAGCCCGATTTTTGCAGACCATGTGAATAGCCTCAGTGTTTCTTGTGAATAGCCTCAGTGTTTCTTTAGAACCCTACCCTAAACAAGATTTTTTAAATGAATGCAAGATCATGTCCACCAGCTATGCCCTCTGACATTGATGCACTTATTGCCCACAGCTCCTGGGTGGTCATGCAGTCAGCCTTTCAGCCCAGATAGTCATGCATCCAGTGGGTCTGTTGTATACAACAACAACAAGAAGAAGAACAACAACATTATATACCGCTTTTCAACAAGAGTTTCCAAAACACACAATTGTATATATACGATGCACAATTGTACTTGCAAAAGTCTCTTCCCCATGACTGGGAAGCTTGATTAGCAAAGACAGTTAGAGTAGACTAGATTATTCCATTCTAGTAACCCTAGGAAAAAAAGCCCCCCCCCGGATTTTTCTGCCCCACCCCCCAAAAAATTGAAAAAATGGGGGGGGGGTTATGAAATATTTTCTTTTGGAATTATGAATAAAATGTGTTTGTTTTTTTAAAAAAATGTGTTCAAATATATTCATATAAGAAAAGATGTTCTGGTCTTTACACTCCCAAGCTTCTTGTTTGCTTCAGATTCCTCCATCTTCTACCGCATGTGAAAGAAACTGGTCTATGTTTGGAAATATACCAGATTAAGAAATAAAGGAACATGTGAAAAGTTAAAGAGGCTTGTCTCCATACAGGCAATACAGTTTTCATAAGTCATTAAGATGCCACTAATGAAGGATCAGAAGAAGCAGAAACAGTTGATAGTGATAACAGTACTTCTAACTGTAATATACCAAACATGATCAATGTTATGAGCAAAGCAGGTTATCCTATATAATAAAACCCTAAGGTACCTGCGTCCGTGTCTCTTGCAGGTGTTCTGTGCATGCGTGGTGCAGAGGCGCGGTGGTGGGCCCGGCCTGGCCGCGGGGAGGCCAGAGGTGGCGGCGACGGGCCCGCTTGAGGCACAGATGCTCTGTGCCCAGGCCCACTAGTACATAATAAATGCTCCGAAGGAAACAATGTGGCTTTAGACTTGTAAAGTGTGCTAGGAAAAAGGTATTGCATATATAAATTGTTTTAAAACTATAAATGTTTGGCCTGGTTTTCCAGTGTTTTAAAAACTATTTTAAATGTTTTAATTGTTAATTGGTTTTATAGTTTTTATAGTTTTTGATTTTAACTGTTAATTGATTGTAATTGTTTTATTTTAATGTAAGCCACCCTGAGCCATTTTTGGAAGCGTGGTATTAAAATAAAATAAAATAAAATAAAATAAAATAAAATAAAATAAAATAAAATATATTTCCAACCCCCCTCCACACACCCTGCCAAACACAAAATGTCTGTTTTTAAAATGACTTCAGAATTTCTAAAAATTTTACATCTCTAGGACATTTACATCCACATATAGTAGATCTTCACTTACTGCTGAAATTAAATGTCATCTTGACATTTTCTTCAGTAACTATATAAATTCATATAATATAGCTTATACAGCTTATACGACGAATATGATGAACATTTATATACAGCTTTTCAAAAAAGGTTCCCACAGCAGTTTACATAGATATAAATAAATAAATAAGCAAATAAATAATAAATAAAATGGATCCCTGCTCCCAAAGGACTCACAGCCTAAAAAGAAACATAAGAGAAACACCAGCAACAGCCACTGGAGGGATGTTGTGCTGGGGATGAATAGGGCCAGCTGCTCTTCCCCTGCTCAATAAAGAGAATCACCTCTTGAAAATCAGTTTCTGTTAGAAAGCGTGTGTACACAGTTTCCAAAAAATCCCAACATTTAAAGCTATATCTTGTTACCAAAACTGCCCTGATGTGCTAGTTAGACACTTAAGTCAAAGCTCATTAGCGAGATGCAGGGACATCCTGCTTCAGTCAGGTTGACATTTCAACCTGAAGGCACTCTGCCAGCATAACCTGCACTATGGACCTGCTCTGAGTCTTGTCTTTTCAACCAGGCAGGGTAAAAGGTTCACAAAGATCATGATCCCATGATCTGGTGCTGCTGAGGCATCTAATAGAGGGGTGCTGTGCAGCGCAACCCCAAAACATAGCTTATTGGCAACAATCTCCAGGACCCACAATCTTTAAATAATCAAACATGTTTGTGCAAGTGCAGTGTAAATCTAGATACTAGCCGGACTGAACCCCAGGGGGGTTTGAGGGGGTACCGGACCAAACTCGCCTGGTCTGGTTCAAGTCCGGTCCAGACTCAAACTGAACCAGGCCAGCCGGTTTCATGCACACCCCTAGCTGGAACTGCCTCTAGAGATGTTTAAGATGTTGCTCAAGACCTGCCAGTTGTGAGTGTTTGGGGGCTCAAGGAGGATTGGAGGGCTCAGGAGCAGCAATTATGAGTACATTTAGAAGTCTCGGGGGGGGGATAATTCTGTAATGTCACCTATAATTACAAATCCCAATCCCAATTGAGTCCAGGATGGTTTGCCCATCACTGCGGAAAATAAATCCCAGGGTTCTTACCCAGTTTCAGATTAGGAACATAGGAAGCTGCCATATACTGAGTCAGACCATTGGTCTATCTAGCTCAGTATTGTCTACCCAGACTGGCAGCAGCTTCTCCAGGGTTGCAGGCAGGAATCTCTCTCAACCCTATCTTGGAGAGGTCAGGGAGGGAACTTGAAACCTTCTGCTCTTCCCAGAGCGGTTCCATCCCCTGAGGGGAATAATTTATAGTGCTCACACATCAAGTCTCCCATTCATTTGTAACCAGGGTGGACCCAGCTTAGCTAAGGGGACAAGTCATGCTTGCTACCACAAGACCAGCTCTCCTATCCCCGAGATTAAGCCCTCAATGTGTACATGCATGAGAAACTCTAGGATTTTTCCCCAACCAAAAGCATTTCAAAAAATGCAGCGGAGTAAAGAGCTGCTCTGCCTAATTTTGCCCTGAACACTCATGTTCAGCTGACAGCAGCATGCATATTTCTGACGGTGGACAAAAGACTTCATAAATCACATGAGTTCTTAATCCTCCACAGGCTTGTCAGATTTGTTCTTGTCCCAGAAAATGAGGATTTCTTCAAGCTCTGTCGCCCTTAGTGGCACCTTCATCATACCCCCCGCCCTTAAGGCAGTGATTATTTATCTGGCATGTCTGGTGTACTGCTCCTCACGCTAAACATTTTGTCAAGCCCAGATGGCAAGGGTTATAGCAAAAATAACTGTGGAGACGCCCTCCAGATGCCAAAGCCAAAGCACTGAATTATACAGAGTGTGCTGGTGTCATGTGCTCTAGGAATGATGCACCAACTATGGGGCACAGTTGCAAGCCTTCATATCATCAGCTGGGCTTCAGGTGACCCTCCATAGACTCCTATTGCATACCAAGTTTGCAAAGTGCTTCAAAACCACAATCTAAGGATTAGAGGTGAATATGCTTGAATTCACTTTGTCTCTTGTAGGGATGTGCACAAATCAGATTATGCATTCTTTTTCAAGCTCAAAACAAAACACAAAATGGCCAAAATGTTCCATTGAAACAGAAGTCGAGCTGGCTGTTTCGACAGAACAAACTCGAAGCATTTCAAATGTTTCAGACAGAGGGAAGAAAGGGGAACCTGAAACACTCAATTGTTTCCTATGGGGACACCAGAGTGGTTTGTGTGGTAGGGCATGATGAGTGCTACCTACCATCCAACCAACCCACAAAAGATATGGAGAAGTGGGCAATTTAAAGCAAATTTTTAACCTTTCCCCCAAACCCCCCTAGGATCGGCGTGTGTGTGTTCTAGAAAGGCTAAACATTTGTTTAAAAACCCCTGTGTGGCCATTACCTTTGTGGGTTGGGTGGTAAGTAGTAGCCATCATGCCCTACCACACAACCTATTTTGGTGTCCCTAGGAGATACCCATGGAGAACAATGGGGTGCTTTCAGTTTCCCATTGTTCCCTGTGGCCGGAACAAACTGCACTCACAGAGTGTACTGCATACAATTTGCAATGAGTTTTGCAACCCTGCCATGAAAAACACTGCAGAAGCACACAATAGAAGGGAATCTGTCCCTCCCAATGCAGAACACACTTTTGAAACACAGTCCAAAGTGGCCAAAAAATAATCACTGACCCAGAATCCACAGCCAGGCACAGTTCCTGCACTGCAATAACATCAATGGCACAAGTTGCTCCCTCACACACAATTATGATTCTTTACATTACTTCCTAGCATTACAGCAGCTGCCACAGTAGCACCCTTACCTAGCAGCAAACATAGCCATATGCTCAACTAGAGCAACTGCATCCACATTTTGACTGAGTACAATTTGCAATGCACAATGCAGAGTTAGTCTCAAGGCCAGACATGGAGCTCTTCACCAAGAAATATTATACACACAGAGGGATCTGCCATTGTCCATTTCTCACTACAACACTATCTCACAAACAAAACAAACCACAACTCAAGGCAGGCAGGCAGGCACCAAAGTCCTGCCTTTGTCAATCTGAGATCCAGAAAAACCAGATAGTTACTGTATAGCAGCAATAGCACAGCATATTATACCTAGTGCTGAGAAAAGGAAACCACAAAATTAAACCTACCTACCTCCTGTCCTGGTGTATCCTCTTCTTCAAGGAAGGGACAGTATAAGTGCTATCTCTCTCTACCTCCCAGACCCTTTGAATACATTTTGAATTTGAAATTCCCTCCTTTTGTGTTTCTGCCCGCCTCCCCCCCCCGCCAATGGGGGCACACTTGCCCATCACAACACTTGATTTGTAAGATATCAAGCCAACCAGGAATCAAAGAGATTGCAAGCCAATCAGAAGCCAGTGGCAGAAAATCAATCAGCAAGGGAAAAACAGACTTCCATAATGGTGTTAGGAACATTGGAACATTCTGATCAAAACATAGGTTCTTCTCAAAACTTGAAACAGGCCCTTTATTTAAAGGGTGTTCTGTTTTGAGCGCAAACACTTGAAATGGCCTATTTCAAGTAGAAATGTTTCACTGGTGATACATTCTGCATATCCCTAGTCTCTTGAGTTCCTCGCATATATTTAGAAGGTGTTCTTGAGCAGTCCACTAAACATTTTAAGAAGGCCTTATTGGCTGGTTTTGATGGACCCGGGATATCTTCATATCACACATTCTTTCTGCAGATATATCATCATCATCATTATCAATAATAATAATAATAATAATTCGATTTCTATACCGCCCTTCCAAAAATGTCTCAGCGCGGTTTACACAGAGCACTGTTTACATGTAAGCACTGTTTGACTAGTCCCCTGGCTCCCCTTGGGAGATTTAAATACAGTGTCCTATTCTGAACCTTGAAAACAGCCTCATGACACAAAGGAGTCAAAATACTGGCCACAGGTTATGTATCTTCTCTAGTAATCAATTTGCTGCATGGACATGGTTTGTTTGTGAAACTGCCTGGCTGAAAGCCCTGTCAGGTCTCCCAATTTCAGTGTTATAGTTAATCAATCTCCCAATACACATTGGAAAGTATTATATTCTACAAGGAGATTTACTTTTCTTTCTTTTCTACAAATGTTTTAGTGTCTTGATCACCTTTCTTCCACTGAGGGGTAAAAGAAGTTGACATAGGCCAGAATTATGTCAGGTCTAATATGTGATAATAGAAGAGAGGGCTAGTGTGGATGATACAGAGCTATCACACATGATTATGTAGAGGATGCACAAACAGCACACCCATTGGGACATCCCCAGGAAATGTCATAGCACTCTCCAGTAATTTCTGCTTATCACATGGGAGGCAGGGCTGTTCATCTGAACGGCCCCTTTACATGCACTTCAGATACTTGTTTATAAACAGGTATTTGTTGTGCAGCCTTCAGGAACATATTTATGTGCTGCCAGAGGTGCTCTAACCCCCAGACCTTAGGACCCTGGTCTGTGGCCTCCAAGGTCGGGGGGAATATCTGCGGGGCCCTCTTAAAGCCACCCCACACCTGTCGGCTGAGCCGAACCTACGTGGGTTTTTTAAAAAATAAAAGCTGCTGCATGGCTGAGGGGTGGCTGCTGGGGGGGGGGGATAGCCAAGCCATCAACCTCCTTCTCCCCCCCGCCACGCCCCAGCAGCAGCGGCAGGGAGAGCAACTGCTGGGCACATCCCCATGTGCCCAGTGGCTGTAGTGAAATGTGAGGCATGCCTGCACAGTTCACAGTTCACTACAGCTGCTGCACTGAGAGGAGGTGTCCAGTGGTTGCTCCCCTCGCCACCACTGGGGAGGGAGGAGGTGGACTGCCCAGCTACCCCCCCCCCCAGACACACACACCAGCCACCCCTCGGCTACATGACGGCTTTGATTGATTGATTGATTTTTAAAAAAAAAAACCATGTAGGTTTGCCACAAGAGGCCCCCCCAGAGTAGGTTTCGAAGGCCTTGCGGGCCCTCACAGTGGGGGGGGGGGCTCATGGAAGGGCTGGTCCAGGCACCAAAATCACCTAGGTGTGCCCCTGTGTGCTGCACAGAGCAATTTTGGAGAAAGGGAAGATCAGCAAAAATCCTCCCAACACACAAGCACTCACAATTTTGAAGGAGGGACATATCCACTGCATGTGTGCTTCTCTTGACTTCACACAAGCAGGACTTCTCAGGATGTTGGCAACGATGTGAAAATGGATAATGTCCTGACTGAGACAAGCTATCCCTTTTCACTGAAGCTTCATCCTTTTAAAAAGATATTCTTTAAGTGATTTAGTATGAGTGGAAAGAGTTAATTAAAGGTGACATTAACATTTAGTAATCCTCCTCCTCACTCCACATAATTCAGTAGTTTTCCCGTAGTTAAAAGAATGGCTCTATTATTTCTGCAAAGTAGTCCTGGACTAAATGCTTTCATACTGTACTGTGCTGCTCAACAGTTCATGATGACATGAAATAATCATCGCTTTGCCAGCAGCTGTACTTACTAAGGGATTATCTTTTAAACAAGGCAGTCTAAAACCTCATAATGTTATGAAGTCTTCCTAAAATTGGTAAAATTGACCTTGCAGGAAATGGCATTAAAATATCATGATTTCAGTATAATGAATGTGTAATTAAGTTGCATTTTTCAAAGAAGCAAAGTTGTAGTCATGAAGTATCTACATGCTCTGTCTTTTTTGATTGCTTATTCAACTTTCTATATGTCTGTGCACTACTTACTGAGGTTTCTAGTTCCCCCTTCTTTATAGATTGCAAAATATCCCATGTAACCGCCAAACTAAGTAAAACCTAGGGATGTACGAACAGGCTCGAGGTCTAGCTGGCTCAAGGTTAAACTGGGCAGGTTCGAAGGCTTGCCCTCGAGCCAAACTGGCCCCCTGAAAAAAGGGGCTGGTCTCACTTAGAGCTGAGCCACCCCCAGTTTGAAGCCCTGACCTGCGAGTAAAGGGGGATCTGGCAAGGATTCCTCTTTACAAGTACAGGGATTTGGCAACAGTAATTCTGGAGGTGGTGGGGGGAATGAAAAATGCTTGTATTTACCTTTAAAACTGTTAGCTGATGGCCACTGCAGGCACAGCCTGGTAGCCCAGATGGCAATGATGGTGCCTGGCAATCTGCCACCAATTGTGGTGGGGGATGGCGGCCATGGCAGGGGATGGTGGCCATAACGGGGGATGGTGGAGGTGGCAGGGGATGGAGTCGGGGGTTCCTCCAGGCCCACTGTCAGCCTCCCAAATGTGGGCCTGGTTATGCCTGCAGCCAACTTTGGGTCTCTGAGCAGGTGTGACCACCATTACAGTGAGACCGTGTCACAGCCCCCACCACAGCCACTATCACAGCTTGCTGTGATCCGTGGAGGTTCACCACGCATGATCGCTACCATCCCCACCATCCAGGCTGCTGAGCTGCCACCATTACAGTGCCGCCACCATCGGATTACTGTTTTTTAAGGCAAATAAGCCTCCCTGAGCCATTTTTGGAAGGGCAGAATATAAATTGAATGAATAAATAAATAAATAGTAAAAGCATCTTTCACTCTCTCTCTCTCTCTCTCTTTCTCCCCCCCCCCAGCTGCTGTCATTGGCTTACAGTTTTTTAAGGTAAATAACAACAATTTTCATTCCCCCCACCCTTGAATTACTGTTGCCAAATTCCTCTACTTGTAAAGGGGAATCCTTTCCAGATTCCCATTTACAAGTATGCCCCTTGAGCCAGTTCACAAGCAGCCCCATGTGGCCTGATGGTCTGACCAGGCTAGGGGCAGCTTGATCAATCAGCTCGATCAATTCCCAAGTCAGTTCGAATTCAAACCAAATGGGGATTTCCAGTTTTGTGCACATCCCTAGTAAAGCCCATTCTTTTTTCACAGTTCACTTCATAGGCTGTGGATAGTAGAAACCAGAGCTACCAGTTTGCAGACTTTTCCTGTATCTGCACAGGGGCGGATTAAGGGATAGGCATAGAAGGCACCTGCCTATGGCGGCAAATTGCCTACCGGCAGCAAAGTTTGGCCCAAACCTGACTGACTTTGAGAGGAAATAAGGGCGCACGCATAAGCCTCTAGTGGAATCACTTTTAAATTTTATTTATTTATTTTTTGTTGTCAGACAGACTCACAGTCTTTGAATTTTGCAGTGCGGGTGCCAGGCTGGCCAGCAACTGCGGGTGGTGTGGCCGGCCCATGGCACCAGAAGAAAGAGGAGAAGATCTGGGGGTGGGAAGCAGCCTGCAAAGAAGCTCAGTCAGGGGGAGGGGTGGCAGTGCGAACCATCCCATCAGCTTCTCCTGGCAGCAAACAATGCTAGTGTGTACCACCTGATGGGCTTCTGGGCGGCAATGCTGGCTGCTCTGCTTGAGAGCGAGTTTTATCCAAGTTCAACAAGAAATGCATGGACAGGGTAGGGCGGGGGGTACTGAAAGAAAGGCGCTCGAGATTGCTTTTTGCAACCCTTCAGATGGTGGCTGCTCAAAACACAACTGCAGAAGCTGCAAAGGGTCTCTCATTCCTCCCCCTACTCTACTAAGGGCAGCTGAGGCAGGCACAGTTGGTGCTGCTGCCCAGATCTCCTCCTCCCTATCTTTCCTGCCAAGAAATGGGGCTTTTTTAATTTTCCAGCTCTCTAGTCCTAATAACCACATTTACCTGTGACCAGCAGAAGGCAGCAAGAGGACGAAGCTGAAGCAGCAGCCCAGATATTAGATGCCCAATCAACTGTTACTGCTTTCTAAAGGAGCTGAGGGATTGAGATTTATTTTATTCACATGACTGGGTGGGGAGGTGGGCAGGGGGAAGGCTTTACTTACCTTCCCACCAGATAATCATTTTAGCAGTCTTCAGCACAATGGCGCACGCCCTGACAATTTGCATTGGTCTGCTGCAACAAGGATTGTTTGGAGCTGGGACTTGTCCTGGCCTGCGGTGTATCGCACAATGCAATGAGCGCAGCACATTGGGGGATACCCCCATGAGATCTAGGCACCCATCTCTGAGTCTTCTCAGGTTGCATGCAGCTTGAGGAGACACATGATCCCGGCAGCCAGGTTAAGGGCACGCTCGCATCTTTAACCTTGGCTAAAAGCTGGGCTTGAAAGCAGGATTAGGTGTTGGGTTGTGTGGTTGTGCCGGGATCTGTGAGGATCCAGGTGCTGCACATAACCAGCCTAGCCCAGGCTGGGCTGCCATAGCTAGGGATGTGCAAACAGGTTTGAACTTGAACTGGTTCGGTTTGAAGGTTTGAACTCAGACCAAACAGGGCATTGCTTTGGCAATGCCAGTCCAAGTTTGAACCAATTGAGCCAGGTTTGGTTCGAGCTGGTTCGAAGGTTCTAGAGGCTATTTTAGATGTTGTCTTCCATTTTGTGTAACTTGTGTTGCTTGATTTCATGGGCTGAGCTCTTGCTTCCCTAATTGGTAAGATGAGTCTGGCTCTCTGGTAGGCTCTGCACTGTGCCAGTCCTTGAGAACTGGCACCCTATTGGCCAGGGGGGAGGGCAAAAGTGGGGGCTCCCAAAGGAGGGAGTTTCAAATCCTGTTTCAATCCAAGACTCTGGCCTAGCAAAATCACTCTGGCTGCAGTCTTCCTTGGCTTCCTTCTGGCCTGCTGCACCTGCTGTTGTGGTGAGAGTCTGCCAGGTAGGCCTGGCTGTGGTTTTGTCCCCAATCCCTTCTGCCGGTTTTTCTGCCCCCTCCCTCCCGATTTCCCTTCTGCTTTAATACCTTCCCCCCTGTTACTTGTGACTGACTCTGTGTGTATTTTGTTTGTTCTCTGCTGCTGCCCCCCCCCTCGAGTAAGTGAGTGTCTGTCTTTCTCTCTCCCCTGGGACAGGGGCCCAGGCCCTTTGGCCTGAGACCTCTCTCTGGCCCATTTCCCTAACCCCGCAGCCCCCACTCCTCCCACCCCACCTTTTTTGGCTTCTGTGGCTGGCTGCTGCTTTTAAATCTGTGTGAGGTGATCATTAGAGTCTTCATCTCAGCAGCCACTGCCAATTCTTTTCATTTTATTCTGGGTATTTTTTTTGGGGGGGGGGGTCCTTGTTTACTGGAGCAGGTGATTTTCTTTGTTAACTCTTTTCTTGCTGTGCAACACCTGCTCCAGAGTCCAGCAGCACCTCTCCCCGCATCCTCCGCTTTCTTCCTTCCCTTTATTTCCCCCATCACCCCTTCCCCATCCCCCACAGCTTTCCCCCCCCACATCAGCCTTATTAATTTATTTAATCAGTGTTTATTTTGGGGAGTGGGTGAAATGCTGGAAAGCTTTTAATTCTGCCTGCGCCAGCTGTACATGCCCGCCCACACTGTGCCAGCCTGCCACTGGTCTGAAATTCCTTCTCTTCTTCTTCTTTTTTCCTTCTGACCAGTGTCTGTGGCAGAAGATCTCCAGGACTATGAGGGGATAAGGGCTTTCTTTTTGTTGCCCCCTTTGTCCCCTTTAGTTCTCCTTAAATAAGGCCTCCTCTGGCTTGGTTGTGGGGAAGTATTTTTTCCCCTGTGTTTTTTCTTTACAGGTTGTTTCTTGTTTTTGCAGGTTGTTTCTTGTTTTCACAGGTTCCCCCTCAGTTGCCCCCATTGTGCTTTGTATTGTATTGTATTGTATTGTATTGTATTGTATTGTATTGTATTGTATTGTATTGTATTGTTGTTGTGGGTGGAGTGGGTGGATAGGTTTTCTTTAAATAGGGGTTTCTTTAAAAAGGTGTCAGAGTAGCTTCTATGGTGTGTGTGTGTGTGTGTGTGTGTGTGTGTGTGTGTGTGTGTGTGTGTGAAAATATCTTCATAGAGATTCATTGAGAGAACTCATACAGCTGCTCTGATAGAGATAGACTTGTTAAAAGGACAGTAACTAAAAAAAATCCTTAAAAAGCCCTATGAACCCCACTGGCTTGGGGATGCCTGGGGGGGTTGTGGCACAACCCACCATGCCCCCAAACCCACTTTGGGGTGCCCTGGACCCCCCAAATGGGATAATGGGGCTGCCTCAAGTCCCCATTATTCTCTGTGGGAGAACTGCAAAAATTGGAAAAACATTTCAAAAATTCATTAAAAAATTGTAGGAGTGTCCAATTGCTTTGGAGTTAAGTGGGTGAGTGGCACACATGGATGCCTACCACCCACCCTGGTTTTGTGCCCATAGGTGCTCTACATAGGGAGTTATGGGCCAATTTGTGTCCACATTATACCCTATGTAGAAACTTTTAGAATCACTTCCAATTGGGTTCGAATCTGAACTGAACCAGGGAGAGGGGGTTCAAGCCAAACCAAAACCAAACCTACCCACCATGGTTCAAAGCTGGTTTGAATTCAAACCAAACAGGCCAAGCCAGTTTTGTGCACATCCCTAGCCATAGCCTGGGTTAGGCTGGTCGTGAGAGTACTGACTAATTCACAATAAGCCTGATCTCCCATTGAGAGATCATCTGAGGGGTCCATCTGCAGTTGCCACAAGTTTGTCTGGTGGCTATTCAGGGATGGGCCTTCTCTGTTGCTGCCCCAAGACTTTGGAATGTGCTACCTGCTGAAATAAGATGCTCCCCATCTCTGACAGCTTTTAAAAAGTCTTTAAAGGTGCATTTATTCACCCAAGCTTTTTAACTAGAATTATGATCTTAAATTGTTTTAAAGTTTTAATTGATTTTATGCTGTTGTAAACCTCCCAGAGATGTAAATTTGGGGTGGTGTGCAAATATAATAAATAAATAATAAACAAACAATGTTTTATCTGAGGGGTGTTCTTCGCATTATGTTCCCACGTTAAATTTTTGAAACCAAGGAAGAGCTGGTGATAGAAGTCTTGCCATTATATTATAGTTTACAACTCTCTCTCTCTCTCTCTCTCTCTCTCTCTCTCTCTCTCTCTCTCTCTCTCTCTCTTTGTGTGTAACATTTGATACTGAAATGTATGTGAGTATTATGTGTAGCCTAGTGGGTCTCATGTAGCCTTCATAGCTCCAGTTCTTTTCTACAACATACTACGTAGTCTTTCAAAAATTAGGGAATTCTGCTCTATATACAAATATTCCTTATTTGGAAAGGGCTAAATTTCTTTGATTTGATTATGATTTGTTATTGTTAACTTTATAGTGTGTTTTCCTTCCTTCATGGAACTCAAGGGTGTTGTGGCATGAACCATGAAAACGGTCCATGAACACCCTTTTCCGGTACAGCTTATGGAAGCAGGATACATTCTTGAACAAGATTAATTCAAATCTATCACAGCAAAAAGACAAAAGACATATGACTATTTGTGGCTTCTTGAAGATTAGATAATTTTGACATGAGACTTCATAGATAAGTGCCTACTTCATTAGAGTCATAAAGTGGACTATTGTCTATCTCATGCTGAAGTAGGCTTTTTTTAAAAAGGAACATTCATGAAACAATAAGTGGCAATCTTCGAGGAACTATGGAACCCTTTGTCTCAAATAAGAGGGAAAACATATGACTAACTGCACTTAAAGAAACATGCTTGGATTTTAAAATCAGAGATTTTTACACCTGAAACAGCTTTCTGAGTAAAGAGGGCTTTGAGTTATTTTTCCCCCTGTAAAGACATTGAAAGCTTTTAAAATTGTTTCATGGAGTAAATTATTCAGTTTTATTAAGCACATAAAGATCTACAACATCAGTCTTCTAATGCAGTTCTATGGCTATAAACTTATATAGCTCAAATAATTGCATTTTAATGATTTTTTTATCTTCTTATAATTGGCATATTTAACAATAGCACTGACAGAGGAAAGGGAGAAAAATGCTCACTGTGGCTGTTTCTGTTGAGAGATTGGGACCCTGTTCACTCCTCAGCTGATGAAAGCCTCTTAATTCTCTATTATGAGCTGTTAATGGCTTCCATGAAGATAATCTCCGTCTTATAAAGTTTTGATTGGGTATGCTATGGAGTGGATAGTTCAGTGGAGATAGCTTCCAGTCAGAACTGGGTTAGTTTTTCAAATGAATTTTTCCTAAGAGAGACCTGTTTGTTTGTTTGTTTATCTATCTCACCTAGATTGCAGGACAGTGCAGTCCTCATCCTGAACTGTGTAGTGGTTAACCAGATGCCACTACACAGTGCAGGATAAGGACCTCCTACATGAACAGAGAAAATTGACCCCAGAACCTCCTGGGGCACTGAAAAGAATTCTGGAATGCATTTGGCTTATGTGGGATGTTGATAATCCTCAGAACAGCAAGAAAGGCTGGAATATACATTGCTTCTAGAATGGCAGACACCCATTACGCTGCACAGAGTAATTCCGGGGAAAGGTATTTTGTCAATGCCCCCTCCTTCCCAAAAATAAGAGCAACATTTTACAAAATCTCAGCATTAGGGGTAAGCTTAGCCCAGCGGTTCCTTCACACTCAGCATTAGGATTAACAATAAACCAAACTTTGTAATAATTTATTTACATATGAACATTATTCAGTTAATAAAAAGCAATGGCCCACATGTTCCGCAGTGTTAGGAGGGTGGAGCAAGAGCTGTGCCATCACAGAGAGGCTGCTGTGGAGCTCAGCCAAAGGCATTCCCCACAGCTGAGCACAAAAGCAGAGGGAGCAATTTTCACAGCTCTCTCCCGCATTGACAATATTTTTTGGTTTCCGGAAATATGTCCCCTGAGGGTTGTGCAGTGTGTCCTATTAATTTCAGTGGGACTTCTGTCAAGTAATTTAGTCAGGATGTCAGCTAGTGTTCACAGCACTGCACACAGTGTTGTATTTGTGTCTCTATGATGAGAGCAGGCAAGATGGAAATGAAATGAATGGGGCCACATCAACAAGAAAGAGTATATATTAACAAGAGTGTGGCCATAGCGCTTCCATGAGACCCGCTAGTAAGAAAGAGGCCTACAATGGAAAACTGGAGAGAGTTCCATTCCCACTCAGGAGATATTAATTTCATGGAGGCTAGGAACTGGACTAAGATGGCCACTCCTTCCATTCTCTCTACTGCATCCCCAGCTATACCAATTTGCTTCAATTACACAGGTGTTATGACAGTGTCGCACATACATTCAAGGTTACATTGATGTAATGTTATCACAATGCCTTCATTACTTAAGAGTTTACACTTGTGTGAGGAATTTAATAGCATGGCAATACCATGTTGCTCCTTGCCCATAAATGGGTCATAGGACTCTAGATCCAGCTGAACTGTGAACTGCTTCAGAGACGTTTCCTGTGCTTCTGCCCAATTTCACTTGAGTGAGGAGAAAAATTATGGGTTGTGCCCCTCTGTTGCTTCTCTACAGTGCACGTTCATGGGAACAACAGCTTTGGTTTAAGAACATTTTATTTCATACCAGTAAAAGTAAGTGCAACACATCCTGTTTTTGCTGGAGGGTGTCTGGAATGATGCAGAGATTGGGCTTGAGAGTTTTCTCAGTATATTATCATATATATTAAAAGAGAAGCTGTGTTGGAAATGTTCAAAATGGTATAATGCGGTTTCCCAGTGGGGCTGATGCAACACCTCCTGTTCACGTATACAGAAGGCTTACATCCAGGGCCAAACACTAATGTTGAAAGTCAAAATGGTTTTTTGTGCACTTAAAGCTCAAGTACAGGAAACTTAGAATCCCTCCCCCCCCCCCACCTCCCATTGTAAGGCTGCGGATTTAGTTGCCATATAGTTTCTGTTTGTTAAGCAACAACTATACTTCAGTCAGTCAGTCAGTCAATCAGTCATTCAATTTTTATAGCACCCTTCCAGAAATCTCCACCAGGCCCATGGCTTCAGGTGTGGAAGATGAAGGAGTTGAAAAGGGAGGACTGTTGAAACAAGGGACAGGAATTAAAGGTGGCTACCTTGTGTTTATATTATGCAGCTCAGATATGAACAAGTTTGTATTTATAATTTATAAATACAAACACATAACAATTATAAATACATTAGAATTATTGACTAACATCTAGACTAATGCTGTGCTGACACTATGAGGGAGAGGCCCTTTTAGCCAGTCCCCCATCTATATTTTTAATTCTCTAAGTCAGGCCTGCTCAACTTAGGGCCCCGCCCCAGCTGTTTTTGAACTACAGTTCCCATAATCCCCAGCCACAGAAGTCAGTAGCCACGAATTATGGGAATTGTAGGCCAACATCTACAGGAGGGCCAAAGTTGAGCAGCCCTGCTCTAAGGCATACCCATGGGTAATCCCATGCGTGGCAGCTCTTGCAAGAGTTTGGAGAGCTGCCGGACAGCCATGGGTGAGAAGGAAGAAAATGGCAGTGGTGGCCTGCCAGCTATCAGGCAATCAAAAAAGCAGGGAGGGAAAGCACCAGAAGCCCAGCAAGTGGGCAGGGAAGGAAAGCTCTGGCCAGGCTGGTGAAGAAAACAGCTGCCGGCAGGCGGAGAGGGAAAGGAAAGCGCCAGCCAGGCCAGCCATGAGGACAACCACCGCAGGTGGGGTGGAGGGAAAGGAAAGCACCAGCGGGGGGGAAAGAGAATGGATTGGGGCTGAAGGGAGGGGGGAAGGAGAACGGTCGGGGCTGAAGGAAGGGGGGAAGGAGAATGGATGGGGCTGAAGGGAGGGGGGAAGGAGAACGGAGGGGGCTGAAGGGAGGGGGGAGGGGAAGGAGAACGGAGGGGGCTGAAGGGAGGGGGGAAGGAGAACGGATGGGGCTGAAGGGAGGGGGGAAGGAGAATGGACTGGGACAGAAGGGGGGGAAAGGAGAATGGACTGCGGCTGAAGGGAGGGGGAAGGAGAATGGACTGGGGCTGAAGGGAGGGGGGAAATGAAGAGACAGGGAGAACTAGGGGCACAGATGTTCTGCGTTGGATCAGCTAGTTACCTCTGAAGCCCACTGGGCCTCTCACAAGTATGTCCCCGAGGATCATATGGCTTCAGAGGGAAGGGAAAATTGGCAACAATTCATCCTTCCTAGTAGCACCAGCACAGTGACCCTCTCTCTTAAAGAGAAAGCAATTAGGACATAAATTTGTTTTGAAATTATACTCTGTCCTGGAATCCCCACCCCTCTAATCCCAGATGTTACCATTAGTGTCAAAAATGTGCTCAGGACATGCTCTGAAGCGCTGCTACATCATACACACTAGAACTGAGCTTTGTCTGGAAAACACATTCCAGGATAGAGCAGTTGCCTTTCTATCCTGAGATAATTTGTGCCTTTAGCAACTGAATAATGGACAGAAATTAAACAGATGTACCTTTTCCTAGCATGAATCTGCAGTAATGATATACACTCACCGTTAGACATTTTAAAGTCATAGTAATGACTAATCTGCCCCTAATTAATTTCTGCCTGTCATACAGCTCTTAATGACAAAGCTTCTATCAGGAATAAAAAGTGGAAAGTCTATTGTTCTTAGCCATGTTTAAAACTGGAACATTAACTATTGACTTCACAGAGTTATTTGAGGATGGATGAGAAAAGCACACAACATATTCTATAGTACTGATAATTTAAAAAAAAGGAGTGTGAGCCCACCAGTTGTTTCCACGCAACACATTGCATCACAAGTGCATGAAATGAAGCAGAAACTGTGGGTCCACCTTTTTATTTGCAGCTGAACTGTCTTGTTTCAGCTGGGGGCAATCTTACCCCTAAGGAACAAGAATTGTTTTGGCTGAAATTAGTGAAGCTTGACTGAGCTAAAAGGGAGAGATTATTCCTTTCCTTTTCAGAACAACCAGAAGATTCCCTCCTGGGTTTGTTTGTGGTGCTTACAGTTTTGGGCAGCTATGCTATGCAGTTCTGCTTTCCACTGTGCCTTTTTGAATAATTCTGACTTCTCGGTCTAGATGAGCTGTATAACATTCCTGCAGGCAGTCGAAGTATATACGTTTGCTGTGATTTCCCCCCAGTGAACCATCAATATTGTGATGGAATATGGCAGTTAGCATCCTATTATCCAAGCCCATCAGGAAGGAAAGATTCAGAATTCATTGGTTGATCTGTCTCCCAATTTCTCAGTACATTCTGAGACAATCTTGGTGATTCACTGTGATGTGGTAGAAAAGGGTTAAGTTAACCAATTAAACATGTAATGCACATTTAATAGCCGTTACTAGATATTGAGAGAGAGTCTGGATTAATAGGAATTCTTAGTCTACTTTAAACTCCAATGTAATTAAACACATAAAACACATAAAATCCTAGACTAAAAACGGTTAATTAGGCACAGAATAGAACATCCACTGTACTAATGTTTGGTTATTTGGAAAGATCACAACTGCTAGTTATTAAACCATGTTAACAATGAGTTTAAGTAGACATTCATCTGGGTTCAATTATAGTGGATTTCCTTTTATTATCCCCATTTTCCTCTCCAGAGACTTCCTCACGTTTAATTACATTGAAATAAGGCCAAATTAATTAAGTAATATTTGTAATTTATTTAAGAATTGCCCAAGTTGGAAGGCATTAACTAGCAATTTCTGAGAAAAAAAACAACTAAGGTATAATCGTCCTGCCATGCAGTATCTCACTACATTTAATTCTTTAACTCCTGCCAGGGGCACAGCTAGGGGAGAAAGGGCCCGTGTTTGCCCCTCTCCCCAATGGTCCCTTAGAGTGAGGGAGATAATGAAGAAAATAAGGAGAGGTGGAGCTGGGGGGGGGCCCTCAGGAGCTGGGGGGACCGAGTTCTTTGAACTCATCTGCTCAAATATAGCTATGCCCCTGACTCCTGTTCATATTAAGTTTTACAAGGAATAATCTTCCTTTCTCATCCTTTGCAAGAAAATCCAGGGTGATTTCTAATATATAAATCTATCTGCCTATAGTTTCAACCCCTTGATTCTTACTTGCAGGGATTCTCTCAGTGCTTCTCCCTCTTCTTTTGACCTCCTCCTAAACATGTGAAAAAAGCCAAGGTATGACTCATAAAGTCACAGGAGTATCAGGTCACTTGCTATAAGGATGGGGCAATCATTCACAGATTGCCCCATCACAGAGTGGGGAAAAGCCCTAACACCATGTGAAACAACAACAACAAGAAGAACAAAAACGTCTTGGATATATTGGTCCACCATATCATAATTTTCAAAATCCTTCATAAATATATCCAAGGATATGTTGATCTCTGTTAGAGTCTTTGCTTCCAGAGAGCAGGATTATAGTTCAGTGATAACATGCATAAGGTCCTGGGTTTAATATCCAGCCTTCAAAGGATCCCAGTTAGCCAGGCTGGGAAAAATCCCTGCCCAGGCCTGCCATATGGAAAAGAAGACAGGTCTCTCTTGCACCTTTAAGAGATGTGAGAGATAAGAAATATATTCTTTTTTAATTTATTATTATTTTTTACATTTATATCCCGCTCTTCCTCCAAGGAGCCTAGAGCAGTGTACTCCATACTTGAGTTTCTCTTTCACAACAACTCTGTGAAGTAGGTTAGGCTGAGAGAGAAGTGACTGGCCCAGAGTCAGCCAGCTAGTTTCATGGCTGAATGGGGATTTGAACTCAGGTCTCCCCGGTCCTAGTCCAGCACTCTAACCACTACACCACACTGGCTATAAGAATATATTCTTATATTTCTCTATTTGCAGTATTCTGTTCCTTTCTCCTTGATATTTCCTAACTATACGTTTGAAATAGAAAACCTCAATTCAAGTGTCACCTCAGCTGTGAAAATGTTGGGCGAGATTCTAACATTGCACTCCATGAATGGAAGCTCCTCTGTTACTGCAAAAAGCTTTCCCATGAGCTCAACTCGACTTCCAAGAATAAAAAGAAACTTCTGTTTGTGGCATATAAGATTAGAATGTAACCTATCTTAAGTTAATCAGCCCTGCTCCCTAATTTGCAATTACAGATGTAATACTACTATTATTGGCCAACCTTTAGAGGGTTTTATGTATGTATGTATGTATGTATGTAGTTAGTTAGTTAGTTAGTTAGTTAGTTAGCTAATGAGCTATATTTTTATACCACCCATTCAACACAGCTCTAGGTGCTTTACAAAAAATTTAAAGTAAATATTTAAAACATAATTAAACAAAACAATTAAAATAGTCCTGAATCTAATGCCTGATTTAAAAGGTGTGTTTTAGAAGTCCTTTTATTTCATTATTTATTTATATAGTATATGTGTAAGGTAAAAGGTAAAGTGTGCCATCGAGTAGGTGTCAACTCCTGGCGCCCACAGAGCCCTGTGGTTTTCTTTGGTAGAATACAGGAGGGGGTTATCATTGCCTCCTCCTGCACAGTCTGAGATGATGCCTTTCAGCATCTTCCTATATTACTGCTGCCCTATATAGTACCAGCAGGGATTCGAACCGGCAACCTTCTGCTTGTTAGTCAAGCATTTTCCCCACTGCTCCACACTGCCTTAAACTCATGTCTCTGGGTGGTTTACAACAAAAGACTGACAGAAAGGTCAACCTAGGAACATAGGAAGCTGCCTTATACAGAGTCATACCATTTGTCCATCTATCTCAGACTGGCAGTAGCTTCTCCAAGGTTTCAGGCAGAAGTCTCTCCCAACTCTACCCGGAGATGCCAGAGATTGAAAATGGGGTCATCTGCAATGCTCTTCCTCTGAGCTACAGCCTCTCTGCCAGTTTTTGATGTAAGATTACTGAGATAATAGATATTGAGCTATATAAATGCTACTAATAATAGTTTTAAAATCTTATTTTGATGTCCAAACTAAAGTTCTTAATTCATCTTTGATTCATTCATCTTTGTAGAGCTTTTCCTTTCACTGCATTTCAATGCTAGAAAAAGTGACACCTATTGAATGTATACCTGCCTTACTCACAGAGCATCTATTAAGAAAAGAAACAATAGCAATAGGTGCTGGTTCTCACCTACAAAACCCTTATGGGCTTAGCACCTGTATATCTCTGGGATCACCTCTCTCGGCCAGTTGTATCCCGTCCTGTGAGGTCTTCTCAGATGGCCCTCCTTAGTGTCCTGGGCCCTGGTGTAGTGCGTGGTGCCTGGGCTCATATAAGGGCCTTCTCTGTGGCTGCCCCTCTTCTTTGGAACACTTGTTCAGCTTTGTTTAGCCCCCTCCCTGGTTGCTTTTAAGGCCCTTCTTAAGCCACACCCATTTCGCCATCCTAAAATTGATTTTTGTTGGTATTTCTGTTGTTAACCACATAGAGTCTTTGGAGGAGGTGGGCTATAAGAAGTTTCAACAAACAAACAAACAAACAAACAGCTAGTACCCATATATAGGGATGTGCGAACTGGCTTGACCTTTGACAGGTTCGACACCGAGTTGGTTTGGGTTGACAGTCCAAGGTTGAAACGAACCACCCCCTGTTGGGTCCTACCCTGGACCAAACACACACCCCCACAACTGTCTGAGGGTGGGTTGGTTTGCGAATGTTTGTTTGTTTGTTTACATTTACCTTTACTCCCTTAGGGGGAGTTCCTTGAGGTGGCGGGGGGGAGGTCTGCGGAGGTTCCCCCTCCCCCCGCCGGCCTCCGTACTCACCACCAGTGGCCTGTTCAGCCAGTTTTTTGGCCCGTTCAGGCCTTCGAACTTCAGCAGGGTGGCCATTTTGGATGCTGCCATGCCTGCACAATTGGCCTCTGCGAGGCCTGGGTCATGCTAGTCCTCGCAGAGACCAATTGTGCAGGTGTGGCATCACCCAAAATGGCCGTCGCGCTGAAGTTTGCAGCCAAACGGGCCACTGGTGGTGAGAATGGAGGCTGGCAGGGGGAGGGGGAACCTTTGCGGACCCCACCCCACTGCCTCAAGGAACTCCCCCGATGGGAGTAAAGGTTAAATTTTTTAAAAAATATTTGCGACCCTCCCTGGACTGAACCGAACCGGGGGGTGGGTTTCAGGGGTTTCGGACCGAACTGGTCTGGTCAGGTTCAAGTCTGGTCCGGAACCAAACCGAACCGGGCCAGCTGGTAATGTGCACATCCCTACCCATATAGCAGATACAGAAGATTGCTTTTTCTTCATAGTGGCCTGTTCCCTAGGCTTATCACTGCAGGCCTCCTCTGAATCCTTTCCAAATTGTCCTTTTGGAAAATGTGGTAAAGTGCCCAGTCAGTGTGGCAGTGCTGCAGCTGAGAGTTAACTTGCACTGAATGGCCTAGCACTACTGCTTCTTGAGTCTTAGAGACAACCTAAGATGCTGCTGGCCTTTATGTCACAGAATTACATTGCTGACTCACATTCACCTTGTTATACTTCATTTGGTGATGTTTTCTCCACCGGTTGCATGCATGCATGACTAGAACATTAAGGATTATATTCATTTGCTTCTGTGTTAGGAATGGATTACATTTCAGCAAGCTAAATTTGGAATTCTCAAGCACAGTCTGCTCCTCTGTATCTTTTGATGTTTTATATATCCATTTGCCAACTTCACTGGCTTGGAAGTTATCAAAGTTTCATCATTTTTTGGCAGGAGGGGGAAATTCTGAGACTGAAGTCTCTCTTTTCCCCCTCCTGCCACCTCCCATTTCACCATCTTTCTTCTCTTAAATGTCGTCACACAACAAAAGACAAATGCAGGAGAGTCTTTCTTGATGGCTAATGAGCCACTTAATAAACTATATTGTTTAAGGGTACCCAGTTAGGCTTGGGAAGGTGTAGGTGAGCGAATGCAATAGGATTATTAGTATTTGTAGCATGGAGTGTAGCGACGAAAATGCTTTGAACTTCTAAAGCGTCTTTCATCTCACATTCTCTGAACACTTTGCCCTCGTTAGCTCAGCCTCACAACACACCCCTCCCTCAGTAGTCAGAGCCTTATGTCACATCAGGAAGTTAGCTGAGAAGCAAGCAGGTGGAAGATGGCAAGTGACTTTCTCAAAGTGACTCATATTGCAAATTAATGGATCAGCAGAGAATTGAACACTGCAGTCGTAACTGAAGTGATTTTTAGACCTGGTGCTGCGAGGCAGATAAAGTACGTGCCTCAAACTATAACCTGAGAGAAAAGGTTCAGAGGAAATGTTTACACAAGTACAATTCTCTCTCTCTCTCTCTCTCTCTGTCACACACACACACACACACACACACACTCATGTATGGACATGTTTAAATTTTGAATTGGTCAAATACATTGATTAAAACAATATAGGATGATGATGATTGTGAAAGCATGCTCAGGACCCTGAGCTGGCAGTGATCTCTCCTTGAGCAAGCATGGCCTCAGTAGCAGGGATGGGGTTTGACGCCACCCACCACCACACCTGCCAGACTGTCCACACCAGTGTGCCTCGCCTCTCACCAGAGGACCTAGGCTGCCCTTCAGTCTTCTCCCCTTCATAATTGGCATGAGCCTGTTTAAATAGGGAGAAACCCTTTGGACTTCCTGCTTGGGCTCCACCTTCCTGCTCTTCCCCATTTTTATTAACCCCGCTTCAGCACTCCCATTCTCTTTCCTGCTCTGTGGTTGCCCCCTGCATTCCTGCCTGACCATGCCCTCCCATTTCTCCAAGCCCAACTCTGCCTCTCAGATGCCCCAGCAGCGTCCACTCCATGTGGTTGGCACCAAGTGGATGTCATCATCTGGCCATGCTGGAAGCTGTGGGGAAGCCACAGATGCATCTGGGATCAAGTAGGGATGTGCATAAAACTGGTTTGCCCAGTTCAGTTTCATTTTGAACCAGGTTCAAACCAGGAGGGGCGGTTCAGTTTTGGTTTTGCTCGAACCACCCTCTGGTTCAGTTCAATCTGGTTTGAACTGGTTCAGACCTCAAAAAGTGGGTGGGGTGGTAGCTGGCACCCATGGGTACCTGCCAGCCACCCAACCACCCACCTGCCAGCGCTGGTGGGGGAAAGTGGAGGAAGGGGTAAGTACACCCTCCCCCACCCTTAAAGGCAGACACCCTCCACATTCAGACCTTTTAACTGGCCAGTGCTTGAACCTGGCCTCCTCAGAGGTTTGTGTACATCCCTAATAAAAGAACGGAGCAGCAATGTCCTTGGGCAGGTCTGCGCCACAGCCTGAAATGAAATGAAACACATGAAATGGTGTTTGGAAATGGGCATGAAACTGTGGTTATAGCTGATTCAGCAGTCAGGCATAATATTTTTGCAGCAAAACCACAGTTGGCGGTGAAGCTTTGAAAAAACTGAAGGTTCCAATTGCAGTTTAGTGAGGCAAAATGGAGTTAGCTTTCGGCCCATAACTGCGGTTTCATGCATTCAGGCGTACTGCAGTTACAACCTTGGCCAGCTATACATAACTGCGGTTATCCTATACATTTGAACCTGGCCTATGTGAGTGGTATCCTCATATATTTGCTATCAGATTTCATGAAATAGGCTTAGTGCCTTCATGAAATTTGCTTTTCCTATTAGTGTACTTCCAAGCACAAATCCAAAGGATTGCCAGAATGATCTCCTCCTGCCTGTTCCCCAAGCTACATGAAAGGAAGAGGAAGGCAAGCTGCTAAGAAGCTGAAGCAGCAGATCCAAGTTGTCTCCACACTAGCCCTTTTTCTCTGGAATTTCCATCCTTTGATAACTCACTGTTTACAAGCATCCAGACAATGCTGTTGTCAGATCACTGCAGTCCAGTATTTTTTGTGCAGAAAAACAATTTCAGAGTAAATTAATACATCATACAGCACACAGAGAAGAGCTTTCAGCAATGTATAATAGTGTGAGGAGGGCCTGCAGGCAATTACCCTTGCTGTGAGAACAAGGGTACTACAAAAGTATCCTTGTTTTCATCTGATAAATGTTGAGGGCTATGGAAATGCTACAAATTTGCTTTCCTATAGCACTGCCAAAGATGACATGGTGGTTGCCATTTTTGCTTCCTATTTTTCTTTTGTCTGAGTGTAATACTATTCCTGCTGGCATAGCATTTCTTTCATTATTGGGTGGTGCTGTCCTAGAACCTGCAAATGCACAACAATATTATTAAGGCATGGATGGCTTCTTGCCTCTGGCATGCATATCATTGCATTGATAACATCAATCTCAATGACCATCAGTGACCAACTGATGAGGAGGTCAATTCTAACAAATTATCATGTGCTCAAGAAAATTAATGGAAGATGGAATATGCCCAGGTTCTATTCTTGTCTCGATTTAACCATCCCTTTGTTCAAGAACATTGCTGTGAATGGTGCTGGAAATCAAATTTCAAATCAATAAATACTAGCAGTGATGAAAGTCTTCTTATGGGAGGTAGAAATGGTAACAGGCCAAGGAAGAGAGAGAGAGAGAGATTAACTTCTTGAGCTCTGAATAGACAAGAGCACTATTCTTTTGCCTTACAGTATTTGACTGGAAATGTCTGCCCCTTAATATAATAATGCAGTCTCTACATCTTTGTCTTCTTCCCTCAAATCAAGGAAAGCTCATGCTACTTCGATGTTAAGAATTCTTGTTAAATATGACCCCAAGCTTCTTCACTAGTGTGTGAAGATTTGGAAATTTCACTGAATTGGCATATTTCTGAATTCAGCAGTAGAACTGCCAGGCAGTTAACATTCTTTAAGAACTTATTAATGAGAAAATTCTTATATTTTCCCTAATATTCTGCCCCAAATGTATTCATGTCTTCCTTTCCACTCCATCAGCTTTCTCACCACCATCACCACCACCTCAGTCTGAACTTTTGAGCTGTGTATTCGTTGGAGATCAGCACCCAGACTACATGGAGGAGAGGAGTTTAGAAACTACACAAGCAAATACAGACGAAGGCTGGTTTTTCATTATTGTGTAATGAAGATTAGTGGTTTGATACAGCTGATCAGATGCATTTCCAGAACATTTGATTAATGAGCCTTTTCTCTAAGAAGAAATAATATGCCTGTAGCTAAAAAATGATGGAGATGTGGTGGGGGAGAGAGATATGGAGTGTGCTACTTTTGTATTTTATGGAAACTTTCACAATAATACCCTCTCACCAAAGGGTTATTAAGTCACCATTTCCCATGAAAATTGCCTCCTGAATAGGAAATTACCAGCAGCTGGAGCAACAGAAGCAGCAGCTCTATACCAAGCTTGCTTTATGTATGTATGTATGTATGTATGTATGTATGTCTTACATTTATATACCACCCCATCCAAACGGCTCTAGGCGGTGCACAACAATGCAATTTGCTTTGCATTATATATTTGACTTTATAGAATATATACTCTGAGTTGATTCAAATAACCATTTTTAAATGATGTGAAATCACCATGAGTTGACTTATTCAGGAACAAAAGACCTGGCAAAGCCAACACAGGAAAAAGAAACTTGTGTGCATACAACAAGGATCAGCCAACTAGTCCAGATCAGAGAGGTGTGTACATTTGTTCTACAATATAAAGCTCAAAGCATGACTGCCAGCAAATGGAGCTTAGGTAGGCAACTGCTTGCAACTGAGAAGCTGGTCATTCAGAGGGGGAGTTGTTGGAAGAACACAGCCATTTCATGAGCAAAAAGGCACAGTTGTGTAAACCAACAGAGCTCTTTCTGGGACCTGGGTCAATTTGCCTTAAGTGGAAAGAAAAAAAGCTCAAGTGGTCCTGAGTGAATATGGAGGCATATTACTTCTTGTGGAGAGAGCCTTCCCAATGTGATGGACATCAAGTGTCCTCCCTCTTGAAAGCCTGGCTTTGTGCTAATTCCCGGACCAGTCAAGGGTTCCTTTTGGGACAAGGGCTTTCCATAACAAAGAGGTATCCACTTTTAACACACCACTACATTCACCAAACTGAAGTACTACTAACCCTTTTTAGCCTCCCCTTGAACAGAAGACATTTGTTGCATTAGATCATTAGATCATTTCTATTACCTGCTGTACTTATTTTTCAGTTCAGTCATGTCCTTTTTTGTGATATCCTGTCTCAAACAGCAAAGGTTCTCAAACCTAAGTCCCCAGATGTTTTGGACTACAATGTCCATCATCCCCAGCCACAATGGCCTTTGGGCACTGTGACTGGGGATGATGGGAGTTGTAGTCCAGCAACATCTGGGGACCAAAATTTGAGAATGATTGGTACAGAGTATTTCTGTTGTGGTTGCACAGTTGGATTGTAGTATTTTCTTTATTATTTTCAAATCCATTTCCTAATACTTCCCATCATTCTGCGAGTCTGCTGGATAGCAGTGATTATGTTTCCAAGAAACGGATTATGATTTACTGGGTTTCAATTAAGACACCTACGATCGAGTTCAGCAGTCACTAGAAACTTATGAATCTGCAGAGTCAACACATATCCAACTACCCTCAAGAAGAACAAAGAAGTGCTATAAACATATATGCGATGACTATCTAATATAGAAAGGACAGTATCCATAAAGCTGGCTGCAAAAACCCTGAAAGGCAGTCCTACTATTATAGCGTAATCCAAGGGATTATATTATACATGTAGAAATGTATGCTTTGTTTTCAGAATGAGCATGCCATCAAAGGATGAGCAGGAAGTTCTGAATGATTAGAGACACAGCAAGGCTGGAAACCAGTGTGTTCCCTGTAACAGGGATTCCCAGATGTTGTTGACTACAACTCCCATAGCCTGCAGCCAAAGGCCATTGCTGTTGGGGATGCTGGCCTCTCACACTAACCAAAACCAAAATCAGCTGTCACAATTCTGGTATTTAAACAGCATCTGGTATTACCCCATCGTCTCCCATGAGAAACCTCTGCATGTGGAGATCAAATCTGTTAAAAGTGTATTAACCAAGAGTAATGTGGATGGTCTGAGTGGTTATCAATGTTATTTTGACTAACAGCAGCTCATGCAGCACAGCGTAAAAAAACCCATAAAGAACAGGGGCAGAGCCAAACGAACAGGTTCTTTGCACAAATAGGTTCAAAGAACCTTGGCTGCTGCACTCAGGGTCTGTGGCTCGGGTCTCAGCCATGCCCCCTGTGTCTGACATCAGATGCAGGGGGCGTGGTGCACTTGAAAACGGAGCCACACACCCCATTTCCAAGCACATTCTAGCCAACGCCACATTTGCAGTGAAGACGGGCGCTGCTGTCCCTCCTTTTAAAGCAGGGAGAGCCACTCCCAGCTTCTCTACAAATGTGGCACTGGCTGGAATGTGCTTGAAAATGGCGGCGGGGGCGCGCACTTCCATCTGCCCCTGCATCTGATACCATGGCTGGGGGCCTGGCGGTGGCGAGCTGAACTGGGGCCACCAGTGGCTTCCTTGCACACCTGATAATGAACCAACATAGTTCAATTAAACAGGGTAAAAGAGTAGCATTTGAAAAACAAACAGAATAACCAAGCAAAGCCATCTACTACCTGATCTCATCGGTATGTGTTCTCTGACTCCAACTAGATTCCCTATGTGAAACAAGATTCCTCTACAGACAATTGAGCACTCACCCATGTGCATGCATTAGGGATGTGCCCATCCCCTCGTTGGACCAGAAGTAAGCCGAAGTACAGAGCATGCATGCGCATGTCAGACATGTGCATGTTGTGCTTGCCCGAGGTGCATGCAAGTGAGCATGACGCACATGTGCACGTGCCCAACGTGCACATGTGCACCAGGTATTTCTGCTTACTTCCTGTCCGACAAGGGGATGGGGCAGCGGGGAGGTACAGGGATGGGGCAGCAGGGAGGTATGCTGCTGCCCTGCTGGACCAGTTTACAGTGGAGTGCTGGTGGGGGGAAAGTGGCAGGAGGGGTGAGTGCACCCTCCCTGCCCTTAAAGTCATCCCCCTGCCTTCGAACTCCCTTGTGCCAGTTCTGTGAACACCCCTATCATGCACACACGCACACATATACCCCAGCTGTCAAGCATCTAATAGCGGGAGAGGAGAAAGGCTTGGACTTGCAGGGTGGGGGGGGGGGCAGATAGCATGTATTGGTTAAGCTGCCTGACTTGAAAAATCCAGTGAATTTCCTTCACAGAAATGTGACACCTCAGAAATATTGGCCTGCATATTTGCTTAAAGGGATGAATGCAACAATCTTGCTCACTTAGATGCTTAGCTTTCAGTAAGATAAATGCAGACTTGCCATAGCAATGTTCTCATTCCATTCAAGATTCAGAAGCAGACTTTGCTAAAGTGTAATTAAGCACCAAGTCCCTTGAAATCAATACATCTCCAGAAATGAATACCTAGTTTGTTGATTAGAATGCAGGTATGCCTGGGGCAATTAATGCATTATTATCAAATTTTCAAACTCTGAACTAGGGAATAATTGCTCTGAGGAAGGATATTCTGTGGTTGAGAAAAGAAAAATAAAAGACGTGCTCAGGAACATAATATCAGCCACGATTATAGGAGCTAATTAAAAGTGCCTGGTTATTTGTTGCTAGCACATCTAAAGAGTGGGAATGGTGGCTTCACTTGCAGATGCATTAACCTGATGAAAAGCTAGTTTGTAACTTTGGCTGATCTATTTTAGCAAAGGGGAAAAGAGGAAAGAAATAGGAAATTAATCTCAAACCGTGAGAGCTAGAGTTTGACATCTTCATTAGCTGGGAACTGAACAGGCTGACATGGAAACGGTACAGTGATGTAGAAGTAGTTCATTTTTACAACTTAGCGAGTAGTGCCTTGGGAACCGGGTGGCAGCTGGAGTGTGGTAAGAGCCTCAGCTTCAGGTCAGCGTCATTCTGGCTCAGCCTATGTCGCAAAACATGTCCTGCACAAGAATTAATGGAGAACCCTCTTTTTATATGTATAAACTGACAGGTCTAGTTAAAGGCTACAGGGTGCTCATGTGGAAACACAGTTATGTCTCTCCCGGTTCTCTCTTACTAGTTCTTTCATGTTGCTGGTATTTCGTAGTCAGTGGCTGACATCCAGAGCAGGGAAACATCTGCAGAATGATATTGTGCAAGCACAAACTATTACGCTCACTCGTTGTGCTAAGTCTGACTCTGAAGTTTGCACTCCCGAATAGTGCTTCCGCAAGCATGCTCACAATTGTGCCACAGTTGCTCATTGGTTTCAATGTGGACATTTGCACAAGAGGGTATAGAACAGTCTCAGAACAGGTGGCGATTGGATTTTATTCCATGCCATTTCACTGATGATCAACTGAAACATTCAGTCAGGTTGTTCTCATGACTGGGAGGACAGGGGAGCGGGCGGGTGGTGGGCAGGCTGCAGAAGCCGACCTTCCCCGCAAACGATCTCTGAGGACTGTCTGGGCACGCGGATCGTGTGCCCAAACAGTCCACCACTGTCCCAGGGAACGCAGAGGTGCAGGGTCTGGAACACATTGTCCTGGCCTCTGGACATCCCACAATGCACTGCATGAGTGTGCAGTGCATCGTGGGGATGCCCCCAGCAATGGGCGGGTGCCCGTCAGTGCTTCAGCGCTGGCCGCAAGCAGCCGGCACCAGCACACAATCAGGGAAATGTGGCTAAGGGAGCGCTTGCTCCCTTAACTTTGTTTATGAGGAGGGTGGGCTCCCTAGGCGGGTTTATTGCTAAGGTGGTGCTGGGAGTCTGTGCCTCCTGACAGTTCTTATAGTCAGCCAAGCTCGGTCTTGGCTTCTGTAGCCCAGTCTTGGCTGCTTGTGAGAACAGCCTCAGTGTTATACTGAAGATCATTCATTGATGATCCAACATCATATAGTCCTAGTGTCAACTTCTCTCTTAAACGGCTCTGCCCTTTGTCCCTTGCTGCCCCTTGCACTTGGAAATGCTTCCACCTGCATGATGCCTCCTCTCTTACTTCCTTCAAATTCCTTTTTAGAAACCCACCTTTTCCAGGAAGCCTTGGCACAATGCTTTAGTCCTATTAAGGCACTCCACATGAGCAGTGTGGAGAGCCTGAATGGGATTTGTGGGGAAAGGGAGACTTGCCCTGCCTGCACACGAGCATGAAGCCCTCCCTGGGCAGCTGGATTGGCTGCCAGACAATTACTGGCTCCGTCGTTGAGCCAGTTGGGGCAGCAGGGTTTTGGAGGCCTCCTGGCCCCCGGAAGTCCAAGAATGCCCACACGAGTGTGCAGGGCATTCTGGGGAGCCCCCCCCCCCAAGCCAGGAGTCTTGTTGTAGCAGAAGATGGTGAAGTGGAATTCTGGGAGATGCATGCCGCAAATCTATGTCATGGTAGCCCTGGCTTGTTTTGAGAAGGAAGAGTCACTTTCCATTGAGACAAATTGGGAGAGGAGGAAAAGCAGGGAGGAAGGGTACTTAATGCTTTCTGTGCCATTTTTGTGCTCCAAATTGTATCCCAAGCTTCTTTCCTCTCCATGGGGTTTTAAATGCACGTTCTTTCTGCATTTCACAGAGTTTGAATCTATTTAAATGAAGAGATTTGATTCCAGGACTTCTTACACTTGGAATTCTGCTTTAAAATAAATCTAGGGGATTGTTTCACTTTAGTTCCTGTAAGAACTTGCCAGCAACTGGAAAATGAAACTGCCCACAATTGATCTAGTGGAGGTATGTTAGTGCTGACTGTAATTACTGCAGGTAGAAGCAAGGACATAATTAGTTGTAATTGCTGTAATGGAAGAATTCATTTCAGGCTTCCCTGATTAAGTAGGAAACGTTTGATTTCCAATTGGAGGACTTTCTTGACATTTCCTTTCCCAGAGATCAAGGTCACAAGGAGCAGGTAATTCAATTCTTGCATTTAGTTGATGGCCAAATAAGCCAATCAAATAATTCAATAATTGCTTAAATGATGACAACAGTAATCTACAGATATAGAGCATGAGGAGCCAGTTGTAGCTATGTACTTTAATTTCAAAAGAAAAGGTGGCAGCAAAGATAATTGCAACATTTCATAAGCATTAAGCAGGGTTTGGTTGTGCTTTCCTACCATTACAAAGGTATTATTTTCTTTCTCTGGTTGAACTTTTTTTGTATCACAAAAAACCCCCCACAGTGGCTATCATTGTAATGAAGCAGGCATGTTAGCAGCAACTATTGGGGTATTCCCACTTCTTCATCTGTCCACCTTGTTCTGCAACAGAGCAGGCTGGCACTTCTTCCAGAGTGCTCTCCTGTGATCCTGAAGCCCTCTGTCATCGCAGAAACACATCACTGAGGGTGACAACAGCTCCCTTCGGACACAACGGCAAACCGCGGGCCCAACGGATTTGCAGTTTGCCTCTATCCCCACCCCCCACTCCCGCTCCCAGATGACCACAATCCAGAACTGGGAGCAAGTAATGGGGGCAGATCTGGCAGTGCAGGCTTCCTCCATTCCTGGAAGGACAGCCCATGCCAGCCAATATCATTACAGCCCACGAGAGGAGCTTCCTCCCACCAATCCATATGACATCACAGTGGCAACGGACCCTTGGTTGGGTGAATGAAACTCACTACAGAACAAGGGTTCATTCCTAGGTTTGGGGGCAAAATTGGAACCACAGTTGAGTTCTGGAACCATGGTTCTGATCATTTGGACAAAATGTGTGTGTGTGGGGGCAACATGAGGTGAGTTCACCTCAGGTTCACCATCATGTCTGGAGGTGGCCAATGTGGGGTTGTTGTTGTTTTGCTTTCAGGAGAGTGCTTCAGAAGCAGTGCCTGCTCACTCCTTTGTGGAACAATACACACATAATGGAGCCCTGGAGATGGTCATAGGAACATAGGAAGCTGCCTTATAGCCAGTCAGACAATTGATCCATCTAGCTCAATGTTGTCTTCATCGTCTGGCAATGGCCCTCCGAGGTTCAGGCTGGAATCTCTCCCAGAAGATGCCAGGGAATGAACTTGGGACCTTCTGAATGCAAGCATGTAGATGCTCTTCCACTGAGCAATGGCCCCATGCTCTTATCTTGTTCTTTAAAATATTATTTTTATTGTTTTAAGAAATATAAACAGAGAGAAATAAGACAAACAAACGAAAAGAAACAAGAAACAAGATAATCAAACCCAACAAATACAAAGATTCTCAATACAGTCTATATACGTCAATCTGAATTCCTTCAACCAACATGTCTCTACCCCCTCCCACTCTATGAATTATTGACTGCAGAACTGAAAGATAAAAATGATATTCTTACTATCTGCATTAATTTCCTCTACAAAGAAAAGCCGAATCTTGGATGAGGTAGCACCATGCCCTTATCTTACAGTGCTCACATGTAGTCACCTATCCAGAGGCGGAGCCACCATTGCACAAACAGGTTCAAAGAACCTAGGCCACACCCCTCCGGGGCCACACCTTGCACCCCTTCCCTGCCCCTGCATCTGACATAAGACACGGGGTGTGTGCTCCGAAACAGGCTTGCAATGACTCAATATTCCCACTGCGCAGATGCCAAAGGCCCAGATGGAGGGGCCCACTAGCCACTGCATCTGCCATCACCACGGAGGAGGCTGAGGCCTGCTCGGCTCACCCCCTCACACACACACTCCTGGCCATGTACATGGTGGCTGTGAAAAGGGCAAGGAGCAGTGTGGCGGCCGGGGCAGCGGCAGCACAGCAGGAGCCCCCCTCCCCCCGCAGAGAGAGGCCCCCTAGGAGGCCAAACGAAGGTGTGTTCCAGAATTTTTAAGGGGGGCCTTACAGCGGCAGCAGGGGGAGCCTCGCTGCAGGGGGGCGGCGGCTCCGAAGCCCTTCAGGTCCAGGTGCCAAAATTACCTAGGTGTGTCAAGGAACTGAATATTTCTCCACACATCTTTTTTTGCTTGTTATTTGCTTTAAATACATTCCCCAGAAGATGGAAAAGCAGTTTGGGGAAGGGAAAACAGCTGTCAGGGAAAGGGTTAAGCATTTCCTTCACTCCTGATTGCATCTTCTGAAGCTGCTTTTGTATGGAGACAGTGATGGGGGTTAGAAAAAATTATAGATTATTGTATGTAATAGCGGCATAACTAGTTTGGGAAGGGCCCATGTGCAAGAATTGCAACAGGGCCCCCATTTGGGGGGGTACCCATATCATCAAATATTTTTGAAGGGGACTCCAGGGGTGGCTCTGGGGCAAGGTTTGAATATGCCCCCTCCTGCTCTTGCTACTTGCTGCTCACCCACCCACCTGGCTTTACCTCCCCCCTCACCTGCAGCCTCCACTGTCAGCCCCACTGGCAGCTCTAAGTAGCCACGATGCTGCTGGCCTTGTTAAGTCACAGCGTGGTATAATGGCATAACGGCCCGGCACGGTCACAATCAGGACCAATGGCTGTGAAGTGACTAATGTATAGAGGGCTTGCCATTTGAAGGGCCGCACAAGGCAGGCTGGGATACCCTCCAGGTCCTCATTTGGAGGCCCAGTCAGGGAGCATACCTCTGGCTCAACTTGGCTACTTCCAACAATCCAAGATATGTGATTATCTTCAGGGCAATCTTCAGGTTCCCTCCATAGTTAGGGGAACTTCAGGTTCCACATTATGTGTTAATCCACCCAATTCTTGGCTTAGCCCTGCTCAAGATCACAAGACTAGAATGGAAACCATGTTCTTCCTCTCTCGCAACATATTTGCATTTTATATCTGTGGTGCTGAAGGAGATGGCACAGTTTTGTTATGCCTTGATTACTAAACAGTCATCCATGAATATTTAAAACTTGGTGAGCAACACACTGAGCTGCACACCACAGCAAGAGATATGTCAGTTCCATTTTGACAAATGGAAGAGGAGGTTGATATTGTAATGGTAAGGAATCATGGCCAAGTAAACAAATATTGCAAACCTATTTTGTGAGATTATCTAAAGGCAGAACAACCTGCATAACGTATGCTGATGTGGGCATGTTCCTGACCCTGAGAACAGAGAGTCTGCTAATCAATAAAACAGTAATCTGAACAGCATTCATCTTGCTTATATCTATAAATTGGTTGGAAGTAACTTGATGACAAAAATTTGGGGCCAGGCTACACAGAGGAAATATACAAACAGTAGACCAGGGGCAGTGTATCTGCTTTGCATGAAGAAGGCCCCAGGTTCAGTCCCTGACATCAACAGCTAGGGCTGGGAAAGACTCCTGCCTGAAAGCTGCTGCCAGTCAGTGTAGACAATACTGAACTAGATGGACCAATGGTCTGACTCAGTATAAGGCAGCTTCCTATGTTCTCGTGAGAAGCAGCACTGGAACTGCAATTAAAAGCAGAAGAGAGGGGGGAAGAGTTGTTTAACCCTTTAGATTTGTGCCATTTCTGCCCTCAAAATAACATTCTCCCAAGCTCGATTTCTACCAATGGGGGGAACGGTCCCCCTTATCTTTTCACCAGGAGGAGAAAAGCAGTTTAGGGAAGGGGCTATTTTGAGATGACAAACAGTGGGAGGGGAAAGGATTACATGTCTATCACCTTTTGTTTGGCTTTTACGCTGCTCGCTGCTCAAATGAGCAGCACAGCGCTCTTGCCTGGCCCCCTTTGAGAAGCACGAGGCTTCTCTTGACCTGATTGGTCAGGGGGCCCGTGCAGGGGGCGGGGCTTCAGCTCCGCGTCCTGCTCCGGGCCCGGGAGAGCTCACTTGGCTCTCGACAGGCATCGGAGCAGGACGCCTTTTAAGGCTCCTGCTTGATCGGCCCGGCGCGAGATCGGGAGCGGGTTTTTTCCACCCCAAGCGGTGGCGGCTGCAATGGGGGGGTGGCTTTTTAAGGCCTCCCCCGAGGTTTGGAGCGATTCTGGGGGCGGGTTGGCCCTCTTTGTCAACTGGGCCCCGGGAGTGCTCCTTCTGGGCAGCGGGCCCTGGGCGGTAGCGGCGGGCTTAGGCTTCTACCCCCCCACTACCGGAGCGAGCGTTCTCCCCCCCCCCACAGCGCTTTCCGGCATTTGGAGGGCCGCTTTTGCAGGGGCTGGGCTAGTCCTGGGCAACGTGGTGGGTTTTAAACGGCCTGCTAGGTGGCCTAGGCCAGTTCCCAGTCGGTTTGGCAGCAGCCTGGGTTTCATTGGCCGGTTTCTCCCTTTCTGGGTTTAGTGTGTTGGTTTGGGAGCATTTCTGGTAACAGACCTTGCTTGGAGCTTCATTATTCACACACTTCAATTGCCTGTGCCATGGGTCCAAAGAAGGCCAAGGCTAAGTCTGGTGGGAAGCGGGTTCGTCCCCCCCCCCGCACCCCGCGCCAGTTTCTGATTCATCCGATGAGGATTGTGACATGGGTACTGTGTGGGCACTTATAGCATGCTTAGAAGTGCTTGAAAGGGAAAAACAGGGTGGGGCGGCAGTGGTAGAAAAGGGCGGGCCCTCTGGTATTCCAGCTAGTTCCCGAAGCGTTACTAGGGGGGCTAAACGTGCTAAACTCAGACAGTCCCTCTCATCCAGACTTGACGCTTTGGAATCGCGTGAACCACGCCCTACAGCGCCAGCAGTGGACCTGACCTCGGATGGGGATGGCGCCCAGGCCACCTCTGAAACATGCAGTAGAGACACGCGTCCATCGGATTGGCTTGGCCCTGGTGAGTCCTTGCACCACACCTGGCCCTGGGGGTTTTCCCCCTGGGCTCAGCCTTTTCACATGTATGGATGGCATCCAGCCTTCGTCGCCTCCCCACCCCCGTACGGGGCATGCACACAGGTTTGGCAAGGGGCGGCACCTGCTGTAGGTAACACGTTGCCCGCTGCCACGGGTGCCGTGTTAGATGCTTCAGGGACACAGATTCCTTACCCGCCATGCGACACCTCTCTACCGCTGGGTGACCACCTGTTGGCTGCAGTTAAAGAGCGCATTTGGCGCGGAGAATTTGTGGATATCTTTCACCTGCTCTTTCGAGAGCCCGAGCCTGCCCAAAAGGAGGGAGAGCAAAAGAAGGAGGAAGCGAAATCAAAATGCAAGCCAGTGGAACATAACTGGGCTAACTGGCTGTCGGGTTACACGGTCTATATGGGAGTCGTGCTTCAGGTGCATACATCCAGAGGACCTGCCATGGTTAAGTACATGGACATCATCCATAGGGGGTACATGGACTTTATGGGCAACGCCTGGGAGCTCTATGATCGCTCTTTTCGTCTGAGGGCCTCCCTCAACCCGGCTATTCCTTGGGACAGGCAGCACCAGAAACTCTGGCTCCTAATTATGACCCCCTCGAGACCCATTCTGGGTGAACGGGCTGACAGTGGTCATCTGATTTCTAGAACTCCCGCAGCGCAGTCTTCCGGGCCTGCAGCTGCGCAGGGTGTTCAAAGTACCCTGCCATGCTGGGCTTTCAATACTAGCAGCAGCTGCAACAGGTCCCCCTGTAGGTTTAAGCATGAGTGCGGTTTCTGCGGCGGAAAACACGCCAGCATTCATTGTCAGCGAGTCAGGGGCCCCCGGGCGGGTCCGAGGGAGCAGCAAAGCAGTGGCAGGAAAGGTGGAGGCGCTGTACAAGGTGCCACCCCGGAAAAGGGCCCTAGCCCAGTGAAGCTTCCAGTTTTAGAACGGCTCCTGTGGGACTACCCGCTTCGAGCGCAAGCACAATATTTGAAACAAGGGTTTACTTTTGGTTTTCGCACTCCCTACGTTGGTTTGAGAGTTCACAGTATGTCCCCTAACCTTAAGTCCATGGAGGGAATGGAAGCGGTGGTGCTCCGCAAGATTAACAAGGAGGTAGCTTCGGGGCGGGTTCTAGGCCCATTCTGGGAGTTGCCCCTACCAGATTTGCGCATTTCACCATTGGGGGTGGTGCCCAAGAAGGCACCAGGCGAATACCGCCTTATTCACCACCTCTCCTTCCCGCATGGTTCCTCTGTTAATGATGGGATCCCAGACAGCCTGTGCTCTATGAAGTATACGTCCTTTGATCAGGCTGTCTGAGTAGTTCGTTCTTGTGGGAAGGGCGCTCTCCTTGCAAAATGCGACACTGAGTCTGCATTCCGCCTCCTCCCAGTTCATCCTGCAGATTTTAATCTCCTAGGTTTCGCCTTTCAAGGGCAGTTTTACATTGATCGGGCTCTGCCCATGGGCTGCTCGATTTCTTGTGCAGCCTTTGAGGCTTTTAGCTCCATGCTTGAATGGGCCCTCCGGCAGGAGGCGGGTCTTGTGACCACTTCTCATTATTTAGATGATTTTCTCATGGTAGGCCGGCCTAGAACCAACCAATGCAGGCATCTGTTAGAGGTTTTTCAGCACCTTTGCGCGGCCCTGGGTGTCCCATTGGCTCAGGAGAAGACCGAGGGACCTTCAGCTATTCTCACCTTCTTGGGCATTGAACTGGATACCGTTGCGGGCTGTTCTAGGCTCCCCCAGACTAAGTTGGACACCTTGTGGGCCTTGTTGGCATCTTGCATCCAGGCACGCAAGGTTACCCTTAAGCAGCTCCAACAGATTATCGGGCATTTAAATTATGCATGCCGGGTGGTGTCGCCTGGACAGCCTTTCCTGTGACGCCTATGCAACGCCGTTAAGGGGGTCAGGTGCGGTCATCATAGGATACGGGTCACTGCCCCCATGCGGGCTGACCTCCGTCTGTGGGCATCCTTTTTGGAATCATACAATGGGGTTTCTTTCTGGCGTGATTCACTCCTCTTGGAAGCGGATCTACAAGTTCAGTCTGACGCTGCCGGGGGTTCAGGCTTCGGCGTTTATTTCCGTGGCCGCTGGTGCGCTGAGCGGTGGCCGGCCACCTGGGTGTCTAGTGGGGCCACCAGGGACTTGACGTTCCTGGAATTCTTCCCCATAGTCGTGGCTATACATCTGTGGACAGATCTCTTTAGGAACAAGACGGTGCACTTTTGGTGTGACAACCAAGCCACTGTACAAGTGATCAATAGGCAGACTTCCAGGTCCCCTAGGGTGATGTCCCTAGTCAGAGCATTTGTTTTGGCCTGTCTGTCTAATAACATTCTTTTTCTGGCTTGCCATGTGCCTGGCGTGCAGAACGGCCTGGCGGACGTGCTGTCTCATTTTCAGGTTCAGCGCTTTCGCCAGCTGGCGCCAGAGGCGGAGAGCTTGCCCGACCAGATGCCGGCGTGGCTTTGGAGCCCTGGTGCCTAGAAGCCCAAAGGGCGGTCTGGGCCTCCTTGGCCCCCAGCACACGGGCAGCTTACTCTAGGCAGTGCAGGGTCTTTCAGGATTTTAGGACTCAGGTAGGCTTGGGCCAGGACTGCCCCCCCCCCCCCGCGGAGCAGCTGATGCAGTTTTTGGTTCACCTTAAGGGTAAGGGTTTGTCTCCTGGGGCCATGGCGGGTTATTTAGCAGCTCTGGCTTTCCACGCTAAGGCGCAGGGAATGTCCAACACAACCGGAGATTTCAGGGTAAGGAGGATGCTGGAAGGTTGGACACGGGAACACCCGGTCCCACTTGACAGTCGGCAGCCCCTTCTTCCCGCTGCCATACAGGGCGCAGTTCTCAGCGATCTGCCGGTCCTCATATGAGGCCTCTCTTTTCCACGCAGTCACACTTGTTTTGTTCTTTGGGGCCTTTCGAGCCAGTGAATTGCTCCCCAGGGGTCATCGCAGCCCTGTATTCAAGGTGGTGCAGTTTGGGGACGTTAGCTTGGGGCTGGACATGGCACGGCTGTGCCTTAGGTTTTCCAAGACCGACCAGCGGGGCAGGGGACAGTTGGTGTCATTACACAGAGCTGACAATGTGCTCCTCTGCCCGGTACGTGCTTTGGGCAGTTACATGTCCCGGCGGGGGTCCGCTCCCGGATGCCTATTCGTACACGAAGACGGGCGCCCCCTTTCCCAGTACCAGTTCTGGACGGTGGCTCGGCGCGCACTGAGTGTGGCTGGGGTCGATACTGCGCAGCTGTCTCTACACTAATTTCGCATTGGAGTGGCTTCGGCAGCCTCCCGGCTGGGTCTTTCGGGTCAGACCATTCAGCGCATTGGGCGTTGGCGGTCTGCCACCTACAAGAGATACGTGCGCTAGAGCATTGCTGACGGCACTGACGGTTTTTCTCTTTACAGGCCCTGCGCGAGGGGCAGCGAGGGCTCGTGTACTCATTTTGGGCCACTCCATTGTTTTCTGGGCGCATAAGACGGCTCGAGTGGCGCAGCCTGGAACACAGCTGGGACTGGGTCAATGGGCAGGCATCTCCTGGATTGGTCGCAGGGGCATGGTCATCGCCCAGTTTTTACCCATGCTGCAGGAATTTCTGGCGGCGAATCCACCGCCCAACATTTTGGTTCTTCACCTGGGGGAAAACGATTTGGGGTCCAAGTCAGGGTTGTCCATTTTCCATAGCTTGCGCAAGGACATTTTACTAGTCCTTGAATGGTGCCCGGGAATTCTCATTCTTTGGTCGGCCATGCTCCAACGCAGAGTTTGGAGAGGCGCGAGGGACCCTTGTAGGGTGGAAAGGGCTAGGAGGAAGGTTAATGCACAGATGGCGCGTTTCTTAGCGGCCATCGGTGGGGGACCTATAGACCATCCCAGTATTCTTTTTTCTGAGCCCAGTTTGTTTAGAGGGGACGGTGTCCACCTTTCACCCAGTGGGACCAGTTTGTTTTTACGTGATCTAGAGCAGGGATTGGCTGTTTATCTGCGCACTTGGTGGGGTGGCTCGGGTTAAGCTAGGCTAACTCGCGCTGTGGCAGGTGCAGTGTGGTTGAAAAATGATTTTAGGCTGGTGAACACCTTTGGGTAAGCGTTTGGCTATGGGTTGAGAAGGGAATCTCCCTAGAGACTGCACGGCTCAGGGAGATCTGCCCTTGTTAACCTACCCTGGCAGGCTAAGCCCTTAGGAATCGGTGTACGGCTGCCTTGGGGTGATGCTAGCCAGGGGCCTGGCACTAGGCTGGCTAGGATAGGCAGCCCTGGATTTGGGAACATTTGGGGTTGCCTGGAGCCAAGGTGCATCGCCCTATGCCATAGGTTAGGCATGCCCTGGGGGCGCATGCCTATAGTTATGCACTGCCAAGAGGGAAGCCATCCCTGCTCTTCAAGTTCTTGTTAAAGTTAAATAAATTGTGGCCCAATTTTATACCAAAACCTTGTGTCTCGTGTCTTCTTGGGTGTCGGGCAATCAAGTATTTTTAGTGCAAACAGCTTTGAAACTGGCTCAAGCAGTGACCCACAATTTGCAAGTCCTGACCCAAATATCTTCCAGGGGTGGGGGAGTAATATCTAAGGGAGAACTATTATCTGAGATGGTTGTTCTTGATGTTACTATGTTTTTCATTTGTGCAGACACTAGGGGCTCAGGGTCACTGTCATGAAAGCACCTTAGCAACACTGGAAGATTAGAAGAGATGAAAGATTTCTCATAAAGCTGCCTCCCAGAAGGTACGGAATCTCCCTCCTCTGCAATATAATCCAGGCACTTTGCCTGCCAAGGTCAGGGGTTCTTTAGCTGACAATAGTAGAGTTCATAGCTATACAATAGTACCCAGAGAAGCTGGGGAAAGTAGCCATTAAGTCAACAATACTGTTACAAGCTGTAAGACACCAAAAAAAGATAGGAACATATCAGGTTTATCTGCATGAATTCAAAGACGTAATTTATTTAACTATGAGGACTTAGAACTGGAGGGTATTTCCAGGCATTTTTAATAATAATTTCATAAGTTTAATAATAAATATGGAGTTTTCAGATTTGGATTGAACAGATAGTATATCAGTGACTCATTCGTGCCCATTATTTTTCTACATGTTACACATTAATCTAAGACAGCAGCCCTATGCACGCTTACTCCCAAGTTATACCCATTGAACTTCTTGGAATTTTCATCTGAGTTGTTGTTGCCGTCTTTATACATAGTGCTTTACAAAGAATGAGATGGTGAGTTCCTGCCTCAAGGACCTTCCAATCAAGAAACAGACAGCATGCATAAGACTGCATAACTTACCTAACAAACCTTTAAGGATTTGTTCATGTCCGGTGGGATGTGCTGCAACAGACCTAAGTGGACAAAAAGTAAAAGGCTGTGGTTGCCCCATCCCCTCCCTAAATCTGAGCATATTTGCTTACAGTGGTTTACGTGCTCTACAATGGAATGCAGGCAGTGCCAGACCCACCAGCAACACTGCAGGGCTCTAAAACATGGTGTTGGACAGTCCCAACACTACTGTCTCTTGCATGGTTGCACATGGTATGGATCTTCCATTATTCCCAATGCAAGACCCAAGCAATGGGTGTCCTGCCCTCTTGTGCAGCAGCATGGCTGCATGTTTTAGAGTCCTGCAGAGGCATGGGCAGGTCTGGCACTGCCTGCATCATGCTGCAGAGCATCTAAGCCTCTGTACACGTCCACATTATACAAATGGATATGAATGGATCATCTAGCACTTTAAGGAAGAAGGTTCTATCAGTTTCTGGCTTCATTTTAGATGCTAGGTAAAGACCTTTTTGTTCACTCAGGCCTTTTACATTTTGATTTTTGAAATATTTGATTTTTAATATTGACTTTTTAAAAAATGTTGTTTAAAAAATGTTTTTGGTGGGGTGGCTGTTGTGATTTCTTGTGTTATGTGTTTTTACTTGATGTTTTAATGCTGTGTCGTAAAAAAATGTTATGGTGCGGCTAACAACATTTATTTATTTTTATTAATATATTATTATTTATTTATTTATAGTATTAGAAGCACTTACATGCTAATGTGATGTTGCTGCCCTTCTGTTCCTTAACTTCTCTCTCAGGCTGTTTCTTGTTCTCACATGCTTACTGTGCTCCAATCCTCATAAGATGATAAATAAGAAGGTCATTCGCACGACCAGCCATGTAGGACTGGTCATGAGAACTGCCGGGATCGGTCCTGATCCCAGTGCTCCTCAGCTGGGTAGCTTGGGTTTTGTAACCAGGCTAAAAGTGAGGTAGGAGTATGCGTGCACACCCTCCTATCTCATGCCCCCCACTCGTGTGGAAGTTTGGGCTGCCGGCAGCACAGGCTTCCATAGAGCCAGTTAGAAGGAATGGCTTGGCAGTGCAGAACTCCCCAATGCACTGCGCTCCTCATGTGATGCATTCTGGGATATTAGAGGATGCAGCTGGGTTTCCCCATTTCCTCTTGTTGCTCTGGGAGTGCTTACTTGCCAGTCATGTGGGTGCATTGCATGGCAGGGCTGTAAGTGGCAAAGATCATGTGGGGAAAGACAGGTCAGCTCCTGCCTTCCCCACAGCCCTACCCAGCCCCAGCAGTTGTGGTTGTGTGAATCACCTTATTGTATAATATTGTGCACAAACAGTAGTGTTATGAAATATTATGTTATTAAATATGAATTATTATTAGGTTTGATCCAGAGATGTGAAAGAGGAGTTCACATCATGCAATTGGACATTTTGCCCCCTCTTCCTTACTGCAGCACCTGTGCTCCATAAAAATCCACTCAATTCGGGGTGTGTATGTTAAACTCTGTAATAATTGGGGTGGCGGTGGCAGCGAATAAACTACTAAGAACAGGAAAGTTTAAAGGAACAGCTTTTGTGTGTGAAAGCATAGAGAGGGGATGATTCAGCATTTGTCTTCCCCTCACATAGACTGGCTCTAAGACAAAGGCTGGGTTAAATCTGGTACACTATGGAAGCCCTCTGTTTTAAAGGGTGTGTGCTGTGATTCTGACACCAAATCGCATTTCAGCACATCCCTAGCAGAAACTAAGCCTGGAAACTGGCTTTCACTTACATACTACTACTGTTACTATTTGGTTGGAGCCAAAAGTGCCTTACATGAGTGGAAGGGCAACTGTACTCCTGCAAGTAGCCCTACCAATGATGTCTGCCAGTTCTGTCTGCCACTGCAGCCACCTGTGCCTCATCTCGTGTTATTCTAATGGTTTCCTTGAGTCTCAGGAGTGGATTTTGAGATTTGAGAATCTCAGGTGGAGAGATCTCCTTCTCTTTCTATTGGAGAAGTACAAAAACTTTCCACATGAAAGCTTACATGTGGTGAGAACCCTTGGCAGCTGAACAATCAAATTGAGGCATGTTTGCACCAGAGTAAACCCCTTTCCAGCCTCCCCTTATCTGAGTTAAAAATCCACTCAAAGAGGCTGGTTAAAATTTGCAAATAACAAAAAGGAAAATAAACCTTATTCAAAATACCATAGACAGGCTCCATCTTAGGCTTTCTCAGCTTTTAGTTATAGGTAAAAATACTCAGTTGATTACAAGGTTCCTTCCAAAAAGCACTCCAGCTGATATTGGTGTGGCACACTTTAAAAATCATGGTTACCCAGTTGCAAAGAATACAGATGTAAGAAAATACAAAAGCACCTTTAAAGTTTACATAGACTCTTTCAACACCCTAGCTGGATGGATGGATGGATGGATAGATGGGGCTATTGCTTCCTTAGCTTAGTTACATTCTAAGTAAAACAACAATAGACCAGTTGCAGGGATTTACAGAGCGCATGAAAGGAAAATAAAAGTCTAATGCAAACTGACTAACAAACTGTTCCCTAGGCTAAATTTCCAGAAGCCAAAAGCCCTGGCTTCCTTCCCTCTTGAACTCACCCCAAACTCAAGGAGAGAATTCGAGCCCCTGCAGTCTTATCTTCCAAGAACTGCAGTCCTCCTTCCAGTAGCCATTTCCCTGGCTAGCTGTCCAGCTGCCCTACCAGCCTATTTTCAACTGCACAAAGAAATGCTTCTCTTCCTGCCTCATGGCCCTCTAGATCCCACTCACTGTGTGCTGAGTGGCTGATACCTAGAGGTCACCACCTGTCAGTCAGGACAGGGTTAACTTCCAGTTCACTCTTTAGGGGATGGGGGCTGATCACTACACACCGCCCCTTTAACACAGGGGAGAACAGGTCCATACCTGCTCCTCCTCCACTCACCATCATTTACGTTATCAAAGAACCAGGGCTGTCCTTGGGGGGGGGGGTGAGGCTGGGGTTGAACCAGCATGTGCGGGGGCCCCTTAACGTTTCAAATAAATAAATAAATAAATAAATAAACATTATATGTAAAACCAAGACACAAATATACACAGTTAACACATTTGCATTCCAAACTTGAACACCAAAATTCAGGTTGGAAAGCACCATACCATCATCCATCCAAATTATTCACAGAATGCCCTCTGCTCCTCCATTTCAATGGAAGAAAATAACCAATCTGTTTCTGACACGGTATTGTTTTATCCTACATTTCTATCCTGTTCTTCCTGCTAGGAACATAGAGCAGTGTAATTATGGTTTATCTTCACAACAACTCTGTGAGGAAGGTTAGGCTGAGATATACATGACTGGCCCATAGTCACCCAGTAAGTTTCATAGCTGAATGAGGATTTGAACTCAGGTCTCTCTGGTCCTAGGCCAACACTACACCACACTGTCTCCTGATCCTGTACCCTACCTTCTCCCCTATTCCCTTTTTCCTCACCCCTGAAAGCTTACTGCAACTTAACAGCACCACCAGCACCTCTACTTTGCTTCAACCCACCCAAGGTGGTGTTTTATTTCCCTTTCCCCTTCTAAACAGTCTTAATGGGCATCAATATGTGTAGCACTGACTGCAGCTCACAGCAACTGGTCTGGTTCTGCAAAAACTAGTGGAGCCAATATATATTCTTTCAAGATTTTTTTTTTTAAAGGAACAGAAGCAGCAGATGGTGGTGGCAAGACTGTGTGTGTGTGTGTGTGTGTGTGTGTACAATCATGAAAACATTGGTAACAATAGAAAAGGTTGGGGTGTTTTGTGTGGACATTTTTGTACTTCTTAAACCAGCAGTTCTGCACTAATAATCAATTGTCGTGATAAATCACTGCAGCATGCCACAAATCATAATCTATTCATGAGTTCTGTGAGTGTTATCACCTCCTGCATAGTGCTTATCACTGATCAGACCATCCAGCTGAGCTTTAGAATAACCGCCTCCCTCAAAATGAAAATAGGATACGTTGTGTGAATTATAGCCAGTTTTCCTCTAAAAGTCTGCATGTGCTGTCTTCTCCTCTATTGGAAATTGGAAGAGGAAACGTCAAACCTTTCTTGAGATATTAGCAGTCAAGTCATAGTCCTACTATTATTGAGTTTTATTATTGCCCTAAACTCCACTTCCGCACTGCCTGGTTGGCTGCCGCCTCCACACATGATGCAATGAGACGCCAACACTGATGCCGCTCTTTCCTCTCTTGCACGCAGGCACACTGCCTGCTGCTATGGCATACCCCAACAGTCTCCACATCAGTGGAGCCGGAGCGGGAGGTAGGGATGTGCAAGCCGGTTCGAATTTGAACTGGTTCGAATTTGAACCGGGGTGGTTTGAAGGTTCGAATTCAAACCAAACCAGCCATCAGGTTCGAGCTGAAGGTTCGAATTTGAACCAAACAGGGGGTGGTTGTGTTTGAACTGGTTTGAACCAGTTTGAACCTCCAAAAGTGAGTGGCGTGGTAGCGGGAACCCATGGGTACCTACCAGCCAAGCCCCAAAGCAATCTGACACTCGTACAGTTTTTTTTATGAATTTTTGAAATTTATTTTTATTTTTCTCTCATAGGGTATAATGGGACTTGAACCAGACCATTATTCCCTATTGTGTATCACCCATGGGTGCCAACAACCACCCAAACCCCAAAGCAATCAGACACTCCTATGACTTTTTATGAATATTTGAAATATTTTTAATTATTTTTCTTATAGGGTATAATGGGATCCAAACCAGCCCATTATCCCCTATTGTGGAGCACCTAGGGGCACAAAAATGGGGTGTATGGTAGGCAATCAGGGGTGCCTACTACCCACAAAACCCCAAGGCAATCGGACACTCCTCCAATTATTGGTGAATTTTTAAAGTATTTTTGCATTCCTCATAGGGAATAATGAGGATTGCAGCAAATGTATAGCTTCACACTGGGGGAAAAGGGGTGCCCTAGAGCAGAGTGTGGTGGGTGCTAGTGCCCAAGGGGGGCAAGGAAGCTATCAGAATTATTTGAAAGAAATTGGGCAAAAGGCTGGTTTTTAAGTGATTTTTGAAGTTTATGCGTCTTTACGTGTTCGAACCTGGTTGAATTGAAACCGAACCGGGCAAACCGGTTTTGTGCACATCCCTAGGGGGAGGTGCTGGTTTTCATTTTGAAAGCTATGCAGAGGCGGCGTGTGGGTGCAGGCAGGGAAAACAACTATCGCTGCCCTGCTCTGTGTCCTCCTGCTGCTTCACTTGCTGCCATTCTCTGCACTGCTGCTGGGCAAGGCTCTGAGCCCATCTCATTATCCTGGTAGAAATTAAGTCAATGAGGACTGTGGATCTCACGAGGGTCTAGGAGTCAGCAGCCTCCATCCACTTGTATCTGACTTTTCAGCTGCTTTGGTTCCTGACAGTTGACCTCCATGCAAGGAAATTGGCTTCCATCCAAGCACTCGGCTTTAACCGCAGCCTTCTTACATGTCCAGTGACTGTCCTCTGGTTCAGGGTTGTTTTGAACAGCCAGTCATTGCAGCAGGTGACGATTAGGCTGGTCATCAAAGAGATGCCAAAAACACACCGGGGAACCCCCTTGCCCCCACCCCCTGCATAACCATCACTTGCTTGCCATTGTGTGAAAAGAGAAAGATAAGGGGCAAAGTTGAAGGCAAACAGGCGGGCGGGCTAGTTGCTTGGCATCAGTCAGTCAGTGAGCTCTGCTTCAAGCCATGACATCAGCACAAGCTGAGGCTCCTGCCCCAAAACAAACATGGCTGCCGAGACGGGAGCCAAGGCAGGCGTGAGGCTGGTAGGCAGTGAGGCGAGAGGCGGGTTTCTCACTACTCGCTTGGTGTGTGCCACCGCCAACAGCTGTTGCAGGGCCCATCCAGGCATGGGGTGCATCTGAAGCTGGTGTGAGGGCCGAGGCTGCCAGGTGGCTAGGCAGGCTGCTTGCCACTCGCTTGGTGTGCATCGCCCCTGCTGAGTCCATCCAGGTGCTGAGTCCATCCAGGTGCAGGGCCCATCCAGGTGCGGGGCCCATCCAGGTGTGGGGCCCATCCAGGTGTGAGGACTGGAGCAATCGCCCCGGTTGCCCTGCCCTAAGGATGGGCCTGCGTGGCACTCCCCACCAGCAATAATCGTGTGCTAGCAGGGCATCTCCCAGCTGCCCCTGCATCATGCCGGTGTTGTGCAGGGGCATCTGGAAGATGGCACATGATCATAGCTGGTGGGAATGCCGCAATAATAGAAGTGGTGGCGATTGGAGGAGGAGCAAGTATGGATCTGCTCTCCTTTGTGTTAAAGGGGCTGTGGAAGCCCTCGGTTTTAAAGGGACTGTGCTGCAATTCAGACACCAAATCACATTTTGAGCACATCCTTAGCTCATGCCCCTGCACATTATGGAGATATGGCTGGATTAACAAGACACAGCTTATTTGCATGAAAAATATGGCATGAAAAATATGGAAAAATATTTATTTGCTCCATTACACCAGGCTTATGCCAGTGCAATTCGTCAGAGCTCAGCTTAGTGACAGCAGTGCAGAGTCAATGTGGGGAATCTGGCCCAGGCAGTTTATTTACATCCCATTAAACAGCTCAAGATAAAATACAACTTTCAGCACTTTAACTCTTTTTGACAACAAATTAGTTTCAGATCAAGAGCTCCAACTCTGTCTCAAAATATATTTTTCATTCCAGTATTATTCATCTTGCCAGAAGCTCTTGGTGACAAAAAACAAAAAAACCAAACCTAGCAAAAATTTTTTTTATTTTTTTTTTAAAATTAAGAGCTTAGTTCAAAGTGGCCCATTTTAAGCCTCTCTCATAGAAAATCCCGTGTGGTTTCTTTATAGGAGGCAATCCTTTTTGCCTCCTCGATTAAGGAGATTTGAAGAACATCTATTTAGATTCTATTAAAAAGAGGTGATAAGGTTGCTTTGAGCCAGACCATTGAGTGAATAAGGGAGCCTTAACTTTGGTGTTGATCCATGGGTTATAAAGGGATGTCTGCGCAGCCCTTATGTGTGGTGTCCATGGAATCCAAATCTCACTGCTGCACCAAGCCTGATCTAAACAACTGTTTGATTGCTGTTCTGATCACACATACTGTCTCCTGGTCTTGTGCTCCCCTGTTCTATGGTACACTGAGTACTCTTATAGTCCCTGTTTCTACTTGTCATATACAGAGAATAAAAATATGCACAGAGAGCTTTAAATGAACACCAGTACGAATGATCACTCTGCTTATGGTCTCTGCATTTTTCCTGTGCCCATGGCAAACATATAACCTGGCTTATGAAATGGCTCCTGAGCCATTTTTGGAAGGGCAGTATATAAATAAAATAATAAATTCTTCCTTGCTGACCAAAATTGGGCTTATGACAGTGACAGAGATACAGTTTACCTGCTCACATTCAGTTTTGCTGTTTCTAGCACTTCTAGCTCTGGGAAGGGGGCACAGGAAAGAATTATCGTTCCTCTGACCTCTGAAAGCCATATGCTGTATATTATAATCTTAGCAGCAATTTAGAATGGCTTGCAAAAATGAGTGCTATACAGAAAATATAATATCAGGAGAGTTGGTGATGGAAAGGAATATAGCTATGCATTAAAGGCTGAGATGTCTGGTCCCAACAATGGTGTGTGTGACCCATTATGAATAAAAAAGAATTAGGCATTTTACACTGCTAGTACATATCTATTACATTTCTATAAAGTAATATTCAAACATTCTACTTCCAAGGAATCCTTTCCATACAATCTAATCTGCCAAGGAAGATCTGAGAATCATCAACGAGCCCCTGCTCGTTGTGGCGCACTGGTAAAAAAACTGCCACCCTGTAACCAGAAGGTTACAAGTTCGATCCTGACCAGGGGCTCAAGGTTGACTCAGCCTTCCATCCTTCCGAGGTCGGTAAAATGAGTACCCAGAATGTTGGGGGCAATATGCTAAATCATTGTAAACCGCTTAGAGAGCTCCGGCTATAGAGTGGTATATAAATGTAAGTGCTATTGCTATTGCTATCTATAGAAACTCTGCATGTTGCAAAAGGTACTGAGCATATTGTAAGGAGCATGGTGGTTTCCAAGAAGTTGAAATCATTTCACACAGTCATGTGTCCAATCATATTAGGCCTTGCTGTAGCTTTGTGTGAATTGTGTGCGCGCACTGTTGAACACAACTGATACTCCCCTACAGCTTGTAGGGAAAGTTTAGTACTGGTGGACCAGCTGTCTTCCTGTTGGTTATTACAGCTCATCAGACCAATATTCGGTACGGGAGAATCTCGCTATTCACGGAACCGCTATTCACAGTTTCACGTATCCACAGGGTATCTCATTGACATCCTTTTAAGTATCTGTGGATACGAAGGGGTTAAAACCCATGTATCCGTGGTTTCTAGAGGGCTAGAAGTGACTGTGGAGGTCACTTCCGGCTGCCATTTTGTTTCTTAGAGCCTAATAGGAGGCAGGAGGAGCCATTTTGTGGTTCGTTAAAAAAAAAACAGAATCCCCCCCACTATTTTTCATGGTTTTCGGGGGCAGTTCCCTCTTTGGGGGGCATTCCTAGGCACACTGGGGACCCACAGAGCACACCACAGTGAATTTGGGGCCGTTTGGGGGCTGTTTGGGGCCATTTTGCCACTTCAAAAAAATCCCCCCTCCACCTTAGAACCAAACCATCCTTTCCCCATAGCCCTATTGCCTCATTACTCATGCTTCTGTTACTTGCAGCAGTAGGTGAGGAACAGAACCCCCGCGAGTAATGAGGTTCTCCTGAATTGATTCTTCTCATTGCATCTCATGGATATTGATCCTAATCACCCCAGAAAGTCTTTAAGGAACTTCAAGATTCATCAGAACATTGTTTGAAAACCACCCTTTAAAACCATTGCTGCATCAAAATGAAGATGAAGATCAGCACTTTCAGCTAAGGCCACAATTAAGAGGATTAATTCATAGAAATATACTGCAGTTACTAGCTGCATGAGGAAGGGATGAAGGCCACCATATCATTTCATATACATGAGTGGATTGCAGGCAGATTGTGCCAATTACTTTCTGCCACTTCAGAACCCCTACATGACCTAGAAGTGATAGCATTCTTGACAGTTTGCAGAGGTGTTATGGGCTTCAGACAAGACTGAAAACTTTCAAAGATTTGGTGGGTTTTATTCACTCTAAGGAGTCTTCTTCTTGTGCAAAGAGACTGGAAACTCCAGCAATGAAAACTTGGCCCCCATTCTATTAGGACATTCTGTAAAGTGTATCTTTTAAAGGAAAAGGCTGCAAAGAAAGGCTACAAAAAACAAAACTTGGATTTTGCAACTGGAATAAATTAAACAAAGACATGCATTTGAATTAATGGTCCCAGCACACCTGTTCTGGATAAATTCAAAAGCAAACATTTTAGATGTTACAGCTGCAGATATTTCTAGAGATGAAACCAACTTTAATGGTTATATTCAGTGTTAGAGCTTGCCAGTGCTAACATTGGTAAAAAGGAGCTGTCTGAGCAAATAGATACATAGATCTGATTTAATGCGTAATTATGCTAATTTAAATTTACTTTCAAAATTTCAAAATCTATTTTTACCCTCTTCTTATTTGCTGGTCTCTGACATTTTAATCTCTGTGTGAATTTTACAATCAAAACTCATTATGAAACTGCAGTCTTCCAAATATGTCTGTACTTCCTTCTGCTTGATTTCTGACCCCAAGTCCTGTTCTCTTGGAAAAGAAAAAAAACCCTTGAGGCCTTATTAGCTTGCACAGGCATCTTAAAGTCAATTGATTCACTTTCAGGACACAATGTATGACACATTTCAATACCACATCAATTATTTAAGCAGAAAGAAGGACTTTAAATGCACAAACAGAATGGGCACTGGCCTGCCAATAAAAATGATAAGGACTGTCACAATTAATTTAGATTCTTAGGGGTGGGGGTGAGTGGGATTTGGACATTGTCTTTTGCCCTGCCTATTGTGTCTGTGCATTTTTTCATGTTAGTGTTCATCCCAAGTGATATGTCCTTTGAAACCAATGTTGGTGCTGTAACACACTAGTTCCTACCTAGTACATGAAAGTACCCAAGGAAATGACTCAGAAACCATCATATTCCACTTTGATATATGGAGCTGGTACTCGTATAAAGAGTGTTGATGCAGAGACCAGTTCAGAGCTGCAAGTTAAGACAGGAAAGGAGAATAACAATGCCAGCTCTGCAATTCTGAGGATCTTTGGGGAACTCAACTCAGCTGACCCTTTACCTTAGAAGAGGCAAGGAGTGCGCAAAATGAGAATCGTCTCACTGCTTCTGCTTTGGTGTTCCATGCACAATGAGAATGGTGGCACTGTTGAAGTGGAGGGTCCTTTGAGGGACTTGTGGTCCTGAAAAATGCCCACACTTGCCATCCTCTGGATCTGGCCTGGAAGAATGCATTACCTATTTGATGTAGTGGTTAGAGTGATAGACTTGGGAAATCTTGAGCCAGCCACTCTTTCGCAGTCTAACCTGCCTTACAGGGTTGTTGTAAAAATAAATGGGGAGGCATGTATGCTACTCTGAATTCCTTTGAGAAAAGGTGGGATAAACATTGGAAACATTGTAAAATAGACAGCATGGTGTAGTGGTTAGAGTGCTGGACTAGGACCAGGGAGACCTGAGTTCAAATCCCCATTCAGCCAAATACTTGCTGGGTGACTCTGGGCCAGTCACTTCTCTCTCAGCCTAACCTACTTCACGGGGTTGTTGTGAGGAGAAACTTAAATATGTGGTATTTTGGGCTCCTTGGAGGAAGAGCAGCATATTACAATGTAAAATAAATAAATAAAAATGATGGCGACCTCCCATTAGGGCAAGCACAATAATGATTATTTATTTATTTGTTCAATTTTTAGACAGCCCTTACAAAATAGCTCAGGCCGGTTCACAAACATCAAAGACCCTTTTAAACAATTTAAGAGCACTGGAAGGCCAGGCCGAACAGGTAGGTCTTTAGGACTCTCCTAAATTCCAATAAAGAATTCAAATTATGGATGTCTGCAGGGAGTGCATTCCACAGTCCAGGAGTGGCTAAAGAGAAGGCCCAGCTCTGGGTCAACACTTATGAAACACTTTTGTAGATGGAAAGTGTTACACTTTACTTTTTGCACATTAAAGGTTGTGAAAATGTGGCTTATCCAAACTTGGCAAAACGCTTGCAACAGAATGAACAAAAAGATCTTCTTTTTTAGACTGCATCTAGCACCTGTAGTCTTTGTATCAGGGTACCAAGACTCAGCTGTACATTTCTCATGGTAAGTATGGCAGAAACACATTAAGGTCATGCACATGAGCACTGCCTCTGGCAGGGTGGAGGGCTGGCAGAGAGGTAGGTTCCTGCCTGCCTCCCCACACATGATCTCTGACCCCATCCAGGCTCTGCCACTTGCTGAGGCACACGAGCAGCACTGCAGTGATGGGTAGAACAGGGAGCCAGAGGAGGAAGTGCTCCAGCTTCCCACTGCATCCCAAGTGCACCACGCTGTGGTGTTTTTGGTTAATCCCTTCCTTGATCCAGGCCAGCTTTTGAAGGGGCTTTAGTTACTTTTAGTCCAGTCCTGGGGTAGAGGCGGGGCTAACAAGCAGCCAGCAGCAAGAACATTGAAAAGCAGTCTGTACTACTTGCCTCTCTGTAAATAATATCTGTTTCAATAAACCATTGGGTTAACATCTGTGGGAAGTTTGGGCAGGAATGGGACCAGCCCCTGAGTGACTCAGCTGTTCCTCGGGTCACCTGCTCAGTTTTAAGCTTTATAGGAAGGCTCCTTGTGGCGGCGGGCCCACCACTGGTGGGGTTGCCACCGAAGGGGCGACACCAAAGGGGGTTGCCCCTTTGGGGGAGCCACTTTGGGGGAGAACGAGGGCAAGGGCTAGAGGGCTTCTGTTTAATTAGTTTTAAGCTGTTTTAGACGGGCTGAAATTGCTGTAATGTGTTTGGGTTCATCTGAAGATGTGGGGACAGGGGGTGCCTTCGTTGACTGGGCCGTTCCAGGGGAAGGGTAGCCAGAAATTTAATAGCAGTCTCCCCTTCCGGCTGTTCTGCCAGCTCTTTGACCTCGGGGAGCACCGCCAACAACCCACATAGCTTCTTCCTGCTCCTCTGTAATGCCAGGTCAGTCCAGAATAAATCTGAACTCATCCATGATTTGATCATGGATGAAGGGGCCAACTTGGTATGTATTACCAAGACTTGGTTGGGGGAGGCTAGTGGTCCAGTTTGGTTCCAGCTTCTCCCTCCAGGATATTCTGTAGAGGAGCAGGTGAGGGGACGTGGGCGGGGAGGTGGAGTGGCTGTGGTCTATAAGGATAACATCTCCCTTACCAGGGTCCCTGTCAGGGTATCGGACCATATTGAATGTGTGTACTTGAGTTTGGGGACCAGGGATAGATTGGGGCTTCTGTTGGTGTACCGATCGCCACACTGCCCAGCGGAATCCCTTATGGAGCTCAAAGTCTTGGTCGCAGAGCTCGTTTTGGAGTCTCCCAGACTCTTGGTGCTGGGGGACTTCAGTGTTCATTTCAGGACCAATCAGTCCAGGGCAGCTCAGGAGTTCATAGCAGCCATGTCAACTATGGGCCTATCCCAAGTGGTCTCTGGACTGACGCATATTGCAGATCACATGGTTGATTTGGTATTTTACTCTGATCAGGGTGGTGTTCCATGGGTGGGGACTCCTGTGATTTCCCCATTGTCATGGATGGACCACCATCTGGTTAAGGTTGGACTTACAACCACCTCCCACCTCCGCAGAGGTGAGGGGCCCATTAGAATGGTCCACCCGAAGAGGTTATTGGATCCATTAAGATTCCAAGAAGCCTTGGAGGGATTTAATGTTGGCTTTGCTGGTGATCCTGTTGATGCCCTGGTTGAGAATTGGAACAACTTGCTCACCAGGGGAGTAGACACGATTGCCCCCAAGCATCCCTTCAGACCCGCTTCAAAATTGGCCCCTTGGTATATGGAAGATCTAAAGGGGCTGAAACGGCAAGGTAGGCGACTGGAGCGCAAGTGGAGGAAGACTCGACTAGAATCTCACAGATTGCGACATAGAGCACATCTAAAGATCAATGCTCAGGCAATACGTGCAGCAAAGAGGCGGTTCTTTTCTGCCCCCATTGCCTCTGCAAATTCACGTCCAGCGGAGTTGTTCAGGGTTGTGAGGGGATTAGTATCTGCCCCCTCTGCCTTGAACCAGAATTTGGAGTCATCAGTTACCAGCTGCGATGTGTTTAAAGATTTTTTCACAGATAAAATTTCTCGGATTTGGGCCGACCTAGATGGAAACTCCACAATTAATTTGAAGTCTGAGCTGGAGGTGCCCAGTGTGATTCTTATGTGATTCAACTGGATCGGTTTTGGTTTGTGACTCCTGAGGATGTGGACAACCTGCTTGGAGCAGTGAGGCCTACCACTTGTTCTCTTGACCCTTGTCAAACATGGCTTGTTCGATCTAGCAGGGCGGTTGTTGTAAACAGCCTGGTGGATATCATAAATGCTTCTCTGAGGGAGGGCAGGATGCCTCCTTGTCTTAAGGAGGCAATCATTAGACCTCTTCTAAAGAAGCCTGCATTAGATCCCTCAGAGTTGAGCAATTATAGGCCTGTTTCCAACCTCCCATGGCTGGGCAAGGTCATTGGGAGGGTGGTGGCCTCTCAGCTCCAGGCAGTCTTGGAGGAAACTGATTATCTAGACCAATTTCAAACTGGTTTTCGGGTGGGCTATGGGGTGGAGACTAGGGATGTGCAAAAAATTTCGGGCACAGAACGATCTGTGCCCGAAATGAACAATTTCAGGTGATTTGGGGCTGAACCAAATCACCCCTGATGTCCCACGATATTTTTCAGGTACGAGCCAAATCACCCGAATTTCGGACCTGAAAAATTCAGGTGATTCGGTTCATGGTTGATTTTTGGTGAATTTTTTAAATTTTAGTGATTTGGGGGCAGTTCGGGGGCATAGCATGGGATCTGGGCAAAAGGAGTGGGGTAGGGTGGTAGTGCCTAATGGGTGCAGGTGACCACCCCAATTTCAGGGGGATTGGGCAAAGGGCTGATTTTTGGGAAATTTCTGGAATTTTCATGTCTTTGGGGCAGATTGGGGCAGAAAGTGGGGCCCGGGGCAGAATAGTGGGGTGGGGTGGTAGTGCCTATGGGTGAAGGCTACCACCCCAATTTCAGGGGGATTGGACAAAGGCCTGATTTTTTGAGAATTTTTGAGGTTTTAGTGACTTTAGGGCAGTTTGGGGGCAGAAAGTGGATCTGCCCCAAAATAGTGGGGTGGGGTGGTAGTGCCTAATGGGTGGAGGCTACCACCCCAACTTCAGGGGGATTGGGCAGAGGGATGATTTTTTGGGAATATTTGAAGTTTGGGTGTCTTTGGGGCAGATTGGGGTCAGTAAGTGGATCTGCCCCAAAGGAGTGGGGTGGGCTGGTAGATAGTGCCTAATGGGTGGAGGCTACCACCCGTCCCCAATTTTAGAGTGATTGGGCAGAGGGGTGAATTTTGGTGAATTTATGAGGTTTGTCTTCATAAGGTGAAGTGTGCTAAATTGATTACTTCCTCATATTCATAGTAAGTGTGAAAAAGTGAAAGTGGGGTCATGAGAGTTGTTTAATTGAAAAAAATCTCATTTGCTATGATAGAATGAGAATTCACACCTCAGAAGTTTTTTCTGAGGTGTGAATTCTCATTCTATCATAGCAAATGAGATTTTTTTCAATTAAACAACTCTCATGACCCCACTTTCACTTTTTCACACCTAAATTACTATGAATAATATGAGGAAGTAATCAATTTAGCACACTTCACCTTATGAAGACAAGTCTCCACCCATTAGGCACTATCTACCAGCCCACCCCACTCCTTTGGGGCAGATCCACTTACTGCCCCCAATCTGCCCCAAAGACACCCAAACTTCAAATATTCCCAAAAAATCATCCCTCTGCCCAATCACCCTGAAATTAGGGTGGTAGCCTCCACCCACTAGGCACTACCACACCACACCACTCTCTTGGGGCAGATCCACTTTCTGCCCCCAAACTGCCCTAAAGTCACTAAAACTTCAAAAATTCTCAAAAAATCAGCCCTTTGTCCAAACCCTCTGAAATTGGGATGGTAGCCTTCACCCATTAGGCACTACCACCCCACCCCACTATTCTGCCCCAGGCCCCACTTTCTGCCCCAATCTGCCCCAAAACCCTGAAAATTTCAGAAATTTCCCAAAAATCAGCCCTTTGCCCAATCCCCCTGAAATTGGGGTGGTAGCCTGCACCCATTAGGCACTACCACCCCACCCCACTCCTTTTGCCCAGATCCCATGCTATGCCCCCTAACTGCCCCAAAGTCACTAAAACTTAAAAAATTCACCAAAAATCAGCCCTTTGCCCAATCCCCCTGAAATTGGGGTGGTAGACTCCACCCATTGGGCACTACCACCCCACCCCAAAATCTTGCCCCTGGGCCCCTTTTTACCCACCCAAATCAATTCATATTCATATTCAGATTAAATCAGAATCCGAACCGAATCAAGGGTGATTCGGGTGACCCAGATTCGGGCACAAAACAGAACAGGGGTGATTCAGTTCGGGTCCGAGCTGAATCACCCGAAAACCCGAATTGCACACCCCTAGTGGAGACTGCCTTGGTAGAATTCATGGATGATCTCCTTGTGGGAATTGACAGAGGAAGTGTGACTCTGTTGGTCCTTTTGGATCTCTCGGCAGCTTTCGATACTATTGAACATGGTATCCTTCTGGAACGTCTGAGCATGTTGGGGGTGGGAGGCACTGTTTTACAGTGGATCCACTCCTACCTCTCGGATAGATTCCAGATGGTGTAGATTGGAGACTGTTGCTCTTCAAAATCTGAGCTTAAGTATGGTGTCCCTCAAGGCTCCGTACTTTCTCCAATGCTTTTTAACATCTACATGAAACTGCTGGGAGAGACCATCAGGGGATTTGGAGTTGGGTGTTACCAGTATGCTGATGACACCCAGATCTACTTCTCCATGTCAACTTCTTCAGGAGCTGGCATGTCCTCTCTAAATGCCTGTCTGGAAGCAGTAATGGGCTGGATGAGGGAGAATAAACTGAAGTTGAATCCAGATAAGACGGAGGTACTTATTGTGCAGTGTCAGAACTCTAGAGACAAATTTGATCTGCCTGTTCTAGATGGGGTCACACTTCCCCAAAAAGAACAGGTTCGCAGTCTGGGAGTACTTCTGGATTCACCCCTCTCCCTGGTTTCTCAGGTTGAGGCAGTGGCCAGGGGTGCTTTCTATCAGCTCCGGCTGATATGCCAACTGCGCCCGTTTCTTGAGATCAATGACCTCAAAACTGTGGTACATCTGCTGGTAACCTCCAGACTTGACTTTTGTAATGCGCTTTACGTGGGGCTGCCTTTGTACATAGTCTGGAAACTTCAGTTGGTTCAGAATGCGGCAGCCATGTTGGTCTCTGGGTCATCTCGGAGAGACCATGTTACTCCTTTACTGATGAAGTTACACTGGCTGCCAATAGGTTTCCAGACAAAATACAAAGTGCTAGTTATAACTTACAAAGCCCTAAATGGCTTAGGCCCTGGGTACCTAAGACAGTATCTTCTTTGTTATGAGCCCCACCGCCCATTGAGGTCATCTTTGGAGGTCCGTCTCCAGTTACCGCCAACTCTTTTGGTGGCTACACAGAGACGGGCCTTCTCAGTCGCTGCCCCGAGATTGTGGAATGTGCTCCCTGCTGAGATATGATCCTCCCCATCTCTGGCAATTTTCAAAAAACACCTGAAAACTCTTCTTTTCACCCAAGCTTTCTCAGCTTCCTAAATTGTGGGGTTTTTAATTTCTGGTTTATTTTAAAATTCAACACCCGATTTTGGGGGTTTTAATCACTGTAATTGTTTAATTGTTGTTTTAAAATGTTTTTAAATTGTTAATTGTTATACTGTTTTTTAATTTGTTTTAGCTCTTTACTGTTTTAGTAGTGTGTTTTAATTGTACACTGCCTAAGCCATTTTGGAAGGGCGATATACAAATGAAATAAATAAATAAATAAATAATATTACTTCAATACCTTATTGAAAAACACGCTTCCTGCAACACAACCTCCCTATATGTAGCGTTCATAGACCTTAAAGCGGCCTTCAACTCTATCTCAGAAGTCAAATTATGGGAGAAGCTGGAAGCCTCCTCAATTGACTGGGGATTGTTACATTTAATACGCATGTTACACAGTGGCACATTGCTCAAGGTAAGGTGCAACCTCCAGGGACATCTCACAAGTGCCATTGAAACATAGAAGGGCATCAAGCAAGGCTGCATACTGGCCCCACTTTTATTCAACGTCTACATCCTGGTCAGCCAGCAGTAGATTTCCACCCCCGAAAACTTACAGGAGCCCATATTTCCACCCTGCTATATGCAGATGATGCAGCGGTACTCTCAAGGACTCCCATTGGCCTTAAATAAGCACTGAGAGCTTTAGCACAGTATTGCAAGTCCTTCATTCCACGAGCACTAGGAAGGCACATGGGGACTATGCTGCTTTAAATGCACAGAGGAGTACTTCTGCCATCCTTAAGTTTCTTGGCAATTATACACCTGCAGCACTCAAAATGTTTGAGGCCAAGCCACTAGCACAGCTTCTCTATGGTGCCCAGCTGGGTCCCTTTCCCAACTTCATCCCATTGGAGCTTCTACAATCAAAGTTCTTAAGAACAGCCTTTCAAGTTCCAAGATGTGTCTCTAATGCCACCCTGTGTCTGGAGACAGGCTTGATGAAAGTGGAGGCCAGGGCCTGGATTACCATACTTAACTATTGTCTTAGACTATCTTTCTGTCCCTTCAGTCTTGCCCCCCTAACCTTGAGCGATGACTTCCAATCCAGCTGGAAAGAGGCAACTATGACTAAAATACTATCTCTGTGCCTGTCCCACCCCCCTTTAGTTAACACAGGCTACAATCAGGCCAAGGCTCTTATCAAACAGTGCATTACAGACATAGAGCGCCAATATAGGCAGGGCCCCAAACTTCCTCATCAGCAAAGGACTCAGGTATTCTGCCTCTCCTGTGGCATACCTAACACAACTGCAAGTCCCAAAGAATAGGAGGGCCTTCACGCTGGCATGATGCCATGTCCTCTTGGCCATGCGTGAGGGATGATATAGGAAGATCCCACTCTTGGGACATCAGTGCCCTTGCAACTCTGGGCAAGCAGAAACAAAAGAGCACATCCACCTTCAGTGCTTGTATTACAGGGTAGGGGTGAGCACAAAACCAGGTTGCCCGGTTTGGTTCAAGTCTGGACTGGACTCGAACTGGACTGGGCATGTTTGGTTTGGGCACTCCCAACTGCCCCCCCTCCCAGGTTTGGTTTGGGGTGGAGTGCATGCTGATGATGATGGGTTTAAAAAAAAAAATTTACTCACCCCCTCTGGGGGATGCTGCCGCAGCCACGGTAAAATCTCCAGAAGTACCTCCTCCCTTTGCTGGCCTCCGTTTATGCCCAAATTGCCCAGTTCGGGTGGTCTTCAGCCCATTCCGAGCCTGCCCTTCTTGTTGTTGTGATTTTGGATGCTGCCATGCATGTCCAATGGGTCTCTGTGCGGCCTGGGTCATAAAGCTAGTCCAACTTTATGGACTAACTTCAGTGAACCCTCAGCCTGCTGCCACAGAGTGCTTCATGGCAGCCCTGCGCTCCTACAGCTTCTTGGCATCTTACCTTGCCTTAAATAGGCAAAATTCTTTGCATGCCTATAGTTGCCCTTGTAGGATTTTATATGCGTTTTTATGCCTTCTTTGTGCCTTTTATATAACTTTTAATGCATCTTTTGCTTTTATACCCTTATGTCTTTTTATGATGTCTTTTATGCTTTTTATAAACTGTTTATAAACATTTGTACCATTATTAACTACTGTTTACTACAGCCTTTAGATCTCGGCCATTAAGGGCCACTTAGTTTGCAGTCTTGCTTTTTGTACTAGATAGCCATAGTTTTACTCTAAATTTTAATTCTATTTCTGATTTTTATAGTCTTTTATAATTACTATAATTCCATAACAAAAGTTTTAGTTTATTTTTAATTTATTTTATCATATGCTTATATTTTGTCATGCATCTCTAGGCTTCTAATACGCCACTTATTGTATTTTATGTTCTTATTGCTCTTACGCTGATCTGAGACCAAAATAAAGATGATTGATTGATTGATTGAGTAGAGTTGACCAATATTCAGCAAATGCTTAAATATCTAGCTATTAAATAAACAGAACTGGAAAATGTTGAGCTTTGACTGTATCCAGTTTTCAAAGTGGACCTTGTTAGAGAAAAACAAATAAAGAGAGTTGCTTTAATATTATAGCCTCTATCCCTCTGGGTTGATGATGTTTACAAATTCACTTCTTGATTAACTCTGGAAATTTTTGCTGCACATGACAATTGCAATTGGAAAAATAGTTTGTGCAGAACATACACTTTTAGTTAATAATAATTAATTGCTTCTAAAGGAAAATTATTCCAAAGGCACAGTGATTAACATACGTTGTTTCCAAATGTTATTTGCTTGTACAAATCTGTTAACAGAAAACAGATGGTATAGATAATTCATTGTCTAGCATAGTACACTCAATCTATTGTCTCTGCATATTGCTGTGAACTTCAGTGAAGTTGTATTTATAGTTGCCTCTTCACCAGATGAAGAATTCATAAGACAGATTATTGTTTTGCATGACCTTGGAGTAGACTGCAATGGTACCTATTTATTTATCATATTTTTATACTGTCTGACATGTACATCTCTAGGCAGTATACAAGATTTGAAATTTAAAAATCAACACCAATTAAAATACACAAGACAATAGCATAAAACAGTTTTTTAAACAAACTATTAAAATTGTTAAAATTAATTCTAATTAAAAGCTTGCGAGAACAGGAAAGTCTTGAGAGTCTTCCTGAAAACAAACAGAGAAGGAAATGCTCCTATTTCAGCAGGGGGCATATTCCAAAGCCCTGGGGCAGCCACAGAGAAAGTCCAGTCCTGAGATGCCATCAGACGAGCTGGTGGCAGCCATAACCAGACCTCTCCAGAAGATCGTAATAGGCAGCAGGGTTCATGACAAAGGAGGTGCTCTCTTAAATACCCTGGACCCAAGCTGATAAGGGCTTTATAGGTGATAGCCAGCACTTTGTATTTCACCTGGAAACATATTGGCAGCCAGTGCAGTTCCCTTAAAACTGGAGTTATATGGTCCCTTTGTGTTGTCCCTGAGACCAATCTGCCTGCCGAATTCTGTACCAATTGTAGTTTCCGGACTACGTACAAAGGCAGCCCCACATAAAGCGCATTACAGTATTCAAGCCTGGAGGTTACCAGCATATGTACCACTGTTTTAAGGTCATTTACCTAAGCAGTAGCAGTCTATTGACTTTGGCACTAACAACTCATGGACACAACTGGTGTCCTCATGCTGGTTCTGGGACCCTTTAATGGCATGGGAGCAGCTATGCACAGTCCAATGGTGGTCCCCTGCCCTTGCCACAACACAGCTGTGCTAAGCAATGGTTGCTCTGCTCTTATGGAAGAGAATATGCTCTTCAGGACTAGTGCATTTAGTGCAGTGAATAAAGTTTCACAGTACTCTCAACCTCTTGAAAGAAAGCATGGTTCCATCACCTACAACACTCTCCAAGTGAATTGCTAAATTTCACTTCTCTGTCACTTCTCTGTGCCTTATACTAAGTTAGACAATTGGACCATCTAGGTCTTTATTGTCTGCACTGACTGGCAACAGCTCTCTGGGGTTTCAGATATTTCCTACCTGGAAATGTGAGGAACTTCTGCATGAAAACCATATACTCTATCACTAGACCTGTGCACCATAGAAAATTTTAGATCAAAGTCAATACAATAAGTATTGGAATCTGATTTGGGGACTCCTAAGGATATCAGATATCATATCATTATTGGATTTCCTATCATAAATTCGATAAACATTAACACTGAGGTCAGTGGGGAGTGGCTGGGCAAAGGGCTCTGAAATTGGGCACACGTAAAACAGCCAGAAAAACAAACCATGGACAGACAGGAAAAACAAACAAATGGATCATAAAACAAATCAGTCCAGAATTTTCACTCAAGGCACAAATGACCAGGCTCAAACTATCATACTTCGGAGACATTATGTGAAGACCCAGCTCCCTTGAGAAGTTCATAATGCTGGGGAAAGTTGAAGGCAAGAGAAGAAGAGGATGACCTGCAGCAGGGTAGATGGGCTCGATTACAACAGCAATGAATGCATCACTGAGAGACCTTGAAGGCCAAGTTGAAGACAGATCATCCTGGAGATAATCTATGTGGTAGCTAAGAGTCGACACCAACTTGACGGCACTTAATCAATCAAACAGGATGACAGGATTCTGTATACTTAATTTGTAGCAAATTGGTGCATTCATTGTTTTTTAATGACTTTTTGAAAAAACAAATGTATAAAAAGTCCTGTAAATGACTTGTTTTATGGTGTAATATTTTAAAGACTTCAAGAATGGGAGTTCTCCATCTGAACATTATTCCAGCCTCATTTGAAGGAATCTACCCTTCACCTTCATGTAAAAAGGGATACCACACCACTTTTCTGCTCCCCATTTTATATTTCTGGAATGGCTTGACTGAAAGCTTTACAAAGTTGCACATATGTGGTACAGATTTTCAGGACTCCGTTTATTTAATTTGGAGTAAATTGGTCCATATTCTGACTTCTAATTTTTTCCCCAAAACTCATGCCTAAATTGGAATAACATCAGAGAATCTCAGTAGAAAAGTATGTATACATCAGAGTATCCAAGTGAAATTATTGCTTTTTAAAGGGGTGAAATAAATAAATGCTTTGCTGAGGCAGGCAGGCTGATGGAAGAGTGGGCAGAGAGAGGCAGGTGGTGGAGACAGGCTGGAAAAGAAGTCAGAGGCACATTGGCTTGATGGCTCAGACGTGCACTGGCTTGGCGCTTGGCTGTAGGTAAACATTTCACACCCTGTGAAGGAGCACATTCAGGGTTGAAGAGTGGTGCCCCAGGCAGGCAAACAGCAGATGGCAGGTGGTGAAGTTGGCTGATGGATGGCAGACATAGATGGCAGATGATGGCAAGCAGGCAGGCAAATGGTGGAGTTGGCAGTTGGTGGAGGCACATAGAGAAAAGAGCAGAACTGAAGTAATAACAGAACTAAGATGTGTTTGCACAGACAGATGCACACCCAGGTTCTACTTCAAAAACACTGGCTTGGGGCATCCCTTCTGGCATGCAGATTGGCCCATGTGCACTCAGAGTATAAATGAAATGAAGGCCTGCATTAGAAAACACAGAGTTCAACTTGGAGAAAAACAACAGTGAAATGAAGGCTGACATTAAAACAGAACTAGGACTAGTCGTAGTTTGCATAGCAGCAAGCAAACAGAAATAACTTGCCCAGATGGATGTGCATGCAGGTCCAACTCTGGCATCACAAAAATATTGGCTTGGGGTCACACTGCCGGCATGTGGATTGGAGTGGCCTGGGTGTGCTCAGAGTCTAGATGGCTTGGTGACTTGAACTAAACGCAGAACTAAACTTGGAGAAAAGGCAGAGTGCAATGTAGGGGAAAGGCAGCAGCAGAATGGAAGCAAACAGAAATACTATGCCCACTTTGATGGACACAAACATTCAACTCTGGTACTGCACAAAGATTGGCTTGAGGCTGAGGATTGGCCCAGGCGTGCCCAGAGTCAGTCTAGGTGGCTTGGTGACCTGAACTAAAGGCAGAGCTGAACTTGGAGAACAAGGAGAGTTCAACTTAGGAAAAAGACAGCCGCAGAACTGAAGCAAACAAACAGAAATACTACTCCCAGATAGATGGCCACACATGTTCAACTCAAGATGGCCACACATGTTCAACTCCCAGATAGATGGCCACACATGTTCAACTCAATTGGCACCACAGGCAAATTGGCTTGAGGCCACCCTGCTGGCATGAGCATTGGCCCAGGTGTGCTCAGAGTCTAACTGAAAGGAAGGCCTGCACTGCAAAACATAGATAACTATAACTATAATTACAACTCTATCTATCTATCTATCTATCTATCTATCTATCTATCTATCTATCTATCTATCAGCAGGCAAATGACTTGATTATCAAACCAGAGGTTGCCAGCTCAAATCCCCACTGGTATGTTTCCCAGACTATGGGAAACACCTCTATTTGGCAGCAGTGATATAGAAAGATGCTGAAAGGCATCATCTCATACTGCACAGGAGGAGGAAATGGCAAATCCCTCCTGTATTCTACCAAAGACAACCACAGGGCTCTGTGGGTGCCAGGAGTTGAAACTGACTTGACAACACACTTAATCTTTATCTTTATCTATCACTGGACAAACAGGACTGGCACTGCATGTATTTGTATGTAATGGTAGGGAAACCTCTGTCCCCTGAAACACCAGTTCCATGTTACATGTGAATGCAGCCAATGACATTACTGACATTGGTATCTTCTGATTCCAATGATATTATTTACAAGTGGTATCTTCTGATAAAACCACACAAACTGGAAACAACCTTTTTTTTTTTTTACTATCTAGCCAGGTTATATATAACTCTTACCTTTTCCCTTTACAGTTGTACCAGAGTTGTCTGAATAAATTATAAGTTGGATTATTTTTACAGTTTCTCTAGGCCCTTTTCCAGTGTTGCTTTTATTATGCAAAACCTCTCTGCAGTTTCAGCCTAAAGAAGTTCTTGGTAGTTATGGTAGTGGCTGTTACAGACCCAGATATTCAAGTGGGGGGGGGGGCAGTTAAAACTTTAGCTATCAAAATGTTGGGGAAAATGCTGAACATGTCAACTAGGAAAACAATCATCACAAGGGGAGAAAGATTCTTCAGACTAAACAATAACATATATTCTATGCTGCATGGCAAGCATCAAAATTAATAAAAGCTGCTGCTTTTGAATGCCAAAGTGTGAGGACATGCAGGATTTTCATTTTTTAAAAACAATGTATTTCTTATTGATTAGGGATGTGCATGAATTGATTTGTTTATTTTGATTTGTACCCAAATCAAAACACCCCCGATTTGTTATGGATCCAAATCTGACCTCCCCCCATCACCCCAGATTCGATTTGTACCTAAATTTTCTGAATCTGAATCCAAATTGATTTGGATTTTTAAAAAAGGGGTCCCAGGACAAAAAGAGTAGGGGTGGTGGTAGTTCCCAATGGGTGGAAGCTACCACCCAAATTTCAAAGAATTTGGGCAAATGGGTTATTTTTAAAGAAATTTGCCCAAATTCTTTGAAATTTGGGTGGTAGCTTCCATGTCTTTAAGCTTTTTCCCATAGGGAATAATGGGGATTTCAGCGGCCTTAGTTATATCTCCCTGGGAGGTGGCACCAGGGTGGCCGAGAGTGGATTGTGATGGGTGGTAGTGCCCAATGGGTGCAAAGAAGCTATCACCCAAATTGATTGATTGATTGATTGATTGATTGATTGATTGATTGATTGAAACTTTTATACCACCCTTCCAAAAGGCTCAGGATGGTTTACATTAAAACACCATTAAAATCAATTCATAATTAAAACAAAAATTATAAAACAGCATAAAACAACAATTAACAATTAAAAACATCACAAAAACAATTAAATAATCAGAAAAATTTAAAAACAAGTTTTAAAAAGCTGAGAACGCTTGGTTGAAGAGATGTGTTTTCAGAAGTTTTAAAAAAAATTCCAGAGATGGGGAGGCTCATATCCCAGCAGGGAGAGCATTCCACAGTCTCAGAGCAGCAACCGAGAAGGTCTGTCTCTGTGTAGCGACCAAACAAGTTGGCGGTAACTGGAGACGGACCTCCAAAGATGACCTCAATGGGCAGTGGGGCTCATAACGAAGAAAATGCTCTCTTAAATACCCAGGGCCTATGCCGTTTAGGGCTTTATAAGTTATAACTAGCACTTTGTATTTTGCCCGGAAACCTATCGGCAGCCAGTGTAGCTCCATCAACAGAGGAGTAACATGGTCTCTCCAAGATGACCCAGAGACCAACATGGCTGTCGCATTCTGAACCAACTGAAGTATCCGGACTACGTACAAAGGCAGCCCCACATACAGCGCATTACAAAAGTCAAGTCTGGAGGTTACCAGCAGATGTACCACAGTTTTGAGGTCATTGATCTCGAGAAATGGGCGCAGCTGGCATATCAGCCAGAGCTGATAGAAAGCACCCCTGGCCACCGCCTCAACCTGAGAAACCAGGGGGAGGTGTGAATCCAGAAGAACTCAGATCAAAATTGTCTCTAGTGTTCTGACACCGCACAATAAGTACCTCTGTCTTATCTGGATTCATCTTCAGTTTGTTATCCCTCATCCATCCCATTACTGCTTCCAAGCAGGCATTCAGGGAGGATATGCCAACTCCTGATGATGTTGACATGGAGAAATAGATTTGGGTGTCATCAGCATACTGATAACACCCAGCACCAAATCTCCGGATGATCTCTCCCAATGGTTTCATGTAGATATTAAAAAGCATTGGAGAAAGTATGGAGCCTTGAGAGACACCATACTTAAGCTCAAGAGAGGTAGGAGAGGAACCACCGTAAAACAGTGCCTCCCACCCCCAACACCCTCAGACGTTTCAGAAGGATACTGTGGTCAATGGTATTGAAAGCTGCCGAGAGATCCAAGAGGACCAACAGAGTCACACTTCCTCCGTCAGTTCCCACATGGAGATCATCCATCAGGCTGACCAAGGCAGTCTCCACCCCATAGCCGGCCCAAAAACCATTTTGAACTGGGTCTAGATAATCAGTTTCCTCCAAGACCGCCGGGAGCTGAGAGGCCACCACCCTCTCAATTACCTTGCCCAGCCATGGGAGATTGAAAACTAGCCTATAATTGCTCAATTCTGAGGGATCTAATGCAGGCTTCTTTAGAAGAGGTCTAATGATTGCCTCCTTGAGACAAGGAGGCATCCTGCCCTCCCTCAGAGAAGCATTTATGATTTCTACCAAGCTGCCTACAACAGCCTCCCTGCTAGACTGGACAAGCCATGTTGGACTTGAGGTCAAGAGAACAAGTGGTAGGCCTCACTGCTCCAAGCAGCTCGTCCACATCCTCAGGAGTCACAAACTGAAATTGATCCAGTCCAATCGTATAAGAGGAGTTGTTGGACACCTCCAGTCCAGACATCAAATTAATTGTGGAGTCTCCATCTAAGTCGGCCTGAATCCAAGAGATCTTTTCTGCGAAAAATTCATTAAACACATTACAGCGGGTGACTGATGCTTCCAAATTCTGGTTCAAGGGAGAGGGGACAGATACTAGTCCCCTCACAACCCTGAACAACTCCCCTGGACATGAACTCGCAGAGGCAATAGGGGCATAAAAGAACTGCTTCTTTGCTGCATGTATCGCCTGAGCATAGATCTTTAAATGTGCTCCATGTCATAATCTGTTGGATTCAAGTCAAGTCTTTCTCCACTTGCGCTCCAGTCACCTACCTTGCTGCTTCAGCCCCCGTAGATCTTCCATATACCAAGGGGCCAATTTTGAAGTGGGTTGGAGGGGACGCTTGGGAGCAATCGTGTCTACTGCTGCCCTGGTAAGCAAGTTGTTCCAATTCTCAACCAGGGCATCAACTGGATCACCAGCAGAGCCAACACTGAATCCCTCCAAGGCTTCTTGGAATCCTACCGGGTCCAGTAACCTCTTCGCGCAGACCATTCTAATACCAAAGGAATTGGGCAACGGGCTATTTTTTTAAAGGAGTTTTGAAGTTGGCATTTCTTTGTTGCAGATTCAGGGCAGAAAGGGGGTTTTGGGGGCAGAAGAGTGGGTCAAGTGGTAGTGCCCCAATGGGTGCCTGCTACCATCCAGATTTCAAAGGTATTGGTGAAAACGGTGATTTTTAAAAAGAATTTTGTGAAGTTTGCACATCTTTAAGCTTTCCCCCCATAGGGAATAATGGGGATCTCATCAGCCCCATAACACTACATGGGGGGGCACCAGGGAGACCCAGAGCGAGTGGTTGTGTAGTGCACATAAGGTGCCAAACACCCCTATACCCACAAGCCCATGGGGTACTGGGTTTTGTTTAGGGATGTGCAAAAAATTTCGGGCACAGAACGATCTGTGCCCGAAACGAACAATTTTGGGTGATTCGGGGCTGAACCGAATCACCCCCGATGTCCCCCGATATTTTTCGGGCACGAGCCGAATCACCCGAATTCCGGGCACGAAAAATTCGGGTGATTCGATTCACGGTTGATTTTTGGCGATTTTTTAAAGTTTTAGTGACTTTGGGGCAGTTCGGGGGCATAGCCTGGGATCTGGGCAAAAGTAGTGGGGTGGGGTGGTAGTGCCTAATGGGTGCAGGCTACCACCCCAATTTCAGGGGGATTGGGCAAAGGGCTGATTTTTGGTAAATTTCTGAAAATTTCATGTCTTTGGGGCAGATTGGGGCATATTGGGGCAGAAAGTGGGGACTGGGGCAGAATAGTGGGGTGGGGTGGTAGTGCCTAATGGGTGGTTTTTTCTGAGGTGTGAATTCTCATTCTATCATAGCAAATGAGCTATTTTTCAATTAAACAACTCTCATGACCCCACTTTCACTTTTTCACACTTTACTATGAATAATATGAGGAAGTACTCAATTTAGCACACTTCACCTTATGAAGACAACCTCATACAAATAAATTCACCATAATTCACCCCTCTGCCCAATCACTCTTAAATTGGGGATGGGTGGTAGCCTCCACCCATTAGGCACTATCTACCAGCCCACCCCACTCCTTTGGGGCAGATCCACTTTCTGCCCCCAATCTGCCCCAAAGACACCCAAACTTCAAATATTCCCAAAAAATCATCCCTCTGCCCAATCCCCCTGAAATTAGGGTGGTAGCCTCCACCCATTAGGCACTACCACCCCACCCCACTATTTTGGGGCAGATCCACTTTCTGCCCCCAAACTGCCCCAAAGTCACTAAAACTTCAAAAATTCTCAAAAAATCAGCCCTTTGTCCAAACCCCCTGAAATTGGGGTGGTAGCCTGCACCCATTAGGCACTACCACCCCTCCCCACTCCTTTTGCTCAGATCCCATGCTATGCCCCCAAACTGCCCCAAAGTCACTAAAACTTTAAAAATTCACCAAAAATCAGGATATTGTCCAATCCCCCTGAAATTGGGGTGGTAGACTCTACCCATTGGGCACTACCACCCCACCCCAAAATTTTGCCCCTGGCCCCCTTTTTACTCCCCTGAATAGATTCGGATTCAGATTCAGATTCAATCCGAATCCGAACCGAATCAAGGGTGATTCGGGTGACCCAGATTCGGGCACAAAACAGAACAGGGGTGATTCGGTTCGGGTCCGAGCCGAATCACCCGAAATCCTGAATTGCACACCCCTAGTTTTGTTGTTACTGAGGTGTTCTGAGAGTAGATTCTCTGGTAGCAAATGAGAGTGGATTCATGAATGCCTGTGGCACCAGCACAACCTATTGTAGATGTAAGTAATCTAGTCTGAATAAAAATGATGATGATGCTAGAAGTCACAATATCACCCAATCTTCATTGCAAAGAAGTCCGGGGGGGGTGGGGAGAGGGAGGGAACCTGTTCTGCGCCCATCCATAAGGTCCCCAAAACACAGGCACAACAACAAACCATCAAAGGCATTTGAATTAGGGATGTGCATAAAACCGGTTCTCCCGGTTCGGTTCGGGTCCGAATCGGGTCCGGACCGGACTGGGGAGGTTCGGTTTTGGTTTTGCCGGACCACCCCCCGGTCCGGTTCGGTTTCGAACCGGTTCAGATCCGAACCGAACCGGTTCGGATCACAAAAAGTGGCTGGTTTTGAAGGGGACATTGTGTTCTACCTGCCACCCAAATTTCAAGTCGATTGGACCTTCCTCTGATTTTTTACAAATTTTTTTTAAAAAAATTAATTCTTGCCCATAACTCACAATGTGGAGCCCTTAGGGGCAAAAAAGCTGGGGTGGGTGGTAGCCACCCATGGGTGTCCTCCACCCCAAAAATCCCAAGGCAATTGGTTGCTCCTAGTATTATTGGTGAATTTTTGAAGAAAAATTTTTTTCCATTGGCTAGAATGGGGGTTTGGGGCTGCCCCAGACCCGCCTCTGTGGGGTGGCAGCACCCCCAAAGTGGGTCCGGGGCCATGGCAAAAATGCCCTCAGTCCCTCCCTGCAATCCCCGTAGAGATAGGAGTGATGGTTCTGTTGTTTTTCTGAGGTGTTCTGAGTGTAGATTCTATGATAGCTAATGAGATTTCCAATGAGACACCATGAATCCACTCTCATTTGCTATCACAGAATACACACTCACTCAGAACACCTTTTTTTGGTGGGTAGGCTACTGTGTGCGGCTGCAGCTGTGGGAGAGGAGGTGGAAAGTGAAGGGGAGCAGAGAGAGAAAAGACTAAGAGAGAGATAAAGGGGGGCAGGGACAAAGAGAAAGAGAGGAGAGAGAGAGAAAAGAAAGAGAGAGAGAGGAGAAAGAGAGATGATAGAGAGAAAGAGGAGAGAGGAGAAGCGCAGCGCAGCAGGGAGGGGGGATTCAGGTGTGGGGGGAGGACACAGCAGTAGCAGCGGTCCAAAGAGGTGGGGGGAGCAGAGAGGGTGTGTGTGGTTGGGGGCTAGTGTGTGGCAGGGGGCCTGGGGTAAGTGGAGAGAGTCGGGGGCAAGGAGAAAAAGAGGTGGGGTGGGGGGAGCAGAGAGGCTGTGTGTGGTTGGGGGCTAGTGTGTGGCAGGGGCCTGGGGTAAGTGGAGAGAGTCAGGGGCAAGGAGAAAAAGAGGTGGGGTGGGGGGAGCAGAGAGGGTGTTTGTGGTTGGGGGCTAGTGTGTGGCAGGGGGCCTGGGGTAAGTGGAGAGAGTCAGGGGCAAGGAGAAAAAGAGGTGGGGTGGGGGGAGCAGAGAGGGTGTGTGTGGTTGGGGGCTAGTGTGTGGCAGGGGGCCTGGGGTAAGTGGAGAGAGTCAGGGGCAAGGAGAAAAAAGGGTTGCGGTGGGGGGAGCAGAGAGGGTGTGTGTGGTTGGGGGCTAGTGTGTGGCAGAGGGGTGTTGGGGGGAAGGGGAGGGGGCAACAACAAACAGCAAAGGAGAAACTGGAACAACTCGGGCAGCAGCAGCGATTAGGCTGGATGGGGTGGTTGGGGGAGGAGCTGGGCCTGGGCTAGGGTCTGGGAGGAGGGAGGGTGGGGGGGCAGGCGGGGAGGAGGAGGAGGAGGAGGAGGAGGAGGGTAGCAAAATATATAAAGCAATATATATCAAGAGAACACAAGCCAGAAGTTTAAAAAAAAATGAAAAGAAAGACTCTAACCAGCAGAAAAAACTTGGGGGTGGGGGTGTGGGGAGGGGGAACCAAACACAGACTCTGAGGGGGGCCACTAAGTGAACAGAGACAATGAAACCACAATTGCTGCAAATTAATAATAGCAAATGAATAAGTGGAACCAAGCAAAGAATACTGGACTCTGTTTGGCAGCAGCAAACTTGGGAGAAGGCTGGATGGGGTGGGGTTGGGGTGGGGTGTGGTTGGACTTGGAGGGGCAAGTTGGGAGCAGGGAACCAAAACTGATTATATGGGACAACAAGAAACAACAACAGAATCCTCTGGGGGTGGGGGGGGAGGGATTCAGGGAACCAACTCGCAGGGCAGGAGCAGTCAGCAGAAACAAACAAAATGGTACAATTTAAGCAAAACCAGCAAGCAATATATAAATGAAACCAATGCAATGCAATGTGAAAATCAAAAAGTTGGACAAAAACAAGGCAGGACAAAGAGCAATAATTAATGGAAGAAGTTTTCAAGCAATGAGGATGCAGTGGGTGGGAGTGGGGGAGTGGGAGGGTAGGCCCAAAGGATGAGAAGGGAAAGGGGGGGAGGGGGGGAGAAAAGCAGACAGGCAAGGAACAGGGAAAATTGGGGGAAATTAAGAAGAAAGTAAAGTGAAGTAACACACAGTATACAGACAAGAGACAGACAGAGAGAGGAGACACACAGAGAGTCACAAAGGGCAGGTGGACAAAGGATTAGACAGAGCACACACAGAGAGACACAGGACACAGTCAGGACTCACAGAGACACCAGAGCAGCCAGCAAAGGGCAAGCAGGTCTCAGAGATGATCCCACAACTGCAGCCAAGAGAAGTTTCCAGAGAAGAGGCTTGGGTTTATATAGGTTTGAAATTCCCTCCTTTGGGAGCCCCCACCTTTGCACTCCCCCCACGGCCAACAGGGTGCCAGCTCTCAACAGTGCAACAGCCAAGCAGCCTACCAGACCAAAGGACTCATTCTGGCCAATCAAGGATCAATAGCGCAGCCAATACAATGCCTGGAAATAGCATCACAAAATGGATGCAAGGAGGAGCAAAAGTTTCGGGAAGGAGACACAAAATGGAGGACACACTTGGAACTTTAAAGAGACACTGAGTGAGACTCAATTTCATTCCCGAACCGGTTCGGGAAACCCGAGCCGGTTCGGTACCGAACTGGCTCGAATTCGGTCCGGCTCGGTCCCCGGAAGGGCCCGATTCGGTCCGGGATCGAGCCGCCGGATCCGGACCGAACCGCACATCCCTAATTTGAATTGCATAATATATATACTGCTAGATTTGAGATTATCCATCCATCCATCCATCCATCCATCCATCCATCCATCTGATTGATTTCTATACCGCCCTTCCAAAAATGGCTGAGGGCAGTTTATGCAGCAAAATAACTAACAAATAAGATGGAACCCTGTCCCTAAATGGCTCACATTCTAAAAAGAAACATAAGGCAGATACCAGCAACAGCCACTGGAGGGATGCTGTGTTGAGGGTGGATAGGGCCAGTTAGTCTCCCCCTGCTAAATAAAGAGAATCACCAAGTTAAAAGGTGTCTCTTTGCCAAGTTAGCGGGGGGGGCATAGTATACCTGTTATGTAGGGGGGAAGCATAGTATACCTGTTGTGTAGGGTGGAAGCATAATATACCTGTGTGTATGTGCTCTGCAAAAGGTTTAGTGGGTATAGGGTTAATTTTTGACATGGTCTCAGAATGCTGCAGTAGGGGGTGGGGGGGGGGTAAATGGGCACAGGGAGAAGGCTAGAGTCTGTGCCTTCCTTCCCACTCAGAGCCAGTAGGCTGCTGGGCAGAGAATATTAATACTGATATATTATGGGCACAGAGGGCTGGAGGACAGGCTTCTGTTATTTTAAAAATGCCAAAAAAATAAAAATCTTTGGAATGGGAAAAAAGACAGAATTGTTTTTAAAACTGCGAGGCTATGCTACCCTTCTAACCACCTACTAGTACTAGCTAATGGGGATCCCTCCCACACAGAACCGCTGTTTAAACTTCTAAACTAAACAACACACTATTCTTTAAATTCAATTGCAACCCAAAACCTGCCCTCAAACAGGAAAACACACACCCAAGAATACACAATTCCAGAGGGGTGTGCGTTTGTGTGCGTGTGCATGTGCGTGTAATAGGTACTCACTCAGTCTAAGGCTTCACCCACATTGCATCCAATATTCCGCTTCTGTGGTCTAGTCTCTGAGTCTATTCTTACTTTCTTCTTCAATCTTCAGTCTTCAAATTGGTGGTGGCGGGGGGGGGGGGGACTGGGGCAAAAGCCTGGAAAATTTGGGTGAGGGGAGGTGGCTGGCCAGGTGGCCAGTGGCTACAGGGCCTGGGGCTGGTGGCTGGCACAGGCACAGCAGAGACAGGCAGGCAGTGGTTCTCTTAGCAGCAGGAAGGGAGTAAATAAAGAATTCTCTTCTTCTCAGCAACAAAAAAGTAATGCAGCAGATAATCCATTCCCAGGCTTGCATGAAGCAGTCAGCAAGGGCAGGCAGGCTGGCTGGCAAGGCAGGCTTGGCTAAGGCTGGCCAGGCAGAGGGCAATAGGCATGGCAAGGCAAGGCAAGGCAAGGAAAAGCAAAGCTCTCTTGCTCTCTCTCTCTCTCTCTCTCTCTTCCCATGAGGCAGAAAGGCAGAATGGTGACTGAATCTAATTTAAAGAGCCAGATCGTTCTGATACCCAAAATGTACAGATCGTACAGATCATTCTGTACCTGTTTCACACATCCCTATTATTTATGCTTGCTTTGAAATGATTCCTTCTGCTATGTGAAGGTCTGGCCAAGAAATTAATTATCTGATAGTGAAAAACTCAGATTAGAGGAGACAATCACTGACATAATGAACTGCTGGTGCAGCAAAAGCACAGCATGCACTCCGAGGAGGGGCGATTTTTGTCTATTTTCCATTATGTTCAAAGCCCACTGTGTTCCTCTACAATATGTCCCCAACTCTGTAGTGAGTAGCCATGCATTTTTGGCAGTAGGAGGAGAAATGGGTACTCTAATTTGTTTTGTATCAAAATCTACCACCCCATCACCCCAGGTTTGATTTGTATTTGCTTTGATTTTATTTGGATTTGGATCGATTCAGCCCACTTAACAAGGACCTAGGAGCACCAAATTTGGGTAGTGGGTAGGTCCTCATGGGTGCCACCTACCACCCAAATTCCAAGGAAGTGGGACACTTGGTTGATTTTTAATTTTTTTTAGTTGTTTTTAGTTGTTACTGATTTTGAACATTTCTGCCATAGGAAACAATGGCGTTTTGAAGTTGCCATATCCTAACCCTAACACAGATCCCCAGCTTTCTTAAAAGAAAAAGAAAAAAAAGCTAAGCTCTAGCTTTTGAAGGGGTGCAATGAATCCTCATAGCGATTCATTATGGGGAAAAGTTATTATACACCAAAGAATCCAGACACTTGAAAAATATTGACCAGATATTTTGCTCCATAACTCCACTTCTACAAGGGTTAGAGCTTACTGCACAAATGTTCTTTCAGAACTGCTCTTTTTTTGAGGGGGGAGATATTTTAATGGGCAGTCAGACACAAGACATGTTTTGTGTCTGAGTGCACATTAAAGCAGTCCTGGATGCTTATATGTAATAGTACAATTGGTTTATAGTGAGGCAGAGATCATCATAACCTTTGTCCAAGACTCTAACGACCATTCATACAACCACCAGTAATTGAGTAGAATGCAGTAAACCCAGCTATTTATGCTCATGTGGACCCATGGGACCCATGTGGATTCCAGCACAGCTTGCTCAAATGTGTGTAGCCAAGCTTTTGTATTTTGGTTTTTACCAAGGTAGGATGAACAGAGGAACTGTCCTACCTCAGAATGTTGATCACCTAGGAGCATTCACTCTTTCTAGCAGTTCCTTGTAGCAAGTGGCCATATTTATGATAAAATGCTGTGCCTAGAGGGGCTGCTTATATATGTGCCACCCTGCAAAGCACACTATGTATGTAGTCCTATTCTTCCAATACAGACAGTAGGGCTGGTCCTGCCTCTTGCTCCTTCACAGCCCAACAGGGGGCAGCTGATGCTGTAATGGGGGGGTTTCCATTCTTCAGCCAGTGCAATGCATTCTGTGATGGTTCTTTCGATCCCCAGTAGCCCCAGCTCCCGGATACTAAAATGGAGAATGCAGCTGCATTACTCATGTGTGCACTGAGCTTGCAGAGTCAATGGGGCCTCTGCTCATCTGTCAGGATCAGGGTCCTTTGGGCTGAGGTTATCTAGTCAACAATAGCTAGATAGACTAGTGTAATATTAAAAGGATGCTTGTGCTGCACTGTGTTAGGATCCAAGCATAAAGACACACACACACAAAATCTGCAAGGGTGCCACTATCCGCTGTCAAGTTAAAGAACTTCTAATTGTTGTGTGTTGCTGGCAGGTAGCCAGGGAAATAAAAAGTCTAGCCAGGTCTTTATAATGGTTTCCATAGCAGCTTTATTTCCTAGCTTGAAAATATGTCTAGTAATTTATCAAAACTGAAAAAAGCACTTAAGATGCTTTTAATACCTATAAATATATTACATGGACCTGTAAATATATTACATGGACTTCATTTTCCACTCCTATTCAGGTTGTACATAAAGTCTTGGATCCATCCAACCTTGTTTCATACTGGTCATGGAGCCAAGACCACTTAAAAAAAAAACCCAACTTCATTCCGCTTCAGGTTGGGAGAGGGAACCTGCATGTGCTTAGAGGTATATAGACATCCATCCTAATGAAGCATGCATGCAGCAATGTTGCACATATGCTTTGCAGGAAGGATGATTTTTTTTTTTCAGTCTCCCCTTCCCTCTAAAGCCAAGTGTGACTCCCAAAAATATGTCCCCGAGGGGCACTCCAGGGAATTTATACATAGCAAATATGTCCCCGAGGGCTTCCAGGGAAAGGGGAGATAAGTGAAAATCACTCCCCACCCCATGTGTGACTGCCCACCCTGCTGAAGCAGAATGCAGCTTCTGTGGCTGTGCATCCTTTGCCTGTATGTGCAAAGTGTGAGGATGACAGCCTGTGACTCTACTGTACTGAAGCACCTCTTAGTTTAGACATTCTTTATCTGGGGGCAACGCTTTTCTGCACAATGCTGAGATGTGTGCAGTAGCCACAAAGAGAAACCCACTTCTAAAGAACTCTACATATACTGAACAAGGCCTTAATTCACACAGCCCAATTGTCTTTATGCAAAACTCCACTTTCTATCACACGCTCCTGGTATAAGTTAATTAGGGCCTTTTGCCAGTGAATATTCCTTTTATATTTAGCACAGTCTATGAACGGGAAGGGTATATAATTAAGATGTTTTACTGGCAAGGCTCTGTGGAGAGCTTACAAAGAAAAACAGATGGTGGAGGAAAACATCACCATTGTAAATAGAGTCAGCACAAGGAAGCTCTGGGCCTTTTTATAGGATCATTTTGTTACACAATGAATGTACATTTGTTTTCTGTTCCTGGAGCACAGTCCACGCAACATCCCTCAAGGGAACAATGTTGTCATGAGGATACGGAATATGATCTGAGCATTCAACCTTCTGTGCTCTGTATCTGGCAAAATCCAACTCACCTGAAATAGCACATCCAGGGGCGTAACAAGGCTGGAGTGGGCCCAGAGACAAAATTTTAAAATGGGCCCCTCGCTGATGCACACACACACTTCACAATATATAGTCATGTGACTTGCCTCATGTGACTTGCCTCTGGGGGGGCCCTCGAGGAGTGGGGGCCCCCAGGCAGCCGCCTCCCCTTGCCTAATGGTAGTTACGCCCCTGAGCACATCCATTGGTATGTGAGGAGAGCCAGTCTTGTAGTAGTGAGCATGAATTGTCCCCTTTGCTAAGCAGGATCCATCTTGGTTTGCATTTGCATGGGTGACTACCAATGTTCCCTCTATTTTTCCCGCCCCCCATCTATGTGTGCAATGAATTTTGTTCTGGGCAGCATTATCAAAGCAGTGTGTGCACACATCCATTCAGTGTGGTGCCTTCCTGATTCAACCTGAGTGGAGTCTAAAACTAACTGAGCTGACATTAAAAAAAAAGTGTGTGCGCATGTGCACATGCCTTAGAGCTAACACTGGTGACTACCTGTGAGCACTATCTGCTGTAAGATATTCCCCTTAGAGTATGAGCTCATAGCTCAGTGGCAGAGCACCTGTTTGCATGCAAAAGGTTCCAGGTTTAGTCCCTGGAATCTCCAGATAGGGTTGGGAGAGACTCCTGCCTGAAGCCTTCGAAATCTGCTGCCAGTCAGTGCAGACAATACTGTGCTAAATGGACCAAGGGTCTGACTCAGTAGGTAACTTCCTATGTTCCTATATTATAGCTCATAAGTAGGGTTGGTTTGCATAACGTAATGTCATTTATATGTGAAATAAATAAGCAATGTTTACTCACAAATAATGTATACAATGCACACATAAAGTTGAGCAGGATCACAGTAGCAATTTCACCCACTCCCAACCTACTTGCTTTCACTGGACTGTCTGAAAGGCACCTAGGCATATACACACATAGGTGCTGTATGTATACTTTTTAGTTTAATTTATTGTTACAGTCCTAGATCAACACAAAATAAAGTAACAGCCAATAAGCACTATTATACATTAGAAATATAAAAAATACGACATTGTCTTAAATTTCTAATAATTCCACAAGCTATTAAAACCCTCTAACCTTAGTGGGAAGATTTAATCATCATGTTTCTGATACTACAAGCATAGACACAAAATTTTGCTATGTTGATGGTAGTATCATTATCATGGTCTGATAGAAGGAGAGAAATGTAAAATTTATCTGACCTGACTGAGGTTTTCACTAACATTGGAGCTATAATAGATTGAAGAAATCTCTATAATAAGGGCAGTAAAGAAGCACTTTTCCTACTGTTTCAACCATGCCTGTCTGACATGGGCAAAAATGTAAGGAATGTTAATGATTATCTCCCCACAATTAAGGCTGAAAGCGGTACATTAAATTGCACCAGGGTAAAAGTTCTCTGATACTTTGGCACTACTAAGCAGAAAAGATATTTGACTGGCATAATATTTTTACTACAGTCCCATAAACCCGGGTAGCCAGAGGCCAAGCTCCTGGCCTCCTGGAGGCCAGCATCCCAAATTCATAGATTAATAAATTCTCTGGCCTTGTGATACCCCAAGAATATCAGAGCTAAAGGAGTGACCCATCGCTCTGCAGTTTCTTCTCCAATACTCACTTCCAATGAGATTGAAAAGTGTCAACCAAAGTTAGGAGAGCCGGCCCAGCAGGACAAAGCATTAACTTGAGCCGAAAATTATATATGTACTGCCAGACACGTGCCTTGATTGAAACTAAACCCAACTCCAACTGGAGTACAGCATTGAGCACTCATCTTGGAAGGAACTCTAAAACATGCTCTGATAAACTTTGACTGAACTGCCTCCAGAAGGTCAAGGAGCAATGGTGCAGATGGTAGAGTGAATGTGCCTCGGACAGAAATGGGGGTTATCACTGCAATCCTGTACCCCCATGCGTTTTCATTCTGTGCGCAAGAGGCATGTGAAAAGTGCCATAATTAGTGATGAGCAACACAACTGCCTGCCGGTCCTCATGCCATTTTGCCAGTGTTTCATTTTAGTCTCTCGTTGGGTGGCTGCTGAAAGTTAGGGTCGGCCCTTTTGTTTTAACTCAGCTGTCAACTACCCACAAAATAATCCAGACCAGCCATAATTTCTCTTTAACCTTTGGACCAGTTGCCAGAACATTTTATGTAAAGCATGATTATTTGAGTTAAAAATCATCCTCATCCTCAAAGCCATTGTTGTTTTGTCAGTTGAGTAGTAAAACTCCAGTGAGACCCCTGCTAACTGGGCAAAGAAGCACCTTTTACCATGGTGATTCTCTTTATTTAGCAGGGGGAGAGTAACTGGCCCTATCCACCCCAGGCACAGTACTTCCAGTGACTGTTGCTGGTGTGTGTCTTATGTTTCTTTTTAGAATGTGAGCCCTTTGGGGACAGGGAGCCATCTTGTTTGTTTGTTATCTCTCTTTGTAAACCACCCTGAGCCATTTTTGGAAGAGCGGTATAGATATCTAAATAATAATAATAATAATAATAATAATAATAATAATAATAAAGGTCATTCACCTGACCACAAGGGGGTGGGCTGGGGGGAAGGCAGGAGCCTGCCTGCCTTTCCCCAGATGACCAGAGCCTGATCAAGCAGCACAGCAAGGAAACAAGTGATGGTCATGGTGGGGGTGGGGAAGAAGGCAGGTTTCCAGTTTGCCAGGGATCCCACAATGCACTGTGCAAGCAGTGTGGTGCACTGGGAAAGTTCCCTGCTGCCTACCTGCTCCTTCCTTCGGGCTCTTTGATCAAGATGGCAGCCAGCAGCCCAGGAGCATCACCAGCAGTGTGATGGCCCACATGACAAGGGAGTGAGGTCAGAGACATGCACTTGCCCGCCTACCTCACTTTTAGCCTGGATTCAAATTTAGGGCTACCTAGGGAATTGGGAGCAACCTTGGCACTTCACACAACCAGCCCTATCTGGGCTAGCCCTGTCCTACCAAGGCAGTGCTGGTCTTGTAAATGACCTTAAAGTCTTTGTAACAAGGTTTTTAAAGGAGAACTTGAATTTAATAAATAATAATAATACTTCATGTATTGTTCGCCACATAACTATTGTTCTCTGGGCAGCTCACAAAGGAACACATGGTCTCCAATATTATGCCAGTTTTGATAGTATTAATCTGTGAGATTTCCAACTGGCTTGAAGCAAAGTATAGTTCTCCCCATCTATTTTTTTTTTAAGGTGATCAAACATCACCATCTAACTATAGACCAGTCAGCCTTATTAATGTTGTGGCAAAAATATCCTCTCTAATAAAAGCCTTGGTGTCCGTCCGTGGACACCAAGGCGTGTGTCCGTGCCTCCCTCGGCCGTTCTGCGCATGCGCAGAGCGCATGCGCAGTACGGCCGAGGCAGAAACGGACAAAGACTCCAGGCAGCCATGTTTGTTGCTTTGGCTGGCTGCGGAGTGGAAAAGGCGGCCACAGGGAGGGAAGAAGCGGCTGCGGCAGCCGCAGGGAGACAGAAGCGGCGGCGGCTCCAGGACACCCGCGGGCGGCAGCTCCTTGCCTGGCCGCGGAACTGACACAGGCGGCCATGGGAAGGGCAAAGACCACAAAAGATATGAAGAAAGCTTCAGGCGGCCATGCTGGCCGGTTATATTGCTGCCGCGTTTAACAGCATGAAGCTGAAACCTGGCACGAACCTGGGGAGGATTGGATTGGAATGGGGAGAGGAGGGGAGGGGGGAAACGAAGCCATCTGCCTTGAGGAAGGAGATCGGGGTAGCAGCCACCACCCTGCCCCGCAATCTCACTAGCTGACTTGAAACCCAAATCAATCAGAGCAAAATGGTTGTGTGTGTGTGAATCGCAGTAGGGGTTTGTGGAGGATCGGCAGGCACAGACGCAAAGTTCACACACAAGAGGAAAGAGGGATCCGGGGAGAGGAAGTGGCTGAAGAATACATACAAGAGGAACAGCGCCGCCTCTTCCCCCAGAGCTCCACTCCCCACCCCCCGGGAGGGGGAGCCCTTAGTGACTATGGTAGCAGCACCCAGAAATAAGAGGCGAGGGAACCGGGAGAGTCATTCCGGGCAGTGAAGCCCGCCACCCCCCACCTCTCACTCACACACAGAGAGAGAGGACCTGTTGAGCGCCTTTAGGGCTGAGAAGAAAAGGCTAATGGTCACCTCCAGGTTCCAACTGACAACTCCTCCCGAAAGGGCTCAGCCAAAGTCAGGAGAATGGAGTGCGCGCGCGACCGACACCACCTTAACTGCAGGCCCCTCAAAATAACAGACACGGCGGCGGGCCCAAGACAACCAGTGAGTCAGAATCCTCCCAAATCACCCCGCGCGCGGCTACCAGGGAGGGGGAGGAGGGAGGCACCATAACTTCAGCGGTCAACACCCCGCCTCCTCCTGTGCCCAGATCCCAGCAACAGAGCCGCCTCCCCCCTCCTCAGTGCATATTAATTACACAAAACATAGCCTTTAAAGTATGTTAGAATGAAATAAGGGAGAAGGAAGAGCAACAACAACAACAAAAAGGTAAAAAGGAGAGACACAGGGACAAGGGAGAGGCGAGAGGGGGGAAAAAGGGCGGAGGAAAACAAAGACAAAGAGAAAGTGAGAAAGAAAGAGAGAGACAAACAGGTTAAAAAAAAACACCAGGGACACACACCAAAAAAAAGGGGAGGGGGAGAGAGATGAAGAACGCATGGCGGGGGGGGCAGGCTAGCGCCCGTTATTATAACGGGCTTAAAAATACTAGTGGGGTAAGAATTTGCTTGTTAAACTAGAGACTTGGGCTACTAATAACAACATCTTCTCAGAAGAGCATGCTGGCTTTAAGAGTGGATTTTCAACACTGGACAATTGCTTCATGTTAAATCATATTATCTATAAATACACAGATCTTAGGAAGGGTCAATTATTTGCTAAGTGTGTTTATTTGAAAGCGGGTTTGGGTAAAATTGACCACAAACGAAGGTAGTTCAAATCATTCATTGCCAGTACAGATAGGCATTTAGCGCACCTTGTGTGGACATAATGCCTTGATCAAGACATTACACTGTACGATGTACAGCAGTAGCACCTGTTGCAGGCACTGCCGGGTGGGGGGCAGCGAGAGGCACCTTTAAGCATAAATTATTTCTTGTTTACACAGTCAGACAGGTATTATTGTCTGGTTTGTTTTATCCAGACATCGAGTCCTTCCCAAGGACCTGGGATGCCAGAATTTTATTGTCAATTGTTATAGATATCATCACAGAATATAGGCTGTTCCCAGTAAAGCTGCTTTTTGTAATTGGCTGGTGGTGATTTCTGTGGCCCCTATGGTGTTGAGGTGCTCTTCAAGGTCTTTTGGAACTGTACCCAGGGCGCCAATTACCACTGGTATGATTTGGGTCTTTTTCTACCACAGCCTTTCAATTTCAATTTGTAGATCTTTGTATTTGGTGATTTCTTCTTCTTCTTCTTCTTCTTCTTCTTTACATTTATATCCCGCTCTTCCTCCAAGGAGCCCAGAGCGGTGTACTACATACTTGAGTTTCTCTTTCACAACAACCCTGTGAAGTAGGTTAGGCTGAGAGAGAAGTGACTGGCCCAGAGTCACCCAGCTAGTTTCATGGCTGAATGGGGATTTGAACTCGGGTCTCCCTGGTCCTAGTCCAGCACTCTAACCACTACACCACGCTGGCTTGTTTACATCTGTTCCAGCAGCATCTGCAAGTGCTCCGAGCTGCAACACACTACAGAGCACTCCCTGCAGCAGAGGATTGGCTCCACCATTCCTCTGGCTGCCAGTGGGGGACTGGCTCAGCAGAAGGCAGGTGAGGGGTAGAGCCGATCCCCCACAGGCAGCCAGATGAATGGTGGAGCCAATCCTCCTCCTCGGGGAGTGCTGAGTAGTGCACTGCAGTTTGGAGCAGCTTGCAGGTAGTGCTGGAGGTAAGCACCTTCTAAAGTTGTCTCTTGCCGCTCTACCCCTGGTGGCGCCCACACCGGCCACTACTGGTATACAGATGTCTATACACTCATACATGTATTTGCATGAATGACTGAAATTATATTCAGTTTAAAAGTGAACCTGGATACAGGGCCTTCAAACCCATGGTACAGATAGGAAGTGCACTTTTATACCTGCATTCAGCATAACCTGTGAGGCCCTGTACATCTGTACACGGTACACCTGTCGTATGAGTGATGAACATAACATGTGAATACCTACTTGAAAATGAGATTATCCCTTATAGTTTTTCTTACTGGATGAATTTTAACAAACAGAGCAGTGAGACAAGGCTGTGCTTTGGTTCTTTCCTTTTTCCTTTTCCTTTTTGTAAAGTCTGGTCTATGAATGATGAGAAGTTCTTTGCCCTGGAAATGCAGAAGAATCTCTCTCTTATACATGGATAATGTAGTCCTAGGCCTAATAAAATTAGTGGCTTATTGCCAAAAAAATAGATACCGGTAGGTAACTAATTATGACAAAAAGAAAGCTGTTTTGTTTCAGGGATGCCATAAAAACACCCATTTCATGTTTTCTGGCAGATTGGCCAGAATAAAATAGGTCTGGTCTCAACTTTGCATTGTCTGGGAATATTATTTGCTGACTCATGTTTCACAAAAGCCAATAGGCTTGAAACTGGACAGGTGTGTAGGTGTGTGTGTGTGTGTTTCCTTACATTCTAGCAAACCCCAGAAGAAGCATTCCTATATGGAACCTGATAAAATCTAAAGTCCAGTTCAGTTCAGTAGGGAACTTAAAGGTATCTGACAGGACTTGAAAAACATACTGAAGGCATTCTTGGTACTCTTATAATTCAGAGTTCTTGCTTTCCCTCTTTTGGAAGGTTTGCCAGTGTCAAGCTTGGGTAGTTCGGTTACATCAGGCAATTGTGCCCAGCTTTGCCCGCATAGCAATTCTGGAGACCACAACAGTTCAGCAAGAGGGCTGCCAGTAGAACTATCTGCATGGGCTGAGAAAGAGGAGTCAAACACATTCCCAAACATTTCTGTTGCTAGGATAAGGCGCCATTCTTGTGGGATTCCCAGGGACCAATGATCTAGCAGGGGGAAGAACCACAAGAGTTCTCCTCCCAATGAAATTGCAATAGGGATGTATTGCAATTGCAAAACTGGTGAGGCCAGGCTCGATTTTGGTACTGGTTGGAGTTCTACTGGTAAAGGGGAATCTGGTGAGGATTCCCCTTTAAATGGGCAGGGCAGTAAATGGGCAGGGCAGAGGGGCTTCCCTAAACTTAGAGGGAGTGGGAGGGGAGTAATTTATTGCTTACGTTGCAAGCTGCAGCTGCTGCGGTTGTTGCAGGACACAGCAGGGATGGAGCCCCCACTCCACCAACCTCCCCCAAAGTGGCCGGCCAGCAATGGTCCAGTTCGTGCCTTCTTCGGCCTGGTTCGTGCATCTGCACGCATGCAGGGGACATATTAGTGACCTTCACACATGTGCAGAGGCCATTAGCATGACCACTGTATTGTGGGCTTCCTTAAACCTTCCCTAGGTTTAGGGAAGCCCCTCTTCCCTGCCCCTTTACTGGTAAAGGGGAATGCGGACTGTATTCCCCTTTACCAATAGAACACCATGCTGGCTCAGTTCAAACCAGGCCCAGTTCAACCCCGAACCTGTAGAACCAAGCTGGTTCAAAGTCGAGCCCTGCTCAAACTGAATCAACTTGCACACCCCTAGATTGCAATGAATGCCAAGCCTTATATAAGGGCCAGGAGGTTGGTGATGAGGGGGATTGAGCAGGGTTATTGTGAGAGGTGCTCAGAGGCACAGCCCAAACTACCCATTGAACGATCAAGAAGCTTTATAGATGCTCCTAAGTGTGAAGAGGGACATGACCCGGCCACACAGGGCCCATTGCGCATGCGCAGCAGCCTTCAAAATGGACATCACAATGGGGGAAAGGCCCGGAAAGGGTCGAACATCACCCGAACCAGGTGCTTTTTAGCACAACGGAGGCCAGAGAGGGAACATGGGGCTGCCCTTGAAGAATATCTGGAAACTGCAGCTAGTGCAAAATGCAGCAGCTAGGGTTTTATCTGGAGCTGCCTGATGGGAGCACATCACACCCATTCTGAAAGAGTTGCACTGGCTGCCAGTTCGTTTCTGGGTCCAATTCAAGGTGCTGGGTTTGACCTTTAAAGCCCTTAACGGTTTGGGCCCAGGGTACCTAAGGTACCGCCTGCTCCCAAGGGTTGCTGCCTGCTCAACGAGGTCATCTAAGGGGGCTCTGCTCCGGGTGCTGACAATGAAGGAGCCTCAGCTGTCGTGCACTCGGGACAGGGCCTTCTCTATTGCTGCCCTCAGACTCTGCAGTGCTCTCCCAGTGGCCATTCGCTCCTGAGACTGCATAACAGTTTTTAGAAAGCTTGTTAAATCTTGGCTTTTTATCCAGGCTTTTACATGATTGTTTTTATTGGTGCTTTTATGTGTTTTTACCTGTTTATAGTTTGTATGCTTGTATTTTATAGATGTTAAATTTGGTTTGGGTTTTTTTTAGCTTAATATTCTTATTGTCATTTTATTGTATGTTTTTTAACTTTTGTAAACTGCCTTGAGATTGTTTTTAATGAAAGGCGGTATATAAATTCAACAATAAATAAATAAACATCTGTGGACACACCCCATGGCCTCAGAGAAGCCCCTGGAGGGGGGTACCAAAAAATTAATTAAAAAAATATATTCACAGACACACACCCCTGAGCCAAACTGAACTGGGGTGGGGGTTAAAGGGGGGGGGGGCAAAACCAAACTGGTTCAGTCCGGTTCGAGGCCAGTTTGGCTTTGAACTGAATCTCGCCAGCCGGTTTTGTGCACACCCCTATCTTGCACTTCTTGAAAGCTTTGCAAGAGTGTGAGAAGAGTCATTTTCTGAAAAATTTGCAAAGTTCAGATTAATCCCCAAGAGTTGCTTTGAAGGTGGCAATAGGATGCATCTTGCCATCCTCCTGACAACCCAATAATCTGCCACTTGAGATGACTGCCTCACCTCACCTCATGATAGAGCCACCCTGCCTGTTCTGAAGCCAAAGAAACAGTGGACTGTTTGTGTTTCAAGGGCCCAGGATGCCCTTCATAGCCAACATGAAATTATTTTCACTATAGATAGAGATATTTATATTTTAAATTTTGAACCTTTTAATTTAAGTGTATGCGCTGTGAGATGCAGGAATAAAGCAGATGAAATATTTAAATAAAGAACAATAAAAAAATAAAAGGTAGGAATTATGGACTGAGGAGCTATGTGAGTTGAAATTCAGTGCAGCTATGTATGCTGAGGCTGTACCCCAGCCTTGCTTTTTTAAAAACACAAAAATAGGTTTTCTCTATGTATTAATCTGTGCTGTTACACAATAATCTTCCTCTAGGGGGCACTCATGATTGAGCTCTTGTGAAATTCATTTACATCAGAGAAGGCTGAAAACAAAGCATAAGGTAACTATACAGATGTCACAACATTTAGAATGCATTTTGTTTTAATGGAAAATTTGGTTTAATCTGGAATGTCAAAAAACTTGTAGTTTACATTCCCATTCCACCTTTATATCAAGAGAATATGGACTTGTTGCTTGATAGTTTTGTCTTTAATTCAGACACTGGCTGGCATCCAGATGAATGAAGCATGTGTGCAGTAAATGTGTAGCATGAGCTTCAGTGGAGGGACAATTTCCATAATTCTCCCCGTCATACTGAAGTTTACTATGACTCCTGAAAATATATCCCTGAGGGCTGTGTGACCCTCAGAGATATATTTTTGTAGGTCACACTCAGCTTCAGAGAGAAAATTACAGCTCCCCCAATGCATATGCTGCACATTCACTGCATGCATGTTTCGTTAGCCTGGATATTGGCCATTATCGACAATAAGCAGGTATGTAGGCACCATTGAACTGGAGGCCACCCGTAGGTCCCCTTGAGCCCCCAGGGCACCTACTGGTGAGTTCTTAATTTTCTTGGTGGGAAAGGGTGATGTGTGGTGCATCTGTACCCTGATGCATGCTATGTACCCTGTGTTGGTGTGCTTCTGATGCCAGCACAAGGTGCATGACCAGCATGGAAATGGGGCTGAGCACAGTGCTCAGCCCCAAACAGGTAGGTGGCACTGCCTAGTGAAAGCAGGTTGGCAGCAGCAGCAGGCAGCAGTGAGGAGCCACTGTAGAGCCAGGCAGCAGACATGGCCTACCCTCAAACCTTGCCCATCAGCCTACAGGCAACATGACTGTATTTTGAAATTGACTTTGCTCACACTTCTCTTAGTATTTAGTGTAGTCATCTACAGGTGGCCAAAACTTTGGCCCTGTCCACCCCCAGCACAATACCTCCAGTGACTGTTGCTGGTGTCTATCTTGTGGTGTTTTTTTTAAGAATGTAAGCCCTTTGGGGACAGGGAACCATCTTTCTTATTTATTTATTTATTTATTCATTCATTCATTCATTCATTCATTCTCTGTGTAAACCGCCCTGAGCCATTTTTGGAAGGGCAGTATAGAAATCGAATTAATAATAATAATAATAATAATAATAATAATAATAATAATAATAATAATAGACACTAGATCGTAAGGCCAAGAAAATCATGACCATCAATCATGCGACCCCGCAGTGATGTCGATAGGCTATACCTCCCTCGCAGCTCAGGTGGAAGAGGACTGCTGCAAGTCCATCAAACAGTAGAGGAGGAGAAAAGAGGCCTTGAAGAATATATCAAGGACTGTGAAGAAGATGCACTTCAAATGGTCTATAATGGGAAACTATTCAACACCAATGAAACAAAGCAGGCCTACAATAAAGAACAAGTCAAGAACCGAGCAGAAAAATGCAAAAATAAGCCACTGCATGGTCAATATTTGCACAATATAAGTGGAAAATCAGACATCACCAAGACCTGGCAATGGCTTAAGAATGGCAACTTGAAGAAAGAAACAGAGGGTTTAATACTGGCTGCACAAGAACAGGCACTAAGAACAAATGCAATAAGAGCAAAAGTCGAAAAATCCACCACAAACAGCAAGTGCTGCCTTTGTAAAGAAGCAGATGAAACCGTGGACCACCTAATCAGCTGTTGTAAGAAGATCGCACAGACTGACTACAAACAAAGGCATGACAAAGTAGCAGGGATGATACACTGGAACATCTGCAAAAAATACAAGCTACCTGTAGCCAAAAATTGGTGGGACCATAAAATTGAAAAAGTTGTAGAAAATGAAGATGTAAAAATATTATGGGACTTCCAACTACAAACAGACAAACATCTGCCACACAATACACCAGATATCACTGTAGTCGAGAAGAAAGAAAAACAAGTCAAAATAATCGACATAGCAATACCAGGGGATAGCAGAACAGAAGAAAAAGAAATAATAGAATATAGAATAATAGAATATTATTTCTATAGAATAATAGAAAAAATAATATTATTTCTATAGAATAATAGAAAAAATCACCAAATACAAAGATCTACAAATTGAAATTGAAAGGCTGTGGCAGAAAAAGACCAAAATAATCCCCGTGGTAATTGGCGCCCTGGGTGCAGTTCCAAAAGACCTTGAAGAGCACCTCAACACCATAGGGGCCACAGAAATCCCCATCAGCCAATTACAAAAAGCAGCTTTACTGGGAACAGCCTATATTCTGCGACGATATCTATAACAACAGCAACAACATTGACAATAAAATTCTGGCATCCCAGGTCCTTGGGAAGGACTTGATGTCTGGATAAAACAAACCAGTCAATAACACCTGTCTGACTGTGTAAAATAATAAATAATAAATAATAATAATAATAATTCTGACTGATGTTGATAGGGGAGCCATTGCAGAGTTCTAGAAAGCCAGCAAGATTATGGCAACTGGGGGGGAAATGTGGGGTGAGTCGGATTTTTGCATTGATTTTGTGAATTGACTGAAGCACAGTTGGATGAAGGGAAGAGGGAACAAGAGTCAAAAAGAGTGATAACTGGACCATGTACAGTATGATGGCCATTCCTTTTGTATCTAGTCTACCATTAATGCTAAAACTTTTAACATTAGCAATAGATGATACACAAAAGGAATGGCCTGTATTTAGGAACTCATACCTAATCAAACAAAGCTCTTCAATGAAGAAGCAGGGTTTGTATTTTAGCAGGATTAAAAAACCCTTCCCTTCAATTTTTATATATTAAATAGAGAGAGAGAGAGAGAGAGAGAGAGATTCCCCCTCAGTTTTGTAAGATAACATAGGAGAGTGTGTGTAATAAGAATGGGCTGTAAAAGAAAACCATAAAGGGGAGAAAAACAACATTAGGAAAGAATTGATTCACCTGTGCCATGCCAGGGGGGTATTGTTTGCAAACAGAAAAAAGAGACATACAGATTGTGCTAATAATGCAGTCTCTCTCCCCAGAGAACAAGGTACATAACAACCACCAATCATAACTCAAAGAGTAGATTATTAAAAGAGCAATTGCTACATAGAGAGCATTTTTTCTGGGAAATATAATTTATATGCTAGTAAAATAACTCATTCCTGATAACTCAGATATAAACAAACATAGCTAACAGGACAGATAAGCAAGAATGGAGGAAATTATGTGTTTAAATTATTCAATTGTAGAAATGCTAAAGTTTTACTCAATGAATGGGGTTATGTGGGGAGAAAGCTGCCCAGAGACATAAGTTTGGGCGGGGTAGGAATTTATTAAATAAATAAATAAATATTACTCAAATGAGTAAGGCTCAAATCTTCATATTTCTGGAGTGTTCAAATGTTCACTTTATGAACAATATATGCAAAGCAAAGGTATGGCACCGAAACAAAACCCCTATTCATACAGTAATGTCCCCCCCCCCGAGTTCAATACGTTATTACAGTCACAGACTAGTACAGTTTACAAACAGAAGCCCAGCAAAGTAAACCAGCTGGGTTATGATACAGTGATTAAACACATAGATCCGCTAGATTTGATTCTTAATAAACTCCTGGCGAATTTATATTAAACAGAACTTAGCCACATTATAGGACCTTGTGCCATTCTGGTCAGTTAAAAGATCATCAAGATTTTTTTTAAAAAAAAAAATCTGTACAACCTTACAACAGTAAGGTCGTTCACATGACCAAAGGCACTGAGGCCAGCGAGGGCTGGGTGGGGGGGAGTCAGGAGCCTGCCTGCCTTCCCCCACATGATTAGAGCTGCTCCTGGCCTCCACAGCACCTCATGCTCATGTGACTGACATGTGAGCACTCCAGGAGCAGCAAGAATGAGGGGGAAATGCAGGCTGAATTGCACAATGTACCGCACAAGGAACATGGTGCTGCTCCCCACTGCTGGGTGCTGCTTCCGCTTGGCTGTATGGATGTTTGGGCTTCTGGCAGCCCAAGTATCCACAAGACTGGGCAGTGAGGGAGGAGGGTGCACACGCCCTCCTCCCTCACTTTTAGCCTAGGTTTCAAACCCAGGCTACCTAACTGAGGAGCGCCAGGATCGAGACCAATCCCAGCACTTCTCACGAACAGCTCTACCTGGGTCGGGCTGCACTAGCCCGGGTAGAACTGGCCCTCGTTATGTTGTACCAGCATTTGGATTTCTGTACACATGTACATGTTTTTGTGCAAATGACTGTACCTGCATTCATTTTAAAAGTGAGCCTGAGTCCAAATACCTTCAAATGCATGGTACAGATAGTAAATCTACCACTGTACATGCTTCTAACATACTGCAACTTGTCAATACCTGTACTTGTGTACACTGTACACAGATTATAGTGTGTTAAATAGGCAATCTCCATGGCTCACATTGTTGCCTGTCATGGAATTCTAAGTGGCAGGATGAGAGATACGTTAAGAATGGAAACTAATGAGAATTGAGCTAAAACTATTCATAAGTTTCATGAATATTTCCAGTACTGCCAAATTAAAAAAAACACAAAAACCCTCTCATTTTGTGATCTTTCAATATTCACTGCTGAAATGTTTGCTTATTTATCTACATTGTTCTCATTCTCACTTGCCCTCAGTGATGTCATCCTGTAGCCAAATCTAATGGGTAGATAACATTATGACATCATCCTGTTCACTGTTTGAGCCCTGACTGAGTGGGTAAACCTTTCTGAACAATCTAGGAAGCCGCAGTTAAAAGATGGACTATTGACACTTATGGGTTTGGAAAAAAGGTGAATATTCACATATGGAAGTGCTCTTCAAGAACAATTTCTACCCCAATTACATTGCTAGTCTCACCTTGAATAGTGAAAGTTTCCCATATTTGTTTGCTTTGTTTGCTTATGAAAATTAGAGAATTGATATGACAGAAGCAATATATGTTGGACTAGTAGTATATGCATTATTTGTTCACTTACTAGAAGATACCTCTGACAGAAATCCTGAAACTCTTTCTGGGAAGTATCTTGTTAAGTTTCCTGTGTGAGAGACAAACAGAGATTTATTTGGTACAAGAACATTGTGCATTGTTCCTCAGGCCTGAACAGTGAAGACATTTATGTGCCAAAAGAAAAAAGAAAAAAAGTCCCAAGTTCTTACACCATAGAAGGGAAATCGATACCAGCTTCTTAACGTTCCCCAGCTAGTTCAAAATGTATTTGTGGTGCTTTACAGAGAATAGTATGGTAGCAACTGAAGTATATTTCATATCAGTAGCCGTATTTACTTTGAAATGTTGCAATGTTCTATTTCTGTTAATGAGGAACAATAAGGAAAATAAAGGGCCAAACCATTGCTGTTTCACAAATAATTGGCTAGCTAATAAAAGTCCCATTTGTGGTTACTTTTGTGTTTGGAGAACATTACTGCTGCTAAGATATGGAGCTCTATACAGCAGGCACTGAGTTTAGAAACACTTCTAGCACTAAGCACTAACTCATGACTTTCATTAATTTAATGTTGCTATACAGAAAATATTGTATTGTACTTTGAGTTTACTTGTGTGATACACGGCTATACTATACTATGTGTGTGTGTGTGTGTGTGTGTGTGTGTGTGTGTGTGTGTGCACACGCGCATGCGTGCATGCATGTGTGTCCACAGGGGATGCTTTTAGTACAGAAGCTGGAAAGAAATGACATTTCAGTAAAAAGAGAACTTTTTACAAATACATTTTTACAAAAAAGACATGTTTTTCCTTTCTTTGCAAACAAAACATTGGCATTTCAAATTTCCAAAGCCTGGTGAAAATTTCAGTTCCACAATTACTGCCTTTCATGGGCTCGTTCAGATGATATGACTCTGTGTGGCTACCCGTGGCATAAAGAGAAGCAGGGTGTGCCCTTGCTCCTGCTCACCTGGTGCTTTGTTCCCACTTTCACATCATCACATGGTGGCAGAACTTTGTAATTGCCCTCATAAACCACTCAATTAGGGATTAGGTTGACCATTTCATCCTCACATGACTATAGTGTGATTCAGACATTATGTTGTGCAAGTGTACAGATGTCTGCACACTCATACATGTGTTTGTGTGAATGACTGTACTCATGTTCATTTTAAAAATGAACCTGGATACAGGCCCTTCAAATGCATGGTATAGATAAGAAGTGTACTTCTGTACCTGCATTGAATATAACATGTGAATGACTGAACCTGTGGACAGATCTGTACATGTGTGTACACTGTACACTCATTGTATGAGTGCTGACCATAATGTGTGAATGGGCCTTATGTTGTAGTGGGAAGGTGCACTAAGTGGGCAGCAGTGCCCTTACTTTTCTTTGTGCTATGGGCAGCTGTGCATGAAATGGATCCACCAAAACAGCCAGCTCTGATGAAACCAACTCAAAACTTTTCAAGTGTCCTGGCCATAGAGAACAATGGGGAAATTGAAATGCCCCATTGTTCCCCATGGGTAGATAACATGGGTAGATGCCTAGAGATGCCATACTTTGTTGGGTGGTAGGGCATGATGGATGCTACTTACCACCCAACCCACAAAGGAAATGGGCAAGTGGATGATTTTAAATAAATTTTTTAACATTTTCTCCAAACCCCCATAGGCTCCTTGAGGGGTTTGGGGAAAAGGTTAAAAAAATTGATTAAAATTGCCTGCTTGCCCATTTCTTTTGTGGGTTGGGTGGTAGGTAGCAACCATCATGCCATACCACCCAATCCACTTTATTGTCCCTAGGTGCTACCCATGAGAAACAATGAGGTGTTTTTGAGTTCCCCATTGTTTCCTATGGCTAGAACAGTTTTGCATTGCAATTTGCAATGCATTTTACATCCCTGCCTTGAAAAAGACTGCAGAAGTACACAGTAAAAGGGAATCTGTTGCTCCCAAAATAGAACATACATTTCAAACACTGTCCAAAAATGGCCAGAAAGGAGTCACTGACCCAGAATCCACTTCCAGTAACAGTACCTGCACTGCAGTAATATCACTGGCACAAGTTGCTTACACACATGCAACTATGACTCTTAATATGTTACATCCTAGCATTGCCACAGTTGCCACAGTAGCACACTTAGAAGCAAGCATAGCATAAGCTCAACCAGAGCAGCCACATTTTGACTGAGTACACCTTGGAATGCACATTTTAGAGGAGATCAGAGCACTGAATGAAGCACAACTTTGTCTCTACTCAAGGCCAGACAGGGAGCTCATCACAGCAATCACCAAGAAATGTTACACACATTATAAATCTCTCTCTCTCTCTCTCTCTCTCTCTCTCTCACACACACACACACACACACACACACACACACACACACACACATATCCCAGAACAACCCCCAGTTCGGTTTGGGGTCAGGGGTTTGATCATGACCCAGCAACGCAGAAGCCCAGTGGGCATGTGTGGCAGCCTCCAAAATGGCCACTGCCACCACGGATGACAGGCCCAGAATAGGTCAAAAACTGCCTGAACCGGGCGTATTTGTAACAAAGGAGGCCGGTGGGAGGAGGAGAAACCTCCAGAAACACACACACACACACCACAGCTGCGGAGACGCCCCTGGAGCAGGAGACGGAGAGTTTTCAGACTTTAAAAAATAATAATAATTGAATTCTCAAACCTGACCTGGGGGTTGTTTGCCTCAAGATCGGGCCAAACAGGGGCAGGTTCAATTTGAGGCCAGTTCAATGTCGAGCCCTCGAGCTGGGCATGTTTGGCATTTATCCAGTTCAATACCAAACCTATATGCACACCCCTAACACACACACACACACACACACACACACACAGCTGCCACTGTCCATTTCGCACCACAAGACTATCTCACAAACAATACAAACCTCAACCAAAGAAAGGCAGGCACTCAAGTTCTGCCTTTGTCAATCTGAGATCCAGCAAAACCAGCTAGCAGCAGTAGCACAGCATATTATAATCATCCACCAAGTGAGAAAAGAAAACTACAAAATCAAGCCTTGCTTGCTTGATTCCTTTCTCTCCTGATGCATCCACTTCAAGAGACTAGCTCTCTCTGCTACCAATCCCTTTGAATACAGTTTGAAATTCCCTCCAGAAGTGTTCCCCCTCCCCCTTGCTCCCCCCCCCACCAATAGGGGCACAGTTGCCCATGACAACATTTGATGTATGATTCCTTCCCTTGTTACTATTGGATAGGCTCTGCTCAAGTTGGTGGGAGAACTGTGTCAAGAAACTCAATACCTTTGGTCTTTCACCTGAGGGAATCCTCTCTGTGGGTTTGGGCAGGGCCAAAGAACATATTAAACAAAGGATCTGGGATACTGAGTTTCAGAAAGACCTGTCAAAGACATCTCAGTCATTCTACCTGCTCAATGGTGGAATGAGAACTCTCCCAGCAGATTATCTATTTCTCCTTACTTTCCCCAAACATAGATGGGCCTTTTTGAGGGCGCTTCAGAATTTTTAGCTGGTAAATACAGTAGAATTCCAATTGAGAAGAGATATTGCCCCTGTAACTCTGACGAGATTTAATCAGTTGCACATGTGCTCCTGTGGTGTGTCTTTTATATACACCTTAGACAAAGGTTAATTGACCCTCTTTTACATAATCTGCCAGGTTGATCAGATGAATTCTACATCAGATATGTAGAATATGTAGAAAGCTTATAGATGTCACACACACACACAGAGTTGCAAAATTCTGTTGTTCTGCAATACAAGTTCGTTACACTCTGCTCGCTAATGGTTAGATCCAATGTATAGTTATGTTATTAATATGGCTATGTTTAAAATTTCATATTGTTTTAGATGTTGTGTTATTGGTAAAAGACCATAATAAAGATTGACTGACTGATTTTTATGATAAAAAGCCAATCAAGAAGCAAGGAGATCACAAGCCAATTGGTAGCCAATGGCAGAAAACCAATCAGCAAGGGAAAAACAGCCCTCTAAAATGGCGGAAAGTTGAAACATTCTGATTGAAACAGGGTTCTTCTGTTCCAATATCAAAACAGGCCTTTATTTGAAGCTCAAATCACCCAAAATGGCCGTTTCAATTCAAAACGTTCCAATCACGAAACATTCTGCACATCCCTAGTCCAAACTGGCCCCAAATTTACACTGAAATTTAAAATAAAATCATATTGATTTTTAAAAAGTGGCCCCCGCTCAGGAGCTAAACTAGCCTCCCCGCGTCTGACGTCAGACGCGGGGGGCATGTCAGGGTCGGCGGCCCAAGTTCTTTGAACCCGTTGGCCCAATGGTGGCTCCACCCCTGCTCTACATGTGCTCCCAATACTTGTTTAAACAGGAATCGTGAGTGCATGTAGAGGGGCAGTTCAGATGAACAGCCTTCTCACATGATTAAAGCACATGCTGAGAATGTGTCAGGACATTCCCTACTAACATCATAGTGGCTGTGCTCTCAGCATGACTCTATCCTTATTGCATGTACCCACAGGTGTCTCATCCTAACCAGCCCAGTGTGTTTTATGACCAGGTGAATAAGAAAATTCCCCTTTCTTGGTGGATGACACACAGAGCATTAGCAATATCACTAAAGCAAAGTGTAGGAAATATTCCCTTAAAATGGTCCAGGAATATATTTTTACCTGAAGGGTTACTGCCCTGTCCCCCCACTTCAAAAACCAAACAGAGTCTTGCATTAGTATGACTTGTCCACTGCACATAGTGGACCAGTGAAGTATGAGCATCCAATGCAAATCAGACCTGTTTCAAAAGCTCCATGCAAAATATGTTAAATAAAATTTGTTACATAAAATAGACATGCCTCTAAAGCTAACACTTCCTTCTCAGATGAACTTTGGACAAAGTGCTCAATTGTTTCTCTCATCTAAGTGAACTGCCAAATTCCACTCCTCCCCGCTTTGGTATTTTAATAATTCTCCTACCACTAGCCAAGCATGTGGGGGAAATCCTTCAATTGTGTAATGGTGATCATTACATGATTTAATTAAGAGCTAAGCTTTGCTTCTCATGGAACCACGATTTGTTCAGACTAATTTGAAAGCCCAGATGGAGTATTACTAAATACAGGTGGGGATTGCGTAGCTTTCTATTGCTAGGCTGGATTATATAGAAAGAGATCAAAGTTTAGGGTACAGCACACAAATACATTATTGAACAAAAGGCCCTGTGCTTCATGTAGAAGCCATTTGGGATCATAAGAAAGGGAGCTCATGCTGTGGAGAAGTCTGGTATAGGAAAGGGAATAGTGATTAAACTAGAAAGGCCAGATTGGGATGGCTGTTTCCCTGCCTGCCTGGGGCTGCAACTAGGCTGAACAGAAACAGACTCCCCCATCCTAGCTTTGTAGTCCTGTTAGTGGGCAATGAAAAAAGGCCCCTAACCTTCAACACTACACGGGTGAAGTTTTGCATATCTTACCAATATAGTAGGATGCAAGCTGTGGAGTTGCAAGTGGGGAAATGTCAACATTGTGTGTGTGCTGGAAGCAATTTAGGGGGTATTAGCAATAGTTGTACTTGTACCCATTTTCCTATTATTCTTCTCTGGGTGGCAGGAAGCTGTCCAGACTAGGGTTGTGCATTTTGGTTTTTTTTCTGTTTTGCTTTTGGCCCAAATCCAAAACACCCACATTTTGTTCTTTGTTCAAAATCAGACAATCTGAAACACCCCAATTCTGCTCTTGGTTCGAAATTGCAAAATCCGAATCTGAAACGTTTTGGATTTTAAAAAATGGCCCCAGGGAAAAACTAGTGGGTGGGGGTGGCAGTGCCGAATGGGTGGAAACTACCACCCAAATTTCAGAGGAATTGGGCAAAGGGCTGGTTTTTGGTGAATTTTTGAAGTATAGGATTTTTCCCATAGGGAAGAATGGAGGTTTCAGCAAAAGTATAGCTTCATGTTGGGGGGAAAGGGGTGGCCCAGAGCAGAGTAGGGTGGGTGGTAGTGCCTAGTGGGGGCAAGGAAGCTGCCAGAATTATTTCAAAGGAATTAGGCAGAAGGCTGATTTTTAAAGATGTAATGGAGTTTGTGCGTCTCTAAAGTTCTTCCCCATAGGGAATGATGGACCTCCATAATTCCTGCCCCATAACTGCATTTCGGGGGCACCAGGGTGGCCCAGAGCGAGTGGTGGTGTAGAGCACAGAGGGTGCCAAACACCCCCATGGGTTTTTAACCCATGGGTTACTGGGTTCTGTTGTTTCTGAGATGTTTTGAGTGTAGATTCAGATTCTCTGGTAGCATATGAGAGTGGATTCATGGTTTGTCATTGAAAATCTCATATGCTACCAGAGAATCTACACTCAGAACACCTCAGAAACAACAGAACCTAGCTAGCACCCCATGGGTTAGCAACCCATGGGGGTGGTTGGCATCCTATGTGCACTACACCACCACTCACTCCCGGCCACCCCAGTGCCCCCCAGGTGAACCTCCATTATTGCCAGGGGTGGGACCTTAAAGAAGCATAAACTTCAACAATTCCTAAGAAATCTGCCCTTTGCCCTATTCCTTTGCAATTTGGGTTGTGGCAAGCACCCCTTGGGGCACTGCCACCCAACCCACTGTTTTGCCTCCAGGCCCCCTTTCTGCCCCAAATCTGCCCCAAAGACATGTCAACTTCAGAAATTCTTTAAAAATCAGCCCTTTTCCCAATTCCTTTGGAATCTGGGTGGCAGCAGGCACCCATTGGGGCACTACCACCTGAACAACTCTTCTGCCCTTGAAGCCCCCTTTCTTCCCCCAATCCACCCCAAATAACATCAACATCACACATCAACAACAGCAGAGCTCTGGAAAAAATCAGGCAGATTTCCAAAGGTCATGCACATCCACATCCCCCCCAATCAAAATGCAATTGATCTACACACAACAGTGTGAAACAACAACAATGAAATGCACACTGCCCCACTGGCCAATGATGGTAAACGCACACTGCCCCACTAGCCAATGAGGGTAAAATTTACCCTTACATTTGCTTAAAAAGAATAAGGAGGCAATTGCCAGCAGATCAGCCCATGCTTTCGCTGGCCAATCTGCGGGCTGGAAGGGCTGGAAATTCAAACAGATGTCAAAACTCAAAATGGAGACTGAAGGAGAAAGACTTTTTGCGATTGCAAAATGGAGTTCCAAAACAGCTGAAACAACAAAACGTTTTGTATCCAAAACAGGGACATTTCGTTTTGGTTACAAAATTTTCTGTTTTGAGCATTGGGTGTTTTGTTTTGGCTACATAACAGCCAAAATGGCCTGTTTTGTGCACAAAAAGTTTTGTATCCAAAACGAAACGCACATCCCTAGTCCAGACAGCAGCTGCAGTGGCCACAACAGCAGTAACACTACCATTCTGCCTTGGAATATTTTCAGGGCAAGAAGCACTATCCTGTTCCATTCCTCTGCTTATCCAGAGTGAGGGCAGTGCGATAAAGAAAGCAGTTCTTTCATCCTGAATGGGCTTTGTTTGCTTTCAATGAGATGGTAACAAACCCAAATCTGATTGTAGCTCAGCAACAATAACAAATGCTTTCTGCAATATATCAAAACAATCCTGAGCACAATAAACATTACACAAGAAGTCAATAAAACATAGGAACTCAAGAAGTTGCCATATACTGAGTCAGACCATTGGTCTATCTACAGTAGCTCAGTATTGTCTTCACAGACTGGCAGCGGCTTCTCCAAGGTTACAGGCAGAAATCTCTCTGAGCCCCTGTCTTGGAGATGCCAGGGAGGGAACTTGGAACCAACAAAGCAGCAAAGTTGCAGAATTAAAATCCAAAGATGGATCATATGTTGGCAGATATCAAAAAGGCATGGGGAAATTTAAAAAGGTATTTACCTGGTGCCAAAAAGTGTAGGCACCAGGCAGGCTTCTTTGGAGTGAGAATATCATAATCAGGATGCAACCATGAAGATGACGATTACTGGTCCATTTGTAAAACTACAGCCAATAATGGAAGTGAAATGTTCTGCCAGATTTGTCGCCCCTGGTGGCTAAGTGGAAGCATTACTAAGCATTGACCTTCAAGGGAGGGAGTATCCTCCAAGATGTACGGACACCAAGAGAAAAATGAAGCATCAGTCTCAGGGGTGGAGGGAGGTCAGCGGTGGCCCAGTTGCCACTGTGGCTCCCTGACATCAGATACAGGGAGTATTTAGCCATACCCCAAATCTGACATCAGATGTGGGGGTGTGGTTTAGTTCCCGAATGGGGCCACGCGTTGGCAACACAGGCCTTTTAAAGGCAGGGAGAGCCTCTCCGGCCGTGCTGCCAATGTCGCGCAGGCCGATCTAACTCCTGAACAGGGTTATGTGACCCCATTCAGGAGCTAAATCTGCCTGTGCTGCATTGGCAGCATGGCCAGAAACAGCCCTCCCTGCCTTTAAAAGGACACAGGGCCCCATCTGGGAGCAAAATAACCACACGTCTGATGTCAGACGTGGGGTGTGTGTATGGGGCACAAGGTGAGACCTTTGAGGGGCAGCAGCCCTGGTTCTTTGAACCTGTTCACCCAATGGTGGCTCCTGATCAGTCCGACTTGTGATTTTTGGTGTGGGTTCAGTATCTACAATTGCTATGCAACAGGCAGGGCTGTCCCTAGGGTGCTGTGGGGCTGGGGGTGAATCAGCATGTGTGGGGCCACCTGAACATTTCAAATAAATAAATAATATACATTTTATGTAAAACCAAGACACAAATATACACAGTTTAACACATTTGCATTCCAAACTTGAATTCCAAAATTCACGTTGGAAAGTACCATACCATCATCCATCCAAACTTTTTACAGAATGCCCACTGCTCCTCCATTTCAAAGGGAGGAAAAATCAATCAAATTAAACATTATCCTGCACACACACATACCGTGACACATACAGAATTTTTAACTTGTGGGTTCTTGAGGGCACAAACAGCAACAGAACTCACAAGAATGTAATCATAAAACAAGAATATTTATGCAAATATGCATTAGCAGAAACATTTCAATATGCAACTTAACATATTCCCACCCCACATATTTCTTTACCCACTCCTGCTTCTGTCTCTAAAGGACCCAGTATTTAAGAAACTGAATTTGAAAGAATGTAAAGATGTAAAAACAAAAACAAAAAGGCGGGGGAGGGGGAGATTGGGGTGTTTGTTGCTTTTTAATGCAATTTGGGGGCTGGGTGGGAAAGAGGACCCACCATTCAGAAAAGCAGGCAAGAAGTTGGAGCTGCTTTGCATTAATCTTGCATTGTTGCAATAAGTGTTCTGTTGTTTCTTATGTATTCTGAGTGTGGATTCTATGATAGCAAATGAGATTTTCAATGAGACACCATGAATCCACTCTAATATGCTATCATAGAATCCACACTCAATACCTCAGAAACAAGAGTTAGAAACCCATGGGGGTGGTTGGCACCCTATGTGCACTACACCACCACTCGCTCTGGGCCACCCCAGCACCCCCCATGTGCACTTATGGGGCTGCTGAAAGCTCCATTATAACGTATTATGAGGAGAAACCTTAAAGACATGTAAACTTCGACAATTAACCAAAAATCAGCCCTCTGCCCAAATCCTTTGAAAAAATTCAGGTAGCTTCCCTGCCCCTACCCAGCACTACCACCAACCCCACACCACTCTAGGCCACCCCTTTCCCCCCGACGTGAAGCTATACATTTGCTGACACCTCCATGCTTCTTTATGGAGAAAAACTTTAAAGACGCGTAAACATCAAAAATCACTTAAAAATCACCTCTTTGCCCAATTCCTTTCAAATAATTCTGATAGCTTCCTTGCCCACCATAAGAACTACCACCCACCACACTGCACTCTACAACACCCCTTTCCCCCCGACGTGAAGCTATACATTTGCTGCAATCCTAATTATTCTCCTATGAGGAATTCGAAAATACTTTAACAATTCACCAATAATCAGAGGAGTGTCCAATTGCCTTGGGATTTTTTGGGTGGTAGGCACCCCTGTCTGTCTACCACCCACCCTGCTTTTGTGCCCCTAGGTGGTCCACAATAGGGTATATGGACTGGTTTGTATCCCATTATACTCTATGAGAAAAATAATTAAAAATATTTCAAATATTCATAAAAATCATAGAGGTGTCTGATTGCTTCAGGGTTTACATGGTTGTTGGCACCCATGGGTGCTCCATAATAAGCAATAATGGCCTGGTTCGAGTCCCATTATATCCTATGAGAAAAAAATAAAAACAATTTTCAAAAATTCATAAAAAATCGTACGAGTGTCCGATTGCTTTGGGGTTTGGGTGACAGGTACTCCTGGGTGTCAGCTACCAGCCTACCAATTTTCAGGTGTCCAAACTGATCCAAACCGGTCCAGATCCAAACCGAACCCGGGGTGGTTCGGACAAAACCAAAACCGAACCACCCCCTCCTGGTTTGGACCCGGTTCAGATCCGAACCGAACCGGGTAAACCGGTTTTGTGCACATCCCTAGGGAGGACAGGAGGGTTTGATACATTTGGGGGAAAGACCAACAGAGAGGGAACACTGGAGGCTGCTGTCAAGGGAATGGGAGATAAAAGTACTAAGGCCCCTCTGGGCTTACATCTGGCCCCTCTGGGCTTGTGTCACCATCTTGCCCTGACGAGGAGCTGCCTGTCAGCCTGCTGTCTTCAGAAGCCTGACAACCAACACCTGTGTCGGCCAGCAGTCCTTTGTGGCAGAGGGGGCTGCTGGGAAGCTTTAAGACTCATAAATCTTGCTGAAGACACACTGGCAGCATGGCCGGCGGCTTGCCTGTAGGCGGCCGCCGAAGCCAGCCGCCAAAGGGGGCCAGCCTTTGGGGCCGGGCCTTCGGGGGTGGGACTGAGGGCTGGGGGATGGTTGTTTTCTGGGTGGGTGGATTTTTTGGGGCTAAGTGTTGTTTTTACTACCCTGAGTTGTGCCAGGCCTAGTTAGTGAGATGTGTTTGGTCTCTCCTGAGGGGGATGATGCAGGGGGTGCGCCTGGCAGCCTTGGGGCAGCTATTGCTGTAGTGGTGGGGAATAGAAGAATTGGTGCTGGCAGAACAGCTGGCCATTACAGGGGAAGAGAAATTAGTAATTTAGTAACTATTTCTACTTCCAACTGTTCTGACAACTCTCAGGCCTTGGGGAGCAGCACCAACTACCCACAGAGCCTGACCTTGCTCCTTTGTAATGCCAGGTCAGTTCAAAACAAAACCGAAATTGTTCATTATCTGATCATGGATGAGGGAGCTGACCTGGCATGTATAACTGAGACCTGGTTGGGGGAGGCGAGTGGCCCAGTGTGGGCTCAGCTTCTCCTTCCAGGTTACTCTGTTGTGGAGCAGGCTAGGGGAAGTGGGCGGGGGGGTGGAGTGGCTGTGGTCCATAAAAATACTATCTCCCTTACCAGGGCCCCTGTGAGACAGTTGACCTATATCGAGTGTGTATTCTTGAGGCTGGGAACAAGGGATAGATTGGCGATTCTGTTGGTGTACCGTTCAACCCGCTGCCCAACTGACTCCCTAACTGAGCTGGTCGCGGAGTTGGTGTTGGAGTCTCCTAGACTTTTAGTGCTGGGGGACTTCAATATCCACATTGGGACTGGCTTGTCTGGTGCAGCTCAGGAGTTCATAGCAGCCATGACAACTATGGGCCTATCCCAATTAATTTTTGAGCCAACTCATGTTGCCGGCCACACACTGGATTTGGTCTTCTGTTCGGATCGGGGGGGGGTTCCGTGGTTGGGGGATCCGGTGGTTATCCCATTGTCATGGACGGATCACTACATGGTTAAGGTTGGCATCACGGTCACAATCCACCCCTTCAGGGGTGATGGACCTATTAGGATGGTCCGCCCAAAAAGGCTGCTGGACCCAGCAGGTTTCCAAAAGGCCTTGGAGGGTTTCGATGTTGGTGCGGCCTGTGATTCTGTTGATGCCCTGGTGGGAACTTGGAATAGAGAACTCACCAGGGCAGTAGATATTACCGCTCCTAAGCGTCCCTCCAGGCCTGCTTCTAAGATGGCCCCCTGGTACACGGAGGAGTTGCAGGGGATGAAGCGGCTTGGTAGGTGACTGGAACGCAAGTGGAGGAGAACTCGGCTCGAATTTGACAGGATGCAGCATAGAACCCATTTGAAGACCTATGCAGTGGCAGTGCACGTGGCAAAAAAGCATTTTTGGTCGGCGCACATTGCATCTGCGGGTTCACGTACGGCAGAGTTATCCCGGGTGGTGAGGAGTATAATCTCTGCTCCTTCTGCCTCATATCAGCTCCCAGAAACACTCTGCTGTGACGCCTTTAGTGGGTTCTTTGCGAATAAAATCTCCTGTATTCGGGCCGACTTGGACTCCACTATTTCTGCAGGGTCTGTGAGGGAGGTATCCAGCAATCCCTCTTGCAGTGTTAGGTTGGATAAGTTTCAATCTGTGACTCCTGATTACGTGGACAAGCTGCTTGGAGCGGTACGGCCTACCACTTGTTCTCTGGATCCTTGCCCAACCTGGCTGCTTCGATCTAGCGGAGAGATTGCTGGAGATGGCCTAGTTAATATCATAAATGCATCGCTGGGGGAGGGTAGGGTGCCTCCTTGTTTGAAGGAGGCAATAGTTAGACCTCTTCTTAAGAAGCCTACCCTGGATCCCTCAGCGATGGATAGTTATAGGCCAATCTCCAATCTCCCCTGGGTGGGCAAGGTAATCGAGAGGGTGGTGGCTAACCAGCTCCAAGCAGTTTTGGAGGAAACTGATTATCTAGACCCATTTCAAACTGGCTTTAGAACGGGCTATGGGGTTGAGACAGCCTTGGTCGGCCTGATGGATGACCTTTACCGGGGAATCGACAGAGGGAGTGTGACTCTGTTGGTCCTCTTGGATCTCTCGGCGGCGTTCGATACCATCGACCATGGTATCCGTCTGGGTCGCCTGGAGGAGTTGGGAATAGGGGGCACTGCTTTGCAGTAGTTCCGTTCCTATCTCTCGGGTAGATCCCAGATGGTGGAGCTTGGTGACAGTCGCTCCTCAAAGCAGGAGCTATTATATGGAGTCCCTCAGGGCTCCATTCTGTCACCAATGCTTTTTAATATCTACATGAAACCGCTGGGTGAGGTCATCAGGAGATTTGGTGCTGGGTGTTATCAGTATGCTGATGACACCCAAATCTACTTCTCCTTTTCATCTTCAGGAAATGGCACTCATTCTTTAAATGCCTGCCTACAGGCAGTAATGGGCTGGATGAGGGAGAACAATTTGAGGCTGAATCCAAGCAAGACGGAGGTGCTCATTGTGGGGGCTCAGAATCTGAGGCGTGAGTTAGATCTCCCTGTGCTGGATGGGGTTACATTCCCACAAAAGGAGCAGGTGCGCAGCTTGGGAGTACTCCTGGACCCAGGCCTCACCCTGGTATCTCAGGTGGAGGCCGTGGCCAGGAGTGCTTTCTATCAGCTTCGGCTGATTCAACAGCTGCGTCCATTCCTTGAGGAGGATGACCTCAAAACAGTGGTGCACCAGCTGGTAACCTCCCGGCTTGACTATTGCAATGCGCTCTACGTGCGGCTGCCTTTGTACGTAATTCGGAAACTTCAATTAGTTCAGAATGCGGCAGCCAGATTGGTCTCTGGGGTAACCAGGAGAGACCATATTACGCCTATTTTGAAACAATTGCACTGGCTGCCGATATGTTTCCGGGCAAAATACAAAGTGCTGGTGATTACCTTTAAAGCCCTGAATGGCTTAGGCCCAAGTTACCTTAGAGAGCGCCTTCTTCTGCGTGATCCTCACCACACATTAAGGTCATCTGAGGAGGTCCGGCTCCAGTTACCACCAGCTCGTCTGGTGGCGACTCAGAGGCGGGCCTTCTCTATAGCTGCTCCGGGGCTGTGGAATGCGCTGCCTGCGGAAATCCGTAATTTGAATTCTCTATTAGCCTTCAGGAGAGCCCTTAAAACGTATTTGTTTGGCCTGGCCTTCCAGGGTTTTTAAAAATTTTAACATGATTTGGGGGCTTTTAATTACTGTAAATTGTTTAATTGCTGTTTTAAAATGTTTTTAAATTGTTAATTGCTATACTGTTTAATTTGTTTTAGCTTTTTATTGTTTTAGTGGTTTGTTTTAATTGTAAACTGCCCTGAGCCATTTTGGAAGGGCGGTATATAAATCAAATAAATCAAATAAATAAATAAATAAATAAAATAATAAGGACCCTTTCAATCATGCCCCACCCCCCACCCTGGGCTTTATGATAGGGAATCCACCTTCACTTTTAAAGGGGAATTCTCACCAGATTATCTTTTACAAGTATTTTCCCAAACTGGCCCATGAACCGGTTTTTAGAACCAGGGCTGGTCCGGTTCAAACTGGATGTTTGAACTCAGACCTCCTGAACCAGGCTGGTTTGATTCGAAATGCAGCTTGAATCAAGCCAGCTCGCACATCCCTATCACCCATCACTACCAAAGGTTACTACTAGTTACTATTGTACATGAAGGAAATTTCATGAATATGAATGGCAATGGAGCCACTTTTACCTAGCAGCTAGCTTCAGAGGTGTTGCTTTGAGCCCTCACTAGAACTAGTAGTCTCTCTGAGCCCTGGATTTCTCAGTCCAAAACCTTCACATTTATAATCTATAAAGTAAAAGATATATGTATGACATGGAGCCTGATATTCATGTCTCACTAAGCTTTTAAATTGCCTGCATTACACATACATTAAGTTGCAAAAGACAGGCTGATGATTTTAAACTAGAAAACCTCTGAAGGGTCTGTCTTTTTATGAAAAATGAAGCAAATGAAAGGATATTATATCAGCTAGGATGGTGAATGTGGAAATAAGAGCTCTGCCAACTCTGGCAGCTTTTTAAAAGGCCTTAAAATCACATCTGTTCAACCAGGCTTTTAATTAGATTATAAATTCATAAATTGTTTTAAGCCATTTTAAATGGTTTCTATTTTTTTAAAAAATATTGTTGTTTTAAATGTTTATTATTTTGAATTTTTTTGTTGCTTTAAGATGTAAACCACCTAAATACATGAGTTGAGGAGGTATATAAATGCATCAAATAAATAAAAGTGAAGATATTATTGTTTCAGGCTCTTAGAAAAAATTTACAAGCATAAACATTTTAATAAAATGTTGCCCAAATATATTGTGAGATGACATCTCAACTCCACTGAAGTCACGATTTCATCACTTGTGATGATCATTATATTTCAAGAGATGCCCAAATCTGTGTACACACACATACAAAGTTGTAGAGAGAACTGTGAGAAACTAAATGCTGAAATACCCCTAGCATTTCCTTTCAGTGATCTGAGTGGAGGCTCCAACCTACGCTTTGGGAAGTGAAGAGACCTGTCTGTTAAATTCTAGTGCTGTTACCAATGAGACTTGCAAGATTCTTTATGCCCCACTTTTCAATGTACAACCATGTGCTTCATAATTTATTTATCCCCATGCCAGTCCTGAAGTAGTTTAGGCTTAAAGGTAATTATTTCCTTAGTGAATTCCACAGAAGAGAGGGATTTGAGATTAAATCCAACATACTGTTGGGCCAGGTTTGGCTTAAAAATGGAACGTTGGCCTGAAAATGTTTTTTAAAAAAACACAAAAAACCCACTTATGCAGGGTTCCACATGCTCAACAACATGTTTAAACTAGGTCACTGGTGCCTGAACATGAAACAATGGCATGTCAGAATATGTGGCCTTGGATACCTGCATAATTGCCACTACCACATATTATGTCTGTAGCTTCTCTAAGATGTGAAAAATGTGAAGTGTGTTAATGGAGAACTTGATCATGACACTCATCCTTTTACATTTTAGTGGCAGCAACTTCTGATGTAACTTCTGAAATAAGTGGCTGACATCCAGACAAACACTGTACTAATGCAAGAATGTTGTGTTAGCTTATTCCACTAAATTGGAAGCTTCCAGTACAATGGGGTTGCCTGCACAACCTGCTGTGTGCCTCCTGCTATGAAACCTCTTCCTCAGACACTACATATTGCAGGGAATAATGCAAATCTGCTGTCCTTCTTACATAAGTGCAGGGTTGATGCAAGCGGAATAAGTGTGCAAGAGACTGAGCAAATTTAAGCAAATTTAATTATCTACTCTACACAACCACATTGAGTGTGTGCATCTTTGTTCATTCCACTCTAGTGCAGCATTCGTCTAGATTGTCAGTCAGTGATTTCTGGCCCACTGTGATCAGATCATCAGAGAATGTGAGAGTTGAGGGCTTCTAGTCCATCCCCTGCTCATTACAAGACACTGCTGCAGCATCCTTGAGAGAGGGCCATCCATTCACTGTCTCATTAACCTCTAGTGAAGAAGAGTCCACCACGAAATCTGCTGCCTGAATCTGCTTCTTTGTAATTTCAACCTATTTGTTCCAGTCCTGTCCTCAGGATCAGGAGAGAAAAATTGAACTCTTCCTTCTACATGACAGTGCTTCATATTTTTGAAGATGGCTATCATATCCCCCTCATATTGACAGGAGAGAGAACCTAGGATCTCTCTCCCCCACTTCCCCCCTCCTGGTTCAGACGTAATACAGAATCATAATCCACACCCCCTCCTCCATTCTCCTGTCCATGTTCAGTCATGCAGAGAGGCAGGACAGCTGGCTGTGTGAACTTTCTTCTTTCCAGAAGGGCAGCCTGCATAGCCAGTCAGGCTGGCGTGTGGGAGGAGCTTTCTCCCTCAACTCCAGTTCTGTGGGGCCCGAACTGCGGTGCCAATGTTCGGATGTAATGCTGGCAACGCAGAAATGGAGTTTGTGGTGGTGAAACTCCACTCTGACCAAATGGTCAGAGTGGTATTTAGCAAGGGACACCATGGATCACTTTCCCCTGAAAACTCAATTTTCATGAATTTGGACATTCTTGTTAGGAAACTGGAGGTGAAGGAACCTCCGGTTTCCTTTTAAGTCTGAACTGGGCCTATCTATTTCTCTCGGGGCAGGTTCAGATGACCACCCAAAAGTAAGTACAAAAGGAACTAGGGGCTCCTGGCAAATGCACACTCCTGGCATGAGCTGGAAGTAGTGTGCATTTCATGTTGTGTAAAGCCATTAATATCAGTCAACCTGACATTCTTAACCAACATTTGAATTTGGCTTGAGAATGTTGGGAGGTGGCGGGGAGCCAACATTCTCCACTCAACATTGGCAGCTTCACATGAAACAATATACAAGCTACTTCTGGCTCACACCAGGAATGCCAATTGTCTGAACCTCCCCATAATGAACTGAAACATAGTTCCCATTCATTCTTCTTCAGAATGTGAGGTTGGATATTTGAACTGTAATATTCATTATTTCATTTCCCTAATGAAGCTCTAATACCAATTTTAAACAGCAGGTGCTGCTTTTTTCTACCAGTTACTGACTTCAGTGGACTCTATGTTTTTGTATTTATTTTTTATTATATGAAGCATTTACAAAATTCTAAGTTCAGTCTAGGTCATATGCCCTCTAGTGACTTGGCATGCACCTGACATCTTTAAGGGCCTGAAGAACAAAAATATCCCCCTGCAAGAATCCCCCGCTCCAAAAAAACAAAATAAAACCCACAACTCTAGTACATAGGAACATAGGAAGCTGCCATATACTGAGTCAGACCATTGGTCTATCTAGCTCACTATTGTCTTCACAGACTGGCAGCAGCTTCTCCAAGGTTGCTTGCAGGAATCTCTCTTAGTCCTGTCTTGGAGAAGCCAGGGAGGGAACTTGAAACCTTCCACTCTTTCCAGAGTGGCTTCATCCCCTGAGGGGAATATCTTGCAGTGCTCACACATCAAGTCTCTCATTCAGATGCAACCAGGGCAGACCCTGCTTAGCTATGGGGACAAGTCATGCTTGCTACCACAAGACCAGCTCTCCTCTTATAGGGTAGATTATAGGTTTCTTTAAAGGGAAAATAATTAAAACATCTTTACTCAAGCCACCTTAATTTTGTTTTCTACTACTTTATATCAGAAGATCCCAGCAACAAAGACCATGATTGCACGGAGAATATAAGAGAAAGCTCTCAATAAAGAAAGTAATGCAAACAAGTTAATGGAAGCGTTACTCAAAGAACTTACTAATAACACTAGTCATCATCATGATCGCCATCAATGATTGGGTACTTGTGCTGAATCAATATATTTTGTTTGAGCAGAGAGAGTAAAAATCTATATCTCTTGTGCTTGGCAGTAAAATCACTCTGGCTATTCATTCAGGACACCTGAGAGATTGCTTTGGATGACAGGAATTAAAGTTGTCAAATGTGGATGTCCAGGTAATAAAATAGCCCATTTCACATGTCGATGTGGTGCTTGGCCTGCTTTTGCCTACTGACCTGGAACATCATTTGCAGTTGCAGAGAGTACGTGCTCACTGGGCAAATTGCCACATGTGCACTGATGAATACCAAACTCTCTCTCTCTCTCTTTCTCCCACCCCCACTCTGAGTGTATTTTGTTCTCTTTACAAAATTTAGTCAGTCTAAACTTTACTGGGAACAACATATATTTTGCGACAATATCTATAATAATAACAACAATATTGATAATAAGATTCAGCCATCTCAGGTCCTTGTTAAGGACTTGATGTCTGGATAAAACATACCAGTCAACTGTCTGACTGTGTAAATAATAATAATAATAATAATAATAATAATAATAATAAAAATAATAATAATAATAATAATAATCCGGTTATCAGATACACCGCAGGAATAATAGACTGGACCCAAGCAGAGCTAGAGACGCAGGATCGTAAGTCCAGGAAAATTATGACCATCAATCATGCTCTGCACCCCCACAGTGATGTAGATAGGCTATACCTCCCTCGCAGCTCAGGTGGAAGAGGAATGCTGCAAGTCCATCAAACAGTAGAAGAGGACAAAAGAGGCCTTGAAGAATATATAAAGGACAGTGAAGAAGATGCACTTCAAATGGTCAATAACGCAAAACTATTCAACACCAATGAAAGAAAGCAGGCCTACAAGAAAGAACAAGACAAGAACCGAGCAGAAAAATGCAAAAATAAGCCACTGCATGGTCAATATTTGCACAATATAAGTGGAAAATCAGACATCACCAAGACCTGGCAATGGCTTAAGAATGGCAACTTGAAGAAAGAAACAGAGGGTTTAATACTGGCTGCACAAGAACAGGCACTAAGAAAAAATGCAATAAGAGCAAAAGTCAAAAAATCCACAACAAACAGCAAGTGCCACCTTTGTAAAGAAGCAGATGAAACAGTGGACCACCTAATCAGCTGTTGTAAAAAGATCGCACAGACTGACTACAAACAAAGGCATGACAAGGTAGCAGGGATGATACACTGGAACAGCTGCAAAAAATACAAGCTACCTGTAGCCAAAAATTGGTGGGACCATAAAATTGAAAAAGTTGAAGAAAATGAAGATGTAAAAATATTATGGGACTTCCGACTACAAACAGACAAACATCTGCCACACAATACACCAGATATAACTGTAGTTGAGAAGAAAGAAAAACAAGTTAAAATAATCGACATACCTGTAGCAATACCAGGGGATAGCAGAATAGAAGAAAAAGAAATAGAAAAAAATCACCAAATACAAAGATCTACAAATTGAAATTGAAAGGCTGTGGCAGAAGACGACCAAAATAATCCTAGTGGTAATTGGTGCCCTTGGTGCAGTTCCAAAAGACCCTGAAGAGCACCTCAACACCATAGGGGTCACAGAAATCACCATCAGCCAATTACAAAAAGCAGCTTTACTGGGAACAGTCTATATTCTGTGACGATATCTATAACAACTGACAATAAAATTCTGGCATCCCAGGTCCTTGGGAAGGACTCGATGTCTGGATAAAACAAACCAGTCAATAACACCTGTCTGACTGTGTAAACAAGAAATAATAATAATAATAATTTGGAACCAAATTTGGAAAGAGAAGCATCCAGATACAGAAATAACAGAACAAAGGCTAGCAGACCAGAGAAGATTCATAATAAGAAATAAAGTATTCACAGGAGTTGAGCTGGAAGAACTGCAAAGAGCAACACAGGCTCAAGATATGGAAGAAGAATTACCACCAACTGAAGCAGTTGCTCAGGTGCAGGTGGAGGAGGTGTTGGAAATCGAGGATGCCACTGTTGCTGAACTGTTTCAAAATCAAAACCAGGCAACCTCCCCTTTGCCTTCACCTCAAAAACCCGAATGCCATTTGACAGAAAAGCAACAAGAACTAAAGCAAAAAATAACTGAGCACATGAACCAAACAACCACCAGGGTTCGACTTCCAGCGCTAAAAACAGTTGCCAAAAAACAACTTGCTCAGGCATTAAAAGATGTCAATGCTGCACTTGCAGAAATAACAACCAATAATTTGCAAGAAACAAACCAACTAATGTACAGTGCAGCAACAACAACCACACAAGAGCTCAGATATAAGATCAGTGGACCTGTAAAAAAAAGAACATAGTACATCACCTAAATGGAAGATTAGGTTAGAAAATAAAATCTCCAGGCTTACATCAGATGCTAGTAAATTGAAAGATATGAAAGACAAGAAGCTGAAGAATGAAAACCCCAAACAGTATAATAGACTGGACCCAGGCAGAGCTAGAGACACTAGATCGTAAGACCAGGAAAATCATGACCATCAATCATGCTCTGCACCCCTGCAGTGATGTAGATAGGCTATACCTCCCTCGCAGCTCAGGTGGAAGAGGAATGCTGCAAGTCCATCAAACAGCAGAGGAGGAGAAAAGAGGCCTTGAAGAATATATAAAGGACAGTGAAGAAGATGCACTTAAAATGGTCAATAATGAGAAACTATTCAACACCAATGAAAGAAAGCAGGCCTACAAGAAAGAACAAGACAAGAACCGAGCAGAAAAATTGAGAAATAAGCCCCTGCATGGTCAATATTTGCACAATATAAGTGGAAAATCAGACATCACCAAGACCTGGCAATGGCTTAAGAATGGCAACTTGAAGAAAGAAACAGAGAGTTTAATACTGGCTGCACAAGAACAGGCACTAAGAACAAATGCAATAAGAGCAAAAGTCGAAAAGTCAACAACAAACAGCAAGTGCCGCCTTTGTAAAGAAGCAGATGAAACAGTGGACCACCTAATCAGCTGTTGTAAAAAGCTGACTGATCACACAGACTGACTACAAACAAAGGCATGACAAGGTAGCAGGGATGATATACTGGAACAGCTGCAAAAAATACAAGCTACCTGTAGCCAAAAATTGGTGGGACCATAAAATTGAAAAAGTTGTAAAAAATGAAGATGTAAAAATATTATGGGACTTCCAACTACAAACAGACAAACATCTGCCACACAATACACCAGATATCACTGTAGTCGAGAAGAAAGAAAAACAAGTAGCAATACCAGGGGATAGCAGAATAAAAGAAATAGAAATAGAAAAAATCACCAAATACAAAGATCTACAAATCAAAATTGAAAGGCTGTGGCAGAAAAAGACCAAAATAATCCCAGTGGTAATTGGTGCCTTGGGTGCAGTTCCAAAAGACCTTGAAGAGCACCTCAACACCATAGGGGCCACAGAAATCCCCATCAGCCAATTACAAAAAGCAAGTTTACTGGGAACAGCCTATATTCTGCGACGATATCTATAACAACAGCAACAACATTGACAATAAAATTCAGCCATCCCAGGTTCTTGGGAAATACTCGATGTCTGGATAAAACAAACCAGTCAATAACACCTGTCTGACTGTGTAAATAAATTAATAAATAATAATAATAAATTCTTCATTTCATTTCTTTTTGCATCTCAGTTAGCTGATGATCTTGAGAATTTGGCACAATCAACACAGGAGTTTCTCCTTTCTTCATATTCATTTTCGGCTATGCCTTGTTGCTCTACCACTGTTCCTCCAGGATCTGCTGGAGAATTTCTCAGTGGTTCATGGTCTCAGTGGTTCCTAACTCTGGATATTTTGCTAGAGTTCATCCAGTTCCACATCAGTAAATACTCTTAGTTATCCTAGACCCTTGGAAAGGGCCCGATAATTAAACTACCAAATCCAGTCAATAACATCTGGTAGACTGTGTGTAAATAGCATAACAACAAACAACAACAACAACAAGAGGGACTCATATCAACATCCCTAAAGCCACCTAATGGCAAAGCAGGGAAATGACTTGACTAGGAAGCCAGAAGTTGCTGGTTTGAATTCCTGCTGGTATGTTTCCCAGACTATGAGAAACACCTATATCGGGCAGCAGATATATAGGAAGATGTTGAAATGCATCATCTCATACTGCACAGGAGATGGCAATGGTAGACCCCTCCTGTATTCTACAAAAGACAACCACAGGGCTCTGTGGTCGCCAGGAGTCAACACCAACTCAGTGGCACACTTTACTTTAAAGCAGGCCTGCACAACTCAAATGACCTGGCGGGCCGAAACCAACCGTGACTTGGTTCATGGGGGCCGAGGTCAATTCCTAGGGTGCTGATTATTAGAGTAACACTTAATATCAACCAATCAACTGAATTAAAGTGAAATGAATTAGAAATGAATTAAAAATGAATTTAATCAATATTTAACTTTTGATGTTCTGGCAGGCCAAGATTGATTTAAATTAATATGAAATAAGTTGAATTAAAATTCATTCTAATAATATAAATATTATACAATCTGTACTAAATACATAATAAAATGCATTGTTCTTCCTTTCCACCTCTGCCAAATCATCACACAAAACATGGAACACTTTTAAGGAAAAAAAGAGAGAGAACCTCTTCTCATAATTTTGGGAAAGAATGGAGAAGGGGAAAGAAAGATGGAAAGGATGCAGCAGGAGACTTGGCCTGAGAGAGAGAGAGAGAGAGAGAGAGAGAGAGAGAATGGAGCAGTCTTGGAGACAGCGAGCGAGAGAGAGAAATGGAGCAGTCTTGGTGGGTGTATGAGAGAGTGAGCATGGAGCAGTCTTGGTGGGAGAGAGAGAGAGAATGGAGCAGTCTTGGTGGGAGGGAGAGAGAGAGAATGGAGCAGTCTTGGTGGGGGAGAGAGAGAGAGAGAGAGAGAGAGAGAGAGAGAGAGAGAGAGAGAGAATGAAGCAGTCTTAGTGGGGGAAAGAGAGAGAGAGAGACTTAAGAGACTTAACTGCGCAGGCACGCCTCGCAGTTGGGAAGCAACACCAGGCCAAATGGCAGACCCAAGTGTCGCTCTGGTTTCTGCCACTGTGCGCCACTGCTGCCATGGGGGAGGGTAAGGAAGTACACCCGCACCCCCGCAGCCATCTCCTCGGCCGTGCAGCGGCTGGAATTTTTGTTGAGGAGGTGTTTTTTAAGCAGCAGGGGGAGGAAGAGGAAATAGCCTGGGGGGAAAGGCCTCGCGGGCCACACCCGGCCCCCAGGCTGCATGTTGTGCAGGTCTGCTTTAAAGCCACCAACCTAGTTCCAATGCATAGTTTGCTGTCCAGTGTCTGAAAGATTCCTTTGAATCTTTGAATCCACATTCCTTAGAGCCACATCCTGTGTCTCAGTTTGACGCCTACTCTCTACTTTAGAGATGAACAGCAGAACAGGGATAGCAAACAGGGCATTGGAGTTTTGCGGGAGTTTTGCAGGAAGTGTTTGGGGTTGCCTGGAACAAGCCCCTCTGATCACAAGGAGCCCAGTGGAGAAGAGAAGGTAAGTACAAATCCCTTCATCATATATGTACTGATCTCTCCCTCATATTCCTGAGAAAGGCTGTTTGGATAGTTAAATAGCTGACCAATTGTCATGGCTCAGACCTCTGAGTCAGAAGAGTCAGAGGAGGACAGGGAGGACTTGGTTGGGAGAGCAGGCTCAGAAGCACAGCAGGAGGACCTGGCTGTGAGAACAGACTATAGAGCTGAGATGAGGCGGCAGCAGACAGGGGAATCTGAACAGCTGGCAGAGATGAGGGCTGAGGAGACTGATCAGGAGGAAGCTGGAATTTCACCTGTGTTAAGAAGACGTCTCAAGAGAAAGGCTCAGTGAGAGACACGCAGGTGCAAGATCACCCAGGAGAGGAAACAGAAATGCTGAGTCAGGACAGCCTGATTGGCTGCCGGTTATCTTCAGCCCTATATCAAGCAAACACTGTTCCTGAGACGGTACTGTACTTATTTTGCTAATGCTACTTTATTTTTGAGAGTCATTTTTCACTTTCATTTGTGCAGCTAAACTGCTACTCTTATCTATAGAACCAGTTATGAAGATAGAAAGTCAGCAGGGAAAGGGCACTTCCCAGTATATTGCACAGAGTGTTGCATGTATGACTATTTGCTCCATGGGCAGAAGTCTTGGGTGTGTGCTCGGTGCAAGGAGCTCCTGGCTATCAGGGAACAAATTCATTCCCTAGAGACCAAGCTGGCAGATCTGGAGAAGCTCAGAGAGACAGAAAGGCATATGGATGAAACCTTCAAGGACATGGTAGAGGCATCCCACTCTAGGGCTCATAGCTCCTCTGCTGTCAGGGAGAATGATGGTCTCAGGGAAGGAGGGCATTAATGTAAGGAAGATGGAAATGCTCCTTTAGAAGGGACCCCTTCCATGGAAGATGAGCCTATATCCTCTCGCACAGGGGATACTCTTCTGGGGGGGGGGCTCCTTGTAGTGGGTGATTCAGTCGGAGGGATAAGTTTGTGACCTGCATGTTGACCACACGGTGACTTGCCTGCCTGGTACAAAGGTTGCAGACATCACACAGTGTTTATCTAGAATGTTAGGCGGTGCTGGGGAGGAGAAAGCTATTGTGGTGCACATTGGCACCAATGATGTGGGGAAATGTAGTTGGGAGGTCCTGGAAGCCAAATTTAGTCTGATAGGTAGCACATTGAAGTCCAGGACCCCCAAAGTAGCATTCTCAGAAATGCTACTTGTTCCATGCACCGGTACAGTGAGACAGGCAGAGCTGAGGGGTTTCAATGTGTGGATGAGATGTTGGTGCCAGAAGGAGGGGTTTAGATTTGTTAGGCACTGGGCACTGGGATACATTTTGGGGCAAGCAAAGCCTGTACAAAAGGGATGGGCTACACTTGAACCAAGATTGATCCAGACTGCTGGCGCTTAAAATCAAAAAGGTTGCAGAGCAGCTTTTAAAATGACGCCTGGGGAATTGCTGACGGGGAGCTGGGTTTGGCAGAAGCCATCCTTTCGGCAGAAATGTTCGGCAGAAGCCATCCTTTAAAATGCAAGGGTGCAAATGATTCAGATAACACTGAAGGGGACAGAGCAGACCCACATAAAGAACAGATAGAAGGCTGTGCCAACTAGTCAAGAGTCAAAAGAAAGATAGCATACACCAGGTAAGAGGTTCAGCGTATAGGTGTTTATATGCCAATGCCAGACACCTCCGAGCCAAGATGGGTGAGCTGGTGTGCTTGGTTGCTAACACAGAAATAGATATAGTGGGCATAACAGAAACATGGTGGAACAGGGCTGTATGGCATCCAGCCAAGAATCCTCAAAGAACTCAAATGTGAAACTGTCGACCTCCTTGCTAAAATATATAACTTATCTCTGAAATCAGGTTCTATACTGGAAGAATGGAAAATAGCTAATGTAACACCGATTTTCAAAAAGGGATCTAGAAGTGATCCAGGAAATTACAGGCTGGTTAGCTTAATGCCCAGGCAAATTGATGGAAAGCATCCTCAAGGATAAAATTGTAAAGCACATAGAACAACAGGCCCTGCTGGGAGAGAGCCAGCATGGCTTCTGCAAAGGTAAATCTTGCCTCATAAAGCTTTTAGAGTTCTTTGAGAGTGTCAACAAGTGTGTGGATAAAGGTGATCCAGTTGACATAGTATACCTGGACTTCCAAAAAGATTTTGACAATGTTTCTCATCAAAGACTCCTGAGATAACTTAGCAGCCATGGGATAAGGGGACAAGTACATGTGTGGATTGCTTGGTTGAAGGACAGGAAACAGAGGGTAGGTATAAATGGAGAATTTTAACAATGGAGGAAAGGAAGGAGTGGTATGTGTTCTGAGACAGGTGCTTTTTAATTTATTCATAAATGATCTAGAAGTAGGGGTAAGCAGTGAGGTGGCCACATTTGCAGATGATACCAAACTCTGTCAGGTAGTGAAATCGAAAATGGATTGTGAGGAGGTGAGTGGGCAACAAAACAGCAAATGTGGTTCATTGTTGGCAAGTGTAAAGTGATGCACATTGGGACATTGGGACAAAAAACCCAACTTCAAGTATACATTTATGAGATATGAGTTGTCAGTGACTGACCAGTAGAGGGATCTTGTGGTCATGGTGGACAGCTCATTGCAAGTGCCGATTCAATATGCGGCAGCTGTGAAAAAGGCCAATTCCATGCTAGGGATAATTAAGAAGGGGATTGAAAATAAAACTGCTAATATCATAATGCCCTTATACAAAACTATGGTGTAGCCACACCTGGAGTACTGAGTACAATTCTGGTCACCACATCTAAAGGGAAGGGTATTTCTGAGGGAAGGCAAGATGCCTCCTTGTCTTAAGGAGGCAATTTTCGACCGCTTCTGAAGAAGCCTGCCTTGGATCCCTCAGAGTTGAACAACTACAGGCCTGTTTCCAACCTTTCGTGACTGGGCACGTTAATGGAGAGGGTGCTGGCTGCCCAGCTCCTGACAGTCTTAGAGGAAACTGATTATCTTGATTCATTACAAATTGGCTTTCAAGTGGGCTATGGGGTAGAGTCTGCCTTGATTTTTTTTATTTTAAGCACGAGCAGTCTGATGGATGATCTGCAATTGGGAATGGACAGATGAAGTTTGACTCTTTTGGTCCTTTTGGACCTCTCAGTGGCTTTTGATACTATCAACCATAGTATACTTCTGGAACGTCTGAGGGGGTTGGGAGTGGGAGGCATTGCTTTGTAGTGGTTCCGCTCCTAGCTCTCGGGCAGATTCCAGATGGTGTCCCTTAGAAACTGCTCTTCTTCAAAATCTGAACTTTTGTATGGTGTACCTCAGGGCTCCATATTGTCTCCGATGTTGCTTAACATCCACATGAAACCACTGGGAGAGATCATCAGGAGATTTGGTGCAGGATGCCATCAGTATGCTGATGACACCCAAATCTATTTCTCCATGTCAGCATCATCAGGCAAGGGCATAACCTCCCTAAATGCCTGCCTGGAATTGGTGATGGGCTGGATGAGGGATAACAGAGACTGAATCCAGATAAGACGGAGGTACTCATTGTGCAGGGTAGAAACTCAAGGGACAATTTTGATCTGCCTGTTCTGGATGGGGTCACACTTCCCCAGAAGAAACAGGTATGCAGTCTAGAGGTGCTTCTGGATCCAAGTCTCTCCCTGGTGTCCCAGGTTGAGGCGGTGTCCAGAAGTGCCTTATATCAGCTTCGTCTGATACACCAGCTGCGTCTTTTTCTTGAGATGAACGACCTGAAAACCATGGTACACCTGCTGGTAAGCTCCAGACTGGATTACTGCAATGCACTCTATGTGGGGCTGCCCTTGTATGTAGTCCAGAAAATACAGACTACAGTTTATTTTATTTTATTGTTAAATTTCCAGTTCCAGAATGTGGCAGCCAGGTTGGTCTCTGGTTCATCTCGGAGAGACCATATTACTCCCCTATTGAAGGAGCTACATTAGCTGCCAATATGTTTCCGGGCAAAATACAAGGTGTTGGTTATAACCTATAAGGCTCTAAACGTCTTGGGCCCTGGGTATTTAAAAGAACATCTTCTTTGTCATGAACCTCACCACCCATTGAGATCATCAGGAGAGGTCCGTCTGCATTTGCCACTGGCTCATCTGGTGGCTGCTCAGGGAGGTGCCTTCTCCGCTGCTGCCACGAGGCTTTGGAATGCACTCCTTGCTGAAATAAGACCCTCTCCATCTCTGACAGCTTTTAAAAAGTCTTTAAGTATGCATCTGTTCACCCAGGCTTTTAATTAGTATTGTTTTAATGGTTTTATTGCTGTTTTAAAATATTAATTTAAAATGTTTAAATTGTTGTAATGTTTTGAACATATCGTTCTTGTTTTAACTAATGTTTTACTTTTTCTTTTTTTATTTTGTTGTAAACTGCCCAGAAACGTAAGTTTTGGGAGGTATAAAAATATGTTTATTAATAATAATAATAATAATAATAATAATAATAATAAAGAAGGACATTGTAGAACTGGAAAACATTCAGAAGTGGGAAACCAAGATGATCAGGGGCCTAGAGTACCTTTCTTATGAGGCTAGGCTACAACACCTGGGGCTATTTAGTTTAGAAAAAAGATGACTGTGGGGAGACATGATAGAGGTCTATAAAATCATGCATGGTGTGGAGAAAGTGGATAAAGAGAAATTCTTCTCCCTCTCACATAACACTAGAACCAGGGGTCATCCCATGAAATTGATTTCCAGGAAATTTAGGACAAACAATCAGAGGTACTTTTTCACACAACTCATAATCCACTTGTGGAATTCTCTGCCACAAAATATGGTGACAGCCAACACCCCGGGTGGCTTTAAGAGGGGTTTGGATAACTTCATGGAGGAGAGGTCTATCAATGGCTACTAATCGGAGGGCTATAGACCACCTCCAGCTTCAAAGGAAAAATGCCTCTGAGTACCAGTTGCAGTGGAGTCACAGCAGGAGAGAGGGCATGCCCTCAACTCCTGCCTGTAGGTTTCCAGAGGCATCTGGTGGGCCACTGTGTGAAACAGGATGCTGGACTAGATGGGCCTTGTGCCTGATCCAGCAGGGTGGTTCTTATGTTCTTAAAGAGCTCCTGACTCCCCATTGTGGAGAGAGGTGCATGAGTATTGAGGGCATAATTCAGGGGCTGAGGAGACTGGACTCAGAATTTGGAGTCCACCAGACTCAAAGGTCCACAGGACCAAGAGCCCTACTATCAAGACTAGAGTGGGGACTGGATGGGACACTCTTTACAGCAGGTACTTCCAGCAGGTACATCAGAGACACACCCTCTGCTTGGTGTTCTTTATTCAGCCACCAACTTATCTGATACCCAAATGAGGTTTGTGCACCATAGCACTGCACTTCTTTAGTGGCTTCTCATGTTTTGTGACTAGCAGTGAATTTGCTGACTTAGGGTTTCCTCTTGAGATCTGCATTCAGCTCATGACAAATGAAAAACTGAACAGAAGAAGGCCCATATTCTCCAGTGCATTATTTATTATTTATTTTACACTTATATCCCGCTCTTCCTCTGAGGAGCTCAGAACTGTGTACATGGTTATGTTTATCCTCACAACAACCCTGTGAGGTAGGTTAGGCTGAGAGATACATGACTGGCCCAGAGTCACCTAATGAGTTTCATGGGTGAATGGGAATTTGAAATTGGGTCTTCCCATTCCCCGTCCAACACTCTAAGCAATATGCTATGCTGGCTGTTATTCGCACGGGATTGTGGGAAAATAAAATGGTGGCTGCCAGAGGGAAGGTTGCCTGTGCAGAGGACCTTCTCTGCTTGCTGTGAACATAGACTGCAGAATTCAGTCAAAAAGGAAGAAAAACAAGGGAAAAGCAGGGAGGAGTCACACACTGATGTGATCAGCAACATTAAAAAAATCTGTAGAAATAAATAGCCAAATAAAAATTAATGAATGACTAAGTGGAAACAATATGAATATAGAAACTATTTTTCCTTGCATACTCTTAATCCCTCTCTGGTTCTTTTGGCAATGCTGGCATTTATGTGGCCACATCAGGTGGCAACACTGCCACATATCCAGGGCACAGCAAGAATGATAGCAGTAGTAACACTCTGATGGCAGCTTTGAATGAGGGTGGTGGGTGGAGTCTAAGTCACCCAATGTGCCAAAATTATATTAGAAACAAATGCATAGTTTTTATCACTTCCACAATTCAGTCAATAAAGGGATTTTGGATGAGTAAAGAAAGCAACAAATCAAACCCGGAAGTTTTTCACATGGAGCTTTTAAAGTCCTTTTACTCACATCTCCTCCAGAATGGAGGGGGTGTGTTCACATATCTGTCAGATTCACCCTGAAGTCCCTGTGAGTTACTGGGGAGCAGTTCACACACAATTTGGGTTTTTCACTCTGCATTAGAGTGTAGCCCGATTTATATCTGAGGTAAAAAAAAAACCAAAACCCACTATTTGCATTGGTTTTTTGGGACAACTTTGGGTTCACAGTAAAGCCTCCCAGTAAACTCACCTTCACTAAAACCTGCTGTGTTAAAGTCCCTGCTATCATTTGTATAGGCATACTTCAAGGCTCCATATAATGGCTTGGGGTGGGGGGGAAGAAAGCAAGAGGTTTTTGACTGAAATAATCAGAAGTTTGGATAAACAGGAGCACTCATCCTATAGGTCTTCATTGGCATCAACCTAAATCAAGGAGGTGCATGCTACAAATGAAGAATACATGGAGTCTGGGTAATCAAAGTTTGGAGGTTCTGCTTCATATTCCCTTATGTAACTAATAGCAAACTATAGGGCATATCTTACTATTTATTCACTTTCTTGGTTCCTTTCTCAGCTCTCTACTACAGCTAAAGGCAAGTGCTGCCTAATTAGATACAAGGGATTTGGTCACTTCTGTTCTTGATGCCACCTGTCAAGTTTGAGAAGGCAGCCTGCTGTATTAGTGGCGCCTGCTAAGACAGTGGAGATCTCAGCTGCCTGCTGGCAACCCTCAAATGGGTTACAAGCTCTGCAGTACTGGCTTATTAACTTACTGGCTGTGAATCAGCCAGTGAGCTACACCCGTCTGATCCCTGTCTGCTCTTTATTCAAGTGCACAATGACACCCAAGACACATGTGGAAATAATTAAAATGTTGCCATATATCACTGAGTAGCATATTTACAACGGCAGCTCCATTCTCCAGATGGATTGGGAATATGTGTGGCAAGAGTGTACACCACCAGAGAGGACATTAGCATATTTAATGCTAATGCCAACAATGGGTGTGGGAGATATTTGTTTGCTTGCTAGCCAAAGAGAATTAGGATGTTATTCATCTTTTTCTTTTTTTCCTCTGCTTTGTGCCTAGCTGTGGGGCATTCAGCTCATTTGAAACTTGGCGGCTGGTGGCGGGGGGACATTTTGTCACTTCTCCCAATCAACATTTGCTGCCACGAAAACATACCAAGGCTTGCCTTTAAATTCAGAAAGTGTGAGGTGTTTTGTGGTAATTTCTCACAGTTTGCTACATGGACTCCTTGGGGTATGTGGGGTAGAAAAGGGACACAAAGAAGTATTGAGGTTGTGTGGGTGTTCAGTGGGGCCAGGAGAGCTGAGGATCATATGGGGGAAGACAGGTAAGCTCCTACCTTCCCTCCAGCCCAATCCAGCCCCAGCAGTTGTGGTCATGTGAACCACCTTATTATTTTCTCGAGCCAAGCCTACCAAGTTCTACCCATCAGACTAAGGATATCATGAGGCTGTTCACACAACTAAAGAGTGTCCTACCCAGGTTTGAGAGTTGTGCCTGCTTTTCAGTTGTGTGGGAGCAAACAACTAGGTAGAAGGAGGGAGAAGTGATTCTGTGGGAGTCAAGAGCTGGCTAGCGCAGCTTTTCCTCCTACCTTTTTTGATTGTGTGAACAGCCGCTATCTCTCCCAATACTATTCATTACAGACAACATTACAGCTCACCTACAACACCTAGGAGCAGTCAAACCCATCATATCGGTCTCATGAGAACATAAATTCATACTTGCATTATTATATAAACTGCTAGGGGGAGACTGAAAAGTCATCCAACATAAGGTACAAGAAGAAGCACCTTCGGAAACACACAGAAATGCCAATGGAAACAGGCATTATTTACAAGCAAATGGCAGGAAGTTTTTCACACGGGGCTTTTAAAGCCCTTTAACTCGCATCTCCTCTGGAATGGAGTGTGTGTGTTTACATATCAGGCAGATTCACCATGAAGTCCCTGAGAGCTTATCAGGGAGCACTACACAAACAATTCAGGTTTTGCCTGTTAGAGTGCAGCCCGATTTATATCCAGGGTAAAAAAATCCACTCTTTGTGTCAGTTTTTTGGGACAACTTCGAGTTTGCAGTAAAGCCTCTCAGTAAACTCACGGTAAAGCCTGCTGTGTCTAAATGTCCCTGGTGAATCAAGCTCAGAGGATAATATTTTTTTTTGCTTGTTTCTTTATGACTACAACAAATATTTTTATACACTGCTTTTCAACCCAAGTTCCCAAAGTGGTTTACATAGATATAAATAAATAAATATATAAAGATGGCTCCCTGTCCCCAAAGGGCTCACAATCTAAATAAGAAATGTAAGATAGACCCCAGCAACAGCCATTGGAAGGATGCTATGCAGGGAATGGTTAGGGCCAGATGCTCTTCCCCTGCTCAATAAAGAGAACCACCACTTTAAGAAAGGTGCCTCTTTGCTCATTTAGCAGGGGTTTTTGTTTTTGGCTTGTTGTTCATTTTATTTCAGCGGAATCCTAATTACTACTATATTAGTTTGTAGGTTTATATGCAGACCTCTCTGTCGGCTACAATACAGTATTACCTTGTTTAGGGCCAACTAAAATGTTGCAAAGTAGTGAGCAAACTTTTGAGTTCTTGAGAACACTTAACAAAAATGAGAAAAAGAGAGAGAGAGAGAGAGAGAGAGAGAGAGAGAGAGCTAGCAAAATGGGAAAGTCCCTAAGTTTGCCATTTTAAGCAGTTTTAAGATGGATGGTAGGAGGTATTGGACAGACTTACAACCTGATCCTATGCACAATGATTGAGAAGTCAATCCTACTGAGTTTTATGGGATGTCATAGAAGTAAGTGTATATAGGGCCACAGTCTTAATTATATTAGAATGTGGTAGGTGCAAAACAGATTTCAGGATGCACCAAAAGGCTACTGGGATAGATAAAGCAATCTCCCAGAAAAAAAACTCCATTTCAATCCTATGACTGATATGGAATTCAATTTTAGTTTGTTTTGTTTTCCACAAGCAGCACTGAGAAACATTGAGGATTTCCAATCTTGGTGAAGCAACCTTAAAATGTGTTTAAACTTGCTCTCCACTTCTCCGAGGGGCAGGAAGTTCTAGGGGCACAGTGCTTCTGAAATTCTGACTTCCTTTGGAGGAGAGATCATTGGAGGTCTATGATATCTGTGTAGTCTTTGATTCATTTACAAATATGCAGGTTGAGCATCAGATGGAGTGGGAACAGCAGAGCACTCCTATCAGCAGCAAAAAGTTACATCAAATCTCCAGAGGGCAGCCCTGCATCGCAAAGTCCTTCTGCTCCGGGATAGTCTTTCCCAAATTCAGTCCGTTTTTCTCAGTCTGTCTCACACCTAGTCTGTCTTTCAAGCTGCTGCTTTTTGTTCCTTAACATACACACAGTATGTTAAGTGGGAAATGAACCACTTTACACTCTCACATCAACTCCTTCCATCAAGTGGAAGTAAGTATATGTGCCATCCTTCAAGATTTTTGATGGCTTCCTCTATAAGAATACTTCAGAGCTGCTAATGCCCCATCTGGAAACATCTTCTGGCCTTTTGGCCTATCAGCTACCTAGTGTTTGTCACTGCACAGTCATTATAGTATATTTAATTATTTGCTTTTTATATTGTAAATTCAAAGATGATGAATTAGAGACTAAAAATTTTTTTTAGCCTGATAGGGAGAAAATGCTCTTGATATTATACCATAGTGGGACAGACAATCATAAAGGCCTGGGACAGACATGTTAAAGTAAAGAACAGCACAACAAGATTTTCTCATTCCTTTTCCTTATCGCCAGCAAGAAATGTGTTAATGAAGGAGTTCTGGATATTCTCTCTTCTCTTTATGCTCAGATCCAGGAAGGTTGTATTGTCTAATGTTTGGGGAATAAACATTATGAGATTTGGAAAGAACAGAAGTAAATTAGGAACATAGGAAGCTGCCTTATACTGATCAGACCATTGTTTCATCCAGCTCAGTACTGTCAACATGGGATTCAGGCAGGAGTCTCTCCCAGCCCTACCTGGAAATGTCATGGAGGGAACCTGGGACCATCTGCATTCCACTAAGCTATGACCCCATCCCCGAAGGGAAAACTCTTACAGTGCTCACATGTAGCCACCCAACCAAATGCAAACCAAAGCAGATCCTGCTTAGCAAAGGGGACAATTTATGTTTGTTACAAGACCAGCTCCCTTGTACAACTTAAGTCCAATTTTAGTGTATAGTCTCCACAAATAACTTTGGAGGTGGTAAGAAAAGTATATGGAGACGGAATACAATTCTTACATAGCTCTATTTCTCATTTTCTCCAGCATCTGACATAACTATAAATTTACCTTTTTTTTCTTTTGCCCAAATCCCATTGCAACTGACCTCTTCATTTCAGTTGTTTCTTTGCAAAGCTGCATGCCAGCTTGCTTTGAAATCCCTTTACTCCAGGGAGTAAAAGAAGTGTGTTGGAATGCAGCAATGCAATCTTCACCTGGCCTGGTGACCCTCTGAGGCACAAGGGAACCTCATTAGGAATTTGAATGGCTGCCACTGAGAGATTTCCAGACCAAAGAGAGTTGATTAGTATGTGAATAAGCCCCTCACGTACTGGAAGTGGAGTGCTATATTTAATTGTTTCTGAGCTGAGTTCTGTCTGATGTTGTCATCTGTAGTTTGTTTTCTTCTGTACATTTCCGCAAAAAAGAAAAAGAAGAATAGGAAAAAGTACTGGAGGACTTGACTGCAACTGTCTGAACACACACCAAGGCAGGAATCAGAGGGCTCAGGACTTCAAACCTGGACGTGTAGCCAAGATTTGAAGTTGGCTTGCCAAGCCAAGTGCTGCTAACCTTTATGTGTCTGCTGCTGTGTCTGAGCCCACGCTCTTCGTGAACCTCTGGTTTGTTCCAGGCAAGCCAGACCCCTTTGCAATTGGGATCAATGGCTGAAAAGCAAATGATGGAGGGAAAGCTTGCCAGTTGAAGGGCAGCACAAGGCATTCTGGGCCTCACTGGGAGGTGCAGACAAGGGATATGCCTCTGGCTCAACTTGACTCTTCCAACAAACCAAGATATGTGATTGTCTGCAACACCAACTTCAAGTTTCCTCCATATCTTGGGAGGGGGGAGTGCTCATGTTCCAAGTTATTTGTTAACCCACACTAAGAATATTTTAAGCAGAGATATTCTGCCTGTGAATGTGGAGGTTCCATTTTAGTTCCCTGAGTAATAGTCTTGTATAGACTTTTCTTCCACAAAGTAGTCTAGACTGATTTTAAAGCCATTGCCAGTAACACATCTTGGGCAAGTGGAGTCCATCATGTGATCTGTTGGGGTTACAGTCTCACTTTCCCCCTGTCAAGGAACAATAATTGGCTGGCATCTGGACTAATGCAGCACTCATGCTGTGTGAAGAATTGCTGGTGCTGTTGAAGAATTCCAGATTAAACCAGCACTGATGATTATTTGGGAGGGAGGCAATTGTGACAATCTCCAATTCTCCTGGAAGTGCCCTGTGCCACCCAAAAATATGCCCCTGAAGGCTTTGCAACCCTGAGTGACATACTTTTGGGTGGCACAGAGTGTTCTCAGGGGAAGGAGAGATTGGTGAAATTCACATACACCCCCCCCACACACACACATACCCTCCCTGCATGCAGAATTAACTGAGCCCATCCCACAGCATGCACACATCTCACATAGTGTCCATGCTGCTTTAGACAGGCTGTCAACCACTGTGCATTAATTTGGGGTGTGCATGACTACAAAAACTGGGATCAGATCAGTTCCAGATCCCCAGATGTCAGTTCAGGTCCTTTTGGATCCTTCAGAAGGCTGGGTTCATTAGATGGGTAAAGACTATGGGAAAAGAAAAAAATCACCAGAAACCCAGGGCTAGCCCGGGGGCTCTGAAAGATAGCATACAAGCAGCTAAGGATGGTCAGATGGTGCGTATTTGATGAAGCTAATCTGACCGTCCATTGTTTTTAGATTAATTTTTTTTAAGTAAAGGGGAATTTTAGTCACTGTAAAACCTAGAAGAAAAGTGATGTAACATCCGAGAATCTAAGGGAAGTAATGTAACATCAGAGGATCACAGAGGAAACCCAGAAATCAGCCACTTTATTTTTAAAATGCAAGTTTAAAAAAAGGCTTTAAAATGTCACAAAAGACAAAAATAAATATATAGACAGGCTGGCAGGCAGACAGGTAGAAGGCAGAAAATGTCCCCCATTGCAATCATCAGTGTGGGGAGCAGTTCTTTCACTGCCATTTTAAGCTCTGGGAAGCTCCAATGTTGCCCAAATGGGGCCGGAGAACTCAGACCTGAAGTAGGCTTGCCTAGCTTGGGGTTGGAGTATCCTTGACTACCTCCGACCTGGCCCATGTCAGGCCATGTCCAACTTTCTCAAACTGACCTTGCACACCCTAGTATTAATTTAAATTAGGAAGGGAAAGCCCTCTATAAATAGGCATGCCCTGCTGTGCTTATACACTAAATCCCATCTACCAATCAAAAAATGGTCTGCAGCATATGAGATCTGGCAAACCTGCTGAGGAAGGAAGAAAATTAAAGAAATGTGGAGAAGTTATGAGAATACCTCTCAATGTACACTTGATAGTTTCACTTGGCATAAGATCTTTTCACTTAGTAAAACGTTATTCATTTAATTGCAGATGCCATCAGCTCAGTGGGCTTAGTTCTGTATGTACCTGGTTAATACACTCATGCACACATACTTTAATTGCTGCTGCCTTTCTTCTCCTTTTGTTGTCAATGCCTCTTTACACTGGTTATTTCCCCCCATTTCTTGTTTTTATGAGAGAAGTGTGTATACCTATTATATACCTTTTATGCCAGGGGAGAAAGGGTTAGTTTATATATCTGCACATTTAGAGCTCAGAGAACAGTGGGAAATGGTCTCTGAATAGCCATTGAAATTCAAGAGAAAATTTCAATCAGATCCAGCTTTTATTATCACTTTTTAAAAACCATGTTTCCTTTCTGAAAACTAGCAAACTGGACGATGCCATCTAAGTTACACAGAGTGGAAGCAGAGTGGAATACTGCACAAAAACCCTTCTGCATTTTCAACCTGGATTTAATGGGAACTTTATCTTCATATGTGAAGAAATCTGGCTCCCCACTGCACCTTATTATGACTCTCTGCCTCTCACCCCCCACCCCCATCCCTGGTGGGTTTCTTGTTCTTGAACAGGCATGAAAGAAGACATTTTGAATAATGGATATTCTTGTTGCATAGATGCTGGAAGAAAAATCCTGAGCTAACACAATCAATGTTTTCTATACAGAAGAGTTTCTTCAGAAACATTTCAAGGAAATGGGGCTGAATTTAGTATTAATACTTGTCAGCGGTGAACATCATCCTCCAGACTGTATGTGCCAGGTATACAGAAGAACTGTAGCTTTGACTAGATGCCCCTGCTGTTAAGGCTGCCAGGAACAAGACAAGCCAATCTGCTAAACCTCCAATCAAATTGTAATCTATTTCCATAAGGACTAGAGAGCTTAAGCTAAAGAGGGGTATATTTTGGTTGAACATTAGGAGGAACTTCTTTATGGTAAGAGCAGTTCAACAATGGAACTATTAATTAGGGGATTTGTGGTGGGCATTCCCTCATTTGAGCTTTTCAAGCAGAGGCTGGACACACATCTGTCAGCAGTACCATAGATGTAGCAGCTACTGTTAGCCAAGCTATTTCATAAGTGTGGCATATCAAGTCCAAAGCATGAGACAAGTGTCACTCTAGTGTATATCGCGGAATGTATTCTTCCCAACCCACCCTCACCCCCATAGCTTGGACTGAATTGCCTCTAGTCTTATGACAGAGAAACAGGAAGCAGCACCTCATCGAAGAATCAACGCTGGCCTAAATCTATGACAGATTAGCTGTAGGCTAGAATATGGCCATTGAATTCTGAGGCTGCACACAAGAGAGGTCACAAGAAAATATTGGCCCCAGAAGAATATTGGCTTCCTCTCCGCCCCATAAATTCTCAGTTTGAAATTACAGTGGTGCAATAGAATGAAAATCTGTTTGACTTTTAAGATGTTATTTCTATTGTTTAAAATATCTATTTATTGGTGTTTTGAATGTCAAAACAAGAACTTTCACATCACTCAAAAGTCAATCTCTTTTGTTTGACATTTCCACCTTGAAACTATTTCAGAATGTGTTATTCTGTGGATATTTTTGGCATTCAGGGTTTCTTAAAGTATCAGTTTTGAAATGTTATTGTTTTCTGAAAGCTAAAATTACTAGCAACAAAAGTCCTGTAGACAAGAGGACTGAAGGGAAAATGAATCTGACACAATCACCCGGTATTTCTAGATTATCTTTACTATATGTGCTGTTAGAGCTGGATTGATGTCTTACTAGGAACATGGGAAGCTACCTTATACTGGCAGTGGCTCTTCAAAGTTTCAGGGAACAGTGTTTTTTAGCCCTACCTGGAGATGCCAGGGATTAAACCTGGGACCTGCCACTGAGCTATGGCCTCATCCAATGTGATGGCTGAATCATTTTGTTGTAAACTAACTTGATAATTTTTAGTTTAAATCATCCCTGACTCCTCTTTGAATCTGCTTGAGTGACGCTCCAACTTTGACAACATCCTGCTGTAGATCCAATCTGTTCAGGCTAGGACTCTAATAAATGTTCACAGTGAGGCGGGTCTCACGATCAGTGAGACCCGCTTTGAAAGGGTTTGCAGGGAGTTTTACCACTTCTCCCCACAGACGATCAGCAAGCCCTGCCTGGGTGGCTGGATTGGCTGCCCACACGGCTGCTGGCTCCGTCACGGAGCTGATGGGGCTTGAGAGTTCGGGGGCCGCGTGGCCCCTGGAAGTTCCAGCATGCCCTGCGCGAGCGTGCAGAGAGTGCTGGAGAGACCCCCCAAATGGGAAGGCTGGTTTTTAGCCTCCCAGCCGGGGGTCTCCTCGTGAGTTGCCGCACTGCAGAGCCTCACTGCAACAGCACACAATCTGTTAACCTCAGTTAGCGGAGCACTTGCTCTGCTAACCTGGGCTAAGGGGAGAGCTTCTCAAGCAGGTTAGCTGCTTGTAAACCACCAGGCTTGCCTGCACGAGCAGCATGTTGGTTATGAGAATAGCCTCATTGTTTGGTACTTTTTTGTTTCTATGGTTCATCTTGATGCCTTAAACTCATGGTTGTTTCTATGGTTCATCTCCTTTGCCTTAAACTCATTTGTCCACACGATTCTACTTAATCCTATTGTTTGTGGCAACCAATGTGATTTTTGCAAGCTTCCAGAACTATATCAAATCAGATGTAGCACTTTGACATCATCAATACATGGCCAGCACCATCAGCAGCTCTTTTTCATGAGACAAAGTGAGCTGACAGCCTCAGGTGGAGAGTACCATGGGACAGCAAGTACAGGCACCCTGCTTTGCCCTGCCCCATGCTACAAGCATTACCCCTACCTGCCTGCTGTCACTCTCCCCATCCCCCCTTGGCTTCTACCACTTCTTTGGGCCTTATTTATTATTTTATTTTGTTTATTTATTTAAAATATTTATACCCTGCCCCTCTAGTACACTACTGCTTGGGGTGGCTCACAAGATTAATAAAACAAATACAATGTTAAATAAGGGACTAATAATATCAAACAAGTTAAATTACACAACTTAAAAGCCCAAGTTAATATGACCATTAACATTACAATTTTTAAAATAACTTTTCAAATTAAAAGTTATTTAAAAAGCTAAAAATTGCTTTAAAACTAAAGAACCTACCAGATATAAGAAGCAGATAAAATCTTTAAAAGCCTCTTTTAAAATATGTGTTTTCATTCGTTCTTTAAAAACACTGAGGAAGGGAGCATGGCAAAGTTCTTCAGGGAGGGCATTCCAAAGCCACGGGGCCACCACCAAAAAGTCCCTGTCTCTAGTCCCCACCAACTGGGTCACTTTTAGTGGTGGGGCCATGAGCAGGTCCTGAGATGATGAACAGAGGGCCCTGGCAGGTTTATATGGGCAAATGTGGTCTGACAGGTAACCTGGCCCCAAGCCGTTAAGAGTTTTAAAGATCAAGACCAGCGCCTTGAATCTAGCCTGAAAGTGGACCAGTAACCAATGAAGCTGCCACAGGAGGGGTGTGACACTCATGAAGCAATTTGTGCCCATGAGCATCCTTACAGCAGTGTTCTGGAGCAGCGGAAGCTTCTGAACCATCTTCAAGGACAGCCCCATGAATAGCGTATTGCAGTAGTCCAATCTGGATGTTAACAAAGTATGAGTGATTGAAGTCAGGTCTGACTTCTCCAAGTAGGGTGTACCAGCTGTAAGTGGTAAAAAGCACCTCTGCACACCATCACCACCTGTGCCTCCAAGGACAGTGTCAGGTCCAGAAACACCCCCCAGATGCCGGTTTTATTATTTTATTTATTTATCAAATTTGTACACCACCCCAAACTTTTGTCTCTGAATGGTTAACAATAATATAAAACCAGCTAAAAACATATACAAAAAACTTAAAAACAATTTAAAAATTTAAAAATTAACCAGAGATTAAAACCCCCCAATATTTTTTTTTAGGAAGCTGATAATGCTTGGGCGAAAAGATGGGTTTTAAGGTGTTTTTTGAAAATTGCCAGCGATGGGGAGGATCGTATCTCAGCAGGGAGCTTTGTATTTCAGAGGGAGCGTGACCCCATCCAAGACCAGATTTACCTCACTATTTGGATGATCAGTTTTACCCACCAAGAGCACTTCCATCTTATCTGGTTTACGTTGCAACCTGTTTGCCCCCACCAAGTCTAGAACAGCCTCCAAGCCCCAGTTCAGAGCATCCACTGCCTCCCTAGTGTCTGCTGACTTAAAAGATAGGTAGAGCTGGGTGTCATCAGCATCTTGATGGCACCATAACCCCCCACACACACAGATAATCTCTCAAGAGGTTTCATGTACATGTTAGGCAGCATGGGGGACAGAATAAATCCTGTGGCATTCCATGGGCCAAAGGACAAGGGGTGGAACAGGCATCCCCCAGCACCACCTTCTGAGTATGACCCTCCAGGTAGGAGTGGAGCCACTGTATAACCATGCCCCCAAGTCCCAAACCAGCGAGATGACCCAGAAGGATACCATGGCTGACAGTATCGAAAGCCGTTTAGAGGTCCAGGAGAATCCACAGAGTCACAATCCTTCTATCTCCCAGCGTAAGTCATCCAGCAGGGCAGTCAAAGCAGTTTTTGCTCCATATCCAGGATGGAAGCCAGACTTGAAAGGATCGAAGTAATCAGATTCATCCAGGGCTTCCTGGAGCTGACATGCCACCACATTCTCCAACACCTTGCCCAAGAAGGGGAGGTTAGAGACTGGTCAAAATTATTAGATTATTTAAATTATCTGGGTCCAGTGAGGGCTTTTTGTAGGAAGGGCCTAATGACTTCCTCCTTCAGTGGAGAGGGGACCACACCCTGCTTCATTGAGGCATTCACCACCCCTGCCACCCATGGAGCCAGTCCCTCCCAAGCAACCTTCACAAACCATTAAGGGCAAAGGTTAAGCATGCATGTGGTATTCCACAGCCTTCCAAGCAGCCTGCCCACCTCCTCAAAGTCTGAAAACCATCCAATATAACAAAACCACATGGTGTATTGGAAACATCCAGCCCTGGTGCTGCAAAAACCTTAGCATCCAAGTCAGAATGGAAAGGAGAAATTATATCTGCAAAATGTAACACAAATTGATCACAGTATGCTGCCGAGGGTTCTGTTTGATGGTCTTTGGGGCATTCATATAAGAGGCCCCAAACCACTCAAAAAAGCTCTGTGTGAGAACACTGAGCAGACATGATGGTGGTGGAAAAGTAGGATTTCTTCACCGCCATAGAATAGGTGCAAATATGGGCTCTAGCCTGAGTTCAGTCACTTTGCTCCAGAGTGCAAGGAGTTTACTCAAAACCACAATACTAGAAGCCCAGTTAGATTGTATACCCAAAAGGAGGAAAGGTACCACTAAGTCCAGGAGGATGCCAGCATGGCTAACGGGTACCATCAAGGAAGCCATAAAAGGGAAGAAGACTTTCTTCCAAAATTGGATGGCCTGTCCAAATGAAGAGAACAGAAAGGAACACAAACTCTGGCAAAAGAAATGCAAGGTGACAATAAGGGAGGCAAAAAGAGAGTTTGAGGAACATTTAGCCAAAAGTATCAAGGGGAATAACAAAAACTTCTTTAAGTACATCAGAAGCAGGAAACCTGCCAGGGAGGCAGTTAGATCATTAGACAATGAAGGAGTGAAAGGGATTATTAAGGAGGATATGGAGGTTGCAGAGAAGCTAAATGAGTTCTTTGTGTCTGTCTTCATGGCAGAGGATACTGAGCATATACCTGTTCCTGAACCAGGCTCTTTAGGGATGGAGGCTAGAGAGCTGAGTCAGATAGAAGTGAAAAGAGATGATGTTCTAAACTGTCTGGAAAAACAGAAAGCTAACAAATCACCAGGGCCGGATGGCATCCATCCAAGAGTCCTCAAAGAAATCAAATGTGAAATTACCAACCTCCTTGCAAAAATATATAACTTATCCCTGAGATCAGACTCTGTACCAGAGGACTGGAGAGTAGCAAATGTTACACCAATTTTCAAAAAGGGGTCCAGGGGCATTCTGGGAAATTACAGGACGGTTAGCCTAACGTCCATTCCATGCAAATTGATGGAAAGCATCCTCAAGGATAAAATTGTAAAGCACTAGAAGAACAGGCCCTGCTGGGAGTGAACCAGCATGGCTTCCGCAAAGGTAAATCTTGCCTCACCAACCTTTTGGACTTCTTTGAGAGTGTCAACAAGTGTGTGGATCAAGGTTGGCATAGTATACCTGGACTTCCAAAAAGCTTTTGACAAAGTTCCTCATCAAAAACTCCTGAGGAAACTTAGCGATCATGGCATAAGAGGACAAGTACATGTGTGGATTGCTAACTGGTTGAAAGATAGGAAACAGAGGGTAGGTATAAATGGAGAGTTTTCACAATGGAGGGAAGTAAGAAGTGGGGTCCCCCAGAGATCTGTACTGGGACCGGTGCTTTTTAATTTATTCATAAATGATCTAGAAGCAGGGGTAAGCAGTGATGTGGCCAAATTTGCAGATGATACCAAACTCCTTCGGGTAGTGAAATCCAAAATGGATTGTGAGGAGCTCCAAAAGGATCTCTCCAGACTTGGGGAGTGGGCGACAAAATGTGGTTCAGTGTTGGCAAGTGCTAGGTGATGCACATTGGGATGAAAAACCCCAACTTCAAGTATATGCTGATGGGATCTGAGCTGTCGGTGACTGACCAGGAGAGGGATCTTGGGGTCATGGTGGACAGCTCGTTGAAAGTGTCGACTCAATGTGCGGCAGCTGTGAAAAAGGCCAATTCCATGCTAGGGATCATTAGGAAGGGGATTGAAAATAAAATGGCAAATATTATAATGCCCTTATACAAAACTATGGTGTGACCACACTTGGATTACTGTGTACAATTCTGGTCACCACATCTTAAAAAGGACATTGTAGAACTGGAAAAGGTACAGAGGAGGGCAACCAAGATGATCAGAGGTCTAGAGCATCTTTCTTATGAGGCAAGACTACAACACCTGGGGCTTTTTAGTTTAGAAAAAAGACAACTGCGGGGAGACCTGATAGAGGTCTTTGAAATCATGCATGGTGTGGAGAAAGTGGAGAGAGAAAAATTCTTTTCTCTCTCACACAACACTAGAACCAGGGCTTACTCCATGAAATTGATTGCCAGGAGGTCTAGGGCCAACAAACGAAAGTACTTTTTCACACAACGCGTGATCCACTTGTCACAGGATGTGGTGACAGCCAACAACCTGGATGGCCTTAAGAGGGGTTTGGATCACTTCATGGAGGAGAGGTCTATCAATGGCTACCAGTCAGAGGGCTGTGGGCCACCTCCAGCCTCAAAGGCAGGATGCCTCTGAGTACCAGTTGCAGGGGAGTAATGGCAAGAGAGAGGGCATGCCCTCAACTCCTGCCTGTGGCTTCCAGCGGCATCTGGTGGGCCACTGTGTGAAACAGGATGCTGGACTAGATGGGCCTTGGGCCTGATCCAGTAGGGCTGTTCTTATGCTCTTATGTTCTTATCAGTCCTGGGTATCCAGTGGCAGGAGCTTCGCCCAATGGCTTTTTCTCATCACAGCTGCTGCATCAGGAGCTCCAGCTTGCTCACCCTCCCCTCTGCTGTCTCTCTACTCCAGCACCAGAATTGTCTGCTTTGTCTGTTCCATTTCAGAAGGAAAGAGTACAACTTTGGTGTTGGCGGTGAGAGAGACAGTGAGCAAGGTGGTGCTGGTGCTGCAGCAGCAACAACAAGGAGAGGCCAGAGGACAAAGGCTGCTGCTGCTGCTGGATGTGTGCTCCATGCTGTCTCACTAGCTTATAACTGCAAACAGAAGCTTGAGTGGAAGGTGAGACTGCTGAGAGTGGAGAGGGGTGGCACTGGGGCCAGTGAAGGGGGTGGGTGAGCCATTGATGGTGGAGCGGGCACTGGCCAGCACAACCAATAAAGTTAAATGGCACTGTAGGAAAGTGAGAATGAGGACCATGAAGGCAATGAATATAAAGGAAAACTGTGCTTTGAAGAGCAGCACTGAAACAATGTGAATGTGTTTAAAAGTGCAAAAGTTTGCCAAAAATAGGAGGTGCTCTTGGCATTCAGAAAAATAAAATGAGATAAGTTGTTTCAGCTCAGATCTACTTTAAGTTTCCTTCAGGCATTCTATTCACCTCAACTTTGTCCTTCTGTCATGGATCCAGCTGTAAAATTCAGCAGCAAGCTAATTTTAGTTCATGAATTTTACCTAATATTTTCTATCTGTATATCCTGCTTTTTCAAGCCAGGAAACATCCCTTCTCATTTTTCCAACTGGCGTGACAATTTAAGTTCAGCAAGAGACTGGATTGTTCATGGGTTTATTTGTTGGTCTTTAAATATTGCCTCACTTTTTCTTCTGTATTTGCTTTATTTCTTATTCATATTGATTCAGTTCACGAAGTGACCTACTGCCTCAGATACTTTCACAGACAGAAATACAAAAGCCTTTTATTTATTTACTAAAGCCATATCTGAATGCCTTTTTGGCCTCTGGACAAATATACAAGTAATATACAAGTAATAAAGCAGGGGTTCTACACACACTCACACACCTATTGGTGTTATCTATGGATGTGCACAAAATGGATTTTGCATTCTGTTTCGAGTTCAGAACAAAGCACAAAATGACCAAAATGTTCCATCAAGGCAGTAGTTGAGCCAGCGGTTTTGACTGAACATCTCAAAACATTTCAAGTGTTTGGGCTATAGGGAAGAATGTGGAAGTTGAAATGCCCCATTGTTCCCCATGGGTAGTTCCTAGGGACACCAAAGTGGGTTGGGTGGTAGGGCATGATAGGTGCTACTTACCACCCAACCCACAAAAGAAATGGGCAAGCAGGCGATATTAAATAAATGTTTAACCTTTCCCCCAAATTGCATAGAATCCCATATCACTTTGGTGTCCCTAGGAACTACCCATGGGGAATAATTGGTTGTTTCAAGTTTCCCATTGTTCCCTATGGGTGGAAGAAGGTACACTCACAGGCCGTCTTTGGACAGTTTACCACCAAACTGCTGACAACCATGCCAGAGGTCCAATTTTGTGGTTGTCTGAATACATGAAATCATGGTTTCGTCACCCAACCATCTCAAGGTTTTCGAACCTAAACCTTAATCTGAACCTTCAGTTTGTAGTGAGGTTCACTGCTGGAAACTCAGGTTTGAAGGTGGCATTGTGTCATCTGGATTCTTCTTCCATCGTAAAAATGTAAAGTGTGCTGTAAAATCGATTTCGACTCCTGGTGCCCACAGAGCCCTGTGGTTTTCTTTGTAGAATACAGGAGGGGGTTTACCATTGCCTCCTCCCACGCAATATGAGATGATGCCTTTCAGCAACTTCCTATATCACTGCTGCCGGATATAGGTGTTTCCCATAGTTTGGGAAACATACCAGCAGAGATTTGAACCGGCAACCTTCTGCTTGTTAGTCAAGCATTTCCCTGCTGCAGCACTTAATGTGACCTGGCTTTTACCTGTGATTGCTCCCGAAACCATAGAAAGGGTGGCTTAGGCCATCCCAGAAATGCATCAGGTCTGTGCCTGTTGGGCTTCTCGCTGGCCACCTCTCCGAGCAGTTGCCCCACCCCCCGCAATCTCTGCACTCCTTCTGCTGCTGGCTGGCAACAGGGATGCCATGTTGCTCCATTCCAAGCTTCAATGTGTATGAAGGGTTAGAACCACATTAGGGAAAGCCCACTTTTCACTGTGTCTCTTCCCCCACCCACCCCCCGTCAATCTGCACAAAAAGGATGGGATGATAAGCATAAGACCTTTCTCTGCCTCCCTTTGAAATTCCCTCCTTTTATGTTCCCCTCTCCTCCCTCCCCCCAGCCAATGGAGGTACAGTTGCCCATGACTTGATTTGTATGATATCAAGCCAACCAAGGAGATTGCAAGCCAATTAGAAGTCAGTGCCAGAAAACCAATCAGCAAGCAAAAAACAGACCTCCAAAATGGTGCTTGGAAAGTTGAAAGGTTTTATTCAAAATGGGGGTGGTTCTGCTCCAAGCTCCAAACAGGCCCTTTATTTAAAGGGTGTGCTGTTTCAAGCTCAAAACGCTCAAAATGGCCCATTACAAGTTGAAACATTTCACCGGTGAAATATTCTGTACATTTCTAGTATTATCCAAGACTTCCTCACATTTTCTCTCTCACACAAAGACTTTTTCCAGAAAACAGTCCTCATTCATTTAGATTGTTACTAGGCAGGTAGGTAGGTAGGTCATAATCTGCATTTGGGTGTGTGGGGAGGGATGCCCAGCGAAACCTTAATGAAAAGGGGAAAGTGGTATATGAAAGTGAGGTTTGGGAGTCAAGGACAATTTGAGAATATGCATACATGAAGTAGCGATATTGGTAAATGTAATGCAATGCAGGCAAGGTGGTGTGAAGGGATCTCCTGAGAGGCAACTCCCAAGGAAGAAGCACAAGAAGGAAGAATCAACCAACTTCTCCTATTCCAATCTCCTAGCAGGGAGAAAGGGGTCACTCATAATGACGGATGCCTAATCACTATGCAGCATACAAGAACCATTTATAATACTGAAGAGATGTATGAACACTTATGTTATTATCACAACACACACACAGACACACACACACACACACACACATACACACACACTTATTTAGTGCTGATGATGTTTTAGGCTAAAAATCTAAAGAAATAAATAAATTTAAAGGATTATTGGAAAAGGGGTTGGGGGGAAACAAATCTAGACTATAGAATTAAATTGGTTTGTTAGTCATGCATTCTAAGTAAGGAACTATAGTTCTGTGAGGGGTTGGAGGCTTGGGGTCCCTAGGAGATAATTCTTAGCACCATCACCAAATTACAGTTCCCAGGATTCTTTGGGGGAAGCCATGACAGTTAAACTTATAGTGGAGATATGAAACACCTCTAATTTTAGAATCCAAAAGGATTTCCTTATATCAGAGCTCTATATAACAACAATTAATAATCTGAACCTCTGATTTTTGACATGGTGAGGGAATATCTACACTGATATTTCCCCACCATGTAATTCTGCATTGTCAGTGTCTACTATGGGGTGAGTAACGTATTGCAGATAGGTATGGAATTTCATCTGAACAGGTACATTCCATCCAGTACCAGTTAAAAACATATACAGAAACTTAAAAACAATTTAACAATTTAAAAATAACCAGAAATTAAAACCCAAAAATATTAGGAAGCTGAGAAAGCTTGGGCAAAAAGATGGGTTTTCAGGTGTTTTTTGAAAATTGCCAGAGATGGAGAGGATCATATCTCAGCAAGTAGCACATTCCACAATCTCGGGGCAGTGACCGAGAAAGCCCGTCTCTGTGTAGCCACCAAACGAGTTGGCGGTAACTGGAGATGGACCTCCTCAGATGACCTCAGTGGGTGGTGGGGCTTGTAATGAAGAAGATGCTCTCTTAAATACCCACGGCCTAAGCCGTTTAGGACTTTATAAGTTATAACTAGCACTTTGTATTTTGTCTGGAAACCTATTGGCAGCCAGTGTAACTCCATCAGTAAAGGAGTGACATGGTCTCTTTTCACTTCTGCCCTCCCTGATGTCACCTCCAGTGGCTCACTCTGCAGTTGTTTGTTCTACTCTGGTGACATCACTTCCAGGAAATGGCAACCATGGCCATGTTGTCCAGCTCTATCCTCAGCATGGGAGCACAGAAGGCCTGAGAGAGCAGGCTCTAACTTCCAGTTCTAACTCTTCCTCCTCAGCCCAAATCAAAAGCCAATGAAGCCAATGAAATGCATAATCTATCTATATAATTCTCTAAGGCATACCCGTGGCTAATCCCGTGTGTGGCAGCCCTCGCGAGACTTTGTGAGCAGAAGCATCATGGTGACTGGGCAGTGAAGATTCCATATGCAAATAGGGAGAAGGAGCCTGTGAGACCAGAAGCACCATGGTGATCGGGCAGTGGGGATTCCATATGCAGATAGGGAGGAGGAGCCTGTGAGGGCTAAGGACAGTTGGAATGCAACTGTTACTGGTCGGAAGATGTTCTTGATTGTAGAGGAGAGGGATAGATAGATAGATAGATAGATAGATAGATAGATAGATAGATAGATAGATATGGATAGTGGGCAGGGGTCTGCAAAGAAAGGGGTTGTGAGGGAGGAAAGAGCCCCTTCAGGAGAAGGAGGCTGCCGTTGAGCAAATTAGATGAGGACACAAGAAGGGAGGGGGGGAGGAGAGAGAGGGGGGGGAGGGAGGGGAAGAGAAAGGGGGGAGGGAGGGGAAGAAAGACAGAGGGGAAAGGCAAGTGGAGGAGAGAGAAAGAGAGAGAAAGAAGGGAGGGGAAGAGAGAAAGAAGGAAGGGCGAGGGATGGGCCTGAGCCTGTCAGCAGCCTGAGGGGAATGAGTAGCCATCGTGGTGCCTATTGACAGCAAGGGAGAACCCACTCTTCTACTGCTGCTGTTTGGGGCTACTGAAGCCATTGGCAGAGGGAGGCAGGCAGGCAAGGGACAGGCCCAGGCCTATCAGCAGGCTCAGGGGAATGGGCGGCCATGGTGGTGGCAGCAGTGAGGAAGGGCCCAGTCAACTGCTGCTGCTGCTCCTGCTCCTGTGGGGAGGAGCAGGAGCATGGCTCGGGTGAGGGTGAGGAGGTCTCTGGGGATAGGAGGCTGCAACTTGGCCAATAGGTGACAGCAATGCTGTAGCTGCAACCAAGAGGGGTGAGGGAAATGGAGTAAAGGGATGGAGGAGTGACCAAGGGGGTGAGGGGGATGGAATCAACTGGATGGAGGAGGAGCAGCAGCAGTGCAGCTCAGGTGAGAGTGGAGAGATCTCTGAGGTGAGGGGGGCAATCAAGTACTAGTGTGCAGATGCTCTGTGTGGGTTAAGCTAGCTTTATAGTATTTCAGCTTGTAGTAGTTCTGCCACTACATAGGAATATATTGTACCTGCAGAAGAATAGGCAGATCTAGTCATAGAAAGAAAGTTTTGTATCTCCACTCTTAACTGAGCAGAAGAGAGTTAGATAAGCCCTCTTAAGATGTTAAAAAGGAGTGCTGCACATTGTCCCAAAAGCATGCCTACAAACCCTGCCCCAGTGCTGACATGAGCCTCATTCAGACATTATAAAATTGTCCTGCTGTAGCTGTGTACAGCAGGGTGACGGGGGAGGAGGTCCCACCCCAACGACATCAATCAAAAGCATGCCTCACCACTCACACTTACAGTGGGGCTTGTCTGAAGAGGGAAGAGCCATAAGAGTTATTGCAGGTGCTTCCGTGATTGCTAGACTGAATCAATCCAGTCTTGCAGGCACAGAAGCACCTGCCATCACACTTTGGGCTTTACCATCTTCAGACAACACCTTCTGTACGTGTGAGTAGTAGGGTGTGCTGCTGATGTCGCATGCTGCTGATGTGTGGGACTTCCTCCCCCTTGGCCCCACTGTGCACGGCTACAGCAGGGGAACTTATAACATCTGAATGAGGCTATGCTCAGAAGCCCCATCCCCACGTAATGCTGTAAGTGTGGACAGTGCAGGGTGAAGCTTCCAAGAATATCAGCACTGGGACAGGGCTTACCAGCACACTCTTAGTACACTGTATGTGAAGACAGTGTCCCTTTCTTTCAATATCTGAAAAGAGCTATAAAATGACTCACATGGCAGTCACGATGCCTTGTCATAATCATTCAAAGAAGATTCTTTTAAAACAAATTTAATAATGCTTTCATTCTTGCCTGTGGCAATTTGTTTTTCTATTCATCTCACTTTTTCTTCTAGATATGATTTCAATCTTCCTGTTCCAAATCTTTGACTTCTATTAAGCCAGCAGAAATTTCAATAGCAGTTACACACACACACACGAAAATGAAGTGGGGGGGAATATCCATTAAAAGTTGCATTCAGACCATTCATACTGTGTTCCTACATTATTTATGGAAAAGCACTCAAAAATAGCATCTGAGTGCAAATTTAGGCTACCCTGTTTCCAAACACGAATGATTACCCAGCACTACTATAAACGCACAAAACAACTCTAAATTTAAAAATAAGTTAGAATAATTTTATAGTTGTCCCTTTTCTCTATATCATTCAAAGGGAAGTGTGTTTATAATCTTGATCTTCCAAATAAGATGACAGGGAATCATAGCAGCATGATGTGTCCCACACAGTCTAGAAACATTGACTGAATAACTGTCTGACCAGTCCCACTGACCACATAATTAAGGGCCACATAATTAAGTTCCCCCTCCTAGCATACAATTTTGGTTTTCATAAACATGCATGGGGTGCTTCAGATGAACTGCCCCGAACACAATTATGAAATCTGGGATGGCATACTGGGAAGGGGAACAGAACATGCACATTCAGTAGGGATGTGTGAATCGATTCAGGTACAAAATGATTTGTACCCAAATCTAGCTGATTCAGGTGATTTGTAGACAGAACAAATCACCCTTGTGCTCAATTGCCCAGATTCGGGTACAAAACAAATCACTCAGCTCTGGACCCCACAAAATTCAGGGATTCAGACCTCCATGTTGTGGCCACAGTGGGTTGGGTGATAGTGTCCAATGGATGAAAGCTACCACCCAAATTTCAAATAAATTAAGCAAAGGGGTGATTTTTAACAATTTCTTTAAGTTGGCACATCGTTAAGCTTTTCCCCATAGGGAATAATGGGAATTTCAGCAACATTATACCTCCACATGCGGGACAGTAAGGTGGCCCAGAGTGGGTTGTGGTCGGTGGAAGGAAGCTACCACCCAGATTCCAAATAAATTGAGCAAAGGGGTGATTTTTAACAATTTTTTTGAAGTTGGCATGTCTTTGTGGCAGATTCAGGGCAGAAAAGGGGTTCCAGGGGCAAAAGAGTGGGTTGGGTGGTAGTGCTCCAGTGGGTGCCTGCTACCACCCAGATTTCAAGGAAATTGGTGAAAGGGATGATATTTAATTTTTTCTTTTTGAAGTTGGTGCCTCTTTAAACTTTCCCCCATAGGGAATAATGGGAATTTCAGCAGCCCCATAACTCCACTTGGGGGGCACCAGGGTGGCCCAGAGTGGGTTGTGGTGTAGTGCACATAGGGTGCCAACCACCCCCACAACCACAAGCCCATGGGGCACTGGGTTTTGGTGTTTTCAATGTCTGAGGTGTTCTGAGAGTAGGTTCTCTGGTAGGAAATGAGAGTGGATTGTTTTTAGGTTCATTCATCATTTTACACCAAAGAAGATTATGAATGAAAAGATGAGCAGTGATCACAGTGGATTTTAAGTTCAGGTGGTAGCTTCCTTGCACCCACTGGGCACTACCACCCACCACAACCCGCTCAGGGCCACCCTGGTCCCCACCATGTGGAGTTATAACTAAGGCTGCTGAAATTCCCCATTATTCCCTATGGGAAAAAGTTTAAAGATGCATAAACTTCAAAAATCATTTTAAAATCAGCCCTTTGCCCAATTCCTTGAAATTTGGGTGGAAGCTTCTGCCCATTGGGCACTATCACCTACCCCACTCTTTTGCCCCGGAACCACTTTTTTGCCCTGAATCAATTCAGATTCAGATTCAGAAAATTTGAGTACAAATCAAATCTGGGGTGTTTGGGGGGGGGGCAGATTTGGACCCAAAACAAATTGGGGGTTATTCAGTTCAGGTACAAATCAAATTTTAAAAAATTGATTCATGCACATTCCTAACATTCAGGACCTTAAGTGTGTGGTAGGTGTTACCTATTAGAGATTTCATTTAAACTGGCTCTGAAAGTACTATAAAGAGCTAGCAGGGTGCAATGGGCCTTTGCAGACAGGTTCAATTTCATACTTGCTCACTGAGTGACTAGGGAAAGTAACTATTTCTCAGCTTTTCTTACCTCACAGTATTGTTGTGAGGCTAAAAAACCACTGAGATCCTTGTAAATAAAGGAAAGGGAGGAAATATCAAAAATCTACTGATATAACAGCATCACATTGTCAGATGACTCATCTCCCCCCATCTACCCCCTACCCCCACAATGTAGGGCTAGTCAGGCTGCAAAACAGGAAGTTTATCAGCTTCCAGAGGATGGGATGCTGTATATTGCTGGTGAGTTCATCTTGGTGGGTCATGGTTTGTGCGGGTAGAGTATAAACATCACCAGTTGCCTCAGTAATCAGTAGGTTAAAATGTGATGGCCTGTGTCTGGTGCTATTGCTTCCTATTAATTGTATTATTCTTAGAGCACTTTTATCTATTAAACAAGTTAAGATTCTTTATCTGTTTTAGCTTCACCATTCTAACCAAAATCAAAACCAAAATCTCTGCAGTCCAAAGTCCTACAGAAGACTGGACAGCCTAATTTTATAGTACGCGGAAATATACTTCTTCCCAATGGCTCCAAATGTTGGTTTGGACATGACTCCGCCATACATCAAATGGTATATACCACTTTCCTATTCTTATCTCTGAGATAATAATGAATAACTAGTAGGCAGTTGTACAGTTGGTAAATCATCCATTTTATCAGCTTTTTCAGGGAACCAGCACCAAGAAATTCCTGAAAGATCACTTTCTGTGCATAATAGGAATGGATAATATTTTTAAAGAAGTATATTTTCTCGTGGAAGCAAAAAGAGTGACACACCAAGAAAATTCATTTCACCACAGAGTGACTCAGATTTAGCAGTATGCTGAATGGTAGCCTCATGTCCTTAACTTTAAATTCTCTCATGGCCTCATTCACAGACTTTATTGAATACAATATCAGTTCCCATCTATCCCATGAGTAGTACATGCAATAAGAAAAACTGTCTGAAAAAATAAAATGAGTTTTAAAGTATGAAATGTTGAGAACTTTTTAAAAGTGCTCTAATCCATTTGATTTTTAATTATATAGCAAAGAGACAAGAGCTGACATAAATTTGCCCAGTAATTTTCATCAAAATCCTCATCTAATTTTGAGGTTGAATATTTACCAAATATTAGACCATGTCTTTATTTAACATTTTATATCTGATAGTGTTGGTTTGCAACCGTTGTTCAAACTCGTGTATAACTGTGTTTCTAAGTACTAGCAGCATCAAAGCACTCTTTGGACTGATACACGCAATAAAATATGACTACCTTCTTTTTCATGGCTTTCAAAAGAAGCCTGAGGGGTTTCTATAACTTGTATTTTTAAAGAGAGAGATGGGTGAGATTATCTTCATTATAAATGATGAAACATATCTCATCATTATAAGATATCCTTCATCTTAAAATGATGCCAAACACTACCACTGAATGATCAGCAGCATCTGATATTTATTATTTATCATTATTCATTCAATTTCTGTACCGCCCTTCCAAAAATGGCTCAGGGTGGTTAACACAGAGAAATAATAAATAAATAAGATGGATCCCTGTCCCCAAAGGGCTCACAATCTAAAAAGAAACACAAGATAGACACCAGCAACAGTCACTGGAGGTACTGTGCAGGGGTGGATAGAGCCAATTACTCTCCCCCTGCTAAATAAAGAGAATCACCACATTAAAAAGTGCCTCTTTGCCAAATTAGCAGGGATGTAACTTGGTTGGTTGATATGCAATCAACCATGAGATATAAAATTTCCAGGATACCTGATGTCCATGGTATAGATTGAAACATCCTGGGGAAACATCCAGACTTACTAGTGTCTGGGGTGCTACTATATAGGCTTGTGCAATTATTTAGCTCTGAAGGATCGAAGCCAAAGAAAGCCACTGTGCACCTGGCCCCACCTGGAAGTAGCCACTACCACACGCTTACCTCCTTGCAGTGCAGTTCCTGCACAGAGTTGGGATGGACTATATTTTATTCTGTCTAGTAATCTTTTATGTTGCGTTGTTGAGAGGTTTGTCCCAAGGGGGATCTTGTAGAGAGTGGCGGCGGGGGGGGGGGGAGGAAAGGAAAGGAAAGGAAAGGAAAAGGGAGAAAAGTCAGAAAGGAAAAGGGAGGGGAAGGAGAAAATGGAGTTGCTTCTGAACAAACCTTTATCTTATGTGTAAATCTACATAAGATTTATTTGTGTATATGAGGGAAGCAACTATAAAAGACTATTAAATGGATGAGAAGTGAGGCACAGCTCAAATGACATCATTGATGCACACGGGATGCTGGCTCATATGGCTATGTCCCTTTAATGCTACCCTGGATGCCAGCCCCTATGATTAATTGACTACGATTGTGTTATTTGGGTGACAGCCCTCATATTTAGTTCAAGGCATATTTATTAAAGTTGCCTGTGTGCTCTGCCAGATCAATATTTGACGATATCCATGTAATGATACATAATCCAAAGCTTGGCAGTTCATGTGTCTTCACTTTGCTTTGTGTGTCTTCAGAAGTCTCTTTCCTTTCTTCTAATAGTGATTATAGTTCAGTAAGAACTGGATATGAAATTCTTCTGTGCTGTGATTTCAGCTGTGGATCAGCTGTGTTTTGCCTCAGAAGAAAGCATCATAAAGTTTGATCAGGTTTGTTGAAATTGCTGTTCAGAGTGCCTACGTGTAGCAGTTCACATATATCATTCATTATCTCAGTTTCATTTGTCACAGAGAGCTCATAGTGGCAAGCTGCAATTCAGAATAGCTGCTGGAAAATTGCTGTCAGAGCTGAAGAAACCAAGAGATGTCCTTGAAGAGCACGTGACTAGGCTTTTCCTGTTAACATATGAGAAACAGCATTTCCAAAATACACCATCTGCAAAGTTTCCTCAATGCCGGATCCACTCATCAAATCGCCAGTGTGTGAAATCTGCCAAGACTAATCACAATATTGGGAAATTCTTCAAGCTTAGGGCAGACATTGTGCATAGCCTTTACCCACAGACGTTGTCAAAGGTTACAACTGGCATCTTCACATTCAGCCTTTCCATTTCTGAACATGGAAACTTCCATGAAGTGCACACACAGCTGTAAGTTGGCAGGTTTAAGTCGATCATCAGCAGGAAGGAAATGGCAGACCCTCAAGGGTGTTGATAGACTATGACATTTTGCATGTATCCTGACCATCCTGGACAAGGTTGTTTTAATTTGCTTTTGGTCTATAAGAGATCGATTAGGTTCCTCTGTGTTGACTCATAAAATAATCTGTTGGATGTGATTCTGTTCATGCTAGTGACATTCAGGGATACAAAATAAATGAATTGTTACTTGTGCCTTTGCAGAAATCTCTTATGGTACAAAACAATTTCTCAAGCACTGGATTATTATTATTATTTGGCCTATTAAGCAAAATTAATCTTGCTTAGATGTTCCTGATATGTAAATGACAATGCCTATCCTGAGGATAGTGTTATGGCCATAAATGCTGACAATATTGTGGTCTTCACTTCCAGCTGTCCACTGATGGAAATGACTTGATACTACCACAAAATAAACAGGTAGTACTATCTGATAAATGACTTGGTAGTATCACTCTTGCAAGGTGCCTCCACCTGGTTTTAAGTGATTTCCCTCTCCCAGAGGCACTCTTGCCTCAGGACTTCTGGGCCCAGGTCCAGGGCCTCCACATACCCTGCCCCCCCAATCCTTTTTAGTCTGTCCTGGGTGGTGTGGTCATGTTAAAAATGTGTTTTAAAAAACTGAGTGGGTGCCTCCAAAAGCCTTTAGGTTTCGGCTCCAAAATTAGGGGTGTGCCTTTCGGACTTTTCTCATTTTGTTCCAGGCCAAATCCAGCCCCCCCCCCCCCCACACACACACATTTCAGTGAGGGTCCAAAATCGGCCTTCCCAAAGCACACCATTTTTGGTTTCAGGGCCTTTTTTTTTTTTGGAGTCCGAAACCAAATTGCCAATTCCCCCCTCCCTTCCACCCCAGTCCGTTCCCCAACACCGGCAGGGGAACCTTCTGCATCAGTCTGTTCCCCACAACTGGAAGCTTTCCCTCCCCGCCAGGCTTACTCCCAAGTCCCCACCATTTTTGCCCACCCACTTGCCTGAGCCTCCTCTGCCAGGGCCCGCCACCGATACCTCTGCCACCGTGAATACCTCTGCCGCCACCACCACCTCACCCAGCCGCCCGCCTCCCCACCATGGCTGTGCCTGCCACCACCTCATTGCCTGCCCAAAGGAGCTCTCAGCAGGCTCCCTAGTCCCTGCTGCTCCAGAAACTGCCGCTCTGCCACGCATTCGGCCCTGCCTTCGCCTGCCAATCTGTAGGTCTTAAGGGAGGGAAATTCAATCAGACATCACAGGGATCAAAATGGAGACTGAGCAGAAAGAGTGAAAGACTTTGCTCGATCATTAAATGGAGGTACGAAATTTTTCTGAGGAACAAAACTTTCGGTTCCGAAGCAGGGTCATTCCGGTTCGGAAACAAAATTCTCCATTATTGCATTTTTAATTCTTGGGATGTGTACAAAATGTCCAAAATAGCCATTTTCTGACACAAAACATTTTGTTCCCGAATCAAAATGCACATTCAATGCCTATCCAAAATTACCTAGGTGAACCTCTGCCTCTTCCTATAGCCCCTCATTCCCCAACCTCTTCCCAATAGTCCTCCAACCTTTTTGAGGGTATGTGGGTGGGGGCTGCTGTGAGAAGGAGTAATAAGGAAGCTCTATCCCACTGGCTGATATAATGCAGCATGCATTAACTAACCAGTTTGGGCCCTGGGTATTTTAGAGAACGCCTTCTTCGCTATGAACTACACCGCCCCTTGAGATCACCGGAAAGGTTCATCTGCAGTTGCCACCAGCTCGTTTGGTGGCTACTCAGGGACAGGCCTTCTCCGTTGCTGCTCCAAGGTTTTGTAATGCACTCCCTGCTGAAATAAAAGCCTCCTCGTCTCTAACAACTTTTTAAAAGGCAATCAAGTCACATTTATTCACCCAGGTTTTTAATTAGATACTGTTTTAATTGTTTGATTTTTAATAGTTTTCACCTTTTAAATTTTAAATTGTTGTAATGTTTTATCCTTCTTATTTGTTGCTTCAGTTGTTTTTCTGTAAATGCCCAGGGACTTGCATTTCGGGCGATATACCAATATGTTAAATAAAATAAAATAATAAACTAACTAACTAACTAATGCTACACGCATGCAGCCAAAGAATGTGTACCTGCAACAGCTCTGATTCCACTTCTGAATTGAGGGTGCTCACATGTGTGTGGGGGTGGGGTTTTGAGGTTTCATCAATCCCCACTTCCCCTATAAGCACTCTGTGCAACATACAACTATGTCCCTGAGGGCTACATAAAACTACACCTCATATTCTACTTCATCTCATATTCTAATTCATTCCAGATCCTGATCCTGCAGGATTATTGGTTATGACAAGAAAACTCTGTAAAGGTTAAAAAACACAACACACCAGAACAAGGAGACCTAGAAACATGGGCAAAGACTGAGCCTTTATATCCTTCCTGTCCTGGAAAAAGCCAGTGAACAACCCGGTTGGGCAGAATCAGTGCAGAGCCCGAGAACTCCATGCCTGGAGTTCCTGCTGTAGTTCAGCTGGCTGCCATACAATGCAGTGGTATGCAGGTTCTCAAGATAATTTAAAGTGGGATAACTGGTCTGTAACCCCTTTTATCTGCTATGTCAAACTGTCTATTAAAGTCGACTTTGAGGCAAGTCTCGCAATCAGTGAGACCCTCCTTAAAAGGGTTTGCAGGGAGAGCAGGCTTAGTTTGCTCTCCCCGCAGACGATCCTCAGACAGCCCTGGGTGGCCAGATCAGCCACCCACATGACTGCCAGCTGTGTAACGGAGCTGGCGGGGGCTGTGGGGATTGGGGACCATGTGGCTCCCGGAAGTTCCAGGATTCCCTGCATGAGCACACGGGGCATCCTGGAGAGACCCCTGGGGTTGGGAGGCTTGTTTCAGCCTCCCAGCAAGGGTCTCCTCGTGTGTTGCTGTGCCGTGGAGCCACACTAAACTAGGTACCCCCTCTACAATATCTGTGCAATAACTGAAATAAAGAAGCAAGGAAGGACTAGAACAAGGACAGGCTGAAACAAGAAAGGTTGAACAATTATAAGCACGAGGAACACTTTCTGCGGTAGGCAACATTGCTGACAGTACTGTCTCAGGAAAGGCGTTTGCTTGATATAGGGCTCGAGATAACCGGCAGCCAATCAGGCTGTCCTGACTCAGCATTTCTCTTCCCTCTCCCATGAGATCTTACGCCTGCGTGTCTCCCTCTTGAGATGTCTTCTTAAACCAGGTGAAATTCCAGCTTCCTCCTGATCAGTCTCCTCAGCCCTCATCTCTGCTAGCTGTTCAGATTCCCCTGTCTGCTGCTGTTCCACCTCAGCTTCAGAGTCTGTTCTCACAGCCAAAACCTCCTGCAGTGCTCCTGAGCCTGCTCTCCCAACGAAATCCTCCCACTCCTCCTCTGACTCTTCTGACTCAGAGGTCTGGGCCATGACAGGTGGCCAGTTTGGAAGCCACCGCACCTACACAATGGACCTCTTCATGGCTTGGATGCAATGGGCTCGTTGGGGTCGCAAGGAGGCTGGTGGGAGGAGGGGCACCCCCATGGACACCCCACCCCCCACAACCTAAAGGAAGTCCCCTGGAGGGGGTCAGTGATTAAAAAAAAAATCACAAACCCCCAGTGGGGTTTGGTCCGCAGTCTGACTGAACAGGAGGTGGTTCAGTTTGAACCCAAATGGTCAAACCAAATTGGTTCAGCGTTGAACATGTTCAACTTTGAACCTGTTTGCATACCACTAGTGTGAGGGGGTGAGCAAGACTGATGCTTGAAGCACCCAGAGATGAGTGACCAGGAGGGATGAGGATGGAAACTTACAAGGGACATAGGGCTTTCTGGAGCTGAAGAAACCTCCCTACTCCCTCATACTATTCTGAAACCAACAGAAAAGCATATGGCATGACATGCATCAAATCAGTTCTGATTTGCACAGCATTAATAAACCATTGTGCATATCCATCACATCAATTTGCATCCCTGGTGGGAACATGGACTTCTACCCCTCTCCTTTTCCCCTCAGAACTAATATCAGCAACCTGGATTGATTCAGAAAGTTTTAACAATAAATAAGGGATGTGAGAACCGGTTCAATTTGAATTGCAGTTCAAATCAAATGGAATGAGTTTGGCCAGCCTGAGTTTGAACAGAACTGCCCCCTCAAAGGAGGATGCCGGTCCTAATTTGAACTGGACCAGCCCTGGTTCTAAAAGAACTGGTTCAGGGGGTATACTTGTAAAGGGGTATCCAGCAAGGATTCCCCTTCACAAGTAAAGGGGCATTCCCTATACTAAGGTGGGCACTTGTCAGGGAGAGATAAAGGATACTTAGTACATTCTCTTTGAAGATGGTGGAGAAGGCGGAGAGGGTGGCATCAGGGGCTCCTCCAACCCCCCCTCCCACTGGCCTCCTGAAGAATGGACTGGGCCACTTGCAGCCCAGTTCGGGCTTCTGCGCACTCTTGGAGGCCCTAACTGGGCCACAGTCAGCCCAGGCTATTCTTCAGGAGGCCAGTGGGGTGTTTGGAATAGGGATGTACAAGCCTGTTCAAAGCTGAGTTGGCTCGATGTCAAACTGGGCAGGTTCAAAGGTTCACCCTCTAGCCAAACCAGCCCCCTGAAAAATGGGGCTGGTCTGACTTAGAACCGAGCCACCCCCAGTTCGGAGCCCTGACTCGCAAGCCAGCTCAAAGGCTCAAGGGGCATGCTTGTAAAGGGAAATGCAGCAGTAATACCAGTGTGTGTGGCGGGGGGGAGGGAATGTAAACATGTCATTTCTTTACAGGTAAGGAAGAACACAAGAACAAGAACACAAGCCGATGTTGGCAGCGGGCAGCAGCAGCCTGGATGACAAGGATGATGGCGATTGTGCCTGGTGATCCACCACCAATCATGCTGCCCATCACGGTGGGGGATAGTGATTGCAATGGGGGGATGGCAGCTGTGGCAGGAGCAGTGACAGGGGCTCCTCCAGCCCCACTGCCTATTTCTAGAATTCAGGACTGGCCATGCCTGCAGCCAGCTTTAGGCCTCTGCACAGGTGTGACCCATTACAGTGAGGTCTGGGCCTGCATAGAGGATTCAAATGTCCTCTACACAGGCCAAGACCTCACTGCAATAAAGGTCGTGCCTTTGCAGAGGCATGGCCAGTCCTGCATTTGACAGGTGTGAGATGAAGCTGGAGGAGTCACCATTGCTGCTCCCACCATGGCCGCCATCCTCCACCGCAGCCACCATCCCCCCACTGCAATGGGAGTGTGATCAGCAGCCACAACTGCTGCCATCCGGGCCACTGCCTGCTGCCCACTGCCGCCATCAGCTTGTGTTTCTGCTTACAGGTAAAGAAATGACATGTTTACATTATTTCCCCCCACACCTCATTTCTTTCTGGCAAAGATTTTAAAACATTTTCCACCACCACCCCTTGCTGGAATTACTGCTGCCAAATCCCTACTTGTAAAGGGGAATCCTTGCCAGATCCCCCATTACAAGTATGCCCCTCAAGCCAATTTGCGAGCAGGCTTGGGGGGCTTGATGGTCGAGCCAGACCGGTGGGCAGCTCGATTGAGCCCAAGCCCAAGCCTCCTGAATCAGTTCCAATTCAGTTTCAATTTGAACCGAACCAGGATTTTCGGTTTTGTGCACATCCCTGGTTTGGAGGAGCCCCCGCCGCCGCCGCCGCTGTCTCCACTGCCGCCTGCGAAGAGAAGGTACTAAGTACCCTTTCTCTCCCCCCCAACCTCCCTTTACAAGCATGTCCCCCAAATCGCCATGGTGACACATGACTAGATCCCCAACTGGGAGTTTGCAAGCAGCCTCCCAGCAAAGGGTCCTCCCCAGGATGCCCCGCGCACTTGTGCGGGGCATCCTGGGACTTCCGTGAGCCAGGTGGCCCCCAATCCCCACCGCCCCTACCAACTCCATGACAGAGCCAGTAGTCATGTGAGTGGCCAGTCCAGCCGCCCAGGGATCAATAGTTGATCATGTGTAGTGAGAGTGGGTCAAGCTATGTGTAGAGCCTCATTATGTAATAGAATATAACATTATTTGCAATAGTTGTGAAGTGATAAAGTATAGCAACTCATTTGGGAAGAAACAATTCACCCCACCATGATTTAAGAGGCTGAATATATCCTGCATTCAGCTCTTTTGTTACATCCTTCTAGTCAGGAGGAGAAATACCTTGTATAAATGTCAGAATTGATTAGAGCTTGAAGCCAGGACCAGGAGGGCCCAGCAGACAACCAGGGGTGACAGAACAGAACTAGGGTCACAAAGCAAGCTACAAGTGAAATGCCAAAGCCAAGAGTCTAAGTCAAACAGACAAACCAAGAAACAGAATTTAGAAACAAGCTATGAGTCAAGAGCAGAAGCCGAGCGTCAAGGCAAACAGAAACCAAGATCAGAAAACACAACACACCAGGACCACAAAGACTAAGGCAAAGGCTGAGTTTTTAACTCTACTTGTCTTGGAAAGATCCACTGATTGACCTGACTGGGCAGAATCAGTACAGGGCCTGAGAATTCCATGCTGTCAAGCCTACTGGTTGCCACATGAGGGAGTGCTTTGCAGGTTCCCAGATGAGCACAGGTAGCATCTGACAGTAAATGAGAGGTGATTGGGAGAAACATATAAGACCATGTCTGGAGGCTGAGGAACAGGTAGCTATGAATGACTCAGAAAAGACTCTTTATAACCATGAACACTCAAGCAGATCTAATTCAGTTCAGGACTGCAGTGCATAGGGGGTGGTCATCTTTCTCACTGCACCATTTCTTTACCAAAAAGCACCCCCCATTTGGCCCAGGGGTGCTTTGAGGGCCAACAGCAGGTCAGGGGCCAATTTTTGGTGGGAAAAGGGTACAGGGGCAATATGCACTTCCATATGCAAGGGTCCTGATCTGGATGGCCCTCATGCACAGCTGCTTTTTGTTAAAGAAGAGATGTTGCCAAGTCTTCACTCCAGAACACACTATACAGAGGAAGAGTGAATATCCATGTATAAATACATCAGTCAGACAGTCATTTGGTCCTCTGTCCTTAGTGACACCTAGTTCTATCTGCCTGCATGTTTCCAAATGCATCTCCACAGCCACAAATGCTAGAAAGAAGAAAAGAGAAGATGCGATGCTATCTTTTCTCTGTAAGAAAAGAGAAGATGCTATGGAATGCAAGTGCTATGCTGGCAATCAGATTCTGTGAGGAATCTTCCTCCAGGTTGTCCACAGCCAAAAATGAGCTTACAGTCCTCAGGATGAAAACACTGTAGGGAGAAATGGACCCTCATCAAAGTAACAAAACTAAACTAAACTAAACATGCAGCAATGTAAACACAAAACAACAAGACCTCCAAAGGAACCAATTTCTTGATAAAAATATGTTTGTCTCTCAAAAGCAAAAAACATCATTTTTACCACTATACAGTATACTAATCACTGCTAAAAGTGAAAAGAATAGCTGTTCAGCATCTTTATCTGGAAGGCAAAATAGCTGGAGGCATCTTTTTGGCCCTAAATGTCACACTGTTTTATAGTATAAAATAATATGCCCACAACATAAAAACGGAATGCAAAATGGCTTGAAAAGAAAAGGTAAGATTGTATTTAATTCATTTACTTTTCCTGAACATTAGTGAACTAGATATTTTTAACATCTACCAATCAAAAATGCAGCACCTATGTTAAAATATATCTGCACCTATTGTTATTTTATTTTATTTTAGCTTTCCATTATAATAGCTAGCTGCTGGGCATTTCCTATGGATTAATGGCCATCTGGGGTTAATGACCCTTACTTGGTCCTCTGGCCATCAACCCCTCCCGGACAGTCATTAATCTACAGGAAATGTCCTATCCCTCTGTTGTTAATGCTTCATTACAATCTATCTTGGTCACCCTTGTAGAGACCTTCACAGCTCCATCTTCAGATGAGAGCTGTGCCTTGACTTCAGATATGCCCCCTCCTCTGACACACAGAGAAGGGGAAGCCAATTTGTGTTGAAAACCATTCTCTGGCTGAGACTGAATCAGAGAATCTGCCTGCTATATAGGTTCAGGAAAAAATGGTAAGAAAGCTTGAGAGCTCACCTTTCAGAATATAACATGCACTGATAAGACAGCAAGACAAAACTATTGCCTATTCTCCTCCTGCAGAAAAAGATTAGGAAGAATATGTTTGAGAAGCATTTGTACTGGTACAGTCACTACCAGGCATGATATATTTGAACTCGCCATATCTAATTCTGATGCTGGTGTTATGCACCCTCCTTATCTTGTTACACATACTCAGATGCTCCAGGTATCACTATACCAACGACCCAGCTAAATACTCCTGCGTACCATTTTGTACCCGCAAGCCCAAATACCAATGCTCCAGGTACCAAATTATACCAGAGGGCCAACTTAATACCCCTCTGTACCAGTCCATGAGGCGAGTCTCACAACCATTGAGATTCGCCAAAATGAGGTCTGTGGGAACTTAAGAGATAAGCTTAGCCCACTCTCCCCACAGACAATTGCCCACAGAGCCCTGGGCAGCCGGATCAGCTGACCACACAACTGCCAGCTCTATCATGGAGCCAGCGGGGCTGTGCGGATTGGGGACCACACAGCCACTGGAAGCTCCAGGATGCCCTGCACAAGTGCGCAGGGCATGCTGGAAAGACCCAGCTTCCCGGCTGAGGGTCTCCTCATGTGTTGTCACAGCATGGAGCCGCGCCGCAGCCATACACAATCAAAAAGACAAGGTTAACAGAGCACTCGCTCCATTAACCTCAGCTAAGGGAGGGGTACTTTGGGAGGTTTGCTGCCGGGAGCCACGCAACTCCCATTGCAGCACATGATCAGCCGAAATCGGGCTAGATTCCCTTAGCCCAGTTTCAGCCAATTGTGAGAATAATCTCCATATCTGCATTGCTGCAAGCTCAATTACAAATGATGTCTAAGGATCTGTGTCTAATTCAAAAAAGGGGTTCAGCCAGTGGATGCATGAGGAGACACAAGGAACCAGACCAGCTGTATCTTTTTATGTTTTACTTAAGAGACTTGGGGAGGTATAATAGATATAGGGTCCTTGCAGGCAAAGCTAATTTATTTAACTACCATATAAGTGAGTTACAAGCAGGGCGGGGGGAGAGGGGAGAGGTGGTTGGGGGAGAGTTCGTTACCAAAGGTGCGGGGAAACCAACTGAATGGCCAGTTCAAGGTTTCTCCTTGCAGCTGAAGATGCTAGGGTTCAATGAGAAGATGAGGTGCACAATGCTGGCATGTGGGGATGCTGCAGCATTGGAGAGGGAGCAAATGCATATTCTGGACCTGCCCTCTGAGGACTGGGACCAGATTCTCAGGTCTTATACTCTTATTGGCCCTTGATGTTCTTGGGGGATAGCCCTCACGTCTATCAAGGGTTGTAATTAATTGTAATTGTCCTTCGGAGTTCTGGTCTCAGAAAATGTTGTTTCTTCCTTCACCCTCTTATCTCATCAACTGGTCTGGCTCCTCATTATACTCCTTATCTCTTGCACCCCATAGCACTCCTTATCTCTTGCACCCCATGGTACAGGGTGTTTAAATAAATTGTTGCCACATTCTCCCCAGCTCAGGTCTTTGGCCTTGGTGGCCCTTTGATCATCAAACCTTCATTTGTCTTTCAAAAGTGGGGATTTAGGAGGGGAAGGGGGTACTAATTGTACTAATTTTCCATATAGACGATACAGGAACATAGAAAGCTGGCAAATACTGAGTCAGACCATTGGTGCATCTAGCTCAGTATTGTCTACACAGACTGGCAGCAGTTTCTCCAAGGTTGCAGGCAGGAATCTCTCTCAGCCCTATCTTAAAGATGCCAGGGAGGGAACCTGGAACCTAGATGCTCTTCCCAGAGCGACTCCATCCCTTAAGGGGAATATCTTACAGTGCTCACACATGTAGTCTCAACGAGGGCAGATGGAGTGTGTGTGTGTGTGTGTGTGTGTGTGTGTGTGTGTGTGTGTGTGTGTAGTTCATTATTTCCTGAGCTATGACTCTAATACATACATGTAACTACCAAGATACCCAGGGGCTCCACTTAATCTGAACATTCATACCGCAGTTGCAATCAGCAAGGTCACTCATGAATCTTTCAGTAAGCTCAGTGTCCAGTATCCTTGGTGCTGTTCTTTCTCCCACAGTTGCTGACACAATAATCCTGTGTTCTTGCTTAATTTGAATGAATGGAAATTTACAATAGAATTGACCTTGCAAGAATTGAAATAACAGAAATAGCAAGCAAGAAGCTGGGGTGCAACACAGAGGAAACACACCCATGAGGGATGGGGTATACTGGCTTTCCATAAAATTAGTCTTTTGACTTATGAAACCAATGGACCAGCTCTACATAATACTGTAACTTTCTTACACTGTCGGTTGGTGTTAGTTCTATGCCTTTGATCATTTTATCTTGCTGTCCTAGTACAGTATACCATGACTCCAAATCCTGATCTGCCTATGTCACATGATGAAACTTTCTCTATAAGGATGCAATGACTGACATCCAGACTAATTACTCATGAATTGTCCCATTCAAAATGGGACAACTTAGAAAAGACTAGCTCATCCCATTAATTTCAGTGAGACTTACTCATGGTTAATTTAGGCTGGCAGTTAACAATGTACTTTTCTGGATCAGACCAAAAGCCACCAATTTTGAACAAAGTTCAGCCAGATAAATGGTGGTGGGGACTTATAACTGCCAACAAATATAAGGCTCATAGCTTTACAATCACATTTATACTAAAGAACAGGGGAATTGAAATGATCTTACAGACCTTGAGATTAAGATGAGACCTAAGGACTCTTTACTAATACTATAAGAAGTATGGAAATTCAAATTTTAATGTGCTTCCTTTCAGTTATTTTATGTATGTATGTATGTATGTATGTATGTATGTATGTATGTATGTATTTGTTTATTTCGGCCCAAGGCCAGGATAAATACATGAAAAACGAAACAACAACAACAACAACAACAAAATACATAAAATACATAAAACATTAATACCTTCAAATACCATATACATGACTAATTTCATTGATGATGAAATGAAATAAAACCGGTTAATCTGAAATGCACAGCCTGGCATCTCTTGCCTCAATCACTCTAAACCGAATCTTCCTTGCTATGAAAAAAAGATTTGCTACCCTCCTGTAAATATACTCCGACTTAGCAGTAAGCAGAAAAAAGACCTTGTCCTCATCAGAAGGGCAATTAGAATTGTAATGAATTAATAGAGGGGAGAGAAGCTTTCCCCTTAATTCATTATTTTATTCATTCATTCATTCATTCATTCATTCATTCATTCATTCATTCAAATTATATCCCGTTTTTCATTAAAATAATCTCAAAGCGACTTACAACATTTGGTTAAAAACAATACACAATTAGAATGCAAATAGTGCAGCTATTGATATGAATATAAAAATAATCTCTATTTAAAAATTTTAAAACCTCTATAAAATAATAATACATAAAACACAGAACAGCAGCAGTAAAAATCTAATCTAATTTAAAAGCCTGGGTGAAGAACTTTACTGGTTTCCTAAAAACTGTAGTGGAAGCCGAAGAGCGGATGCCCACCAGGAGAGCACTCCAAAGCCTGGGGGCAGTGACAGAGAAGGCCCTGTCCCACATGCTTAACAGCCAAGCCTCTTTCACTGTCAGCATGTGGATCAGAGCCCCCTCCAATGATCTTGTCCAATGGGCAGGAAACCTTGCCACATATCATCATCTGTTTCACACAGTCTCCAACATTATAAAATTTTAATGGGCAATAGACTAGATTTTAAATGCCACAGACATAGCTGTACTCAAACATTTCACAAATGCACTTTCAGTAAACATTTGATGATATCTGACTTTCCCATCTTTTTGGTCAGCTTTACCATAAACCAATATGAAGCCTATTTTAGAGGAAACCCACTTTTGTGACTACCATCTCCACCTCTGAATGCACTTTAAAAAGATAGGGGGTGGTTAAAAGCTCTAGCCTTGAAAAGAAGATATCACCACAGTTCACTTAGAAGTGTCTAAGTTTAAGACCAGAACTGATTGCTTCTTCAGTACATCCTTGATGTTATTTTTCTATCATTTCTTCACATCTGATGTTGCAAGTTTCAAGGAGAGAGAAAATTACATAATACTTGTTCTGACTGTCCATTTTTTCCTTTCCATGCTCTCCCTGGTAGCCCCTCTCACTTAATTTCTTTGGGTGCTTTAGATCAAAAGTGATCAACCTGAGGCCCTCCATTATTGGACTACAACACCCATCATCTCCAGCCACAGTTTATTGCAGCTGGGGATGATGGGAACTTTAGCCCAACCACAGCTGAAGAGCTTCAGGTAGGCCACCCCTGCTGCATACATTTATAATCAGAAATAATGAGAACTGTCTCTCACTCCATGATTCCCCACAATCTCAACTAGCAGAGTCAATCAGGAATATTATTCTCTTGGCTTCCTCGAAGTCCTGGTGCAACCCCAAAGAGTTATTCATATTTAATTACTTACCACCATTTATGTACCAGCTCTTGTCCTGTATCCAAGGCTGCTTAGTTTTATGGAAGTGTGAATAAGAGAGTGGCCCACAAATGAGTTAGCATGAACAAGCTGGATTTATGATGATTTAGTCCCATTGAAGTAAATGAGATTAAGTCAGCTCAAGGGCTTTGGAACTAACTGGTTTGTGGATTGCAGCCAAAGTGGTATACTTTCAGAATGAAAGAAATCTCTCTCATCACTGAACATATTTTTTCCTCCACTGAAGTTCCATATTTCTGATTATCATCTTGCATTTAGGAGAATACACACTGTTATTTATAATCTTAATGAACTCCAACAAAGTACTGGGCCTAGTCCTTTGGGAAGTGAGGAACATCTTGACAAATAGCAAAAGCATTGCTTTACAATGTTCTCAAAGCAAGCAGCTAATGTGTTTGTTCCTCTCTCAGATCAATCCATTTAGCATGAATTCTATCTCTCCCTCTCCCATCCCAACAAAATGGGAGCTTTCTGTGCCACTGCTCTGGCAAGATTTTCCTAAGCTGCCCACTAATTCCTTTAATTGTTATTTGCATAATGAATCTTTCTGCTGTTGAGTGGGTTTTTCCCAATAAGTAGCTTTTTGTAAATATTCTCTCATCTTGTCTCGCTTTGTTTTCAGCTAGCATCTGTTGAAGAAATGGGTAAAAATAGGGACTCCATGTCCACCATTCCCATGAGAAGATGATAAAAATGGTCAAGAAAATCCTTCCACATGACATGACACAGGAGCAGCAGACAGATCAGATGTTTTTGAGGCACAGAAGTGTGGTGCTCATTAACAGTTTGCTTGAATTCCACTTGTTGATGTACAGTTAATTATTTTGCTTCATCATTTTCTAGTTCTCTTCACTTTTATGCAGCCTTGGTTCATATTAATTCATTTACTTACTGAAATATAGAATGTGATGCAAGTCCAGCTTTAATCTTGCCCTAGAGGTTAGGGACTTTCAAGGGAAAGTAGAAATTAGATAGGCAATAGGGTGATGGCATTAGCCATGATATTTGTCAGAGTTGAGCCATGGGCAGCAGCTGCTAAGCAGTGCAAGGCTAGAAGCCAGGACCTGGAGAGTCAAGCAACCAGTTGTGGCTCAGGGATCAAAACTGGTAGCCAAAGGTCAGAAACGTGCTAGAGGTCAAGCCAAGTAGACAGGAGCCAGCGACAAACCAGAAGCTGAAAGTCAGGAACATGCCAGATGGGCAGACAGAGCAAGGAAGAGAGAACATACCAGCAGCCAAGAGACTTTGAAACTGAGGCAAGGTTTCAGACAGGAAATTTCTTATATTGTCCTGTCTATAGGGACGCCATTAATGGGTCCTATAGGGAAGCCAGCATAAGGCTGAGAAAGACTCAAATGCTATTGCAGTACAGCAAGTCACCACAGGGGGCAATGGTAAGCAAAATCTCAACCTCAGGGAACACTGGCAACATTATTCTAGTGAGCCTTGAGTAGTGGGTGTGCTATAGCAGCATATGCAAAGGGATTTGCTGGAACAGCCCAAGCTCAACAGATCAGTTTACATGCTGAAGGGTTCATAGAGACAATAATAGCTGATGGCTTTTATACAGGCACCCCCAGTTCTTTTTGTTCTTCAGCTGAGTCCTGCTTTATTTTTTTTTAATCCTCACTTCACTCCTTCTCCTGACATATCCTCATGAAATTGAGCTTGTATGCTTTCTCTTCAAATGGCTGATTACAAATGCATTTTTGAATCCACATGATGCTCCTTAGGAATCCATGGCATTTAGGCACCATCATTCATATTGAGAAGGTCTTTAGCTGCCCGAAACCTCACAGATAATAGTGCTGTCTCTCCTCAGTGAAAATGCCTGCAATGATGTCGATACATTTTTCAGATGGCATTGAGTATGGAAATGACTCCTAAGAATTGCTGAGGGTATTTCTGACACCTCAGCTCTTTAATTGATTGATTGATTGAAAATATTTATATCCCACCTCTACAGTGCTGTTGCCAGTAAGCAATACTGTTGCCAGTAAGCAATATTTTGGGATCAGGCAGAAAGGCACCAGTCTCCATGATCTAGCTAACAGGCTAACAGCCATCAGTGAACTGTTCACCCCATGTAGTTCAAGCCTCTTGGCATGGGTGGGTCATTAGTACAGGCAGAGTTTGGCAACATGCCTCCAGGTTAAAGAGTCAACAGACTGCAAAAGGGCATTGAAATAGCCCTCCTCCACGGAAGCAAGCCAGCTAGTAGACCCATCAAAAGGAAATTGTAATAGTAATACAGTAAACAATGAAGCTCTTCTCATGATCAATGAGAAGAGCTTCTTCTGGGTCTGGGGGGAGAATGGGCTTAGCCCACTCTCCCCACAGACAATCAAAAGGCAGCCCTGGTTGGCCAGATCAGCTGCCCACACGACAGCCGGCTCTATCACGGAGCTGGTGGGGGTTGCGGGGGTTGGGGGCTGCGTGGCCCCAGAAGTTCCAGGATGCCCCATGAGAGTGTGTGGGGCATCCTGGAGAGACCCCCAAACCTGAGAGGCTGCTTGCAGCCTCCAGGCCAGGGGTCTCCTTGTGTGTCACAGCGTGCCACGGTGACACAGGATAAAAAACACCCCCACAAGGTTAATGGAGCAAATGCTCCATTAACTTCGTTTAAGGGGAGGGGGATTTAACAAGGTTAGCTGCCGGGAGCCACATGGCTCCCATTGCAGCACATGATCGCCCAAAAGCAGGCTGGGCTCCCTTAGCCCGCTTTTGGGCAATCGTGTGAATATCCTCAATAGATTTGCATTTTTCCACCTGGGATAAGAACATAAGAACAGCCCTGCTGGATCAGGCCCAAGGCCCATCTAGTCCAGCATCCTGTTTTGCACAGTGGCCCACCAGATGCCGTTGGAAGCCACAGGCAGGAGTTGAGGGCATGCCCTCTCTCCTGCCATTACTCCCCTGCAACTGGTACTCAGAGGCATCCTGCCTTTGAGGCTGGAGGTGGCCCATTGCCCTCCGACTGGTAGCCATTGATAGACCTCTCCTCCATGAAGTTATCCAATCCCTTCTTAAAGCCATCCAAGTTGTTGGCTGTCACCACATCCTGTGGCAGAGAGTTCCACAAGTGGATCACGTGTTATGTGAAAAAGTACTTCCGTTTCTTGTTCCTAGACCTTCTGGCAATCAGTTTCATGGAGTGACCCCTAGTTCTAGTGTTGTGTGAAAGGGAAAAGAATTTCTCTGTCTCCACTTTCTCCACACCATGCATGATGCCTGAGCTTCCAGGGAGTAAACAAACATATAAACCAATTTCATCACACATGTAGACCCATATTAATAGCTTGGACTGGTCTTTGTCTCCTTGCCACAGAGGACATTCCTGCACTGCTTGAGTCCACTTTAGCAATTGACACTTTTCTTTCATATAAATGTACTTACCCTAAGGGGCAGGATATTTATTTATTTGTTTGTTTGTTTGTTTGTTTATTCAATTGTTACATTGATATACTGCCTTTCATTAAAAACAATCCCAAGGCGGTTTACAAAAGTTAAAAAACATACAATAAAAATGACAATTAAAATATTAAGCTAAAAATATAAAACCAATCTAATTTAAAATCTATAAAATACAAACATAAAAACCATATGCGAGTAAAAACACATAGAAGCAACAATAAAACAATCATGTAAATGCCTGGATAAACAAGCTTTCTAAAAACTGTGATGGAGTCAGAGGAGCGAATGGCCACTGGGAGAGCATTCCAAAATCTGGGGCAGCAACAGAGAAGGCCCTGTCCCGAGTGCACGACAGCTGAGCCTCCCTCATTGTCGGCACCCAGAGCAGAGCCCCCTCTGGTGACCTTGTCAAGTGGGCAGAAACCCTTGGGAGCAGGCAGTCCCTTAAGTACCCTGGGCCCAAACCATTAAGGGCTTTAAAGGTCAAAACCAGCACCTTGAATTGGACCCGGAAATGAACTGGCAGCCAGTGCAACTCTTTCAAAATGGGTGTGATGTGCTCCCACCAGGCAGCTCCAGATAAAACCCTAGCTGCCACGTTTTGCACTAGCTGTAGTTTCTGGATATTCTTCAAGGGCAGCCCCACATAGAGCATGTTACAGTAATCCACCCATGATGTGACTAAGGCATGGGTAACCATGGCCAGATCTGCTTTCTCAAGAAAGGGACGCAGCTGGTGCACTAGCCAAAGCCATGCAAAGGAACCCCTGGCCACTGCGTCCACGTGAGCTTTCAAAAGCAGAGCCGGGTCCAGTAGTACCCCCACGCTGCGTACTTGCTCCTTCAAGGGGAGTGCAACCCCATCCAGAACTGGTAAAATCTCCTCATCCTGATTAGCTCTCCTACTGACCAACAGTACCTCTGTCTTGTCCAGATTCAATTTCAGTTTATTAACCCACATCCAACCCACCACAGCCTCCAGCCCCTGATTCAGGACATCCACCGCCTCCCTAGGATCAGGTGACAAGGAGAGATAGAGCTGAGTGTCATCCGCATATTGCTGAAAACTCAGGCCAAGTCCCCGGATGACCTCTCCCAGCAGTTTCATGTAGATGTTAAACAGCATGGGGGACAAGACTGAACCCTACGGGTCTCCACAGGCCAATGGCCACGAGGCCGAGCAGTAGTCCCCCAGCACCACCTTCTGGACCCTCCCCCCAAGAAAGGACCGGAACCACTGCAACACAGTGCCTCCGATTCCCATACTCGAGAGGCGGCCCAGAAGAATACTATGGTAGATGGTATCGAACACCACCGAGAGGTCCAGCAGAACCAACAGGGTCGCACTCACCCAGTCTAGTTCCTGGTGAAGGTCATCCATTAGAGTGACCAAGGGAGTCTCAGTCCCATATCCTGGACGGAAGCCAGATTGAAAAGGGTCCAGATAATCCGTATCATCCTTCTGCAGCTGGGACACCACCACACGCTCTATCACCTTGCCCAAAAAGGGAAGGTTAGATACAGGTCTATAGTTGTCCAGGTTGGAGGGAATCAAGGGAGGGCTTTTTTAATAGTGGTCTTACCACTGCCTCTTTGAGGCATGATGGCATCCTGCCCTCCCTTAATGAAGCATTAATGATCACCTCCAACCATCTGCCTGTACCCTCCCTGGCAGCTTTTATTAGCCATGAAGCGCAAGGGTCAAGAGCGCATGATGTCGCTCGCACTCTGCCCAGGATCTTGTCCACATCCTCAGGCTGCACCAGCTGAAAAGAATCTAACACAACAGGACCAGATGGTTCCAAAGGCACATTTGCCGGAACTGCCAAAACTCTGGAGTCCAGGTCAGCACGGATGCGAGTGACTTTATCCACAAAGTGGCAAGCCAACTGATCACAATGGGCTGTAGATGATTCCTCCCCCATTACCTGGGGGGATGTATGGAGCAATGTTTTTGCCACACGAAACAGCTCTGTTTGTCTGCACTGAGCAGACGCAATGGAGGCGGAGAAAAAACATTTCTTCACTGCCCCCACCGCCACGGAGTAGTCTCTAAAATGGGCTTTAGCCCGTGTTCGGTCAGATTTGTCATGACTTTTCCTCCAGCATCATTCCAGCCATCGCCCGAGTTGCTTCATCGCCCTAAGCTCCGAGGAAAACCAAGGAGCAGATCGGGCTTCACCAAGCCAGAGAGGGCGTTTAGGAGCAACTGTGTCAACAGCCCAGGCCATCTCTCCATTCCAGAGATCAACCAGGGCCTTGACAGGGTCACCAGCTCTGGACACTGGAAACTTGCCAAGGGCCGTCTGGCATCCAAGCAGATCCATAAGTCTCCGGGGGCTAACCATCCTAATCAGTCCACCACCCCTGCAGAGGGCAGATGGAGCAGTCAAACTAAACCCCACCAGATGATGATCTGTCCATGACAAGGGAGTCGTATCAGATTCCCCCACCTCCAGATCATTTATTTCCCGGTCGGCATAAACCAGATCCAGAGTATGTCCTACCATGTGGGTAGGGCCCAATACCAACTGAGACAGGCCCATGGTTGCCATGGACGCCATGAAATCCTGAGCTGCACCCACTAGGGGGGCCTCAGCATGGACATTGAAATCCCCCAAAACAATAAGCCTAGGGGAACCCAAGGCCACCTCCGAGACCATCCCCGCCAGCTCAGGTAGGGAGACTGAAATGCAGAGGGGTGGTTGGTACACCAGCAGAATCCCCAGCCTATCTGGGGAGGACAAACACTCGAAATTCTGAGATTGCCTGACTGGGCATCTGGAAACGTGGAGGATCTCTCGATAGATGACTGCAACGCCCCCTCCCTGACCCTCAAGGTGGGGCTGTTGCGTGATCTGGAAACCTGGAGGACAGAGCTGAGAGAGACCAACCCCACCCAGCTCACCCAGCTGAGAGAGACCCACCCCACCCAACCAGGTCTCCTTCACACATACCAGGTCAGCATGCTCATCCACAATCAAATCCTGGATGAGAGATGTTTTAGCATTGACTGACCTGGCATTCAGCAGCAGCACCCTAATCCTCGAGGGAGTGTTCTCAGAGCTTCCTGGGGTCAGAGGGTCGGGAGAAGAGCTGGAAAAAGGAACAGGCATCAATTGGCTGGACCGCTTTCCCCTGTAATGGCCTGCCCAACTCCCACCGCCATACATCCCTCTGCCCGCTACCCATGATATTGCTACCCCCACTCCATCCCCGCTTTTCTGCTCTCCCAGATACATCCCCCCAGACTAACCAAACACAGCTCCTCCGTTTAGTTAAAATGGGGCCCAGGACTCATGCTCTCTTCAAGCTCTCATGCTCGCTTCTTGATGGCAGAATTAGGAAGGTTTTCTGGGCCCCCGGCAGCTCGCCCCACGGCTGAGAGCCACAAGGATGGGAGCCCTTGTGCTTGTGCCAAGAGGCTTGCGCCCTTGGGCCAGCCTGGCCTATATAGCAGCAGAGCCCCAGCAGCAGCAGCCCAGAGGAGCTCACACACACCTGGAGGAAAGGTGGGGCAGAGGCAAAAGACAGCACAGACAGTGCCCCACCCAGGCTGTTCCCTTCTTCCTTCTGATAGCCTCCTGATTGCCTTGAAACTGCCCCAGGGCATGTTTTCAAGTATAACTGCCCTGGCCATGCCACATGGTTAGGAAGCTTCCCACTCTGTTACCTGACAGACTTCCACTCTATCCGTCACAACTGCTGCTCCCCGCTTCACCCTGCTCTCTACTCCCAAGGAGACCCTTTATCGTCTTTAGTGCAATGAACATGCCTGGGAAGGATAGGTAATACTAACACCTCACCTCCCCGCAAGCTCCCTCACTTCTTTTCTTTGTGTCCCCCGCCTGCTCTCCAGGCACTTTTTACTGTAAGCCTCTAATTAGACCCTCGTTTAGAACACTAGCCAAATTACTGAATTGCCTAACCAGACCCTCTTTTGCCTAATGCACTTCCCTGATTTTACCCTAAATAAAGCTTTGAAACTGTAATTACGCCTCTAAGCCTCATTTCCAATACACCAGCTTAAATTAATGCTGTGTTAGAACTGTACTCCAAGTCGAGCTAATTTTCCCACTTCAGACCAGGAAGCATAACCAAACCATCCTGCCAGTGCCTTTGTGCAGTTCTGGTAACAATACTGCTTGAGGTAGCTCACAAAAATGATAAAACAATCCACATAATAAAACAATCAATTATATAGTAATATGGTCTTAATAAAAGTAAAATAATGTTGTTAAGAGAATATTCTCTACTAGTAATTTTAAGCCCGTTATAATAACGGGCGCTAGGTGTTGTTTTTTTAATTTATTCCTTCTTCCTTTCTCTTGCCCTTTTTTGGGGGGGATGCTTTCAATTTGCCAACAGCCATTTTTAGAACATAGAGATTAAGCCGTGCCATATTTCACACTAAAATCCATTTTGATAAAATACTGCTTACCTATCGCAGTTTTCTTGTCAGATCAAGATTGGCAGACAGAACACCAAACCTAATCATATTATTTAAGCCAACCCCAACTGTTGCATATTAAGAAATATTTATTAAGCAGACAGATAGATTCATAATACTGGGGCAGCGATGTTCTGTGAAAAGCAACAGTACTTTCCTCCGAGTAAACTTGCACAAACTGCAAACTTAAAAAGAGGAAGTGCTACACTCGGTTGGAGAACGTACCTGCATTATTAAAGTGCTGCAAATAAAATCCGCTTATTAACATGCCACATTCTGCGGTGATTGTTGTTTTAAACGATCAATATTGAGACGGCAACTTCTGTGTTGAGCAACCGCCCGCCCTCCCAGCTGCCGAGACCTCTTCTGCCCGGGACCACGTAGAGAAGGAGAGAGGAGCTCACATGCAGAGCTCCTCACTCCTTAAAGCCTCTTCACGTACTGCCGCTTTGGCCGAAAAGGACGCCTATTGCGTTCTTTTCGGCCAAAGCGCCAGTACAGGAAGAGACTTTAAGGAGTGAGGAGCTCTGAGTGAGCTCCTCTCCAGTCCTCTCGGCCGCCGCCAGCGGGGCCAGGCTTCTCAGCGGCGGCTCGGCCGTCACCAGCGGGGCCAGGCTTCTCAGCCTCCGCCAGTGGGGCCAGGCTTCTCGGCGGCGGCTTAGCCGTCGCCAGCGGGGCCAGGCTTCTCAGCCACCGCCAGCGGGGCCAGTCCTCTCGGACGCCGCCAGCGGGGCCAGTCTTTTCGGCCACCGCCAGTGGGGCCAGTCTTCTCGCCGCCAGCGAGGCCAGTCCTTTCTGCCGCCGCCGCCACCGCCGCCTCTCCCTGCTCAGATACAACATGGCCACCCGTGTCTGGGCAGCCGTATCTTTTTGGCAGTTCTGCGCACGCGCTCCGCGCATGCGCAGAACTGCCCAAAAAGACACGGGCAGCACGGCCGCACACCTAACCATTTTATGGTATAGGATATGGACATGTTCTCAGGGACTATCATATGAGGACAAAACTAACCATATTCACATACGTAAATAAGTGTCTCTGTCAGTATGTTAATCTTGACATATTATGCAAGTGAGAGTTAGTCTTAATTTGACCTTTAATAAACATTCCTGCATATGCTTAATTCAGAACATGTTATACAGGTAACTCTAATTTCATTGACTATGGCACTGCATCAGTCCTTTTGGTCTCTGAAATCCACAGTCTGCTGATATTGTGAGTTATTTTTGTAAAAATCATTTTTTCTCTTCGAACCCCCAGACCCGCATGGCAGGGTGGGGGCGGTTTCAGCTCAATCTCGAGCCGAACTGGGCCTGTCAAACCAGCTGGTTCAATGTCAAACCAGCTCGAGGTTGAGCCAGTTTGCACATCCCTACTAGGCACATCTAGACATGGTACAGTAAACAATCTCAACTATTTTCACTTTTTGCTGTTTTCCCACAATTAAAAAAAACCCTGTTTGATCCATTCTTGAACCTAACCCGCATTTCCTATATGCATAATACCTCATTACTTGCAGTTCCATTCCTAGGCAAGGAATGGAACCCCCACAAGTAACAAAATTTGCCTGTAACAAACTTAGAACTGGCAGGACTCAACACCAACTCTTATATTTCCAACTTGTATTCAAACTCAAGTACTTATCTAAGATTGTGTCAGTACATCAACAAAGGATTTACTTTCAAGTTACTGAAGTGATTGTATAGAATGCCCCTTCCCTTGGCCTCGTGCGGAGGGAGGGGCTATTTGTCCCAGCCACACCCTGCACGAGGCCCAAGAAGACTGCTCATTGGCCCAGGGGAGATCAGGGGGCGGGGCTTCGGCCATTGTGAGGCATTGCCCACCCCAAACTTTCAGTCTGGGCTTAGCGTCCCCCACCCTCCCTTCCCTGGTGCAGAGCGGGTCCAGAGACTGGTCGCCGTGCTGAGGGCCGAGTAGGAATTTTTTGCTCTCAGTGCATTGGCCACTGTTGGGGTTTTTTCCGCCTACTCTGTTCTGTGCTGGGGTGGTTTAGTTAGGGTTAGGTAGGTCACAACCCGGCAGGAACAGTGCGGGCTGGGTGGTAATTTGCGGGTTAGATGATTGGTGAGCACCTTTGGATATTTAAGAGGTGGATTGGTCAGTTGCTCACTTGTGGTTTGTGTGGCCCAGGGAGAATGGTGTGATATGAAACTGGCTTCAGGACTTCGCCAACCCTTGGGCTGAGCGGTCCGGGGTGGGTGAAGCCCTAGAAGTATCCAAGCCCCTTTTTCTAAAGGGGTTGGCTTTGAGGGAGATGGGCAGATTACACCTGCCGGTTTCCTGAGCCAGGGTGTGTCACCCTGAAAGGTATGGAGAAGGGCGACAGAGGCCTATCCCAGCCTGGTTAGGCCCGCACTGTTGTTTGGGGGTGATTAATCTCCCCTGTGTTCCAGTCCGCCATGCTTTATGTTATTGGTCAATAAAGTGGTGGCCCTTTTACCTAATATATGTCTCTGTGTCTTTTTGGGCTGGGGGCTGGGGACAAATAACAAGATTATTTAGACTTTCAACACTTGTACTGGGATACAACCCTCCTGGCTATATATTCTGCATAGCATAATCTTTATTTTTGGTCTTTGACCAGCATAACAGCAAAACAGACAAAAACGGTTCAAACAATCTACTCCTACAAAATAATAAAAAGTCTCTATAAAATTACTTAGTATAATAAGTAGAAGAAGCTAAAAGATAAAACCATGAACATAAAATTATATATATAAGTTAACACTAATAACAGAATGGCACTGAGTATAAAGGTAGCAAGACAGCAAAATTATGTAATTAATACAGAGCAGTGTTAAATCTCATACTGTATTGTATTCTATACTATGTATGGCAGCAACATATCCAGCGAGTGGAGGCAACATACATATAGGCTTTAGAATATTTAGTTCTTAATGCGCTCTAAATGAATTTTGCTAGCTATAAGGCAGAACTTAGTCACATTACAGGATCTAGAGTCATTCTGATCTCTACATATCCTGTGTAATCAACCATACACACCCATCATTTACATTTGAGAGTCAAGCTTGTCTACAGAGGTCATGCATGGTGTGTAAAGCCTGCCCACCAACCTCCCAATTCTACCCTTAGTCTTGCTCTAGAGCCCCTGACCAGAGAACCTCTCTCTCGCCCTAACTAATCCTTTCTCTGGCTCATCCAAGCCGTATCTGAACCTGTCAGTTAACTCCAACTGAATTGTATAGCCATCTGCTCACTCCATTCCAAAGCCCCTCCCTTAGGAATTCATTCTGGAGGAGGTTCCTAAGTTTAAATTCCTCTTGATTGACAGTGTTTACTAGCCAATCATCACACCCTCACTTCTTCATCAGCAAGGCACATGCACTGGCTCTGTGAGTGTGGAGATTCCATTGCTGCTCCTTGCAAATGTGCAGAGCCTCCATGGCTCTTAAGAATCGTGTCGTCGCAGTAGGATGCTGCAGAAGTTAACAGGGTCTTGGGTGCAACAGCTTGTAAATGATAAGCATGGAGATTCATGTAAGATTACACTAATCTACTTTTTTCAGAAGTACATGATGATCGGGAAAGTCCTATATCTAACTACTGGTTATATGGTGGTCAGAGAGAGACCTATATAAGCATGGTGCTCAGAGAGAGAAAGCTAGAAGCATTCTGGGAAGGAGGAGGAGGAGGAGGAGGAGGTGGTGGTGGTGGTGGTGGTGGTCACCCCCAAGAAGTTCCTGAGTGCATGCTATCAATAGAGGGGCAATAGAGGCAGAGATAAACAGGAAAGAGAAGGAGACCCTAACTCTCTATCTCTACTCCCAATGCCTCTAGTGGTCATTAGGGTTACTGGTGCAAAAGGTCAATGCAACCTGGAGCTGGATCTACAACAGTATCTCCCATAATTCCCAATGGAGAAGCAGCCTGCAGCGATGGTGTGATTCTTAAGAACCATGGAAGCTTTGTGCATTTGCAAGAAGACCAATGGGCTCTCCACACTCACAGAGCAGTGTGCGCACCTCACTAATGAAAGAGTGGGTCCGCATGCTATATAAGTCACTATTTTCTGTACTGTATCTCATTGTACTGAGATTATCTCAAGAACAACTTCTTGCTCCCGTTATTTCTATATCTGTGCAAAATACCAGATCTGCCAGAAAATGAAAATGTATTGACAAAATGTGTTGGCAATATTTTTCAAAACTTTTCTGTAGTCTTGAAGGAAAAGGTTGCATAAGTGGAGGAGCTAATGAATCAATACACATATTATCATCCCTCTGAGGGACAGTCATAGTCATATGAATGAACAGATTGTGAGTCAAATGGTAAAACCAGTTACAAGGGGATAATAATGAAGTTGTGTGAAATGATAGTTATGGATTAGCTATCACAGGATGAGGTTTCTTATTATGTGAACACAAAACTGGGAAGAAGATATATCAAATGATCAAGTGAGTCACTTGATAACTCTTGTCTCAACCTGTGATGTGATTTAGTCCTATGAAGATGGTTGGCTACCTTCTCAAACACTCCCATGCCAAAGACACACAGAGAATATAGTACATTAAAATAATCCCTGCCTTTAGAAACTCAGCTAATTATTAATGCAAAATAAAATGTGTTTTATTTTTTAAGGCAGATATCCAACCTGGGGATTTTGGAAGACCTCCAGGGAAAGGAGGTTTCATCACTGGAGAGAAATTGCCAAAACTGGTCCTCCATTCTATCACGGACACCTTGACACACTAAATCAGCACAAAGAGGACACTCTTGTTCAATCTTCAATGTTGTAATGAGATACAGCGAAGAATGAGGTTTTTTATGTTTGCAGGTCCCAGTGCAGAATCGACACTTGTCTGTGCCTGAGGGTGAGCAAAAAAAACCAGCTCCTTCCCCACACTCTGACCACACCCTGGACCATAGATGATGTAACGCCATCTCTCATTAGCTGCACCCCACCTTTACCTCCAAAGCCCAGGTACTTCTCACTGCTCTTTGCAGATAATGTTTCCTCTGTTTGTACCCTGCACCCTGTAGAAAGAAGCCCAGAGCTGCTTCCTGAGCTCTCTCGTTATTAAACTGGTGGCTGCAGCAGCATATCTTTCTTCCCTCACTTCCCATACTTAGAGGGAAGGAGACCCAGTGGAAGTACAGGCTGGAGAATGCTGCTGCCCAGAGGCGTAACTATAGGGGGGGCAGGGGGGGCACGTGCCCTGGTGCCATCTTTTCTGGTCATGTGGGGGGCGCCGCCATGACCAATTTTTTAAAAAAAATTTTAAAATTTTTTGTTAATACAAATGTTTCCTGCTCAGTGCAGCAGTGCTGCAGTGCTGCAGCAGTCAAGGGAGCGCGTTGGTGCCCCCTTCCCCACGAGCGGTCCCTTCCGCTCCGCCTGTGCTCCCCCCCCATTGCTTTGCTGGCGCCTGGCGGCCAGTCAGTGGCTTGGCTTGGCGGCGGCGGTGGGCACTTGTGAGGAAAAACCTAAGTATAATGTAGTATGTTGGGGGCGGGCGGGGGGGGGGGCGCCATTTCAGTGCTTGCCCCAGGCGCCATTTTCCCTAGTTACGCCTCTGCTGCTGCCACCACTGCCAGTGAGGCAGTGCGGAAAAGCCCAGGCAGCCTCCTGCCAGGCGCATGGAAGTGGTGACATGCTCTGCAAAGAGCAGAGAGTGACACCCGGCATTGGGAAGTGAGGGTGGGGCCAGCCCAAGGAGGGCAGGTCAGTGCCAGCAATGCTGGCTCCCACCCAGGACCAGGACAAAAAATTGGAGATAGAAGCAGGGGCTTCCGGGGCGTATTCTGTAACCACCACCCCTACAAGTTCCCTCCAAATGCATGTCTGAGATGATTGCCTCAGTTAGCTTCTCAGGGGAGTCATCTCTTGCATGGTCCCCACAGCTTCGCTGGGCGGTGACGACAATGAGCAAAGTAGAGCTCATACACAAGGCAGGATGTGATCATAATCCATTCTAACTCTAGTCCTGCAGAAAGCAAAACCAACAAAAGTCAACAGCAAAACGTATTGTCCCTAAGGTGGTGTTACATTTCCCATGGATGATTGTATCTGAAATTAACTAAGGTATAATGCCTGCAGTTTCCTGACACTTGAGAAATATGTGTGAAGAGGGAAGTTAAAGAATTATGGGGTAATACTTTGCATCTTCCATAGTTCCTCTCATATAAAGATTACTGCATGCTTTATAAGCACTAAGCAAACAGAATCTCAATATCCTTCTGAATTATTTAAATACAATTACACAATAGTATTTAGCAAAGAAGAAAGGGAAATTTTATTTAATTTTATTTTTGCCCAAGGTCATGGAGAACTTTGATAGTAAGGCTGAAAGTAAACCCTTAAGAGTCATGTTTCTGGCAGAAAAGGAAGGCCAAGGATTACATGCTTAGCCTGTGACTTTGAAAATAACAGCATAATATCATGTGAGATGGCAGTAAAGTCATTTATAGCACAGTTCTTCACTTTTTGACTTAGAAATAAGTCCCATTGAGTCAATAGGACTTAAGACTGCAGTATGTATACTTACCTGACCATAAACCCAGTTGTACACAGCAGACTTACTTCTGTGTAAACATTCATGGGATTGCTCTGCATGGATTGCAGACATCGGTTCACATCCAGACTGGCACTGTTTCTGCAGCAATGCCTGACATCCAGAATAATGGTACCTCATTGTGCAAGGGGGAAAGGTGATATTTGATTAGCTCACCTTCTTTCTGAAGCCCACTGTGCCTCATGAAACTATGTACCTGAGGGCTGCATGACCAGCCTGCACACCTGTATCTGCTTGCCAGCTTGCAAGCAGCATAGCACTTGTTAACTCTAGGGCAGGGCAGAATAAGAAAGAGAGCAATGGAGTTTCTAGGAACTGGAGGCAGCTGCATCTTGTACAGCACCCCCCTGCCACCCAACCGGTTCATTGGGATGGGCCTGGAAAAACCTCTTAAAGGTAAGAGCAGTTGGACCATGGAGTCAATTACTGAGTGGAGATAAGCTTTCCCTTGCTGTAAGTAGGAATGTGTACAGAACCACAGTGGGGTGGTTCGAAGGCAGCAGAGGTCGCTGCTTTAAGAGTGGGGAAGGGTGCACTTATTATCCCTCCCGCCACTCCCCCCCCCACCGGCATCCTTTGTTAGGAAAGCTGGTCGGAGTGGCAGCGTACCTCCCTGCCGCCCCGTTGCCCCCTTTGGCCGATTATGGCCAGACGTCCCCGACACACCTATGTGCACTGGCATGCATGTACAGGCGATGTGCGCGTGCATGTGCCAGTGTGCACAGGTCCGTTGGGGACTTCTGGCCATATCTGGCCAGTGGGGGCAACGGGGAAGCAGGGAGGTATGCTGTCACTCCGACCAGCTTTCTTAACAAAGGATGCTGGAGGAGGAAAGTGGTGGGAGGGGTAAGTGCACCCTCCCCTGCTCTTAAAGCAACACCCCTGCCACCTTCAAACTGCCTTCGAATCGGCTTCGAACCGACACCCCCGCTGCCTTCAAACCGGAAACGCCAGTTCTTCAGCCCAGTTCAGAGGCCCATAAAGGGCCTCTGAACTGGTTCCATGCACATCCCTAGCTGTAAATCTTCAGGCTGAAGTGGAACAGTCAACTGCAGTGCTAGAGCTTTTTCACATGGTGCTTTTACTTCAAATCTCCCCTGGAAGGGAGTGTGTGCTTTCACACTTCAGCCGGATTCTCACTGAAATCCCTGCAAAATCTTTGGGAGCACTTCACACACAACTCTGATTTTTCCTTCCGAGTTTAAGCTTAGCCCACTTTATGTCCAGGATAAAAAACAAAACAAAGCCCTGTATTTCAGTCGCTTTTTCGGGATGAAGGGAGAGTGGCTACCAGTCAAGCTTTTGAGATGTAAGCATGCAAATAGGAAGCTGCTGTTTGTAATGCCCCGATTCTTATTCAAAGTGGCTTCCCTGGCAAACTCCGAATGCTGCAGCACTGTGTGAAAAACTCACTGTGGATGATCCAGCTCTGGATTTTGAGCAGGAGGTTGGACTAGATGGCCTACTAGACCCCGTAAATTCTGCAGTTAAATTATTCTCCCCCACTAGTTACACTGCTCTTCTATGTAACATTAATTCTACACAGCCTTTCACATTGTTACTTATGCAGAGGAGCAATTATCAGTTACAGCCTTGCTCACAGTAGTTTGCTCTGTAGAAAGCTCAGCAGGATATGCTTCACTCTCAGCAAGGTTCACTGTCAATCCTTCCAGTCTAAAGAGGGCTCACTGCAATGTTCTGCCTAGCCTGAGTCCTTACTACTTAACCATTCCCTTCCCAGGTGTGAGAGTGAAGAGGAGATTGCTTTTCTCCCTGCCCAGCTCACTTCCACTATCAGAGGTGGGCTGGCAAAATATCATTCAAAGCAGCCGTATGTAGTAAGGGATGGCAAGAGAAATGGGCCAGGTTTCACTGTAACAGGGCTCTTCATCTGTGATGCATCTAGAGTTGCTAAGACTGTAAGCCATTCATTTCAATAGAATTTAAGTGGCAATCAGTAACTTCTGAAAGCTCTTTCCATCTTCTTCTTGAACTACTTTTTTGAGTAGTGCTCTCCCATCACTGGTTCTGAATACAGTCATTTCAACATCTAGCCAACAACCTGGATGGCTTTAAGAGGGGTTTGGATAAATTCATGGAGGAGAGTAGTCTATCAAGGGCTACTAGCCTGAGGGCTATAGCCCAGCTCCAGCCTCAGAGGCAGGATGCCAACAGCAAGAGAAAGGGCATGCCCTCACCTATTGCCCATGGGCTTCCTGGTGGCACCTGGAGGGCCACTGTGTGAAACAGAATGCTGGACTAGATGGGCCTTGGGCCTGATCCAGCAGGGTTATTTTTATATTCTTATGAGTAGAGATGCTGGAAAAGTTTGCCATATCAGGGGCTTAGGTATAAGCTTGGAGACTCCTAATGTTTGCCTCAAAGAAGATGATTAGGCATTCCTGTTTCTTCTCTGGCTTGGATTAAAGTCCAAGCTGCAGAAAAATTCCCATCTTAATGTCTTCTGACTCAGCTGTCCAGTGGCTTTGAGGTTGTAATAGCCCCTGGAACATGGTTTTTGCCAAGAGCCATGGGCAGTGCTCCAAGTGTCAGAGATTAAAAGGACAGGCTTCCCTTCTTCCCTCTCTCAATGGCCAAAGTATGGTTATCAACTTGGCATTGTAAGCATGGTTTGAAGGGAAGGGGGAGCTGGGGGTGAGAGGGAGAAGATTAGGGGCTCATGAGGTGGGTTTTACTGAGTTTGGATTTGGGTTGGCTCAGAAATCACCCTAGCGATTTCCCTTTTGGGTGGAAATAGCTTGGCTTATCCTTGACTCAGGAGGAGCTCTCCCATCACTGGTTCTGAATACCGTCATTTTATTAACCAATGGCTGACATCCAGACCAGCCTTGCACTGGTGCAACAGTGCTGACATTCACCCTAACTTTGCACCAACATGCATGTCCTCCGCCTGAAAATATGTCCCTGGCAGTCTCACAGACTTCAAGGATATATTTTATAGAGGTACAGTGAGCTTTTGGGAGGAAAGGGAGATCAGTGGAAATTGCCCCTTCTCCCTGGGTGTCAGTCACTGACATCAGGGATGTGACAAGAAGGGATCAATGAAGCCTACCAGTGGAATTGGTTTCAGAGTTTTGTTAAAACGAATGTTATCCTTATTGGGGGGGGGGGGGGAATCTCCTAAAGTTACCTTCAAAATCTAAACCAGAATCTGCTTGTTAAAAACATGCCCATTTGCTGTTCAGATTTTTTTTTAAAGCCAGTAAATTGCATTTCTTCCGTGTCTTTTTGTTTAAGCACTAGCTTCTCATGCATTTAATTTCACACAGTAAACAAAACAAAACACTAGTTACGTGATATTGATGCCACTTGAACATTTTGCTACAACATAATTGGATGGTGCTAGGCAACTGGCTGATCACCTGCGTAAAAAAAGAGTTCTGTTGAGAGAACAGTGTTCAGAGCATAACCTATGTTGACCTCACCTCTGTCATTCCTTTGCAATTATTAAACTGTGGTCAGATTACTTACTTATTTACTTACTCTCACACAAAAACTCTTAAATAACATTTACCAGTAGTCACAGTGGATCAAACCAAGGTTCCATCAAGACTAGTGTCTTATTTTTGAAAGATTCCGGATCTGAATGTTTCAGATGTTCAACAGCATCAATATTAATTAACGCCCCATTGTTTGCTCTGCCCCAGCCACCTGTAGTTAAAGGAGCAACAATGGCAACAGCAGAATTATTATAGGATAAGAAACCAAGGTTCTGCCTGTATAACTGTACATTGCCATGGAGTTCAGTCCAGAGATATTTAGGTTCAGTTACATCCTCCTGGTCGCCTTAAGTGGCGCAGTGGAGAAATGCTTGACTAACAAGCAGCAAGTTGCCGGTTCAAATCCCTGCTGCTACTATATCGGGCAGCAGCTATCTAGGAAGATGCTGAAAGGCATCATCTCATACTGTGTGGGAAGAGACAATGGTAAACCCCTCCTGTATTCTACCAAAGAAAACCACAGGGCTCTGTGGGCGCCAGGAGTCAAAGCTGACTCAACGGCACACTTTACCTTTACATCCTCCTGAAATAAATCAAAGGGATTTAAGGTTGTTGTTTTTTTAACTGCACTTCTTGTTTCCAAAAGACTTGATTTAGAATGAGCAGATTCTGTGCTTGCCCAGCCCATGTTAACGCGTCCAGTTGCTGTGCTGCTTGTTGCTTTGTAACTGAAAGTTCTACATAGCTGCACACAGAAATATGTGTTTCCATCCCATTTAACTGAGTGTGTTGTCAAGCCTGGAATCATGGCAATGTAAGCAATTAAATTAACAATTAAAGTGGAACAAACCCCTCTTTCATGCTCACATTGGTTGAAGTCTCTTCTGATACACAGAATGGAAAATTTTAGAAGCACATCCAGCATTTCCTATGGTTATTTTTTTTGGCAGGCTGAAGCATGATGGCAAAACTTTACATGGTGCCTCTAAAACTACAGACTGCATTGTATATCAAGTAGGCCTTTGGTATTCTGTTATATTTCTGCTTATTGATATCTTAGTGTACAGAAGAGGAGAAAACTGAGACACCGTGGACACAATCTAAACAGACAGATAATTAAAAAGAATAAGTACACCATAAATATTTAGATTTTTTTGGTTCAATTTGGTTATTTGGCTGGTTGGGTGGATGGATGGCTGTGCAGGGTGTGATTCAATATTCTAGTCCAATGTGTTTTACAATATAAATGCATCAAAACATGTGTTATTTTTAATTATCTCCACAAAATCACTTTCCTGGTCAATTAATTTAATTACACTTTGGGTAATTATTTTTCTGAATGCTGAAATGGCTGCAGACTGCAATAGTTGATGCTGCAGCAACATAAAATGGAGAGAGACTGACATGAAAGACACACTGAACATATCAGCTGAAGACACATTTATAATGCCGACACCTGAATTAATGACATCCCTTTGGTGAGAAATGGAACAATTCATCCTCTGGATGGAAAAGGATAAGGAAGCCTCAAGCCAAAATGTGCCAAACTCTTTTCCCTAGAGTATGCTATTGAGTATCCTGTAAGGAGTCTAGAGCCTAGGCTCTGTTTGATGAAAAACTCATGAGCATGGTCAGATCTTCCATTACTTTGCTACAGCATAGGGTCTTATCCCACAACAGGTTCTACACGTAGATCTCACTACAATCACAGAGCTGGTTTTGCCAAGTAGCCATATCAGCAGGGTCCCTGGGAGACTTCCATTTCCTTCCCTCTACCCATAAGAGAATAGATGAGGATGGAGACATAACTCAGTGGAACGGCATCTGCTTTGCATGCAGAAGGTCTCAGGTACGGATGTGCACAAAACCACCTGGCCCAGTTGGGTTCGAGTTCAAACTGAACTCGAACCGTACTTGAACACTGCTTAGCTAAGGGGACACCGGTTCGTTCAGTTTGTATACACCAGAGATTCCCAACCTTGGTATTCCAGATGTTGCTGAACTACAACTCCCATCATCCCCATCCACAATAAATTGTAGCTGGGGATGATGGGAGTTATAGTTCAGCAACATATGGAGTACCAAGGCTGGGAATCCCTGGTTTATAAAATACTGAGCTGCATGGACCAATGGTCTGACTTGGTATAAGGCAGCTTCCTATGTTCCTATATCCCCAGCAAAGGCTAGTCCTAGCCTAAAAGGTGCATCAAGTGATGAGTGTCTTTTAAACCACCTCCACTTGTTCAACTTTTGAATAACTTATTCCACTGCATTTGTAGTTCCTTTCATGACTTTGATGCATGATCAGCTTACATGATTTATCTCAGTCATTTAAGACTATAAGTTTGCACAGATAGATCAGTAAATCTGTATGTATTCATACCATATATATGCAAATAAAAACAAATGAGTCCCCTGTTATAGAAGTTTAATGTAGAGAATAACCAAAATGCCCCCACCCTATCTCCCTGAGCCTGGCAACTCCAGGCAGTATTTCTACTAGCAGCTCATGTTAATCTGAGGTTGGAGATATTCTTAAAATATCAGTTAAAAATATTTCTCTCTATCTGTATTTTACTCATAGTCTTAGGAGTGGATTAGGAATGGTTCCTAGCTCAAAAATGTCTCTCCTCCTAATCTGTTGTGGCTCACTTCCAAATGTTTCCTGCTTTAAGTGGAGCAAAGAGAAGATGACAAAGGAGTCAATCTGCAATGGAAGTGGATTATGCATTGACAAGAACTCCTATAATGTTTTGCCAGTATTCTGACAGCCATTTCATGCATTAGAATTTCCAGCATGGAGATCAAGGGTGCATACGATTACTTTTGATGTAAATGGATAGGCTCCTATCAGTTGCCCTCTCACAATCACTCCCAATCATATTTATTTATTTATTATTTATTATTTCTTTACATTTATATCCCACTCTTCCTCCAAGGAGCCCAGAGTACTACATACTTGAGTTTCTCCTCACAACAACCCTGTGAAGTAGGTTAGGCTGAGAGAGAAGTGACTGGCCCAAAGTCACCCAGCTAGTATCATGGCTAAATGGGGATTTGAACTTGGGTCTCCCCGGTCCTAGACCAGCACTCTAACCATTACACCATGCTGGCTCTCAAAATTTAATGCTTCAATATACACTCTTTTCCTACTCTGAACTGGAAGTATATAAGAACATAGGAAGCTGACATTTACTCAGTCAGACCATAGGTCCATCTAGCTCAGTATTGTCTACACAGACCGGCAGTGGCTTCTCCAAGGTTGCAAGCAGGAATCTCTCTCAGCCAGGGAGGGAACTTGGAACCTTCTGCTCTTCCCGGAATGGCTCCATCCCCTAAGGCCACAGCCTTGCAGAGGGCATTTGTGCATGCCCGGCGGCTGCCAAAATGGTGGCCGCTCGCTTTTACGGAGGCCCGAAAGGGCCAAAAAGGCTTCGCTTACTCGATCATGTGATGAGGTGATGAGGAAGGCCGGCGGGGGGAGAGGGAACCCGTGTGGGACACACACACCCCGCGCGGCTACAGCAAGCCCCCCGAAGTGGCTACAGGTAGTTACTTTTACGTTTTTTAAAAAATTTCTTTTTAGAAAAAGTTCACGGACCGGTCCGGACCAGACCAGACTGGGTGGGGGTGGTTTCGATGGGGGCTGGACTGAACTGGTCTGTTCTGTTCGAGGCCAGTCCAGCCTTGAGCTGGTCCGGCCTCGAACTGGTCCAGCCTCGAACCGAACCGGGCCAGACGGTTCTGTGCACACCCCTAGTGGGGAGAGAGAACTTAAAACAGTGCTATTGTAGTGCTACTAAGAAGCCATCCACTTCAGTTTCTAACAATCTTGCAGGAACTGGACTACATAGGAACACATATATCCAAACTATTTTATTAGTATAGAACTGTGCTTCTTAATAGTTACAAGTGATACTTCATTTGAAATATTTATAGTAACCTATAAGTAACAGAATACAGAAGTCGGACCTCAAAAGTTAACAGAAAAAATTAATTAATTAATGAAACCAAAAAAGTATGGTGAAACCCACCCATTCTGCTCAAAAAATAGTCAACCTGAGCCATTTCGGAAGGGCAGTATAAAAATCAAATAAATAAATAAATAAATAAAATTGGCGCCCTTACCACATAATTCCCCCGCCCTCTCAGTGCCCCCAGTCCAGCCCTGTCTGGAGGTCAAGAGAGTGTCGGGGGGGGAGAGTAAAAATGGTAAAATATCTCTGCTCAAATTTCCCCTTTTTTCTTAAGTTAAAAGTGGATCTTTCTTATTTAAACAGGCAACAACTGCCCCTTTTGAATGGCAGTCTGAAGCCCAGAGGTGGGGGGGGGGCGCAGTTTAAAATGTGTGGGGTGATTATGCTTAGTTTTTGAATTTGAACCAGGTTTATTGCACCCAACCCAATGATATGTATAAAAGAACACATGCCTCTGAATTCAGAAATGGGTAGGCAGGAAAGCAAGCAGAGGTGGTGGCTGATCCTGCAATGGCTGTAGCTGCCACTCACTCATCTGCTCGGGCATGTGAGGAAGTAAGTGGCCAGTGATTGCCTTGCAAGGAGCAGCAAATGCCTCCAGCCAGCGTACCAGTTTGTGCAGAGGAATGATCTACATAGTTAGCTGTACTCTGTGAAAACGGGGCACAGTTGCTGGTAGGTACATTGCTGTTAGGTTGTGGCTAGCCAATACACTGCTGTTTATCTCTCACTCATTGGTTATATACTGGGAGAAAGGAATCAAAGTCCAGCCACAGCTTGCAGTGGCTTGTCAAAGCTAGCACTTCCCCCAGGCTGCTCTTCTAGGCCTTGTCTTTCTGAGCCATATAATTAAAAAACAACAACTTTGAAAAGACCCTGAATTGTCTTTGAGTGTTCTCTAAAAGAGATAGGGAAAAGCTTGAGATGCCATGGACCAAATGGTAAGATGAACTGGGGGCTGGGGGAGCACCAATTGTAAGGTGAGCTGGGGGGAGTTCACTCATCACTAGAACCTAGGTGAAGATGCTCCAAATGTCAACAGGAGGACTGGGGAGACACTTGACAGAAGGACAATCCGCACAGCCAATCATGCCATATTTGAGGGAGGAGCTTCCTCCCTCAACTCTGGTTCCTGGGCCAGCAGGGCCATTTGCATGCTGATGCTGTGCAGAGGCTGCAGGGAACAGTGCCACAGCCTCGTGTGGCTGGTTGGGGACCAGGTGCCGTGCCTGGAAAAGCAGTGGGGCAGGGAGGAGCTGATAAGTAGCTCCTTACCGGCTCCTTAAGGGAATCGCTCCCCGCCCCACCAGTCCGTGCATGAACCTTTTGTGCACATCTCTATTGATTGCATAACTCATATTATGGATTTTTGGCTTTACAAATGCTGTGAAGAACACAGGACTGACTCAATAATAAGAGTCATTTTTTGGAAGCAGAGACCAAGCAACGCAAATTTGCCTTGATGGATATAGTGGGGTAACAATTATGGATACCCATAAAAACAAAGATATAGGGGCAAATTTCTGCTGGCAAGTAGAAGAGTGAGATTTTTTGAGACAAAGAAGTCAAACTTTAAAAGTTTCATTCATCTCAACCAATAGCATTAAAAAAAAAAATTCATGGTTTGCAAGGTCTGGAGGTCTCTGTAGGTTTGTTTAATCTTATCACAGTTCAAACCACTGTCAGTTTTAGCTAGTGCAAAGTAAAATAAATGCATGGAAATCTGGAACACAAAGTTTACTTTGTATTGTGCAAAACATGAAGGAATAAAATACTTCAGTTGTGAATTGAAAAAAAGATGGATGGAGAATCTTAATTAGTTGTTTCCTGTGACTTATTCTACTTTTGATCATGTCAATACAATTTTTTCCAGGCAGTTACAAACTTCATTACATTTGCTTGGCTAGCAGGGTGTTTCCTCCCCTTCTTCATGGCATCAGCGTCACTCCTGTCATAGATAAATTAAATAGTGGCTAGCATGATATTTTATAAATGAAACTCATCTTGTTAGCAGTGAGACAGTGACAATGAACAGAAAGTGTGTGTTTGCATGCACATGCTTGCTTCTGTTTTAGTGGTACTGATTTGGTTATCAGTTAAAAAATCTTGCTTTTCAATCAGTTATGCATACAGCTCTCCACACAGGTGACATCTATGTGCCCTAGTTTCATGCTTTGCTTTAAATGCAAGCGGGGGGTGGGGGGAGTGGATTTAGACTTGGGAATGATTCCTGTTTCTGAATATGCTTATCTAAAATAATTCAGGAATTAGAATTGAAAATTCTGGTTCCATAGAGCAAAACATCAATTCTTGCAGTTCTGTTTGGAGAGCTACATGTCTCTTCATTCAATCAAACAATACAGCCCCATCCCATCTTTAATGACGAAAGAATCTGGCCCTTATTTTACATGTATTATACTTGTGTGGCAGTTTTTATCTTTGCTAACATATAGGAGCCCTTCAAAATGAAAGAACCAGTGCATAATTTTACTGGATTTGTGCAAATTTGCTGTCAGTGGCCTGCTCTGCTTCGCTAGGTATTTTCTGGAAGAAGCAAAACTACTCATCACAGTCATGCACTGCAACTAAATCCTATGATTTTGTTAATTTAATATATTTGTAGAACATATTTAATCTGATGGTTAGTATAATCAGTATAATCAGGCAGTTAGTATAATCAGTTAATTAACTCATATTTTCAAGAATACTTGTTAGGTTAATGCATTCTAAGAATTCCAGTTTCATAGAGCAAAACATCCATTCTTGCAGTTCAGTTTGGAGAGCTACGTGTCTCTTCATTCAGTCTCTGAATGAAGCTCCGCATCGCCTACTTTAATTTTCAGTTTAAAAAAATGGAAGGACATTAATTTCAATGAATGTATCATAGGCTAGTAAATTGCAGTATGTGTTAATTAATCCATTTGCCAATTGAGTTTACAAATAATTCTGCTAGAGATTAAGGTCAAACACACCACCATGAGAGAGACTGGTGCGAGGAAGGCAGGGATGAACCTACCTTCCCGGTGATCAACAATCTCCTCTTTGGCACGCCATCACACGCCCACACAATCCATGCTGCTCCGAGCAGTGTGGATCAATGGAGGCTGGGAAAATGAGTGGCCTCCAGGAATCCCAGAATGCACCTTGCGAGCAGCATGGTGCATTGGGGGATTCCCGCCCCCACAGCCAGGTGCTCTAGGTGCCAGCTCTGTGACTTCTCAGGCTGTGCATGAAGCCTGAGTATTCACATGACCCTGGACCTAGGGTTGAGGGCCCACTTGCACCCTTTAAGCCCGGTTAAGGGCTGGGGTTAAAAGTCAGGCTAGCGGGGGCAGAAGCATCAGGATCGGAAATGATCCGGGGCTCCACCCAAGCAGCCCAACCCAGGCTGGGTTGCCCTAGGCTAGGTTGGGCTGCTTGTGTGAATAGCCTCATTATGTTTCCATGGCCACATTCCAAACTACTTTATTCTAGAGCAGATGCATTGACTTTAATAGGTCTACTTGAGAATAAAGTATAGAATAAAGAATAAGCCCTACAAGAAGATTAAAACAGAAATAAAAAAGAAATGAATACTGTAAATATGAAAAGAATAATTAAGTAATTAGCATTTAATGAGACACAACTTTCTGAATAATTTAGATATCAAGCCTTATTATATGTCAATTAGCAGTGTTAGCAACTGACACGTTGGTAATTTAATATACTATTGCTAATTGATTTCATATTCCCAATGAGTTTAATATACGAACACATGTGCATTTACTTTTTTATTGATTCCACAAAGTGCAGGGACATACATTTTAATTAATTAATTAAGTAAGTAAGTAAGCAAATTTATTGACCGCCTGATTTCCTTAGACTCGAGGCTGTTTACATAAATAAATAGTTCAATCTAAACATATTTATCAAATAAATGATAGGAAAGGGTATAACAACTTCCATGGGGGTAGGAATGTTTGCTTAGCCAACAAAGAGTCTTATAGTTTAAATACAAACACATCTATTTATGTGTAAACTTTTATCAACTAGATCCCATTTCATCAGAAGCAAGAGAGAGGATTCAAGACCACATCTGAAAACACACTAAGAGAGTATCCCAGAGACTTTCCAGGGTCTGTTTGCAAAATGCAGGTAATATTATGAATTATATGACTGTGCATTAGAAGTCATCTACTCGTAGAAGAAAATACTCGAAAGTCAGTGTGTAAAAGAGTTTGGCAATATGTGAATTTGATGACTGTGTTACAGAAGTAATCTACCTACAGACAAAAAAAGATTTGGAAGTTCTCTTTGAAGAGGATTTATTCCATGTTTTCAAAATTCTTCAACACAGTTTTTATTCGCTTTGAAGATACTACCTGCTTTTATAAGAAACAGTTTGGGATCTATATTTGGAGACTTGATACAGTTTCTTGAAACAGTTGTTTCAGCAGGTTTCTGTTGAGTGTGTTACAACGGAGTGTTTTAAGGATGTGCATATTATGAATTAAGTCACCTTAAGTGGCGCAGCGGGGAAATGCTTAACTAACAAGCAGAAGGTTGCTGGTTTGAATCCCCGCTAGTACTATATTGGGCAGCAGCGATATAGGAAGATGCTGAAAAGCATCATCTCATTCTGCATGGGAGGAGGCAATGATAAACCCCTCCTGTATTCTACCAAAGAAAATCACAGGACTCTTTGGGCTACAGGAGTCGAAATCGACTTGACGGCACGCTTTACTTTTTACTTTATAATATGAATTATATCATATAGTATTTTACTAGGTTAGACATTATTTATTGTATCTTATATCTTGATCTATGTTCTTATATATGATTATTCATCATTACTATTCATTGATCTAAGTACAGTTTTTCATATTATACTTCATTTTTCATGTGTGTCTTTGTGTTTATGGCTGTTGGATCTGTTTGCTGTGATTCTCCAAGGTTTCAGGCAGGCGTCTTTCTCAGCCCTACTTGGAGCTGCCAGGGATTGAACCTGGGACATTCTGATGCAAAGCAAATGCTCTACCATTGAACTACAGAGTTGCTCCTTAGAATCCCAGAGTCCCTCTTTAGAACTCTGAAAATTTGTGAGAAGATGCTGGAGGAAGCTATCTATATATTTATTTCTCCTGGGTGTGCCATGGAATGTGCATCCCGGCAACCCAGCTGATTGTCTGGGGCACAGGCCAATGGCAGCAGTAGGCTGGCCTGTTGGGACTGGCTGGCACTGGGAGGGAAGCGGCGGGCCACAGAACCAATATGCAGCCCTGGCTGCGGAGGCGAGGCAGTGGTGGGCCTGGCCTTGGCGGCGTGGTGGAGGGCCGGCCCGCTGGAAATGGCTGGCACTGGGAGGCAAGCAGCGGGCCGCAGAGCCGGTACTTGGCCAGGCGGCAGGCCTGCGGGCCTGGCTGCAGAGGCGAGGCGGCAGGCTGGCCGCGGAGCCACCCGTGGAGCCAAGGCACCCGTGGGAGGCTGGGGCGGGTGGCAGAACTTCCCTGTTTGCCACCTGGGAGGAGGAATGGCGGTGGCGCAGGCCTTTTTGGCTGGCCGCCACCCGGTAAGGAGGGCCTGGCCTGTGGCAGCAGAGGTAAGGTACTCAGTGTGGGGAGGGGAGGGGGGGCAAGAGGGAAGGAGGAGGGGGAGGGCAAGAAGGAGGGGGAGAGCAAGGGGAGGGGGAGAGCAAGGGGGAGGGGGAAGTCAAGAGAGAGTGAGACAGGGGGAGGGCAAGAGAGAGTGGGGCAAGGGAGGGCAAGAGAGAGTGGGGGGAGGGCAAGAGAGAGTGGGGCAGGGGGGAGGGGAGGGCAGGCAGGAGAGAGTGGGCCAGGAGGGGAATGGAAGGACAGGAGAGAATTGGGTAGGAGGGGCAGGAGAGAATTGGGTGGAAGGGAGGGGGAGGGAAAGTAGAAGAAAATTGGCTGGGAGGGAGGGAGGGGGAGGGAGGGCAAGAGAAAATTGAGTGGGAGGAGGCAAGAGAGCGGGGTGGGAGGGAGGGGAAGAGGGGCAAGAGAGTGGGACAGGAGGGAAGGAGGGGGGAGAATGGGACAGGAGGGAGGTGGGAACAGTTGGCCCCAAAGAGCACACAGATGCTCTGTGCGGGTCGGTTAGTTGTTTGAAAAATGTGATGCTGACTCAATACTAAACCTTCACAAGGTTCTGCAGTACACAATAACCCTCTTTAATCATTATAAATCCTGTATCTGGGTAGAGAGGAATCAGGGATGCTCTCCACAGGTTCAGCTTTGGATTAAGGAGAGAAATGTTGGACCTGGGAATACTTGCCCCACACTTAAAGGGACCTAAAGAGGAACTCTGGGGCTCTAAGGGGAGAATTTCTCCCTGAACTTGATAATGTGGGGTGATCAAGTGGGTGTGGTCACAAGCAGCCTCAGCCCCAGGAGCATGGCCAGTCAGCTTGCTCCCATTCCTCCTGTACAGTGTACCCACTTTCTGAAGAGGGTTAACCATAGCTTCACAACGTGAAAAGCTTAACCTGATTATTTCTAGGGATGTGCACAAAGCGTTTCATGCACATCTAGGGCAACGGAGAATGGACACTTTAAAAGGAGGGAGGGAGGTCGGAAGTCATTTAATGGTACTAGAGAAAGACATGCTGTTCTGGTAGCTCCAGGTCTTAACACTCACATCAATTTCGGAGGATGAATACAACTGAAGGAAGACCGGGTGGATGCGCTGGCTGGGGGAGTCAATCATGTGACTTGCCTCTGGGGGCCCCCCAAGGCAGTGGGCCCCCAGACAACTGTCTCCCCTTGCCCAATCATAGTTAGACCCCTGAGCCGTGCTCTCTGTTTGCTGGCTGCATTTGCTTAGGAACAGGAAGTTCCCCATTCCCAGCAGGAAATGGCATCAGAGAGTGTGTGGACACACACACTGCACACGCTCAGACACCATTTCCTGCTGGGAATGGGGAACTTCCTGTTCCTAAGAAATGCAGCCGGCAAATAGAGAGCCCAGCTGCTTGATAATGACAGCACCGCTCTGGAGTGGCGGGGGACAACGGAGCTGCAACAGAGGGGCAGCTAAGACCTGCCTTCCTCCTTTAAAATGCCCGCTCGCCCCCAGCCAAAATGATTCAGTTGGGGCAGTTTGAAGTGTTTCGGCACCTGGGAATAGAGGTGCTGGAATGCTTCGAGCATGTTCCTAATTACTTCTGCACATCTAAACCCTGTGAAAGGAGCTGGGGCAGATGGGGATAGGTTTTACTCTAGCCACTTGATAATCCCTCTCAGGCAACATTTAAAAAGCGCTCCTGGCACCTGTTGTTTTAATGTAAATGTTTCAAGAAATAACCTTAATGGAAGCAACTGTTGCAAGATCAGAGTGTGTGCCTCATAAAACTGAAGGAGACTTTCATCATCATCATAAAAAGACCCCTTTGATCCTTTAGAACCAAGGGAAATTATTTAGGACATTACCCTTATATCTCCAGGCTGGAAAAAAGTTCCTTTGGGAGTTTTTTGATTTATTTGCTGCAAGAGAAAGACAGATTGTCTTGGAATTGCCTTCTTTCACTCCCATTCTTGATCCCCTGAGATCTGAGTCACCATCAGGTCACCATCAAAGTGATCTTGAAATTGGTTATACCAAACCACTCTGTGGGCGACTTTTTGAGCTACTCTACAAAGCTTTTTAATAGAGAAATTGTTATACTGACTACGTTTCCCCAAGTCCTTCCTGTATCTAAAAATGTCAGGAGGATGAATGGCCACAGCAGGTTAGAGAAAAGCACAGTGTATGTCAGCCCCAAGCTGCCCTTAGAGATAGGAATGTCAGCTTGCAACTAGGGATGGGCAGGAACCGAGGTTCATGCACAGGTTTGGCACCAAACCTGTTTGGGAAAGGTCCAAACTGGTTCAACACCACCGGGGTGAAGGAAGTGAGTGGGATCTTTACAAAGGAGGACAGCAGGTCATTACATGCTATCTGCAGCCTCATCTAGCTTCCTGCTGTGATGGCCCTCCCTGCAAGAATTTGTGTGTGATGGCAACATGCACATGGCATTCACGCATGTGTGGACACCATTTGCATGGTCAGCAACACCATGCTGACCATGCAAATGGTGTCCACACATGTGCGGATGCCTTGTGCATGCTGACACCACATGGGTCCTTGTGGGGAGCACCATCACAGCAGGAAGCTGCATGGGGCTACGGACAGCAGGTAAGGACCTGCTCGTCCCCTTCTTAATGATCCCACTCATCACCACCACCCACAACAGCGCTGAACTTGTTTGGACCTCGACTTAACCAGTTTGGTGCCAAACCTATGCGCGAAACTCGGTTCGTGCACATCCTTTCCTGCAACCTAGGTATGAGAGCTGAATGAGAGGATGAAGCAAGCAATAGCAATAGCAATAGCACTTACATTTATATACCGCTTTATAGCCGGAGCTCTCTAAGCAGTTTACAATGATTTAGCATATTGCCCCCAACATTCTGGGTACTCATTTTACCAACCTCGGAAGGATGGAAGGCTGAATCAACCTTGAGCCCCCTGGTCAGGATCGAACATGTAACCTTCTGGTTACAGGGCGGCAGTTTTACCACTGCGCCACCAGGGGCTCATTGGGCAAGGAGGTAGGGATTTCCAAAGTGGGAAAGGGCAGCCCTACCAGAAAGAGACACTTCCTTCCTTTGGCAGTGAGGCCTATGGAGGATTTTCCTAGGGACCCAGGAAGCTACCTTAAATTGAGTCTGACCATTGTCAGTATTGTGTACACTGACTGCCAGCAGCTCTCCAAAGTTTCAGGAAGGAATTTTTCTAAGTCCTACCTGGAGATGCCAGGAATTGAGCCATGGCAGCCATGGACCTTCTGCATGCAAAGCAAGTACTCTACCACTGAGCTACAGCTCCATCCCCTCTTAGCAGAGCAGCAATGCAGACTTGGAAACCAGAACAAACTACAAGGGGAAGAGATCTGGAATCAGCCAGGAGGCCCATGCTAGGACCTGATGGCTTCTGCAAGGAAGTATGTGGCAGTGTCTGTGATCTCCATTGACCCAAACCCTGTTCAGATGTTTGGAGGGGGAAAGCTGAATATGTGTAGGCTAGGAGGCTCTGCTATCACCCTACATGCACTCCACTATCATCCTACATACTGATTTGCTGCAACATACCAGACACGTTACATGTAAGTGTCACAGATCTGCCATGGACACCTGTGCACATAGGCCCAGGCTCCATATTCAGGCACATAGCTGTCTTGCAAATATGTAATGGGGCACTCATAAGGTTCTCTGTACTGCTGTGTACAACCGCCCTATAGTTCTTCTTATTATTATTTCACATTTTATATCCCAGTCTTCCTCCAAGGAGCCCAGAGCAGTGTACTACATACTTAGGTTTCTCCTCACAACAACCCTGTGAAGTAGGTTAGGCTGAGAGAGGAGTGACTGGCCCAGAGTCACCCAGCTAGTATATGGCTGAATGGGGATTTGAACTCGGGTCTCCCCGGTCGTAGTCCAGCATTCTATCCACTACACCACGCTGGCTCCATGTTGACTCAGAATTGAGGGATTTCCCTCCCCCTTTGTGACTTGATTTCTTTTGCAAATACTTTGTTATTCCCTGATTAACTAAGCTACTGGTAAAGGGTAATAGAGTTGTGGAAAGGTTATGGAAAGAAATGTGAAAGGTGATAAAATGTGAACTCTGAAGGCATAGCATAGATTCTCATCCAGCCTCAATATCCAGCTCAATATCAACAAGGGTGGCAGTGCGTTAGTGGGGATTTTATGGTGGTTTGAGGATAAGCAAAAAGTGGACTAATTGAACCCTATTCTGCTAATCATGTTTACTAGTCACATTGGGCATTCTAGGCTAAGGAGAGGGGTGGGGACTCTCCACCGGATTCTGGAGCTTGTGAAATGACCCAAAGTCTCCAAATGCATGTAGCTCAGCTTGGAAGAGATAAGGGAGTTCTCATTTTGTCAGAAGCATGCAACAGAATTCCCCAAAGAGTGCATATTTTTTGTCGTCGTCCTCCTCTTCTGTAACTCTGTAACTTGCTTCTCTCTGCCAAGCACCTTTGTCCTCCTGAGTATCTTCTACTTTGGGGGCTATTCCTGCCCATTTCTATTTTTCTTTTTCTTTCTATTGAGCTTATGAGCACAGCATGATTCGTATATAATGATATCTATAATTCACTTCTATTGAACAAGACCCTTTCGGGTAATTCTGGCTGTCTCTCTTTTGTTTGTGATTTAACCTGACCTCCTGTAATTGCTGCTGCTGTATGTCTAAAGGTGGGAGACAGTTGCTTCAAGCTATTGATTGAAGCAATTTTTAGCTTTTTTATTTTTTAAAAAATGAAACTTCTAACTCCAATGAAGTCATAACACTGATCTAACTACTTAAAAGTGCACTGAGGTATTTGAGCAGAGGAGGGAAATCTGTTGCACAATATAGTACTCAATCAAATGTATAATAGGGAATAAAAAGGATATTGTGCAGATGTATGAAAGCAAAAGACAGCCCGGTATTCAGCTGACAGAAGGTAGCAGTATGTAGGTAGGGCAATATACAGGTACTCAGGAGAATGAGGTAGTTTCAGAAGCATCTGAACTGACTTACTGTGCAACCTTGGACAAATAGGACTTCTTAATTAAGAGAGAGGAACCAGTGTTTCTTAGGAACATAGGAAGCTGCTTTATACCAAATCAGACCCTTCTGGCTTAGCATTTTCTACAAGGTCTGCGCATATACAGAAAATTCAGTTTTAACCTGATCCAACTTTGACAATTTTGGATTTGGATTCTATGGGCTCTGGCTATGTCAGATATCAGATCAGATTTGGAATTAAAATCCAAATTCTGACTTAATTGGGGGGGGGTCACAACAGTCAGTAAGGAAATTGGGGGGGGGTCACCAAAAATCACTTATTCATCCTAGAAGCAAGTTTGTCACACACGTGGGGAAGGAGGTCAGGCCTCCCTTTTATGAATTTGAAGGAAATAAGTCAATTTCCTGATTTTTAGTGAAATTTTCACCTTTTAATAAAAATTGGCTAAACGTTGTGAAATTTGGCTTGTTTCAAGCCAGAACTTTACAAAACTTTACAATTCCTTAAAAGAAAAATTCCTGGAACTGAAGTCCCACCTTGTACCATAATTCCACCAGCATGTGGAGGAATCTGCCCTTTGCATTCATCAAAAGGGGTAAAGCATGCCTCTTTTGGCTCCCCTTTTATATTTTTGGAATGGATGGGCATACAGTTATGAAATCTGGCACACACAAAGTCCACATTATTATTATTATTTATTATTTATTTGATTTATATACTGCCCCTCCAAATATGGCTCAGGGCGGTTTAAAACAAATAAAAACTATTAAAATCAATTAACAGTTAAAATCAAAACTAAATCAATTAAACAATTACGAGTTATTCTAGTAAGAACAAATCAGCCTACTTTCCTTTCACTGTTTCTACATCTGGACTAAATTTGGTGCAAATCGAGGTCCACAAGTTAGATCTCTTGTGCCTCAAATGTTCATGTGTCTGCCATCATGGATCGGGGTGGATGTCATAATCACAAACTGCACCATTGAGGTGTCCCTGTGTGTCACTCATTACCACTGTTCCAAATTTGGTTCAAATCGGTTTTTGTGCTTCAAAAGTTTATCCGTCCGCCATCTTGGATCTTGTGTCCATGTGTCCCCCACCCCATCAACTTCGCAACGCCTGGACCAATATGTACCAAATTTAGTACAGTTGTAGGTACACATAGGGACACCTCAATGGCATAGGTTTTTTAATGATATCATCCACCCTGATCCAAGATGGTGGATGCGTAAATATTTGACGTGCAAGTGGGCTAACTTGTGAACCGCTTAACCAATTTGAACCAAATTTGCTACAGCTGAAGGACACATAGGGATGCCCAAATGGTGAGGTGTGTGATGATGTCATCCACTCCAATGCAAGATGGCAGCCATGTGAACATCTGAGGTACAAGTGGGCTAATTTGTCGACTGTCTAACTAATTATACCAAATTAGGTACAGTTGCAACAAGTGACACACAGGGACACCTCAATGGCATAGCCTGTGATGATGTCGTCCACCCTGATTCAAGATGGTGGACGTGTAAACTTTTGAGGTGCAAGTGGACTAACGTGTGAATCACTTAACCAATTTGAACCAAATTGGCTACAGCTGTAGGGACACCCAAATGGAGTGGTGTGTGATAATGTCATCCACTCGAATTCAAGATGGAGGCCGCATGAACATCTGAGGCACAAGTGGGCTAATTTGTGGACTGTCTAACCAATTTAAACCAAATTAGGTACAATTGCAGTGAGTGGCACACAGGGACACCTCAATGGCATAGCCTGTGATGATGTCATCCACCCTGATTCAAGATGATGGATGCTTAAAGTTTTGGGGCATAAGTGTGCTAACTTGTGTACTAATTAGCCGATTTGAACTAAATTTGCTAAGGCTGTAGGGACACATAGGGATGCCCAATGGTGTGGTGTGTGATGATGTCATCCACTCAAATTCAAGATGGTGGCTGCATGTACATCTGAGGCACAAGCGGGCTAATTTGTGAATTGTCTAACCAATTTGGACCAAATTGGGTACAGTTGCAGTGAGTGAAACACAGGGATACCTCAATGGTGTAGTTTGTGATCATGTCACCCACCCCAATCCAAGATGGTGGATGCATGAACATTTGAGGAGCAAGAGATCTAACTTGTGGACCTCAATTTGAATCAAATTTAGTCCAGTTGTGGAGACAATGAAAGGAAAGTAGGCTGATTAGTTCTTACTAGAACAACTTGTTAATAGTTGCAAGAGATGGGGAGGCTCTTATTTAAACAGGGAGTGCATTCCAAAGTCTAGGGGTAGTAACGTAGAAGGTTCATTCCCAAGTAGCTGCCAAACGAGTTGGAGGCAACTGCAGGCAAACCTCTCTAGATGATCTCAACAGGCAGTGGGGCTCATGGTGAAGAAAATATTCTCTTAAATACCCAGGACCTAAGCTGTTTAGGGCTTTATAGGTAATAACCAGCACCTTGTATTTTGCCTGGAAACGTATCAGCAGTCAGTGTAGTTCTTTCAACACAAGAGTGATATGGTCTCTCCTAGATTATCCAGAGACCAACTTGGCCACCACATTCTGGACCAGCTGCAGTTTCTGGACTATGTACAAAGGCAGACCCACATAGAGCGCATTGCAGTAATCCAGCCAAGAGGTTACCAGCATATGTACCACCATTTTGAGACTGTTCATCTCAAGAAATGGATGCAGCTGGTGTATCAGCCAAAGCTGATGAAAAGCACCTCTGGCCACTGCCTCAGCCTGGGAGACCAGGGAGAGGTTCAGATCCAAAAGCACCCCCAGACTGCAAACCTGTTCCTTCTGGGGGAGCGTGACCCCATCCAGAACTGGCACATCAAGATCATTTCACAAGTTCTGACCCCACACAATAAGTGCATCCATCTTATCTGGATTCAGTCTCAGTTTGTTATCCCTCATGGAACATGCTCAGGTTTTGACTTTAACCAGCCCCAGAGAGTTCAGTAGTTAAGAAGCAGGCACTGAGAATCCATTTATCTGAGCCCCTGCTGTTTGAACCTATTGACACTACGCTGGAGAGAAATATGGTGGCTGGAATGTAAGAGAGGAGACTTTCTTCCAGACAAATGAGGATGAACAGTTAGGGTCCAATTACTTTTCAGAAGCAATGGCGGCATGTTGCCTCTCAAAGCAAATATTAGGAAAAAATGAAGCTGCCTTATACTGAGTCAAACCGTCCATCTAGCTCAGCAATGTCAACACTGACTGGCAGTGGCTCTTCAGTATTTCAGCCAGGAGTTTCTCCTAGCTGTATCTGGAGATGCCAGGAAGTGAACCTAGAACCTTCTGCATGAAAGCATGCAGATGCACTTCCCCGAGCTACGGCCCCATGCCCTAAGGGGAATATCGTACAGTGGTCACATTAGCGATCTGCACAGAACAGGATTTGTGTTCCATTCTGAGCTCAGAACTGAATGCAAATCCCCAGAATGTTCCGTTGGAACAACCAATGGTTACAACTTGATTTATATGATAACAAGCCAACGAAGGAGCAAGGAGATCAAAAGGCAATCGGAAGCCAGTGCCAAAAACAGGAAGCAAAGGGGAAACACCCCACCAAAGTAACACTCAGAATGCTTGGAACATTCTGACTTGGGTCATTCTGTTCTGAGCTCAAAACAGGCCCTTCATTTGAAGGGTGCTCTATTTCGAGCTCAGAACAGTCGAAACTGCCCGTTTCAAGTTGGAACATTCCGAGCTTGGAACATTCTGCACATCCCTAGCTCACATTAGGAATGTACACAGATTGGTTTGGTGCTTCCTTAAGGAAGTGCTGAACTGGCTTGAGCACCCGCATCCAAACCAATTCAGTGGGGGTGGGGATCAGTTCCTTTAAAAACCAAGTAAGCAGGTCCTTACCTGCTCCTCTGCCTGCCCACCACTTTTCCAGGCATGGCACCCTCATTCTAAAAGGCCCTGTGCTGTAGCTACACATGGCCTTTGGAAAGCGAGCACCATGCCAGGAAAAGTGGTGGGGCAGTGGAAGAGCAGGTGAGAACCTGATTACCTGGTTTTAAAAAAGAACTGATCCTCAGCCTGCTGAACCAGTTCGGATGCAGGCACCAAAGCAAGTTTGGCATTTCCCTAATGTGAGCTAGGGATGTGCAGAATGTTCCAAGCTCGAAACATTCCAACTCAAAACAGGCAGATTTCACTTTTAGAATAATATGCAGTTTAGAAGGTGCATCCATTCAGCCGCATAGCTTAATAATACCAAAAATATGTTTACAATTTCATTTTCCATCAAGATGCACAGATTTTTCATGTATCATTTACCACTATGCTCTGTTTTGATTTTTAATAAAAATTCTTTCACATCAATTTCTTCTACAGTCTTGCAGTGTGTTTCCAACAGGAATTTTACAGCAGTCACTCATCTAGGAAGAAATGCCTCAAAGGGCCAGAGATGTTTCATGGTTTCTTTTCCCCCCAGTTGTAATGTTTTGAACTTTTGCTGCTGCCTTCTATTTTTAGACACTGCTAATGGTTTTTTCCCCCTTTTGTCAGTGAGAAAGGATTGTGATGACATATAATATGGTGCATTATTTCAAGCCTGTCATAACTGTGGAACAGATACCACACAGAAAAGTGTCAAAATGTTAATTTCAGAAATAAGTAAGTTATCCATTAAATGCCCCACTTTGTGTGGTTTGTGTGTGTTCTGATTGTTATATATTCAGATTCATTTTTTATTTGTGAAAGGAACCAATGTCAGATCCTTTCAAGAACTGCCTTATTATATTCTGCATAAAGGCAGATGTTAGTTTGGCAATTGTATACTTTTTGTCAAATGCTCCTCCATTAATATGGCCAATTAACTCCAAGCTTTTGCATGCCTTTGAAACTGTGCTGAAAAGCAGAGTACATTTTGTATGAGATCCATAGTGGTAAATTGTTAAAACTTGGGTAACAAAAGATATCTTTAGCCCTGAATAAATTAAAGCAAATCTTAAAAGCCGCTTACTTAAGAAACAAGAACTCAGGGTTTCATTTCTCTCTCTTCCTTTATGAAAGGCGCATTAAAGCGAATAAAATTGTGTGAACCTGATGACAATTCCCTCTTATATTTCCCCCCTCAAGGGACTGAACATGCTACTTCCTCACTTCCTACTCCCCTTTTTAATGCAATGTGAATGGTCACTGAGCTTATCTTGTATACACTTGAGCTTCGCACAGAAATGTCACAATCTGTACCTCTTGCATTTTATGACCTTTGGCTTCATTATTCACGTGTGTGTGTGTGTGTGCGTGCACGCACCCACATGTGTGTGCACATATCTGCCAATGGAGGCTGTATTTTGTACATCTTGGGCTCTGGTTGTCCAAAGTTTATGCCACAAAAAAACCCAGTTAGTCTTTAATGTGAAGCAAGATTTCTTTGTTCTGCTGAAGGAATCCCGCATATGCTGGCTTGGAAGTAAATCCCACGGAGTTCAATGGGGCTCATATCATATTATGCAGTGCATAGGATTGCACTGCATAACAGCACTCCTGCTTGAAGGAGATACTCGTGCCTGAAGGAGTATATATTGCCTTTAGGCAGGAACAGTTCCACTACCCACTGTTCCCAAGCCACCAGATTCTTCTCTCCTTCTCGTTAGGGATGTGCATGAACCGAGGTTCAGTGCCAAACTGGTTCAGATAAGGTCCAAACTAGTTTGGTGCCATGGGGAGGTGGAGGGCAAGCGGGATCCTTAAGAAAAAGGAAATAAGGTCCTTTCCTGCTTCCCACTGCCATGATGCAGCTTCCTGCTGCAATGGTGATTGTCCCATGTACCCCCACCCAATGCCAGCATGCACATGGCACCCATGCATGTGCAGATGCCATGTGCAGGGTGGCACTGTGCAGGGGTACTTGGAACAAGCACCACCACAGCAGGAAGTTGCATGCAGCAGTAGAGAACAGGTAAGAACCTTTTTATGAAAGATCCTGCTTGCCCTCTACCTCCCTGCGGTGCCAAATTGGTCCAGACCTCATATAAACTGGTTTGGTGCCAAACCAGTGCACAGACTTTGGTTCGTGCAGATCCCTACTTCTCATGGACTATGTATAGAACCCCTGCCACATGCCTGTCAGTTGTATATAACCTTAATGTAATGCCCATTACAATCTGTCCTGCATGCTAGACCAGCTGAGGTTCAGCTGGCTTTCAGGCCAGGCAGGGCCTTTTTAGCAGTGGTTCCCAGCCTCTGAAATTCTCTTCCCCAAGACGTCCATGCGGCTGCATCTCTTCTGACCTTTAGGAGTGCACTGAAGACCTACTTGTTCTTCAAGGTCTTTGATATAGAATTTGATAGGCTGCCCTTGATGCTATATTGGATTTATTTATTTATTTGATTGATTGATTGATTGATTGATTGATTGATTGATTTCTAGACTGCCCTTACAGAATAGCTATGGGCAGTTCACAAATATTACAAAACAGTTAAAATCAATCAATGATCGGGCGAAAAGATTTTAAAATACAATAAAACAGTTATAAAAAATCCCAATTCAAAATGTTATAAAAACCCGATACATTAAGAACCCTTTAAAACAATGTAAAAAATCCTGGAAGGCCAGGCTGAACAGGTAATAATAATAAAAATAATGATAATAATAATAATTCGATTTCTATACCACCCTTCCAAAAAGGGCTCAGGGTGCTTTACACAGAGAAATAACAAACAAATAAGATGGAACCCTGTCCCCAAAGGGCTCACATTCTAAAAAGAAACAAAAGATAGACACCAGCAACAGTCACTGGAAGTACTGTGCTGGGGCTGGATAGGACCAGGTAGGACTTTAGGGCTCTCCTAAATGCCAATAAAGAATTCAGATTACAGATTTCCGTGGAGTGTATTCCAGTCTAGGAGTGGCTGCAGAGAAGGCCCACCTCTGGGTCGCCACCAGACCAGCTGATGGCAACTGGAGCTGGACCTCCTCAGATGATCTTAGCATGCGGTGGGCATCAGATCGAAGAAAGCGCTCTCTAAGGTAACCTGGACCTAAGCCATTCAGGGCTTTAAAGGTAATAACCAGCACTTTGTATTTTGCCTGGAAACATATCGGCAGCCAGTGCAGCTGTTTCAAAACAGGCATAATATGGTCTCTCCTGGTTGCCCCGGAGACCAGCCTGGCTGCCGCATTTTGAACTAACTGAAGTTTCCGAACTATGTACAAAGGCAGCTCCACACAGAGAGCATTACAGTAGTCAAGCCTGGGGATTATCAGCTGGTGCACCACTGTTCTGAAGTCATCCTCCTCAAGGAATACATGCAGCTGTTGAATCAGCCTAAGCTGATAAGAAGCACTCCTGGCCATGGCCTCCACCTGAGATACCAGGGTGAGGTCTGGATCCAGGAGTACCCCCAAGCTGCGTACCTGCTCCTTCTGGGGAAGTGTGACCTCATCCAGCACAGGGAGATCTAACTCATCCTTCAGATTCTGAGCCACAACAATGAGCACCTCTGTCTTGCTTGGACTCAGTTTCAATTTGTTATCCCTCATCCAGCCCATTACTGCCTGTAGGCAGGCATCTAGGAAATGAACGCCATCTCCTGATGAAGCAGATGAAAGAGTGAAGTAGATTTGGGTGTTATCAGCATACTGATAACACCCAGCACCAAATCTCCTGATGACCTCACCCAGTGGTTTCATGTAGATATTGAAAAGCATTGGTGACAGAATTGAGCCCTGAGGAATTCCATATAACAGCTCCCATTTTGAGGAGCAACTGTCACCAAGCTCCACCATCTGGGATCTGCCCAAGAGATAGGAGCAGAACCACTGCAAAGCAGTGCCTCCTATCCCCAATTCCCCCAGGCTACCCAGAAGGATACCATGGTTGATGGTATTGAACGCCACCGAGAGATCCAAGAGAACCAACAGAGTCACACTCCCTCTGTCGATTCCCTGGTAAAGGTCATCCATCAGGCCGACCAAGGCTGACTCAATCCCATAGCCCACTCTAAAGCCAGTTTGAAAAGGGTCTAGATAATCAGTTTGCTCCCAAACCGCCTGGAGCTGGTTGGCCAACACCCTTCCAACCAAGGGAGATCAGAGATTGGCCTATAACTATCCAGTGCTGAGGGATCCAGGGTAGGCTTCTTAAGAAAAGGTCTAATTATTGCCTCCTTCAAGCATGGAGGCACCTTACCCTCCCTCAGTGATGCATTTATGTTATTCACCAGGCCTTCTCGAATAACCTCCCTGCTAGAGCGAAGCAGCCAAGTCGGGCAAGGGTCCAGAGAACAAGTGGTGGACCGCACCGCTCCAAGCAGCATGTCCACATTCTCAGGAATCACAGATTGATTTATGCCTCATTTTTCTTTTGTTTTGTTTTTATCCATTTTATCATTTTTTATATATTGTTCCGTGCATAATTTAACGATGTTATCAATTTTAGGAGTACTTTGATGAAAAGCAGAAAATAAATTTTAATAAATCAGCTAATCAATCCATTAAATTACCAACAGCTAGGTGGAGCCTGAATTCAATCATTGGACTTCAATAGACAACACAGACTTTATTCATAACTCATCAGTTCATCACCCTTTAAATTCAGACAGAATTCCACTCAGACAGAAACCTCAGAGAAATATGGTCTTATTTGGGTATCATTTTTCCACAAGCTTGAGCAAGTAGTATCAAAATCCTTCATATTGCTAATCATTTTAAGCACAGAGCTGCAGGCGTTAGCATGCTTTTCTGTCAATACAGTATTAAATCAGTTTTTCCAGCTACTCAGATTAAAACTTTAAGGCAAAAGTACTGGTCCAAGCAATATAAGTAGTGAACAACTGACCTGATCTGAAAAATGAAATCTACCTTCTCAAGAAATTTCTGACTCTTTAAATACTGCTCCCAGAGTTCTACCTGATTCAGATGCAATACTATAGAGACACTTACTTTGGAGTCAGTACCATGAAATTGAATGGGATATACAAATACAGATATGACAAATATTTATAAACCGTTTTTCAACCAAATTTTTGAAAGTGGTTTACAGAGATATAAATAAAATGGTTCCCTGTCCCTGAAGGGCTCACAATCTAAAAAAGAAACATGAAATAAACAACAGCAATAGCCACTGGACTGATGCTATGTTCTTTCCCTCTTTGCCTCTTTGCTCAGCAGAGGTAACTGCTAAATTACTGAATTCTCCCAAAACCAGAGATTAATTGTGCAATAAAGGACAGGGTGTGCACGGAACTGGGAAGCCCAGTTTGCTTCAAATCAAATTTGAACCGAACCAGGCCTGGTTTGATTCCATGCATCTTGAGCCAGGTCCCAGTGTGACTCAAAGCCAAACCGGTTTGGATCCAACTCATAAGGAGGAGTTTCTCTAAGGTTTTTTAATTTAAATTTACAGCCGGATCCAGTGGCCTTTGGTGGGGGGTGCTGCCACAGCCATGGGGGCAGGGTCTCTGAAGGTTCCCCTCTCCCCACTGGCCTCCACGGGCTTCTTCATGCTGGTTCGGCCCATTTGGGGGCCTTGTCGGCCCTCTCCCAGTTCACGGTGGCCATTTGAAGGCCACTACACATGTGCAATGGCTATTTGCATGTCTGGGTCATGACCTGGCCATGCAAATAGCCAGTGTGCTTGTGCTGTGGCCTTCAAAATGGCCACCGTGAGCCAGGAGAAGGCTGATAAGGCCCGAAAATGGGCTGAACTGGCCCAAAGACCAGGGGAGACTGGAGGGGGAAGGGGAACCTTTGGAGAACCCTCTGTGGCCATGGCAGCACCCCCTGGACCCAGCCCTATGTTTTTTTAAAAAACATTTAACTTATAGAACTTCCAGACCGGCCCAGATGGTTCTGCTCACGGTCGAACCAAACTGAACTGGGCCCTGTTTAGCTTGAGGAGGAGCCATCGAATAGGACCAGTTTGATGGCATACTGGTTCGACCTCAGGCTGGTTTGCACATCCCTAATAGAGGAGTATCATATATTGGAGAACACTACAGAACTATGTCAATAAGATCCATTGCATTTGTAGAACATAAACTCTTTATGCATAAATAAGCATGCGTAGAATTGGATGGAATCACTCAGTTAAACTGCATCTCATGAGAAATCAACAATTCATTAGCTGACAGGAAGAGGAAAACTACTCAAAGTAATCCCATTGAAATTAAAAGGACAAGTTAGGCATTGACTACCTTGTCTTTTAATCTTCAATAGGACTACTTTAAGTAATTTTCCTCAATCTGCCATCCAGTACGAATTTTTTTTTAACATTCTCTTTTAATATCTAAGTTTTTAAACATGAGGATAAGCAATGCATCCAGGACAGAGGGGCTCTTCTAATTTTTTCCCCATGGTTAAAAATATTTAAATGAGTTCAGTACTGTTACCCTCCCTATGCTGAGAGTAAGATTATACTGCACATCTGATTAATCTAAGCATGCATACTCAGAGGTAAGTGACACTCAAATTCAGTTGGACTTCTACCCTAAAAACAGTGTTAGGAATGCAGCCTGATATTCTGGGATATATTATGTAACCTAATATGCAGGTAGAGAGGTCTTCCATCTTCATACTCTGCCTTGCAATAAAGGAATAATGGAAAGTCTAGAACACTGTGTCCTGAAATGTATGTTTTATAGGAGTTCAAGTGATAAATGAATTCTTGCTTCAACTAAAAACATTTTCCAATTTCTTTCTCAAAGCTCGCATATCTTATGGAACTCAAGGACAAGAGGCATATCCCTTTTTTGCTTATTTAGCAGATCTTCAAAGGCAGCAAAGGAGAAGAGAGAACATCGAGGGCTTGTTTGATGATCAGTTGTTCCTTATTGATAGATAACAGCATTTCTATTGGCTGGCATCTTCACCAGCAAAGTGGTAGTGAAGCAGCCTTAGTCTAGAACACTGTCAGTGGCAGCCAATCAGCGGGGTGGAAAATGATCCGCAGAACTGGCTCATTCCCATTCTTCTTGCCCTGCCTCAGCCTCACTCTCTTTCACCTCACTCACAGCTGTGCTAACCCCGGGCTCAAGAGTTGGTCAATCGCTGAGTTCCCCAATCTGGTGACTGACCAGCCTATATGCTTGGGGTTAACACAGCAGTCGGGTGAAGCAAGAGACAGCGAGGCAGCCAGGGCAGGGTGAGAAGAGTGAGAATGAGCCGCAATTGTGGCTTGTTTTCTACACACACTCCACACCACTTGGACAGTCATTGGCAGTTCTGTGTTCTAGACGAAGTCTGAAGCAGCACACATGGTTGGGAAAACAAGCTTCCCTTCCTTCTTCAGCCACCTGAACCACCCAAAAATATGTCCCTGAGCCTCAGGGACATGTTTTCAGGTGGCACAGGGCAGTTAGCTATGGAAGAAAAAGGAGATTGATTGCCTTTCTTGTCTGGATGTGGGCCATCATGTTTGGCAACACCATTCATATAGTTTATGCAAAAATCACATAGGTTATTGGTAGGTGGTAACATTCCCAATGGTTTAAATTTTAAATGTATATTCTTGAATCTGGTATTATTTTATTGTAAAATGTGTTTGTCCCCACACAATCACAAAAAAGAAGAAAAATGCTGACACAGAAATATTGTTGCATAAGCAGGATGCTGCCAAGACACAACCACCAGGCAGAGCTTGGATTAATAGCACGGAGTTCAGTAAAGTTTAGGAGGAATCTTAGACTCACTCAGGGCCATCTCAACCCCCTGCAGCAGTACATTTTTACACGTACAAAAGAGGTGGTGTAAGGGGTGGCCTGAGGTTATCACCCACCCTCTCTACCTGCCAATACCTGCTAATAGCTGGAGGCCAAGATGGTCCCCACTCCCACTACAATGCAGATCACAAGAGCTAGGCCAGAGTTCCACAACTTCTGTCCTCTAGCAGCTGTTGAACTACAACTGCTATCATCCCTGATCATTGGCCACTGTGGTGGAGGATGATGGGAGCTGTGGTCCAACAACAGCTAGAGGACAAAGGTTGTGCAGTTCCGATCTAGGCAAAGCCACCAGCAGCTGTGATCAGAGGAGGAAGTCTGTGTCCCCATGTGACCTCGCTATCCTTTTGTCCTCCCAGGGCTTCTATTTTTTTTCCCCCAAGACTGCATGACAATCAACAGTGCAACATGTGCAGCTGCTGTACCCATTTTAGAGATACAGTGATGGGGGGAGCGGCAGCTGTTGCTTCCTGAGTGATTTTGCAGCTCTTAAGCATGTTGAGATCCTGCATGAAGAGAATGGTTGGCAATGTTGAATGAAGAACGTTTTGTACTTAAGCGTTCTTAGTTTTGTTGGACTCAAACTTCCTTAATTCTTTATTCAGTTAACACATATTTTTTGCTTAGGCATTTGGTCTGCCTGCTGTCTGCTAGTTTCTCAGTCTCCTAGGTACTGTTATTTTCCTGATTCTATTATTTGCTGTGCTTTTGCTCTGCATTTTTGACATTTGTTTTTATATTGCTTATTATGTTTTTATTGTACTGCATTTATTTGGTTGCTGAGCTCCCAAAGTTGAGTAAGAAAGATATAAACTACCTGAAGTGGGGGGAAGCAAATAAAATAAGCCCCATTATAATGTCAGAACTCACGCCACCATTGATGCTGTACAGTAAAAGCTGTGAAGCGCTCTTTAGATATTAAGGCTATTCACATGGGCAGCCCTACGTGGCCTCAATCCCAGCACGGCCTTCCCCAGTAGCCAGAGTTTTTTACTCAGGCTTTTACCTGGGTTAAAGGGCACGAGTGCACCCTATACCGCAGGTCTGGAGTCATGTGAGTGACTGGGCTGCAGGCAGCCCGAACAGCCACAGAGCCAGGTGCGTAGAGCAACCGGCTAGAAGGAGAGTCCTTCAATGCACCACACTGCTTGAGCAGTGCATCTTGGGATTCCTGGAAGCTGGGACTAATTTTCCCAGCCTCTGGAGATCCATACTGCTTGTGTGGGCACACAAATCACACAACCAATGGAATACAAATGATCATCTAGGCGGGGAGATAGGTTCAACCCTGCCTTCCTCTCCCCCCTGCCCTCCCCACCCCAGAAATGGTTGTGAGAATGATCGTATGCATTCAGATGTCCGTACACGCATGTTTTTGTGTGGATGACTGATCCTACATTTATTTTAAAAGTGAAGCTGGGTACAGCTCCCTCAAATGAAGGATACAGATAGGAAGTGCACCTGCACCCAATATCTATACCTATGTATCCGTACCTGAGTACACAGTACACAAATTGCAAGAGTGTTAAACATAATGTGTGAACAGGGCTTCTGTTTCAGTTATATCTTTGTTCTAATCATAGTTAATGGATGTCCCCTTGGCACTCCATGATTAGCATAAAAGGATCTGAAACTTACCTGTAAGACTTCAAATCATAACACAACAGATGCAATGATACAATAAATGCAAAAGAGAGAGAGATAGAGAGAGAGAGAAATGAAATATATTAACCTCAACTGTATTAAAATGCATAGAATCATATAGAAATAGCAATTTATCATACAAAGTTAAAAATACTGATAAAATATGAGATACACAAAATATCCAATCAAAAAGAACGATATAGTCCATAATATGCCAAAATGACAGCAACCCGGTGATTAACTGTTTTGAACCACTTTATCAAGTCCATGTATAAGTTCATATTTTTTTTCTCATGTACATCAATATCTTCACTGTGACTCAAGAACTGTGTTGAAAAAGTTTTAGAAGACATGGAATAAATCCTCTTCATAAAGAAAAGGAAAGATTGTGCTGTTGAGTCGGTGTTGATTCCTGGTGACCACAGAGCCATATTATTATTATTTCTTGTTTACACAATCAGACAGGTGTTATTGACTGGTTTGTTTTATCCAGACATTGAGTCCTTCCCAAGGACCTGGGATGGCTGAATTTTATTATCAAGGTTGTTGCTGTTATTATAGATATCGTCGCAGAATAGAGGCTGTTCCCAGTAAAGTTGCTTTTTGTAATTGGCTGATGGTGATTTCTGTGGCTCCTATGGTGTTGAGGTGCTCTTCAAGTTGTTTTGGAACTGGACCCAGGGTGCCAATTACCCCGGGATTATTTTGGTCTTTTTCTGCCACAGCCTTTCCATTTCAATTTGTAGATCTTTGTATTTTGTGATTTTTTTCTATTTCTTTTTCTTCTATTCTGCTATTGCCTGGTATTGCTATGTCGATTATTTTAACTTGTTTTTCTTTCTTCTCGACTACAGTTATATCTGGTGTATTGTGTGGCAGATGTTTGTCTGTTTGTAGTTGGAAGTCTCGTAATACTTTTGCATCTTCATTTTCAACAACCTTTTCAATTTTATGGTCCCACCAATCTTTGGGTACAGGGAGCTTGTATTTTTTGCAGATGTTCCAGTGTATCATCCCTACTACCTTGTCATGCCTTTGTTTCTAGTCAGTCTGTGTGATCAGTCAGCTTTTTACAACAGCTGATTAGGTGGTCCACTGTTTCATCTGCTTCTTTACAAAGGCGGCACTTGCTGTTTGTGGTGGATTTTTCCACTTTTGCTCTTATTGCATTTGTTCTTAGTGCCTGTGCTTGTGCAACCAATATTAAACCCTTTGTTTCTTTCTTCATGTTGCCATTCTTAAGCCATTGCCAGGTCTTGGTGATGTTTGATTTTCCACTTATATTGTGCAAATATTGACCACGCAGTGACTTATTTTTCCATTTTTCTGCTCAGTTCTTGACTTGTTCTTTCTTGTAGGCCTGCTTTGTTTCATTGGTGTTGAATAGTTTCTTGTTATTGACCATTTTAAGTGCATCTTCTTCACTGTCCCTTATATATACTTCAGGCTTCTTTTCTCCTCCTCTACTGTTTGATGGACTTGCAGCATTCCTCTTCCATCTGAGCTGCGAGGGAGGTATAGCCTATCTACATCACTGCGGGGGTGCAGAGCATGATTGATGGTCATGATTTTCCTGGTCTTACGATCTAGTGTCTCTAGTTCTACCTAGGTCCAGTCTATTATTCCTGCACTGTATCTGATAATAGGTGTTTATGGCTTGTATGATGTTCCTGCCATTGAGTTTGGACTTTAGGATTTTTCTAATTCTCCTGATGTATTCACTTCCAATTTTTCTTTTAACTTCAGTGTGTGCAAGGAGAAGCCACTCCAAGCACACTAGCTGCCTTAATGAGAGCAGCCACTGTGCTCAAGGTGTGAGGACACTGAGATGCGGGAAGAGGAGGTCCTCCCACTGCTAGCTTTTGCCTTTGCTGCACCACTGCTCATGTGTGTGTGTGGTGTGGCAAAGGCAAACATGATGATGCCCATCTACCAGGTAAGGCTTCTGCCTTCCCCTCAGACCTCCCCAGCAGTGATGTGAGGTTGTGTAGACGACCTTTGTTTCTTTTTACTGCTACTTTTGTTTATTTCATCTTGATCTTGGGAGTGCATCAGCACAACCATATAACACTGATGAAGTGTGTACCGTTGTAGCAGACCCATAGGACCAGGCTGTGCTATCTATATCATTTTTGCAGTCTAAACCTATGCATGTTTACTAAGGCAAGTGTCACCCTTTTTTCAACAGGGATTATACTTATAGGTTATTTTAATTTCCATTGTCATCTCAAAGCCCCATTTGTGCTATGCACTGGGCAAATAAAAGAAAAGTTTTGATTTCACATGTCATATTAAAAAATACATTGTCAATTTTGAAAACAAAATCAACAATCGAATGGTAATGTTCATAGTCTTATCATTACCACCCTCTATGTGCCATATTTAACACAGGAGTGATTTGTAGGAGCACACCTGTGCACTTAAAAAAAAGTAGAATAAAATGGGAAGAAGCCCCTTGAATTATTTGCAAACAACAAAATATTTTCAGTGCTAACTACTTGGAAGGCCTTACCAAAAGGTAAAAACAAAACTGCAAAGGTCTTCAAAGCTGGCAAAAACACTTCTAAACAGCCCACAGTCAACTCCACCCCCCACAAAAAACCACCCATAACAAACAAGCAACATTAAGAAACTTGACAAAAAGTAATTAAGGATTAAGATAAGCAAATGCAGGGGATTAAGTAGGACTGAAATTGACAGACAACTCATCCTTTTTAGCTACTACAAAATTAAGCACCTTTTTCATTCTTGCTGCTTCGATCCTCTCCCAGGAGATTTTTTTTTCAATGAAATGCTGTAATCCTCATGGCTCATAACATTGTGAGAAACAAGCCTTATCAAGAGAATAAATCAAACAGCTCAGCATTTCATGAATAGGTAAGACTTGCTGGAGATCAGGGCTGAAATAATAATAGAACAATACATATGGGACACCTCAACCATTAGCAACTCTTTCTCCTCTAGAAGCCAGTTTTCTCTGCCCATGTCCTTTAGTGCAGAAGGTAAATGGTCCAAGAAGATGCAAGTGGCAGGAAAATATTGGCTGACGTACTGCGCAGAGAACCGTAGATCGAAGAGAAAGGTATACATGCTGCCGCAAGGCACTCTAAAGCAGCCCACACTTCTGTGAAGGTGTGGATGATCTGTGCCTACTAAGCATTGTATAATCTCAGTTGCAATACTACTCCCATTGGGAATAACAGGAGTGGTGTAATAGCTGCAATTATGCACTGAACATAAGAAGCTGCCTTAAACCAAGTCTGAGCATTGGTCCATTCTGCTCAGTATTATCTACACTGAATGACAGTGGCTTCTCCAAGGTTTCAGACAGGCATCTTTCCCAGCCCTAACTGGAGAATCCTGGTGTTGAACCTGGAACTTTCTGAATGCAAGCAGATGCTCCACATTTGAGCTATGGCCCCATCCCTAAAGGGAATAAATTATGGCAGACACTGATATCTTACAATGCTCACATATATAGTCACCCATCCAAGTGCAAACCACCTTGAACCCTGCTTAGCAAAGCAGATTATTCATGCTTGCTACCTCAAGACTGGAGTAGCCCCACTTCCACAGGAGTATAGGTTTGCTCTAAAGTGCCTTCCAGTAGTGTGTGTGCCTCTCTCTTCAATCTACAGTTCTCTGAGGGGTAAGTCAGCCATGATATGTTTCCTGAAGACTTCCCAAAGTTTCAAAGGGCGAAGACTGATGTGTACACAGCTAGAAATAACATCTGCATATATAGGTAGAGAAAGGCCATCAATGAAATCTATCTGAAATATTAAGTGAGGAGCTGATTATTCAGATTGGCCATTCAAAAATAGTAACATATTGATCTGAGCAATCAACGGTCTTAATACAATATTCTGATGCTATAGCCTGTTATGAAAGAAAAAGGCAAAAGTTGGACAGAATCAGATACAAGAGCAATTGCATCGATGCAACTGGAACATTATGAGTTGTGATGTTTCACTAATGCAGCAAAATACCCCAGGACAGGGCAACTGCACCAATAAAACTGTAAAGCAGTTATACTAGGAGAGGCCTACATGTAGGGATATGCAATTAGATTCCACCTCAAATAGATTTGGGGGCAATTCAGTTATTCAACCTTGAATCAAATCACCCTCAAAATAAAGGGCCTGATTTGAAGTCAAGGAGAATCACCCCCAATTCTACCCAAATCTATTCAGGCAATTCGAGCACCATTTTGAGGCCTGTTTTTCCAGAGAGAGCTAGAAAAATGGGCCTCAAAATGGTGCTTTCCCCGCTAGGGATAGCTGATCTACCAATTGGTGGCAGCGGGTTTTGAAACAATTTGATTATTCTGCAATTCAATTTGAACTTGAATTGAATAGCAGAATCTGATTCGTGCACACCTCTACTTACATGACCCAGAGAGGAGATACCTTTTGTACCAACAAAATGGTTAAGATTGGAATGTTAGTTTCAGAATCTTCCCTGTTCAGGCAGAGTTTGGAATGAGCCAAAAAAATATAAGCACATTTTGAAATTATTTTCAAAATATTCTGTGCTTTCCAAACAAGCTGGTGATTTTCCCAACATAATTGTGAGAAATAGCGAAGGGCTAGGACTGTATGAGATCCATTTTATTAGGAAGTTGGCAGTGCCTTACAAAATCAAGGGATAGGGTTCACCCATGCTGTTGTGGAGCCATAAATCCTTTCAGTGGCCTGAGTCTATCGCTGAATTGCAGAACCATTGGGTAGCAGTGACCACAGTGTCATCCAATTCAACATATATGCGAGTAGAGAATTGCCAAGGAAGTCCAACACAGATGTGTTGGACTTCAGAAGAGGAAACTTCTCAAAAATGAGGGGACTGGTAAGAAATAAGTTGAAAGAGAGAGTTAGGAGAGTCAAATCACTCCAGAAAGCATAGAACTTATTTAAAACCACAGTACTAGAAGCACAGTTGGAATGTATACTAAGAAGGAGGGAAAGTACCACCAAGTTCAGGAGGATGCCAGCGTGGCTGACAAGAAGAGTCAGGGAAGCTATAAAAGGGAAGAAGACTTCCTTCAGAAAATGGAAGTCCTGCCCAAATGAAGAGAATAGGGGTGTGCACAGAACTGGCTGGCCCAGTTCAGTTCGAGTCCAGACTGGATTCGAACCAGACCGGCCAAGTTTGGTCTGGCCCCCATCAAACCCCACCCTGGTCCAGTCCGAGGAGGATCCATGATTTTTTAAAAATTTCTTTTTAAAAAAGATTCTAAATACCTGTAGACCCTTTGGGGGGCTTCCTGTAGGCCATGTGTGTGTGTGGGTGTCTGCAAAGGTTCCCCCTCCCTCCGCCAGCCTCTTGAATCACTGTTGCGGCCAGGTAAATGCAGTAATTTTGGCCTTTGGGGCCTCCGTAAGGGCGTGCAGTGCCCATTTTGGCCACTACTGTGCATGTGTACATAGCCTCTGTGAGGCCTGGCATGGCCTCCAGCCTCACAGAGGTCATTTGTGCATGCGCGGCAGCCATTTTTCCAAAATGGCCATCACGCATGCGCAAATGACCTCTGCGAGGCCAGAGGCCATGCCAGGCCTCGCAGAGGCCATGTATGCATGTACGACGGTGGCTGAAATGGCCACCGCACAGCTTTATGGAGGCCCGAAAGGGCCAAAAATACTGCATTTACCTTCCTGCGACAGTGATATGGGAGGCCGGCAGTAGGAGGGGAAACCTTCATGGACCCCCACCCTGCAGCCTACAGGAAGCCCCCCGAAGGGGCTACAGGTATTTAAAATCTTTTTTTAAAAAATAAAAATAAATCACAGACCTGTCTGGAGGTTCAGTTCTGGTCCGGATGGAACTGGGGGAGGGGGTTTCAGTTCGATCCCAAACCCCCGAACCTCCAGACCGAACCTTCAGACCACCGGACCAGTCCACACATCCCTAAAAGAGAACAGGAAGGGACATAAACTCTGGCAAAAGAAATGCAAGGACACAATAAGGGATGCAAAGAGAGGGTTTGAGGAGCATATAGCTAGAAGTGTCAAGCAGAATAGGGAGGCAGTTGGACCCTTAGATGATGAGGGTGTGAAAGGGATTATTAAAGCGGATAAGGAAATTGTAGAGAAGCTGAATGAGTTTTTTGCATATGTCTTCAATGCAGAGGTTAGTGACCATATACGCTCTCCAGAATTGAGCTTTTCCGGTTGAGTAGCTGAGGAACTGTGTGAATTTGAGGTGACAAGGGAAGATGTTCTAAACTATCTTGAAAAGCTAACAATTAACAAATCACCAGGGCCAGATGGCATCCATCCAAGTGTTCTGAAGAACTCAGATGTGAAATTGCCGATCTGCTAACAATAATATATAACTTTTCCCTACAATCAGGTTCTGTACCAGAGGACTGGAAAATAGCCAATGTGACTCCAGTTTTCAAGAAGGGATCCAGAGGGGATCCAGGAAATTACAGGCCGGTCAGCTTAACTTCAGTGCCGGGTAAATTGATGAAAAGCATACTTAAGGACAAAATAGTTAAATATATAGAACAGGCGTTGTTGAAGGAGAACCAGCATGGCTTCTGCAAGCTAAAGTCTTGCCTCACTAACTTTTGGAGTTCTTTGAGAGTGTCAGCAGGCATGTGGATAAAGGTGATCCGCTTGACATAGTATACCTGGAGTTCCAAAAAGCTTTTTGACAAAGTCCCCAACCAAAGGCTCTTGAGTTAACTTAGCAGTCATGGGATAAGGGGACAGGTTCATGTGTGGATCGGTAACTGGTTGAAGGACAGGAAATAGATAGTAGGAATAAATGGAGTTTTCACAATGGGGGGGAGGTAGGAAGTGGAATCCCCCAGGGTCTGGTTCTGGGACCAGTGCTCTTTAACTTGTTCATAAACGATCTAGAAGTTGGGATGACCAGCGAAGTGGCCAAATTTGCAGATGACACTAAACTATTTAGGGTAGTGAAATTCACAATGGATTGTGTGGAACTCCAAAAATATCTCTACAAACTGGGGAAGTGGGCGACAAATTGGCAAATGCAGTTCAATGTAAGCAAGTGTAAAGTGATGCACATTGGGGCAAAAACTACCAACTTCACATATATGCTGATGGGATCTGGGCTTTTGGTAACTGACCAGGAGAGAGATCTTGGGGTCATGGTGGACAGCTCATTGAAAGTGTCGTCTGAGTGTGCAGCAGCTGTGAAAAAAGCTAATTCCTTGCTAGAAATCATTAGGAGGAGGATTGAAAATAACAATGCTAATATTATAATGCCCTTATACAAATCTATGGTGTGGCCACATCTGGAATACTGCGTACAGCTTTGGTCACCGTATCTTAAGAAGGATATTGTAGAACTGGAAAAGGTGCAGAAGAGGGCAACCAAAATGATCAGGGGCCTGAAGCACTGGCCTTATGAGGCTGAGCTACTGCATCTGGGGATATTTACTAGGGATGTGCACAGAATCAGCTGGCCCAGTTCAGTTTGTGTCCTGACCAGACTCGAACCTGACCGGCCAGATACTCTGAAAATAATTAAAGGCTATGCAGAGTAAACTGTGTCACTGCTTGGAATATATTCTAGTATTTCAGAAAGACAGTTAAAATGAGAGAAAGAGAGCAAGAAACTTGCAGTGGGCCTTAATACTAAGGGTTTCACACTGATTCAAAGATAAACTCACCATTCCCCATCCCCCCGCTGGCCTCTTAATTAACCGCCGCAGCCCGTCCTGGGCTGATTTTGGGGCCTGTTTGGGACTGCAAAGATTGGTGTGGTAGCCATTGTGGAGGCTGCAACGCATGCTCAAATGGCCTCTGTGAGGCCTGGCAAGGCCTAGGGCCTCGCAGGGACCATTTGAGCATGTGCGGTGGCCATTTTAAAAAATATTTGTTTTTTAAAATGGCCACTGAAAATGCCTAGGGCCTTGCAGAGGCCATTTGTGCATGTGTGGTGGCCATTTTGTTTTTGACAGTCTTTTTTTTTTAAAAAAAAATTAATTTTAAGAAATGGCGCCCCCCTTCAAGTGGCGCCCGGGGCATGTGCCCTGCCTGCCACACCCTAGATACGCCCCTGCACACAGCACATAATTAATCTATGGAATTCCTTGCCATGGGATGTGGTGATGGCCACCAGGTTGGATGGCTTTAAAATGGGTTTAGACAGATTCATTGAGGACTGGTCTATCAATGGCTACTAGTTAGGGATGTGTGTTTCGTTTCGAATACAAAACGTTTTAAGCGCAAAACAGGCAATTTCGGCTGTTTTGTAGCCAAAACAAAACACCCAACGCTGAAAACAGAAAATTTTGTAGCCAAAACAAAACGTCCCAAAGGAATTGGGAAAGGGCTGATTTTTAAAGAATTTCTGAAGTTGACATGTCTTTGGGGCAGATTTGGGGCAGAAAGGGGGCCTGAGGGGAAAAACAGTGGGTTGGGTGGCAATGCCCCAAGGGGTGCCTGCCGCAACACAGATTCCAAAGGAATAGGGCAAAGGGCTGATTTCTTAGGAATTGTTGAAGTTTATGCTTGTTTAAGGTTCCCCCCCCCAGGGAAAAATGGAGGTTTCAGCAGACCCATAACTCCACCTGGGGGGCACTGGGGTGGCCAGGGGTGAGTGGTGGTGTAATGCACATAGGGTGCCAACCACCCCCATGGGTTGCTAACCCATGGGGTGCTGGGTTCTGTTGTTTCTGAGGTGTTCTGAGTGTAGATTCTCCGGTAGCATATGAGATTTTCAATGACAAACCATGAATCCACTCTGATATGCTACCAGAGAATCTGAATCTACACTCAAAACATCTCAGAAACAACAGAATCCAGTACCCCATGGGTTAGCAACCCATGGGGGTGGTTGGCACCCTATGTGTTCTACACCACCACTCGCTCTGGGCCACCCTGGTGCCCCCCAAGTGCAGTTATGGGGCAGGAATTATGGAGGTCCATCATTCCCTATGGGGAAGAACTGTACAGATGTGCAAACTCCATTACATCTTTAAAAATCAGCGCTCTGCCCAATTCCTTTGAAATAATTTTGGCAGCTTCCTTGCCCCCACTGGGCACTACCACCCACCCTACTCTGCTCTGGGCAACCCCTTTCACCCCAACATGAAGCTATACTTTTGCTGAAACCTCCATTCTTCCCTATGGGAAAAATCCTGCACTTCAAAAATTCACCAAAAACCAGCCCTTTGCCCAATTCCTCTGAAATTTGGGTGGTAGTTTCCACCCATTGGGCAATACCACCCCCACCCACTAGTTTTTCCTCGGGGCCATTTTTTAAAACCCAAAACATTTCAGATTTGGATTTTTCAATTTCAAACAAAGAACAAAATTGGGGTGTTTCAGATTGTCTGATTTAGCACAAAGAACAAAATGGGGGTGTTTTGGATTCGGGCCAAAAACAAAACAGAAAAGAAACAAAACGCTACTACTAATCTGATGGCTGTGGGCCATCTCCAGCCTCAGAGACACAATGCCTCTCAATACCAGTTGCAGGGGAACAACAGCAGGAGAGAGGGCATGCACATACCTCTTGCCTGTGGGCTCCCCAGAGACAAATTTGCAGATGACACTAAACTGGCTGATGGGCCACTGTGTGAAACAGGATGCTGGACTAGATGGGCCTTGTGCCTGATCCAGCAGGGCTGTTCTTAAGAATGCCATGGGCAAATCACAATCAGAAATGACTGTGTTTCTGATCTAGGAACCCTCGAGATCCTACTACTCCCAAGAAAATGCATAAAACATCTTTGAAATATGTCTGCACACATATGACCTGTTTCTTACTTATCAAAGCTTTTTAATACTATTTGTCCAAATAGGATTTTTCACTTTAGGAGAGCTTGTTTCCTTTATTGGGACTACTCCAGATTAAAAAGCTTGCAATGCAGGTGACTAAACCATAGCCAGCACTAAGTGTACTCTACAATTCCATGGAAACACTGGAAAATAACTGAATATGGTTCCTAAGAAGCTCAGCTTTCATGTAAAAAAAAACCCATTTTTTATCTCTTATGGCTGAGAAGAAATGCTTGGAAATGTGTGAGTATTGTCTGCTAAAATCACAGAAGCTGGACAAATAGCTGAGTCAGGCTTTCAGGGATGGGTGGGGCTTTAGTGTGCTTTCTCCTCCCATGACTCAGTCATGATGACTGGCAAATGCAGAATAAACAATGCAAAATGGCAAGACATGAGGGAACTTATGCAAATTTGTTACTGGTTTGCATAATTTATAGAAATCACAGAACACAATAGGGATGTGAAAACCGGCTTGAATTTGAACCAGTTCGAATCTGAACCAGTTTGGTTTGAAGTTTTGAACTCAGAAGAAATAAAAAACCCCATTCCAATTGTCTTTCTTTTTTAAGAAAGGTTCCCCCCCACTCCAATTGTCTTTCTTTTTTAAAAAAAGGTTCCCCCCACTCCAATTGTCTTTCTTTTTTAAAAAAGGTTCCCCTCCACTCCAATTGTCTTTCTTTTTTAAAAAAGGTTCCCCTCCACTCCAATTGTCTTTCTTTTTTAAAAAAAGGTTCCCCCCCACTCCAATTGTCTTTCTTTTTTAAAAAAGGTTTTTCCTCACCCCAGTTGGATTAAAAAAAAAGTTCCCCCCTACCCCAATAGGCTTTATTAAAATAATAATAATAACAATAAAGGTTCCCACCACCCCAATTGGTTGTGGGTTTTTTTTTAAAGGTTCCCCTCCATCCCAATTGGCTTTTTTAAAAAAAATGTTTTCCCCCCATATCAGTTTTTTTTTCTTTTTAAAATCCCAATTCCAATCTTTTTTTACATTTTTCTAAATTATTTACTCATCTCCAGGGTAATGTCTGAGCACCGTGTTACGAGCAGAGCTCGCAACAGGGTGGCAAGCAGGGGTGGTTGAGGTCCCAAAGCTGGTGCTGGGGGCTGGGGTGGGGGCAGAGAAGATGCTGTCCTGAGGTCCCACAGGTCCTGTTGGTGAATTCTTTGGCCCAGGTGAGGAGGTGGCATGAAGGCTCTCCTACCTGGAAAAGCCTGCTGCTGCCAAACCTGGACCAGTGGTGGGTACATCGGGTGTGCCACCAGTGTTGCCGCCCCGTGCAGAGCCTAGTGGTGCGGGGGGCTCTCCAACTTCTGTGGCGGGGGTGAGGGAGGAGGGCAGGGACTTGATGGCTGGCAGTGCAGCCAGGTTTCTCCTCCCTCTTGCGGCCCCTCCAATGCTTCTTTCGCCACTCAGTGTGCCCCCCCCCGATCATGTCCAGGTCATGGCGGAGTCCAGTGCTGGGTCCTTCCAGTCTGGCTCTAAGGAGGAAGTGTCCACTGCTGAGGTGGAGGGGCAGCCTGCCCCTCCACCAGTGAAGCCAGGCCCTTCTTCTTCCATGAAGATTGGAAGGGGGGTGGGTGACAGAGGTGGGTGAGCAACAGCAGTCCCCTTAGGTCTGCGGTCACCCAAGAGGCGTAAGACGGCACCCAGGGCATCTGAGGCCACCAAGAGCAGTGATGTCTGTCGAGATTTTGAGGTCCCTAAAGATGCCGCAACCGCTGCTCACTGTGTTCACTGCAGGGCACAGGTCAGTTGGGGCAAGAATGCTAAGCATCTGAGTACAACCTCCATGTGGTGGCACATGTGACAGCATCACCCAGATCTCCTTGACCCAGGTGGCAGCACTAGTGCACCTCGTGTGCCTGCAAATAGCACTGACAAAGGCGGTGCACCAGCTTCCATGAGGCAGGGCATGCTGCTAGTCAAGTGGACAATGCAGATGTCAGGCACCAAGCGGCCTGGTCACATGGATCCACTTCTCCTCACCCATCTTATAAGGGAGATGATGGCCACTGACGACCAACATTTCCAGGTGATTGAGAACTCCAGCATCTGCCAGATACTCCAGTTGCTAGCGCCCGACTACACCATCCACTCAAGGACCATGTTCAGCCAGAACGTGGTTCCCTCCCTGTAAAGGTGGTGCAGGGAGCTCATGTCAGCCATTCTGCATATGGCACCAGCTGACACCGGTGTGCATTTCACCACTGATCTCTGGAACAGTGTGAGTGGGAGGCACACTGCTTTCCTGGCTCTGACAGCCCACTGGTAGGGTCCAGAGAGAGGGGGGACCTCTGGTGCCGCCTCTGGCTCCAGCACATCCCACATTGCATTTCGGCACAGGTGGACCATCTTGCACATGGAGAACTTGGATGTCAAGCACACCAAGGAGGAGGTGGCAGCCATACTTGGCCGCCAAAAGGAGGAGTGGATAGGGAGGTTGCCACACCTCTTATGCAGATTCATTTTGACGGACAATGGATCAAATGTTTCCATCACAGTAGAGTCAGTGATGGAGTGTGTGAATATACGGTGCATGGCACACACGCTCCACCTGGCTTTCAGGGATTCCCTTGGCCTCAGGGAGGTGAAGGCATCCAAGGAACAGGACCGCTCCATGGTAAGTGCTGTTGCTGCCATGGCTGCACCTGTTGAAAAGTCCCGCAAGATTGCAGCCCATTTCCACTGGAGTGAGAAGTCCAGGCACCTGCTTCGTGAGTGGCAGCGTGTTTACAGACTTCCACAACATCTCATCCCCACGGATGTAGATACCCGGTGGAACTGCACCTTCCTCTTGTTTCTGTGCCTGCTGGAGCAGGAGGCAGCCCTTGATGACCTGGTGAAGAATGGGTCCTTGGTCGTGTGTGACCTATCCAATGTGGAGTGGAAGCTCATGTCCAGGATAGTGTCGGCACTCGAGCCCTTCCTGTTTGTCACAAAGAGCTTGTGTGGCAAAACCACCCCTCTGAGCCAGGCCCTGCCCACAGCTCTCCTCTGGAGAAGCTGATGGGTGACTACACCAGAGGGGCGTGCTTTGGCTGGAAGGCTGAGGACCGGAATTGTTGGCAGGCTAGTTGGTGTGTTTTGTGACAGGGAGGAATACATCCTTGCTTGTCTCTGTGACCCGACCATCAAGGGCAATGTCGTGTGTGTGGATGACTTGCCCAGGTGGAGGGACCTCCTGGTCAAGGGCGTTAGGGAGGAGGAGGTCACCAGTACCTGCTGAGACCAGGAGGGTGGTGATGGTGCACCCCCTGAGCGTGCGTGACCCACACCTAGCAGCAGTAGTGTGGGCAGCCCTTCAGCTCCTCCTGCCCCTTCTTCTTCCCAGTCCGGCGGTGTGGAATCCCAGGCAGTGGCACCAACACAGCAGGCAGTTTCTCCCACTAAATCAGCAGGTGTGCCTTGGTGCCTTGCCCAGTTTGTGGGAGTCTCATCCTACCAGGCCCACCAGTGCTGCATAATGCATTGCCCAGTACTTGCAGGAGCCGGTGGAGGAAGACCTAGAGATGGACCGTGTACAGTTCTGGACAACCCACTGCCAAGTCTGGCCGGACCTGGCTGTGGTTGCTATGCACCTCCTCTCATGCCCGCCAACCAGCGTCCAGAGTGAGCAGCTGTTTTCACATGCTGGTGACATGGTAACACCTGCTCGGTCCTGGTTGGACCCTGGCTTGGTCGAGCAGTTGGTCTTCCTCAAGGTCAACCTCCCCCTGCTGGCCTACCTCGAGCTGAGGTTGGGCTGGGTGAGTGATTGGCCCATGGTTGACCCATGGTGCTGGTCACCTGCCTGGCAGCAGCTTCCACTCATCCCTACTCTTCCCACTTCCACCTTCAGCTGACAGCCATGCCAAGTTGCAGCGTGCCTGCTACTAGTGCTGTGACTTGGCAACTGATACAACCCCCCCCCCCAGTGTAGCCCGATGCTGAACTAGCCCCTGGTTCCACCTGACCACAGCATTCGGGGGGGGGGGGGCTGGGCACACACACATACACCAGGCACTGGCGGCGGTTTGTGCCAGTGTGGCAATGTGTACATCTATAAATATGTTCATTTTTTAAAAGGTTGATTTTAAAAAGATGAATTTTTTAAAAGGTTGAATTTTAAGAAGATGAATTTTTAGAAAGGTTGATTTTCAATTTGTAAAAATGTTGATTTTTAAATGTGTTCTGCTGCTTGGGGGGGAGGGCAATGGGGCTGCCCAAATGTATGACTGTAATTATTTCAGTGTATGTAAATATGTGCTTGTGTAGTTAGAAGTTGTGTGTGCGTGCATGGAGTTTTCTTCTGGTGTGTGTAGATGTTGTCAGTAGTGGTATTAGAGGTTTTTTATTTCCTTTCTGTAGATAGTGTTTTTGGTCTGGTTTGTGTAGTTGTTGATAGTGTAAATATTACTGCATAGTTGCTGTATAGCTGGATTTGTATATATTATATATATTATATACTTGTGTAATGTGTAGTGTATATATGTATTTGTGAATCATTTTTATTGTGCCCCCCTACCCCTCTCATTTGGTTCTGCTGACACGCATGCACACACATGCACCGGCCATGATGAGTGTGTGGTCTCCCGCCACACCACGTTGTGTATGGCCTCCACTAACCTGCTTCTGAGCTGAACTTTCCTGTCCCTTTAATTTTTTCTGAGCCCCCTTCTCTTCCCTCTTGTTTGGTTCTGCTGACATGCATGCACACACGCACTAGACACGCATGGACTGGTCCAGCAGACATGATGAGTAAGTGGTCTCCCACCAAAGCACATTGTGTGTGTGTGCGTGGCCTCCAACCCGCCTCTGAGCTGGACCTTCCTCTCCCTTAAATTTTTTCAGAGCTCCCTCCCCCTCTCTTTCTCCGCTTCTAGCTAGCAGCTCTCACACACACAACCAAACGCAAACACACATGCACACCGCTGATGCTGGTGTGGTGCCACCAAGTGCCTGGGGCCCTGTGTGGGCTCCAGCAAAGATGTCGTGGACCAGACAGAGTCTGAGGCATTTCCTTCCCCACAGGCAAAAGGCATGCATTGTGCACATGAAGAGAAGAGCAGAAGAACCAAGGGTGTGTTGCTTTAAGGTATCCTTCAGCAGTGTATTGGCTGTGTTTTTGCCTTGCCCCTCTTTCTTTGCAGTTTGCATGCCAGGTTGGTTTTACTGCCTTGCACCATCTTGTTAGGTCGTGTTGGTTTGTGGCTGTTGTTGTGTATTTAGTCTGTGGTGTTTGGCTTGGTTCCCTTGGCTTTGCAGCTATGTGGACACAGCAGCAGTTCTGTTTCTGTGGTGGTTTTTTGGTTTCCAGTTGGTTTTCTTCTTAGTTGTGTTGCTATGTGGCCTGTGTTGTGGTAGGGCGACCTGCTAGGGGCAAAAAGTGGGGTGGGTGGTAGGCACCCAGGGGTATCTACCACCCACCAAACTCCAAAGCAATTGGACACTTCTGTGATTCTTGATGAATTTCTGGAGATTTTTTTCCAATTTTCCTGTTACTCCCATAGGGAATAATGGGGATTTGAGGCAGCCAAGCCAGCCCATTCTCCCCTTTGGGGGTGCCAGGGCACCCCAAAGTGGGTCTGGGGACACGGCAGGGACAGCCTCAACTCCCCCCAGGCAGCCCCAAATTTGCTGGATTTATTGTTTTTTATTGAAGATTAAAAAAAAAAAAAAAGTTCCCCTCCATTGAAAAGCATTGAGAGAGTCTATTCCATTCATAGAAGAGTGTGTGTGTGACCTTAATTGCTGTGTGAACTCTGAGTTCGGAGTTCACAACATTATCAGGCTGTGCCACATGTTCATCCACATTGCTCAGGCTGAGTGAAGCCTATATCTTACATTGATGAAAACCCCAACTGAAGTGCTATCCACACCCAGGGGTATGTGGTCCCTGGAGCAAAAATAAGGAACCCTCAGAACTGGGGCTGGGAAGTGAAATACAAGGGAGTGGCACTGGGGGAGAGAGGAACAGGAGGCAACATGAGAATGCCCCATCTTAAAGTTTGTTGATCTGTAGCTGTTACAAAATTGGAGAAGCATGGAAGTGGTAGAATGTCCTTCTCATTGGGGCCATTCACACAACCAGCCCTGCCTGGGTTTGCACAGCCCTAACCGAGTAGGGCTGGTCATGTGCAGGATTAGGACCAATCTCATTGCTGCCCCGCCGGGTAGACCAAGTTTACTACCTGGTCATGTGGCAGCATAGACTGCTGGCAACCCTGTTTGGGCTGCCAGCAGCATGTGCTACTATAGAGGCCAGGGGAAGGAGAGTCCTGTTATCTAGAATGATTGCAATGCACTACCTAGGTGTCCTTCCCCCAGCTTCTCTCTTGCCGCACCACTCTCTGCAATGGTGCTCATGTGGGAGTGCACTGCAGCGAAAGGGGCAGTGATTGTGTGGGGGAAAGTAGGACTGATTTTGCCTCCCTAGTCCCCATTCAAATGGTTGTGAGAATGACCTCACAGAGTTTTATTTGGGAAGCAGCTGCTAATGTCCTGATTCTTTGAAGGAGGTGTAATGTACCCAGAAGAGCCAAGACTAGTCATAAGGGTTCCAATGAATGGATGTGGACCAGGCCGTCTTATAATCCCAATTTAAATATTGGTTTAGATGCATTATCCAAATTGGGTTCACCAGGGCCGAAGCAAAATTTGTTTCAATTCAATTCCTTTATTACGATCACAGACCAGCACAGTTTAAATGCAACAGTCTGCAGTTAGCCAATGCTCCTTCTTCCTCCTGACTGAATTTCACATCTTCCAGGAAAAGAAAAACATTATACACCTGCTGGGTTAAGGGTTTCACTCACAACAAAGATCACTTGTAGGGATAATTTGTACTTGGTGGACTTCATTGCTATTTACAGGTTACTTATGAACATAATGAGAATACAAAGCAGTGTGGTGCAGTGGTTCAAATCTCCATTTGGCCACGAAGCTCCTGAATAACCCTGGCCTCCAGGGGCTAACAAGTAGTAGCGGGTGCTCCCCACGCCAAAATATTTCCTGCTTCTTTTGTTTCCCCATCCATCAGAATGGAACTTGACAGCGAAGTGTCAGACAATATAGTCATAGTATAGTCATCATGTATTATGATCCTATTGCTTGAATTAATTATTTTAGAAAGCCTCCGTTGTTTAAAGAAGCCTCATTCACTCACTCCTCTCCCCACATCAAGCAACAGAAGCCAATTCAGTCAGGTAAGGAGGAGACTCCTCCAGCCTCCCAGCTACCCATTGCTTCACGAGCAGTGAGGAAGCCTTAAAGAGCTTACCTCCCTGCAGATGACTGAGGGCTCCCTCTTCACCGGGCGAATCGCCTGCTCAGACTACTACTGGCTGCTGCCAGTAGGTCAGAGGGCTGAGGTGCCAGGATGCATTGCCCCACATAGCCCCTCCCCTGGAGCTCCCATAGTGCACCGCACAAGTATTTGGTGCCTTATGGGGATCCCCCCCCCTGCCCAGTGCTATCCAGGATCCCAGTGGTCTGCCATTTTTGGCTGCAAACAGCCATGGCTGGCAGATGATCACAGAAACAGGGTAAGAAGAGTGCTCACTCACTCTCCTAACCTTGTTTTAGAGAGTGGCTGTGGAGATGGGTTTGCCGCCGAGGTGCCACCAGGATCAGGCCCAATCCCAGTGGTACACGCACGCAGGCAAAACCAGGCTAGGTTTCCTTAGCCCGTTTATGTCTGCGCATGTGATTAGCTTCACAATCTCTCAACCTCCCAAACGTATTTCACATGGTGGTTGTGAGGGGGGAAGGAGAACCATGCAATCGGCCCTGTGTTTCTGAAAGGAGGGCAAGCTAAAAGTATAACCTACAAAAAAGCAAACAGGAATTGCTTTGCTGGATCAGACCAAGGTCTATAGCACTCTGTTTGCAAACTAGGTTGCCAGAACCTAAGGGGTATACTTGTGGGTCAAAAGCAGCCTAACTGATGCCTTTGGGTACTCACAAGAAGGGCATGAAAGCAGAGGTGCACCTAGGTAATTTTGGAACCTGGACCTAAGGGTCTTTGCAGCCCCTCCCACCCTGCATATTAAGCATCATCATGCTCGGCCGGGCAATCTTACCACCCTGGACAGACTAAAGAGGATTTGGGGGGCCCCAGGGGCTGTAGATGGCCCTGGACTTTGGCCCTGAAGTCCAGGGGTAAGAGCACCTCTGCATGGAAGTGATGGTCAGAACTTGATAATCAGTGTTAAATTGCCTTTATATATAGAAGGCCTCTTTAGCTATCACAACAAACAGCTGTTGATAAGCTCATCTGCCATACATTTATCTAATGCAATTTAGCAATTAATTAATAGTCTGTATGTGCCCTCAATTTATTCTGACAGATTTCCACTAAGCATAGAATTGTAAAGGATACTATTAATGCTAAAAGCAATTGAATTAGTAAAGCTGTCTTTAAAAAATCACCCATACTGGCTGTCAGAACGAAGAAAGCTAGAACTGGATTTTTTAAAAAGGGGGGAAAGGAAAGGCAATAAAAGAAAGACATTGTTTTTGCAACAACAGTAATATGGAAAAGGCATTTAACAAAGTGACATGAGTGGAATTGTCCAACCTCCAAATAATGCTGCTCTGAAGACATTCACTATGTCCACACAACAGCTGGACTCCCTGGTAAATTCTTTCACAGGGTACATAATCTTATAATCAGTGTCTCTGTAAACAAGTCATAATGTCTCAATTACATATGATATGAATTCCCTCATGCTCCACTTGTCTGCACATGATATTACCAATTCAAAACACAAGCAATATCCTTAATATTTTAGTGAATTAGCTTCTTCCCACCAAGCTGAATCTGGCATTTCCCATCTGCTCACCGTTAACGGATATTTGATTGTTTGTGTCTTCCTTCCTTCTAAAGTTTGTGCAGTCATTTGAGGAACTTTCAAACACATCACTGGGGATACAATTCCAGAAGAATAGAAAATCCTATTTAAATAATTAAGAGTTTAAATTGGTTTTTGCCTCTGAGATCTGATCAATGGAATATTAACAAACCCCCCACCCCCAAGTACAAAAGCTCCATATAGGCAAGATGGTAAATATGGAATGTTATCTCTCTGTTATATTTGATTACATATTTCTATTTATAATTCCTATAGTGAGTTCCATGCTTAATATTCATTATCTCTTTTGTCTCCACTTAGGGAAGTAATTAATATACCATTCTATCAGATGGCTAAGACTGAGACACAAGAAGTTGCTCAAGGTCACCCAGGAAATTCATGTCTTAGTATAGACTGGAACCAGGATCTCTCTCGTCAAAAGTACAACCGGGTGACCTCCTCACCCATATGACTAGTAACTGCATTCTTTATATCAGAGGGCCCTTTCAGTGGTGGCACCCAAATTATGGAACACTCTCTCTCTCGAAACATGGTATGCCTGGTGCATTCACTGTTTTCTTTCAAGTACCAGGCAAAATCTGCCCTATTCTTTTGGGCTTTTAGTGCCATTGGTTAGCCTTGTTGTTTGGTTTAGCATAATGATTAAAAGATGGACTGGACTTCCCCAGTTTGAATGTCACTTCTGCCATGAACTCACCAAGTGCCCTTAGCCAACTCCCTAGCAGCAATGCAGGGGAAATAATACTTATTTACCTTGTTGTTGTTAGGCTTACATCCAACTAAAACATGTGAAGTGCTCTGCACACTCAAATAGTACTATACAAAAGCTTGTATGCTATTAATCGTATATTGTTGTTGGCATTTGTTTTAAATTTTGTATTCCACCTTTCTTCTTTGAACTCAAGACATCTTACAAAGTAACATTAATATACACATATTATTTTTTAAAAAACATATTGGCTGACATCCTGACATGCTAGGAGAGCATTATTGTCCCCTTTGTTAAGCAGGGTCCACCCTGGTTTGCATTTGAATGGGGCACTACATGTGAGTACTGAAAGATATCCCCCTTAGGGGATGGGGCTGCTCTAGAAAGAGCATTTGCATGCAGAAGGTTCCATGTTCCCTTCCTGGCATCTCCAAGAAAAGGCTGAGAGAAACTCCTGCCTGCAACCTTGGAGAAGCCGCTGTCAGTCTGTGTAGACAATACTGAGCTAGGTGGGCCAATCAGTATAAGGCAGCTTCCTATGTAAGCCAGCAGCAGCGTGCCAGGAAGACAGTGGAAGGCTTCCTGAGTACAGTAGTGCAGAGTGCACAGGATGGCGGGGGCAATCTTAGTTGATCTCTGCTTCCCTCCAGAGTGCCCTTTGTCACACAAAAAGATATCCCTGAGCACTGTAGAACCCTCGGGCACATATTTTGGGTGGTGCAGAGCACTTACAGGGGAAACAAAGATTGACCAAAAAAACCCAAAAACAAAACCCCACACCTCTCTGTGCACTCTGTGCTGCAGAGCTATGAAAACACTCTGCAGCACAAGTTCATTTCTCAGGCACACTGCCACTGACTTAGTTAGGATCCCCCAAAGCATTCAAGCCATATCAATTTAAAAGACACCAAACTCAAAGGAAACATTCTGGGAAAGCAGCAGAAAGGCCACCCCACCTACCTCCCACATGCCTTTGCCATATTTTGAAATGCCAATTAGGTGCCAGATGGGTCTCTTGGGGTCCTAGGGGATGGGGACCACCACAAAGAAAGCCCTCTCTGATGTGGTCACAGGAAGTGCTGCAGTAGGCAGCAGCAAGTGCAAGAGGGCTTCTTTAACAGAACACACAGAATGGGCAGATTGTTTCAGGAAGAGAAAGTCCTTCAACAACCCTGGTCCCAAGCCATTTAAGGCTTTAAAGATCAGCACTATGACCATGATCGTTGTGTGGTTTTTAAAAATGAACTGTGGTCTTTTATGATATGAAATTATAAATAAATATACTTATTAGTGGTACTATAATACTGCAGGGGGCGCACGGTAAACAACAGAAACTTGCTTACACAGATAAGCATAACTTGTGTAAAAACGTCCTATGCTATCTTGTTTGTGCTGAAGAGGGGTGGTCCAGCTGTCCCAGTGCCTAAGATGTTCTGGTGAGCCACTACCCCTGACCTTCAAATCCCACTTTCTGGTGCAAGGCAGGGCTTTTTCTCTCCTGGACTCTGCCCCACAAAATTACCAGAGAAGAGATGGAAGATGCTGCAGCCCAGGACACTACTCATAAGAACAGCCCTGCTGGATCAGGCCCAAGGCCCATCTAGTCCAGCATCCTATTTCACACAGGTGCCTAACAGATATCTCTGAGAAGACCACAGGCAAGAGGTGAGGGCATGCCCTCTCTCTTGCTGTAGCTCCCCTGCAACTGGTATTTAAAGGCATCTTGCCTCTGAGACTGGAGGTGATCTATAGCCACCAGACTAGTAGACATTGATAGACCTGTCCTCCATGAATTTGTCTAAGCCCCTTTTAAATCCATTCAAGCTAGTGGCCATCACAACATCCCATGGCACCCTCTGCAGCTGGGACGCCATCACCTTGCCCCCAAAAGGAAGGTTAGATACAGGTCTATAGTTGTCCAGGTTGGATGGATCAAGGGAGGGCTTTTTAAATAATGGTCTTACCACTGCCTCCTTGAGGCACGGTGGCATCCTGCCCTCCCTTGAAGTTTACTCAAGAGCCTTTAGTAAGGAACTTTGTAAAAAAACCTTTTGGAAGTTCAAGTATACTATGTCAAGCAGATCACCTTTATCCAGATGCCTGTTGACACTCTCAAAGAACTCCAGAAGATTAGTGAGACAAGACTTGCCCTTGCAGAAGCCATGCTGGTTCTCCTTCAGCAAAGCCTGTTCTATATCTTATCCTGAAGTATGTTTTCCATCAATTTGCCCAGCACAGAAATTAAGCTACCTGGCTTGTAGTTTCCCAGATCCCCCCGGGATCCCTTTTTGAAAATCGGAGATACATTGGCTCCTTTCCAGTTCTCTGGTACAGAGCCTGATTCTAGGGACAAGTTATATATTTTTGCTAGGAGACCAGCAATTTCACATTTGAGTTCCTTCAGAACTCTTGGGTGGATGCCATCTGGCCCTGGCAATTTGTTAATTTTTAATTTTTCAAGACAATTTAGAACATCCTTTCTCATCACCTCAAATTTGCCCAGTTCTTCAACCTCCAAGGCTGATAAGCTCCGTTCTGGAGTGGGTATATGGTCAGTATCCTCTACTGTGAAGACAGATGCAAAGAATTAATTCAATTTATCTGCAATGTCCTTATCGTCTTCAATAACCCCTTTCACAACCTCCTCATTTAAGAGTCCAACTGCCACTCTGGAAGGTTTTCTGCTTCTGATATATTTAAGTAAGTTTTTGTCATTCCCCTTGACACTATATGCTATATGCTCCTCAAACTCTCTTTTTGCATCCCTTATTGTATTCATGAATTTCTTTTGTCAGAGTTTATGTTCCTTTCTCTTCTCTTCATTTGGGCAGGACTTCCATTTTCTGAAGGCAGTTTTCTTCCCTTTTATATCTTACCTGACTTTACTTGTTATGGCATCCCTCTGAACGCACCTTTCATCCTTCTTGGTATGCATTCCAACTGAGCTTCTGTTATTGTGGCTTTAAATAAGTTCCATGCTTTCTAGAGTGATTTGATCCTCCTGACTTTCCCTTTCAGCTTCCATTTTACCAGTCCCTCACTTTTGAGATGTTTCCTCTTCTGAATTCCAACATATCTGTGCTGGACTTCCTTGGCAGTGCTCTACTTGCATTTAAGCTGAATTGAATCACACTATGGTCACTATTCACCAATGGTTCTACAATTCTGCCATCTCGCACCAGGTCCTTGGCACTACTCAGGATCAAGTCCTGAGTAAAGTTCACCTTTACTCAGGAAGTAAAGTTCACCTTCTCTCTGGCTGGTTCTGTGACCAACTGTTCTAAGGCACAGTCATTTAGCACATCTAGAAATTTTGCTTCTCTGTTAATACCCGCACACGAATTTGCCCATTCTATGTGAGGTTAATTGAAGTCACCTATTATTATAGCTCTGTCTTTCTTTGACAACTCTCAGATTTGCTCCTCCAGGTAATTCTCAGCATTTTTATCTGGAGGGCAATAGCATGTCCCTAGTAACACATTTCTTTTCAGTCTTCGTATTATCACCCATAATGATTCTGTGGAGAACACTCATCCTCCTAGGTTTTCTAGCTTGTTGGATTCTATCACTTCTTTAATATGCGGTGCTACTCCACCCCAATCCACCAATCCCTGTCCTCTGTATTATTAGTATTATTATTAATATTAATAATAATAATAACAACAACATTTTTTTACCACCCAAAACTTACGTCTCTGGGTGGTTTACAACAAAATAAAAACAAAAAGTAAAACATTAGTTAAAACAAAAACAAAAAGTTCAAAACATTATAACAATTAAAAAATTTTTAAACAATATTTTAAAACAGCAATAAAACCATTAAAACAATATTAGTTAAAAGCCTGGGTGAACTGATGTGTCTTTAAATACTTTTTAAAAGCTGTCAGAGATGGGGAGACTCTTATTTCACTAGGGAGTGCATTCCAAAGCCTCGGGGCCACAGTGGAGAAGGCCCGTCCCTGAGTGGCCACCAGACGAGCCGGTGGCAAATGCAGATGGACCTCTCCAGATGATCTCAATGGGCGGTGAGGTTCATGATGAAGAAGACATTCTCTTCAATACCCAGGGCCCAAGCTGATTAGGGCTTTATAAGTTATAACCAACACCTTGTATTTTGCCTGGAAACATATTGGCAGCCAGTGCAGCTCCTTCAATACAGGAGTTATGTGGTCTCTCCGAGATGAACCAGAGACCAACCTGGCTGCTACATTCTGGACCAACTGTAGTTTCCGGACCACATACAAGGGCAGCCCCACATAGAGTACATTGCAGTAACCCAGTCTGGAGGTTACCAGCAGATGTACCACGTTTTGAGGTCGTTCATCTCAAGAAATGGACACAGCTTGCGTATCAGCTGAAGCTAATAGAAGGCACTTCTGGTCACTGCCTCAATGTGGGACACCAGGGAAAGACTTGGATCCAGAAGCACCCCTCGACTGCGTACTTGTTCCTTCTGGGGAAGCGTGACCTCATCCAGAACAGGCAGATCAAAATCGTCTCTTGAGTTCCAACACCGCACAATGGAGTACCTCCGTTTGATCTGGATTCAGTCTCAGTTTTTTATTTTTATTATTTCTTGTTTACACAGTCAGACAGGTGTTATTGACTGGTTTGTTTTATCCAGACATCGGGTCTTTCCCAAGGACCTGGGATGGCTGAATTTTATCATCAATACTGTTGTTGTTGCTGCTGTTGTTGTTATTATTATTACATTTCTATCCACCTCTTCCTCCAAGGAGCCCAGAGCGGTGTACTACATACTTGAGTTTCTCTTTCACAACAACCCTGTGAAGTAGGTTAGGCTGAGAGAGAAGTGACTGGCCCAGAGTCGCCCAGCTAGTTTCATGGCTGAATGGGGATTTGAATTCGGGTCTCCCCGGTCCTAGTCCAGCACTCTAACCACTACACCACACTGGCTCACTTATCCCTCATCCAGCCCATCACTGACTCCAGGCAGGCATTTAGGGAGGTTATGTCCTTTCCTGATGATGCTGACATGGAGAAATAGATTTGGGTGTCATCAGCATACTAGTAGCACCCTGCACCAAATCTCTTGATGATCTCTCCCAGCGGTTTCATGTAGATATTAAACAACATTGGAGACAATATGGAGCCCTGGGGAACACCATACAAAAGTTCAAAATTTGCAGAACAGCAGTCTCCAAGGGACACCATCTGGAACCTGCCCGAGAGGTAGAAGCGGAACCACTGCAAAGCAGTGCCCCCAACTCCCAACCCCCTCAAGCGCTCCAGAAGGATACTATGGTTGATAGTATCGAACGCCGCCAAGAGGTCCAAAAGGACCAAGAGAGTCACACTTCCTCTGTCCATTCCCAATTGGAGATGATACATCAGGCTGACCAAGGCAGTCTCCACCCCATAGCCCACGCTAAAGCCAGTTTAAAATTGGTCAAGATAATCAGTTTCCTCCAAGGCTGTCTGGAGCTGGGAGGCCTCTGTATCGTTTGTACCCAGGAATAACAGTGTCCCACTGGTTCTCACTGTTCCACCAAGTTTCCATTATGCTCACTATATCTATGTTTTCATTAACAACCCAGGACTCCATGTCACCCATCTCAGCTAGGAGGCTTCTGGCATTGGTATAAGCACCTATACACAGAGTCTCTTACCTGGTGTTGGCATGTCCTATCTCCCTTACTGTCATTTGACCTTTTTGGCCTGTCCCTCTTGTATAGGCTGTGCTTGCCCCAAGATGTATCCCAATGCCTAACAAATCTAAACCACTCCTCCTGGAACCACTATCTCATCCATACATTGAGACCCCATCCATGCATTGAGACAGCCTCACTGGCCCTGCACATGGAAGAGAGAATATCCTGGAGGTCCTGAACATCCTGGACATGAAACAGACAATACTATGGGGGTCTTGGACATCAGTATGCTGCCTAGCAGCTGGAATTTGACTTCCAGTATCTCCTGACTATATTTCCCAACGTGCACCATGACAGCTGACTGCTCCCCACCACTGCCTATCTAGATGCTGTTCGATAGCTGCAACCTCTTCACCAGGCAAGCAAATCACCATGGGGTCTACATGCAAATCACAAGCCCATCTCTCTAAGCCCGTAACCATCAGCTCACCTACTATTAGCAGGTCCCCAACCCCCAGAGGAGGATCCTTTGCATTCCCCTCTTCCCTGGACCGATGTCCTCCTTCCCTGAGACTTCATTCTCCATGACAGCAGAGGAGCTGTCAGCCTGGGATCAGGATGCCTCTATTTCATTCCTGAGGGTCTCACCCACATACCTCTCTGCCTCCCTGAGCTTCTCCAGGTCAGCCATCTTGGCTTTGAGATAATAAACTTATTCCCTGAGAGCCAGGAGTTCTTTGCACCAAGCACACACACACGACTTCTGTCCCTCAAGCAGACAGTCATACATGCAACAGTCTGTGCAATACACTGGGAAGCACCCTCTCCCCTGCTAGCATTCTATGTTCATAACTGGGTTTATTAGCCATTTTGAATATATAGAGCTTGTTTACTTGAAAGCTAGGTCTTATCTGTAGTTGTCAGCTAATTAAAGGTTTTTAATTCTGTTCTCCAAAAACCATTACAAAAGTGGAACAGTAGTCATCTTTTCCTCATGCTGAGTGTCTCCTTTTTGATACAGGGGGACTGCTTCTGTGCCTACCCCACACACTTCCCCGCTAAACTCCATGCAAAATCACTTTGATATCTGTTAGCAAACTCTTATTTGCAAAGCTCCCCTGGTCTGAGCCTTGTCTTCTCAAGAGCTATTTTCAAACTGAGCCACCTCAGGAATGTGACCCCCTCCCACAATTTGTGTGGCTCACCTGCAGCCAGTTCCCCATCCACTGGCTTTCTAGGCATGGCTGAAAGAAACTACCCTGTTTAAAATAAACCTCTAGCCAGCCAGAATTCAAACCCTTTAAAAAAGGCTACCGCTAACAAACTTAGCTTGTCCTTTCTTCCTTGTTTTCTTGGTGATTTATTTATTTATTTGTCTGCTTGCTTGCTGTCTTATTTAGGAAAGAAAACAAAAATTTGCTGCCTTCCCTGGTCTGAGCCTTGTTGGAGAACCAGAATCAGCCATCATCCGCGTTTCATGGCCATTGAGTTTAACTTGACAATGTGGAGAAGCAGGCTCTGATTCTGTCACATTTTAAATGTTGTTAGGAAGTGGTTCATCTGCCTCATGGTGACTCAGTAATGAAGTGGGCAAGCCTAGACTTGCAAGCCTCCTTTTTTTGCACCTGTTGCAAGTGACCTTCCATGCAGGACAGTGAGCAAAATTAGCTTTGTGGGCAGAGTCTCCACATCAGTAGCACTAGTAGCTCCTCCTTTCTTGTGCTGCCACTTTCTAGGGCAGTGCCATATGAGGAGATTGGGTTTGGAAGGATTTACACTGCTTTTATAGCTTCTTCATACATACAAGGAAGTAGATTTAACTAAGAGTTTTTTCCCCCCAGAAAACAAGGAGGAGAGGTCTATCAACAGCAGGATGCCTCTAAGTACCAGCTGCAGGGAAGTAACAGCAGGAGGGAGGACATGCCCTCAACTTCTGCCTGTAGGCTTCCAGCGGCATCTGGTGGGTCACTGTTTGAAACAGGATGCTGGACTAGATAGGCCTTGGCCTTTCTTATGTTCTTAAACAACTCAAATTTTTCTCCTTCTCTTTTCCTTTGTGACTCCACCCCTTACACTCTTTACAGGATCCCCACCACGACAAACTTCTAAACAACAAAACAGGGAAGAGATCTGGTCTTGTGGTAGCAAGCATGACTTGTCCACTTAGCTAAACAGGGTCTGCCCTGGTTGCATATGAAAGTGAGACTAGAAGTGTGAGCACTGTAAGATCTTCCCCTTAGGGGATGGAGCTGCTCTGGAAAGAACATCTAGGTTCCAAGTTCATTCCCTGGCCTCTCCAAGATAAGGCTGAGAGAGATTCCTGCCTGCAACCTTAGTCGCTGTCAGTCTGTGTAGACAATACTATGTGAGATGGACCTATGGTCTGACTCAGTAGAAGGCAGTGTCCTATGTATGTTCCTAAAACATAAAACAACTTCCTTCTGCTCCGTTCCCCTCTGGCTTTTGAAAATGCCAGAGAGGAGGAGGAGTGCAGCTGTGGTAGCTGGTATGCCACACTGCTAAAGTTGAGGAGAGGTGATAAGCTGGCAAAGCCAGACAGTGGGCAATCTACCTCCACCAGTCCACTGCCTGATGCAGTCACCTCACCAGATGCTCTGTGCAGGGTCGGCTAGTCAGAAGAAATATTTGCTCAGAAGTATGAGCAGAGAATGATCTCAGAGCTAGCCTGCTATTGAAGTTGGGTGAGGTGCAGTGGCGTATCGGGGGGAAACGGCGCCCAGGGCTGGCCGGCCCTGAAATAGCGCCCCCCCCGCCGCCCCCTCGGCCCCCACATACCTGGCGGCGGCGATTCGGTGGCGTGGGTGCAGCGGCGTTGGCGATGGCCTGTAGCAGGCCGAGCGGCGGCGCGGCGGGTTGCCCGCGGCGTTGGTGATGGCCTGTAGCGGGCCGAGCAGCGGCACGGCGGGTTGCCCGCGGCGTTGGCATGGCCTGTAGCGGTCCGAGCGGCGGCACCCACCCATCTTCTGCCCCAGTCTCCACTTCCTGACCATGGCTGGCCCGTGCCGGGCTCAGTCACCTCTCCTCCCCACCGCCACTTCTGCCCCAACACTTTCTTTCCCTCCCCCTGGGCCTCGCTTACACAGCCAGGCCCGCCACCACTGCCGGCCTCCACGGCCAGGCCAGGCCCGCTGCCATGGTGGCGACCAATTCTCCTGGGGCGCCTCAGCCAATCAGGTGCCTCCGCCGCCCAGCTAATCAGCTAGGCGCTGGGACACACATTCTAAGGCACACCCAGGAGAATTAAATATATAGATACCTGATAAACCCTTTGTACCAAAATTAGTTGGAGTACCTTGATGCAATGTTCAGTACTAGAGTTACTTAGTTTTCCCTGATCACATTGTCTCTTTAACATTAAACACATTTACTAGGGAGTAGGATCAATTGATAAAATTTACTTCTGAATATACATGTTTAGGATTGTGCTGCATGGCTGCAATCCTGTGCACATTTACCTGGGAGTAAACCCCACTGAATGTAAACATGCATCAGAGTGAGCTGCACATTTTTGGGCTCAGATTATTTAAAATACTCAGGGGATGTTACAAATCCCTAGGGCAGCTTGCTTCATTGCCTAACCATGCTTAAAAATTAGAAGCTCATTGTAATAATCTCCCTACCTCTGTTATGCTGGAACTTGAGCCAACTGTGTTCTCTCCTTTCCACAATGCTTCTGATAAACAGTCCTCTCTCTCTCTTCCTCATGAAGTATTTTCAATATTTGAAAACAGCTAACATCCCTTTTAATCTTTTTTTTTAAAAAACAGGCCACTGGTCCCACAAAAATGTACTAGCATCATTCTTCCTGCCAATATTCTTTTAGAATGAGCAGATTGAAAATAATTAGTGCTTATTTCAATCCTTGAATATTATCTGCCATTCTGTAAGAGGTTGCCCTCACTGCACTATAGCGCACCAGTGAATAATGTGAGGCAGTGATGTTCATTTGTTAGTCTAAGGTGTTGCTCATTTATTCCCACTCCAAACATGCATGGAAAAGCCATAAAGCTATAAAGTGTTCTGCTACATTAACAACAGAAGAAAGGTTCTCAAAATCCAAGAAACATCAGATAGGAATGGAGCCCAGCAAATATAGGAAGCGGCTTGTATTTGTGGCAAGTTTTGCCCTGCAGTTTTTGGTTCTGAAAGGAATCAAACGTTCAGTGAGGCTGTTTGGTTCTGTCAATCAGCATTCCAGTCAGTTCGAGAGCAGTGGGGTTTCTTTAAGGGGCAGGGGAGGCGCTGCCTACCTGCCAGCCCAAGCCCCTCCACTTCCCCCCTCTCACAAAAAGCGGGCATGCAGGGCTGCAGCCTCAATCACAGAAGTGGCTGACGCATGCACACACATGTTCCAGAGGGTTCCTGGGGTAACCCTAGAGAAGGTCTGGTTTTGAGTTTCCACCAAATGAGCCAGTGGTAACTGCAACTGGACCTCCCCCAGTATTCTTAATAGGTGGTGGGATTCATGAAGAAGTATTCTCTTAAATACCCTGGACCCAAGCCATTCAAGTCTTTAAAGATAATAACCAGCACTTTATATTTTGCCCAGAAATGTACTGGCAGCCCGTGTAGTTCTTTTAGAACAAGAGTATCTGTTCTTTCAGGAAGAGTATAACTCTATCCAAAACAGGCAGATCTAATTCATTTGTTAAGTTCTGACTTCCGAAAGTAGCAAAGTAGCTTTGTTTTGTTTGGATTTAATGTCAGTTTGTTCTCCCTCATCCAGCCCATTACCAACTCCAGGCAGGTATTTAGGGAGGTTAAGCCATTTTCTGATGAAGTTCATGTGGAGAAATAGATTTGAGTGTCATCAGATATGCATCCAATCTCCTGATGATCTCTCCCAGCAGTTTCTTGTTGATGTTAAAGAGTTCCTGCAGGACTCCATACAATAGCTCTCATTTTGAAGAGTAATAGATCCAAAAGACACCATCTGGAATCTATCTGAGAGATAGAAATGGAACCACGGCAAAGCAGAGCCTCCCACTCCCAACCCCCTCCAATGGTCCTGAAGGATACCATGGTCAATGGTATAGGAAGCCACAGAGAGATACAAGAGGACCAACCAAGTCACACTCCTTCTGTGGATTCCTAATTGGAAAACATTCAGCAGGCAGTCTCCACACCATAGCTGGTATGAAAGCCACTTTGAAATGGGTCCAGATAATCTGCTTCCTCCAAGACTGTCTGGAGTTGAAAAGCCACAACCCTGCAAACCATGGGATGTTGGAAGCAGGTTTATAATTGGAAGCATGTCTATAATATAAGCTGGGGTGTATGGAGGGGCATCTGTCCATATCACCCCTTCCTGCTTCGATTTTATTTGTCTCTTTTTATTTTATGTCCCCTCCCCCAGTTTTGAAGACAAGTTCCCAAAGCGGTTTACACAGAGAAAACAATAATAAAGTAGTAATATGGATCCATGTCCCCAAAGGGCTAACAGTCTACAAAGAAACATAAGACAGACACCAGCAACAGCCCCTGGAGGGATGCTGTGCTGGGGTTGGATAGGGCCAGTTGCTCTCCCCCTGATAAATACTGTAGAAGAGTATCACCACTTTAAAAAGGTGCCTCTTTGCTCAGTTAACAGGGGAATAAAGCAGTTAAAACCAAGGAAACATTTAAACCAGATTAAATCTCATTAAAATTTAAATTAAAATTAGCTATTATCAAAAGCCAGACTGAAGAGATGGTTTTTTTAAGGCTCTCCCAAAGGAGAATAAACTAGCCTGTTCTTTGGGACTGGGCCAGTAATCTTTCTTCTGACCTACTTCATTAACTTGCCCTCCCCTTTAACAAGAAGTTAATCGCAAATACATAAAGAGTTGAGATTATGGACAACTTCTCATATTCAGCAATAAGTGGCAGATCAATTGCCACATGCCTGTCTAACTCCATATCCCATCCTCACATCATTAGCTTCCTTCAGTATTATTTCTCACTGAGAAGCTAATGTTCAGTTCAAGAGGACTGAACAGGTAATGTGAATGTCTATAATAATATGAGAAAAGAAAGTAGATGTGCAGGGGGGATAAAAGAAATCTTCAGTCTGCAGATCTTATGTTTGCATATCAATTCTTATTTCGTTCCTTTAGCACATTCATGACATTGTCACTGAGCAAATCCAGGCACTTTTTGAACCTCACAGGGGTTCTGCCTAACCATAGAGAGGCTGCCACTTTGGAATGTCAGATGTGAAACTAGATTGTGAAACTCAGGCACAAGATGACACACATTTGGAGAATAGTGTTCCAAGAAATTGAGATTTCGGTATAATTGGAGTGAGGTGGGGAGGACAGACTGCAGTTGGAAATGTTTTTGGAGCAATTGCATTCCTGAATGGGACCTGAGCAAAAGCTCCAGGTAGCACTGCATAGATCCAATACAGAGCAGGGGAAAGACTTGACCTTTTTACTTCCCATTGGAATTTGAATGCAGACCTACAAAGCACATAAAACACATGTAGCATGTTCACAAGTACCCCTGAGCCTCCTTTACACTGTTGTGTCACATATCAGTTGTGACCCATTCCTCTCACTCTTCCACCCCTTAATATCCATAACAATAACATCTTCTAATATACTTTTGAAGCACTAGTCACCCATAGGTTCAGCTTCCTGGTAGCACAGGTGAAAGGAACTCAGGGGTTTGTATCAAGGAACAACATAGCTTCCATACACCAAGTCAGACCACTGGTCCATCTCACACAGTATTGTCTACACAGACTGGCAGCGGCTTCTCCAAAGCTGCAGGCAGGAATCTCTCTCAGCCCTGTCTTGGAGATGCCAGGAAGGGAAATTGGAACCTTCTGCATGCAAGCATGCAGATGCTCTTACTAGAGTGGCTGCATCCCCTTTAGGGAATATCTTACAGTGATCACACATGTAGTCTCCCATTCATATGCAACCAGGGTGGACCCTGCTGAGCAAAGGGACAAGTCATGCTTGCTTCTACAAGGACAGATCTTCTCCCATAGACCAATTCTCATGATTCTCCCAAGTTTTAACACATAAAACATTTAAAATTATTTTTATTGAGTTTTATTTATTGTTTTAAGTTGTGTACAGTGCCTTAAGATTCAGGTGTTAGGTGGTTTATAAAAAAAAATTAATAAATTGCAATCACATTATTATGAGGCATAGCAAAAGGCAAACTAAAACAAGAATGAGTAGTTAGTCACTTTGAGACTAACAATCTAATGCATGAGCATTCATAGATTATAATCCACTTCCTCAGGTGCAGGGTGAAAGCAAGAATGGTCAGTTACAGGCAGGTAGTGATAAACATTACATATTCAAATTGGTATTGCTATGCTATAACTTAGAATCTAAATCAGGATCAGTTTGAGACCATCTACAATGACTTCAAATTGGTCAGTCTGGATTAAATGTGATTGTGGTGGAGTGGGCATTTGGACACCCTGGATTCAGCTCTTGATTTAGCATGAACATAAGAGCAGCCCTGCTGGATCAGGCCCAGGGCAGACAAGCACCATTGCCTTTGCAGGATCACCTTTATCCACATGCCTCTTGACACTCTCAATGAACTCCAAAAGGCTTGTGATACAAGATTTACCTTTGCAGAAGCAATGCTGGTTTTTTTCAGCAGGGCCTGTTCTTCTATATGTTTTTGTCTTTGAGAATGCTTCCCAGGGGCATATCTAGGGGTAGGGCAGGCAGGGCACATGCCCTGGGCGCCACTTGAAGGGGGGCGCCATTTTGTAAAATTAATTTTTTTTTAAATAAAAGGCTACCAAAAACAAAATGGCCACCATGCATGCTCAAATGGCCTCTGTGAGGCCCTAAGTCATGCCAGGCCTTGCAGAGGCCATTTGAGCATGCACGGTGGCCATTTTGTTTTCAGTGGCCATTAAAAAAAAAGATTTTTAAAAATGGCCACTGCACATGCTCAAATGGTCCCTGTGAGGCCCTAGAGGCCAGTGGGGGGAGGAGGAACCTTTGCAAACCCCCCAGCCTTTAGGAAGCCCCCTGAAGGGGCTACAGGTTAAAAATAATAATATATAAGTCACTGTACACATATTCAGATTGGCACTATGTACAGAGAATCAGGGCTTGTGAATACTGAGCTGATGCTTATGAGCTAGGATTGTATTCATTTGCTCTTACTTTGCTTCTTGTGATAAGTGAGTTAAATGTGATGTCTTGCTAAAATGGCTATTAATGGTGAATTTGTCTTTTGTAAATCCTTAATATTAAGGCCCACTGGGAGTTTCTTGCTCTCTTTCTCTCATTTTAACTGTCTTTCTGAAAGACTAGAATATATTCCAAGCAGTGACACAGTTTACTCTGCATATCCTTTAATTATTTACAGAGTATCTGGGAAAAGTCAAATTCTCCATTTATTTTTAAAACTTATGTAATGGTGATGCTACAATACATAGTAGAGAATTAGACAGGCACGTCTGTTTAGTTTTCCAAGTACACCTCCACATAGTATTTGGGTATTTCATGAGCCCCAGCATACTGAAATTTGTAGTTTTCCAGCATTTTTTGATCTGGCTAAGTCCACTGCTAAAATAGTTTTTGAAAGATTAAAAGATTGAGCCTGACTTGTATTTTTCAGCTGATATTATGGTAAAGTTATCTGAAAGATGGGTGTCAGATGCTTGGACAGGGGGCGCAATTTCAGTGTTTGCCCTAGGCGCTATTTTCCCTCGATACGCCTCTGATGCTTCCCATAAATTTGCCCTGCACAGACATTAAACTAACCAGCCTATAATTTCTGGATTCCCTTTGGATCCCTTTTTTGAAAACTGGTGTTATATTGGCTACTTTCCAGTCCTCTGGAAAAGAGCCTGATTGTAGGGATAAGTTACATATTTTTGCAAAGAGGCCAGCAATTTCACATTTGAGTTCTGTAAGGACTCTTGGGTGTATTTGGCCCGAGTGATTTGTTAATTTTTCATTGTTTCAGACCGTTTAGAATGTCATCTCTCCTCTCCATTGTCTGACACAGTTTTTTAACCTCTGTCTCTGAGAAGCTCGGTTCAGGCATGGCTCAGTACCCTCTGCTGTGAAGACAGATGCAGATAACTTGTTTAGCTTCTCTGCAATTTCCATATCCTCCCTAAAAATCCCTTTCACTCCCTCATCATCTAACAGACCAACCACCTCACTGGCAAGTTTCCTGCTTCTGATGTATTTAAAGAAGTTCTTTTATTCCCATTGATGCTTTTAGCAAAATGTTTTTCAAACTCTCTTTTCACCTCCCTAATTGTCTCCTTGCATTTATTTTGCTGGAGTTCATGTTCCTTTCTATTCTCTTCATTTGGGCAGGCCATCCAATTTCTGAAGGAATTTTTCTTCCCCTTTATAAGTAAAGTCCCCTTTGACTTTACTTGTTAGCCATGCTGTCATCCTTCTGGACTTGGTGGTACCTTTCCTTTTATGTTTCCCAGACTATGGGAAACACCTATATTGGGCAGCAGAGATATAGGAAGGCACTGAAAGGCATCATCTCATACTGCGCAGGAGGAGGCAATGGTAAACCCTTCCTGTATTCTACCAAGAAAACCACATGCTCTGTGGTCACCAGGAGTCGACACCGACCTGACGGCACAATCTTTCCTCCCCCCCCCACTTTTCTTTTTGTGGGGGGCCAGTGTGGTATAGTGGCTAGAGTGCTTGACAGAACAGTCTTTCCTTTTCCTTCCCCCCCCACTTTTCTTTTTGTGGGGAGCCACCGTGGTGTAGTGGTTAGAGTGCTGGACTAGGACCGGGGAGACCTGAGTTCAAATCCCCATTCAGCCATGAAACTAGCTGGGTGACTCTGGGCCAGTCACTTCTCTCTCAGCCTGACCTACCTCACAGGGTTGTTGTGAAAGAGAAACTCAAGTATGTAGTACACCGTTCTGGGCTCCTTGGAGGAAGAGTGGGATATAAATGTAACAAATAAATAAATAATATTATTGTGGTTTGAAATAAACTTTATGCATTCTGGAGCAAAGTTACTCTCTTGATTTTCCCTTTCAGTTTTCTTTTCACCAGACTCCTCATTTGAAAGAAGTTTTCTCTTCTGAAGTTCAAAGTACCTGTGTTATACATCCTTGGTAATTCTCTCCTCGCATATATGCTGCATTTGATCACACTATGGTCACTGTTCCCAAAAGGTTCAATGACACTGACATCTCGCACCAGGTCTTGTGTACCACTCAGGATTAAGTCCAAGGTCACATTCTCTCTGGTTGGTTCCAAGACCAACTGTTTTAGGGCACATTCATTGAGCATATCTAAAAATTTGGCCTCTTTGTCATTACTTGAATGTGAATTTACTCAGTCTCTCTGTGGGTAATTGAAGACACCCATTACTACAGCTCTGTCTCTCTTTGACACCTCCATGATTGCCTTCTGCAACTCCCAGTTGCTGTCAGCTTTTTGATCAGGAGGGTGATAGCAGGTTCCTAGTAGCACATTTCTTTTCAGGCCTTGTATTGTTACCCACAGACTTTGGTCTTCCTAGGTTTTCTAGCTTGTGGGATTCTCTCTTCTTTAACATACCTGTTTTAAAGTACTTGCATTGGCTACAATAGGTTTCCTGGCAAAATACAAAGTGCTGATGATTACCTTTAAAGCCCTAAATGACTTAAGACCAGGTTACCTAGGAGAGCACCTTCTTCTGCATGATCCCCACCACGCATTGGGATAATCAAGAGAGGTCTGTCTCCGTATGCCGCCGTCTGGTGGCATAGTTGGGAGCAGGCCTTCTCTGTAGTCACTCTTAAGTTGTGGAATCCACTCCCTATTGACATTTGTGGTTTAACATCTTTGCCAGCCTTCAAAAGAGTCCTTAAGATACATTTTTCAGCCAGGCTTTTAGTAATCTCTGAATTTTTAAAGTTGTTTAATTGCTGTTTTCAACAGTTTATTTTGTTTTGTTTTTCTTCTGTTTATGTTTGTGAACTGCCCAGAGCCTTTGGAATGAGGCAATATATTAATTAATTAATTGATACAGTGCTACACCACCCCCAATTCACCCCTCTCTGTCCTTTCTATAGAGTTTCTATCCAGGAATAACAGTGTCCCAATGGTTCTCATTGTTCCACCATGTTTCTGTTATGCCCACTATATCTATGTTTTCATTAGCAACCAAACACTCCAGCTTGCCCATCTTGGCACGGAGGCTTCTGGCATTGGCATATACCGACCTAGTGTGTGTTATTTTAATTATGGCCATTTGAATTCTTTGACCAGATAGTACATCCTTCTTCCTACTGTTTATCTGGTTCTACTCTGTCCCCTTCTGGTTTATCAGATGCATTTATACCTTCACACCTTAAGGTTCTACCTTAAGTATCCATTTGCTGAATTGGATACGACCAGATCCTGCCATCTATCCCCCAGGCATCATTTTTAAAGCTGCTTTTAAAATGATTTTAAAAACTAGCCTTCTGGTTTCATCTTCTTGGTTCAAGTGGAGCCCGTCCTTTTTATATAGGCTCATTTTGTCCCAAAATGTATTGCAGTGCCTAACCAATTTAAACCCCTTCTACCCACCCCACCGTCTCATCCACACATTGAGACCCCGCCACTCTGCTTGTCTTATTGGCCCTGCACATAGAATAGGTACCATTCTGGATCCTGGCTACCATTGGAGGTCCTGGACTTCAATATTTATTTATTGAATTTATATACCTCCTAGTATAAAAATCTCTAGGCAGTGTACAGAACTAAAACATAATATAACGTTTAAAATTCATAAAAAGATAAAAATCATAGATAAAAACACATTAAAATTTAGAATTTTTAATTATGCTACCTAGCAGCCTGAATTTTGCTTCCAGGACCCCCCGACTACACTTCCCAACATCGTTGGTGTCAACATTCACCACAACAGCTGACTCCTCCCCAGCACAGCCTAACAGCCTATCTAGATGCCATCTGCAACCTTCACACTAGGCAGGCAAGCCACTGTGCAGTCTACACTTGGGTCACAGACCCATCTCTCTTATACACCTAATATTGCCCACTACTAGGAGGCCCCTACCCCCCAGAGGAGTATCCCCTGTGTGAGAGGAAATAGGTTCATTATCCATGGAAGGAGTCCCTTCTAAGAAAGCATTTCCCCCAGAATGATGTCCTCCTTCCTTGAGACCTCCATTCTCCATAACAACAGAGGGGCCATAAGCCTGGGAGTGGCATGCCTCTATCACATCCCTGAAGGTCTCATCCACATACCTCTTTGATTCTCTGAGTTTCTCCAGATCAGCCACCTTTGCTTCAAGGGAACAAACTTGTTCCCCTATGGCTTGGAGCTCATTGCACTGAGCACACACCCACGATTTCTGCCCATTGAGCATATAATCATAGATGCAACACTGGGAAATACACTGGGAAACGCCCCCTTCTAGGGATGTGCAAACAAGTTTTAATTCGAACCAATTCGGTTCGAAGGATTGAACCCAGACCAAACAGGACATTGAATAGGCAATGCCGGTCCGAGTTAGAACCAAAGAGAGCCTGGTTCTAGTTGAACTGGTTCAAAGAGGATCGAAGGCTTGAGCCTCCATTTTAGGTTCTGGTGGCCATTTCATGACACTTGAGTCACTTGCTGTGATTTTCCGAGTTCCTGCTTCCCTGACTGGCCAGATGAGTCTGGCTCTTTGGTATGCCCTTAAGTGCTGTCAGTCTTGGAGAACTGGCATATTATTGGGGGAGGGCAAGTGTGGGGTGGGGGGACTCAAAGGAGGCAAATTCAAATTCTATTTAAAGGCAAGTCCCTGGGCTTGTAAAATCTCTCTTTGTCGAGGTGGGAGAGGGAGAGAGGGAGGGGAGGGGGGGGAGGAGGGAGCTGCCTGGCTGCTGCAGCTTTTTTTGGCTGTGGAATTGCTGCCTCTCTGACCCGGTGGTTTTGCTGCTGCTGTGTTGGTGAGGGCTTCCTTCCCCCAACTGCCCTCCTTACTTAAAGTAATTTTTCCTGACTACGTGGGGATGCTGTGCTTTCCCTTTTGGATTTTTGAGTGTGTGAATGTCTGCTCCTCCTCTGCCCAGCTAGACATTGTCTTTTGGAGGGGGGCGGGCACACAGGCCTTTGGCCCATTTTTTTAAATCCCCCACCCTTCCTTTTTGCTGACTGCCTCTGCCTGTCCCACAGGCCTAGGCTTCCCTCCCCCATTTTCCCCTCACCTTTCCCCCAACAGTTTTCCTAATTTTTCCATCAGCATTTTATTTTATTTCACTCAATGTTTTATTTTAATTTGTTTGTTTGGGTGGGTAGCCTGCAGCTGCCCCTCTGCCCCCCCCCCACTCCAGGTGATTGTGCTGCTGCTACTGGTCAGGTCCCACCCACCCCGGCCTGTGTGTGTGTGCTGCATCTGGGGCAGAAGACTTCAGGACAACGAGGGGTAAATGATTGCTTTTTGGTGCCCTCTTTGTCCTTAGTTTTTATTAAATAGTGACTCCTTGGTTGGGTTTAGGGGAGGTATTTTTCTGTGCTTTTTTTTAACAGGTTTTCTTGTTTTTGCAGGTTCCCCTTAGTTGCCCCCCATTTTATTGTGTTGTTGTTGTGGGTGGAATACGTGGATAGGTGCTTTGGTTAACACCAAGCCTGGCAGTGCAGGTGGCTCTCCTTCCAGGGAAAGTGCTTTTGTGGTGGGGGTGGAGGGCAGCGGCGCAACAGCTGGGAGTGCAGCCAGACTGTCCCTTTCTCTTGTGGCACCCCACCGCTGCTCTTGCCACTCAGTGGGGGACCCACTGATGATACCCAAGTCATGGCCGAGTCCGAATCCAAGAAGGAAGCATCTGTTGCTGAGACTGAGAAGCCCCTTCAGCTGAAGTCAGGCACTTCTTTGGACATGAGGGGTGGAAGGGGAGGTGATGGCGGTGGGCAACCATTAGGTCCACCATCACCAAAGTGGCCTATGACAGCGTCCAGGACATCAGTGGCCACCCAGAGCAGCGATGTTTGGCGGCATTTTGAAATCCCTCAAAATGCCCCAACCGCAGCTTGCTGCATTCACTGCAAGGCACAGGTCATTCGGGGAAGGATGCCAAACATCTGGGGATGACCCCCATGTGGCAACACATGCATCATCGTCACCCGGATCTCCTTGCCTCCACTGGCAGTGCCCGTGCGCCTAGTGTGCCTGTGACTAGCGCTGACAAGGGCCATGTGAAGCAGGGCGTGCTACCAGTCAAGCATGGAGTTTAACAGGGAAGTGAGTGGGAGAGCTTGAAAGGAGCCCCTCTTGATCACATGGAGCCCAGCAGGAAAAGAAGCTAAGTACTACTCCCACTTTTATATTCTCAGGAAAGAAAGTTTAAACTGTTGAATAGATGAGAACTCACAAACAGCCAGCAGCAAGAGCACTGAAAAGGAGCCTGCACTTGTACATAATGAGGCGGGTCTCATGATCCGTGAGACCTGCTTTCTGCAAAACTGCGGGGAGCGTGGGCTGAGCCCGCTCTGCCTGCAGATGACCAAGCAGGGAGCCCTGGGCAGCCAGATCGGCTGCCCACACAGTTGCTGGCTCCGTGACGGAGCCGGCAGGGGCTGAGGGGAGTGGGGGCCACGCAGCCCCTAGAAGCCCCAGTATGCCCTGCATGAGCGCACAGGGCATACTGGGGAGACCCCCGGAGCCAGGAGCCGGCTTTTCGCCTCCCAGTCGAGGGTCTACTCATGAGTATCTACGGCGTGGAGCCGTGCCGCGGCTGCTCACAAGCAGATAGCCCGGGTTTGCGGAGCGCTCACTCCGGGTTTGGGGAGGGCTACTTGAGCAGGTTAGCCACTCAAGAACTACCCAGCTCACTTGCGAGCCCGGTGGTTATTATGATTAACAAAAATCAGGCTAGGCTCTCCTAGCCCAATTTGTGTTAATCATGAGAATAGCCCCAATATCTGTATCATTAGACCGTTAATATTCCTGATTCAACTCTACTGTCTTGTCCTTACATACCACAATTCTTTCCTTTGGATTCTACCCTAACCTTGCATTGTCTGAATGGCACTTGCCATCCTACATCCCAATGCACAACTGTGGAAGTCTCTCCAGAATGTAAAGGAAGGAGATACCACTCCTTGAAGCTGTGACAGCAACTTATTCAAACCTAGCACCGCTTGCCCCTTCAAAAGCTTAAGATCTAATGTACTCCTGCTGTCTGGCTCTGCACTTCCTTTTTTATTCTTAAGATTGCACATCTCTACCTTTTACCCAGCAGGAATATTAACGAACAATACTGAAGCCAGGAAGTATTTATCACCAAAGAAACATAGCTCTTATCGTACAGTCCAGATGTCTGGTTCTTCTTATTCCACTACTTATATATTTTTTGAAAAATTTGGAAGTAGCAGCTTTAGTCCGGCATTCATTTACTTTTTCATACCTCTGCTGTCTTGCCATGAAAAATCAAATATGTTCTAACCAGGTTAAGCCATAAAATGTAATGCCAAATGCTTCAAAGCAATAAAAGGCCATTTCATTTTAAATAATGACCAAACACACTCACAGGTGGAAGGGCACAAGGGAAAAAAATGGCATTTTCCCAGAGCATTAAGTATTGCAGATGTACAGGAAAAGTTTCAATTCAATTGTGTTGTACATGGGCAGAACGATGCTAAATATTGGAGCAAACACACAACATGGCCTTATATGCTTAATTATCTGGTGGCTGTCACCCTGACTACTGAAGTGTATACATCTGGAAGCTCTGTGGAGATGCACCAGGAACCTTCACACAACTCTCCCACATATCTCCTCCTATATGTGTTTGCACTAGAGGGCTAATATTTCTGAGTACTGTTCATGTTCTGTAAGAGAGGAAACAGATTCCTGACCCTCAGTATTAGCACTTTGGTATAACAGCACACAAGCTACCTAATGGTGCAGTGGGGAAATGACTTGATTAGCAAGCCAGAGGTTGCCGGCTCAAATCCCCACTGGTATGTTTCCCAGACTATGAGACACACCTATATCAGGCAGCAGCGATATAGGAAAGATGCTGAAAGGCATCATCTCATACTGTACAGGAGATGGCAATGGTAAACCCCTCCTGTATTCCACCAAAGACAACCACAGGGCTCTGTGCTCACCAGGAGTCAACACTGACCCAATGGCACACTTTACCTTTACACAAGCACACAAGCTCAGGAGGACTGGAATAGCTATGTGAGGGCTCCCAGTATGTTCCCACAAAGCCTCTTAATTAATGTGCTTCAGTAATCATGATATCAGCCTCTATAATCTTCACACACATATGCACACCAGGTTATGACTTGGATCAGCTAGACCCAGCCTATAGGTCTTTGGACCCAGCCTATAGGACCCCGCCTTTGAATTTGGTTTCAAAATTATGGAAGCTTTCACACTGAAAAGCTTCCATAATTTTGAAACCAAATTCCTTTGAATGTACTGGAGAACATAAAACAAAGTGTAGTCATCAAAATGTTAACATAAATGTGAGTATTTTGCAGGGCTTTTGGAGAGAAAAATTTAGAACCCTACTATGGTATGTGAGTGTAATTTGCACATGTAACATATTCCACTACAGTACAAATAGGGATGTGAACAGAACTGGTTTGACTAATTCGGTTCGAATCTGAAGCAGATTCGAACTGATCTGGCACCGTCTGGTTCTTGGTCTGGCCGAACTGGGTCCAGTTCGGTTCAGTTTGGCACAGCCATTGAACTGGGCACAACCTGTTCAGCAGTGGCTCGGTAAAAGAAGAAGGGAGTGTTCTTGGAGTTGCCGGGCGGATGAGCGGCGGCACCAGCTGCTACGCTAGCAGGGTAAGCAGAGCTTTACATCTTTCACCATCCCTGCCCAGCTGCCCCTGTTCATGCAGAATCGGTTCACCTGAACCGGACCTGGTTTGGTTCTGTCCATGATCAAACCTACGAACCGGCCCTAGTTAAGGTGAACCATTCATGCACACCCCTGAATACAAACCAGTTCATTTTCCATATCTGTGTAAATATACTTTGTTGTCACATTCAATGACATTTAAGAAAGACTCCATTAGAGAATAAATAGCCCTATTCAGACATTAAGCTGCATGAGTGTACAGATGTTGATATACTCATACATGTTTTTCTGTGGACAGCTCAATCTGCCTTTATTTTATGTTTAAAGTGAACGAGTACAGGCCCCTCAAATGTATGGTACAGACAAGAAGTGTACTGCTATACCTATGTTCAACATAATGTGTTAGTAACTGTCTACAGATCTGTATCTGTGTACATGTACACTCACTGTATTAGTGTTCAACATAATGTCATTCAGGCTATGATGAATTTCAGCACTGGGAGTTAAGAAGATTCATCTGGGTCCTTTGGAAGTAAACATTTTGTAGTCCCTCTAGAAGATGGCTTATATCTTTTTTCTTCATTAAAAAGTACAAGTTTAATGGTTAAGGAGTTGGGTTAGGACTGGAAAGATTGGGTTAAAATCTCCATTCTGCCATGAAGCCCATTGGGTGACTGTGAGTCAGTCACCATCTTTCGGCCTAGCCTACTTCAGAGTGGCTGTGAGCATAAAACAGGAGGGAAGAGCTCCATGAAAGCCACTCTGAGCTCCTTAAAGTGTTGTAAATGTGATAGATCAGTTTAAAGATGGAGGTGTCCAGGTCTAGGAGCTCTTATCCTTGTCAGCAATTAAAGAGACCATCACTGGGCGGAGATAATTATAAATCTTCCATAATTTGGTTTGGTTTTTTTAATATTGTAAACTGCTTAATTAATGGTAATTTTCACTTATAAACATTTATTTAAGAATCAAGATTCAAATACCAGCAGAGTCTCAAGTTTACTGCTAAAGAATAATGGTCTGAACTCAAAATATTGACTCTGAGCTCTGGGAATGTAATAATGAGGTATTGATGTTTATAATCCTCTTGGTCTCACAAACTCCCCTAAATGAATTTTCATATGAAACTTGAATAAACATGTGGGGCTTTTTATTCTGTGTTGTCATTTTAATTATGATTTTATATCATTGTGTATGGTTTAGTAAGTCACTCTGGAGTTTTGAATGAAAAGTGGAATATAAAGCTGGATATAAATAAAATATTAATCAGTAAATGTTATTTATCATTATATAAATGTTATGGTGCCCTTCAGGGCCCCGTATTGTCTGTGATGTTGTTTAACATCTATATTAAACCACTGGGAGAGGTCATCAGGGGATTTGGTGCAGGGTGTTATCAGTATGCTGATGACACCCAAATCTATTTCTCCATGTCAACATCATCAGGAGAAGGCATAACCTCTCTAAATGCCTGTCTGGAGGCAGTGATGGGCTGGATGAGAGGTAACAAGCTGAAGCTGAATTCAGATAAGACGAAGGTACTTATTGTGCAGGGTTGGAACATGGAAGATGTTTTTGATGTGCCAAGTTATGGATGGGGATTACACTTCCCCAGAAGGAACGAGTATGTAGTCTGGGGGTGCTTCTGGACACAAACCTTTCCCTGGTGTCCCAGGTAGAGGCAGTGGCCAGAGGTGCCTTTTAACAGCTTCGGCTGATACATCAGCTGCATCCGTTTCTTGAGATAAATGACCTCAGAACAGTGGTACATCTGCTGGTCACCTCCAGACTTGATTACTGCAATGTGCTCTATGTGGGACTGCCTTTGTACATAGTCCAGAAACTGCAGTTGGTCCAGAATACGGCAGCCAGGTTGGTCTCTGGGTCATCTCGGAGAGACCATATCACTCCTATCTTAAACGATCTACTCTGGTTGCTGATAAGTTTCCAGGCAAAATATGAAGTGTTGGTTATAACCTAAAAATCCCTAAATAGTTTGGGCCCTGGGTATTTAAGAGAATGCCTTCTTTGCTATCAACCACACTGCCCACTGAGATCATCTGGAGAGATTCCTCTGCAGGTGCCACCAGCTCTTCTGGTGGCTACTCAGGGACGGGCCTTCTCCATTCCAAGGCTTTGGAACATACTTCCTGCTGCAATAAGAGCCTCCCCATCTCTTACAACTTTTAAAAAGGCAGTCAAGATGCATTTGTTCACCCAGGCCTTTAATTAGATATTGTTTTAATTGTGTTTTTAATAGTTAACATTTTAAATTTTAATCGTTGTAATGATTTAATCTTTTTATCTGTTTTAATTGCTTTGTTGTAAACTGCCCAGAGACTTGTGTTTTGGGCGGTATATAAATGTGTAAAATCCTCTATAATAAAGAGCCACGGTGTAATCCTGTGTCTCCCTGCCCGTGTCTTTCTCGGCCGTTCTGGGCATGCGCAGAGCGCATGCCCAGAACATCCGAGAAAGATACGGCTGCAGAGACACGGCGGCCATGTTGGGGCCGGGAGGAGGAGAAGCGGCGGGCCAAGGAGAAGCAGCCGCCACCAACGCAGGGAGGAGAGTGCGGGCGAGGCGGCGGTGGCCGCGGCGGGGCAACTGGACCTGATGGTGGTGGTGGCCGCCGCGGCGGGAGTGCGGGTGAGGCGGCAGCGGCCGTGGCAGGGTGACTGGCCCCGATGGTGGCGGACGCCGCGGAGGGAGTGCGGGCGAGGTGGCGGTGGCCATGGCGGGGCGACTGGCCCTGATGGCGGTGGCTGCCACGGCAAGGAGACTGGGCCTGAAGGCGGCGGCCGCCACACCAGGGAGACTGGGCCTGCTGGCGGCGGGGACCGCGGCGGAAGGACTGGGCCCGCTGGCGGTGGCAGGGGGCGGTCTACTAGCGCCCGTTAATCTAACGGGCTTAAAATTACTAGTAAATAAATAATAGATAAATAAAATACTTGAGAATAAAGTAAAAATAATCTGAGCATAAAATGGCGTATAATTCCTCAAAGGAATAATTTAGGAGGCATCATACACTAAAGTTTTCCTCTTCATTTTTGAAACTTTTGGTAATGCACTTTTGAGGGGAAAATATTAAGATTTTATTTTTTTTAAATTAAAACAACTTCCAGCTGGGAAAATTTTACCCTGTAGACTAGAGTTCATTTTAACTTTTTCTGTCAAGGCTTGCCATTTTCTCCTCTGTAGGCCACTTTTCACCCTTTTAAGAAATGGAAAAGGTGATTGTTCTCAAGTACCTTTTTGTATTTCATCTCCAGAGGTGGGTGGGGCTTATCAAAACCTAGGTACCTTTGCTTTCTCTGCAGGCATTATATTGACAGGAATTTAATTAATGTGTGGTAACTTAAGTGGGAGAAGATATGCTTTCGCCTATCTCCAATCAAATTAGGTTGCTGCCTGGTTTACATATATGCATCTGAAACAAAAGTCAGAAAGCTGTGAAGAAACACGATTCGCATCAGTATTCTGCACATTTAAACAAATGCAGCACCTGGGAGGTTGACACAGCCTATAGATCTGCATCCGTCTGCAGTTGGGCTGTTTTACACTTTATGGAGCAGCGACATTTGTCATGTGCCCACCAAATGTAGTTTATGTAGGGAACATTTTGACAACCTAAAGGACAATGCACATCTGTGAACGCCTCTGGGCCAGGCAGTCATGGGCAACTGCAGCCAGGGGATGTGGGGAGACCATCAGCAGCCCTGGGCCAGGCCAACGTTGTCATCTGCCTTGGTGGCACCATCCTGCTGTTCACTGTGTACATGTGCTTGCCTTGCCCCTTGTGCCAGCATCAGATGCATGCCAATGCATGACTGACACTGGAGCATGGATGCACACACCTTTCCCAGCTGGTCAGCCAGAGCTTTGTCCACTGGCTGGGTGCTTCTTTTTTCTTCCCCATTGGGCTGCATCCATTTGAAGAACTACGCACACTCCAGAATGCACCACACCAGGCTTTCAAGCTAGCTTGCACTACAGAACAAAGCTGGTCATTTTTAAAAACAAGCGACACAAAGATTTGCAGCTGCAATGGTTGGATCTAGTGCTCCATGGGGAGTGAAGAGGAGGTGGTGCTTGCTATCTGAGTCCACCCACAAGTTCCAGGTAAGGAAGGGAGATGGAGAGAGGGAGGGAAAGGATGGCAGAAGGGAGCAGGATGCAGATAGGCCAGGAGGGGAGAGCTCACACAGCAATGTCAGGACCCAAACAGAATTCTGCCAGGACAGTAGGAACCTCAGTCAGGATTTCAGGGGGTCAGGGATCCCTACAGTCTTGGTGGAATTATTTCTGCAAGCGCCCAATGATGGGCATATAGGATCTGACATCCTTGTTGGACCAAGACAACTGCACAGGCTTAGATTATATACATATTTATTAGATCTATGATTGTGAAGGTTTTCAAAATAATAAATAAAAGGAAAATAAAAGTTCTTCAAGGAAAGTGTTTCATGTTTGCATTTGGATTATCTCAGCAAACAGAGTTTGGGAACATATATTTACAGAGATAGCAGCACAGCACAGTCTTATGCAGTTTTTTGGGTTGATAAAGACTTCATGGAAGTGTTTCTTTAGGGCTTGTATGATGACAGAGTAGCTAGAAGCGTAAGGGTCCCAACACAACTGGAAGCATCTCTTAAAGAGTGCAGAAAGGGTGGTGCACTGGGTTTTCCCCCTATTTTTCTTCCAGTAGGAGCAGCTCCTACTGCTGCACCAGAGAATGGTTCTGGAGCTTCTCTAAGATATGGTGCTAGTTTGGCAGTGTTTAAGCTTCTTCTGGAATGGTGACATCTCAGAAGCCCTGCTGTACATATGGAGCTCACCATGTAGCACTCTGTATTTGGGGCAGTCTGCAACCAGTACATTGCAGTGGAGCCAGGATGGATCCAACACATGTTTTGATGCTGATGGAGTTGCAGCCAGCTGGAAATGTGCTGTGTGTTAAGGGGCAGCCCATCCACTAGGCACACCTAGGCAGACACCAAGAATACCAATTCTTGGGTGGGGAAAGGCAGTGAATAGTCACCCTGCACCACTGCCCAGTTCCACGTGGAGTCTGCCACTGCCACTCACCTGGCAGAAGTGCATGCACAGTGGCCATTTGATGGATCAGCCCAGTAGAAACAGAGGCTCTCTAACCCCTGAACCTTGGTGACCCAGCTCATGGCCTCCAAGGCCCGGGGAGCCCCAAAGGCCGGGGGCCTACTGCCACCACCACAGGTCCCCCCCCACTGCTGTCCCCCTCCCCACCACCGCAAGCCCTCCTCCCCAATAGTCCAGCCACCCAGGGGTGGGGATTGAGGCGAGTAGGCCTCCCACCACCACCCATGGCGGTGGCAGGAGGAATGGGAACTGCTGCTGAGCAGGACCATCTGGCTCAGTGGCCTCTGAGAACTGCGAGGCTCTCCAGTGCACCTGTGCAGTTACAATAAAGTGTCGCAAGGCCATGATGTCACGGGCTTGCGGCACTGTATTGTAACTGCAGAGGCACACTGGAGTATCTCACAGTTCTCAGAGGCCACTGAGCCCAACGGTCCTGCTCAGCAGCTGTTCCTGCTTCACCCTCCACTGCCACCATGGGCGGGGGGCGGGGAGGCCTGCTCATCTCTCACACACCCCACTCCCGGGTGGCTGGAATATCAGGGAGGAGGGCTCACAGTGGCGGCGGGGTAGGAGGCTTGCGGCAGCAGGGCGGAGGGCTTGCAGCGGACTGCAGCGAGGGGGCTTGTGGTGGCGGGGGAGACTCATGACAGGGGCAGTCCAGACGCCCAGTTTGCCTAAGTGTGCTGAGTAGAAAACTTTGCTGTGCGGAGCTGGGTAGCAGCATGGGACAGCAGGGAGTGGTGGTTATATGGATTTCTACAGGTATAATCTGCTTCTTCACTACCCCACCCCAGCCAGCGGCTGCCAAGAATGGTTTTGCCGCTCCCCCCTCCCCCTGAATTCGGTTAAAGTTATAGTCTGTACATTACAGGATATAATGCTTTAATTGATGCTTTCATGGGATGGGCACCAAAGCGACACTTCACCTTGGGCACCAAAAACCCTATGTGTGCCCCCCCCCCCTGCCACCACCATGAATATCTGGGAGGGCACATCTGGCTAATATCCAGCCACATGCCCAGTTCCTGTGAACTTAATTTACAGTATTCTTTATTTTATAACAAGATTTATATGCCTCTTTTCCACATTGAAATCCAAAGTGACATCCAATTCAATGCTTAAAACGAATACCAGTTAACACCTAAAACCAGCCTTAACACCTAATACAACTGAACACTTAAACACAAAATAGCTGAATTATACATAGTCATGTTCTTTTGAGCCTGCCTTAGTTCCTTCTGTCACAATATCATATGTGGGTGATGAGCTGAGTGAAGGGAGGAAAAAATCTTTTCTGCTGAGAGACAGTTACCCTTCATTGTGAGAAAGATGAGATTTAAACCTCCTTCCTTCCTGTCATTGTTGAGCTGGGCATCCTGCTGTGGGGAATGACATTTACATCAAGCCTGGCACTCTGCACCGTATGTAATGGTTTATGACTCTCACGCAAGGATGAAGCAGAAACACCTGTACCGTATCCTGCCACACTGTGAAAGAAAGACCCCTTTGGCTAAGCAGAAAGCCAAGGCATTGTATATATTATTAGTTTCTCTGTTTTTATGCAGCAAGCAAGATTATGAAATCAGGTGCAGGTTTTTCTTCTTGACGAAACCTAAACAATATAGCAAGAATGTATGGGTAGTGAACCCTTTAGGGACAGCCAATCCGGGGGGAGGGGCAGGAAGGCCATTTAGCTTGGGCCTCAAGATCAAAGTGGGCCTCAAATTTAGACACTCGTTAATTTGGGGGTATTTGATAAGTATCACACTTGTTTTGATGTGCATCCCCATTGGACCAAAACGTGACACATTCTCTCAACTGGACTCTCTGGGGTGTTTCCTAATATCACAATTGCATTGCATATCAGTTTGCCTGCATCAGTAGATTCAGCTGAATGCGCCTTCAAGCACTTAAAGAACTATCACCATTCCACTATGGGACAAGAGTGTTTGAATGGGCTTGCCATGATTAATATCAGCGGTGAGACTGCATTAAAGCTAGTTTCCCCCCTCAATAATTAGTGCGTTTGCACAGAAAAATGCTAGAAAAGCATTTGTTAAATTAAAAATCCAAATTATCTCTCTCTCTTCCCCCCTTTGGTTTTCATGTGTTATTTAATTCTTTTAAATTATGGCTTGGGCCTTAAAAGCTGAAGTTACCTGGTCTTCTTTGGACCTCTGAGAGGGCCTGCATATAGGGCAAACATACCATCAAAGTGACATTCATAAAACAGAGCTGACCAGGCACCACTGAAGTCTAATTGTCTGTTCCATGCTCTAGCTAATTGTCATTAGTTTCACCTTGGAGTTCAAGGCTGATTTTGTTCATTTTTAATTTTGGAGCAGCTCTTTAAAAGATCAGTGAAGGAGGAACTCATAACTCAGTGCAAACTTCTCTGTGCAGCCACTGACTGCATTTACAAAATGCCAGCTGCAACAGAAACGGCCTACCCACTTCTCCAAATGAGCACTTGGACAACATCTGTTGTTGTTGTTGCAGGTTGTAGCAATTTGTTGTCATTATAATTGGGCTACAGCCAAAGGCTCCCCTCCATAAGAAGGAGTCTTCCTCCAGAGCAAAGACTTCTTCCTTCAGTGCAGAGGTTCTCACCCTTAGGTGCATTGTGGCCGGGGATGATGAGAGCTGTAGGCCAACATTTTCTGGGGACCCTTGCACCAGAGGAAGGGAGCCTTTGGATGCAACTCATTAGTCTATGTAGATTCATCAACATACACACCCCTTATGAAGAACAAGAAGTAAAAACACAAAAAGGCTAGTTGCTGTCCCCAAGATGCTTATAATCTGCAATGACAGGAGGGAGCTCCAACAGTCAGAACTCTGACAAAATCCCCTCCTCTCATTGTTGTACTATCAGAGTCATGACATGCCTGTTGGAACTCCCCTCTCACACTGCCCTCTTCCCATCTCCCTCTCTTACCAGGGAGGGAGTCAAGTGGCTGCAGCAGGCACAATGCCCTCTTCACTCCCCTTGGAGCATATGAGCCAGCCATGGTTTAAAAGGTACATCCCCCCTCAGTTAAATTCTTTGTGGGACCCCGTGAACACGGGGAATCATAGGTCTTTTAAGAGATGCAGTTTTTTAAAAGATAATTGCACTTATGTTATTTAAGATAAGGGAATTGTCTGTAACACATCACCATCCTGTGTGCCTGAATGCACAAGTACTCAAGTATGTGTGCATATGACTATTTTTATTATTAATTTCACTCTCATGCCGACACCAAAGCAAAGTCTCATGTTTATATATCTAAACTGCTCATCTATCTGCATTTGCACAATCTTATAACTCATTGCATTGAATCCCTACCATTTGCTCATTGTTGCATCCTGTGCATTTTTACACATCTTCTGTAAAAAAAAAAAAAAAAATCTTTTCCTTGGGGTTGGGAGGGTAAATAGAACTGCCAATGGAATGTATCGTTTGGCTCTCGCACATGACTGCATACTTGGGCTTAAACATCAGAAATAGTTTGTTTTTGAATTAGAATTTGAATTAGAGCAAAGAAACCAGTTTGGGACATCAACATACAATATAATGCAGAAATGGACAACCTGAAGTTCTCCAACTGTCAAACTACAACTCGCATAATTCCCAACAATTGTGGCTGGGGATGATTGGAATTATAATCCAACAACAGCTGGAGAGGCTCAGACTGGCTGCTCTGATCTAATGCAATGAATTCCCTACTGCACACATCTGTGAATCTAATCACACAGTATTCACGGACCAATTACAGAATTTATAGAGGAGACCTCTTCTATTTCCTATTTACCTACAATGTGGCATTTGGTAGATGAAGATATGCATGATGAATGCTGGATCAAAAATAATGCTGAAAATGTATAGGCTCCAGTGGGGAAAATGGGTACCGCTCTCAAGGACTGAGTTTTGCATAGATGTGATTGTGTCTTGGGGAAGGGAAAACAAGAAAACTGGCTGGAAAGCTAATTGTCACGTAGAAGGAAGGCATGGAGAACACACATATTGATTTAGCAGTGAATGTGCAGAAGGAAGGATGTTGATGGTTTTCTGCCTTCCCAACAGTAGAAAGTAGGAACTAATAAAATGACACCATGAAGGAACTTGGCATATATGTTGCTCCCTCTGTGCGCATAATACAGTCTGGGTCAGTAACCATTTTTTGCCTTGCAAGAAAAACATATCTCAGTGGAAAAATACAAAAGTACACACCCAGCTCTAATAAATGTCAAATGCTGTATCTGTACTAATCTGATTTCTAGCAAATTGATGCCTCTTTGGTCAGTTTCTGTGCCTTGTCAAGTACTAAGTACTTGGTCCCAGGAAGATGTGGAGAAGATGCGGCCAGTGCAAACAAGTTTTATTGGATTGGGTCAATAAAGTTCAGGTCAGCTATAAATTGAGAGTGTAGAACTAGTCCCACAAGGAGCTTGCATGGCTCCCTGGCCAATCTAGTCTCCCAGGCAGCCCACTAATGAGATGGGCTGAGGATACAGTCTCAAGTGGCAGATTAGCAGATGCAGATGATTGGTTGCCAATGCCTCCCTGTCCCTTCACCAAGCCCCATGGCTGCCCTGTGAAAACTCTCCCAGCAGCAACACTGCCACCCCTTATTTGCTACTACATCCACCCCACACTGCCTTAAAAAAAACACCTATTTATTTTCCATTTCACACACACAAAGCCATAAAATAAACTATGTGACCTCCCCTGCCTTCTGAAATCACTTCCTGCTGCTCCAGCGTTCCTGCCATTTGCCTTTTTAAAATGATGGGCAGGATGCAACAATGGGGAAGGAGGAGCAGCACTGGTGGTGCTGCCATCAACAGGTAGGGGGAACTGGGGGAGCTTTGGAAGGATTGGGGGTCCAGGACAGAGTGGAGATTCAGGCTCTCAAGAAGGCCAGGGACAGTCTGGGAACCTTCAATCCAGCCCTTGCAAGCCGGTTGGATACCCAACTGGGAGCAATCCTAGCCTTCCAAACCATTGAAAGGGGACCCATGCTCCCTTTAAAATCTTCAGTGGGGCTGGCCCCTGTCGAGGGAGCAGGATGAGGCAGCATTTGGAGCCTCACTCAGTCTTGAGGTATCTCTTGGGTTGCCTCTGTCTAGTCTGTGAAGACAGTATTCATGGACAATAGGCAAAATTCTGACTGGAGCTACTATAGGTTTTGGCCTATTAAAATCATAGAAATTTATGGGGAAATACAGAATCAGGGCCCTTGAAGATAAACTAGATGTGATGGAGACTGCTACCTTGCTTAATCAGTCGTGCGTTCTCACATTTTTAAAATTATTTGTTTATATATTACATTTATATACCGCCCCACCCAAAGGCTCTGGGCACATAAAGCATGGGGTGGGGTTAGAATGTGAACATCAAAAAGGGTCCCTTCCTTGCCTTACCACCCTGTTGCATGTGACCACTAGCACTTTTCTTCTGCCTTTTCATTATCGAAGACAGGCTGGGGAACAAAATGAATCTGGGTGATGGATTGTGGGGAGGTAAGGCAGGGGAAGGGGAGCACATACCCACACACTCTTTTTGTTGCTAAGATTAGATCTCCCCCCCCCCCCGCCGCCAGCTTTATATGTGAATAGGCAAGACACATAACCAACAAAACATGTTTCAGGCTCCATCATATCTAGTGTGTCCCTTGGAGCAGAAATTTTCAGTGTCACATGGCTCACAAAAGCTAGTCCACTTTCACCATCAAAAACTGGTGCTTACAAAAGCAAGTGATATTTCAGGATGCATGCCCCAAACATTGTTCTTGCATACTCCTAAGTTCATTTCAATGGGGTTTGCATGGATTCCCTTTTGTTGCGAATTGCCCTTACAAAAAATCTGCAGTGATAAAGCCTTGAGAGCACAGAGAGCAAACAGCGGTCTACAAACAACTGTCTGGCTGCCAGATGTCTGGGTTAACATTGCTTGTTAAGTAACTGACTTATCAGGCATGTGCAGAACAGAGAGAGCTGTCAATAAAATTATCCATAAACTCTGTCAAATAAAGGAGTAATTATAGCCCATGCTTGTTAGCAATAAAGTGATACATCAGCTAGGCTTACGAAAACATAAACACTTCATGATTTCACTGAAGATGAATGCTAATGCATCAAATTGTCAGGCTAAACCTAATTGCTCCTTTTTAAAAAAAACCTCTGTTATATGTGATAAGAGACAGCAACAGGAGCTGTTCTGACAATCTCAGGTGTGCAGAGGCCTTTAAACTTGGGATGTGTGAGCCAGCTTGATTCGAATCGCAGTTTGAGTAGAACTGTTCTGGTTCGGCAGGTCAAAGTTTGAACCAGATTGGCCCTAGTTCCAAAAGAACCAGTCTGAACCAATCCAGTGAGGATTCCTCTTTGCAAGTAAAAGGGCTTTCCCTATCCTAAGGCCGCAGGGAGTAAGAGAAAAGGTACTTTGTACCTTACCTGAGGTGGCGGTGGAGACATCAGCGGCAGCTCAGGATGGCAGCGGGGACTCCTCCAAGACCCCCACCAGCCTCCTGAAGGACAGCCCGGGCTGGCTGTGGTCTGGTTCAGGCCTCCACGCATACATGGAGGTAATGAAAATGGTGTGGTGACACAAATGGAGGTCACACAAATTGTGTGGTGACACAAATGGCCTCTGTGCTTGCACAGAGGTCACAAAAATGGCCTCTGCATGTGCATGGAGGCCCGAAACGGCTGTCCTTCATGAGGCTGGTGGGGGGCTTGGAGGAGTCCACGACACCACAGATGTCTCTGCCGCCTCCTAAGATAAGGTACTAAGTACCCTTTCTCTCCCCCCACTTTAGCGCAGGGAATGCCCTTTTACTTGTAAGTAAAGGAATTCACCAGATTCCCCTTTACAAGTATACCACCAAACCAGCCCGTGAACTGGTTCGATGGCTGAACAAGACCAGACCCGGAATCGCACCGGCCAAACTGATTCTGTGCACACTCCTATTTTAAATACACAGAGGAAGCCATTATCTTATGTTTCCAACCAAACTACTTTGCTGTGACCTCTTATTCACCTGTATCTCTCAGATTGTCAATGCCCTCTCCTGAGTTAACTGTTTCCCTCCAGATTTTCATTGGAAGTTGGCCTGGTAGAATTAAAAGAGATCTCAAAAATTTAACAAAGGCTATGTTTACCCTATGAAAAGGCCCAGCAATGAACTCCCTGCTCTTTCAAAGAAGTGTTAACTCTTTTTCTTCCCCCTCACATTTATATGTTTTTCAGCTTTGGTAACACTTTATTTCCAGAACAAAAATACCACACCGCTGCTTTGCGATTTCCATGGCAACACTCTACATCAGCTTTAGCAGATAAATGCTGTGCACAATCTATGTTAATGTGGGTTTCATTTGTACTGAAATTATACACTGTGCCTCACAAATAATTCTGTAATCTTGGTACTAAGCAATGCTGTTTGCCTCGATTGCTAGTCTGTCAAATGCGAGCCTCTTCCGTGGTGCTTACAATTTCCCTGTGCACTTACAGTTTCCCTGTGCACAAATAATGGAGGGCCAATTTTGAAGAATTTAGAGGCCTACTCAAGGGATCTGTAAGTGCACCTCAGTATTCAGAACTCCTAAATAAGACCATAAATGGCCTTGAGAACCAAAGAATACCCTCAAACATGTTCTGTCTCCAAAAAGTACAAAGGAAAGTCTGCCATTGGAGTTTGTGACCTATATTTATAAATAGATCTCAGATTCCCCATCTTAAATATAAATTTGACTTTCATGATCAAACCTTTGTGTTTTCTTCCCATGATCATACAGGCCATGCTCATTACAATATAAAATTACCCATGTTTTGGGCAAGTGAAGGAAAGAGGTAATTAATTCACAACAACACAGTTTATACTGTTAGTCCAATTAAGCTAATCTTAAAGATAATTTACAGATATAATGATTAATGAAGCTGATAAGTTTTCCAGAGATCTCTCCTGGCCAAGCAAAGGGGGAGAAGTCGGAGGTATCTTTTTTAATATTGGGCTAGTTCAGATGATACTTTGAAGGTCCTGTCTTAACCATGTGGACAGGGGTGGCTGGTAATTCCTGGGACAGGGGGCGGGGCTAGTCAGGGGAGGTAATAGGTGGAGCCAATTGTGGGTGGTGCAGGAGGCAAAGCCAATTCTGGTCAGCTGTGGAGGTGGAGCCAGGACTAGCTGGGTGCATTAGCAATAACTGGCAAAGTGCAGATTTGTAGCTAACAAGTGGGGCCAAAATACAAACACACCCAAGCACACAAATCTCATTTGCTCTTAAGCAGAGATACAGAGAAATATGGAAAATATCAGTTGCTTTATAGTTGCTTTATAGTGCTTAACAGGACAATAGTAGTTTGTAGATTTGCATATAATACAGCAGGATCAAACACAAGCACACACACAGGAAAAGAACTGCACAAGCCAAAACTAAAGCACAGACTAGCTACAAAAGGTTGTTTCTGTAGGGAGTAAATGCATTCTGAATTCACCAGGGCAGGATCAGATAATACAGCAGATAATACAGCAGGATCAAACACAAGCACACACACAGGAAAAGAACTGCACAAGCCACAACTAAAGCACAGACTAGCTACAAAAGGCTGTTTCTGTGGGGAGTGAATGCATTCTGAAGTCACCAGGGCATTTTTGAGTATTTCAAAAATATATACTACTAAACAACAACACAACAAGCTCTGAGCCAGAGTTGCACAGTGGTTAGTGTGCTGGACTAGACTGGGGAAATCCAAGTTCAAATCCCCACTCAGCCATGACTAGGGGTGTGCACGGAACCGCCAACTGCGGTCCGGCACTGGGGTGGGGGGGTACCTTTAAGAGCGGCGGGAGGGTTTACTTACTTCTCCCACCGCTTTCCCGCTCCTTCACCGTAATTCCAAGAGTAATTGGGGTGGCAGGCAGCCCTTTGAGTTAGGTTAGGTGGAGAGATAAGTGGCAGGCTCAGAGTCTTCTTGTGAATTTTGTGTCTGAACAGAGATTTGAACTCGGGTTCCCCAGTTCTAATCCAACATCCTAACCACTACAACATGTGGTAGAGTTCAGATTTACCGCATTACGCACATGTGCAATTAGGTACCGGGGACAGCATGCTGGGAGGGGGGGGTTGACATGCACACATGCTGCTTCCCCTCATTACTGGGATAGGCTGGAGGACATTTTGTCTGAATCAGCTGCCTGTCTTTGGAGGATGTGAATACAAGGTTCTATGGTCCTAACATCTTACATTTACATGTATACTGTTTTCACTGAAGGAGCACTGTCCCTTCTCATTTCTTCAACCCCAGCAGCAGCAATTAACTGGTCGTTTTTGAAGGGCAGGGTAGGGCAGGGTGGGGGGGAGAAAGCTTAACATCTGTTTGGATGTTTGTAAGTGGGAAATTCTTGAAAGTTCTGGGAAATAGCTGGAATTAGCTTCCCTTTGTCCCCATGAACTTGGTGACAATGTCTTCAGTTAATTGAAGACATTCTGGTCTAACTAACTCTTCCTAGACAGGATCTCATTATTTCAGGCAATTAATGGCAATACCTGGAAAAAGCTGCCCCATCTCAGAAACGTTTCCAGAAGATTCTTAAAACGTGGTTCAGGCCTCTGCAAGCAAATTGATGAAACCCTAGCAAAGGGTGAGGGTTGCCACCTGGTTATTATTGTAGTAGCCTGCCAGTTTTACAACAGCGGGGGCAGTTACCAGTATATTTAGTCTGGCAATCAATTAACAGATGAGCATGCCTACTCTCCATGTATTGTCTCCAGAACTTTGAAGTGAAAGTAAACAAACCACTTTAGATAATGGATAGGGAAACTCTACCCTAGAATTCAAGGACACAAGGAAAATGTTCTGTCTCATGGTGAGGAGAAGAAGTGATTTCCAGCTATTCCTCCTGTAGTTGCTATTCCTCCTGTAGTTGCCTGTGCATCAGGGGCATAGCTAGGGGAGAGGGGGTCCTTGTTCACCCCTCTTGCTTGTGGCCCCTTGGAGTGAGGGAGATAATGAAGATAGGGAGGGGTGGAGCTGGGAGGCTCTCAAGAGCTCAGGGCCCTTGGTTCTTTGAACCCATCTGCTCAATTATAGCTGTACCCCTGCTGTGCATCACAGCCCTCAGAGATGTATTTTCGGGAGACACAAAGGTGCTGCCATAGGAAGGGAGATTGCCAAAAATTGCACACAACCTTGCACGATGGAAAATGTGGTTGCATTAGTCTTCATGTTGGCTGTTCTTAAAAAATCAGCACCCTTTGCTTCCACTCTAGTGTTTGCTGCAGATTGTTAAATGCACTAATGTGTAGTTGTATTCTATCAGATGCCAATCCCGACTTCACATTGGCCCATGGCTTGGTTATAAAACCTTCTAGGTCATCTCCAAACAGATTATTTGGCATTGATCTTAACTTGTTTGAACTCAAAGTTTGATTGTCCTTTACAAAGTGACTCTCGGTATCTGACAACTTCCATGGCAGGGTGTGAAGGAACGAGGCCTAGACCTCCTGGGTTTTTTGGTTTGGTTTTTGTGTGTTTGTGTAAATAAGCCCACTTATATGAATTGTAAACCTGTATTGATTTTTTTGTGCTTACTAACCTCTTCTCCCTTGTAAACATGTTTTGCATTATAGTTGGTCTCTGTATAGGGTAAAAGTTCACTTGTGTTTTTCTTGTTTCACTTTCGGTTTTGGCAAATTTATCAGTTGGGCTTTGGAGGGGGAAATGATTTTAAATTATGAAGGGAATGTTTTGTTGAGTACTGATTGGCGGAACTAAGTAACTGATGTGATGGAAGGAGTGTATATATTGGGGAAGTTTGAGAGGGATTGAGTGCAGTGGAATTTCCGTCTGGAGCCGTCTGCTAAAAAGAGCTGGAGTCCAGTTGAGTCAGGTGAAGAAAGTTTTCAGAAGAAGTGCTGGCAAAAGACTACTGGAGAGAGAAACCAGGAAAGAAAAGCTGGCAAAAGAAACCTGGGGGAGAACTAAGGAAGCAGAGAACTGGTGGTTGCTAGAGGCTGCTGGAGTTGCCCAGCCAGGAGGCCAGGACTTTGAGCTGAAATCACAGAAAGTGGGGGAGTAGTTGGGCTGGATTTGTAGCAGAAACACCCCAGGTTCTGAGTGAGAGACTGACACCAGCAATTGAGAGAAAGCAGATTTTTATTGCTAGCAATTAACTCAAGGGAATAACTTCCAAAGCTTGAGCTCCGATTACATTGTGGCTTCAGCTTTTATACTCACATTAATTTACAAACAGTGGATACAATCCTCATTGGTTAGCATCACTTAATCATCATTTTACAATTATTACCAGTCAGACAATATTCCATACTAACTATAATTAAGCATCCCTCCTCCTCTTCTTTCTCTGCACACAGTTAAAACTATTTCACTCCCCTTTCCAGATGTGTCCTTGAAGGTGCGTTAGCTAGCGCCTTGCTATCTAGAGATAACAGAGGGGCCCCAGCCTGCATTCCACAGTGAATAAGAGTTATTGTGCTTTTTGCAAGTTTGCAATTAGAGCAGCTTGCAGACCCTTTTAACCATTTCTTGACCAGGAAAAACCTGAGTCTGCCTCAGATTGAGCTCCAGACCTGTGGTATCCCTTGAACAAAGAAGTCTGCCCAGGCAGCCAGAGAAGGTAAGGAGAAAGATTCTGAAGGAGAGCCTATCTAGAACGGAGCAGTGTTAAAGAGCCTACAGATTGTTAGTTACCCTGACTTGCTCTGTGAGTATTATTTTGTGATTTTTCTGTAAAGTAATGTTTTAATTGGAACTTTTGTTTTTAGTAAAAACTTTCTTATTAATATAGTAGAGAGTTTGTTGATTGTCTCCACCCCAAACGTATAGGCCTTTCCACTCTACTAAGGTTTGGTTGGGGTTTTTTGAGTTCCTGGAAGGGCTGTTGCAGTAGACTCAGCCTTACCAAAAGTCCACTAGGTGACAGGAGTGAAAGAATCAGGAGGACTAGAGGGCTGTTCCCCACACTTGATAGTCTGGTGGGATAGCTGGGTCCTCCACACAGGGTCTGGCAGTATTCATGAACTGGGCATGATCTGAAGTTCTGCTGCTACAAATGAACTTGTATCCAGTGGCGTGACCCCAACAAGACTGCAGATGGCTTAGCTGGTATAGAGAACCCATAGTGACAGAAGATGCCTGATGGGAGGAAGAAGACGTCTTGCCTGTGCAGGTAATGGGAGCTTTACATTATGCACAGGGTTGGTTTATCCTTCCCCTGCATTGGCACAATTAATATAGAGAGGATGAAAAAATGAAGTGGCAAGATCTGAATGCCAGCCCACATGCTCTGTTAAACACATAACCCCATGTGTTTGGGGTTTCCCCTCAGTTAAATAGCAGCCATCAGGGGGTAAGAATCGGGTTTGGGACTACAGCATGCAAGGATATTTAATTTCCTGCTATGTCATGTTCTTGACAAAAATTGTACCCCAAAAGCTATTGGGACCAGAATGGAAGCCTCCCTAAGCAGTAGATGCTGATCTACTAGTGGTGTTTAATTTAAACACATATGCACACACACACACCCCATACAGGGCCCACTACACCTTTATTGTAACATGTAGTTTGGTCTTCTGTCAACTGAATAAGTTGCGAGCCTGACTGACAGATTTCTTCTTTCCTTCATTTACTGTTGTGAAATACATGTGGGCTCCTCTTCACTTCAGTGTTGTTAAGCAGCAAGAAATTAACATCCTGGCTGCAAGACCCCTCTAGGCAAAGTTCAAATGTCCAATTAGTGGTTGCCACTACTTTCAAGTCATTTCCTTGGCCTATGAAATATAAGCCAATAATCATTAAACTATATAAAGATTATGTATCCTAAAGCAAATTTCACTGAATTCCCAAACTTACAACAACCGTACATCCCAACACAAAGCCTGTGGCTGGCATTAAGTATTTTCCCCATGCTAGGGGTATTCAAAAATCATTGGCAGTGTCACCAAAGAGATTCATATGCTGAGCTGGAGAGACTCCATACATAATACGCAGTAAAGTGCTCCAAGATATAGATAGTGAAGTTCATCGGATTTCTGGCTTATACAAGGTAACTAAATCTAGTAAGAAAGAACAATGATTTTTTTAAAGCTGCACACACAACCAATTGCCATCTCTGCCTCTTCTGTCTCCTTTCTTTTGGCCTTGATTTTTTTCAAATATTTAATTAGTGGTTGCGTAAGGCACCAAACAGTATGATCTTACAATATGTTAACTGTTTCACTGGGCCTAAGACATCTGATGAGCGGAGGAGGTGTCCTTGTCTCTTCAAATTTCAGCTTTTTGTCCTTCTCTGAATTTAGTATACTACTACTACTAATAATAATAATAATAATAATAATAATAATTCAATTTCTATACCGCCCTTCCAAAAATGGCTCAGGGCGGTTTACAAAGAGAAATAACAAACAAATAAGATGGCTCCCTGTCCCCAAAGGGCTCACATTCTAAAAAGAAACTTAAGAATAACACTTATTTCCTTGTATGGATATATAAGTAAATAACATGCACACAGTATTCAACATAGTTGCCTAGTAAGGTGTAAACCTGGTCTCATATTGCATTGTGCATATTGCATTGTGCATGTGTACAGATGTCTGTAGACAGACACATACATGCTTTTGTGTGAATAATAGGGATGTGCACACATTGATTTTTTTAAATTCAATTTGTCCCCTGATTTGTTTTGTGTCCAAATCTACCCTCACAAATCACACCAGATTCGACTGGTATTTGCTTTGCTTTGATTCAGATCCAGGTCAATTCAGACCACTTTACAATGTCCTGGGGCACCAAATGTGGAAGGTAGGTATGCCCCTATGGGTGCCACCAGCCACCCAAATTTCAAGGCAGTGGGACACTTGGTTGATGTTTAATGAATTATTTTAGTTTTTACGGATTCTGAACATTTCCACCATAGGAAATAATGGGGATTTGACATCGCCATATCCTAACCCTAACACGGATCTCCAGCTTTAATTTTTTTTTAAAAAAGCTAAGCTCTAGACCTTTTAGAAGAGGAGTTATGGAGCAAAATGTGCAGTAATTATTATTTTTCAAGTGTTTTGAGGTGTTTAGACTCTTTAGTGTGTAATGAATCCTCATAGGGATTCATTATGAGGAAAGGTTATTAGACTCCAAAGAGCCTAAACCCTTGAAAAAAAAAATCCTAGAACATAGCTAAGTAGTACCCCACTGCCTTGTGGGTGGGAGGGGAGTGAAGTTGGCACATGGCAGTTGACAGCTGGCACTATCATGGGAGTATCATGCATGACTTGTCCCCTTAACTAAGCAGGGTCCACCCTGGTTACAAATGAATGGGAGACTGGAAGTGTGAGCACCATAAGATATTCTCCTCAGGGGATGGAGCTGCTCTGGAAAGAGCATCGGAAGGTTCCAAGTTCCCTTCCTGGCATCTCCAAGATAGGGCTGAGAGAGATTCCTGCCTGCAACCTTGGAAAAGCCACTGCCAGTCTGTGAAGACAATACTGAGCTAGATAGACCAATGGTCTGACTCAGTATATGGCAGCTTCCTATGTTCCACTGTCCAAAAGACAGTCAAAATGAATAGAAGAAATGAAGGTGTGTAGTAAATCCTCATATGGATTCATTGACAGCAAGTTATACATCAAATAATCCAAACACTTGAAAAATAGTGACCACACATTTTGCTGCATAACTCCACTTCTACAAGGGCTAGAGCTTAACTTCATTTTTTAAATGAAACTTGGAATCTGGGGAAATTAATAGGATGGATCAGAATCTCAAATTGATTCAAATCGAATCAGGCATGATTCGATTTGGATCAAAACCTAGCCAATGGACCCACAGGGGTGATTTGTTTTGTCTCCAAATCACCCGAATCAACTAGATTCGGGTACAAATTGGTTTGTATCCAAATCAGTTTGCACATCCCTAGTGAATAACTATGCAGGCATTCATTTGAGAAGCTAACCTGGGTATAGGGCTCCCTCAAAGTCAGGGTGCAGATAGAAAGTGAACTCTGTGCGTTGTACAGAATATATTAATAACTGTATATGAGTATAGACCTGTAAGCACATACAGTTATGATGTGTGATGAATATAACAGGTAAATAGGACTCCTGTTCTGACCAGTGAATCCATTTCTGACCATTGAATGCAAGAGTGCAACCACTAAGCCCTTATTATTAAGTGTTATCAAACTGTAAGTTGCTCTATGGATATTCATTTAGTTAAATAACTAGTTATTAGGCTAGCTATTAATGTTTTGGTTATTCTGATACCCGGTGTCTTTAGACTTTGTCACTATAGTTCTGACTACAGAACTGTATTTCTGTAGCTTATATTTCACATTCTTGTTAACTACAGAACTATATTTCTGTAGCTTATATTTCACATTCTTGTTAAATCTTCAGTTTATAGTCTATTAAAAGATCTGAGTGTTATCCAATGCTGTGTGTGTGTGTGTGTGTGTGTGTGTGTGTGTGTGTGTGTGTGTTGGTTCAAAGTTAGTGTACTTTGACTCTATTGGGCTCCAATAGTTGTTATTTCAGGAGACTGACAATTGGAGTTTTATTCCAGACATGTTAAGGTCATTCACACGACCAGGTCTACTTTGGCTAGCACAGCCCTACCTGGGTAGACCTGGTCGTGTGGAGTGCCGGGATTGGAATTGATCCTGGTGCTCCTTGCCGGGTAGCCCAGTTTTTCTATCTGGGCTAATTTCTACCTCACCCCCGCGCGCGCACACACACACACACCAGTCATGTGGATGCTTGGGCTGCCTGCATCCCAAGTGTCCATACAGTTGGGCATAAGGAGTGCTCAGCAGCAGGCAAATCCCTCAGTGCACTGTGCTCCTTGCATGGTGCATTGTGGGATTCTAGAGGACTTGCTCGTCTGGAAAACATCTCTGCTGTTCACCGCCCTGGCACTTGTGTGGGAGCACGAGTGGCAGAGTAATGGGAAGCCTATAGATCATTGGCAGGCCCCACCAGCCCTCCCCAGTGCCAGGTAAAATGGTCGTGTGAACCAGTGTTACCTCTAATAGAAAATCCTAGATGTTCTTGACTACAACTCCCAGCATCCTCAGCCAAAGCCCACTGCAGCTAGGGATTTGGGGAACTGTAGTCAAAAACATCTGGGAATCCTTCTTACAGGGAACACTGGTGTGAACAACTGTATTATGTAACAATAGAATACCACTGGGTATGAAAGGCCAACTTGATCATTGCTTCTTCTCTTGCTTCCAATCACAGCACCAACATCTGGTTCAATGGCAGGATCACTACAAGCTCACACTTAGTTTTTTCTTTGAAACTTTGGGCTGGACCACTGCCTTCGTTGGCCTGATGGATGAGCTCCAATTGGCGATCAGTGTGACTCTGCTGATCCTTTTGGATCTCTTGGTGACTTTTGATTCCACTGACAATGGTATCCTGCTAGGTTGCTTGAAGGAGGTGGGATTGGGTGGCACTTTTTTATAGTGGTTCTGCTCCTACCTCTGGCAGATTCCAGATGGTGTTGCTGGGAGACATTTGCTCTGAAAAGCGAGAGCTGAAGTGTGGGGATCCACAAGGCTCCATACTGTCTCCAATGCCTTTCAACATCTACATGAAACCACTAAGAGAGATTGTCAGAAAGTTTGGTCTGGATGTTATCAATATGCTTATGACACCCAGATATATTTCTCTATACCAACTTCATCAGGAAATGGCATGACTCCACAAGTGCCTGCCTGAAGGCAATATTGGACTGAATAAAGGATAGCAGACTGAAGTTGAATCCAAACAAGGTAGAGGTACTGTCTTTAGGGGGTCAGGATCCGAGAGATGGTTTAGATCTGGCTGCTTTGGATGGGATTACACTCCCCCTAAAAGATCAGGTTTGTAGTCTGGGAGTGCTCCTGGATCCCAAACTCTCCCTGGTTTCTCAGGTTGAGGCTGTGGCTAGAAGTGCTTTTTATCAGCTTCAGCTGATACGCGAGATACATCTGTTCTTGGAGACTAGTGACCTTAAAATGGTGGTGGTTCTTCTTCTTCTTCTTCTTCTTCTTCTTAATAATAATAAATTTGATTTCTATACCACCCTTCCAAAAATGGCTCAGGGCGTTGTGGTTACCATATGCTGGTAACCTCTAGGATAGACTACTGTAATGCACTCTATGTAGGGCTCACTTTGTACATAGTTTGGAAACTACAATTGGTACAGAATACAGCAGCCAGACTGGCCTCTGGGTTTACCCGAAGGGACCATATAACACAGATTCTAAAAGAACTGCATTGGCTGCCGATAGGTTTCCAAACAAAATACAAAGTGCTAGTTATTACCTATAAGGCCCTTAATGGCTTAGGTCCAGGGTATTTAAGAGAACGCCTTCTCTGTTGTGAACCCTGTCACCTATTAAGATCATCTGGAGAAGTCCAACTACGGGTACCGTAAACTCATTTGGTGGCAACTTGGGACCAGGCCTTTTCTGTGGCTGCCCCAGTGTTTTGGAACGCACTCCCTGCTGAAATAAGAGCATTTCCTTCTCTGTTTGCTTTCAGGAGGACCCTGAAGACATACCTGTTTTCCCAGGCCTTGAACTGAGATTCAGTTTTTAAATTATAATGTGTCTTTAATGTGTTTTTATCTATGATTTCCATCTTTTTATGAATTTTAAATATAGGCGCGCCTGTGCAGTTGGGAAGTGACGCCGGGCCAGACTGCAGGCCTCGGGGTCGCTCTGCTTCACTCGGCGATCCGCCACCACTCGCCACCACCACGCTCACTCCTGCCGCCCGCCACCGCCGCGCTCACCGCCACAATCCCAGGGGCACACGACGATCCGCTGCCGCCGTGCGATCCAGGTGGGGATCGGGGGGGTCGTGACACTTTTTGGCGCCCCCCACGTGCCCCGCCAAAGTGGTGCCCAGGGCACGTGCCCTGCCTGCCCCCCCATCCTTACGCCCCTGATGACATCACCAGGCTCTGCCTCAGAAATCTCAAGGCTTTTGGAAGCTTCCAACTTGGCAACTTTACTGTCTACATTATTATTGTTAATGTTGGAGCACACCAAGTTCCAACCAGGACTGAATCCTTGTTCTGCTAGCTGTGTTAAGCTATGCACAGTAAGCAGATAGTGCTGCAAGGTACATGTGACTCACCTGAACCAAAGTTTTCCAAAGTCCTGCAATCTGAAGAGAAAGCATATACACTACAATAGCTCTGTGCCAAAATCTCTATGAGAGACAGTTCTGGCCCATGAGGCATTTTAATCGATGGAATTCTCAGTCACAGGATGTGGTAATGGCCACTAGTTTGGACAGCTTTAAAAGGGGCTTAGACAAATTCATGGAAAACAGTTCTGTCAGTAGCTACTAGTCTTGATAACTACCGGCTACCTCCAGGCTCAGAGACAAAATGCTTCTGAATACCAGTTGCAGGGAAGCAACAGCAGGGGAGAGGGCATGCCTTCACTTCTTGCCTGTGGACTTCCCAGGGGCACCTGGTGGCCCACTGTGAGAAACAGAATGCTGGACTAGGTGGGCCTTGGGCCTGATTAAGCAAGACTGTTCTTATGGGCCCCCTCCCTTCTCTCCCTTTTCCCTATTTTTCAGTACCTTTCCTCTATCAAATATCTCCCCCTTCCTTCCTTTGTCTAGTAAGAAGGGAGAAGCACAGTGATACAATTTTCATCCTTCCTACAGGCTCTCTATGGAGGTGGTGGATAGGCTGCCATGATGCTCTTGAGAGCTGGACCACAATCTGCCACCTGAAGTGGCCTGCTTCACCCTACATCGTGGTAGGATTGACCCTAATGCTAAGAAAATTGACCCTAATGCTAAGAAAATCTGAAATTTCCATTGTTAAAGGTAGGAATCAGAGTCAGTTTGGATGCCATATCAGCTGGCCTGCTTGCAGAAATTATCATGTGAATGGTAAACAGTATAATATCAGAGAAAGGACATGCCTAGGATTGTGGCTCCTCTTCTGTTAGAAAAACTGTAGCTGAAAATCTGTAAAGTGGAAAACTCTAAAAGTACTCTTAAATATTCTCTGACACATGCCATCCTGCCAAAAACTAGCCTGGGAACCTGGAACCATCCATTTTCTTAAAGTGAAGCAATAGCTAACTCATATATTTTGGAGTGAGCCTTAATTAGAATGTATAACTTTTACTTTGTGAGCAGTGCTCCATGAAACCAGCAATAGAATAATTGCTACAGGGAAGTTGTGAATGCATCAGATCAGTTTTGTGATTGCTGTCTGTTTCAGAGCTCAGGTTTTCTTTTTTGTATATCCAATCCAGGAAGGAAGTCAAGAACCATTTCCTTTTGAGTCAGCACTAGGGGTGTGCACAAAACCGCCTGACCCTGTTCGGTTCGAGTTTGAACTGGACCTGGACTGGGCCAGTTTGACTCCCCCCCACCCGCTCCACCGAACACCCCCTGGTTCGGTTCGGGGGGAGGAGTTGTTGAACTTTCATTCCAAAATCTATCTTTCTTTTTTTAACTTACCCCCTCAAGGGGGGCGGCTTCTCCAAAGTGGTGGTGGTGATGGGAATTTGCTTGCCTGGTTCGGGCAGTCTTTGTCCCTTTCCAGGCCTATTCCTTGGTGTGGTGGCCATTTTGGAGGCTGCTGTGCACGCACAGTGGGACCTTGTGTGGCCTAGGTGGATCCCACTTCAAATGCTTACTGTGCATACCACTGAGCTTACTGTCCCATCCCCTAAGGGGGATATTTTACAGCAGAAAGCACTCACATGTAGTCACCCATCCAAAGGGAAACCAGGGAAGAACCTGCTTAGCAAAGGAAATAATTCATGCTTCCTACCACAAGACAAAAAAAATCAGAACGGTTAACATAAAAAAAGAAATAACATTACTTCCTGTCCTCAAAGGGCTCACAATCTAAAACAAATTATTAGGAACACAGGAAGCTGCCTTATAACATGTCAGAGAATTGGACCATCTAGCTTGGTATTATCTATACCAGGGGTTCTCAGCGTAGGGTCTCAAGATGTTATTGGACTTCAACTCCCATAATCCCCTGCCCCAGTAGCCTTTGGTTGGGGATTATGGGAGTTGAAGTCCAATAACATCTGTGGACCCAATGTTGTGAATCCCTGATCTACACTGACTGGAAGCAGCTCTCCAAGGTTTTAGGCTTTCCCAGCCCCACCTTGAGATGCCAGGGGTTAAAACCAGGACTTTCTGCATGCAAAGCAGATGCTCTACCACAGAGCTATGGCCCCATCTCCAACTGGGGTCCTGTTGCCCAACCATATTTACTGGCCCAGAGGAAAACTGAATGGGGCTGGGGCCAAGAGGGCCGAAGACCTGTCTTGGTCAGTGTGATACATGCTTATCACTGAGCTGTGTGACTAGAAGATCTAGCTCTGCTTCAGATGAGTGTGTCCAGCATAGCTAGCATATACTTGCCTCTCAACCAAGGCCAGCCCTAGGACAAATAGCATCCTGGGCAAGATGTGGCTTTGCCACACATCACCCTCCTTGGTTAGTTTACCAGTATTACAAAGTTGTATGGCTTGTACAGAATTGTAAAACCTAGTATTGAGACAGGCTCTTCTGTTCCCAGGCTTTCACAGTAATGACCACGAAAAGGGCATTTCATCCATCATTGAGCAAACAGGTTCAAAGAACCCGGGCAACCAAAGAAAAGGGCCTCTGGAGCCCCCATTGCACATTATGTCACGTGCAAAAGGGTGTGGTCTGATGGCCTTAATGCCCACCCCAGTCCTCCCCTCTAATTTCCAGGCAGTGCTTACTGCTTGACAGCATTTATTTCCTTTCCTCTCCCTCCAACGAGGGAGGGGAAGGGAAATAAATGCTCTCAGGCAGCAAATGCTGTCTGAAATGAGACGGGGAGAGCTCACTCGGGACTCTCTGGAGCCCAAGCCACACCCCTGTGTGTGCGACATCACTGGCGGGGCCGAACACAGGCCACCGTTTGGCTGGCTCTGCCCCTGATTTAAATAATGTCCTGCTTTGATGCCAGTGCTCTGTCTGCTATAGTTCTGAGATCCCAATGAAGTCTCACAGCCATTCTGCCATTTCTTCTTTGGACTTCCCTCTTTCTTCCTGACTCACTGCAGACAGTACTCTCAACAAGCAGTGAGCTACCAAGTTCAGCTTGGTGCCCCCTGTAGGTGGTTGTCCTGAGCAACCACACAGCTTGCCCATGCCCAAAGCCAGCCCTGGTCTAAGCCCAACTTAAGGAAAGTAAAAGCCTTAGTCAGATACAGGAAATGAATCAAAGTAATGGACTGCTGTGTAGTAAATGTGATGTAAAGCCAAGAATGCTGACTAATGCAAGGGATTAGACACAAATGCAGAAATTGGATAGTCCAATAGTCCAATTCAGCATGGGAGTTCTTATTTCTTATTGTTGTGGAATCTGTCCTAACCTTCCTGTTTGTTTCCATGGATTTATCATCTTGCATGCATTATTCATTTAACTTCTTAATTTTCCCTTTCAAAATGGTTTATAGAAAATTATCAGAATATGGTTAGTCATTAAGTGGCAATGCCATTAGCTGTTGTGGATTGTACTGAGCTGCAAGCTGCCTTTTGTTCTATGATTCCTTGTTCATTAAAGACAATAAGCAATATAGCCATGTTGATTGTTGTTCTCTGAGCCTTCTGTGACAGACTGGCCGCATTCACATGTAACATGGAACCACAGTTGTATAAGCCTGCGGTTCCTCAGACATTACATCCAAATGTGTGGAACGGGAGTCTGGTGCAGCAATGAAACCGATATTCAGTACTCTATCCTCCCTCCAAAAGGGCTTCTGGACTTCAGGAATTTGTGCTTGAAAGCATATTTAGTCTACAATGCCCACTACCAGTCCATTCTGAATTGTTTAGTGAACTCACCCTGCATATGGCTGCTGTGCATACCTATTGGCCAGCTGAGTGACAGGAGTGTGGGGCATGGTGAAGCACAGGTCCAGCTGAGCGCGCAGGATGCTGGGTCAGGCACTGGGTTTGCCCTGGTGGCAGCAGTGAGCTTGCAAATTTTAAAGTCCTCCATTGCCTTTCTCACTGCCCACCCCTGCTCCAGGACTCACTAGCCAACACAGCTTGATTCTGACTCTGAGTCACATTTCACTACAAAGCCGACAGTACCATAAAAAGTTGTGTACTTCCATTGATTTACTGGGCTAAAGTGTGCTTAACTCTACGCTGGATAGAGTTTTGTTCCTCCCAGGGAATAGCTATCTTTTCAGTATTGGGACTCCTGAAAGTCTTCCAAGTCGCAGTGGTAATGTTTATCACTGTGATGTGATAAACATTAATACAATGGGTAATAGGCAGTGGTTTAACAGGAATATCCTAATTGTTGCCACAGTGAGGAACTGCTCTGACAAAATGGCTGAAGCAGGAACTGGAGGTTTATAGTATAGTGTTCTGTATCTGGTACCTTAGGCCATCTGGCAAACTGTTGAGTCAGCAGGGCTGCGACTGGTTTAGTTGGATTTGTAGTCCTCCTCCTGTGTAGTTGTCTTACAGTCTTAGATCTTAATTTTCTGTCCATGGCAATCTGCTCCAGAGAAAGATGTACAGATGGCCCTCATTATTAGCAGAGGTTCTGTTCTAGGGATGTGCATTTCAATTTGTGGTCAAATTGATTCAATTTGAATCAGGTCCATTTGAGTGATTCTAACTTGAATCGAATTATCATTGATTTCAGTGCTGCTTTTTGAGGTTGAATTGAATCAACCCTGATTTGAATCAAATCAGTTCGATGATTCATATCACCATTTCAGTCCTGCCATCCTCCCCAGTTCTCCTTAGTAGTGTGAACCCTGAAGCTGAGGAGGAGCAGGAGGAAGTAATCATACTTCCTGTTTGTGGACCTTCTAAGTCCCAGACCAAGGGCAGTGGTGGTGTCCCTAAGAAGGAACCAGCAGCCCTACCACCACTGAAACAGCCACGGGCTGGCGAGCATGGTGACAGCATGGTGTAGGTTCACCTTGAGCTCTGCATTGGTGACCCTAGATATGCTGTCTGTGCCCACTGCTTGGCATGGGTCAGCAGAGGCAAGGATCTCAAGCATCTTGGGATGAAGGTGGTGCTGTTGCACCTGCAACAACATCACCCAGGGGTCTCTGCTCCTGCTGGCAGCAATAGGCCTGGTGTGCTCTTGGCTAGCAGCAAGGCAACTTCTCCTACTCCCAAGTAGGAGAAGTTGACTGTGTAGTGGGTTCAGTCACTGGGCAAGCAGTCAAACTCCCCAAAACACACATGATTACCTGGGCCATTGGGGAAATTATGGCTTTGGATGATCAGCCTTTCCAGATGGTGGAGAATGCTGGCTTCTGCCAGCTGCTTGACCCCAGCTACAAGATCCCCTCATGCACCACCTTCAACAGGCGGGTGGTGCCTTCTCTATATTGGGCATGCAAGGAGGCTGTGTCAGAGCTGCTGCATGCAGCATGGCCCAACACCAGTATGCACTATACTGCACTATACTGCAGATCTGTAGACCAGCCACACTGAGCTGCACACTGCCTTCCTGTCTCTCACAGAGCACTGGTGAGGGCAGGAGAGAGCGGACATCTGGCACTGGTGGTGTAGACCTCCCATCCAGCAGAGCTCCAGTGGGTCAGATGACCCAATGGTCAGATGAGCTATCAGCATGAGAAGATTCCTTTTCTGGATACTTATATTTTGAAATACCCAGATGGTATTATTTCATTTAGTTTATATAGGAAACCATCTGATAGGAATATCTTTTTGAGATTTGATTCCTGGCATCCTGATGAATTGAAACAATCCCTCCCATATGGACAATTTTTGAGAGTAAAGCGCAATACTACTAGACAGGCAGACTACCACAGAGAATCCCTTGTGCTGGCAGGTCAACTTTTGAGTAGAGGATATCTGAGGGAAACAATCAACAGAGCTAAATTTAGAGCTAGTAGGAAAGACAGGAGGAGCCTGATCTGTGACAGTAATCAAAAAACAACAAAGGGACAGAGAATAACTTTTTCCTTATTATTCTCTCCCTTCGGATATAAAATTAAGAACATCATTAGACACAAATGGAGCATAGTGAGAGACATTCCGGGATGTGATCATTTGCCACATATTGCGTTCAGACATTGGGAGCTCATATATTGAGGGACAAGGCCCTTTTGGCTTTTTTAAGTGTGGCAAATGTAATGCCTGCACTATTTGTCAAGAAACCAAACAGTTTAAAAGCCCTATAGATGGAAGCATTTTTTACTTTCGTTTCATGGCCAATTACAGCACACACCAGGTAGTGTACATCATTGAATGTCCATGTGGATTATTATATATTGGACAAAGCATGAGACCAGACAAGACTCAAATTCTGGAGCACCGCTCAAAAATTAAGAACAAGATTGAGTAGGCCCCCCTAGTTTCCCATTATATGCAGATGGAACACTCTTTTGATGATGTTAAATATTGGGTCATCTACAGACACAACCCAAGTAAGAACAATAGAACGGATATGCGACAGACCCTTTTGTGACAGGACGCATTATTTATGCACAAATTTAGGACTTTGACACCTTTAGGACTCAATGTGACCCATGATTTATCATGGTTTTTTAATAGATCTTAGGGAGCTGGCACTTTTTTTGCAGTTTTGATGCATATTTAGACCCTTTGTACCTACTTGTAACAGAAGCAATCTGCTTCTTAAAGATCTTAGGGAGTTGGTATTTCTTTGGAATTTTGATGCACATTAAGAGCTTTTGTACCTACTTGCAGTAGAAATGATTTGGAGGTGACAATGAGGTGGTCCTCAACATATATAGATAGATGAGCACCAACAGCAGATAAGGACGAGTTAGTATTAACAGATAGTCCATAGGGTCAGCTGCAGGTTATTCATGTTGATTTCTGGGCTTATCATTGTATCCAGTGGAACTATACAGCTCAGATTGACGTGTTCTATTCTCACACACTTTTGCTCAGTTTGGTTTGATGGATTGTGGTAACTGACAGACCATCAGTTGGTGTATCGTGTTTTTGTTACATGACCTGTTTAAGCGGTTAAACATATTAGCTATGTCGAGACACAGCTTGAAGTAATCACAAGAGCTCGTGATTAGGTGGATGATTAGGACTGTTAGTTATCTCAGCTACAGCCCATTATAAATCATTGTCCGTGGGTGTATATAAGAAAACCCAATAACATTGGGAAAACACATAATGAATGATGAACAGGCAGGCATGAGAGAGACAGTGGCTGCCTGAGTAGAGATTTTTTGTGGGAAAGGCATTGCTTGAGATATAAAGAGATATATCAGGTATCTGTATCAATGGGACAAACTTTGTCTTTAATTTGGGATTGAGTATCATATATGTGTAATTTTGTAATTTGCATTTGTAATTTTGTAGTTAACATTTGCCCATGAGGAAGAGGGGTGATCTCGAAACTGGCTCAGAACCTGGGTGCCTGTCGGCACTGGCACTTCTACAGACTGTTTCCAGATTTACAGAACGTTACCAGCTATTTCAACTTGACACTTTTATGGAGTGGAATCTGTGATTCTTGGCAATTCCACAGAGTGGTATTTACCATCTTATTTGAGGATATCCACGTTGGTGGACTGGACATTTTGAGATAGTACATTGTTTGTTCCTTTATGACCCATTGGGCATTTATTAAGATTGTAAAAATCGATAATGTTGGTTATTATTTTACATAACTATTTTACTTGCTATCTCCTGATATATGCACACATGTGAACATATAGTTGATTTATATCATTCAAGCTATGTATATATATTTATGTTTGTATATTTAGCATTTTGGGGTTTCATATATTCTGTTGTTTATTTTTACTGTTTATAGTGTTGTGATTATTTCACTATGTTGTTTTTTTATTTAAGTATTATAATGTTTTCAGTTGATACTTATGTTTTTGGCATCTTTAGGGGAAGCAATTTTCTTTATGATGGTTTATCTAGGCATTCTCTCCAGAGAGACCTATAAAGAGGTTTAATAAGATATATATAGTCCATTATATTCTTCAGACTTTTTTGCTTTGGTCTGACACGGGGGATTTCTTCATTTTTGGCCTCTTAGCCCCGTGCGGTCCCCAGTTTTGGCAGATGATCTATCGGCCACCATGGACCGGCAGGTGGATGCTTGGATTTTCAGGGAGCCAACTCTTCAGAGAGACTTCATGGTCACTGACAATGCAGTGAATATAGCTAGCGCAGTCAAGCAGAGTCAATTTGTGCCCATTCTACAGAGACATTCATATCACCTTCATCCATCCACTATTAATCATGCTCCCAGGTCACTCAAGCCAATTCTACGTCTCTCTCCTGCTTCTGACTCCAACCCTTTTATCACACATAACGTTGCCAAGTTCTGTGTGGCAGCATGTAAAATACATTGGGTACTGACACACAGTAAGAACTAAGCAGGCCCAACACAGCACATGGTCACACCATTTAGTTGTAAAACCCATAGCATTTTATAGTTTTACAGACTGATCTTAAGATTTTAACCATTTAACACTTTCATATAGTCTCACCCATTTTGCACCAATTTTATCCATTTTAAATGCAGTTTTAAGAGAGTTCACCACAGTTTAACAGTAGCTGTATAACAGTGTTAAGCTTTTAACCTTGCTACTATCATGGTTCTGGACATAGCCTGTTTTAATGCTGTTTTAATGTAACCTACTTAATGCTGACCAAAGACCATAATAAAGATTGATTAATTGAGTCAATTTGTGCACATCCGTTGTGTAGCACACACTTTCAACCTGATTGTGCAAGATGCGCTTGGCCTCAAGGATAGCCGGCCATTTCCACCAGAGCAAAAAGGTTAGACGTATGCTCAAGGAGAGGCCGCTTGAGCTAGGCCTACCTGAACACCTAATCCCTCAGGATGTTCCGACCCAGTGGAACTCCATCTCTCTCTTGCTCCAGTTCCTGCAGGAGCAAGAAATGGCCATCCAGAGCCTGGCTTGGATGTGTGTGACCTGCCCAATGTAGACTGGAAGTTCATTTCTGAGATTGTCTCAACATTTGAGCCATTCTTTGTTGCCACAAACAGCTTTTGTGCCGAGACAGCAATGCTTAGCCAGGCTTTGCCTGAAGACGATAGGCGAGCTCCACTCTACACTGACCACTGGGGAAGCAATTGGCCTGGCAGGTCAGCTAAGGACTGGAGTGGTGGATTGGCTCAGCAACCCTTTGGGAGATGTCCTATATGACCCAAGGATGAATGGCAAAACTGTCATCCCTGCCCAGGTATATGGACCTCCTGCTTGAACACATTACATGAGTCAAAGAGAAGAGCATGGATTGCAACCAGGAGAAGGGGGCTGGAGTGTGCAGTCTATCCCCAGCAGCACCATCATCAGAACAGCTTCCTGGTCCAGCAGTGTGGTGTCGCTGGCAGTGCCAACTGAGTGGGCAGTTCTGTCTCTGCATTCCACCCACTGGTTCACAGAGGACTTACTTGGGGGATGGGAGGAGTCCATCAAGCCCTGGAGTGGTGCTGAGCAGTCTGTTCAGGAGTTGCAGGAGCTGGTGGCAGGCTGGGAAATGGAGATGAGACAGTTTTGGGCAATGCATTGCCAAGTCGGGCTGGACTTGGCGATGGTTGCTAGATGATTCTTCTCATGCCCGCCGGCCAGCATCCAGAGTGAGAGGTTGTTTTCGATGGCCAGGACGTGGTGACACCCCATCGCTCACAGTTGGATGCTGAGTTGGTGGAACAGATGGTCTTCCTGAAGGCCAACCTCCCCCTGCTGGGCTATCCCGAGCTGGCCATGCAGGAGAATGAGTGACTCATGTTAAACACGCCCCCCCCCGACTGCAGTAACCACTGGCAGCTTGCCTTGGCCCAACATCAGACGTGTCACAGTCTGCCTGTTAGTGATGCTGACACACTCAGGCATGCACACATCCCACCATCAGGCCAGGGATGATGATGGACTGGTTCCCTGAGGTTTTTATCTTAGAAGCAAAAAGACACAACACTCACCCACCATCATGATGAGGTGGACTGGCACCCTGACATGTGGCAGTCTGGGCCCAGCCAATCTGAGGCCATGGTCCACTGTTATCCCAACACACACAGCACACATGGATACATGCCAGTGGAGTTCTTCTACAGGAAGGTTTGGTTTTCTTAGTGGTTTCTTCTTGCTGTGCTTGGTGCCTCTCTCCTTTCATCAGGAGAGACAAGGAAGTTTTATTTTGTGGTTTTATTTTCTCAGCACTGAGTATAATGCTGTGCTATTGTTTGCTGCATTCTGCTTTGCAAGGTGTACTCACTCAGTCAAATGTGGTTGAAGATGTTGATGTAATTGAGCTGATGGCTGTGTTTTTTGGCTGATAAGAGTGCTGCTGTGCTGTGGCAGCTGTTGCAAGTAAGGACAGAGTCAAAATTGTGTATGAGAGAGCAATTTGTGCCAATGACTTTACTACAGCATAGTCACAATGAATGGCAGTGGATTCTGGGTCAGTGTCATTCTTTTCTGGACATCTTTGGACTGTCTTTAAAATGCGTGTTCTCATTCTGTGTTAGGAAGGTTTTGTTTAGAAAGTTAGCATAAAGCAAAAATGTACATCTGTTTTTAGTGGTCACTCACTCCTGTATCCAACTCTTACAGCTGACTAACTCTTCCAATAAGCAGTGACTGGATAATTTTGGATTTAGTGAGGCTGTAATGGAGATGTTATGTGCATGTTCTCGTTCTGTGTTAGGAGGGACAACTTGTGAGTGTTCTGTGCCATGTTTCTTCCAATGGGGACTCCATTGTCCCAACACCCCATTATCCCTCATGGGTGGCTGCTAGGGGCACTCAGCAGGTTGCATGGTGGGGCATGATGGGTCTGACCCACCATGCAACCCACAGAGCATGTGGGGAATCAGGTGTTTTTTAATTATTTATTATGAACTAGCTGGCCTGGGCGCAGAACATCTGAATCTCTTGTTCTCAGTCCCTCATTCTCGGCCCTCCTCCCTCCTCTTCCTTCTTCCCCCCTCCAATATTTTTTCTCTCTGGCCAGCCACTTTTTCTGGCCACCCGACACTTTCTCCCCCCCCCAACCACCGCCGATTCCTCCCCACTGCTTTTGCTTTCTCTTCCCCTCCTCAACCACCACTTTCGTTTTCTCTCCCCTCCCACCTGCTTGCCCATTCACTGGCCTGTCTGCAGGTGTTATTATATTCCCCACTGTCGTCATTTTCCTCTCCCCTTCCCCTCATTCGAAAACTCTTGTGAGAGCTGCCACACATGGGATTAGCAACGGTTATGTCTAAAAGAATTATATAGATAAATAGGTTTTATCAGGGTCATTTCAGGTCATTGCCCTACTGACCCAGGTAAAATTCACCAGCGTGGTGTAGTGGTTAGAGTGCTGGACTAGGACTAGGGAGACCCGAGTTCAAATCCCCATTCAGCCTCATACTTGCTGGGTGATTTTGGGCCAGTCACTTCTCTCTCAGCCTGACCTACTTCACAGGGTTGTTGTGAGGAGAAACTGAAGTATGTAGTACACTGCTCTGGGCTCCTTGAAGGAAGAGTGGGATATAAAATGTAGATGATGATGATAATAATAATAATAATTATGATGATGATGATGATGTGGGGAGAGCTGGTCTACTAACTGGTTTTCTCAGAGGACTGGTCTACACATTAAACTTAATTGGTAGACCATCTCTCCCCAGAAAAAGTGCAATTTTGAGGAATGTTTTCCTGAGGGTTCGTCTGTCTGCCCATTGGGTTTAATGGAAAGACTAGTCCTCCAAGAAAACCCATTGGTAGACCACCTCCCCTGCTTTTCCAGGGAGAGGTGGTCTACTAATTGGTTTGCTTGGAGGACATTTCTTCCCATTAAACCTAATGGGCAGATGAGCTCTCCTCAGGAAAACAGTCCTCAAAACTGCACTGTTTTTCTGGGGAGAGATGGTCTAAACCCATTGGGTTTAATGGGTAGATCAGCCCTCCATGGTAAAACTGAATCAATGTGATGATTCGCTAATCATATGGTTGAATCAGCTGGCCAATGCTGGCTGCATCAATGATTTGATTGAGATTTTGTGATTCAATCTGAGATCAAATTGAATCACAAAATCCATTTCGTGCACATCCCTGTGCAATTCTGGCCTATAGCACAAATATGGAAACCATGAATAATGAAACCTTACTCCTATGGGAATCTAAGGATTAGGTCCCTACACACATTAAAAAGGCAAATAATGCCTTTGATGAATAAGAGAAATAAAGTACTCTATCTTGCTCTCCAGCAATGCCCCCCCACACACCTCCCAATTCCAGCAAAAAATCATGGGTTTTTTTTAAAAGAGCCACAAAATGGTGCCTCCAAACTGGAAATGACTCTGGAAGTCATTTCCGGTGGCTCTGAAACCATGGATAGGCAAAAACTACCTATTTTTGAACCCACGTATATGGAAACCAGGTCTCTCGGACCTCACTATGGATACATGAAACCATGCTGGAACCACAGATAGCGAGGGTAACCTCTATAGATTCCAAATATGTGGCAGTACTGCACCTCATTGTGTGGAAAAATAGCCAAAGGTAGTTCTTAGAACCTTATAGCAATAGGTAAGGGACATATACATCTTTTTCAGAGCAGATGATGCATATTGATTTATTTCTCTGAATGACAGTCAAGGATTAACAAGACTGTTGCTTATAAAATGGTGTTAATTTGAAGCTATGCTGAAAGAATTAGAGTTATGGAGAACTGACACTTAAACCGTAGGTAGTATAAAGGGTTAATCTCTCACCCAGGAGTAGAGCTGGATGAAGTCCTCAGGAAGGGACAACCCTGTCTGTGTGCTACATTTAATGAGCACTTGGAAAAACTGGAGCTTTCCTAGTTCCGCTACTAATATAGGTAAAGGTAAGGTAAAATTGTGCCGTCAAGTCAGTGTTGACTCCTGGAGACCACAGAGCCATGTGGTTGTCTTTGGTAGAATACAGGAGGGGTTTACCATTGCCATCTCCTGCACAGTATGAGGTGATGCCTTTCAGCATCTTCCTATATTGCTGCTGCCTGATACATGTGTTTCCCATTGTCATACTCCCTCTCACTTTCTGGGACATGTGTTTAGAAAATTCAGACCTGATGTTTCCCATAGTCTGGGAAACATACCAGCAGGGATTCAAGCCACCAACCTCTTGCTCCCTAGGCAAGTTACTTCCCTGCTGTACCATTAGGTGGCTTACTAATTTAGGGGCTCTATTTAATATTAAAAGTTTCTTTCACCATACTGGTAGGAAGAATAATCCTTTCTCATCTACAGTACACAGTCACTAGATGAGAAAGCTGAGCTATCAGCCAACAGATAAGACTAAGCCATTCTCGGAGCACATGTGAAAATAGCTTGAGGGCCAGCTTCAAATGTCTGTAATGAACATAAGCTGAAACATCATTCTCTGGCACAAACCAGCTGGGTGGACTGCGGTCTTGCTCATTATGATTTATTGAGTTAGTGGTTTGATGCATTATGCAAGGCTCTGGAATGCTCCCAGGGTGAACTGACCACAAAGGACCTCATTAACAATAGCCACTATGCTGTTGTTCAGTGACAATTTACTACACATTTTGGGATAAGCACAAACAGCTCAGACATCCTGCTCAAAAACATGTAGGGAGTGTTTACAGTCTAGTAGTATATACAGATTAAACAGTGTCTCTTTAAGTGGCCAAGAAAACGCCTAGTAAGAATGGTCAAAGTCTTTAATGCTATAGGCTGACATATTGAGTAGGGATGGGTCCGGACCGGTCCGGAGGCCATTGTAAAGGCCTCCGGACCGTCTGGACCGGTTCGGACCTGGCCGGTTCGGTCCGGGTGGAGGGGGTTCCTTTAAGGGCGGGGAGGGTTTACTTACCCCTCCTGCCACTTGTCCCCCTCCAGCACTCGTATTTATTGTAAGAATTGGGGCAGCAGGATACCTTCCTGCCACCCCTTGCCCCTCCGCAATGCAAAAGGCTCCGGCAAGCCTTTTGCACATGTGCACGTCGCGCGTGAGCTTCACGTCTCCCCGACGCTGGAGGCCTGGTCTACCTGGCCTTGTCCCGGCGGGTAGACTGGGCCTCCGGCCACCGGAGGCCCAGTCTACCTGCCGGCAGGGGCTGAGGCCGGGTAGACCGGGCCTCCAGCATCAGGGAGATGTGAAGCTCGTGCGCGACGTGCGCAAAAGGCTTGCCGGAGCCTTTTGCATTGCGGAGGGGCAAGGGGCGGCAGAGAGGTATCCTGCCACCCCAATTCTTACAATAAATACGAGTGCTGGAGGGGGACAAGTGGTGGGAGGGATAAGTAAACTCTCCCCGCCCTTAAAGGAACCCACCCCGCAGTGCCGGACCGCAGCTGTGCGGTTCCGTGCGCACGCCTAATACTGAGCAGAGAACTGTAGCTCAAACATAGAGGCACATGTGCTTCTGCAAGGCACTCTAAAGCACACTCATGCTGCTGCAGAGGTGGGGCTGCTCTGTGCCTACTAAGCATTGCATACTTGCAGTTGTGACACTACTTACATTGGGAATGATTGGAGTAGCAACAATTAATAGGCATGGAGCAGCCCTGTCTCCACAGTAGTGTAAGTGTGCTTTAGTGTGCCCTGAAGCCATGCACACATCTCTCTTTAAACTACAGGTCTCTGTGCCATTCTTACCAGCAAAAAGGCTGTCTTCAACGGCTTAACTTGTGTAAACAAACTTATAACCTGATTATTATTGTTAAGCAAAATTTAACGATATAGAACAATATATGTGGTTCTCTCATTGAACATATGTCATTTCCAAATGTGTGCCATGGGATGTTTGCTGATGTATCAAAACCCATACTCCCTCTCACTTTCTGGGACATGTGTTTAGAAAATTCAGACCTGATGTATACTACACCCCTCTACAGAAAACTGCCACCTTGAAAGCTTAATTTCCAATTATCTTTCAGAAAATGCCTTTTTTTTTCCCCAGTGGAGGGGCAGGCCTCTGGAAAGCAAGCAGCCACCAGTGTCCTATTTTGTGTTTCAGGTCCCCACCTCCATTTCTTTTCACAGTACTCATGTCAGCCAGGAACATTCTAAGGGCATCTACGAAAATGCAACATTAGCACCAAACCACAGTTAAAAATACAGCTGCCAGTAATGGAAAACAAACAAAAAACCCCACATAAAATGAACATCAGTCATCAAGACAAATCTCAGTATTATCAGGATACTACACAGTCCCTGTTGTGAAGAACAAATTAGAAATTAAATACAAACCAAGACACTCTGCAAAATTTAAACACTTCTGACGTTATTGTACTGGCAAGTGGGGCTATTCATGTGAGCAGCCATACCCGGGCTCCTCTTGTGGAGCACTGGGATTGGTTGCAATCCTGACTGGCACTGCCCCAATGGGTAGCCCAATATTCTCCCTCCCCCCAGGTTTGTACTGTGGTTTTACCTATCATAGAGGCTGTGAAAGGAGTGTCCCGGCCTTTAGCATATCCTTAATGCACAGTGCTGCTTGCATGGTGCATTATGGGATATCAGGAAGCCAGGTGTTCTTTCTCTAGTCTGAGAATCGGTGCACCACTCGCTAAAGGGCCGATTGTGTGTCTGCATGAGCAACGGCACCTGTAGACAACCAACAGTCATATGGGTGGAAAGTAGGTAGGATTCTACCTGCCCTCCCAGCCCTCTCCAACCTCAGTATCATGGTCATATGAACAACTTTTGTGTATGTTCTGTGTGGAGAGTGTTGGCTTAAAAAGTGTCAGGATACTTTAATAATTTTTTTCCATAATAAGTTTCTCATTTTCATACATTCTTTCACCCAGTTAATCTTCTTGCTCTTTTTTGGCAGTACCATTGCTGCTGCCCTCCATTTTTCTAGCACCAAAGTGGGGGCACTTTTCCTCAAGTACCCTTTGTGAGGTGTCACCCTATTTCAGGTTACCTTTGTTGCCACAACTCACATCTGATTAGGCAGGATCAGAGACAAAACACTCACTCGGCATCCCTCTTCTGGTTTGTGTAATAGTGTAGGAGGTCTCTCTTCAGATGATGTGGAAGAGGAAATAAAACTTATGTAAACTAAATAACAGTGTTTTATTGTTTAGCAAGAGTTCTTTAAGCATGGTGGTTACAGGTTCTAGAAGTTCATAATAGTAGTGGTTTCAAAGTGAACACAGGTTAACAGTCTTTCTGTTAAACAGACTCTGAGGCTCAGGTGCCTTGCTTGATTTCAGAGTTTCTACTCAGCCACCCTCACAGGGACTCTTGGATCTACCCCGGAAGAGGCCTTGGCATTCCAGTAGCAAAAAGATACATCCCTGCCTCCAACTAAGCCCTACTTCTCTCTTTACCAGATACATCTCCCCTGTTCAGAACCTGTCTCTCTCCAAGCCTCCAGCTCATCTTCTTCCCTCTTCACCATCTGAACAGTCCTTCAGCTAACCAACTGATTTCTAACTGTAATCTCTCTCACACTCTAAGGCTTTCCGCATGGGATGTGTGGAGAGCCTATCCGGGCTCTGCAGGATCAGCTACCCACACAATTACTGGCTCTAGCATGAGTGCGTGGGGCATCCTGGGGAGAGGCCTCGAGGCTGGGAGGCTTGTTCTAGCCTACTGTAGGGGGTCTCCTCATGAGTTGCTGTGCCATGGAGCTGTGCCGCAGCATCTCACAATCAGGTAAATGGGGTTAGCAGAGCGTGTGTTCCACTAACCTTGTTTAAGGGGAGGGGTATTTTGGAGGCTGGCTGCCCGGAGCCACACGGCTCCCATTGCAGCATGTGACCAGGAGAAACTGGGCTAGGCTCCCTTAGTCCTATTTTTCCTGGTCGTGGGAATAGCCTCTCTATCTGCCCATCTACTTCTGCATTCCAAGTAGGATTTCTTTGTCACTACTACTGGGGTCTCTCTACCGCAGCTACTGTCACTCGGTCTCCTGCACAGACTTACACATTGCTACAAACAAATTCCAAAACACATATAATGTAAACAAATTTAGCAATCCATACTAAAACATGCAAAAGGTCATAATGTAGAGCCACAGAGAAGACGCTTCACCTGTCCTCTTGACCCTTGCCCAACATCGTTTGTTCGATCTGGCAGGGAGGTTGTTGGAGATGGTCTTGTTAAGATATGTAATGCTTCTCTGAGGGAGGGCAGAATGCCTCCTTGTCTCAAGGAGGCAATTATTAGACCACTTTTGAAGAAACCTTCATTGGATTTCTCAGAATTAGGCAATTATAGGCCAGCTTCCCGTGGCTGGGAAAGGTGATTGAGCTGGTGGCAACTCAGCTCCAGGCTGTCTTGGAGGAAGCAAATTATCTGGACCCATTTCAAACTGGCTTTTGGGCAGGCCATGGGGTTGAGACAGCCTTGGTCATCCTGTTGGATGATCTCAAATTAGAAATTAACAGAAGGAGTGTGGCTCTGTTGATCCTTTTGGACCTCTCAGTGGGTTTCAATACCATCGACCATGGTATCCTTCTGGGAAGCCTGAAGGAGTTGGGAGTGGGAGGTGCAGCTTTGCAATGGTTCTGCTTTTACCTCTTGGTTAGGTTCCAAATGATGTCACTTGGAGACTCTTGCTTTTCAAAACAAGAGCTCCAGTATGGAGTCCCACAAGGCTTTTTAACATGTATATGAAACCGCTGGGAGAGATCATCAGGGGATTTGATGCAGGGTGTTGTCAATATGCTGACAACACCCAAATCTATTTCTCCATGTCAACCTCATCAGGAAATGGCCTAACTTCTCTAAATGCCTGCAAGGAGGCAGTAATGGGCTGGATGGGAGAACAAACTGAGGCTGAATCCAAGCAAGATGGAGACACTCATTGTGGGAGGTCAAGACTTAACAAGTGGTTTAGATCTACCTGTTCTGAATGGGGTTGCACTCCCCCAGAAAGAGCAGGTATGTAGTCTGGGAGGCTGAGGCAGTGGCAAGGAGTGATTTTTATTAACTTTGGCTGATTCACCAGTGATGTTCATTTCTGGAAATAAACAACCTTAAAACAGTGGTGCATATGCTGGTAACATCCAGACTCAACTACTGCAATGCGCTCTACATCAGGCTGCCTTTGTACATAGTTCGGAAATTGCAGTTAGTACAGAATGCAGCAGCCAAGTCGGTCTCTAGGGTTGCCGGAAAGATCATATTACATCAATTTTAAAAGAACTACACTGACTGCCAGTAAGTATCTGGGAGAAATAGGAAGTGCTGGTCATTACCTATAAAGCCCTAAACGGCTTGGGTCCAAGGTATTTAAAAGAACGCCTTCTTCTTCATCAACCCTACTGCCTATTAAGATCATCTGATGAGGCCTGGTTGCGGTTGCCACTGGCTTGGTTGATGGCAACTCAAAACTGGGCCTTTTCTAGAGTTGCCATGGAACTTTGGAATGTGCTTCCTAATGAAATTAGTTTCCCATTTCTCTGAATGTTTTTAAGAAGGCCATGCAAACATACCTGTTTAGCCAGGCTTTTAGTCTATAGGTTTAAAACTTCGGGTTTTAGTTTTATTTGTATTTTTAAATTGTTTTGTATCAATGTTTTAATGGTTTTTAAATTGTGAACTGCCCAGGGACCTTTTTGTATGGGGAGGTATAGAAATGTAAGAAACAAATAGTAATAGTAATAGTAACAGTAATAGTAATAGTAATAGTAATAGTAATAATTCTATATTCTGCGACGATATCTATAACAACAGCAACAACATTGACAATAAAATTCTGGTATCCCAGGTCCTTGGGAAGGACTCGATGTCTGGATAAAACAAACCAGTCAATAACACCTGTCTGTGTAAAATAATGAAAATAATTAATAATAATGGCACAAAAGACCAGCTGCTGATTGACAAAATGATTTTAGAAAATTGCAAGAGAAGAAAAACCATGTTGCATGGATTGACTACAAGAAAGCCTTCAATTCATTGCATCACACATGGATACTAAAATGTTTAGAAACAACTGGTGTCAGCAAAAACATTCAGATATTTATTAAAAAAAGCAATGAGCATGTGGAGTACACAGTTAACAATCAATGGCGAGACAGTTGGACAGGTTAGCATTAGAAGAGGCATTTTCCAAGGGGACTCACTATCCCCTCTGTTGTTCGTAATCGCCATGACCCCACTTTCACAAATACTAAACAAAACAGGCCTTGGATACCAAACATCTAAAACATCAAGTAAAATCAACAGGCACTAAGAACAAATGCAATAAGAGCCAAAGTTGAAAAATCCACCACAAACAGCAAGTGCTGCCTTTGTAAAGAAGGAGATGAAACCGTGGACCACCTAATCAGCTGTTGTAAAAAGATCGCACAGACTGACTACAAACAAAGGCATGACAAAGTAGCAGGGATGATACACTGGAACATCTGCAAAAAATACAAGCTACCTGTAGCCAAGAATTGGTGGGACCATAACATTGAAAAAGTTAAAGAAAATGAAGATGTAAAAATATTATGGGACTTCCGACTACAAACAGACAAACATCTGCCACACAATACACCAGATATAACTGTAGTTGAGAAGAAAGAAAAACAAGTCAAAATAATCAACATTCTGCTATCAGGTGATAGCAGAATAGAAGAAAAAGAAATTTAAAAAATCACCAAATACAAAGATCTACAAATTGAAATTGAAAGGCTGTGGCAGAAAAAGACCAAAATAATCCCAGTGGTAATTGGCGCCCTGGGTGCAGTTCCAAAAGACCTTGAAGAGCACCTCAACACCATAGGGGCTACAGAAATCACCATCAGCCAGTTACAAAAAGCAGCTTTACTGGCAACAGCCTATATTCTGTGACGATATCTATAACAATTGACAATAAAATTCTGGCATCCCAGGTCCTTGGGAAGGACTCGATGTCTGGATAAAACAAACCAGTCAATAGCACCTGTCTGACTGTGTAAACAAGAAATAATAATAAATAAGGCTCAGATTATCTGAAAAGTGCTGAGAAGTACTTCGTGCCCATCATTTTTGATGGGCAGTATAGCTACTATTGTCCATAAAGTACAAAGGAATATACATGACACACATTTTTTTAAAAAAATCTCTTGAGTTTTCAGAATCAGTTCAGGGTGGATTTACAACACAGGAAGGAAAGCACACATACTGAACAGCAGGTAAGGAGACCTCAAAGATGTACTAGAATGTTTTGGCCCAGTGTGTTTCAAGTGAATGCCCCCTTCAGACATAACATGGAACTGCAGGTCCAACGGCCCCTCTCCTCCACCCGCTTTTGAATGCGCAGGAGAACTACCTCTCTTCAGTCAGGGAGACTGCAGAAAGATGGGGAAGCAGGCTGTGCTGGCTTCCTTCTTGACAGAAGGACAGCCTGCACAGCCAATCACACTGGAGTGAGTGAATGAGTGAGCTTCCTCCTTCAACTCCAGCTCTGTGGGGCCAAAACTGCAGTGCCAGCATTCAGATGTAACACTGGCACAGCAGAACACTGGTTCAAAGTGGAGTTTGGAGAGGGAAACTGCAGGTCCCTTCTTGCCTTCAACTCCGGTTTCCCAAATCCAGACATGCGTCCAAGGAATCCGGAGGTGAAGGAACCTCTGGTTCCCGTTATGTTTGAATTTGGCAAATACTAATATTTGCCAAACTAATAATGAAAACCAGCTTTATCTTTGAGTTTACTTCTCCTGACCTATTTGAACCGCACTATATTTGCTGAGCAGAGCAAACCTCATCAGATTTGCAGAGGCCATGGCTCATAATCAACATACATGTTGACCCCTTCCATTATAGATTTCTTCACTGTTAGTTGATTGGAAATTGTGGAGAATGAGATTGTGTGAAATTGTAAGTGTATTCTCAGGGCCTATACACATGATGTGCATTGTTTGCCAAAATGTAAATTTAGCCAATCCTTACTGTAGCTAAACACATGGTAAATCAGCCGTTTGAAGCCCTCACCATGTGTTCAGATCTTCCGCCAGCCCATTGACTGGTCAAAGGCTGACAAACCATCTGGATAGATATTGAAATTTTCATATTAGTGCCTTGCTGTATGCCCAGCTGAAAAAAGAATAAACTCATCATCTTAATATGCTGTTTCATCAACAAAGTCCGAGGTTCCATAATTGATCCTTTGTTGCATTCTCCATATTTGTACTACTGATATCTCTGGTGTGGTACACATGGCTCACTCTGTCTCCATGTGACATATGATAATCTAGATTATGATAATTTACCTATCAAGCATTAACATGTGGTGAATCCTGCCTGAGGGACATGAATTGGACACATAATTGCAAGCAGTTTCTGTGCCATTTTCATTCTTGTTATAGTACAGTATCCAGAATCATTCTTTGCTTTCTAGGCCAGTTCATCTTTATTTTTATTTATCTTTCCTCCAGTGAGGAGGAGGAGTAGTGATTGGGTCTTGCTAGTGCAGGCAGGGCATGCATGAGCCAAGCAAGGAAGTGGGTCAGAGAGCAGTCCTGTGAGCCTTACTTCAAGGAGCAGGCTAGCAGCAGTCACTTGCAAAGATGGACATTATTTACCCTAAACACACTGGCATGAAGTATGATCTAGGTGCCAGAAATGGCACCATTCAACTTCCCAACCAGTAGTTTTTCACACATTCCAATCTGGAGTGCATAGACAACTGAAGGTCTCCAGGAGGGTCTAACTCTCAGAGACATCTGAACAGAGTTATGCCTTGCTCTTGTAGGGTAGTCTTCAAAGCAAACCGAAGAGAGCAGAGATGAGATCACAAGAGTAACAACTGGAAATCCTGACTGGATTTCAGGTCCTTCCATCTTCTTCCAGGTTGGGGAATGTACAGCTGACAAGTTACAGTGATGTCCTGAAACTGGCTGCCATCCTGACTATATTTACTCAAGGCAGTCATATTGAAATTAAAAGTACAAGTTAGGCATGTCTATGTCAGCCACTTAGTCTATTGTCCTCATGGTATAAATGATAAACCTGGGGGAAAAATATGGTAGCATATTGCAGTGTTTGAAACCTGGAAATACCAGGCAAATTTGAAAAAGGCAGCATTTAAAAAAACTCTTCTGTGGTGAATTATGAAAATGTTAATAATACCAATTTTCAAACAACCCTGTGTTTACTTCACCCTTTGAGTAATCATATATTAACATGGAGTCAATTGTCCTGCTTCACAGTTTTACATGCTGTTGCTTTTATTCAGAAGAAAAGATTCCCTAGAAGGGTCTTAGGGTCAGGAACCAATTATTGGTCAGTACCACACTTACAAAGCACTGCATTGTAACTCACCCTATGCTCCCATTTGACTAAATGAGTGAATAAAACATGATGATCAAACCAAACGTTTTCAAATGATAAAGACAATCTTGTAGCATTTGCTTTGTTTTCTGTGCTTGTTCTCATTTCCATGAAAAGAATAATTTCATTTCAAAGGCCTTGTGATCACTTAGACGCTGAAGCAAGAGCTCACATGTTGATCTGCTGTGCTGATGCCACAGTTGTGATACAATGTGAATCTTTTTGTTCTCATTTTAGTCATTATCTATCTTGTAGAGATTTTGTTAAATAAACAAACAAGCAAGTATAAATAAGATACAGTTCATATGCTTACTAGAAGCAGCTTGGGAGCCACTGCAGTAGAGTTGTCGGGTTGCAACCTGAAGAGCCCAACTTGATGCAGCAGGAGATTCTGTGAGGTTGTTTGCACAACTGAAAACTGGGTAGGACAAATGGCCTGCCCAGGTTTGGGAGCTGTGCACACTCCCAGTTTTTGGTAGTGTGGGAACAAACAGCTAAGTAAGAGGAGGGAGAAGTGACTGTGTGGGAGACAGGAGTTGGTTAGGACAGTTTTTACTCCCATTGTGGTCAACAGCTGGGTAGCATGACACTGTCCTACCCAGCTCCTGTCTCCCACACAGACACTTCTCCCTCCTCCTCCTAGCTATTTAAAATTGGGAACATGGACAGCTCTCAAACCTGGGTAGGACACATGTCCTCCCCAGTTTTCAGTTGTGTGAACAGCCTCTGTAGCTGCCCCAGCTACTATTATGGACATTTATATACCGCTTTTCAATAAAAGTTCTTGACACAGTCTACACAGAAAAACAAAGAAGTAAATGAGATCGTTCCCTGTCCCCAAAGGGCTCACAATATAAAAAGAAACATATGGTAGACACCAGCAACAACCACTAGTGGGATTCTGTGCTGGGGTTGGATACTCATAGGAACATAGGAAGCTGCCATATGCTGAGTCAGACCATTGGTCCATCTAGCTCAGTGTTGGCTACACAGACTGGCAGCAGCTTCTCTAAGGTTGTAGGCAGGGGTTTCTCTCAGCACTATCTTGGAGGTTCCAAGGAGAGAATTTGGAACCTTCTGCATGCAAGCATGCAGGTACTCTTCCCAGAGCAGCCCCATGCCCTGCAGGGAATATCTTACAGTGCTCACACATGTAGTCTCCCTTTCAAATACAAACCAAAGTATACCTGGCTTAGCAAAGGGGACGATTCATACTTGCTACCACAAGACGAGCACTCCTCTGTTCTTGACCAGCTCTCCTCTCCTTTTTTAACCACCAAAGTTTTCAAGATAATGTTTTGTGGGCCTTTACTTCCCTCCATTGTGAAAACTTTCCATTTATTCCTACTCTGTTTCCTGTCCCTCAACCAGTAACCAATCCACACATGAACCTGTCCCCTTATTTCATGACTGCTAAGTTTACTCAACAGCCTTTGGTGGGGAACTTTATCAAAAGCCTTTTGGAATTTCAAGCATACTATGTCAACCGGATCACGCTTATGGCATGTTGTCCGAAACCAACTTCTGTCTTTCTGTCCTATACCCAGTCTGCATATTCCACTTCCAATCTCTGTTCTTCCTTACACTCACACACACTTCCTAGCTCAGCCGCTTTCATCAGACTGGCTGTTATTGGCTGCCGAGGCTGTCCTTCAGTAAAGAAGGAAGCCAAGTCAGCCAGTTTCCCCACAGCGGGGATATGCCAACATTGGTTGCCTCATCTGAACCCAGCATTTTCCTACTTTGTTCCAAACCTAACATCTGCAACCAAGATTTGAAGTTGCTTGCAGATATGTGATATGCTGACATTGGTAAGTTAGGATGACACGATTAGTGTTGGCATATCCCGCACCACCAAAACTCAGGCTTGCCACTGAACTCCAGGAATCAGCAGTTCACTTATAAGAACTAGAAACTCTCCCATGAAGGATACTCCAGGATGATCTTTCAATCATTAGCTATTTTCATGGTCTTTTGCCAGCAAACCTTTCTGGACTATCATTAATAATTAGATTTTTACATTCATTGTAACTCCCATTGTGGCTAGGGATGATGGGAATTGTAGTCCAACAACATCTGTGGACTCAAGGTTGGGAATCCCTCCCCTAGAGGCTACACCATAAGAGCTAAACCGTATCAGGATGGATTCAAATAATTTCTTGTACTTTCACAGTGACTTTTATAGCTACCATATGGTAAGATCTCAGTGAAACTAGGCTGTCTATAAAGCAGTGTTCTTCATCATAAGGCCCAGTGGCAGTCTCCATCAACCCAAAGTGTGCTGCCCTCACTAATTGTTTATTAGGCCTATGTGAAGCTTTGGCCAAAGCGGAATACTCTGCACAGGCCCCCTGGGAGGGGTGTAGCCAACATTGGGTGACCAGGTTCAAAGAACCCTGGCCACCGCCCCTCAGGGGCCGCGCCTCATGGCCCCAACACCCCCCTCCCCACGTCTGACAGATGCAGAGTGGGTTGGTTTAGCTCCCGAGTGGGGCTGGGCGGCCCTGTTCAGGAGTTAAATGGCCATCACTGTGTTCACAGTATGGCCAGGAATGGATTTTCCCTGCCTTAAAGGCACGGAAAAGCCGCTCCTGGTTGCACTGTGAACGCAGTGCTTTCCTGTATCTAACTTCCAAATGGGGCCATGCAGCCCAGTTTGGGAACCAGACCACTCCCCTGTGTCTGATATTAGACATGGGGGTGTGGCTAACCCCCGCATCTGACTTCAGGCATAGGGGGCGGGGTGAGTGGGGCCGTGGCAGTGGCTGGACACGGGTCGCCACTGGTCTGGAGGTGACTGTTCCCACTGTGACACGGGTCGCCACTGGTCTGGAGGTGACTGTTCCCACTGTGCAGTACTGCATTTTGCCCAGTGCCAGTGGGACTCCTTTAAAGAGGCCTTAGGCCCCTGCACTATCTTAGAAGGGATGCACAGAGTGCTGAGAAATTCAGCCCTCCCCAGTGCTTCCCCGCTAGAGCTTTTAAGAATGAGCTTTGTCTCTTTTAAAGGGTCCTCCGAAGCACAAAAGAAAAGTGCTGTACTTTTTGTAAGTCAACACAGTGGGAAACAGCTCTTACATTTAAGGGTTGTTGGGTTTTTTGCCAAAGTGGCCCCCACTTGAAAAACAGTGAAGATCATTGCTATAAAGGATCAACATGGGTGGACTCTGAACTAGGGTCAACCTGTTCACTAGGTGAACTAGGTACCTAGGGTGCCAAGTGGGGAGGGGCACCGACAGCCCTGGTCATGTGTTGCCCCCACGGGCGGGTGACCAAGCAGGTGTTCGCCATCCCTATTGCCTGCCCAGCCACCCACTTACTCTCCTTGCCACCTCTGCCTGCCACTTCTGGTTGCTTCTGGGTAGCCAGCCTGCTGCACTGCGTTAGAATTGCATTGCTGCATTGCACGGCATCATCATATGCTGCAGTAGGCGGAGAGTGCCAGCTCACTTGATCTCACCATCTCTGGCTGCTGCTCCTGCTGTAGTGCATTATAAGCACATCATCACATTGCATGGAGACGCCACGGTAACAAACCGTGGCAGGCCAGTGGCAGAAATGGTGGGGAGAGCAAGTATCTAGGCAAGCAGGTGATGGCGACTGTCTGTCTGCCCAACAGGAGGCACCCACCTCCGTGAGCAAAGGGATGCCTGCTTCACTTGGGGTGCCACCAACACTTGGGCTTGCTTGCTCTGGTCAATGCACTTGGAACAAGCTGCAAAAATGTAACTTACCCAAAGCGGAATGGTGATGGAATCCTTGATATTTGAATGTCTTCAGTCTGGTTCTCCTGGGATCCCATTATAAAATTATTGCAAAAGTTGCCACGGGGGAAAAACTTGTTATCTGAACCCACCCCTAATTACACCATTTCTGCTTCACAGGGCTTAATAATAAGATTGCTCCTCTGTTCACCAAGCAACGTTTTCCCTCTGCATCTCTAGAAGTATACACAAGCTGTGTACTTTTTTTAAAAAAACCCAAAAACTCTTTAAAATGCTTGGCTGGTTTCCTTTAAGTCACATTTAACCTTCACAATGCTCATTTTCATTTTTAAACAAAAAACAAAACACAACACAAATGGTCTCACAGCAGTATCCATCAAAGTCATTATTTTTTGTTTCCCAGCCTCTTCTACTTTATTCCCCTATAACTGAATCTTTCATTAAATCAAATTCTTCATTTTTAAGTAATTTGCATTAGGGCAGTACAGCTTCCAGCCTTTATTTTGATCATTTATCTGATAGCTTAAGGGAGATGTCACTTAATAATTCAATCACTTGCACAGGAGGTTACTATGTAGCTAATAAGAAGTAGAATTAAAAGTCTCAATGAAAAATGGGAGGGAAAAGTACATAATTAGATGTGAAAGCAGGATATATATTAAGATTGGACATGTATGTGTATGAAAATAATTTAGTATTAATGATTTGAACGATAAAAGATAACAGATTTCTTGAAGCCATAGAAACAGTATTTCTTTGGTGTATGGTAGCATCTTATTTAGTGGTTGAAAAACATACTTCATAAAATGAATAATTATTTTCTAGGTTAATCAGGTGAAAATTGCCTTGGATCACTTCCTCAATTAAGTTCTTCCTATATGAAGTCAATCCCAATATAGGAAAACAAGGATATTGTACTATATAATGGTGTTCTGCCTCAGTGAAACCACGAGGTCATGCACACAAAAACTGTGTTCTACCCAGGTTTGGGAGCTGTGTATGGTTGTGTGGAAGAAGCAAGGTAGGGGGGAAACCTGGGTAGAAGTGTTGGTGTGAAAGCAAGGCAGGAGGAAAAGCTACCCATGTTTTCTGCCTACCTTGCTTCCACACAAGCACTTCTACTCAGGTCTTCCTCCTACCTTGCTTCTTCCACACAACCAAAAACTGGGAGCACACACAGCTCCCAAACCTGGGTAGAACACAGTGAGGCTGCTCTCACGAGCAGCATAGCCCAGGCTAGGGAAGCCTAGCCTGGGCTAGGGTGCTCATGTGGAGCACCGGGATCTGCACAGGTCCTGGCATCCCCACCCAACCTAACCCCGCTCCCAAGCCGAGGTGCTTCCTTAACCCAGCTGCTTGGCCCATGTGTTACTTCAGGCTTCACGGAGCCTGAGGAGACAAAAAAGGGGGCTCCTAGAGCACCTATATGATGGGGGGTCCCGTCAATGCACCATGCTCATGGCATCGTCCCAGCCTCCCGACCTCCACCCTGCATGGTACAGATCTGCACTTCCAGCAGGCTTCTTATCATAAGAACATAAGAACAGCCCTGCTGGATCAGGCCCAAGGCCCATCTAGTCCAGCATCCTGTTTCGCACAGTGGCCCACCAGATGCCATTGGGAGCCTACAGTCAGGAGCTGAGGGCATGCCCTCTCACCTGCCATTACTCCCCTGCAACTGGTACTCAGAGGCACCCTGCCCTTGAGGCAGGAGGTGGCCTACAGCCCTCCGACTAGTAGCCATTGATAGACCTCTGCTCCATGAAGTCATCCAAACCCCTCTTAAAGCCATCCAGGTTGTTGGCTGTCACCACATCCTGAGGCAGAGCGTTCCACAAGTGGATCACGCGTTGTGTGAAAAAGTACTTCCGTTTGTTGGTCCTAGACCTTCTGGCAATCAATTTCATGGAGTGACCCCTGGTTCTAGTGTTGTGTGAGAGGGAAAAGAATCTCTCTCTCTCCACTTTCTCCACACGATGCATGATTTTATAGACCTCTATCATGTCTCCCCGCAGTCGTCTTTTTTCTAAACTAAAAAGCCCCAGGTGTTGTAGTCTTGCCTCATAGGAAAGGTGCTCTAGTCCCCTGATCATCTTGGTTGCCCTTTTCTGTACCTTCTCCAGTTCAACAATGTCCTTTTTAAGATGTGGTGACCAGAACTGTACACAGTACTCTAAGTGTGGTCTCACCATAGTTTTGTATAAGGGCATTATAATGTTAGCCGTTTTATTTTCAATCCCCTTCCTAATGATCCCTAGCATGGTATTTGCCTTTTTCAGAGCTGCCACACATTGAGTCGACACTTTCAACGAGCTGTCAACCACAACCCCAAGATCCCTCTCCTGGTCCGTCACCGACAGCTCGGATCCCATCAGCATATACTTGAAGTTGGGGTTTTTCGTCCCAATGTGCATCACTTTACACTTGCTAACATTGAACTGCATTTGCCATTTTGTCGCCCACTCCCCCAGTTTGGAGAGATCCTTTTGGAGCTGCTCACAATCCGTTTGAGATTTCACTACCCGGAAGAGTTTGGTATCATCTGCAAATTTGGCCACGTCACTGCTTACCCCTGCTTCTAGATCATTTATGAATACATTCCCAGTACAGATCCCTGGGGGACCCCACTTCTTACTTTCCTCCATTGTGAAAACTCTCCATTTATACCTACCCTCTGTTTCCTGTCTTTCAACCAGTTAGCAATCCACACATGTTCTTGTCCCTTTATCCCATGACAGCTAAGTTTCCTCAGGAGCCTTTGATGAGGAACTTTGTCAAAAGCTTTTTGGAAGTCCAGGTAAACTATGTCAACTGGATCACCTTGATCCACACACTTGTTGACACTCTCAAAGAAGTCCAAAAGTTTGGTGAGGCAAGATTTACCTTTGCGGAAGTCATGCTGGCTCACTCCGAGCAGGGCCTGTTCTTCTAGGTGCTTTACAATTTTATCCTTGAGGATGCTTTCCATCAATTTGCCTGAAACGGACATTAAGTTAACCAGCCTGTAATTTCCCGGATCACCCCCAGATCCCTTTTTGAAAATTGGTGTTACATTTGCCACTCTCCAGTCCTCTGGTACAGAGCCCGATTTCAGGGATAAGTTAAATATTTTAGCAAGAAGGTCGGCAATTTCACATTTGAGTTCTTTGAGGACTCTTGGATGGATGTCATCCGGCCCTGGTGATTTGTTAGCTTTCAGTTTTTCCAGACAATTTAGAACATCATCCCTTGTCACTTTTATCTGACTCAGCTCTCTAGCCTCCATCCCTAAAAAGCCTGGTTCAGGAACAGGTATATGCTCAGTAGTATCCTTTGCCGTGAGGACAGATGCAAAGAACTCATTCAGTTTCTCTGCAACCTCCATATCCTCCTTAATAATCCCTTTCACTCCCTCGTTGTCTAATGGCCCAACCACCTCCCTGGCAGGTTTCCTGCTTCTGATGTACTTAAAGAAGTTTTTGTTATTCCCCTTGATACTTTTGGCTAAATGTTCTTCAAACTCTCTTTTTGCCTCCCTTATTGTCACCTTGCATTTCTTTTGCCAGAGTTTGTGTTCCTTTTTGTTCTCTTCGTTTGGACAGGCCTTCCAATTTCGGAAGGAAGTCTTCTTCACTTTTATGGCTTCCTTGACGGTACCCGTTAGCCATGCTGGCATCCTCCTGGACTTAGTGGTACCTTTCCTCCTTTTGGGTATACAATCTAACTGGGCTTCTAGTATTGTGGTTTTGAGTAAACTCCATGCACTCTGGAGCGAAGTGACTCTCCTGATTTTCCCCCTCAGCTTTTTTTTTCACCATACTCCTCATTTTGGAGAAGTTCCCTCTTCTGAAATTCAAAATGTCTGTGTTAGACATCCTTGGTGATTCTCTCCCCGCATGTATGCTGAATTTGATGGCACTGTGGTCACTGTTCCCTAAAGGGTCGATGACACTGACATCACGCACCAGGTCCTGGGTGTCACTCAGAATTAGATCTAAGGTCGCCTTCTCTCTGGTTGGTTCCATGACCAACTGTTCTAGGGCACAGTTATTTAGCGTATCTAGAAATTTGACCTCTTTGTCCTGACTTGAATGTGAATTTACCCGTCTATGTGTGGGTAGTTGAAATCACCCATTATTACAGCCCTGCCTCTCCTTGATGCCTCCCTGATTTCCTCCTGCAACTCCCAGTCACTGTCATCATTTTGATCCGGAGGGCGATAGCACGTCCCCAGTAGCACGTTTCCTTTCTGACCTTGTATAGTCACCCACAGGGTTTCTGTAGAGGACTCCAGTCCACTTAGGTTTTCTAGCTTATTAGATTCTATCCCTTCTTTAACATACAGTGCTACCCCTCCTCCAAGGCGCCCCTCCCTGTCCTTTCTGTAGAGTTTATACCCAGGGATAACAGTGTCCCACTGGTTCTCACTGTTCCACCATGTTTCTGTTATGCCCACTATGTCTGTTTCTGCATTAGCAACCAAGCACTCCAGCTCACCCATCTTGGTTCAGAGGCTTCTGGCATTGGCATACAAGCCCCTATACGCTGAATCTCTCCCCTGATGTATGCTACTCTTTTGACTCTTTGACCTGCTGGCACAGGCTCCCATCTGCTCTTTATGCGGTTTTGCTCCATCCCCTTCTGTTTTATTTTCATTCTTTGCAGCCTCACACTTTAAAGGATGGCTTTTGCCAAACGGGATACTGCCCAGCTCCCATCGGTTGTTCCCCAAATGTCATTTTAAAAGATGCTCTGCAACCTTTTTGATTTTAAGCGCCAGTAGTCTGGTTCCATCTTGGTTCAAGTGCAGCCCGTCCCTTTTGTACAGGCCTTGCTTGCCCCAAAATGTGTCCCAGTGCCTAACAAATCTAAACCCCTCCTCCCGGCACCACTGTCTCATCCACGCATTGAAACCCCTCAGCTCTGCTTGTCTCACTGTACTTGCGCGTGGAACAGGTAGCATTTCTGAGAATGCTACCTTGGGGGTCCAGGACTTCAAAATGCTACCTATCAGCCTAAATTTGGCTTCCAGGACCTCCCGACTGCATTTCCCCACATCGCTGGTGCCGACATGCACCACGACAGCTGTCTCCTCCCCAGCACTGCCTAGGAGCCTGTCTAGATGCTGCGTAATGTCTGCAACCTTCGCACCAGGCAGGCAAGTCACCGTGCGGTCAACACGCGGGTCACAAACCCATCTCTCTATCCCCCTAATGATCGAATCACCAACTACAAGGAGGCCCCCACCCCCCAGAGGAGTATCCCCTGTGTGAGAGGATATGGGCTCATCATCCACGGAAGGGGTCCCTTCTAAAGGAGCATCTCCCTCTTCCTCAGACTGATGTCCTCCTTGCCCAAGACCTTCATTCTCCCTGACAGCAGAAGAGCTACCGGCCCTGGAGTGGGAATCCTCTATCACATCCCTGAAGGTCTCGTCCACATGCCTCTCTGTCTCTCTGAGCTTCTCCAGATCCGCCACCTTGGTCTCGAGGAAACGGATTTGTTCCCTGAGAGCCAGGAGCTCCTTGCACCGAGCACACACCCACGATTTCTGCCCATGGGGCAAATAGTCGTACATGTGGCACTCTGTGCAATACACTGGGAAGTGCCCCTTCCCCTGCTGACCTTCTATCTTCATACTGTTTTAGTTAGCTCTTTACAGTATTTAGGGAGCTTATTGTCCGTTTATTAGATATTTTGTTAGGATAGGTCTCAGCTGTAATGGTCAGCTATTTAATTGTCCAAACAGCTGTTCCCAAGAATATGAGGGATATGAGGGAGGGATATGTACTTACGTTCTCTTCTCCACCAGGCTCCTTGTGATCGCGATTGCGATCGCGATTTCAGGGGCTCGTTCCAGGCTCCCCCGCACACTTCCCGCTAAACTCCTGCAAAACTCCTACGTCCTGTTTGCTATCCCTGTTCGCTATGCTCTCGGGCCTTCACCTCATATGTAGAGTAGCCTTCCAACTATCACACAGGATGAGAGCCAAAGGAAAGGAATGTGGGGCCCCGCCCCGCCCAGCCCTAGCTGACTCCACCCCCACCAATCAGCAAACAGTGCCTTTAGGGAACCCTAGGAACTCCTAGCCCTCTGATATCTTAACCCTAACAAGGAACCCTAACAAGTAACACTCACAAAGATAGAGAGACTAAGACCTACCCCTTAAAGAGAAACAGCCCCTGCAAAACTCTCCTCTTCTTGTTAGTTTGTTTGAGGGAGAAAAGGCTAGATGCTTAGAAAGGCTTGCTCACCTTCTCAGCTTCTCAGCTGTGTCTGCTCTTCCCAGAGTAGCCTTCCAACTAGGGGAAAGGTTAGTTGGAGCAGCCTTCCCCCTGCCCACATGCACGCCCCCCACAAATTGCCCCAGTTTTTGCTTGTGTGAATGAACTCAACTACTGCTTGCATTTACTGTTCTATCTGTGTAACCCAGAGATGGAAAACTAGATGGCCCATTTTTACATCATTACATTCTATATACACATTTCATGCCAAATACATTTACAAACGTGAAGATTAATCCTCATCTAGGAAAAAATAGCATGCAACATATATCTCAAATTGAACGGTTAAAGTTAGGAAAGGGATCCATAATGGAGTAAGTAGCCATAAAGGGGGCAAATGTCCAAAATAATTAATTTCCATAAAAATGAAGAAGAGGATCAAAAATCAATGAAAAGATTAATGTTTTCAGCATGGTTTGATGCTATCTCAATCAGGTTACTGAAACAGGATTTGTTGAGCAGGCTTGTGAAACACATAACTTTCCTTGATAAAGATATCAAACTGCAACCTGCCCATGTTAATTTCTAGTTAGTTTCCCCAATTTGTTTGTGCTATAAATGGCCTTTGGGTATAGTTCTTTGAAGACTCTACATCCCTGGGACAAAAAGGCAATACTGACATGTACAGTACATCCAAGTTCCATCTCCTGGGATGGGGTTCTTTTCTGCCATGCCTCATCACAGTGAGAGGATTTTGTGCCTACTAATGAAGCCAGCAACCAGGCTGCTGTCTCCATCTTCCAGACACATCTCCCAGTTTTCCTTGTATCAGCATTCTCTGATGCAGACCAAAGGAGGTGAACAAGAATAAGGAAAAGAAAAAGGGGGGAAAGTGAGGAAATGTCATGAGAGGATCAGGAGTGCTCTGGCTTCTCTAAGTCCCCATCCTTATATTGACTCCACTCTGGAAACAAGACCAGTTAATTTGGAAGTGTTAGACAGATTCCTATAAACATAAAGAATAATCCAGCCAAAGTTAAGATGTAAGATTTACGTATGTGAATATACATTCCAATCCCCATCTCAGTGGTTCTGACTTTATGATTTCATGCACAGATCCAAAAACTCTATTCATCTCTCGTACTTCAACAAATTTGTTCCAGCACTGTATGCCGCCCAAAGGTTCATTTTATTTATTTATTTTCAGAATGTATACTGTCTTTTATATTTCTTTCAAAACACTCAAGCAGCTAATACACAACAACAACAACCCCACCCCCAACTATAATTAAAAACAGGTCAAGCCAAAGGCCTGCTAGAACAAAAAGGTTTTCAACTGGCATAGTATTTATTTTTGACATGCTATTTATTTTTCCTGATATCAGGAGAAGCCATATGAGGAGTTAATTTGTCCTATTATAACTGTTTAATTACTTCTCCAATCAAAGACCTGTGACTGTGAAATGAGGAACAAAAGAGTTTGTTTTAGTAAATTTACTTGCAAAAAAAAAAAACCTCTTGTAAGGCATTCAGATTCTGAAGCATGTGACAACACAGTCTGATGAAGACTATTTTCTTAGGGAAATTATTTTTGCTTTCTGGCCTGCGAATTGGATAAATATATTTGACTGATGAACTGTATTTTTCTTCCTCTGATTAGTATATTGTAATTAATTCTCTGATGAACTCTTGCTTAGAAACTTTATTAAATCCCATTAAGACTAATGAATTGTTGTTTGCAAATGATACAGTTGTTTCTGGCTTAATCAATGGTGTATTAATAGCTTAATGAACTGTGTATTAATAGATGTATAAAATGGGTGTTTCTTCCCACAATAAAGATAGATTCAGAGAGGCTGTAGTTTCTTGTTGACAGTTATCTTCTATTTGTCTGTCTTCTTTCAGCATCTGTAGTGAAAGACACCACCCCTTTTAATGTAAACAAAAGTAGGTAGCAATGCTAGATTCTTATGTATAAATGAATGATATTTGTGGCATTTAAGAACTGAATGTGCTTTACCACTCAGTTTAAAATAGTGTAGTTTTAAATTATGTAAGAACAGTTTCTTAATTGCAAATTAAATTCTTAGCACCTCTGCGCACAATTTAATATTCCCTGTTGTGAATGTTGCTTTATATGTAAATATGCAATACAGAATTGTTTAGGATTACCACATACCCCTCAGTGATGGGGAGGGAATACAGCTCAGTGATGGATTTCAATGCATCAGGTGTCAGTCCTTGGCATCTCCAGGAAGCAAGGTTGGGAAAGATCCCTATCTGAAGCAAAATAGAACAGCTGTCAGTCAGGGTGGACAGTACTGAGCTAGGTGGAACAAAGATCCGATGCAGTATAAGTCCGCTACATGTATTCAGAGAAGTAGCCTTTGTTGAAATGGGGGCATTCTATATTTGCACACACAACTGTCCCTATTTCCTAGGGATATACCCACTTCCCTAGTACCTGCCCTTTTAAAATAACTATCCCTATTTTGTCTTTTGGGGATGCTTTTGTTTTTAAGTTAAATAATGAATACTAGAGTTGCCATTCTTCAGGTTTAAGGACCCTCTGCTAGGTTTCTAAAAGTAAAATATCTAATGGCTGTTTCGCTTTATCTTGACTCTACTACACATGCCTGTAGATGCATGTGCGGTAGAGTAATGCATATACAAGAACATGAAGGCACTACACAGCTGGTCATTTCATACACAGCTGCTTAGGCATTTCTTTGAAAAGTTAAGTATTAATAATTTAAAAAAAAAAACAGCTGCAGAGTTAAGGCTCTCTCATTTGGGCTCAGGCTCCTCAAGTCAGGAAACACGTTGAAGTCTCGAGACACATTGCAGGCCACAGAAAACAGAAGATGCAAAAGACTGTGCTGTTTTCTATATTCCATGGTGCCATAGACTATAGAAGATGGTAGTCATTAGAATCTTTTTGTCCTTTCCAGTTCCGATAGATGCTAGTTCAACAGACTAGACATCTGTTGCCCTTTCCAGTTCTGCTTTTAAACTCCCAGTTGGTGCACAGAGCCACACTAGGAGAGGAGGAATACTGCAAACATCAGAGTCCTGCTGGACATGTCTTTATTTTGGCTTCATTCTCAAACAGGGCTTGCTCCATTAGGGATGTGCATGAAATTGATTTTGTGTTCTGTTTTGCGCTCAAAACAAAATGCAAACTGTTGAAACATTTTGTTGGAAACAGTGGTCGAAATGGCTGCTTCGACAAAACAAACTCAAAACGTTTAGAGTGTTTCGGCCATAGAAAACAATGGGGAAATGCAAAACACCCCATTGTTCCCCATGGGTAGCTTCTAGGGACATCAAAGTGGGTTGTGTGGTAGGGCACAATGGGTGCTACCTACCACTCCAACCAACAAAAGAAATGGGCAAGCAGGAGATTTTAAACAAATGTTTTAAACTGCTTTGAGAACTTTTGTTGAAAAGTGGTATATAAATATTGGCCATTATGCCTCCCAGTCCCTTTGAATACATTTTGAAATTTCCTCCTGTTTTGTTCCCCCTCCATCCACCTAGTCAATGGAGGCACAGTCAACCATGACAACACTTGATTTGTATAACAAGCCAACCAAGAAGCAAGGAGATCACAAACCAATTCGAAGCCAGTGTCAGAAAACCAATCAGCAAGGGAAGATTGGGCTTCCAAAATGGCACTCGAAACACTTTGATAAAAATTCATTCATTCATCCATTCATTCATTCTATTTCTATACCGCCCTTCCAAAAATGGCTCAGGGCAGTTTACACAGAGTAATAATAATAAATAAATAAGATGGATCCCTGTCCCCAGAGGGCTCACAATCTAAAAAGAAACATAAGATAGACACCAGCAAAAGTCAACGGAGATACTGTGCTGGGGGTGGATAGGGCCAGTTACTCTCCCCCTGCTAAATAAAAAGAATCACCACGTTAAAAGGTGCCTCTTTGCCAAATTAGCAAGGGTTGTTTCGTTCCATGCTCAAAACAGGCCCTTTTTAAAAAAAAAATTATTTTATTTTATTTTATTTTATTTATAAATAAACTGGTTTGGCAGTTCAAGGGTGGTGCTGGGGCAGTGGGTGGCACCATTAACCGTGAGTAGTGCAAGTCCTTATCTGGCTGCTGCTGTTCAGTGCAGCTTCCTGCTTCTGTGATGCTCCCCCCCAACAGCCCACACATGGTGGCTGGTATGCATGCCCCCAACAGTGCCAGCATGCACAGGGCCTCCACACATGCATGAAAGCCATTTGCATGGTCAGCAACACCATGCTGACCACGCACGTGGCTTCCGTGCATGTGTGGAGGCCATGTGCGTGTTGGTGCTGCACCACTGCTGCATGGGCTGTTGACAGGAGTGCCACAGAAGCAGGAAGCTGCATGGAGTGGTGAGAGACAAGGAAGGACCTGCTCTACTCACTTTTAAAGGTGCCACTCACCACCCCCTCCCCCCAGCACAGCCATTGAACCAGTTTGTGGTTGGGCTGAACCAGCACAAACTAGTTCGCAGAACCACAAACTGGTTCGCATTCGAACCTGTGCATGGACCGAGGTTCATGTACAGCCCTGCTCGAAACACTGCAAATGTTTCAATGTTCGGTACATCCCTATGCTCCATATAACTTTGCCACCACTTGCCAGCCATAGATTTTAATGAGGCAGGGAAACCTTAATAACATTTGAACTGCTCAGGAATGGCTGGTGGGCAGCGCCGGGGGAGGGCAGCGAGAGACACCTTTGAGGAGTAATAAGCAAGCGCTTTCTAGCATGTAAGCAGCACTTGCAAACTGTGGTGCTTCGCCCACAATCCCATGCGGTGCAGTGGTGCTCTGCCCAGCATCTAGCACGGCCCTAGCTTCTGCACGTGCATGGAGCCTCTGCATATACGGAGAGACCAGGGCCGTGCTGTGGCCACACCAGATGCCAGGCGGAGTGCCGCCACCTTGTGCGAGAGCACGGCAGCATGTAGGTGCTGCTTACACACTGGTAAGCACCTGCTTATTATTCCTCTCACTGCTTATTAGCCCCCACCACCCACCCCTGGCGCTGCCCTCACTGGCCACTCCTGGAACTGTTGATCAAAATTTCATCAAACCAATAACGGATGGCCTTCCCAGGCAATCCTGAATAGACTTCATCAGTCATTTTCACCAAAATTTAAAGGAAATGTATGGTATGCTTGACTAAAAATCGAACAAAAAGGGTAAAGGTATCCGTGTTCAATGTTTATTAACTTGCTGTACCTGTGGAAACCTTTATCAGATCATTTTGAAATTAGGCAGAGTTGCAGACCCTGTCAAGAAGATCATGCATGTCACATTTCAAGTTATTAGCTCTACAGGTGTCCTATTTATAAGCAATAGAACTGTGCGGCTTATAATAGCCAAAGCTTTTATTTTTTGCAACTCATGTGCTCCTTTAATGAGAACATTTAACAGAGCAATTCATTTTTCTATTGTTTCTCTAAAACAATATCTTCTTTGCTTTTAAAAGTTATGTGACCAGATCAAGGTTGTAAAGTAGGACAATCTTTACTAGAACAGACAAAATGGCAGCCAAGTGCTATTTCATAATATCATTATTAAAGTGATTAAGGCTGCAATCCTAAACACACATACTAGACAGTAAATCCTATTGAACCTGTTCTCACAAAATATCCAGGGTGGGTGAATGCTCATGGTGAAGGGGGAAAGATAATGATGATAGGCCCCATCTCCAATCTACTTCCATTCAGTTGACAGTCCACACGAAGTCCATTTATGCACCTGGAAAAATAGAACTCACAGGGACAAGGAGAAATCCCTATTTGCACACAGTTGTATGTGTATGGAGTCCTGCCAATGTTCAGCTGAATGCATTTAGATCTAACACCCCACTCCCAAATGTATACAATTCCCATGGATATGTTATGATAAGGGACTTACTTCAGTGTATAACTCTTAAGACTAGGCTGTCACTCATGATGCCCAGTGGCACACAAACATCTGTGGGTGTGAAAATAAGGATCTACCAATCCCAAGCCACTAAGTGAACATACCAAAACCAACACTGCTGAAGAAACAATTTGCCTATGAGATCAGAGCCCGTGGCAATAAATGTGAGTTTACAAGACAACCTAGTAACAGATCTGATCTATATGCCTACATAAACAAGGGGCAGCTAGGGTGCAGAAAGGGGAGAGAGAGGGATATTTCCCCCACACACAGATGTCAAGTTTTGATAGATGGGCTGCATTGATTTGCTTTCCACCACCCTAGTCATGCAAGCAACTAGAGCACACCAATTTATCATCAGTTGTTACATATTTTAAGAAGATGCGATTTCCAAGCAATCAATACAAATTATGTTAAGAATATCCCTCTGCACTGCAGCTGTGGCTGCTTTAATCGTGACAACTCATTTTAAAAAGCAACAACCCAAAAAACCAAACCCTCAACATGGGTTTGTGACAATATACCAAGTGGTTTTACCATACTCAAAGCAATATATTGGCCACCTTTTATTCTGACCATGCTCCTGTGCCTATAACAGCAGCTTGTTATGAAGAAATTAATCCTGTGAAACCTTTCTTGATGTGAGATAAAGTTATATGTATTGGAGTGGGGGTGGGGGGCTTTGTGTGCTGCATGAAAGGCTGCTGTTAGAGCAGCTGGGGTAATTTTTAAAAGGTGGCAACCCTACTATGCATCAGGATCCTTATTCTAGAGTAGGCCTACTAGAATAAGTAGAAATGATTGAGCAATTAGATTGTGTGGATTGCAGCCAGAATCTTTTCAAGGTACAGAGAAAGATCATATAGTGGTCTGAATAAGGTTGCTTTCACTTCTGCCTTTAACAATCTTAACAACGCAGGGCTTAAAGCTAATGGGAGGGAAGAGCCTAAATATGAATTACTAGCTGACCCCGCACAGAACCTCTGTGCAGTTGTACCCTGAGCCTGTGGCATCCTCTCACAGCACTCCCACTAGCTCTCCCCCCCCCCCAGCCCGCTCGCTCTCCCCCCGCAGCCCACTCGCTCACTCTCCCCCCCCCAGCTCTCCCCAGTGGGTGGGCCAGGGCCAGGCTATCCCACCACCATCTCCCACCTCCTCTTCCCGGCTGGTAGGGCTTTGCCTGCCATCTGCCCACCTCCTTGCCACTGCCATTATTTCTCCCCACCACCGCCTCCTCTTCCTGGCCGGCGGGGCTTTGCCCACCATCCACCCACCTCATCTGGCTGGAAGGGCTTTGCCTGCCGGCCCTCCACCTCTGCATACTGGCCGCTGCCATTATTTCTCTCTGCTTCAATGATGGAACTCTTGCACGCTCTGGAGCATCTGCGTGTTAGTACCTGATTGCTCCCCTCACCTCAGAGATCTCTCCACCCTCACCTGAGCTGCACTCCTGCTCCTCCTCCATCCCATTGCTTCCATCCCCCTCACCCTTCTTGGTCGTGGCTACAGCATTGCTGGTGCCTATTGGCCAAACTGCAGCCCCAGAGACCTCTCCACCCTCACCCGAGCCCTGCTCTTCCCCACAGGAGAAGCAGCAGTGGTTGACCAGGCCGCTTCTCGCTGCTGCCACCCCCATGGTCACTCGTTCCCCTCAGGCCGCTGACAGGCCCGGGCCCATCCCTTGCCTGCTTGCCTGACAATGGCCTTGGTAGCCCCAAACAGCAGCAGTAGTTGAATGGGCCCTTCCTTGCTGCTAGTCCTGCCATGGCCGCTCATTCCCCTCAGGCTGCTGACAGGCTCAGGCTCATCCCTTCCCCTACCTTCTGTCTCTCTTCCCCCTCCCTTCTTTTTCTCTTTCTATCTCCTCCACTCACTATTCCCCACTCTTTCTTCCCCCTTCCTTCATGTTTTTTCCTCTCTCTCCCTCCCTCCCAGATTTTGTTCATCTTGTTTCCTCATTTAATCCACACAATGGCATCCTCCTTCTCCTGAAGGGGCTCCTTCCTCCCTCACGACCCATCTTTTTGCAGACCCCTGCCTGCTATCTTTTTATACATATAGATTTCTCTCCTCTATAATCAAGAACATCTTCTGACCAGTAACAGTTGCATTCCAACTGACCTTAACCATCACAGGCTCCTCCTCCTTATCTGCATAGGGAATCCCCACTGCCCAATCACTACAATGCCACAGGCTCCTCCTCCCTATCTACATATGGAATCCTCACTGCTTAATCATGTGCTTCTGCTTGCAAACTCTGTCAGCCAATCGCCTCCTTTCTACCACATCCCCACGCATGGCCCGTCTTGGAGAATTAATAATATAGATAGATAGATATTTCCAGGAAAAATTCCAGAATGGAAAACCTAAAGTGGGGCCTAAAAGTATAAGGCCATTTGATATAGCCTTGTTATCCTATGGGTTGATCTGCACCTGCATGAATCGTAGAAAATTAACTAATATAGCCTTTCCTGGCATGATGTGGTGATGGGGAAAGATGACTTTTTGCCTGTAATGAAACTATTTAAAGCACAAGGGAAAGGCAGGATTCCTAGATATGGGTTTTTAAATAGAAACTCTACTATATTCTATTTCAGATAGAAGGAACATTTCAGATACACTTATGAAAAGATTTGTGCAGTCCTCTCTTGAGAGCAGAAAAAAGACCTGAAAAAAGATCAAACCCCTTTCTGGCCACTTTGTGTCAGACTCCATTCTGAGGTGCACCTCAGGAAATCTGCCCTTTTCTAGTACTGTGGCATCATCACTTACAAAGTTAGTTGTAATTACGGAAGCAACAGGAGGGCTTCAGGCACTGACTGCATACGATGTTACACTTGCCCGCATCTAGTTCCAGCACTTCTATCCACATGCTGGGAAGGGATGAGGAATAATGACTCAAATTGGAGTCGTAGGAGGAATAGCTATGACTCAAGTTCTAAGTTTGTTATGGAGGAGGGTCATTTCCATAAATATTCTTGCTTTGGTGTCTCATTACCACAAAAATCCCATGGCAACTAATAAAACTGTTCATTGGCTAAAGTAGTCTTGAATGTTTCAAGAACTAGGAGCCACCTTTAGCCCTAACCTAAAATATGAGGTTCACTTTTATTATTTACCATATATTCATCTCTCTCTCCTACCCACACACCTCCCTTGAGTGCATCATATGCTCATTCTTTCTTTCTCCCTCTGCCTCTTTTCCTTCAGTCTTGGAGCAAGGGAGTATTGGCCCAGTTGTCTTGGCAATGGGAATGTGTTCTCTCTTCTCCTGACGCCCATCCTCTTGCCAACAGTTCCACACCTTCTGAGATGTGAAACGAGTGCATTTTGTGGTGTGTGTGAAAATATTTATGAAATGTGCTCTCCTTTTGGCTCAGCAATAATTCTTACCTCATTTTATCCTTCCAACAATCCTGTGGGATGCATTAGACAAAGTGAATGGTTTCACTGAATGGTTTGGGGTTTTCCCCTCATATAATCAGTCAAATTGTTAACCCCAGTCAGAGTTCAAATCAAATCCTGATCATGGGATAATCTTGCCAAAATTGAGCACTTTTCAGCTGCATTAATTTCAATGGAACAGATTTAAGCAGCACATGCTTTGCTCTTCCATTTCAATAGGTGGACTGAAGTGCTTAACTTTGAATGGATTGTGCTCAATGTGTGTAATCTTAGATTTATTTGTTTTTTAAGTCTTCCTTTTGGCTATGCTGTCCCTGTCTCACTCCAGACTAATTTCAACTTTTGAACTTAAGGTCATTTCATATATATATATATTTCCCCAGATGGGAAAACAAACTCCATCATTTTCATGTAAGCAAATGCATATTACTCAGACACCTCAAAGGACAGCTTTCCTTCTAAGGACCCTAAGAGGCCTAGCACCTGCTGGGATGTTGTTCTCCCTGCTCACACAATCACCTGCCTGAGGCTCCAACCATGACAAAGGCTTATAGCTACATATCCTATTAGCCCTTCTGGCACCCAGTGATTTAGGAATAAAATACAGGAAATTGCCTTTTTAAAACTCAAGCCAAAGACTGAAGAGGACATGATGCAGCTTGGCTCCTGGCCTCACCCAGGTAAAGAAGGGCATGGCATGGGGAAGTATCTGACTGAATGTCAGAGTTTGGAAATCACCTGACAATAAGATAAAATTATTGTGGCTGGGTTCAATGGGAGCTGTAGTCCAATAACAGATGGAGAGTCTCGGGTTGATCTTCCTGGCATAGATGCATATAGGAGTGGCAGGCCTGAAAATATGTATTGTTTGTCTACCTGTGAGCCCTGTTCCCTGAGGTGGAAGGGGGATATGCCATCAGGCACATGATGCCGATATTAGCTGCCATGTCACTGTCATCCCAATCCAACCCAACCCATCCCATCCCATCCCAATTCTTGCAATTATATGGGTAAGGAGAGGAGCCAGTATATACAGCCTCATACATTTCCACCCTAAATGCAAAATTTCAGCACCCAAATTATTTTCAGCTGAAACCCTGTTTAGCCACTGAAATCTTAATACTGGCACTCATCCGTCACAAGCAGTTTCTAATATCTAACCTACATGCAAAATCAGGAATTTGAATTTTAGAGGTGGGGGTAGTTTGCTAATTTGATCATTGTATTCCAAATTCTGTTTAGCTCCATCACATTCTGACTTGGTGCCATGGGTTGTTCTGTGCATATAGCTATACAAAATTTAAAAGCAACAAAAAATGTATCTGCTCTGTTGTCCCCTAGGAGAAGTTAGAGTGATAAAGAACAGGTGCTACAAGAATGAGATCCCTCCACAAATTCATGTGCATATGCTTTAAACTCTCAAGATAAAAAGGCCATGGAGAAATTAAATACAACTAATTTTTTCCTTTTGAATTAGCACTACAGCTTCTCCTATCATATGTTTGCACTGCACTGTACAGGAATAGGTGCCATTAAACAGTAATAACATCTTGAGTGCCTAGTAGCAAATGGGTTTTTGCTGCACTTTAATTTATAATGAATGGGATACCTGCACCATCCATCAGCACGGAAGTATTTTGTAGCATTAACAACCTTGTTTAATGACTGCTGCACTGCTTATCATGCCACAAACCTGATTGATTTGTTATATAAAAGTAATATATTTATGCTGTAAATACTCCTTAGAATTTCAGTCCAATCCAAGGTGCTGCTGCTTGCTTTACATCTCTTTAGGTGGTATGCTTACTATAAGTGTACATTGTGCATGCATGCATGATTTGGCTGGGATCACTCTGAGAAAGCAGCACTAGCCAGGAAAAACCCATGCAGTAGTGGATGACAGGAGAAACAGTAGTAGCAAACAGCGTCCAAAAAAGGTGAATGTGCACTCAGATAAGGGTTATGGTTTGTTTTTAGTCTTTCTTTCCCAGAAGAATACTTGAAACCTACAGCCCTCATCCTTTTATTTCCAAAAACTTCAGGAAACACAAAAAATTGAGTATTGAAGTCAAGTTTGAAAGAATGGCTTGCTTCAGCCAATTTAAGAAAGAAAGAAAAAGCTTTTATCACTGCCCATTGTTGTTGTTGTTTTAAAGTCAGGATGTGGAGCATGATTTACCAATTTCTCCCCCAGTGTAGGAGGGTATCCATTCTAATAGGTTGCCATGCCCACTTGCTCCCAGCAGAATGGACGGTATGTAAATTCAGAGAAGTCCAATGGTGCCCTGGGGACAGGACCCTCCCAGTTTCAGTCCTGTATTGCTTCTGTTCACAGGGCCTGGGAAGAGCTCCATTTTTTTACCTCTGTCCTTTTTTCTAGTTCCTTTGTTCTTTACCTTTCTCTTCACTTCTCCTGCAGTCCATTCTCATTCCCCTAAAACAAAAAAAACAAAACAAACTTTTCTGTTACTCCTGGTTTCTGCCTTCTTCACCCCATGCAGTGCACAGAGCTCACCGCCTCATTATCTGGTGACCAAGAGCAGGCCCCGGGGCCAACACCAAAAGGGGCAGGGATCGATTCAGAAAGGGGGACCACAACCACACAGCCTGCTCTCAGAGGAGTACACTAGCCATAAGTGGAGCAACTGGGCCCATCCGGAGGTGCTCCGACCGCACAAGACTCGGCACCAAACATCTAGATCAGTAAGCAATATGGCCTTGTGGCCCCATGCAGAATCCATGACTCCACCTCAGCTGGGGCCCTCCACCAGCTTGGAAATTACCATGGCTTCATTCCATTAAGGGCTTTCCTCTGCTGCAACCGCCAAGGGAGATTCTGCCAACCCAGGTGCACCCCTCCCACACATTGCCCAAGGATTCAGCCAACCAGGCCCAGCCCTTTCAGCCAGACTCCTCCAATGCAGAGGAATACAGGCTGCCCGCCAACAGTATATTGGAACTCTTCTCACCCAACAAGGGCATAACCACGCTGCTGACTAAGGTGGCAACACCAATTTGTTCCACTCCTGCATCGCAGGAGTTACCGATGAGTAGTGGTGCCTGCCCCTGCGTCCCCAGTAGCCAACCCACAGCCACGCCTCGGCTGCCTCCACCACAAGGTCAGCACTATGAATGTTCTCCTGCCCCCACTTCCCTTCAGGGGGAGAGGCTATGTCCAGACCTCTCACAATGGATTAGGGACCTAGTTGAGAAACAACAGTGTCAGTTATACCGGGCCCGTCTACTCTCCAAGCTCCCTCCGTACCTCTTGTTACTTCTAGGGGTTACTCCAAATTTGGGTGGGAAAGTTCCCAATCGTCCATTTTGTCTAGCCCTGCATGTCATGGGTATCCATTACCCAACCGCGGATACATGAAACCATGGAAAGTATGTCCACGAATAGCAAGGTTTCCCTGTATCCCCATTTGTCAAACATTACAAACTGAACACACATCAATCAGCACAAGCAGCATTTGGTCATACAGTACTACAACAAGCAGTCTCAACACAGAGCTCTTTCATAAGCTTAAACCTTTCCCTGCCCTGTGACTACTGCTTTGCTATATCCTGTTTGAATGGATACCCTCCTATACTGGGGGAGAAGGTAACATTGGTCGTACTTACCATGAAGGTTCTGTCCACCCAGTGTAAAAAGGGTGTCATGGATCCTACTGTGCTGCTACCACGTGTCACAGCCCCGTGATCCTGAGCTTTACTGCTGCTACCAAGTAGAATTTTTTATTTCCCCCTCTGGCTAGGTCTACTAAAACAGCCTTCCAAACCTCTGTCTTATTTGAAGTTAGGTAGGGTGGAAAGGCTTCTAAGTGAGGGGTGGAGAAAAAGACAATTACAAATTTTTAACTTTAAAACAAGAAAACATTACTTTAAAATATTTCAATTCAAAACAACAGTTCTTTTGGAAAATTTAGTACAAAACAGCAACCATAAGTCATAGGTTCTGGGCAGTATATTTATTTATTTATTACATTTATAAACAGCCCCATCCAGAGGCTCTGGGCAGTGTATAAAAATATGTTAAATAAAATAAAATTAAAATTAAAAAAACAAGAGCACAAGGCAAAAATAAAATGTGAGCAAAATGCATCCAATCTGTCCTCCACTAATCCTGGCTCTCACTCAGGGTCCTTACCAAGAGTCCTCTTGCAATCACCTTTAGTCAGCTTCTGCAGCAAGCCTGGCTTGTCCCTTGCTCAGCCTCAGGTCCTGCCCTTCTTTCCCAGTTCTGGGGGTTCAATCCTAGACTGTTTCTTCAGCTTCTTTAGGAGTGATTCAGTCCTCCAGAGAGTCACCACACTCAGTGATTTCTCAGCTCTCATTCCAGCACACACTAACCAACTCTCCAACTTGCACTGCACTTCAACTCTCCAACTTGCACTAAAACGCCACTGAAGGCAGCCTCCTTATATTCTCTTTCCCCTCCATTTTTTAAAAAAACCAATCACAACTCAAGTTCCCTCCATTTAAAAAATATATATATGGCCAATCAAATCAAACACTCTCTTTCCTCCAAAATTAAACCACTAAAATTCTTCTCCCTCCAAAACCAAACAGTAGAATAGGAGCTGTGTACCTTTGACCCATGCCCTGCACAGCTTTTTAACATAGGGAGTAAGCAAAGCAACTGCAATTCAGAATCTAATATATAAAAAGAGGAGGTTCATAGAGGGTATCCGACCCACCGTAGGTTTTATAGGTGTGGTAAAGTGCACTGAAATTCAGCTCATATTGGCTCCCACCTTTTTCCTGGGGGAACATCTCCTGTTTGTCCTCTGTTGCTGCCTTTCATTCATAGTTGCTCCTTTTCCATTGTTGCAAAGATTTTTTAAAAATAGTTTGCTCATTGTTCCTTCTTGGTCTTACTGTCTTTGCCTCTAGAGCCTTCCTTCCTTGCAGCTTTTCCCAGACAGTCATAAGAACAGGCCTACTTCTAGATCGTTTGTGAATAAATTAAAAAGTACCGGACCCAGTACAGATCCCTGGCAGACCCCACTTCTTACTTCCCTCCATTGTGAAAACTCTCCATTTATCCCTACCCTCTGTTTCCTGTCTTTCAACCAGTTAACAATCCACACAGCCTCCCCTCAGCAGTGCTAGAAGGCCGTTATAGAAGGACCCCATTTGCAGAGCGACTATGCCCCTGTGGCCTATGGCACATTGAAACTACTGAACATATTCTCCTCTACTGCTCGTTCTATAGAGACATTCATGCATCCCTCATCCTTCCATTGCTAAGGAAATATCCAGGTCATCCGAGCCAATTCTACAGCTCCTTGCTACTCTCTGAAGCTATTCTGATGATCAGTGGAAAGTGGGCTAAGGGTGCTTAGCCTGCTCCCCACCGATCGTCAGACTCACTGGGCTCGCAGCCGAGCCTGGTTCTGTCAAAGCGGATCACCCGCTTAAGTAGCCCTCCCCTAAGCCCGGGTTAGTGGAGCGGGTTAGCAGAGTGAGCGCTTTGCTAACCCGGACTTTCTGATTGTGAGTTGCCATAGTGCGGCTCTGCGCTGTGGCAACTCACGAGTAGACCCTGGCTGGGAAGCTCAAAAGCAGCCTCCCGGCTTGGGGGGTCTCTCCAGCATGCCCTGCGTGCTCGTGCAGGACATGGTGGAGCTTCCGAGGGCCACGCGGCCCCCGAATTCCACCGCCCCTGCCGACTCCGAGACGGAGCTGGTAGTCGTGTGGCCAGCTGCTGCGGCCACCCAGAGCAGACTGCTGCTCATGTGCGGGGAGAGCAGGCTAAGCCTGCTCTCCCCTCTAACCCCCTAGAGCAGGGATTCTCAACGTGTGGGTCCCCAGATGTAATTGAACTTCAACTCCCATAATTCCCAACCAAAGGCTACTGGGGCTGGGGATTATGGGAGTTGAAGTCCAATAACATCTGGGGACCCACACGTTGAGAAACCCTGCCCTAGAGGCTCTTTTCAGTAATCGTGAGAGGAGCCTCTCTGACTCTAAGCTTGCCAGCACATATAGTGTCGCCAGGTACTATGCAGCTGTGATCAGCATGAATCAGTGGATGAGAGGCAGTGGGTCCTATCAGCCTTAACCTGACTCTTGGTGACTCTGTGCAGGCCCTGCAATTGCTCATGCACATCCCTTTTCACTGCTCCTTATAACCTCTATCTGGCTGTTTTCCAGTTTTATTACTCAGGATTTTATATATTTCTGTTGTCTTATGTATTTGAACTTTATTACATTCATTCTTAGCCCCGCGCCGCCCCCGCTTCATTTTATGCATTTTTATGACTCTTATCATTTCTTTGGCATTTAGGCCATCATGCTTTTGGTGTATTAGCTACTATTTTTAGTATGTTTAGTCCTTCTAATATTAATATGTACTATTTTATATGCAATCACCTTTTAGCTACTCTTACTTTTACATGTAATCACCCTTATACTTTATGCTGGTCTATGACTGTAATAAAGATTGATTGATTGACAATCCACACATGTACTTGTCCCCTTATTTCATAACTGCTAAGTTTTCTCAGGAGTCTTTGATGAGGTACTTTCTCAAAAGCTTTTTGGAAATGCAGGTATACTATGTCAACTGGATCACCTTTATCCACACACTTGTTGACACTCCCAAATAACTCCAAAAGGTTAATGAGGCAAGATTTACCTTTGCAGAAGCCATGCTGGTTCTCTCCCAGCAGGACCTGTTCTTCTATGTGCTTTACAATTTTATGCTTGAGGATGCTTTCCATCAATTTGCCTGGAACGGATATTAAGCTAACCATCCTGTAATTTCCCGGATCGCCCCTGGATCCCTTTTTGAAAATTGTCATTACATTTGCTACTTTCCAGTCCTCTGGTACAGAGCCTGGTTGCAGGGATAAGTTATATATTTTAGCAAGGAGGTCGGCAATTTCACAACTGAGTTCTTTGAGGACTCTTGGATGGATGCCATCCGGCCCTGGCGATTTGCTAGTTTTCAGGTTTTCCAGGCAGTTTGGAACATCAACTCTTGTCACTTCTGTCTGACTGTGTTCTTTAGCCTCCATCCCCAAAAAGCCTGGTTCAGGGACAGGTATATGCTCAGTATCCTCTGCCGTGAAGACGGACACAAAGAACTCATTTAGTCCTGGAACTGGGTGAATGCCCCCGGGGCACCATGGGACTGCTCTGAATTTACATATGGTCCTGTCTGCTGGAAGCAAATGGGGATGACAACCTGTTTGAATGGGCATCCTCCATACACTGGGAAGAAAGAACCTTCACGGTAAGTACAACTAATGTTACTTTATCCTATGCAAGCCCCACTGAAAGCAACGAATGCTGGCAAGTGTAATGCGGGGGAATAATTTAGTCCAGGTGTGTCAAGACTAAATTGACCTATAACCCTGAGTCGAGAAGTGATAACTCTGAGCCATTATTTGCCTTTCATCCTGGTCAGCAGTTTGGTAAAGTAAGAACAATGCTGGATTTTAGATGGGCTAACACATATGGGACACAACAGAAGTTTCAACCACAGGAAGTGGAAAGACCTTGAGGCTATTCTCATGACCAGCAGAAACTGGGCTAAGGGAACCCAGCCCAGTTTCTATGGATCATGTGCTGCAACGGGAGCCATGCGGTTCCCAGCAGCAAGCCTGTGTAATTGCCTCCCCACAAATGAGGTTAGCAGAGTGCATATTTTTGGTTGCGTGTTGCTGCGGTGATTCACACAGAGATCTCTGCCAGGGAGGCAACAATAAGCCTCCCAGCATCGCGGGGAGGGGCTCCCAAGAATGCCCTGAACACTCATGCAGGGCATTTTGGGACTTCCAGGGGCCAAGAGGCCCCTGATCCCCACCACCCCAACCAGCTCCTTGACGGAGCCCGTAACTGTGTGGGAGGCTAATCCAGCCGCCCTGGGCTAGCTGCCTGATCATCTGCAGGGAGAGCTGGTCAAGCCCACTCTCCCAGAGAAAGAGCCTCCTTGACTAACTCATTGCTGGCTGAACATAAGATGCCATAGAGAGGATCACAGGGTCCAGATAAACAACCTTCTTGAGACATTGCTTGTGTCAATTTGGGCTTGCTTGGATTTCCACAATAGAAAATTAGAGAACAGCAGAGGATAGTATTTGGAAATGTCCTGAGTCAGTATTACAAAGTACAGAATTTGTTTTATTAATTAATATGAAAATGGCTAAGTGAGAGGATAGCCAATGAGAATGTCGTAAAAATTGGGGTTATCTGATTGGAATACTAAAGTGATGGGTTATTTTAGGAGGATTCTGATTCGTCTTTTGTTCTCCTTATCCCATTCCTTTTTATTTGCACCCTAAGAAAGAAAAGTCATCCTTATGGAGTGATTCTTTTTCTGGTTTTGTCCCCATTCTCCCCTTTTAAGCTTAATTTAATTTTATTCTCCCCCACCCTGTCTTTTTACATCTGGTCTTACCTTTATATTTAAATTGTTCTTAAATGCTTTTAACTGGTCTTAAATGATTTTAAATTGTTTTAAAATTTGTTTTATATTGTTTTAAGTTGATTGTTTTAAATGGTTGTTGTTTGTTTTTGTTTTTTGTTGTTGCACACTGCCCAGAGCCTTTGGTTGAAGTGGTATAGAAATATAATAAATAAATATTCCTATGTTGCTGCATGTCTAACTTTTCTTTGCTTTTAAGAGTCAACCTAAACCCTTTCTTGTGTGCACATTTCTACTATTTCTTTATTGTTCTCTTCTGTTTGATGGTTTTGGAGGAGAAGCTTTCCCTCTTTTTAAGTTCATTTAAAGCTGGAGACTTTCTTTTTGTTTATTTTGGGGTTCTTTCTCTCTCTTTTATGTTAGGCCACAAGCCTCATACCCTGTTTTACTAGAGGATGAATAAAGTGCTTCTACATTCTGGAGACTCCACATGAAGATTCATAGATATCAAATTTTACATATATTTTAATTTGTTAGTTAAGATGTTATAAGGATTGCTAGATACGGACTGAGGATAGATGGCTGCTAGTATTTCTTTGTACTGTCAATAGTCTTATTTGTATTCTAATGCATTGTGCCTTATTTTCCTGTAATAAGTTTGAATGCCTGTGGTTTTTTTCTTTAATAACTTCTGATGCCAGAAATTTTAGGGCTTCCAAGTGATGCATGCAGAAGGGAGCAGGAGGAGGTAAATTAACTGCTTAGTTGGGTGCAAAGCTTGTCATTTGCCTTAAGAAGACTGTTTTTTCACTAATGGATTGTGAATTCATTTCCCCTGGTTTTTGTTTTCTCATGTTATAAGTATTTTGATTCATAAGTTCTTATCACTAACTTTAATTCTTGTGCAGAATAAACTAATGTCAACACTTTAATTCATTTTAGCAAAACCAGCATGCTAGTGTTTTGTGAGTTGGTATATGTTTATATGGCTACACATTCTACCTTTGGTTTCATCCACTGGGACAAAATAAAAGGACTGATGTTTCACCATGTTATTTATTTCAGTGAAGCCTGCAAAGGAGAACTTCTCGGTGTATTTTCCTACAGTTGCCCAGTTAGTTTTGCTCTAAGCTACAGCTCTGAGGGCTATGGTTTTGCAATTCATTTTGGTTCACTTCACACAAATTTTCCATATCTAATCTGTCGAGTTGCAAATGGATCAGTGCTTCATTAAATTGAATACTATGTTCTTTGTATTTGGGATTAGTGCTGACTATTATTATTATTATTATTATTATTATTAATTCGATTTCTATACCGCCCTTCCAAAAATGGCTCAGGGTGGTTTACACAGAGAAATAATAAATAAATAAGATGGCTCCCTGTCCCCAAAGGGCTCACAATCTAAAACACACACAAGGTAGTCACCAGCAATAGTCACTGGAAGTACTGTGCTGGGGGTGGATAGGGCCAGTTACTCTCCCCCTGCTAAATAAAGAGAATCACCATGGTAAAAGGTGCCTCTTTGCCCAGTTAGCAGGGGACTAGCTCATTCTCTCATATTTATGTGTAGCTGGTGTTTATATACTATTTCCACCCAATTGTGGGCCACTAAAGTGCCTTACAACAGTGACATAGCTAGGGGAGATGGGGCCTATGTTCACCCCTTCACAGCAGCACAGCAGTTCCTGCTCTGGCCACCCACCGCTGCTGTCACTCTTGCCACTTGCCCACTTGCAGCCACTGCTTGCCAATTTAAAAGCAGTAGCAGGAGGTGGAGGAGGGGGTGGGCAACAGCAGGGATGAGGCAGGCTCAGCCAGCTGGCCGGAGAGGGGAGGCAAGCAAGGTGGCCCCTAGGGGCAGCATGGCTCATGTTCCAAGGACACCTTGGAACGCTGGTAACTCTGCCTCATCTTACAATAAAGGCAAACACAAATAAAAAGCAATCAAAGTAAACAAAAATAATCAGTAAATCGAACAACTGTGGCAGCAGCAGTAAAACAAATACACAGACTAGGAGGCAACTTTTATATATGTGTTATATGTTGCATTGTGAGCCAGCGTGGTGTCATGGTTAGAGTGCTGGACTAGGACCGGGGAGACTCGAGTTCAAATCCCCATTCAGCCATGATACTAGCTGGGTGACTCTGGGCCAGTCACTTCTTTCTCAGCCTAACCTACTTCACAGGGTTGTTGTGAAAGAGAAGCTCAAGTATGTAGTACACCGCTCTGGGCTCCTTGGAGGAAGAGTGGAATATAAATGTAAAAATAAATAAAATAAAAATTGTTTTAATTTTTATATATGTTTTAATTGTTAGCTGCCCAGAGATATATGTTTGGGCGGGATATAAATTTAATAAATGAAGAATGAAATAATAAAAATAAATAATTAACTCAGGCCAAAGGCATGGCAAAATGAGAAGGTCTTTATGACCCATTGGAAAATCTGAAGTGTAGGGCTGTGCAAGCTTCAGGAAGGTGGAGGTGGAGTTCCAGATTCTAGATGTTGCTACCAAGAAGGCTCTGTCGTGTGTCCCTGGCGGGTGAACTTCAGCTGGTAGCAGAACAGGAACAGAGCTCCCGCTGCTGATCTTAATAGACGAGCAGGCTTATATGAGAGAAGTTGGTCTTTTAAGCGCCCTGGTCCCAAGGCATAGAGGGTTTTAATGGTGATAGGCAACACTTTTATTATGCCTTGAAACAAATAGGGAGCCAATGAAGACTGAACCACAGGCAGGTCGCATGATCCCTGTCCTGAGTGCACAACAGCAATCTAGCCACAACATTTTTGTATTAGCTGCCATTTCCAGACAGTGGTAACCCCATGTAAATTGTGTTGTAGTAGTCAAGCCTGATGTGACCAATCCATGGGTAACAGTAGCCAAATACGTCTTTTCCAACAGAGCATGCAGTTGGTGCACTAGCATCCTTGGATGCAATACTGACATTTAATGAAGTGTTGAAGTATACATCATCCTATACTGTACCACACGTGGACAACTTGAGGGCAAAATGGAAAAATTCAAGAGAAAAACAATACCCTCATGAAAGAGAGAGTTCATTTCTAGAATCACTTTCTCCTTCCAATGACTCCTGCAGGTCTTGAATGCTTCCACCAAGCTTCTGTGTGAATGATGCAAATGGTTGCCTTGATGAGCAACTAGGAAAATGGACATTTGGACACAAACACAGATGACTGCACAGAGTGGAAGAAACATGGTCATGATCTCTCTGCAGCAAAAACATATGGGCTGGTTTCTAAATCCATTATGCAGTTTCCATAACATTAGGTGATTCCTCCTGTGGTCCTGTGTGACCACTTGAAAGCTATTTTAGAGTAACAGACTCATCGTAAAAGCCTCTGGACTATCTTGGTTTGTGAAAGCAGTTTTACACCTAAACATGGGCATTTGGTAGTAAGTTCCATCTTCCATGAACCCATCTTTATTTTCCCTGCTAGTCTCCATACTGAAAATGTAATATGTTATACCAACTGTAAGGAGTGAAATAATTATGTTGTATGATTTTGAGGTCACAGGACCATTATTCAATCAAATCAGAAAGTATTCAGCTCTTCAATTTCAGTGTTGGTAGAATGGAAACATTTTCCTAGTTCTCCGGACTGTAAATTTCATTCAGGATTGTATAAGGAACAAAAGCAAGTAAGTGGTGAAAAGGTTGTAGTAAATGAGAGAAGAGTCACCTGGTCATTGACAGCTTTGTTTAAATTGTTTGCCTCTGATTCAAGCTAATTAAGCCTGAACTATTGTTCTTGTGCAACTTTAGTCTAAACAAGATTTTGCCAAAGTTAATATGACTGCAAATGAGATCATAGCATTGCTTTCTCAAGATAATGCAATTAATTCCTCCTTGGCTAGTTTTAAAGTTTTGAGAGCAAGGTGGGGAAGTGTACTGAGAGCAAGGGGGGATGTGTGGGGTGTATATTGGAAAATATTAATCGTTTTGGGCAACTGCTTCTTGCAAAATAATCCTAGGGTGAGATCATGCAAGTGTATCACTTGATTTTGCTCCAATATTACATCAGCTAAAGGCTTCAGTGTGTGTATCAGCCATCATGGATTAAACACCACAGGGAGAGTTTTCCTGTAATAGGAACATAGAAATACCAAGTATATGCCTACACTAGCTCAGTATTGCTTACACTGACTGGCAGTGGCTTTCCAAGGTTTCAGACAGGAGTCTCTGCTAGTCCTTCCTGGAGATGCTAGGGAGTGAACCTGGGACCTTCTGCATGCAAACAGATGCTCTGCCACTGAGCTACTGCCTTATCCCCAGGGGACTATCTTAGAGCATACATTGCTCACATTTGTTTGTCTGTCTATTTGTTTGTTTATTATGTCCTCTAACGTCAAAGACTCTAGGCGGTTTACAAAAATAAACACAATAAAAGCAGAATAAAACCAACTATAAACAATTAGAATTTTGAAACATTCCAAGATTACCACAATTTAAAAATTTAAACAGCAGTAAATGTAAAACATTCAGAGATTATTAAAAGCCTGGCTAAATAAAGTGTATCTAAAGCCTGGCTAAATAAAGTGTATCTTAAGGGTGCTTTTAAAGGCTGATAAAGATGTTAAGCCACAAATGTCTATAGGGAGCACATTTCACAGCTCAGGAGCAACTATAGAGAAGGCCTGCTCCTTAGTAACTGCCAGATGAGCTGGCGGTCTATGGAGACGGACCTCTCTTGATAATCTTAATGTGCGGTCGGGATCATGCAGAAGAAGGCGCTCTCCCATATAACCTGTTCCTAAGCCGTTTAGGGCTTTAAAGGTGATTACCAACACTTTGTATTTTGCCCAGAAACCTACAAATAACCACCCATCCAAATGCACACTAGGGCAGACCCTGCTTAACAAAGGAGACAATTCATGCTTGCTACTTCAAGACCAGCTCTCCTCGCCAAAAAGGACACCATATTTTTCAATCGATGCAGTTCACACATTTAGCAGTAAGGCATCATCAAGGAATGAGATAATGATAATTTAGATGCAGAAGTGAATTGCTTTGAACTATCAATAAGATTGTTCAGTTAGTGGATAGGAGATTTCTAAGGGAAGAGAAGAAGTGGGTGCTTTGAACTAGGATGCATGTTATGACATGGAAATACTGCCAGAACACCATCCCTGTGGCTGCTTCTCAACCTCTCTGCCAGAACATCAAAGAGCACTCGCACAGCATCAGCACATTATGGGTTTGTAATATGCCCCCATTCCACATAACTGGTGCTGATGGTTGGTGGGCGAACTCACAGTGTGATATGGCAGGTGCTCCTAGGTATAATGGCAAAAGGGACCAGTAGTAGCCACAAGGATGCTGTTTTCAGTGGCATTCCTGTGGTGGGAGTAGTGTCTCTTGTGTCTTGTTATCCTTCTGTACCAGTCGGGAAAAGAAGCAATGACCCAGTGAGTTCAGACACTGGATCATCCATGCTAAACATATTATTTAAAATCCCTGGAAATCAGCACAACACACTTGTAAGTAAATGCAGTTAAATTCATAATTCTTGAACACAGGGATGAGAGAACATTATCAAGTTCAACTTGCTTCCTCCTGGCAGAACTTTCCACACATCACCCTCCTAATTAACTCACCAGTGCCATTACTAGGTGTGAGTATCTGAATTCACTTCCTCCTTACAACATTCCCTGTTGGACTCTGAGTGAATAATTGATACTAAACCAACTGTGCCTCCACTTGAACATAGCCCAGCTGCCAATTTGCTGGTAGCTCCACACATTTTGGAAGCATTCACATGGGAACTGCCAGCAAGTGTGAACCAGCCCTACACTGAGTTTTTAATGTAACAGTTTTAATATGATTTAATTTTCATATATTTTCTCCCTTTGGTAATACACTTGGGGGATTTGGTTTATAAAGAGGTGGTGATTCTCCCCCCCACCCCGCTTTTGTAGACTCTAAGTGGATTTGCTTTCCAATTTGCACATTTATTTTATACTTTGTAATGCTGAGTGAGTGTTGCAAGTTTTAATTAGTAGGTTTTGTACTTTGAGATATAAAGAATGAAAAGAGATAATCATACATGAATAAAATCTGTGTTGGTATTTCCTATTTGTATATTGACTACTTGTTAAAAGCCAGATCCTCCTTCTCCCCAGATATCTTTTTCAATTGACTTTTTTTTTGTTTAATTCTCAACTGATTTTTAGACCTAATAGAAATGGCTGTGTGTGTCTGTCTGTCTGTCTATGAGTGATGGATTAAAGGAGCATGTTTTTTAAAAGGTCCTCTCAGATCTGACATCTTTGAACAGACTAGGTAATGGGTAGCATATTGAGTAAAATTTACACAAGTGAACCTTCTTCTTGTGCTATGGGTGGAAAGGCTGACTCCCCTTCCCTCTACGGCAACCTTTGCCTCCACAAAATATGTTCCTGAGAATTCCCCAACCTTCAGAAGCTTATTTTGTAAGGGGCTACAGAGGGAAGGCAGGGTTCTCAAAAATTGCCCCTCTCCTGTTGCCTGAATGTAACACTCAGGCAACTTTTGCTCTGGATACCTTGTTTTCATTCCTATTGTTTTTGCTATAAGTTGTTGTTCTTATCCTTCTGATATCAGATCTGGTGATTTTGTGCCTATCAGACTGACAGCAAAATGGAGCTATCCAAAGACATGGTACTACTTTCTGTATACTTGGGGAACTCCTCAGATATGCAGAGAAAATTAAAATTAAAGTAAACAAGATAAATCTTCCCCTCAAAAACAGCCCGATAAGCACTGAATATGTTCAGTGGCCTTTAGGAACAACATAATGTCAGTTGAAGGGGGAGAAAAAACAAAGAGAGTGGGATGGGGATGGGGAATTGGCCTGAGCCCCAGTTTATATTTTTCCCAGTCCATTGTATAGTATTCATGCTGGGGTGGGGTGGGGTGTATGCCATGAAGATAAAGACCTCCCCTCTGCATAATACAAAGATGTTACAGAAGGGGAAAGTAAAAAGGAGCAGGGACAGCCCAAAACATATAACTAATCACCCAGAGACTGATTATTACTGCTTACGCCCCTAAACATCCTTACAGTAGAACTGGGTTATGAAGCACAAGGACACCAATGGCCACAGAGCATTCCCTGCTGGCATCCTTCCACCCTGTCACTCCACCAAGCAGATTCATAATAGGACACACTCTCAATGACACTGAATATCTCACATCAGTGGCCCATGGATAAAGCTCAATATCTTTCCCCACAAACACTAACTGCTCTCTCAGCTAGTATGCCTGGGCAAGCCATGACAGCCAAATGTGCTCCCTCCTCCACGTGCTTATTCTGATGGCATGATAACAATCAAAGAGAGACTGGAGCCTCTTTAGAGAAAGCCCTGCCATGTATTGGCAGGCTGCGTAAGGAACATGAGTGAAGGGGAAAGAGAGAGGTGTGAGGTAAGCTGTGGGGTGCAGAGCTTTTCCTGTGGGAAGTATGGTGCCATGGTGGAAGCGTGTTGAAGTATGTTCAGATTGTTAGGCTTAATCAAGATAATAGTTTCATCTCTCACTACAGCTGTTAATTAACAGCAAGGACCAGTTTGCATGATACAGACCCTGGCACATGCAATTATGAAGGGGATGTGCCAAGAGTGTACCCATCGGGACATCCTCGACAGATATCCCAATGTCCTCCTGGCACATCCCTTTGCCACATTTTTAAAAATAAGTACTTGGAGTGTATATAAAGTAGTTCTTGAAGTGTTTTTATGGGGGCCATTTACATGAACAGCCCACACACAAACACACACACAAACACACACAAATCAATTCCTTTATTATTATGGTCACAGACCAGCAGTTTACAAACAGAAGCCCAACAAAATAAACCTACATAACCTACAGGGTTATGATACAGTAGTTAAGCACATAGTTAAGCATAAAGGTCAGTTAACAATGATTCTTAATGAACTCCTGGCAAATTTCACTGGCTATTAAACAGAACTTAGCCACATTACAAGATCTCAGGTCTTTCTGGTCAGTTAAAAGATAATCAAGATAAAAAGAATCTGTATCACCTGGATGGCAGCTAATAAAAGGGGTTATAAGTTTATGCCATATATCTTGGTAAAACTGACAATAAAGGAGCACATGAGCTGTTGTTTCAATATCTCCTGATTTGCATAGACAAGTTCGTTCTTTACAGGGATTTTTGGATATCTCCCTTCCAGAACTGCTGTTTGCAAGGCATTGCATCGTGCCTGTGTCAGAGCTCTATGACATTTTGGCACGGTTATCTGGTTTAGGTATCTGGCAGGGTTGAAACTCAGAATTTGGTTGCCCAAATGGACACCAACAGGAATAGAGCCCTGATCAATTTGACTTGCCATATAATATATTCTTTGTCCGAGTTTGACCCTGGCATTTTCAAACCTCAGAGTTATCAGTGCAAAAGGGGAGAAACTATAATGATGCTGCATTTCATCTAGCTCTCTTTCCCACCTGGAGTGACAGATATCCTTTAGCACAAGTGGAGCTAGACCTGCAGGGTGGAAAACCAGCTTCAGACAGAATTTGAAGATATTAATCCATGCTCTGGCCTCTACTTTAAGCAGTCTGCTTCCAGATGAAGGGCAGCACGGGGCATACACCGGGGAACCTGAAAAATGTTCGTCATGAACTTAGAGGAACTCTAAGGCTTCTACCTTAGAGAAGTTACAGTACATGCCAAGTTGAAGCTGTGTTTATACTTTAGCCGAAAAGAGTTTTATTGTGGAGGGGATAAATTGGGCACCCCTGGAGCGATGGAAAGATTGAATTGCTTGTGCACTCTTGTGTACATTCTGCCTTACATATTCTCTGTGTGCACCTGTGCCCATTTTGTGACCAGTTCCAAATCTTTGGTCTCTTCACAAACACCAGGATCTTAGTTTTGTTATAATTAATTTCTAAAATTTGTTCTTCGCAATAGGTAGCAAGAGAGTGCAAAGTTCTTCTTAGACCTATTGGAGTTTGCAAGCTTATGGCATCATCATCTGCATATAGAAGTATATCAAGGTGTTTGTCTGCTAATTTTGGTGGATGATGGTCTAGATTATCTAAAAGGGAGACAAAAGAGTTAATATAAAAGTTAAATAGCAGTGGAGCCAAAATACATCCCTGTCTGACTCCCCGGAATGTTGGTATTTCCTTGGTGAGACACACACACACACAGAACGTCCTCTTTCTAATTGTGTGTGCCGGGAGCCGTACTGTGAGAACCGGCTCAAACCTAGGAAGATTGTGTTATTAGGCATCTTCATGCATCTGATTAAGTGGACTCCAACCCATGGAAACTTATGCTTTTAAAAAATGTTAGTATTTAAGGTGCCACAAGACTCTTTGCTGTTAATGCTGCTACTGTAACATTTGGTAATGCAACTCACACATGTTCCTCTTTCTGTGATAGGAAGCACTACACTGAGAGAAAAATAACATCTCCATGAATGTGCAAAGCTACTATCATTTGTAACTCTTCTTCTGCATTCAGAAATGTAACAGAAAATAACAGCTATCGCAGATTAAATGGATGTGGAAAGCTGCCTGCAGAGTGTTAACTACCCTCTTCATATATAATGAGCAAGTGGCTGTAGATAGAAGTAAAGGAATACTAAGAATTTCAAACAGACATGATCTATACTGCTTCCCTATGCACCTATAATTAACGCATAATTAACAAGACAGAATTTCACTTTGAAAATTCCGGACATTCATTGGTTCCCACTGGGAGTGTCGGTGAGGAACGAAATTGATGTGCACTTGTTAAACATTGCACTTCTGAAATACAGACAAATCTTGAAGTCTCTTTTTGCGCATAGTTCTGACAGCATAACCAAATAGAAACAAAATTGGGTGGTAACCATGACAACTGCCTATCACTTATTTTCCAGTAAGTAGGACTGCTCAGCATATGCAGCTTTCTTTTATTAGTAGTAAGCATGACTATGAGTGATTTGCTTACAAGATAAGTGCCATTATTGTCATACTAAATGACTGCTTTTGTCAGCATAACAGCAGATGTTTAAAAAAAATGAGATGAAGCTTAAGAGTTGTCCATTGAGAGTAACAGTTAAAAGAGTCCAAAGCACATGACAGCAAGTCCTGCTGGTTTTGGTGGAGCTCCCTGTTTATAGTTTGAACCAGGATGCTTGTGGTCCAAAGGTGGGATCCAGCCCAGTGAGCTACCTAGGTTTCTGACTCAACTCAGTTGGCACTGAAATTTCACACAATGGAATTTGAAGCTAATTTCAGGGGTCCTTCCAAGGAAAAATATCTAAGAATGTTCAAAGGAAGTTTATAAAAAAAAGTGCAATGTGACATCACTAGTGGTCAGAAAGAGGAGTATGTGTGAATTTCTCATGGTGACATCACTAGTGGTCAGGCCTCAGCAGGCACTAAAAGGGAATGAAAGGTGTAACATTGGCTCCTCACTGACACTCCCAGATTGCATGAAGCCTCTGGATTGGTCTGACCTGTTTTGTATACATAGTAGGACCCTGGCCTTTTGCCCTTACCTAGTCAGCAGAACATGAATTCCACCTGCCTCTTGCTCCAAACCAAACACTGGCCCAGTCTCTAGACCAGGCCTGCTCAACTTAGACCACCCAGCTGTTTTTGGACTACAACTCCCATAATCCCCAGCCACAGTGGCCAATAGCGAGGAGTTGAGGCCAACATCTGCAGGAGGGAGGAAGTTGACCATTCCTGTGCTAGACACTGATCTCAAGGATAATCTTATCTCAAGCTATCTTTCTGATGTCTTATTTATTTTTCTATGTAAACCACTTTGAGAACCTTGGTTGAAGAGCAGAATATAAATATACATAGTAGTAGTAGTGTAATGGATTGGAGAACACACACTCTAGATCTGGATTAAGGTACAGCAGAAATTACCTTAGCCTGGCCATGATCGGAATGTCCATGCAATTTCTAATCAAAATATATAACACTAGCTGAACCCGCACAGAGAATCTGTGTACTAGGACTTTGTTGCTCTCCTTGCCCCACACCACAGCCCGTGCTTTATTATTCAGAGGTCAGCCACCCACTCCCTGCTCACTCTCTCACTCACCCACCCACTACCCGTTCCTCTTCCCTATCTGCATATGGAATCCCCACTGCCCAATCACCACAATGCTTCTGCTCTGTTACCTCCGATTGGTAAAGCACTGTGTGGGCAGAGCTTGCCACAAACGTCCTTAGCATATTATATATAGAGATTGTTTCAATACACACTACTGGTGTGGACCAAATGACATTAAGTAAAGAGTATTACAGATCTGTTTGGGGTTTAGTAATTGCCTAATAAGTGAACCTAACAAACAAAGAGCACATGCACAGTCTCATCTTCAGTGTGCTACATTAGACTGAATGGAGAGAGCATTGGAAAAGTTCTTAGAGAACAGATTCTAGTACTTATCATAAGTTAACAGCTCAGTGTCAAAAATTCCTAGTGGAATTTGGAAGCCAGACCTAAACCAAAATCACATTCATTGCACACACGGGAGATATCACAAACAGTTAACAATGAATCTGTTGCGATAGGAAGACAACCTTATGAACTGTGGGGGAAGACAACGGATACACCTTTCACTGGCAAGATTCTACAGTATGTTAACACACTCTGTCAATCTGAAAGGCAGAAGCTCTTGAATGAATAATTTTTAATTTCACCCTGCCCTTGCACTGTTTAAACACTGTGCTAAAACAAGAATGATTTAAATTATTAAACCACTGAAATATAAGAAAGAAGAAATTATGATAGACAGTTATGAACCAGTTCTGTGAGTTTTGGAGTAAAACATCTCTGCAATTAAAATACAGAACAAGAGAAATGTCATGGCCTGAAGCTGCCTTATTTACGTCAGTGAGAGCTGTGCCAAACTATCTCCTTTCTATCCTGAAAAGTCAATCCCACTGCTTTTGTAAGCATAACTGAAGTGAGCTGCTTCACAGGGGTTCATTCATGCAAACCTTGCATTAATGTTGACATTTTACAGTGTGAACCAAAATGAAGGTGCTCATGGTCTGTAAGGTAAACTATGCTTCGCTGTCTCTAGCTGCAAGGCTGAAATGTCTTGATTATTAATAGTTTCACCAGAGTCACTACTATTGGGAGGTCTGTACCACACACACCAAAGTCAGCCGAGACATAAGATGAAGAATTAAAAGAAGCTTGAAATTCAGAAATATGAAAGATACAAAGGTGAATCCCTGTCTCTGATATGTGATATTACTGATGGCATTGCAACATCTTAGGTGGTCTCCAGTGACTCTTCATTTGATCTGCAAAAAGTGAGGCTCTGAAGATCAAAAACTCATTGAGTACAGATTTGACAGAGTGCCTACTGCCTAGGATATTCCTACAAATCAATTTGAGACAATGTAGTATTTAGCATAAACATTCATATCCAACAACTTTTCAAAACTCCAAACTTGGAGTTTGAGATGCAGATTTAAAAACGTAGATCCGAAATATGATCTCTAGCCCTATCTAGCTTTGTCATCCATAGAATGGAGAAAAGTGTTGGTGGTCCATTCAGGAGATCCTGAAGCATAAATTGTGACAACATCTCAGCAAATATTGTAATGCCTGGACTGGAAAGAGAGGTAGTGTTCCAGGTAGGAGATCCTGATATATCAAAACTTCTAGTGCTATACCTAGCACAAGGAGAAACCATACAACTTTGTAGTCCCTAAAACTGGGGTGAAGATGGAGGAGGAGATGATGATGGCAGAAAGCAGGAGGTACCATTCAGGGGGCTAGCGCTGGCTCCCACATAGGAACAGCAAGGAGCAGAGAGACTTGGCAGGACAGTAGGAGGCCCTCCTCAGATTTAGAACATAGGCTGCTACAGGGCTTCTTACATCACTGATGGACACCCTATAGCTTTCATCTGCCGTAAATCCCTATCCCCTCTGGCCCAGTCATGCGCTGCATAACCCTAGTTGCTATGACACACCACACAGTCAGTTGGTTTTGGGATGCATGCATGAGAGAGGGGGGGAGGGAGCGAAGTATTCACACAAGCAACCAAAACCAAGCTAAGGAAGCGCAGGCCAGTTGTGGTTGCGTGTGTGTACAGCCAGGAGCCGCATGGCTCCTGGTGGCACGGCAGCAAACCCACTTAGGGAGCCTGCCATTTCACCTGGATTTGGGGTGTGAGGGCACCCAGAAAGCAGGCTAAATGATTGTGTGTCCGTGCCACGCAGCTTCACACAGCACCAACACACAAATAGCTTTCCAGCCTGCATTGGGAGGCTCCCCATAATGCACTGCATGCTCACACAGTGCATTATGGGAGTTCTGGAGGCCTCCAGGCTCCCAACCCTCCCAGCTGCCAGCAGAAGCCAGCAAGCGTCTGGGTGAGCAATCTACTTGGCCATCCAGAAGGAACTGACCATCTGCGGGGGAAGTAAGGATTCCATGGCTTCCTCTCCTCACCCCTTTAGAGCCCTTTCTCCAATCATGAGAAAGGTCTCAGTGTGTGTGTGTTTAAAGTAGAAGATGCAGTCTATTTTCTTTTGCTCTCCCCAAAATGCAGAAGTAGGTGATCCCTCCCAAAGCATGAAAGCTTTTATCTACCCTTTTACAATGACATGGCCAGAAACAGAGATGGTGATCCAGAAAGATAACTATGTATTTATCACTGCTAATTAGTATGATACAAACACAGCTTATTAGCTTCCTTTTCCTTACAATGTAATTGTTGTATTGCCTTGGCCATAGATAAGATTTAAAAAAAATTAATACATGAAAGGAAAGGCAGTTCATTGTTCATTTTAGAGATCCCAAAGCAACAATAGACAACCATGACATATTTCAATTTGCAATGCAGTCCTTAGAAGTATAGTGAATTTTTCAGAGTCTAGACTACAGGTTCTCAACCTTGGACCTCCAGATGTTGTTGGACTGCAACTCCCATCATCTAGAGACACAATGTCCAAAGGCCAACAACAATTGGAGACCAAAGGTTGAGAACCTCTGGTCTAGATACATGATTCCAAAGAGAGAACAAGACGCAAGAAGCACTGGGGCATTGGCAACATTTCACAGATTAACTACATTAACTGGCCAATCAAATCTGCTATAGTGGCAGACCATTCTAGGGGAGAACCCTAAGCAAGCAATTGGTTCCCCATTCCAAGGGCTATCACCCTGGAGACGTGGCTGTAGGCCTTTAATTAATTCAGCTGCAGCCTATTTAGTCCACTCCAGAACAACGCAAAAAATTTGCAGATACCAAGGTTTACTCTAATGTACAGCTGGATACATTTTGTCCAGTGCAAAACATAATTGAATTTGGCCAATTGGGGCTATAGAGTTTAATAAGGAAGTAGGTTATTTCTTTAGAAGAATTTGAGGAGGAGAAAAAGATGAATACTGTTTTCTTTCAATCTTCATTACCTTATCGAAAAATTATATTAGAACATTCCCTTGCTCTCTCCCATTCTTTACAGGGCACCTCCAATTTTCTTGCTTTCTCTATGTCTTTCCCTTGTTTCTTCCCGTGTTATTTCCCTGCCTCCCTGTGTGTATTCATTCTCATTTTTCCTTCCATCTTTCTTCCTTTTGCTAGAAAATTCTGATGTAAAAGGGTGATCATGGATGGGGGTGTTGTGCACCTGCCACTTTTGAATAGCTTAGAATAAACCTTGGCAGGTATAATTTACTCCTGTAGCATCATAACACTTTAAGCCACAGGCTATCCTTCATTTTAATGCCTTGATTGAACTTTGGTGTTGCCTGACCTCAGGAAATTGATCTTAAATACAGCAATTCCTTAATCGCAGCAACTTGCCTAAGGATTTCTAATCCTCAGCTGTGTTTTAGCTTGTGCACTTCAGAAGAAATGTGCCAGTCTACTACAATAAAGGAGTTATTTTATTTACCAATTTGTACTTAGAAAGTATGATCTAAATATTAAATTGGTTAAAAAGCTTTCAAAAATAGCTCCCATCTCCAGCGCTCACTTTCATTTTCCTCCTCACAGTTCATGCAAGGTTCTAAATAATGTAGATCCTTAACTTTACACAGAAACAGCATGCTGTCTAAAAATAGCTCAAGGAGCAGACAGAGGAAAAGCAGATAAGCATTCCAATTATTTATTTATTTTATGGAGGGAAGATCACTTTGTAAAGAGAACAATAATTAACTGACAGCATCAGCAAGCTTCAGAATACAACAACAGCTGCAGCAAAATAGTCTTCCTACTTAGAGAAAACAAGATAGTATAGTCTTCCATTTCCCCTTGGCCAAATATGGATTTGGGTACACAGTGCATTTTTCCGGGCCTGACCTGTGTTAAGCACAAGGCAGGCAGGCAGGATCAAGCAGGACAAGCTCTAGAACAACTAGTTTGGGGGAGCAAAAGAGTAGCTAAGGATATTATTTGGGGAGCGAGGATTTTGTTATATATATGAAATACTTATAGAGGTAATGTTGTTAGTTTGTTTACCTTATCAATGAAGCTTGCTTGACATTTTCAAATTTATTCAGAAAATGGGCCAGGTGCCTCTTAGAAATTACAATCTTTTTGGATTCGGCCAAACCTTCCAGTCTGCTTTCCAGGCTAGTTTTCTCTTCTGACCAAGAAGATGTGGCAAGAAAGACTGGGGTGGGGAGAGAGGTCAGTACCAGGCCAGGTGAAATCTGCAGGGGACATTAGCCAGCACCCCCTGGCCTGTACACATGGTGTCATCCAGCCCAGTTCCTGGCCAGGAACGAAGCTCAGGTTGGTCTCGCTCCTGGAAGTCTGAAGGAGTCTCCTGCCTACCTGGCTGCACTAGCTTCTGCTGCTTGTTCTAGGGTAGAGAAGTCAGTGAATGAGGCTTCTTTAAACAACGGAGGCCATTTAATATAATTAATGCATAGAACCATAATACACTATGACTGTACTGTTTGAAACTTCACTACAAAGTTCCAGTCTGCTGGCTGGGGGAGCAAAAGTGGGAGTGTGAAATATTTGGGAAGAAGTGCCGACTACCCCTTGGAATCATCCCTGTATACAAAGAAGGCATGTACCACCAGCCCAGGAACAAAGAGAAGAAAAGCCTCAAAATGACACTTTGACCAATTTATTGAGGCCCAACATGTTTCGAGTTGGAAGACTCTTCAATAAGGGCAACTCTAAAACAAATACCTGTTTAACATACTGTATCAGTATAAGGCCAATACATTTGTATCTTTAAAATACGTATCTTCAAAGATGCATTCGTATCTTTAAAACTCTAAAATGTCCTGAAAGTTAGCATAAAAACTAATACATGGCAAAGCTTATATTGACCTATTAGGAGAAAGAGTACAGGTGCTGCTCTAAAGTGAGGAAGAAAAAATTGCTTTTTAACAAAAGATGGCGATTAACCCTATAGTTACAGTACAACACTACATTGAGTCGGAGGCGGGGGTGTGTGGACGGGTGGAATTGTTTGGCCAAGGAAAGGAAAAATGCTGTAGAGAAAGCATAAGGGGAACATTTTTGGCATTTACTTTATACTTTATTTAACATGCTTTTTATCCAGCTTTATCTACAAAGATGTCAAAACAGCTCACAAAATACACATTAAAAAACATTTTAAAACCACAGTTCCAAGATGAAATATCAATAAAGAATAACTATAGTCAAATAATTAGTAATGATTGTTTCATAAGCCCTGTTCAGGTGCTATAAAAAGCTGGGATGCTGTACTCATGTTCAGCATCCACAAGAGTATGCTCTGAAGCTTTGTCTCCACACTGACACACTCAGAAGCTTTGTCCCCTACTGCCTGGATACCATATTTGTTTGCAGAGACAAATGCATTCGTGGCCTGATTCTTCTCGTGAGCAGAACACCAGCAGAATGCAGGCAGACAAATGCTGTAATTTTGGACAGCAGAGGTGGAACTTCTGACTAAGCACATCAGTGCAGATTGTGGGCCTTCAGTGTACATTCTTGGGGAGAGTAGAATGCCTCTGCTTTTCAGGGCTATAGCGAACACTAGATTATGCGGAACAAACTACACCACAATTTCAGTAAGTTTGTGATAAGATTTGTGCAGTCTGTGCAAAGGAGCTTCTGGTGGAGGACATGACTACAAGGGTGGGTGGGGGATCTAAATAGGATCACGGACAAACCTATATAAAACGTTGTTGGGGGAGTCCTCATTGAGGTATTTGGAATTTGTGCCTGCCAAAGCACTTTTTATATATATTCACAAGGGATGATTGGGAAAGCTTGTAATTTTGCCTGTGTCTGGATGTGATAATAATCATTTGTTTAGTTTTTGTGTTTCTTTTCTTAAAACGCAGCCGTCAGAATCGGGACCTTTTAAGGTGGTACCTAGTTGTCATGCTTAGTTTTTATAGTGCTCATTGTGGTCAAGTCCTCCTGACTGTGTTTTCAACTGACTATCCCACTGCTGAGTGTGTGTATGAACCAGGCATGTGTGTATGAACCAGTAACCCAAATCCAGAGAATGTATTGATTTTTACAGTAACATCTCTCCTATACAACATTTTTTTGCTTTGGATGATATGAGTCCCCCCACCTGCCACAATAGATGTATGTCTGGAATACAGAAGTGTATGAAGCCAAGAGGTATGTAGTCCTTAGGGACTTAAAACAAGTTCAGATTCAGAAGAAAGAACTGAAGAGGCATATGGATAAGAGAAGATATTACTCAAGGCATCAGTTATAGATATACTGAGATGTCAGTAAATTAAAATGTGCACTTGATTAATGTCTTAACATATAATATTCATTGTGTGATTAATTATGTAAGCATTAATCATGCCTAAAGTAACGAACTCTGCTAAAGCAGACTCTTGACTGTGCTCCCTGCAGAACTTGCTGGCCAGTTTCTTCACTGCCTTCTATCCTAGGCCACCCTACCCATCTTTCCCTGTGAGAAAAGGGTGGAGAAATAATATATAGAAGCACTTCTCACCATCTTCTCATGATTCTACATCAAAAACAGTGACTTCTTGAGGGTTGCCCAAGTTTATTTCAGTCTAGTTATTAAATATCAGAGACCATTTTCAGAACCTGGATTTCCATTCATGTTTGCTTTATATTTTATATTACTCCCTAGAGTTAGGCTCTGAAGAAATGTATCTAGCATTATACTCATGAAGGCTGTTTGATCATTATTTATTCCTCTATTAGTACACTCTTTTTATTTAAAGTTCCACAGAATAAGATTTAAAAAAAAAACCCTTCAATTTTATTCTGCTTTAAATATGTCCTCTATTTTGCAAAGATAAATATTTGAAGATCAATTTTCCTTTATGGTGATATCAATGCAAAATACAGAAGCCATTTAGAGGCTAATGTAAGCCATCAACATCACTTTTGTTTAAGCTTATGCAGCCTTCATCTCATTTCACTTGACTTTAAAGATTAAATGGGAAGGGGATCAGAATTTGGGCTCCTTTTGCTTAGAAGCAGATACTTTTTTTAAATAAAGCATATTACTAATGGTTTTCTCATTACTAGTGGAGTGTTTGAGATGGTGTGATTCATCATTGCCTCCTTTGAAAAACTTGCAGTGTCTCCAAACAGTGCAAATGCAGTTCCCGTTTGCAACAAAACAGCATGTCCTTAAACATTAGCTTTTCTGTGTGCAGTAATAATCATTCCCATGTATTTCATTTAATCCTTTAAGTGCTGAAATGTAAAATGGTTCTGTAAGTACCTAAAGGATAAATGAGGTTAAAGCATTCAGAGGCAGTTGAATGTGCTTGCAGCAAAAGCTGGCATTTCATACATACAGGCTACAGCCCGTGTGTGTGTGTGTGTGTGTGTTTGCCAGAAACATTACTAAGCAATCAGCTTTTTTACATTTCAGGGGCTTGGCATAAGATGTCCATCTGGTTTGATGAAATTCTAATTGTTTATGAGGGACAAAATGAGGTTTCCATTATTTCACATTATTTCACAAAATGAGGTTTCCATTATTTCACAGAATCAAATTTGCCCTAATCTAGCCAAACATGGATCTATCCAGAGCGGCTTTCAGGATGTGTACATCGAGTTAAAAATGTGTCAAGGCTACAAGTGGGAGATGAAATATTGCAGAAGCTGACTTGACAGAATTCTCCTCCTCCTCTTCCTCTTCCTTCTTCTTTTTCATATACTGCTTTTCAACACACACAAAAGAAGTTAGTTCCCTGTCCCCAAAGAACTCACAATTTTAAAAACAAAAACAAAAAAAATCTCACAAGGTAGACACCAGCAACAACCACTGGAGGGACACTGTACTGGAGTTCAATAGAGCCAATTGCCCTCCCTCTGCTAAATATATAGAGAATGCCCACTTTCAGAGGTGTCTCTTTGCTCAAACCTGAGCAATCATTTGGTCTTTTTTACTATCTGACTACTGACCATTTCAGGAGAATGTAGTACTACTTTTTTACATCCCACTCTTCCTCTGAGGAGCTCATAGCAGTGTACATAGTTTTTTTTATCCTCACAACAACCCTGTGAAGTAGGTTAGGCTTAGAGATACATGACTGGCATTTATTAGCACCTATTCATAATCAAAATCCCATGTTGCTGACTTGGGCCATTATGAAAAAAATCCAAAAGTAACACAGTACTTTATTACAACCAACTAAAAAGTCACTAAGAAGTTGTAGCAAATAGCATATTTAAGCCCAGCCCAAGGGGTTCATGGAAGGCGCATATAGATCAAGTTATTCTTATGGTGTGGAGAAGTTCTCTGGCTATCTGGAGATTTTTCTATTCTAAAGGAGGTGAGGTCATTTCAGCCACCTTAAAATTATTTGCAGCCAAAGTTAGGAGCCAGCTATTATATGGGGGGCACAACTTGGTCCTTCATACAAGTCTATGGATGTGGTTCAAAATGACTTCCTTAGGGCTCTACTTAGAGTACCTAGATGCATCTCCTGTGTATTGTTAAGATTTAAGTTGGGTGTTCTGAAGATTGAGGTCTGGGCCTGGTTGTCTATTTTGACCTATTGGCTTAAAGTCAGATTTTTCCTCAAGGATGGATCTCTCTTATCCTGGCTGATGTATTCCAGTCCACTTGGGCCCGGGCTATTCTGGACAAAATTGTGTCCTTGGGTCTGTCTATGGACTACCTGGTCTTGTTAAGTTATGACCAGGCAAGGCAGATTCTGAAGCAAAGACTCTTGGACTCTGAAATTCAACAAGAACTCTCCCAAAACCCTGATTGTACTAAAAGGAGTTTGGGTTTGAGCAGTTCTAGCTGGGGCCCTGCTGCCTGTTCTGGGGGCCCTGGTGCCTGCTCTAGTTGGGGCCCTGCTGCCTGCTCTGAGCATGATGTGCTACCAGCGGGCCTTTTTTAGGGCAAGACATGACATGCTAACTTCAGTGGTGCTCTCGGGAAGGTTTCTGCGGATCCCCAGGGAGGATAGATTATGCCCATGTGGTATGGGGGAAGTCGAATCCATCCAACATGTTCTGTTGCGCTGTCCATTATATAAAGATTTAAGATGATCCTTATTAACTCCTCTTCTGACACCCTTCCCAGGCTGCTCAGGAGACTTTTATGTTTCTTATCTTCTCACAGATAGAATTTTAGATGTCATATTCAGGGTGGCCAAATTTTGTTCTATTGCAGTATTGCTATGGCAGCGAGTTCTTCTTGATTAATTTTATAATTTTTATTGATTATTTATTCGTGGATACTTATGCACATATTTACATATTTCCTTCTTCCAATTGTACTTTCCTATGTTATGAGATTTTTTTTTAATGTCATGTTATGTTGGCCTTTGGTTGTAAATAAAGAATTCATTCATTCAAGCCCAGCCTTTGTCTCAAGGCAAGCCCACGTGGAGGAAAGAAAAATGCTGCATCATTCCCTCCATGTTTGCTCAACAAAGGCTGTTCCTTTAAAACTTAAATTGCTCCTTTGGTAGTCCAATCGCTGCCACCATGCCCACTTTTTAACAGAGTTTATTCCTTCCCCCCACTGGTGTGGGCGAAATTCCAGGGAAACTCTCCTTCTTTACCAATGGAAAAATACAGAAAACCTTCCACGTGCAGCCTATATGTGAAGAGGAAACTTGGTAGTGTGAGTTGCTGAGCAATCGACATTGAAGCATGTTTGCACCAGAGTAAAACCCCTTTTTCCTGAGTTAAAAATCCACTCAGAAGCAGGTAAAAATACAATGAACGAAAAGAGAAAACTTTATTCAAAATACAACAGACTGCTTCAGTCTGCGGCACTTTCAGCTTAGTTACAGGTAAAAAGTTACAGGTAAAAAGAAATATTCAGTACTCTACAAGATTACTTATACCAGCTGGTGTATGGAGTGGCACACTTTAAAACCACGGTTACCAAGTTGCAAGGATAATTCAAAAAGCACCCACCACCACCACCCAGTTGCAACAAACCTTTAAAAGCACCTCTACAGGGTACAGAGCCTTCTATAGAGCCCTGGTTGGATAAAAGGGCTGAGATTCAGTTCCTCTTAATTATGTTATGTATAAAAATACAATAAACCAATTGTAAGTATTTGCAAAAGCACAAAATCAAAAGAAAACTAACACAGGCTAACTAAAACATGGTTGCTTGGCTAAACCTTTCCCTGAAGCCAAAGCCCTGGCTTCCCTCCTGAACTCACCAAATCCATGGTAGAGACATCAGGCCCCTGTAGAGCTCCTGGTTGCCACCATTGCTAGGCCAAATAACCTGTTGTTCGCCCTGCCTGGCTCCAACAAAGAACCCCCTTCACTTCCTGCCCCTAGGTCCTCCAGGAACCGCCCACCATGTACTGAGTGGCTGATCCCTAGAGGTCACTGCCTGACAGACAGGAGAGGATTCACTTCCACTTCACTCTTTACGGGAGGGCTGCTCACCACAGAAGTAGATCTAGTTGTCCCATTAAAAGTGATGGAAACCCAAAATGGACAATAGAAAGGGCAGCTTTTATCATGCCCTGGGCACAATTCCTGTTAATAACACAGACCTTTGGGTAACACTTTGATTTACAAATTATCATCAAAATTCACAGTAATTTAGTAATTTGCAAGATAAAACATACATTATGGATAAAAGGTCCATGCACAAATATGTTCATCTAAATGGATGGCACAATACCTTGATACTTATTTGTGTACTAATCTGTGGCTTAAAAGCTGCTACAAAGTCTAGTTAATTCTGTAAGGGAAACAGTATTTCCCCATTCTGCACAATTAGAAGGGGAATGCACTGAATGTGCATCCATTGTGAAATATTCCACGGATGCCCCAGTGCCCTTCTGGCATGTCCCTTTATTGCCTGGGGTGGACTCTTTGGACAACAGACCCCAAACACAATAAAAAAAGAAGCTGGGAGGATGTGTGGCTGTCTGAACAGTGGTGTAACAGGCTCTGAAGGGGCCTGTGTGCAAGAACTGAACATGGGCCACCTCAGATAATTTCCCCATAGGGATCAATAGGAAACTCAAAAAGATTAATAATTCTGAGAATTATAAGCACTCTCTCCAAACTAGAACTCCCAGAATAGGACAACACATATATGTTTTTCGTGTAGACATGTGCCAATCAACGACATCTCTCCCCATTGCTGATGGATGACACTATGCCCCCACCTCTGCAAGTGGCACTTATGACATGGCCTGTGGTTTCTCTATTATGATTTGCTCATTGTCTCCTTGGTGATGACTAAAGCACCATCACCAAGCTTTAGCCATCAAAGTGTGGAGGATGCAGGAGAAGAAGAAGCATCTCACCAGGGCAGCTTGGTTTCCTTGCTTCTGTCTCAAGAATAGATGAGGGAATCATGGCACAGCAGTTGTGTTCCCTTTAAATATGCAAATGAGTAAGGCTACCAGGTAGAACAGGAATTTGTAATGGTTGGAGGCAGTTTGAAACCAAGTGATCCAGCAGATATAGCAACTATTTTAGCATCTCTAACTGCCAAATCTTTCATTTCCTTCCTTTGTTTGGCCCTGTAAAAAAACCTTTGCCAAGACTTAATTCTAGAGATTGTAGGGGAAAAGATACCCCATTGCCTGGAAAATAATCTTCACCCCAGAAATAGACCAACTTGAACAAGAAGCTTGAACAAGACAAATGGACAACAATAAGATAACCTTTGTTTTGGGAATCATCTGGAAAAACTGAAAAAAGGATAGATTGTCCCCAGACCCTGGCCCCAAAAGGCACAGAGGCATAATGTTGGGTGAAAGGGCCACAACTTTATTAACCAATAACAGAAGGCATCGCAAACTGGAACAAGGGGGATTAATCACCCCTAAACAACAATGTGGGCTTAACAAAGCTGGGTTAGGACTCCATCGTCCTTCACTGCACTTTTCAGGGTGACATACCCTGGCTCAGGAAACAGGTAGGTTTTTACCTGCCTGTCTCCTTCAAAGTCAACCCCTTTAGTAAAGAGGGCCTGGATACTTCTAGAGCTTCACCCACCCTGGACTGCTCAGCCCAAAGGTTAGTGAAGTCCTGAAGCCGGTTTCATGGCAAATCATTCTCCCTGGGCCACACAAACCACAAGGGAGTGACTGACCAATCCACCTCTTGAATATCCAAAGGTGCTCATCGATGTTCTATCCCTCAAATTACCACCCAGCCTGCACTGTTCTTGCCACACAGGGAGGTTAGCCTAGCTTGTCATCCCTGCCCCAAACCTCTCCAAAACCTCAACAAGCCCACTCCGAATATTTTGAAAATACAGATCACATCCAGCCTCTGACAAATGAACCCCATTAGGGCGAAACGTTTGGGAATGGGTAGAGAGCTCAGGTTGAGACAACACCGCCCGGCCCCCGTCAGCTGTCACGAGCTTGCCAATCGCCACAGAGGTCTTACACCAGGCTCTTTTTATGCCCCTCACAGTCAGCACCCACCGCCACACCCTGCGTTGCAGCCAACTGATCCATGTGATGCGAACACCAGGGAGCCAACCCTTTAGGACCGAAAAGTCAGAGGAGGCTTGCTGAATAAGAGAGAGGCCGGTCCACTTGCCTAAATCATTTTCGCCCAAATGAATGATAATGAAATCGGGCCTAGGGAATCTACCTAAGTGATCCCAAATAGCTGGGAGCAGCTGGCTCCACACCATACCCTGCATACCCATCCATTAAACTGAGGCCCGTTCTCCCAAGCCAAGCTGGGTGCCCCACTGGGAGGTGCTGGCTCTCTTGAATGCCCAGAAGACCAACAAATGGCTGCAGACAAGGACCCGAACCGGAGCTGCTGCCCTGCCAGCACCTGCCAAGAATGCCCCTCCCCTTGGCCTTGTGCAGAGGGGAGGGCGATTTGTGCCAGTCACCCCTGCACGAGGCCAAAAAAGGCCCGTGATTGGCCGGGCCGGAATAAGGGGGCGGGACTTGAGCCGTGCTAGACGGGCGCCCGCCCCCACACTATCAGTTCGGGCCAGGCTTTCTATCGAAGAGGAGCTCTCGGTCGGAGCTCCTCTTCTCCGTCGGAGGCACCTGGGCGGGTCCAAAGGCGGCGTTTCGGGCGTTCTGCCTTTGGCAGCGCTCCTCGGGGCTTGGCCTTCGGCAGCGCAGGGAGGGCTCCCTTGCTTCCTGGCCGCGTGGACGTCGCGGCCCGACTTCTGGCCAGTTGGCCACACGGTTTGGGGGACGGGGTTGCTGCGCAGCTGGGCGGCTCGGGGTGGGAGTAGCTTGGCGTCGGGGACTGTGGGGGTTCGGGAGGCCTGCCATCAGCTGGGTGTGTGGGTTGGGGCCTGCCTGAAGGGCTTGGTGCTCAGCCTTGGGCATTTTCCTCCCCTGCCACCCCCCCCGCCTTTACTTCCTTGTTGGCCAGTTCTTCTGCTCGACACCCCCTCCTTCTCCTTTCACAATTTTGGCCTCTTTTAAGTGGCCTTTTCGGTGGGTGGTTGGTTTGTGTGGGTTTCCTCCTGCCCTTTGACTTTGGTGTGGGCTTACAGCTATTTGGCTTGATACTTCTGCTGATACCAATTGCACACGGACAAGGAGTGGCTTTGGGAAACGAAAGCAGCCGTGCAGGGGTGTTGGTTGGGGTCGTTGTAGTGCTGCGGGTTGGCTTTTGGTGGGCAAAGACCAATACAATGCCGGGTAAAGCAAAGGGTAAAAAGGGCGGTAGGCCTGTAAAGCCTCCCAAGCGGCCTGCACCCCCCCCTTCCTCGGATGAGGAGGATGATCAGGAGATGGTGCTTATTCGTGGCCTTGTGCAGAGGATGGAAGCACTGGAGAAGGCCAGGGCTATTCCTCCTCCCGACAAAGACGCCGGGCCTTCGGGTGTTCCGAAACCTGCGCCTAAGCGCACGAGGGTGGCGGTTCGGACGCAATTATTAAAATCAATTTCTGATAGGTTAGCTGCACTAGAACATGGCGCTGTTCCTGGCGGTCCTGCGGCTCCTGCTCCCACAGCAACTTTGCCTGGTGTTCCAGATCCGGTGGTTCCGGTTCCAGTTCCTGATGTGCTTGAGCCGGCGGCTCCTATCGATCCCGCGCCTGCTGCGCCAGCGGGGCCCAGTCCGGAAGGCCCATCTGCACCTTTGGTTCCGGGTGAGTCTGTTCCACCTACACCACCGGGCGGTACCGGCCAGTGGCTGCCTGTTCCCTGGCCGATACCTGCTGTGGGCGGATGGGGCAACCCATGGTGGCCGCCTTTCACTTCACACTGGGGTATGGGGCACTTTCCAGGTGCGGGTTACACGCAAGGGTATCCAAGCATGGCAATGGGATCGCAAGGGGCGGCTGAGCAGGTGTGGTTAGGGCGTCCGCCCTACCTGGCGTTGCCGGCGGTGGGCCCGGCTGGGGCAACTAACGATTCAACGGGTCAGACTAGTGGCAGTGGTTTCTATCCCATGGGTATCTTGCCTACGGGACAGCATGCCCCTTACGGGGCAGTTGGGCTTCCATTGGGGGATCATCTCCTGCCTGCTACTAAGGAAAAAATTTTGCGGGGAGAATATGTAGACATTTTTAGCCTCTTGTTCCGGGAACCGGAGGTGAAGCATAAGGAAGGGGAGTTGTGTAAAGAACATGAAGCTACTAAGAGGAAACCCGTGGAGAAGACTTGGAACAATTGGCTTTCCGGCTTCACCATCTACATGGGGGTGCTTGTTCAGTCCCAGCCGGCTAGGGGTCCGGCCCTGCTTAAGTATATGGACATTATCCACAGGGCGATGTCGGATTTTGCAGGAACGGCGTGGGTCCGTTATGATGAGAGTTTTAGAATGAGGGCTGCCTTGGACCCCTCCCTGCCTTGGGATGCCCCGTTGCAGGAACTTTGGCTGGTGATCATGTCGCCGTCCCGGCCGGTTGAGGGAGACAGGTCTGATAGCGGCCACCTGTTATCCAGGCCGCAAGGCGGGCCTTTGGCCCCTTCGGCGGGCCAGCAGTGGGTTCAACCCCACATGGTCTGCTGGGAGTTTAACAGTGGGGGCCGGTGCACGCGCCCGGCCTGTCGTTTCAGACATGCCTGCGGGCTATGTGGGGCCAAACACCCGAGCTCCAGTTGCCCTAGATCCCGTTCCTCCAGTGCCGGTGGTAGGTTTAGAGCCGGGGGAGGCAAGAAAGGCGGCCCTCCCCCACGCCCTTCGGGTAAAGGGACCCAGCCCAATCAACCTTGACGAGCTGGCGCATTTGTTGGGGGAGTACCCGGATAGGGCATCCGCTGATTACTTGTTGGCGGGATTCCGGGATGGGTTTCGGATTCCTTCTAAGGCCCGGCGGGTGCCTACTGTGTCTAGGAATCTTAGGTCTGTGGTGGGGATGGAAGAGGTTGTCCTTAGGAAGATTAATAAAGAAATAGCAGCAGGCAGGGTTGCTGGGCCTTTTGATCGGCCCCCATTCCCTGAATTACGGATTTCCCCCTTGGGCGTGGTGCCCAAGAAGGCGCCAGGGGAATCCCGCCTTATACACCATTTGTCTCACCCCTGGGGGTCTTCCGTGAATGACGGGATCCCCGATGCCCTCTGCTCAGTTAGGTACACATCTTTTGACCAGGCTGTGCAGATGGTTCGGGCCCTGGGGCCCGGGGCCTTGTTGGCTAAATGCGATATTGAATCTTCATTTCGCCTCCTTCCAGTCCATCCCGATGATTTTGACTTGTTGGGTTTTACATTTGAGGGCAAGTTTTATTTCGATCGAGCCTTGCCCATGGGATGTTCTATTTCATGTGCGGCTTTCGAAGCCTTTAGTACATTCCTGGAATGGGCTCTAAGGCGCAGGGCGGGCCTGGCCTTTACGGCCCATTTTTTAGACGATTTTCTTTTTTCCGGTAGGGCCAATTCCACGGAATGCCAGCATTTGCTGGGCTGCTTTACTGCAATGGCCTTGGAATTGGGGGTTCCCCTTGCTGCTGGGAAGACTGAGGGGCCGGTAACCCGGCTTTCTTTCCTCGGCATTGAATTGGATACTGTTGCGGGCTGTTCCAGGCTTCCCTTGGAAAAGTTGGGCACCCTTTTGGCTGTAGTGCGGGCTATGGGGAGGGCTCATAAGGCCACGCTTCGGGAGCTCCAGGTGGTAGCTGGTCACCTTAACTTTGCCTGTACGGCAGTGGCTCCTGGCAGGGCTTTCCTCCGCCGCCTTTGTGATATCATGTCTGGTTTGCGGGCCCCACACCATAGAGTTAGGGTTACCGAGGGGGTTAGGGCTGATCTGGCCTTGTGGGAGTCATTCCTTTCGGAATTTAATGGAGTATCTTTTTGGCGGGATGTGCAGCTCCTGGAGGCCGAACTGCAGGTCCATTCGGACGCTGCAGGAAGTGCCGGCTTTGGAGTGTATTTTCGGGGTCGGTGGTGTGCTGCCCGTTGGCCTGAGCATTGGGTCTTACGCAGGTGGACCAGGGACTTAACTTTCCTGGAATTTTTTCCCATCGTGGTGGCGGTGCACCTTTGGGCGGGCGAGTTTGCTGAGTCCACGGTCCGCTTTTGGTGTGACAACCAAGCTGTGGTCCAGGTGGTTAACTCTCAGACTTCCCGTTCCCCGCGGGTTTTGGGTCTTCTGTGCGCGTTTGTGCTGCAATGCCTGCGGGCGAACATTTTGTTTGTGGCGCGCCACGTCCTGGGTTTGCAGAATGACATTGCTGACGCCCTGTCTCGCTTTCAGGTGGACAGGTTCAGGGAATTAGCGCCCGAAGCAGCACTTCAGCCGGAGCCCATGCCAGCCGCGTTGTGGCAACTTGGCAGGTAGAGGCGCAGCGGGCTATTGCGGCCTCGCTGGCGCCTAGCACCCGGGCGAGTTATTCCGCCAAGTTGGAGGCCTTCTCTCGGTTTCGGAAGGGTGAGGGGTTGGAGGAGTCTTGGCCGGTGCCAAGTGACCACCTTTTGCAGTTCCTTGTGCATTTACGCAGTGAAGGGCGGGCGGTATCCACCTTAGGTGGATACGTTGCTGCGCTTTCTTTTGCTGCCCAGGCGCGGGGTGTAGCTGATTGCTCGGGTGACCCCAGGGTCCGGAGAATGCTGGAAGGGTGGGCCCGGGGAGCCCCATGGACTGGGGACGGTAGGCTCCCTTTTACATTGGATTTGATCAGATCCTTGCTTGTACACTTAACTATTTGTTGCAGGTCTTCCTGGGAAACCGCTCTTTTTCAAGCGGCCGTCTTGGTCGCTTTCTTTGGGGCTTTTCGGCCAGGGGAGCTGTTGCCTAGGAGTGGCCGCTCCCTTCAGGACCGCTGTCTGCAGTTTGCTGATCTCTCTCTCTCTGCGGGAGAAGCGCGTTTGATGTTACGCAAGTCTAAAACTGACCAGAGGGGGAGGGGGCAGGTGGTTCATTTGGCGGCATCTAGTGCTCCCCTCATTTGTCCTGTGGCGGCGCTGAGGTGCTACCTTGACTTGGGCCCACATGTTGGGGGCTGTTTGTTTGTACACAGCGGGGGGGATCCTTTAACCCAATACCAATTCTTGGCTGTGCTGCGTAAAGCCCTGGCTTCCGCCGGGGTGCCCTCTGCGGGCTTCACGCTCCACTCCTTCCGGATTGGGGCCGCAACCACAGCCAGTCAGTTGGGTTTGAGGGAGGAAGAGGTGATGCGCATAGGGCGCTGGAAATCCAGTGCTGTGAAGCGTTATGTGCGTTGAGTGGGTGCTGTGGCCCTAATGGTTTATCTATTTCCTTTTGGCAGGTGCTGGCGGGGCAGCGGCTCCTGTACGTATCCTCATTTGCGGCCATTCGTTGGTCTTCTGGGCATTCAAGAGGGCCAGCACCTCGCAGTGGGGTACCCAGCTGGGATTGGCTGGGCGCGCAATTGTTTGTTGGAAAGGCATGCGGGGTATGCTCTGGAGCCAGCTGCTCCCGGCGGTCTGGGATTATGTAGGCAGGTCTCCCCGGCCAGATGTTATTGTCATCCATCTGGGGGAGAATGATTTGGGCAAGCGGACTGGCGTTTCCTTGGTTCAGCAAGCCTCTTCTGACCTGCAGGTTTTGAGGGCTTGGCTGCCTGGGGCCCACATTGTTTGGGCCGAATGGTTGCAGAGACGGGCGTGGCGTGGGGTCCAGAATCTCAGGGGCATTGAAAGGGACAGGCGTAAGGCATCTGCCGCCATAGGTAAGTTGGTGGTGGCTGATGGTGGGTCGGTGTTGCACCAGCCTGGTCTCCTCGCCCATTTCCCACATTTGTTTCGCCCGGATGGGGTGCATCTTTCGGAGGAAGGGTGTGATATCTATATCCGGAACCTCAGGAATAGGCTTGCTGAACTTTTGGAATTAGGTGGGGCAGGGAGGTCAAGCTAGGCTAACCTCCCTGTGTGGCAGGTACAGTGCGGGTACGGGGGTAATTTCAGGTATTAATTTGGTGAGCACCTTTGAATAACTAACTGGTAGATTGGTCAGTCGCTCCCTTGTGGTTTGTGCGGCCCAGGGAGATTGATTGTCATGAAACCAGCTTCGGGAATTCACCTGCCCTTGGGCTGCGCGATCCGGGACAGGTGAAGACCTAGAAGTATTCAGGCCCCCTCAGGCGAGGGGGTTGGCTTTGAAGGCAGGAGATAGGTTGTACCTGCTTCCTGCCTGAGCCAAGGTGTGTCGCCCTTAAAGGTTTGGGGAAGGATGAGGTAATCTTAACCCAACCTTAGTTTACCCGCACTGTTATGGTAAGGTGTTTAATCACCGTTTTGGTTGTCAGTCCGCTATGCTTGTTAAATAAAGTCGTGGCCCTTTATCCCAAATAGAATATGTGTCCGTGTCTTTTTTGGGCTGGGGTCTGGGCACAAAACAGACATGTAAACGCCAGCAACAACCGTTTCCAATATAGCGCACATAGAGCTTAATGGCCTTAGACTTCAAACGGCCAATTCGTTGGACCACATCCTCCTGTAACCCCATGCAGCTGGCCGTGTTGGCCCCAATACAGAAGGAATTCAGGGTAAGCCCCTCAGTAGGGACTTCTGCCGATGCCAAGGCCTTCCATAGAATTGCCAAAAACTGGTATTGTGTCATGGGATCCTTATTCTAATGAACATAAAGGCATCTCCCCATGAAGGACCCCAAAGCCAGGTAGCACCATAATGCAACCACTGGACAAAATTTTGAGTCGCCGGCTGCCACCAGATGAATAACTTGCCCCCTAACCCTCTGATCTGTTTTAGAATGGTGCAGGGAAAGCCACACCTTCTCTCTCTCTAAGGACAAATCAGAGAACCGCAAGCAGCGGTCCCTAGGAGAATGACCTAATGAAAAAGGGTGACCTCCCAAGGGGATCCACAACATACCGGCAACTACCTGATTAATACTATCACCCGATCTAAGGTAAATGGTAGCCTACGATCCCCAGCTATAGGGAGTCCCCTGGACCAACGTTCCAGCATCCTTCTTACCCTAGGGTCCCCGGATCAGTCCTCCACCCCCTAACAAGCCTCAAATGATAATGCTGCCACATAACCACTTAAGGTGGACATAGCACACCCTGCCCCATGCAAATGCACTAAAAATTGCAGTAAATGAACCATTGGCACAGGCCAGACCTCGGCTAGTCCCTCCATCCTCCGGAAGCATGAGAAGGTAGCTATCTTGGAAGCATAACTCACCCTGGTGCTGGGCGCCAATGAAGCTGCTATGCCTGCTGGGTGTCTACTTGCCAAGATGCCACAGAGTGGCAGGCATGGGCTCCGGATGCAGTGCTGACTCAGGCGCTAACTCCCTGAACCTGTCCACCTGAAAGTGAGAGAGGGCGTCAGCAATGTCGTTCCAGATCCCCGGAACGTAGAGTGCCAAAAACAAGATGTTAGCCTTAAGGCATCGAGGCACAAAAACCTGCAGCAGGTGCATAGCCTGCTGAGAGCAGGAGGTCTGAGAGTTGACCACCTGGACCACCACCTGGTTATCACACTAGAACCGGACCGTGGATTTGGCAAACTCCTTGGCCCAGAGGTGCACTGCCACCACGATGGGAAAGAATTCCAGGAAGGTCAAATCCCTGGTGATCCCCCACTGCACGCATTCAGCAGGCCAGCAGGCCATGAACCAATGGCCTCTGAAATACACCCCAAAGCCCATGCCTCCTGCCGCATTGGAATGGACTTGCAATTCTGCCTTGAGGAGCTGTTCGCTCCTCCAACAAGAAATGCCATTGAAGCTCAGCAGGAAGGCCTCCCAAATGGCTAAATCCACCCTAACACCCTCAGTGATGCGTACCCTGTGGTGCAGTGCCCGAAGGCCCACCATAAGGTTGCAGAGGTGCCTGAGAAAGGCCCTTCCGAGAACTACTACCCTACATGCAAAGTTAAGGTGCCTCGCCACCACCTGACGTTCTCTCAAGGTGGTTTGTGGGCATGCCCAAGAGCCCTGATGAGGTCCAGAAGGACCCCTAACTTCCCCTGTGGCAATCAAGAGCAGCCCGCTAGGGTGTCCAGCTCGATTCCCAAGAAGGAAAGCTGTGTGACTGGCCCCTCCATTTTTTCTTTGGGCAGAGGAACACCTAACTCCTGTGACAATTCTATAAAGCAACACAACAGATGTTGGCATTCCATGGAATTGCCCCTTCCTGCGAAGAGAAAATCATCTAGAAAATGAGCTGTGGATACTAAGCCCACCCTCTGCCTCACCACCCATTCAAGAAAGGTGCTAAAGGCCTTGAAGGCCATACATGAAATAGAGCTGCCCATTGGAAGGGCCCGGTCAAAGTAAAATTTGCCCGTGTAAGCAAAACCCAAAAGATCAAAATCGGCAGGGTGAACAGGCAGCAGGTGGAAGATGGACTCAATACCACATTTGGCTAACAAGGCCCCTACCCCGCGGTCCCTGACCATCCGGACCACCTCATCAAAAGAAGTGTAGTGCACTGAACAGAGGGTGTCCGGGATCCTGTCATTGATGGAAGACCCCCCTAGGGTGTGACAAGTGATGAATTAAATGGAATTCACCTGGTGCCTTCTTAGGAACCACTCCCAAGGGGGGAACCCGCAATTCCAGAAAGGGGGGGCTGTCAAATGGCCCCAACACCCTACCAACCACAACCTCTTTTTGAGGACCACCCCCCCCCCCCATTCCCACCACTGATTTGAGGTTTTTGGACATAGCCGATACTCATAGAGACTTGGAAGGAATCTGAAAACCTCCTTGAACCCTGAAATCAGTGGCTGATCTCTCAGGATACGCCAACAACAGGTGCCCAAGGACATCAAGCCTGACTGGGCTTGGCCCCTTTTCCCGAAGGGGGGGAGAGGCCCCCTTTTCTACTGCCACCCACTCTAAACTTTGTTCCTGATCCCCCAGACCTCTCTCTAGGACAAGTGGTGCTTGGGTGCTTCTTGCCACAGAGTCCACATGCATGCCTAAAGCAGCAGACTGGCCTAGAGCAGCGGCCGCCATTATTATACTCCCAGCATACCAGATGGGGTTAAACCCATGCTGGCCCACCGCAGCTGTAGAAGATGCCGCTTGTGGCTTGGAAAGCAAGTGACCACTGTCTGACCTGCCACTGTCAATGGGACAGGAGGGGGATAAGATCACTAGCCACAGCTCCTGCAAAGGCTTGTCTCCTTGTCTTAAGGAGGCAATCCTTCAACCACTTCTGAAGAAGCCTGCCTTGGATCCCTCAGAGTTCAGCAACTACAGGCCTGTCTCCAGCCTTCCATGGCTGGGCAAGGTGATTGAAAAGATGGTGGCCTCCCAGCTCCAGTTGGTCTTGGAAGAAACTGATTATTTAGACTCATTTCAAACTGGCTTTCGGGCGGGCTATGGGGTGGAGACTGCCTTGGTCAGCCTGATGACCAGTCTCCAATTGGGAATTGACAGAGGGAGTGTGACTCTGAGTTCTTTTGGATCTCTTGGCGGCTTTCGATACTATTGACCATATTACCCTTCTGTAATGTCTGAGGGGATTTGGGGATGGGAGGCACTGCTTTGCAGTGGTTCCGCTACTACCTCACAGGCAGGATGGTGTCTCTTGGAGTCTGTGGTTCTTCAAAGTCTGAACTTTTGTATGCTGTCCCTCAAGGCTCCATATTGACAGAGGGAGTTGCCAATATGGAGTTGTTTAACATCTACATGAAACCACTGGGAGAGATCTACAGGGGATTTGGTGCAGGTTGCTATCAATATGCTGATGACACCCAAATCTATTTCTCCATGTCAACGTCATCAGGAGAAGGCATAACCTCCCTAAATGCTTGCCTGCAGGCAGAAAATGAGCGGGACGAGGGATAGCAAACTGAGGCTGAATCCAGATAAGATGGAAGTACTTATTGTGCAGGGTCAAAACTCGGAAGACAATTTTGATCTACTGGTTCTGGATGGGGTCATGCTCCCCTGGAAGGAACAGGTAGGCAGTCTGGGGGTGCTGCTAGATCAGAACCTCTCCCTGCTGTCCCAGGTTGAGGTGGTGGCCAGAGGTGCTTTTTATCAGCTTCGGTTGATACGCCAGCTGCATCTGTTTCTTGAGATGAATTACCTCAAAATGGTGGTACGTATGCTGGTAACCTCTAAACTAGATTACTGCAATGCACTCTATTTGGGTCTGCCTTTGTACGTAGTCTGGAAACTACAGTTGGTCTAGAATGAGGCAGCCAGGTTGGTCTCTCAGCCATCTAGGAGAGACCATATTACTCCTGTGTTGAAAGAATTACACTGGTTGCCAATACATTTCTGGGCAAAATACAAGGTGCTGGTTATTACCTATAAAGCTTTAAACAGCTTAGGCACTGGGTATTTAAGAGAATGTCTTCTTCATCATGAGCCCCGCCGCCTGTTAAAATCATCTGGAGAGGTTCGTCTGTGGTTGCCACCAACCCGTTTGGCAACTGCTTGGGGACAAGCCTTGTCTGTTGCTGCCCCTGGACTTTGGAATGTGTTTCCTGTTGAAATAAGATCCTCCTACTCTCTGGCAACTTTTAAAAAGGTGCTGAAGACACATTTATTCACTCAGGCTTTTAATTAGATTCATGGTTTTAATTTTTAATGTTGGCTTTAAATTATTATAATGTAAATGATTTTAATGTTTAAATGATTTTAATTGTTAGCTGCCCAGAGATGCAAGTTTTGGATGGTATAAAAATGTATTAAGTAAATAAATAAATCGTGGTTAAACTTTAATCTGACCATTTTCATTACTGTTTTGCAGACTGAAAGGTAATTTTCCAGTTTACAAGGAAATATTATCTTAATCAGCTCATAGCCTTTTGCCTTTTAGGTCTGGCACCTGTCAATAAAGGGACCGTGGGCAAAGGATAACCACAAACAATAGGAGAAAGGATGCTACTTTCTTTTCAGTTCTGTACCTTTCAGAATATACTTCATGCCATAGTGGGGCTTTTCTCCAAGCTGGATCTGAGTAAAAGACTACTGTGCGGTGGACACCTCAAGGGTCAAGGATAGACCTGCTTTTATTCACCAAAGCCCCCTGCCTTGGTCACAGAAGATTAGGGTTCCAAACCCTCCAGGATTAGCTTGGAGTCTCTAGGAATCAACATGAACCTCCAGGTGACTAATGAAAACAACCCTGGAGATTGTAATGGCTTGAGAAATGTAAGGGAGAGTGGAATATCTCCAAGAATAGCTTCAGTCAGAGTTGGCAACCTTACAGATTATGAAGCTGCTATCAGCAGGTTGACAGCATGACTACTGAAGCCCCTTTATCACTACTCCCTGCTGCCTGATTTTAGCAAAACAACAAAAAATCTGACTCCAAGTGGATTCATCAGCAATAGAAGCTCATCTCTGTGCTGCCAGATGGACAACAGAACATCATTTGTCCCATTTGGGCCAACATGAAGAAAGCCTATAAACTTTAAGAGAAGATAGGACTCACGGCATCATGTGGTATAAACAAATGCCAACATAAAAGCAACAGTCTGTACGGTGCCTGTTTACCTTTTAGCAGAGCTGATTTCCAAAGAGTTCTATCATAAGAATGAACAACATGATGATGGCTGGTGTCTAATTAGGAAACAAGCTGCCTGCGGCCTTTTCAGCATGTGCTGAATGCTAGTATCAGATGATCACATGCTGGATATGTTGCCTTAGTGTTGCCCTTTATCTATCCTGGGTGGAGGTGAAACCCTACATGGATGTCTGGTAGAGTTAGCTGGGCCCCTCGCCAAGCATCTTGTACTAATTTGCTTTGTAAGAAAGCAACATCTTATCATAAGTTATTGATGGTACATCAAGCACTTGGCCAATTGGTAGCACTGGTTTGCATCCCATTTGCATTTGCATAAGAGTTGTGTATGTGCATAGTAGTTTAAACTAGACATTTGTAGGGCCTGGATTTGAAAAGCTAAAGTACAATGGTTTCCAGGAAAGGAAAGGAGAAAAAGCACCAGTACAAAAGCAAAGGGCGAAGTGACCTGAAAAGTACCGTGGCTGACATGTTGAGGAAAATTACACAAAGCAATCGCTTTGAAATTAAAATGGCAAGTTGGGCATTGCCTAATGCCCTTTTAATTTCAGTGGCTGACATGATACACAATCTATCCCCTCCATGAAAATCCTCTGCGGGGTTCCTGTGGACTTCAAAGGAAGTTTCACTGGAGGCAGCAGTTGTGAAAGCTGCATTTCCCCATTTCCCCATTTGGGACAATGGCAGCATCAGGGTTTCCTTTGAAGTCCACAAGAGCCCTACCATTATGGAGATGGTAGGCTGGGTTTCATGTCAGCCAATGGGACTACTTTGAGTAATTTTCCTCATCATGTCAGAGAGAGTAATTTATGCTTTACGAATAAAAATATTTATTTATTATGGGATCCCATGCACTTCATCTCCATGGAATATAGTTGCTGTAATTCAGCCCAATAGAACCTGAAGCAGTGAACTTAAGGGCCCTTAAGAGTAGTAATGGCTGCATCATAATATGTAGAATATTAGCAAATGCAGGTAGCAGCAAAGGACAACACAAAGCAAGACAGCTATGTAAAGTATTGTAAGAAAAACCTACTATACAGTTGAAGAAACTGCTGAATAATGTCCAGCCTACAACAGTGCTGCACCACCACCACCCTTGGCCCCTACAAACCCTCTTGTTTGTGGCCCAAATGGACAGTTTTAACACTACCCAGCCAAGAGCTTTTTTTCCCTTTTCTTCTCTTTCTTGGTTCTTGGCCACTTCTATTGTGCTTGTGCTCTGATGAAGAATCTGCTGCCTTTCTTGTTACTGTATAAGAAGCCAATAAGGCTGTTCACACGAGCAGCCTAGCCCAGTCTCGGCTAGGCTGCTCGTTTGGAGCACCGGGATCTGTCCTGATCCTGGCGCTCCCACCCCTGCTAGCCCAACTTTCTCCCCCGGCTGTTAAGCTCAAGTTCGCTTAACCTTGGCAGGCAATCGTGCATGATTGTTGCTGGGTCATAAGGCTTGCCCCAGGCCCGCTGCCATTTCTGACAGCGAGCCGAGGGGAGGAATGGCTGCACCGAGTGCAGTGGCTGCTCTAATGCAAGCAGCTGCCACACCCGTGGTACAGGGCACCTTGGGATGCTGGAGGGGGAAGTCCTCCCACTCCAAGCTCTTGTCTTCACACTGCTGCTTGTGTGGCTGCACAGTGAGGTGAAAGCAAGAACGGCCGCCACTCATCTGCCAGGAAGGCAGGCAAGCTCCTGACTTCCCCGTAACCCTCCGGAATAGTGGCCAGGTGGTTGTGTGTATGACCTCAGTCTTTAGTCACTTGTGTGTTTTACTGGTTCCTGTACTGCAATTTTCTTTAATTTATTAGACCTCGGTGATATTTTAGTCTAGAATGAAATCACATATCAAGAAATCACTAATTAAAATGGAGGCTCTGTAACTAATTTGAATGCTGTGAACCCTTTGGGGAATGGGTATACAGATTGATGTTTGTGACATGCTTAATATTCTTAACAAGGAAAACAGGTTTACCTAATTAATGATCTCTTCTGATGACAGGAGGAGGTAGTTAATCCATCTTTTGATGCATTATATACTAACTGTTGGAAATGCTTTACCTTAATACTTTGAGATGTTGAGCTTTAAGGAATAGTCTACTAAGTTGTGGTTGTGAGTCATATTTAATTCTTCAAATATTTCTTGGAGGGGAAAAAACTCTATTTTCTCATAACACGACATTTGCCCTTAGATCACTGAAGTCCCCATTCCTTTGGGGAGACTCCACATATCTCTGGAAAGAAGAAGACTCAGCCTGGAATCTTGGGCTTGGGGTGAGCATACCATTTCAGAAACACTTGAATCCAATATCTCCCTTGGACAGCTTATCTAGCCAAAGCCATTACTCAAACCCTGCTATTCAAAAGCATCAGGGAGAGAACATCTGTTGAAAAGTAAACCAAGAGCTAATTATACAGGATTAAGAATATTTAATATGCAGCTATTTTTATCTATGAAATTAAAAATAAGCTCCTGATGAAGTGAAATACTGAGGCGAGTCTCACAATCAGTGAAACCTACCAGACGGGGTTCTGCGGGGAGAGCAGACTTAGCCCGCTCTCCCCGCAGACAATCGCTACTGCAGCTGTGGGCAGCCGGATTGGCTGCCCATACGACTGCCGGCTGTGTCACAGAGCCGGCAGGGGCTGTGGGGATTGGGCTGTGTGGCCCCGGAAGTACTTGCAGTCTCCCAGACAGGGGTCTCCTCGTGTGTGCGTGGCAATACACAATCAGGAAGCCCGGTTTAGCAGAGCTCTCGCTCCGCTAACCTGGGCTAAGGGGAGGGCTACTTTGGCAGGCTAGCAGCCAGGGAACCACCGGGCTCATCTGCGAGCCTGCTGATTCTCACAATGACAGGAAAGCGGGCTAAGTTCCCTTAGCCCACTTTCCAGTCACCGTGAGAATACCCTCACTGAATGAGAAGTAAAATGAAATACGTTGATAGGGTCCCCACCCCACCCCCACTTCGGAACTGTACATTGATACAGGCGTCCCAGTTCTGGAATCTTTTTAAGCATCTTGTGTAGTCTTTAAAAATTCTGGCTTGATATACCATTTGTTTGTTGATAGAAATTGATTCAACTATATGACATCACTATTGTAATCAAACCTTCACAGCTAGAGCATACTAATGACATTTAATGTAACCAGATGCACCAGGGAACAGGGCGCCTGTGGCTATAAACATGTGTAGGAGGAGAGTTAGAGAATGTGCAGCTTGTCTCAACCCTGCAGCACTATAATGTAGCTGCTCAGATTCCTTCTTCTACACCAGGGCTGCTTAACTTCAGCCCTCCTGCAGATGTTGGCCTACAACTCCCATAATCCCTGATTATTGGCCTCTTGGGCTGGGGATTACAGGTGTTATAGTCCAAAAACTTCTGGGAGGCCTAAGTTGAGTGGGCCTGTTCTACACAATGAGTAAAGGTACAAAGAGGCCTGTTCTCTGTTGAATTGGTCACCCTAATGACAACAAACCCAAGCCCCACTCATAGTGCATTCAGTGCTCTAGAAATGCTTAGTACATGTTGTATCCAGTATGGGGGGTGCAAAGTGAGGTGACAAGAGAAGCTTGATGATTATATACCATCCATGTATGGCAAATCCATAGAAAAGCACCAGTGCAGACATTTCCTTGTGATTGCATGCTTTCTTACAAATCCATACTTGGTAGCTCTAAATAAGCGGTTGGAAAACATTAGAACCAAATGAAGAGAAAAGGACAAACTGATCTGTGCAGGCAAGTTTATTAAGCTGATTTCCACATTTCTTCAGATGTCTCAGACAGCCCTCTCTTTGCCCCCATGCTGTGACAAAGCTTGATTTCTTGGTTTCTTCAAGCAAACACAGTGAGGTGCTACATTGCTCCAAGAGTGATCTTGAGACACAGCTGTCTGCAGCTGCTTCGGGAACTGACAATCACTACAGCTGCCAGGAGTCTTCTTCACATGTAAATGGTATAATGCCTTATTAAGAGGCAAATGGATGAACCAGGGCTGCATCCCCAGAGAAAAGGGTGGCTGTTTTTATCCAGGCATGGTTTTTCACTGCTCATGCTCCCAATAGCTCACCTGATCTCAGTTCCAGAATGGAAACACAAGCAGTTGCCATTAGTTATCCCTTCAGTGTACCCAGTGAGATAATTTGATAGGAAAGAAAGAAGTTGGTATCTTTTCCATAGGAACTTTTTCATACAAACATCCAGCTTCCCTCTTTCATCACCTTACTTTCTCCACTGAGAGCAGCTTGTTGCTGTTACACTTTTTTGATGGCAAGTGATAAATCATCAGCATGGGCTGTGTCCAAAAAGTAGACAAACCTCTATAGAACAACTCTTGGATTCCCCCTCCCCTCCTGTGCTCTGATCTCACATCAGTACACCAGCACAATTGGCAGAGAATCATAAGCAAGCCTTGGCATAATAGGCTTTTCATTTTTTTTAAAAAAAATGCTACATTAAAAAGGCGAATGGACTTAGGAAAGATATTTTAAAGAAACAAAAAATAGAACAAAGGGGAAAGAGACTGGAATGATCAAAGAAGGCACACATCTATCTAGGTACATGTGTTCCTGATTTACTGCCAGTCTACATATTTTATGCAGGCTTTGGGAAAACAGAACTGAAAGACAAAATTGTGAGTGGCAGGCAAGGTAAAAATTCTTAGTTCTAGAAATTCTTAGCAACATCATGTGTCTATAGAGTAATATTTTGCTATATACTTCATAACTGGAAACCTATATCTCAAGATGAGGTTATTCAAATTAATAACCACCCTACCCATGGACACATACACCAACCATTTGGCCTAGTGCTCTAATGTTCCATTAGCTATCTGGTTTTTTTCTTCCCATAACAGAGTGCTGCTTTCCTTGATCCTAACTTTCCCATTAGTTCCTGACTGCTTCATTTTCCTGCCTCCTCAAGCTAGAAACCCCACGGCTCACAGACATTGCTCTGACTGTCCCTTTTTAAGTGTTCAGTAAAATGTATCAACACTAAAATGTATCAAATTCATTTGGGTACCCAGATGCACAATCATATGAGAAAATAAGCCTTGCTTGTTTGTGTGAATTAGCCATCTGCTCTCTGAACTCTGCCTCTACCAGCTCCTTGCTTTTAGCCTTCAGCCTATTGCCTACTTTCTCCGTCCTCTTTCTTCTTAGTCACCCTGGTTCCTAGTATCCTGTCCCTTAGCTTTGATACTGCTAGGACCCCGTTATACTTACAACTCAACCAGAGGCGCTCTTACCTCCAGACTTCGGGCCTGAAGTCCAGGGCCTCCACAGCCCTTAGGGGCCCCCAAATTCTCTTTATTATGTCCTGGGTAGTGTGATTACCCAGGCAAGCATGATGCTGCTTAATTTGCAGGGGGGGGGGTCTCCAATGGCCTTTAGGTCCAAGATCCAAAATTACCTAGGTGTACCTCCAAACTCAACTTTCAAATCCAAATTCCTATGCTGGCCAGCAGTCCTTCCAATTGTCTACCAAGGTATTTCAAAGAATTATGGGAGCTGAAGCAGTGAGGTAGACAACTAGAGCACAAATGGAGAAAGACTCAACTTGCATCACACAGATCACAACATAAAGCATATCTGAAGATCTGTGCTCCAGTAATACATGTGGCAAAGAAGCAATTCTTTTCTGCCTGCATTGCATACACAAGTTCATGTCCAGCGGAGTTGTCTAGGGTTGTGAAAGGGCTAATACGATCCCCCTCCTCCTTGAACCCAAATTTAGAACCATTGATTATTCATTGTGATGCATTCAATGATTTTTTTTGCAGAATAAATCTCTCCTGTTCGGGCCAAACTGGATTCCACATTTATTGCAGAGTTTAGTAGGGAAGCATCCAGCAACTCTTCTTATGTGGTCAGATTGGATCACTTTCAGTTCGTGACTCCTGAGGATGTGGACAAGCTGTTTCGGACTGTGCAATCTACCACCTGCTCTCTTGACCCTTGCCCACCTTGGCTTATTTAATCTAACTTTCAGATAGTTGGAGAGGGTCTGGTAATATCATAAATGCTTCTCTGAGGGAGGGTAGGATGCCTCCTTGTCTTAAGGAGGCTATCATTTGACCATACTTGAAAAAAACCTACATTGGGCCCCCTCAGAGTTCGGCAACTATAGGCCCATCTCAATCTCCCATGGTTGGGCAAGGTGATTGAGAGGGTGATGGCCTCTCAGCACCAGACACTCCTGGAAGACACTGATTATCTAGACTCATTTCAAACTGGCTTTTGGGTGGGCTATTGGGTGGAGACTTTCTTGGTCGGCCTGATAGATGAACTCCAATTAGGTATTGACAGAGGGAGTGTGACTCTGCTGATCATTTTGTATTGCTTGATGGAGTTCAGTACCATTGACCATGGTATCCTTCTGGGTGACCTGAGGGAGGTGAGATTAGTTGGCACTGTTCTACAATGGTTCTGTTCCTATCTCTCTGGTAGATTCCAGATGATGTCACTTGGTGCAGGGAGTTATAAATATGCTGATGACACCCAAATCTATTTCCCCCTGTCAACTTCATAAGGAAATTGAATCTTCCATAAATGCCTGCCTGGAGGCGGTAATGGGCTGGATGAGGGATAACAAACTGAAGTTGAATCCAAATAAGATGGAGGTACTGACTGGGGGGGGGGGGGTCAAGACCCAAGTGATGGTTTAGATCTGCCTGTTATGGACAAGGTTACACCCCCCTGAAAGATCAGGCATGTAGCTTGGGCATATTCCTGGATCCAAAACTCTCCGGTTTCTCAGGTTGAGGCAATGGCCAGGAGTGCTTTTTATCAGCTTAATCTGATGTGTCAGTGTAACAATCAGCCAGTAACAGCCTTTCCTTTCCCCTAAAGAGTGAATCAGAAGTGTACCGTGTCCTGACTGACAGGCTAGTGCTTTGCCGGGCCTTCTCTGTGGCTTCCCCAGGGCTTTCAAATGCACTGCATGTCAAAATTAGAACTTCTCCATCTCTGATTGCTTTTTAAAAGACTTAAGACACACCTGTTTCCTCAGGCTTTTAATTAAAATTAATTTTAAACTGTTTAATTGTTATCCTGTTAAATTATTTTAATTGTTTCATTCTATGCATTGCTTTTAATTGTTTTTATTCTGTGAAAGTTTTTTGTTTGTTTTTGTTTTTATAGTCTAATTTGGATTGCGTACACTGAGTAGAGATGTATATATCAGGTGGTGTGTGTGTGTACCCACACACGCACACACGTATGTATGTACACACACACACACACACACACTTATATCAACAGTGTTCCTTGCCTTTAAGTTTCGTTAAGTGTTTCATAGCGAAAATAATCTTTCACTTCCACTAGTGTTTTTCAATATTCCATCATTCTCAGTAGTTAGAATGTCTGTCGGTATTCCATGACATCACAGCATCTTAGTCAACAGTGGCAGGACATTCCCAACAATCTTTGGAAAGGGGAGGCCCAGGGCCAAATGGCATGCACCATAGAGGAACTCAAATGTAAAATTGTCAAACTCCTTGCAAAAATATGTAACTTGTCCCTACAATCAGGCTCTGTACCAGAGGAATGGAAAGTAGCCAATGTGACTCCGATTTTCAAAAAGGGTTCTGGGGGAGATCCGGGAAATTACAGGCCTGTCAGCTTAACTTCAGTGCTGGGTAAATTGATGGAAAGCATATTTAAGGACAAAATTGTTAAACAAAAAGAAGAAAAGGCCTTGCTGTAGGAGAACCAGCATGGCTTCTGCAAGGGCAGGTCTTGCTTCACTAACCTTTTGGAGTTCTTTGTGAGTGTCAACAGGCATGTGGATAAAGGTGATCTGCTTGACATAGTATACTTGAACTTCCAAAAGGTTTTTGACAAAGTTCCTCACCAAAGGCTCTTGAGTAAACTTAGTCATGGGATAAAGGAGCCGGTTCATGTGTGGATCGGTAATTGGTTGAAGGAAAGGAAAGAGAGAGTAGGAATAAATGGAGAGTTTTTACAATGGAGGTAGGTAGGAAGTGGGGTCCCCGGGGGATTGTTATTGAGACAAGTGCTCTTTAACTTGTTCATAAATGATGTAGAAGTTGGGGTAAGCAGCTAAGTGGCCAAGTTTGTAGATGACACTAAACTATTTAAGGTAGTGAAATCCACAACAGATTGTGAGGAGTTCCAAAAAGATCCCTCCAAACTATGGGAGCAGGTGACAAAATAGCAAATGTGGTCCAATGTTAGCAAGTGTAAAGTGATGCACATTGGGGCAAAAAAAAACCCCAACTACACATTATACACTGATGGGATCTGAGCTATCAGTGACTGACCAGCAGAGAGATCTTGGGGTTGTGGTGGACAGCTCACTGAAAGTGTCGGCTCAGTGCGGGGCAGCTGTGAAAAAGGACAATTCCATGCTAGAGCTCGTTAATAAGTGGATTGAAAATAAAAATGCTAATATTATAATGCAAATCTAGGGTGCGGCCACATCTGGATTACTGCATACAGCTTTGGTCACCGTATCTTAAGGATATTGTAGAACTGGAAAAGGTGCAGAAGAGGGCAACCAGGAAGATCAGGGGCCTGGAGCACCTTCCTTATGAGGCAAGGCTACAGCATCTGGGGCTCTTTAGCTTAGAAAAGAAACAACTAAGAAGAGACATGATTGAGGTGTACAAAATTATGCATAGAGTGGAGAGGGTGAAGAGAGAGAATTTTTTCTTCCTCTCTCATAACACTAGAACCAGGGGTCACCCCAGAAGCTGCAGGTCAGGAAATTTAGGACCGACAAGAGGAAGTACTTTTTCATACAGTGCATAATTAATCTATGGAATTCCTTGCCATGGGATGTGGTGATGGCCACCAGCTTGGACGGATTTAAAAAGGGTTTAGAGAAATTCATGGAGGACAGGTCTATCAATGGCTTCTAGTCTGGTGGCTGTGGGCCACCTCCAGCCACAGAGGCATGATGCCTCTCAATACCAGTTACAGAGGAGCAACAGCAGGAGAGAGGGCGTGCCCTCACCTCTTGCCTGTGGGAAGAGGTGCTCTTACCTCCGGACCTTGGGGCCCCAAGCAAGCCCATCATAATCTATTTCAACTGTGCAGGTGTGCTGGAGTGCCTCACAGTTATCCAGAGTTTTTGGCCAGATGGACAGGCCCAGCAGTTGCTCCAGCTGCTGCTGCTAGGCAGGGGGAAATGCCTGCTCAGCTCACACACACCCCAGCTGCCACCCCTCGGCCACAAACATGGCAGCTTGAATTATGGGTGGGAGGTTTGGCACAGCAGGGTGGGGTGGCTGCAGGAGGCCCATAAAAGTCAATTGGGTGGACCTCATGGCGGGGGCAGTCTGGGTGCCAAATTTTCCTAGGTGCTCCTCTTTCTGTGGGCTCCCCAGCGGCATTTGGTGGGCTACTGTGTGAAACAGGATTCTGGACTAGATGGGCCTTGGGCCTTATCCAGCAGGGCTGTTCTTATGTTCTTATATAACTATAGAGTTAGTAAGCATGTTTTTAAGAAAGGAAGTTTTTCCTGATTTCAGATAATTACATTCTGACTCAGTTGGCCAAACTGAGACAATTAATAATGATCAGTTTCTGTGATAAGCTGTATTCTTCTCAGTCCCACTATAGGCAAAAAAGTCTTTTCATACGAGTGTGGCCCACAGGATTCTCCCCCTGCTCATCTTTTGCATGCTCTCATATATATTCCCTGTGAAAACAAAAGTCAGCTTTCAAAAATCACTATTATTTTTGGAATATAGTCCATATTGTGAAATCCACTACAAATAATACAAACAATTCCATCACTCAGGGCAATGGCTGACATACAGAGCAAGGAAGCACAAGTGCAGTGAGAGGAACAGGCTGAAATAACTTCTGAAATAACTGAACTGGCACAGGGATGAAGCAGCAATTTTTGATGATCTCTCCTTTCCCAGGAAGTCCTCTGTTCCATCCTCAAATATATCCCTGAGAGTTGCATAGCCCTCAGGGACATATTTTCAGGTGGTAGACAGGGCTTCCTTGAGAAGGGGAGGTCATTTAAAATTACCCCTTCCTCAGTGCACCAGTTCAGTTCAGAGATTGCTGTTAGACTATTCCTCTCACTACACCGGTTCTTCCATGCTCTGTATATCAGCCACTATGTATTAGTTAGTCTTTAGCAGCTGCATAGTTGTGCTTACTCTGACTTGCAGGGCTTTTCTGGGTTGTCCAGCTATTGCCACGCAATTCTCTCCATGCTTCCACATTGTCATTAATAGTTTTGCAGCAGCATGCATAATGGGAAGCAATTGAAAGGCAGCAGCCATTCTGCTTGGTGTCAGCGCTCACCACAAATGAAGCAGCCACTTTGCATGAATAAAAGTGCCACAAATGTAGGAACATGTCCTGATTTTAAAAAAATATTAAATTCCAAGGGCTCATTGACCAGAACTAGCCTAAGGAGCATGTTTGGAAAGCACGAATTCTCACCCAGTAGTTCAAAAGCAAGCTCCTTGCCTATCTGAAATAAGAGATTAATGTATAGAGCTGGATTTTCCAGCAGAGGGAATAAAGCAACAGACCTCCAGTCTCATAGGTGCTCCAGGTATGTAATGATGGGGAAAGAAGTTTTGCCAATGCCATATTAGTCTCTGTGTTAGTCGTGTGTGTGTGTGGACAAATCAGTCTCATTCCCTAACACAGAAGTCACCCATAAATTTAGTCTTCTAAAATAAGAGCATCTTCAATTCTCGACCAGACATCTGCCAACCCATCCACAAGGCTAATAAGTACCAAGCCACTGTTTTGAAATGACTAGAGCAGGATGATTCTCTCCTTATTGTTTCCCAATCCATAGCTTCATATAGCTAGCTTCATATGACAGCTGCCATACAGCGGCCTGAAGATGCATCCACGTGGCAGCAGTGTCACATGGCAAGATAATAAATGCATAGCAGTTCCCAATGTAAGCTGGCCACAGCCCCTACTAACTGGGCAAAGAGGCACCTTATTAAAGTGGTAGTTCTCTTTATTGAGCAGGGGGAGAGCAACTGGCCTTATCCATCCCCAGCATTGTACCCCTCCAGTGACGGTTACTGGTGCCTATCTTATGGATTTTTAAAAATTATTGTGAGCCCTTTCGGGACAAGGATCCATCTTGTTTGTTTGTTTGTTATTTCTCTGTGTAAACCACTTTGGAAACTTTTGTTAAAAAGCAGTATATAAATGTTTGTTGTAGTAGTAGTAGATGCTGTGATGTGTCTATACCTACAAAGATTAGAACACATTCAGACAGTGGTTTACCCCATGATACTTTATGGGTACAATAGCTGGTCTTTGAAGAAGCAAGATAGAAAAACTATTGACACTTTTGAACTTTGGTGCTGGAGAAGACTATTGAGGATACCATGGAGAGCCAGGAAAACAAACAAATGGATCATAGAACAAATCAATCCAGAATTTTCAGTCGAGGCACAAATGACCAGGCTCACACTTTCATACTTCAGGCACATTATGCGAAGACCCAGCTCCCTTGAGAAGTCCATAATGCTGGGGAAAGTTGAAGGAAAGAGAAAAAGAGGACGACCAGCAGCAAGGTGGATAGATTTGATTACAACAGCAATGAATGCACCACAGAGAGACCTTAAAGGCCGAGTTGAAGACAGATCATCCTGGAGAGAATCTATCTATGTGGTCGCACTTGATGGCACTTAATCAATTTTTTAAAAAATCAGTAGTAGTAGTTTCTTCCATGCTGCCACATACTATTCTCAGGAATGTTTTGAAGCAGCAGGGAAACAAAACGATATAGCAGAAGTCAATCCACATGAGGAGCTGCTACTTGAGAGCCGTTTCCCACACGGAGCAGCCATTATGTGTGGAGCGGGTCTCATTAACACAGGAACATGTTCCGATTTCAAAGCAGCTATTAATCTAAAGAGCTTGTTGACCACTGCTAAACCTCCTAATAGGAGTAAATTTGGAAAGCGTTCAAGTGAATTCTCTCTTGATAAGTCGGAAGCCAGCTCCTTGCTTTCCTGAAACAGAGGTTAATTTACAAAGTTGGTCAGAAAGTTTAAACAGCAATTAATTTTTTGAAATATTAATGCAGAACCATAGCTTGGTGCCAGGGAGGAAATTGCATTAGAGCTGCAATAGCCCTGCTCTCTAATGTCTACACCTAAAATGTATGCTTGGTTTTTATGCGCTGCTATTCATTTGATGGAAGACTCTAAGGATTAAATTTACAGTAAAAAAATTATTTGAGGTTATAGGTACATTTCTGAATTTATGGCATTTTGACACTCAGTGTGTGAGACTGAATTCCTACTTCCATAACCTACTAATTACCCATGCACAGAGTCAGGTAATGAATTGAGTGAAGGACAGCAGAGCAGAGGAATTTGGCTGCAATGAATCACCAAGCAGTGCATTGAATGGGAAACCTCTATGGCAGGTAGCTGAGCAGAAAATATTTTTTACTTGACTTAAGCCAGGGTCAAAGAAAGGAGAAAAGAGAACTCAGTACTTAATACGTAGCCTGGAGGCTTGGTGGGCTCCTTGTTAACTTGCCACAGACATTTCCCATGATCTTGAATAGAGCCAAAAAGCATTTCTGAGTGATTAAAATTTCTTTAACAATTAATTGCTGGCACTCATTGTTTTAATACCTGCAACTCTGACAGGATCTATTATCTCTTCCTCTGTTGGTGTTTTCCCCGCCATCTTTTTTCTTTTTTTGGCATTGTTTTCTCTACCTTTAGGCTCTAGGGCTGGGAGGAAGAGGGAAGGAAGTTTGGCTGGGTGAGGAACAAGCCCCTACATATTATAGAATCCAATATGTAGGGGCTTGGTATGCAAGGACAAGGCAGTGAAGTGGAATCAGGAATGTTAATAGTTTAATGAAATAGATCTTATGTATTAGAGAGGCAAGTGCAGTCTGTCTTCAGTGCTCTTGCTGCCAGCTATTTGTTAGCCCTGCCTCTACCCCCAGAACTGGGATACAAGTCACTAAAGAATCATTCAAAGGTTGTCTGGATTTAGGAATGGATTAACCAAAAACATACATAACCCTTTCAGGTGCAACAAAATGGGGGCTTCTCCGCTAGGGGGTCCTGAAGGTAAGAGGCCTTCTCTGATACCCATTAGTTTCAATGGGAAATCCATCCTAATTGAACCTTTAAGGACCAAAACAAAACAACAGCCACAATGAGTGATAATACCAAATGGTCTCCACATCTATGACAGGGGACTGTTTGATATGACCGCAGAGGATTTCAACAGTTGGCAACTTTAATTGTAGAGCTACTACCACGTGGACAGAACCTCCACATCCCCATTTCTCTCAGGCTGTGGGGGAGCTTTGAAAGAATGAAGGAACAGATTTAAATAGGGAAAAGAAAATGGGGAGGGAAGAGAGGGGACACAGTTTGTTGCTTCACTTCAGTCAGCACAGAGTCACATACATGAACTAGGAATTCCTTAGTGATAATGCTGCAATCTGCTTCAATTGTGTCTTATTTTCTACAGCTATATTGCATTCTTTATCTTTTAGTGCTAATGAGTACTGGGTCCTGCAATTAATTCACTTTTTGCGAAGCAGCAGACCCTATGCAATTATCTTTTTTCAAACGTTCCATTGAATGGTTTTCAAATTAATGGATACACAAATGTAGCTCAGTTACTGATTATGAATATGCAAGTTGTCCCCCCCCCCAATTTACTTGATTAATCAATTAAAACCATGGTATTAATCAACTAAATATTTTTACTCCTCCAATAGCCCTGATATCTCTTTTATGCACAAGAATACTTACTGCAATTCCTGGCAGTTGATGTGGGGAGGGGAGGGAAATGAAACCTCAAGAAGCTGTGATTAGAAAGGCCTCCTTGAAGTTACAGAATAAGACATCATTCCGGGTGCAAAACTGTGGGAAGATACTCCAGGCCCAAGGAGTCTAAAACCTTCTATTTCCATCCACACATATTGTCTCCACTGACACTGCTTCAGTGCATTCACATACCTTCTCCAACTGTTGTATTTGGTACTGCAATTCACCTTTACAACAGTGTGGATTAAACTAGAATTAAGCAACAACAACAAAAAACCAAAACAGGGTTGATTTTTGCAAACACTAGCTAAGGTGATGGGCAGTCAGATCATAGCTGCATTGAGACAGGAAGCCTTCAGAGTACTTGCCCTGCAGCTTGATGGGCAGGACAGAGCACAGGAAGATTGGGAAGTGATTTTTGCTTCTCTCTGCTCCCTCCCTCTTTTGCTTACAGAAATATGTTCCTAAGAGCTGCACAACCCTCGCAGGTATATTTCTGGCAGTGAACGGTGCTTTTGCAGGGAGGAGAGAGAAGGGAAAATTGCTTTCTCATCTCCCTCCCTGCACACTATCCTGCCTGCAGGACAACTACTTTGAAGGTTCCCTTTCTCAACGTAGCTCTGATCCTTTCAATGAATCATCCACAGTTTTCCTGAAAGGAGCCTTCACTTGTGGACATTAGGCAGAAGGGAGTATGGGAGCGGGGAGCTGAAAGGTTCAGAAGGTGTTTGGGAGGTGAAAATAAATGCCAGGTTAACCAGACTGTTTTGGCATGCTGTGCTTTGCTGGTGGACCAATGCAGTAACACAAGACAGGGAGCATCAGCATCAGAAATGGGCCAATGAATTCCCTCTTCCTTGCTCCATTTGGAGTGAGGCAACATGCACGTTTCATCTGTAATGTAACAACATTGGCCACATTCGTACATAACACTGGACCAGTGGTAAACATGACAGAGGGTTGAATTTGCAGGCATCTGAATACATTAAACTGCTGTTTTGTCACCCACCCATGTCTTGGTTTTTGACCTCAAAACTGAATTTGAACCTTCAGTTGGTAGTGAGTTTTGCTGTTGAAACCTCAGGTTCCAAAGGGCCAGTGAGCTGGGTCTCATGATCTGTGAGACCCGGTTTGGGGCGGTGAGTGGGGACAGAGGGCTAAGTCGAGCTGAGAGGAGCCCTGGGTGGCCAGATCGGCTGCCCACATGTCTGCCGGCTCTGTGACCATGCGGCCGCTGCAAGCCCCAGTATGCCCTGAGCGAGCACGCAGGGCATACTGGGGAGACCCCCGGAGATGGTAGGTGGCTTTTTGCCTCCCCTCTGGGGGTCTACTCACGAGTAGGCATGGCACAAAGCCACGCCACAGCTACTCACGATACTAAAAACCAGGTTTGCGGAGCAAGCACTCCATTGCGGAGCAAGCATTTTTGATCAGAGGTTCTTGAGTGGTTTACCCACTCTAGAACCACCGGGCTCACAGCCGAGCCTGGTGGTTCTTACGATTAACAAAAATAAGGCTAGGCTCTCCTAGCCCAATTTTTGTTAATTATGAGAATAGCCGCATTGTTTCATCTAAATTCTGTCACCATTGCAACCTGGATTTTGTGCTGTGGCTCCTCCCAAAACTATAAAGAGGGCTGCTCAGAGCAGCCCAGAAATGGGTCATCTTTATGCTGGCTGTGCTTCTTGTTGGCCACCTCTTGGAGCTGTTGCCCAGCCCTCTGCATGGGCAGTGGTGTAAGTGGTGTAAGGAAAGGGTTAAAATGTATTTTCCCTGCCAAGGGCGGACCAAAATGGCATGATTGCAAAAGCCATGCCCAAAAGGCATGAACAAACTGGGGATGCCTCCTCAAAGATCGTAGCCAGTGGTTGCTGTTTTACTGACATCCTGATGCCTTGCTTGTGGTCCGACAATGCACGTGGTATGGAGCTTGCTGAGCAGCAGCCTCGGCAGAACAAGAAGACGGATGAGTTTCCCTGCCCAGGAGCCAGAGTTTGCTGAACTGCAGTTGAACGATCATCTGCAGGATGATTTCTGCCTTCACAGATTAACCACAGGTTTGTCTACCCAAGGTTTCACGTTATGTCCAAATGTGCCCAGTGCCAGATCAGATTAGTTACATGCCATCTCACTGGTTACATAATCCCTGATCACAGATCATGCAGACAGCAAGAACAAGTTCACTCTTTTTTTTTTTAATGTACTTTTAAACAAATTGAAGTGCCAAGAGAGGCAATAATCAGGTGCAAAAAACAGAAAGAAGAACTTTCAGCAGAGTGACCCCCAAAGCTCCCATTTAAGCTAAAAATGTTTGATGGCAATCATGATGAAGCACAGTTCTAGGGACCTCAGCATTTCAACCAGGAGCTCAAAGATAAGACGGAGCCTACCTGAGATTGCATAGTTTTAGGCTTCAGAGCCTAAACCTTTTACATTTTCATGCCCAGAAGCTAGGAGGGATATGATGTATCAGTCTCTGTGCCTGGCAGTTAGTATGAGGTCTCCTAATATTTATATCGCACCGAGGGAAGCTCTTCACATGATCGGTGAGAAGAGCTTCTGTTGGGCTTGCAGGGAGAGTGGAAGCCCTCTCTCCCTGCAGATGAGCAGCCGGTCGTAGCTGGGTGGCCGAATCGGCCACCAACACAGCTGTCGGCTCCGTCACAGAGCTGGTGGGAGCTGCAGGGACTGGGGGCTGCACAGCCCTCAGAAGTTCCAGGATGCCTTGTGCGAGCACGTGGGGCATCCTGGAGAGACCCCCGAACCCAGGAGGCTGCTTGCAGCCTCCCAGTTGGGGGTCTACTCGTGTGTTGCTGCATGCCATGGAGACACACGAGAAAAAATGAGGTTAATGGAGCACTCACTCCATTAACATCATTTAAGGGGAGGGGGAATCAGGTGGGCTATCTGCCTTGGGAGCACATGGCTCGCCTGCAAGCCTGATGGTTCCCACAATCCCTGGAAAGCGGGCTAAGGTCCCTTAGCCTACTTTCCAGGGATGATGGGAATATTTATTTATTTGTTTATTTATTTAACATATTTTTATACCGCCCAAAACGCAAGTTCTCTGGGCAGTTTACAAGACAATAAAAAAAACCCAATAAAAAGATTAACATATTTCAACAATTAAAATTTAAAAAGTTAAAACTATTAAAACACAATTAAAACAGAATCAAAATAGTCTCTAATTAAAAGTCTGGGTGAACAAATGGGTCTTGACTGCCCTTTTAAAAGTTGTAAGAGATGGGGAGGCTCTTACTTAAACAGGAAGTGTGTTCCAAAGCCTGGGGGCAGCAATGGAGAAGGCCCGTCCCTGAGTTGCGACCAGACAAGCTGGTGGCAACTGCAGACAAACCTCTCCAGATAATCACAATGGGTGGTGTGGTTCATAGCAAAGAAGAGGTTGTCTTAAATACCCAGGGCCTAAGCTGTTTAGGGCTTTATAGGTTATAACTAAAACCTTGTACTTTGCCCGGAGACCTATCGGCAGCCAGTGTAGCTCTTTTAAGATAGGAGTGATATGGTCTCTCTGAGATGACTCAGACACCAACCTGGCCACAGCATTCTGGACTAACTACAGTTTCCAGACTACGAACAAAGGCAGCCCCACACAGAGCGCATTGCAGTAGTCGTTTGGAGGTGACCAGCAGATGTACTACTGTTCTGAGGTCATTTATCTCAAGAAATGGACGCAGCTGGCGTATCAGCCAAAGCTGATAAAAGGCAACTCTGGCCACTGCCTCAACCTGGGACACCAGGAAGAGTTTTGTGTCCAAAAGCAGCCCCAGACTGCATACCTGTTCCTTCTGGGGAAGTGTGACCCCATCCAGAACAGGCAGATCAAAATCATCTCCTGAGTTCCAACCCTGCACAATATGTATCTCCATCTTATCTGGATTCAGTCTCAGTTTGCTACATCTCATCCAGCCCATCACTGCCTCCAGGCAGGCATTTAGGGAGGTTATGCCTTCTCCTGATGACGTTGACATGGAGAAACAGATTTGGGTGTCATCAGTATACTGATAACACCCTGCACCAAATCTCCTGATGATCTCTCCCAGTGGTTTCATGTAGATGTTAAACAACATTGGAGACAATACAGAGCCCTTAGGGACACGATATCGAAGTTCGGTTTTTGAAGAACAACAGTCCCCAACAGACACCATCTGGAATCTGCCCAAGAGGTAAGAGTGGAACCACTGCAAAGCAGTGCCTCCAACCCCCAACTCCCTCAGACGCTCCAGAAGGATACTATGGTTGATAGTATCGAAAGCTGCCAAGAGGTCCCAAAGGACCAACAGAGTCACTCTTCCCCTGTCAATTCCCAATTGGAGACCATCCATCAGGCCGACCAAGGCAGTCTCCACCACATAGCCCACCTGAAAGCCGGTCTGAAATGGGTCTAGATAATCAGTTTCATCCAGGACTGCCTGGAGTTGGGAGGCAACCACCCTCTCAATTACCTTGCCCAGCCAGGGAATCCAGGGCAGGCTTCTTCAGAAGTGGTCTAATAATTGCCTCTTTAAGACAAGGAGGCATCCTGCCCTCCCTCAGAGAAGCATTTATTATCTCTACCAGGCCTTCTACAACAACGTTCCTTCCAGATAGTATTAGTCATGTCAGTCAAGGGTCAAGAAAACAGGTAGTAGGCCACATCGCTCCAAGCAGCTTGTCCACATCCTCACGAGTCACAAACTGAAGGTTACCCAGCCCTAACCACATAAGAGGAGTCACTGGACACCTCCGATTCAGACACTGCAGTAATTGTGGGATCTAAATCCATGTCGGCCCGAATACGAGATATTTTATCTACACAAAAACCATTAAACACATCACAGCGAGTAATAAATGGTTCCAAATTCTGATTCAAGGGAGAGGGGCACTCACTAGCCCTCTCACAACCCTGGACAACTCTGCCGGACATGAACTTGCAGACGCAATACAGGCCTAAAATAATAGCTTATTTGCCGCCCGTATTGCCAGAGCATAGGTCTTCCAATGTGCTCTGTGTTGTAATCTGTCAGATTCGAGTTGAGTCTTTCTCCAATTGCACTCCACTTGCACTGAGGAATAGCCTCAGTCTTTTGTGCTTCCTTGGTCAGAAGAGGATTCTGCCTTCTGTACTTCAGCTTCTCCAACTTCAGAAACTCTTCTCAGAGACCCTGGACTGAATCACTTACCTGCCAAGTGTAAATTTGGATATGACTACTCTCTGCTCCAGCCTCACCCTGACATATAGCAATATTGGGGGCTGGGGGTGGTGTAGATAAGAACTGCATTCTTGAATGTGATTCAACATCCAACTATTCCAGGATTCTCTTTCCAGGAACGTCCAGACAGATGTAGAGGAGAGCTGGTCTTGTGGTAGCAAGCATCACTTGTCCCCCTAGCTAAGAGGGTCCACCCTGGTTGCATTTGAATGGGAGACCACAAGTGAGCACTGTAAGATATTCCCCTCAGAGAATATCTCTGGGAAGAGCAGAGGTTTCAAATTCCTTTTCTGATTCTCCAAGAGAGGGCTGAGAGAGATTCCTGCCTGAAACCTTGGAGAAGCCGCTACCAGTATCTGTAGACAATTCTGAGCTAGATAGACCATTGGTCTTCCTATGTTCCTATGCCTTTAGGAAGCTGACAACATGGTGCAAAAGCAAGAGTTTGCCCTGTTCCTAGTCCCTAGCATCTGACAAGTATACTACTCCTGAACATGGAGATTCCACTTGACTATCATGGGTAATAGCCATCATCAATAGATGTATCCTCCATGAATCCTCCATGCAATCCCTTTCTAAAGCCATCTAAGCTAGTGGCCATCTTCACCACATCTTGTGGCAAACAGTTCCACATGTTAATTATGCATTATGTTAATTGTGCAACATTTCTTTTCTTTTTTTGTCATGTATCTACTGCCAGTTAAGTTCACTAAGTAACTTAAGTCTGGTGTGATTTCTATGAGAGGGTATAACATTTCCTGACCACACTGTTCCCCATCGTCAGTGCTCTGGATAAGGAGATTATTAGGATTTGTATTCAGTACAGAACTGGAGTAAGAATATTAGTTGGTTTCCAATGGTAAGAGGGGCAGAGCTGTCAAACATAATATGCCACTGTAGCTACTGCTGCACTGTAAATGACTATTTGTACTGTGGATGGACTTACAAGACTCAGCTGCTATTTACTATTATATTCAGTGGCCACCATTGAAAATGATGTATTGGGGTTTGGGATTTTTTTAAAAGGAGCTGTTTAACATTACATTGTTGGAATTAGCTTATTGCTCAACAATTCCAGGAAAATAGCCCATGCATGAGACTTCTTGAATAAGAGTAGCCTTCAGAATGACCAAATTCAGTTATAGCTGAAATTATAATGAAGTAGTAATAAAAAATAAAGTCTTACTCTTTTCATCCAAGGGCAATAAGTATGAGTAATGGATCCTCCATGACTTCTTTTTAGTCACTCTTCTCTTAATTATGAATGGATACAAAACATTCTTGAAGATTGGGCTTCCTAGATTTTCAGATGCGTGGTGATTGATAGCACAATCACTTTCCACACTCCTTGTTATTTGCTGTAATTCAAAAACATGTGCAAAGGAATTCTGTCAAGTTTATTGATGGGTTGCAGTGAGTAGAGCTTCTCTTAAAGCATTATATGGCTAAAATTATTGACTCTCTGTGCATTCCTCATAAGAACATAAGAACAGCTATGCTAGGTCAGGCCCAAAGCCTATCTAGTCCAGAATCCTGTTCCACACAGTGGCCCACCAGATGCCTCTGGGGAGCCCACAGGCATGTGCATGCCCTCTCTCCTGCAGTTGCTCCCTTGCAACTGGTATTGAGAGGCATCATAGCTCTGAGGCTGGAGGTTGCCCACAGCCACCAGACTAGTAGCCATTGATAGACTTATCCTCCATGAATTTGTTGAAGCCCCTTTTAAAGCCATCCAAGCTAGTGGCCATCACCAGCCATGGTGCTCCTAAATTCCCCGACCTGCAGCTTCATGGGGTGACCCCTGCTTCTAGTGTTGTGAGAGAGGGAGAAAAAAATTCTCTCTGTCCACTCTCTCCATGCATAAGTTTGTACACCTTGATCATGTCTCCTCTTAGTCACCTCTTTTCCAATTCAAAGAGCCCCAGATGCTGTAGCCTAGCCTCATAAGGAAGGTGCTCAAGGCCCATAATCATCTTGGTTCCCCTTTTCTGCACCTTTTCCAGTTCTCCGATATCCTTCTTAAGATACGGTGACCAAAAATGTTCACAGCTACCAAGCACTGAGTTGACACGTTCAATGAGCTGTCCACCACAACCTTAAGATCCCTCTCCTGGTCATTCACCGACAGCTTAGATCTTGTTAGGTAGTGAAATCCACAACAGATTGTCAGGAGCTCCAAAAACATCTCTCCAAACTAGGGGAGTGTGTGACAAAATGGCAAATGCAGTTCAGTGTAACCAAGTGTAAAGTGATGCACATTGGGGCAATATGTAGCTGGGTGATTGGCCGCCCTCACAGCTGCAGGGATTGGGGTTCCAGGATGCCCTTCACGAGGGGCATCCTGGAGAGACCCCCGAGCCTCGGAGGCTGTTTGCAGCCACCCGGTCAGGGGTCTACTCATGTGTCGCTGTGTGCCATGGCAACACACAAGCAACAAAATGCAATTAACGGAGTGCTCGCTTTCCGTTGATCATGGGAATAGCCTCATTGTCTCCTTGCATTTCTTTTGCCAGAGTTTATGTTCCTTCCTGTTCTCTTCGTTTGGGCAGGACTTCCATTTTCTGAAGGAAAACCCTTTCTAACCCTTTCTAACCCTTTCTAAGCTTTGCTGACTTTACTTGTTAGCCATGTTAGGATGTTCCTGAACTTGGTGGTTTTGATCCTAGTAACACATTTCCTTTGTAATTACAATTTGTAATTATAGACCTTTTTCCTTATTAAGGTTATTTCCATATTTTGAGTTACCCTAGTGATCTTTATTTCCTTACGATTCTTCCATTAATTTGTAACTCTTGCTTTAAGAGGATGATATTATGATATCCTTTAAAACATCATTACATTTCATCAGACTTATCTGATTTTAATTAGATGAAGTGGATGTGAACCTAAAAAATGTAGATCCTACCAGAAGCCTAAGCAGTGCACTTGCTCATCTTCATACATCTTTTTTCCTGCGGGGCCTACACAAGAGAAGCTTCCAGTGGATTCCCACCATGTAACCTTCCCACCATGTATTTTATTACCAGTGGGGAGAAGATGTTGTGCTACCAGCTTGCAACTCATTTCCAACTCAGATTTATTTGAGCGAAAGGGTGAACAAAGTACAAGAGAAAGACCTGAGAGGTACTCAGATTCCTCTCAAGTATAATTAAGTCATGGCATAGCCATTTACTGCATTCTGTAGAGGGTCAGCATGGCACTAAAAGCTTAACCTCTCTGTACTGGGGAACAGATTCTATGGTGCAAAGTAATAATGGACAATATTAAAGGCCAAGGTCAATTAGACCTTATTAACACAGGAACGTAATTAGGTGAGCTCACATCTAGTAACGATGTTGCTGGTAATGAATGGCTAAGTGGTTTATCAGGCAAACAAGACTGTAATAAGTAAATGTATGCCAAGGCAATGCTTCTCAAATGTGAACACCTGAAGTGAAGTCCATCATTATTCAGTACAAGGCTTCTGATGGCTTCACCAGAGCCATTGGCAACTTGGTGATTAAGCGCATTAAGGTTGAGCTTTCCTCCCACTGATGAACTCAGATTGTGGATGGAGAAAAAGAATACTCTGAAAAAGCCAACATATGACTGATTATCAGAGAAAGAGCTATCACACTGAAATTGTAGTTATGAGATATAGAATGCGGCTATGTGTGCATCTTACTGATATAACTAAAATAGAAAGGGCTAAGGCACATGGAAACATAGGAATCTTCCATATATTGAGTCAGATCATTGGTCTTTCTAGCTCAGTATTGTCTTCACAGACTGGTGGTGGCTTCTCCCAGGTTAGAGGAAGGAGTCTCTCTCAGCCCTATCTTGGAGAAGAAAGGGAGGGAACTTGGAACCTTCTGCTCTTCCCAGAGCGGCTCCATCAGGGGATATCTTACAGTGTTCACACATGTAGTCTCTCATTCCTATGCAAGCTGGGTGGACCCTGCTTAGCAAAGGGGCAATTCAGGCTTGCTACCACAAGACCAGCTTGTCTCCTCCCTTTCTAGGCAGGTTAACTGGAATAGAGCTGGATAATGCAATGAGGGAGGGGACAGCCTTGTTTGCAGGTAATAATAAAGCACTCTTGAAAACCAGATTTGTCTCAATCAACTCTGTTAATAACACACAATCTCATAATGTTTTCTAACCTGAGCTTAGACTGTAAAGTAGAAGAACACAGATGAGGTTAGGAGTTATAGAAAGCAAAGGAAGAGGTGACAGTGAAATAGATCAAAGAAAGGAGAAGCCCAGGACAGAAAGCTCTTGCCCAAAAGCGCCTTAAAAAGCCCCATTAATCGCATGTGTGGGAATTTCTCCCCCATCTTCCCAGGTGTGACTTAAGACCTATGTGCCTTGTGGGAAGGTAAGGAAGGAGAAGGCCAGGTAGGAAAGCTCTTGTTAACAACTCCTGAGGAGACCACATTGGCCTGACACAGGATAAGTTCATTTTAACTTTGTAAAACTTAACTGTTGTTTTAGTAATTAAATACTTGAAAATGATCTTGAGTGCCTTGGCAGAATGGTTGTATATACATGGTGGAGGCAGAGAGAGGGAGAGGGAGAGAGATGCCCATGTGTTCTGGTTGGAAACATACCAGTGATCCCAGATATAGGGAGAAGGGGTAGTAGGATTAAGGTTTACATGTACGAAATAGTCTGCGTGACAGGTATGGTATCAAAAAGACCTACTTGTTAAAGGCAGTAATTGGGAAACTTGTTTCTGAGAGGGTAGAAAGACCTATAGATTGTGTTTTTGCTCTATTTAATATGTCAATCCAAGTCCTGTTGGATTGTGGGTTATGTGCAAAACATTCCACATATTTGATTGCCACATTCCTTGTCAAGTTCATTATCTACTAGGATGACAACAACAACAAATATTTATATACTGCTCTTCAACCAAAGTTCGCAAAGCGATTTACATAGATAAGTAAATAATACATAACTAAGATGGTCCCCTGTCCCCAAATGGCTCACAATCTAAAAAGAAACATAAGGCAGATACCAGCAACAGCCACTGGAGGGATGCTGTGCTGGGGTTGGATAGGGCCAGTTGCTCTCCCCCTGCTAAATATAAGAGAATCACCACTTTAAAAGGTGTCTCTTTGCTCAGTTATCAGGGGTTAAGATCTTGTGGCCATACTTACTGTCAAAGGAGTCTAAATTTCAGCTATAGCCCCCTGTGGACAGAATTTTATGAACTTCCCCTGCATTTTGAGATATGCCGCTATTCATTACTTCAGCTGATGACACATACACATTTTTTCCACAGGAGTTCAATTCTAGATGTGTTGAGATGAGGTTTGACCATAGGCTGGTCAGAAATTCCAAGGCCATGCTTGGATTCCTTGTATATTGCTTTGGAAATAACTTGTTTCTCATTTTGTTTTTGAAAGCTCCAATTTTAGAATGACCAGACTAGAATCCAAATCAGGGTGAGCCTACTTTATCCAATATAACCAGAACAGCAATTGAGAAACTGACCTCTTCATGCGTGGTTTGGAGAGCTGAAAAAGCAAGCTGTAAGGGCTACAAAATAAGTTCTACCTCATTACAAGATTAATTGTATCTAAATGAAAAGCAGCAGGTAGTAAAAACTTTGAAGTGCTGAAAAAGTATTGCCCAACAGACAGGTAATCCAGTGATATATGGTGTACGTGCTGCCTTTTGATATGCATTGGCCTTAATTGTAATGAAATGAATTAAATTAAATCCCTGTAGAGTTAAATATTTTCATTGTGATGTGAAAATGCTAAGGTGTAGATTTAGCCAGCCAGAATTTTAAAATTGCGTCTGTTTGATAGATCAGAGCATCATTAGTTCAGAATGAAAGATGCAGCCAGTTCTTCTTTTATTTTAACTTAATTGCTGCATTTCCCCAAAACTCAAAGTAATATAAACCCCTGCTAACTTGACACAGAGGCACCTTTCAATGTGGTGATTCTCTTTATTTAGCAGTGGGAGAGTAACTGGCCCTATCCACCCGCAGCACAGTACCTCCAGTGACTGTTGCTGGTGTCTGTCTTGTGTTTCTTTTAGATTGTGAGCCCTTTGGGAACAGGGATCCATCTTATTGATTTATTATTTCTATGTGTAAACTGCCCTGATCCATTTTTGGAAGGCAGTTTGGCAGTATAGATTAAAATTAATAACTAATAAAAATAGAAAACAAAACAAAAACACATTAAACTCGAAGAAAGAAACAGAGGGTTTAATATTGGCTGCACAAGAACAGGCACTAAGAACAAATGCAATAAGAGCCAAAGTTGAAAAATCAACAACAAACAGCACATGCCACCTTAGTAAAGAAGCAGATGAAACAGTGGACCACCTAATCAGCTGTTGTAAAAAGATCGCACAGACTGACTACAAACAAAGGCATGACAAGGTAGCAGGGATGATACACTGGAACATCTGCAAAAAAATACAAGCTACTGTAGCCAAAAATTGGTGAGATCATAAAATTGAAAAAGTTGTAGAAAATGAAGATGGGAAGAAAGAAAAACAAGTTAAAATAATCAACATAGCAATACCAGGGGATAGCAGGACAGAAGAAAAAGAAATAGAAAAAATCACAAAATCCAAAGATCTACAAATTGAAATTGAAAGGCTGTGGCAGAAAAAGACCAAAATAATCCCAGTAGTAATTGGCGCCCTAGGTACAATTCCAAAACACCTTGAAGAGCACCTCAACACCATAGGGGCCACAGAAATCACCATCGGCCAATGATAAAAAGCAACTTCACTGGGAACAGCCTATATTTTGCGACGATATCTATAATAACCAACAGTATTGATGATAAAATTCAGCCATCCCAGCTCCTTGGGAAGGACTCGATGTCTGGATTAAACAAACCAGTCAAAAACACCTGTCTGGCTGTGTAAACAAGAAATAATAAAAAAGTAATATACAACTAATAAAAATATAAAACAAAACAAAAATTCATTAAACACCTCATTTTTTTTTTTGCTTGACCCAAAAAATTATAACCTCTGTAAAGAGACAATAGAGAGGAAGCTTTCCTTACCTCTTTTGTGTTAAGAAGTTTCCACAATTTGGGAGCTACCACTGAAAAGGCTCAAACCCTGGCATCTAATGTCCCAGATATTTAATGCACAGCACGGACAGCCAGACTGACTGATCTGGTCTCAGGTGGTGAGCTGGCTCATATGGAGAAAACGGTTCTTAAGTTATGAAGGTCTAGGCCATGTAAGACTTCAAATGTTAAACATTTTAAACCAGCACCTTGAATGGACCCAGAAGCAGAGCAGCAACTACTGTAACTGGTACAGAACAGATTATTTGCCCACCTCCGTGTGTGTGTGTGTGTGTGTGTGTGTGTGTGTGTGTGTGTTAGAAGGCAAACCACTACATTCTATAACAGTTAAACCTGAGTAATCTTTGAGGGCAGCCCCACGTGGAGTGCATTTCAGTAATCAATCCCAGCTGTTCTAGAAGCATGGATGAGCATGGCAAGAGCAGACCTATCTAAGAGAAGAATGGAAAAAGCATTCCTGGCAACAGCTCAGAGCAAGAGTTGCCAGAGCAAGCACAAAGGTTTCATTTGGTCAGATAGGAAAACACAGGCCCCTCTCTGGCAGGCTCACCCTCCAGCATCACCTCTGTCTTGCTTGGATTCATTTGGAATCTCTTCTATCTTATTCAAATGACCATTGCTGGGAAGTTCTGTCAAACTCTAGCATGGCCAAGAAAGGGATCCCAAGTCAAGGTGATAGTGCAGAAAGTGAGCTTGGTTCTGCAGGGTGATAGTGCAGAAGTGAGGAATTATCCCTATATTGCATTTATGGGGTTGAAACTGAGAGCACGTGTTGCCTAAGTCCTAGTGAGTTACTGTACTACACTGGGGCTCACTGTTATATGAGTCAAGAGTAAACAGCACCACCATCATTCTCTATTGATTTTGGTGAGTCATACTAGCAATGCTCAATAGTCTCATGAAATGTTCATATTTGACAAATAAGCAGACTGTTAGAACCTGCTTAAATGGAGCTATAGCATGTAATGCATACTCTAATGCAAAATCAAGTGTTTTCTGCAGAATCATATATCTACCTTCAACTCTTAAAAAGTAAGTTCCTAGTCCTCACCAATGAAAAAAAAAAGGAACAGTATTGGCAGATGAAAGTTTGGTCTCAGCACAAGCACATGGGGCTTTAAAAACTCTTCAAATGGCCACCTTGTTGCAACTGGTGATTCTGTTGCTAGATTAGCCAGTTCATTTAATGTGTCTGTTGCTTTTCAGTAGACTTATCTGTGCAATACAATGCATTTTGCTTGTATATCTGATTTCAGTAGAGGTGGCGGTTGTTTTGCCATCCAGCAAGCATTATTTTCAGTTGACTAAATCCTCCACAGAATGATGTTGTGCAAATCAGAAACTGCTTCACCAGCTACAGCAGCATGCCGGTCTATGAGCTGCAGTATAAGAAGAGGATAATAAAAGATGTTCTGGAAATAGGCAATAATGTTAAAATGATGTTTTGACAAGGAAGCCCTATTTAGTGAATGGGGGGAATGAACAGAGTAGATTAGAGAGTCAGTGTTGTGGCGGCGGGGAATAAAATACAGGAGCAGATTAGACTGCTATTCAGCAGATCCTGGACTAAACTGATAGATTTTGCAGAATAATTCTCAGGTGTTTTTCTCTAGTGCTCACTCTGTCCTGTCCACAGACTGCATCCTGGGATCACAACTGGTTATGGCCAGCTGCCCCTGGTGCACCAGGCAGTACCAGCAAGCTCTAGAGAAATAAGGACTTAAGTAGAGCATATCCCATCCTGTAGACAAAACAGTTCCTCTTCCAGGTTTTCATTCCAACTAAGCATCCTCTAGCCACTTCATTAAATATGGAATGCAAGGTCAGTTTTGACTATTGGTATGAGAATTGGTAGTACAAGGGAGGGGTGATTGCTCTGAATACAGAAAATTCTGTTCCAGTCCCTCACATTTCCAGCTAAAAGATTTCAAGTAGCTGTGCTTGAAAAGGAAGATCTAACCAGCAGTGACTCTCTCAAACAACCACTGCCCGTCAGGGACCCAGGACAGCTGGACCAATTGTTTAACTATTTTATACAAATTTTTATATGACAGGGCTGCACAACACAACACAGGGCTGCACAACTCAAAAAAAGCTGCTGTTGGACTACATCTCCCTTCATCCCCAACCACAGTGGCCAATAGTCAGGGATGATGGGTGTTGTAGTCCAGCGCTTTCAAGAGAACCAAAGTTGTGCAATCCTGATATAAGGGTATGAAACCAAGCAAGGCAGTCTTATCATTGCATGTACAGTAGCTCTACAGAGTTACAGGCCAATATTCTGAAGGCCAACTAGGAAAATATGTATTGTAGGTGCACACACAAAATCAGAAACCGGTTAGAAATGCATACAAATGATCCTAGCATTGTTTGAAAGTGAGTTCCAGCATGCAAGATTATCATATGATCCCTGCGACATGAAGTTATGATGAACAAGTGAAACAACCAGCAGATCTGGCACCGTAAGCAGAGCTGTGCCTGTAATCTTTGTTGAAATGGTATACCAAGGTTTCAGAAACTGAGCCTTCTTTCATATGCAATCATTCAATCAATTCCTTTATTACAGTCACAGACCAGCAGAGTTTATAAACAGAAGCCCAACAAAAAAACCTACATAACCTACAGGGTTATGATACAGTAGTTAAGTACATAGTTAAGCATAAAGATCAGTTAATAATGATTCTTAATGAACTCCTGGTGAATTTACTGGCTATTAAACAGAACTTAGCCACATTATAAGATCTCAAGTCATTCTGGTCAGTTAAAAGATAATCAAGATAAAAAGAATCTGTACAACCTGGATGGCAGTTAATAAAAGGGGTTATATGTTTATGCCGTATATCTTGGTAAAAATGGCAATAAAGGAGCACATGAGCCATTGTTTCAATATCTCCCGATCTGCAGAGACTAGTATGTTCTTTATAGGGGATTTTTTGATATCTCCCTTCCAGGACTTCTGTTTGCAAGGTGTTGCATACTTAGGTGTTACATAATCCATATGTAACAGGCAGGCAATGCTCTGCGGTATTTTGGCACAATTATCTGGTTTAGGTATCTGGCAGGGTTGAAACTCAGAACTTGGTTGCCCAAATTCTTTCATATTCAAATCCCAAGGAATACCAAAGCAGCATATATACTGTAGCTCCAGGGAAGATATCTTGCCACAAACATACAGTATCGAAACAAAAAATTATAAATATGAAACCAAAGCCTTATCTTCAAAGCTTGTGCTTACACAGAAGATTGGTTCATATGGGTTGTGGATTTCCATGCACTTTGGGTCATTCTATGGGTAGAACAGTTCCCAGACATGACCAGCTCCTCGGAATACCTCTCTGGAAGCCATAGCATCACAGTGCTTTCCTGTCTTTTTCTAACCAATCAAGAACACAGTGCAAATGGCCCAGAACAAACTTTATATGATGTTCAAACTCTTTACAATCCATATGTAACAGGCAGGTAATGCTTTGGTCTATTTTTATATACATGTGATCCCGTATATCCATATCCATATCCATGGTTCCTTTATCCGCAGTTTTGCATATCTGTGGTTGGGAAATATGGATCTGACTTTATTATCCACAGTATTGCATATCCACAGTTTTTGACACACAGTTTCGTCCTTCTATAGTCATGCTCCTCCTGCACGTGCTCGTGGGTTGTGAGAGGAGGATGGCCTGCATATTTAGAGTTTTTTGTGTTTCAGTAATTCATTTTTTAGAGCATTTGGTATCCTTGGGGAGCCTTTAGGAGCCATTGCTCCAGTGCTTTTTGAGCATTTTTGGAGATGTTTCTGTGGAGCCTTTGCAAACCTGTGGGAGCCTTTGGGAGATGTTCATGAGCCATTCCTGTGGAGCTCCTTGGAGGATCCTCTTGCAGCATTGTGCAGCCCTGCTTAGATGCTGATTATCATTTGAATAGTTTTCTTTTTCATTTTGAAATTCAAATGAAAAATTCAATTTTAATCTTGAAAATTAATTACAGTATGGTAAAGTAAAGTAAAGTTGTGCTGTCGAATCGGCATTGACTCCTGGCGACTACAGAGCCATGTGATTTTCTTTGATAGAATAAAGGAGGGGTTTACCATTGCCATCTCCCATGCAGTATGAGATGATGCCTTTCAGCATCTTCCTATATCGCTGCTGCCTGATATAGGAGTTTCCCATAGCCTGGGAAACATACCAGCAGGGATTCAAACCGACAACCCCTTGCTCCCTAGGCAAGTTACTTCCCCACTGTGCCATTAGGTGGCTAGTATGGTACTGTATGGTACTGTACAGTATAACTGTAGTTAATTTAAATTGCAATTAAAAATTCAGTTGACTTTAAGTATTCATTAAAATTGCTTTTAAATACTCTATCCATTAAAAATTGATTTTAAATACTGTACTGTATCCATTGAAAATTGATTTTCATTATCAATTACTGTACTGTACTTTATCAATTTTGTGGATGGGAGTTGTTATGCAAAATTACTGTACTGTACAGCATTGTGCAATTATTTCCTTCCTCCATAGCCAAAATGAGCAAGCGCACAGTGGAGAGCTCTGCTGAGCGAAGTAGCAAAAGGTTAGCCCCCATAAAAGGGGGTGAGCCCCCCTTCACCAACATCATTGTACAAAAAATATACCTTAGCCATTGCATAATTCCTGGTTGGGGATGCCTTTTAAACCCAAACCCAGGTATGACTGCCCTGCCATATATGGCCACCTCAACATTCTAATGGGGTTGCCCTGCTTATGTTGCCACCTTGAGTCCATGTGCCTGTCAACATATATCTTTGTTGCTTCATTTTTGGGGAGCAAAGCCATTAGTGCCTGTCTTGCCACCTCCTGGTTGCAAAGAAGGAGAAGCAAGGGACAGCGTAAGAAGACGGCATGCCCCTGTGTGACTTTGCCATTTGACAGGATGGCTTGGAGCGGGGCGTCATAGCATCCCTGTTGCCGGGCAAATGCTTTGTTGGATCAGAGATGGGGGTCGGGTGAGTGCTTGGAGAGGAAGCCAATGAGAAATGCTGCAGGCCCTGGGTGGGTCTGCGCTGCTGTCTCTATGGTTATGGTTCCAGAAAGTGGACGAAATTGCAGTTATGGTGCAATCCATGTTCGGATTTAATGCTGTCACCAAAAAACTCAGGTCAGGTAGCAGAACTCACTACAAACTGAAGGTTCAAACTGAAATTTGGTGAGGCAAACCTCAGGTCACTTTTGCAGTGAAATCATGGTTGTACACATTTGGATGGAACAGAATTCCAACATCTGCCCTATATGTGTGAATGCAGCCAAGGTTTCATTATCCGTGATTTTGTTATTTGTGGATCTTTTATCCACAATTGATGGAACCCCATGAATAATGAGGGTCACCTGTACTAAGTAATATTTCCTTAACAAGGATTAAGTTACATATATTTCATTTTATTTTAGGAATTTAGAACAAACTCCTTCTAACAGTGATAATTAGTTTTTATTTTGTCATCTTTCCTGATGTGTTCTTTCACTCCCTTCTATTTATTGTGTTGTGATCTGTTATATAAAAATATGTCAAAATTAGACTTTTTAAAAAATAATGGCTCTAATGTGTTTAGATGAGGTTCTTTGTGCCCTAAAACTGCTGCTGGAGAGAGAAACACACCACCAACAAAAAAAAAACTAAACTGAGGGGCATGGAACCCCCAAAATTCAAAGGGCATGGGGAAACCAGAGTCTAAGTCAGCTCATCCTCTAAGCAGCATGCAGAGGTGCTCTTTGTGGGGACGGGCAGGAGGAAAAGGGGGGCCATGTGGGGGAAAATAGCACAAAACCTCCAAGATGCCCTTCTGGGGTACACACCAACATCTCAAGGAAAGGAATTGGTGGGACAAACCCACCCACTCAAATGAAGTATCAAAAGGGAACAATGCAGGCGACAGAACCTTGCTGCTGCCACCCTACTTTTGGGAAATCTGGGAGTAACCCAAACAGAAACAAGAGACATCATTGCTGATGCATACTGTATAATTGAGAAAGCCAAAGAATACCAAAGATAAGTCAATATGTGCTTTACTCACTACAGAGAAGCCTTCAATTGTGTTGACCATGTCAAGTTGTGGAATATCCTTAGGAAAATTGGTGTCCCAGAACATCTCATTGTTCTCATGAGAAACCTAAACAGAGGACAGGAAGCCACAGTCCAGACAGAACATGGTGAAGCAGATTCGTTCCAGATCAGCAAAGGAGTAAGACAAGGCTGTATACTTTCTCCTTCTTTATTCAACTTATATGCTGAACATATACTGAGAGAACTAGCTGGATTGGAAAAAGATGAGCATGGGTTTAAAGTTGGAGGAAGAAACATCAATAATCTGCACTACGCTGATGACACCACTCTGATAGCTGAGAATGCCGATGATCTGCAAGCTCTAGTAATGAAAGTCAAGGACCACAGTGGAAAAATGGGACTACAACTAAATGTCAAGAAGACTAAACTAATGACAATGGGTACAGCAACGAGACTCAGAACTGACAATGAAGACACTGGTGGATAGCTTCTGCCTTTTAGGACTGACAATCAACAGTAAAGGATCCAGCAGTCAAGAAATATGCTGCAGACTATCACTTGGTAGGGTTGCAATGAAGGCCTTGGAAATATTTAGATGCCATGAGGTGTCTATATCTACAAAGATTAGAATTGTTTAGACAATGGTTTCCCCGATGATACTCTATGGATGTGAAAGCTGGACTTTGAAGAAGCAAGATAGAAAAAGTATTGACGCTTCTGAACTTTGGTGCCAGAGAAGACTTTTGAGGATACCATGGACAGCCAGGAAAACAAACATATGGATCATAGAATACATCAATCCAGAATTTTCACCCAAGGCACAAATGACCAGGCTCAAACTATCATACTTTGGATACATTATGTGAAAACCCAGCTCCCTTGAGAAGCCCATAATGCTGGGGAAAGTTGAAGGAAAGAGAAAAAGAGGATGACCAGCAGCAAGGTGGATGGACTTGATTACGACAGCAATCAATGCAATACTGAAAGACCTTAAAGACCAAGTTGAAGATAGATCATCCTGGGGAGAATTGATCTATGTGGTTGCTGAGAGTTGACACCAACTTGATGGCACTTAATAAATCAATCAGTGAGTTTAGTATTGATTGTTAGAATTTGACTTCAGACTTTCAGGTTTCCGGAGAACTGGGTGTTTGAATTTTGATTTTGTATGTAGCTTAGCATTTAATAAAAACCCTGAAATTCAGATTTTATTAATGAAACATGACTTCTTCCACAAATACCCACATTTTCTTCCAGTATGTCTGTCTGCAGCTGAATCTGTCGATTCTGAATGTGAAAGGTTTTGAATTCCTTTCTCTTTTTATTTCAGCACTACTTAGTTGCTTCAGAAATGTGCCCTCTGAAAATGCAGTGTTGAATGCCAAGGGTTATGGATCAAAGCGTGGTGTAGTGGTTAGAGTGCTGGACTAGGACCGGGAAAACCTGAGTTCAGATCCCTATTCAGCTGTGAAAACTGCTGGGTGACTCTGGGCCAGTCACTTCTTTCTCAGCCTAACCTACTTCACAGAGTTCTTGTGAGGAGAAACTCAAGTATGTAGTATACCGCTCTGGGCTCCTTGGAGGAAGAGCGGGATATAAAATGTAACATTAAATTAAATTAAATTAAATTAAATTAAATTAAATTAAAAGCCCCAGTCCAATTCACTGTGCTGGACTGACTCCACCCATTTTCTTTTCCCTGATTAGAACAGGACCAAATCCCAAATAAAGAAGGTTCTGTCACTCTATTTGGCCAGAAAACCAGTAAATGTGGGATCTGACTGATACTTAAAGAAAATCTTGTAATTTTGATTGAAACCAAATTAAATCCGGACCTGTAGATGACCTTCATGTGTATGTGTGGAGCTGCCAAAAAGAGTAGCCGCTTTAATAGACAGGGAGGTGAATATTTTTCCTTGCATATTACAAGATCGAGTGAGTAAACAAATAATTATAAATCAATGTTAACACTTGCAGTTGTGACATTTGCCTTTGACTTCCTGAGGATTATCATGAAGTTGAAATACCACCTTCCTATTAGCAGTGAGAATATCATGCTTCATTCAATATTGCTTGTAAGAACCTCTTATAATATGCAAGAGATGCCCAAGTAATTCATGTGCTTGAAGTCGCAAACCTGCTGCAAATGTACTAGGGATGTGCAAAATGTTTCAACATCAAAATGTTCTGACTTGAAATGGGCCATTTCGAGTGTTTCAAATTTCAAACAAAACCCCCTTTTAAAACAGCTTGAAACAAAACAACCCTGTTTTGATCATTAAAAATTGAAGTTTTGAGCACCATTTTGGAGGCCTGTTTTTCCCTTGCTGATTGGTTTTATGGCACTGGCTTCTAAATGGCTCCTTGCTTCTTGGTTGCCTTGTTATCATACAAATCAAGTGTCATCATGGGCAACTGTGCCCCCATTGGCTGGGGGAGGGAGGAGGAAGGGGAAAACACAAAAGGAAGGAGTTTCAAAATTATTCAAAGGGCTGGGAGGCAGAGAGAGCCCTTATGCCTCTCTTGAAGAGGATACATAAGAGAGTAGGAAGGATAATTTGATTTTGTGGTTTTCTTTTATCAGCATTTAATATAATATGCTGTGATTGATGCTATAACGATCTGGTTTTGCTGATCTGAAAGGCAGAACCTGGGTTCCTGCCTTCCTTGTGTTGTGGTTTGGTTTGGTTTGTTTGTTTGTTTTTTTAGATAGTGGGGCAATTCTTATGACTACCCTGGGCAGGCAGGGAGGGCACAGGGTAAAGGCTGCTGTCCACTTACCTCCCCCCCAGATGACCAAGCTGGTTGGCTTTGGCGTGCCTCCCATGCACCCACACGGACAATGCTGCTTCATGCAACTCTGTGGAGCATGGAACAGGGCAGAGGGATCTGGGGCCAGAACATGTTGTTCCGGCCTCCAGGCATCCCTCAATGCAATGTGAGGCATGCACATTGCATTGGGGATTTCCCCTTTGCTGGTGCTATATGCACCTGTCTCTGTGATTCCTCAGGCTGCACAGTCTGAGGAATCGCACGATTTCCGGTTGCCAGGTTAAGGATGCAAGAGCACCCTTAACCTTGGCTAATAGGCGGGGTTATTAAGGGGGATAGGTAGGAGGGGAGTGGAGGGATCTGTGAGGATCCCGCTGCTTCTCATGAACAGCTTAACCCTGCTTGGGGCAGCCCAGGCAGGATTAGACAGGTCGTGAGAAAAGCCTCAGTGTTGTGGAGAGAAATAGATAGTGGACTCACTCTCTCTCTCTCTCTCACTCTCTCTCACACACACACACACACACACCCATAATATTTCTTGGTGATTGCTGTGATGAGCTCCATGTCTGGCCTTGAGACTAATTTGTGCTTCCCTCACTGCTCTGCTCTGCTCTGCAAATGTGTTCTGCAAATCTGCATTTCGACTCAGTCAAAAAGTGGCTGGAATTGTTCTAGTTGGGTATATGGGGGTGCTGCTGTGGTGGTTGTTGTAATGCTAGGAAGTAAAATGAGTCATAACTGTGTGTGAGAGAGCAACTTGTGCCAATGATGCAGGCACTGTGGCTGACAGTGGATTCTGGGTCAAGGATACTTTTTGGCCATTTTTGGACTGTCTTTTGATTCTGTGTCAGGAGGGACAGATTCCCTTTACTGTGTGCTTCTGCAGTGTTTTTTAAGCCTGGGTTGCAAACTCTGTGCACTCTGCTTGTTCTGGCCATAGGGAACAATGGGAAGCTTGAAACACTTCATTGTTCCTCATGAGTATTTCTTAGGGACACCAAATTGAGTTGTGTGGTAGGGCATGGTGGGTGCCACCTATCACCCAACCCACAAAAGAAATGGCTACGAGGGTGATTTTAAAGCAATATTTAACCTTTCCTCACAGGATCATGTGGGGTTTTGGGGGAAAGGTTAGAAATTTGTTAAAAATCATCTGCTTGCCTATTTCTTTTGTGGTTTGGGTGGTAGGTAGCACCCATCATGCCCTACACTCTGGGGCACCCACCTGTTGTCTAGTGGCCCTATGATCCTGTGATTTAGCACAAGAAGCATCCTATGATTTAGCACAAGAAGCTGCAATTGTAATGGGAAATTGAGTGGATCTGAATAGAAGTGTGGAAGTGATCAGGTGATGATTAGATCAAGAAGTCACTCTGAAGCTATCAAGTTTTTTTTTGCAACAATTGCTTATCAGATTATACAACACAGCACAACAAAGAAGCACAAGGGACAATTTATATGAAACTGTATCTATATATTTTCTCCTATGAAATCCGACATCCTCATATCTTTGCTCATATGCAGTGGAACATGTTTGCACACATGCAGAGTATTTCCATTCCACAAGAATGGAAAAACTATTGCATACATGGACTGAGGCTTCATTGTCTTATGTGTTCCCATTACATTATTTTCACATTCAAATATTGATCCCGTTCTCATGATCTATGAGAAAGGGCATGAAGGGCAGGAGAGGAAGGCTCAAAAAGCTGACCTTCCTCTCAGATGATCTCCTTTTTTTTTGCTGAGCAGGCAGATCACCTGCACAGATGATTGGTGGCTGTTGCTGGCAGCAGGGAGGTTTAGTGGCTGGAAGGCCCCTGGAACTCCCATAATGCACCGCACATGTCCACAGTGCATTATGGGGATTCCCCCAGCAATGGGTGGTCACCTGTCAGTGTCAGAGCATTGGCTGAAAGCAGCTGACACTGCCACATGATTTAAAAAATTGGACTAAGGGAGTACTTGCTCCTTTAACCTCAATTAAGCGAGTGGCTGCCTCAGTGGGTTTGCTGCCAAGGCACCGCCAGGATTGGACATGATCCCGGCAGTTCCTAGGCATGGGCAAGACTGGGTTTAGCTTCGTTAGCCCAGTTTTGCCTGCACATGAGAACAGCCTCATTTCTAGCTCAATCCCCTGACCTAAGCCAGATTTTGTAACCAGTGTTTGCTCCAGGCATTAACCCTTTTGTAGATTAACATCATCCCAAGAGGCTGTAAGCAGGATCCCTCACATTCCAGCAATACCCACACAAGAGAACTTTGGCCCCACCTCCTCCAACCTAGTCATCTCCCCCCACACACACACACCTTTGTTCCCTCTCTGGTGGACTGCAGTCAGATCTGTTTGTTCTTCCCTAGTTAAGCTGGCCTCAAAAGACTTTATAAGTAACCCCTGCTAACCCCTGAGCAAAAAGGCATCTTTCAAAGTGGTGATTGTCTTTATATTAAGCAGGAGAAAATCTGACTCTATTCTGCCACAGCACAGCATCCCTGCAGTGGCTGTTGGTGGTGGCTATCTTGTATAGGACAACCTTGTTATTTGTGGAACCCTCGTTCGCAATTCCATGTATCCACAGGGTGTCCAATAGACACCCATTTCCAGTATCTGCAGATACAATTGTTAAAACTCATATATCCATGTTTCCTAGAGGGCAAGGAGTAACCACAGGGGTTACTTCTGCCCTCCATTTTGTCTCAATGAGCCATTTTGTGGCTTGTTTATTGCAAAAATCTGACTCCCCCCCACCATTTTTCTCTTTTCTGAGGCATTTTTTCTTTGGGGGGAATTCCTGGGTACATTGGGGACCCGTGGAACATACCACGATAAGTTCTCGGCCATTTGAGGGCATTAAAAAAAAATTCCCTCCACCCTGGAACCTAACCCCCCTTTCTCCATAGCCGAAATGCCTCATTACTCATGCTTCCATTACTCGCAGTAGTAAGTAGAACCTCTAGTAGAAGTAGTAGTAGTGGAACCTCCGCGAGTAACAAGGGTCTCCTGTATTTCCTTTTGCACTGGGAGCCCTTTGGGGATAGGGAGCTGCATTCTTATTATTTTCTATGTAAACTTCTTCAAGAACGTTTTTGTTGAAAAGCAGTATGTAAAAAATAGTAGTAAAAGTTATATGCAAGGGAGTGTGTTCTTGGGTGAGCCAGCATGGTGTCGTTGCTAGAGTGCTGGACTTGGATCAGGGAGCGTTGATTTCAATGCTCTAAAAGTAAAGTGTGCCGTCGAGTTGATTTCGACTCCTGATGCCCACAGAGCCCTGTGGTTTTCTTTGTTAGAATACAGGAGAGGTTTAACATTGCCTTCTCCCACGCAGTATGAGATGATGCCTTTTAGCATCTTCCTATATTGCTGCTGCCCAATATAGTACCAGTGGGGATTTGAACTGGCAACTTTCTGCTTGTTAGTCAAGCATTCCTCCGCTGTGCCACTTAAGGTGACTTATGTCTTCATCCTAGGCATGCATTCTGACTCCCAGAGTTCCTTTCCACCTCACTCACATACCCTCTTAACTCTTTCTTCCCAACTCCCCTCCTTCACAGCTCACTGAATGGCCTTCAGTTAGTCGCCAGTTCTCAGCCTAACCACCTCCATCCATGTTTTTTTTTTAGGACAAAATTGTGGTGGTACCATGTAGGTGGCCCTGAGTTTCTTCCTTAGAGGAAGTATGGCTAACAACATAGGAAATAAATGGCCAGTTGGTGCATTTGAAGTTTTGGTTGTGTAACTACTTTACTTGTTAGCTGCTTTGAGTTATAAGAAAATGTAGGACATAAATGATTAAAACCAATGTCATGTTAATATAAGTTAATAACATGTTTGCCTTCCTAATCCCAATGATAGTGTATGTCCATTTCACAATGCAGACTACTCCGTCATTTGCTGCAGAAGATGTTGGCTTCTTTCCAGGATAATTCATGGCTTCAGGTTTATTGCAAATGTATGTTTCTATCTCTTTTTCTTGAAAATAAAACAATGATATACTTGGATGTGCTGTAGAGGCAACCTGTGGAAAAGACAGCCCTGTGTGCAAGGCTCTGCCACAATGATCTCTGTTGATCCAGAAGCCTGTACTTCTTGCCTGTAATTCTGAGATGCTGGCAGTGCTACCATGGATACGGCTGGTTGAGGTACCCTTGCTCAGAGAAGATCGGGTTGATAGCAGAAAGGAAGGTCACGTTCATAGCACTGTGATTTATTATTTACAGTGCAGCAAAGCTGAAGGCCAATTAAATATCTTTTGTCTTTCTGAAATAGCATTGGTACAATTTATTTTTATCTCCTGTGTTGAAACAACAAAGCTGGTTAATAGGGGGTCAGTTGCTGTGGTTACTTGATGTGACAAAGTCTTCGAGTTTCTCCTGTTGATCCATGGCACAGCCTGGGAGAAATCAGGAGGTGGGAAAAGGATAAGCATGAATAAATGTATATTTTTTCACACTCAACATAAACTGGTAGCAGTTTCAAGGGGATGTCATTTCATATTCTTTTGCAGAGCTGTATTTGTTTGCCTCAACAAAAGAGTGAGCTGTTAGCCTCCTTTTTCCTCTGGAGAAAATTAAAGGCATCTGTTATGCTTGTTTCATCAAATGAAGGGTCATTTCATCCCATTTGGGAGATGTGTGAGAGGTAGGATGGGAAGGTAAGATGAAAAGAATGTTTGTTCTTAAATTAGCCTTGGCACTGAACAATGAAGTATATGGAGAAAACACATTTTTGTAGAGAAAAGAAGTGCCAGAACAAAGGCTTGGTGTGTGATCTAGTCCTAATCACAAAGCTTAAAACAAAAACCAGCCATAGGTGGGATATTCACTGTTTTGACTGATATCTGAAAGTGAAGTAGCAGTCTCAAAAATAATTTTAAAAACCACTAGACAGCACATTCACACAACCATTTGGGGGTGGGTAGGACCCAAGGCAAACTGCTGCCCCATCAGTAGCGCATGAGCATCACCTCAGCTTGGCTCGACAAACCCAGCAAACATGCAAGCATGACTGCTGAGACTCCATTACAGAACTCAGCACAGCAGATGCAATGGCGGATTACCGCATAGGCAGTATAGGTAGCCGCCTATGGTGGCAAACCTCCACCCGCCTCCTAAACCATCACAGGAGGTGAGGTTGGGCACTGGAGGACAGCAATGAAAGAGGTCCTCCCTCAAGCCCAGCTTACTTGCACATGAGGCAGAGTGGGCGATTTTGGGCCTCTACACATGAGTGTGCAGAGGCCCGAAATCACCTGCTATGTCTCATTTGAGAGTAAGCTGGGCTTGAGGAAGGACCTCTTTTGCCGTGGTCCTCCGGTGCCCGACCTCACCTCCTGTGATGGTTTAGGAGGTGGGCGGAGCTTCTGTCAATACATGGTGGCATTTATAAAGGTAAAAGACAGAAATAAGTTTCCCACCCCCCGCCAAGCCCCCTTATCCTTGTCCCTGGGGCAGCAAATCTGGCTGCTTATAGGTGGCCAAAAGATTAATCCGCCCCTGAGCAGATGCAAGCCCCACCTCTTCATGGAAGGCCCTCCAAGAGTACGGATGTCTGCTCAGCATGCTTCTCAGCATGAAGGAGCAGGAGGCAGATGCAGTCCTTTCAGAGCTGCTCCAGCTTCAGGGTCATAGTGTGTGCTTTGCAGGATAGCATGTCCACTAGGACTGTACACATTTACTGACTGTAAATGTCAGAATTTCATTTCAGAATGCCCCCCACCCCCACCCATGAGCTTCATCACTCCCTGTCTGCCCCTCCCAACACTCCCAAGGAGTGCTGCAGGGGCCGCCCAGCTTTCCCTGCAGCAGTGCTAGGTGTTGTTTTTTTTTTAAGTCACCACCACCACCCTCCTTCCTGGGGCAGTTGCTTCCTTTTTGTGGTAGGAGCTGGGACTGCTGTAATGGAATTCCAACATTTACCCATGTCCACTGATGGCAGATGCCAAATGCACAGATCTCTATGGTTTCCAAGCAGGGGAGGGCATACTGAGTTCCAAGTGACTGGGTAAAAGGGTCATGAGGAAGACTTTTAGGCATCATTCCCATTTTACATCTTTTGCAGAGGCAAACTGCAGCAGGTTTGCCACCGAGCATGTAAACCAAAGACAAAGTTGTACCAGGGGTGGTCCAAGACATTATACTGTCTGGGACAAGCAAGGACAATATGATGCTCCCTGATCTGCAATCCCACCCACACACCCACAGTGGTGGGGGATGGCTCTTCCCTATCCTTGCATCCCTCCTCAGACTTGCGCCTGAAGCAACCACCTCGCTGTTTCATGGAAGTGATGCACCTGGACTGTAGCCAATCACAAATCTCTGATGAATGCACTAGTATAATATACCCTGGCAAACATATTTGTTACATTCCTGCTTTACGTTTGTAGAGCGTATACTCATAAAATCCCCCCTAACTATTTGAGGAGTCCCACTTCATTTTATTGAATGACCCTGCCAAACCTAAAAATCCATGTCTTCCCCCAAAAAGTGTATTTCTCCCCTGCCAAACCTAATGACCCACATATGCCTGCAATGTTTCTTTCTCCCTGCCAAACTGAACAAGGCATGTCTTGCTCCCAAAAGTGTCTCCTCCCCACTGCCAAGTCTAACAAGCCAAGTATCCCCCACAAAAGTGTCTTTTATCTTCCCCCAAAAAATCTGAGGTGTTGCTCCTCAAACCTTCCCTCTGTCTGCAACCCTATATAAAATCATGTGTGAAGTGGCCCAAGGAGAGAGGGCAACGTGAGAAATTGTAACACAAATTGTTTTCTCATACAGAGGAAAAGTCCTATCACATACCACACATCTGGAATGTGTTTTGTCCTTTGAATAGTGAAAAGGGCAAATTCCATTCTGGGGATCATTAGGAAAGGGATTGAAAATAAAAATGCTAATATTAAAATGCTTTTATACAAATCTATGGTGCGGCCACATTTGGAGTACTGTGTACAATTCTGGTCACCATATCTTAAGAAGGACATTGTAGAACTAGAAAAGGTGCAGAAGAGGGCAACAAAGATGATCAGGGGCCTGGAGTACCTTCCTTGTGAGGCAAGGCTACAGCATTTGGGGCTTTTTAGTTTGGAAAAGAGGTGACTAAGGGGAGACATGACAGAGGTGTATAAAATTATGCATGGAGTAGAGAGAGTAGACAGAGAGACATTTTTTTCTCCCTCTCTGAAAACACTAGAACTGTGATCATCCCATGAAACTGAAGGCCAGGAATTGTAGGACCAACAGAAGGAAGTACTTTTTCACAGAACATAGTTAATCTATGGAATTCTCTGCCACAGGATGTGATGATGGCCACTAGCTTGGATGGTTTTAAAAACGGCTTAGACAAATTCATGGAGGACTGGTCTATCAATGGCTACTAGACTGTTGGCTATAGGCTACCTCCAACTTCAGAGGCAAGATGCCTCTGAATACCAGTTGCAGGAGAGCAACAGCAAGAGAGAGGGCATGTCATCACCCCCTGCCGATGGGCTTCTCAGAGTTATCTGATGGGCCCCTGTTTGAAACAGGATGCTGGACAAGATAGGCCTTGGGCCTGATCCAGCAGGGCTGTTCTTATGTTCTTAATCAGTGGCCATTCCACTCCATCATTTCTAAAGTGAACATTCTGGAGTCTGCATCGCCTCCCCACCGCCATCTCTCTGCTCTTTCTTCTTCCTTTTGTGTCACGTCTCTGACTGTGTTATTCTAGTGAGAATCTGTCTATTCTGTTCTTTGTACAGTGCTTACTAAGCAGCATTTTAAGTGCTTCATGAATAAGAATAATTATTAATAGTCAGTTGTCAAAAAAGACACAGTGACCATAGCGTGTTATAGTAGATAAATGATGAGATCTGGAGAGTTCACAATGTAAAACATTATCATGACGATTGCAAAAGGCTGTACAGTTTTCAATCTTTCATGCTCTGCCCACAAAGCATTACTACAAAGCTTATTTCTCCATTATTTGATTGTTCTTGAGAGTTCTTGACATTCATCTGCACTTGGGTTTTGCCCTTGACAGCCTTTTGTTGTTGTTACCATAAAACTGTTTTGGTTTGTGTTTGTGTTTTTTTTAACTGAGAAAATCAGTCAAAGAGATTTATCCTTGCCAGTAGTAACTGTGAGTGTTCGCAATACTCATGTTTCACCAAATCAATACTACACTGATCACTGTAGCTAACTATAATAAGCACATTTCATTATGATACTACACAGTAATGTCAATCACACAATCAAAAACTGTGTTCTACCCAGGTTTGGGAGCTGTGTATGCTCCTAATTTTTGGTTGTGTAGAAGCAAGGTAAAAGGAAAACTTGGGTAGAAGTGATGGTGTGGAAGGAAGGTAGGAGGAAAAGCTACCCTCTCTACCTTGCTTCCACACAACCAAAAATGGAGAGCACACACAACTCCCAAACCTGGAAAGAACACATTTTTTGGACTGTGTGAATGACCTGAGTGTTTTGAATTGTTATATCTCTGATAGCTTCTGTCATGTCATCTCCCTACCAAAAACAACAACAACAACAAAAAACACCCACCAATGACTTTATTTGCACACTAGGAACAATGTTGTTGTTTCTGCCAATGAAACACATCTTATGAACATTGGACTTCTTGACTTGCCTCTTACTGTCAGTTGTGGCATGAGTTCCCATAGACAAGACACATGATTTGAAACTGCCTTGATCCATTTTTGGAAGGGTGGTATAGAAATCAATCAATCAATCAATCAATCAATCAATCAATCAATCAAATAAATATTTGTACCCAAAAGATGTTGGATAATTGGAAGTATACAGACCCAGGGTATACAGGAGGAGAATTCTGCTTTACAAGGTTGAATGATTTCATTGGAAGCTGCCTTATGCTAAGTCAGACCACTGGTCCATCTGGCTCAGTGTTGTCTACTAGGGCTATGCAGTCATGTCATTCTAACAGGCAAGTTGGACTTGATATGCCCTCTGTCGAGCACTGTCGGAATGAGTCCAGACATGACGGGGGGAGTCCTGACAGCCGGAACCTCCAGCTGAGTCACTCAGTTTCATTTCTGAACTCAGCTGGAGTGCCAGCATTCCTGTCAGACCATGTGAAATGGCCCATGAACCACCTCTCAGCTGATAGGTGCTGTGCTGGACATTTAACTTCTAAATGGCCTGTGTGCCGCCTCTCAGATGAGCTTTAAACATTTATCTTATTTATTTTTTTCTTTGTAAACTGCTTTGAGAACTCTTTTGTTGAAAAGCGGCATATACAAGGGATGTGCACAAACCAAGGTTGGTGCACTGGTTCAGCACCACAGGGAAGGGAGCAGCGAGTGGCATCTTTTTAAAATGAGGAGAGCATGTACTTACCTGCTCTCTGCCACCACATGCAGCTTCCTGCTGTGATGGTGCTGCCCCCAAGAACCCACATGTGGCGCTGGCATGCACATGGTGTCCATGCATGCGCGGGTGCCATTTGCATGGTCAGCAACATCATGCACATGGTCAGCAACACGTCAGTTTGTGCTCATCCCTAGCTCATACGTTCAGCCTCTAGGCATCAAATGTAGCTACATCAAGTGGTGAACATGCAATGTGTAAGATTTAATTTACCAGAATCAGGGCCAGTCATAAGAAAAGGGAGTGAGCACTGGGAAGAATTGCCAGAGTTGAAATAAGCCATTCGTAGCAGGAGAATAAAACACATTATGGTCTTTGATTCCAATGAGGAGCGTCCTATGAAAGTGTAATTTGATAATGAAATGTCTTATTTTGTCACCTCATGCATATATGTTGTCTGTCTGATATACTGTATATCTGAAGTCAGTAATATGTTGCAATCTGTTCTGCATCTGGACATTACTATTTTGAATTTGATGTGATGTAAAAATATTATTAATATTATGTTTGGTCTTTTTGTTGTTTTTGTTCTTTAGACTGCAGACAAACTGACTGGAGAAACCTGGAAAGACCCATCCTTGCAGCTGAATATTTGGCCAAACACAGACTGTAGGTGCAATAAATTTATTTTGGGGTAATTTAATTTCTCTTGAAATGTGCACATGTGTGATTAACTCATGTATATACTGTATATCATAATGTTGCAGTCAAGTGATTAACATCCATTATGTCTGAAATGCCTTTTGGAGTCAAGCTGAGGAACATTCGGTCTTTGCAAGCTGCTGCTTTAACCTGCACCAGAAGAGGAGTAGGTCCCCCAAGAAAACAAAGATAAACAGCAAACTGAAACCTCAGTCAAAACCCATAATCAAATCAAACAAATGGCAATAAATCTGTATTAAAACTACAAACTGTAAGTACAAAAAGTCATCAACATATGTATTGATTATGGTTTGTATTTACAGTCATTTGTAGCTTTAATGCAGATTTATAGTCATATTTTTGATTTGATTAAGGTTTTTTTTATTGAGTTCTAATTTGGCTCCATCCAAAGCTTAGCACTGCATTTGACACCACTGTGTTGGTAGTAACTTAATCACATGTGGTCTCTACTCCAACCATGAGATCCAAATCAGCCCAGCATCCTCATGTTTTATCTGCTTTTTAAGCATTTTTTGGTTTAGTGATCCTGGGAGACTGAAATATACTGTTAATGGCAACAAGAGGTGCTCTTGTGTAGACATACCATGCCCATGACAGGAGGTGAGAGCTAGGGGTGTGCACAAAACCGGTGGGCCTGGTTTGGGTCGAGTCTGAACCAGACTTGAACTGGACCACACCGGTTCCATTTTGCACCCCCTAAAAAACCCCAGGTTTAATTTGGGGGGGTTGGTTCAAAGTTACCCCCTCTGTGGGAGCACTGCTGTGGCCGTGGGGGGTCTCTGGAGGTTCCCCCTCCCCCAGAACCAGCCACGTAGAGGCCCATGCAGAGGCTTCCAAAATGACCACTACAAGGGCAGGCCTAGAACAGGCCAAAGACCACCTGAACCGCGCAATTTCTGGCACTAATGGAGGCCAGCGGGGGAGGGGAACCTCTGGAGACACACACACACAGCTGTGGAAGTGTCCCCCCAGTGGGGGTAAGTTGAACCCCAAACAGGTTGGTGGGTTCAACTCGATGCCAAACTGAACTGGGTGTGTGTGTGTGTGTGTGTTTGGCTCGACATCGAGCCATCGATCTGAACCAGTTCTGTGTTCTTTGCACATCCCTAGTGAGAGTGGTGGTGATAGGCTACTTGATAGTTGTAAGCATTTGAGAATGTTGCAAGGCACAGTGTCCAGTTTACTTGCACTTTGGCAAGTAAAGGGTGCTTATAATCATTTGTGTCTGCCTACTTGGATTGCTGATTACACATCAGTAAGCTTTTTTTCCTGGCACTTATCACAGCTGTAGTCCTCTGTGGGCAGAGCTGATATTCACATTTCAAAGAAAGGTTAAGACTAAAGCAGGCTAAATATAACACAGATTGTTCTCTTAAAAAAAAATAAAATAAACAAAAGGTGTTTGTGTTTTTTTAACCAGATCATGGGGGATTGGCACCAACTGCTTCCTAGATGTTAACCAGTGATACTAAGTTTATAAGTGAAGTTGGGATGGCAGAATTATTATTCTTATGAGAATATAATAATTCTCATATTATTCTTATGAGAATTTAGGAATTCAATTGGACTTAACATTAGTTATGAGAAACTTGTCTTGTTGATTTTGATGGTGCTTAGTCATGACTAACTAGTCTGGATGCTGTTCACTATTATTAAAGAATATTACCATTTATAAAATAAATAACTTAAAGTTATTTTTATTACCTATCTATGCTTCTCTGGGGTGGTGTAGGGTTGCTCTACCTGGCCCTGGTTAAAGCATAAGGCTGGGGGGGTTAATGATTGGTTAGGAGGAAGAAGGGGGGAATTGGAGCTGTTGAAACTCTTGACCTCCAACTCCTCATTCAGTATTTTAGCTGCATTCCTCCCACCTGCCCAGGAGAGGAGTGTGAGCTTTGGCTGGTCCTCCTGTTGGAAGCCAGAAAGAACTTTTGGCTCTTTGACTGATTGGCTTTTGAGGGAAAGACATTTTGCCTACCTCATACTGGAGATAATTAGGTTCAGATTGTTCACAACTGACAGGCCCAATGCAGATCAGAACGTTTACTGGTGAGCACCTTACAGCATGTGTTTAGTGTGAAGAAGAGCATGGGAAAAGCTACCCAGGTTTTCCTCCTACCTTCCTTCCACACAATCACTTCTACCCAGTAGAAGTGATTGGTTCTCCTCTTACTTTGTTTCCACGCAACTGAAAATTGGGATCATACAAATCTCCTAAACCCAGACAGAACACAGTTTTTGATTAGGTAAATGAACTCATAGTCATTGGGGCTATTCTGACGATCAGCAAAAATCGGGCTAGCCTCTGCTAGCCCGATTTTTGCTGATCGTCAGAACCACCGGGCTCACAGCCGAGCCTGGTGGTTCTGGAACGGCTAACCCGCTCTGTAACCCCTGGTAAAAAGCAGGTTTGTGGAGCGAGCACTCCGCAAACCTGCTTTTTACAATCGCGAGTAGCCGCAGTGCGCCTTCGCGCCACGCCTACTCATGAGTAGACCACTGGCCGGGGGTCTCCCCAGTATGCCCTGTGTGCTCATGCAGGGCATACTGGGGCTTGCAGGGGCTGCGCAGCCCCCGCTTCCCCCCTGCCAGCTCCGTCATGACAAACGTGTGGGCGGCCAATCCGGCTGCCCAGGGCTCCCTGCCCACTCATCTGCGGGGAGAGCGGGCTTAGCCCACTCTCTCCGCAGTTTCTAAAAAAGCAGGTCTCATGGATCGTGAGACCCACCTCATTCTCTAGTGCCTTTTTTTCTCAGGGTATTTCCAATGAGAATGCTCTCAGACACTGGGGCATCATCAGCGTGAAAGGCTGAATGCTTTAGGGTGTGGAGTGGTGTTTCTGGTGTTACCGTGACCTCACTTTGAAGCCAGCTATGAGGAGTAGGAATCTGCTTCTGGGCTGTGATGCTGCTCTGAACTGGGATGTAATCACTTGAGAAGTTTTGGCAAAAGAAGTTACATCTTGCCTGGCTCAGAGACATTCTTAGTTGCGCAGGGCATACTGGAGCTGGGAGGCAGCTTTTCGCCTCCCCTCTGGGGGTCTACTTGTTAGTAACTGCGGTGCGGCATGAAGCCCTGCCGCACCAACTCACGATCTTTAAAACCAGGTTTGTGGAGCGCTTGCTCTGCAAAACAGGTTTTAGGGCAGGGGTAGTTCAGCCGGTTACCCGCCTAGGAACCACCAGGATCGCAGCCGAGCCCGGTGGTTCACATGATGGGGCAAAATCGGGCTAGCCTCTGCTAGCCCGATTTTGCGCCATTGTGTGAATAGCCTCCATGTCTCTCCTCTGGCTAAGTGTAAGAGAACCCAACTTGTGTAGGGGAGATTTTTAGTCAACCCCTTATTCAGCAGGGAAACCCAGTTGGATGAGAACAGAGCTTACAGAGAAGATCTCAAGACAATGAGGCTCTACACATGATCCGTGTGTAAAGCCTAACCCGGCTCTGCAAGGAGAGTGGGCTTAGCCTGCTCTCCCTGCAGATGAGCAGGGAGCTCACCCTGGGCAGAAGGAGCAGCCACCCACATAACTACCGGCTGTCACAGAGCCGGTAGGTGTGGTGGGGACTGGGGGGGTCATCTGGTCCCCAGAAATCCCAGGATGCCCTGCGGAAGTGCACGGTGCATTCTGGGCAGACCCCTGAGGTGGGGAGACTTGCTGTAGCCTCCCAGTCGGTGGTCCACCCACGAGTCGCCGCGGTGTGGAGCCGCACCATGGTGTCTCATGATCAACTAAACAGGGTTAGCAGAGTGCTTGCTCCGCTAACCTCATTTAAGGGGCGGGGCAATTATGCCGGCTAACCACCAGGAGCCACATGGCTCCCAGCAGTTCACACGCCGGGGGAAACCTGGCTGGGCTCCCCGGTTTCCTCTGCATGTGTGAATAGCCTCAATGGTTTAAGGGCTAAAACAAGTAAAGGTTTGTTTTAAGAAGTCACAAACTGCATGCTATGTTAGCTACTTCATGGTGGGAGAGAGGAGGTGGCAGTCCTATACTCTCTGCCTCCTAATGTCCCTAGTGGACAATATGAATTATTGTTGTTAAAAGAGTTGATGCCTATGAAGTCACATCTCTAACAACTTGGAAGGTATGTCTTTCCGTAGTTAGCTGGGGGACATAACCAAGTGCGATAAAAAAAATAGTGATGGTTCATTCCCATGAACACACTGCCTTATAAAACACAAAAGACATTCAGAACAGACTGTGTGGATGGTAAATTAATGTTTGTGTGTCTTCAACTCAGCTGCCACTCCTCCCCTAAGCTGAAAGCAATTTAACGGGATTCCTTCATATGGGAAGGAACTATTTGTAAAGGCTGGAAATATGTTTTATGCCCCACATAGAACTTTGAAATGTGCAGAATGCATCGCCCATTGAGATAATCCGGAGAGGTTTGTCTTCAGTTGCCACCGGCTCGTCTAGTGGCCACATGGGAATCAGCCTTCTCTGTTGCTGTCCTGATACTGTGGAATGCACTCCCTAATGAAATATGAGCCTCCCCATCTCTGACAACCCTTAAAAAGCAGTTGAAGACTTACCTCTTCACCCAAGCTTTTTATTCTGACTCCAGTTTTAAATTGTTTTAAGGTTTTTATTTTCTGTGCTTTAACCTGCTTTGTGTCGCTGTAAACTGCCTAGAGATGAAGGTTTTGGGTGGTGTACAAATTTGATAAGTAAATAAATAAATAATCTGGGGAAAGACATTTTATTGGTTTTGAAAGCAATTCTGACCGAATGAAAACAAATGATGTGAAAATGGCATTTTTAACCTCTACTTTGAAATTGTGTTATCCACTGAACAAGTTGCTGCAGATTCCGTTCTTCCATTCTGCAGATTCCATTCTATAATCATTATCTGGTATCTGTTTACTGCATCTCAGAAAGAGAGATGCAGATTCAGATACAGATGCAAATGCAGATGCATGTTGCTAGACCCAAAAGCTCATCCCTAGATAAAGAAAGCAGAACTGCAGACTGAGGTAAGTCTCAAGGTCAGCTTCCCCCTTGTTCCTGTGGGTCTCAACCAGTCCATAAAGCCTCAGAGCTTGTACCAATGAGGAAAGGGAGGTTACTTCACTTCTTCCCCCATGGCCTCAACATGACAGTTTCAGTGAATCACAGGCACAGCCAGCATCCTTCACTCCTCTCTTCCTGGCCACCCTCCTGGTCAACAGCAGTCAAGGGATGCTTATGGATCCAAGCCTCTCCCTGGTCTCCCAGGTTGAGGCAGTGTCCAGAAGTGCCTTCTATCAGTTTCAGTTGATACGCCAGCTGCGTCCATTTTTTGAGATGAACGACCTCAAAACAGTGGTACATCTGCTGGTAACCTCCAGACTGGATTACTGCAATGCACTCTATGTGAGGCTGCCCTTGTATGTGGTCCAGAAACTACAGTTGGTCCAGAATGCGGCAGCCAAGTTGGGCTCTGAGTCATCTCGGAGAGATCATATAACTCCTGTATTGAAGGAGCTACACTGGCTGCCAATATGTTTCCGGGCAAAATACAAAGTGTTGGTTATAACATATAAAGCCCTAAACAGCTTGGGCCCTGGGTATTTAAGAGAACATCTTCTTTGTCATGAATCCCACTGTCCACTGAGATCAGCTGGAGAGATCCGTCTGCATTTGCCACTGGCTCGTCTGGTGGCCACTCAGGGACGGGCCTTCTCTGTGGCTGCCCCGAGGCTTTGGAATGTGCTCCTTAGTGAAATAAGAGCCTTCCCATCTCTGACAGTTTTTAAAAAGTCTTTAAAGACACATCTGTTCACCCAGGCTTTTAATTAATATTGTTTTAAGGGTTTTAATGCTGTTTTAAAATCTTGTTTTAAAAATTTTAAATTCTTGTAATGTTTTAAACTTGTTCTTTTTGTTTTAACTAATGTTTTACTTTCTGTTTTTATTTTGTTGTAAACCGCCCAGAGACGTAAGTTTTGGGCGGTATAAAAATATGTTAAGTAAATAAATAAATATAAATATTAGTGGAGCTTGATTTAAATAAGACCTGGCAGGGTGAACACATTCACCTATTGGTGGAGTTTCCACCTCGAAAGGTTTCCATCCCTTGTGTGGATGGTAAGGAGCCCTCCAACTGACTGACACACCCTTTGGGCTGTCCCAAAGTGGCCCCTGATGACCTTCGCCAGCTGATGATATCATCAGCCGGTGTCACCAGGGCCGACGAGGGGGTGGGGAGCTGGTACAAATTACTAGGGCCCGCCAGTCCAGAATGGGCCTGGGCCAGGGTGGTGTGCATTTGCACTCCCTGCTCTGGGAAAGGGGGTGATCTTTTAGCTGTTTTAGGTGGCCGGGTGTGGGGAGACTGCTGTACTACTGCTTGCCTGTTCACCCTTGCCCAGGATTGGCGAACAGAAGCACCCGTCCAGTCACAAAAGCAAACTTGGGCTTGCTTGGAAGAGCTGTGCAGAATTCAGTCCAGCTCAGCAGGGAAAGTGCCCGGGCTGTTGTGAGGGGAGAGGGGGTCACTGAGTGTGGTAATACATGCAGCCTCCTGCCCCCCCCCCACACCCTGCCCATGTTTCTTTGAAAGCAAACCCCACTGTTTTCAATAGGACTGACTCCTAAGTAAGTATGCATAAGATTCTTCTGGATATTAGTGCACTGTTAGTCCCGCTTACCTCTATCCTCATCACCTTGGATTTTTACACCCTCACATCTGCTCCTTTGAAGGTTGTTCTGCCTTAAAAAGCAAAATACCTGATTCTATCAGGCGCTGGACAAAAATCAGTTCGGGTTCTGCTGCTGCGGTTTGTTTACATGATTATATGGTTTGTTTACTTGATTTTGGGGAGGTTTCAGGGAGTATGGATTTGAAGTCTCAGGGGAAGGATGGAAATTGCAACCTCCGGCCAAAACTGAGCACTTCCAATGGGAGAGATTGGCACTCAGCAGCCCTATCAATCCTTGGCGTTTTTTCCCCTCCTTACCCCATCCAAAGCAAATATGGTCACCATATCAGCATTGCAAAACAATACCTATAGAGAGGGGTGTGGTGGTTAAGGGTATTCATGATGTGGAGAAGGGCGATCCCTCCAAATATGTGGCATCATTGCCCGATATAAAGGAGGACCGTCTTGGAACCAGCTTCCCACAAAATCTACACCCTTCTTGCTTTGCATTCCTGTCTTTCCCGAACATCCCGAGTTTTGTTTGTTTTAAACCCAGCCACCCTCTACTGGCTTCGGGTGTCCCTTTTTTTGCAGAGGTTTGGAGCCACGTGGACTCTGCTACCCCTTTCTGCCACTGCAGGCTGTGCAAGCTCACATGCGCCCGCTGGTTGGTTGCCACCTTCCTGCCCCTTCTCGCAACCCGCATTCCAGAGCCTGCAAACACTCTTGACAAAAGTGGGGGAGAGCCTGCAAACACTCTAAGCAAGGGCACATAGGGCTGCAGCCTTAACCATGTGCTTTATTCTCCCATTTAAATCAAATTTCAAATGCTTCACCTTGACTGGATGTTGCCTTCTCTTGAGCAACACCCTTCCTGTCTCCATCGGTGCACCTCACAGTGAAGGCCCCAAAATCTCTTTTTCACCTGGGCCCGAACCAGCTCTTGGCAACCCTGGGTGTTACCATGGACAACAGACAGTTTGCACAAGGACAGCGATGTGTCCAGGCAGCTGCTCAGCTTGTGCCACCCAGATCCTGACACTTTACTCCAAGTAGTCCCTCATCCAAGGCCAGGCAGTCAGAGTTACTGAATGACTTACTGAGACCTAGCAGTATCTCCGTTGACTGTCAAGGGACAATCTTTGAACCCACAAGACCTTTAGATTGGCTACTTTAACATCTCACTTCCTTTCACTCATTGATTTTGTAATTTCTGTTGAACTTGATGCTCAGCAGATTGATCATTGTGTATAAACCTTAGTATGGCAGCAACACCAAGTCTCATGAGCTTAGAAGAGCGGTTTTCAAACTTCTTTTCTTGCAACCCAGTTGAAAACAATCACTTATCCCTGTGACCCAAAAGAATAATTTATTCTCATAAGAGTGTTCTTAAAATCACAGTAGGGCAATACATGTTAGGGCTTATTGATTGCATTTTGAAGCTCACATCTCTGCAGCAGCGAGCAGGAAGGTATTTGTATGTGTTGACTGACTACATTCAAAACTGCTACTTTGTGCACATAATGTGTAAGCTTAAATTTAGCAATCTTACCAGAAACAAACAGTTTGCCCTATATCTGAATGCCTGTACTTTTACTTTAAAAATGTATAATTAAGAAATGTATATGATCTCTTAAAATGAGATCATAAACATTTAACTAGCAAGAGATCTAGTGCCTAATATCCTGTGACCCAAAAGTCATGACCCTTATTCTGAAAACCACTGGCCTATGTTCACAGCTCGGAGGTTCTCCTGTTTTATGTGGGGTTGCCCTTGAAAAGCATTTGGAAACTACAGACAGTGCAGGTTGCGGCAGCTAGATTGATTTTACAATGCACATGTTACAGCACTATTCTAAAACACTGCACTGGCTGCCAGTCTGCTTTTGGGTTCAAGGTGCTGGTTATTAGCTTTAAAGTCCTAAATGACTTGGTCACTGTGAGCTCAAGGACCACTTACTCCCAGCTGAATCTGCCCACCTGACTAGGTTGGCTGGGAGGGTTCTGCTGCTCCATGTGTTGATACCTAATTAGGACTGTTTGTTGACTACACAGGACAGGGCCTTCTCAGTGATTGCTCCCAGGCTGTGGGACTTGCTTTCAGATGAGATCTACATGGCTCCCTCACTCCTAATTTTACAGACGAGACTGAAGACTGTCTTCTTAATGCAGACTTTAGCCAATGGGTAACCTTCTGGTTTCCTTTTAGTTGACTGTAGCTGTATCTATTTTGAGTATGCCTTTAATTTTATTGTGATTTTTAAATTGGTTGTTCACCACCTGGAAGTCTCAGGGGGAAGGGCAATATAGAAAGGTAAGTGAACCATGTGAACCGATGATCAAATATCTAACCTTGGCCATATGTCTGCACACCCTCATCATTCCGTAGATTGAAGTTCTATGTACTTGTAAAGGTAACATTGGTGAGAGTTGCACAGCCCTTAGGGACATGTTTTTGGGAGGAACAGTGGATTTTGGAGGGAAGGGGAGATGGTCAAAGGGGCAGCAATAGTATGTGTGTTGCACCAGTGCAATTACCTTACAGGGTTATTGTAAATGGGGGTGGCAAAAAACATGTGTGCCGACATGAGCTCCTTGGAGGGAGGATGAGATTAAAATTTAATTAATAAATAAAATGAATGAATGAATGAATGAATGACGACTCGCCAAAGGCAAAACAGGCACAAAATAGATACAATGTTGTGCCAGAAAATTTGGACCATCGTTGGGGTAAAGAGGCTACTGGCACATATTAGAGAGCTTGGGAGATTTCTTTATCTGCTCCAGCTATAGTGGAAGTACACAGCTAGCTAAAGGAGAGCACTGCTAACTACTATTGTCTGGAGACGTGGAGTTAAAGTTCTAAATAAAGTAGTTTATTGGGAAATCCATCAGGGAGATAGATTAAGGCCTACATGCCTTGCTGCGAGCTGCGTACAGGAAGAGAGAAGGGAGAAGAAGGAAGTTTCTCTCTCCAGGTGAGAGAATGAAACCTGAGGCTGTCAGTCTAACCAGTGGCGGAGCCTGACCGCCGGCAGCCTCTGTGTGGCTGCGGTGGTGGCCCTGCTGGCCCCGACCCCTGCATCTGACATCAGACACAGGGGCTAGCCACACCCCCACATCTGATGTCAGATGTGGGGGGGGCATGGTCTGGCTCCTGAATGGAGCCTTGAGGCCTTGAGTTGGAGTTTAACTGCTGAAGGGGCCGTGCGGCCCCTTCGGGAGCTAAACTAAGGCTGGTGCTGCGTTCGCAGCGCAGCCAGAAGCGGCTCCTGGCTGTGCTGAAAACGCAGTGCCAGCCTTAGTTTAGCTCCTGAAGGGGCCGCACGGCCCCCATTCACGAGCTAAACTTGCACCCCTGTGTCTGACATCAGATGCGGGGTGTGTGTCAGGGCCGTGAGGCACGGCTCCTGATTGGGTGCAGCCCGGGTTCTTTGAACCCATTGACCCAATGGTGGCTCCACCCCTGAGTCTAACAAAGGGGAAGTAGTGTAGAGAAAGCATGGTCAGAGAGGGAATGCCCTTATTGGCTGTCTCTACCCCTAATGCCCCTAGTGGCCAATAGGTTCTCTGATGCTAAGAGTCAATGCCATGCAGGAGCTGCATTTCCAACAGTACATAGGTAGGTTTAGAGTGCTACAAGCCACTCCAGTGCATCCAGGACCAGGAAAAGGACTTTCAAGGGCCAACATCACATTTTAGAAATTAAGCACTGTCAGAGTCTTTTCCATTTGCTATGTTGTCACTTCTAGAAGGGTGAGGTACATTCATTAATTCTTCTGAGGGGTCACATCACATCATTAGTTTTTAATCTGACCTCCACATTGATTTCTTAGAAGAATTCATTATGAAGTTTGCTATAGAAGGAATTAATAAGAAGTTCAGAATTCAACTCTAAATTAATTAAGGGAAACTTCTGAGATGAACTGATCGGAGGCAATACTGTTTCTCAGCTCCATGAAATTGTTTCTGGTATATTTCCAACTTGGGTCAAAGACCAACTGGGAAAAAAAAAATAGGGTTCTGTTTATTCTAAACAATGATTTAATTAAGCTTTGCTTCTCAAAGGAAAGGAAATCTAAAGGGTAATTGCAGTTGGTGAATTTGCCATGTGGTGGCTAAATCAAAGAGCCCTTTCCCCTTAAAGGCACCTCACTGATGCTGGACAAAGAATATCACTGCATGGTAGGAATGGTCATCTCCATATGGTGCCAGGGGCTGTGCAGAATATTCAGCTTTGGCCAAAGCTTCACATAAGCCAATATATAACTAGTCATGGAGCCACGCTTAGGGTTAATGGAGGCTGACCCTGGCCCTGGGCCTTACAACGTAGTGTACTGGTTTAAGTCACTGCATAGCTGCTGCTGCATCAAGCTACACCATTGGGGCTGCTTTTCAGGTTCCATAGCTGCCCCACCAGGTCTCTAATGTCAGTGTTCTGCTGTGTAGAATGCTGGTGGGCCACTGTCTGTAGAAATTCTTCTGCTTAAGTTACTGTTCCCTCAGCAAAAGAGAGCCCAGTTCATAAGCCTAGGCCAAGATCCATGAGCGATGTTGTAAGCTGTATGGTCACTTTCCAATGTGGTTGTGATTTTAAGCTCATGTAATTCTGTTTGAGCCTGTACGTATTCCCTAGATCCGATGGGCTTTTGAATTGCACCTTATTGGCAAAGATTAATTGGTGCTAGTGCCTTGTATCAGAGTGTCTGTCGGGCTTGCAAAAGACATGGGCTGCCTTCGTACATAATGGCAAACAATGTCAATGGACACACAGTTTGCTCCCATTCCGCCACCACACTCCCGGATGATTCCAATCTTCAGTCCTGGAGACTGCAAGTGGGGAGGAAGTGGCTGTGCGGGCTTCCTCCTTCACATGAAGGAAAGCCAATGCAGCCAATCAGAGAAGGAGGGAGGGAGGAGCTTCCTACCCTCAACTCCAATTTTACACAGCGGCAGCCTTCAGACAACACGGTGCAGCTTTCTGACCTGAGGTTTTGGCAGTAAAACACGTGTGGAATCAAAGGTTCCAATTCAGGTTGGTTACTTTTGTGACAGAACCGTGGGTTCCCGCATTTGGATCACCACAAACCTGTACCTCTGGCATGTTTGCCTCCGGTTGGGTGTGATGTCCAAAGGAGGCCATGGAGACACAAATAGATGAAGCTATCTTATTTCAAGTAAGACCATTAGTATGTTTCTGGGCTGCCTCTGACTGATAGCTGTTCTGGTCTTTGCTAGCCTTTATACCTAAGTTTAATTGTTTAAACTTAGTTTTAATTTGGAACCATCTACAATGAAAAGTGTTTTTACTTCCACTGTGCTTTGCATGCTTCCCTTATGGTATTTGCTGCTTATGGCATGTGATCAGGTTTCCTTTAAAAAAAAAAGTTTGAGTGAGACTTCATATTTAGCAGTTATGAACATGACGATGTCACAGGTGCATGCCTGATATGAGAACACATTAGGAGACAAATACAGGGATGCTTGCAAATTTCTCCCTTCTTTAAGGTTTCTGAATAACCTGGTCTTTTATATGGAGCAAGACCAATATGTTAGCAATCTGCCAGTCAATGTGTCATTTTTCATTTCTGTACTCTGCTTAGATCTTTGTGCATGCACAGTTTTCAGTTTGCATTTCCCCCTTTACTGGTTACCAGAGTATAACAGCGCATATGCACATGATTAATACACCAGGCAAAAATAAATCCTGTGATTGCATAATCATGTCAGGATATCTGTTTACACTGTGATTTAATTCATGTTTGAGCTGTGTTTTAATCAGTGCATATATGCACATGTGCACATCAACAGTCAGTAAGGAAAAGAAAATGTGAACTAAAAACTCCAGCAAATTGTGCATGCATCAATTCCAAAATTAAATTTATTAATTCTCCTAGTTAGACTAGAAGCCAGGAAGAATGGAAGGCAAGACAGAAGACCAATCCACAGAACAATTGCAAAAGAGAACAGGGGACATACACTCATCTCTAGAAATCAGAAATAGCCTAAATCTAATTGGAATTTTTTCTGTTAGTCTCTGCAGAAGTGAAGTAAAAGGGAAAGATGACCAGAGGGTAGAATGAGAAGTAGAATATATATTATTTCACTGTGTGGTTAAGAGTTTCTAAATTAGCTTCATTCATGCAAAATACCACAAGCTATTTCTTGGCACAGAAAATTCCAAAATGTGAAGGGTTATCACGTTCCTTATTTTATGCACATTGGAATGGAAATACAGCAAAGATGCATTCAGAGAAAACTGATTTGCAATAGAGATGGGGCTATGGGGCTGAGTGCCATTTTTGATGTGAATAAACAAGCTTTGAAAACAAGATTTTTTAAAATATATATATATATATATATATATTTGCTTATATATTGGAAAGAGGTTTTAACTCCCAGCATTATATGCATTTATTGTACAAAACACTCCGTAACTTATTAATGCACCTCCCTTACTTCCCTTAATAAACATCTGTTCCATGTATGACTAATCAAGCCAAATGCTCCTTAGTTGTGCCTTCCATATGATGAACACTAAATGATGGGGGGTTTTCTCCAAGTACTCCCACTTTCTGAGTGTTGGCAGCTGGTGACTGGACAGGGGGCTTTCTCTGTGATGGCCCCCAAACCATGGAACTTCCTCCCTACCCATGTTCACTTGGCAACATATCTGTTATTTTTTAAATGCTATTCAAAATCCATACTGTTCTCTAATGCTTTTGATTGTGTTTAAGGACATTTCAGTAACTTTGAGTTGCTGTCTATCTGCTGGCTCTGTTGTTGTTATTCTTGAAATTTTATTGTTGTGTTGTGGTCATGGTTGTTTTCTAGGAAATTCAAGAATAGAATAAAATAGAATAAAATTCTATTGTATGTTACGGCTTGTTGTGAGCTGCCTTGAGGTTAATTGTGTCAAAGGGAGGGGATAAATCCTATGAATGAGTGTATGTCCAAGGATAAATTACCTTTTTAAGGAAATTATTTTAATAAAAAGGGGATATATGTTTGCAGTGGCAGATAAAAAGTAATCAAAATAGCTCCATTAAAATTAAAAGAATAAATCTCTAATTTCAGTGGGACTACTTTGAGTAAAGTTTCACATCATGTCAGCCTTATATATGGTGTGAGGGTGAGATGACAAGTAAAGATTTTTTGTTCATCATCTCACTCTCAGATTTCTGGCAAGATTCATCCCCCCCCCCCACTCTCAATTTTAGATCCAGAGCCATGCCAAGGACTTGTCCTTGCCCTTCAGAACATATTAATCTATAACATATTCCCACCCTGTCCTATTCCCTTCCAGCAATGAAGTCTCACATGTATGATGGGTCAAAGTTTCAGTCACAACAGAAGAAAACATTATTTTGCCATTGAGATTGCCAGAAACTATAACAGAAAAGTCACAACTACACGCTGATTTGTTTAGTTTCTTTAAATGTCCATTCTGCCCTATCCTGAAGGCTTCATAAGGATTAGATCATGAAAACAATAATCAAATGAATAACTCCATTGTACACACAGTCTCTCTTATGGATCCCAGCTTCCCCAGATGTGTGGAAGCTTCCAGGGCTACAATTCCAGCAGATGCTCATAGTTTGAATGCAATCCTCCTGGCCATTCCCCACCAGAATTAAAGCAGATTGGGGGCACACAGAGGGTCCTATTCATGGCATGAGGGCTGAAGAAAGGTCTGAGGACTCTGGGCCATGGCTTCCAGGGGGGGTGGGATCTGGACCCAATCCAGAGTTTACATAGGAACACAGGAAGCTGCCATATACTGAGTCAGAGCATTGGTCTATCTAGCTCAGTATTATCTTCACAGACTGGCAGCAGCTTCTCCAAGGTTGCAGGCAGGAATATCTCTCAGCCCTATCTTGGAGAAACCAGGGAGGGAACTTGAAACCTTCTGCTCCATCCCCTGAGGGGAATATCTCACAGTGCTCACACTTCTAGTCTCCCATCCATATGTAGCCAGGGTGGCCCCTGCTTAGGTAAGGGGAGAAGTCATGCTTGCTACCACAAGACAGCTCTCCTCCTCTATATTAATATTATTGACATCCACTTGTATTTGGATTATTTCTAACTGTGGATTGAAGGGAACAGAATCTTCTCTATTGACTGTATCTACGAGTGCCAGATTTAGGCACAAGCCAAGAAATTATTAGCCTAACTGATGGCATAGATTTGAAATTTATTTTTTCAAGAACGTCCTAGAGCAAATCAGTACTTTAGAGGTGGAAGTGCACCCACAAATCTCACTTGGCTATAGCATTGCCCAGCTGATGGCCAGAAAATTGCTGTGAGACATAATCTAGTGATGTCAGTGGAACTGGTTGCGTCCATGAGGATCGGGCTCAATAATCTACAGCAATTCCTATAGCTTTATATGCTCATGAAAAATAAAAGATGAATTACATTTTTCCTACCCTAATTCCTCTATCCATGCTCCTTAACAGAGTGAGGCTACAATCCTAAACACACTTACTTGGGAGTAAGTGCCAAAGGAAGTTAATTCTAAACAAACATAGATAGAATCATACTGTGGCCCCATTCGGACATAATGCCAAACCAAAGGTAAAGCAGAGGTTTGAATTCATAATAATCATAAATCGTGAAGCCACATTTTTGTCACCTGACCTTGGCTACATTTTTTTTCGCCCAAAACTGAATTTGAACCCTCAGTTTGTAGTGAATTTTGTTGCTGAAACCTGAGGCTGGAAGGCAGCATTGTGTTGTCTGAATTCTGTTGCCACTATAACCTGGGTTTTGTGTGCAAGTTTCTCAAGCTACTATCACAGCTCAAGTTCGAGCCAGTTTGAGGGCTCACCCTTGAGCCGGACCAGGCTCAATTTGGCTTGACCTCAAGCTGAACAACCCAGGCCAGCTCAGTTTTAAAGTTTAAAAAGAATTAAAGTTTACTAGCAGGTCCAGCAGCCTCTGGGGGTGCTGCCATGGCAGCAGGGGGTCTCTGGAGGTTCCCCCTCCCACCTGCTGACCTATCCTCAGTCTTCTTTGGGGCAAATTGGTCCATTTTGTGGACGTTTTGGCCTTCTCCATGGCTGTGGTGGCCATTTTGGAGGCCTCCGCACATGCACCCTGGCCATTTGTGTGGCCAGGTCATGAATCCCATGGGGGAATGCCCCATTCTGGGGGAACAGGCATTGTACTGATGCCTAGGGCAACAGTCATAATGAGCACACCTGGCCACATGTAGAAGGAAAGCTTTCACAGTCTATCATTAACCAGGTAAAGTAGGAAGAGAGGGGCCCAATCCTCTCTTCCTGAGAAAGGGAGGAAGGGCCCCCCAAATCCTTTCCTCCCCGAATGGGAAAGACTGTTTGTCTCCCCCCAGGGAGATTAAATGAGGAACCCCCCCAAGGAGAATGGAGCGATCCTCACAACCAGAAGTGACAAGCCATTTTTTGGGTGTTCAAGGCCAACGTGGTAAACAGATTCCCCCTAGGGAGAGTCCATTTGCTGGTTGTAGGCTCATGTCCAATGGTGGGGAGTGGGTTAGCACTGGAATCGCTACCAGGGCATGTCCCTATGACAGTGATCACAGACTACAAACAGAACCCCCCTCCCCAATCTTTAAGCTGGGATGCATACAACGCAGGTAACACTGCCTGCCCAAAGGTGGTGGTTACAATGGCTTCACCAGGTGCCACCTTTTGGGGCAGGCAGCAGTTCCCAGAAACACCAGCAGGGCAACAATGGGCAACCATTAATTTGCATCATATCTGCCACTGGGTCGGGGATCAGCTGTGCAGACACCACATGGCTTCAATTCTCAAGGTGCACCACCCCTTCTTGCACCCCCAAACCAACAGCCCACCACCCACTTGCCCCCATTCCTCAGGTATTTTTCAGCATTGCTTCCCCCAAATCCCATGACAATTTGATAGTGCCCCTAGCCATCCTGCAGTTGTCAATTATTGTGTTTGTGCATGACTGTCTGGTTTCATAGTTCTCACTTTGAGTGCTGCGAGGAAAGAGTTAATATGTATTCGCCCTGCCAAGGTCAGGCAATCAATGCAAAAAACAAAAACAAAACAAAACACACACCACACACACGACCCCTCTAACATCATAGTCAATGGTTGCAGCTTCACCAGCATGCTGATGTCTTGACCATAGCCTGGTGACACAGGTGGAATGGAGCTTGCTAGGAAGCAGCCTGAGTGGAGGAGGGAGAGGGAGGAGTTCCTCTGCCCAGAAGTCGCAGGTGTCAAAGCCACATTTGAATGATCTTCTGTGGTATGATTCCTGGCTTCACAGATTAAGCGCAGCTTCATCTACCTGAAGTTTCATGCTACATCCAACGGGGCCTGTACATCATTGAGGATCCACTCATATATGTTGTTGTTGTTTCTGTCACGAAACCAATCCTGTACCCATATAATCCAAGGAAAGGAAAAGAATGGAAATGACAGTTGGTGCAGCCAAACACAAAAAACAGCAGACTTGTTTTCTGGAGAAATGAAAGGCTGAAACATTACATTTGGAAGCCACAGCAACTTATGACATTGCATGGGTGGAAGGAGTAGGTTGTACTCCTTCTGTTGTACAAAGAAAGGTCTTCGGGTGCTGGAGGGCTCAGTTAAAGAGCACATATCTGAGAAAAAAACAAATCCTCCCCTCCCAGTCTCTTGGTAGTTTACCACTACCTTGTTGAGATCTGGCTAAGCACAGAAGACAGCTGACAGCAGCACCAATAAGCCAATCTCTGCCTTGTTAGCATGTTATACTTGTCTAATTAAATGCCAATAAACAACACATTGATGTGAAGACAGTGGGAGGGGAAGTTGTCTAAGCCATTCATGTGATTTGCTGAAAAATTAATTTGAGATCTTTTCTGGTTTTTTCATGTCCCAGACTGTAGAGATAATTCATTACCGAAGCATTGATGTTCTGTCACAACTTGAAAACCAGTAAAGTGTGGGGTGGAGAAAGGAGTTCCATGACCAAAGGCCAGGTTTCACTTTCATGTGAGCTTCACAGTGGGCCTCTAACAACTGCATTTTATCATGCTAAATTCTTAAAAGGAACAATGATGTTTTGTGACATGAATGCTGTTGCTAACAAGCAAATACAGAAGCAGCTGGTGGCGATGGAATCAATGGTGTTTGAACATTTAGCAATGTTCATTCAGCACTTAATGTCACTGCAGCTCTCTGAAGGAGAGTGCTGTATTGTCAGGATTATGGGAAATCATTCTGTGTATTCTTCATTGCAGCATCCCACCGTGCCCTTGTGACGTTTTTTAAAGGTCAACCAAGTATTGTTAATCCATTGTTTGGTTTGCTAATACTGAAACAAAACTACTCATGTATTTTTAGCTTGTTCATGTTTTCAGCTGTTTCTCAACACTTTGTCTTGCGTAGCCTTTCAAGGTCATCATGATAGAATGTTTCAAAGCAAATGGCCAGTTTAGGAACACCAGTGATTTCTTTGAGAGCTAGCATGATGCTGTATAGACAGAATGATGGATTTGGGCAAGCTCAGGTCCTGTTCAGCTACAAAGCTCACTTGGCCTTGTGCACATTTTCTTGGCCTTGTGAAATTTTCAAATTTCATGTCATGTTAGTCATGACTAACTTGTCCCATTTATTTCAATGGAAATGAATAATTTTGTTGGGATGTCAGTCAGTAAGGCAGTTCACATGACCATGAACTGGGTAGGACAAGTGTGCTACCCAGCTTTGGGAGCTGTGTATGCTCCTGCTTATTGATCTTTGACCTAAAACCTAGGTAGGAGTTGGGGAAGTGATCATGTGGGAGGTGGGCACAGGTTTTGATGGCATTGTCTTACCCAGCACTTTTATCCAGCAAATTGCCAAGGGTGGAGGAAATGCCATCAGAGCCTGCACTCGCCTCACAAATGCTCAGTTCCCTTGATTCCTACCTAGGTTTTAGCTTACTTATGATTTTAAAAAATGGGAGTGTGCACAGCTCTTGAAGCTGGGTAGGAAGCTTGTCCTACCAGTTCATGGTCATGTGAACTGCCTTGCTGTGTTTCTGATGAACCTAGCTGACAGGATAACATGGAGAAGTCATTAAGGACAGATTCACATGTAGTTTCTAGTCATAACTAGTTTCTCCATGGACTCATGGAGTCATAGATTATGCTGGGAAAATCCATAAAATAATGAGAAAATAAATGTGGAAAGGAAAAGATTGCTACAGTGATTAATGGAATCCCAATCAGATTTTTTCCCCCTCCCAGCTGTACAGTACTGATGAAGATCTCCTGAAATCTAGAAGAGCCCAGCAACAGGAGGTGGGGGAGTAGCTACTTTGCTATTGCTTAAGGCCATAAATTCTACTTCAAGCTCAAAATCAAGGAAAAGTATGAACCACCCAAATGTCTTTAACAGACTGACATTTGGATTGATTTCCACGCTTGTTACAGGCCACATCTCAGGTATTGCTTTAATTGGATTCTAGTCTGGTCAAAGGGCTCATAAAGATACCAGCATCAATATCTCCTTTATGTCAGTTGAGAGGCTTAAAGGGGAATCTATCCAAACCTGAAATTGTATCATTAATGCTATACTTGTAAAAAAAAAAACTAACTAAATTCTCTTTCAAGTTATCTGTCACTGGTTCTGCCCTAAGTACATTTTAGTTAATGTAATTAAACCCTTCTTTGTATATCAAAGGTCTTTAGCGAGTCATACATTTCAAATGCAAGGTTAGGCTTTAATGATTCCCATACAAAATAATAGTCATCTCAACCCAGAGAAGAGGTAGAAATAAAGAACTTAATGGATCAAATAGTCCATGGAGCTACGACTATGCAGGAATCTGGGTTACTCATGATGTCCGTAGGTGAGTTCTGCAAATGTTTTGAACCTTGCTCCTCCTTGTGAACTTCCCTTATCATGTGGCTTCCCTAACCCAACACCAACAGTCTGTTCTAGAGGTGAAGGACTGGAGATTCCCAGTTGCACGTACCCTATTGAGCTGCATGTACCCTGTTGTCACATGTCAGGATCTTTGAGTTGGAGTACTGAAGTGAAGGAAGCAGCTATAAAGGTTGCTTAACATACTGGCTCACCCCGCATGCCGCTCGCAGCTCCCCACTGCCATTTGGCTCCCCACTGCCATTTGTCACCGCCCAGTAGAACTGAATCACTGGCTGGATGGCTCTTTAAACAGGCCACCTGTGCGGTGCTGGTGGAGTTCAGCAATGATCACGCAAATGTCCTCCACGCATGCATGGAGACCACACAAATACTTCTGTGCGTCCATGGAGGGGGTGGCAAGTGGGGGTGGGGAGCGTTGGGGAGTGGTGATCAGGGTTGAGCCAGTAAGAACCTTGTAAGCAACCTTTCTTAATACTCCCCCGCCCCATTACTTGTCAAGGGGAAACCTCATGGTTTCTCCTTTACAAGTATTCCTGCCTGAACCACCAAACTGGTTCAGCGAACTGCATTTTTGGGTTCGTGCACACATCTAGTTCTTTTCTGTCTGCATTGCTTCTACAAGCTTGCATCCAGTGGAGTTGTCTAGAGTTGTGAGAGGGCTAGTACATACCCCTCCTCCCTTGAAAGAGAATTTGGATCTGTCAGTTACCCATTGTGATGTTTTAAATGATCTTTTTGCAGATAAAATCTCTCATATTCAAGCTGAACTAGACTCTACAGTTACTGCAGAGCATACTGTGGTGGTGTCCAGTAGCTCCTCTTGTATGGTTAAATTGGATCAATTTCAGTTTGTGACTCCCGAGGATGTGGACAAGGTGTTTGGGACACTTAGCCTTACTACATGTTATCTTGAGGCTTGCCCAACATGGCTTATACGATCAAGCAGGGAGGTTATTGGAGAGGGTCTTGTTAAGATTATTAATGCTTCTCTAAGGGAGGGCAGGATGTCTTGTCTCAAGGAGTTAGGCAATTGTTAGACCACTGTTGAAGAAACCTGCATTGGATCCCTCAGAATTAGGCAATTATAGGCCTGCCTCCAACCTTCCATGGTTGGGTAAGGTGATTGAGAGGTAGAGGTGTACAGAACCAGTTCAACCAGTTCATGCTCAAACTGGAATGCCCCCCCCAAAAAAAAAACCAGGGGGACAGTCCAAGTTCAAACTGAACTGGACCCAGTTCAGATCAAACCAGTTCGACCAGTTCGATTGCTTTGTTTCTAAAAAGGAATCTGGTAAGGATTCCTCATTACAATCAAAGGGGGGTTCCTATCTAAAAAGGGGTTTGGGGGTGGGCGAGAGGGCACCTTACCCACTGTGGTGGCAAATATGGTGGCAAAGGCAGCTTTGTGACAGCAGCCCCTCTCAGCCCCACCGGTGCTACCAACCTCCACCACAGGCCAGCGGGCAGCCCAGTTCCGGGCTCCGCACATGTGCAACAAACTAAGAGAGAACAAACTGAGGCTGAATCTAAGCAAGACGAAAGAACTCATTGTGGGAGGTCAGAACTTAGGTAGCTTAGATCTACTTGATCTGGATGAGGTTACAGTCCCCCAGAAAGACCATATACATAGTCTGGCAGTACTTCTGGACCCAAACCACTCTCTGCTCTCTCAGGCTGAGGCAATGGCCAGGAGGGCATTCTATCACCTTTGGCTGATATGCCAGCTATGTCCATTTCTGGAGATAAACGATCTTAAAACAGTGGTGCATATGCTGGTAACATAAGACTTGATGACTGCAATAAACTATAAACTGAGCTGCCTTTGTACATAGTCCAGAAACTGCAGTTGGTACAGAATGCAGCAGCTAGTTTGGTCTCTTGGGTTATCTGAAGAGATCATATTACACCCATTCTAAAAGAACTTCAGCCAATAGGTTTCTGGGTGAAATACAAAGTACTGGTTATTACCTATAAAGCCATGAATGGCTTGGGTCCAAGGTATTTAAGCAAACATGTTCTCATGAACTCCGACACCTATTAAGATCATCCGGGGAGGTCCGGTTGCAGTTGCCACTGGTTTGGTTGGTGGCAACTTGAAACTGGGCCTTTTCTGGGGTTGCCAGGGGACTTTGGAATGTGCTTCCTAACAAATTTAGAGCCTCCCCTTCCCTGGATGCTTTTAAGAAAGACCTGAAAAAGCATGTTTAGTCTGCCTTTTAGTTTATAGTGTTAAAGTTTTAAATTTTGGAGTTTTTATCTGTATTTTAAACTGTTTTAATTGTGTTCATGTTTTAATGGTTGCATTCTTAGATTGTGAACCACCCAGGGAGTTGTGTGTGGGATGGTATAAAAATGTGTTAAATTAATACAGTTGTCTCTCACCAACTGTGTGGGTTCCATTCCTGGAAACTCACATGGTTGGCAAATTTGCGGTAGATGAGCCATTGGTTTCAGTGGCAAATGGGGGTAGGGAATCATGGTTGTGAAGTGAATGAAAACAAGGTAAAAAATTGAAAGAATTGCCCCCTGGCCTGCAGAAATGACCCCCTGACCCCCAGAAATGTCTCCCTGTTCCCCAGAAATGACCCCAATACCCCAAATCACCCCCAACCCCCTCAATGACCCTCTGACCCTGGAAATTTCCCCCTGACCCCCAAAATTACCCCCCAACCTCCCCCCATTTTTAAAAAAATCACCAATCCACAGATACTCAGGTCATGGTTGCCGAGGGTGGTCACAATTTCCCAGTCACAGATACTCAAATCCACAATTGGGGAAACTGTGATAGGCGAGGGATGACCATAAATACAATCCCATTGACTATACTAGGATTGTGCACTTATATCTAAGCAGAAAGGAGCAACCTAAATGTGGAATAACCAAATTAAGTAAAATTACAAAAAATTCTACTTAACTTTAGAAAGCGGTGATTTCTTCCATGTTGATCACTTTCACAATATCAATCTGCTCTGGCTCCATTTTAACTCTTGGTTGAGTTTAATACACATATTTGATATGGAAGAGCAATTCATTTTTAAAAGCACAGTAAACATACAATTCCACTGATCTGATTTACTTCTTATGAGCCACAAAAGGTCCATAATTACAGTTTATAGTAATGTTGACTATAGCAGTGGAGTAGCCTGTTTATTCCTGCAGTCTAGAAAATAATTCAGTGATTTTTAAGATTTATCAAAGGCCTTTCAGCCCTATACTTCAATTCTTCATAATTTCATATGAACTCTCAAATTTTAGAGACAGGAACTAGGGGATTTCTTCTCCCCCAGTAGTTTGGGGATCAAAGTGGTGTAACTAAGAGGGGCGCACTTTGCTCGGTTCATTGTATAATAAATGCTCAGAGATGCTAACTCCCAGGAGCAATATTTGCAAAAGAAGCAAATTCTAAAAGCAGCCAGCTATTAACACAGATACAGAAAGTCTTGCTTTGCTAGGACAATGAAGGGACTACTGTGTAGTGCACCGACCACACGAATAGTTAAAAGACATCAATACAAAATTGTCTCCCCACCCTCATATTCATGCCTGTTCCAACAAATACCACATTAATAAATTGACTCACATTTTGCTTAGAACTCCACACTTGGTACTGAAATCATTTCAACCCTGGTGACTCAAATGGTCCTTACTGCATGTCGGTGGTAACTCACAACTGTTTTTGAAAATTTCTTCCTTGAGTGTTATCTTGACTAGATTTGGAGCTTGTTCTCATGATCAGCTCTGTCTGGGCTGGAGCAGCTCTACCCAGGTGGAGTGGCTTGTGCGAACTGCCAGGGTTGATCCCAATCCCAGTGCTCCTCAGCAGTGCTCTGTCTTCAGCTGGGGAGCCTGGGATTTTTACCTGGGCTAAATGTAAGGTAGGAGGGCATGTGCACGTGCTCTTACCCTACCACCTGGTCATGTGGGCAGCCATTGAAATGATAGAGGCTAGGGGAAGGAGCCACCCTGCCTCTAGCATTTCCACAATGCACTGTGCTGCTCACACAGTGCATTGTGGGCTGGACTTCACTTCTCCAGCCTCCAGATTGCTGTGCTACTTGCTGAAGTGGCAATCATGTGGGCTGGTGAGCGGTGCAGCTGCAGCAGAACTTCAGTCATGTGGGAGAGAGAAGGAATGATCCTGCCCCCCCCCCTGCCACCAGACCTCCCTAGCCAGGTATAATGGTCACGAGAGTGACCTTTTGGTCTCTAGAGATACCCATGTCTATGAGATTAAAACTCACAGCTAGAGTGTGTTCCAATGTTGAACTTTAACCTAGGCAACCAGATTGAAATTCCAGTCACAAGCCCTCCATGCCGCTTTGTTGTCACAAGCCCGCCATGCCGCATGCCGTATCACTGTCACTATTTTAGACTGCAAACTCTTTGGCCCTTTTGCTTATTTTACTCCGTAAACCATCATGTATATTGATGGTGCTGAACAAATAATAAAATGATACTAATAAGGATAATGAGGCCTCAAATCTTTGCTTTTTTGATAATTAAATATTTTATTCTATGAATATTTTTTAAAAATAGTAAGAAGGGAAAGTATCAAAAGCAAAAAAATCCTTCTACCCATTAATACTAGAATTATCAAGACTACACATATAAACAACCATAATACATACAAATGGAAAACTGCTTATGACATCAAAAAACAAGTCTATACTATTGTAAATTAAGAATTAATATTGCAACATTTTGTAAAGTGTGTCCAAGTTTGAGTAAATTCATTCTACTCCATTTTGGAGTCCCATCCCAAGATCATCTCTTTTCTAAGGGTTTTAATTTTGCAAGCATGAATCACAAATGTTCTTATTCAACAAGCATACCCTTTTAAAGCAGTTGCACCAACCAGCTATCCTGGTTGTCATCAGGAACATTAACACCAGTGTTCTCTCTCATTTTTGTTCTGGGTGGCAGCATCAAGGCCATGCGTGCACATGCATTGAGAGTTGAGCCTTCCTGATTCAACCTGAGTGGGATCTAAAATTAACTGAGCTGACATCAAAAAACTTGTGAGTTTTTAGAGGGAACACCGGTTAACACCAAGCTTTTCATTTCTTAAAAGTCTGAATGCAGTTCAGCACCATCCCCAGTGAGTTGCTGCAATGGGGCCATGTTTTCAGGCATGGTTTTTTTTAGCTCTCTTGCTCTAGGTGAAGAAACTGAGGAACAAATGTAGCATGGCAGTTCTTGTTCCTTCCCCAGACACATCGGGATTGCAAATGGTACAACCATCACCACAAGGCACAATACATCACACGGTTGATCCTGTGTCACAAGAGCCCTTCCAGGGTCCTCTGCCCATTGCTCTCATGCCAAAATGTGATTCACTAAGGCTGGCAAAGCCGAAATGGCTGCAGCTGTTAGAGGTTTATTGTGACTTCTGAGCCAAATCCACTGTTCATTTGTCCTCTAGGGCAGATTACAACAGCCCTTGAACAAGCAGGAATAAAATCCCTAGATGTGCTGGGGAAAATAGATGATATGGGCATTCACTACAAATTCTAAGTGGGGAAAGTGTAGTGTGATTGGAATCTGGATTGTGGATTGTGTTGCAGATTGACACCAGCATGAGAATCTGGTGTCAATCCACAGTTTTGCCAGCTGTGCTCAGAATAGACTGATACTCTGGTCAAATCCATGTGCAATCTCTCTTCTCAGCTTCATTGTTTCTCTTTGTATCTCTCAAATCAGAGGTAAAATTCTTCTGAGTATTATGGAGAAGGAGGTTATGCATCCAAGACGTGTACTGATCTTGCCTTCTTTACGTGAAATGAAGTCACATGGGGATTTTGCAACTTAGTTTAAGGAGTAATCTGATTTTATCTACTGAAGAGCATATAATAGATTTGTAGGCCACTATTCCCAGACTTGCAGCCCACCAAAATGCCTGAAATATTCAGGCAGGTTGGACAGAAATTTCAGTAGATCTTTCCCATTGAATTGAATGGGAAATAAAAGCAACTGATGAGTGAAAGTGGACAAAATTCATCACAGAACAATGTGGTTTTAAAAAATGAATAAAGAATGGATGGAATGTTAATAGTGAACATGAACAGAATAATGAAATGAAAAACATTCTTGCATACCACTATTGGGTCATATAGTGGTCTTCTGAGAGCACCAGCATGCAGTCAGGTCTGGCTTTGGCATGCAGCTGGATTTTGGCAACCTCACTTCTGTAGAATAGAAGTGATGGAGTGGGAGTTCATGCCCCCATCATGACTGTCTGGAAAGTTGGTTTGTAAAGTCATATTAATCCACCTCATTGCCTTTCTTAATATACAACGGCTTGATTGTCCATTACAGAAGAGATGTGCAGCTTAGAAATCGCTAAAATTGCCTCAAATTTTTAACCTTTCCCCATATGATCCTATGGGTTTGGGGCAGGAGGTTAAAAACATGTTTAAAATCTCCCACTTGCCCATTTATTTTGTGAGTTGTGTTGTTGAGTGGTAGGAAGCACCCATCGTGCCCTACCACCCAACCTACTTTGGTTTCCCTAGGAACTACCCATGGGGAACAATGAACACCCCATTGTACCCTATATCCAAATCACTTGAGTCATTTTGAGGTTGATTCATCGGTTTCAATGAATCATTTCAAGGATTTTGCTGTTCGTTTCAAAGAACACTTCCCCAGGAAGAAAGAGGAATATACTTCCTGAAGCAACCAGGAAGTGCATTTTATCTCATTATTTTAGTTCTTACTGGGGGCAGTGCCAGGAGGAGTCCCCTAGGAATCAGATTGGCTGGAACAGCTTGAGTAGCAACTCTTCCAGCCAGTAAGACAAAAACAAAAAGTTATAGGCAGGGGCTGAGTAGCTGTAAGAAGCTCCCTGCTCTGAAGGTTTCCCTGGCTGCTGCTAAGTCTGATCCTTTATTAGCTTGTTTGTTTTTGTTGGGTAGGGACACTGCCCCTCCTGACCAGCCACCACTGGAGCTGGGTTTTTAAAAATCTCACTATTGAAACTTTTCCCTGGCTATCCATGAGCACATATGCTCCATTACTCTGGGGTCTGGTCCTTACAGTTAAATTGCGCTGTTTGTGTATCTGCATACAGAGCCTGCCATTCATGAAAATGGTCCATTTCCATGGCAAAACATTCTACTGGTTCCCAGATTTCAATCTTGAGATAGTGCCCTTCAAGGTGTAGTGGAAAGTATGTGCACAATTTCATTGCACATAAGGCCCATTCACACATTGTTCAACACTTGTATGATGAGTCTACAGTGTACACAGGTGCAGATCTGGACACAGGTACAGTGATATGTTGAATGCAGGTACAGAAGTACACTTCCTATCTTAACCATGCATTTGAAGGTCCTGTATCCAGGTTCACTATTAAAATGAACACAGGTACAGTCATTCACACAGACATGTTTATGCATGTACGGACATTTATACACTTGTACAGCATAATGTCTGATTCGGGCTGTAGACTCAGGAATGAAGAGATGCGATACAAGATCTGAAGTTAAATAAAGTTCAAAATTTGGAGTAATTATTAAAGAGTATGCAATGGAATGGGTTCTGTTTAGCTTTTTAGCTTTCTACCTAGCACCCTTCCCTCGTGTGTGTTTGTATTTGATTGGTTCCTACCAATCAAAGTTCATCATTTTATTAGCATAGAAGGTGTAATTTACAATATACTTTAATTAACAATAAAAAGTAATAAAAGCTCATCATTTTATTACAACATGAAGTGATGGGTTGCATGTGTGAATGAGCTATCCAATCAAATCATCTTTATTACGGCCCAAGACCAGCATAAGACAGAGCAGTAGAGCATGATTCAAAATGATTAGATAATAAAAACAAATTATGTAACCATAAAACTATATTACGTGTGTGTGTGTGTGTGTGTGTGTGTATAGACTATATTTTATATAAAACTATATATATATATATATATGTATATTACTATATTACTATAAAATTACTACTCTAAAAGTATAGCTATATTATAATAATATAAAGCTGCTATCCTTAAAGAATATCTATGAGATTAATAAACAGCTGCATTAGAAAAATTATGAACATATAAAATATGAAATATATAGGATGCAAAAAGCGGTGGCTAAAACAGGATATATAAAATAAGGCGTCTAAATAGGAACACTAAAAAAGATAGAATAGTCAGCAGTTTAAAACTATGCAGAAGTGATGCAAGGGCATGGCCTGGCAGTCACTCACAACCCAACGGATACTACTAGCTGCCATGCAGAACTTGGCAGTGTTATTCGTGAAGGCTGTGTCTTCATCCGAAAGCCATAACTGTGTATAGGCATGGTTTGGGTGGCCAGGGTATATGTGAAGTAGCGGAAATATAAGCTTGGCCTGAATGTCTCTGTAAAGGGGGCAAAAGAGGAGTACATGTTCTTTGGTTTCTACCTCCCCAGTGTCACAGGGACAAAGTCTCTCTGTAATTGGGATCTTTTTGTATTTGCCTTCCAGTACAGCAGAGAGAGTCACCTTAAGTGGCGCAGTGGGGAAATGCTTGACTAACAAGCAGAAGGTTGCCTGTTTGAATCCCCACTGGGACTATATTGGGCAGCAGCAATATAGGAAGATGCCGAAAGGCATCATCTTATACTGCATGGGAGGAGGCAATGGTGAACCCCTCTTGTATTCTACCAAAAGAAAACCACAGAGCTCTGTGAGCACCAGGAGTTGAAATTGATGATGGAGGGAAAGGCATGACAACAGAAGGGGGTATAAACCCTTCTGTGGCTTGGGATTTCTAGCTGTGACTGGTATGCGGAAGGGAGGCAGAGTATCTGAGCCTTTCCAAGGACAGGAAGGATGGGTGGATGGATGGATGAGTTATCACAATATGAGGTTGCTGCCTGTAGAAAGAACTGCAGTAGATGGTACTACTAACCCCTGCTAACTGGGCAAAGAGGCACCTTTTAAACATGGCGATTATCTTTTTTTAGCAGGGGGAGAGTAACTGGCCCTATCTACCTCCAGCACAGGACCTCCAGTGACTGCTGCTGGTGTCTATGTTATGTTTCTTTTTAGATTGTGAGCCCTTTGGGGACAGGGAACCATCTTACTTACTTACTATTTCTCTATGTAAACCACTTTGAAAACTTGTTGAAAAGCAGTATATAAATATGTATTGTTCTTGTAGTTGTTGTACAGCTTCTCTGTTAAAATCCATCTGTCATGCTTTGGGACACAGATCAAAACCAAGATTTGGGAAAGGTAAATTTATCTGAAGGTTAATGCTCCTTTTTATGCTCCTTTTTATGGTATACTGTAGGTGGCAGGTGGCCATGAGGTCCAGTGTGAACTTTGACTTGGCACTTATTTGCATTTACTGCCTAGCACCATAAGACTCACACCTGGCTCATGCCCCTAGATGCTACAGCAAAAGAAATTTCAAATGGCCATAGCTGAAAATATGTGCACGGTCAAAGCCTAATATGAGAACTGTGACCTGAACCAGCTAAGACATGATGTCTCAAAGAAAGGACCGAGGAAATTGCCAGGGCATGCGGAAGCAGTGAGCTCCCTTAACACACAGAAAATAGACAGCCAGGATGTATTTCTCAGCTCCTTGATCAAGGGCTGAATTCTGTCAGTTCTAAGGCTATTGTGGTAGCAGCGATAAAATATATACATTAGACAGACAGACAAGCCAACAAGTTATTTGAACTCTATGTTCTGGTATGCCTAAGGCTTAGCGGCAGTGGTTTTTTGGAAAGGTAATGACAGGAAGGTGTGATCCGATTTACAGGGCAACAGATAGAAGTGACATGACTTCCAGTGTTTATTTAGTTTTGAAGAATAGCCATGATAGTTACGGGGAGATTAGAGATAGTGTTAGATGACAAGAAGGGTTTGTGCGGCTATCAGAGAGGTGCCATTTCAGTTGCACTGTTAGATTACTCAGTTGCAACATCATTTTTGGGCATATACATTCAACAGCTGACCTCCAGACTAAATTACTCATGAATAGTCCCATTGAAATTAAGGGGACAAGTTAGTCATGACTAACTTGTCCCATTAATTTGAATGAGATTAGGATGTCAGTCAATGTTTTTAAATGTCCACAAATACTATTTTATCAGGTTACTGATGCCTGGATCCTCAGGTTGCCTTGAAAATTCCACCATAAGAAGCCTGCAGGGAGCACGAGAGCCAGCATGGTGTAGTGGTTAGAGTGCTGGACTAGGACCAGGGAGAGCTGAGTTCAAATCCCCATTCAGCCATGAAACTAGCTGGGTGACTCTGGGCCAGTCACTTCTTTCTCAGCCTAACCTACTTCACAGGGTTGTTGTGAAAGAGAAACTCAAGTATGTAGTACACCACTCTGGACTCCTTGGAGGAAGAGCGGGATATAAATGTAATAATAATAATAATAATAATAAGAAGAAGAAGAAGAAGAAGAAGAAGAAGAAGAAGGTCCTTGGGAAGGACTCGATGTCTGGATAAAACAAACCAGTCAATAACACCTGTCTGACTGTGTAAACAAGAAATAATAATAAATATCTCAGTTTTATTGATTTCTCCCCACCTCCAGTGTGTCTTGTGATTTTTAGTCATTTGGTTTTCTCACTACTCTGAGTGACCTGTCTCCCTGTAGAATTTGAATGAGCTTCTATGTGGCCAAAGGCAGCTCTTCAATGAGGCAAGGTGAGATGACAGCCTCAGGCTGCAGCTGCACCTTGGGATGGTGAGAGTGGACATCTTGCCCCACCCACCACTACCTGCAGATGTTGACTCTTTTCCTTGCTCTGAGCAAGAGAGAAAAAGGAAACTATCCAGGTGACTTGCAAACCACCTACAGACTGGGAGATGCCATGTGCCCTGATGCTGGCCATGCCTACTGATGCGGATGCATTGGCATCAGGGGGGCTTACTGGCATCAGGGCATGGCCAACAGCATCTTGACATTGCTTTGGGCCATGCAGCATTCAAACAAGCACTGGTTCCAAGCATAAGAGGCAACACAGGGACAACAGGTGAAGTCATCTGAGGGAGGAAAATAATTTTAGATGGCCGAGGTCCATGGAACTGGAGAATAGAAGGCCACAGGCAAGAATGTGTAGGGATGTAAGAGCAGAGAGATATGTGGAGGCCAAGGCCATGGAGGGTTTTCTTTAGTTCACATACCTTGTGTGAACCTCAAGTCTTCATTACAACAAGGCTATCCAGCCTAGGTAATTCTGTATAGAAATGCTAAAATAACTGATTACAATTGCTTCAAGTAGTTCCATATATAACCAGGTTAATTTTTAAATGGTTGATTACAGTAACAGGTTACACTTAGAAGTTGCTGCCCCAAAGAGCTAGTCTCTGTTCAGAGCAAAGGCAAAATACATTGGTAACCATCATATTTATTTCTCGATAATCATGTCAAAACAACATCATCATGCTTGTTTGGAGCTGGAGATGTAAAAACTGAGGTTCTCTCTCTCTCTTCTACATTTAGACAAGCTTCAGAGTCGTATAGCCTGATCCTGTCTGTTGAAGTGCTATTTGTGTTTACAGTGCCTCTCAGAACAAAAAAGTAAAGATGAACTCTGGTTAACTGTGCATTAATGAGGACAAATATCACATTACTAAGCTTCAAAATAACTGTTGCAGAATTCTCTTCTTTATTTAGCCAGAAGAAAATGGAAAACCCTGGCCAGTCTCAGCATAAATCTGTTGTGCAGAAAAGCAACTATTAAAGTGAGACTTGTGGTATTGGTTCAGGTAAGAGCTTCAATGAAATCTCAGCTCAGTTTTTTGCAGTAATCCCCAAACTTTCCCTGTGGCCATCCTGGAGAGTATTTGGATCCTGTTGGGCCAATTACAAATTAATCTCATACATCTCAGGGCTAAGAAAAGGTGGGATACTGTAACAAAACTTAATACCTGCCTAAACCCTCTGCATCATATCAAGGTAAGATGCCAACCCTTCTGCTCAAATCAGTTGGATACCTTCAGCATAGCAGAGGCATGAGATAAATCTATAATATACTAATAGTTAAAGTGTGGTCTGTGAGCACAGAAAAACACAAGCAATTGCAACCAATTTTTTTTAAAAAAAACCCTGAAAACATTCAGCGGAAATTCTTGGGTATTAATTTGCAAAATGGGCAAAGGATTGATGAGAATCTAATTTGGGATTGTGTACGTTCAATAGATTTTTATAAGCAGATATGCATGTGTATTGTAATCATTAAAATGGTTTTTGTTCCTTGATGTATGTTATTAGGATTATAATATATGTTACATTTATCTGATTAATGTAATCTCTCTTTTATTAATCACACAGGCTTTTAAAAGGCTGCTCTATATAAGACACAAAATGAGGCCATTAATTGATCCTAGAAAAGGTTGGGTTCAGTGCACAAATTGTGGAGGGGGAAAATACAGGGGCTGATATTGAAAATACAGTCCATCCCATATTGGTTTTCCCTCAATTTCAGCCAAACTCTGTTCATATACCTGTATCCTTATAAAAAGAGTAGCTGGAAGGAAACATGTAATGTAATGAGGTACCTCCCTCTGCCCCCTGTATATCAGGGTTTGTTCTGATGTGTAGCTGGACATATTTTGTGTAGTGTGGGAAATTGTGCAGTGGGAACTAGGTTTTTGTGTGGTTGGGAATATAAGGCTTTAATAAAGAATTGATGGGGTATGTGAAAGACATAGACATGATTACTGTTTCCTTTCAATCTTCATAGCTTTATATTGATAGTATATTATTGGGACTAACTTCTTGAGTAGTCAAATACATTCATTAACTCATTGAATTCTATATATAAACAGTATAAGTAGGTACAAGTTACATAGCAGTAAAAAACCAAACATATGAACATAAGATCAGCCCTTCTGGATCAGGCCCAAGGCCCATCTAGTCCAGCATCCTGTTTCACACAGTGGCCCACTAGATGCTGCTGGAAGCACACAGGCAGGAATTGAGGGCATGCCCTCTCTCCTGCTGTTACTCCCCTGCAACTGGTACTCACAGTGAATGAATGTGAAGACAAAGAATGTGAAGACAAAGAAGTCTTCAATGATAATGTCACGTGTCATTCCTCCTCTCACATTATATCAATCACTGTTATGTTTTTTTTCCCCCCAACTAGGATTTGGGAGGTGTTCAAGGATTGGGGATGGTGGGGGGTGGGGGGCTGTGCCAGCTGCTTGTGAACCTGTGGTGGCGGGGAAGTCTAGAATAAACCCTGCTGTAAATCAAGCAGATTCCAAAATACATAGAAGCCCAATGCAGGCTAGTCGCATTTTCTGAAACAGCACCTCAATTCCTCATTTCATTTCCACAATATTCTCAGGATCTCCATTAACTTTTCCTCTGTCTGCTGCCACCAGCAATAGCAGAATCCACAACTCACTTCTTCTAGAGCTATTCCGTTGACTTTGATGCAGCTACACTGGAGTCAAAGGACTGCCTCCCCATTACAATGTGACCCTGATTCCTGAACTACTTCTTCTGACTGAGAATCCTAGACAACTCCATAGACCTGTTCCAGCATTAGTGATCTGAGAGCTGCAACCCAGATTTTATCTACATGACCAACCTGTCTCCAATTTTCATTTAACATGCACTAAATTTAAGCACTGTTGGTTATACTTGAGTAAGGAAGTCTACTGAGTGAAGTATACCTGCAAGGACTGAGTCTGGTGAAAAGGCAATAAGAGAGATGATGAACTATGAACCTTTTCTTTAGTACCCAACCCGCTGGTTATGAATTTTATTTCCTAATTTAATGGAAAATTTGGAACAGTAGCAAAGAACTCCCAGGTTAGTGTTTTTTTAATGGAAAAAAGAAAGGGGGACAAGTCACAAGAGAGAAACTGCTGCAAAATCATAGCACAGCAAGGCGGTCACACCATCATCAATTGAGAGGGGAGTTTAAGCACACAGAAAACTGGAGGAGAGCTTGGACATTTTATAGAAGGGTGACATAATGTGGCACCATTCCCAGCAAAGGAACTTTGACATCTTTATCTTCCAATTTTATGCTTTCACCTGCTTGCAAAAAGCTAGACAAACGTGAAAGAAGATTACAGATAAGGAGATTGCAGATCTTTATTGAATAACTACTGCAGTGCCAATGAAAATATGTATGGAGATACAGTCATACAGGTACATGGAACCCGAGTCATGGGGGAATGTAAACCCAGACTTCCTTCCATGGAAGGAATGGATATTATTTTCCCCCTTTCCTCTGGTTTATCTCTACTGCTGCCTCTCTTCCCCCATCTCATCTGCACTCTTACTGCATCTCTCTCATGCTACTCTCTAGTCCTATTCAGTGGTAGGTCTTCTTTGTGGTTATGTTAGCAAAATGGAAAGTAAATGTTTGACATACAGTATATCAAAATATAGTGAAAAAGATGGGCTGTGGCTGGGTAAACAGATGAGTGGCAACCCCAACTTCAGCGCTAGAACTGCCACACTTGTCTTACTATTGGTCCCTACTTACAGAGGTTTGGCAACTTTTTTTTCCCTTGGCAAGTGTCCTAGACTTTTAAAACTGCTTGGCATGCTCAACAGAAACCACTAAGCTGTTGCTGGATCTGCAACAGGTTTTACCTTCCCATCTATCTCAGCTATCTTATAGTACCTCTCCTGCTCATGCAAGTAAAATGGCTCAATAGGAATGAGGTAGGGAAAATTTGCATGCACAAATATTTGGGGCACGATGATAAAATTAGAAAATACCAGTCTATCCAGGTTAACTGGTGGAGTATAATGCCTAAAAGCATGAATTGTGACCGAGCCCATGAACTCACTGGATAGCCTTTGGCAAGCCATGCACTAGGTACATTGCCTTTTGAGGAAGGATTTTCTATCTAGACCCTAGTCTTTAGACCCTTCTTCAATATGGGAAGGTGTGACTATAATGGGAACAGATGAAGGGAGATTGCCTATGAAAATATCCTCGAGCATCCTCATCTTGAGCAACCCCAGCTAACTTGGCAAAGAGGCACCTTTTAACATGGTGATTCTCTTTATTTAGCAGGGGGAGAGTAATTGGCCTTATCCACTCCCAGCACAGTACCTCCAGTGACTGTTGCTGGTTTCTATCTTATGTTTCTATTTAGATTGTGAGCCCTTTGGGGACAGGGGTCCATCTTATTTATTTGTTATTTCTCTCTGTAAACCGCCCTGAGCCATTTTTGGAAGGGCGGTATATAAATTGAATGAATGAATGAATGAATAAATAAATAAATCTTGAGTGACATCTGCTGGTTGGCTGCTTGGCAACCTTGGTCACTAGCCTGTGGCTGGCTGCTTGGCAACCTTGGTCACCAGCCTGTGTCTCAAAGACCACCGCCTCCTTTCCCCCCAGGCCCAGCCTATATACACCGTCTGTTGCTCTATCCCAATTGCAAAGCAACAGTTAGAATGCCTTGCTTCGCTGCTACCCGAGAGATGCTGCTAATTTTTTTTTTTTAATCTGTTGAAGTGTCTGCAGTATGCTTTAGCCTTAAGGTGGCAATGCGTGTCTATTAAACCTTATGACAAATGTTTCTTTTAGCAAAGTTCATCTCTTAGTTTGTGGTCCTTAAGTTCAGACTCTGCCTTCCTCGCTAGTGTTCAGACAGAATGGTGTTGCCCGGGAATTCTAGGATTACGTTAGGTATGATGCTACTCACTGGACTTGGACTTAGGGCCAAATTGCTTCCAGATCTCTGCTTGAGCTCTCGATCTGATCCCTTGAGAGGGGCAGGTCGCTCCAGATTCTCTCTCCCTCTGCCCCACGTTGTCCCCTTCCAAAGGGCATTTTGGAGTGAAGTCACTGGAAAGAGAAGGATCGGAGAAGGGGGCGTCGGGCAGAAGTCTGCTCCACGCAAGGAGCTGTCCGCCATCCTGTGGTGCTGAACGCGCCCTCTCCACTTGTCTCCTTAACTCTGGAGTGGGGGCGACGACGAGGCTGGGCCAAACAGCGTCTCTTGAAGCTTGGTGGGACTGCGCCATCTATCTGCTGAACAGGAACCGAGCGGAGATGTAGCCAAAACGGTGGAGAGACACGAGGGTGGGAGGGGGCATCCACGCGCATTCGCAGCAGCAGCACGCCCAGCTCCTGCGCCCTCTCGGTGTGCCTGCTGAGCGGATAGGATAAGAGCGCCCCTGGCAAGCACCTCCCCCTCCCTGCGCCCGCCCTCCCCTGCCCGGGCAACTGGAGTAAGCGCCTTCAGCATCTGGATGGCAGCCCCACAGCCCATCTGCTGAAGTGGCATCCGGGAAGACGATGGAATGGCATGCTAAGAGAGCGCCTTGCCCAGAAGGTAAGGTGAAAGGCACACCGGAAGAGTGGGGTGTGTGTGCGCGCGTGTGGTGGAGAGAGAAAGACAGGGGGAGGATGAATTGCCTCGCAAACAGTAAGAAACACGAGTTTGCATTTCTCCTCTCAAGTCTTTCCCTACATATTGGACGGGGGATGCTCTGGAAGCGGTATCAAAAGGAGGGATGCTAACGGTCCTTTCTCTACAACGATGTTCTTTCCTCTCCCTGTTTTTGGGGTTTTGTTTTTTGGTTTTTGTTTGCTTTGCTTTTTCTCGTTTTGCTCCCAGAGCTTTATCAATTACCTATCCGCTCATTCCTCTGAACTCACACACACACACACACACACACACACTCCTTAAGTATAATCTGAATCTCCGAATGAGATGACGCACGCCGGGAAAGCAGCTGAGCGCCTGTATTTCTTGTACGTATTTGTCTTACTTTACCGAAGTCACTAAGCCTCGCTGCAGCGCATCAATCACTCCCTCGGGTCTTCCTTAACTCACAGGGCAAGAGTGCTCTGTTTCTTGTGATCCCTTGAATGGAGACTTGTGCAAGGTGGGAAGCCAGGACAATGCGGAGTTCACCCAAAAAAGGCGGAAGCAAACAGTTTTCCACACTGGGTGTGGGTGTATCTGTGGAAAACTGAAGGAGTGGAAACTTAGATCCCAAAGAGGTGCATAAGAGAGGAAGAGAAGAGCTGAATCTCCCTTCCATCGACATAAAAATGAGCATCGCGAACTTTGGCTGCAAGATGCACCTGGGGAAAAGTGGCTGGCTACCTAAGTGGAAGGGTTTCTCTCCAACAGGTGACTTAGTCCAGCCTCCAACTCCTATTAACATTCCGTGTCAAACCTTGTATGTTTATGAGTGACTTCATTGATTGGTGTCACTCTCAGCACACAAAGCCTGTCTTCAGCATAACAGAAGTGTCTGTTAGAATTTGTTTTCTAACTGCCTTCCAGAGGAGACATTCCTAACTGGTCTCTGATTCTTCTTTACCAAGAAAAGGAAAAGTTGGAGTGTTTGGAAATCAATAGCATTTCCAGACTCATCAGGCACATCAAATCTTCAAGCTGGATTTGAGGGTGGAGGGTTGTTGCATGTGTCTGTCAACTCAGTAGCTTGAGCAATAGCAAGGTAAGCTGTTTAGTCACCTTCTTCTCTACTTTTCCTGTGCTGATGACATTTCCTGATTCCTCCTACCTGCATGTGGTAAATCTAGAGAAAGGCAAGACAATTCACATGCATCCCCACAGACTAGCCTTTCCCCCTCCCTTCTAACTCATTTTGTGGGTGCCTCCTTGATTGTGTGGATATTTTCTTTCAGGTATGATCAAGGCAATTGGGGTCTTTGTGTGGTGTTGGAGGGGAATGCAAAGTTGAAGTTTTCATGTCTGTCTTGTTGCACTACTACACTTTGCTTTCACTGAGTACTTCAGCTTGGGAAAGAAGAGATGAAGAAGCCCTTTGCAAGCAGTTTTATTATCTGCCATGGGGGAGGAGAAGGAGGAGGAAGGGATCTAATTGAGAAAGGGTATAGCAATCTCATCTGAGCATAGTTTGCATTTTAAATGAAAAGATCCTTGAAACTGGAGTCTGACACACATAGAATAGGATAAAGAAAGGAAAAGGTGGTAACCAGAACACCAGCTTTCTTTTCTTTTCTCTACTCTTTCTTTCATGAAACTTCAACTCCTCCATTCATCAGCTTCCCCTCCCCCAGACACAAACAAACAATCACACTCTGAAGTTAACTTATATAGAATAAGATTTTAAAAAACAACACCACCTGACTAGGGGTGTTCAGAGGCACCCCGATCTATTAGCATGGTTGGCAGATGTTAATGAGAATCCATCATTTATTTCCTGTTCCTCCCGAGTGAACAAGAATAAATATATGTTCTGTAAAGTTATTCTCCAGTGCGCTATCGATCCCAGAAAGGAGGATGGATTTGTATTTTCAAAGTAGAAATCAAATTATTGTCAGCCAAGCAATCTGTAGCTCAAACAAGGCTTATGTCTATATACGTAAGGATGGATGGGGTGGCAAGAGAGATCAGATCTTCAAAGGAAAGGTCATTTTCAGAAAGCAAGAGCCTTTGCTTACACTTTTCTTTGCACCCTTTGGGTGACCTAGAGAAAATATAGTCTGTTTGCTTCCTTGATGTTGACATTTAGTTTAAGTGAAAAGGGTCATATCATTCTTCGAGTACACAAGCTCCTCTATTCTAAAAACCATCAGGAGAGTGATAGCTAAAGGACACTGGCAAGACAGCTGTATGTATGGCAAGACTGTCTGTATGCAATATACTTAGTAAAAAAAACCCCACTTATGCTCAGTTTATGTCTCTATGTGTCTAATTGAAACTGAAACAATTCCCCCCTTGGTTGTGTTAGATATTTGGAGGATGAAACATTTACACTATCTACTTTGCTTCTAAAGGTATCCTTCATGGCTCAAAATTCTGTCTCACAGCAAATGCTATATTTGTGTAGTTCTGTGTATGTAAGTGCTTTTCTCTATATTCTAGGGAAGACAATTCAATCAAAAGCTTTGTTTAGCAGCAAAACTGTGGTAAACCAGATAGTCCATATCATACCCACATGCATAACTGGATATGATGAAAATAGCTGAGAATTCTTTCTTTTCTCCTACCACTTTTTTGGCATTTATTTGGCAAAAGAAAAGATTGCTTGCATATAATGTAAACATAGATCACCCTTTTAAACACATACACTTGAAATACTATTTTGTTCTAAATGGGATGAAGAGTGAATTCACATGTACACATTCAGCACTCAAATGACTACAATATCGCATGATAGTTTATATGTACAAAACAGACATAAAAAGTAAACATCATAGTCAAAACTGTCTCCTCACATTACTTCACATATAGTACTTTTCAATGGAGGTTGTTCACAGCCCTTGCAGCAACTCACTGAGTGAGATGTCATTAGGTGATGTATACATATGTGAACCAATCACCATTCCAAGAAAAGTTCATTTGCAACCCTCATTTCACTTTGAGGCAGCCTTTAGAAAGCCATTGAACTAATAGTTAACTGGTTCACATAATGTCAATTTTGAAGCGGAAAAGTTATATTAGAAGCAGAGACTTTACCTGTTCTGTTTCTGAGCAACAAATAAAAAACTTTGTTGGCACTCTGAATATAATGTGTGTGTTGGTCACAAGCCAATAACCAATAAATTTACTTAACATTCCCTATACTTCCTTCACACCCTGGCCACTGGTAACTAAATGATAAACTTTAACACAGAGGTTCTTAAATTTGGGTCCTCAGATGTTGTTGGACTACAACTCCCATCATCCAAGCCACTATGTCTTTTGGCCATTGTGGGAGTTATAGTCCAATGATATCCAGCGACTGAAGCTTGAGGACCTCTGCTTTAACAAGTAGAATGTTCACAATCATCACTCACACAATTTCTTTGCAAGATAGCTGGGGTTTAGTGTTTCCCATAAAACACACACAAACCTGGAATAATCTTTTTGACAACATTTTAAAAATGTGTAATCTATTTGTGAACTATTAGTGTCTTAGTATTGTTTTACGGAACGTATTTAGAGTGCCTTTGGCAACAGTGGGGTGGGAGTGACTCAACACACTGACAGAATTTATAAGAAAGATCTACATTATGCAGCTGTGGATTCTGATGCCTCTGAGGAATTTTGAGAGAAACTCAATTTAAAATACACAATTACCACATAAATCCAGCATTGTTCTATGCCCTTCCAATATGTTCCAAAAGTCCCTTTTGGGCAGCCCAAGTGTGGATGTTCATAATGGCTTTTCCCATTAAAATTGTTTAGCCATGTGAGCCGAGAGTGGTTTGATGTGTCCCCTTGATGTTGTCAGAATCCTTTGCACAGTTCTATGTTGCCACTAAAATACAGCAGACGTGTGTCAAGAGGCTTTCTTACAAGAGATCACAAATAATCCACTTTCCTCATAACTGATTTCACTGTTTCTTCCTGGAAAGTGGTTGCTCAGGTGAAGCTTCTGAGTTCAGCTTCTTTAACAGCTTTCAACAAGCATCCCTTCTTGCCATTTTCTGAGGAAAGTCATAAATGTAGCAAACAATCATGTCACTGCTGCCATGTTTGTTCTAGAAAATGAAGTACCACCCAATAAGTTGATTTTTTTTACACGATGAAAACTTGTGGGTGTCACAAAACTCTTCTTCCAGTCCAAATTAAAGCCCTTTGTTGACATCCTGACTAAATTACTTGGTGGAAGCCCAACTGAAATTAGTACAAGTTAGTCATTACAACTTGTCCTATTAATTTCAACTGATTTCCACTGAGTAATTTACTCAGGATGTTAGCCAGTATTCTACTCTTTCTTCTTTTCCTTTTTTCTACATTCAATTCTATCAGCAGAACTTGTCCACAATAGGTCAGGATGTACCTCTATAAAGCAGCCACTTAATGACACAGTGGGGAAATGACTTGGCTAGCAAGCCAGAAGTTGCCGGTTCGAATCCCCACTGGTTCGACACTGACTCGATGTCACACTTTACATTACCTCCATAAGGGAGAGCAGTGCTTGCTTCATTGGCTCCTGCCTGTCTTCCTTTTATCATAGACAACAGATGCCAAACAAATATACTAGAATAGCAATTAGCTTAATGGTGTGATTTTAAGAATATTGAATTGTTGAAAATTATGTGCTCTACTTTGTGTTTGTTTAGCTCGTGAAATCCACTATTGCAGTAAGTAGGAAATATCACCTATGAATCCTGTTTAAGTCCATGGGGCTGTTTCTTTCAGTGGTGAAGGTGGATTATATTTTTTGCCAAAACACTAATATTTTGTTAGTACTTTGTAATGATTTCCTAATACTCCACACTTTTATGTTTATGCTAATTTTCAGCTCTGATTTTTTTTAAAAGTCTATTTATCATTATGTTCTGGTAATAACCAAAAAGTCAATATATTCTCACCCATCTTTATCCTGTATTAAAACCACTAATTTCTATAATGGGGCAACATGTACTGCAGAGTGAATGTGAATAGTCTGCACCATCAGCATCACTTTGACATTTATCCAATGCATTCTTGTAAGTAGTACAAAGTAGTTCACTGTATTTGGGAGGAAACACTCACTCCTAGCCCTCTTGAAAATGGGTGCAGAGATGGAGCTTTAGTTTTAGGAACATTAAAGGTAAAGTGTGCCATCGGGTTGGTGTCGACTCCTGGCAACCACAGAGCCCTGTGGTTGTCATTGGTAGAATACAGGATGGGTTTACCATCGCCATCTCCTGTGATATACATATCAGGTGGTATTATGATAGATAGATAGATAGATAGATAGATAGATAGATAGATAGAATGATGCCTTTCAGCATCTTCTTAAATTGCTGCCAGCTGATAGAGGTGTTTCTCATAGTCTGAGAAACATACCAGTGGGGATTCGAACCGGCAACCTCTGGCTTGCTAGTCAAGTCGTTTCTCCGCTGCACTATTAGGTGGCTTTTAGGAACCATATACTGAGTCAGACCCTTGTTCCATCTAACTCAGTATTGTCTACACACTGACTGGCAGTGGCTCTCCAAGGTTTCAGGCATGAGTCTTTCCCAGCCCTACTTGGAGATTCCAGCCTGGAATCTCCAGGGATTGAACCTTGGACCATCTGCATGCAGAGCAGATACTCTTCCTCTATGTCCTGCATGTGCACATCAACATTCATGATGATATCTGTCCTCAAGGGAGATGCCATGCTATGTCTATATAGTTGAAAAAATGTGCAGTGATTGAAGTGGGGGTTCATCCTTGAAATGTGGAATGTTTTTCCAAATGTGCCCCCCAGGTTTAATTCTGATAGTTCAATTTTCACTGTAGATACTACATTGCATTTAATTTTGCATGTTCATTACAGGTATGAAGGTCAAGCTGGGCTTTTTTCCATGCTTGAAGCAGAGAATGTTGCCCTGAGCACAGCACCATGTCCATTGTGACATCTCAGACTTTGTGGAAGATCTCTTATAATCACAGCATTATATTTTGTATTTTCCTCCTTCTTTGAGAATGGCTATGGGGGTAGAGCTGGTTTTGAAACCTGGAACATAGAACTGTGCCCTGAAGTTCCGTGGGTCATAAACCACTGAGCACTGAAACCGCAATTTCAATATCTCACTGTTCAGTGGAGTTTTTGTGTCACAAATGCATTTTCAAATGTAACACTGAACAGGTCAAAGTTAAGCCAAGGGCCTTGCTTTCCTCAGCCAATTAAATGGTGTCTCTCTTCACTGTCTTGCACCAAGGATTTTAGTTGGGTTTTTTGTCAAGAAATGTGAAGTTGATGAATGTTGTTACAGTGCTCAGTAAAATGAGCATTGTTTGGTGATCGTTTTAACCAGTGATTAAACCATGGACTGGTTCTCTCCATTCCAATTCAACATTGCAACAACATATTGTTTATGTCAGTTGCTGTGGGGTCCCGAAGAGGAGTGTAGAACTCTCTGTATCAGTAAAAGGAAAATGCTTCATGGTTAAAATAACACTGTATAGAGAAATGGCATGGATCCAAAAAATGAGATTGTTGTGTGTTGAGTGAACTAATTAGAAAAGAAATCGTTGTCATTTTTGCCCCGGTACATTTTTCAGTTAAACCTCATTTTGAATATAATATACCTGCAAAATGCCCAGCATGATCATGGGTGTAGTGTATGGTGACAGAAGGTTTATATGTTGCAAAGACCTGTGAAGAGGTGCAATGTGATTCACCCCCTGCAGTATCCACTGTTAGTAACAGTACACACACACACACACACACACACACACACACCAGAGGCTGAGAACAAACTCAAGAAAAGTATAATGTAGCATTTTACTTTTCATGTACCACAGAATAAATCTGAACAGTATGACACTCTCAACATCACCTTCAGCATTTTATTTTTCTCCAGAGGAGTGAATAATAGCCATTCACTTGTATAGGAATAAGAAAGCAAAGAGATCATACCAGGAAAGGGCTGTAGCTCAGTGGCAGAGCAAATGCTTTGCATGCAGAAGCTGTTCAATCCCTGGTATCTTTGGGTAGGAAGAGAAAGACCTCTGTCAAATCTGGGGGGGGGGGCATTTCCAGTCAATGTAGAAAATATTAAACTGTTAAACTGGGGCTTAAACTGTTTCCTTGCAACCCCAAGCATTAAAAATCACTGCTACATTTGTCTGCATGGTTCCAGCCTCTTCATTTTCAACATCCCATCCTGAGTTCTATTTCCAAATTCTGCTACAGTATGACAGAAAGTTTGAAACTGGCTCTTCTAGATAGTGCCTTGACCAAGGCTATTAGTCGCTAATCTGTGCAACTGTTTAGCAGCAACTAAATAGTTGCTACTGTTTTATTATAATTTCTGCCATTTTACTGTGTGTGACTATTCATTTTATTGGTTTCAATGATTCTCTTTCTCCTGCTTGCTTGCTTGCTTTGCTTCTTTTCCCTACATGTTTTGTAATTATATTAATAGGTTGGTACAGCTTACATTAATTAATGGCTGACATCCTGACTAATGCTGTGTGCCTGCTTCAAAGAACAGAGTGCATGCAGTGCTAGCTCTCACGCTTCCAAAGTGTGGGTGCTCTTGGGCAAGAACATGGCTATTTTTGTCACTCTACTTGCACATCAGAAGCACACAGTGGAAACACATCCCCGAACCCCAGGATATGTTTCTGCTGTTTCCAGGGCACAGGGAGAGTTGTGCTGTTGTGCAAGACAGCCCATGCTTTGGAATTGTGGGGACCAGTGTGGGGGCTAGTGTTGTATGTATGTCTTTCTTAGAAACAGGCAGCTGTTAGTCAGGGTGTTAGCCAATGTTTTTATCAGGGTTTTTTTTTTTGTTTTTTGTTTTTGGCTTTATTTGTTGTGAATCATTTTTCAGGCTGCACAGTGGGAAAGTGACATGAAAAGACGTAAATTAAACAATGCAGATGTGAGAGTGAATGCAAAGGAAAACAAGGCTATAATAAAGGGGTGAGTTGATGAACTGATGGAGACATTTGCAGTCCAATCCTTAGCATGGCATAAATCATCTATCACCAACAGGCATCGACCAACATCCAGGCTAACCTTCCACAGATGCAACAGGTTTTCCTGCTGTGCAAGAAGGAAGGGGTGGTTTTCACCTCTCTCCCCTCCCCTCTGCAGCTGGTTGTGCCTCTCAAAACGATGTCCTCAAAAACTGGAAGAGTTAGGGGGGCACAGAGGTGGCTGCAGAGGGAGGAAGGAATTACTTAAAATTGCCCCTGTCTCTTTTGTACAATGGAAACCTCTGTAGAAGGTTAGTCTGGATGTTGCCCTTCAGCATTTCGTTCTCTGAATTTAGAATATGCCTTTTCCTCATGGGTTTTCCAGTAATAACTCCCATATACCTACTTTATCATTCAGTCCCTCCAAGACTGGAGCTTTGGCTAGCTAGAACCCCCTTTGCTTTTCTTCCTTCTTCTTCTGAGAATGTTGCATGTTCATGTTATGTTTGCTTTATTTATGCCAGAATGGCATGCTGTGTACACACAGAAGTGCATGTCCAGTTCAAAATGGCTGTTTTCAGAAATGCTATACAGTGTGAGAATACTTTGAGTAGCTTATAGTGGTCTGATATCCCACTACAGAAAGGCTGGATCTTTCTGAAAAGACCAAAAATGCCATCTGTTTAGCAATAAGTAAGTAAGTAAATCTCAATTTGAGGAAATGCATTATTGGACAATATTCATCTAGTTATAAGAAATGAGGTGGAATGAAAGTTTGTTCCTTATCAGTTGAACAATTTTTTCCTGATTAACCTTAATTTGGCTTTTGCTTTACGCTTTATGAGTGGTTTGGTCTCATTGAAGCAAATATCTCAAATTAAGTAGTAGGAGAACTGTCCTCATTTACAGGATAACGTTCCTTTCAATTTGGAAACAAACTCCCAAGATTTTGTGAGGTTCTACAATTCTAATTCACACCCTGATTTTGCACCCAGATCCAATGAAGACATGAGACAACTGTAATGGATTAAAATGGGCCACAGCTTTAATAACAACATTCAATTTAAGGAAGGAGGATTGGTGCTTGACCCCCTACAGTGCAGAAGCTAAAGACTTGCTGCTGCTGTGCCAGTCAAACCTAAATGTATAGGGTGACACGCCTTGACTCCCAAGCAGCATCCACCCTAAGGTTGGTGTTGCCATCTTAGCCATCCTACTGTCAAGGCACTTACTTTAGGGATCACCAGCCCCAAGACACAAAGCCTTTAAGGCTAGTGATTCCACAGCAGGTTGAAGTGAATCCAAAACCAGTGCTCCCTGACCTGCAAAGCCTCTAGGGACTGACAGGGGCTCCTCCACATGCCAAACACTTCCCTATAGGTGCTCACCAACCCTATACTACCCGATGGAAACTGCACTGTACCTACCACAAGAAGAGGCTAGCCTAGCTTAGCCCCTTCTCCACGCACCACCCTTCCAAAACCACAAACAATCCTCCCTTCAAATCAGCCAAAAGAAAATTTGAACCTAAGGGAGACAAATGTACACCATCGTCCCGAAACAATTCAGGATGGGTGAACACAATGAGGGACAAATCCACACCCCACGCAAGCTGAAACAAATCTGCCCAAATCCCAGTTAATCTTTTTACATGACCTGTCAGTTTTACCTGGCCGCCCAATGCCTTGCCACACTTGGCGCTGCAACAAGTCAGACCAAAGTAGGAGCACTGCCAGGACCCAACGCTGAATAACTTCAAGATCACCAAGAGCCTGAACTGACACAGCCAGCCCTAGTCCCAAGTTGTTCTCCCCCAGATGGAGTAAGCGAATATCCAGAGGTGGGTTGCTCTAAAAATCCCCAAATTGCAGGGAGAAGCTGCTCAAAAAGCATTCCCCTCCTACTGTTCCATGAGATCAATGCACAGTGACTCAGCCCAAGCTGTGACCCAAAATTGGTTCCTCTCACCCGCTTGGAGCGCAAAACACAATTGAATATCCAGTGATCAACATCCTTGCTGGTCTGGGAGGCAGACTGGGAACTGCCAAGAGAAAACAAAGAGTTAGGCAACTCCATTTCCCACACTTGTCAATGGTATGCCTTGGAACACCATCATCCAATCCTCTTGACGTCCTGTTCAAAAAAGGCAAGCTGCTGGTGCTGCTCCAATCTGAAAGGAATGCAAGGAAAATGCACCCACCAGCCAACCCTTGCTCTGCAAAGCATGCTAAATGACCAATCAGAACTGGTATTGGGTCAATGGAGACCTGTCCTCATGGTGAAACAGGCACCCTTGAAAGAGCCCTGCCACAAAGAGGTAATGTTCCAGAGCCCGAACAGGGCATAAAGTTGAGCTCTAATCCCTTTGGAGTGTAATGAGTTGACCCTGACCTCTCTGGGCCATTTTGGGAAAATGAAGCATGATAGCCACATGCCGAGGGGAGAACCTAACTTCTGCCCTCTGCACAACCAAGGAAATGAGCCCATACTTTCCCCTTGGAAAAAGCTCAGATGCCCTAAACGCACCAAAAAATGCTACCAGTGTCATAGTGTGAAAAGGGGCTGCACAGTGAAGGAAGGAGGTCCAATACCAGACTCCAGAATGCCTGGTGTAATGGACCCCCTGGAATCAGGCTGGGGTGGGTATTCACGAGACCAGCCTTCCACCATCCTCCACACTCTGAAATCCAAGGTAGAGTCTTTCAGACCCTGTGCTTTGAAATAAATTGCCAAAGCCGCAAGATACCCAGCCAGAGCAGTGGCAGAAGCCCAGCAGATCTAAGATGAACCAGGTATTGCATCAAGTAATCAGCTGGAGTGGGCCAAACCTTATCTAACCCTAAATGAATTCCATAGGACTGCCAATACAAAACATGTAGTGGCCCAGCCTTGCTTCATGCCTCATTATGAGGCCATGGCAAAGAGCCCACCACCCACCCATCCCCAACAAGATGAGGGGCTAGGCCATAATCTAATTGGAACAATTTTGCAGTCAGATAATTTACAGGGATTATTTTTAAATGCAATTATTACATTTAATGCCCTGCTCTTATGCTTTTCAGTTATAGCATGCTGCCAGCAACAATGATAGCATCAATTAAAACATAAGTGCTTTTCTTCATATGAACCAGCACTGTAGCTGGTTGCTATGTAAGTATGAGTTTATCTCTAATGATACTTGGAAGTTTATAGTTCGAGACTGCAATTCTATGCATGCTCACCTGGAAGTAAGCCCCTTTGAACATGGTAGGACTTACTTATGAGTAAGCATGCATAGGATTACACTGTACATTTTATTGCCCTATTCAACATAATTTTTGAGCCCCCCTTTCTTCGGGGGGGCTCCCAGGGGGGCATCCTTGGGAGGGGGCATTCACTTTCCCCAGCACTCCCCAAGCATTCCCCCCTTTCTCTTTTCCAGTTTTATTATATTGCCCACCGCATGGGAGGGGAGCTTTGTAGGGAGGGTTGGTTTTCACTGCTTCCCTCATTGTGTGGGTTGAAATTTTTTTTCAATCAGGTACTCTATTCATCATTTATTGATAGGCAAATCTGAGGGGGGAAATCATGCTCATTCCGTCTAGTTTAGTCATTCAAGATATCCTAACATATGGCATTGAAAACTATCTGCAATCCACTTAGAGACACTTCGGTCGCATTGAAAGCATAAGCAAGTTACTGTGCATTTGAGCCTCATGGAATTCATTGGCTTTTACATTTAACTTTCTCCAGATTGCACTCAGTTTGTAATGTGTGCTTTCTCTATCAAATTCATAATGCAATAGCCTGCAACCTATTATTAGCATACAAAGTATTTCAATAAGCAAATCAGTAGGTAGTGCTGCATTTCTTGGGATAGTTCAGTGTTAAAGTACTGGAACCCTGTGTATAAATGATGTAAACAATTCTTAAGCATTAGAGTGGTGTGGTTGTTCGTGTATGTGCATGTGATTGAGTTTATGCACACTCTTGGTGTAAGTAATACTGTCTCCCATGATTGGTGCAGGTGATATGCTCCACTCCCCTATTAATTGATCCAGAACAGAAACATGTTAAGCCTATTCTCATGACCAAGAGTTGGAGGGTAGGAGGCAGAAAAGCCAGCTATTGCTGGTTGTGGGAACTCAGGACTCCCAACAATTCTGGGTAGCCTGACTTTTCTACTAAGGTACTAACTGAGGTAGGATTAAAATAGCAGCTGGCTTACCTCAGAGTTTGGTCATGTGTTGAAAATGGTGCTTTAAAATCTTCCCGGCTACCAGCTGCCATGTTTGCAATAGAGTTCTGTGGCTAGGGGGGCTGGTCCAAGGAGAGCTGCTGCTGTAATGAGGCCTGCCTCTCTGCTGCAGCCAGGGGCATAGCAAGGTTGGAGTGGGCCCAGAGACAAGATTTTAAAATGCCCCCCCCCTCACTCACTGAAGCTCAGCTCATGAAGTAAAGAAATCTTAAATGAGGCTGAATAGTACTGTGGACGATGCAAGTCATTTAGTGGTATTAGAGAAAGACATGCTGTGGTGGTAGCTCCAGGTCTTAACACTCACATCAATTTCGGAGGATGAATACAACTGAAGGAAGCCCGGGCGGGTATGCAGCTGGGGGAGTCAGTCATGTGACTTGCCTCTTGGGGGCCCCAGACAACTGTCTCCCCTTGCCCTATTATAGTTACACCCCTGGATGCAGCTGTAATGCATGCTGGGAGACTTAGAGTATCCAACACTGTTTGTGGCCCTAGTGTTGTGGTCCTTGAGTATACTGAGGTTCCTGCTGCAGACCTTGCAGAGAAACAAAACTATATTGTCTAACCACCTAGAGCCTTTGGAGTTAGGAAAAAGGAAAGATGTTGACACCTGGTGACCACAGAGCCATGTAGTTTTCTTGGTAGAATACAGGCGTGGTTTACCATTGCCTTTCTCCCGTACAGTATGAGATGATGCCTTTCAGGGCCTTTCTGTATTGCTGCTGCCTGATATAGGAGTTTCCCATATTCTGGGAAACATACCAGCAGGGATTCAAACCAACAGCCCCCTGCTCTCTAGGCAGGTTGCTTCCCCGCTGTGCCATTAGGTGGCTCTTGGAGTTAGGTGGTATATAAATTGAATGAATGAATGAATGAATGAATGAATGAATGAATGAATGAAGGTATAAAATACATTTTCATTCATATTGACCCTTACCTGATGGTGAGTGCTATGTTTCATAGGGTCTTAGTCTATTTTTATTTATGTTGTTATTACATTTGGTGAGAGTATTACAAATCTATCTACAAATCTATCTTGGTCTTGTGATAATAAAAATGTACTCTGCTGGATGAGTAGCCAGTTAAATAAATCAGCATTTCCAGTTATTTCTGACAGCTGTATCTGGAGTGATCCTATAGAACAGAGGTTCCCAACCTTCAATCCCCAGATGTTGTTGGTCTACAGTGCCCACCATTCCCAGCCACAATTGCTTAATTTGAGGACCCGTTGGGAGGCCCTGCCATAGGACATGCTCAGTTTATTATCCTACATGTGTGAATACCGCCCTGAGCCATTTTTGGAAAGGTGGTAGAAATCAAATGAATGAATTAATGAATGAATATTGATATGGCATCACTTCTTGGCATTTTGGCTAAAATAAAGTGTAGATATGGAGCTCGCGCTTTTGGAATAGCTGTTCTGCATGTGGAAAAATTACACTGGAGGCTTGTTCACACAGTCATCTGGGGATGGGTAGAAGGGCAGGAGCATTCCTACCTTGACTTCCAGATGACTAGAACCTTTGAGTTTGCAAACTCATCACCCAGACAAGCGAGGCTCCGGTGGTAGGCTTCATTGAAATCAGGAGCTGCAAGCCCCGCCCATCTGTGGATGGTCCTCCAAACATGCCCCTGCCTTCCCAGCATGCATTGTACTGCTAGATACCTGGAAAAACCTCATGATGGCAGTGTCTGCTCCCTGCCAACCACTCTGGCCATGGAACTCTAGGGTGGGATGTGTGGCATTCTGCCCAGTGAAAAGCTTGCATGTGCCCACACAACTGGTGGGAAATGTAGGAGAGGACTCTTTCCCCTCCTACATCAGCAGTGGTGGCTCTTGTGTATGGGCAAAGTGGGCTTAGCCCCCATACAGATCTCCTTCTGCAGCTGCCATGTTAAATTATAAGTTGCAGGCATCATTTTGAATTCAGAAACATATGCATCCTCTCTATCTCTTAAGACTGAACTGCTCCAGGACCTGCAGTTTGTGTGGCTATGGTGGGCTCCAGGCTCTCTGTGCTTAGCATAAGAATTCCCACCCCAATTTTAATATTAAAAAGCCACTGAGCCAATAATCAGCTTCTTGTTTGTTGTCACATGGTGGGCTAATCCTCCAGGAGCCTCAGTCAATAAGGAAAGGCTCAGCTATTTGAATTACCTGACCACTAATCAGGAGCACATGGAGGCTGGCACAGTTTTTGAATGAGGCTGGGAGGAAGCAGGAAGCCCCATTTGTATTAGAGAGAGCACATTGTATTGGTGTTCCATCTTTTGTGAAATGTGGTCATAGGTAGTGCAAAATGGGGGCACTCAGTCTGCAAGCAAATGGAGTTCAGAAAGGTAGGAGCCCAACCAAGCCCTCAGAAGGCATTGGATTTCTCCGGCACTTTATGGGAGCTTTTCTTCCTTCCTTTCCTTTTTTTTGGTATTAGAATTTTGCTAGCAAATCTTAGTAACGTTCAGAGATATAGAAAAGGGAGTGGGAAAGGGGTAGGGATGTGCATGGAACCAGTGGTTCCGCCAGTTTGAAGGTGGCGGGGGGCTCCCTTTAAGAGCAGGGGAAGGGTACACTTACCCCTCCCGCCGCCTGCCACCCTGCCAGTGTCAGGTTTTTTAAAAGCCCATTGGGGTGGCAGCGTACCTTCCTGCTGCCCCATTGCCCTCATCTTGCAGATATGACCGGAAGTCGGCAATGAGCCTGTGTAGAGGAAAAGGGGTGAAATATGGTGGACTGACACTTCCTCTGGGGAGTTCTTTTCATAACAAATGACCACTTCCTTTCTTCCTACTCGTTCTGGGACTTTAAGGCAGGCCTATTGCTGGCTCTCTTGTCTTTCTCTTAATTTCTCACCTCTCTGGAGGGAGGGAGGGTTGTTGTTGTTTTAAGCTTCCAAATAAAACATGGAGCCGGGTATCATGATCAGTGAGACCCGGTTTGTTTTGTAGCCAAATTTTCCAATTCCAAATCTGAATCGATTTGTATTTTTAAAAAGGGTCCCAGGGCAAAAAGAGTGGGTGGTGGTGGTAGTGTCCAATAGGTGGAAGCTACCACCCAAATTTCAAAGGAATTAGGCAAAGGACTGATATTTTTTGTTATTTTTTTAAAAAAGTTTACACATCTTTAAGAATTTTCCCACAGGGAATAATGGGGATTCCAGCAAATGTATCGCTTCAAATCAAGGGGAAAGGGATGACCCAGAGCAGAGTGTGGTGGGTGGTAGTGCCCAATGGGGGCAAGGAAACTTCCAGAATTATTTCAAAGGAATTGGGCAAAGGGCTGATCTTTTGTGATTTGTTGAAGTTTATGTGTCTTTAAGATTTCTCCCATGGGGAATAATGGAGGTTTCAGCAGCTCCATAATTCCACTTGGGGGGCACTGGGGTTGCCCAGAGCGAAGGGTTGTGTAGTGCACATAGGGTGCCAACCACCCCCACACCCACAAGCCTGTGGGGTACTGGGTATTGTTGTTTCTGAGGTGTTCATTGTAGATTCTCTGGTAGCATATGAGATTTTCAGTGAAAAACAAGAATCCACTCTCATATGCTACCAGAGAATCTACACTCAGAACACCACAGAAACAGCAGAACCCAGCACCCCATGGGTTAGCAACCCTTCCCCTGGCCAATGTGGGGTCAGTAAAGAGTGGGAAGAAGCAAAAGAGCCAATGGGGAACAAGGAGGGAATTGTCAGCAGGTCACCCCATGCTTCACCGATCAGAAGGCTGGAAGGGTGGGAAATTCAAAGAGATGTCAAACACAAAATGGAGACTGACTCAGAGATCACCTCAAAATGGAGGTTCGAAACAACAAAACGTTTTGTAGCCGAAACAGGAATGTTTTGTTTTGTATACAAAACTTTTGGATCTGGAAAATGGGTGTTTTGTTTTGTCTACAAAACACCCGAAACAGGCTCTTTTGGGTACAAAACGTTTTGTATCTGAAACGTTTCGCACATCCCTAATTGAAAGGAGAGATCTCCAGCATAAATTCTTTGGTCAGGTCTGTGATCTATCTGTCTATTTAATTCTCTTAACCGGCATGCGTGTCCTCCTGGATTTGGTGGCGGAACTCTCATGAGAGTTCCTAGCATTGGGCGAGAGTTCAAGGCAAAGGAAAAATGGCGGCTGCTGGGAGTTGGCGGTGGGATGACCTGGCCTGGCCAGGCCATGCCATCCCAGGTAGTGGGGGGAGGCAGCAGCGGCAAAGCCCAGCCTGCCCGCAGGAGGTGAAAGGGAGTGGCGGGACGGCTGTCCTGCCCATCCCAGGTAAGGGGAAGGCAGCAGCAAAGCCCAGCCTGCCCGCGGGAGGTGGGAGGCCATGGTGGAACAGGCGGGGCTGCTGTCCCAAGGAAGGGGGAGGCAGCAGTTGCAAAGCCCGGCCTGCCCGCGAGAGGCGGGAGGCGGTGGCGGGATGGCCGTCCCAGCAGTCCTAGGTAAAGGAGAGGTGGGGGCAGTGGCGGCGAAGCCCGGCCTGGCCGCCAGGGGTGGGAGGCGGCATGCCAGGCCGGTGAGACAAGTAAGTGGCGGGGAAGCAGCGGAGAGACTGCAAAGGGGGTGAGTGGGAAAGAGAGAGTGCAGAGTGGGGCAGGAGGGAGGGGGAGGGGGCAAGAGAGAGTGGGGCAGGAGGAGGGGGGCAGGATGGAGGGGGAGGGGGCAAGAGAGTGGGAAAGGAGGGAGGGGAGAACAGCCAGCCCCAAATAGCACACAGATGCTCTGTGCGGGTAGGCTAGTATGGCTTACTTTTCAAATTGGATAAAGTAAGTGTTGCCTAGAATTGCAGCCAATTCTGTATACAGTTTCCAAGTAAAGCTTTAATGAGCTCATTACTTACATACTTACTTATTTGATGTCTATACTGCCCTTCCAAAAATGGCTCAGGGCAGTTTACACAGAGAATGAACAAATAAATAAGATGCATCCCTGTCCCCAAAGGGCTCACAATCTAAAAGAAACATAAGATAGACACCAGCAACACTGGAGGTACTGTGCTGGGGGTGGATAGGGCCAGTTACTCTCCTCCTGCTAAATAAAGAGAATCACCATGTGAAAAGGTGGCTCTTTGCCAAGTTAGCAGGGGTGGGGGCTTACCCCCAAGTAACTGTTGTGTGCAAAGGATTGCAGCCTAAGGACATATCCTTAGGACAAATTTTAAAATGTTTTAAAATTTTCAATCTTTTAAATGATTTTAATTGTTAAGTGATTTGATGTTTTAAATTATTTTAATGGTAAACCGCCCAGAGACGCAAGTTTTGGGCAGTATAGAAATAATAATAATAATAATAATAAGAATAAGAAGAAGAAGAAGAAGAAGAAGAAGAAGAAGAAGAAGAATAAGAATATCCTAGAAATGTTGTGTGTGTGTGTGTGTGCGCGCGCGCAGCGCTGTCTTTAGGGCGTGGCAAGCAGGGCAACTGCCCCAGGCCCGGCTCTTTTAACCCCCACTAGAATTAACTGGAAGGAGGCCCCACACTGGCTAATTTTCCCCCGGGCCCCCACACTCTGCCAGGGCTCTCTAATGACAGGTGTGTTTGTGTGTGTGAGTGAGAGAGAGAGAGGGAGAGAGAAGGCTTGCATTTTTAAAAAAGTATGCATGTGTGTATTTGTGAGAAGAAAGGAAACTAGTAGGTTCTTTGTGTGCAGGTGGGGGACAAATACCTTGTAGTATTTTCAAGCAGTGCTATTTCCCCACACTGACACCACAGTCAACCCAACTAAGGCCATGATTCCTTTACATGCAGGCAACCGAGGGGCAAATTTAGCACTAAACCATCAACTGTCCAGTGCTGTTATGAATAATGGAGATTTTGGTTGAGACAAGCAAACAACTTTACAGACTGGAGAAAAACATGGGTGGGCAATTGCCTTTACACTTCTTTTTAACACGTCCCAGGGTTGGCCCTGCCTACTCTTAACCTAACCTATGGTTACCGCCCTGCACTGCCCCAACAGGCAGCCACCACTTTACATCAGTTAAAAACAGGGTAGAGGGTTACCCAGGTTTGAAAAAGCTGTGTTGGAGGGATACCCATGGCTCCACATTAGCCTGAATAGCTGGGTTTACTGCTCCTACCCAGAAATTGGTGGTTGTGAGAACAGGCCTTGAATCTCATGATGCACTTGTGGAAAAACTGCACTGGGTCTTATGATGCTGGATAAAATTAGCAGAGCCAGACATTCACCTGTTTGGCATGTGGGCTATCACTGGAGGCATAACTGGAAAACTGAGTAACCCCAAAAGATGAGGAAATGGCCTACAGGACATTATTGTCATGCATATGCCAATGCAATGAACTGCCACCCCACAAGACATTGGAAGATGTACCTTTCTGTCTGCCTCTAGATGATAGTGTGAATGCTACACCAAATCTCTCATCACTGTGAATGTTTTTTCCACATGCAGGGACAGTTGAATGCAATGTCTTGTTGCCCAGAGTTTACAGTTGTGGTATAGTGTTGCCCAGTCTCTACACCTCTGGTATATATTAAGTCTGTATATAAGGAAGCCGATTTGAATTAGTTGTGTTGATACTACCTTTACATGCTTTTAATGAGGAATGATTTGCTATTCAAATATTCTGTATATAATAGCAGCCTAACTTTCCCATGCTGATTATTGTGTGCATTTGTAAACCATCTTGTTTTTCTAAACAGAAATCTGAAACAGGTTTGAATATTAAGGACTGAAAATGAAAATGGAGGTGGGGCGTGGGACATGCAGCCCACTCCTTAGAAGTGACAGAGACTTGCTGCACAGGAAGCCTCTTTCTTTCACTATTAGAAATAAGCCTATGGGCCAAAATGGACAGGGGTTCTGGGAATATAATAGCCTGATCGGATGCCTTTCAGAGCTGGGCTGCTTGGTGACTGGGTCTCTGAATCTTCAAGTAGATGTCAGGAATGACTTTAAATGCAGCTGAGGTCACATACAATCGTTGCATTGAAAACCTGTTTCGTTTGTTTTAGGGACATTATAGAGCTACTTAAAGCCATCATATGATCCCCACCGCATGTTCAGGTCATCTGGAGAGGTCCATCTCCAGCTGCCACTGCTGTGTCTGGTGACGACTCGGGGCAGGCTTTCTCTGTAGCTGCTCCTGGGTTGTGGAATGCAGTCCCCACAGAAATTTGTGGTTTAGAAACATTGCTGGCCTTTAAGGGAGCCCTTAAAACTTTTTTGGGGTGGGTGGTCTGGCGTTCCAGAGTTTTTCAACTGCTGTTTTAAACAGTGCTTGAATTGTTTAGATTTTATGTGGCTTTAAGTCTGATTTCTAAATGATTGGTTTTGGTTTTGTAAACCACCCAGAGCTGTTGAATGGGGAGGTATAGAAATGTAATAATAAATTTTTAAAAATTAATGGTAAAAAAGAAATGTCTGCTCACATTGTATTTTATTTTATTTTTAGATGGAAGTGAACTGAAGTCAAGAGGCTTATAGACAAACTGCCTTCTGCCATCCTGAGCTGAGATCCATCATGGCAGCGGGTGTAGCAGCATGGCTGCCCTTTGCCAGAGCAGCTGCCATAGGATGGATGCCAGTAGCCAACTGTCCTATGCCACTGGCCCCAACGGATAAAAATAAGCGGCAGGATGAGCTGATTATTCTTAATGTGAGTGGCAGGCGTTTCCAGACATGGAGGACTACACTGGAGAGGTACCCAGACACTCTGCTTGGCAGCACAGAGAAAGAGTTCTTCTTCAATGAAGACACAAAGGAATACTTCTTTGACCGGGACCCTGAAGTTTTTAGGTGTATCTTAAATTTTTACAGAACTGGCAAACTGCACTACCCAAGGTATGAGTGCATCTCAGCCTATGATGAGGAGCTTGCCTTTTATGGGATCCTACCCGATATCATCGGGGACTGCTGCTACGAAGAGTATAAAGACAGGAAACGGGAAAATGCGGAGCGGTTGATGGACGACAATGATTCTGAAAACAATCAAGAGTCCATGCCAGACCTGAGCTTCCGGGAGACCATGTGGCGAGCTTTTGAGAACCCCCATACCAGCACCTTAGCCTTAGTCTTTTACTATGTCACTGGCTTCTTTATTGCGGTCTCTGTGATCACCAATGTAGTAGAGACTGTCCCTTGTGGCACAGTTCCTGGTAGCAAGGAACTGCCTTGCGGAGAAAGGTATGAAATGGCATTTTTCTGCTTGGACACAGCTTGTGTGATGATTTTTACAGTTGAGTATCTTATGCGACTTTTTGCGGCTCCCAGTCGCTACAGGTTCATCAGGAGTGTGATGAGTATCATCGATGTGGTGGCCATCATGCCCTACTACATTGGCTTGGTGATGACAGACAATGAAGATGTCAGTGGAGCCTTTGTGACTCTGAGGGTTTTCAGGGTATTCCGAATTTTCAAGTTCTCCCGGCATTCCCAAGGCTTGCGCATCTTGGGGTACACACTGAAGAGCTGTGCCTCTGAGCTTGGTTTTCTTCTGTTTTCTCTCACTATGGCAATCATCATCTTTGCTACTGTGATGTTTTATGCAGAGAAAGGATCTTCAGCCAGCAAATTTACCAGCATCCCGGCTTCTTTTTGGTACACTATTGTCACCATGACAACCCTTGGGTAAGTGCTGCACTTCTCTTTCTGGAGCAAAGGTCAATTGTTGTGATTGATGGGATTTGGTAACATTCTGAGGTCAAATGTCTGCTTTTCTGGAAGACTGGCCAAAAATTTTAGCAGCTGTTATAGATTTTTTTCCTCTTTTATTGCCACCTTAACTTACAACAAATCAAAGTATGCTTTAGACAGTTTCATATCTCCCAGAAGAGAATTTCATTGTGAGAGACTTTGCAGCAGTGATAGCTGGCCAACAGTGTTGTGGAAAACTGGATCCTGTGTTTTACTCTGGCATTACTATAAGTTTTATAGAAGGATCAGGGACTGTATTACTTGTGAAAGCCTTTATTTTGTATTGGTGTGCACTTTTAATCCATATTGTTATCAGAATACATTCCACATTTCCTTTGACAGAAGATAAAATGGTAGCATATCCAAATAGGAATCAAAATGAGAAATAGGGCCACATTGAGACAGCAAAATGGGGAGGGAAGCAATTTTAAAGTATAAAGAACCAAATGTATTAAACTTTCTTTAAACAGCTCACCTATTAATGTTTTGAGCATCTGCTCTTCCTTAAAGATATCTACTTAAACATGGTAATATTTATCTTTGTATTGCTAGCAATACTTCTCTTTTAAAAAAAGTTTCTTTCAGCCTATCTTTTAATTGTCAACTCAAGCCAGAGGCGTAACGATAGGGGGGGCAGGGGGGGCACGTGCCCCCGGCGCCATCTTTGCAGGTCACGTGGGGGGCGCCGCCATAACCGCTGCCGATCCCAAATTTTTTATTTAAATTTATTATTATTTTTTATTTGAATTCCCCCGAAAAATTCTGGGCGGGTGGCAGCGTCTCTCTGGCTCCAGGGTGCCTGGGTGGTGGTGGACCTGGCTGGCATGCACCTGCAACCCTGCACCGCAGCAGCAGCGCACTCAAGAGATCTCTAGGTGGTGGGCGGCGGATAAGCGCTCCCATTGGCTGGCGGTGAGCATGCTCCTGCCAGTTCACTCGAGAGAGTGGCGAGAGAGCGTTGTCTGCTCTACTGTGCTGCTCCTCCTCCTGTGCTGTGCTTCGAGCTGCTGTGCCTGCTTGCATGCCGTGATCCTCATCAGCGTGTTACTAGCTGCCTGCTGCTGCTATAATCTTGAATTTATCTCTCTAAAGTGTGTGCAGAAAAAGGTAACAAGTTAGTTGCTTCACTTGGTTCCCCTTCTTTTATCATCACCACGTGTGCTGAGTCCAAGTTGCAGGTGGGTGCAGTGCAGCGGGCAGGCACAAACCCAACCCACTTTGTTTCCCCCAATGGGAGTGTTGAAAAGACTCTTGTTTTGGATTGCATTTGTGTATGTTTGTTGTTGTTTTTCTTTTTAAAGAAAAGTTTTTATACCCCATGGAGGGGGGCGCGTTGAGGAAACAGTTGGGTGAGCTGGCTTCTGGGTGTGTGTGTGTATCTTGGGGGCGGCGGGGGTGACCTGAACCCTCTCCCCTCCCTTTGCTAATGAAATTGCCGTCCAGTTCCGCCCCCAGCCCCTCTCTGCCTTGTAATGCGCTTGGAGGAGTAAAGGAGGAAGTTTCAATTATATCATTTAGGGACAAGTCTGAACGGAGAATCGGGCAGTGGAGGGGCGGTGGGTGTGCTGAACAATTCAAGGGAGCCCACTCAGCCCCGGCGCAGCAGCCTTCCCTTAGCTGACGAACAGAGCAACCAGGCACACGCGCTGAGTTGGAGAGTTGGTTAAACTAACTCTCCCCATGCGGTTTCCTGGTCATGTGTCATCTCTCCTCCTCCTCCTTCCACCCCCCCCCCCGTGTGTGTGTGTGTGTGTGTGTGTGTGTGTGTGTGTTGAGCTGCTGCCTGATTTTTCACTTTGGTATCTATTCTCTGGATGGAAATAAGAAAGGAGAAGGAGTCCTGGCCTCGCCAGAGTGGTGGGGGTGGGGGCTGGAGCAGAGAGCGGGGTGGAGGGTGAGCTCAACAATTCAAGGGAGCCCAGCCCACTCAGCCCCAGCACGGCAGCCTTCCCTTAACTGAGGAGAGGAGCAGCCGGGCACACGCACTGAGTTGGGGAGTTGCTTAAACTAACTCTCCCCATGCAGTTTCCCAGTAATGTGCCATCTCTCCTCCTCCTCCCTCCACCCCCGTGTATGTGTGTTGAGCTACTGCCTGATTTTTCACTTTGGTATCTCTGGATCCGGACTTGAAGGAATAAGAAAGGAGAACGAGCCCTGGCTTCACAAGAGGGGTGGGGTGGGGGGTGGAGTGAAGAGGGAGAGATTTTTTTCTTCTCCAAGAAGATGACGCTGCTGCTGCAGTTTCCTCGGGAAAGGGAGTCAAGTTTCTTATTTTGAAAATGTTTTGAGAAACTTCCTCATATCGTTCTGTGACAATAGCTGATGGCATTTAGATAATGGGGTGTATAGAGAGAAGCTGTCTCCCCACCATAGTCCAACAAGAGGAGCGTGAAGCCCCTTTGGGGAAGATGCTGGGAAATGTTAACTGGGTGGAGTGAGTGATATATTGGTTGAGTGCAAACCAGTTACATTTCTCCTCATTTATTCTGCACTTAACTTGTAGCCTTCTCTTCTCCCATAGTGTTCAAGTTGAAATGCCTTCCTTATGACCGTTCACTCTTTATCCTTACCCTAAAATATAAGACAGCCCTCAGTGATGAAATGATTAGCTGAAAACTTTGTCACCACAGTCACTGTTGTTAAAGGCTTTCTAAAACTCATCTATTTTGTCAAAAAGAAGACTGTGCGTCAGACTGTAGTACAACATTTAGGATGAAGTTGAAAAACAAAAGCTTCCATTATATGTTCCTGCTTGTAAAAGGATGAGGGGGGAGAACTTATGGAAAGGTTGGGCAAACAAAGGCAACCTAAAAACAGGTGGGGAAATCATGGGTTTTGGAGAAGACTTGGCATTGAAAATGACAAATGATGTAGACTCTGCTGATCCATTGGTTAGAGAGTGTCAACTTTAATATTTTGTTCAGATATATCATTTTTTATTTTGGAATTGTTGGCTCCTTAACAAGTGATCCTCCTCATGACTAAAGAATACAAACACAATGCAGGAATGCCTTTAAGCTAAGCCAGCAAGCTGTGTAGCTTAATCCTATACATGTTTACTCTGAAATAAATCCCATTTAGGTTGGACCAAAAGGTGTCTTGTGTGAGTGAAAAGATAGTTTTGCTTGCACAAGACCACCCACCCCTCTCGTTTCAGCCAATTGCTCTTCCTGCTACAGATCCCTGCCCCCCATCTCATGCTATTTTGAGGGATTCTCTTACTTTCAATAACAGATTTTGAGGGGACTAGGGTGGGTGGGTGTACAGGGCTTCAATCTTTACATAATAAGCCTCGGATCACCACAGCACAGAGTTATAGGTTTGGATAGATAAGGAGCGGGTTCGGCCAGGATGAAGAAGAGCAGGTTACACACATGAAGGGAAGTTGTTGTTGCCCTACTGTATAAATGCATATTCAGCAGGCTAGTGAGTCTAACTAGCTCAGCATGAACTTTAAAACCAGACACAGCAAGGCACAATGGATTTCTTTTCTCTATACATGATTTTCTGCTGGGAAACATTATAGCTTGTAGTCCAAGTGATTATGTATATGTATGTATGTATTTAAACTTCTATACCATTTCTTTCCATTACCAGAATCATTGCACTTCATCTGTGCTTCTTGAGGTCCCAAAGTAACTACACATTATCTTAAGTGCATCCTTGATTCTGATGCCCTTAGCTTTTGTTTACTAAATAGCAGCTATGTGGTATGGAGTCAGAATCTGTCTTGGGTCTGTAGCAGGGAAAAGCCACAGTCCCAAAACAGATATTTACTCCAAAAGCCGCCCACCCCATGCTTTGCAGATGGCAGTTCAAGAAGGAGAGGAGAGCTGGTTTTGTGGTAGCAAGTATGACTTGTCCCCTTAGCTAAGCAGGGTCTGCCCTGGTTGCATATGAATAGGAAAATTCAAGTTTTCTGAAAGATGCGTGTCAGATGTTTGGGCGACGGGGGGTGGGGGGCGAAATTTCAGTGCTTGCCCTGGGCGCCGTTTTCCCTAGTTACGCCTCTGACTCAAGCAGACATCCTAGCATTTTAATATTTTCGTTCTCGACTCGGTTTGTTCACTGCCCAGGAGATAAAATGAGTAGTACTGAGAAAAAGCATAAAAGCACTGGGGTGTCTGTTTAAAATGCCTATTAGAAAATAAATGGAAATAAGTTTTTATTATTGCTAGCGATACAAATATGAATATTGTCATGTTTAATAAAACATTCCTGAGGAAACACATATCCTCAAGACATACATTGGATTTTTGAGAAAGTTTAATAAATGTAGGCTGACACAATGCACAGTCCTAGTGGGGATGGGAGCATATTATGGTGCCACTGCTGTGGACTTGGAATCTATGGGCTACCAGCACTACCATAGTTTCTCCCATTTGCTCCAATGGGATATAACAACCAGTGTCCTCACCCATGGCACCACTGAGAACGGGTAAGGTTAAAGAGACAATGAGGCGCTTCACACAATTGGTGTGAAGCGCTGGAGGGGGTTCTGGGGGGAGAGCGGGCTTATCCTGCTCTCCCCACAGATGATCAAGAGGCAGCCCTGGGCAGCCGGATCGGCCACCCACACAACTGCCGGTTGCATCACGAAGCTGGCGGGGGCTGCAGGGATCAGGGACTTTGTGGCCCCTGGAAGTTCCCGAAGTTCCCGGAGAGTTCCAGAAGTTTCCAGAAGTTCCTGGCAAGGCCCCTGGAAGTTTCTGGAGAGACCTCCAAGCCCAGAAAGCTGTTTGCAGCCTCCTGGTTGGGTGTCTACTTGTGTGTTGCCACGCGCCGCAGCAACTCTTGAGCAAAAAGATGAGGTTAACAGAGTGCTTGCTCCGTTAACCTCAACTAAGGGGAGGGGTAATTAGGTGGGCTAGCTGCCTTGGGAGCACTGGGCTCGCCTGGTGGTTCCCATGATCCCTGGAAATCAGGCTAAGCTCCTTTAGCCTGCTTTTCAGTGATCGTGAGAATAGCTTCTATGATTGGCTTGTTAATAAGAAATTACCCTGTTTACACTGTTGACTTATAGGTCAATAAGAGAGGAATTTATTGTGGCCATTGTAACACGATGGCCAAAATCTAACAAGAGTTAAGCATGCTTAAACGCCCTGAAATAAATGTGTTTAGATCATATGAATGTATCCTAATGGATACAGACAGTGGTTAACATCCTGACTAAAGAAACATGTGCTCTTCTACCATTAATGTCCACACAATGCTAGTCTCTGCTGCACTGGTCTCCATGCTTTCCAAAGTGTGGGCACTCTTGCACAAGAGCACAAATACTTACTGGTGCTCGCCTGTACTCCATAACTTCTCTTTTAGAGTAGAAACATATTTATGGGCAAGCTCCAAAAAATGTTTGTGCTCTTGCCCTTTGGAGAGTGTGGAGACCAATGCCATGGCTTCATGAGCACTGATGTTAGCAGCACCCATGCTTTTTTAGTCAGGATGTCAGCTAGGAAACTTTTACTCTATAGGAGATGTGTGGGTTTTTTTAAACTTCATGTTGATTCTGGCATGGCAGCTTCTTCCAATTAAAGTTCAAATGGGTGATTCTGTTGCTAAGAGCTGAAGGTTCTATTAAGAGAAATGTATTCTCTCTCTCATGAAGGATGATAGTAAATAAAGTCAGTGTTAGTTGCTCCAGCTATTTAAAGCAGTCCAACCTACCACCATTTCCACATGTAATTAGATACAAGCTGGCATTAGAATGTTATTGACAAGACTAGAAAATGTGAACATTTTTCATTCAAGTATATTTCTACCTTGGAATTCCCGTAGCTCTTCATTTTTACCATACATTTTTAGCGTACAATTATAACTTCCTTGATCACTAGAATTTGTTCAGCGCTGCTTTTGTTTTTATAGGCTTTCACACTGAGCATGAACGTGCAATCTATCACAGGTTGAAACTATTAAAACATAATTCATCTCTCAAAAAGGCATACAGCTGTGCCTTTGGGATTTTCTATCATCTAGGAAATGTACAAATGGGAAACCTTAATGAGCATTATGCAATCTACTCAAGATCTCATTTTAGTGAATGGTCATATCCTTACCAATGTCAGGCTTTTCTGTCAAATCTGGAACATTGCCAGAGGAATGAATGAATTGGAATGTCTACTTCTTAACTATACTGGTGTATACTTGTGCATGCTTTTCTGACAACAGGTCAAACATTGTTAGATGTTTTAGCAAGTCATGGTCATCTGGAATGGACAGAAATGTGGACCTTTAAAAAGCTCATTTCTTCTCGCACATACATTCAAGTGATGGTTACAAAAGAAAAAGGTGTTTTTGAAAGAATTGTACTTATTAATATTAATAAGTACAGTATTTATTATTGTATTATGTTATGTTGATGATGTTGACAATGATTGCAAAGGTTATAATGTTATACTAGTGTTTCATTGGTGGGTCATGTTTTTTTAAAAGTCATTTCCAGAATGCTCTCACTAATGTTTAAGATGGGGGAAAGAATGCATATCACCTGTGGAGTTAACGCTTTTAAAAATGGTCCATGATGTTTCACTTTCTATTACTCCACATTTCTAAATGCAAATCAATATAAGAGTGTGTAGGTGCTCCTAAAAATGTTGCTATAATGTCAGGATATGGAATGGTTTAATAAAGCAAGACTTGAGAATGTTGGCAAACAGCTAGCATTTGAAAAGAGAGGCACTTTGCTACTATTTTCCCCTTTGTCAATGACAAGATACTCTGAAATGAAACATACCTCCTTGTCAAAACATATACGGAAGAATTCAATGGTTTTTTTAGTTATCTGTTTGGCGGAATGAAATGGTCTCTTGCAGAAAGCACCTTTCCTTTCTGCATATAATGATAGTCCAGACTGTTTCTGAGTACTCTAAAGTGTTCTCAGTCTAGGATAATCATATAAATTATAGTTGGAGTGCTCTAAATTGGTTGATGAGGCTAAAAAATGTAGACACTAAAATGGGATGTTTAACATTTTTTAAAAAGATCTATTTAAGCTTTCCACAAAGTACTGTCCTCCCAAAGAGATTAATGTGCACATATCTGTTATTATTGTTTGTCTGTGATGATTTTAAGTGGAAGAACCAACTATAGCAATCAGCATGTGTAATCTAGATTTCTGACATCTTTTTAAGACATCTTTGATACTGACTAATAAGGTCAAAACATCAGATAATGACAATTGTTCACTCTATGTATAGCTTTCTTTAATCTGACATGCTTACATATCATCTGTTGCTGTGGCTGCTCTGACAACTTGTTGCTTTCCAGATCTTGTGGAAATCCCATGCTGTCATGTGGCGAATCACAGATGTAAGCTTTGCAAAGGGCAGCCCTAAGCCAAGATGGACACCAGAACGGTTGCCAAGGTGTTTCTGTACGATTTGAAACTGTTGTGGAGTTCAGTTTGGTCCAAAGAGTGGTTGCCAATATTAGTTTCTGAACCAATATCAATAAGCAGGATTTTTGAAAACTAAAACCCAAACCTTGATTATTATTTTTTTTAAGGCTTTTGTTAGAGTCAACTCCTATCAGGTTGTGGGCAAGGGAGCATATGGGAAAGATGTAGGGGCTTAGCCACAGGGAGGATGTGGGGACCTAGCTTTCTCAAGGATCTTCCAGGAAGTTTTTCACACCCATCTTTTAGTTTGCATCACCTCCGGAATGGAGGTGTGCGTTCACATACTGGCCAAATTTACCCTGAAGTCCCTGAGAGCTATCAGGGAGCACTTCACACACAATTTGGGTTTTTCATCATTAAAGATTATAGCCCAATTTATATCCAGGGTTTTAAAAATCCACTTTTGGCATTGTGTTTATTATTGTGTGTGTTTTTAAAAAAACTTTGAACTCGCATAAAACCCACGCTAAAGCCTACTGTTTAGGAAAGCTCCTGGCCCCATCCCTGAAAGAAAATGTTCTTTCTTTTTTAAGCAAGTCTATTTTATTTGTGGCAAACCAAGAGAAAATGTGTACTCAGTAGTCTACCCAACTCTTCACTAAGAAGTACTGCAGATTCATAACTTTAAACATGCTAGACTACCTGTCAGACTGTTTTGCAATGAGATTCCACTTCCTTAGCCCCCCACTACAAAATTTCTGGTTATAGGCCTGCAAAGGGGGTGGAAGCAACTGAGCAAGACTAACCTGGAAGCCTTTATAGATGTCAAATGACAGGCTGGTTGATGTGGGGTTCCTGGAAGTTTTTGAATAAAAAATGTTCTGGAATTTTTAAAATCTGATTTGTCCTCATATACATAGAAATTTGCATAAGATTTTTTCATTAGAATATGTTACTATGAGAAATATATTGATGCCCTAAATAGATACGGGTCTGATTTGCTGTGCTATTTGCCTTGATGTGGGTCAGAAAGTTCTCAGCAGAAAAATTTGGTAGCAGGAGATATTCTGGTCCGCATTACTGCTGCAGGCAATTAGTACTATAGTTAATAGGTTTCCTAGCTGGGTGGTTGGTTAATTTCTCAATAGTTCCCTCTTTTGGTCAGTGCTGGGAGTAGTATGCAACACATCCCTGATGTCCCTCAAATCCCAGATTCAGCACTTACTGTGGGTTTGAGTTCTAACATCAGAACAGTAAAATGTGACATTTTGATGAACCACCTAGGACATCATCTGGGTGGGTTAAAGCTCAGATATAGGTTGAGAATTCTATAGGTTTTGATAAAGTCTCAAAGCCATCATTGGTGCTGCTGCTTAACAAGTTTCTTAGAATAAATATACTAAGAACTGTAAAGTACTTTGGACATTCTGAATTGCCGTAAGACAGTGGGAGCACCAAAGAAGGTTGAGGGAAGGCACAGAAGGGGCAAAGTGCATCTATGGGTGGGCAAGCTTTGTCCCACATATTAATTTTTTGAAATAGAAAGGGGGGCAGATGGGGGGCAAACACTTATCTGAGGGGGCTCTTGTCCTCCTTGCCCCTGTCTGGAGCTATCCTTGCATGTAGGAAAAAGAAGTAGATAAAGGAAGATCAGCCTTACCTAAAGAATGTCTCAGATTGTTTCAACCCTACTCAACTAACATATGCATTACACAACACTTATTTATAGCAAAAGATCAAAAACATCAAATGTGGGAGCTGTACTCAAAACACACGAAAATCCATTTGTCACACAAGTTCGAAACATCTTAGCCGTATCTTCTAAATCTCTGTTAAGCTATAATCTGAGTCTGGGACACTGTTTCCTTAGTTTATTTTTAAACACAGGCAGTTTCAAACTAGAATAGAAGAGTGTTTTCATTTGAGGGAAGCTTTAAGCTACCATTTCAGGGGAAAGCATTTGGTGTCCCAGTTTAAGCGTAAGGTCAATTAGATGTATCATCCTCTTCACCGTTTATAAAATACCTCAAAAATCTAGGTGCTGTAAACTTAACCACGTACTCCATTGCTAAAGTAATGTGCATATCAACAGTGGTGCCTTTTTGATATAATGAAGGAAATGTGAGAATTCATTTTTAATAGATACTTGAAGCAAATAACTACAACTCAGATTTAAAGTTTAATACAAAGCACTAACATTGCCTCTGGAGTTCCCCTCTACAAAACTAGCTATTGTTGTACTAGGGGTGTGGAGAACTGATTTGACCGGTTCAAGCTTGAACCAGACCAGCCCCGCAAAAGAGAGGGCCGGTCCAAGTTCGAACCAAACTGGGCTCAGTTCTGATTGAATCAGTTTGGCCCAGTTCAATTGCCTTGCTTGTAAAGGGGAATCCGGTAAGGATTCCCCTTTTCAAGCAGAGCGGGGTTGCCTATGTAAAAAAGGGGTTTGGGGAGCCTGCGAGAGGGCACCTTACTGGCTGTTGCAGCAGCAGCACTGGTGGTGGCATCTTGGCAGATGATGGACCTTTCCCCCATCCCCATATTTAATTGCAGACTAGGCTGAATGTAGCCTGATGAAGCTACATTCAGCCTAGACATGATTTTGACACCTAGACATGATTTTGAAACTACAGCACAGAAAGAAATGCTGAAAGTTCTGATGTCAGTATTGTGGCATGATAGAAAGGATCTTGGCGATGTAGAAGCAAGGTTTATTATAATGTGCTGTACATATTTGTGGACTGCAAAAAAAAAAAAAAATTGTGTCATGGAAACTAAGGTTTTGTGCAATTGGGCCTATGGGGTTTAATAAAGAAGTAGGAAAAAAGAGTAAAAGAGAGCAAAGAAGAGAGAAAACTGTTTCCTTTCAGACTTTATAACCTTATATAAAAAGTGTATTAGAGCCTTCCTTTACTCTCTACCATTCTTTGCAATCCATCTCCAGGGTTGCCAAATTTCAGGGGTATACTCGTGCCATCTCCATTTCCGCCGCCCCCTCCTCTCTGTCTTTCCTCCATCCCTCTCTTCATTCATTCATTTCCCCTCTCTCCCTATCTGTTTTTCTTTTTATGTTCATTTCTATTCATTCTCATTTCCCTTCCATCTTCCTTCCTTCCTTTCTCTTAGAGAATTCTGGAGTAAGGAGCCTCGACTTTCAGGGGCCCAGGGACATTTGAAAACCCCACACACACACCCCCACACACAAACTATGTTCCTGGTCACAGCACTAGAACCCTGTAAAGGAATCGGCTCAGAGGAGTCAAGAGACTGCTGAGAGAAGATGATAGGAGTAGAGGGAGAAGAAAGGCAGAACTGGAAGCTGTAGCTGCTATACAGTTGCAAGTCCCATGCGAAAAGGAAGGAGACTTTTGCTAACCTTTGAGGGCTCAACTATGAGTTTAAGGAGTTATTGCCAGTGGCAGAGCTATAATTGGGCAGATGGATTCAAAGAACTCGGAGTGAGGAAGAGGACAAATAAAATACTCAGCCCACGATGAAACTGTCTGGGAAATGAGCTGCAGAGGGTGCTGACCACACCCCCTGCGTGGTACCAAGGGACCACCAGGGAGAGGGGCCACTCTCCCCTAGCTTCACACCTGGTTATTGTATTGTATTAATATTTATAAGCTGCCTACATCTTGCTTTAGAAAGGCAGGACAGACATCCCAGAAATAAACGAATGGATTGATAAGAAATCGGAAGGATTACTGAGATAATGTATAAGTAGCACTTTGAATAGTTAGCCCAGAATAGGAACAACATTCGTGGCTACATTATTCATCTGAATAATAATTGCATGTATCTGAATACAAAGAAGAGGTGACTTAACATGGTTTTTGGTTTCCTTATTATTTACTATGTGATGGCTATTTATAAAAGGTTTCTTTCCAACTTTGAGCTTCAGTTTTCCTACAGCAGAGGCTGAGTGCTACTTTCCAAGTCATTCAGAGGTCTCTTTCCAGCCAGGCATACTTAAACAATGCACTTTGGGGGCCATTTTGGCAGGAGCATATTCCTAATTAGTGTATATTTGCAATTCCCTACCTGTTGTATGTTGCCAAAACCATCCAACCCTGCTCTCTAGTGTACCACACAATAGGCCTGTACCTTGCCCATTTACTGGCATCACAATTTGCATCTGAATAGTTCTCTGAGCTTTTATAAACATTTCTAAATTATTGGCTCAGTTGCACTTTACAGCCCAATTAGCATTTTTGAAATTGGGTTGGACTAGCCAAATTTATGTGTGCTTTAAAATAAGAATTAGAAGAGAATGTGCATTTATTTTATGCATCAAATAATTTTATTTGGGTAATTGAGTGACTGGACTTGTTCTTGTTAGTAAAACAGATTGATTTATAAATACTTGGGAATATGTAGGTTAACTTCCCTCACATTTGGTTCATTGAGGCAGATAGAAAGGTTTGCTAAAATGTATGCATGTCAAAATAATAATTAGATATTTGTAAGTGCTTTACTTGCTGTTTTTTTTCTTACAGACCAATCACAATATATTTAATCGGCATGCTAGGTTTTGCAAGCACTTTTCATTTAGGGTTGGACCAAAGAAAATGCCAGATGGAGGTGAGATTCATGAGGCACTTGATAAAGGGCATTTATAAGCCGCCTTTGGACATAATGCCAAACCAGAGGTAACCGTGCCAGAAGTTTGGTTATGTGGCCGTCCGAATGTGTGAAAGGAACCCTTTCATTAATAACACCCCTGAGCAAATGTGGCTGCCCAGCAAGGCATCCTTTCTAAGGTGTTGTGTGAGGAGCATGATCAGTCAGCAGGGCATTGATTTCCCTGGATGCCTGGACAGTGCCTGTATTATTAAGGTTCTTGTGGATGGTGCTGCTCCCTCCAACTGTATAGAGAGGTCCACTAAACACTGCACATATATGTATGCGTATCCAGATGACTAGCCTTGCCCCCCACCCCCCAGGTGCCCCAGACTGGTGCGAAACCATGCATGCCGGCAAAGGAAAGTCTACCATCAATGAGAGAACCTGAAGTTTGAGTTAAAAGATAACCCCTAGAATTTATAAGTGGTTCTGTTCTGTTGTCTTTACCAATTTGTAGGAGAAGACAGGCCCAGCCCTTTCCCCTTGGGTGCAAGCATGCAGTCACAGACATACCTCATAACCATCCTGGGTTAAACCTGGATGATGTTTGGACAGGGATGGGCTCAAAAGCTCAGTGTGATAACAGAACATCCAATATGTGTACGTCTATTCTCCCAAGGATTGCTCTCCACTTCCATGAGAATGACAGGCTATAGAGACATGCATGCGGGCCAGAGGGCTGTTGTTGCCCAGCCTGATTGCTAGATCCCTGCAAGCCCTGGAGAAGGGTACGCCAGCAACACCTTTCCCAGTCCCAGTGACTGCCACAAAGCAGGAGTCCAAGCATTCCCTCTGACATTCTGGTCTCTCCGCAACACATACTATTGGGTTGTGGGTTTTTTTTTTTTTTTTTGCTCTGCATGGCCACCTGGCTTGCCAAGGATTGCTGTAATCCATGGATGCCCTGACCCAGGATGCCTCGCAGTGTCCAATCTACATATGCCACAATGCTTGTCCCAGCCCAGGATGTTTGGATGTGGACTATGATCTATCCCCAGTGTTTCCCTTTTCTGCCCACCCAATACCAAGTGGAGATGGGAAGGTCTGGAGTATGAATTTTGTTATTAACCAGAGATACAAGGGAGGGCAACATCAGTGGGCCCCCTATAATTGGATGGCCTATCTCAAGAGAATGCAGTCCAGTGGAGACCCAAAACTCATAAAGCCTCTGGTCCTTTCCAATGGACTGGCCCTCTTGTGAGAGGGCTAATCACCAGCCGATACAAAGGCAGGAGTGTGCTCGGGCTTCCTAGACTGCTTGGCTCAGGTCTGAGTCCAAGAGTATCCTTTGTCACAGTGGACCGAACTCCCCTCCCCTCCTTGCAGCCTGGAAATTCCTTGTGCCAGGGAGCCTACAATAACTGGCAAGAGCTCAGAAGTTGCCCAGGGCTAGGGCTCTATCCTCTAGCAGAGGTTTGTTTCCTTCACAAGGCCTCTGCTGGATGTTCCTGTCCCTGACTCCAACCTAAGTAATAGAGCTCCTGCTCCTCCAAACCCTCCTCGAGGTCTGGCTTTTCATCACTGGCCAGTTGGTTCTTGTACAGCTGCTGGCACTCAGAACAGCTCTGCAAAATCTCAGCTGGAGTTGAAATCTGATCAAAATCTCACAATAACTCACTAAGCCCTCTCAAGATGCTCCCCAAGTCTTGTGAGGTCTCTGACATCCTGGTCTTCCTGCAGGGGCAAGCTCTGGAGGGCATGGGCTGATGTCTCACTGGTGCCATGGCATATTGGGGTAAGCTGGGCTGTTGGGGATTCCCAAACCTGGGTGTCGGCACGATCCTCCCAGCCCTCCTCCCCCAGGTTGAGGATTCTCCCACACCCAGGATCCTTTGCCCACCCTCATATACATGTTCCCTCCTAAGAAGTCATCATGGCCCCTTCCAGGAGTAATGAAACTAGTGCCCCTCTGCACCCCCCCCCCCATACCAGTAGTTGTGCTTGTGCAAGACTGAATGGCCGCGGGGCCCTTTCCCTGCTCTGGGTGGCCAATTGATGTTGAAAAGGTGCAATTTCACTAGGCATACAACCCATTGATCAAGGCCAATGGTTGCCATTCTACCAATGTCCTGATGGCTTGCCCACAGTCTGGCAATGTGAGTGCTATGGAGCTTGCTGGGATGTAGCCTGGGCAGACCAGGAAGAAGGAGGGGCCCCTCTGCCTACAAGCCAGAATGTGGCTCAACGATTGTCTGCAGGATTATTCCCGGGCTCACAGATTAACCACTGATTCGTCTGTCCGAGGATTCATTCTATATCCAAAGGTGGCCATAGAGTGCTACCTCAGTGAACAGGAATAATAATTGTAAGTGTGACTTAAACGCTGAATTGACACCAGACAGGGGTAGTGCACTTTGTGTCACTGAGCTGTAATTAGTCGCCTCTGTAGAAGAACTTGCCAGAACATGAGAGAGAAGAGATTGTAAAGCTGCCTATTCGTATTTGCAGGTCCACAAGGCTGGATTTAGAGGAGGCAACCCAGGAAGCCATCTGAAGTGCTGAGCATTTCAGGTGCTGAGCATTTCAGTTATGCATGAAATTAAAAAGGTTTCTGTACAATTACAGAAACAAATTTGGTTTTAGTTGCTTGTACATGGTGTGTGTAAATGGAGGTTTTCAGATCCATATGTGCAAATTTATCATCTTACATTAAAGGAATAAATCAAAGGCAAATGTAATAAAAACGGAGATATCAAAGCATTAAATGTGAAGTCACTCCTTGGCTGGAGCACCATTTGACTAAGGCTAGACCTACTACTGGTGTGCGTGTGTATTTTAAAGGGACATCAAAACCACAATTGATTTTAAAGCAAAATTTTGAGATACAACTAATCTACTTCAAAATGTTAAATAATCCTGTGCTACTTACAAAGATCTCTACCATCTTCGTCTTTGCAGTCATCATGTGAAGAGGGCCACTCTTATTCCCATTTTACAAGTAAGAAATGTTTCTGCTTATGATACAGCTAATGTTGTCAGACAGAATTCTAACACTTTGCCAGGTTTGGGGGCAGCACACAGAAAGAGCATGGTCTGGAGACAAAAGGGGCAGAGCTCAGCAGAGGTGTATCTAGGCAAAATAACGCCTAAGGCAAGCACTGAAATTGCACCCCTGTCCAAACATCTGACACTCATCTTTCAGATAACTTTACCATAATGTCAGCTGAAAAATACAAGTCAAGCTCATTAATCTTTTAATATTTCAAAAAGTATTTAGTTGTGGATCTAGCCAGACCAAAAAAATGCTGGAAAACTACACATTTCAGTGTGCTGGGGCTCATGAAATACTGAAATACTAAGTGGAGTTATACTTGGAAAACTAAACAGAAGTGCCTGTCTAATTCTCTACTATACATTGTAGCATCACTATTACATAAGTTTTAAAAATAAATGGAGAATTTGACGTTTCCCAGATACTCTGAAAATAATTAAAGGATATGCAGAGTAAACTGTGTCACTGCTTGGAATATATTCTAGTATTTCAGAAAGACAGTTAAAATGAGAGAAAGAGAGCAAGAAACACCCAGTGGCCTTAATACTAAGGATTTCACACTGACTCAAAGACAAACTCACCATTAATAGCCATATTATTAAGACAGCACATTTAACTCACTTATCACATGAATAAAATCCTAGCTCATAAGCTTCAGCTCAGTATTCTCTGTACATAGTGCCAGTGTGAATATGTGTACAGGGACTAGATAGATAGATAGATACACACACCTGTAGCCTCTTCGGGGGCCTTCCTAAAGGCTGTGGGGCGGGGTCTGCAAAGGTTCCCCCTCCCCCACTGGCCTTTAGGGCCTAGCAGGGACTATTTGAGCATGTGCAGTGGCCATTTTTAAATTATTATTTTTTTAAAGGCTACTGAAAACAAAATGGCCACCGTGCATGCTCAAATGGCCTCTACAAGGCCTGGCATGGCCTAGGGCCTCACAGAGGCCATTTGAGCATGCGTGGTGGCCATTTTGTTTTTAGCAGCCTTTAAAAAAAAAATTTAAATGGCGCCCCCCTTCAAGTGGCGCCGGGCACATGCCCTGCCTGCCCAACCCTAGATACACCCCTGGAGCTCCGCAGTAGATGCAGATAGAAAGGTGTGCAGCTATTGTCTAATGCTTGCAAGGCTCTGGTAAAATTCCTCTATAAAGGAGAGACTATTTTAAGTTTAAACTCATCAATTCCTTTATTGGAGATCTCATGTTTTCAGGAGAGAGCTCTGCTTGCTTGCATTTATCACACACTCCCGTGTGTGCAACCCAATTTTAATCAATAACAAAACTAATAAACTCTTAAAAGGATTATTCCCAAGACCCCTATCACCAAGCATATTGTTCATATGTACTACTACTGCTACTACTACAGATATTTATATACTGTTGCTCTTCAACCAAAGTTCTCAAAGCAGTTTACATAGAAAAATAAATAATACATAAGTAAGATGGTCCCCTGTCCCCAAAGGCCTCACAATCTTGAAAGAAACATAAGGTAGACACCAGCAACAGCCAGTGGAGGGATCCTGTGCTGGGGCTGGATAGGGCCAGTTGCTTTCCCCCTGCTACATATAAGAGAAACACCACTTTTAAAAGGTGTCTCTTTGCTCTGTTAGCAGGGGTAAATACCAGGTCAACACAGATCAGCCCAACAACCTAGACTTGAACTGCTTCACCAAGCAAGACCTAAAGGTGTATAACTCAAGTAGCTGAGCCCAGGCATATGTATATACGACTCATTCATCTATCTAGCATATTATTAAGCAATTAAGCATTTAGCAGATATTTGAAACAACACCTACTCATTTCACTGAGAGAAAACACTGAGAGTCTCTAGTGTGAAGGGCAACCGATGACAGAGAACTGAAAACCCACATAAGGTTGATCATTCAAGGAAATGGGCCAAGTTGCAGGCTACGTATCTATTGAATGCATGGCAGTAAACTCAAAATCTGTGCAGAATAGATCAGGTCACTCAAAGGAAAAAAAAAACCTGAGCCAAATTAGCTACACATCAAGTCACAATGAAGCTCTTCTCACGTTCAATGAGAAGAGCTTCTGGCGGGTTTGTGGGGAAAGCAGCCTCCAAGCCCTAGGCGGCTGGATCGGCGGCCACCCACATGACTGCTGTTTCCATCACAGAGCCAGTGGAGGCTGCAGGGATTGGGGGCCACCTGGCCCCCAGAAGTTCCAGGATGGCCTGTGCAAGCACGCAGGGCATTCTGGAGAGACCCCCGAGGCCGGGAGGCTGGCTTCAGCCTCCCAGCCAGGGGTTTACTCGTGTGTTGCCAAGTGCCGTGGCGGCACATGAGCTAAAAATGAGGTTAATGGAGCACTCGCTCTGTTAACTTGATTTAAGGGGAGGGGGAATTAGGCATGCTAGCCGCCTTGGAACCACCGGGCTCGCCTGTGACCCCGGTGGTTCCGACGATCAGTAGAAAGCAGGCTAGGTTCCCTTAGCCTGCTTTCTACTGATCATGAGAAGAGCTTCAATATGTATTATGTGGTCAAGGAACTGAAGGGAAATGTACCTGTTGCATACTCCCCCATATGTTCTTTCAGTGGCAGCACCAGAAGAAAACATTGAGGTAGACATAGAAGTGGCAAAGTGCATTTATGGGTGGGTGAGCTGTGTGTGCCCCACATATTAGATTTATCAAACAGAATGGTGGTGGTGGGGAACTATTTGCCCCCCTTGTGCTCCCTCTGGAGCCACCCTTGCACTCTCTGAGACCCTTTCATAGATACATGGAGTCACCTATAAAGCCCTAAACAGCTTGGGTCCTGGGTATTTAAGAGAATGCTTTCTTTGCTATGAACCACACTGCCCATTGAGATCATCTGGAGAGGTTCGTCTGCAGTTGCCACCGGCTCGTCTGGTGGCTACTCAGGGACGGGTCTTCTCCATTGCTGCCCCAAGGCGTTGGAACACACTTCCTGCTGAAATAAGAGCCTCCCCATCTCTTAAAACTTTTAAAAAGGCAGTCAAGATGCATTTGTTCACCCAGGCTTTTAATTAGACTTTGGACTCGGTCTCACGATCAGTGAGACCCGGTTTCTTCCACTGAGCGGGGAGAGCGAGCTAAGCCCACTCTCCCTGCACACGAGCACGGAGGGAACCCTGGGCAGCTGGATCGGCCGCCCACATGATTGCTGGCTCTGTGACGGAGCCGGCGGGGACTGGGGAGCTTGGGGGCCGTGCAGCTCCCGGAAGCCCCAGTATGCCCTGCGCGAGTGCGCAGGGCATACTGGGGAGACCCCCAGAGCCAGGAGGCTGCTTTTTGCCCACCCTCTGGGGGTCTACTTGCAAGTAGCCACAGCGCGGAGCTGTGCCACAGCTACTCACGATCAGAGAGCCCGGTTTTGCGGAGCACTCGCTCCGCAACCCCAGGCAAAGGGCAGGGGTACTTGAGCGGGTTAACCACTCAAGAACCACCGGGCTCGCAGCTGAGCCCGGTGGTCCTTACGATCGGCAAACTATTGATCGTCAGAATAGCCCCATTGTTTAAACTGTTTTTAATTGTGTTTTAATAGTTTTAACATTTTACATTTTAATGTGTTGATCTTTTTATTGGTTTTTATTGTTTTGTAAACCACCCAGAGAACTTGCGTTTTGGGCGGTATAAAAATGTGATAAATAAAAATAATAAAATAAATGATTGCTGGCTGTTGCTGTCCTATTCCTGTGGTGGTTGGGTTGGGTTTGTAGATTGGGTGATGGTGGACGTCTTAAGCAGGCTGAGTAAGTGAGTCAGCCAGCCAGTCAGCACAATGTGGCTTTTCACCACTTTGCTGTTTGCTCTCCTCCTCTCAGCTGTGGCACCATCTCAATCCATGAGCGAGGAGCCTTCCAGGCTCTTCATTGCCTCACTCCCAATGAGAAGGAAGACCAGGCTAGCTAGGAACAACTAAGTCAAGTGTGCAGCAGCATAGATTTAAATTTCTCCCAGTGCTTTGTACAAACACACCTCCTTCCAGGGCATCCTGACCCAGTATACCTCAATGCGCAAAATATAAACATGTAAAGATTAAACAAAAATGAAATGGAAGATGATGCAGGGGTAGGAAAACTGGCTTTCATATCTGTCACTCAGGGACTGAGGGGGAAAGAAGCCCCAGACCAGTCAAGTTAGTAGTTTTTGACTAGTTAGCAACTCAAGGTAGAATTCCACAACAGTACATCTCTATTTGGATTTAGGAAGGTAGACACTGTCCTGCACAAATCTTTGGAGAACAAGTGAATATGAAGAGACAGGTAATGATAGCAGCCCTTGCAGAGTGGGAAACAAGACAAAGGAATCAAATTATACTGATCCTGCATCTTTTCTGCCTCTGTTGTGCTCATCAGTTTCTGATTTAACACAGGCTGTTTTTAATTTAGCATCATTTAAATTTTACTCAGGAGGTTTTGTAATGAAAGTGTTATTCTTGGGTGCATCTTTAATCAATCTGAATTACTGAAACAGCTCTTCAGAATTAATTCTAAACCAGCTGCCCACTTCAAGGCAGAGACTTTCTCTTCTGGAGGTTGCCAGCCTCCTCCATCCTTCTGTGAAACATCATTCAGTCTCTGTGTGTATGCCTCTGTTGTGCATGCACATGTGTGCATGCACATGTGCGTGCAGTGGGTCATACCCATTCAGTGTACATAGTGCTGCTTATAGGTGAACTGAGGAGACTCAAGTCCTCTTTCAGCTGGACTGTGGTCATGTCTCAGTCATGGGGGCGATTCACACAATCATCCCTGGGCAGGCTGGAAGGGCATGGGGGAAAGGCTGCACTTAACCTACCTTCCCCCAGATGACCAAACTTTACTTTCTCAGCGTGCCTTACATGCACCCACATGGTCAGCCCTGCTATGTGCAGCTCCTTGAAGCATGGAGCAGGGTGGAGGATCTGAGGCCAGAACTTGTTGTCCTGGCCTCCAGGCATCCCTCAATGCAATGCTTGGCTCATGCGTTGCATTGGGGATTCCCCCATCAGACAGGCACTCTATGAGCCCATCTCTGTGACTCTACACACAGCCTGAGGAATCATATGATACCTGGTAGCCAGGGCAAGAGTGCGAGAGCACCCTTAGACTCGCCTAAAAGTCAGGATTGTTAAGGGGGTTAGGCGGGCGGGGAGTGGATGGATCCACGAGGGATCCCGCCACTTCTCATGACCAGCCTAACTGGGGCAGTCCAGGCAGGGTTAGGCTAGTCATAAGAACAGCCTCAAGAGCATTCAGCCTAACCTTCTTCCTAGGGTTGTTGTGAGGATAAAAGGGGTGGACTCTGAACTGAGCTCCCTGATGGAAGGCAGGATACAAATATTAATATAATATGAACAAGAATAATATGATATGAACATATAATATGAACAAGAATAATAATGGTTTATTCCCAGCCCAGCTTTCTAAACTCATATTAAAACTGAAGATGCAGAAATGGTACCTGAGTCTTTCTATATGCAAGCATTTGCTCTACTACTGAGCTATGCCACTTTCCTTCTAAGATGTTCAGAGGTGCCACTATCTTCATTCTCCTGAGCAGGGTGGATTCAGACAGGCCACCTGCCATTTCCCAGAAAGAACTAGATGCAGAGAGACATTGGGGTTGAATATAAGGACCATCTGACCCAGCAGTCAACACTCTCAGCCACATAGGGCTTGTAAATGTTTGTCCACAATGAATCCCTCCTTGTTAGTCTCTAGCTTACTATATATTTAAGATTTCTGCTTCAGCGTGGAAGCAGAAATCTCAATTCATACGGAGGCCTGCCAACAACTGCAAGGTGAGGTGGGCAAAGATGCTCTTTTGCATGTGTCTGTGCCAGTCAGGGCCATTGCTTCCCTTTCCCCACCCTTAATGGCTGGTGTCAAAATGCCTAGGGATCACTACTCTACACATCCAGCAACAGGAGGTGAGGATGAGTATCCTGTGGAGCTATAAGCAGACTGGATCAAAATTAAGGTGATGGGTCACTTTTTAAAATGCTCCTCTATACAATATGAAAAACTCCTTGCAGGTGGTATTTCAGGGAACAGGCTGGGTTAAAATCTTTCTCTTTTGAGGTGCTAGTTTTTACTTGCAGGTAGGTGGGGTTTAGTTGTTTGTTTTACACGGGGAGCATTAAAAACTGGTATCCCTGTCCATTCCACCATCCCAGGAACTTACCACCTCATTCTGTTGCATGTATAAACTGCAATGTGAAGGAGAAATTATTTACAGTTTTCCATTCCTATATACTGCATTGTAGCATCATGCAGGCTCTGCACGTAATCAGACTCTGCATGCTTTTTCTAAAAGCCTGATATTAAAAAAAACCCTGAGTACATCCTGACTAAATTGCTCAATAGTACTACTCAGGTGCTTCTCTAAAGGACTATGGAATTTCAATAAGAGTTCCTATAGGAAATTTAGTCAGGATGTCAGCCCGAGAAATTTAGATTACTCCTACCAAATACATTCCAGACCTGATGAGATAGACCCCAAATGGAGTCTGGTTATGCTTATAAATTACTTACATTCCAGTCTACAGTTCAGTTTTGTGGATTATAAATAAGGGCTTCAATCAACAACAGATTCTGGTCGTCTTTGCACATAATGCCAAACTGGAGGCGAGCAAGGCACAGGTTCGATTTTGTGGTCGTCTGAATGTGTGAAACCATGGTTTTGTCACAAAAGCAACCCGAGGTTTCAGTCCCCAAACTGTGAATTGAATCTTCAGTTTGTAGTGAGTTTCTCTGCTCATACCTCAGGTTTGAAGGCACTCATCCAAATTCTGCTGCCACTGTAACCTGGGTTTTGTGCTATGGCTGGTGCCAAAACCATAGAGGGCAACTCAGACAAGCCCAGAAATGTGTCAACTCTATCTCGGCAGCACTTCTTGATGGCTGCCTCTCAGAGCACTTGCCCAGCGTGCCCCCCCCCCGCCCATGCCCCCTTATGTCTCCACACTCCTCCAACTGTTGCTGGGCAACAGGGATGCAGCATTACCATGCCTTAAGCTTCAAAACATGCAAAGAGGAAAGGCTGCATTGGGGGATGTCCGCTTTCCACTGTGTCTCTGCAGAGAAAGGGGATGGGATGACAAGATGGGCCCTTTGTGGAGAGGTCTCCACAAATCAAGTGATGTCTATATACTTGCACCAGCACATAAAGTCCTGCTGGCACCATAAATTGGGCAACCCAGTTGTTTCCTGACAAAGATATCACATGCCAGGGGAATGATACATGGGGTGTGGGTTGAAAGGCAGCCCCTGGAATTCTTGAGTTGCTCTGCTCTAATTTTTGTACAAATTAATAGGGGAAGGGGGCCCCAGCCCCTAGCCCTTGGGTGCAAGCATGCAGTCTCTGGCATTACTTATGAGAAGGGGTACACCAGGATGGTGATTCAAGGGCTAAATTGTTAGTAATGTGTGCTTATGCCCCTTCTCCCAACGACTGCACCATAGACACACACATGCCCCTTCTCCCAAGGACTGGCCATAGAGACATACATGCAGGCCGGAAGGCTTGCACCACCCAGCTCTGTTGCTAGATCCACTCAAGCCCTGGGGAAGGGTACTACACATACATCTTTCCAGGTTGTGGCATCTTGCGGAGACCAAGAGTACAGCACTCACTCTGTCAGTCTGGTCGTCCTTTGGCACATATGCATGTTGCTATTTGCCCAGTATGGCCACCTGGCTTGTCAGGGAAAGTTAAAAATAGGGGCTTCCCTCACCTGCAGTGGCCAATCTGCATATGCCACAACACCGGTCCCAGCCTGGGAATGTTGAATGTGTACCAGGAGCCATCACTGATCTTGCCAGACCAAGCCCACAGGGAAACAGCCAGACACGTGGAGTGGCCCAGGCCCCTTGGGAGTCAATAGGAGTTGAGTGTAGAGGGGAAGGCGAGGAGAGTGAGTTATATTCTTTAAACAGATCTATTGGGGCGGGGGGGGGGGCACATCAGCAGGGGCCCTGTATTTGGATGCCCTAACTCATGAGGCTACAGTCCTATGGAGACCTGAAGCTAATGAAGCCTCTGGTCTCTCCCAGGACTAGCCCTCCCATGAGAGGGCTAATCCCTGGCTGGCAAGCTGACACATGGGCAGGAGTTGGTGGTTCCTGGACTATGACCAGGTCTGCTGTCACAAGAGCATCCTTTGTCACAATAGAACAGACCCCAGGATCCTTTGCCTGCCTTCATATACATCCTGAGTCTATGCATATGTGTGTGCAAAACCAGGCTAAGGGAGCCTGTGCTGGTTTTGCACGCACGTGTTAACTGCCAGGATTTGGCTGATCCCAGGGGCTCCATGGCAGCAAACCCACTTAAATAGCCACCCTGCTAAATGAGGTTAAGGGAGCAAGCACTCCAACCTCATTTTCTTGATCATGTGGCAGCTGTGGATGCCATACTGCAGGGAGCCTGGGGAGAGGAGGGGGGATCCCCATGATCCTGGTCGTTCTGGGGGCTGGGGCAACACATCCCAGCCCCTACCCTCCCTGCTTCCTCAGCAAGCAGGGGATCGTCAGGGAGCACACCCAGCAACACAAGTGGGATTGTCTGTGGGGAGGGTAAGTTTAACCCACTTGCCCCACAGCCCGCTCTGGAGCCCTTCTCCATAATCATGAGAAGAGGCTCACTTCTTCCTAGGAAGTTGTCATGGTCCCTTCCCGGAGTAATAGCGAAATATTTTCCCTCCCCACCCATTACCAGTACATGTGCTTGTGCGAGTCTGTTTTGGCTGCGGGGCTCTTGTGAGGGCAGTAAAACAAGTGTTGTGAGGGAAAGTGTTTAAATGCCATTTAAAAGGGTTTAAATGTCCTTTCCCTGCCCAGAGCGGGTGGTCCATGCTGAAAAGGCACAATCACACCCTTGAAGATCGTGGCCGATGGCTTCTGCCCAGCTGATTTGCTGATGCGTTGCCATCAGTCTGGCGACGTGAGTGCTACAGAGTATGCTGGGATGTGGCCTCCATAGACCAGGAAGAGGGAGGGGCTCCTCTGCCCTTAAACCGGAGGTTGCCTGGCCCAGGTTGGAAGATCATCTGCCAGATGATACCCAGTTGCAGGATTTAACCTCAGGTTCATCATGCATGATGACAACCATAATCTTTGTAATAGGAAATTACAAAATAGGAAATACTTCTGTCCAGCACAAAAATAACCACGAGAATTTCAGCATTTAATGAGAATTTTAACAATAATGATAAAAAAGCAATGAAGTAAATTAGTGAATGATGAGATGCTAAAAATGGAGGAGAGAATTGCCAATTAACAACACAAGCCATTCATTTTGGGATAAAAAAGGCAATCTTGAACACAAGCAGGCTATTATGGGCACATTAAAAGAAAACCTGAACACTTTTTCTTTTAATTACCTTCATTTCAGCCTCAGTATGGATTTTACTTTTTGGTCCCATGGGTTTATTATTATGTCCATTTATTTATTTATTTATTTATTTGATTTCTATACCACCCTTCCAAAAATGGCTCAGGGCGGTTTATACAGAGAAATAACAAATAAATAAGATGGCTCTCTGTCCCCAAAGGGCTCACAACCTAAAAAGAAACATAAGTTAGACACCATAAACAGTCACCGGAGGTACTATGCTGGGGGTGGATAGGGCCCGTTACTCTCCCCCTGCTAAATAAAGAGTATCACCACATTAAAAGGTGCCTCTTTGCCCAGTTAGCAGGGGTATATTGAAATGGCCCCCTCACTGAAAGCATTTCTTAGAATCATAGAATGTTAGAGTTGGAGGTCTTATAGTCGAACCACCTACTCCATGCGGGAAACTACTATAGTATCCTTGACAGATGCTCTCTAGCCTCTGTTTGAAAATCTCAATTGAAGGAGACCCTGAGGCTATTCTCCCAATGGGGGGAAACCAAGCTAAAGTAGCCCAGCCTGGGTTTTTCCCCATCGTGAGAACCAGCGGGCTCGTGGGCGAGCCCAGTGGTTCTCTGGCAGCTAGCCTGCCAAAGTAGCCCTCCTCTTAGCCCAGGTTAGCAGAGTGAGCATTCCACTAACCCAGGTTTTCTGATCATGTGCCGCCATGGTGCAGCTCCGTGCCATGGTGACACATAAGGAGACCCCCGCTGGGAGGCTGCAAGCAGCCTCCCAGGTTCAGAGGTCTCTCCAGGCCATGCAGCCCCCAATCCCCGCTGCCCCTGTCGGCTCTGTGATGGAGCTGGCAGTCATGTGGGCAGCTGGCCTGGCTGCCCTGCTACAAGTGGCTGCTCATTTGCGGAGAGAGCGAGCTAAGCCTCTGGCGCTTCACACCAATTGTGTGAAGCGCCTCCCTACCACAACATGAGGTAGACTGTTCCATTGTTGAACAACTCTTACAGTTAGGAAATTCTTTCAAATGTTTAGCCAAAGTGTGCTTCCTTGTAATTGGTTGTAATTAGTACCCTGCTAAATGAGCAAAGAGGCACTTTTAAAAAGTGGTGATTCTCATTATTGAGAAGGGGGAGAGCAAATGGCTCTATCCAACCCAAGAACAGCATCCCTCCAGTGGCTGTTGCTGGTGTCTATCTTATGTTTCTTTTTTTAGATTGTGAGCCCTTTGGGGTCAGGGATCCATCTTGTTTGTTTATTTCTATCTACATAAACCACTTTGGGAACTTGTGCTGAAAAGCAGTATATAAATATTCATTGTATTCGTATTGTAATTTTAACCCATTGGTTCTAGACCTGCCCTCAGGATCAACAGAGAACAAGTTCACACCTTCTTCTGTGTGACAGACAGTGAAGATGGCTATCCTATTTCCCCTTAGTCTTCTTTTCTCCAGGCTAAACATACTGTACTCCATTTCTTCAACTGTTCTTCGTAGATCTTGGTTTCCAAACCGTTCACTTTATTGATTTCCCTCCCCTGAACCATTAGTGGGAATGATAGCGTTTTAAAACATTTTAGCCTGTAGCCATTTTAGCCTGTTTTATATAAATAATTCACATAAATGATGTTCTCAGATTTCAAAACTGAAATTTTCCAGACTTGAAAAATGTCAGATTGTGAAATATCAAATTTCCCAAGATGCAGAATGCATTTTTCAAACAGCTTCATATGCCAGTAGTATTACTGTGCCCATTGTTAACACAATTAGCAAGGTTTGTGGAACGTGCTCCCCGTGGATATGAGAGGATTATCTTCCTTGGAGGCCTTCAAGAGAGCCTTAGGCCCATCATTTTAGCCTGGCCTTTAATGTTATTTAATTTTAATTTTAATTTTAATCTGCTTTTAAATGGTTTTTTAATTGTAATTGTTATGTGTTTTTGATTTTAATGTAAACCACGCTGAGCCACTTTAGAAAGGGTGGCATATAAATTGAATGAATGAATGAGTGAGTGAGTGACACAATTAATATTCATACACCAATATTCCATTACAGCTCTGTGGATACAATATTAGATTTGCATCCCCAGCCATGAACTCAAAGTTAGTGGGGAGGAAGCCTCAAAAAGCTTACCTCCCCACAGACCAGCAGGTCCTTCCCTCTGGGTGGGTGGATTGCCCGCCCAGGCCATTATTGGCTACTGCCAGTTGCTCCAAGGGTCGGGGTGCTGGATGCTTCACCCTGCCCCCCTGGAGCTCCCATAATGCACCATGCAAGTGCATTATGGGGACCCCCCCTTCCCTCCCTAGAACAGACCAGGAGCTCTACAGTCAGCCATGGCTGGTAGATGATTGAAAAAACAGGGTTAAAAGAGTGCTCGCTCTCCTAACCTCCTTTTAGAGCAGGGATTCTCAACCTAGGGTCCCCAGATGTTGTTGGACTTCAACTCCCATAATCCCCAGCCCCAGTGGCCTTTGGTTGCGGATTATGGGAGTTGAAGTCCAATAACATCTGGGGACCCAAGGTTGAGAATCCCTGCTTTAGAGGGAGGCTCCATAGGTGGGTTTGTTGCCATGGTGCCGCCATGGTGCCACCGGGATCAGGTTTTCCACCATGGTGCTTCCAGGATTGGGCCTGATTCTGGTGGTGCAAAACTGAGTTGGGCTTCCTTAGCCTGATTTTGCATGTCCATTTGTGAATCGTTTCAATGCATGACAAGATAAAGCCAGCATGATCAAGTTGTGGGTAGACCATAGTCCAACAGAAGCCATGTTCAGACATTATAAAAATAACTGTGGCACACAAATCTGAAAGTTCTGCCCCCGCGTGTCACTATCCCCTCACCTATGCTGCTCACAGTTATGACATTTGCCTCAGAGGTGAAGCCACCATTGTGTGGATAGGTCCAAAGAACCTGGCCGCCACTTCCTGTGGAACCACCCCATCCACCCAGTGTGTGTCATCAGGCACAAGGGGTATGGCCATATTTATTATTATTATTATTATTATTATTATTATTATTATTATTAAATGTATACCCCGCCCAAACTTAGGTCTCTGAGTGGCTGATTTCTGGTTTCCCTATGAGGAAACGGGGCCCCGTGGCGCTTCAGAAGGCGCTTCAGCCAGCGCTGGGTTTCCAGCCTGGCTGGGAGCACCTTTCCCTGCCTCAAAAGCAAGAGAGGTGCATTCCCTGGGAAGACAGCCAGGCTGGAAATTCAGTGCAGGATGAAGCACCTTGCGAATGGGGCCGCATGTCCCCATTTGCTCATATGGCCACACACTCTGCATCTGATGTCAGATGCAGGGGGGCATGGCTAGGGAACCTAGGGGCTGCTGGAAGTGGGTTCAATCCACAGTGCCACCATCTTCCTACGCACCTGGTTTGCCACTTCAGACTAACATCTCCATAACCATGAGCAGGGGGGTGAGTGATGCACCAGAGTGGGACTTCTGGACCCACTTTTGGTGGTGCTGTAAGCATGTGCCATGGTTCTTTTTATAATGTCTGCATAGAGTCCTTGTAGAATCAGGTCCAATCAAGAGCTGGTTATGGGAAATGCAGAGAAATTTAATCAGATTATTTATGTTAACTAAAACGAAAAAGAGGAATACTTAACAATAAATTCATTATAAAAAGATTTGCCCCAGAGATAAATTCCATCAAAAATGGAAGCCATGAGTGGCCCAGGATAACAAGCAGCGAGCTAGGAGTTTGACAGTAAAGAGAGAATTCTAGAAACACTGGCTCTTTTTTCTAGCTGAGACTTTCAGCATGCACACAAAAAAGCAGCTACCAGAAACCAATATATTAGGAAGGGCAAGTTGAGAATTATTGGCAAAAGTCAATAACGTTGCAGCAAAACCAGCTGTTTATCAGTGCCTCATCAACTTCTTCCTGTTTCCTTTTACTAGGGTTACTAGGAGGTTACAATGGTCAGTGCAGGGCAGAAGTGAGACTATTTGTGCTATTGAGCTGTTTGATCCCAGCTTAGATACCAGAAGACAGGAGTTAAGCAATGCACACCCTCCACAGCTAGAAGGTGCCATTTTACTTTTAAAATTATTTTCTGACTGTGTTCTCATGATGATGGTGAGTGAACACCAAGCCCTGTGGACACCAAACCCTGCACAATACTGTGCAGTGTGATTTGAGAATGCGGTATTTCTGGGCAATCCTGGTCAAATTACAGTGATGAAACAGCATTTGATTGGAATCAATAACCAATCAATCTGCCGTGCTCAAGGTGTCCGGATGGATGACTAGCCCAGATCTGATCCTAGATATAATATCCTGGTTTACTCTGTAGAATCTAACTAGGATACAGAATCTAACTCTGTAGAATCAAACTATGATCACACTAATCTTGGTCAACCCCATTTAACCAAGATTAACACAGTCATGAGAATGTGGCCTAACTCAATTGCACTCCTAATGCAGCGGCAAATTTAGACAATCTTTTCTTCCCCAGGAAGTGCTCTATGCCACCCAAAGGACCCTCTGTCTCTGAAGGTTGTACAGCCCTCAGGGACATTTTTTGGGTGACACAGAGGGCTTCCCGAGAAAGGGAAGGAAATTGAAATTCCCCTCCAGATGTACTGGCATCGGTGAAGCGTTGGTCTAGAACTCTTCAGAAACACTGGTGCCACACTGGTGCTTCTCCCATTGCACCAGTGCTTTATTATAGGATGTCAGCCTCTGGGTGCAATCTACTAGCTCTCCTTTGTAAACCTTACAGAAAAGAATGAAAGGTGTACAAGAGTACTTTAATTTAATGAGGCTTGTGCAAGGGAATCCCTTGTAGATTGCACCCACTGATTTAGATGTTTGTTTCCCTCAGAAATGGGAGGGGGAAAGGAAAATAACAAATCAGTTACAGACCAGTGTTTTTCTCTGGATCCAACTAGGAAATTTTTGCATCTCAACAACCATATTTAATTTGTTATAGTTTGAACAAGAATAATTCAACTCCTTCCAAGAAAAATAATAATAATTCCAGTGTATTGCCATCCTTCATATTTTAACATAGTTGATGGAAGGACAGATGAGATGCAACACAGACCCTTCGTAATGATCAACACTGACATTCCAGCAGCACCACTATTTTCTACCAAGCCAGCCAGCCTAATATTTTCAACCCAAAGAACCGCTTGAATTTATTATAGTGAAAGTCCAATAAAACAATAAATTGCTGAAGCTATATAAAGAAGTCATTTTTGGAGCCTTCATTCTTATAATTCTAGCTTTTTTCCTGTGCACATTTCCTTTTCCTGTGCACATTTCCTTTTCCTTTCACTTGAAACAAAAATGGATATCAATTTTTAGCCTACCTCCCAGTAGGCTTATGAGATCACCCAGCATTCCGTGTATGTGTGTGTCCCATCAACTTCTCAATGCCTGGACCAATATGAACCAAATTGGGTACAGTTGTAGGAACTCATAGGGACACCTCAATGGCATAGTTTGTGATGATGTCATCCACTCCAATTCAAGAGTGTTTTTATCCATGTATAGTTTTTTGTATTTGTATATTATATATTTTAATATCAGATTGTTTTTATATTTTTAGCTAGATACTTTTAATTCATTTTTATTATGTGTTTTAACTTTTGTAAACTGCCTTGTGATTGTTTTTAATGAAAGGCAGTATATAAATTTATTATTATTGTTATTATTATTAATAATAATAATAATAATAATTCAGTTTCTACACCACCCTTCCAAAAATGGTTCAGGGCGGTTTACAAAGAGAAATAACAAACAATAAGATGGCTCCCTGTCTCCAAAGGGCTCACATTCTAAAAAGAAACATAAGACACACACCAGCAACAGTCACTAGAAGCACGGTGCTGTGGGTGGACAGGGCACCCCTAATCTAGGAATAAAATAAAATAAATAAATAAATAAATATAAGATGGTGTATGAGTAAACATTTGAGGCACAAGTGGGCTAACCTGTGAACTGCCTAACCAATTTGAACCAAATTTGCTACAGGTGTAGGGACACATAGGTAAGGCTCAAGGGCACAATTTGTATTGATGTCATCTACCCTGATTCAAGATGGCAGACACATGAATATTTGAGGTGCAAATGAGAACTGATTTGGACCATATTTGGTACAGTTGTTGAAACACTTTGAGACACCTCAAACACATAGTTTGTGATGATGTCATCCACCCCAATTCAAGATGGCAGATGCATGAACCTTTGAGGTGCAAGTCAGCTAACTTGTGAACTACTTAATCGATTTGAACCAAATTTAGTCCAGTTGTAGGGACAGGTAAAGGAAAGTAGGCAGATTAGTTCTTACTAAAACAACTTTTAAATTAGTAAAAGATTTGTAGATATTACATCTATGGGTGGAATTTATTTGAACTGGGGTCTCGGGATGTGCACTAGTGTTTTGTGCACATCTTGGGGGTGGGACAGAGAGTGGTTGCTTTAACAGGAGGGAGGCAGGTCTTACCTGCCTCTCCATTGCCCATTTGCCACTGCTGCCATCCCAGTGCAGCACTGTCTGTATTAAGCAGTCACCACTTATGAATGGACAGTGGTGGCTGCTTAATACAGGCAGTGCCGTACTGGGACGGCAGGGTGTGGTGGAGGAGGGGCAGTGGAGGGGCAGCTAAGACCTGCTTCTCTCCTGTTAAACTGAACACTCACCCCCACCAAAAATATTCAGCTGGGGCAGCTGGAAGCTTTTTGGCACCTCAAAATAGAGATGCCGAAACACTTGGTGCACATTTCTACTGGGTTCCATTCTTGCCTACAATTCAGATGTGTAAATATTTTGTAGGATGCAAGTGCTAGTTAAATCAGGAAGCAACTCTCTGGTTGCTGTGGTACTTTTAAAGAAACAAGCACAATCAGAACTAGGGTTGCCAAGATAGTCAGGGGAAACAAATAAAAAACATCCAGGGCTGCTCCTGCTTCTTTAATAAAAGTTTGCTATGCACAAATCAGCAAGTGAAACATTTCATCAACCAGAAAGAGAAGAAGGTTCCAGAAGCTAAAGACCAACAGACCAAAGGTAGGCAACAAACTTGAATTTCAATCAAAACATAAAAATAAATCTCTACTGAAACTACAGGTAAGTGGAAAATACAATCAATCCGCATATGTAATATACATGCATGGCATGCAGTCCATGACAAGTGATGAGTTTTCAAAATATCGGCTCATTTCAATGCTTTATCAAACAATACAGAAATTAATACATGTACATGAGATGACTCAGTGAAAGTGACCCATATCAGGCTACAATCCCAAACTTAAATATAAGCAGCTGAATTCCTCAACTCCATAGGATTGTACCTGAATCAACCTTATTAATCTTGTAGCAATTTTTCACAGGCAACTGTTTAGTAGGGCTATGCAATTGTATCAACTGGAAAGGAATATTGGACCAATATACCCACTATCAGGCCCTATTGGAAGGATTTCAGATACGACAGCAAGGCGACCCAATAGTTGTAATTCAAACTAAAATACCTGTTGACCTATTGGAAATCCTTCTACTTTTGATAGGGGTATCAAAACAAAACCAGCCCTGTGGCTTAGAGAGATTTTCTCTCCACACTGCCTCCAGGCTGGCTTTTAAGGACTATATCCCTGAAATCATTGGCATCCTGTTGGTGCTAACTTTTAAATAAAACTTTAATTACTGTTCTGTGCATTTTCCCCTTCAACTTTCTTCTCTCTTTTAGCTTTACCCCCGGCAGTTAAATAACAACCGTATTTAACTGCCAAAGGTAAAGCTATAAGAGATACAAGAATAGAAAGCAAAGCTAGAAGAGAGACTGTATAGTACAGGTCTGCACACAGTAAGCCAATGTGGGCCACCAGAGTGTGTCTGATTCAACAAAGCATTGGTTGACCCTGGGGTTAAAGGTTAGCACCAATAGGAAACTAGAAGAGAGACAGGAATAGGAGGTAAAGCTAGAAGAGAGACTGTATAGTACAGGTCTGCACACCAGAGCATGTCTCATTCAACAAAGCATCAGTTGAACCAGGGGTTAAAGGTTACCACCAATAGGATGCCACTGTAGTTATATTCTAAACAATTATGTGTAAGATACATTTAGACATTGGAATCCTTGTCTTTTGGAAATGCAGGTTGCCAGTCATAATGTTTTGACAAAGGGTAAACTTTTACTGAATCTTGCAGTTCAAAACTATAGCTTCAGTTAAATTATTTGGCAATGTATTTCTTTCCCACGTTAAGACAAATTCTTTACTGGCATCATAGGTTTAGTCTCCCCCCACCCCCCGGCCCCATTGTATCTGGAATTTCTGATATTTGATATGGATTTGGGAATTATTCTCAGCAAATCAATTTTCAGTTCTCTTCAGCTCCCTCACAAAACGGCAACACTTATGATGAGAAATGTATCTTTCCTCCTTCAAGGAAGAGAAGCTCAGAGAAATAAAAACCTGCAGGAAGCTACTAAGTCTCATTTTCCAAGGAAGCTGTTTGTTGCTAGGCCGCAAGGCCAACACCAACACTATGGCCTGAAGAAGCCTGCTGCTTTAATCATGGCTGGCCATCTGTGTCAGAATTGAAATTCAGATCTGTTCTAGCTTTTTGCCCTCAGCCCTTTGGAAAACCTGGCTAGAGCGTCTCCCAGTCAGGTCTCTGAGATGGAGCTACAGTGTAGCCTCCACAGAAATTATAACCTCATGGAATTGTGCTAGCAGGTGGGGAGAGAGAGAGAGAGAGAGAGAGAGATATTTCAGTTGAAATGAATGCTAAATGAACAAAATCCACAACTGCAAGTTAGATTGTTGCAGGATTGTGCATGCAGGATTGGGGGTAAACTTGGCAGTAGTTTCTTCACCTAATGTCCTTTGCTTGTACACCAGAGCTTCTGGATCAGATTGCACAAGAAGAACTGCTGAACCAGATTATTTAAACAGCAAATTGGAAATGAATGCAAAATTACAGTTGGGAAATCTTGTTTAAAACAGAGATTGAATTTTCAGATAAATACTGGCCAATAAGGAAAGAATTACTTACAAGAGAAGGAATACATAAGGAGGAGTTTGATTCTATTTTCAGAGAGGTGTGATTCTATTCAGCAGCTGTTCTTACCTAAAGTTAACTTTTAAAATAACTGGCTACTCTTTATTGTCTATCAATTGCTTTTTGTTTGAAGGCAACTGTATGGCTTTCAGGGGAAGAGGAATTGGGAATTGAGGGTACTACAGGTTTAATCCTTAGGTATAAGCAAGTATGCATTGCTTATGTAGCTTTCTGTATCTACAGTATGCTTTGTTTATTTGCACTTCTGAAAATCTAATTACTGTTAATAACAAAAATGCATGTCAGTATTATTAAAACTAATTTCCAAAATGTTGGTATTTTGGAGATTGACAGTAGCCCTATTCAGACATTTTTAGAATGCCGCTGTAACTGTGTACAGCAGCGCAAATGGATCAAAAGTCCTGGTCCTGATCCGTCACTCACTGTCATGCTGCACTACTCATACATACAGTGGTGTTTGAACAGGAAAGCACTGAAATAAGCACTGGGTGCTTCACCAAAGTTTCACCATGGCATAGAATTGCCCTGAAACAATACAGAAGTCTGCTTTGTTTTTTCAGTACCCCTGAAGAAAAGGATTAATTCAAAACCCCAGGTGTAATAAAACATTTCTAGTAGGGAATGTATGAATTGATTTGTGGCTAAATTGATTAGACTCAAATCTGGGCGATTCAAGTTTCAAACTCAAATTGAATCACACTTGAAGATGCTTACCAGTTTTGAGGTCGAATCAAATCACCCTCAATTCTAGCTCAAATCAGTTTGGCAATTTGAACCTCCATTTTGTCCCCAGCAATCTCTGTTTTGTTCCCTCTGAGCTTCTACCATCGCTGCCAGGGGTGGATTTTTAGGAATTTTTACATGTGGATTCTCAGTTGTCAAATGACTTCTTCATAGGGAATCTCTTTGAAGAAGTCATTTCACAACTGAGAATCCACAACACATAACAATTCCTAAAAATTCACCCCTTTGCCTGATTCCTTTAGGGGTTGGGTAGCAGTTGGCACCCATGGGGCCCTGCCAGCCAAGCTGCTTTGGTGCACCCTAGCCCTTCAAAATCTAGCCAAATTTATGATTCAAACTCAAATCAAATTGCAAAAATAGATTTGTGCACATCCCTAATTTCTAGTGCACCTGTGAGGGCGCACTCCTCTGTTATTTTGACTTCTCCTTGGCCAAATTCGTGATACCATTTAACTAAACTGGTCCAACTCACATTTCCCAGCAGCTGAAGTGGCTTATTACTGCTTTGCACTTAAGTTTGTACTTTGAAAGCTGAAACCATAATGACTTCCCATGAAAAGCATGTAGTTCAGTTAGAATTTGTGCTCCTTCTAGATGTCAGATTCTGCAGTGAAGATTTCTTTTAATATCTCAAACTGCAGGCCCACACCCATACACCACAAGAAACCTCATCTTGGAAGTTTTTTCACATTAATTTGCATTCCATTACAGACCACCAGACTTGTGAAAAGGGAGGCCACTACTTGTCAACAATGAATGTTTGTAGCTCCATGTGTCACACAGACTACTTCCTATCTTTTTTACTCCAGTCTAGAATTTGTTTCAGTGAACATGTACAGTGTGCTAAGCCTCTCGTACGCATCAGTGCTGTAGAATGTGGGTGGGGTGGAAGGAAAAGATGCATGCTGCTATCATCATCCTGATGGCAGAGCACCTTACTGCAGATCCCAGTGCACTTGCTTAGGAATTGTGTTGTGATGGATTGATGCCCGATTATTCATTCCCTTAAGATTAAAATTCCTCTTAAAAGAAACTCTTCTGCTCATATGGATATTTCGTGTTTGATGTAGAAATTCCTGGGCCATTGGTAGAAATTGTTGGGCTATTGATAATCTCTGCACCCTATGCTGTGCTTTACATCATGACTCAAAACTTAAAATTCTATAGATTCTAAATGTTCTAGAAGCCTCATACCTGACCTCAGCATTACAACAGTACAGTTAGATCTTTTACTACTACTGCTATTATCACTGAATGATTTATCTACCCAATTGGTTTTGCTACCCACTCTGTTGTATTAATGACTGAAATATTTAAAGAGGATATTTAATGGCTATTTTGTCGAGGTTAGAAAGAGATCATTTTCCATTTATAAATGTTTTCTATTATGGTGAGAAGCTTCGTATTCATTTTGATGCTTGATAGATGGTAGGAAGGGATAGGAAGGAGGGTGGATTTCCAGAAATGGTCATTAGCTTGTCTTGCCAGTTTGAACTTTGCTCTGGTAGTCTTGCAGTAAGTGTGAGCAACATCAAATTAGATTTCAGCGACATCAAATTAGATTTATTCTTGAAAGATGAAGATGAATTTACTATTTTTTTTCTAACAATGGATGCGGTATAGATTTGTTCTGTACTGAACTTTTCATTCAAAAGTTGCCAAACACCTGGATAAAGCCACGTTTATTATTTTATTTATTTATTTATTTATTATTTTATCTAATACATTTCTATACAGCCCAAAATGCAAGTTCTCAAAATGTTGGCCACTTGCAAAACTTGCGGTCTGAGTTGTAGCATTTAAATATGGGGCTGTGTTATTTGTATGATTAATTGTAGTGAATATTTTTCATATGTCTAATTTACTTGATGGTAGGTCTTCCAGAAGTTTTGCCTGAACCATTTCATTTACTAAATTTTATGAAAGTTTACTTGGTATAAGCTAGAGTATTCAATATCCAGATCTTTCCTTTCATGTTAGCTGAGTTAAATAGTCAAGCCAGTAAAATCACAATGAGCTGAGAAGCAGTTCAGTTGTGTGATGAAGCAATCCGATGACTGCTTACCATGCAGACACATATTGGTAGTAGGCATGAGTTAATTAGATGTAAGACCCATGATACAATGCTACAATCAATTTTTGCATTGAAAATTAGCCTCTTAACATGTTAATTCCTGTTAAAACAGTCATGTTGAGGCTATTCTCACGAGCAGCCTAGCCTGGGCTAGACTGCTTGTATGTAGTGCTGGGATCCACATGGATCCTGGTGCTCGCGCCCAGCCTAATCCCACTCCTAAACCCAGCTCTTAGTGCTTGCTCCCTTAACCTGGCTGCCAGACTTGTGTGTCGCCTCAGATTCCATGGAGCCCAAGGAGACACAGAGAAGAGTGCTTAAAGTGCCTGTCTGACAGGGGAATCCCCCAAGGCTCCGTGCTCACAACACAGTGCATTGTGGGATATCTGGAGGCCAGGAAGATGTGTCCCGGCCTCTGTTGAGCCGTGCTGCCAGGAGCAGCATGGCTAGTGATCCATGCTGCTCCTAGCGTCGTGGGTCATGTGAGTGTGTGGGTCATGCACCAAAGGGGAAAAGCTCGATCATCTGGGGAAAGGTAGGTTGAACCCTGCCTTCCCCCCATTGAATAATATAACTCTTGACCAACTGTTCTAAAACTGAGATTTGAAAAATGGAAAGGTGGGCACATTTAGAGATCAATTGATTTACATGGTGCACATTCCACCTTTCCATCAAGTTTCTCAGTACGGTGTACAAACAAACCTTCACGTTTCATTCTGCCAAGTTAGCAAATTTACACTTAAAGACATTTGTAAGTGACAGGACTACATGGTAGAGTACATGCTTTGCATGCAGGTAGTCTTAAATCCTAGAGAACTGCTACCGGTCAGAATAGACAATACTGAACTAGATGGAGCAGTTGTCTATAAAGCAGCTTCTTATTTTTCAAACAATTGAATGTATTATCCATTTCCTCCTTCATGTTCCTTCTCCTATCCCATTGAACTCAGTGGAACTTAGCTTTTAAAAGAAATGCATAGGGCCATGCTGTCTACAATGCATTTTTATAAATCTGGCAGTGATTCTATACCTCAGACAACCATTAGGGACTAAGCTGGAATGATTTCTGCTTTTATGTGTTTATTGGACTAGCAAACGAAGCCTGCTGTAATGCTATATCTCCATCATATTACTCTGCCAGTAAATAACCCTGACCTTATTTTATTTATTTATTTATTTTTGGAGCTTAGAAGACATTTCAGTCTGGATGCCAATTTAAAGATCTCTGGGAACTGCCTTAGTAAAACCTGACAGGCATGCTGCATTGTGACACATTTTTTGGTAGATATATTATAAAGAGAGGATATAATCCTTTGGCTCAGACATTTAAATCTCTGCACTCAAAGATCTGGTCTATTCCAAGGCCATATGCTGATCAAAATTGTTTGCAGTCATACTGAGTGAGAAATACAGAATAGGTTTCAAATGGGGGGGGGGGATCACAGACATCTGTGCTGTTAAGTGTGTTGAACCTTAGAACCATTATTAACAGATTCCCTTCTAAGGTACAAAATGCCTAGAGGTGGCTTTGGAGATGCACTTAGTAGGGCTGTGCATTGAATTGGAACAATAATAGGATCTGGCTCAGTCGGCAGCATTTTGCATTGTATTGTTTTAGATGCAAGATCACTAACCTTGGCATCACCTGATACAATATTTTCTATGTCATATTGGATGGATGGTATCAAACTCCATCCAGTGATTGGATGGTTGTTTACATACCTTTCTCTGCTGATATCACAAATCTCGTTTGCCATCAAATCTTGTGATGTGCTGTATATGGGAAATGCTGCATCGGGGTGGGAAGAACAGTGGTGTGATTGACATCTCTGCTTCAGTGCCTCAGGCTTGCAGCTGCTCCAAGCATGTTGCAATTGGTTTATCTCCCTTCCAGTCTCAGTGTTTGGGAGAAGGGACATGAAAATGTATATTGCAAGGTATTTGAGCCCTTCTGTAGTGACACTTTAGAGCAATGTTGGGAAGGTACTAATTGCCAAGGGAGGTTGCACTTGAATATTGTTGATCACATCTGAATATAAATATTCAAAGCAAACATCTCTGGGTGTTTTGGGGAGTCATGGGCATCTGGGGAGTCAAGAGTTATCCCCCCCCTGGATTGAGTCAGTTCCCATGTAATTCCATGGGGCATACTCTCAGGGAGGAGAGATATTGGATTGCTGCCCGCCCTCCCGGAAAGAGTCCTGCAAATGCCCAAGCTTCTCAGAAACCTTGACACATCTGCATGAAATTGGAGTGGTGTCAAGCTCTAAAAAGGGTCCACCATCAACTCTAAGAGAGGTCTACCATGTGTGAAAATTTTACCTGATTCTGATGTGCAATAATATATTTCAGTGATTTCCTATGGGCCATTATATCTTATGGAACCATGCAACCATTGTATCAAACAATTGAATCTGAGCTGCTCAGTTATTGGATGCACAATTCAATAACTGATTGCTTTGGATTGGAATTGGATCAGATCTGATCATTTTGTCTGGCACAGCCCTAGCACTCAGAACTCTGAAGAATGTGGTTCCTTACAGATGTGGTCACCACACATACAAATGCATGCCTTCATTGTTTATTTCCAGCATTTTCCATGCTTAAAAATAGCAGACCACCAAAAAGCCACCCTCCAATTTCACTTTTGTTATTCTCTGAGACAAGATGAGTGGTCTTCCATGAATGGAGTTTGGCAGAAGTTTGACATTCAACATCAGTGACAAGTGAGTGCTTTTTTTAAAAAAAAAGAAAGAAAAGTTTTGTTGTTAGGCAATCATAAATCACAGTTGCTTTTTAGCATTGTGTTTCCCAGTCAAACCTGAAGGGACTGTTCTCTTATTACATATTTATCTAGCCAATCCATGTTTACTCACAAGTTAATTAAGTATGTCAAAATAATATCTTGGATCACAGGAGAGCACAAAGGAGCAAGCACAACCATGCTTGCCTTGAACCTGACAAGAATCAGTGTCTTATATACCAAACAGTGAGGCGGGTCTCACGATCAGTGAGACCCACTTCTGCCGGTTTTGCGGGGAGAGCGGGCTAAGCCTGCTCTCCCCACAGACAAGCAAGACAGGAGCCCTGGGCGACCAGATCGGCTGCCCACATGACTGCCGGCTCTGTGACGGAGCCCGTGGGGGCTGGGGAGTTCGGGGGCCGCACAGCCCCTGGAAGCTCCAGTATGTGCTGCTTGAGCGCGCAGGGCATACTGGGGAGACCCCCAAGCCGGGAGGCTGCTTTTCAGCCTCCTGCCGGGGGTCTGCTCATGAGTAGCTGCACCGCGGAGCCGCACCGTGGCTACTCATGATCCCAAAAACTGGGTTTGCGGAGCGCTCTCTCTGCAAACCCAGTTTAAGGGCCAGGCTACTTGAATGGGTTACCCACTCAAGAACCACCGGGGCTCGCAGCCGAGCCCATTGGTTCACAGCATTGTAGGAAATCAGGCTAGCGGAGGCTAGCCTGATTTTCTACAACTGTGTGAATAGCCTCAGTAAGTCACCTGAGTCTGTTCACACAACCAGCCTAATCCAGCCTGGGGCAGCCCAGCCTGGGTTAGGCTGGTTGTGAGAAGTGACAGGATCCCTACAGATCCCAACTCTTCCTGCCCACCTAATCCTCCTATCAACCCAGCTGTTAGCTGAGGTTAAGGGTGTGCTTGCACCCTTAAAGTGGCTGTATCATGCATCTCCTCTCTACACCCATGTATCCTGTGTTTCCTCTCTACATGTATCCTGTCTCCTCTCCACACCCGGATCCCTCCGCCCTGCTCAGTGCTTCATGGAGCAGAGCTGCTCATGTGAGAGCATGTAGTGCACTCCCACCACCAAGCCTTGGACTGTCTGTGAGGAAACTAAGCTCTTTGGAGCCTTCCCTGCCCCTCCTGCCCACCCGCTCTCAGCGGTCACGAGAATTGCCCCACCTGTCTAAGCAACAGGCATGCTTACCACTTCTGAGCTGGCATGGCTTTGCGTGGGGAGCCTCCATGTTTACTAATGAGTGCATCCTCTCATTCTACTGCATCACCCATTGGGAATAATGGAGGTACATAGGAACATAGGAAGCTGCCATATACTGAGTCAGACCATAGGTCCATCTAGCTCACTATTGTCTGCACAGACTGGCAGAAGCTTCTCCAAGGTTGTGAGCAGGAATCTCTCTCAGCCCTATCTTGGAGAAGCCAGGGAGGAAACTTGGAACCTTCTACTCTTCTCAGAGTGGCTCCATTCCCTGAGGGTCTTGCAGTGCTCACACATCAAGTCTCCCAGTCACAGGCAACCAGAAGCACACCTGTCACTATGTAGGATGAGAGCCAGTATATGATACACACTGTTGTGACAAGCAGCCAAGGCATAATGTAACAAAATTCTGCAACAGTGGCATTTCTACAAATGCTGCATAGCTCTAAAGCAGAGTTAGGCAACCTTGGCCCTCCAGTTGTTGTTGTTGAACTACAACTCCTATAATCCTTAGCCACAATATATGGCTGAGAATGGTGAGAGTTGTAGGTCAACAACAGCTGGAGAGTCAAGGTTGCCTACCCTTTCTCTTCCATAGCTTTGTCAAGGCCCACCCAGAAAGTTTTCCTTCATTCTTATAATATTTTTGCTGATGCAAACTTTATAAATTATGTTGATGGGAGAGTGAAGTGTGCCATAAAGCAGGTCCATCTAACACTATGCAGTTGTTATATCCCAAAATGGCTGCTGCTGTAGCTGTTCTATCTAGACTTGGGATGAATGTGCTCCAAAATATTATCTGAAGAGTCTCAGGGGGAGAGCATGAGGTGGGATGAAGGTTGCCATCTCCCCCAGATTTTCAGGTATTTACTGGATTTTAAGCATTCTCCACAGTGCCCGGTTAGCCATTGGCTTGTCTGGATCCCCAGCTTTCATTAAAATGAAGAAGAAGCTAAGCTCTAGCCCTTATGAAAGTCGAGTTAAGGAGCAAAACCTGTGGTCACTATTCTGTTCATCTGCTGGACTTAGAGAAAGGCAACTGAAGCACAGGAGACTGGTGGGAAAATAAATAAATAAATAAATAACAAGTTTATTATTAGTTCAAAATAAATCTCCCTGAGGAATGTTGCCTTTTCGGGGGCGGGGACAGGGGATCTCTATAGGGCAGTTGAGAATATAGCTTGATTTTGATGTAAATCACTGTCTACTTGTAGAGATGTGCATGACCAGGTTCATGCCCTCCCAGGAGGTGGGGGGTTACCTTCAAAGTGTAGGGAGGGTGCCTAATGCCCACCCTCCTTGCCACTCCCCCACCCAGTGCTGTTTCCAAAAATGGTGGCAGGGGGCTGCTGTGTACTTCCTTGCAGCCCCGGTCAGCATTATACTGGAAGTGGCTGGTGCGCATGTGCACATCGCATACATGCATGCACACCAGCCACTTCTGGTACGACACTGAATGGGGCTGTAAGGAGGTACGCAGCAGTGTTTTTGGAGACAGCAATGCTGGGGGGATGGGCACCCTCCCGGCTCCTTAAAGGTAACCCCCCACCTCTGAACCAGTTTGAACGCCAGACCTCTGGACCAGTTCGATGGTCTGTAAAAAGACTGCCAAACCGGTTCATGCACATCCCTACCTACTTGTGTATTGTAATGTTTGAAGTGTTTAGCTTTATAGTGCAATCTATCTGTGCATGCCTGCTTAGAAGTAAGTAACATTGGTTTTAGGGGTGTGCATGAATGGTTTGGTGCTGAACCGGTTTGCCTTGAACTGGGCCAGTTCAGAGGTTCAGTCATGGACCAAACTGGGGGCAATTTGGTCCACGATCAAACTGAACTAGGCCCAGATGGACTGGTATGGTGCTGAAGAGGTGGCCAGGGGAGCAATGAAAGCATTTCTTTAGAAGTTTGATTACCCACCAAGTGCTCTGCCTGTGCTGCCACATGCCCTGCTGGCACAGCCCATAGCTAAAGCATGCATGATCCTCCCTCCTTTACCAAGCCACTCACTTGGCAGTGGCTTGGTTACGGCATCCATGCATGCGCAGACTCTGGAGCTGAGCTGCCGCCAAGTAGGTGGCTTGGTAAAGGAGGGAAGATTGTGTGTGCTTTAGCTATGGGCTGCTCAGGAGGTGAGGGGTGAGAGGCAGTGCAGGATGCAAGCTTAGCAGGTAAGCAGACCCTTTAAGTACCTCTTTCACTGCCTCCCTTCACAGGAGCCAGGGTCCCCCACCCCTTTCTTTTTAAAGGGGAATCCTCACTGGATTCCCCTTTGCAAGTATTAGCCATCAAACCGCCGATCCAGTTTGGTCAAACAGACAAAACCGGTTCAGCAGTACGTAGTTTGGTTTGATTTCAATTAGAATTTGATCCAACCACGATTTTTGGTTCATGCACACCACTAATTGGCTTCAATCAGATTTTCTTCCAAGTAAGTGTGTATAGGTTTGCAGCCTCAATTGAAAAAATCAGTGTATTTTTTGTTCTCTTGCTCTATTCATATCTCAAACTTAGTTCCATTTTTTAAACAGATATTATTTTGGTTGAGTGTGCTTTTAAATTTTGTTTTCAGCCACCATCAATTCTCTCTGCCCCCTTCCTTCTCTTTGCCAGCCTATACTAGTATTATAAATCAAAAGGAGTTATTCTGGTGTTACATTTTATGTACTTATCTGAGGATGTAAATGGTGACTGTGACAAAGCTCAGGCATGAAAGCTTTAATCCCTAGTGCCGGTTTTGTAGGGTCAATTGTAGAATTTAGTGGTGATGAAAATGCACTTGGCACTGCTCCTCAGAGTGAGCTTTGATTTGGTATCTTCACCTTTGCAATAAATAGCATATTTAAATTAGTATATTTAAGCCAATAAATAGCACATTTATTCACCAATAAGAAGCATATTCCCAGGGATGCAAGTTTTAGGTGGGATATATATATATATATATATATATATATATATATATATATAACCTAAAACTTGCATAATACCAGAAAATATATATTTATTTAGATAGATAGATAGATAGATAGATAGATAGATAGATAGATAGATAGATTCCGGTATTAGAAAATGGAGTGGGGTGGTAGTCTGCAATTGGTGAGAAATCCACGGTTGCACTATATACAGCTAATTATACAAAGTTAAAAACTGAACTTGTATATTAGAAAGTTCTGGGATATAAGTCTGGATGTTTAATGCTCAGGTAAAGAGATCCTCCCCACTATTGCTGACTGATATCCAGGGCAAATACAAATCAACTTCATCTGCTGATTTGCATAGCATGCAAATTTGCATGCCTGCTGGATTTGGAGAGCTTGAATATGGCAACCCTAAGTGGGATTGATACTTTTCTGCTGAGCTTCAAAATACAGTATTCTTCAAATATTCACTGAATAATTCTCATGCTATCATTTCCAGAAAACATGTTTTCTGGAATAAGAACTAAGCCCCAAACAGGTTTATTTCCTGGTTAAGGGAAATATAGAACAATTAGAGTGGATCGTTCTGGACTAAACTGATCTTTACATTTGAACCAATTGAACCATTACATCCCAGCAACATGTAGCTCCTAGCCCTGCTGCTTATTTGCAATACTATATATCTACATATATCACACACATAAAACAATGACCATGAAGGCAATACGACACTTACCCATATACAGACTTTTAAAAGTCAAATCTTGCAGTAAGAATAGACTAACAACTGTCCGTGTTAGTAGTACCTCGTCCAAGCCAAAAGTTTTATATTAGTATGAAATCAGCATTGGCAGTTCCCATGGTCAGGCCAAATGTGGTTGCTGAAGTTTAAGCATTACTCTTTAGAGATTACATGAGGTGATCTTGGTTTGGAGTGGGTGAGCTCTCCCTTGCTTATTGCATATTAATTCAGTACTTATCTGATTTCTTCCTGAAAAACTGAGAAGAGACTGGATTCTTTTCTGAGCCAACATGAAGCTTGGAAAGGTCTACCCCCTGTCCTTCAGCCCTCCAAAGCATGCCCCTTACTCACCTCTCTGGCATCAGCAGCAAGTAGAAAGGGGTGGGGGAGAGAGACCTATGTTCCTTCTTACCCTGGACTGTAAGGCACATTAACCTGGCCACTTTATACCAGGACAGGAATAAAGCATGGGAAGTCTGAAGTCTTTCCCTGACTCCTCCCTCCTTTCTGTTGTGTTGACCTGATACACTGTGTCCTCAATACGTCTGGAAGACAGGTGAGGTTGAGCAGCTGGTGGGAATTGTAGGGTTTACAGCCTGGCCTGCTACTGCTCCTACTGTTAGTGTGTGAGTGAAAGATGCATTTGTAGGGTTTGAAGGGCTGGTGGGGAAGGTTGGTAATAAGGGAGCAGACTTTTCTGAGTTTGGGCTTGGAAGTGAGCTTTGAGGGTTTGGGATATTACCTTTTCTTTCACGGGGGCTTTTATTAGCCTTCAAAATTTGTTTCCAAGCTGAGCTGAGAGAACTTCACTGGCATCACTAATCTTGGTGGGTGGAATAGCTCTGTTGTGTCTTCTTCATAACTCTCCTTTCCCCACATTTTCACTTAAATATGTTTACCACAGCTCCCCTCAGATACTGTATAAATGGCAACTATATTCAGCTGAGAGAGAGAGAGAGAGAGAGAGAGAGAGAGAGAGAGAGAGAGAGAGAGAGAGAGAGAGTTATTATATTAAGGCACTTTACAAACCAAATGTGTGGAATTTGTATAGTGCCATTAATATCTACTTTCCCAGCAGTATCAAAACATAGTGAGCTGACATTGCCTGTGTTGCCTTATATGCACTTGACTATGCATTAAATTAAGTCAACCATTAAATGATCACAGCGAATGAGAGAGCTTTTATCCGAATCTGTATGTGCAGAATGCTCTGCCTATAATGTGGAAAACTCATGGTGAAGAGCATCCGTGCCCGAAATCCCCACAGAAAGCAATCTGTGCACATTTGCAGGAAACAAGCATTGCTAATTCATCATCTCAGGAAGAAAGGCGATTCCACACAACCTCTGGGTAAGTAACGTGCTTCTAAGTGATCAAGACACTAGTAGTATGTGTAAAGAGAATGTATATGGTATCCTAGAAGTACAGCACCAGCTAATAAAATACACACAGAGCACTATCGGAAGTATTAAAGGCAGAATCTGAATGAGTTTCATGGCTCAGAAACCATAAAATGCCCAGGAAAATAAAATCTTGAGTACTCCAAGAAGCTGGTGGGAGCAAACCTCACCCTGTTAACTGAGCAAAGAGGCACCCTTTAAAGGGGTGATGCTCTTTATATCAAGCAGTGGCCCTATCCAACCCCAGTACAGCATTCCTCCAGTGGCTGTGGCTGTTTTTACTGTGACATTTTTTGGGATGGGAACCATATTATTATTTCCCTATAAGAACATAAGAACAGCCCTGCTGGATCAGGCCCAAGGCCCATCTAGTCCAGCATCCTGTTCCACACAGTGGCCCACCAGATGCCACTGGAAGCTGGTTTGAATCCCCGCTGGTATGTTTCCCAGACTATGGGAAATACCTATATCAGGCAGCAGCAATATAGGAAAGATGCTGAAAGGCATCATCTCATACTGTGTGGGAGATGGCAATGGTAAACCCCTCCTGTATTCTACCAAAAACAACCACAGGGCTCTATGGTCGGCAGGAGTCAACACCAACTCAACAGCACACTAGTAGCAGCAGTAGCAGACCTCTCTTCTTCCTCATAAATTCATTGGGATAAGCTGACAAAGAAGACATATGAATGAACAAAACAAACTGGGGACTGTCTAGAAAAGTGAAAGGAATAGAATGTCCCAATCTATGGTGAAAGCAAATTAGAGAAAATATATTTACGTTAGCTGGCCCAGACACAGAGCATCTGCACCTTTAGTTCTCCCTTGTTCTCAGCCCTCCCCTTCCTCTTTCCTCTTCATCTCTCCCATGATTTTTCTCTCTGGCTGGCCACCTGACCAGCTGCTTTTGCCACTCTCCCCCACCTCCGGCTGCTGCCGCTTTCACCCCGCCCCGCTGCTGCTTTCGTTTTCTCTCCTTCTGCTACCGCTTTCTCTTTTTCTCTCTCTGCCACCGGCACTTTCACTTTATGTCCCCCTGCCACCCCCACTTTCTCTCCCCACCCGCCTGCCTACCCATTTGCTTTATGTTCATTGGCCTTATGTTCCCCACTGCTGCTGCTGCTTTCCTCCCTCCTTTCACTCGTGAACTCTCGTGAGAGCTGCCATGCGTGGGATTAGCCACAGGTATAGATAGATAGATAGATAGATAGATAGATTCACACTCACACACACACAAACCAGAAGGATCCAATATATGCATACATGTGGTTCATCCATAACACTGGATACATATTATGCCTCTTCAATGTAAGTATTTGATATTCCCAAAATGCTAAAATGTATTTGGTTTTAGTAAGCAAAATAACAGTCAAAAATCTGAAGACATATTGAACATATTGTTTCTCCCACTTTATAGTGGGAAGCTAAGAGACCTTTCAAACACTGCTCTGCCTTCTTTGGAGAGTACACTGGAGTCTATATGACATTTCTGCCAGAATCTGCTCACACATTTACAAGCTAAAAGGATGGAGGAGGAGCGGCCATTAGCACTGCCAGTTCCCCTCCTACAACACAATCAGTGCAAATCAGGACCTCACTAGAACCCTGCACTGTTTTTCTTTTATCAGTCTCTCCAGCTTTCACCTGTTACTCCAAATCCTCATAACTCCACCTGGGACTTTTACACACAGCAGGTTTTACCACGAGTTTAACAGGAAGCTTTACTGCAAACTCAAAGTTGTCCCAAAAAACTGCTGCAAATAGTGGATTTTTTAAAACCCCAGGTATAAATCAAGTTACACTCTAACACGCAGTGAAAAACTGAAATTGTGTATGAAGTGCTCCCTGTAGCTTGCAGGGACTTTGGGGTAAATCTGGCCAATATGTGAATCCAACCCTTCCATTCTGGAGGAGATGCAAATTAAAGGGCTTCAAAAGCCCTGTGTGAAAAGCTTCCTGGAAGTTTTTCACACAGGGCTTTTGAAGCCCTTTAGCTCACATCTCCTCCGGAATGGAGGGGCTGCATTCACATATCGGCCTGATTTACCCCCAAGTCCCTGCAAGCTAACAGGGAACACTTCATAAACAATTTCAGTTTTTCACTGCGTGTTAGAGTGTAACTTGATTTATATCCGGGGTAAAAAGAAAAATCTACTTTTTGCATCAGGTTTTTGGGATAACTTTGAATTTGCAGTAAAGCCTCACAGAAAATTCATGGTAAAGCCTGCTGTGTGGAGAACTCCCTGCTTCATTTGTACATCAAGGACATGCTCTGTGGAGATGTCATTAAAGATAGTAATTGAAGAGGTTACTGGATTTCTCTCTTGCCAAAATTTGCAAAGGAGCACATCGAACCGAACCCCTACTGCATTCCCAAGTGGACTGGATTTTCTAAACAGTGGTGATATCTATGGGTAATATACATTTATTCCATACATTTGTGGGAAATATGTATTTAAATGAGTGCTTCATTATATATCATTGTGCCATTTGTGAAACCACCCCTTCCTTATTATATGTGCAAAAGGTTCTGACATCACACAATGTTAGTCTGCATGTGGTCTCACTGTTGGCTTTCTCTTCACACAAAGAGTTTCTGTGCTCTCATAGACATATCAACTTGATTGATTGATTGATTTATAAATTTCTATACCGCCTTTCATTAAAACAATCTCAAGGGGGTTCACACAAAAGTTCAAACAAGACTATAAAGACTACACAATTAAAATATTAAGCTAGAATATAGAAGTACAGATCTGATTTAAAAGATTTTAAAAACAAGGACAGTCTAACCATAAAAAATACAAAGCAGCAACAATAGAAACAACCATATAAAAGCCTGGGTAAAAAGCCAAGATTTCACACATTTTCTAAAAACTGTGATGGAGACTGAGGAGCAGATGGCCACCAGGAGAGCATTCCAGAATCTATGGGCAACAACTGAGAAGGCCCCGTCCCGTGTGCATGACAGCTGATCTTCCCTCATTGTTGGCACCTGGAGCAGAGCCCCCCACATGACCTTGTCAAGCGGGCAGCAATCCTTGGGTGCAGGTGGTCCCTCAGGTATCCAGGGCCCAAACCATTAAGGGCTTTAAACATCAAAACAAGCACCTTGAATTGGACCCAGAGACAAAACTTGCTGGTATTACATGATTAAATATAATTATAAGTATTGTATGCAGAAGTTTCCAAATTCCCTCCTGGACATCTCCAAGATAGGGCTGAGAGAGATTCCTGCCTACAACCTTGTTTGGAGTCTGTGTAGACAATACTGAGCCAAATGGACCAATGGTCAGTATAAGGCAGCTTCCTATGTTCCTATTTAACAACCCTTACAGAGTTTCCTTTCAGGACATGAGGCCTCTGACCTTTTACTTTTCCAACATATTCCCTCTTCAGTTTTAGATTTTGTTTTGATAGACAGATAGATAGATAGATAGATAGATATTGTAGGGAGGATATAATACAGTATTTACCCCAGCATCTGTTGATCTGCTCTCAATCTGTAAGATACAAACACCTGGAACACTGGCTGACATCCTGACCAATGATCCTGACCAATGAAGTACTGGTGCAATGGGAGAACCATTCATATTTCTGAAAAGTTCCACTAACTCAGCTCCACTATTGGCTCAGTGGTGGGGGCAAAGTTTGAAAACCTCCCCTTCCCCAGAAAGTGCTCTATGTCACCTAAAATATGTCCCTAAGGGTCTCACAGCCCTCTGGAGCATATTTTAAGGTGACACAGAGGGCTTCTGAGGGAAGGGGAGGTTGTTGAAATTCATTCTCTCTCTCTCTCTTTCCCTTTCTCGCATGCACAAGCACAGCATTGGTCTGGAACTCTTCAGAAGCACTGGTACTACACCAGGAATACACTTCGCTCATCGCAGCAGTGCTTCATTAGTCAGGATGCCAGTCATTGTTTAGAAGTGTAACTTGTTGGTAGCACAAATGCTTTGCATGTAGTACTACGTATCAGATTCAGTTTCTGACATCTCTAGGTAGGATTGGAAAAGGCCTCTATCTGAAATCATGAGTACTACTGCTTGTTGGTGTAGACAACTCTGAACTAGAAAGACCAATGATCTGACTCAGTATAAGACAACTTTATATGCTTTTTGCTAGCACTGATTTTTTTAATCAATAAAAGAACAAAGGCTAGCTATCTGATAACAGTAGATTTATAAGAAGTTTGTACAGTACAGTGTGCATATCAAATGTTTTTTCTGCATCTGTGGTGGCTTGTTTTAATGATCAACAACTGTACTGGTTCTGACATTCTGCATATTATATATTATATACCAGTCTTGGTATATACAATATTCTTCATATTGTATATATGATATACAATATTCCGCATATTGTATATTGAATTATGGTTTCTGTTATGACCTATGTTCCAAACAAATCAATTTTCTTCTCTGGGAAAGAGTTTCATTGAACCAGTTGGTCAGTTTTTTACAACCAAAGGTTGATCACTCTCGAGAGCCTATCTACAAATTGCCTAATGTTACACGGAAATGACCAGTGCAGTAAACCAAACATCTGTACAGGACTGCTGCTTGTAATGAATGGAGTAATGTTTGGTGAATTGAACCCACTTTTTCTAAGTTTTCCAAAATATGTAAGGTTAGCACTGAGCACAGTTTCAATTATAAGATTCTGGAGGCGGGGCAGGGAGCAGTAAATGGGTAGCACTTTGTATTTCATAGGAAGAGGATGATTTAGCCTTCTTGCAAAATTAATTTACAATTCCCTCATAAAATGTTGTAAATTAATGTACGCTCAAGATCATTCTGCCAGGAAGACTGTATATCTCTAGGTTTCACCAAAATGTATTATTCAATAGAAAAAATGCTGTAAATGAAGGATTCCTGTTGGGTTTCATGAATTATTGTGGTAGTTGAGCCTATTTCATCTTTGCCCATAAATTAAGGTTCCTTTTATAAATAGTTGATAGAGGAAAATATATATTAAAAGATTGATATCATAGTGGGATTGTGAACCCAGTATGAAAAAATGACACATTACTTATAAATGTATACAGCATCTTTTACTCAAGGGTCCCTCTTCCCACTCTCATTTTCTAGGCCCTATGTGGTCATGCTTCAGCATCAAGTAAGAGGCTGTTGAAAGTCCAAGGGATCAAGGAGAATGCAGTCCACCAAAAGCATATAAGACAAAACAAGTTTAATATCTTGCTGCCTGGCCTTGGGTTGGTAGAGAACATGGTATACTGCTGAGACTGAATCTGCTGTCCACAACGCCTTCTGTTTCTTCCTTGGACCAATCCAATCTGACCAGAAAAGGCCATTGCTGTGAGAGGGAAGTGCTGCTACATAGCTATGTAGCTTCCCTCAAGCCAGTATCACTATTAATAATAATGATTATGGAAAATGTATACATCGCTTTCAACAAAGAAGTTCTCAAAGCAGTTTGCAGAAAGAAAGAAAGAAAGAACCCTCCCTGTTCCAAAAAGACTCACAGTTTAGAAATGAAAACATTGAGGCTGTTCTCCCGAACATCCTAACCCAGGCTAGGGCAGTCCAGCCTGGGTTAGGCTGCTCAAGTGAGGCACAGGGATCTTTGCAGATCCCGGCTCTGCCTGCCCACCTAACCCCACTTTTAAGCCTAGCATTTAGCGCACCCTTAAACCTGGTGCCAGGATCATGTGTGTGCTTGAGCACAGATAGGCTCCTAGAGTGCCGTCTCATGAGGGTATTCCTCATGCACCACTGTCATCATCTGGTGCATTGTGGGATATGTGGGAGGTTGGGATGCATCGTCCTGAACTCTGGAGATCCGCACGGCTACATGCAGCACGGATTGTGTGAAGCTTCCCACCAATGTAGAGGAATAATCTGGAGAGGGAGATATGTTTAATGCAGCCTTCCCCCTGCCTGCCCTCCCCACCCTCCCTGCCTCCCAGTCATCTGTATACCCTTACTGTGTCCAGCATCCTGACTAAGCTTGCTGGTGTGTGCTCTAAACAAGTGTCCCTGCTGCAGAGAACATTCTTAGCTCTACAGTGTCCAACAGACAAAAATCACAGGGCGATTTTTACCAATCCCATCCTTCCCCCAGAAGTTCCCAGTGTCACCTGAAAAGATGTCTGAGGGCTACACAACCCTCGTGGACATATTTTTGTGAGGCACAGGACGATTTCAGGGGAAGGGGAGATTAGCAAAAATTGCTACTCCTACACTATAGGCACTACAGGGCTGAGAAAACTCTCCATAGCATCCGCATACATAGGACACTGCACACACCAGCAACAGCTACGGGAGAGATTCTGTACTGCATTGAACAATTGCTACACTCCTGACTAATAAATGAATGCCACCACTGCCTCTCTTATCCAGTAAGAAGGAGTTAATCTATAGAGTGCAGAATTTCTGCCAGGAATCAAATTAAAAGTGGCATGCTCGCCTAAAGTCCTGAGTGATTCTGTGCATGTGTGATGCATCTAAAGCAGATGGACATCACTGCCATGGATGATCAAGCAGTAGTGGCTGGTGCAGGTGCTGCTGGGGCAGCGGCGAGAGGAACCTTTGAGCATAAATTAGTAGCTGCTCACCTCCTCTCTGGCCACACCTGCAAGCTACTCTGAGCAGCAGCTCTCCAGCAAGCACTCCTTGCAGCGGGGGATCGGCTCCACACCTCACCTGGCTGCTGGTGGGGGATCAGCTCCACGGAAGCCATGGAGCTGATCCCCTGCCATAGGGAGTGTATGCCCCCTGCCCCCCGCAGCACCCACACCGGCCACTACTGTGTTCAAGGTATGCACAGGAGCCTACTACAGCCTCTGGTGGTGAATAGAACTCTATTTCTGCCATCCTCATCACTTGGTAAAACAAAGGGGGTGAGCTTAGTGGATGGTGGGAAAGGCCCCATTAACAGCTTGATGCTATAGCAGGATCTTGACCCCCAGGTCCTTGTACACTGTAGTGATTACATTGTTGCTCATAAGGACTCAGGTGTTTAACATTTGGAATATCAATACAGTTGTTCTGGATTATTTTTCTGAAGTGGATTGTGGACATCCCCCCACCATCTCTAATTCAGCTCACCCAGTCCTCAAACTCTTTCCCTTACAATCCCCCCCCTCTCATTTTTGTTGAGGATGGCATTTGCATGGCACAGTCCTTCTACATCTTGAAATAAGTGCAAGGCAAGACAGTGGAAAATCAGTTCAATTTTTTTTTTAAGTTGCCTTAAGCATTTGAGCTTCTCTCCTGCAATCCAGGTTAGTGTGTGCTTGCATTTACCATTTTAAGATCACTTTTTATTTTCCACATAAACAGTGGACACAGTAATGGAGCACAAACCATTGGAGAGTCTAGGAATCACAGAATGCTCCAACCATTTGCTAAACATCTTCTGTGTGCCTTTCTCCAGATGGTAGCCATGTCAAGTCAATAACACCTCCCTCTCCTCCACTCCTGAATAGCACCAAGTCCCTATTACGATATTCATATTCACAGCTGTTGAGCAGATCAATTACAAATATTCATATTAGGAGATGGTATTTAAGGCTATGAAGATTATTCATCATTTCCATAGTACTTTCGATGTACACCATTTATCTAAATGTAGAGTTATTTAGTGGAACTGTAAATTCAGTGGGTCAATTTAACTTTTAATTTCTCAATAGCATGCCACAAATCTGAAAGCATCAGCTTCACTGTTGTATTTAAATAAATCATGCACATTTGTGAGGGTTTTTTGTGGTGATCACTCACACTCTAACAAAGGAATGAGGCCATGGTTGCATAGCAGAGATGCATGGGGTCCCAGGTCAATCCTTAGCAACTTTGTATATCAGGTGACTGATGTCTCCTGATATACAAATATACAACAATGATGTCTCACATCTTTATTCTCGGATCTGCAAACATTTGTACAATCTTGTGCCAGCCTTTATTTCTAAAAGAGGAAAACTCTTTCGCGATGATTCCTTGCAATAGATGGAGCTGATGGTTCTGCCTCCCTTTCTAAGGAGGCAGGAACAAATGACGCTACTGTTGCTGCAGTAGTTCAAGTTATGATAGTGAGATGGATTGCTAGGAAATAGATAACTGGATTCTCTGGTGTGTAGGTCAGGTATCAAAGGTTTGGGATTTGAGACTCATAAGTAAATTTTAGAAATGAAGTCCACAGGACTACTTTTGTAGAGCTGAGAATTGTAGCCCTACGTTCACATATCACTTAGAAGAACCTTTGAGTAGTGCCAAGTCAAAACAAGATGCACTTTATTAAAGCTTTTGTCAATTTCAAAAGCATCACAGAATGTGTCTTAATGCCTTTTGGGGTGGGGCTGCAATGTGTCCATCTATTCAAGGTGAGGGCAAGAAATGTTGCCCTCACTCTGAACTGGCTGTGTAACATCATCGCATAGCCAAATCCTATTGGTTATGTGGCATTATAGTGGCAGCACTAACATGGACTATGAAATTCCTGATTTCCTGTGATCAAAATCCCATTCAGCAGGAAATAACACTTGAACAATGGCAAAATAAGCATATAAGGAGATGATGTGTCAAGGCCCCAAGAAGAGTTCACCACAATGCCATGCCGAGAGGCCAGTCTGGATCAATTTTGTGGAGGGGTGGCTTCCCTCAGTCCACACCTTTGTGTACTTCTGTTCTTTTCCAGATGTTAGGTGATGGGACTACAGTTAGCTCCATGCCCTGTCCTCATTGCTCATTCCCTGGGGCTCTAGCAGCTGCTTCTGAGCTTGGTGTCCTGGCCATCAGGCAGAGAAGGTACCCAGGTTCCTTCCTATTCTCCCTCTAACTGCTCTAGGTTGTCCTCTCCTCTCTGTGCTGAAAGAGGAAGACATTTTTAGTCAACTCTGAGAGGAACACACCTTCCCACTTCCCCTATCTTGCCCAGCTTGCTACACTACTTTAGTGGCTTTGGTCCAACCTGTGTCTTGTTGATCCCTCAAGGGTAGTGCAGCTGCCAAAGGAAAAGCCAGCCTGGATTCATGTTGGCAGTAGCATTAAAGTTTCCTGAGCTTCAGGAGATGGATCCAGCAAACTGATAAGGCGTGGAGGTGGCACCTGTGGCCAGCAGAGTATAAAGGATCGAGAGTGCACCCCCAATTCCAGATAACTCCACCCAGAAACATCCAGTGGTTGATGTGTCCAGCCGTATAATGCAGGTGGTGCAGACCTACCATTGCTTTCACATAGATAGTGATGCTGCTCCTCAAGAGGGCTGTTCTGTAGCTTACCTTGTGCAATCACAGGTTGCACACTCTTTGCCAGGAGTGGCCGGTAAGGGCAGCGCTGGGGGAGGGGCAGTAAGAGGCTCCTTTAAGTTGGTAATAAGAAGATACTTACCTCTTGCCACACACCACTTCCCCAGTGCTGCCCTCACAAACCGCTCCTACCCTTTGAATTATTCCCAATGCATCACACTGCAGGTCATATCAGCTGGCGTTTTCTCTCTGGGTCTGTCTCTTATAAAGGGTTTGTTGTTGTTGTTGTTTTGCTATCATCCTACCACAGTCCCTCAGCATAAAGGGGGGATCATTCTTTCCACATTTTGACAAGTATCGCAGTCTAAAAACTGGAGAGAGATTCCCAACTATCAGGAGACTCTCTCCTGTCATTAGTTTCCATTGATTGAACTGATCATTAATCAATCACCCTGGGCTATTAATGAGCAATCAGCTTAATGGTCAGCCAGCCATAACACTATTTATAATATCCGTTAAATGAGGAATCTGAAGATTTCTCAAAGCAATTGATAGTGTGTGCGTGCGCATGCATGTGCGTGCATAGGCATTATCAGTTACTTTGGCACTCCTCCAAATTAATTTATTTCATTTCCATTTAAGCCTTTCTCTATAGGTTGTTTTTTCTCTTCCATCTGAAATAATTTCCAAATGAGTTGTGGTATGACATCACTTGGCCTGGCCTTGCAACGCCATGCAAAAACAGCAGTTATCAGAGGCGGAAATATAGACTCATGCTGTGCTTGTGCAAATATCCCAAAGCTGTGCAAATATGCACAAGCACAAGGATGTTGCACTAGCTACTCTGTGTGCTCTGTTGCACACAGAGCTTGTGTTTCAGATTAGTGTTGTGCTCGTGCAATTTTGTTGCACTATCTCAATGACATAGTGCAAAGATATTGCACAAAAGAAGGAATGTCTGTTCCAGACTAGTCCTTGTGCTAGCACAAGATACTGACAATTTGCACAGCTTTGTAGCACAACCTTGTATATTTGTAGCACAGTAACCTTGTATATTGGAGAAAGTCTTCTACTATTGGTTGTGCAACATCACAACTTTACGCAGCTTTGCAAACTTCTTACAAGTCTGCAACTTCTTGCATTGTGCTAGTGCAATGCTAGTCTCGATATTATGCCCTGTTCTACTATCCTTGTTGCGCAAGTGCAATGCCTTGTTGCCCAAGTGCAATGCCTTGTTGCCCAAGTGCAATACCAGTGCAATGAGAGCTCAAAAGGTTATGCAACTTTGAGCATCCACAGTTATGCAGTCTTCTTTTCATGTGTGCAAATTTGTTGCACTAGCCCAAAGTTAGTCTGAAGTAGGGATCTGCTCAAAACACAATTTGGCATCTGGATTGCGGGCACATCCCTTTAAAACCAAGGGCTTACACAACCCTTTTAACACAGAGGAGAGCAAGTCCATACTTGCTCCTCCTCTGCTTGCTGCCACTTCTGTAATGGCGGCACTCCCCCCAGCTATGACCGTGCACTGGTGGCCGCCCCTGTGCGACGCCAGCACACACATGGCCTCTGCGCATGTTGACCATGCAGATGGCCACTACACTTGCATGGAGATCATGTGCGTGCCAGCATCACACAGAGGGGCAGCTGGGAAATGCCCCACCAGCACTTGGTCATAGCTTGGGGGAGTGCTGCCATTACAGAAGTGGTGATGAATGGAGTAGGAGCAGGTCCTGCTCTCCTCCATGTTAAAGGGGCTGTGTAAGCCTTCAGTTAGGGATATGCATGGATGGCTCAGGCATTTGCGTGCTAATGCTGTGTGGATGCTGCAGGGAACAGCATGCAGCTGCACAAGACCTTTTGGAGATTCATACTGTGAGAGCTTTGCAAAAACGGAAGAATCTGTACAAAGTTTACACCATTGCACAAAGTTTAGACATTGTGTTTAGCCTGTTCCTCCTTCATTCAAGGAGACTGTCTACTGACATGAGTGATGGAATGTGGGCTAGGTTCATAGATCTGTGCTGCAGGAATATCTGCCATTCCTCAGTTGCCAAGTTCTAGTTTCCAGAGATTGAACTTCTGTTAGTAAATAAATAATTAAATAAAATAGAAATGCATACATACAATGAGGGCTCATATTTCTGTAAGATCTATGAGCTCTCATTTTTATTTCTTTTAAAAATATGGTGGCTGTCTTTCTACAGAGAGCACTCAAGGTGGATTAATGGACATATAACATCATCAAAGTACAAATATACAAGTACAAATTAGAACATTCACAGCGGCAGCCAAACAAAGGTATGTCATAATACAAAAGGCAGAGCCACAAAATCAGTTGTTAAAATGTTAAGCCCCCAGAGATAGAGGAACACAAATATCACAACATTCAACTAACTGATAAATATACACTAATTAAACAACCACCTGGTGAAACAGACAGACTTTGCTGGGTGCCTAAAGGATAATAAGGATAATATAAAGCCCTTAGCAGCTTAGTTCCAGGGTACTTAAGAGAGCGCCTTCTCTGTCCTGAACCCTGTCACCTATTAAGATCATTTGGAGAGGTCCGGTTACAATTGCCACCAACTCATTTGGTGGCAACTATGGACCGGGCCTTCTCTGTGGCTGCTTCAGGGCTTTGGAATGCGCTCCCTGCTGAAATAAGAGCATCTCCTTCTCTGTTTGTTTTTAGGAGGAACCTGAAGATGTACCTATTTCCCCAGGCTGTTAACTGAAATCTATTTTTTTAAATTTTACAGTGATTTTATCTCTTGTAGTTTTTATCTGTTTTATGAATTTTAAATGTTCTATATTTTATATTATGTTTTAATCTGTACACCACCTAAAGATTTCTATATTAGGTGGAAAGCAATTCAATAAATAAATAAATAAATAAATAAAGCACTTGATGTGTTATATGGCACATGGAAAAAATATTTCCTGTGAGTGTAGAAGGTAGTCATCATAAGATGTGGAACAGACTCTTGTATTGTTGTTCAGATTCTTTACACAAATAAAGAACTTTATCTATCTATCTATCTATCTATCTATCATTTTTATATACCACCTGATACGTGTATCTCTAGGTGGTGTACACTGTTTAAAACACAACAAATATATAAGAGTAATAACACAATTTCGCAGAAAAAGTTAAAACAATTTCATGGGATACAAATAATTAGACAGTTTAATTTCAGTTAATTTCAGTTAAAACAGGTCTGTCTTGAGGGTCTCTTTAAAAGCAATCAGAGATGAAGATGCTCTTATTTTGACAGGGAGCATTGTGATGGGAAATGTGATGCATATGAACTTTCAAGTCTAGATTAAAGGTTGTTTCACATGAGCAGAGCAATCTACGTTAAATATCAAATCCAAGATTCACACAGCATCCATATTCCTGGTTTCCAGTTGTGAGAACCTGGACTTTTTCAGTGATGTCAGAAAGCATCGTGCATACCCAATTTTTAACGAGGATCAACAACCATAGTTGAAATCATAGATCAATGATCCTTGTTAAATCTTGGCTTGGTGTGGTGCCCACCTGACATCGCTGAAAATTCTGAGTTCTTACGACAGGAAATCAGAAGCCCAATCACTGTGTGAATCTAGATTTAATGTTTAAGGAGATTGCTCTGATTATGTGAACCAACCCTAAGAATATGAAGTCTTTCTCTTCCATATTCTTCACATAAGCAATTATTTTTGTGCATGTTATTGACATTCACATACATCTGGTATCAAATCATTGCACTGCTTGAGGACTTCAATTGTTTTGGGTCCCTTGCATCACAGTTAATCTAGCTCTAAACTCTTGGCATATATTCTGTTTTGTTCTGCACATGCTGCCCTTTCACCTATGTGATGTAACTCTGACAAGGTCAAACAGTATTAAACCATTCAAGACTGATGTGAGTGTCTTCCTACCCCTTGCTTTATCAGAATTGCTTCTAAGGATAGTAATTTTTTTCCTGTTTAAAGTTAATTAGGCATTTAGTAGATCATCTCCTAGGAGTATCAGCTTTGCTTAATGGGCTTTTGCATCAGTTTATTCATATGCATCTTCCATTTATAACTTAACTTACCATTATTGATGGGGAGGAGATTAATCTTTGGTCAAAGAAGGGAGTATGATTGCTTTTTTAGTAATGCTGTTGAAAGAGCAAAATCCCTAAAGGCTTTGGAAAAGCTCTTCATCTCCAATCCATACTTCCCATGATGGGCAGGAGAAAACACTGCCAATGAGACAGTCCACTGTAAAGAGACATTCTGTGATTATTGCATTATATGTTGATCAAAATATTCTGATGACATGAGTAGCATGATGTCCTGAGATCCTCAAGCTGAGTTTTATTGTGATGTTTTGAGATTGTTCTGGAAGATATTTCCATGGATATCTAATTTTTGCACAAATGGATGCACCTATTTTTATTTTCAACAGCCTACATGGTTTTGATGCAAGCAACAGGTAGCTCCCAAGCAAAGAATTGTACCACACTCTGAAAATGTTTGCCCCTTGAGATTATAAATCAGATACAAATTTATATCCTGATGTGGAAAACACTTTGTACTCGTGTCCCTATTTGTTTCGCCATTGACTGGGTGAATCTATCCAGATGAGGACTATACTGGTAATCAGATTGGGCTCAGTTTTATCTCTATTTAATATATACAAATGGCACCAATTGAATAATTTTAACCTGAGATGGGCAAACTGATCCATTGCAGCTGGCATGGTATAGTGGTTAGAGCATTGGCTAGAAATGGGGAGACCAGAGTTCAAATCTCCACTGAGCCATGAAACTCACTGGATTACTCTGGGCCACCTATCTCTCAGTCTAACCTATTGCATAGAGTTGTCGTGAGAGTAAACATAAAGCATGTACACCACTCTGGGCTCTTTGGAATAAAAGCAGGCTAATAAGCAAACAAACAAACAAACAAATAAATTCCCATTTGGGATAAGCTGGGCATTTCTGTTCTTTTCTTTTCTTTTCTTTTTGAATTCAAGGAAAATCGTAATCTTTATCTCAGAATTCTCCAGAGCTTGGAATGACTCTGGGATCTAGAGAGCTTCTTCACCATTCTCTTGACTGCCAACTTCTGGTCAACCTTTTCCTTCCAGCAATTTCCAAAAGTAACAGATTGCAAGGGATGGGAAGGAGGAGAGAAAGCAGCAGCCCATTCATCTTTCAAAGGCTGAGTGCTATGCTCTCCCTAACTTTACAAGGCAATGAAAAGATCTGAGCTTGCTCAAACCCTCCATGATTAGGTGAAGCTGAAAACTGTATTCTCAATTATTTATTTCTTTTGGTAAATAAGCCCTTCCCAAAGTCAGCAATGGAGACTCAGAGTGTGAGGATGTTCATACATGCAGCAAAGACTGGGCTTAGGAAGCCAAGCCTGGTCTTTGCTGCACATGTGAACAGATGGGAGCTAGCTGGCTCCTGGAGGCGGCGCGGTGGTAAACCCTTTAGGGAGCCCCAGGTGTTAGCCAGGGTTAAGGGCGCAAGCGGTCTTGTGGTAGCAAGCATGACTTGTCCCCTTAGCTAAGCAGGGTCCACTCTGGTTACATATGAATTGATGTGTGAGCACTGTAAGAGATTCCCCTCAGGGGATGGAGCCACTCTGGGAAGAGCAGAAAGTTTCAAGTTCCCTCCCTGGCATCTCCAAGATAGGGCTGAGAGAGATTCCTGCCTGCAACCTTAAAGAAGCCACTGCCTTTCTTTGAAGACAATACTGAGCTAGATAGACCAATGGTTTGACTCAGTATATGGCATCTTCCTGTGTTCCTGTGTATCCCAGCTAACTGATCATGTGTTGGTGCCATGTGGCACCTACACATGAGTAGCCTCCCAGCCTGCGTCAGGAGGCTCCCCATAATGCACCGCACACTCACACAGAACATTATGGGAGTTCCCGGGGCCTCCCAGCCTCCCAAACCTTCATGCTGCTGAGAGCAGCCAGCAGTCATCTGGCTGGGTGATCTACCACCCAGCAACAGCAGGGAGCTTGTCTGTGGGGGAGGTAAGCATTTTGAGGCTTCCTCCCCTTGCCCCTTTTGAGCCCTTCCTCCAGATGATGAGAAAAGGCTAAGTGTCTTCAAAATATCTTTCTCTGAGGGAAAGGAAGCACTCAGAAACAGCCCTTGGCTTAATTCTAGGAACTGAAGATATGGTCCTCCTGGCCAATGAGTCAGCAAGAACAACCAGAGTCCACATGTGAACAGGAACAACACAGAGAACAGGAACAGCTGAGATGCAGTCTATAGTTTTAGCCTCAGCTGCTGAAGAAGAGGAAAACTGACTGAAAGACTGATGCTGACTCTTTCCAAGCTAGAACAAGACTCAGCAAGAGGATGAACTTGGCTCATAAGGACTAGGAGATTTCTGAATTGAGGACTTCACTTCCATATCTCCCATTTCTGAAATCCTTCTCCATCCCTAATTCTAACAAGCCCTGTAACTGTTTCTCCCCTTCTCTGAGACATTTATAGCTATGAGTCACTTCAGTTTGACTCAGCAACAGAAGCAAATTATCTACTCATCATAATCCTCCAATGCAAATACACACAACTGTACTAAGTACAATCTCTTAGAGGAAGTAGGAAAGGCATATGGAGAACTTGCATAACCACTTCATATTTTACATTTTTTTAGTTGTATACCGAAGATCTCTTGAGTGTGTATAGAAATGTCAAAAGCAAATGCAGCAATTGAAATTTATGTTTAATAAATTGTTGGCAAAAACAATACAAAGTGAATGCAGCAAACACATTTGTGGAAACACATATATCATGCGCACATTTGCATGCATGCATGTATATGCTCCCTGTTGCATATAAATTCAGAAGGCAGCTGAGGTTTTCTTTCTGTTGCTCCAGATTTAGCACAACTAGCTGGAGCAACAACGTTGTGCTAGCACAAACACAGTGTTAGGATATAAACTATTAGCTTCAGATTGGGTTTTTCTATCAAAACCCATAGAAAATAATGATGTTTTGACTTTTAAGAAATGTTTACAAGTGTGGAATTGTGTACAAAGTTCATTTTAAAAAATTATATCTCATTTTTCTTCTATAATTTGAAGCTCACAAAAATGTGAAAATACACATTTTGTTTTGTTTTGTGAAATACACAAAACAAACAATAAACCCATAAGCAAGTATTTCCTGTTAAAAACAGCAGAGAGATAAAACCAACCAAGTGTGGGAAAGCCAGTTGAAATAAGTAGGTTTTATGGCTGGAGAATACAGACCAATCTTATTGTCCATCTCTAGAGATCCCCTATGTACAACTCAAATTATCTCAGAAACAATCAGATCCCTTTCCCCCAGATCAGACCGTTTTACAAGCGAATTTGAGGCTTCCCTCACAAAACAAATGAATAGTCTACACTATGGGAAGATATTAGGAAGAAACATTATAGCACTTAGAGAATTTTTAAAAACACGTTATAAGATATTAAATCACACTGCAGATAATTAAAGGGCACAAAGGAGTTAAGTGCGATCCTTTGTTTCACTCACCTCAAAGTTCAAGTAATACATACCAAACCAATTTTTAAAAATTGTGTTTTCCCCACACACTGCTTAAAAATGCACGGAAGTGTTTTTTAACCTTTAAAACTAATGACTCTTTTCTAAAATGATCAGCCTCGTTTATTTGCATGTCATCATTCCAAATTGCTGCTGTTTGATATTCAAGAATCAATGTAATGAATGCAACAAATTATCTACTTAGGCGATGGACAAAGTCCAGTTTTGGAATTTTTAAGACAATCACTCTGCTTAATTGTTATTCACTGGATCTTTTCTATTCCCTTGTACGGATCTGTCACTGGGTGATAAAATAGCACACGATTACTATTATCCTGAAGCAATTACAAGCTACATGCACAATAGGGAACTTGGAGCACACAACACAAACACTTTTAAAATATAAGATGTAATTGCTAAGTTTTGTTCCCTTTATGGGAACCAGCTAGAATTCTATTCATGCTGAAGAGAAGAGGAGGAATTCCGTTAAGGAGGCTAAAATTGCAAGCAACATCTCTAGGTACGCATTAGGTCTGAAGAAGATCCAGTGAGAAGAAAGAAACTCCATGCAGCATTCTGTGTTTATTTTGAGCTCTAAAATTTACATATAGAGACAAAAGCAGGAACTACTGTTTGTGAAAAGTGTGAAAAACCTACATGAACAAAAAAGGCAGTTTGACTTGAAGTTGTTCCCCAGCCAATGGATGCCAATTGGAGCAAGTGTGGCATAGTGGTTTGAGTGCTGGACTTGGACTAGGGAGACCTGAACTCAAATCTCTGTTCAGCCATGAAACTCACTGGGTGACCCTGGGTGGGTCGCTTATCTCTCAGTCTAACATACCTCATAAGGTTGCTGTGAAGATAAACATTAGGCCTGTGTGTTTTCAAAAAAATTAGATTCAGATCTGACCTGATCTTACTTCAATGATGTCAGATTCAGATTCTATAGGCTCTGGCAATGTCAGATATCACATCAGACTCGGACTTCAAATCTGAATTCTGACTTCAGTTTACATGGAGGGGAGAGCTGGTCTCAAGCATGACTTGTCCCCTTAGCTAAGCAGGGTCCACCCTGGTTGCATATGAAAGGGAGACTAGAAGTATGAGCACTGTAAGATATTCCCCTCAGGGGATGGAGCCACTCTGGGAAGACCATCTAGTTTCCAAGTTCCATCCCTGGCATCTCCAAGATAGGGCTGAGAGAGATTCCTGCCTGCAGCCTTGGAGAAGCTGCTGCTAGTCTGTGTAGACAATACTGAGCTTGACGGATCTATGGTTTGACTCAGTATATGGCAGCTTCCTATGTTCCTATGACTTAAATTCTGATTTCCCCCCCATAGTAGTCAATGGGGAAACTGGGGGGAAAAATCACCAAAAATCACTGGTTGATCTTAGACCTTGAAATGTGCTACACATGTGGAGAAGGAGGCCAGAGCTCCCTGTCATGAATTTGAAGATCATTGGTGAATCTCCTTGTTTTGGGTAAATTTTTGATTTTTAAAAAATGGCTAAAAATGGTGAAATCTGGCTTGTTTCTGGATCTGAAGCCCCTACTTGGACCATCATCCCACCCCCAAGTGGAAGGGAAAGGACATTCCTTTCATTTTATGTTAAAAAAATTTATTCTCCATTGCAGGAACAAGCAGACCTTTTACAAGGGATTAAAAAGACTTTACACCTTTTAATCTCTTAATAGCTAGAAAGGAGAGTGAGGAAATACTTTCTAATCTAACCACAGAAACAGAAACATTCAAAATACTTCACTTTTACTGAATGTATGCTTCCGACATTTAACCTCGCATCAGTTAACAAACCATGGTTTATTTTGGGCAGTGAAACCAAGATAAGAACCCAAGGTTTGAAGTTAGCTTTGTGGACAAGTTCACATGATTAATACAATGTCAGTTTGGTGGGAATCTGATATCCTCGCTGTGTGCACTATCACAGAGAAAGGAAGCCATGGAAGTGATTAGCAAAGCACTTGCAAGCTAGGAAATGTGGGAGGGTGTATGTACCCTGATGCCCTGGTGGCAGGAAGCAGCAGCAAAGGCAGGTGAGGCAACAGCTGCGGGCAGTGGGGACATAGCAATAGCAATAGCAATAGCAATAGCACTTACATTTATATACCGCTCTATAGCTGGAAGCTCTCTAAGCGGTTTACAATGATTTAGCGTATTGCTCCCCAACATTCTGGGTACTCATTTTACCGACCTCGGAAGGATGGAAGGCTGAGTCAACCTTGAGCCCCTTGGTCAGGATCGAACTTGTAACCTTCTGGTTACAGGGTGGCAGTTTTACCACTGCGCCACCAGGGGCTCATTACATGTGCCACCAGGGGACATGACATGCCCACATTTGCTGCCCCAGGGCACAAACTATCTATCTATTTTATTTATTTATTTATTTATTTATTTATTTATTTATTTATTTATTTAACATATTTGTATACCACCCAAAACACAAGTCTCTGGGTGGTTTACAACAAAACAAAACAATGAAAACAACAAGTAAAAAGGTTAAAACATTACAACCATTTAAAACTTAACATTGAAACTATTAAAAATCATCAAACTATTAAAACAGTATCCAATTAAAACCCTGGGTGAACAAATGTGTCTTGACTGCCTTTCTAAAAGTCGTCAGAGATGGGGAGGCTCTTATTTCAAAAAGGGAGCACGTTCCAGAGCCTCGGGGGCAGCAGTGGAGAAGTCCACAATTGCTTCTCCTCATCTCATGCGTGAGCATGGAACTCCTCTACATAGTTTGAATAAATAATGGCCACTTCTGCTACTCTGTAGGAAGCCATTTGAGTGTGAGAACTGAACTGCATGGGAATCTAGCTCTGGGTGGCTCATTCACACAGTCCAAATCCACGTGGATCGCATGGCACTGTGACTGCAACAGTTATAGCACTCCAGGAAGCTGATGAATTATAATGACAAAAAGAGGAAGCTACAGATCAGCAAGTCTTTGGATCAGTGGCATGGCCAGCAGAAGGGTGGCCCATGTCCATCCTGCTGGTGGCCCCCACATGTGATGTCCATATGCATTACTATTGTTGTTTACACAGTCAGACAAATGTTATTTACTGGTTTGTTTTATCCAGACATCAAGTCTTTCTCAAAGACCTGGGGTGGCTGAATTTTATTATCTGTATTGTTGCTGTTATTATTATAGATATCGTCGCAGAATATAGGCTGTTCCCAGTAAAGTTGCTTTTTGTAATTGGCTGGTGGGGATTTCTGTGGCCCCTTTGGTGTAGAAATGATCTTCAAGGTGTTTTGGAATTGCACCTAGGGCACCAATTACTAATGGGATTATTTTGGTCTTCTTATGCCACAGCCTTTCAATTTCAATTGGTAGATCTTTGTATTTTATGCTTTTTTTCTATTTCTTTTTCTTCTATTCTGCTATCCCCTGGTATTGCTATGTCGATTATTTTAACTTATTTTTCTTTCTTCTCGACTACAGTTATATCTGGTGTATTGTGTGGCAGATGTTTGTCTGTTTGTAGTCGGAAGTCCCATAATATTTTTACATCTTCATTTTCAACTACTTTTTAAATTTTATGGTCCCACCAATTTTTGGCTACAGGTAGCTTGTATTTTTTGCAGATGTTCCAGTGTATCATCCCTGCTACCTTGTCATGCCTTTGTTTGTAGTCAGTCTGTGCGATCTTTTGACAACAGCTGATTAGGTGTTCCACTGTTTCATCTGCTTCTTTACAAAGGCAGCACTTGCTGTTTGTTGTGGATTTTTCAACTTTTGCTCTTATTGCATTTGTTCTTAGTGCCTGTTCTTGTGCAGCCAATATTAAACCCTCTGTTTCTTTCTTCAAGCCACTGCCACGTCTTGGTGATGTTTAATTTTCCACTTATATTGTGCAAATATTGACAATGCAATGGCTTCTTTTTCCATTTTTCTACTCGGTTCTTGACTTGTTCTTTCTTGTAGGCCTGCTTTGTTTCATTGGTGTTGAATAGTTTCTCATTATTGACCATTTTAAGTGCATCTTCTTCACTGTCCTTGATATATTCTTCAAGGCCTCTTTTCTCCTCCTCTACTGTTTGATGGACTTGCAGCATTCCTCTTCCACCTGAGCTGCGAGGGAGGTAGAGCCTATCTACATCACTGCGGGGGTGCAGAGCATGATTGATGGTCATGATTTTCTTGGTCTTACAATCTAGCATCTCTAGCTCTGCCTGGGTCCAGTCTATTATTCCTGCAGTGTATCTGATAACAGGTATAGCCCAGGTGTTTATGGCTTGTATGGTGTTCCTGCCATTGAGTTTGGACTTGAGGATTTTTCTAACTCTCCTGATGTATTCACTTCCAATTTTTCTTTTAACTTCAGTGCTTTTATTTTTATTTATTTATTTATTTATTTCATTTCATTTCATTTCATTTCATTTCATTTCATTTATAAACCGCCTCATCCAGAGGCTCTGAGCAGTGTACAACTATTTTTTTTTAAAACCCATAAAAGCAAACATCATGTAAAACACACTACTTAAAACAATATAAAAACAATTTTAACACAATTTAAAACTAATTAAAATGCTTTTAAACAATTTTAAAACCTTGGAAGGCCAGGCCAAACAAGTAAGTCTTTAGGGCTCTCTTAAAGGCCCACAGTGAGCCTAAACTGTGGCTATCTTCCAGAAGTGCATTGCATAGGCCAGGAACAGCTACAGAGAAGGCCCGATTCCGAGTTGCCACCAGACGTACTGGTGGTAAGTGGAGACGGACCTCTCCAGATGACCTCAATGTGCGATGCGGATCATACAGAAGAAGGCACTCTCTAAGGTAGCCCAGACCCAAGCCATTCAGGGCTTTAAAGGTAATAACCAGCACTATGTATTTTGCCCAGAAACATATTGGCAGCCAGTGCAACTGTTTGAAAACAGGCATAATATGGTTTCTCTGGGTTGCCCCAGAGACCAATCTAGCTGCCGCATTTTGAACTAACTTAGGTTTCCAAACTATGTACAAAGGCAGCCCCACGTAGAGTGCATTGCAGTAGTCAAGCCTGGGGGTAACCAGCTGATACACCACTGTTTTGAGATGGTTCTCTTCATGGAATGGACACAGCTGTAAAATCAGCTGAAGTTGATGGAAAGCGCACATGATGTACTCATCTTGTCACACGCAAGGGGGACATGGCCAGATCGCCACTGTGCAATTGGGGTGTCGTCCGATAGTCAGAGGGCCCACCTCAGCCCTCTTGATCACTTTTCCAGACAACAGTTGCTGGCTGGATGAAGTTATTTTCCTTTTGCTCCCTCCAGTGATGGACAGAAAGGGAAATAAAGGCATCTGTCTGCAATCGGGAGGGCCGGGGTGGTCCTTAGGCCATGCCCCCTTTGTGTGTGATGTCATGCTTAAGGAGGGCACTGGAGGCCCTTTTAATTGGTGTCATTGGAGCCAGCGAGGTGTAGTGGCTAGAGTGCCGGACTAGGACCGGGGAGACCTGAGTTCAAATCCCCATTCAGCTATGAAACTAGCTGGGTGACTCTGGGCCAGTCACTCTCTCTCAGCCTAACATACTTCACAGGGTTGTTGTTGTGAGGAGAAACCTAAGTATGTAGTACACCGCTCTGAGCTCCTTGGAGGAAGAGGGGGATATAAAAATGTAAATAAATAAAAATAAATAAATAAATTGGTGGACTGGGGTCTTTGAACCCTACTGCGCAATGGTGGCTCCACCCCTCCTTTGGTTTGGAACTTAGATCTGCATGAACCTTTGTCAACTGTAGTTGGGAATGGGTGTGTTTCAACTGCTTATAAATTGCTAGTGGGTCTGTATCACATAGATTCATGTGCCTCTGTCCCAACCCCATCTCTGCCCTAGCTTCAGAAGGGTCAGGTCCTTCTTTTTCTTGTTTCCTTCCCCTCTGTTGCCCTATTCACACATTCTGTTCAACACTTGCACAACAAGTGTGCATTGTACATAGGTACAGATCTATACACAGGTACAGTGATTCACATGCTATATTGAACATGGCACAGTGACTACACAGGTACAGCAGTACACTTCTTGTCCAATCCATGCATTTATAGGGCCTGTATTCAATTTCACTTTAAAAATAAATGCGGGTTCAGTCATTCACATAAAAGCATGTGCAAGTGTTCAGACATCTGTACACTCATACAAGATAATGTCTAAATAGAGCTTGTGTAACTGTGCTGTGTTGGGCAATGCACTCTCCCTCCTATTTCCTTGTGACCCGGATATGGCTGTGCTTCTTCTCTCCATTCTACAAGGATTACTAATATTCTCATTCTTCTGTGCTGCAACTCCATAATGTCGCTGCTTGGATAATATATAATTAGAACTGACTACAACAAACAGAATAAACTTTACCAGAATACATGGAGAGGGGGGCAAGTCTCCTTGGAGAATTATTTTTGGAGGGGTAGAGTTGCAAAAGCTACCAAATAGCTTCCATTTGAGTCTGTAGGAATTTCTCTGGTTTGTATTAGGGCTAGATCTATCTAATCTACCATCCTCCCCCTCCCCCTCTCTTCCTAGTGATAGGACTAGCAGTTCTGCAGTTTCTTAATCAACAAAACACCCATTAAGAAGCCATGTCTTTACACATGCCAGATATATGAATTAATAATGTCTTCACAGAGCCAGGTTCAACACATTTCCAGGTTCAACACATGATTCCCATCCTCGTTATTTACAACCAAAGATATCTGCTTTGATGAAAGGAGCTTTGTTCTGCCTCATCTTCCCTCACCCCCACTGCTTGTCCCGGACATTGACATCAGAACTGTCCCTCTTCCGCATCATACCTTTGCAACTGTTGAAGCCCAATTATATGCTAGAAGCCAAGGATTTTGATGTCAGGTGGAAAATGAGCAGCAGGAAGTGCTCATAGCAAGAGACTCTGATGGAACAAAGCATCAACCTTCCAGCAAATGACTACAGTTATGGATAATGAGGCTCAACAAGTATGAGAAAGCAACAGAAGTACTTCTAAATAGGAGGCTTTGAAGACTATTCCATGAGGCATTCACTGCTGGCTTTATCAATGCCTTGATCTTAAACTTCTGAGGCAAAAAGAGATTATTTTAAAAAGAAGTCTTTTTTCATGTGTGGCCTCCTGCCTCTTTATGTAACACACAATAGTGCACTTTTTAAAAGTAGGTCCGCAAGATGTGAGTAGAGGCAGTGGCCTATAGAAAGTACACTTATGCAGAGGTGCACCTAGGTAGTTTTGGAGCCTGGACCTCAAGGCCTTTGGAGCCGCCCCCCCCCCACTGCAAATTAAGCATCATCATGCTCCGCTGGCTGACCACACTACTTGGGACAGACTAAAGAGGATTTGGGGGGCCCCAGGGGCTGTGGGGGCCCTGGACTTCGACCCAGAAGTCCAGGGGTAAGAGCACCTCTGCACTTATACATACTGTTTGAAATAACCCTTGTGAGTGCCTCAAAGCAGGAAGGGGAAGAGGCTGCTTGACAAAGGAGGCATGACTCTTTCTGAACCCCTTCCCGGGTGCATGTTGATGTGTAGCAGGCATATTTGGGGCAGATATCTAGCCGCATAAAATACACCAACAATGCAGTCTCGTGCCTATTTACTCAGAAAAGAGTCTCATTAAAGTCAATAGAATTTACTCCCTAGTAAGTAATTTTAGGATTGCCGCCTAAGTTACTGACCATGTGGTGCAAGTACTACAATAACTGTTTAACCATTTTATCGTAAAATATGTTTGAGTGCTGGGAAAAGGCAGTGGCTGACATTCCCCATAGGAATGTCATTTGAGGTTGCAAAGAGCTCAGGAATGACCATATTTACCAGCACAGAAGGTGACTATAAATTTAGGATGAAGCCTAAAAGATAGAGATTAAATATAGGTTATATCTGTATTTACCCAAAAGAAAGAGGACACTAAATCTAAGATGCCCCCCCTTTAACAGAAAAGAACTGGGGGGGGGCTTGTCTTAGATTTGGGTAAATATAGTCATTCTTTGCCTTCTTATCTCTGCAGCCCAGCAGCAGCAGAATGGGGGTGTGGGTGGTGGTATGTGAGTTTAGCTGCTTTCCTGTCTCTCCTGAAAGCACGATTCCCTTGCAGGAATAAGTCCTTGCCATAAGGGACACATTCCTGCATGTAAATATTGCCATTCTTAAAGGAGAGAAGAGAAAGCAGTTAAAATCACATCCATCTCCACCTTCCACTGCTGCTGAACTGTGGTGGCAAGAAGACACACAACTAGTTCCGGTGCTCTCTTTGTATCCTCACAGGGCTCCTTCCATTGTCTGAGCACTGTCAGCTAGGGATGTGCACAGAACTGCATGGGGGAGGCTCGAAGGCGGCCAGGGTGCTGCTTTAAGAGTGGGGTAGAGTACACTTACCCCTCCCGCTGCTCCCCCCCCCCAATCCAAAATAATGTATGGGACCAGACAGGTGCAGGAGACAAGCTGCTTCTCTCTATCTTCACTCCTAGCCACAAGGCAGCAGGCAACCATCTTCTGTGGCCTGAATTTTAAAATGGCTTCTTTTTTTGCTTCCCCTGCAGTCCCAGGAATGGTGCAGGTACTCCTGGAATTTGTAGGCTTTTTGGAGGCTGTGGCCATAAAAATACAAAACCAAATGGGAAATGAACGGGTTTCAAACAATCACCTCATTCATTAGTATCCACATTCATTTTGGAACAAATAGAAAATGAACTGAATAGGCCACATATGGTTGGTTTCTCATTTATTCTGAAAATGAATGCAGAGCCCTATAAACTGCAGTTCTTCAGCCCACAGGATTGATGTGAGAGTAGCTTCAAAGCTGTCAGATCAGATGACAACAATGTTCAGAGAGGTCTCTCAAATAGGCAGATAATAACAACTTCAGACATCCACCTAAATGTCCACATTCATATAACACTGACAAATGCTTGTGGGCTTGCCTTATGTCATTCTTCTCAGCAGATGGCATTAAAATTGGCTATTTAGTACTGCTAATGAAGTCTCATCTTCATGTCACCTCAGGGAGGAAAAAGGAGCCCGAAAAGAGGTACTTGCTCCTTTGTTTGAATGCAGGTTATGGTTTGTGACCCTAGCTTAATGCAATGATGAATGAACCTGTACAGCTCTTCTTCACTTGCCAAGAATGGTGCATCTAACTCTTTGGAAAGTGTCTGCTTATATGTATTACCTAGTGTGAGAACTTTCAACACTTCCCTAAGATAATCTGACAGTTGGGATCACTCCAGCCACAATCAGAAAACAAAGAAACATTTTTTAAAAAAATTATTTCCCCAACGTTGGATTAAATAGTACCCATTGGATTAAATAGTATGTAGACATATCTATATAGCTATCTCTGGACTGTGGCCAATATCATACTGAACTGAGCCAGGGCAAATTGCAGTGTGCTTGACTGGACACTTCTAGAAATGCTCGGTCAAATTCCCAGGATCTGCCCCCCAAACCATCGTCTTTTCTGTCATTGCCCTGATTTTTGTACTTCTGGACATATTGGCTGACATCCCAACTATTAGAGTACTGATGCAATGGAAGAAGCACTGCTGCTTCTGAAAAGTCCACCTAACTAGCTCCGCTGCTATCTCAGTGGTGGCCCCCATATAAACGCCCCCCCTTCCCAGGAAGTGCTCTGTGCCACCCCAAAATATGTCCCTAAGTGTTGCAACACTCAGGGACAGATTTACAGGTGACACTGAGTTCTTCTGGGAGAAAGGGAGGGCACTGAAATACACACACACACATTCAAGCTGGTGCAACCGTAGTTTGGAACACTTCAGAAGCAATGGGGCTATACCAGTGCAGCACTGCTTCATTGATCAGAATGTCATGCCATTCTCATTCTCATCATTGTTTGTTGATTAACTATAAATTATGTTTCCAGGGGTATCAGGGGCGTAATAAGGCTGGAGTGGGCCCAGAGACAAAATTTTAAAATAGGACCTTCGCTGATACACACACACACACACACACACACACACACACACACACACTTACTTCACAATATGTGACTTGCCTCTGGGGGACCCCTTGAGGTGTGGGGGCTCCCAGGCAGCCGCCTCCCCTTGCCTAATAGTAGTTACGCCCCTGATGGGTATTGTTTCCATTATTCCACTAATGGTGTTAGCTTTCACAGCATCAGTTCTTAGTTTAGCAGGTATGGATGTGGCTACTTCATTCGTTCCCAGATTTACCATCTGCAGCACTCTCTCCCTTTCCCTCGGAGCAGAACTACGTGTTGCAATAAACACAGGGCTGCTGTCAACAATGTGTTGAGCTCTCCCTCCCTCCATAACAGGTAGAAAAAACTAGTCATCCTGGCATCATCATGCTGTGTATTTCTCTGCCTCCCGCATCAGCAACCTATTTGGAGCAGCACAACATTATGTTATCAGGACCTGGGTACGTGTCTCTACACCAGCATCCAAACATAATTTCTTGAACACTGTCTGAACATTTAACATGGACCCCCATTCCATTCTTGCCACAATTACTTCTCTACTCTGAAAAATTAACAAGAAAACCATTGCCTATTTTGAAAAAAAAAATCAGGATTCATTGTTGTCCTTTTAGTTTATTTTGGTTCCTTTTGTTTATGCTCCTCAAGTTTCTAGCTGATGGATTTATATTTAAAGTCAGATCCAGCAGTATGGCATTTTGTGTATTAATTATACACTAGCCGGGCCAGGCACAGAGTATCTACGCCTCTAGTTTCCCCCACCCGCTGCCACTACTTTCTTTCCCAGCATGCCTGCTGCCGCTTTTCCACCCCTCCCACCCACAGTCACTGTTTTGTTGCCTTGGCCATCACCATTGCCATTTTCTCCCACACACACACACACACACACCTGCCCCCGCCATTTTCCCCCCCTCCTGCCCCTGCCGCCGTCCCCCCACCCCCCGCACCACATGGCTCTGCTGCCATTTTGTCCCCCACCCTGGCCACCCTTTTGTTTCCTGCCTCGCCTCTGGTGCTGCTGCTTTCCTCTTCCACTGCTGGCAGCTTGCTTGTGAACTCTCATGAGAGCTGCCACACATGGGATTAGCGACAGGTACGCTTAAGAGAAATATATATATAGATAAGTTCACTGACAAATGCTACTTCTCTGTCTCCAGAATCTAGTGACAGTTGTATGAATGCTGGAGACCAGAAGCCCCACTCTAACTCATTGAGTCACATATGGTATGGTTCCCTGTAAATTCTACCAACAGAAGTGGCTTCTGCTGTCCCTGGGATGTATCTGATTGTTATGGTGCTTGTTCCTCCCTCCTTCGTCAGCTTGTTGCTAAACACTATTGGCTCCTCCTGGCTGTGCTTAGGAAATGCCAGCAGCAACTGGTAACAAGAGTTGGTCTTGTAGTAGTAAGGATGAATTGTCCCCTTTGCTAAGCAGCATCTGCCCTAGTTTGCATTTGAATGGGAAACTACATGTGTGAGCACTGTAAGGTATTCCCCTTAGGGCAGGGTTTCTTAACTTTGGGTCCCCAGACACAAAATCCATGGCTGGGGATGATGGGAGCTGTAGTCCAACAACATTCAGGGACCCAAGACTAAGAAACCCTGCCCTAGGGGATGGGGCCACACTGGGAAGAGCACCTGCATGCTTACACACATAAGGTTCCAAGTTCTCTCCCGGGTACCTCCCTGGTACCTCCAAGATAAGGCTGAGAGAGACTCCTGCCAGCAACCTTGAAGAAGTCACATAGGAGAGGAGAGCTGGTCTTGTGGTAGCAAGCATGACTTGACCCTTTAGCTAAGTAGGGTCCACCCTGGTTGCATATGAAAGGGAGACTAGAAGTGTGAGCACTATGAGATCTTCCCGTCAGGGGATGGAGCCACTCTGAGAAGAGCAGAAGGTTCCAAGTTCCCTCCCTGGCTCCTCCAAGATAGGGCTGAGAGAGGTTCCTGCCTGCAACCCTGGAGAAGCTGCTGCCAGTCTGTGAAGACAATACTGAGCTAGATAGACCAATGGTCTGACTCAGTATATGGCAGCTTCCTATGTTCCACTGCCAGCCTGTGTAGACAATACTGAGTTAGAAGGCCCAATGGCCTGACTCAGTATAGGGCAACTTCTTATGTCGCTGTGTTCCTAACTATGGAACTTTGAGACTTGTAGTTCTTGAGAGAGCACAATACACTGAAAGGTACATATTTCATTGTCTCTCAGACTAAAAACTCTTCCTCTTCCCAGTCCTCTGTTCTTGAAGACTTGAGTTCGCAGCTTACAGATCAAAATATTAGTTCTGTTAACATTGATTGGCTCCAGCAGATCTCTTAAGATCTTGCAAGATCTAGATGTCTAATATATTTTGGGGGAAACTTGCATAAACATCCTCAAGCAGGATCTATAATTTAGCCTCCATTTTAACTCATAGGAATGGGCTTGCAGTCTGGACCAGAGCCCCGGGCTCTAAATGTATGTGGCGCTACATGTTACAAAGGGGAGTGAGAGAACTTGACAGCAAGCCAGCATGTTTAGGCAGCAACGCAGCATTTATCTGACTGCAGCTCTATCCTCAATCCTGTTGGTTCTTACCTAGAGATCTGCATTAACTTTTCTATCTTATTTGCCTCTGCTTTATTTTTTGGCTCCTGTTGTGGCAGCCTAATTATGTAAATGAGCTTACAGCCACATATGAAAGTTTGCTCTGTAGGTACAAAAACATGTCATTAATATTGGTATGACCCTTAACAATTGACAACTGCTGTGGAGCTAATCTGAAGCACTATTAAAATTGGAGAGTGTCATGAAAACGTGAAGGAAAAAGAGATCCTACTTATTTATCACAAAGCAAAATGCATGCTCAAGGCTTGCAGCAAAGGGAAGGATCTAAACATGACTGTCACTACCTTGGGAATTAAGCCATTCCAAGAAAAGCCCAACAGTAGCAGCTTAAGCTAAAAAGCCAAGACTTAGAAAGTTTTAGTTTTTGTGTACACCCCACTGCAATATCTATCTATCTATCTATCTATCTATCTATCTATCTATCTATCTATCTATCTATCTATCTATCTATCTACCTACCTACCTACCTACCTACCTACCTACCTACCTACCTACCTACCTATGGATCACAATTTCTGGTTAGCATTTACAAGTCTTTCCAGAGGATAATTTCACTGTGCAGTAAATGAACAGCTGTTGCTCATCTTTTTATGGACATCCAGATACCTTCCACAGTTTGTTGTGAAGCAAATTGCATTTTCCCAGCACTCAATCTGCAATGTTTTATCACTGAGAAAATGCAATTTCCTTCCTGCCACCTCACTTATTGCAATAGTGAGTCCTGAATGAAAGGATTGTGCAGGTTTTCTGGGAGAGTGCCTGTAATATTACTCTGATAAGCCACACAGATCTCCTGTCTTCCACCCATGATATTCTGTGATCTTTAAAAATGTTCTACTGTATTATTTTATGGTTCATACTTAAAACATAATTTAAACATGTTAGACAGAATTTATATCAACCTTCTATCAACAGCAGCATGTGGGAACAGGATATCACACAGCACTACTCTCATGGCATATTGGCTAAAACCACAAAGGAGAGTGGTTTGGAAAGGACCTCTTCAGAATGATACCAAAGACGAATAATGGGATTGTCTCAGACATGGATCCTTATCACTATAAAGCCAAATAGTTGAAAGAATAGAATTTGAAGACATTCTAGTGGGGTTTCATACTACATCAGAGTTTGCCACTGGTGGTCTTACTGGCTGGCATGTCACACAAAGGTAGGCCAGCCCAGAAATATCTGCATGCAGTTTGTGCAGCTGTGTAGACTGCACAAGCCCCCAAAATGTGGAGGCCATGTTACACAAAAGTAAGCCTATGAGAAATGATGGGCATACTCTTTCTGTAAAGTTTGCACAATTTTTGTATTTGCATAATTGCACAAATTGTGTGCATACAACATTACTGGGTTGATGTACCCTGGCATGGTATATCAGCCACTGTATTTTAAAAACTTAAATATGGCCATTTGTCTCTGCTGACTGCATGTAGTCTCAGAGGATGCTGCAGCTGGTTGATGGAATCCTTTAGCTTGTGATGAATTTGGTTGTTATCAGCTGAAAGAAGAGTTTAGACTGGGCTTCCAAGTAGACAGGTGGCTGAGGAGGTGGCTGAGGAGGTGCCGCTATTTCCCTCTCTTCACCACCCGGCGGGGGGTGAGTGGAGAGGATGAGGCTACCACCCCTGGCAGCAGTGGGCTCAGACAGGCCTCCTCCCCATGCATGTGTGCAGAGGAGGGCAGTTTGCGCAGGATGAGGAGGCCCGCCTGCACCCACCACCACGGGGGGGGGGTGAGTGGATTGGAGCAGGCAAGCAGTGGCAAAGGGGAAATAGCAGCAGAGGCTGGGTAGCAGCGGTGGGGCATCGGGGCACTGTGTTCCCCCCCAGGCATTTGAGGGGGCCCAGGAGTCAGCAGGCCACAGACCCCCACCCTCTGGTCCATGCCTAAATGTGCCACTGCCTGTCAATAAACCATGAAGTGCCTAAGCAGTGTTTCCTTCCTAATACTTGTGTAGGGGCTGGGTTTGGGGGTGTGAGGGACAAGATGAGAGAATTGGAGAAGTGCTTAGTTCTTCCCATGCTCACTGGTTCTCACCTGCAAATGCCCTCCTAGGCAACTTTTAACTTTTTTCCAGCTGATCTCCAACCTGGACAGACCCCTTCTAGCAAGGCCATTAAGTGATCAGGAGCAGGTAACTAACTCTCAGTTCTGCTTATATACAGTCCTGCTGCTCACTAGCTTTGATCTCCATTGGCTGGCCAGCTCTGACTTGCTGGATGCTACAACAACCACAGCACTGAGCCCTCGAGGCTGCTTTTCTTGACATTTGTACAGGTGGTTGAGCAGCATTCTTGCAGCACAGGAGGAAACAGGCTGCATTCGCACGTAATGCAAAAGTGGAGTTGAAGGGGCCAGAGGTTGCCAAACTTGTACATCCAAATACAGGACACCCCTTCCAAATGCCGGTTCCGTGCAGACTGCGACTTGAGGCTCTATTCTCCAAACTCCAGTTTGAACCCTCAGGTTGTAGTGAGTTTCACCACACCAATCTGAGCTTGAACGCAGCCTGTGTTACATGCAAATTCTGAACTGCAGGCTGTGTTCTCTGAAACCAGAGGTGAGAGAGGAAGCTTCTCCCTTTCTCTGGCTGTGTTTGGCTTTGTGGGCTGTCCTTCATGAAAGAAGGAAGCTCACACAGCCAATTCCCCCTCCTCTCTGCAGTCTTGCTGACTGCAGGCTCCCTGCTCTCTTTTATGTCCAAATTCAGACAGGAGAGCAGGGTGGGGAGCAGAACCACAGGCCCAAGGGACCCACGGCTCTGTGTTACATGTGAATACAGCAATAGCCTGTGATTTCTAGTCCCAAAACAATTCTCAATCCAGCACCTCACAGCCTTATGTTAGCTCCTTGGACAAAGAATTTTTAAACACCACTACTTTTCAGCTTTCCGACACACATGCAGACGAGTCAAGCCAGTTGCACCCTCCACACTGCAATGTTCAAGATACATTCCATGTGAGTTTAGAAAAAAGAGTAATCAGATTTTCAAATGGCATTCATTTTCTTCCATACCTGCCAAAGCCAAAAGGGAGGCCATACATACTATATGGTGATTCATACCATCATGCTGTTGCTTAGCAGACCATGTGATTTTTTTTTGTGCTTCCACAGCAGAAAAAGCTATATGGGAAGGCTAAATAAATAAATAAATAAATAAATAGTGCACTTGTGAGTTTACATGAAGCATCACATAAAATTCTGTTTGATACCAGAATCAGTCTACCCAATTTGTGTGTGTGTGGCGGGGGGAATCTGTGGTTCATATCCTATCTAACAGAGTAGCTGGAAGTAGACAGAAACTTCCAAAGATTAGTCTGATGAACCAATCACTTATGGCTGTCAAAAAGTTCCATTTGTATACCTTAACAAGCTGAATCTGTGGTCAAGGATACTTAACTAGAGAATAATAATTCTGTCAAAATAGTTGCTGAAATATTCTCCGGTTTCTCGTGGATATTGGCTTTGTGCTTACTTTGAATAATAGGTTTTGTCAAAAATGATATATTTTAAACTAATTAGAACTCATGGTTGTCTTTCAAATGTACATAAGAAACTACAAAGAGCTGTGTTAGCAGTGATCTGCCCAAAGACTGCTGTGAAATGAGAGTTTGTTATGTCTTGTGTGTGTACACACACACACACACACAGCCAGTGTTCAAGGAGTAGGAAGCATTGCTCTTCTGTTTTGTTATAGAACTAGTGATGAACGTGGTCAGGGATGGATATGGAGGACAAGCAAAGCATTTCAGAGTTCTGGCAAAGCTTCCACCCACATTTATTATCCAGCTTGGTGTAACACAACACATGTAAGCCATTTTCAGTGCCATGTAGGAGGTTCAATAGAAACTCATTAATAGAAGTGTGAATTCCGCTTTCAACAGGCAAATGCTTGGCAAGGGATCTTAGAGCCCATTTGCACCTCTGCCAAAGTGGGCACTCTAAATTTGTGATGGAATAAATGGAATCTTCTTTTTGATCTCAAGCTGAGTCAAAGACTTCCTGTTCATATTGTCCTTGCAACATAATCCTTCTCATCTGATCTTCCTCTCTGGCCTGATCTCAATGCTTTCAAGAACCTGCTATCACTATTCCATATAAATATTACCGCAGGAGCTGATGGGGTTGATAATTCCCAGTTACTGGGTCCTTTCTTGACTGCCTACACTTCAGTCACTGAGTAAGGAGGCACACACTCATGTCTCTTGTCTGTACTATAATGCCAAGTGTTGAAGAGAATCTTAGCACTCCCCCACTTCTGTGGATTTCAGGTGCAGAAGTGTCACAACTCGGCAAGACCTTTCAACTTGACAACTGATCAAATGTTCCTCAGAGACTCACTTGAGCAGTCACCTAAGGAACTGCTGAGTGTGATGCCATTACAGGTACTATGAACTACCTCTACATAGTATCCAAGGCACTGGAAGTGTCAATTTTGGCTGATGTGAATTTCACACTGACCCTTTAAGTTTTCAGCTTTGACATCATCTTTCTTGCTATAGGACAGAGCATACATAGAAAAGAGAGAAAGCCACAGGTTTGCTTTGCTGTTCCCCTTTTCTGGGTAGCACTCAGCCCAGGCGTGTAGCAAGGTTGGTAGTGGCCGTGGGGCAAGATTCAAGGATGGGCAACCCCCTCCCCCTGCCCATCCACTGCCTGCCGACCTGCTTACCTTCTTCACTGCCACTGGCCTGCTGGTTGACCAGCAGCCTGCACTGCCAGCACCTGCCTCCCTACCTGCCTTTCTGACTTATTCTGTGTTGCCACCAACCAGCCAACTGGTGGCCTTAACTGCAACCACACCTGTACACCAGTGCAGCTTGATCAAGCTGGTGTGTAGGTGTGAGCTCAGTGGGGCCAGGCTGCAGTGAAGCCGGATCGCTGTCTGCAAAGCATCCAGGGTAGGGGGTGTGGGATGAACACCTATCAGCCCCCAAGCAGCAGTGGGCCAGCAATGTCTTGACCACAGCTACACCTCATCACAACTGTCTCTATGCCCCTGAAGCTCTCTTGTGATACTATGATGGGGAGGGATGTTCATTAATTGAATGTAGCAAACCCTCTCTATAATTTAGATTTTGTCCTCTTGGTCCTTTTGTCCTTTTAAACAGAGCATGTGTGTTATAGCTATAATGCCTTAAACTGGAGGAAGTCTTATGATTACAACACAAAAGCAGTTTTGTGCTGCAGTGAGTCTGCAATTCCAGGAATGCCCTATGGAGGCCACAACACAAACATGAGATGATGACTTACTACTGACACTTGAGGTTGGCTACATGGTATTTACTTTGTCATCTCATTCATTTCTTGGTCCATCTTCTCTCTGCACATACCCCCTGCCTCTCCAGAGAAAGGTCAAATAGTTTAATAACAGAAGTCAGACACATGCGCACACCGCTCTATAGACATATCTGCTCAGCACACACATGCAATTTGGCAGAACACTGTAGAATCCAGAGGAAAACGTTGTGGCATGCAAGGACAAGGCAGTGGAGTAGAATCAAGAATATTAATGGTTTATTGAAATAGATATTATTTACAGAGAGGCAAAGTGGTCTTTGTGGCTAGCTGCTTCTTAACCCTGCTTCTACTCCAGGACTAGAAATAAAAGTAACCAAAGCACCATTCAGAAGCTGCCCTGGATCAAGGAATTGATTAACCACAAACACCACAAACACAATCTCTTTATTTTCTACAATTGAACCTGGTTTAGTTTTGTGGATAAATAATGAAAGAATAAAAGGATATGTTTTTGTTTGGTATCTGGGTGATCAAGTTCTTTCAAGTAATACTGGGTGGGGTGGGGGCGGATTCTTTGTCCCCTTGACAGTTGCTAGAAATACGAGGGGTGTGTGGTTTTATAGCAACCTGTCGCCTGAAAACAGAATTTATTACATGTTTATAGTTCATTTTCAGGCAGACAGCAATCACAGGTTCTAAAAAGCTGAAAAGCTTTTCACACATTTAGAGACAAATGTGATGTGTATGTGTGGTGTTTGTTTTTTAAAAAGAGATGTACATGCAGTAAGGGACAGTGGTTTGTCATGGCCTTGCTGGTAATATATACATATAATTCATGCCATGTTATATGTCTTCTAGAGCAGGTGTTTGTAATCTGTGAGGAAGATTTTTCGAGTGTGGCATGTGAATTAACCCTAAGACAGTACCGAAACTGTAGTACTCCTATGGTTATTCAAGTATACTTCACACCTAGGGTTTGCACACTCCTATAAATGGCAGAAAAGGTGAGCATTCCCCTTAAAATGGTATATATTTCAATTCACATGATACCTTACCACCGTTTACTACGAGAACAGAAGTGAAGATAAGGTGAGTTAAGTCTTGAGAATGCCAACTTATACATAAAGGAAGAATGCACTGAGTCCACAGAAAATTAGGAAATGAAAATAACATTGCTTTGTCAGCTTGGAAGAGAGGATGTGGTCCTTGGCCCTTTAAATTCCAGTAGTTCCTTATGACCAGCTAAATGAGACTGAATGGATCATAACTTAAGCTAGACTTACACCATGGTGCCAAAACTGAAGACAAACCTGTCTTCCTACCTTGGAAGACAAACCTGACTTCTTTCCTTCTCATGTTGATCACAAATTGGGTCCATACTTGGGTCAAGGGGATTTAGGTCCTCTTTATAGTTGAAGCACCCTGCTGCAAGCCCTCCATGCTACCAATTTCATCAGGTTTTAAAAGCCCAAGTACAGAGCTCACAATTGCAGGCACAGGCTGGTGGGCAGGTGGGGGGAACCTACCTACCTCCCCCCTCCCCCTGGTTATCTTTGCCTCTTGGGCATGCTGCTGCATGCCCACACAATCTGCGCTGCATGGAGCAGCGCAGATCTCTGGAGGCTGGGACCCGTCCTGGCCTTCAGAACTCCTACAATGCACCATGTGATGAGCATGGTGCATTGGGGGATTCCCCCAGGAGTGGGGGCACTCTAGGGGCTCAATTCTGTGCAGATACATGAACCTGGCACCGGGGTTAAGTGAGCTCATGCCCTTAATCCTGGCTGAAGGCCGGGGTTAAAAGTAGGGTAAGGGTGGACGGGAGCCACCCTAGCACTGCACATCAATAGCCTAGTCCAGGTTGGGCTGCCCTAGCCTGGGTTAGGCTGCTCATGTGAACGGCCTTATAGAAAGCTAGCATGTAAGGGAGAAGAGTTCAGCCTAGCCTTCACTGTATGCTATACCTGGTATACTATTTTGTCGAGGAAATGTTTCTACAGGTTTGGGGTTGTTGTTTTTTGCTAAATGTGCAAACTGAAGCTGAAGGTGCCCTTCAGGGGGATTTTAATTTCCTCCTCAACTTAAGAAGGCTCACTGTGAAACAGCAAGCAAAGATTAAGGAGATGTTCTGACTGATGATATAATTAAATTTGATGGTAACTTCTGGGCAAAACTGAGTAGATAGTCCTTCTTCTGGTTTTGAAACTGATCTGCAAGTGAAAGACTGGATCAGGCCAATATTTTAGAACCATCACTTTATTCAGCTGTTCATTGCATTTATTCAGTGTCCATTGCATCAAAGACAAACAAGTTAACTCCCATATATTTATGACTAAGCTTGACATTAGCTGAGGCTGTTCTCACATGCACTCTAACTCAGGCTAGGGAAGCCCAACCTGGGTTAGGCTATGCATGAGAACCGCTGGGATTGGGCCCAATCCCGGGAGGGCAGTGCAGCCTCTCCAAGCTTTCCAACCCAGCTTTTAGCCTGACTTGAACCCTCAAGCTAGCCCTTAACCCTGGCTCTGAGATCATGTGTTCAGCCCCAGCAGGCACAGAGATGGATGCCTAGAGCACCCTTGTCCTGGAGGAATCCCCTCCAGGACATGTCGCACAGTGCATCGGGGGATATCCAGAGTCCAGGACATGTCATCCCAGCCTCTGGAGCATCGCACTGTGCCACACAGTGCAGATGGTCTGGGAGCACAGTCAGTGCTCCCAGCAACATTTCAGTGATCGTCTGGGGGGATGGTGAGTTGGACCAGCCTCCCCGCCACCCGCCTACCCAGTCATGTGATCCTGGAACCACAGTTGTCATACCAAGTCACCTGAGCTCAGGATAACTGGGAGACCAGACATTAGGGATGTGCGCGAACCAGGTCGGAGGAACATTTATAGGCCTCGGAACTGGTTCGATCGACTGGCAGTTCTGCCAGTTCAAAGGTGGGGGCGGGTATAGCTGTAAGGACAGGGGAGGGTGCACTCCCCCCGTAACACTTCCTCCTCCAGCCCTCTGTGTAAAAATAGTCTGGCGGGGCAGGAGCGTACCTCCTTGCCTCCTCTTTGATCTGCCGATTGGAGGTGCCCAGAAGTGCCCAGCGCGCATGAGCACATCACGGGTATGCGTGCATACATCATGTGTGTGTGAGAAGTGTATGTGTGTGTGCCCACAATGTACGCACACATGCCAGGAACTTCTGGTCACTTCTGGTCAGGGAATTAACCGGGGGGGCAAGAGGTACTCTGCCGCCCTGCTGAACTATTTTTACACAGAGCACCGGAGGGGGAAGAGTGACGCGGGGGGGGGGGGATGCACCGTCCCGCATTCTTAAACCTATCTCCCCCACCATCAGCTCGAAGGGTGCCGGTTCCGTGCTCATCCCTATCAGACATATGCAGAAACCAAATGATTGTCAATAAATTGCCCATCGAGGAGAACTCACTGTTTTACCTCTTCCAGGAAATCAAACATTTTCCATGCAGCAAGAAAAAAAATAGATCTCAGCCTTTGAAAAAAAATGACAATATCTTCATACAACACGTCCAGGGACTTCACGTAGCCACATAAAGCCCAGCCAGAACTAAAGAGCATTTTGTGGTTTTTAATTGCATCCTAACCTTTCATTAATTGGGCTCTGTGTAACAAACAGCATCACAATAATAGTTCTGCAGCCTCTGTACAGAATGCAAATGGGCATCAATCAGGGGAGAGATACCTGAGAATTGTGGACTGGCATTCTCCGCAGGAGCTAATGCGATCATCAAATACCATGGATGGTCTCTAATTATCCATCAGCCTTTTGTTTCACTAGAATTACTCTGAAAACAAGTGACCCATGAATAGCACACTTTTCTGCCAGAATTGCTGAAAGTATTGGCAAGTGTATGTTAAAACGTGACCAAAAAACCACGCCAAGACATGACCATAGGAAAGAGTAATCTAGGACTGATGGATAAATACATGTGAAGAAAACATAGAGGTCATCCACACAATCAAAAACTGGGGCCTTTCACATGATCACATGAGAGAGCGGGGGGGCAGGGTTAAGCCTACCTTTGCAGACAATCCAGGCTGTCCCAAGCCATGCCGCTGTGCACACGATCACCATGGTGGTGATCTGTGTGCCTTTCCAGAGGTCGAGGGAATCTCAAAATGCACTGTACATTGAGCGCAGGGCATTGGGGGATTCCCCTGGCAGACCGTAGCTCTAGGTACTCGTCTCTGTGCACACCTGATACATGATCCTGGAGCCAGGGTTAACGGTGTGCTCATTCTGTTAACTGTTAACTGAAGCTGGGCTTCGGCGCTGGGTTTGGTGCTATGGCACCGTGAGAACGGCCTCACAGTGTTCTACCTAGGTTTGGTAGCTGGGTGTGCTCCCAATTTTCAGTTGTGTGGAAGCAAGGTAAGAGGAAAACCTGGGTCGGAGTGATGATGTGGAAGCACGGTAGGAAGAAAAGCTATGCAAGTTTTCTTCCTACCTTGCTTCCACACAATCACTTTTCCTTAGGTTTCCCTCCTACCTTGCTTCCACACAACCAAATATTGGGAGCACACACTGCTCCCAAACCTGGGTAGAACAGTTTTTGATTGTATGAATGGCCTCTTTGTATTTGCTTCTCTTGAATACATAGGAATCTCACTGCATTTGAAACTGAGGGGAGTTTCAAAAGCAGTGTGAGATCTGGCATAGAGATCAGATATTCAAAGACAAAAGGTTGCAGATCCCACTGAGCTATTGCAAGTCCTTTCCATGAGTCTCAGAGGACCTTTGGATTCCAGCCAAAACTCCAAGTGGTTTGAGTCCATTATTCATGACTGTTTGCACTGTAGACAGAAAAATGTGCTTCATCTTGCTGTAATATACTCACCACTCTCTCCTTCCAATTCAAGCATTGATAAAAGAGAAAAATCAATATATAGGGACATGAGCTTTCATAGGCAACATACTATTTCAAGTGTGTCATCCATGACTTGTGCTGCACCAATTCAAACTTAACGAACCAGCCAATTACTGTATTCCTGGTGCTTGCAAATAGAGGGAGGCAGCAAAAAAGGAGGTTTATTGAGCCTCAGGTGGGACACTGTGGAGCTCTTCTCATGACCAGTGAGAAGAGCTCTGGGAGAGCGGATTACACTCACCATCCCTGCAGATGAGCAGCTGTCACTCCTTGGGCAGATGGATCACCTGCCCAGACAAGCACAAGCTCCTGCTGGTTGCTCCGGGGCTTAGGGTGCTGGGAAGTGCCAGCATGCATGGCCCCACCCCCCGGAGCTCCAATAATACACCACACAAGTGTATCACATGAGAGAGCAGGGGGGCAGGGTTAAAGGTGTGTGGTGCATTATTGTGATCTCCTCCCCTCCCCAAGTGTGCCAGCCACAGCTTCAAGCAGCTCCATCTGACACACGAGCACAAACATGGGGTTAAGGGAATGCTCACTCTCTTAACCTTATTTCGAAGGGAGGCTACTTAGGCAGGGTTGCCGCTGTGTAGCCGCAGGGATCAGGCCAGATCCCAACAATTCACACAAACGTGGAAACTGGGCTGGGTTCCCTTAGCCTGGTTTTGCACACATGTGTGAATATCTTCAGTGGCTGATGGGTTGTGCTTGACGTGATGGCTCACATGTCACGTAGGCTTCAAGTAGAAAAGCTCATGTCATACTAGATCCATTTGTCTTTAAGGTACAGGCTATTGCAGAGTTATGTGGCAGCTCTTCTGGCATTTGTATTGGTCCCGTCAAATTGGTTAAGAAGCTACGGGAAGGACCATAGCTCAGTGGAAGATGATCTGCTTTGCATGTAGAAGATCCCAGTTAAATCCCTGGCATTTCCAGGTAGTGCTGGGAAATACCCTTCTGGAACCCTGGAGAGTGTATACAATACTGAGCTAGAAGCTGCTCTCTTCCGAATCAAAAGCCTGACTTGGAATAAGGCAGCTTCCTATGTAATCCTATGGTTTCAAATACATGCAAGTGTGTTAGCGTCAAGCTGAGCAAACCAGTTACTCTTTAAAATTCAGATTCTGAACTATAAAATGGACACGATCGTTCTATGCATTGCATAGGTTTTCCAACGTGCAAATTGTGAGCTGGTCATTCTGGACAGACATACCCTTGGCTGGCCAATCTGCAGGCTGGAAGGGCTGGAAATTCAAACAGATGTCAAAACTCAAAAAGGAAACTGAAGGAGAAAGACTTGTCGCGATTGCAAAATGGAATTCCAAAACAGCCGAAACAACAAAACATTTTGTATCTGAAACATGGACCTTTTGTTTCGGCTACAAAATTTTCTGTTTTGAGCACTGGGTGTTTTGTTTTGGCTACAAAACAGCTGAAATGGCCTGTTTTGTGCTCAAAATGTTTTGTATCCGAAAAGAAACACACATCCCTAGCTCTTCATGGCTTCTGCTGTTGCTGTAGGACTTGGCTTCCTGTGGGCCAGCAAAAAAGTCCCCGTGGGCCAGATTTGGCTCCCGGGCCCTATGCTGTGCAGACCTGCTTTATAGGAATGTCCAAAAAATGGCTGTAATCCAGTGAGGCACAGTGAAACCAAGACTGCTCCACTTTTGCTATTAAAATGAAAGTTCTCTCTGAGCATCTTCACATGACATGAAGCAGTCCATGATCCACTGGTTCCCAGTGAGCAAGCACTCCTGGCTCAAGCCACAAGTTCTGGTCCCAGTGTGTTGTGTGAACCTGCCAATGTCAGTTTGCCAAGACAGTCTCCCATTGTCACCTAACCAAAATTTGAACTTGGGTGGTGGAGGGAAGTGCAGCTTAGCTACACAGTACACTGGGACCAGAATTTGCAGCTCCTGCCAGAAGTGCATGCTCACCAGGAACTGGCAGTTTGTGGCAGCCGTACTTGCCACATGTCGTGTGAAGCCACCTTCTGTTTGTGAAGCACTTTCTTCCCCATAAAATGCACACTTTAACTCTTCCCTATCTAACATGATTTCCTAGATCACAAAAGTTATGGTCTCTTGAGCACAAGACCACCTAAGTGAATAGAATTTTAGCAGACACAAATGTGGGTCAGATTCCAAACTGGGCCTAAAGAACAAGACACATCCAGTATCATTGCACTCATTGCTTGTCCAGTGGACCTGCAGATTATATTTCCCAACAGGCTCCTGTTGTCTGTTGGCAAATACGATGCCATTTGTTCTAATTCTTGTTGACATTTCATTTCACATGCTATTAAATGAACCCCTTCAGAAGGATGAAAAAAAAAGTGCTTTAAAGGAGAGAATGTGTGATTTGGTGTAAAACAAGCTCTTGATTTATGCTTCTGATCATACAGGTGGCACTAATTATTTGTGAGGGTTGCGTTCTTGCCTATAGGCACAAATATGGAAACCACAATTAATGAAACTTTACCCCTATGGGAATCTAGGGGTTAGCTACCTACACACAAAGGCTAAAAATGGAGTGGGGGGAGCATAAACAAGAGAAATAAAGTACTCTACTTTGCTCTTCAGGTCTCCAGCAATGTCCCCATTTAGGTCCCAATTCCTCCAATTTTCACAAAAAATGGTGGTTTTTTTTTTTTTTTAAGTCATAAAATGGCTCTGCGCTGTAGAATGGTGGCCAGAAATGACATCGGAAGTCATTTCTGGGTTATTCTCAGCCACTCCAAAACATGAATCGGTGGAGTTTAGCCTATTTTTATACCACAGATATATTATTTTTATATATCACTAAGACCTGTCTGTGGCTATGCAAAACTGTGGTTGTTGAAACCGTGGACAATGAGGGCCACCTGTATATATGGAGCAAAGCATCCAGCAGCCCTGGTCTGCATAGTGGTGTTTGATGTAATATCGGTATGGATGACTATGACAGTGAAGTCACTAATGTAATTTGATGCTTGCAGATGCTTCTGTTATTATTATTGGTTTCTAGACTTAACAGTGATATTTCTAACCCGCTCTTACTAACCTTTTCCCTTTATTGGATAACTGGATATGAGCATACCTTCTTTAAACACCCAGTTGCATTGCCCTTTATAATTTGAAAGAACAGGTACAAAAGAGCTAAAATGAATCATTTTTTATTTGCTGAGTTTACCAGTGGCATATTATGTCAGTGGCTGCCCTTGGGGGGAAAGCATATATCATGTCAGTTTTTAAACACATTTTGAGATTCAGCAGCATAAAGAAATGAAAATAAGGTACCACCTCCAATGGCAACATCGGAGCAATATTAAGTAGGAATGAGTTGCACTGCCAGAGAACATTATCTTCAATTTCAGCCTTTTTTGCAACATCTTCACAAATCTGATTGACTACATAATGTTGGGACGTCACTGTATTGATCACATTACCACATTTGGCTGGGATCACATTCTGAAGACTCTGAAACATCAGCCAATTGGGGAGAAAAAAGAGTAGCAGACGGGATAGTAAACAGGTGAAAAATGAGGTGAATGATGGGGTCAGAAAATATCCCCCCTACCCCGCAAAAGCTTCCCTTTTACTCTGAAAAATGAAACAGACCAACATTCTGCACAGCCCTAATATTAAGGACTGTTTCACACAGGCAAACAGCACCCATATGACTTCTCAGTTTCTCGAGTACAAGAAATTCAGAATCACACCCAAAGGTATGTAGAATATGTGCTTGTTCAGACATACAGAGCCAGGTCTCACGATCAGTGAGACCGGGCTTGTAAGAGTGAGCGGGGAGAGTGGGCTAAGCCTGCTCTCCCCGCACACGAGCAGGGCAGGAGCCCTGGGCAGCTGGATCGGCCGCCCACAAGACTGCTGGCTCTGTGACCGAACCAACGGGGGCTGGGGAGTTCAGGGGCCACGCAGCCCCTGGAAGCTCCAGTATGCCCTGCACAAGTACGCAGGGCATTCTGGGGAGACCCCCAAGCCGGAAGGCTGCTTTTCAGCCTCCCGCCAGGGGTCTACTTGTGAGTAACCACGGCACGGAGCCGCACCGTGGCTACTCATGGTAAAAAAGACTGGGTTTGTGGAGCGCTCACTCTGCAAACCTGGTTTAAGGTTTAAGGGGCGGGCTACTTGAGTGAGTTACCCGCTCAAGAACCACCGGGCTCGCAGCTGAGCCCGGTGGTTCTCATGACTGTAGAAAATCAGGCTAGTGGAGGCTAGCCCAATTTTCTACAATCGTGTGAATAGCCTAACAGTGTTTGTTACTGGAGTATGACCGAATGTGGGAAACCACAGTTAAGCCTCAAAAGTTAACTCCAAACTCCAATTTGAACTAGAAATTTTCCCCATGGTTCGCCGCCAATAACTGCGGTTATGCAGCATTATACCCAACTGCAGCATTATACCCAAAGACAGACCCATCCCTAACCTCAGTTAAGCACCCAGTTCCTAACTCCAATCACAGAGGCGGTGGCACAGACCCACCTGAGGATGTGGCTGCTCTAGGCTTTCAGCACTTCTTGCTGTCAGCCACTTGAAAAACCAGCCCCCCACTCCTGTCAGCCACACACCTATGGAGTTGCCAGGCTACAGGGACGCCAACACAACCCATCCCAGACTGGCCAGCCTGTCAAGCAGCTCAGCCACCTGAGGGCAACAGGCATGGGTGTCCACAAGCACCCCAAGTGGAAGCACAAGTCAGGCATCCCATCATGGCACTGGGAGGGGGAAGGCCAAAGGCAGACCCAAGCAGAGCAGCTTCAGCAGCCAAGTTCTATTCTTCACACAGAAAGGGTGGGGAAGAGGGGGCAGCTGCTTCCCTTGGTGGGGTGTTTGTTCACTGTGTTATACTCATGAGAAGAACCATCCAGGGAAGTGATCAGAATTCTCATGTGATGCAGGTGTGGCATCCAGATAGCACCCTGCCTTTACAGACCAGGACTGCTCTCTCATGAGAGTGACAGGCCATGGTGGCACACATGTGGGCCATAGGGCTGCGGATGCCTAGATGGGATACTGAGGCTATTCACACGATGGGAGAACCACCAGGCTCGGCGGCGAGCTTGGTGGTTCTTAAGTGGGTCACCTGCTTAAATAACCCTCTCCTAAGCCCAGGTTAGTGGAGTGCATGCTCTGCTAACCTGGGCTCTATGATCGTGAGTTGCCGCAGCACAGCTCTGCACCGCGGCAACTCACAAGTAGACCCCCGACCGGGAGGCTTAAAAGCAGCCTCCCAGCTCGGGGGTCTCTCCAGCATGCCCTGTGTGCTCGTGCAGGGCATGCTGGAGCTTCTGGGGGCTGCACGGCCCCCAATCCCCCCCAACCCCTGCTGGCTCCATACTGGAGCCGGCAGTCATGTGGGCAGCTGGTTCGGCCACCCAGAGCAGACTGCTGGGTCATCTGTGGGGAGAGCAGGCTAAGCCCGTTCTCCCTGCTAACCCTGCTGAGGTGATTCCCACTGATTGTGGGAACCGCCTCACCATGTCCCTGCAAGCCTCAGGGAAGGGAACCTCAGCAACATCTTTCCCGTTCTCGGTGGATGGTAGATAGCAGGATCACAACCACTCACCTGGCAGCCAGGTCACCCCATAGCACATATGCATGGATTTCTCCACCCACCACACCCAGGCAGCTTGGCAGGGATCACTTGAAATGCCCTCTCCTCTTGTCCGGGGTGCCACGCAGTGGCTCATCTACCTATGCTGCAATGATGGCCCTGGCCTGGGGATTTTGAATGGCTGGAAGGGCCTGCTTCACAGCCCAGTGCCCGCACCATCCATGCAAATGGTTTGTGTGGGGGAGTTATTGCTGAAGTCTGAAAGGCAGACGCAGATGGGATTCCAGAGCAGCCAAGTTCTGTTTGTCACCAAGTAAGGGTGGGGAAGCAGGGAGAGCTCTGCTCCCTAAATCTCGCTCATGAGAAGAACAGTCTATTAGGAACTAGTGCAAACGGCATGAGGCAGTACTACTGCTGTACAAGCAGGCAGTTGTGGTTTGGGCAACAATGGCGGGCCACAACCCCATGGTCCATGCTCTCACAAGAGTGGCAGAGTAAAGGGAGCTAGGGAGGATCCTCTGCACAGGAAAGCTGCAGGTATGGGCACTTGGACAAGCAGTGTCCTCATCTTAGTGATTGGCCACAAAGCTGCTGCCAACCCCTCTGCCCTGCCATCCCACCCACCAATGTGGAGATGTGTACCCCTTCCCATGGCCCCAAATGTGTGAAGCAGCCATTCCAGGGTGGCTGGAAACTGGGGCTCTCTAATCTTGGGAATCTCAGCTCCTACAGATTGTGCTCCTATAGAGCTCCTATGCTGGCCTATAGAGCACAATGTGCTCCTATAGAGCACAATGCTGGCCCTGGGCCAGGAGTTTCAAATGCCTTGAACGGTCTGCTCCGCCACCCGATGCCTGCTTCTTTATTTTGGTTGTGGAATGAAAGGTTGACCCCAAATGGATTCCAGAGTGGACAAGTTCTACTTTTAAACCAAGAAATGTTGTGGAAGCGGGGGCCTGGCTCCTTCCCCTTTTGGGGGTGGATGCCCACAGAGGCTAGCTCATGAGCAGGACAGGTCACAGAGGACAGTCTTGGGCCAGCCAAGATCATTTTTCAAGGAAACCACTGGCTGATCCAGGGCTCAGTGTCCAAGCATGAGAGTGACATTCCATGGGGTCACCCCCCAAACAGTTCATGAGAGGTAGCATCAGAGTAGAGAGGAAAGAAATGAATTGCCCAGACAAATCTGCCATGATGTCTGATGGCAAAACATCCCTTTCTTCACCTAACACCTCCCTCATGAGAGTGTAAGGTCATGAGTGCTCTGAACCGCGATCCTGGGGAGCACATTCCTAGTCTTGAGGACCACGGGCATGCTGCCACAATACCATGCCCCCTTCCTGCCTGCATATGCATAGAGCTCTAGGGAAAGCCCTGGAAAGAACTCCACTTCCCAGCACTCCCTATTTGTCCTCCAAGATGGTGCTAGAATGCAGCATGGCTCCATTCTCTTTAAGGGGCCTTCAGAACCAGTAGGGAGTTAGGGTTTCAGGTCTCACTCCCCTCCATGTGCTGGCAGCTGGACTGTGTGTATTATCCAACTTCAGCTAATCAGAGCTAAATATCTGCACAGGCCTACTAGTTATGATGGCTATGCATTACCTCCCGTTTCATGCATCTGAATATGAGTTGTTGGGAAGCACCAGGATATATGGCTATTTGCATATATCTACATATCCCACTTCTGGCTTCCCAGAAGCAGGTGGTTGGCCATTGTTGGAAATGGGATGCTGGATTCATGGAACCTTGGTCTAATCCAGAAGGGTCCTTCTAATTTTCCTGTGGTACTCTAGGATACCAGTAGCCTAAGATGTATCATAACACACATATGTTATCCATGCCATCCATTAAGAGCAGACTATGCAGAGGTGCACGTAGGGAATTTTGGAGCCCGGACCAAAAGGCCATTTTTTGCAGGTAAAGGCCTGCAAATTAAGCATCATCATGCTCAACTGGGCAACCTCACCACCCGGAACAGACTAAAAAGGATTTGGGGGGCCCCAGGAGCTGTGGAGGCCCTGGACTTTGGCCTGGAAGTCCAGGGGTAAGAGCGCCTCTGAGGCTATGAACTGTTCAACTTCCAATCAGACCTACTGCTGCCATGAGAACTGCTCCCCACCAGCTAACACCAAAGCCTCTAGACAATGAGGCTATTCCCAGGATCGCCCAAAAGCAGGCTAAAGGAGCCCAGCCCGCTTTTGGGTGATCGTGTGCTGCAACGGGAGCTGCGTGGCTCCTGGCAGCTAGCCTCATTAAATCCCCCTCCCCTTAAACGAGGTTAATGGAGTGATCACTCCATTAACCTTGGTTTTTTTGTTCGTGTATCGGCACGGCACACTCACCCGGGGCATCCTGGAACTTCTGGGGGCCACGCGGCCTCTGATCCCCATAGCCCCCACCAGCTCTGTGACGAAGCCAGCAGCCATGTGGGTGCCTGATCCAGCCGCCCAGCTATGAGTGAGCGCTCTGCAAACCTGGTTTTAATTATCGTGAGTAGCTGCAGCGCTAGACTTCATGCCGTGCCTACTCATGAGTAGACCCCCGTAGGGGAGGTGAAAAGCCGCTTCCCAGCTCCAGGGGTCTCCCCAGTATATGCTCACGCAGGGCATACTGGGGTTTCCAGGGGCCATGTGGCCCCCGAGCTCCCCAGCCCCAGCGGGCTCTGTCTCGGAGCCGGCAATCATGTGGGCGGCTGATCCGGCCGCCCAGGGCTCCCTCTGCACTTGTGAGCGGGGAGAGCGGGCTTATCCCGCTCTTCCCAATCACTGCCCCAAACCAGGTCTCACGGATCATGAGACCCAGTCCACAGTTAAGGGATAGAGCATTTCCTTAACCCCATTTTCTGGATCATCTGTCAGCCATGGCTGTAAGCAGCCGTGGCTCACAGACTCAGTGAGGGGGATCCCTATAATGCACCATGCACTTGCTCAGTGCATTATTGGACCTCTGGGGCTGGGGTGGGGCATCCTGGCACCCTGACCCTCAGAGCTGCCAGCAGGCAATCTGGGTGGGCAATCCATCCACCCAGGGACATCACGAAGTATGTCTGTAGGGAAGTAAGCGCTTTGGGGCTTCCTTCCTGCAGAAATGGGTAGCCCTTTCTCACTGCACATGTCTCTAAGTCGTTCTGTCATTGCTACCAAAGGCCTCTGTTGCACCTGTTTAATACCTCACTGCTTGTTAGCTTTTCTTAAAATGCCAGCCTCCATACTTAACGAGGAAAAACAAGTTAGTTGAAGCCTTTTAGGTTTTGTGAAACTCGTTTATCAATTTCATAGCACATCCCATTTATGTCCATACATCCACCCAACAAAGAAGCAAACCCACAGTGAAGGTAATCTCCAGTTATACATAGTCATCTCCATTTTGTCATCTCCATTTTATTATCCCAATAAACTGGCTAAAGGAAATACTCCCTCTTATAACCATCTGAGAAGGACTCAGCATATTGTCATCTTGCTCAGGTTTGATGTAACTAGGAAACCAAGGACCCTTGTGTTCTCAAAAACCACATTTACATCCCTCACACAAAACCTTCTATTTAATGCACAACCAAGAGCTGCTGCCATTCCTCACCAACAGTGGTGCAGCTGTAGGGAGCCAGAGTCTGGCAAGGAGACCCAACTCTTTGTTCGACAATGAGGCTCTCCACATGAGCAGTGTGGAGAGCCAGATGGGGTTGGGCGGAGAGCGTGGGCTTGACCCGCTCTTGCCACACATGAGCATTCAGCCCTCCCTGGGCAGCCGCTTTGGCCACCCACACAATTACTGACTCCGTCATGGAGCCAGTAGGGACAGCAGAGATCGGGGGCCAGGGAGCCCCAGAATGCCATGTGCGAGTGTGCAGGGCATTCTGGGGAGCCTCCTGACGTTGAGAGGCTTGCTGCAGCCTCCCAGTGGGTGGTCTCCTCGTGAGTCACTGTGGTGTGGAGCCATGCCATGGTGACTCATGATCTGGAAAACTTGCTCTGCTAACCTCATTTAATTGCGGGGGGGGGTTAAGCGGGCTCGCTGCATGGCTCCCAGCAGTTCACACGTGTGGGGTAAACCGGGCAGTTTCCTCTGCATGTGTGAATAGCCTCAACATTTTTCACGCCCTCGTTCATAGACCCAGAGGCCAAGAAAGTGAAGCGTTATTTCTGAACAATAAGGATACAAGACAGGAAAGCTGAAATAAAACAGTTGATTTCTGCTCGTTGGATAGTCCAAACTATTCAGAAAATCTCTCCAAAGAGGGATAGAGTGAGAAAATACGTTCTGTGCATCATTAAGGAGGCATAACATTGTGCTGTGGGGCTGCAGTGGAGCTACAAGGCAGCCCCCACACTTCTGAGACTGGGCGGTTATGCAAGCAGCACTTTCACAGATTTCCCTCAATCACATCGTCTGAAGAACACTGGGATTGCCTTAGGTTCCCTGTTAACCCCAGAGCCCAGCATTATGCTTTGTAACACTGCACAGAATGTCAGCCAGAGCTGTTTGTGCTCATACAACTTCCTTGGAACACTATGGTGGGGAAAACTTCGTGAACTCATATGAATATGAAAGCCCCACTTCTGTATACCAGGTTTCCTCATTAGTTCAAAGCTACCCTGTCTGGCATTTATTTTATGACAACATATGGCTAAGGAATACAAAAAAGCAAAACAGCCCAAGGTCTTGTGACACCTCAAAGACTACCATATGTATTGTGGCATCAGCTTTGGACTAAAGCCAGTGACATCAGATGCCCTGGGTCAGGTGAAGTAGGTTCTGGTCCCCCAAAGCTTATGCCACAATAAAATGTTCATCTTTACGGTGCCACAAGACTCTTGGTGGTTTTTGCAGACTAAGACCGCTACGCCTCTGGAATAGAAGCAAGCAATCCTGCTTTCAGTAGCCTATAGCAACTGCATTGCACAACCATCTATTAGAACCCTCTTGGGCTCATTGTATAATACATAAAATCACAGTGTAATGACAGCTGTACTTTTAATCATGCTCATGTGCGCAGGCCTTCAATCAGTGGCCAACCTAGGAATATGATCCATCTATCAGTCTGCATCTAATCCTTACAAGTACATAAGGCTTTGGGCAGCTGAGGAAAAAAATACCTAGATGTTCAGAACATTATGTATTTGGATTGATCTCTGCCCAGACACAGCAGAAAGCCGGCCAAGACACTGTTGATTCTGGGACAATTTATCAAACCCTCTCCACAATTCTATTATGAGCTAGCTGAGTGTAGCTTAGTTTTATTGCTGTGCCGGCAACTGACACTTTGTATTTCTCTCTCTTCTTGTACTCCGAGTATCTTCATTTCCATTCAGTATTTTTCACTTTGTCAGAGTGGGCTTTTTTAATTTTCATCCATTGGAACTTGAGTCCCCTGTCAGGTCCTTTTCCTTTTCAATTAGCATCTTAAAAGAAAAACATTGTTCTCCAAAATGAATGGTTGTGTTAAGCCAGAGCTTCCATCAGTCGGTAGCAAGACAGTCCATTACTTTCAGTAGGCTGTGCATTAAGCATTTCACAGTATGCAAGCTGAATTCCATTAGGTACTGTTTATAAGGCGTCACTTGTGAGCAGCCCCTGGAGGAGACAAAGAATGCACAGAGAGGCACTTCACACAGCCGAAGCTGTGCCGGACCCCAGAATGACAGAGATGCCATTGGAGGGCTCTTTGGAAGGAGCAAAGGGGGAAATGGACCCATAAAAAGCACCAAGCAGGTGTCCCCATTACAGACTAGGAAAGCTCAGAAGAGCATTCTCTGTGTAAAGCTGAAGCACAGAAAGGAAAGCCAGTTCCATGTGGGAAGTCTCTAAAGACAAGTTTCTGCCTAGGATGCCAAAGCACTTACAGGATGCATTTATGGTCACAGCCTGCCTAGCTTTTATCCAGGAGCTCTGAGAGTATCAGACTAAGAAAAGCCCACAGACAGCACTCCCTTTTGCCCATCTCACACTGCACAGCACAAGGTCTTGTCAGGCTGCAGGTGTACCTGAGAGCAAATGCCTGGAGCTTTGGACAGTGATCTCAGGGACAAGACATCTAAGGCCACAGCCGAGGATGAGCCGCAGCTCACTGGAGACCGCTTGTCTGCTTCTTTGCCAGCTTGCACATACATCTGCTTGCAGAATGGTGTACCTGTCTTATGAATTTTAATAAATGCCATCTAATTTGAAACTTACAAATAATTTACTTCAGAATGTAGCTGCATTGACTGCAAGGGATAAAGTGAATAAATAAGTTTTCACAGTGGTGGATCCTCTTGGTGCCTAAGATTTTATTTTATTTTTTAAGCATCATGGAACACATTTCTGAGGATGAACGGCTTACAGTGAGATGCCAGTGAGATTACTCTGGGCCAAATTTCAAATAGTGATATTTCCCAATTGCTCTCTCCTCTGCCCCCCACCCCAGAAAAGCACTTACAGGTGGCTGGAACCTGAAGCAGAGGTCCAGTGCTGAGGTATGACCACTTGCATTTTCTCTGCCAAGAGTTTGCTAAAATTGTCCCTCTAGCTGCTTTTCCTCAGACAGGGGGAAGATACACAGATCCATAGCTCATGAGTTCGAAAGGAGCTGGGGAGTGATTTTGAGTGGGCAAACAGCTGGCAGCAGAATGGTTAAAAAGTCCCTCCCCACTCCAGAGTTCCGTTTAATGAAGGTCCTTTTCCCTCTAAATAAATAGTTGGGGGAAAGAATCATGGAACTACACTTGATGTAATTTTACACTCAGAAATATGTCCCCCTAACTAAGCCCATGGAACTTACTTCATGGTGTACAATGTGTGCAGAACAGCAGATTTTAAAAGATGATTTTTTCCAGCCTGAGGGAAAAACGATAACTTGGGGATGATTATAAAGGTTTATACAATTATGAACAGTGAGGAGGGAGTGAATCAAGACAAATTATTCTCTCTCAGACACAAAAACATAAACACCTCATGCTAGGAGAAAACTGAGAAGATTCAGGACATTTTTTTCAAACCAAGAAGAAAAATCTCTTCACACAATACGTAATTAAGTTAAGGTATTTATTGCTGCAGGATGCTGTTGCAACTAATAGTGGGGATAGCTTTCTTAAATGTATATCAATGAATGGTAGGAATAATCCCTCTATCTTCAGAGGCATAATACTGGGACAGTTATCTTCTTTATGCTCAGTTTGTGAACGTTCTGGGGCATCCGCCTAGCCAGCATTGGAGACAAAGAAATGGACTAGGTAGAATTTTGGCTCACAAAACATTATCTTGAAAACTTTGATGGTTAAAAAAAGAGAGGACAGCTGGCCGAGAACAGAGGAGAGCTGGTGTTGTGGTAGAAAGCATAAATTGTCCCCTTTGCTAAGCAGGATCTACTTTGGTTTGCATGTGAAAGGGCAACTTCATGTGTGAGCACTGTAAGATATTCCCTGCAAGGCATGAGGCTGCTCTGGGAAGAGCACCTGCATGCTTGCATGCAGAAGGTTCCAAGTGCCACCCTTGGCATCTCCAAGAGAGGGCTGAGAGAGACTCCTGCCTGCAGCCTTGGAGAAGCCACTGCCCGTCTGCGTAGACAATACTGAGCGAGATGCACCAATGGCCTGACTCAAGGAGGCTATTCACATGATGGGAGAAAATCGGGCTAGTGGAGGCTAGCCTGATTTCCTCCCTTCGTGAGAACCACCAGGCTCGGCTGCAAGCCTGGTGGTTCTTAAGCGGGTCACCCGCTTAAGTAGACCGGCACTTAAACCAGGTTTGTGGAGTGAGCGCTCCGCAAACCTTGTTTTTCTGATTGTGAGTTGCCGTGGTGTGGCTCCTCACTGCAGCAACTCGTGAGGAAATCCCCGGAGGGGAGGAAAAAGCCTCCTCCCAGCTCGGGGGTCTCTCCAGCATGCTGGAGCTTCCAGGGGCCAATCAGCCCCCGCTCCCCCCAGCCCCCGCCAGCTCAGTAACTGAGCCAGCAGTTGGCCACCCAGAGCAGACTGCTGGGTCATCTGTGGGGAGAGCGGGCTAACCCTCTCCAGGCGGCTCCCATGGATCGTGAGAAACGCCTCAGCATAAGGCAGCTTCCTATGTCCCTAAATGAAGAAGTGGTGGGGCCCACATGGTTTGGGTGATGAACCATACCAAAAAGCATCCCCCTCCCCCAACAAACACAGACAAAGTGGTGGTTTAGCTCTTCTTGATGATTATAATCCGTCTGATCCACATGGAGCCCACTTCACACAAGTGGCTATTGCATGCAGAGATGCCCACACTGTTCTGCTTCCTGATGACTGCCACACCACTTGGTTAACAGGTGAATTTTTCCTTTCATCCCCTCTAGCCCAACAACATTGTTCAATATTGCTCAAGCAATAAATGGTCAGGGCAAACCCTTGTGGGGGAAAGTTAGTTTGAAAATCTCTAAATGGTTTCTCAACAAAGCCTGGACTCTTCCCATTATTTATTGTTTAAATCAAGATAACAGCATGTGCTATACTGAAAGTGACCCCCACCGCTGCCTGGCCCCAGCACTTTTTACAGTGAATAACAGCTAATCATCCATTTCTTTTCCTTCATGGTACTGTCCTTCTAAATTTGTCTATCTAATTAGCTCTTTTTTTCCTAACACAATATGATTAAAAGCTCCCAGGGCAGGCACACCTGAGTGTTTGCTAAATTTAGCAGAGGACAATATCTAATGGGTTATTTTAAATGAATGCCGGAATTGCTGCATAAATGCATTTTGATTTGAATTTCCACAGCCTCTTAACAGGATTTTCCCTCACTTCCCCGGCTCCCTTAAATTGTATATCAAGAAGATTAGAGAGAATAATGGGCAAATCTACCTGCTGCCATCCATCAAACATATTTCAGAACTACATTAACAATGAGCCCGTCATGAAAAAAATATCAGGGAGGTGGGGGAGGGAGCTTGAGAGTTTCTTTGTACTTCACCTCCTTCATTTCATGATATGTCAGAATAGAAGCCAACATAATACAGCTTTAAAAGGTGCTTTTAAACAATGGGACTTGGATAAATACCTTGTGTTGATTTCCGCAGGGAGCAGTTGATCTGCATTTTGGGAAGAGTTTGCTTCAATGGATTAGGTGTCAATACAAGGCCGACATTTTTCAGGATTATGAACTTGGATTCTAAAGCACAAGACTCTGACCTACTTTGGAAGGCAGGCCTTGCTGCTATGTTTAGGATACTAGTGGTTCATACTGGCAACAACCAACATTGTCAGATGCAAAAAGAGAATTGGACTACATAGGCTGAGGCACAATGAAGTAATTTAACCAGGTGAGCACTCAGGACAATAGGAAAGGAAAGGAAAGGTCCTGATAGTTGAACATCAATAAAATTCATAAGGGCTGTTCTCAGGACCATAAAAGCTGGGTAGGTGAGAGCAAATCCAGCATTTGGGGGTCATCTGGGCCCACATCTGTCCCATTTGGACCTGGGTAACCTGGCTTCGTAACCCAGGTCCAAACTGATGTAGGAGAAAAACAGCTCATCTCCTAGCCTTGCCTTTGGTCATCTGCATGTGTGATCAGCAATAACTGCAGCTCTGGCTGCTGGCAGCCAGCAGTATCAAAGGGTCCTGCAGCTTGCGGGGCCAGGCAGAGTGGAGTTGCTGCAATACTGAAGGCTGCCTTTCCGCTGCTCATGCAATGCATTGTGGAATACTGGAGGAACAAATCTGGGGTTTTGCCCTCCTGGAGCCTGATTGTAAACCCAACTGGGTGGCTGGGTGGGTTGTCTGGGAGGCATAGGGTATGAGCATGCCTCCCCTCTAGCCCATCCCCATATGGTTGTGTGAAAAAGCCCATAACCTAATATTGGAGAGGGCATGAAATATTAATAATAAATACTAAAAGTGCATACAATATATACCAAAGGAAAAGCAACAATTATACTTGGTACAGGTATATGGAGAAAGGACCAGACATAATCCTTATTCGAAAAGTGTTAGTAAAGCAGCCAACTTTGTTAAGAAATTCTAATCCTGTAGCCTCTTGTTCCAGTACACATTTTAAGTACTATGACTCTAAAGTCTGATGTAAATGTTCTCCTTACCTGATTTCTATACATGTGAGCCTTGTTTAGGGATGTGCAAGAACTGGTTTGATCCAAACAGATCCAATAGATGCCTTTAAAATTAATTTAGTAGTAGTAGTGGTACCGCTGCTCCGGGTAGCTTCCAGGTGTGGTGGCGCTCCCCCCCCCCTCCCCAAAGCCCATGCTGCTGTCATGAGGGTTGCTGGAGGGATGTACCACCACACTTAGAAGCTGCTTGGAGCAGTAGTACCACCGGTAAGGACCTACTAAATTAATTTTAAAGGTGCCTCTCACTGACTCACTGACCCTGTTCTCATTAGCCCTCAAATGGCAAACTGGTTTGAGCTGGTTCAAACAAACCGACCGTTCAACTGAACCGATTCACAGACTCATAATTCAGTTTGAATTCAATACAAATTTGGACCAAACCATCAAAATCAGTCCGTGCATACCCCTACTCTCATTATTTGTGGTCCTGGCACCCACAGTTTCATGTATCCTTGGTTGGGTCATAGGGACCCAGTGTCTTTAACAGCAGTTTTAAAAATAGGTAAAATTCAACTATCTGCAGTTCCTGGGTGGCCAGAAATGACTTCTGATGTCATTTCCAGCCACCATCTTGCAGCATAGAGTCATTTTGTGGCTTTTAAAAAATAAATCCTCAAGAGTTTTGGGGGAAAATCTCAAAATTTTGAAGGATTTGCAGGCTTTGGAGGGCCTTTCTGGAGAGCTGGAGGCCTGAAGAGCAAGGTACTGTTTTATTCTCATTATTTCTGCTTTTTGGACCCCTTTCAAGAAACCTAGCCCCACAATTCCCATGGAGTCAAAGTTTCATTATTCACAGTTTCCATATTTGCACCTGTAGGTGAAAGCGGAACTCCCGCAAATAAGGGCCACCTGTATATTTCTATTTTTATGGTCCATTCATTCTCTAACTAAAGAGCTGTTCCTTATAGCTGATGAAAACAAAAAGGAATTGCTGGCAGGTGAAAGATCATAGTGGACCAACTGCTGATCATATGGAGAATGTTATTTGGCCTAGTAATTGAGTTGCCGGAGAAGATCAAGGAACAGATCTGGAAAGAGGGCTTATTACCGAGCTTGGTACTTTGATCTGGAGATCTAAAAGCTCTTTTCTGCAACTGGTTCCCTGTGTGCCCTTTGGCTCCATTCCTCTAGTCAGAGTCAGCACTGAGACTCTGCACTAGCAGGATCATGGACTTTCTCTTTTCATCAGTGTCCTGTCTGTGCAAATGGGAATGAAGCCCTCTGCTTTGTCTTCCTTTGTTAAGCAATTTTGGAGGTGATGAAGAAATTGGAAAAAATGTGATCTTCTGTCACTAGATCATGCTTCCACAGAGTTATCTAGGAGGATAAAATGTTAATGTCAGTGCCTGCACATGTTAAAACATGTTTTAGTATGATGAGCAGGAAATACATAAGGGATTAAGAGCAGTCTACCCTTTGGGGTGATTTATGTATTCACTTCCCTGATACCAAATGCTATCACAACTTGGACCTCTGCTATCTCTGGACCTCTGCTATCCTAACTTGGACCTCACAACTTGGAGCATCAAACTACAAGCATGAAACTTTTGGAATCATACTGCATGATTCTTTCTAAGTCTGTAGTGATCCAACGGATGTGGTTTCTGATATGAACAATTCTGCTGGTGCCATTAGTTATCCTGAGTGGGGGGGTGCATGAACAGTTCATCCTGAACCGGTTCACCTCAAACTGGAGCTGGTTCGAAGGTTCGATTGCAGACTGAACCAGGGGCAGTTTGGTCTGTGATCAAACCAAACCAAACTAGTTCGGGATGAACAGGGGCATTTCTGAGGTGGTGGCAGCAAGAGGGAGAAAAGCTGGTTACCCTGGCTGTTTGCTCCCACTCACTCTCCCATCCTTGCCACACTTTCCATGTGCGCTCTCACTTCCTTTAGCCAGCTGCCGGCTCACTAAAGGAGGGGAGAGTGTGCATGACAGGTGCAGTAAAGGAGCCGAGAGCGCACATGGCAAAATTGGCACGGCCAGGAATGTTAACGGCAGCAAGCGGCTGGGATAATCAGCTTCTCCCCCACTCTCACCGCTGCCACCTTGGAAATGCTCCGCAGCCCCTTTACTTGTAAATGGGAATCCTCGCCAGATTCCACTTTAAAAGAATATCCTCTAAACTGGTTTGGCTCAGTTCAATGGACAAACCGGACCAGACTCAGTTTGGGTGGACACAGAACCGGACCAGGCTGGGTCGGTTTGAATCCAGTTCAGATTCAAACCCAACTGGACAAACTGGTTCTGTGCACACTCCTAATCCCAAGGGCACTCATTAAGTCTGATTATATCCAATATACTTTCTACTGGTGTGGAGGAGAGGAGGATATTGTGAATGGATGCACAAAACTCTTGCATAAGCTAGTTGGAGGGGGAAAGTGATTGCTGGATATGGAAACTAGCTACCCCTAATCAGGAATTTAAGACAATGGAGTGCACATCCAACTTATGCCTGCGGTTTCTAAACAATATCCTTTCTTTGACATTTCTTTGAGGCCATAGAATAGAAAAACAGAATGCTCTCTGGAAATTAAGACACAGATTTCCTGGAGATGTGCAAATTGATTTGTTGAATCAATTTGAGCTTGAATTGGGCCAATTCAAGTGATTCAAATTTGAATTGAATCGCCCATAGAATAAAGGGCCTGATCCAAATTCAAACAGAATTGTCCCAAACATAAGGACATAAGAACAGCCCTACTGGATCAGGCCAAACTCCTATCTAGTCCAGCATCCTGTTACACACAGTGGCCCACCAGATGCCTCTGAGAAGCACACAGGCAAGAGGTGAGGGCATGCCCTCTCTCTTGCTGTTGCTCCCCTGCAACTGGTATTCAGAAGCATCTTGCCTCTGATGCTGGAGGTGGTTTCAAGCCAGGGGCAAAGCCATCATTGGGCGAACGAGTTCAAAGACCCCGGGCTGCCACCAATCAGGGACCATAAGCATGGGCCCAGACACACCCCCGCATCATGGCTAGCTGGCCTCCTGCATCTGACGTCAGCCACAGCAGGGACAAGGGGGCTGCAGTGGCGGCCACACATGGGCCACCACCAGTCTCCCTGTGCTTCTGTTTCAAGCTCTAATCAATTTGAGTGATTGAGTGCCATTCTGGTTGGCTCCTCCCCTCCTCACTGATTGGTTTTCTAGCACTGGCTTCTGATTGGCTTGAAAACTCCTTGCTTTTTGGTTGGCTTGTTATCATACAAATCAAGTGTTGTCATGGGCAACTGTGCCCCCATTGGCTAGATGGAGGCAGGAGGAAAGGGGAACAAAAAAGGAGGGAATTTCTAAATGTTTTCAAAGCGGCTGGGGAGGAGAGGCAGAGAAAGCCCATGGTGTGCCCCTGAAGAGGTTACATCAGGAGATGAGGAAGGAAGGAATCATGGAAGGTATGATTTTGTGGTTTTATTTTCTCAGCACTGAGTATAATATGCTGTGCTATTGCTATATTATTAACTATCTTGCTTTGCTGGATCTCAGATGAACAAAGGCAGAACTTGGGTGCTTGTCTGCCTTCCTTGAGTTGTGGTTTGGTCTATTTGTGAGATAGAGAGGCTATTCTCACAACCATTGGGAAGCAAGCTAAGGGAGCTTAGTCCACTTCCCAGTGATCATGGGAACCACCGGGCTTGCTGGTGAGCCCGGCGCTCCCGAGGTGGCTAGCCCGCCGAATCCCCCCTCCCCTTAAATGAGATAAACAGAGCAAGCGCTCCATTAACCTCATTTATTTGCTCGTGTACCACCATGGCGCATGGCAACACATGAGTAGACCCTTGACTGGGATGCTGCAGCCTCGGGGGTCTGTCCGGGATGCCCTGTGCACTCGCGCAGGGCATCCTGGGACCTCTGGGGGCCAGGCGGCACCTGATCCCTACAACCCCCGCTGGCTCTGTGACTGAGCCAGCAGTCATGTGTGTGGCTGATCCGTTCGCCTCAGGGCTGCTCTTTGATTGTCTGTGGGGAGAGTGGGCTAAGCCCACTCTCCCTGCAGACCCAACAGAAGCTCTTCTGTGAGAAGAGCTTCAGTGTTGTGATGAAAAATGGACAGTGGCAGCTCAGCTGTTTATGTGTCTGTGTAATATTTCTTGGTGATTGCTGTGATGAGCTCCATGTCTGGCTTTGAGACTAACTTGTGCTTTACTCACTGCTCTGGTCTGCTCTGCCATTTGCATTCAGTATTGCAAGGTATAGTTAGTCAAACTGTGGGTGGAGACGTTCTAGATGAGCTTATGGATGTGCTTGCTGGTTCCAAGGGTGCTGCTGTGGTAGCTGTTGCAATGCTGAAGTAAGGAGTCATAATTGTCTGAGAGAGAGCAACTTGTGCCAGTGATGTTACTGCAGCACAGGCACTGTGGCTGGCATTGGATTCTGGGTCAGTTGTTCTTTTTTGGCCATTTTTGGAGAAATATTGTTCTGCAAAATATGGTGTTCTGTGTTGGGAGGGACTGTATGCTTTTGTTCTGCAGTGTTTTTCAAGGCAGTGTTGCAAAATTTGTGCACTCTGATTTGTTCGGCCATAGGATAAAATGGGGAACTTGAAACATCGCATTGTTCCCTGTGGGTAGGTCCTAGGGACACCAAAGTGGGTTGGGTGGTATGGTATGATGGGTGATACCTACCACCCAACCCACAATAGAAATGGGCAAGTGGGTAATTACATTTTTTGCCCTACCCCCAAACCCCCATAGAATCCTATTGGGGGGTTGGGGTTGGGAAAGATTAAAAAAAAATAAAGACTGCTGCTTGCCATTTCTTTTGTGGGTTGGGTGGAAGGTAGCACCCATCATGCCATACCACCCAACCCACTTTGGTGTCCCTAGGACCTACCCATGGGGAACAATGCGGTGTTTCATGTTCCCCATGGTTCCCTATGGACAAATCGCTAGAATTACTTGAACTATTTGAGTTTATTCATCAAAACAGCCAGCAATAGCTCCTGTTTTGATGAATCGATTCAAGTATTTTGTAATTCACTTCAAGCTAAAAATCACATTGCGAAATCCAATACTTGCAAATCTCTACAGATTTCACACATTCCTAAAGGTTTTTCCTTAAAACAAACCTGAAATGTGACCCATTTCCACCTCATTTTAGAGCTGAAGTAAATGGAATAGGGCTCCCATAGTTGTTTCTGCTGTGCCAAAATAGCCATTTTCCATAAATGCCATTTTTAATTAGCCTACTTTTCTTAAGGGAAGCATGATTATGAGATCACCTGGCTGTGTGTGTGTGTCTGTCCCTATAAACTTTGCAGTGCCTGGACCAATACGAACCATGCCTGGACCAATATGAACAATACGTACAGTTGTAAGGGATATGTTGAGGGACACCTCAACAGCATAGTTTGTGATGATGTCAACTATCTCAATTCAATATGGCAGACACATAAACTTTTAAGGTGCAAATGAGCTAACTTGTGAACCAACTAACCGATTTGAACCAAATAAGCTACAGCTGTAGGGACACATAGGGGCTCCTCAATGGCACAGTTTATAATGATGTCATCCACCAAGTTGGCAAACACATGAATGTTTGAGGCACAAGTGGTTTAATTTGTGGACTGTCTAACCAATTTGAACCAAATTTGGTACCATTGTAGTGAGTGACACACAGGGATGCTCAATGGCGTAGTCTGTGATGATGTCATCCACCCTGAATCAAGTTGGTGGACGCATGAATGTTTGAGGCACAAGTGGGAACCAATTTGGACCAAACTGGGAAGAGTTATAGGGATACATAGGGATACCTCAAAGGCACAGTTTATGATTATGTCATCCACCCCAGTTCAAGATGGACGACAAGTGGGCTAACTTGTGAACTGCTGAACTGTGAACTGCCTAACTGATTTGGACCAGATTTAGTCCACTTGTAGAGATAGTGAAATTTAGTCCAATTGTAGAGATAGTGAAAGGAAAGTAGGACTTCTTGTTATTCAGTTCCTCTGGCTGGAAAAATCTTGCTTGCCTATTTAAGGGGGAAAGATGCAAATTTTATGACAAAAGTGGAAAGTCAGTATCATCTGTCCCCACTTAGCTATGCACCAACCCCTTTCATAAAAGTCCGTTTGTCCAAAAAGAAAACCACACACAAAACACAATTCCATCTCCATAATTACAAACATGGCCACCACTGGAGACATTAAAGTGTTTTCTTACTGAGGAGCTGAATTACTTCAGTTATTGCCTCTGAAATCTTCCATTCAGGAAGGTGTAAAGGCTGGGAATACCTTAAAAGTAATCAATTTTGCCTGATTGGTTATGTCCAATAAAATTAGAGGGAGTATCTCTCTCCCCCACCCCCGTTTCCCCTTTATCTGATGCTGGTAAAATCCCTCTGTCATCTTCAGAGATGCTATTTCCACCCAGCAAAGATTAAGGAAAGCCATTCTGTGGAAGCAAATTAAGTGTAGTTTCTGGCTCTAAAATGATAGCTAAAAACCACACAAAGTCCAAAAAAGTCCTTTGCACTTTGCGCATTAAAGTGCTATTTTCCAGTCTTTTAAAAAAATGTATTCTATTTCTTGATCTCAGCACACTTCAGCACAGAGGAAAGGACTGCTAACTCTACCTCATTGTTAAGAAAATTAAAGCATAAACCTCAACAGTGGGAGAGATGGAATATAGCTTTTGTATTCAACAAATCAGAATGGTCCAAGGGGTTATGTGTAAAGTTGTGTCTTGGATGGGTGTACAGTTCCAGTTTACACCAATGTTCTGGTTCAGATTATCTGGTCCTGGGCAGCCACCCATCACACAGAGAGGAGCAAGGACACACTGCTACTCCCTGCTCACCTGGTTTGTGACCCCCACCCCTGTATGGCTATGTGGGGCTGGAAAGTCCAAACTGCCATGTGGAGGCAGCATGCTAGCTGAGCAGGGATGTAGCAGTGTACCCTTGCTCCTCTTCACAAGGGGCTCAAGGCCACTGCATCCAAATGATCCCATGGTATTCTGCATACTGGAGACCCTCATTATTTGCGGGTTCACCATTTACATATCTGTGTATCCATGATCAGGTCCTAGGGACCCAGTTTCTTTATTTGTGGAGTGAAAATATGGATACTTTTGCCTATCTGCCGTTCGTGAATGGCTGGAAATGACTTCTTACATCATTTCCTGTTGCCATTTTGTAGTGTGGAGCCATTTTGTGGCTTTTTTCCTGCAAAACAACAACAAAACTGAACAACAATTGGAAGATTTGGGAGTTTGGGGGGCATTGCTGGAGAGCAAGGTACTGTGCATATTTTTGCTCCCTCCCGCCCCCACACTTTTTCTTGTGTTTTTTACACACCTCTGTGTGCTTATGAACCTATCCCCCCAAAGCCTGTAGGGTTAAGCACTTATTATTCATAGTTTCATTACTCAGGGAAGAGGACCTCTTGCATATGCATATCAGTACTTTTGTGTTGAACTCCAGCCATATATACACAGTCCTAAAAAAAATTAGCCGTTTTTGGTAGCTGACTATTCCTCTCCAGAACCAGATAATGTTTATTTTTATTTTTATTTTACTTTTTATTTATTTAACATATTTCTATACCACCCAAACTCACGTCTCTGGGCGGTTTACAACAGAAAGGTTAAAACATTAGTTAAAACAGAATAAATGACCGAAAAGTTAAAACATTAATTAAAACAAAATAAATGATAACAGAAAAGATTGGCGCATTACAACAATTTAAAATGTTGCTTACGATACATGTAGAAATACTAGCCAACATGATACCCAAACCTTACAGTGATGTGCTTATATTGCTGCTGTTGCAGACACATGACTGAACAATTGTAGTGAAGGGAGAAACTGAGGTGATGCAGATTGAACAACCATGGGTCCACAATTGTGGCAACATTGCTTCCATGTCCACAGCAGCTGCAAAAGTCTCACCATCGCCATAAGGACTGTGCATTATGTCAGTCATTAAATGGACGTTTTCATTACATTTGTACTGTATTCTGCCCTTCCTCCAAAGAGCTCAGGGCAAGGTACACAGATTCTTCCAGTCACCATCTCTCAACCTAGCCTAATGCACAGGGTTGTGCATTAGGTTAGGTTCAGAGATAGTGACCAGACTGAAGTCACCCTGCAAGCTTCATGGATGGATATATTAGCCCAGTCACCATCACCAACAATATGAGCCAGGTCTCATGATTGGTGAGACCCAGTTTGGGAAGCACAGCGGGGAGAGCAGGCTAAGCCCGCTCTCCCAGTAGATTATCTGGGCGGGAGCTCTGGGCAGCCAGATCAGCTGCCCACATGATTTCCGGCTCTGTGACGGAGCCGGCGGGGGCTGGGGGGACGGAAGCTCCAGCATGCCCTGCACGAGCACGCAGGGCATGCTGGCAAGACCCCCGGAGCCAGGAGGAGTTTTTTGCCTCCCCTCTAGGGGTCTCCTTGTGAGTAGCCGTGGCGTGGAGCTCATGATTTTTTTTAAAAAAAATGGGTTCGCTCTGCAAACCCGGTTTTGGGGAGGGGTATTTAGGTGGGTTAACCGCCGGGAGGCAACCAGGCTTGCTTGCAAGCCTGGTGGCTCCCAGCATCAGCCAAAATCAGGCTAGGCTCCCCTAGCCCGATTTTGGCTGATCGTGGGAATTGCCTCTATATATGTGAAATTCAGGTAGTTAATGGTTCTGTAGTCTGAATGGTTAATCAGTTATAGCTCTATTCAGATATTAAGGCTGTAAATTTGATCAGATGAATGGCAGAGGTTGTTTCCCTTCTGGCTCTTTTTCATTCTCAAAATTGCCTCCCCAACTGTTTTCTCACTTGCGGTAGGGTAGGGTGGGGGAGAAAGGACTCCCGGGAGTTGTCATTCCAGAAAGCAGAGTGCTGCCACTCAGCTGAAGAATTCATCGGTTTTCAGGAAGGATGGACTTGCTTAGTGAGCAAAATCCAGGTGCAAGCTTGACCTCAAGTATAATGAGGTTCCCTGGGTACTAATTAAAATACTGTTTTTCTCCCTCTGCTAGTCAATAACATAAACAGTAGGCCATCGGCATGCAAAGGACTTGTTTTGGTGCACTGTGGATTCTCTAAGAAACTTCACAGCATTTAGGAACACAAAAGCAAGGCTGCTGATGTGTTTATTGTTGTGCAGACCCTGGGTCACTATTGGCTTTCAGCTATGCCTTCAGCAGGGGCGTAGCAAGGTTGAAGAGGGTCTGAGGGCAAGATTTGCAGCAGCACCGATGCAGCAGCTCAGTGGCATCAGAGAGTGACTGGCCAGCAGGAGTTGAGGCAGAGTGCCTAGTGTGGGAGGGGAGGTAAGAGTGGTGGCTGGTGGCCCCTGGATACTCATGGTCCCCAGGCACACAGACACACACCCCTACATCCCTATCCTTCGGGGGGGGGAGCAAGTGGTAAAGCCCCCATGAACTGTACTATTACTGAATTCAAGCTTGCAACACACACAAGCTCTCTACAGTGCAAAAGCTGATACCTCAAGAGAGTAGGATTCTTGATTAGGCTGTGTACATGGGGAACTGAGCATGGGAGATACAGATCTGAGAAAGCTCTTTATAAATATTGATACATGTTTTTAAAAATGAGGTGACACCACATTTGTAAATGTTTCTCTTCAGCCATGAGGACTAGAAATGTCTATTGTATTAAAACCAGGAGCTAGGGTTTGCAGGTTTCTACATATGCAGGTTTCTACATAGGGTTTGCTGGTTGCCACCCTTATTTAGCACATCAAAGCCTTGCTGACCATGGGATGGGAGTGAAAAATATAGGCCGTAATAGTACTGATTAAAATCCATCTCTCTTTAATCAGTTCTTCGTTGCATCAGGCACAGGCATTATAATGAGATTTTGATTCTTATTGTACTGTCCTCAGGGAAGACAGCAGCAGATGTACTTGGGAGCTGAAAGAGGGCAGTAGCTGATGGGGTCTAAGGGCATCTAAATTTGAGTCCACTTTTTCAATCAAAGGCCCCAAATAGGTTGAACTGAGCTGATTATTCAAAGCCATATGCTCAGCTCTAATGTCTAGGCATGATGCAGGCAGTTGCCCCCATCCAAGGAACTAAAGAAAAGAGCTGTGCCCATTCTGCTGTGCTCACATAAGCCCAGGAAATGATTCTCCAGGAGAACCCAAGAAAAGTCTGCATGATGGGATCCAACTGGGGTAATGCATTCTGTATATGTTACTACACTATTAAATGTCGATTCTCCCTCCTCCATCCCCAAATAGCAGCCTGTTTCATCCCTGGTAAAGCAGATGCACACATAGAAGTTGTTTCCTATGCCTGGCTGCATCCAGCCTAATGAAATACTTGCTGCAGTGATGCTACATGTGCTCCGAGGGAGGGGCGATATTCATTTAGCTCCTCTTCCCTCTGAAACCAATGGTGACTTCCAAAATTATGTCACTGAGGGTCATGTAGCCCTAAGGGACATATTTTTGGGAGTCACAGAGGGCTGTGAGGAAGGGGAGATAAATGAAAACCATCCTTCTATTGTTGTGTGCACAGTGTTAGCAGTAACAGTATTTTGTTAGTCTGGATGTCAGTCCCTGATTACCAGTGCTGCCCAGGAGACCAGTTATACAATCTCAATAGCACTCCAAAGGCTTCATTCAAAATTCTGGATTATGCCACCTGATGAGGTGAAGCACCATAGGCCTAACCGCATTGGTCTCCAGACCTCCTGGAATTATCTCATGTACTGCACTGGTCACACAGTACTTGAATTTCCTGATTTTCTTCATCCCTTCCTGTTCTTCCTACCTTTTGTATGATGTCTATTAAACTGCAAGCATTTGCTATAAACTGTGAACTGTCTTGAGTTCATTGGCATAAAGGCACTATTATACTTGTGATAGATAGATAGATAGATAGATAGATAGATAGATAGATAGATAGATAACCTGTCCAATCCCAGACTGTGATCTTAAAATGATTCAGAAAAGTATGTTTCGTTTTAAGATCTGAAGACCTTGATCTGAAATCTCATACAGCTGCCTGAGAATGCACTGTTACTTTCAAGCAAGAGACCAAATTACAGGAAGAAATGATTTCACGTACTCCCTAAGGAAATTAAAGAGGTCATATTAGAGTCATCCTCTATCTCTGAAAATAAAAGAGGCCCATGTTATCTGTGAAGCTAACGCTTTTGTGAAATAGCTGTGTGCAGTCACAGACAACTCTTGCACTGAAATGCTTCTGTTATCACAGGAAAACCTTGCAGTGTACTCAGGACTTCCTTTGCGGTGGGGAGGTGTTATACATAGAAACATTTTAAATGTGCCTTTTATTTGCTTGATTCAATTTTATGGGACTGTGCAGCGTATTAGGACATTGCAGCAAAAATATCGTGATGTCTTAAAATGTGATATGATGACGTTTTTCTTTAACACTTCACACAGACCTCCTATCAGTGAAAAAATAGTTGAAGCATTCTAGTATCTGCAAAAGTGTTGGTAGTCTACAAAATAAGGGAAGGCATTAGGTAGTTCAGGAGCTACTAGTAGCTGCCGGGCTTATCTGAAGTAGATCTCCAGGCTTTGGGATTCCCGTCCCTTCCACTTCCAGCCATATTGGCTGCCTTCAGATAGCACTCACTTACATTTATATACCGCTCTATAGCTGAAGCTCTCTAAGCAGTTTACAATGATTTAGCATATTGCCCCCAACATTCTGGGTACTCATTTTACCGACCTCGGAAGGATGGAAGGCTGAGTCAACCTTGAGCCCCTGGTCAGGATCGAACTTGTAACCTTCTGGTTACAGGGCGGCAGTTTTACCACTGCGCCACCAGGGGCTGATGTAATTACTCTGGCTGGTGATCATGTGTGTTGGGCTTCCCCCAGGACTGCTGGGCTCCCCCCTGGACCGCTGGGCTCCCCCAGGACCGCTGGGCTTCCCTCTGGACCACTGCCATTTTAGACAGCGAGCTGGGGATGCGGGGGGGGGGGGAGAAGTGGCCATGCAGAGCAGAGCAGTAAGGATAAGGGCATCAGTGTGCGCACACATGCCTCTCCTTTAGCATCTAGCTCCCGTGGTACTGGAAAGCCCACTCATCTCTCTTGTCATTCAAACGAAGAGGTAGGCGAACTTCCCAGCACTGCACAAGCTGGATTCTAAATGAGGGGTGTGCACGCGTCCTCATTTGGCGTCAAAGCACAGTCAAGAATTCTCATTTAGTATAGTATCCAGCTCCCATGGCACTGGGAAGTTTGATCTCCCCTCTTGTTGCTCGAACAAGGAGGGAGGTGAACTTCCCATCAGCTGTGGATAGTGAACTTCCCATCAGCTATGGAGGTGAACTTCCCATCAGCTGTGCAAGCTGGATACTAATTGAGAAGTGTGCATGCACCCTGATTAGGCACGCACACCTGTTATTTAGCATCCAGCTCCTTAGCGCTGTGTAAGTTGGATGGGGGGTGGCAGCGAGGAATAGCAGTGGCAGCAAAGGAGGAGTGTGCATGATGAGGAGTGCTGCTCACCCCCAGCCCAGCACTCTCCCAGGTATGGCCCTACAAGCCTGCAGAACCAGTCTTCTGCCCTTTATGTACAACATGTCAAGGCAATGGATCCAACCGTGTATTTTTCCACACACTAACTGGCTTATCAGGATTTTTCTTAGGTGTAAGTCGATCTGACTTCAAAGAAGGGGCGCACATCTCCACATATAATGAACAGTGACTAACCTGGATCCTAGCAGCCAGTTCACTTTGAAATTCCCTCTTGATCCAAGGGTTTTTCATTGTGTTTGGTGCAGGGACAACATTCATCTCCTTATTGAGTGGCTTAAAAAACATTACATTGCAAATCCCTGTGAAGTTCACAGAAGCTTTTGTAAGGCTTACGTCTATTAAATATTGAGGCTGGAGCAGTCGAATGATGTGGGAAGAGGGAACCAGTCTGAGTGGCAGGAGCATACTCCAGGGATGCCCTTCGTCTGTGCAATCAAATCCACTTTGTAGCTGCTCCAAAATGCATAGCTGCAGCATGACACATTAACAAATAGCAGCAGTGGCTGAAACTGCATCGCCTGGAATTTAGAATAAGTCAAGGTATCATGCTGCAATTTTGTTGTGTTTGTGTGTTACATATTTATAGCCCTTCTAGGTTACTTGTAAGTCTCCGGGGCCCGCTTCAAACCCATTATGCAAGAAAGATATCTGTAGGCAAGGATGCAATGCTTAGGCTTGGTCATACACGTTCTCAGGTTCAGTTAGGAAGCATATTCTCAAGAATGTGCATCCAAAGAGGTAACTCTGCCCACCCAACTCAGTTCATTCAAGTCAATATATGGATAGCTGACTCAGTTCCTTGATAATGTGTGTGCGATCACAAAGTTCAAAGTGGCAGTTCATCAGTTCTGAGCAAACTGGATGGAATGTTGCTAGAACCCCCAACTGGACAATCTGTGGTAGATAAACAGGGAAGTAGACAGCAATACGTTCAGGAACTTCAGAATAGGATTTTTCTTGTCTTCAGTTTGTTATGACTCTAAGAATCTGTTCCTTTATGTTATCTCTGCCATATAGCTTTTTATCTCCAGCCACACACTTCATTTCTTTTCCTCCTCTTGGTCATATGCACACCATTCCCCACAGCTGAGAGGAAGGCAGACAGAAATCTTCCAGATGAATATATCTGCCCATCAGGAGCTTGACCTTGATCCATCTCTTCAGGCACAAATCACAGCTGATGGGAACCAGCAGCAAAAGCAATCCAGATGCTACATGTGGAACTTGCTGGGAGCTAAGCATGGCAGACTCTTATGATTCTCTTCAGCATAAATGGAATTGCAAAGCTTGGCAGCTGGGTGCTGCAGATGCTAAGTGTAACCTTCTGTGGTCCACAGAACTGGCTCCTCTGTTGTTTTGAAATATCAGAAGGAGAAAGTGGAAAGCATGAAGTTCAATATCCCAGCAGCACCAGCGTGGATGAAACATTGTTTACAATCCACAGGCCAATTCTGCTTTGTCATGAAAAGACTATTTCTAGAAGTTGCAGATCAAAGCAAGATGCATTGCCTTTACTCTGGGCTGGCTCTACTAATAGGCTGGGTAAGGTGGTTGTCAGAAATTGTCAGTTATTTATAATTGCCATATATACATATATATATCTCCCCATCATGGTGCCATATGGATTTTCTGCTTACTTCATTAACATTTCTCAGGTCACCTCTGTAGCTTTTTCAGATGCTAATAAATAAATGAAATGAATTTTGCATGATGCGGAGGAGCAGCATTGTGGCAGCAGTAGACTCATCCCATTGTCTGTGTGTCCATTAGAATATGTATAGAAAGCCCCTGCTTACAGATAGATCTGTGGTGACTCTCTACGCATGATGTAATGAATGCATGAAGGTTGGTGAAGGAGCCTGCTGCTACAATAGGAACCAAGTCAATTGGTCCATCTAACTCAGTATTGGCTACCCTGACTGCCTGCAGCTTTGCAAGGTTTCAGGTTGGAGTCTCTTCCAGCCCTACCTGGAGATGTGGATGTGCCCGAACCAGTTTGGCAGCTCCTTAGGGGAAGTGCCGAAATAGTTTGGGCACCGGCATTTGAACCAGTTCAGTGGGGAGAGGATTGACTTCATATAGACTCAGTTCCTAGCAGCCTGGAACACACATGGCCACCACACATGTGCGGCAGCCATTTGCATGGTCAGCATGGTGTTGCTCACAACCATGTGCATGCCAATGTCACGTACAGGCTGCTGGGAGCAGCACTGCAGCTGTATGTGGCCTTTTGAAGAGTGTGCACCACACCCAGAAAATCAGTGTGGCAGTGGAGGAGCAGGTAAGGTCCTGCTTACCTGCTTTCAAAAGGAACTGATGCCCGCCTGCAGCTGCATGAGCCATTCATGCACATCCCTACCTGGAGATGCCAAGGATTGAACCTGGGACTTTCTGTATGCAAATCAGATGCTCTGCCACTGATCTGTGGCCCCTCCCCACCACCCACAGATGATTAATGTCTGAAGAGGGCTAGCATCTTCCTTAAATGTATAAAGCAGGGTTTGTGTTTTTCTTTCTTCAAGCTTCAGGTGTAAGAAACTAGACATAAAGAGCAAGAGGAGATGCAAAAATGTTATTGAAATTCAGAATATGGGGAAATTGTGCATGCAATACTCATTAAAGTTTTTTAGACATGACGTTGTACTTGTATACAGGTACAATGTTCACATGTACATGTTTTTGTATGAATGACTACTACACATGTGTTTACTCAAAAACTGAATGTGGATACAAGACCCTCAAATGCAGGGTACAGATATGAAGTATGTGCTGTGTGTGCATTGAATAATATGTGAATAACTATATGTGCATGCAGATCTGTACATAGATTGTACATACATTTAATGTTTGAATAGGACTTTTCTCAAAATATATCCAGGATGACTGAATGTGTGTAGAAGGGAGAACTATAGTACATGCATTCCTGGGAATGTCTATATGGAGTCAACCCACATACAACAGTATGAATGTAGGGCTTTTCTCCCTGCAGTTGAAAACCATGCTTTTCCAGGACTCCCAATCTCATGAAGAGAACCCTAACTTGTATAGGTGTACTAACGTTGATTCCACACAGATACAGAAGAGGATTCACATAGGTCATGGCAACGTCTGCTGCCATGATCCCATTCTCTGCCCTATGGATATTTACTCACCCTAGGTATTTCATGAGAACAGGGCTCTTATGGAAATATTCATAATTAAGATATGAATAACCAGAAAACTAATTAAAAGGAATGCCATTATACTAACCTGCAAATGTACTGAGAACCCAGAGAATAGGGGAAAGGTTTCCAAAAAATCTATTAGGGAATATTCTACTTAACTTTGAGTTACTCTTAAGCATTATAGGTAAGATGGTATTTGAGGGAGTACAGTCTGTCACCTGGTGATTTTATCACCTCCTTTTAATGTGAGGAAGAGTTTATGTGAAATAGGACTCATGGGGAAATGGGAACAGGTTCCATATGAAATGAATCACTTCAAAAATAGAATTTCCTCTGATAATTATCACATGGAGAAGTCATATGAAAATAGAAATGATCACATCAGGATTTTGCCACCTCCCATAAAAACATAAGGATCAATCCATAGCAAACTTTTTCACTGAAGTATTTGCATAAAACACCAGTCCAGAATTACTTGGTTTGCTTATTGTGCAGGGGACCAATGATCCAAGTGGTCTTGGGATAGCAAGTATGAATTCTCCCCTCTGCTATGCAGGATCTACCCTGGTTTGCATTTGAATAGGAGACTACATGTGTGAGCACTGTAAGATATTCCCCTCAGGGGATGGGGCCGCTCTGGGAAGAGCACCTGCATGCTTGCATGCAGAAGGTTCCAAGTTCCCTCCCTGGCACCTCCAGATAGAGCTGAGAGAGACTTCTGCCGGTAATTGTGGAGAAGCTGCTACTAGTCTGTGTAGACAATACTGAGCTAGATGGACCAATGGTCTGACTCCATAGAGGGCAGCTTCCTATGTTCCTATGAGAGGTGCGCCCATGTGTTTGTGAAGGTAGGGCTACTCCATGGCTACTGAGGAGTGCATCATCACAGTTGTGAGGCAGCTCCCATCATTCACAATGGTTCCCTGTATAATATGTAATCCTCTGTTTCTTGGATTAAGTGCAGGGCCCATGTCAGGGGTCATTATTGCTATTCAGCTGTCCAGAGCCTTCAGAAGGACCCATGGCTGATCCCCGACACCACCTTTGTGCCCACAGCCATCATGTGGTGGCAGCAGCAGGAATCTTTCAGGATCTATTCAGCCAGACTTGTGGAAGGCAGTTTGCCAAATGTCTCATGAGTCCTGGAGCTGACCCTGATTCAGGGATATCCATAAGATCACTTCTCATCTCAAAGCCCCCTAAATCTGAAGCAACCCCTCTAACAGTTGGTGTTCATGCATGGTTCAGCATTTTTCTATCACCATTTAAATCTGAAGTTGTCACATATATATTTTTAATCCTTCAATGAAAACCAAAAGGTTTTGGTGTAATCATTTGTTTTCATCTTTTGAAATGTTGCCTTATAAGAAATAGCAACAAACACCGAGGGATAAAGTGATTCCCTTCACCTCTTTAGCTTCTCTTTCCTTTCATCTTCCTCTTTCTTCCCATTTCAACAGACACTCAAAAGAAAACATTGCTCTTTGTGGATGTAACTTTTAGCAATAAGGGGGGGAAATAGTTATCACAGAACATCTTGTCTTGTACCTTTTAATGATCAGTGTGGCACCAGATTTCCCAGAGGGTGTCTCTTGGGGTGGGATGTTTAAAGGAGCTCGGCTTGAAGAACGCAGATGGGTGTTGACCATATGGCTTGGCTGGCCCAGAAGCATTTGGAAATCTTTCTGTTATACACCTTAAAATTGCTAAAGCTTCACTTTCACTTGAGAGAACAAAAGCACCATTCACTGTATGCCACTTTGGAAGCTGATTCTGGTGGTGGTGGTGGTGGTGGTGGTGGTGGTGGGGAGGCACTAAATAAATGCATACTATTAGAAACAAAAACATGTTTAGGATTTAGGTGTCAGTATCCAATTTGCTATAGCAGTATATGTTGTAGTAGTAGTCACTTTATTTCGATACATGACCAGAAACAGCATTATATGTGATTAGAGTCAGGTTGCAAAATTCAGTGGTACTTGATTATTACTAATTTGCACAGGACTATGCCCACTGAATCTAATGTTTAATTCTTGCACTTCTTTTTGTTCTCATAATCCTAAGGGTTACATTGTGGCATTTTTCCTTCCCTTCTCCTCTGCCCCACACGGCTAATGTACAGGTGTCTCTCTCTTTCTCTCTCTCTTCTACTTAAACAAAAAGCTACCTGTACTTTTTCTGCATGCATCAGTGTCAGTATTCATCCAGCTACCTATTAATTTATTTAGCCTCTTCATTCTCCCTACTTCCCTCTAGGAATTAACGCTGCACTTATCACCATGAAATCTGGAATCGAAAATGACAGTAGAATGGTCAATTGAGCAAATACATTTCATTCATAAAAATAAAAGGCACTAAAGTGGGTCAAATGGCAAAGGATTGGGCTCAGTGCCAAGGGTAATCATATCAGGGTTTAAATTTAGATCCTTATAGCAGAGGTGCTTGAAAATGTTAATTGCTAGGCCCGATTCTGCCTGTTCCTAAGTACACAAGCAATGCTTACTTAGCAAAGCTACCCTGTAGCATATATGCTTTTGAGAGGGCTGTTAATTTGGAAAAGGTGCAATGATAATTGACATATGGGTACACATCCCTTGAAGGAGACTGTGGAGTATGTTGACTGAATGATGAGTACGCCCACTTTGTAAAATGAATGATCAAGAGATGAATAAGATGAACAAAAATGTGCATAAGTACAGATGCACATATGCTACATGCATGTACTATAAACACAAGTATAGCGGTACAGGAACATGCCTGATAGCTCTGCCCGCCCCCTCCCTACATGCACAAAGCATAACTTGTGAAATACCCTGCACATGTATTTATTTACTTATTTACATTTACATTTACATTTCACTCTTCCTCCAAGGAGCCCAGAGCAGTGGTTAGGTTTATTGTCACAAGAACCCTGTGAGGTAGATTAGGTTGAGACATGAATGATTGGCCTGGAGTCACCCAGTGAGTCACCCAGTGACTTTCATGGCTGAATGGGGATTTAGCTCTGTACATATAATCAGCGACTCTGCAAATAGGAGCAGGACACAAAATATGGATGAATCCTATTAAGACAATGCTTAATTCTGCATTGTAACATCTGTTCTTGATTGACTCGCAACTGAATTTTTGAAAATATTAGTTTTCTAACCCTAAGTCAATTGTAGAAAGTTGGTCACTCCATTGCTCTTGTTGGATGTAGTGGATTTCCTATGGCAGGGCCTTTCTGGCTGATCAAACAAAGCTGCATACTTGTTTGTAGATAATGTAATGTATTATGTTACGTATGTATGTTTTTGTTATGTATCCATGTTTTGTATGGATATTTTTAGTTATGTATCCATGTGCCCAGATGTTTGTAATAATCAGTTTTAGAAAGTTGATCAGTCAAACCACTGATGCCATTGGAAGATTTGTTCCTTGGAGTAAGGTCAGCTTTGAGGTGGACATATTTTTGCCAGGACTGAGGTGTGAGGGCAGGGGCGTAACTACTATTAGGCAAGGGGAGGCGGCTGCCTGGGGGCCCCCATGCCTCAAGGGGCCCCCCAGAGGCAAGTCACATGAGGCAAGTCACATGACTATATATTGTGAAGTGTGTGTGTGTGTATCAGCGAGGGGCCCATTTTAAAATTTTGTCTCTGGGCCCACTCCAGCCTTGTTACGCCCCTGTGTGAGGGGACAGCTTTAAGTACTTATTCTTCCCAGTCCCAATCCTGATCACATCCTGTGGTTCCTACTGATAGGACTGCTGAGGAGTTGGGGTACAGGAAACCCTGTGGTTTCCCCCCCAGCATGGGGTCTGACAGGGGCAGTGGGGGGGGATGCAAAGCTATGCATACATACATGGAATGGTCATTCCATTGAACTTACTCTTGTGTAAAGAGTAGGATCAGAATGTCCCAGTTTCTCACAGAGCTTGTGTGTGCTTGTGTGGCTGGAGGGGGGAGGAGTAATGGCTGGGCAGCAGCAGCAACAACGATTTATATACCACTTTTCAACAAAAATTTACAAAGCGGTTTACATAGAGAAATAACAAATAAATAAATAAGATGGATCCCTGTCTTCGAAGGGCTCACAATCTAAAACAAAACATAAGATAAACACCAACAATGGTCACTGGAGGTACTGTGCTGGGGGTGGATAGGGCCAGTTACTCTCCCCCTGTTAAATAAAGAGAATCACCATGTTAAAAGGTGCCTCTTTGCCCAGTAAGCAGGGATAAGGGATAGCAAGCGATCCTTGCCCATCAGCAGTTATTTCCAGTAGATCGTGGATGGAAGGCCCAATTCATATACAGTATACAACACTCAGAAAATCCTGTTGACTTGACACCCTTGACCATTTCGCTTAAAACACATGTGCATATGACTAGACCACACATTTAATGTAACATGTAGTTTATCTCTCAATGTGCAGAGGGAATATGCTACTGAATACCAGTTGCTGGGGAGCAACAATGGGGAAAACCTGTTGTTCTGCTGGGAGTTATTTGCACATGGCTTCATGCTGCAGGGTAAATGTTGAGCGAAGCCACTTCGAATCACACTCACGACATTGAGGGAAGCAGCCCCTCCCCTCTGCTCTTCGGTTTTGTTTTGGTGCAAGTTCACATTGCATGCCTTCGTGTTTTCCTTCTAGCCAATGGGTGGGGGAGACTTCTAAAGAGTTATATCTGCATTTCTAAAGACAGTATCCCTTGTATCATGCTAATGATTCTATGTCAGTGCCCCTCCCTATTTGCTCCAGCATTTTCAGAAAAAGTAGCTTAAAACCAGCATTTTAAAAACTCTAGCATTTGGAAGACAAAGGCCAGTTTATGTCTGGAGTGCTTCCAAGGATCAGGGACTTCAGGGTAAGTTTGGTTGGTGTGTGAACTCACACACTGTCTTCCAAAGGAGATCCTGGGTAACAGCCCTGTCTGTAAAGCCTCCTGGTGGGCTTTCTGAAAGCATCTGCTGACCACTATGGGAAACAGGATGCTTAATTACAGAGACCTTTGGTCTGATCCAGCAGGGTTTGTTCTATGTTATATTCTTAATCCCATGTAGTATCTAACATAGAGATATGTATTGGAAAATATGTCTGTCACTTTAAGAGAAGGGTGCTCTCATACAGGAATGAGGATACAGAATAGAAAAGAACAGGGAGTTGCAAGCTAGGCCAGATACTATTCAGTCTGTTCAAGGCTGAATGTTATGCTCATGTTTTAAGTAGCTTAAGAAAGCTGAGCATTACTCATCAGCAATAGTATACCCTTTAAGGTAGACAATAGCATCCAACCAGCAATGCCTCCACCTCCAATCATGTGAGCAATGTGTGTGCACACACAACTCCACTCCACCAAATGCACCATTCTATAGTCATGTGTGGGATGGACCATCCAGCAGAAAAAATCTCTGCCAATGGACTGAATGTATATTTGTGCATCTCTAAACTGCCTGAAAGGAAGGAGAAATACTAAAATAACAAAGACAAAGCTGTTTGTTATTTTCAGACTGTTTTGAACGGTCTTCTGAGGGAAAATAAAGTCTGATTTGATGAGAACAGAATCACATTATCTGTGTAAACAGAACACAACACATTTCCTAATTTGCTGTGTAAACTAAAACAATAAAAATAGATTTACAGCAACTGAAAAGCCCGGTGATATCGAGCCATCCTTAAAAGCAGTTCCCACACCTTTCCTTTATCTAGCAATAATTGTGCTGCACACCTTGGTAAATTTTCAAATTGCTATATCTGCTTACACGTTGCATATTTAAGAGGATGCTAGATGCAGATTGTGACTGAGCCACATACTTAATTGTACACCTCCCTCATTTATTACCATATGGTTAATAAGATTTCCAGGAAGCATTAAGAAGCAGTCAAGCCCTATCACGGAACATGCAATTTAAAGCCCCAGCAGGGAGATGCAAGACCAGTGAGGAGGAAACATCAACAATTCAGAAGCATGAAGGAAACAGAAAAGCAAAGAGAGAAAGTTCAAGATGATGCCATATGTTATATAACCAGAAGGTGTGTCTATGCCATCGGCAATGCCAGAGTCTTGATTCTGTCTAAGGAAGGAAGGCAGTATTTGACATATGTGGAGTAGTGCAGAGTCCTAATTATGTCAAGCCCCACTGGACTTCTACCCCAAAGAAATGCCTCTTCTTCTGTCAGATTTTGGCCCACCATGCCTTCCTTCTGGACTCAGTCAGTCAGCCAGCCTAGACTTCAGATCCAATGGCAATGTTGTACAAAAGAGAAATACATCTTGTCCTACCTTATTCAAGGCCATTCATGACACCAGACTGGCATGGGGAGTATTGGGGTGTGTGTGTGTGTGTGTGTGTGTGTGTGTGTGTGTGAGAGAGAGAGAGAGAGAGAGAGAGAGAGAGCGCATCTATGCAGAGATTGGTAACAGGATGAAACTGGGAAGTGAATAGATGATGTTTGTTTGTTTGTTTACATTTATATCGTGCTCTTCCTCCAAGGAGCTCAGAGCAGTGTACATGCTTATTTTTATCCTCACAACAACCCTGTGAGGTAGGTTAGGCTTAGAGATACATGACTGGTCCAGAGTCACCCAGTGAGTTTCATAGTTGGATGGGGATTTGAACTTGGGTCTTTAATTTAAATCCAATATTAAAATTTAATTTAATGTCCATTTAATATTTAATTTAATATCCAATTTAAAGATTGGATATGCTAAATAAATGTAAAACTCCATGTAGGGAGAAGAAAATATCAAGTCTTGAAGTCCATGTCAATTTTCTTGCTCACTACAATGGGCTTGTGCAGGTAACCATCAATATGGGGGGTGATACATATTATTTATGTGTACACATAAGGATTCATAGCCTGCCTTCTTGCAAACAACCTTGAGTAGGTTCACAAATAAGATGAAAACAATAAAATAACAAAACAGAAGATGACAACAATAAAAAAGTAGCAGATTAAACTGCAAGACCATGAGTCAGTAAAACCAGCAAGGACCAAGGAATCATCAAGACTTCCGTTAGGCCTGTGCGAAGATTCAGCTTCAAAGAGTCAAAGCTGAATCATGTGCATGTTGCTGCTGGCCCTGCATGGAGGCTGCTGCTCCCACCTCTTACCTCCTTGCAGAGTGTGCACAGTGCTGGGAAGGACCCTTGAAAGGAAATGGAGCTGTGGGAAGCCCCAGTGATGTCTTGGAAGGTGCTCAAGGGCGTGCTAGGAAATGTAGTACTTCCCAGCACTGTCTCAGTAGCACTCTGTGATGGGGAAAGTGCTGAGAAGGACTTCATTTCCCACTGCTCCACACACACTTTCCATCACTGGTGTTGTGGCCCCATCACCAGGGCTTTCCAGGGCTCGGTTTCCCTTTAAGAGCCCTTCCCAACACTGTGCATGGGATTGCTCTGCAAAGATACTTCAGGGAGCAGAAGCAATATGCTCACAATTTGTCTTCAAGCCTTTAAAGCCGGATCTCTATACAGGCCTAACTTTCATCTATTTAGAAGGGGGTCCAAATGTCATAAAAGGCACTCAGATGCTACTAAAAGCCCCCCCCCCCCGGCAAATAGGAAGGACTTTGCCTGGTGCCTCAAATATATAAATAAAAGTGCCAGGTGAACATGCCTAGGGAGAGAGTTCCACAATTAAGGTGCCATCACTGAAAAGGCCCCCTCTCCAGTAATTACCCTGTTAAGAAGGGAGCAAGGCCCATAATAGTGGTTTGTAGATGCGACTTTTAAAAGTTTTTAAAATGAACTAGCTAACCTGACGCAGAGCACCTGCGCCCCTAGTTCTCCCTGTCTGTCCTCCCCCATCTTCATTTCTTTCTCCCTGCCTTCAGCCCCATTTTTTCTCTCTCTCCCCAGCCCCATTTCATTTCCCCCTGCCCCAGCCCATTCTCCCTCAGCGGCCAGGCTGCTTCTTCTTGGCCAGTCGCCTGCCGGCTGCTGCTTCTCCTTTCTGGCGGCCTGGCGGCAGCAGCTTCCCCTGCACAGCTGGCCTGGCAGCCAGCCACTGCTTCTCCTCCGCAGCCAGCTGGCCTGGCATGCCGCTTCTCCTCCCGTCCCTATTGCTAATTGGCAGCTCACTCGCAAACTCTCACGAGAGCTGCCACACACGAGATTATCGATGGGTGCATTTAAGAGAACTAAATATATAGATATTCCAACTCTCCAGGCCCATTTGGGTGATACTCGCCCGCGCCACCGAACCAGCCCATGCAATTAAGAAGGTGGATGTGCTGTAAGTAACCCCCCCCCCCACACACACACACATTCTGGCACATTCCAATGTCCTGCCAAACCACCCCCACGTGATAAATAGAATGTGCTGGCAGGATGTGAGGATGTGTGGAAAGATGTAAGGACATGCACACTGTTAGCATGTCCCCCTTTTAATTCAGGTTCAGGGAGAGGGAAGAAGTATCTTCCCAACTAAACCATTGTTTGAACAATATCTCTTTCAGTGCTGAACAGCTTTCCCACATCTTCCTGAGGATGTTTTTCTTCCTATAGAGTTGCAGCAAGCAGTGTGTCTCTTCCACTTGCCAAGACATTTCTTCGTTGACCTCAGAGCTAATTGAGACAAATGCTGTCTGCATGTCAGCACTGACTTGTCAGAAACAGCCTGGATTCTTCAAGTTCTCTCCTACCCATCATGAATTCCTGCTTCATGATGTGTTCTAACGTAGCAACTGCAGGATGACAAGAGGAACAGACAAGGCCTAAAGAAAGCTGGGATAGCACCCTAAATATATGAATGCTGTACTCAAAGGTGCCTAGACAACATCATTATTTAGAAGTGAACCCCCTCCACCATAGTTGGTGCTCCAGAAGGTTTTTCGGCTTTCAGAAGGGGCTTTGCTCTGGGATACTGGATACCTTCTCATGAAGGCATCAGAACCCTCCATGCATGTTCAAAAGCTCTCAGTGTGGCTCTTCTTTATCCACCCTATTTGCATTAAAAGGTCTTGTGCACTTTTTGAGTCTTGTACACCTGTGTATTCGTGGGGCTTTACTCACCAGGAAGCTATTCACACCCAACTTTTAGTTCACATCTCCTCCAGAATGGAGGGTGTGCATTCGCATATCGGCCTAATTTACCCCTGAAGTCCCTGTGAACTATCGGGAAGCACTTCACAAATAATTTGAGCTTTTCATTGCACATTAGAGTGCAGCCCAATTTATATCCAGGGTTAAGAAATGGACTTTTTGCATTAGTTTGTTTGGGCAAATTCAAACTCGCAATAAAGCCTCATAGTAAAGCCGTGGTAAAGCCTGCTGTCTGGGAAAGCTCCAGTGGTGTGCATAGGATTGTTGCTTCTGCTGACATACTGCAGTCTAATTAGTTAGTTAATTAGTTGATACGTATCCACAGACTGTTCAGCTGAGACTGCTAGTATATCTTTGTGAGCTAGTAGTGATTCCATCCAAAGCTGGTGATGATACTGCAGATCAGGGGCATAGTCACCATAGAGACCGGAGGTGTGGGTGCCCAGGGGCCATGCACTGCCTCCTGACCTCCCTGCCATTCTCTGAAATCAGCCAGACTGCCCCATCCCAGTGAGAACAGGCAGCCCTTTTAAGGCAGCCTGTTCTTGTCACATCAACACAGCCCTCCATGGGCTTGGTGATATCAGAGACAGCTCTGAGAAATATCTGGACCAGCCCTGTCTCTCTGCCCCTCCCTCTAGTTGAAGAGTATCACCTTCTGAAACTCAGAGAGAACTTCCAGGCCATCAGGAAGCATTACTGTTATTAGTTAAGCTCCCTAGAAACTCATTGGTCACTCTTTCACAATGCTCAAGTCATTCCACGCTCATGACAATGAGGCCTTTCCCACATTCTTGGCTGCCCATTAGAAGCGCTGGATTGCAGTGGTGCCACAGTGCCAAATCTAGTGCCGAAGCCCAACTCGTACCCGAGGTTACGGGCATAAACACACCATTAACCTGGCTCCCGGGATCGTATGTCAGCACAAGCAGTTGACACAGAGACAGGTGCCTAGAATACGCAACCCCTGGAGGTTCCGCAGCATCCTGCCCATCTTGCGGCACTGCGAGAGAGTAAGAGAGATCCGGGGTTCCAAACCCATGCATTATGCCATCTGCTGAGTTGCTCTGAGATTGTCAGAGACCAGAAAACTGTTAAGCTGCTTGACCAGCAAATTGTGTCCCACCTCCTCTACTTTTGGTTTTTGGTTTAAGAAATGTTGTTCTATCTTAGTGGCAAAATAGAAATGAACTGGACCAGAGCGATCCGCCATGCTCCATACTGCACGGAGCAGGGCTGGTCCTGTGGGAGCACACTCCCACCAAGGACTGGCCGGTCATCTGGGAGTAAGGCAAGCTTTGCAAAGCCTTCCACCTGCATACCCGGTAGGTCATGTGAATGGCCCCAATATATTCTTACAAGGGTCAGTACCAATGTGTTATGTCCTGCACAAGTAAGTGTTGCCAAAACAATATAATGGGAAGTAATGATTTGTAACAACAGAATGGGAAGATATATTGACTGATTACAGGGAAATATAGAATTCAGAATGTGCAAAACCTGTCCCCTTATTGCAGTAAGGTTTTTCCACCCCATGGTCTCAGATGATGAGGCTCTACACACAATTTGTGTGGAGAGCTTGAGAGGGTTCTCCCTGCAGATGAGGAGCCAGTCATGGAGCCGGTAGGGGCTGCAGGGATTGGGGGCAATCTGGCCCCCAGAAGTCCTAGGGAGACCCCAACACCGGGAGGCTTTTTAAAGCCTCCCATTGGGGGTCTCCTCACATGCAATGCGGAGCCACGCCATGATGACTCACAATCAGGGAAACGAGGTTAGCAGGAGGGCTTCTTTGGTGGGCTAGCTGCCAGAGAACTATCGGGCTCGCCCGCGAGCCCAGTGGTTCTCCCATTGCGAGAATAGTCTCATTGTGGAAATGTCATGGGTAACTTGGATATCCTTGTTTTTATAACGAGAAACCTCTGGTGTAAATTGGATGAGTATTGAAATGTGCACCTGAATGTGAATGCCCTCTTCCCGCTCCATTCCTTTCAATGGGTTGTACATTTGGATGTACATTTGGATGTGCATTCCATATTTATTCTTAAACTCCAACTCTGTTCTGAAAGTGTTTCTCTACATCCAGATGTCATTTTCTTGCCTTTAACTAACTGGTGGAAGGATTTATGCATTCAAGTAATGATAATTTTTCCCCGTACTGAAAAGTATATCTGATGGAACTGGTCATAAGGAAAGCTCAGGATGGGTTTCCACACCAGCAGAGAAACAAAACCAGTATCAATCGTATTGATTACTCCACCATTCCTACCAAAACATGGAAAGGAAATAAGAACATTAAAATAGCCCTACTGGTTCAGGCCAAGACCTATCTAGTCAAGCAACCTGTTTCTTTCAGTTTCCCACCAGATGCCTCTGGGAAGCCCACAGCAGGAGATGAAGAGTCTACATGACCCCTTTCCTGCCATTTAATTAAAAAAAAATCAGGAAAGGAGGTTAAATTGAAATGAGCTCATCCTCCTATTTCAACAGTTTTCTACTTTTCATTTCTACTGTTTTCTCCTGTTCATCCCAATCTTCTAAAACTTAGGCTACCTGGATACGGTTTCACAATATACATAGGAGTAAAATGTGATTAAAATAATTCTTTCTAGCTTTGATTTTCTTCCCTCTCTGATCTGCTTCCCTTCTCCCTCCCCATACTTTGTAGGGTGACAGCAAGGAGTTGTCATGGCAACATAACACAAAGCCACCCTCTTTTGTGGCAAGAAATGTTGAACAGCTAAAAGAATTGACTTGGGGGGGTGCAGGAAGAGGTTACCTGGGAATGCAGCTAAAAATAGGCAACTTAATAATGGATCCATTAAGGGGAAAGCATCTGGGGGCTTTGTAGCCTCTAGCCTTTTTTCCTGAAGCCTTGTTAGAGTACTAAATGTAATTTTGCATCTTTTATTCTGAGAAGGAGTAAGGAGGAAAGAGAAAGGGATGCTTTATTTCCAGCTGTGGAAAGAAAGATGACAGAGTATATGTCCATGTCCAATTTACTGCACTAATTACCAGCCCCATTCCAGAGTCATAAAATAAAACCCATTCTCTTTTGGAACCTGGAGTGCATCCTTCATCCCTTTCTTAAATGTGGATGTAGAGTACACCTTGTTCATTACTGAACTATAAATCAGGACAAACTGCATTTTGATGCCTTTTCTGATTTTACAACTTGCGACAAATTAGTCCTGTTATAATGTTCCCTTTGATAACCACTGTGGTTACATTAATTATGATCAATGCCTTCTGCACTGGCAACATGGGAATCCAGTGCATAATTCCACCAGAGCAGGATTTACAGGTCCCACACATATTCAATAAAACAACTCGGAGGTTATTTTAGCATGTCAGTTTTGTGTGTTGTTGATGATGATGATGATGATAATCATCAAACAGTAGAGGAGGAGAAAAGAGGCCTTGAAGAATATATCAAGGACAGTGAAGAAGATGCACTTCAAATGGTCAATAATGAGAAACTATTCAACACCAATGAAACAAAACAAGCCTACAAGAAAGAACAAGTCAAGAACCGAGCAGAAAAATGGAAAAATAAGCCACTGCATGGTCAATATTTGCACAATATAACTGGAAAATCAAACATCACCAAGACCTGGCCATGGCTTAAGAATGGCAACTTGAAGAAAGAAACAGAGGGTTTAATACTGGCTGCACAAGAACAAGCACTAAGAACAAATGCAATAAGAGCAAAACTCAAAAAATCGACAACAAACAGCAAGTGCCGCCTTTGTAAAGAAGCAGATGAAACCGTGGACCACCTAATCAGCTGTTGTAAAAAGATCACACAGACTGACTACAAACTAAGGCATGACAAGGTAGAAGGGTTGATACACTGGAACATCTGCAAAAAATACAAGATACCTGTAGCCAAAAATTGGTGGCACCATAAAATTGAAAAAGTTGTAGAAAATGAAGATGTAAAAATATTATGCGACTTTCCACTACAAACAGACAAACATCTGCCACACAATACACCAGATATAACTGTAGTCGAGAAGAAAGAAAAACAAGTCAAAATAATCAACATAGCAATACCAGGGGATAGCAGGACAGAAGAAAAAGAAATAGAAAAAATCACAAAATCCAAAGATCTACAAATTGAAATTGAAAGGCTGTGGCAGAATAAGACCAAAATAATCCCAGTGGTAATTGGCGCCCTAGGTGCAATTCCAAAACAACTTGAAGAGCACCTCAACACCATAGGGGCCACAGAAATCACCATCAGCCAATTACAAAAAGCAACATTACTGAGAAAAGCCTATATTTTGTGACGATATCTATCATAATAACAGCAACAACATTGACAATAAAATCCTGGCATCCCAGGTCCTTGGGAAGGACTCGATGTCTGGATAAAACAAACCCGTCAATAACACCTGTCTGACTGTGTAAACAACAACAACAATAAAAAAAATTGGAAAGGGCCTGATAATTAAAGTATCAAATCCAGTCAATAACATCTGGTAGACTGTGTGTAAATAGCACAATAATAATAAATATAATATATAAAACCCAGGAGATAGAGGAGCTGACAAATTTGAACACCATCTTGACACTTTTGGCATCAATAAAAGTACAACACATCAACTATACCACGACAATAACTTTATTTTTTCTTTAGTTATCCTAGACGCTTGGAAAGGGCGCAATAATTGAAGTACCAAATTCAGTCAATAACATCTGGTAAACTGTGTGTAAATAGCAGAGAGAGAGAGAGAGAGAGAGACAGACTCTCTCTCTCTCCCCCCCCCCCGGGTGGCTCACAAACCAACATTAGTAACACATGAAATCACTAGAGATGTGCACAAAACTGGTTTGCCCAGTTTGGTTTGCATTCAAACCAGGTTCGAACCAGGAGGGGGTGGTTCGATTTTGGTTTTGCTCGATCCTCCCCCTGGTTCGGTTTGAATTTGAATTGTTTTGAACTGGTTTGAACTGGTTTGGACCAATTCAGACATCCAAAAATAGTAGGGTGGTATCTGGCACCCAGAGGTATCTGCCACCCAAACCCCAAAGCAATCAGACACTAGTACGATTTTTTATGAATTTATGAAATATATATTTATTTATTTTTCTCATAGGGTTAAATGGAACTCGAACCAGTCCATTATTCCCTATTGTGTAGCACCCATGAGTGCCAACAACCATGCAAACCCTGAAGCAATCAGACACTCCAATAATTTTTTATGAATATTTGAATGATTTTTAATTATTTTTCTCATAGGGTATAATGGGACCCAAACCAACCCATAGCCCCTATTGTGGAGCACCTAGGGGCACAAAAGTGGGGTGGGTGGTAGACACCCAGGGGTGCCTACCACCCACAAAGTTCCAAGGCAATCAGACACTCCTCTGATTATTGGTGAATTTTTAAATTATTTTGGAATTCCTCTTAGAGAATAATGAGGATTGCAGCAAATGTATAGCTTCACATCGGGGAGAAACGGGTGTCCTAGAGTGGAGTGTGGTGGGCGGTATTTCCCAAGGTGGGCAAGGAAGCTATCAGAATTATTTAAAGGAATTGGGCAAAAGGCTGATTTTTAAGTGATTTTTGAAATTTGCACGACTTTAAGGTTTTTCTCCATAAAGAAGCATGGAGGTGTCAGCAAATGTATAGCTTCACGTCGGGGGCAAAGGGGTGGCCTAGAGCAGAGTGTGGTGGGTGGTAGTGCCCAAGGGGGGCCAGGAAGCTATCAGAATTATTTGAAAGGTATTGGGCAAAGGGCTGGTTTTTAAGTGATTTTTGAAGTTTATGTGTCTTTCAGATTAGCAATGAGAGTGGATTCATGATTTGTCATTGAAAATCTTATATGCTACCAAAGAATCTACACTCAGAACACTTCAGAAACAACAAATCCCAGTACCCCATTGGTTAGCAACACATGGAGGTGGTTGCCACCCTTGCTCTGGGCCACCCCATTACCCCCCAAGTGCAGTTATGGGGCTGCTGAAACCTCCATTCTTCCCTATGGAGAAAAACCTTAAAGCCACGTGTGGGGTGCTGGGATGGCCCAGAGTTAGTGGTGGCCTAGTGCAAAGAGGGTGCCAACCACCCCCATGGGTTGCTAACCCATGGGGTACTGGGTTTTGTTGTTTCTGAGGTGTTCTGAGTGTAGATTCTTTGGTAGCATATTAGATTTTCAATGACAAATCATGAATCCCCGGTCATCTGCTAACCTTAAAGATGCGTAAACTTCAAAAATCACTTAAAAATCAGCCCTTTGCCCAATTCCTTTCAAATAATTCTGATAGCTTCCTTGACCACCTTGGGAACTACCACCCACCACACTCTGCTCTATGACACCCCTTTGCCCCCGACGTGAAGCTATAAATTTGCTGCAATCCTCATTATTCGCTATGAGGAATTCAAAAATACTTTTAAAATTCACCAATAATTGGAGGAGTGTCCAATTACCTTGGGGTTAAGTGGGTGGTAGGAACCCCTGAGTGCCTACCACCAACCCCACTTTTGTGCCCCTAGGTGCTCCACAATAGGGGATAATGGGCTGGTTTGGGTACCATTGTACCCTATGAGAAAAAATAAAAATAAATTTCAAAAAATCATTAAAAATCGTACGAATGTCTGATGGCTTTGGGGTTTGGGTGGTAGGTACCTATGGGTTCCAGCTACCACCCCACCAACATTTGGAGGTTCTAACAGGTTTGAACTGGTTCTAACCGGTTCAAATCAAACCACCCCCTGTTTGGTTTGAATTTGAACCTGCAGCTTGAACCTGATGGCTGGTCTGGTTTGAATTAGAACCTTTGAACCACCCTGGTTCAAATTTGAACCAGTTCAAATTCGAACCGGTTCGCACATCCCTAGAAATCATAACACACCCAAAAAACAAAAAAGTGCCCTAATGTGATAAGAGTTGGCATTTACAGCACCATGGCAAATACATTTTTAATGGTTCACTCCTAGCACGCACATCTTTTGCCGCACATGCCACAAGGAGTGAGTGCAATAATGGCTAGAAACACATCTTTGCAAAGAGTATGCACTATTGTTCTATTATATCCAGTAAGCTTTTGTAGTTTGTTTGTTTGTTTGTTTGGACATTCATCCCAGGGCGGATCCCATAGAGAGTGTGTGGGGGGGGGGATTCAGAAAGGAAACTGGAGGGAAATGAGAAGAGAAAATGGACTTGTTGCTGAATAAACCTTTAATTAATCTACATAAGATTTCCTTGTGTGTATGAAGGAAGCAACTATTTAAAAAACCAAGCTTTTATGGATGCACACAAATGGTATTTGTGCAAAATGTAATGACTGCAATGGCCCATAATAAATACCAGCTCATGCCATATGAGGGTGAGAAAAGGAAATATTTAGCATGTAAACCAAATTCTTGGTGCCTTTACTATGCCAGAAAGTGGGATTGTGTGAAGCTTAGGATTGCTATTTTGGTTTGGTTTAGATTTGGGCTAAATAGGGCATTGAATAGCTAAATCCAAATCGAATAGCTAGACCTCCTAATTGCATCAGCAATGTCTGAACCGATTTGGTGAGATCTGGATATGCTGTGGCTTTTTTCATGCTGTTTTTCAGTGGCAAACATTGTATTGTTGAAACTGAGGAAAGGAAGAGCATAGGATGATCTTCCATATGTGGAAAACACAGAGGGTGAGAAAGAATGTTTTGGAATGGACATAGCAAGTTGGTCAATTAATTTGCTCAGCCCCTCAATTCCCTTCCAATCACATTGCATTGTGGGAGGGATGTAGAAAGGATTTATCAAGTTCTGTTATTCTTTTTTAGCTGAAAAAAGGCACATGTGCAGTGCTGACACCTCTGCTTCTGAAATATGGGGGCTTGCATGTGGGGTGACTTTAACCTTTCTCCCCTTTCACCAGAAGTGCGCCATGCAACCAAGAAGTAATTCTCTGAGGGGTATGTGACCTTCAATGAACTACTTTCTAGGTCACATGTACCATTTCCAGAGGAAGGGAGGGTCAGCAAAAATTGCCCCCCTCTGAACCTTCAGAGGGAACAAGGGCACTAGTGCTACACATGTGCCCTTTTGAGCTGCATGCATGCAGCATTAGGATGTCACAGCCAGTACTACTTAAGTGATATAATTCTCCCATTTTACATAAACCAATTATCTACCTGGTTGTGGTGATTTCCTTCAAACTACTTAGTATTAGCAGAACTTGAACATAAATCCTCCGTTACTATTTATGTGGGTTTTTTTTAAAAGACCTTGGTTCAAGTATTGTTTGAAAAGATCCTTCTGAAAAAATCACTTTCTATCAGTCATTTTATCTGAAGCACGACAAGCTTAGATGAGCACTTACTGATTCATCCCATTTTTAAAAATGTTTAAATACACTTTGCTGAAGCTCCATCATAATGTCACCTGTTTCTCCAATGAATTATTCATCTTGTGCAATTCCTTTGGAAATGCTAGAAGGATTCCGAGGCCTCTTCAGACTGAAATGGTTGCAAAAACTTACACGAACCAATGAAATCTTCAGCATAAGCAATCCATATTAGTCTTTACTGAAGTCTTGGTGTGTGGAGACTATGCATGAGTATCCATTGTATACTGGCAATGTAAGTTTTGTAAATCAGGCAGGTCTTCCCTGAGCCGATCGCAATGAGCTATAGTCCAATTCTGTCCTCAGGAGTCCCTCCTAGGAGTACATAGAAACAGACAAAAGCTTACTGCCCCTTATGCTTGGAACAGAACACCTGTGCAGATCCAGAACACCTGTGTGCATCCCCCTCTCTTACTTCCCTCAAATCCCTCTTGAAAAACCCCTTCTTTGCTGTGAAGCCTTTGGCATAATCCCTTAGAGCAGGGGGTTCTCGAACTTGGGTCCCCAGATGTTGTTGGACTACAACTCCCATTATCCCCAGCCACAATGGCCATTGTGGGATACATATCCCAACAACATCTGGAGACCAAGTTTGAGAACCCTTATCTTAAGCACAAACAAGACATGAGGTGGAAGTTACTAACCGGAACATTCATTTTTCTTTCCTTCTTCCAAAAGACAGCCATGGGTTCTGTTTGGATGACGGCTGTGGAACCCTGGGGAAGGAATTCTAATATTTTACTCTGCACTGTCATTCCAATCCAAATCATCCCCCAAAGCTGGTATTAAATGTGGAAGGAAACAACAGTGTGCCCATCGGTTCACCCCTCCACCAGCTTGGGGAGGTGCAGTTTAAGACAGCAACTGGTATGGAGATTAAGTCTTCCCTCCTTCATGCCCCTTAGCCTTGCTCCAAATAAGCCCCCTGGATTTTTGAAAATGAAGAAGTCACTGGGAGTAGAGATGTGTGGGCCAGCTCACATTGAGCCAGGCTCAACATTGAGCTGGCTCAGTTCAGGCAGTCCAGGTTTGAAGGGGTGCTGGTCTGAGTTCGAATTGCGGGGTATATGTCAGGTTCTATAACCGGGGAGTATAGATGCCAACGGTCTTCTCCATTGCCACCCTGAGGCTTTGGAATGTGTACCCTGCCGAAATAAGAGCCTCCTCATCTCTGACAGCTTTTAAAAGGGCTGTTTAGCTGCATTTACTCATCCAGGCTTTTAATTATTCTTATACTAATTCATTATGATTTTTAAAAGAAATAATGTTTTGGTTTTGATTTTATTGTAAACCTCCCAGATATGTGAGTTTGGGGTAGTACAGTACAGTATATAAATATGCTAAATAAGTAAATAAAAGTAGTAGTAGTAGATGTATCCCTTCTCTTCCCACTCCCCAGTCCCTGGATAATACAGTGGTACTGTTCAGAATCCTGTTTTGAAATGTATGGAAACTGTTTGGATAGATAAGAGTGAACAACATTAAAGGGGAGTGTCTAAGAGGCAAAATCCTGTGGAGTTGACAAAATGGTGTGTGTGTGGCCTGAAGGGGTCAGAGAGGCTCTTACCCTCCTATTCACTGTGCTGGAAACCATTTTCCAAGGCAAGTGAGCAAGAGGGGTGAAAGTAAGGAAAGTAAGGCCTCACCTCATATGCAGAAGAATGAAGGAGCAGAATCCTCAAATGGCAGAAGGCATCTGGTGGGCCACTGTGGGAAACAGGATGCTGGAATAGATGGGCCTTGAGCCTGATCCAACAGGGCGGTTCTTATGTTCTTATGCTGAATGGATGGTACCTCTTCAGACTGCAGGTACTGGGAGATACCAGTTATGAATGCTACTCCATGTTAAAACTAATACTGCAGGTTAAAAAACTCACAGACTAAAAACCAATTGAGAAGATTTCTAGCTCAGCCCACTTCTTGATGTGCTAATTTCCTGTATCTAGAGATTGGGTTTTAAACAAAAGATCCTCCTCCCTAACCTGCAGTCTGAAATGGCACAGTACATTTTACCATAGCCTTCCCGGCTTATTCTTCTGCATGTGTAGATCAGATCAAACTTGGAAGGTCAATCAGCTTTGTCTAACAGAGCCAGCTTGGAGTGAGCTATACACTCCACCCAACCCAATATGATGCACCCCACATCTTAGAACATGGTTCTTCATTGTAAGGCCTGGGGACCAGTCATGGCCCCCATCCCTAAATGCAACCCTAATTGCTTATTGGGTCTGTGTGAAACTGTGTGAAAGGTGAATACTCGGCACAGTCCCCCTGGCACCACGTGGAGACAACCAATGCCACCGTGCAGTGCTGCACTTTGCTCAGTGCCGGGAGAAGCTGCTTTAAGGGAAATTGAGTCCATTTGAGCCCCTGCACCAGCTTGCAGATGGTATGCACAGTGTGCTGGGAAGTGTAACCCTTCCCAGTGCTTTCCTCCTAGAGTTCTTAAGAGAGGGCTCTGTCTCTCTCTTAAAGGGCCTTCCCAGCACTGAGAAAAGTGCAGTCCTGTCCAGAGGTCACCACAGTGGGAAATGGCTCTCACGTTGCAAGATTTTTTTGCCAAAGTGGTTCCCACTTGAAAAATAGTGAAGATCACTGTCCTAGAATATAAGAGCAGCTTCATATGTCATAGTTTTAAAGAGCAATCCACCACTAGAAACCACTGCCTCTTTTTGTAACATTTGGAGGCATTTATTTGTGTGTCTGCAAATGCTCAATAAGCACTAGTCCAAGACTTATGTTTGGCTGAGGTTCTTGTGTATGTGTCCTCAGAAATACAGATACTATAGAAATAACATACTCAGTCCATAGTAGAATAAGAATCAGTCTTCACTATAAGATGTGAAATGGCCCTAAAGGTATAGAAACTGGGGGGTGGCGGGGGAACCCTTGAACTGTCTCCTTACATATAAATAGTAAAAAAATAAAAAAATAAAAGAGACATAGGGCAATGGAACACTCTATAATCAGATGCCAAGGCATATCTGTGAATCAGTGACAAGTGCAGAGAAAACTCTTCTTGAAGATGTCTGTCAAGCAGCCATATCAGAAATGACATTGATTTTTCCCCCATGCTACTACTACCTAAGGGAGGGCCTTTGTCAGTTCTATATTTAGCCATTAGATTATGTGCATTACTAATACTCAGGTAGTGCTTCATCAATTTCCATCGCAGCAGGGAGCAGCCTGAAAACCTGGCATGAATGTTGCTTTCTATAGAGCTGCTGTTTGTCAAAGGGGGAAAAAGTCTTAATACAAGGGGTGGGAATGAAAGAAAACCAGGGAATTTGGCATAATGGCTAGAGGTACTTCAAACAGCAGGGTAAAATGACTGTGTTCAGCAGAGGGTATAAATGGTACATTTACTTGCTGGGGTCAATGCCATGGAATCCATCAAGGTGATAAGCAGGACCAGACAATTGAATGCAGCTTGTACCTTGTTTAGAAATGATTCAGACTACATCCAGTAAACAGTGCGCACACAGCCACTGCAAACAGTAGTGACTCCTTCACATGGCAAAGGAGCCAAATGGAAGTTAATTGCATGGATGGGTTGTTCTTGTGAATTTCATATATTGTGATTCTGGAGTCTTGAATTATCACTTTAGATGCAGATCTCCAAATAACCACATCATGATTTGTAGTATAAAAGATGCCCAGTTTTCAACTGAGGTGGCATTTCTATACATTTGTGTATGTGCTGGGGAGAAAGGATTTAATATAAAAAGCATATATATATATATATATATATATATATATATATATATATATATACACACACACACACACACACACACACACACACACACACACACACACACACACTTAATAAGAGAAATACAGTTTTATTTAACTCAAGGGCTTTCTTTTGGACCACAGATGGAAAGTCCGCTGCTTAATTTCTTAAATCAGCAATTCTGTGGTATAGATTCTGCTTATGGTTATGCAATGGCGAAACAAAGTTAGAAACAGCTGATGGTTCTGTTCATGCACTAGGACTGGGTCGAACAGGTTCGGCCCAGTTTGGCATGCTTCCAAAAGGGAACCCAGTAAGGATTCCCCTTTACAAGCAAAGGGGGAGCCCTATGGGCTTGAAAAAGTTGGGTGGGGGCCGGGCAGGAGGTCACCTTATGCTCTGCAGTGGAAGCACAGCTCCTTGGCGGTGGCGGGCCGCCAGCAGCTCCTCTGGGCCCTGCCGGCACTCCCCCCACCCATTAGTGCTCAGCCCCCCCCCCTTTTGGGAGGCCGGTCAGGTTTGAGCTCGAACCATTCGAACTGGTTCTGCACATCACTATCAAGAGCGTTGTATCCTGTCCTGTAACATATATGGACTGAAGAAGAGGTTAGCAGGAGGTGTACCATGGGTTGCTGAAGTCCACTCTGTTGCACCAGTGTTGCACAAATGTAAGGATGTTGCACTACCTACTTCTGGTAACTTGGGAGCTTGTGTTCTAGGCTACTGTTTATTTTTACGTGTATATCCTCTCTTCCTCCAAGGAGCCCAGAGCGGTGTACATGGTTATGTTTATCCTCACAACAACCTTGTGAGGTAGGTCAGGCTGAGAGATAAGTGCCTGGCCCAGAGTCACCCAGTGAGTTTCATGGCTGAGTGGGGATTTCATCTCAGATTTCCCTGTTGAATACAAAAAGCTTGCTGTGGTCCAGGAAAACATATTTTGGCATATATATTTTTAATATGATAAATTTTCTCTTTGGGGAGGCAGGTTTAATGTGCTTAAATACCAGTTTGATACAATATGAAGCATCAGTATATAGGCCTTGCATTCTCAGACCAAGATGGTAAATAGTATTTTACATAAAAAATATTGATTTGCATTAACATATAGAAGGATGATTTTATTATACAAAGGACTGGAAGGAGTTTGAAGGTCACCTTCATGATACAACTGCAGGAACTCAAAAAAGGGTGTTCTGTATAGCATGGCCTACCCTTTGAAACTTTCTGCCCTGTCTATCTGTTTGGCCCTACCCCAATGGCATTTTTCTGCCATGTATAAATCTTCTTATTTCGTCATGCTTTGGCACAATTATTGAATGATTTTATCTTCTGCTTTTTAATGTTAGTTGCTTTGGTTGTTTTATTGTTTCACTGTTAGGAATTGAGGAAGCTGCCTTACTGAGTAAGACCATTGCCCCACTAGCTCAGTACTGTCTACGCTGACTGGCAGCAACTCTCCAAGCCCTACCTGGAGATGCCAGGGAGTGAACCTGGGGCTATTTGAAGATGGTCTTCCATGGAGCTATAGCCCCATCCCCTAAGGCATGGGTTCTCAAACTAGGGACCTCAGATGTTGTCTGGGAATCCAAGTTTGGTAACCCCTCCCTTAGGAGCCTTTGGTCATTGTGGCTGGGGATTATGGGAGCTGAAATCCAACAACATCTGGGGAGCCTCATATCACCCGGAGATTTACTCATATCACCATGTATAGATGATTATTCTATTTTCAATATAATCTACATTTATATATTTATTGGGGCTATGGTTTTCTGTTATATCATTGGATCTGTTAGTTTGCTTTTTGGATTCTCTTATTCAGATCAGTAACACTTTTTGTTTGAAATCCAACAATATCTGGGGAGCTGAGTTTGAGGACCCCTGCCCCCAAGGGGAATTACTGTACTTACATGTAATCAACCAACCAAATGCTAACCAGGGTGGACTCTGCTTAACAAAGGGGACAATTCATGTTTGCTACCGCAGAACCAGTTCTTCTCTCCAAGATTATCTGTTCTGTTCCAATGAACTGACTGGATGCAACTTGTCATGAGGATGAGGATATGGCCACCTTTGGACATCACGCCAAACCAGAGGCAACCATGTCAGAGGATCAGGTTTATGGTTATCTAAATGTAGGAACCTGTGGTTCCATCCAAAAAATGATCTGAGGTTTTCGACTCCAAACCTGAATTAGAACCTTCGGTTCCACTCGAGTTTTACTGCTGAAACCTCAGGTCAGAAAGGGGCATCATGTTGTCCAAAGGCTGCCACTGCTTAAAATTAGAGTTGAAGGTAGGAAGCTGCTGCGGCTTTCCTTCATGAAAAGGAGGAAACCATACAGCCAGTTCTTCCTCCCTTGCAATCTCTCTGATTGCGAATCAGCATCATCTGGGAGCACAGTGGGGGCATGGGAGAAAACTGCAGGACCGTGGGGCTGCCGTTTGCCATTATGTGTGAAGGCAACCTATAATTCCCATCTGGAGCCCACTGCATTGTTGCATGCAAAATGTATAGCCAAAATGCTTAGCACATAATCACATACAGCAAAAAAGAGATCCATGACCATGACACATGACGATCTACACAGTTTCTTCTTGGAGGATATCCAAGTTCCACATGCAGTGAGGTGATGGAGCAATCCAACAGCTCACACTTTTGTCACCAGCACACCTAAATGTGACATAGATATATATGCACATGCCCATATATTGGTGTGGCCTATCTGCTTGATCTGTCCCTGTCAAAAAGAAAATGAGTGGGTTATTTAATTGGAGCCATATGCACATGGGAAAGTGCATGCATGAAATACAGTGACCCAGTCCATTTCATGTTCATGGCTAACTGTCATACTTCACAGCATATAAGTGCAGGGGTGACATGTGGGCCAGCAGATAAAAACTTAAAACTTCCAGGAAACTGTCTTATATCAAGGCAGACCCAGGAGCGACTTGTCCTAATAAGCCAAGCGGAGTGAAAGGATCTTTCTCTTTCTTTCTTTCTTTCTTTCTTTCTTTTCTTTCTTACATATTTGTATACCTCCCAAAACTTGCATCTCTGAGCAGTTTAGAATAAAACAATACAAACAAAACAAAATAAAAAGGTTAGAAACATTATAATAATTTAAAATTTAATACAATATTAAAAAACTATTAAAACAGAATCTAATTAAAAGCCTGGATGAACAGATGTGTCTTAACTGCCCTTTAAAAAGTTGTCAGAGATGGAGAGGCTCTTATTTCAACAGGGAGTGCATTCCAAAGCCTTGGGGCAGCAATGGAGAAGGCCCTTCCCCCACGTAGACAACAGACAAGCCGGTGAAAACTGCAGATGGACCTCTCTGATGCTCTCATGGGTGGTGGGGTTCATGGTGAAGAACATGTTCTATTTGTTTGTTTGTTTGTTTGTTTAACTTGTATACCGCCCAAACCTTTGTCTCTGGGCGGTTAACAATGACATAAAAACAATTAAAACAAATATAAAAGGTTAGATTTGAACCCTTTGGGAACAGGGGACTTTCCTTCTTTCTGCAAATTGCTTTGAGAAGTTATGTTGAAAAGTGGTATATAAGTAGGAGGAAGAAGAGGAGGCTCATCTGCCTCTCTTTCTAGGAGCTCCGTTTGCTCCTCTTACCTCAGTGTTTTCTACACTGACCGACAGCAACTCTCCAAGGTTTCAGGCAGGAGTCTTTCCTAGTCTTACCTGGAGCTGCCAGGCATTGAACCTGGGACCTTCTGCATGCAAAGCAGATGCTCTGCCACTGAGCTGCAGCCCCATCAATTGGAGCTATCTATAATATACAACTGTTCTTTTACTCGTGTGCTGTACTGATCTGATGTAATCTGTAAGCATCTCACTTGAACAATCACTTTTATTTTCTTATACAGACAAGCCAAACCAGAACTGACCAAATCACTTCCATCTGAAAGAACCAATAACTAAACGTGGCAGCCATTTCCACAGCCTGCCAACACATGTTTGCACATTTTGTGCACAACAGTGGCAGGCTCACTGAAAGCAAAAGAACACGGAATTTCTTCACTTTCCCCCATCCTATTTGGAATTTGTTTTTAGGCTTAATTAATTCCCAACAATATTGGCCTGCCACACCATTTTAGCTGAGCACAGACTTAGTTGCTAAGTAAGCTTTAGAGATGTGTACATTGAAAGTGTGTACCTTTCGTTAGTCAGTTGAAATTTGGAATTATGACTTTTCTTTAGCAGAGTTGAAACAACCACACCCCAGAATTTATTAGAACAGAGAATGAAGTATTCTGGTTTCAAAAGGCAAATTCAAGGCTGACAATCCAAATGTGTCTGCAACCTTAATACTGCTGATGTATCTGCTAAAGCAGAGGTTCCAGGGTGTGTGCGAGTGTGTGGGTGAGAGAGAGAGAGAGATACATGCATATGGTCTATGCATACAGCAGAATGAAGCAGCAGAATGGACTCTGCCATGTCAGGATGCAGATGGGCAATCACATTTTTGAATGCTCCCCTGTGTTAAAAACATTCTGGAGATGGAAAATGGCCACAGCTGGCAGAGCAGAGGGCTGGGACAGAACCTCTCTCTTTGCTGTGCTAGTTTTCTATTTGAAGAGTCTTTTCTGTGAAGGAGCATTTAAATGTGGAATTCCCCACTTGCAGTGTCAACTAATGTAATTCATTTTGCTGTGTCAATCACCTGGAGCTTTCCCAGACAGCAGGCTTTATGGCGGGTTTAGTGTGAAGTGTTACTGCGAGTTCGAATTTGTCCCAAAAAGCTGGAGCAAAAAGTGGATTTTTAAAAAACCCGGACATTAATCGGGCTAGGCTCTAATATACAATGAAAACCCCAAATTGTGTGTGAAGTGCCCTGCAATAACTCGCATGGGCTTCGGTGTGAATCCAGCCAATGTGCGAATGCACACTCTGCATTCCAAGCTAAAAGCCCCATCTGGAAATGCTCCAGCATATGTAGACAAATTCTGTGCAACTGTAAAGCATCTACATAATGAGCAAAATTTCAGTAAAGAGGTTAGCAAATGAGATTTTCAATGAGACACCATGAATCCACTCTAATATGCTATCAGAGAATCCACACTCAATACCTCAGAAACAAGAGAACCCTGTACCACCACTCACTCTGGGCCACCCCAGCACCCCCTCCATGTGCACTTATGGGGCTGCTGAAAGCTCCATTATAACTTATTATGAGGAAAAACCTTAAAGACACGTAAACTTCAACAATTAACCAAAAATCAGCCCTCTGCCCAAATCCTTTGAAAAAATCCAGGTAGCTTCCCTGCCCCTACCCACACCACTCTAGGCCACCCCTTTCCCCCCAACGTTAAACGATACACCCTTCATTATACCTAATGGGGGGAAACCTTAAAGACGCGTAAACTTCAAAAATCACTTAAAAATCACCCCTTTGCCCAATTCCTTTCAAATAATTCTGATAGCTTCCTTGCCCACCCTAGGAACTACCACCCACCACACTGCTCTCTACGACACCCCTTTCCCCCCAACATGAAGCTATACATTTGCTGCAATCCTAATTGTTCTCTATGAGGAATTCAAAAATAATTTAACAATTCACCAATAATCAGAGGAGTGTCCAATTGCCTTGGGATTTTTTGGGTGGTAGGCACCCCTGTCTGTCTACCACCCACCTTGCGTTTGTGCCCCTAGGTGCTCCACAATAGGGGATATGGACTGGTTCGGGTCCCATTATACTCTATGAGAAAAAATAATTAAAAATATTTCAAATATTCATAAAAAATCATAGGGGTGTCTGATTGCTTCAGGGTTTGCATGGTTGTTGGCACCCATGGGTGCTCCACAATAAGGAATAATGGCCTGGTTCAAGTCCCATTATATCCTATGAGAAAAAAAATAAAAATAATTTTCAAAAAATCATAAAAAATCATACGAGTGCCCAATTGCTTTGGGGTTTGGGTGACAGGTACCCCTGGGTGCCAGCTACCATCCTACAAAATCTCAGGTATCCAAACCAATCCAAACCAGTCCAAACCGGTTATAACCAAACCACCCCGGTTCAGTTCGGATTCGAACCGAACCAGGGGTGGTTTGGTTCAGATCCGAACCTCCGAACTGGAACCAGTTCGGATCTGAACCGGTTCGCACATCCCTACCTGGGAGTGGAGTCTCCTACCTCACTGCGTGCCTCCTACCTTACATGCCTCCTGCCTCACTGCCTGGTCATGTGGCCACCTGTGCTGCTGACAGCTCCTACCAGGCTGTTGGCAGCCATCCTGGCCATAGAAGCCAGGGGAAGGAGCAGCCTGGCAGCCAGGAGATATCCCAGTACAAGGCGCTACTAGTGTGGTGCATTGTGGGATATCTGGTGCTTCAGATGCCTTCCCCCTGCCTCCTGCTCATCATACCAGTTGCAGCCGTGCCACTTGTGTGGGTGCACAAGTGGCAGAAACTTCTGTGGGCTCAGATCATGGGGTGGGTGGAAAGGCAGGTAGGCTTCTACCTTTCCCGCAGCCCCCAGCCCCCCAGCCCCAGCCCTAAGGTCGCATGAATGACCTTATCTTGTCAGAGAAAGTGCTTGGAAGCAAGAATTTTTTTAATTCTCTTTTATGTTGTTTTAAAGGGTTTAAAAAAAAATGTTTGTATTGCTTTTTTTTTGCTTTTTTTAATTTTTCTGTCCTGTATTTTAACTTGTGTGAACTGCCTTGAGATGCAAGTTATAGAAATGCGTTAAATAAAGCAAACATATCTTCCGTGTCAGATATTTGAATCTGGCTTTTGTGCCAAGAGGGAGTTTAAAAAACAGACATTCCACTGACAAATGGTAGCTTCTCAACTCCTCATGCCCCACCTCCCTGCAAATTTCAAAAAGTATTTTCAGAAGTGATAAATTGTGTCCATCAGTTGTCTGTCTTGAAGAGCATTCAAACAGACACCAAAAGATCACCTTGTGGAGATTTCTCAGTGACCACCTCTGTTGTTGATCTGAATCCCCTCTAACTCAGAATAAGTTTATTGTGGGAAGAAATTCTCATGCACCAGACTACTGAAATAATTTAGTTGACAAATCACTGTGGCTCCTTGACTTAATCTAAACCTTTTGGCCAATCACAAAGGGTCTAAATCACCCTCTCTGCTCTTGTCAATTCATGATTGCCGGGCTCGCAGCACAGCATGTCCCACAAATTATGTATCAAATGGCACATTACAGTGCATCCAAGTGCTTCCCAATGTCTCTGAATGCGTCATTGCCCAAGTTCAGAGTTGAGGACCAAAAACCTTCATTTTTATTTCATGAATATTTTACACACACTTCTGAAGGAATTCCTATACTGCATCATGCAACTAACTCAGTTTGAAATTTGAAAGCATCTGATCCTTATTGTTACACATTTCAAGGATTATTGGGAACGCTGAACCCTATCATTTCTGGCACACCATATCAAATTCAATCTGTAAGAATAAATTGAGGACATCCTTCTAGGACAGCTCTGGATATAGTGTGTGGCTTTGCTATAGACCTGCTGTAATAAACCACATAGAACTCAGACAGAACTAATTCACATCGAACTAATATCAAGGACTGAGTGGCCCCATTCTTGCATGAACTAAACTGTGGGCAAAGGGCGCTTTAACCCCCCCTTTCCCAGCAGTGGAGCAATTGGAGAATGGGTCTATGTTCATGCACTGAACATGGGCAGCCTCCCTCCCCCATACCGCTTCGCCACTGCTCCTGCCACCCACCCACTCACTCACCAGGGCTCCCAGGCCCATCTTGTTTCCATTGGGCCCAGAAGCCCCCTGAGAATAAGGGCAAACATATGCCCAGTGTCTCCATCAGGGCAGATGTGTGCCCTCCTACCCAGCAGGCTCCTGGCCTGAAGGAAGCAGGATGGGCTCGGAAGCCAGAGCGAGTGGCAGTGGGAGGTGTGATGGTCAGCTGGCTGGCCAGCCAAATGGCCAGAGGGGGGTGGAGCTGAGGTCTGCCTCCCATTGCCTGGGAGCTGGTAGACAGAGGCAGTGTGGGTGGTGGGTAGAAGACAGGTGAGGAGCTGGCGGCGGCAGCAGAAGTGGCCGCCTGGCCACTGAAGGGGGAGCGAGGCAGCTCCCAGATGCTGTGCAGCTTTTGTTCCACTGGCTGACCCTAGGATTTGGTACTCTAGGCAAAGTATGCCTTTGGTGCCCTCCCAGCTGAGAACTGCAGAGTCCTGTGTGTATGCATGCCCAGCAGCCAAAAGTGGTACATATACAGGGGTAAACACCTTTTCCTCCACAGCCCTCAAGTCCTAACCTAACCCAAACCTTGCCCCCTCAATGTCAGGAGACCAATGCAAGGCTCCACAGGGTGCATAGCTCACTTTCTCTTCTTTCATGGGAAGAGAGTGCTTGGTTAGATGGACAGTGCACCCAGATGCACAGGGCTGCTGCCTTTGCTGGATGATATCAAATGCTTTCGGGTAGTGAAATCCAAAACAGATTGTGAGGAGCTCCAAAAGGATATCTCCAAATTGGGTGAGTGGGCAACAAAATGGCAAATGCGGTTCAATGTTGGCAAGTCTAAAGTGATGCACATTGGGTCGAAGAACCCCAACTTCAAGTATACGTTGATGTGATCTGAGCTGTCGGTGACTAACCAGGAGAGGGATCTTGGTGTCATGGTGGACAGCTCGTTGAAAGTGTTGACTCAATGTGCGGCAGCTGTCAAAAAGGCCAATTCTATGCTCGGGATCATTGGGAAGGGGACTGAAAATAAAACGGCTAATATTATAATGCCCTTATACAAAACTATGGTGCAGCCACACCTGGAATACTGTGTACCATTCTGGTCACCACATCTAAAAAAGGACATTGTAGAACTGGAAAAGGTGCAGAAGAGAGCAACCAAGATGATCAGAGGTCTAGAGCACCTTTGTTATGAGGCAAGAGTACAACACCTGGGGCTTTTTAGTTTAGACTGCAGGGAGACCTGATAGAGGTTTATAAAACCATGCATGGTGTGGAGAAAGTGGATAGAGAGAAATTCTTCTCCCTCTCACATAACACTAGAACCAGGGGTCATCCCATGAAATTGATTGCCAGGAAATTTAGGACCAACATATGGAGGCATTTTTTCACACAACGCATAATCAACTTGTGGAATTCTCTGCCACGATGTGGTGACAGCTAACAACCTGTATAGCTTTAAGAGGGGTTTGGATAACTTGATGGAGGAGAGGTCTATCAACAGCTACTAGTTGGAGGGCTGTAGGCCACCTCCAGCCTCAAAGGCAGTATGCCTCTGAATACCAAATGCAGGGGAGTATCAGCAGGAGAGAGGGCATGCCCTCAACTCCTGCCTGTGGGCTTCCAGCAGCATCTGGTGGACCACTGGGGCACACATTCACCATAGCTCAGCCCAGGCCCTGCTAGTCACCACCAATGCCTCCTCCTCTGCCTCCTCTTCATTGCCACTGCAACATCAATGAAAGGGCCCAGCTGGGGCAGCTGCTGGGGTCTTGGTGCCCCTTAAAACTTGGTGCTCTAGGCAATTGCCTAGGTCACCTATATGGACAAGCCAGCCCTTTTAGTAAGAGACTTCCTCTTGTTGAACACCTTTCTTTTCTGCCAGGCATTGGCCTTTTAAATCTCTCTCTCTCTCTTTTAAATCTCGGATGCTGTTCTTGCCTGTATACCGCCCTGAGACTGTGGATTGAGTGGTATATTAAATCTCAGATAGATAGATAGATAGATAGATAGATAGATACCTCAACTACTTATCTCAAGACCCAAGCACAAGGCTCTAGCAGAGGCTAAATAAGCCCTTGGGAGCTGAATTCACCACCACTGCTACCACCACTATTTAGTGGTGTGCAGAAAACCGGCTGGCCTGGAACCTGAACAGGACCAGGCCAGTTCGGTTTTGCCCCCCATGGACGCCCCCCCCCTGATTTGGTTCAGTTCAGGGGGGTTCGCAAGTCAAAATTTTAAAAAGTTTTTTTGTCCTTATCCCCTTCAGGGGGCTTATCTGAGGCTATGGGGGGATGTCTGTGGAGGTTTCCCCCCACACACACACTGACTTCTCTTGTGGCAGAAATTACCATTTGAATGTTCTTCGGCACTTTCTGTGGGCCTCTTGGTTCATCATCCTTGGGTCATGACCCGGCCATGCATGGGCTCATTGTGCATGCCCGGTGGCCTCTAAAATGGCTGCCACAATGGGGGAAAGGCTTGGAAAGTGCCAAAGAACACCTAAGCTGGGCGATTTTTACCACAAGGAAGGTCGATGGGGGGAGTGGGAACCTCCATGGACCGCATCCCCGCAGCCTTGGAGAAGCCCCTTGGAGGGGGTAAGTGCTAATTTTTTAAAAAAATAATTGACTCACTAACAGCTGGGCGGGGGAGGGCAGGTTCAGTCCAGGGTCTGTGGTTCATTTTGACCCTCAACTGTCAAACCTGTTTGTACATTCCTACCACTGTTGTCTGTCTCCAAACCAAACAAAACCAAACACATTGGACAACAACTGTGATTCAGGATGGTCACTTCTGCCTTAGGGTTTAAGGTGATTCAGGATGGCCTTAGGGTTTAAGGTGTGAGATTCAGGATGGTCACTTCTGCCTTAGGGTTTAAGGTGATTTCCTTTTCATTTCTCTTCAAAACAATCCTGTCATTCACATTCATTTGATATCATTCATATTCTCATCTTACGATTGGAGAACTGAGTGGTTTTTCTCAGCCCACTTAGAAGGTTTATGGCTCAGGAAGGCTTTGAGTCCAAATCTTCCAAATCCATTGCTCTAATGAAAGAACATGCTTGGGTTTTTTCTTTTCAGAATCAGAATTTGTCCAAGACTAACTAGCGGCTCCAGGGATTTGGATTCAAATCTCAATTCAGCACTGTTTTCTGGACCACATTGGATCTGATAAGTGAAATGTGGTCTGAAGGTTGAGCAGAAGTAGGTTCTTGAGTCTGCAGTTGCAAAAGGCACTTAAATGACAGAGGACGGAAAGATAGTTAATGAAATGAAAAAATTGTCTACTGTGGAAATCTATCATTCAAAGCCAAGTATCAGGTTTGTGATTGTGAGTTTCACTAAATACCTTCAGTAAAGTAGACAAAACATTCCATACAACTACAAATCTCAAATGGTTGTAGTGCCATCAAACCACAGAATAAGAGAGCCTACAGCTGAACATTCTGAAGGTACTGAAGGGCTAAACTAGATGTGATTTGGCAACCCACATATATCATCCACATGGTGCTGGGCACACACATGACTCAGTTGTGTCTAGTTTTGTCCTTATCATTTCTGAACATTGTAAACAGCAACCATCTCTGTATAAAAGGACTGCTAACAACTGTGTATTAGGAAAGGACTCTTGCCTTGTGAAAAACCATGACAGTAATAGATGCCTTCAAACCCCTCTCCTAGAACTAATCTGAAGGCTGCAGTGTGAGTAGCTATGGAATTCCAGGCACAAAGGAAAAAAGTTGTTCTAGTAAGAACTAATCAGCAGACTTTCTTTTCACTGTCTCTACAACTGGACTAAATTTGGTTCAAATCAAGGACCACAAAGATCTCTTGTATCTCAAATGTTCATGCATCCACCATCTTGGATCAGGGTGGATTAAATCATTACAAACTACACCATTGAGGTGTCACTTTGTGCCACTCACTACAACTGTATCAAATTTGGTCCAAATCACTTAGATAGTCTTCAAGTTAGCCCACTTGCACCTCAAAAGTTCATACGTCCACCATCTTGGATCAGGGTGGATGACATCACCACAAACTACACCATTGGGGCATTACTATGTGTCCATACAGCTGTAGCAAATTTGGTGCAATTGGTTAGACAGTCCACAAGTTAGTGCACTTGCGCTTCAAATGTTTACATGTCTGCCATCTTGAACTGCATTGGATGACAGCTGTAACAAATTTGGTTCAAATTGGTTAAGCAGTTCACAACAGCAACAACAGCAGCAACAACAACTTATATACCACTTTTCAACAAAAGTTTTCAAAGCAGTTTACAAGGAGAAATAATAAATAAATAAGATGGCTCCCTGTCCCCCAAGGGCTCACAATCTAAAACGAAACATAAGACAGGCACCAGCAACAGTCACTGGAAGTACTGTGCTGGGGGTGAATAGGGTCACAAGTTAGCCCACTTGTGCCTCCAAAGTTTACATATCTGTCATCTTGAATCCGTGTAGATGACATCATCACAAACTATGCCATTGAGGTGTCCCTGTGTGTCACTCAGTGCAACTGTATGTAATTTGGTTCAAATGAGTTAGACAGTCCACAAATTAGCCCGTTTGTGCCTCAGATGTTCACACAGCCACCATCTTGATTTGGAGTGGATGACATCATCACACACCACACCATTAGGGCATCCCTATGTGTCCCTACAGTTGTAGCAAATTTGGTTCAAATCGGTTAAGCAGTTCACATGTTAGCCCATTTGCGCCTCAAAAGTTTACATGTCTACCATCTTGGATCAGGGTGGATGACATCATCACAAACTATGCTGTTGAGGTGTCCCTATGTGCCACTCACTAGAACTGTATATTATTTGGTTTAAATTGGTTAGGCATTTCATAAATTAGCCCGTTCGTGCCTCAGATGTTCGCACAGCTGCCATCTTGAATTGGAGTTGATGACAGCATCACTTACTATGCCATTTGGGCATCCTTATGTGTCCCTGCAGCCATAGCAAATTTGGTTCAAATTGGTTAAATGGTTCACAAGTTAGCCCACTTGGCCTCAAAAGTTTACGCATCCTCCATCTTGGTTCAGGGTAGATGACATCATCACAAACTATGCCATTGAGGTGTTCCTATGTGTCCCTACAACTGTACTCAATTTGGTTCATATTGGTCCAGTTTTTGCAAAGTTGATGGGCAGGGGACACACACTGACACACAGACAAGCGGACACATTGACACCCGGACACATGCACAGAATGCCGGGTGATCTCATAAGCCTACTGGAAAGTAGGCTAAAAAGCCAGAATGGTGCTTCTTGTAGGAACAGAATTCAGCTAGGATGGGGGAGAAAGCAACCTTGTTTGATGCTTGCTTTTTAATGCATTATGTCATACTATTCCCAGGTAATACATCTAGCACTCTCCACTACACACTCTGAATGAAAAACGAGGCTACCTCTTTTATCTCTCTGTGGGTTAAGCCTGCCCCAGTGGAAGCTAAAATTAAATCTACTTCCCAGTAGGGAAGGAAGCCTTTTTCTTTGAGCTGGCATTTGTCTGCATCTTCAAATGCTGCCAGAGTCTGACCCATTTAAGGCCAGCCACCAGGGATTTGTGTTTTCTTCTCTCTGAAAAGAAAAACAGAACATTTCAGTGTAGGGTTAAATAGCCCTTGAACTCGAGTCATCAAGGTCTGGGAGTAATTTCTGGATGCCAGTTTAAGGATGAATCTTATTAAATTAATTTCCTTAAGGAGAATTTTATTTTTTTAATGGAGGGGGAAACCCTTGATCATCCACATGAAAATTGATCTCCCACATAAAAATGTTGTTAAAAGAATACTAACTATTCAGAAGCAAGTTGATGGAGAAGGGCATAGCTCAGTGGCAGATCACCTGCTTTGTGTGCAGAAGGTCCCAGTTTTAATCTTGTTCTCGCCAGGTAAGACAGGGAAAGACCATTGCCTGAAAGCCAAGAGAAGTGGAGTAGGTTAGACTATACTGAGCTAGATGGATCAATGATCTTATTCAGTATAAAGCAGACTTGTAAGTTAACATAAAGTCATTAGATATGTCACCATATGTGGGAGATGTAATATACTTTTTTGAGTGTAAAATCTTCGTATTGATTGTAGTTATTTTATTTGCTAACTTATTATATATTAAGGTTGTTCACAAGAGCAGCCCAACCCAGGCTTGGGCAGCCTGGGTTTGGTTGCCGGTGTGAAGTGCTGGGATCAAGGCTGATCCTGGTGCTGCCTCCCCTGTACACCTGGGGATTTATTCCAGGCCTTAACCTGGGTTAAAGGGCACGAGCACACCCTTTATCCCAGGAGGATCGAGGTCGTGTGTTTGTTCGGGCTGCACACAGCCCAAGCAGAACCAGAGCCAGGTGCCTAGAGTGCCCGACTCACCGAGGAATCCATAAATGCACCATGCTACTTGTGTGGTGCATTTAGGGATTCCTGGAGGCTGGGACTCATTTTCCTGGCCTCCAGAGATCCATGCTTCTGGGAGCAGCACAGATCATCTGTGCGTACAAGTAGCACATGGAGCCCTAAGATGCCCTCTGGGAAGAGCATCTAGGCTCCAAGTTCCTTCCCTGGCATCTCCAAGATAGGGCTGAGAGCGATTCCTGCCTGCAACCTTGGAAAAGCTGCTGCCAGTCTATGTAGACAATACTGAGCAAGATGGACCTATGGTCTGACTCAGTCTATGGCAGCTTCCTATGCTCCTATGTTTCATATGCAACCAGGGCGGACCCTGCTTAGCTAAGGGGACAAGTCATGCTTGCTACCACAACACCAGGTGGTGGATAGGGGAAAGTAAGTTCAATCTTGCCTTTCCCCTGTGCCCTTCCCCCCTGCAGTAAATGGTTGTGTGCATGAACTTATCGTATTGTCAAAGTCAATCATTATTTTTAGAACCCTAATATTTTCATTCAGGTGGCATTCATATTGTGAAAGGTAGGACAACAGATTTTGATATTTTGGCAAATTCTTTAGATAATGAAGCCTCAAGGGAAATATACCTTTAATGTGTCCTTTGAATCCCAACCTTTTGACCCCCGGCCCAATTTTGTGGTGACTGTTCCACTCAGTTCTCAGATATTTCCCCCCTGACCCATGTGGGTTTTGTATACACTCAGGGTCTGTTATGACGGATGGGCACCCCAGTCATTTTATTGGAGAGGACTGATTTGTATGCGGAAGAGCATGTGAATGTGGATCTGCCTTCTCCATTGAAAGGAATGGACAAATGTTTGTGGATGGAGTAGCTCTGTGTATGCATCAGAGTTTCCCCACCAGTAGGAAATTACTAGAACATTTTAGGAGAAACATTCAATTTGTGCCATGCACCATGGTTCAGTGGCTTTGACAACAAGATGTTCTAACTACTCATTGATACCTAACAGTCACCACCAAGCTCAACATAATGGTACATTTTCCCTCCCTTATTCACCTTGTTAAACAGACCCTGAAATATAGTTGCTATTTCTGGTGCATTTCTGGGTTTTGTTTCTCTCTGACCCCTTGCAGAAAAAGCCTAATAAAACCATATAATGAATTTTCTCAGAAGAAGAGCTTCCCCGCCAGGCTTACTCTGGGCACCTTTGGCCTTGTATCCCACAGAAATTGGTCTTTGCAACATTTCATGCCTGCTATCTGTTCACATTGCATTTAACATTGTGTTCTAATCCCTAGTGGCTTTGACTCGAATCTGAACTAGACCCTCTGTGTGTGTGTGTGTGTGTGTGTGTGTGTCTGGAATCAGTTTTCAGTGTGTCTGTAACATTTTCTTTTAAAAAAAAAAACACCAGGAAGCATTATTTGCGGGGGAGGGATGGAATCCATAGCTATATGAATATATCTGAATAAATAGATGCAGAACTAGATACATTGTTTTCTTGACTAACCAAATATGCTATTCGTCTGGTTTATCAATGCTTCCAGGTTTTTGTTTGTTAAATTTAAACTCTGAGGGTTTGGGAATAAACAAACACCATTCACAATCATTACCCTTGTTTATTTTGGTTAATAGTATTAATGAACTTGTAAGTAATTAGCAGGGATGATTCCCCTGTAGGTTACCAATAGCAGTAGAGCGAGTCAGCTGTCATGGCTGCATTTGATAAACTGTTTGCAGCATGCTGGTATCTGGATTGTTTTATGGGCTGAAAAACTAGACTACTTTGAAAACAACAATATATAATAGTTGATTCCTTTTACTATGTCTTAAGAGAAAGCTCAAAGATGAATTGATCCTGGGGAGCTAACTGCCCTTTCAGCTCACAACAGGTATTAAGTGAACTATCGACTTCATTGAAACTGATGGAAAGTTTAGCCAGTCTGATGGTAAATGTGTCAGAGGTTTGGGTTTGTGGTCATCCAAATATGTGAAACTGGTTTCATCACCCATCCACAGCTCCGTTTTTGCTCCCAAACCTGAATTTGAACTTTTAGTTTGTCGTGAATTTTGCTGCTGAAATCTGAGGTTAGAAGGCAGAATTGTGTCATCTGAATTCTGCCACCACTGTAACCTGGGTTTTGTGCTCTAGCTTCTCATGAAACCATAGAGAGGGTAGCTCAAAGCAGCCCAGAACTGGGTCAGTTCTATGCTGGCTGTATTTCTCGCTGGCCGCCTCTCAAAGCAGTAGGGCATTGGTTGCTTTGCATGCCTAAATATTGTCTGTATTTTAAAAGTCCCTGGGGACTTTACTTCCGCCAACTGTACAGAGGGATGTGTATATATATAGAGAGAGGGGGGTGTGTGTGTCGGGTATCCCTTATCCGGACACCCAAAATCTGGAATGCTCCAAAATCCGGACATGAGAAAGGGGGGAGCACCTCAACTCACTTTTAAAATACGGTCAATCCGCCCCCCTCAGAGCCAGGCTAGGCCAGGCTGCCCCACTGCCGCTCACCCACTCCCAGCACCACTACTCGCCAACCTCCACTGCCACTGGTGCCTCCCACCCCCTCTGCTCACCTCTTCAGCCATCCGCCTCCTCCTTCTCGCTGCCACCATTGATTGTAGCCCCTGGAACTCTCATGCGCTCTTGCGAGACTTCCACCTCACTATAGAATATACTGGACGTTTCCAAAATCTGAAAAAGTCAAAAATCCAGAACACTGCTGGTCCAGAGGAGTCTGGATAAGGGATACCGGACCTGTATGTGTGTATCTAGATGTTCAGCTTTGCTCCCCACCCCCAGTTTGGAGGTACCCCAGACCTTGTCATGCCTTTGTTTGTAGTCAGCAAGGATGATACACTGGAACATCTGGAAAAAATACAAGCTACCTGTAGCCAAAAATTGGTGAGACCATAAAATTGAAAAAGTTGAAGAAAATGAAGATGTAAAAATATTATGGGACTTCCGACTACAAACAGACAAACATCTGCCACACAATACACCAGATATAACTGTAGTCGAGAAGAAAGAAAAACAAGTTAAAATAATCGACATAGCAATACCAGGGGATAGCAGAATAGAAGAAAAAGAAATAGAAAAAAATCACCAAATTCAAAGATCTACAAATTGAAATTGAAAGGCTATGGCAGAAAAAGACCAAAATAATCCCAGTGGTCATTGGCGCCCTGGGTGCAGTTCCAAAAGACCCTGAAGAGCACCTCAACACCATAGGGGCCACAGAAATCACGATCAGCCAATTACAAAAAGCAGCTTTACTGGGAACAGCCTATATTTTGCAACGATATCTATAATAACCAACAGTATTGATGATAAAATTCAGCCATCCCAGGTCCTTGGGAAGGACTCGATGTCTGGATAAAACAAACCAGTCAATAACACCTGTCTGACTGTGTAAACAAGAAATAATAATAAAGTGACTGGCCATGGAGACACACATGCCGGCCAGAGGGCTGTTGCCACCAAACCCAGTTGCAAGTTTCATGCAAGCCCCAAGGAAGGTTCTCTCAGCAAAACCTTTCCCAGGCCCAGCAAATGCTGCAAACCAACAGTGTAAGCTCTCTCTCTGACATTCTAGTCACCCCATAACACATGTCCATGCTTTTCTTTTCTTTTTTTGCCCAGCATGGTCACCTGGCTAGCCATCGATCACTCAAATTTGCAGGTGGGATGCCCTGGGATGCTCCATGCTGATTTACATACTCCACAACACCAGTCCAAACTTGGCCTGTTTAGCACTGGACATAGGATCCATCCCCAGTATTTCCTAACTCTGTCCACCCAGAACCGTGTAGACATATGAAGCGGATCAGGCTCCTTGGGAGTATGGAAGGGTTGGGTGGAGAGGGGAAGGTATGGAGTATGAGTTCTATTATTAACCAGAGATTCCGTGAGCCCCACATCAGCTGGGGGCCCTGTAGTTGGATGTCCTACCTCATGAGATTGCAGTCCATCCTCATAGACCAAGAAATTACTCAATAGCATTCAACAGCAACAATAAGAGCTTCTTTCCTGAGGCAAATACCCAGACTGGGACCATGGTGAACACAAAGAGATAACACACACACACATATACTGACCCTATGCTATGTGGATCATAGACACACCTACACCCTGAAGCTCTTATTAAGGGAATAAAAATCCAGCACCTCAAAAGACCTATTAAATTAATAATATAACCTGCAGTGTGGCCTATGGCTTAACACAGAGGTGGGTCAAGTGGTTTTGGAAAGACAGTCTTGACATTCTAGGTTAGACAGGAGATTTACAAGACAATTAGCTATCCATAACTGTAAAATGCAGACAGCAGCAGGCAGTTTTTGAGTTTGGCAGAAATGTAATAGGATGGTGCTTAAGAGGAATGGGCTATCAATTACGCCAAGGAAGGAAGCATTACAGGTTTTATCAGAGCATTGTCAGGTGAAGCTTGGATAAGAGAAATTTACATTCAAAAGGGATGATTGACTTAGCTAAAACCTGCACTGCCTGGGTACAGACAAAGTGCAGGGGGGTGGGGAGAGAATAAAGAAATGCTTTTACCAAATGAAATTGTGACTCCTAATTTAATAGAGGTCTGATATTAGAGACAGAACTTGCATGTGTCAATACTAGTAATGCAGAACTGAACAGCTCAATCTTATGCAGAGCTGAACAAGCATATGACCATTGATTGATTTCCAATGGGTTTTCAGGGCCACGCAACTTTGGCTCTCCTGCAGATGTTAGCCTACAACTCCCATCATCCCTCACTACTGACCACTGTGGCTGGGGATGACGGGAGCTATAGTCCAAAAACAGCTGGAGGGCTGAAGTTGAGCAGCCCTGGTTTAGATACAGCTAATAGTCTTTGCATCTTAGACTGCCAGGCTGTAGTCAGCTACCCCTCTGTTGCCAGGTTGGAGTTGTGCAGTACTGGTATCACACAATTGCTACAGGGGTACTTATGGATGGTCGTGCCTGTATGCATGCTAGGTCTATCGGTCAACATAACTCTACAAATTGTGATGTTTGTTCAGCAGAAAAGGCTTTGCACCCAATTCTACACAATTTATGGTTAAACCACTGATGTCTAGAAACTGGTTTCACCTTAGCTTAATTTCCAGCATGCCAGCTTACCTGAATTCTAAATTGTACAACCAAGCCTACTTTTTGAAAGGGGATATGTAATATACGTTTAGAATTTTGATTTAAGTTCCATTAAAACTCTAGTTTCCTTGGAGTATGCACAAATGTAGTAAGCATTTCCTTCTGGAATTTTTTTTAATTCACATGCTGATTTTGGAATGCACTTAAAGTCCCAGGATGTTAGACATTCATGTAAAATCATATATTCATATTTAGTGCACATGTCATTTCAATAAGTTTTCCTTAGTGATCATTGCTTGTGTACTGTCTTGAAAATGAGTTTGCTTGTTTTAAGGGTGGGTTTTATTTCTACTTTTATTTAGATTGTGTTTGTAATTTAATTGTTCATGTTCCAAATGTACCTCTGAAAGTACTCATCTCTAAGCTTTACAGCTTCCCAGAGAGTTCATAACCATTCTCCTATTGTAATCAGTTGGCTAGTAGCAACTTTCTCAAATTCTTTGCATTCTACAGAACAACAAATTACTCAGCGGACCGGGTCTCACGATCCTGGTGAGCGAGAAGTGCGGGCTAAGCCCTCTCTCCCCGCTCACGAGTAAGCAGGGAGCCCTGGGTGGCTGGATTGGCCGCCCACACGATGGCCAGCTCTGTGCAGGGCATACTGGGGAGACCCCCGAGCCAGGAGGTGGCTTTTCACCTCCCGGCCGGGGGTCTACTTGTGAGTAGGCACGCCGCGAAGGTGCGCCGTGGCTACTCACGATTGCAAAAAGCAGGTTTGCAGGACCGCTCGCTCCGCAAACCTGCTTTTTAGCAGGGGTTCTCGAGCGGGTTACCCACTCAAGAACCACCGGGCTCAGCTGCGAGCCCGGTGGTTCTTACGGTCACCAAAAATCGGGCTACCCTATGCTAGCCTGATTTTTGCTGATCATGAGAAGCACCCCAGCAAGTTCCTATGAGCCATATAGTTTTCTATCAGTTCAGATCAATGTATAGACTTGGTTCAATGACCCACACTAGCTATTTCGGGAAAGGAATAAAATACACATTTGTAAACTTTCTCCTGTGCTTTGGCAAGTGAAAAATAAAATTAGCCACAAAAAGCTGGTCATTTCAAGTTTGGTAAAGTCTGATCCTAAAAGATGTTTTTTTCTTTTTTTTCTTTTTAGTGGCATCAAATATTATAGATGTCTATTTTATTTTCTATGGTTTTGTTTAGAAAGTTAGCATGAAGCAAAAATGTAAGTCTGTTTTTAGTGGTAACTTGTTCCTGTAGCCCTCTCTCACAGCTGTCTAACTCTTCCGATAAGTAGTGACTGGAGAATTTTGGATTTAGTGAGGCTGTAATAGAGTTGTTATGCGCATCTTAGCACACCTATGGTTTTTTCTTGTGCCTCTGTATATTTTTGGACACACCAGCCTCTGCACAGTGAATAATCATAGCCATACCCACTCACCCCCTCCTTTCGTGGAGAATATCTACCAAATCACTAGCTGCATTAGTGCATTACCTAGGACTTTCCAGGCAGAAATGTGCCTCTGATGGGTATGCAGGGTACATCTCCCACACCACTGAATAACCAATGATGCCCCCTATTCCCCACCCTCTGTCCACTTCAGCAATCATATCTATTGAAACACAGGTTACCATTTCCGTCAGGGGCATAGCAAGGTTGGAGTGGACCCAGGGACAGAAAGTGAAGATGGACCCCTTCCTCTTCAGAGGTGGGAGGTGGGGGCAAAGAGCAAGCTGTCACCCAGCCAGCCAGCCACACCCCCCATTCCTAAAACCGCTGCCTCAGAAGGCCAGGGACATTTGTCCCCTCCTTTTTCAATTGTGGCTGCACCCCTAACATAGTATGCACATTTGACAGCCTAGATTTGGGAAACTGGAATATGGCATAGTACTCCTGGGTAATTGCACATACAATAAGATAATTATGGGATTCTAGAGTTGGAAGGCACTTTGGTGGTCTTCTAGTCCAGGGATTCTCAGCGTTGGGTACCCATATGTTAGTGGACTTCAACTCCCATAATCCCAAGCCCCGGTGGCCTTTGGTTGGGGGTTATGGGAGTTGTAGTCCAATAACATCTGGGGACCCAATGCTGAGAATCCCTGTTCTAGTCCAACCCCCCCGCTCAATGCAGGAGACTACTACAGCATCCTTAACAGATGGCCAACCAGCTTCCCATTTGAAGACCTCTAGAGAAGGATATGTCTAGCTCCTTCTCAGTCCCCATTCTGATGTGTATTTGTTTTATGGCTAGCAAATGCACAAAACATGGGGGGTGGGGGAAGTCTAACTGCAGCCCCACTTTGAACTGAATGATCTGGATGTCATGATGGTAAAGGAAGAAAGGATGTTTCATATACCATTTCTTGTAGCACATGCCAAATTATTATGTCAGAAGCTGTGTGAGAAAATAATGACAAAGGTAATCAAACCATGAAATTAATGCTCCTTGCTTGCAGGGAATAAGTTGTCTGCTTCAGTAACTAGTGTAGACAGGTATATGTTGCATGGCCTCAGCATAGCTGCATTAAATATTTAATGTTACAGCCAATGGGCTCTGAAGGGCTGAACTTCTAGATGACTACCAGCTATAATGGAAGGGTTAAGAGAGGAATACAGAGACGCTGGGATGACAAAAGGGATCAATGACAGCTCTATCTCTCAGCTGCAAAGTAAGACAAATGAGGTCCTGTTAAAGCACCTGATAAGAAACGATATTCCTTTATTAAAAAGTAACAGTTCATTCTTTACATTTAGTTTAATATTTTCTGTAATTACTTAGCAGTTGGAAAACAATTTGCTGAGTGTATATATATTTTTTATTGTTCAGCATCTGAATTTTTTGAAAAAGAAAACAATCACCAGGAAATAAAGCAAAATGAGATAGGTAGCAGAAAGTATGATGTTTAAATGTTTGCACAATAGAAATTCCAATAAGGTTTAAATGAGGCATAAGACAATTTTGCTTTTGTTGTCACTTCTATTGTTCTGTTGTTCATTACTTAAGATGCTGTGTGTATGATTGCACCTTTGCTTGCTCAAGTAGATATCCAGAGTAACCTTCATATCGCGTGCAGAGTTTCTGTTGATGCAGCATCAATGTCAGGCAGGAAAAGGTCACAGAAACGGCAATGTAGGTTCTTTCAATGCTTTATTTACTGCACAGAATGCTATGCTACCTCAATTACATTACTATTCCATAATTTTGATGGTCTTTTCCTTCAAGTATTCCTGCATTTTTGACAAGCCAGCAAGACAAGCCATTAGCTCCACTTTACATATCATAAGTTTGGAAAGGACCAAAGGTCCCCTAGTCCAATTTTCTGCCCAAAGTAAGACAATCTATCCATTTGGCTCTATAAATTAACCTGTATAACCTATAGTGTGCTGCAAATAGAGAGCAAGAAAATATCTGCAAAGAAAATAGCTATGTGGCTGAAAGAGTCAAGGTGCAGTGGAAGGCAGCACCAACAACCCCAGAATATCTAGCTAATTTGACTTGGGGGGACCTTTATGACCCCAGCTCTGTGATGCAATTGGCCAGTATGTTTGACTGCTAAAAATAAAACAAGTGGCTCAAATCCACCCAGGAACAGCTACAGATGTGTCTGTGCTCTACCCTCAATGTGGTGAGGTGGCCTAGTGAAGGTCACCTTATCGGAAGCTAAGCACCACTGGCTTAGACTGTAGTACCTTCTCTCATATGTAGCTGCTCATACACTGTGGTCATTATCACAGGCATTATTCCATGATATTCCATGCCAGCCTTCCTTCACAAATTATTATTACATTTACTGTTAATTACATTCATGATTTATATACCACTGTTCAATATAAAGTTTACCAAGTGGTTCATATGGCAGGGAAATGAAAGAAAAAGGATCCCCTGCCCCATCAAGACAAGGAAGGAAGGAAGGAGAGATACCAACAACAGCCATTGGAAAATATTCTTTGCTGGGACAAGCCACTACTTAAAAGATGCCTCTTGCCGCATTTAGCCGAGTTAAAATTTGTATAGTGTTTTGAAGTGTTCAAAGCTCTTCACTTGATTTATCTTGATGTAATCCTTAAAACAACCCTGCAAGGTATTATTATTAACCCTATATTTGGGGAGGGGGGTCGATGAGGTTGAGAGAGGATGGCTTGCCTAAGGCTACCTAAGGCTAGTGGGTTCATGGCAGAGTCACGATTCAAACCAGGGAGGTTGTGATTCACAGCTTAGTCCTTTAGCTACTGTGCTATACCAGAGCTCTACACCACATATGAGGAGTTAGGGGAGGGGGGGATAGGGCTTTTTCAGTGGTGGTGCCCAGATTATTGAAGTCCCTTTTAGAAGAGTTGTGATGGCATTTTTCCATCACCAAGAAGATTGATTTATTGAAGTGGGCTTTTGCATGGGCAGAGACTGCTGTAAATACAGAAAATAAGTAGTGATGAAGGAGATTGACTGCTATTCCATTGTGTTCTGCCTGCTTGGGTACCACTCTCACTGCCATGTCAGAGGAAGGAAGGACCATAGAGCATATGCTTTGCATGCAGAATCCATGTTCGTACACTGGCATCTCCAGGTAAAAATGATAGCAGATATTGGGGCAGTGAAAAGACCGAGGTTCATGCACATCCCCAGAGACTTCTGTCTGAGATGTTGGGGAAATATTGCTAGTCACAGGCCTAGATGGACAAGTCTGACTCAGTGTTAAGCCAGCTTCGTCAGTTCAACTAAAGCAATCTGTCCGATCCTAAGCAAAAGCAAAGCCCACTGCACAAGTGATCCTGATGAAAACGGTCTTGGTGCAACTCCATGCTGCTTAACATTCTGACAGGTGGTGAGAATTGAGAGTAAAGGAAACAAAAGGCAACACCAAGCCTGCCAAGTTATGTCTTTATTGTTCTGCTTTTATAGCAGACACAAATTCAAAACTCGAGTTGTTGTTTAATTCATGACTGGCAAAGAACCCCAAGATATTGGTTTCATTCAAGCTGTTACGGACATTATCCTCCACACGAATAATGTGAAACATGTGTGTGTGAGGGGGGAGTAGAGCTTTACCTACAGGCCAAGCCCTGACATCTATATGCCCTTTTAGCCATGCCTCCAACACCCATACATCCCATCGAATATGTGAAATAGGTCTCTACATGAATGCTTTTCAAATGATCTCTGGGTTATGGATACCACAGACACCGAGGCTATTCTCATAAGGGAGGAGGGAGCCCAGCCTAGTTCAGTATGGGCATGTGCTGCAACGGGAGTGGCATGGCTCCCAGCATCAAGCCACCCTAAATGCCCCTTCCTTAAATGAGGTTAGCTGAGTGTGCGCTCCACTAACCCCGTTTTGGGGATTGTGAGTTGCCACGGCATGGCTCCGCACCATGGCAACTCACGTGGACACCCCTGCCTGGGAGGCTGCAACAAGCCTCCCCACCTATGGGGTCTTCCCAGAATGCCCCACGCACTCACACAAGGCATGCTGGGACTTCCGGGGGTCAGGTGTCCCCCAATCCCCACCACCCCTACCAGCTCTGTGATGGAGCTGGTAATCGTGTGGGCAGCCAATCTGGCTTTCCAGGGCGGGCTAGCCACTCGTGTGCAGAGCAAGTGGGCTTGAACCACTCTCCCCATCAAACCCCTTACGGCTCTCCACACTGCTCATGTGGAGCCTCACCATGGGCCTGACCAGATAATAATAAAACTTTGTTAGCCGCCCCATAACAAATTGTTCTCTGGGCAGCTTATGCACATAAGCGTCAGGAGAGGTCAGTCTGCAGTTGCCACTGGCTTGTCTGGTGGCTACTCAGGGACAGGCCTTCTCCATTGCTGCCCCGAGGCTTTGGAATGCACTCCCTAGTGAAATAAGAGCCTCCCCATCTCTGACAGCTTTCTAAAAGTCTTTAAAGGCACATCTGTTCACCCAGGCTTTTAACTGATACTGGGGCTATTCTCACAATCAACAAAAATAGGGCTAGCAGAGGCTAGCCCGATTTTTGTTGGTCATCAGAACCATCGGGCTCGCAGCCGAGCTGGTGGTTCTGGAGCGGCTAACTCCTGCAAACCTGCTTTTTGTGATCGTGAGTAGCCGCGGTGCGCCTTCGTGCCGTGCCTACTCATGAGTAGACCCCCGGCAGGGAGGCTTAAAAGCAGCCTCCCGGCTTGGGGGTCTCCCCAGTAGCCCTGCAAGCTCGCGCAGGGCATACTGGGGCTTGCGGACGCTGCGCAGCCCCTGCTCCCTCACCCCCTGCCGGATCCGTCTCGGACCGGCCATCGTGTGGGCGGCCGATCCGGCCACCCAGGGCTCGCTGCCCACTTGTGAGTGGGGAGAGCGGGCTTAGCCCGCTCTTCCCGCTCACCAGACAAAACCGGGTCACAATGATCATGAGACCCGGTCCACTGTTTTGATTGTTTTTAATGTTGTTTAATGTTGATTTAGAGCATTGTTTAAAAAAAAAATTAATTGTTGTGTTTTAAATTTCTTCTTTTCTTTTTAACTAATGTTTTAATCTGTTGTAAACCGCCCAGAGACACAAGTTTGGGGTGGTATAAAAATATGTAAATAAATAAATAAATATAAACACCAAGAGCACGTGGAGATTGAATATATGGCCTTGGGGTGTGCTGTCCTCCTCTGCTCCCTGCTCCACATGTTCACTGAAATACATGAAGAATAATTCTTGAACAGGGTTTCAGTGACAGTAGCATATGTTCCAGCAGTGAAGAGCACGACAAATTCTGCCCTCATTCAACAATAGTATGTGAATGAAGCATATTTGGTGGAGCCAGCGACATCAACAAAAGCTGTGTGAAATGTGCAGCCATTTTTATAATAGCCAAATTTGACCATAGGACAACTATCACTTTGTACCAAAGTATTCATTTTACATTAGTCATTAGGAAGAATCCTTCACTAATCAATTGCATGTACTATCCAAGGTGAACGTGAACCTTGTTGACATTGTTCAGCCTAGCTGAACTCACAGGGTTGTTAAGTCTTGACTCAGGCGTCACTAGGGTTAGTCAGATAACCTGTTTCAATCAGCACCGAGAGTAATGATGAAGAATAAAGTTATTTTGATCATCTACAGAGTGTTGTACCCTTATTGAACATTTGCTAACAGCCTTAACAAATCTGGAATCAGGGTGACGCTCCTAGGTCAGAAAGGGAGACTGCCAAGCTGACACCTCTTACAGTAGAAAATAAGCATAGTTGTTTTGGGGATGAAATGAAGTGTAAAGCAGTTTCACTGCAGGTATGAACATACACATCAGTGGTGACAGGAATAATTTATCACAGATTTTTATGTTGCAGAATAGTTGCTTATTTAGGAAGGCAACTTTAACTGAGAAACAAGAGTTTGATATTTATTACTTACGAAACATAGGCTAAGAAAATAATAAATAGGCTAGCAGTCTCTTATGCAGGGAGCAGGAGAACCTTTCAGTTGGAATTCAAGACAAGTGTGACTCTGCCCCCAAGCCAGTATATAAGACACATTCAAACATAGATAAGGATGGAGACAATGCCTATGGCAAAGTGCCAACATTTTCAATGTATTTCTATTTGGCTCAAGGGGAGTAGGGCCAATCGTCGTAGTTTTGTGGGTGGGTCTTGAAACAACTGCAAATATTTTGGGGTAGGGGTTGACTTATCTTTTTTTTTCTTTTACAGAAGGTACCTTGCCTGTGCCTTAATCACTGCTGCTCTTCCAAGCAGCTAGTTAGTACCAATCATCATTTCCCTCCCAGAATGCACTAGGCCCAGTGGGGAGATGGTAGTCCCATATTATTGTATTCTGGGCAAAGTTTACAACACCAATACAGAGCACAGATGTGACATAGCCTTCTGCTATGAACTCACTTTTAATCATGAATAACTCCACCCCAAAAAACCTGCTAGGTCTCCATCACAGCAGGAAAGTAACCCTTAGGTTACCACATCTATACAAGGGGCCACCATTTTTTCAGCAAATGCACTGGGAATGATGCAGCATTTTACGATGTCATTCCTGGGGCATTCAGGAAATTAAAAAATGATTATCTGTACCCTGCGTTTCTTGAGTAGTAAGAGTTATCTTATACTTAGTAACTCCCACCTCACAAACAGTCATAAGAATTGACTGTGTTGCTGAATAAAGATAGCACTTGCCTTGGATGGCGGGTGGGGGGGAGGAATCTATTTTTGCTTCTAACTCTAGCTTAGAAGGTTTAGTCTGCATGTTCCTTTGCGGTTATTACACATCCATGGATTGTTTTCTCTTCTCGCTAATTAACCAGCAGAGACTGGGGCTTCAGTTCGGATTTATAAATTAAATGGAAATCTCTCTGAGCAACTGCATTTAATCCTCAGTTTTGCACTAGCAAATTGTTATGGTCAAGTTAATATCTTCTGAAAATAAGAATACGTTGTTATGGCTATATAACTATCTGAACATTTATGAAAGCATATAGGGATTAATCTTAGTTTTCTTTCTCGCAGAACAGCACTCGGGGCGTTTAACCTGTAGGGGAACAAAAACTAGAAGCTACTTAATCAGACATTATGAACTGCACTTACTCATTCAGATACTAACCTAACCTAACCTACTTCACAGGGTTGTTGTGAGGAGAAACTTAAGTATGTAGTACACGGCTCTGGGCTCCTTGGAGGAAGAGCGGGATATAAAGTGTAAATAATACATACATACATACATACATACTAGGAAGATACGCATTCAAATATTCATTATTCAGATATGACAAAGAACAAAGAAAGCAGAAAGTTACTCATACTTCCTATGTTTTCTCTTCTTCATAGTACCTAACCGAGGCCTGCCCATTTTCCACATTGGGAAATTCATGTTCTGCAATGCAGGAATAGCTCATGTATTTCACTATGCCTATAACCTAGAAGCCCTATTCAGACATTCCAGTGCCTGTACACACGTACTTGTTTTTGTGTGAGTGACTATGAACCTGAGTGCAGGCCTTCGGAATTACAGGGTACGGATGGCAAAGGTATTCCTGTACATGCTTTCAACATAATGTATTAATAATTGCACATGTAGAAAGGTCAGTGCATGAGTACATTTTGCACAGTATATGCATTGAACAGAATGTGTAAATAGGGCTCGTCGATTCTCCTGCCTATAGTATTGAGAAGAAAGCATGAAGCAGCTGTTATTTAATTTACTTACTTACCAAATTTATATACCACACAAAACTTATGTCTCTGGGCAGTTGCCACTTAACTTTAAGGTTGCCTTAAGGTTGAATTTTTTAAGGTTGCCTTTTAAGGTTAAGTTAAGGTTGCCACTTAACTTTTTTAATTGGACTGGCCATTACCAGACAAGTACTCAATTTATTTTTAATGGAAATGAGGAATAAGCCATGTGAGACTCGTGGATTTTCTGTCTGGCCTCAACATGGAAGGAATAGCTGCCCAGGAGCATAAAGTCTACAGTCTCTTTCTTAGAAATAATCTGTTTTGTAGATTCAGTGGACAGTGTGCAATTGTCACGTGTTTGTTTATTTATGACACCGGTGTTCCGTCCTTTCCCAAAGAACTTGGGGACAGGCAAGAATCATAAGACTCTCCAATGTCATACCCCCAGAACAATGCAGTGAGGTACTTTAGGCTGAGATTAACTTGATCAAGGCCACCCTCCAACCTTCATGACTAAGTAGGAAACTGAACCCAGGTAAACACATTATTTATTTATTTATTTGATTTACATACCGCCCTTCCGAAATGGCTCAGGGCGGTTTACAATTAAAACAAAAAACATTAAAAACAATTAAAACAGAGATACAAATATAAATAGCAATTTAAAACAACTTAAAAAACAGGCCAGACAGATAGGTTTTAAGGGCTCTCTTGAAGGACAGCAAAGAATCAAGATTACGAATTTCCGCTGGGAGTGCATTCCACAGTCCAGGAGCAGCTACAGAGAAGGCCCGCCTCTGAGTCGTCACCAAACGAACCGGTGACAACTGGAGACGGACCTCCCCAGATGACCTTAATGTGCGGTGGGGATCATGTAAAAGAAGGCGCTCTCTAAGATATCTTGGACCCAAGCCGTTCAGGGCTTTAAAGGTAATAACCAGCACTTTGTATTTTGCCCAGAAACATATTGGCAGCCAGTGTAACTGTTTTAAAACAGGCATCATATGGTCTCTCTGGGTTGCCCCAGAGACCAATCTGGCTGCCGCATTCTGAACTAACTGAAGTTTCCGGACTACGTACAAAGGCAGCCCCATGTAGAGCACATTGCAATAGTCAAGCAGGGAGGTTACCAGCTGATGCACCACTGTTTTGAGGTCATCCTCTTTGAGGAATGGGCACAGCTGTCGAATCAGCCGGAGCTGATAGAAAGCACTCCTGGCCATGGCCTCCACCTGAGATACCAGGGTGAGGCCTGGGTCCAGGAGTACTCCCAAGCTACGCACCTGCTCCTTCTGGGGGAGTGTAACCCCATCCAGCACAGGAAGATCTAACTCACCCCTCAGATTCTGAGCCCCCACAATGAGCACCTCCGTCTTGCTTGGATTCAGCTTCAATTTGTTCTCCCTCATCCAGCCCATTACTGCCTGTAGGCAGGCATTTAGAGAATGAGTGCCATTTCCTGGGGATGAAAATGAGAAGTAGATTTGGGTGTCATCAGCATACTGATAACACCCAGCACCAAACCTCCTGATGACCTCACCCAGCGGTTTCATGTAGATGTTAAAGAGCATTGGTGACAGAATGGAGCCCTGAGGGACTCCATATAACAGCTCCCGTTTTGAGGAGCAACTGTCACCAAGCTCCACCATCTGGAATCTGCCCAAGAGATAGGAACGGAACCACTGCAAAGCAGTGCCCCCTGTCCCCAACTCCCCCAGGAGATCCAGAAGGATACCATGGTCGATGGTATCGAACGCCGCCGAGAGATCCAGAAGAACCAGCAGAGTCACACTCCGTCGATTCCCCAGTAAAGGTCATCCATCAGGCTGACCAAGGCTGTCTCAACTCCATAGCCCATTCTAAAGTCAGTTTGAAATGGGTCTAGATAATCAGTTTCCTCCAAGACTGCCTGGAGCTGGTCAGCCACCACCCTCTCAATCACCTTGCCCAACCAAGGGAGATTGGAGATTGGCCTGTAGCTGTCCATCGCTAAGGGGTCCAGGGAAGGCTTCTTTAAGAGTGGTCTAATCATTGCCTCCTTCAGGCAGGGGGGCACCCTACCCTCCCTCAGCGATGCATTTATGATATTAATTAGGCCATCTCCAACAATCTCCCTGCTAGGTAGAAGCAGCCAAGTCGGGCAAGGATCCAGAGAACAGGTGGTAGGCCGCACCGCCCCAAGCAGCTTGTCCACATCCTCAGGAGTCATAGATTGAAACTGATCCAATCTAATACTGCAAGAAGGATTGCTGGACACCTCCTCCATAGACCTTGCAGAAATAGTGGAGTCCAAGTCAGCCCGAATACAGGAGATCTTATTCGCAAAGAACCCATTAAAGGCATCACAGCAGAGCAACCCCGGGGACTCATTGGAAGTAGAAGGAGGAGAAACCAAACTCCTCACAACCCGGGATAGCTCCGCCGAGCGTGAACCTGCAGCTGCAATGCGCGCAGACCAGAATCTCTTTTTCGCTGCGTGCACTGCCACCGCATAAGCCTTCAAATGGGTCACGTGCTGAATCCTGTCAGATTCGAACTGAGTTCTCCTCCACTTGCACTCTAATCGCCTACCCAACCGCTTCAGCCCCCGCAGCTCCTCAGTATACCAAGGGGCCCTTTTTGCAGCAGGTCGGAAGGGACGCTTAGGAGCAATCATGTCTACTGCCCTGTTGAGTTCCCTGTTCCAGGTTCCCACCAGGGCATCGACAGAATCACCGGCCGCACCAACGTCAAAATCCTCCAAGGCCTTTTGAAATCCCACTGGGTCCAGCAGCCTTTTCGGACGGACCATCCTAATAGGTCCACCACCCCTGCAGGGGTGGATTGCGGCTGTGAGACCAACCTTAACCAGGTAGTGGTCCGTCCATGACAATGGGGAAACCACTGGATTCCCCACCCACGGAACACCCCCCTGATCCGAACAAAAGACCAAATCGAGTGCATGGCTGGCAACGTGAGTCGGTTCAGAAACTAGTTGAGATAGGCCCATAGTTGTCATGGCTGCTATGAACTCCTGAGCCGCACCAGACAAGCCAGCCCCAAAGTGGATACAGTAATCCCTCGACCTACGAACTACTCAACTTACGTTTTTTTCGAGTTACGAGCGACAAAAAAGACCGGAAGTAGTTGCCGGTTTAGAATCAGTTTACTTGACCTACGAATGTTTATATGCGGCTTCCTCGAATTACGAGTGTTTTGAGACTTCCGTGGTGCGCTCCTCGACTTACGAAAATTTCGACCTCCGAACGTGCGTTCGGAATGGATTATTTACGTAAGTCGAGGGACCACTGTATTGAAGTCCCCCAGCACCAAAAGTTTGGGAGACTCCAACACCAACTCCGCGACCAGCTCCATCAGCTCAGTTACGGAGTCAGTTGGGCAGCGGGGTGGACGGTACACCAACAGAATCCTCAATCTACCCCTAGTTCCCAGCCTCAAAAATATGCACTCAATAAAAGTCAGCTGTCTCACAGGGGCCCTGGTAAGGGAAATGGTATTCTTATGGACCACAGCCACTCCACCACCACCCCCCGCCCACTTCCCCTAGCCTGTTCCACGACAGAGTAACCTGGTGGGAGAAGCCGAGCCCACACAGGACCACTCGCCTCCCCCAACCAGGTCTCCGTTATACATGCCAGGTCAGCTCCCTCATCCACGATCAGATCGTGGACAATTTCAGTCTTATTCTGAACTGACCTGGCATTGCAAAGGAGTAAGGCCAGATTCTGTGGGTCATTGGAGCTGCTCCCCAAGGTCGAAGAGTTGACAGAACAGTTGGAAGTGGAAACAGTTATTAAATTACTGACTTCCCTTCCCCTGTAACGGCCAGCTGCTCTTCCAGTGCCAATTCTTCTATTCCCCACCACTACAGTAATAGCTGCCCCCGAACTGCCAGGCACACCCCCAGCACCATCCCCCCCAAGAGAGCCCAAACACATGTCTGCAAGAGGCCTGGCCCAACCCAACCCCCCAGCCCCACCCCTGAAGGCCTACAGGCGGCCTGACGGCCACGCCAACAGCTACGCCTATGGCGAGCCTCCTTGCTTTTAAGCCTGCAAGCCCCAGAAGCCACTCCTCACACAAGCAGCTCCCAGGACAGGCGGCAGGTGGTAGAACTTCAGCAATCTTCAGCAAGCTGGGAGGCTGGCAACCAGCCAGCTGGAACTTGGCAGCCAACAAGCAGGCTGCACTCCGTCTGAGCTGGAATGTCCATGTAGGGACAATGGAGATGGGGGGATGTCCCTTGGCATTGGGGTCTAGTGGGGCATCTATCAAGATGCCTCCTCATTCCCACCTCACTTAGTTATCCCTTCCCCACTGCTTCTCCCCACTGCTTCCCACCCACTGCAGAGGTTAGGCATGCGATTGCATGCCCACCCACCCCCCTTCCCCTGTATCATCATGTCAACACAGGGGACATGACCAGTACGGGGGGGGGGGAGTGTAGAGGGAAAGCAAGCAGCAGCGGCAGGCAGGCGGGAAGGAGGGGGGAAGAACACAGATGCACTGCGCCCAGCCCAGCTAGTATATATCTATAAGTCTTGTCAAAATAAGTGCTGAAAATGTCATAGCCTTAAAGCTGGTATTTACCATTTATTTTGGACTTGTCCTTTGATTATGCAGTTCTGGTTGAAAGTTTTGGATATTATAAAGGAAATAACAGGATATGTGTTTTTTTTCATATGATTCAAAAATAGTCCTCTTTGGTTATGTCAAAGAAGTCGTTCTAGAGAATGATTTAGAATTGGTATTTTGTTTGCTATCAGCAACAAGATTTTAAGGTCGTTCACACTACCTTAGCAGCTGAGGCTGTGGAGGGCTGGGGAGAAAGTAGGAGCTTACCTGCCTTCCCCCCACATGATCCTCACTGGTCCCAGCTCTGCCATGCCACGTGCCCACATGACCGTGTGCGAGCGCTGCTAGAATGGTGAAGAGGACTGGGGAAACCTGGCTACATCCTCTGGGATCCCACAATGCACTGTGCAAGGAGCATGGTGCATTATGGGATTCCCCACTGCCAGACTGCTCCTTCGACCAAGTTCTATGGAAGCTCAGGCTGCTGGTAGTCCAAGCTTTCACATGACTGGGTGGTGAGGTAGGAGGGTGTGTGGTCCCGGTCCAAATCCCAGCGGTTCTCATGACTAGCCCTACACAGGCTAGGGTGTATTTCATCTTTGTATTTCATCTTATTGGAAATCCCTGTATCCACACCCATTAATAGATTGGTATAATATAAATATATTTAAAACATCACGTTACTTAAAAATTAACTCCTTTTAGAAAATCAGAAACTGAATGAAAAAGCAGACATTTGTACAATGGTAGATTTTATGTATTGTTTTTTTGAATCATTAATTTTTAATAATGATGTCCTTCTTACTCTTACTTTGTTGTGATTGTATTGTATTGTATTTTTAATTAAGTTGTTTTTAAAGCCCTTGAAAAGTGCACCCCAACAAAAAGATGTGCTTCCAACTGGAACACCTCTCTTTTACCAAAAACAGCTGAGTGGGGGGCAGTACTGATAGGGCAGAGATAGAAGTTAACTCTTTCCACTCCCTTTGATTTCCTGCCAAAGCATCCCCCTACCCTCAGCAACTGTTTGCCCCCAGAGTGGCTACAGTATTTGCTACAAGAACAGGTACAAGATCTTAGGCTCAAGAAAAGCTGAAGTTGAACCCAAATAAGATGGAGGTACTGACTGTGGGGGATCAGGATCCAAAAGATGGTTTAGATATGCCTGTTCTGGATGGGGTTACACTCCCCCTAAGAGATCAGGTACATAGCTTGAGAGTGCTCTTGGACCCAAAGCTCTCCCTGGTTTCTCAGGTTGAGGTGGTAGCCAGGAGCGCTTTTTATCTGCTTCAGTGGATACATCAGCTACATCCATTTCTAGAGGTGAATGACCTTAAAACAGTGGTACATATTCTGGTAACCTCCAGGCTTGACTACTGTAATGCACTCTACATAGGGCTGGTTTTGTATGTAGTCCGGAAACTACAATTGGTACAGAATGCGGCAGCCAGATTAGTCTCTGGGACAACACGGAGGGACCACTGGTTTTGAAAGAACAGCGCTGGCTGCCAATATGTTGGCACAAAGTGTTGGTTATTACCTATAAAGCCCTAAATGGCTTGGTCCAGGCTATTTAAGAGAGCACTTTCTTTGTCATACAGTAAACCCTGCTGTGAAACAGGATACTTGACTAGATGGGCCTTGGGCTTGATCCAGCAGGGCTGTTCTTATGTTCTTATGCCTGTTACAATCCTCTGGAGAGGTCTGGTTACGGTTGCCAGCAACTTGTCTGGTGGTGACTCAGGACCAGGCTTTTTCTGTAGCTGCCCCAGAGCTTTGTAATATGCTCCCTGCTGAAATAAGAGCATCTCCTCTGTTTGTTTTAGGAAGACACTCAAGACTCACCTGTTCTCGCAGGCTTTTAATTAGAATTAATTTTAACAATTTGTTTTTAAAAATTTGTGTTATGCTACTGTTTTTATTGTGTTTCTGCTTTTATGGTGCTGTTTTTATTATTTTGTGTATTTCTGTGATGTTTAGATATTTGAAATTTTGTACACTGCCTAGAGATATACATATCAGGTGGTATACAAATATGATAGATAGATAGATAGATAGATAGATAGATAGATAGATAGATAGATAGATAGATAGATAGATCACTTTTTCGAAAGCAATGAGCATTCATACAAAACTGGACATTTTGTTTCACTAGCCAAGATATGAAAGTAATGAGGAAGGAGCAATGGGTTTGTTGTGAAGACAAAACAGCAGCAAACCATTCCTGTTGTAAAGGTTACAGTGCATAATGCATTTATTGTACCCAGTTCAGTCAATAAAGATACAAGCAGACAAACCATTCTCCTCTTCCTCCACCCCATCCCCACATATCTCAGAAGCAGGTTCAAAAATGTGGAGGGGAGCAGAGCTTGATATGTCTACCAGACGCTAAACATATCTGATTCACTGATGAAAAGATGAGCCACTGATTTGCTGTTGCTCTTATGAACATTCATCAAAAACAATTTCATGTGCTTCTGGAAGGGGGAAAAGCCCTTCAATGGGTTATTATTATATTTTGTACATTACGCTCTGGTAATGGCTAAAAACAGGTTGTGATGGTTGCTAAGTGCATCTGTAAAGATTCTTCCTAAGAGGTAAAATGGGATTTGGTTTGGGAAGGAAGGAAGGAAGGGTTGGAGGTGGGGGGAGAGAAACAAAGACACCAGAAAGATGCCTTTGTGTCACTCAAGAAACTAGCTGCATACCAATTGCTTGATTTTCAACATAAAAATAGGCACTTGTTTCTGCCAAGCCTTTCTTGTGATCAATTCAAATGACTATGAAACCAGGCTGAAAATATGGGTTGAGAAAGTGGAATTCATGCATGTGGTGAAATGTTCACATGACAAAGTTATCATATGCCCAAATCCCAATTTTTAAAGATGAACGATATTTTGCAGTGCCAGTGCTTGTTGTATTACAGTAGACTGTCTGCCTTTTGCATGTGAAAATGTGAGGCTTTGGTGCATAGTGAGGCAATAGAACAATTACTCACATGCAATCAGGTTATATTTCCTCAATGGGGTGGGGCCACAGCTTAGCAATAGAACATCTGGTCTGAATGCAGAAGGTCCCATATTCCAGCTCTAGTGTCTGCATTAAGAAAGCTAGGGAAGTCTTGGGTCTGAGATTCTGGAAAGTTGTTGCCAGTTGGAGCAGACATCACTAGGCTTGATGAGCCAAACGTTTGACTCAGAAAAAGGCATCTTCATATACAGTATGCAATGGAGGTAACACATGCACTCATCTGAATTTGTTACCCCTCTCAGAATTCTCTCAAACACTGAGCCTGGGAAGGATGCAGTAAAGAACAGACGGAAACCTACCTGGAAGAGGAATGTGACCTTAGTGTAGTTTATGTCTAGCAGCAGCAAACTCATTCCCCAGAGAATCTGTCCCAGAGAAGCAATTTCCTTAATAGTTCTATTATAATAATAGTGCTTTGATAATGTAGCTGTATGAGACAACTTTTATATATCACATCTCTCAAGCAAATGGTGTCCCCTGCCCACTTTATGGCATCAAAGTGATAAAATGGTGGACATTTTGCATAACAAACGACTGGGAACAAATGTATAAAGGCATGTATGGTGGAGAAATTAAAGCACTTAATCTTCAGGCCAATAACTGAAGGAAAGAGGCATGTTAAGAAGTAACAGGAAAGGGGAACAAAGTCATAGTCCTGGTTCTTACCTTCAAAGGTTCTTGAATACATGTACTGGGCTGGTAAGAATCATAGTCCTGGTTCTTACCTTCAACAAACCCTTGTGGGGCTTGTTGCCTGTTTACCTACAGAATCGCCTCTCCCATCCAGTTACATCCCGTCCTGTTAGATAATTTCAGATGGCCCTTTTGTCGGTCCCTGGTTTTCGAGAGGTTCCAAGTTCTAGGACCTGCTGCCCCACTTTTTTTGGAATTCTCTTCCCCTTCAGATTTGTCTAGCCTCCTCTTTACTGGTCTTTAAATCCTTACTGAAGACCTTTCCTTTCCACCAGGCATTTGCCCTGTAGTTTACTCTATTTCCTTTCCATTATCTATTTTAGTTTGCAATTTTTAATGTAATTTTTGATGGTAATTTTTAATGTTACCTTATTTACATGTTATTGTACACCGCCTGGAGTCTTTGGAGTGGGTGGTATATTAAATGCTTCTAATAAATAATAAATAAATAAGTACTTAAAGCTGAAATGAGGAAGGCCCAGTACATCTATTCAAGATGTAAGCAGTGAAAGAGTGATCTTCCCAATTTTTTAAGCAGGTGCCATTTTGGCCAAAAAAAACCCACCCAAAAAACCCTTTAATGTGAAAGCTATTTCCTACTGTGTTGACCTCTGCACAATACTGTACTTTTCTCAGTGCTGGGAGAATCCTGATGAGAGACAGAGCCCGCTCATAAGAGCTCTGTAAGGAAAGTGCTAGGAAGGGTTACATTTCTCACACTCCAAGCATGCTTTCCAAGATGCTGCAAGAGCTCAAGAAGGCTCAGTTTCCCTTAAAGGAGCCCCCCTCTCTGGCACTAGGCAAAGCACAGCCCTGCAGGGTGAGAGTGGTCATCTCCATATGCTGCCAGGTGGACCATGCAGAGTATTCAACATGGGCCAAGGCCAAAGCTTCCAATAGGCCCAATAAAAAACTAGAGACCAACATGTACCACAACTGGCCCCAAGGCCTTACAATGAAGAACACAGCAGTAAAGGGTAAAGACAGACAGACAGACATTCTAAGTGGGGTGTAAAATAAATTGTTTGAATACACCTTCTCTGCTCTGGAAACAAATCCTTGGAAATCAACAAATGTGTATTTAAGCCACTTATACCATACTTCAGAATGTTAATGCTAGCAAGCATCAGCTTTATCCTGTTTTAGATAATTATGAAGTATACAAAAGCTCCCATTCCATTTAAGAGTCTAAATTCTATGGCCCACATGTGGACTAAGGCTGTATGAATATGTTCCACACCAATGCAGTATTAGATCTCAACAACTATCATTTGGAGACGAAACAAGAACAAACAGAACGGGAACAAAGACTTACAACCAGCGGGCCTGCAGCTCTCTACGAAACTGCGGAGTCACAGCTTACATTCTAACAAAGAACCCCACAATCAGGAAGCATCTTAAAGCTACAGAAACTTATTACACCAAACTGTTCCATACAAAGATACCGTCAATTCCTCTTGAAGTGTTGCTGGTGTTGCTGCTGCACTATAAATTATTTCAGCTTTATTTTTTGTGCACGATGTGCAATGTTCACCAATCTCCTCTGCCACTCTTGCAACCCAGAAGTAGGTCCCCAAGGGCAGCATGACCCTCAGGAACCTACTTCTGAGTTGCACAAAGCACTTCTAGGGTCATGGGAGATCAGGGGGGAAAAAAAACCCCTCCGCGCAGTCATTAGTGCAGACGTGCTCTACGTCTGCGTGCACATCCAGGCGTGTTCTACATTGGTTCAGTAACCTAATAGTGATATAACTTTCCTTATCCCTAGTTCTGCAGTGTTAGCATGCAACCGGAAGAGCAGGAAGCATCCCAGGGAAAAACAGGGAGCTCCTCCCCCAAGACAGTTCTATGGGGAAGCCATTTATTTGGAACTGCACACAGCTCACACTGGTCATATATCTTAATTGTGTTCTTGTCACTGAACATTTTGGACAGTGCCTCTCAGGGACTCTGAGTTCTGCAAGCCTGATGGTCCAGTCTGAGTAAGAGTAACCTACAGAGACCATCTCAATGAAGAAGGCTTTATACCTGAATCTGTCTGGGACTCAGATGCTTTGCATTATGAACCTGAGCCTGCTTTTCTCAAGCATCAAAGCAAGAACCCATCCTGTCTTCATTTTCATGACATACTGCCCTTGGAAACTCTGATAAGAGTGACATTTCTGCAAAAAGGAGAAAACAAACAAACATATGGAGCATTGCTTGATTGTTCAATTTGTATACCATCCCAAGGCAGTTTACAAAATGCAATCAAACTCCATAAAAATCACATTTAAAGTCTTAAAAACAGTTTAAAAATGAAAACCATAAAACACACACACACACCCCATAAAAATGATAAACAGAAGCAAGAGAGTGGAGACGAGCAATACCTCCATCTTGTCTGGATGTAACCTCATTTTGCTAGCCCACATTCAGCCCATCACTGCATCTAGTACATCCACTGCTTCCCTAGAATCTGATGTCAGAGAAAGGTAGAGCTGGGTGTCATCTGCATATTGATGGCACTACAGTCCAAACCTCCTGATGACCTCTCCCTGCAGTTTCATGTAGATGTTAAACAGCATGGAAGACAATACTGAGTCTTGCGGGACCCCATAGTCCAAGGAGTCAAGCAGAAGTGCCCCAGCACCACCTTCTGGAACTTCCCACCAAGAAAAGACTGGAACCACTGCAATGCACCACCCCTGATCCTTATACCTGAAAGGTGGTCCAGAAGGATAATATGGTCAATAGTATCAAATGCCACTGAGAAGCCCACCAGAACCAATAAGGATGCACTCCCACTGTCTAGTTCCCAGGGTAGGTCACCCACGAGGGTGCCCAAGGCAATTTCAGTCCGAAACCCAGGGTGAAAGCCAGATTGAAAAGAGTCTAGAGAATCTGTATCATCCAAGACCCTTTGCAGCTGCACAGACACCACATGCTCTATCACCTTGCTTTAAAAGGGACGATTTGAAACAGGCCAATAGTTAACAGGGTTGGTGGAATCAAGGGAGGATGTTTTTTTAATAGTGGCCTTAGCACCATCTGCTTGAGGCGCGATGGCATCTTTCCCTCCCTTAGTGAAGCTTTAATAATTGTCTCCAATCACCTACTTGTTCCTTCCCTGGCAGATTTTACTGGCCATGAAGGCAATGGAGGCTGGTGGTCACTGGGGCTGGGAGGGGCAGAGAGTAGGACAGAATGGAATACACTCTGCTTGTGCTCAGAGGCACTCTTTCCACTCCATCACTCACATATTCTTCAGACTATGTCAACCTTCAGCTTAACTCTTCTGCCCACCTCACCCATATTGCCACCCCAATCTGATGCCAGGCTTACCATGGCATACCATCTGCCTGTGCTCAGAGACCTTCTTTCCTCCTGCTGAAAACATATTTAGATTTCCTGAAGACTTTGTTCCCTTCATAGTTACACTTACAATCTTCAAAAGCTCTCTGAATGCAGTTTATCTGCCTTTTACAGAAGATAAAAATGAACATGCTAACCTCCTTTATTTCATGTTGCGGGGCAGGAAGATCCTCCAAGAAAATCATCAGTGCTTCATTTTTGTGACAGACAGCAACACAATGAGGCTATTCGCATGAGCAGTGGAAACGGGGCTAAGGGAGCCCAGCCCAGTTCCCACTGTGTGTGAGACAGGGGTGTGCAAACAGGTTCAACGTCGAATGTGTTCGACATTGAACCAATTCGGTTTGACCATTCGGGGTCGAATCAAACCACCCCCTATTCGGTCCGACCCTGGACTGAACACTCGGAGAGGATAGGTGGTTGGAGAGGAGAGCTGGTCTTGTGGTAGCAAGCATGACTTGTCCCCTTAGCTAAGCAGGGTCTGCCGTGGTTGTATCTGAATGGGAGACTTGATGTGTGAGCACTGCAAGATATTCCCCTCAGGGAATGAAGCTGCTCCGGGAAGAGCAGAAGGTTCCAAGTTCCCTCCCTGGCTTCTCCAACATAGGGCTGAGAGAGATTCCTGCCTGTAACCTTGGAGAAGCTGCTGCCAGTCTGTGAAGACAATACTGAGGTAGATAGACCAATGGTCTGACTCAGTATATGGCAGTTTCCTATGTTCCTATGTTACCCCCCAAAGTTCAGGGGGTTCACAAGCTTGTAATTTTAAATAATAACAGGTGCACGGCCTCCATAATGGCTGCCGGGACGCCAGGTGAAGGCCAAAAAGTGGCCAAACCAGCCGAGGGGGTGATTTCGAAGGCTGACGGGGGGTAGGGGGAACCTCTGCGGACACACACACCCCTGCTGCCTCCAGGAACTCTCCTGAGGGGAGTAAGATAATATAGTGTGTGTGTGTGTATGTGTGTGTGTGTGTGTGTGTGTGTGTGTGTGTGTGTGTGTATTAATTTATCAAGAGTTTAAAGAAATTCTTATTCCTGAATTTTTAGTGATGTGTAATGAGTAACATCAGGGCAGCTCTTTCCCAGGAACTTGCAACGAGTCTAAAATAACCATGATCCCCAAGGCTGGTAAAGATATGCAAGAGGTAACTTCATACAGACCGATTTCATTACTTAATGTAGACTATAAACTTAATACTAAATTATTGGTAAATCATCTCAAGTCAATGATAAACAAAATAATACATTTAGACCAGTCCAACTTTATTCCAAGAAAGAATATATCCAGTTCTATCAGGAAACTGTTAGACATATATTTTTGTAAAATTAATACACTTTCATTAGCAATATGTTGATTAGATATATTTAAAGCTTTTGATTGTTTGGAGGGATCCTTTTTAAAACAAGTACTACAGAAATTTAAATTCAGTCCCCTGTTTCTTAATATGATTGATCAGATTTATAGTCCAACGAAAGCTCGGATAAGGATCAACAACCATGTTTCAGAACAGATTTCGATTTCTAGAGGTACTGAACAGGACTGTCCTTTATCTCTTTTGTTGTTTAATTTAGCAATGGAGGCATTGGCTATTGCATTGCGTACTAATAATCAAATTTGTGGGATAAAAATACAGGCTAAGGATTATTTATTAAATTTGTTCATGGATGATATGATCCTAACTCTTGCAAACTCTGGATGTTCAGCTAAATATATTAAAGAGGAGTTATAAGGTTTTGTGAAAGTGTCAGGATTAACAGTTAATTTTAAAAAATCTCAATTGATGTTTTTTCATACTCCCCCTATAGTTCAGAAAGAGGTATCTAATATTTTGGGAATACCGATGGCTTATCGTTCTTTTCGATACCTAGGTATTAATGATACTAAAAATTTCAATAAATTATTTAATAATAATTATATCCCAGTTTGGAAAAAATTAAGTAAAGAGATGAAACGTTGCGGGGGACACATATTAATATATTTGGTTGGATCGCAGCGGAAAAATGATGGTTCTTTCAAGATTTAATTTTTTGTTCTAAACCCTCCAAGTGGAAATGGCTGATAAAATATTATCACGATGGCAGAGGGAAATTGAAAATTTTTGTTTTAGCTCTAAGATATTGCAGACTAAATAGGAAGATTGTATATAGACCACAGAAAAAGGGAGGATGGGGAATTTCAAATTTAAGTTTATATTACCAAGCAGTAAACCTTGGACATATGATACCATTTATATTAGAAGATTAAACAGTGGGTCCAAATAGAAAATGTTCAAGGGGCAGATGGTTTTTTAAATACAAGTTCTTTTTTGTTCAAAACATTTTTCAAAGATAGCCAAGATTAACCATTTATTTACTAAAGCTATGTTCCAGATATGGAAGAAAAGATATAAGGACTTGATGGGGACTATTTCCCCATTAACACCTTTAAAGACATATTTTGACCCTGGTAATAAATACACACTGATTCAGCTGAATTTATTGAGGAAATATGGGTTATATAGATTTTAGATTTTTTTTTTTAATGAGGAGGGGTCATTTAATAGGGAATAGATTGAGTATAAAATAGGTTATCTCAATCACTTAGTATTTTGAAAAATTAATTTTGGCTTATCAGGATCAGCCCAAAAGGATTGTTTCCAAAAATTTTATTCTATTGTTACAATTAGAAATAGGGGAACCCTCCCCCTCAGAAAAGCTCTGAAGGATATTTGGGAAGTGGATTTGGGAAGTCCTATAGAAGAGAGTAAATGGAAATCATTATGGAAGTCTGCGGGATTCCTGTCAGCTTCTATACAAGAACTACAATGGAAGATTATACATCGGTAGCATTTAACTCCACTAAAATTAGCATACATCTCTCATAATTACTCTGCTCAGTATTGGAGGGGGTGTAAGCAAAAGGGAACATTTTTCCATATGTGGCGGTCCTGTGAAAAAGTGGTATGCTTTTGGAAGAAAATATTTGGAGAAATAAGAATTATAATGAAACAAAACATTAAATGCTCTTCGGAATTAGGGTTATTACATATTTTTGTAGGAAATAATGCCTAGTTAAAAAATAAGGAACTTGTAATTTTTTTTAATCCTGGCAGCGAAAACACAAATTGTTCAACAATGGAAATAGTTGGATCAATTAACAATTGAGCAATGGTATAATAAGGTGTGGTCAGTTGTGCTTTTGGAAAAGATCACGGATAAGATCAGGTTAATGCAGGCTGTGAGAATAGAATCACAGTTTCACCGTACTTTGGCAGATTATATTTATTATATTAACAGTACTAGATTTTATTCTGGAAAATATGATTGTTAGATATACTGTCTTATTATGTTACTGTTCGATGTTATTATGTGAATATTGCAAATAATATGCATTATTGCAAATAATTTGTAATATTCACATAATAACATCGAACAGTAACATAATAAGACAGTATATTTAACAATCATATTTTCAAGAATCAAATCTAGTACTGTTAATATAATAAATATAATCTGCCAAAGTAGTACGGTGAAACTATGATTCTATTCTCACAGCCTGCATTAACCTGATCTTATCAGTGATATTTTCCAAAAGCACAACTGAACTATCTATCTATCTATCTATCTATCTATCTATCTATCTATCTATATATGACAAGCTCATGAACCCCACCCCCAGACTGAACCGAACTGGGGGTGGGGTTTCGAGGGGGTGCCAGACTGAACTGGTCTGGTCCAACCTCGAATTCCGTGCACATCCCTAGTGTGAGAACCACCAGGAACCGTGCGGCCCCCGGCAGCAGCAAACCCTCTTGGGTAGCCCACCACCTAACATGGGGTTTGGGGTACAGGAAAAGCAGGTTAACTGCTTGTGTTGCTGCGGCACAGTTCCATGCTGCAGCAACTCACAAGTAGCCCCCCAACTGGGAGGCTACTCCCAGCATTGGGGGGGCTCCCTCGAATGCCCCATGTAGTCACGCCAGTCATTCTGGGACTTCCGGGGGCTGGGAGGACCCGAACCTTGCTGCCCCAACCAGCTCCATGACAGAGCTGGTAATCATCTGGGCGGCCTTCTTCCAGGGCTTCTCCCCTCATCTCCCCCATGCCACCATTCTGCAGCTCCTTGGACTCAGACTGCCAACCAACCTGCCATCCTTCCTGCCATCCCATCTTTCTACCACCATCTTTCCCCTCTTTCCCAAAGCGTCTCACTTCCACCCAACTCCTGGCCACTGAACAAGATCTTATGGATGGAGCAACCTGGTTTCAGTCTTAAAAAGCAAGGTCACTCTTCACCCCTTTCACTGTGTTAGCAGGGATATGGGATAAGTGGTGGGGGGTGAAGTTGTGGGCCCAGCACAAGAGATGGGCATGTGAGCTGCCATTTTAGTCCCCCAGCAATGACACTGGTGGACCAATCATAAGCAAGGAGTGGCTGCATAAGCAGTTGGCTCCGTTGCTCTGTCTTTCAGTTGCTCTATGGACAGACACCCTGTCGCCTGCCCCTGGGCTCAGTGAGGGATATTCCAGTCGCCATTGGGGCCAAATAGGGATTTTTTAGGTCTCAACAGATTGGCTTATGTTGGGGCCTTTCTTCGCCTACTTCTCACTGATTTCATTAAGGCAGTCCCAGGAGTTAATTGGTCATTTTGCAGATGAGTGCAGGTCAGGGTAGGTTAATTTACATTGGTGTTGGGCTGGAGCGCCATTGTGGTGAATGGGAATATGGAGGAAGGCTTGGTCATCTCGTGACTCTCAGGCTAGATCTGCTCCCACTCGGATGTATGCCAGTGAATGCTGCTCAGTGCCTCATGACCTGGGATGAGGTGGGCTGGCATGCATCCCCTTGATGGGGGTAACCTTGTGGTAGAGAAGAGGTTTGGACTGGGTACAGAGCCAAATCAAAGCCCGGTCCTTCACCCCCCTATGAGATTGACCCACATAGGGGATACCCGCACTTTAGTTAAGATTCCTTGTTGTAGGTTTTGTAAATATTCAATAAAGTGACCCTAGTTTTTTTCCAAATACGCGTGTCCTATCATTATTTGGGCCTGGGTTTGCAATCCCTTCTCTCAGAGGTGGGCAGCCACTGAAGTGACTCTGGGGCACATCATGGTGCCTAATTGCCCCCCAAACAAGTTGCCAGGCAGTGTGTAGAGCCTGCCTGGAGACTGCCCTCTTGTTGGCTGCATGGGGAGCTGTGAGGGTAAAGGAGGAGAGGGAGGAGAGGAGAGGAAGCAGAAGCAGGGCCCAAAGGAAAGGAAAGGAGGCAGAAGGGGGGAGAAAGGAGATGGCACAGAGGAGGGGACTGCATGATTGACCCCTCCCTCCCTGCCAGCTTGGTCAGTCTCCCAGTGAGCTCTGTACACTTCCCAAGCAATTTGGATGAGCTGCAGTAAGGAGCTGTATCCCACAGCCACTTCAGCTGCTGCTGCCACTAGCAGCAACACACTTGCCTTCCTCTGCACCCTTCTTCTCTTCCCAGCCAAATGGAGCACATGTGCAAACTCAGCCTTTGCAAGGCGAGAGTGGCAACGCTTCCCCCCCTTTCAGGAGTTTAAAGAAACCTGCAGAAAAACAACGCATTGTGGGTTCTTCTGGGGAGTGAATATGCTAATTGTGTGGGACGGGATTTGGTCCAGCATTTACTGCAATTGTGAATGCCAGATTTGCCGCCCATCTTTGCGACACACATTTCTTTAGGACTTGTCTTTGCACACAACACAAAGGCAGAAGAAGTCCCTGCTTGGACAGCAGTGGAACTGCAATCTAGTAAGTTTTCTGACAGCTAGAGGGAGATGGAAGTAGAAGAATGGATTGTTTGTGTCTCTTCAGTAGAGGGGGAGCAGCGCCCTTCCTGCCCTTAAAGACTAGCTGCTCATGCATGAAGGGCAAGAGTCCAGAGCACGTTGTCCACACACTGCCTAGGAAATTGTCCACTTCCTCAGGCTGCACTAACTGAAAAGAATCCATCACAATAGGACTAGATGGTTGCTGAGGCACATCTCCTGGAACTGCCAAAATCCTAGAGTACAAATAGGCATGGATTTGAGTGACTTTATATGCAAAGTGACAAGCAAAGTGGTTACAGCAGGCTCTTGATGGTTCATGCCCAGTCACACGAGGCCTGTGTGAAGCAGTGACCTTGCCACATGAAACAGTTCCTCTGGCCTACACTGGGCAGACACCATGGAAGTGGAGAAAAAACATTTTTCACCACCTCCAGCACCACGGAGTAGTCCCTAAAATGGGCTCTAGCCCGTGTTTGGTCAGATTCATTATGGGTTTTCCTCCAGCATTATTCTAGCCACTGTCCAAGTTATTTCATTGCCTTAAGCTCCAAGGAGAGACAAAGAGCAGAATGGGCATCTGGGAAATAGGTCATGGTGTTGACCGGAGTCACACAGATGGCCAGTGATCATGTATGGTGGCCTACAAAATGGCACCACCAGCATGAAGAGGCCCAGAAAAGGCTAAAAACCACCTGAACTGGACCATTTTGAGACTAGGGGGAGGCTGAAGAGAGGACAGTGGTGGGTAGGGGAAACCCCCAGAGATCCCCCTGTGGCCACGGCAGCACCCCCCGAAGGCAATGAGTTGTTGTTGTTTAATTATGTTAGAACCCCCGGACCGGCTTGAATTTGGAGTGGGGGACTGAACATGCCTGGTTCCGTTCGAGTCCAGTTAGGACTTGAACCAAACCGGGCATACCAGTTTTGCACATACCCCTAATTCTCTGAGGATGAGGAGCAGGAAGAGCTACTGACAGGAAGATGTGAGGGATCACTGAGCCTCTCTTCATTTAGGGATAAGTTTGTGGGACACACACACACCATCAGGGGGCCAAGGGTAGGGCTTTACCCTAAGACAACCTGCTGTCTTTGCTGATCTCTAAAGGGATTATCACATAGTAGGGCTGTTTTCATGATTATTATTAGGCTAGAAGAAGCCTTCTATCCTCATTAAGGATCTGTTATTTGATCATGTGTTAGATAAAAGCAAGGTTGGAGGTGGGGAGCTTGCTCATCTGTGTAGTAGGGTTTTTTCTCCTACCATACATATATTTAGGTATTAAGTGCAGATGCTGGTGAATGCCAACAGCTTGCAAATTTGCATCACTTACCAGCTAGAATTGAAAAATGCTCTGAGTGCTCAGAGTAGATTGAGAACATTTCTGTTTGTGTACAGGTGTCCATGGGTGTGCACGGCCTGGTCTTGGGCCAAAGGGTGAATGGTAAATAAACCTAGCCTGTCTCTCTGATAAAAGGGAAGGGACTTGCTTTTTTAAAAAATGTGACCTCCTTGGACACATGCACATACAGCTTGCATTCTCTAAATGAGATGCAGACTTGATTGCCACTGCAAATGCCACTTCCATCAACCTACGGTTGGTCTTTTCATGCAAAGTGATAGCTTCTCATGCTTGCATTCCATCACATTTCTACTTGACCGGCTTTCTGCTGATGTGCTGGCTTCTTATGTGTGGTGTATATACTTGGACTGTGTGCACACTTTAACTGTGAGACATAAAAATGACACGTTGTGTGCATGCTTTGACTTTTGGCAATCCAAATGATCCAGTTTCAGCCTTTGTTCACAACCAAGACATTTAAGTTCAGCTTTATTTTTCTTTTGCAGATTCATTCTAACTATTTTTTATTCTCTCATCAGTGAGTCAACTGGTAAGGCTTAAGCATCTGTTAAATGTACTGTATATCATAAATTTATCAGTACAGTTTGCAGTCCACATACACAGGTAAGTTCCTAGCTGCCACCACAAATGCCCCTCTGCCAATGTTAAGAAGTGTAGTGATCGAATGTTCACATTCCAACATCCCATCTGGACCTCCTAGGCAGTAGGGATGTGCACAGAACTGGGTGGTTCAGTTCTAGTCTGAACCGGACCAGAACCAGACTGGGCCAGTTCAGTCTGGCAACCCCTCGAACCCCCCTCCCCCGGTTTGGTTAGGTCCGGGGAAGGTTCATGAGCTTCAGTCTGGAGAAGGTTTGTGAACAAACCTTCTTTGTTCTCCGAAGGTTTGTTGTTCTCCAAGGCAGCTGGGGGGGTTATGGAGGTCCCCACCACCGGCCAGCCTCCCATCCATCCATCCATCCAAAACTAGCCTATTTCCCCCCAGCACAGCAGCCATTTTGGAGGCCACCCTGCCTGTACAATTGTCCTCCAAAATGGCTGCCGCGGCAGTGGGAGAAAGTCCCAAACGGGCCATGGATTGAATGCTGTCAGGGGGAGGGGAAACCTCTGCCCACCCCCTCGCTGCCACCTCAGAGACGTTAAAAATGTTTTTTAAAAAATTTAAACAAACAAACAAACTCGCAAAACCCCTGAACAGGCTGGCGGGGTTCAGTCTGGGGTTGATGTCAAACCTGTATGCACATCCCTACTGCCCAGCAATGTGGTGAGGTGTTGGCTGCTGTGAGATGGACTTCATGCCCTGAGTATGCTGGAAAAGAGAGTCAGAGATGTCCAAGCATCATATATAAGGACAAGCTAACTTGAAAAGAATTGTTTTTACCAATCCCCAGTATACAGTTTGCCTTTATGGGTTTTAGAGCTAAATAAAAGTACATGTTAGTAATAAATGTGTTAATAATAATAGGCCATTTACTCCTGGCTTATATTTAGCAGAGAAACATATGAGCATATAAAGCTGCCTTATATGCAATCAGATGACTGATCCACGTAATTCAGTATTGTCCACTCCCAGAGCTGGCTCCCAGGGCCCTCAGCAATTGCTCTCCATGGGCTTCCTCCTACCTAGTGATTCTATTGGAGGAATCACAGGCTGCCCAACAATGCTGACTACTGCTAGCCCAGTTTGCTCTGAATGGCAGTGACTCTCCAGAGAGGTCCCCCATCCCCAGCTCTTCTTGGTATGCCAGGGATTGAACCTGACACTTTCTGCATTAAAAACATGAGTTCTAACAACTCTGCTATGGCCCCTCCCAAATCTTTAGTTAGCATCCTCTAATAAAATCTGTATCTCTTCTCAACCCAACAAGTGTAATTTGAAGCATGTTCTTGGCATTACGTCCTTCTGTAGGGATTAAAAGTAGTTGCCATGTTGATTACTCAGTGCTTGGTTCTGTGCATGACCCAAGTCCTTATGCTAACAAAGCTCTTAGTCCTAAAGCAGTTACTACTCTGTGTTTTTAAAAACTTGGAATGCAAAATTCAAAACTGATTCTGAGATGGGATGACTTTCAATTAGAACCATATATCTTTGTTATAACTGCTCATTTTCTTTATTGCCAGATGATTGTCTCTGTACTTTAATGACAATGGCAGCCAGTATATCCCCAGCAAAGTATTTTAGACCTTAGAAAAATCACATGAGTCAGACAAATGGCAAATATAATGTTACTTTTCGTGCACTATATACAGTTACAGTAAAAAGCAACACACTATTTTTAACTCTGTTTTTAATAAAACACACATCCTTACATTCAAAATCTATGCATTATAAACTCCTGTTTATGGGTAACTTGGGAATTGTAGTTGTTTAGATTCAGAACGTTCAGAAATTGGAAACTTGTCTCCCACCTATACCGTTCTCTAATTCAATCCAATTTCCTCCCACCCACCTCTTCCTATTACCTCCCTCCTTAATCATGGTGCTTACTTATCCCAACTCTTTGCTCTCCACAAAAGCTTCTCCCACCTTCAAAGATCCAGGCTGGCTTTTTGAAGAGTATGAATTTTACTCATGCACTATCTTTGCTCATTGATTAGAACAAATATTATTTTGAACACTTAAAATTCTGCTAAGAACTGAACAAAGAATCAAAATGGGCAGGTTCCTAAAGAATAAGAAACACTGGAGGGAAGAGGAAATAATGCAATCCAGAGATCATGTCAAGGTACAATGACTGACATACAGACTAATGAAGCGTGCATGCAGCATGATGCATTCCAGTCTAAAGCAGTACGGTCACTTAGATGCATGGGGAGTGATTTTCACTTATCTCCACTTCCCTTTGGGGTGACCCTCGGGGACATATTTCTGGGTGGCCATAAAACCATATTTTTGTTTGGCCATAAAACCCCATTGGGAGATGGGGCCGCAGCATATTGGTAGAGCATTTGTTTTGCATGCAGAAGGTCCCAGGTTCAATTTCTAGCATCTCCAGGTAGGGCTGGTCTGGGGGAGAGAGCTGGACTTTTAGTAGTGAGCCTGAGTTGTCCCTTTTGCTAAGCAGGCCCACCTTGGTTTGCATTTGGATGGGTGCCTACATGTGAGTGCTCTAAGTGATACCCCTTAGGGATGGGGTCATAGTTAGAGCAGTTGCATCCTTGCATGCAGAAAGTTCAAAGTTCATGCCCTGGCATTTCCACATAAGGCTGCGAAAGACTCCTGCCTGAAACTTTGGATAGTCACTGCCAGTCATTGTAGACAGTACTGAGCTAAATGAGTTTTATTTTATTTTATTTTATTTTTTATTGAAAGTATTTAACCCCACCCCTCCAGTACACTACTGCTTGGAGCAGCTCACAACATAATAAAAAGATAACATGAAAAATAAGACTAATAAAGTTAACCAAATTTAAACTAAACAAGTTAAAAGACCAAGCTAAAACCACATTTAAAATTATGGGTGTGTGTGTTTTTAAAAAAAGTTTCATATTAAAAGTTATTTTAAAAGCTAAAAACAGAACTATAAAAACTAAAGAACCTATCAGATATAAACAGAGACAAAACATTTAAAAGCCTCTTTTTAAAAAATGTGTTTTCAATTGTTTTTAAAAAAATTCTGAGGGAGGGAGCACGGCGAAGCTCTTCAGGGAGGGCATTCCAAAGCCGAGGGGTCACAACCAAAAAGGCCCCCCCCTCTCTCTAGTCTCCACCGGGGACAAGCATCTTATCACTTACTTTTAAAGGCTCTTGTCACCCTCCTGGCCGCCCTTTAGAAGCCTTTTGTGAAGGATTCACAAAATCTTTCACAAAATCCTTCACACACACAAGATTTTGTGAAGGATTACCCATTGCTTGTAAAGGGTTATCCTCACTGGATTCTTCTTTACAAGCCCCTGTACATAGTCCCTTGAACTACCAAACCATTTCGAGCTGGTTCAGTCGAAGGGACCAGCCCAGCCAGTTAGTTCGACCGAACCCGCTCGCAGACTTGCAGTTTAGTCCAAATTCGGATCGAACTGCAAAAAAACGGTCCTCACACACCCCTGCAAGCAATATGCCCCATGCTTCTATGTCTGCTCCTTGCAAACATACAGAATCTCCATGGCACTTAAGTACAGTGTCATCTCTGTAGCAATGCAGTTCTCATTAGGAATTGAACCTGACATTTTCTTCATTAAAAACATGAGTTCTACCAGCTGAGCTATGGCCCTGCCCAAATCCTTTGTTAGCATCCCCTAATAAAATTTTTATCTCTTCCCAACCCAAGAAGTTACTAAACATGGTTACCTATAATTAATATCTTGTGTATTAATTCGGGTTTTTAAATTCAGCTTTTCAGGTTTTATCTAATTTCTAACTACTGTAATTTAATAATCAGTTTTTAATGCTGCTTTGTATTGTATTTTGTGTTTTATTTTCACTTTTCTTGTCTGCTATGATTTAATGTGTTATGTGTTTTTATTGTGTGTATTAATCCCTGTTGTAAGCTGCCCAGGCACTTTCCAGACTAGCCCCTACAACGGGGTCAGGACGTATTTCTGAAGTGTGCTTCCACTGCATTGTGACACCACAGTCCCTACCCAGACAGCAGAGTGCCATTCACATTTCCAATGCCTTGTTGCGAATTTAATCGCTGTAATACACAGCAAGGATGTTGTATATCCAGTGTGAAAAAGTTGCTGTTTTTTCAAGTTGTTAGTTGCTGCAAGTCTGCGCGCCGTGCTGTTTACATTCTGAATGTGACTTGCCCGAACGGAGGTATTTTGCTGCTGATGAGCAGCTAGTCTGGAAAGCACCCCAGAGAACAATTTGTTATGGGGCGGCTAACAAATAAAGTTTATTGTTGTTGTTGTTGTTGTTGTATGTGTACATTGTACAATCAACATACATGTGATTGTTGATCTGATGCACTTACATGTCAGGAGTATACCTTCTTGGTTATTTGTATACACATTATGTATGATTTTCACACTCACAGTGTAACTGGTTATACTTCATTGCTTCATTTCACATTAGCCAGCGGTCTGGAAAACAGTCTTGAAAACGCTTGTATAGTGTTATACAGAAGCTTTGATTTTTCATTATGCTTAAGGCAATACAGATGTGGGTGGGTTTTTTACTTACTAAATGTCCAAACATTCAGCACTGAGATAACTGTTGGAGGTTCCAGCTGTGCTACTATGTTTGAGGAATTATTTCCTCAGGAAGTCTCACCTGGAACCTACACTGCTGTTTTCTCAGAGCCAGGCAGAAACCTTCTTATTCTCCAAGACCTTTAAAATGCTGTTTGCTGCTGCTTTTAATCTGTTGTTTTATTACTGCACTTACAACTGTACATGCAAAAAACTCTCTGGAAAAGCAGGGTTCCCACTCATGTGGAGGGAGCACTGCGTGTGCACGATTCAATTTGTGTTCCTTCCATGCAGACATTCAAGTGAGCATATGTACATCAAAAGGCAGAGCCTGCTGTCTCATCCTGCTCCCCTCTGCATACATTCACTCGCCCTGAAAAGCTTATTTGAAAATCAACATGCATTTATTCTTTTTTTATGAACATTTGTGCACACTGGCTAACATGATACACACTGCCTAAGATCTCTGTAATGCTCTGCCCTGGGGCTGCTACAGACTCGGAAGCAGCCTTGACACTGTTCTGAATGAGTGGTTGCATAAGCAGTGCTATTGCAGTTTTCCTCATTCACACAACGGCTTGTTCAGAACAGCATCAGGGCTGCTTCTGAGTCCACAACAGCCTTGGGGCAGAACCTTATGGAGACATTAGCTTGTGCATCACGTCAGTGTTGTATTCTATCCAGTAGCTTTTATATGTTGTTGTTTAGAAGTTTTTCCCAGTGGGGATCCTGCAAAGAGTGGTGGGCGGGGGGGAGTCAGAAAGAAAAAGGGAGGGAAAGGAGAAGGAGAAAGTGCAATTGTTTCTGAATAAACTCTTAGTTAGCTCTTTATAAGACTGCATTGTGTTTGTGAGGGAAGCAGCTATTAAACAGTCAGCCACTGTGCACATGTGCAAACACCTGTAAGTGTTCCCTTACTACATGTGACGTGAATACAGCTAGTCTGTATGAATGTTAAAAGTACTTCCTGATAACCCAACATGCAAATAATTTTGTGGAATTTCTTTACACCGGACTTTAATGTACTTTGAACTGCCTCGATATTTACTGTACACTCATTGCTAACCAGAATTTTAAAACTCATTTGCTAGAACGGGTCATATTACAGTGGTTGATAGAGTGTAAATCTTTTTTTGAATGGGTCTCACTTCCTTTCACATTAAATTAAAATTGAGCAGGAAGGTTAAAAAGAAGAAGCAAAAAGAGCAGTGGGAAATGATGACAAATTGTGCAAGCCTCAATGGGCTCTTGGTTTACCTGGGAGAATTCGGTGAGATTAAAATGCCAGCAGATATCTAGGAGCCTCCGGAGTGAATGCATAAGTTCAACCTGTGTGGGAACCTGATAAGAAACACGGACACTTGTGTGTGTATTAAGCTAAAGAGTCAGGCTGTGGGTCAAGCAAATAACACTGCCAGTGCATTAGCAGGAAAATAAATCCAGAGGGTACAGTGCTAAGAGGGAGGAAGGCTCCATTAAGGGGAAAGAACAGCAATGGTGTGATATTAAACCAAGGAAAAACTAAATTTAATAACAGAAAATGCTTTCTAATAAAAAAAAATCTTGCAGACAATGTGTAGTGCCCCTACAGAATTCTGTTCTATTCTGGTGTGTATATAGCACAGGCGTGTCTCCAGGAATCCATTTTTGCTACATGCTTCTAAAATTCAACTGAAAATGACTACACGAGTATACATTAGGAACCATTTTAAGACTCCTGGGTTCTCTTTTTTTGTCAAATATCAGCTTCTTCATTTTTCCCATTAGAATTTTGTTCTTTGCCTCATTTATATAGTCAATAACACTTGAGAACATTTGGGAGCTTTTAAAACAACCAAGTAGTTGTATACAATTTAATGCAGACATCCCATTTTCCTGTAAAGCCTTGTACACACACATACCATCAAGTAAACTGGGGAAGTGTTTCTTCTTTTGATTCCTATTTATATTATAGCTGGGTTTGTTTGTTACTGTAAGCACATAAGCAAAGGAAAAAAGATAATATGGAACAGAAATACTTTAAAATTATGGTTAGAGAGCCTTCTGAAATGTTGAAGATTTCAACTCAAGCCCCTGAAGCTTAGCCTATGGGATTACTTTGGATAAAGTGGTTTGAGGAAGGCTGCTTTATAAGAACAGTTTTGAAGGTCAGCTCACACATACCTGGGTGTTTCCCCTATAGCAGCATGCTGTGTGAAATTTCATAACTGCTTTTTTTGTAACTTGAGGGGCAGAAGGGAAATGAGAAAATTGTATTCATTTGGCACTGGAAGCCGCTGTGGGGGAAACAGTTTTCTAGATCAGGTGTCTACAGTCCATTTTTTACATCATAAAATCTCCCACACAGAGTAGCCTTCTGGTAGATGGATTAACATGTGAGCTGAGGACCCCACTTCAAATACTTAAGAGAGTGCACAGTCGGGATATCCAAGATCATATAACACAGACAAATTATGCATAGCAGTTCAGAGTTCCTGATTATGAACTCTTGCTTTGCAATTTTCAAATACGCATCAGAGGGCCATGAGTGTTTTAATTTTCTTAATTTTAAAGAAGTAGACCGCACAAAACTAAAGTCAGTCAACCAGTGATCTAAAAGACATATTTCCCTACAGTACTTTTCACTGTGAATATGCATGAAATAAAGTAGGTAAGGCTGGTAATACTTCAGGGATGTGGCTAAATAGAATTTGTGCTGTGGTTTTGAATGCACTGGCTGAATCATTCAGTGAAGAGCTGATTTGCAAAGATAATGCAACCTGAGAGAGAGAGAGAGAGAGAGAGAGAGAGAGAGAGAGAGAGAGAGAGATCTCCAAACCAGACCCTTTAGTTCCATATCACTGTATAATCAGTGCACCTTGAAGAGATAAATACATAGACTACAAAACATAGAATTCCATCATTTCAGAATTCTGACTGATGAAATCACAATATTTGTTCTGAATTCTATGTTTTGTTCATCAAGATGGCACTCTAATACACCTGGAATGGCTGCATTCTGGAATGACTTGATTCTGGTATCCAAAATCTCCAACAGATCTCAAACCATTCACTTATGAGTTATGGCTATATGAATATTATTTACACTTGCAACATAGTCATTTCTGGGGCATAAAATAAACAGCATCTGCACATCTAGTTCTTCATTCAGCTAGGATCACAAAATATTCTAGCTGGATGGAGGCGAGTATCTTCTGATCATCCCTGGGAATGCATGTATAGACAATGTATGTAGATACAGCTCCAATAATCCAGCAGGGATTTCCTGATAGCATCCTGCTAGGTGGATGCAACTGTATCTTTGGACATGATAGGTTATACTTTATGTTTTCCATATTGTTGCAGGCCTGCATGCAACCTTGGATGATTCAGGGGGCATTGCACATTGGCACATTGAAGATTTGACTCTTCAAGAGGTATCTCACACTGCTGTTTTGAGAGATATGTTGTAGTGAGCCTAAGGTTGTAACAAACCTCCTAAAATATATTTATACTTTGAATATAGAAGAGATTTTTAAGATTTCACTTGTTAGTGTCTAAAAATGAGCAGAAGATGAGCAAAAAACTCAGACACTTTCATAACCTTACATAGCTATGTCTCATTGGATTTCTCCTGCTTAATGCCTTAGTGTGGAATTAAGCTGGATTTATTACTGATAGATAGCCCAGGCATCTATCTAAATTTGACACAAAACATTTAGAATTTCAATAAGGGCTGAAAAAAATCAGTCCAGAACTTTCCTATAAAAGTTGAATCTCAAGTACCCATGAGCCTGACATGGGCTATTCAAAGGACTGTTGGACTGATTTTTTTTTAAGTATAGCATTTCTGATCTACAAAACCTCCAATAAGATCCAGTCAGTCCCTCTGAATACCAGCTGCTGTGAAGCAGCAATTGAAGAGGTTATTTACCTATATGTCCTACTACTGGGCTTTCCAGAGGCATCAGTTGGCCAATGTGTGAAAAGGTGCTGAACTAGATGGACCTTTTATCTGATCCAGCAGGGCCCATCTTATGTTCCTTATGAAACATGGGCTTGCAAAGCTCTGAGGGGGGAAATGAAAATTAGAAATACTGAGCTCCAATTTTTTTTCTATAGGATCATGGTGTAGCGGATTTACCCAGCCTTTGTCTCAGAGCAAGCCCACATGAGGGGAAGCAAAATGCTGAATCATCTCCCCTCTGAGCTTTCTGAACAAAGACTTCTCCCCAAAACTTTCCCATACTTAGAAGTTTATTTGCTGCAACCACACCCTATTAACAGAGTTCATTCCCCCCCTAGCTTGAGTGAATTTCCAGGGAAACTCTCCTTTTTGTACTATTGGAAAAGTACAAAAACCTTCCATGTGCATGCTTACATGTGGTGAGAAAGCTTGGTAGCTGAACGATCAAATTGAGATGTGTTTGCACCAGAGTAAACCCCTTTCCAGCCCCACTTTCATGAGTTAAAATCCACTCAAAGAGGCTTTTGAAATTGTAAAGAACAAAAAAAATAAAAATAAACTTTATTCAAAATACTACAGACTGCTTCCATCTGAGGCTCTCTCAGCTTTTAGTTACAGGTAAATGAAACACTCAGTAGTTGCAAGAATACTTCAAAAGGTACCCCAGTTGCAAGGAACCAGGATGTAGGAACATACAAAAGCACCTTTAAAAGTTTACAGAGACTTTTGCAACACCCTGGAAGGATGGGCACACGCTATTGTTTCTTATCTTCGTTAGATTACAGGTAGACAGTCTTAGACCAGTTGCAAGGATATACAGAGAACACGAAAGGAAAATAAAAATCCAACACAAACTGACTAACAAACCTTTCCCTAGGCTAAATTTCCAGAAGCCCTAGCTTCCTCCCCCCTTGAACTCACCCTAAACTCCAGGAGAGAATTCACACCCCTGCAGTCTTATCTTCCAAGAACTACAGTTCTCCTTTCTGCAGCCATTTCCCTGGCAACACATCCTGCTGCAAGCCCAGCCTAGCTTCAACTGAACAAAGAAAAATCCTTCTCTTCCTGCCTCATGGTCCTCTAGTTCTCACCCACCTGCTGGCTGATTGGTTGAGCCCTGGAAGTCACCCGCCTGTCAGTCAGGACAAGGTTCACTTCCAGTTTGCTCTTTAGGGGAAGGGAGGGGTTGTTACTGGCTGATCATTACACATGGGTTAATTCATTCCACTTCCATAAACATGAAGACTGGTTCATATATGCAGCAGAATGATGCAGAAGAGTCTTGTGCTTCCAACCCCCACTCCATCTTCCACCAGCTTCCACTGGCTTCCACTGAGTTTCCATACTACATCTCATAGAATAAGAGCATTCCCTCTGATATGGTTATTTAAAAAAGAAATATTCAGGAATCTAATTCAAGAAAGCAATTAAAAATCTCTGCACACAATCTGAAGTGGTACAACCCATTCTACCATCTCAGATTCTGTTACCTCATTCTGCTGTGTGTGTAGACCTGGACTGAGATGGCCAGCAGATGGGCATATTTATTTTATTTTATTTACATTTTATATCTCGCTCTTTTTCCAAGGAGCCCAGAGTGGTGTACTACATACTTAAGTTCCTCCTCACAACAACCCTGTGAAGTAGGTTAGGCTGAGAGAGACGTGACTGGCCCAGGATCACCCAGCAAGTATCATGGCTGAATGGGGATTTGAACTCGGGTTCAAATCTTGAGGTTTGAACCCATAAACATTGGGTTTATGGGTTTATGGGTTTTTGAACCCATTGAATCAAATATTGAGGTTGTTCGCATGACCAGCCCTACCTGTAGCCTGGGTAGGGCTGGTTGCAAGAACCTCTGGGATCACTCCCGATCCTGGTGCTCCTTTGCTGGGTAGCCCAGGTTTTAAACCCAGGCTAATAGTGAAGTAGGAAGATGCACACATGCCTCCTTCCTCACCTCCCATGTGTGTGGAAGCTTGGACTTCCAGTAGCCCAAGCTTCCATAGGGCTGGGGGTAAGGGATGGCATGGCAGTAGGGAATCCCCTGATGCTCTGCATTCCTCATGCAGTGCATTATGGGTTATGGGAGGATGCAGCGTGGTTTCCTTTTGTACCTTCACCACCCCAGGATTGCTCATGCACCAGTCGTGTGAGCATGTGGCAGAGCCCCAGAGCAGCAAGAATAATGTGGGGGAGGGAAGGCCTTCCCCTCAGCTCTCCCCAACCCTGGCATAAATGGTCACGAGAATGGCCTCATTGAATGAATCTTCCATGATTCAATGTTCCATGATTCTCTATACACACACACACACACACACACACACACACACACACACACAAACCCCTGAAGACTTTCTTTTATCTGGTACAGCAGATATAGGCACCTTCAGATTGAGCAGAGGTATGGGGGCTATTTAACCCCCATACCTATTTGATGAATTTGAAATGTTTGTTTGTGAAGTTTACTTCTTGTTCTCTGACTTTCACCCCTTATTCTTTATGATCTCATAGTTAGTTTTGGACAACCACATTTGCTGGCTTGATTTTTAAAAACAGCATTTTACTTTCCATTTTTAGTTTTCAGCAGTTGTTAGTGGAAGAGATGGATATTCTCCCTATTTTCATTCCATCCAAACTTCACAGTTTCCTGTTATTTCCCTTCAACTTTCTTCCATAAAAATCCTCATATCTATTTCCATCACCCAAAAAAGTATTTAAAATGCATCTTCCCAAGTATTTTCACATATTTCCTACCCAAACAGCTAGCACACTAATATGTTGCAAAGAATGCATATAAATACAGGTTTTTACACAAACATGTTATCGCACCAGCTGTTTGGGTATGAAATATGTAAAAGTACCCAAAATACTTTGCAGTGATGAGGAAAAAAACCTTGGGATTTCACAAGATTCATAGAATCCGTTAATGTCACCATATCTTTTTAAATCCACTCTGCCGGGGATTGGGAGGGGTCTAAGAGCCATGATTTCATCACACACCTTTTGGCAAAAGAGGAATTTGGTAACATCCCTAGTTAGAGGTCAAATGAGCAGTATTTGGCAAGGAAGTGGCAAGTATTTATGTGCTTACTGATTGATAGAGCTGCAAAGAAGCTTTCTTCTTTTAATCTTCATGTGCTGCATCCATCACTCCAATAATTTAGTATCACTCATGGCACAGCAGGCACCATCTTCAGCGCAAACTGAGCCCATTGCATTGTCCTTTGATGAAGGACACACAGACAAGATGGAGAGGAAGGGCTGTGGCATTATTTCAATGAGTATGCACACTCCTGCCCCAGCACACAGATGCATAGCATTATCTATCTATCTATATAATTCTCCTGGGTGTGCCTTTAGAATGTGCGTCCCGGCAGCCCAGCTGATTGGCTGGGCTGAGGGGCGCCTGATTGGCTAAGGCGCACCCAGGAGAATGCAAGGCAGTGGTGGCGGGCCTGGCCATGCAAGGCGGCGGCTGGCGGGCCCAGCCCGGCCGCAGATGTGAGGCGGCGGCGGCCCGGCCCGGCAGCACAGTGGTGGTGCAGGAAGAGCGAGGCAAGTCAGGGAGGGGCCGCCTGTGGGCAGCTGCCAACCGTGGGATCATGAAAAGCCATTAGTCACTAAACCCAGAGTCCCTGTGTATTAGTCACTAATTCACAGTTAAAACTCTGGGTTGCGCTTTCCGCATCTTCCCGATCCCTCAGGGCTCTGCTCCTCAGTTCCTCCTTGCTCTCCCCCTCCCCCTCACGGAACTCTTTCCACCATGGGGTCTTTTAATCTTTCTTTTGGGGGTGGGGGAACGTGATTCTAGGGGTTACGTGAGTCGTGACCCACACAGCTCATCATCTCCATCCCAAATGGAAACGGTTTAAAAAATCAAGGCGCAGGCTAGAAGAGCCGAGGGTGAAGCTGCTTTATACCGACGTCAGACTCCGCATTGAGAAGCAGCATCAGTCAGGTCCTAAAAGAGAGAACCTTTGAAAGGGAGGACTCGCCCTGCCTGTTGCCTCCACCGCTCTTTTTCCTCCTGCCAGGGAGATAGTAGCTAGGGGAGAGGGGGCCCTGTTCACCCCTCTCTCTTGCAGCCCTCAGTGAGGGAGATAACGAAGAAAATAGGGAGGGTTGGAGCTGTGGGGGCGTGCTCTTAACCCTTTTGCTCAATTATAGCTACACCCCCCTGCCTCCTGCTGAACATTCTCCTCTCGCAATCCCCCTCCTCCTTTTCTTCCGCCTTTAAACTACATTATATAATTTATTCCCTATAAAGTTATGTGTATTCCTCTTTGTATAATCAGACAAGTATAAATGCAGATCAGAATCGCCAGTCCAAGTGGTTCAACCAAAAGCAGTATCTCAACTCCGCCCCCCACCCTAAACCAAACACACCAAAGCAACAGGCAGCTCGCCAGTACCGTCGTCGGGTCTCCTCCACCATTATAGCACAGAGGGGTAAGAGAGCGTGGGGCAGAAGGGAGGGAGATTGGGGCAGGAGGGAGGGGGGAACAGCCAGCCCCAAAGACTGCACAGATGCTCTGTGCGGGGTCAGCTAGTATATACATAATATTCTCAGAAATGCATTACAGTTTTGCACAAATATCCAGCATTTCTTTCTCAAATTCATTTCTTTCATATGAATTCAAGTGTTCTGTGTGGATCTGAAATTATTATATCCCACTCTTATTGGCAACTTGCTGTCTGGGTTGTCAGGCCAGACTTGCCAGGAAAACAAGCATCAGGGGTTCAGGATGCTTTCTGCTAAGGAAAGCATTAGAAATCTCTGAATTCTGTTTTGGCTCACACAGTATTTTTCTGTTGAAATCCATGGAAACATTGATGCAAGGAGTAGCCATTGTAGGGGCAACCCTGACAGGGCAAAAGCTTAATTGCTGCCCCTCCACACTGTAGTCCTAGTTTGGATTAATGCTGCTATGGCTTCTATTTGGAAGAGAAAACAAGCACATAAGAACCAATCATATGCTGGCCATAACATGTAGTTTGGCTCTTACACAAGTGATTTCAAACTGTTTCTGGTAAGTACAGCTAAGCAAAGATTCCTCAAGAAGAAGTTCGATATTTATTTTGTTCTCTGGGTATTTAAGAGAAAATCTTCTTTGCCATGACCCCCTTCTCCATGACTCCCACTGTCCTTTGTGATCATCTGGAGAGGTCCGTCTACAGTTGCCATTGGCTTGTCTGCAGCTACTCAGGGACGGGCCTTCTCCGTTGCTGCTCCAAGGCTTTGGAATTTGCTCCTTGTTGAAATAATAGCCTCCCCATCTCTAACAACCTTCTAAAAGGCAGTTAAGACACATAAGTTCATCCAGGCTTTTAATTAATAATAGCCTCCCCATCACTGACAACCTTTGAAAAGGCACTTAAGACACATTTGTTCACCCAGGCTTTTAATTAGATTTACAGTTTTCTTAATCATTTTTAACAGTTCTAACACTGTGTTAAATTGTAAATTGTTTTAATGTTTTAATTCTGTTTTAATTTCTACTGTTTTTATTGTAAACCGCCCAGAGACATACGTTTTGTGCAGTATATAAATTTGTTAAATGAATAAATAATAGGGCAGACATTCCTGAAAGACAGTTGGGTCACTAGTCCAGTATATCCTAAAATCCTAAAATCCTCTGCTATGCACAGTGTTTTTGTGACAGACACTCAGGTATGTTCCCTGACCTGCACAATCCAAGACAGAGCATGTCACATTCAAATATCCAAACTCTACTTTTCTAAATATTTGCAAAGCAAATAGGGCCAGCCAAGCTCAGTCACCTGCAGAAACCATTGCCACCAGTACCAGTAACCAGTTTCACCTGGGACAAAATCTCTTTCCATGTATTTGAAGAGAACTTGAGCATCAACAAAATCTAGTATGCACCAAAACTCACATTCATTTGTAGATACTTTCTCTCCCTGCCGCCCACCACCCTGGATTAGCAGAATGGGGTATTTTAAAAGTTATACATTTGATATTAGTAGTTCGTATTAAACGCCATTCTTGTGTGAGGTAAGCCAGTGTTTAAATCTGAGTGATATCTTGTAAGTGCAGTAAAGCAGCAAATAACTGGATCCAGTGACTTACAGGCAAACATGTTTGAGGTGCCAGGAATCCACAGCATCTGCTGAAATTAAGAGATTTGAATTGGTTCTCAGATTCATTTTAAGCTGTCAGGCCATTTGTGTCCTTTGATTACTAACATCAGCAAGGACAGTGGGATTAAGACGACAACATCATTGATTAACCTTTCCCCTTAATCAAGGAATGGAATGCAGGAGGCACCCCAGCAGATATGAAAGGCCATATTTTCTGCTGCTATAAATTAATGAAGCTCTGAAGTCAATAGAGCAGATGAGGTTATTTATGGCCGTAGATAATTTGGCCCACATGCCTTGATTAGCTCAGTAATTTGTCTGATGGTGGCTTTTTGCATGAACGTGAAGAGTAAATGCTCTGCCAGCATGGTCTGTTTCCTGTATCCTTGTATAACTTTTCAGGGCCTTATATTTTACCGTACACTGAATGAGGTTTTAAGAAAATGCCTGCTGAAGCTGCTGATGGTGATAAAAATAATTTCTTTTAAAACCATACACAAATACAGAACCTCCTTACTGGCACATGCTAGTAACAAATGTTTTACTACCCGAGGTAAAGCCTCTATCTCCATCGCCTCACAGTGTAGCCTGTCATATCCAATCAGCTTCTGGTCTTCTGAAACTTACTTGCACTTGAAATAGAATGGAATTTTCAGTCTATTTCTGCATCAAGGAAGCATCAACCTGCCATCATTTCACAGCTGCTTTTCACCAGAAGTGTCAAGAAGGGTGCTTGTGATGAATTAACATTGCCAATATGTCTTAATTCAAGGGGGACAGGGCAGCCTTCAGCCCTAGCTTATTCCTTGTTTACTCTGAGGTAAAACAGCAAAAGTAATGACAACAATACCTACTCGGGCTTATTTCAAAGTGCAAAGCATCAGGCTATCAATTTTAAATATATATATCTATTCCTAATTTTTCCCACTATTTTTGTTCTCACATCAAAGAGCTAAATGGAGGTTGTTAACGCAGATCAGCCCTATAATCTTATAAATTGTGCTCAATGCATACAGATCTCAGGGGTGCCTGATGACTGGTTTTCTCAAATCTCTGCTCCCGTGGGAAGCAGCTCCTGTGCTCTGTCTCGTGAACCAAGTAGCTCCCTCAAGGTGACATGGTCCTGTAATGATATTTGTCACTGACAAGCCTCTCAGTATGGTGAGTCGCTGTCAGCATGGGGGTGAGCGAATGACACCTCCAGTATAAGATGCTCTCAGGCACATGCTAGAAATAAGCTCTAGATATAATCTATAAGATGCTGAGTACCTTCTTTAGGGTACACTAGCTTTCTATTTTGTGAGTGTGTGCCATCTGGGTGATTTTTCTTCCATTTTGGGAGGCACATGTGTCTGCAGAGGAGAGTGATAGCCAAGAATCACCCCTCACCCATGAAAAACCCTGGTGCATCAGCGGGGGGGGGGGCATTAGTCTGGATATTGGTCAATGTCAATCAACACAAATATACAATTTGAAACAGCAAATGACCCCAAAAACTTCAGACAAGAGATGGGCCTTACAGCTGTTTCAGTGGCTTACATGCAGTGCCCCTTCAATTAAAAAGTAGGAACACAGGAACACAGGAAGCTGCCATATACTGAGTCGGACCATTGCTCCATCTAGCTCAGTTTTGTCTACACAAACTGGCAGTGGCTTCTCCATGGTTGCAGGCAGGAATCTCTCTCAGCCCTATCCTGGAGATGCCAAGGAGCAAACTTGGAACCTGCTGCTCTTCCCAGAGCGGCTCCATCTTGAGGGTAAAAGCTTTCAGTGCTCACACTTCTAGTCTCCCTTTCATATGCAACCAGGGCAGACCCTGCTTAGCTAAGGGGACAAGTCATACTTGTTACCACAGGACCAGCTCTGCCCATGCACACTGGTTCAATGTGGCCCATCTATGCTGCTAGCGAAGGCTCGGTGCTCCACGGCTACTAAGGGCTCTGCCTTCACTGTAGTGACACTTCTTCCATCATTCCCAATGGGAGAAACATCGCTACAGTGGTGATGCACTCCTTAGTTGTAGGTGTGTACACAGACTGGTTTGTGGTTGAACCAGTCCGCCACGAGCCGAACAGTTCAAACACTTTGATTGCAGTTTGAGCTGGTTTGTTGGTTTGACCAGCTCAGCCAGTCAGTACAACTGAACCAGTTTGCAGAGCAGCGGTTCAGAACAAATTTGAACTGAACCACTGCAAGCTGTCCATGAACAGCCCTACTCAGTAGCCATGCAGCCCTCCACCTTTGCTATCAACATGGGTAGGCTTTAAGGTCACATGGAAGCAGCATGCATGCCCCGCTCTCAGATCAGTGGGGTACTGCGTAGAATGTTAGTCGGTATCAGGCAGCTTCCAATGTTCAATATTGCAAAACTCAAATTGTGTTAGGATTTCATCTATCAGACCTTTCAAACTTGCCTCCTCAGACCTCTCCCCAACCCCCAAACCACTTTGATAGGAACATAGGAAGCTGCCATATATCGGGTCAGGCCATTGGTCCATCTAGCTCGGTATTTTCTACACAGACTGGCAGCAGCTTCTCCAAGGTTGTAGGCAGGAGTCTCTCTTAGCCCTATCTTGGAGATGCCAGGGAGGGATCTTGGAACCTTCTGCATGAAAGCATGCAGGTGCTCTGCTCAGAGCAGCCCCATCCCCTGAGGGGAATATCACACAGTGCTCACATGTAGTCTCCCATTCAAATGCAACCACAGCAGACCTGCTTAGCAAAGGGGACCATTCATGCTTGCTACCACAAGACCAGCTCTCCTCCTATGGTCCTTTATGAGAAACATGCTTCAGGAACAAACAAAAATGCTTGCAACTTTATATCATGAGGGGAAACAACAACAAAAGCAGCAGCTCAAAAGTGCTTAAAAGTGTCTTTAATACAAAGGATTTTTAAATGTCCAGCACACTTTGATCCTCCCGTGACTCTTCCTAAAGCAATTCCAGAAAAGTTAGCTAGAGAGCTAAGTTTTCCCCACTTTCCCCCATCTTCTAAATGCCATGGACTTAGAAAGATCTTGTGTATTTAAGGCACTTTTAAAGAACCTTAAGGACGTCTCCTTTTGTTTCTTCTCAGAAAGCCATTGAGATATGATTGCTATTCCACTGGTTTCCATTCTACGTATCTGGGCAGTTGTGACTAATCACGTTCCAATAGTAAACTGTGGAAATCATAATCATCAACATTTTTGTCTGGGGATTACATAGGAAACTGTCTTATACCAAGTCAGACCATTGATCCATCTAGCTCAGTATTGTCTATTTTGACTGGCAGTAGTTCATCAAGGTTTCAGACAAGGGTTTTTTCCAACCCTTCTGAGTTCTCTACACAGAAGACTCTACCGTGAGTTTTCTGTGAGGTTTTACTGCAAACTCAGTGCTATCCAAAAAACCTGGTGCAAAACGTGAATTTTTTTACCCCAGGAATTGAATGAATAAATGAATGAATGAATGATAAATCAGGTTGCATTCTAACAAGCAGTGAAAAATCCAAATTGTATGTGAAGTGCTCCCTGATAGCTCGCAGGGACTTGTCGGGTAAATCTGCCCAAAATGTGAATATGCCCACTCCATTCTGGTGGAGATGTGGGCTAAAAGCCGGATGTGGAAAACTTCCTGGAGATGCCAGGGGTTGAATTTGGAACCTTCTGAGTGCCAAGCAGATGTTCTGCCACAGCCCCATGTATGACACCAAATACATGCTCAGAACCACCATACCACTTAGTCATAGTTTGGTGAGGTTAAGTTTATCTTAATTCTCCTACTTTTTCTGTTACTCTTAACTAATACACTTAGTGGATGCTAATAAGCTAGTGGGTAGGGCCATAGTGCAGTGGTGGGTCATCTGCTTTGCATACAGGAGGTTCTAGGTTTAATTCCTGGCATCTCCAAGTAGGTCTGGGAAAGATACCCATCTGAAACCCTGGAGAGACAATGCCAGTCGAAGTAGACATTATTGAGCTAGATGGACCAATGGTCTGATGAATTATATGCCAGCTCCTATGGAAGCTTCTTTGCTCTCCATTTTTACTACCGCTTTTGTAGAGGCAATTTCCAGTTGGGAAACAGGAAAAATGGTGTGGAGTGATGGTCTTCCCTGTACTGTTCCATCCCTAGTCTTTTCCTTCCTGCCAAGTTAAAGTTTCACTTTACTGGGCTGTTACCTCATAGCTTGATATAATTTCCTGTCACTACCAGTTCCGACTGGTTTGTGTAAATACTCAGAGTCAAAACACATAAAATGCCAAACACGACATTTCTGTTTTCAGTTTCTTTTCTCAACTAAAATAGCAGTTGCAGGGGCGGTGGAACAGGTTGGGGACTGCAGCATATGGAAAGAGGGCATCTAACCCTTTCCCTGTGTGCCGTGTTGCTGATGAAAATGTCTATCCCAAAAGCTCGTACAAGCTCCCATAGAAGCTTCCACTGGTGCCAATGGCTTCCTTCCAGTTTCTTCCAATTTCCATTTCAGTAGTTGGCTTTCTTCTGTTTTGTAGGTGGTCTCCATTTAAGGCAGTCTCATTTAAGGCACATCCATTTAAGGCAGTCTGCTTTGTCTTAGAATTCCAGCCTTTCCCCACTCAGGCAGACCTGTTGAAATTTTAATTTATTCACCTTGGAGACAAGGAGTCAGTGTTCCTTGTGTCTGCCTCAGAGGCTAGCTACAAATGCTTGCATGACGTATAATTCCATAACCCAAATGCTATTGTATTAAGCATGGAACACAGACACCATCTCAGAGGGGAAGTGTCAGCCTCGACTGCTGTTGTCTTCATGGTGGTTTATCTTTTTTGCATTCATTATTCATTTTATAGCAACCATAAAGGGGCCTTTCAACACTCTTTGGTTTCCTAAGGGGAGATTTATGACTTTTCTAGGATGCTTGTGGGAAGACCTAACTACAATTATCCAAGCACTTCTAGAGTACAGAAGGAAGCCAAAGGCAGATATGACAGAGTCCAATAGAGCCTGTTCATTAACAAAGTTAGTTTGCTTCTCTTACCTGATGGGATTGACATGGGGTGCCAGCAGCTTCTTTCATATTAATTTGTTCAAAGCAGGTTGCAGCACCTGTTCAATGTCTACAATAAAATGATATCTATATTTAGAGTGTTATAGAATAGGGAATGTAAGATGTCCTCAGTCCCTTCCTCCTCCATTAAGGCCAGACTGAATGAGCCTATTCTTCTCGGAAATATTGATCATTCCCTGAAATATCAATAGATGTTTTCTCTGAAATATCCATAATTGTCCAATACTTTCAGGGTTGGTGCACACATGGCCCAAGCAGGTTGGTTATTCTAATGGTGATATGTGAGTGTGAACCATTGGCACCCATTCCCACCTTAGTGTGATCAAAAGCAGCACTACAGAGAGGCCCTGTGTGCATTGTCTTGTGTGGGTCCAAGTTCCCTTCACAGTCGGCACATGCTTCAGGAGGGCATGTGGTTCATCCCTGCATTCTGCCATATGGATAATCTCTGTGCTCAGTCAAACCGTCTTACTAGCCCTCATTCAAACACTTTTACTTAAGGTTCTGGAGGCAATTTGTCATCTATAGGCAGCTTAATATGTAACATGGCAAGCAGGGCTGTCATGCACTGCCAGTTCCTGAATGCACATGGGAAGCTGACTTCTGCTGTTGAGAAGGCTATGCCAACACTGAGTGTGCCATTCGAATCTGCCAGTGGCAGCATATTCTACCCTACTTGCAGTTCTGAATGTGTAACCACCTTCAAATCTTGATTACAGATGCCAGGTCTGAGCCATAAGTAGGGTAAAATATGTCAAAGTTGGAGGGTTCAGACAACATGCCTGACTTGAAACAGTTACACTGGCTGCCAATATGTTTCCTGGCAAAATATAAAGTGCTGGTTATTACCTTTAAAGCCTTGAACGGCTTAGGTCCAAGTTATTTTAGAGAGCGCCTTCTTCTGCATTATCCCCACTTCATATTAAGGTCATCTGAGGAGGTCCATCTCTAGTTACCTCCAGTTCGCCTGGTGGCGACTTAGAGGCGGGCCTTCTCTATAGCTGCTCCTGGGCTACAGAATGCACTCCTGGCAGAAATCCGTAATTTGAGTTCATTACTGTCTTTCAGGAGAGTCCTTAAAACCTATCTGCTTGGTCTGGCTTTCCAGAGTTTTTAAACTACTGTAAACTGTTGTAAATTGTTTTAGATGGTTGCCCGGGTTTTCCAGGATTTTTAACTGTTTAAATGTTTAATTGGTTTTAGTCTGCTTTTATAGTTTATATTTTAATGGTTAACTGGTTTTAATTGTTATAAAATGCACTGAGCCATTTTGGAAGATTGGTATATAAATCAAATAAATCAATAAATGCCCAATGTCAACATCGCCTTCCCAACTCCAGAAGTCAGGCTCCTGTGTGCACTCCAGGAACTGGTGGTTCATGAAAACTCTATGAGATCAGGAGTCTTGTGGTAGCAAACGTGAATTGCCCCCTTTGCTCAGCAGGATATGCCCTGGTTTGAATTTGCATGGGAAACTACATGTGTGAGCACTGTAAGATATTCCTCTTGAGGGATGGGGCCGCTCTGGGAAGAGCACCTTCATGCATGCATGCAGAAGGCTCCAAGTTCCCTCCCTGGCATTGCCAAGATAGGGCTGAGAGAGATTCCTACCTGCAACCTCGAAGAAGCTGCTGCTCGCCTGTATAGACTATACTGAGCTAGATGGACCAATGGTCTGACTCGGTATATGGCAGCTTCCTATGTCCCTATGTACTTGCTATGGTACATGTGAAGCTGCCCTATGAGTCCATCTAATGATCTTCCAGAACTGAGGCCAGGGTTCCTTTATCAAGGAACTTTTCTAACTTCCCTCAAACAGGGTGGTAGAAGCTGACAGAGGCTTCTTCTAGAAGCTTTTAAAAAGCTACATTAAGTGATGAATTCAACAGGTGCCTCTGCCTCCTACCTGCACCTCTATGACACAAAAAGCTGTTTCCGTGTAATTTCATCCTGTTGTGCAATTGCAAAGGGAATGTGAGCCTCAGGCAGGTTCTTCTGACAATCCTAGCAGTGAAAAGAACATGTTAAGATCTGGTCCTTTAAAAAAAACCTTTTATGCATATAGGGTTCTTCTGATTGACAAGGAGAACCTAGTCTAATTTTGCCCCCAGGAACTAGGTATTGTTCCCCAAGGGCAGCAAAGATTATAGAAGTGACCTAAATCTTGCTTTCCTGGTTACAGCTACAGTAATGAGCAATCCAGCCCTTCCCTCTTCATTTGTTCTGCTAAACTGAAAAGTGTCTTGGCATGAAAATCACAGCTTCTGCATCCCCTTCTGTGCCACTGTGATAGTTATAGGACATGTCAACATGTTCACTGGTATTACAGTGTGCAATACATGGTTTCTGTACCCTGGGGCATTGTGTCCCATATTGTTAGCTGTTTAAAATAATGGCTTCATTTAATCAAATAGTCGGGACCTTATGGAGAGAGTACCTGATGACTGCTGCTAGCATTAAATCAGGGTTTTATATGACACTGTAAACTGTGTAAACTATACAGTTTGCTTGGTCTGCCTCAGTGTTAACTTAATGTAACACAGTTGCACATTCTGACATGCTACCTCTTGTGAGCCCAGAAAACTATTGAATGGCCCACGATGATAACCCTGGCTTTTCAACAGGGCATCCAGGAACCTGCAAGGAAAAGAACAACAACGTTAACCACTCATAAATGCACATAATGCTTGTAAACATGAGATTGCCAGTGCCCAATGCACATGACGTCGCCCTTGGGAAAGGCCAACCTTGCAGCCACAGACTCAACCCCAATCCTGAAGGAATAGAGAGAGAAAACCCCAAGAGGCCAACCTCCCCACTCCAAAGCCTGCTTCATCACAGCCCAAAACTGATACTCCATCAACGGGGAATCATCGCTATACTGGAAAAGGCAGCCCTGCCAGTCCCCTAATAGCACCAAATAGTGCTCCAATGCCTGCACCGGGCATAAAGTAACCAGTTCAGACCTATGGAGCAGAACCATCTGGCCCCATTTGGTCTGTCTTTGAATACTGCAACTTGATTACCACCCTGTCAGGATGCAGCAGCACCAATGAGCACTGTACGATTCTGCCCAAGGGTCCTGCCCTTCCCCTAGGCAAGAGTTCAGAGGCCCGAAATGCACCAAAGAACATGACCACAGCTACAGCACAAAACAATGCAAGCTCATAAGGTGACAGGCACACAAGGAAGAAACCCAGAATAGATTCCATAATCTCAGGCATGTTGGGCTGCCTGGAATCCCACTGAGGAGGGTGCTCACGAGACCAGCCTTCCACCATCCGCCATATGTGGAAATCCTGGGTGGAGTCCTCCAGACCTTGGGCCTTAGAATAAAAAGCCAAGGCTGCCAAATGCCCTGCCAGGTAGTTGGAAGAATGAGCAGTGGAACGCAAGTGCACCAGATATTGCATAATATGATCCACTGGGGCTGGCCAAGCACCCCTCAGCCCCACCCACTCTCTAAAGGATGGGAAGGCCCTAATCTTCCTGCTGTATGCAGCCCTGGTGCTTGGAGCAAGCAACACCCACACAGTTCTTTGGGCTTCTATTCACCAAGGCTCTATAACCATAGTGGCATCCTGTCTGGGTTCTGCCTCACCCCTGGGGCCAGCATGCGAAAACTTTCCTCCTCTGAATGAGAGAGTGCATCCGCTATACCGTTCTGCAGCCCAGGGACATGTCTAGTGATGAAAAGTATGTGGTGCCACAGGCATTGTAAAACAAATGACCGAATTAAAACCATGATCCTGGGGGACTTGGATGTTTGTGCATTGATGACATGAACAGTGGCCAAGTTTAGGGGTGTGCATGGAACCGCGGAGCTGCAGTCCGGCACTGGGGTGGAGGGTCCCCTTAAGGGCAGGGAGGGCTTACTTACCCTTCCCGCCGCTTTCCCCCCTCCGGCACCCGTATTTTATTCAGTAATTGGGGCGGCAGGATACCTCCCTGCCGCCCCTTCTCCCGGTGCTGCTCTGCTCTGCTGCTGCAGTGTGTGCAAGCACACATATTTTCTTGAGTAATTGGGCAGCAGGATACTTCCCCACCTGTCCAGGCACATCACTAGCCATGTTATCACACCAAAACCAGACTGTGGAATCAGCAAAGGCAGAGACCCATATGTGAACAGCAACCACAATGGGGGGGGGGGGGACTCCAGAAATGTAAGGTCTCGAGTGAGACCTCGCTTTACCCATTCTGCAGGCCATTGCGCAGCACACCAATGCCACCTAAAATAAACACCAGAACCAAAGCCCCCAACTGCGTCCAAGTGGACCTGCAGTTCAGTCTCTAGGAGGCATGCAGAACACTAGAAGGAGACCCCATTAAATATTTCCAAAAAACTCTCCCAAACCCGGAGGTCCTCCCACATCTGGGCTGAAACCTTAAGCCTATTGTGTGGGGCCCTAAGACTCATGGTAGCATCACAGAGGTGCCTGCCAAGTGCAGTCACTCAGCAAATGAAGTCAAGGTGCCCCAACAACTCCTGAAGCTGTCTAAGAGAAACTTCTGATGCAGATAAGCAGTCCTTTATTAGTGTCCTCAGTACCTGAAGCTTGTCCAGCAGCAGTCTAGCAGAGCCTACTACAGAATCTATCTCAATGCCCAGAAAAGTGAGCTGCCCCATTGGACGCTCAGTTTTATCTTTTGCCAAAGGCACCCCCAGTTCCCCACACAGCTCCATGAAGGAACTGAGTAGGAAAGAACATTGCCCTGATGCTACAGGCCCAACCATCTAAAAAATGTGCTGTGGTGCTCAGGCCTGTCCATTTCTGCAAGGCCCATTCAAGCCAAGTGCTAAATGCCTCAAAGGCTGCACAAGAAATAGAACAACCCATGGGCAAAGCATGGCCTACATAATAATTCCCCTGAAAACAAAACCCCAGCAGCACAAAGTCTTCAGGATGTACAGGCAGGAGGTGAAAGGCTGACTCAATGTCACATTTTGCCAAGAGTGAACCAGCCTCACAGCCTTGCATAACACCTCATCAGAAGATGTATAGCGCAAAGAGCAAAGCTCAGGCGGGATACCGTTGTTGGGAAAGGAAAGGTGGTGAATTAATCAAAACTCCCCCAGAGCCATTTTGGGAACCAGCCCCAGTGGTGAAATTTGTAGTTAGGCACGGGAGGCATTGTAAAGGGGCCTGGAACCCTTCCCAGCCTAACTTCCTTGTTGATTTTTCTGAGGATGGTGTCCTCCATGCCCTGTACAGACTTCAGATTCTTAGAAAAATATGATGTCCTAAGAAATATACATGGAATCTGAAAACCTAAAGTAAAACTATCCAACAAATAGTCGGCTTGCAGATACCCCTCCAGCAGTTGCCGGAGAACCCTTACATCTATGGGACTAGGTCCCTTTTTCAGTAGTACCTGGTGTGCCGCCAGCTCCTCCCTTTCTGTTCTGGCCTGCGTCCTTACCCCCTCTAAAGTTCCAGATTCTGGTGCAGTTAGTGCTGGGATGCTTAGCACCGCAGAATCCACAGTTGTGATGGAATTTGCACAAGGAGTGCATGCACCTCCCCCTGTGTTGAAGTCCCAACACACCACCTGGGGTTGAACCAGCTGGCCACCTGTCCCTACGGTGACAGACCCGGTTGAGGTTTTTGAAAATCATGTGGCCCCTATCGGCGCATTCCCCTTGCATAGGATGGGAAGATGGCATTATGAGAAGCCACAGTTCCTGGTGCTGTTTATCCTGGGAAGGGTGGGTTCAAGGGATGCCCTAAGGCAGAAACTCTGGTCATAGCACTGCCATAAGTTGCCAGAGAAATCCCTATACCCCCTATAAATAATATAAAAATATTTCTCTAGGGCTGGCTCACGAGCGGACTGGACTTGGAACACTACACCCATATATATGGTAAAAGTAGATCACCAGTTAGACCAATTCCACTGAATGACCTTCTTCTTGCTCTTACTCACTCTCCTTAGCAACTGTCTCAGGCTCCCTGTAAAGAAGCTGAAACACATCAACATACTGGTGGGGAGCCCCGCCCACTGATGGCCCTCCAGCCAATGGCTGTCCATAAAATGCCTCGTGCCTTTGTAAAGACCATGGCAAAGATCCTCCCCCCCCCCACACACACACACACAGAGATACGCTGGGGAGCAGCGGACCAGTATGGTCTGCACTAACTGGCAGCAGCTCTCCAAGATTTCAGACAGGAGTATCTCCCAGTCCTGCCTAGAAATGCAAGGGAGTGAACCTGGGGCCTTCTGCATGCAAGCAGATGCTCTTCTGCTGAGCTATGGGCCCATCCCCTAAGGGAAATATCTTACAGAAGACAGCGCTCACATGTAGTCATACATCTGAATGCATACCAGGGTGGATCCAGCTTAGCAAAAGGGACAATTCATGTTCACTACTGCAAGACCAGCTATTCTCCCTGTCCTGTGCTATGGCTCTACTACACCAGAGTTCAAGTCTGTTTAGTTCCTTATGATATAGCATTTGAATAAACTTGTAAAGTATGAAAAGTAAATAACACAGCCAGGAAAAGGAAGATGTAATGGTAATCATAGCAGAGCAAGAGGTTCAGTTAATCAACAAGAGAGGCCTAAAAAACCCTCCCACCAACTTATTAAATCACTATCTATTATAACAGATAGCTATACCCCTGCTAACTGGGCAAAGAGGCACCTTTCAATGTGGTGATTCTCTTTATTTAGCAGGGGAGGAGAGTAACGGGCCCTATCCACCTCCAGTGACTGTTGCTGGTGTCTATCTGATGTTTCTTTTTAGATTTTGAGCCCTTTGGGGACAGGGAGCCATCTTATTTATTTGTTATTTCTCTGTGTAAACCACCCTGAGCCATTTCTGGAAGGGCAGTATAGAAATCGAATCAATCAATCAATCAATCAATAGAGAACAATAATAAATAATAGAAACATAGGAGCGGAATTACAATTTACATTAAAATAAAAACACAATGAGGGAAAATATATGTATATCATCCTTTTGGGTGGTACAAAATTATGGGGTGGGGGTGGGGGTGGGGGTGGGGGAAGCTACTCATAATTAAATTGTGTCCCTGAATTATGTTATGATAAGAGACCTCTGTGGAATTGCTATAGATCCTGTTTTCTATCAGATAATGGTAGGAACGGGAACAAAATGGAAGATCACAGGGAAACATTGGGAAATATTTCCCAAAACCCACCAGAGAGAGACTTTGGACCTGATGGTGACCTGCAGCCCGGCTATTAAAGAAAAAGATCTAAACACTCTTTGCCTTGAAGCATATCAAAAGAAATGTATGCCTAAGTGAAACTGTGACAGCTGTTTTGTTGGTCTCCCTTCACACCGAGACTGAACCTGTGTGACCTGTTCACTTTTCTGCATGTAGAGCTGTATGATCAGATACTGTAAGCAGATGTTGAAACAGATGTGCTCTGAACCTGGATCAGTCTCAAAGGTAGCCACAGATAGCATATGCCTCATCATGCAAGGAACACATTTCAAACACTTTGTGCACCTTCTGGCTGTTGTTGTGCTCAGTCTGCTCTAACAAGAATACGAGTTCCAGTGTTTCAATAATAGTAACTCCAGTCATGCAGTGAGTTCCTTCAGTCACCTCCAGCAAGCATAGGCAGAGACAAGCATTTTCCTTGTTTGTAATGCATGGTGTTAGGGCAGTTCACACAGTCACACAGAGGAGATCTGGTCTTGTGGGAGCAAGCATGACTTGTCCCTATAGCTAAGCCAGGACTGCCCTGGTTGCATATGGATGGGAAACTAGAAGTGTGAGTACTGTAAAATATTCGCCTTAGGGGATGGAGTCGCTCTGGGAAGAGCAGAAGTTTCCAAGTTCCCTCCCTGGCTTCTCCAAGAGAGGGCTGAGAGAGATTCCTGCCTGCAACCTTGGAGAAGCCGCTGCCAGTCTGTGAAGACAATAGTGAGCTAATAGACCAATGGTCTGACTCAGTATATGGCAGCTTCCTATGTTCCTATGTCATGATTAGGGTAAGAGAAGCAGTAGGTGAAGAGGCTGTGGACATCTTGCCTCTCTGACACCAGTAATTGACTTCCCAAGGCTACTGTGTCACCTCTGATGGTACACGTGAATGAAAGGATCATGTGCCATCAGAAAAAGTAGGAGGGTCTTAAACACCATTGTGCACTCTAACTGCTCATATGACCATTTGCGTTATGTAAATAAATCTGCCTAGAAAGAGAAAAATTGCCGTGGCAAGAGTCTATGGGTTTTTTTAAAAAATAGTCTGCAAAATTATTAATTTATATCACTCCTCTCTTCTACCATGGAACATGAGCACATAGGGTCCCCAGGCAGTTTCCCATCCAGATCTAGCCCTATATAGCTTCAGCAAGGTTGCCATATCATGTGTCATCATCAGAGATGCTTCTTCCATACTTTACTCTATGAAGAATCTGTTTCAGAATCTCTGGTTGAATTTGTAAACTCTGGATGGAAGAATTTTGGTTTAAGGGGTTAAGCTGTTCAAGGCATGGTTTTAAAAACTCTCCATGGGAAACTTTTAGAAGAGCACAACTAGCAAGCAAAGCTGCCAAGCACTGTTCCCCTTGTTTCCAGAGATTTGCTGGGCACCCTTAGGCAACTGGCTTCGCTTCTCCTTGCTTACTCACTGTCAACGCTTGTATAATAATATCTACAGGTCACAGGGGTGCTAATTAATTGAAGTTTCTAAAGTTCATTGAGATTCTTGGATAATATATGCTGCATAAATTCAGAATGCCACTATAGAAATCGTGATCCAGGAGTCTAGCAGAAGTCAGGCAACAGTAGTCTGCAGAAGGGGCCAAATCTTTAATAATGTTGGGGTCCCACATTATTAAAGAGATCTGATATAATAATAATGATGGAAGAGCAAAAGTACCTAAAGGAGCAGTTCATGTTGTGGGCATAGCATTATTGGATTTTGCTCTAAAGGTGCTGGATGCAGCATCTAAGGATTTAGATATCTGGGCATGTTAGACAACATGTGGATATGGTATTTGCTCATTCTGTCCGATGCATATCTAACTTGGACTCCAAATGCCCTATGGCTATGACATGATTGTATCTCAACTGGAGTTATTGTAATATCCAAAGTCTGTTGGCTTAAACTCTAATACTTGATATTCAAATTCAAAAATTCAGTGTCAGACTTCACCAGGGAAATGCAATGGAGAGTGGCACCAGATCCCTGGAATCAGTTAGACTTTGGGGATTAAATTAATCAGTCAAATGGTATATACTGGGCAGAGCTCCAACTCTCAACAAATCACAAATAACTCACCAAAGACATCCACCACATTAGTGGTTGGAAAGAGCTGAAACTGATCCACATAAACAATGATGAACACCATCCGCCTTGCATTTTGACCTTAGAATGAAGGGAGACATGGTTGGGAACCAAGATAAGTGTCAGTTTCATAGGCATGCAAACATGACACTTATTTCTCATTCTAGCTGATGTTGACAGCAGTGTTCCCTCTAACAGGGATCCCCAGATGTTGTTGACTACAACTACCAGAATCCCCAGTTGCAATGGCTTTTGCTTGGGGATTATGGGAGATGTCATCAACAACATCTAGGAATCCTTGTTAGAGAAACACTGATTGACAGGAACCACCAGCCAATCAAATCATTTAAAAGGAATGGTTGCCTTCCATATGGATCCTGCACCTTTAAAGCTCTTGCAACTGAGAGGCTGCATTCTCAAGTAACGGCAAACCACGGTAGATGAACCCGAGGTTAATTTTTGTAACTGTGAATCGCATCGCAGACGTTCGTCCAACTGTAGCCCAGCAACCTCCGGTTTCAGGGCAGGGGAGACACTCCCTCTTCCTGGTCTGCTGAAGCCCATCCAAGCAAGCTCCATAGCGCTCACATTGCCAGACTGTGGGCAAGGTGTCAGAACGTCTGCAGGGTGGGAGCCATTGGCCATGATCTTCAAGGGGGTGTGGTGAGCACGACCATGCCTTTTTGGAATGGACCTCAGCAGGAAAAGGCCATTTAAATCCCCTTAAATGGCATTTAAACCCTTCTCCTGACAGCAATTGCACCGCTGCCCTCATAAGAGCCTCGCCACAAAACAGTCTTGCACTAGTTTTCTGGGAAGAATCATGATGACTTCCTATGAGGGAATATACAAATGAGAGGTGGCAAAGGCTCCTGGGGTCTGGTCCACTGTGACCAAGGATGCTCTTGCGATCACAGACCCCAGCAAAGGAGTCCAGGAATATCGAAGCACACTCATGCTCCGTGTCTGCTTGCTGACTGGGGATTAACCCTCTCATGAAAGGGCCAGTCCACTGGGGAGGACCAGAGACTCATTGAGCTTTGGTCCTCTGTTGAACTGCAGTCTCATGATGTAGGCCATCCAAAGAAAGGGTGCCCCCATATGGGACCCCCATTCTCTCTGGTAAATAATAGAACTTGTGCACCGTGACCTCTCCTTTCCAGGCAACTCTTTCATACTCCCAAGGAGTAGTGGCTGCTCCATGTGTCCAGGCAGTACCATGTGGACAGACAAGAGAAATACCTGGACTGGGGATAGATCTTTAATCTCATTCAAATTTCCAAGGTTTGGACCGGCATATTGCATCCTCAAGTTCACATCCAGAGGAGTTGTCCAGGGTTGTGAGAGGGCTAGTGCCCCTCTTCCCTTGAATCGGAATCTGGAACCATCTACCACCCTCTGTGATGTGTTTAATGAATTCTTTGTGGACAAAATCTCTCGTATTCGGGCTGACTTAGATTCCATCTCCACAATTACTTCAGTGTCTGATGTGGAGGTGTCCAGCGACTCCTCTTCTGTGGTTAGGTTGGATCAGTTCCAGTTCGTGACTCCTGAGGATGTGGACAAGCTGATAGTAATGGTGCGGCCCACCACCTGTTCTCTTGACCCTTGCCCAACATGGCATGTTCGATCTAGCAGGGAGGTTGTTGTAGAAGGCCTGGTAGAGATCATAAATGCATCTCTGAGGGAAGGTAGGATGCCTTCTAGTCTTAAGGAGGCAATTATTAGACTGCTTCTAAAGAAGCCTACCTCGGATCCCTCGGAGCTGAGTAACTACAGGCCTGTCTCCAACCTTCCATGGCTGGGCGAGGTAATTGAGAGGGTGGTGGCCTCCCATCTCCAGACAGTCTTGGAGGAAACAGATTATCTAGACCCATTTCAAACTGGCTTCCGGGCTGGCTATGGGGTGGAGACTGACTTGGTCAGCCTGGTGGATGATCTACAACTGGGAATTGACAGAGGAAGTGTGACTCTTTTGGTCCTTCTGGACCTCTCAGCGGCTTTCGATACTATCGGCCATAATATCCTTCTGGAACAACTAAGGGGGTTGGGGGTGGGAGGCACTGCTCTGCAGTGGTTCTGCTCCTACCTCTCAGGTAGGTTCCAGATGGTGTCCCTTGGAGACTGTTGTTCTTCAAAATCTGAAGTTTTGTATGGTGTCCCTCAGGGCTCCATATTGTCTCTGAAGTTGTTTAACTTCTACAAGAAACCGCTGGGAGAGATCATCAGGAGATTTGGTGCTGGGTGTTATCAGTATTCTGATGACATCCAAATCTATTTCTCCATGTCAGCATCTTCAGGAGAGGGCATAAGCCCCGTAAATGCCTGTCTGGAGGCAGTAATGGGCTGGATAATGAATAACAAAGTGAGACTGAATCCAGATAAGATGGAGGTACTCATTTTGTGGGGTCAGAACTTGAGAGACGATTTTGATCTGCCTGTTCTGGATAGGGTCACACTTCCCCGGAAGGAACAGGTACGCAGTCTAGGGGTGCTTCTGGATCCAAGTTTCTCCCTGGTGTCCTAGGTTGAGGCAGTAGCCAGAGGTGCCTTCTATCAGCTTTGGCTGATACGCCAGCTGCGCCTGTTTCTTGTGACGGACGACCTCAAAACAGTGGTACATCTGCTGGTAACCTACAGACTGGATTACTGCAATGCACTCTATGTGGGGCTGCCCTTGTATGTAGTCTGGAAACTACAGTTGGTCCAGAATGCGGCAGCCAGGCTGGTCTCTGGGTCATCTAAGAGAGACCAAATTACTCATGTATTGAAAGAGTTACACTGGCTGCCAATATGTTTCCGGGCAAAATACAAGGTGCTGGTCATAACCTATAAAGCCCTAAACAGCTTGGGCCCTGGGTATTTAAGAGAATGTCTTCTTCGTCATGAACCCTACTGCCCATTGAGATAATCAGGAGAGGTCCATCTTCTTTTGCCACCAGCTCATCTGGTGGCTACTCAGGGACAGGCCTTCTCCGTGGCTGCCCCGAGGCTTTGGAATGCTCTCCCTAGTGAAATAAGAGCCTCCCCATCTTTGACAATTTTTAAAAAGTCTCTAAAGACACATCTGTTCAACCAGGCTTTTAACTGATATTGTTTTAATTGTTTTAATGTCGTTTTTAGAATATTGTTTTTAAATTGCTGTGTTTTAAGTTTTGTTTTTAACTAACATTTTATCTTTGTTTTTATCTGGTTGTGAACCACTCAGAGACATAAGTTTTGGGCAGTATAAAAATATGTTTAAATAAATAAATAAATAAATATGCAGATCGGCCACCGTGGGCAATCTTTGGAGAGGTGGGGCCCAATTATCAGTGATCCCAGGAAAGTAGGGTGGCTGTACCATGCAAAACCGAACATGGATATGTGCCAATGGATGACCGAACTAGCAGAGGGACTACTTGGACTGCTTCATTGGGGCAGTCACCAAGACAGGGAAAGGTGTTGCTGGGTACCCATCACTGTGGTTTGCTTGTATCAACCAACCAGGCGGGGCAGAATCTGCTGTCCAGCCTGCAGACATGTGTCTATGGACTTTCAGTCTCATGAGAGAGCAGTCCTTGGGAGAAGGGGCATCATCATACATTATTAATGATTCTGCCCATTCTCTTTGTACCCCAGGATGGTTCTTCTCATGAGTAATGCCAGAGACTGCATGCTTTTACCTAAGAAAAATGGAACCCCCCTTCCCAAACTTTATTGTACCAAAAAATAGAGCACAGCCATTCAAGAATTCCTTGGTGGGGCTGCCTTTTAAACCTGGCCCCAGGTATCACTGCCCTGCCATGTGTTATCTTTGCAGCAATCTAATTGGGTTGCCTTGCTTATGGTGCCATCACATTCCCAGAGGGGGGAACAAGAGAGAGTGGAAATCAGGTATCCTCCCAAGGTGACCTTTCCCTTTAATAGGCTTAGAATGGGACAATGTGGCATCCCTGTAGCCAGGCAACGGCTTGAGGAGTGCAGGTACGGAGGGGTGGCGCAAGTGCTCAGAGAGGCTTGGAGAAGCACAGCAGGCATGGAGTGGGCACATTCCTAGGTGGATCTGGGCTGCCCTCTATGATTTCTGTTCCAGAAACAACATGAAAACACGGTTATGGTGGTGTCTGTGTTCAGACGTAACACCACCACTTCCAAACCTGAGGCTGGAGCAGTGAAACTTGCTACAAACCAAAGGTACAAATGGGAGTTTGAGGAACCACAGGTTGCTTTTGCTGCAAAACCACAGTTTCATGTGTTCAAATGTACACCAACCAGTTATCCCACAGTGCACCGCATGAGCAACATGGTGCATTGGGATACCTCCCTGCTGCCGAGTCACTCCTTCCCTCTGACTCTAAGGGTAAATGGCTGATGGAAGCCCGGGAGGCGATGCCAGCAGACCGCTCACCTGCAGAACGAGTGAGATAGAAAGCGTGTACACATCCTGCACTGTAAGCCCAGGTAGAAAAACAAGGCTACCCGAGAGAGGAGCAGTGTGATTGGGAGTGATCCTGGTGCTTCTCACAACCAGCCCTACTCGGGATAGCCTTATCCTACCTATGTAGGGCTGGTCATGAGAACAACCTCAGTGGGTTCTTTTGTGTGTCAAATCCAAGATTTGATAGAGGGCAGGGAAAGCAACATTAAGAAGCATGGGTACTAAATATCTGGGGACATAGCTCAATGGTAGAACGCATGCTTTTCATAATGAATGCTCCAGGTTCAGTCTTTGGCATCTCTATTTAAAAGGATCACAGATAATGGGACTGGGGAAATTCCTGTTTGAATTGTTCCCAGTTGATAATACTGGGCAGTAGTCTGACTCAGTATACGTCCAAGTTCGGTGAAGGTCTCAAATAGAGTTTTGCACAGACCAAGGGTGCCCATATGATACAAGCAAGTGTGTGTGTGTGTATGTGTGATGTCAGTCTTAGATATGAGCAGAAGGGCCTGCTGGTCTAGTCGCACTTGTACTTCTATGGTTGTTACTCAATTTCATCTCACTATTATCATCTCACTCTAACAAAACTACATCACAGGGAGGAGGGTTGCTAGAATGCATGCTAGAATTCCACTACTTCATACTTTGGATTTGACTTCTGGCACACTTCCTATTTTTCTTCCCTTCATTCCAGCACTTTATGTGAATGTGTATTAGTGTCTATTGAATGCATTTGACTGCATTAGTTAGTCTCACAAGATTCCCTGTATGGATAGGAATGCCAGCACCATTATGACTACATGTTTCTGACATGTGCTTGTATAGAATCAGATACAGGCTTCAAACCCAAATGAGCTCCATGAAGTTTAATTACTAGAAAGCAACCAATGCCTGTTAAATTGCCTGAGGAGGGGCAAGCTCTTAGGGATTCATGTAGGATAGAGGATAAAATGCAAATCTTGAAGGCATTAGTCATGTAAGTACAAATGGCAATCACAGAGATTCACTAGTTTGTATTTGTCAATCATTTGTCAATCCTTTATGAATCCCTTGAGTTGTAATACTGTGATGTGAAGTAACAGCAGCCTACATCTCTAGAGGGGTTCTCAGGGAGAATTCACAGATAACATGGATGCAGGGCTACAATAATGACCATCCCTGAATACATGGGAGTAAATGGAATGTCTGAACTAATTAGTGCATAGGCTAACATTTCCATAACACATCCATAAGACCTGGAATTCTCAAATGAACTCAGTTACAGAGCTCCTTTACCAAAAAAAGGACCATGTGTTGTGCAGTGGTCACACAAATATCTCCAGGATCAGGGCAATAGTGATCATTGTGCAAGGGGGGACAATTGTCCCCAGGCCCCAAGGGTCTGCCCCCCTCACAAGGCTCCCCTTGCCATCATCAAGGGCACCCACCTGCTCCCGCCCACACCCAGCCAGCAAGCAAAGCGCCATTGGCTGGGAGCACGAGGCACATCCCTCTCCTCTCCAGCCAGTGTTCACACTGGCTGGGGAGGGACAGACTTTCTGCTCCCCCCAGGCAATGACCCCTCCCCTGCATCTGGCATCAGATGCAAGGGGACGGGCTCAGTGCAGAGAATCGCCTGCTGGTTCAAAGGTGGGGGGGGATCTCTTTAAGGATGGGGGAGGGTGCTCTTATCCCTCCTGCTGCATTTCCCCCACTGGCCCTGTCTGTTAAAACAGTCTGGTGGGGCTGCAGCATACCTCCTTGCCACCCTGGCACCTTCTTGGATTGGAAGTGGCCGGAAGTGCCCACTGTGCATGTGCACATCGTGTGTGCGTGTGTGTGGTGTGCACACGACATGTGTGTACATGTGACATGTGCACATGCATGACATGTGCATGCACAGTGGGCACTTCCAACCACTTCCGTTCCAAGGAGGCAGGGTAGCAAGGAGGTACACTGCTGCCTGCCAGACCATTTTAACAGACAGGGCTGGCGAGGAAAATGTGGCGGGAGGGGTAAGAGCACCCACCTCCATCCTTAAAGATATCCCCTGCCACCTTTGAACCGTCCCAGCTGCCGGATGTTTGAACTGGTTTGTGCACATCCCTATTCATCAGTGGCTCCTCATCAAGCTGGAAGGAGGTTTCAAGAAGGATGCCACAGGGCTCTGCCCAACACGGAGGTAGGCACATGCAAAACCTTTGAAATCAAGCAGCTTCACATTCATTGCAATTCATCTCCACTGAAACTAGAGGAACAACTCAAGTCTTAATGCCTTCAACAGGACTTAGTCATGATCTGCACAGGCTGGTCATTCGACCAGGCAAATGTGCAGCCTGCATGGCACAAATTAAAGCTGTTGGCTCTGCACTTCCTAAATTTCACTTAGGACACCAAAAGCCCTAGGAGTCATAACGCCCCTGACTCTCAGCCCTACTGGAATAAGAAACAGCAAGTACAGCTGGAAAGAAAAAGTTTTTAAAATAAATGAGTCAGTGGCATCACTAAAACATAACTCAGGATGAGTCAAAAGCAAATGAATAAACATGAGATGTTCTGAGATACGCTAATTGTTCTTGAGTTAATGCTACAGGCAGTTTGCAGCTGGTGCCCCTGTTCAGAGAAAGATGATGGAAGGGTTGTGGGTTTTGTTTTGTTTTAAGCTAATATGTTAGCAACTAACTAACAGCTTGTGAGCCTTTCTGCTGCTTTCCTCTCCTTTTCTCCCAGGTTTCCAAAAGCAGTTCCCTGACTTAGTGTTAAACTGAGAGGTTTTGGTGTTTTGCTAGACACCAGATGTCTAGTAACGTGTCCGCATCTAGCCGGCTAGTCATTCGTGCAAGTCTCAGCTTTCATGAATGAACATGTGCAGATGTGTCTAGCCAAGCTGTAAGTGAACCTGGCAGGCTATTTATCTGGATGGCTCCCAAGGCCAAGGGGTTGAGCTCAGTAACTCCAGAACATAAAAGTGTAGGGGTGGGTGGGGTGGGAGTTGTCTGAGAGAGCAGGCTGTTCAAAAAGAAAAAAGAAAAAGGCGGGGGGAGGCTGAAACCATCCAGAGGGAGATTAGAAGAGCTAAAGCTGAACTTGGATAAAAATAAAAGCAGAGGAATGTTCAGCAATGAGTTGAGTGGCCCATCAGCAGCTATTGCCAAGAACAGGAGGCAGCAGACTAGATTAGGAGAGTAATATAAAAGCAGGACGAATCTGTTTGTGTTGTGACATGTAGAAATCCCAAGTAGGATTCACAGAGGAATTCCCCACGTCCCATTGCAATCATTGGCCAATTAACTAGGAACATTTTACAGGCAGTAAAGTGGAATGTACAGAACTTATGCATGCGATTTGGAAGCCATTCCCTAGCAATTTATTGGGTGATAACATTGGATCTGTCCAGGGCACCAAAACAACTATTTGTGGTGCAGGAAAGAAAACCTAACTGAGAACATAAGAAGAGCCTTGCTAAGTCAGGCCCAAGGCTTATCTAGTCCAGCTTCCCTGTTTCCCACCGTGGCCCACCAGATACCTTGAGAAGCTGCACAACCAGTAGATGAAGGCATGCCTTCGTCTCTTGACATTGCTCTGCTGCAACTGGTATTTGGAGACATCCTGAATCCCATGGAGGGATTCAGGACATGGAAGTAGCCTAGGAACTGATAGCTAAGGAACTGAAAATGATAAACCACTACATTAAACAAAGTGATTTCCATTTTTCCTCTCTGCTTCCTAAGCCTTTTTGGCCTTGTTATTTCCATAAGAGTAGTGTCATGTGAATAGAACTTGGTTTGACGTAGTTCATATGTGACGGAATAGTGCCTTGAACTAGGAAAACAATGGGAAGTTTGTTGTTGTTAATTTTTTTTTAAAAAAAAATTCAAAGCAGTTTACACAGAAAAAGAATAAGAAGAACATGATTCCTTGTCCTTAAAGGGCTCACAATCAAAGAAGAAACACAAGGTAGACACCAGCAACAACCCCTGGAGGGATGCTGTGGAAGGAACAGGAACTGTTACTTTCCCCCTGCTAAATATAAGAAAGCCACCACTTTAAAAGATACCTCTATATCCAGTTAACAAGGCAGAATTACTATTTTGAGTGTGCCATACTTATGACCAAAGAATGCCAGTATACTCATGTAGAGATTTTGTGTGTCCTAGAACCTAGAAAAACCTAGGTTCATCTCTGATGTGAAATTTTGAGCATTTCCTGTTCAAATTACTGTACCTCACTTACTTCTTAGTAGACGGAAATAAAAGACAACAAACTACTGACCACTTTTGTCTTGGCTTTATGTAAAAGAACTCTTCACACAAATTCTCTGCCTTTACAAAGCCTTGGAAAAGACCAAGTGCCTCTGGAGTCATTTTTCCAGACTGGCTTCATTTAAGCATCCGGCTTCACTAAGAACCCAATGCAGCAACGTATGCCATGTAAATCTATAGGAGTACATCAGACAAAGAATGAAAGCCTCACTGGGATTAGGTTTCCATCTCTTAACATCTCTCTACATGACAGATGGGATTAGTAAATGAATACACCACTGAAGTAAGGAGGGCAGATTAACGATGGCAAATAAAACAGGTAGATAATCAGCCCTCTGGAAAGGAGACTTCAGGCGCACCCAGCACAAGCAGCACTGGTTTATTTACCGCATTAAGAGAGCGATATAGAAAATGAAAAATGGAAAGGGCTGTTTTTCATTAATCCACAGGCCTGGCTGGGACTGGCTATGGCCTGGGAAAGTCAATTATGAGCCACTAACAAGAAGAGAGCACTCCACACAAATGCCCTGCCCAGCATAATCACCCCATCACAGGGCAGATTAGAATCCCATTTCGGTTCTCATTGCTTATAGAAGGCATTTAATCTCTGATCCTATGCAAGTCATTAGAGAGAATGACGGTATGATTGATAAATGACTAACTCCTGCGTTTAGATGCTCGAGCAGGGCACTAGATGATTGCAGCCTAATTCCTCCTGTCATCAAGTTTAGCTAGCTACCTAGCTCTGGTAAAATCTCAGGGCTAAAACTCCCAATGAAATATCTGTTTATTAAAATATTTAGTATTTAATCCACAGCCCCGAATCATGATGATGAGTAGATAGCAATCTTGATATTATCAGGTAGTTTTTTAGGAATATGCAAAGGTGTTTTGTTTTTTTTCACTCCCCCTTTTCCAAGAAATGGGAAACATTACAGGGTTAGTTTTCTTTGGACAAGGGATAGTGATATTGTTGTATTCTATCTAGTAATAGTTTATTTGGTGTTTTTGAGAACTTTGTTTCAGTGGGGATCCTGCAGAGAGTGTGGGGGATAGAGAAAGAAAGAAAGAAAGAAAGAAAGAAAGAAAGAAAGAAAGAAAGAAAGAAAGAAAGAAAGAAAGAAAGAAAGAAGGGAGGGAAAGGAGAAGGAGAAAATGGAGTTGTTGCTGAATAAATCTTCAGTTAAATTTTTGTGGTTTAACATCTTTACCAGCCTTCAAAAGAGCACTTAAGACACATTTTTTAGGCTGGCTTTTAGTAATCTTTGGGAAGAGTCTCATGATCACAAAGGGCGGGCGGGGAGGGCACAGGGGAAGGATGTTTTCAGCTTACCTTCCCCCCCAGATGACCAAGCAGCAGGTCATCTTCGGTGTGCTTCTCATGTGCCCACACAGGAAGCCCTGCTCAGAGCTGCACGGAACAGGCTTGAGGGATCCAGAGCTGTAAATTGATGTTCTGGTCTCTGGGCATTCCATAATGCAATGCATGGCACGCTCATTGCACTGGGAAATCCTCCATCAGACAGACACACTATGCTGAATTCACCCCAAGGAGACACACGATACCCAGTAGCCAGGTTAAGGGTGTGAGTGTACCCTTAACTTTGGCTAATAGGCAGGTTCGTTAGGAGGGTTACGTGGGCGGGAGCAGAGAGATTTGCAAGCATCCTGCTGCTTCTCACAACCAGCCTAACCCAGGCTGGGCTGCCCCAGGCTGGGTTAGGCTGGTCATGGGAACTGACTTTAAATCTTTTAAATTGCTGTTTTAACAGTTTGTTTTATTTTGTTTTTATTGTGTTTATTCTTGTGAACTGCCTAGAGCCTTTGCAGTCAGGCGGTATATAAATTACATTGATGATGATGATGATCATCATCATCTACTTAAGTTTTCTCTGTCTGAATGAGGGAAACAGCTATAAAACATTTGATGATGAGATTTTGACCCAGCTAAGTGTGTGAGCCTGCAAAGCATATGAAGAAGAGCTGGTCTTGTGATAGCAAGCATGACTTGTCCCCTTAGCTAAGCAAGGTCTGCCCTGGTTGCATATGAATGGGAGACTAGAAGTGTGAGCACTGTAAGATATTCCCCTCAGGGGATGGAGCCGCTCTGGGAAGAGCAGATGTTTCCAAGTCCCCCTCCCACACCCCCTGGCTTCTCCAAGGTAGGGCTGAGAGAGATTCCTGCCTGCAACACTGGAGAAGCCGCTGCCCATCAGTGTAGACAATACTGAGCTAGATGGGCCAATGGTCTGACTCAGTATATGGCAGCTTCCTGCGTTCCTATGTTCCTACTTTTCAATTGGAGAAGTACTGCATGTAAGCCAATGAAACAGCTGTGAGGACCTTCTCTTGCCTGATGTTTCTGGAGTTGTTTGCTGTTTCAAATTGCATATTGGTCTGACTCAGTATATGACAGCTTCCTAATGTACCTGCAACCTCATTTCCTTGCATTACTGGGCCTGTGTTCCTGAACTCTTCTCTACTGTTGCTGCTGCTGATTATTATATCTCCAGCTTCCTGACCAGCACAACCCCTTTTCCCTCATCAATCCTGGATTCTGTTGTTCACTTGGATGCCCACTGCAGCATGGCCAAGATCCCACCACCACCTTTTTTCTTGTCCACCCCAGGGGAACCGGCTCTTCCCTGGAAACAATGGAGGTGCTTTTTCTGCAATTACCTCCTCACTATACAGAGCCCTGATTTTACTCCAGCAAAGCAGAACGCTATATTACTTCACTGCCTGGGACCTGAAGACCACAGAATATAGAATCATTTGCCCTTTCCTACCAAATTGGAAAGGGGATTCCCATTCTTATGAAGCTGCTCTTTAAGCCTTAGATGATCATTTCAACCCTACTTTGAAAGTGAATGCTGAATGTGATGAGTTCTATTCTAGATCCCAACTGCCTGGTGAATCTATTGATCAATATGTCACAGCGTTGCATGCCTTAAGTGTAACCTGTGAGTTTGCCAACTTTACTGGTAAAATCATCAGGGATCAGGTTGTTATGGAAACAAACTGCTCCAAACTCCATGAAAAACTGCTATGGGAGTGGAAACTTGCCTTTGAAAAAGTTATAGAGATGGCTAGGATGGTGGAAGATGATCTTCACTGTACCAAATTGCTATCTTTGGTACTCCAAAACCCACCTCCTGAAATCCAAGATGTTCAGTCTAAATCCTTCCAAACCCAATCTTCTAATATGCCACTGTCCCAGAAAGTGGCAGCACAGGAAAGGAGGTGCTACCAATGCTACCAATGTGAGGACTGCCCACAAAGCCAATTTTGCTCACTGTTCTGCACAGAAGGTCACTTGCAACAGGTGAAAAAAAGGGGCACTTTGCTCAGGTTTGCAAGTCTGCTATCCACTTCATTACTGAGTGGATGATGAGGATGAGGCAGATGAATCGCTTCCTGACAGCCTTTTAAGTGTGACTGAATCAGAGCCTGCTTCTCCACATTGTCAAATTAAACTTAATAGCCTTGAAGTGCAGATGCTGGCTGATTCTGGTTCTCCTTACATGATCATTTCCCATCTACTTTACAAGAAACTCCTCACTACATCAGATCTACACTTGAAGCCTTCCCACATCCACCCATGGGGTTATGCAGGCTCCCCTATTGTCATAAATGAATACTTCACTGCTGTCCTGGAATACAAAGGATGTACTGCGGAAGGGAAAGTGTATGTGTCACAAAAAGGAGTCTCAATATTGGACTGGCAACATCAGAAAGTTCTACAGATTGTGTTGGATCCAAATAGCACGTAACCCATATTACAGGTGATGGAGCATCCATACGCTGATATGAATGCTGATTTCTCAAATTTTTTTGCTGATAATCCTGGCACTGCTATACATTTCAAACATAAAATTCAGATGAAGGCAAATGCTATATCTGTACCACACAAAGTGAGGAACGCACCCACAGCATTGCTGACATCATAGAACCAGTTGATGCATCACAATGAGTCTCTCCCATTGCTCTTGTGCAAAAATCAAACAGAGGGCAATAGCCCTCTGGCCTGCATGTAAGTCTCCATAGCGTTCCCCTTTCATAAGAGAGTGGTCTGCTCTGGAGCATAATCTGTCCTCAACCAACAAAGGAGCATTATCTTCCTCATCATACAGGAATGTTATTTGATTGAATAATGTTCCAGATGGACAGTTCTTCTCATGAGTTATGCCAGAGACTACCTGCTTGCACCTAAGGGGAAGAGTCTGGGGCCCTTTAACCTGACACACGTGTACAAAAAATAGAGCAGCACCACTCAAGAATTCCAGGGGCCATCTTTTTACCCAAATTTCAGTTATTGCTCCCCTATCATGTGTGATCTAGGGGTGCCAAACTAGTTTGCCTCAAACAGGGCCAGTTCAGCGGCTCAATCACTAACCAAACCTGCGGCAGTTCAGTCCGTGATCAAACTGGACCAAGCCCAGTTCAGGTGAACCAGTTCAGCAGTGAAAGAGTAGGCAAGCGGTGGCAGCAAAAGAAGTAGAAAGGTCCTTACCCAGCCCCAGCCCCAGCCCCAGCTCCAGCTCCCCGCTCTGCCCCAAGCACACACAAAGCTTTTTTTTTCTGAAGCTGCCCATGCAGTGCTGGTGCAGTTCCAGCTTCTGCACATCCATGGAGGCCAGAATCACACCACTCCCAGCAGGCAGCTTCCGAAACAAAGCTTCACACGTGCTTGGGGCCACGCCGGGGGGGGGGAGCAGTGGCACCGGCAGCCACACTGGCCAGGTAAGGACCTTTCTATCTCTCTTGCCACCCCCGCTAGACCACCCCTTAACATGTCCTGGACCCCCACACCTTCTCATTTACTTGTAAAGGGGAATCCTCACCTGATTCCTCTTTGCAAGTATTAACTGCCCGAACCGCTGAACAGGTTTGGTCAAAGGAACCGGACTGACCGGTCAGTTCAACTGAACAAGTTCCGCAGCATGGAATTTTTCAAATTCGAGCCAAACTGCATTTCTTGTTTTGTGCACACCCCTAGTGTGATCTTTATTGGGGAACAACTGAGCTGCCTGGTTCCTGGTGTCACTGGGACTCCATGTGATTGTGCAAATACTTCTGTAACCCTTGCTTTGTAGAGACCTCTCCCATTGTGCCCATCTTGTCATCCCACCCCTTTTTTGTGCAGATTGGGAAAGGGGGGAGCATAAGATGTAGTGGAAAGTGGACCTCCCCGGTGTGGGTCTCTCCCTTAACATGCACTGAAGCTTGTAACATGGCAACGCAGTGTCCCTGTTGCTGGGCAAGGGCAGGAGAAGTGTGGAGACTCTGGAGAGTGGGGCAACTGATCTTAGAGGTAGCCAGAGGTAGCATGGCAGACTGACACATCTCTGGGCTTGTCTTCTCTATGGTTTCAGGAGCAGGCACAGCACAAAACCCAGGTTACCGTGGCAGCAGAATTTAGACAACATGATGCCGCCTTCAAACCAGAGGCAATCTTAGCTCTCCATTTGTTGTTGAACTACAATTCCCATCATCTCTAGCCACAATAAATGGTGACTGGGGGTGATGGGAATTGTAGTTCAACAATTGGTATATAGATAATCCAGAGCATGGTGGACCAATGAACTAACTCAGGGATTCCCAACCCTGAGTCCCCAGATGTTTCTGGACTACAACTTCCATCATCCCCAGACACAATGGCAATTAGCCATTGTAGCTGAGGACGATGGGAGTTGTAGTCCAACAACATCTGGAGACCCAAGGTAGAAACCCTTGGTCTAACTCATAAAACAGCTTCCTGTGTTCACATATGACAACTAATGGGGGAAATGACAGAGATTTATAGCATGGTGTGATAAAAGTAGATAAAAGGAAGTATATTCTCCCTCCAGACTAGAATTCTGGGCCACCCAATGGAACTGATTGGCAGGAGACTTGTGGAAAACAAAAGAAAGCATTTCTTCCACTCAAACATATTTTATGGTAATCTGGGGAGTCTCTTCTGTATCTTCCACCACTCAAAGAAAGACGTCTGATGTGCACATGGGAAAGAGCCTTCTAGTTAAAAGAGCCCTTGCTGTGCAATGCCCTGCCTCAGGATGTTCAGCTCAGCTCTTCTGTAGTTTGCTTTCTCCATATTTACCCCTTCTGTAGTTTGTTTTCACCACTGTCTGAAAATGTACCTTTTAAAATGGGCTTTTAATCTGTCCCCACCAATTCTTGCATTACATGCTTTTGGCTGGACTAATTGAATCCTCCAAAAAACAATACTGAAAATAATTTCGAGGCAAACTTGATAATTAAAAAGTGTAAAAGTAATCAACCCTCACAAATACATATTCTACACATTTAATACATGTGTATATTTAAAAGAAAACACCCAATTCCCAGTTCAGAAGAGTAGAAGATATGTGGTGTAAATGAAACTGGTTTTGCCGGTTCGAATCTGGACTGGATTCAAACAGCAGCAGCCTCCTCAAAGGTACAAGTACCTTTTCTTTCACACACACACATACCCGCCCCCACTGGCCTTTAGAATAGGGAATGCCGGATTCCCCTTGCCGGATTCCCTTTTACAAGTATATCCCCCAACCAACTTGTGAATGGGTTCTTAGAATCAGGCCCATTTGATTCGAACCATGGGTTTGAATCGAACTGGCTCACACATCCCTTGTAGAAGCCAGTAAAACAAAACAGACTCCAGGAGTCTCACAGATTTTTGTAATCCACACAGGATGTGATTACAAATCCTCATGCTTCTCTGCTTCTCCTCATGCTTCTCCTGCTCCTCATGCTTCTCTGCAGTTCTTAGGCCCAGTCTTCCTTGCTCCTGGTACTGAATCTGCAGCTGAATGAACAGTGCTGGAGAGAAAGCTGCTGTTGTCTTCTTTTAAAAGTTCAGTCTTTCCCCTTCCTCTTCTTGTCACAAACTCTCCTCTTCTTAATCTCCCTCCTTCTTTCTTTTCCCTCATGAAATCTTTTCCTCAGAATTCTCTCCCTCACAGACACTACCCTATGGCAACCCACTAGGGCAAAAAGTTATTAAATTCACTCCCCATCCAATAGTGGGCTATACACACTCAGGGTTACACTTTCACTGCCTGCTTAGGACTAGGAAAACTGCAGGTGCAGGTCAGTTACCTGACAATACATAGTTGGTGAGCTGCATTTAGTTTGATGGGTCACAATCTGCATTTAGCTTTGTGGGCCACCAGCCCTAGGCTAGACGCAGCATTGGAAAGATCTTTTCTCATATTTCTGCATTTTCAATTTAATTATGATTTCATAGCCAGTTGCGGCAATATTGCTTCTTTACATATTCAAAACATCTCTAAGTTAGTGCATTGATGGTTTCAAATAAGGTTATATACTTCCTGGAATAGAAATTTATTAAAAAGAGTGTTTGCATTTTATTGGCTTTCCACTGAACCTTGAAGCTTTCCTGCTGTCACAGGTGCTGAAGATTGCTTAGCTGATTAACACCTGTGAAGGGAGAGGGAGGCAAAAATATAGCAAACTTGTGAAAAATGAGCTCTGCACTATAAATAAGGATGAGGAGACCCCTTGACTTTTGAAGAGGAATGTTTGTACTAAAATATGCAATCGCTTTTATTAGAATATGTGCTGCTGTTTCTGTTTTAGTTTCTGTCAACTGGCCTTCAGTTCTACATGAGTAAATATTTAAATATCTTGTGAATTTTAAGAATACATTCGTGTGTGTGTGTGTTCACACCTTGTTCTCGAATAAGTTTAAAGGTTCTGAAACTTGGGTCCCAAGATGCTGTTGCACTACCATTCCCATCATCCCTAATCATAATGACCTTTGGCCCTTGTGGTTGGGATGATGGGGGCTGTGGTCCAACAACATCTGGGGACCCAGGTTTGAGAATCCCTGGCTTAACTGAGGCTGGTGTGCTGGTCTATGACTGTAACGATAACCTTGCTTCCTTACTAGAGTAGGTTTTGAATGTCCACAGTTGCTCTGGATTAGTTAAACCAGATTCGAACAGACTAGATAACCAGACAATTTTTTATTATTTATTTATTTATTAAAACATTTTATACCGCCCAAAACTTATGTCTCTGGGTGGTTTACAACAGAATAAAAACAAAGTAAAACATTCGTTAAGACAAAAATGGGGGGAGGGGACACACACATTACAACAATTTAAAAATTTTAAAATAATATTTTAAAACAGCATTAAAATCATTAAAACCATTAAAACAACAACAACCATTAAGACAAGCAAGCAATTTTAGATTTATTAACACCGGTTTATCTTAAACATTTTTATAGTAAATTAGGACTTAGCTTTCCAAATTGACAGTTTTAGTTTATTCAGATAAGTTGCTCTGTGAGAAAAGTAAGAGATTCCTATCTTTATTTGTCATAAAGTGATCTATTATAGGCTGGTTTAGCTTGTTCTCAGATTTAAAGAAAACAAAAATAAGTCACCATTTATTAAATATATTGTTTAAAATGTAACACTTTTAAACTCTAAGTAGGAATGTGCATCCTTCTAAGTAGGGATGTGCTCCCAGGCACTCCTGGGAAGGCGGGGGGTTGCGGAAGGCACTGCCTACCTGTCAGCCCCCACTGAGCTGCTGCAGTGTTCCTGCTTGCAGGCCTGCGTGTGCATGCCAGCCATGAGCATGGCGATGCTGCTGGGGTTGCAAGTAGGAATGCTGCAGCCCAGCACACCCGCTTTTCTGGAGAGCACCTGTGGGGGGGAAGCAGTGGGGCGGGGAATGGCTGGTAGGCAGCACCTTCTCTCTCATTTAAACCAATGCCTGCCCCCACCCCGCCCCTGCTCTCTGAACCATTTCAAATGTTGGTGGATGGAACCCGTTCGAACGCCAGTGGCCAGAACCGATTCCATGCACATCCCTAACCCTAAGGCAGGCTTGCTCAACTTTGGCCCTCCTGCAGATGTTGGCCTGCAACTCCTATAATCCCTGGCTATTGGCCACTGTGGCTGGGGATTATGGGAGTTGTAGTCCAAAAGCAGCTCGGAGGCTGAAGTTGAGCAGGGCTGCGGGGACTTTTATTTGCAGAACATACTCTGTATGAGGAATTGAGTTCAGTCTGTTGCACCAGTTACAATAGTTCCTTGTGTGCTTCTAGGCCCAAGCCAACTTCCTGTTTTTAACCTTTAATATCTTGCATGGCCTGGAATCTTCATACAGTAAGTACCAACTCTTTCTATATGAGCCCATTCCGCAACAGAGGCCAAATCAAGCAGCCTTGCTGTTTGTATTTAGTAGGTTTGGACAATGGCAGCTTACAGTAGGTATTAGTCTTTTCAGCAGTAGTCCCCAAATTGTGGAACCTTCTCCCCAAAGAGACAAGAAACCTGTCTCTCTGTTGTCCATTTGCAAAGATTGTAAAACATCTTTGTCTTGTCAAGCCTTTGAGTGGAAATGTATTTTTTGGAGGTGTTTTGTTTAATGTCTGATAATGCTGTGGTTTTAAATATTGTTTTAGTTTGTTTTGTAGGTTGCGCACTGCTTTGAGCTTTGGGGTATTTTAAATAAATACAATTTTAAAATACAATTTATTTTAAAATAATACAATTATTTAAATAAATACGTAGAAATGAAAATTGTTCCCTGGAACCAACAATGGTTTTACTTCTGGGATCTCCTGTATTTTCTATGGCAAAGGTCAGTCACGAGAAAAGGAGGAACAAGTGTCTCTAGAGCTAGAGAGGGTTAGGGTCTCTAGACTATAAAGTCATACACTTGAACACTGCAGCCCAGCAGGGAGGGTGCAGGGAGGAAGGAACGACCAAACTTACCTCTCCCCCCCCCATGATCTCCTGTGTTGTGAGCAGCACATTCCTCATGTGCCCACACAAGCTCCACACTGCTCCTGGCAGCGCAGATCTCTGGAAGCCAGGAAAATGAGTCCTGGCCTCTAGGAATCCCTAAATGCACTGCACAAGCAGTGCAGTACATTTAAGGTTTACCCCATGAGTTAGGCATTCTAGGCACCCAACTCTGTATGCTTGGGCTTCCTGCAGTCTTAGCATACACATGATCCCAGCGCCAGGGTTGATGTGCTCACACCCTTAACCCTGGTTAACCCTGGTAAACCCTGGCAGGAGGGCAACGTTGGGATCAGGACTGATCCCAGCACTGCACACAAGCAGCCCAACCGAGGCTGGGCTGCCCTAGCCTGGGTTGGGCTGCTCTTGTGAACCGGCTTTATGAGTGCATTAGCTGAGCTCTTGAGGAAGTATTAGTCAGAGGGTATGACACATGCATTTTTGACCATTTGACTAATTTTTATGTCTAAGTGTTAATTGCAACCCAGAGAGTTCCAAGACCGTTGGTCTGGGGGTGTATTGCCATATGTTATGTGTATAGTTAATTAACATAGCGCAGCTGCATTTCTATCCATCTGTATTATAGATTAGATTGCTAGCACACTTCTAGGCAGGAATCCCACAATTCATATTTATGAAAATAATTACCCTGAGAACACGATGGTTCAGCAGCACTCATTCAAGTAGCTCAACATTGCTCTGAACTAGGAATATTGTCTGCTTACTTATGAGGCAGTTGAGAACTCAGTTGATGGACAAGGTTACATTTAAATAGGCAGGGCTTCAAACAAGCATTTAAAAACAAAACAAAAAAAGGCATCATTTTATGAGGGTCAAAGGCATCCAATTTTAAAACCAGGATGATTTCTAGGGCTGTGCATAAAACTGGAAAACCCGGTTCAGTTCAGATCAAACTGGACTTGAGCCAAACCGGGTCAGTTCTGGTTTTGTATACACTTGAACCAGGCCTGGTTCAGTTCAGACCAAGCCCGGTTCAGGTGGGCTCAAAGCCGTAATGGTAAAGGATCCAGCAAGGATTCCCCTTTACCAGCAAAGGGGAAGGGGGGATCACAGGGTGTAGCTAAAGAGTTGAGGTGGCAACTTTGAGGTAAAATTTAACTCCCCTCCTGCCCCCTGCCCCTCCCTTCCCGGATTCCCCTTTACCACTATGTTCTTAGCTGAACTGGGCCCGGCACGAATTCAGACCTAACTGGGCCTGCTTCGGCTCAAGCAAAACTCCATCAAGCCCAACGGCTTGATGTCAAGCCAGCTTGCACACCCCTAATGATTCCTTCTTATTGCCTTCTCCCCCATCACGTTCTGTACACATTTAGCTCATTAATTAATTTGTGTGTATAAATAGAATGACTGCTCCTCTTTCCATCACTTATTATTTTTGTTCAGAAATATGTCTGTGTCAGAATGGCAATAAATATGCAGTCATTCACATACATAAGCAAACATAAACACATATTAGTAATAATGGCTGATATCCTGACTAATGCAGCATGGGTGTTTCTGACATCAACGCAGACACCATGCTAGCCCCTGTGCTAGTCCTTGCACATCAGTGTTCTTGCACAATAGCGCAAATACTTTTGGCGCTCACCCATTGCTTGACCCTCACTGAAGCATTTCTGCTATAACAGAATGCTCCTAAATGCACGCAAACTCCAAAGGTGTTTGCACTCTTGCGCACTTTGAAAGCACAGGGACTAGTGCAGGCCCTAATGTTGCACAGGCATTGATGTCAGAAGTGTCCATGCTGTGTTAGTCAGGATGTCAGCCAGTGTTCACAACTGATGTTAATACTCAAGGGAGTAATAATAGGGAGAAGCTATAGTTCAGTGACAGAGCTCATGCTACACGTGTAGAGTTTCAATCTAGGTTAAATCCCTGGCACCCTTAGGTAGGCCTGGAAAGACTCCTATCTGAAACCCAATAGTCACTGCCAGCACAGTGCCCTCCCAGTCCAAGAGTGGGGCACACATGTTCATTCCATGCCTCACCAAATAGTACCCACACTGTCAACAAGCTTGCAGAGGCTCTGTTGCTGCTAATGATTGCATCATAGCTTCAGCAATGAGTCTCACATTGGGAATAATGGGGAGCTCGTTGCCAGGGGCGTATCTAGGGGTAGGGCAGGCAGGGCACGTGCCCTGGGCTCCACTTGAAGGGGGGCGCCACTTTGCAAAATTAATTAAAAAAAAAAAAAAAAAGGCTGCCAAAAACAAAATGGCCACCGTGCATGCTCAAATGGCCTCTGTGAGGCCCTAGGTCTTGCCAGGCCTTGCAGAGGCCATTTGAGCATGTGCAGTGGCCATTTTGTTTTCAGTAGCCATTTTTTTAAAAAAGATTTTTAAAAATGGCCACTGCATATGCTCAAATGGTCCCTGCGAGGCCCTAGAGGCCAGTGGGGGGAGGAGGAACCTTTGCAAAACCCCACCAGCCTTTAGGAAGCCCCCCAAAGGGGCTACAGGTAAAAAAATAATAATATATAATATAAGTCACTGTACACATATTCAGATATACAGAGAATCAGGGCTTGTGAATACTGAGCTGATGCTTATGAGCTAGGATTGTATTCATTTGCTCTTACTTTGCTTCTTGTGATAAGTGAGTTAAATGTGATGTCTTGCTAATATGGCTATTAATGGTGAATTTGTCTTTGAATCAGTGTGAAATTCTTAATATTAAGGCCCACTGGGAGTTTCTTACTCTCTTTCTCTCATTTTAACTGTCTTTCTGAAAGACTAGAATATATTCCAAGCAGTGACACAGTTTACTCTGCATATCCTTTATTTACAGAGTATCTGGGAAAAGTCAAATTCTCCATTTATTTTTAAAACTTATGTAATGGTGATGCTACAATACATAGTAGAGAATTAGACAGGCACTTCTGTTTTGTTTTCCAAGTACACCTCCACATAGTATTTGGGTATTTCATGAGCCCCAGCATACTGAAATTTGTAGTTTTCCAGCATTTTTTGGTCTGGCTAAGTCCACTGCTAAAATAGGTTTTGAAAGATTAAAAGATTAACGAGCTTGATTTGTATTTTTCAGCTGATATTATGGTAAAGTTATCTGAAAGATGGGTGTCAGATGCTTGGACAGGGGGCGCAATTTCAGTGTTTGCCCTAGGCACTATTTTCCCTAGATACGCCTCTGCTCGTCGCTGCATTGATGATACAGTCATTAGTCGTGATGGAGCCTCTCTGAGCTCATTAGCAGTATGGATGCAATTTGGAGAGGAATGAGCATGTGTGCCCCACTATTGGATTGGTGGGGGGCTGCGCTGTATGTAAGCCCATGTAGACAATACTGATCTAGACGGTCCAATAGTTTGATTCATTATAAGGCAGCTATATATGTTCATATAAATCGTAACCCAGGTTCAAGCTCTTTTCATAATTCATGCCTGTTTGAATTTGAGCCTCTTGCTTTGCTTCACTTTGCTTTTCTTTGCTTTCATTACCTTTTGATAGCATCCACCAAACTCTTTGCAGTTGTATGTAGATGTACTGTTGCTTCAGCAATCTGGATCAAACAATAAGTGGAACACTAAAAATAAGTCAGAGTTCCATTGAAAATGACACATCAACATTAATTATTTTACAGTGACATCTCATCACATCACACTGCTTCAGAATTATTTTGACACAATGCACAGATCTGGATTCATCAGCCAAACTTGCAGAGTAATAGATTGAATCTTTCCCCTGCTAATATGAAGTTTCCTAGTCAGAAGTCAAATCTGAAAATTGAAACTGAGCTGAGCTATATGGATATTTCAAGAAAGCTTGCAAGACAGAGCGTGTTTTAATATACTAAGTTGTATTTCTTTACTAAATTTGGAATGTGGATAATGAAATATATACATATGTGTGTGTATTTTGCCTGCATATTAAGAATTAGGTTTGGCATGGGAATTGTTTGCTCTTTTCCATACTCCCATGTACTAAGCTCCTTGAGTCTTTCTCAACAGTAAATTGTACCAACTCCAATGTTGATTTTCATGGGGAATGTTGCTGCCCGTATATAAATTATGTTCATTCCATTCCACACTTTTCTACCATGAATAGTCCTCAAATCCATGGAAAAATTAAAATTACATACCCTGGTTTGCTGGGTGGATTGTGGGAAGAGATTTTGAATGTGTTAGATTGCAGCATATAGACACTGTCACTGGGCTTCCATTGGAGGCGTAGGTGGGGCCATTGCCTTCTCTGGGATGTATGGGGTGGGTTTGGGGAGGAGGGGAGGAGTTTTCTTCATTCCTGTCCACACCTTTCTGCCTTGGTCATTATTTGCACTTTTTTGCCTGCATTTTCTGGGCTTCTGGGAAGGAATGTGTGGCAGCCCCCTTCCCCTCTCCAGCCTGCAAAGAGCTTGCTTCATGCTGGCAGACAGGATGCTTGGGGGAGGCATCCCACTGTCAGGAAGCAAGTTCTTCACCTTGGAGAGTCAGTAAGCTTCTGCATGTTTCTTCCCAGCCAGCAGGAAGACTCAAGGAAGAGGAGTGTAGCCAGTGCATGAGAGTGCTTGGCCTCCATGAGGAGGGAGAGAAGTATGGCAGGAGAACATGGTAGAGAAAAGGCAGTGGTGCTGGGGGACGAAACTGCATGTCATTGGTGTGTGGTGGAGGGAGAAACAGCCATCCAGCTAGCTGTGCCCCTGCTTAAAGGGGATGAAATTATAACCAGCTGAATGAAAGAAAGAAAACCCTTTAGTCTTATTGGGCAATAATACAGTTTGCACAAACTGCCCATGTGGGCAGAAAAAGTTGGCAGCCATGGCGTGTGGAGAGTAAAGGGGGCGGAACTACCATTGGGCGACCAGGTTCAAAGAACCAGGGCCGCTGCCCCTCAGGGGCTCCGCTTCGCAGCCCCAACACACACTCTGCGTCTGACGTCAGACGACACGGGGCTGGTTTAGCTCCCAAGCGGGGCCACACAACCCCATTTGGGAGTTAAATGGCCATCACTCTGTTCGCAGCATGGCCAGGAGCAGATCTTCCCTGCCTTTAAGGCAGGGAAAAGCCGCTCCTGGCCACGCTGCGAATGCAGCACTGGCCTGAATCTAACTCCCAAATGGGGCCGCGTGATCTGACGTCAGATGTAGGGGGTTAGGGCGAGTGGGGCCGCTGTGGCAGCTGGCCACTGGCCACTGCTGGTCTGGCCCTACTACTGTCTGTATTCTATCTAGTAACCTTTTATGTTTTGTTGCTTGGAAGTTTGTCCCAGTGGGGATCCGATAGAGGATTGTGGGGGTAAGAGTGTGGGGGAAAGAGTGTGGGGGGGGGAGTCAAAAGGAAAAGGGAGGGAAAGGAGAAGGGGGAAAGTGAGTTGTTTCTGGAATAAAGTCTTCATTAAATCCACATAAGATTGTGTTGTGTTTATGAGGAAAGCAGTTATAAAATGTGATGCATTAAACTAGCATTTTGTAATGTGGAAGACTGAGGAGTCTCCACAGGAAAATGAGCAAGAAACAGTAGGAAAAACTGTCACTTTGGATAAAATTAAGTGTGTAAGGCCATAGATCTAAATACAACAAACCCTCTCTCTTAGAAAGGCTCCTTCTTCCCTTAATATCATTCAAATACACCTTTTCTCACTGTTGAAGTGTATGTGCTTAAATGTCCAGATCCTTCCCAGCTGGTGACTGATTTATCCTTTCTCCTTATATTGTTCATTCACAAAGTCAATTCTGTCTCTTGACATGTATTTATTTTACATGCTTTTCAAATAAATAAAGCTTCATAAACATTAGGCATGTACCCTGCCTCTGATGAATGGCCAATAAACGTATACACTTGTTGCAGCATTTAGTATTCATTGAGAATCTCTCACTGGAAAAAAAAAATCTAACAGGCATATTTGTATTCCTAGGCAAGAAAGGTCTCTGGCAGCTGCAGTGGAAGCTTTTCTCTTATGCTGTGCATGTCCCATCTATTAAACCACTTTCTCTGGCCTGGGGAATATGACCAGCTAGCGTGCCAGCTCAGTGCCAAGTGTTTATACTAGTAATGAGACTAAGATCATCAATCATTTCAAAGAGATTTCCCAAAATATGTCTCATGGTCAATGGTCAGAAAACCTGTTTAGAAAGACCACTTGAGCCAACATTTACAAAAGGGCATCAATGTTCTCTATTAAAATAGCACCTGTTCTTTCAAAAGTACATTGGGTTTTTTTATTTTATTCCATGCTTAGAAACTCAGATTTTATAGTTCTACTTACAGGCCTGACTGAATTCAGTTGCCTAGAGTGGGCACCTACATTCAAGGTAAGAGCATTTGTGTGTTTTTTTTTACACACATATATGCCACCCTATATAAAATTTCAGGGCATTCTACAGTGTAAACAAACAGCAACTATAACCTAAAAATAATATAAACCAGATTAAAATTACCATAAACAAATCTTTAAAACATTGAAACATCATAAACTAAAAGCCTGATGTAACAGGAGTGTTTTCAAAAGTCATTTAAGAACAAGCAGAGATGGGGAGATTCCGATTTCATTTGGGAGTGTGTTCCGGAGCCCTGGGGCAACTCTTGAGAAGGCCCACTTTCGGGTCACCACCAAGGAAGCTGGTGGCAACCAGAACCAGACGTCCCCCAATGATCTTAATAGGCGGTGGGGTTCATGAAGAAGAAGGCACTTTCTTAAATGCCATGACCCAAACCAGGGCTTTATGTAATTTAATAACCAGCACTTTAATAACCAGATGGTGGTGGGTAAGCAGCCCAGTGGGGGCTATGGAGATGAGCAAGCAGTGGGTAGGTGGGTGACTGTGGAGGTGAGCAACCGGTGAGTGGTAGTGGTGTGCATGGAACATTGTATTTTACCTGGAAACTAATGGGCAGCAGTGTAGTTCTTTTAAAATAGGAGTAATGTGGTCTTTAACAGGTGGCCCTAGATTCCGGTGGAGATTCCTTCAAAAGTGGTCTAACAATTGCCTCCTTGAGACAAGGAGGCATCCTGCCCTCCCTCAGAGAGGCATTGATGATACCAAGACCCTTTCCAATAATGTTGCTGCTTGTATGAGCCATGTAGGGCAAGGGTCAAGAGAACAGGTGGTAAGGCGGACTTCTCCAAGCAGCTTGTCCATGTCCTCAGAAGTCACAAACTGAGTCCAACCTAACCACACAAGAGGAGTTGCTGGACACCTCAATAATAGACTTTGCAATAACCATGGAATCCAGTTTGGTTTGAATCTGAAATATTTTATCTGCAAAAAATTCAATAAAGGTGTCACAGGGAGTCACTGATGATTCTAAATTCTGATTCAGGGGAGGAGGGGCATGTACTAGTCTCCTCACAACCCTGGACAACTCTGCTGGACATGAGCTTGTGGATGCAATGCATGCAGAAAAGAACTGCTTATTTTTGTCTGAGCATAGATCTTCATATGTGCTCTGTGCTATAATCTGTTAGATTCGAGTCAAGTCTTTCTCCACCTGTGCTGTAACTGCCTGCCTTGCTGCTTCAGCCCCTGTTATTCTTCTATATACTAAGGGGCTAATTTAGAAGTGGGTCGCGAGGGGTGCTTAGGCGCAATCGTGTCTACTGCCCTAGTTAGTTCATTATTCCAAGTCTGAACCAGGGTGTCAACTCGATTGCTGGTGGAACCAACCTTAAATCCTCTGAGGCATCTTGGAATCCTATTGGATCCAATACACTTCTCAGGTGGACCATCCTAATAGGGCCTTCACCCCTGCAGAGGAGGGTTGTGGAGGTCAGTCCAAACTTAACCAGGTGGTGGTCTGTCCTTGACAACAGGGAAATCACAGGTGTTACCACCCATGGAACATTGCCCTAACCAGAGCAGGAGAATAAATTGAGCATGTGATCATCAATGTGTGTCCGTCCTGAGACTACTTGGGACAGGCCCACAGTTGTCATGGTCACTAATAACTCTGAGCTGCTCCTGACAAAATGGTCCCAAAGTGAACCATCAACCTGGGTGACTCCAGTGCCAACTCTGCAACCAAGTCAGTCAGCTCAGGGATTCTGTTGAAAAGCGGAATGAATGGTACACCAACAGAACTCCCAATCAGTCCCTGGTCCCAGACTTAGGCCCACTCATTTGACATAGGTTAATTCCCTGCCAGAAATCCTGGTAAGGGCAATATTATCCTTATGGACCACAGCCACTCCACCTCCCGCCCATGTCCTCTCACTTACTCCACAACAGTGTGCTCTGGCAGGAGAAGCCAGGACCAGACTGGGCCACTAGCCTCTCCAAACCAGGTCTCTGTGATACACACCAGGTCAGCTCCATCATCAACAAACAAGAAGTGGATTATTTCTATTTTACTTTGAACCAATCTGACATTACAAAGAAGCAAAGTGAGATTCTGTGGGTGATTTGTACTTCTCCCCAAGGTCAAAGAGCTGGCAGGAGAGCTGGAAGGGGTAACAGCTATTAGGTTTCTGATCTCCCTTCCCCTGTAATGGACTGCTGCTCTGCTAATGCCACATCTCCTTCTGCCTATGTAATAAAAAGCATATATGCATAGCAAGGATCTCTGAAGAGAAACCAAAATAACCCAACATCATTGTTCAGGCTGGAGATCTGACCAGCACTTTTTAATTTGTTCAATTCTTTGACCAGAGGACAAAGGGGTATTTTATTAAGCAGACAGCCAGGTGGGCAACTTGATGAACCAGATGTAAAATGGAACTGCATTCACTGATCACATACTGGCAATAATTTGAGTCTACAGGTCAAATTTTAATATTGTTAAGCAACCAGTTTTTGGGCTAGATTTTTCAGAAGACCTCTGCTCTCGTATATGTATGAGCATTATTCAATACAATAATGCAATTTTATAAATGCTGAGCAGCCAGTAGTTTCTGCTAGAAGATGACTCGGCACTGGCAAAAGAGTACTGGGACACTTTGGACCAAACTAGACATGTCATTAATCACATCATGCAGCCCCACATATTTTTGATTTTGAGAGTTGGTAGCTGATTAGGATTGAGATTGCAGTGGGGTGGGGGTAAAGAGAGGCTTGAATGCTTTTCCTCTGCTGCAATCCCAGTTTGGACTGGAATCTCTGTGGTGGTTGTTCTCACCATTAGAGAAACTCTGATTGACACAGACCTACAGACATCTGACTGATTAAACATAGGCTAATGGCTAGATCTTTAGTATCTACCTGCCGTCTCCACTCACTAGGGATGTGCACATAACTGGTTCGGCAGCCCTTTTATGGACCTCCGAACTGGTTCGTATGTCCGAAGGTGTGTGTAGGGAAAACCTTTAAGGACTGGGGAGATTCTTACCACCACCACCCGCCACATTTACCCCTCTGCCACTGTCATTAAAATCGGTCCTGCGGCATGGCAGTGTACTTCCTTGCTGCCGCGGTACATCGTGGACCAGAAGTGGCTGGAAGTGTTGGCTGTGCATGCTCATGTTGCACTTGTTCACATGCATGTCATAACATGTGCAGGTGTAGCAGACACTTCCAGCCACTTCCAGTCCATAATATACCAGGGCGGCAAGGAGGTATGCTGCCACACCGCTGGACCAATTTCAATGACAGTGCCGGTGGGGTAAACACGGTTGGGGGGAGGCTAAGAGCACCCTCCCCAGTCCTTAAAGATATCCCCCTCTTTGAACTGGCAGTCAACGGTTCCATGCCCACCACTACCGCTCACCAGTTGCTCACCTCTGCAGTCACTCACCCACCCACTGCCCACTCGTCTCCATGGCCGCAACTGGGCTGCTCACCCACCCCCATCATCACCACCACGAACTTGCCTCTTTTTGCTGGCCGCAATCTGGTCTAATGACATCACCACCCCAGCACAAGCCCATCCCAGCAATAACAGACGCCAGGGCAGTGACATAATTAGACCATGCTGTGGCCAGCAAAGTAGGCCAGCTGGTGATGGAAGTGAGTAAGCAGCCCAGCAGGGGTTGCAGAGGGGGCAGTGTGTGGGTGGGGGCTATTAAGGTTAGCAGCATACCCCTGGGTGATATACATGAGGAGGTGCACATCAGCTCTCCCACCTCCTGGCCCCATTTGGCAGCCCATATGCGATGCACATATTTGTTCAATTATAGATGAAAATATGGATGAAATATCTTTGTCATCTGGCCTTTCCCCATCTTTGGCTGTGAGAGGGTCATGCTGCTGTTCTGGCTTCTGCTGTCTCCCTGAAAGTTATCTTTAATGTGTAGCACCCGCTGGAGGGAGGCCATGAGAGAGAGGTGGGGCTGGCTCTCCTGCTGATAAGAGGGAGATGAGTGGCCATCTGGTCTTTGGCAGCCAGCTTTAGTGTGGGATGGATGGTGCATTGTGTTTGTTTGTTTTTCTTGTATTTCTGACAGACTTTGGGTGGGGTCAGAGATATTTATAGCCAGTTTGTGGGGGAGACATTTTTGTAGGAGGTCCTTTCTGTGATTATTTATTTGTTTGTTTGTTTGTTTGTTTGTTTGTTTGTTTCAATTTCTATACTGCCTTTCCAAAAATGGCTCAGGGTTACTTCTCTTACACAGAAAAATAACAAACAAATAAATAAGATGGATCCCTGTCCCCAAAGGGCTCACAAACTAAAAAGAAAAATAAGATAGACACCACCAACAGACACTGGAGGTCCTGTGCTGGGGGTGGATATGGCCAGTTACTCTCCCCCTGCTGAATGAAAGAGAATCACCACATTAAAAGGTGCCTCTTTGCCCAGTTAGCAGGGGCTGCTGTTTCAGTTCCCTTAGGTGTTCAGTGTACCATGGAGCCAGTTTTGAAGCAGAATGGAGAAGGCATTTAAGGGTGATAGTGTCTACTGCCCTGGTAAGTCCCCTATTCCAGCTCTCCACCAGGGCATCAACAGAATTATGAAGGGACTCTTTTTTCCTCTTTGTTAGTGCCCAGCTAGTTACAGTTATGTGTCAGGGCTCTGGTACAGATGGGGGAGTAGGGAGTGCCTTTGGGGGTTCAGGAGTGGTTATTACAGTAGTGGTGGGGAATAGTTTGGTGTTGGCAGGTCAGCAGGCCGTTACAAGGGAAGGGAGACCAGAAATCAAATAGCTGTTTCTCCTTCTGGCTGTCCTGTCAGCTCTCAGGCCTCAGTGAGTAGTTCCAACCCCCCTCAGAACCTGACCCTGCTCCTTTGCAATGCCAGGACTTGATCATGGATGAGGGAGCTGACTTGGCTTGGATAACTGACACCAGGATGGGATGCTATTGGCCCAGTATGGGCTCATCTTCTCCTTGGTGCTTACTCTGTGGTGGAGCAGGTATGGGGAAGAGGCGGGGAGTGGAGTGACTGTGATTTATTGGAATAACTTCTCCCTTACCAGAATCCCCGTGAGACAACTGAACCATATTGAGTGTGTGTATCTTGGCCTGGGGAATTGGGATAGATTGCAGGTTTTATTGGTGTATCCTGTTGCCCAATGGAGTCCCTAACTGAGCTGACAGAGCTGGTCGCAGAGTTGATGTTGGAGTCACCCAGACTTTTGGTGTTGGGAAACTTCAGTACTCACTTTGGGACTGGCTTGTCTGGTCCAGCTCAGGAGTTCATAGTGGCCATGACAATTATGAGACTATCCCTATTGGTCACAGGGCCAATGCACAATGCTGGTAACACTCCAAGAGGCCTTTGAGAATTTTAGAGTTGGTTCTGCTGGTGATTCTGTTGATGTCCTGGTGGAGAGCTGGAATAGGGGACTTACCAGGGCAGTAGACACTATCACCCTTAAATGCCTTCTCCATTATGCTTCAAAACTGGCTCCATGGTACACTGAACAGCTATGGGAGCTGAAACAGCAAGGGAAAAGACTAGAGCATAAGTGGAGAAAGACTAGACTTGAATCCGATAGGACACTACATAAAGCCCATCTGAAGGCATATTCTGTAATAATATGTGCAGCAAAGAAGCAATTCTATTCTGCATGTTTTGTGTCTGCAAGTTCACGTACAGTGGATCTGTTCAGAGTTGTGAGGGGATTTGACTCAGTTTGCCTCCTCTCTGAACTTAGATTTGGATTTGTCATCATCCCACTGTGATGCTTTTAACAATTTTTGTGGATAAAATCTCTCACATTCGAGCCGGACTCCATGGTTATGGCGGGGTCATTCACAGAGGTGTCTAGTAACATTTCTGGTACAAATAGAATGGATAGTTTCAATTTATGACTCTTGAGGATGTGTACAAACTCCTTGGAGCTGTTCAGCCTACACCTCCTTTCCTTTGGATCCTTTGGATCCATTTGTCCTTTGGATCCATGCCCAACATGGCTTATAACATCTAGCAGGGAGGTTGTTAGAGATGGCCTAGTTGACATTATAAACGCCTCGCTGAGGGAGAGCAGAATGCCTCCATGTTTGAAGGAGGCAATTCTGTGACTTTTACTTAAGAAGCTTGCTCTAGTGCCCTCAGTGATGGATAGGCCTGTCTCCAACTTCCCTTGGGTGGAGAAAGTAAATGAGAGGGCGGTGGCTAATCAACTCCAGGTAGTTTTGGAAGTTATTGATTATCTAGATCCTTTTCAAACTTGCTTTAGAGAGGGCTATGGGGTGGAGAGAGCCTTGATCGGCCCGATAGATGATCTGGTGGCAAGGAATAGTCAGAGGAATAGAATGGAAAGAAGGGGGGTGACTCTGTTTTGGACCTCTCTGTGACTTTCGATACTATCGACCATATTATCCTTCTGGATCGTTTGAGAGATTTGGGAATAGGTGGTGATGTTTTGCAGTGGTTCTGTTCCTATCTCTCAGGTAGATTCCAGATGGTGTTGCTAAGAGATAGTTGCTCTCTGAAACGAACCCTATTGAATGGTGTCCATTCTCTCTCTGATGCTCTGTAACATCTACATGAAACCACTGGGTGAGATCAACACGAGATTTGGAGCAGGGGGTTATCAATATGCTGATGACACTCGAATCTATTTCTCCATGACATCATCATCAGGAAATGGCATAACCCCCCTAAATGCCTGTCCACGGGCAATAATGGACTGGATGAGGGATAATAAATTGTAACTGAATCCAAACAAGATGGAGGCACTCATGGTAAGGGGGTCATACTTCAATGGTTGTGATAGATCTTCCCGTTCTGGATGGGGTTGCACTCGTCCCAAAGGAACAGGTACATAGCTTGGGAGTGCTTCTGGACCCAGGACTCACTCTGGTTACTTGGGTTGAGACTATGGCTAGGGGTGCTTTCTATCAACTTCAATTGATATGACAGCTGTGTCTATTCCTTTAAGATAATGATCTCAGAACTATGATGCAATCTCTGGTTACCTCTGGGGTTGACTACTACAATGTGCTCTCCATGGGGCCACCTTTATATGTAGTTCAGAAACTTCAATGATTCAAAATCTAGCAACATCTAGATTGGTCTCCAGTTTTTCTTGGAGAGATGATATTATGCCTTTTTAAAAACAATTGCTTGGGCTGCCAATAGGTTTTCAGGCAAAATATTAAGTGCTGGTAATTACCTTTAAAGCCCTAAATGGCTTAGGACAGGGTTACCTGGGAGAGCACCTTCTTCTGCATGATCCCCACTGCATATTAAGGTCATAGAGAGAGATCCTTCTCCAGATGCCAGCAGCTCATCTGGCAGCGGCTAGGGAGTGAATCTTCTCTACAGTTGCTCCTGAGTTGTGGAATGCACTTCCTATAGATATTTGAGGCTTAAGTTCTTTATCAGCCTTTTAAAAAGTCCTTAAGACACATTTTTAAAGCCTGGCTTTTAGTAATCTTTGGATGTTTTAAGTTGTTTTAATTCATTGTTGTTTTAATAGTTTGTTTTATTGTGTTTGTATTGTATTTATTGCTTTTAACTGCCTAGAGCCTCAGAGTCAGGTGGTATATAAATTAAATACGAATGAATGAATGAATAAAACTTTCCACTGGACAATCTTCTTTAAGGAACTTGCCCATGAAGAAATATGTCTGAGTGATGATAATCTATAACCATTTGTTGTAGTTTAGACTCCAAACTTAGATTCCACGTAGACTCTTGTTAGATCAGACTACCATGTTCTAACCCAACCAGCTCCAGTTCATTTTCATGGAATTTATGCGGAATCACTTCTCAGTGGATTGTGACCCATGAAGGAGTGCCATTTCAGTGTTACATCTCAGGCATCAAAATGCCTGGCTTGTAGTTGTGAGTGAGCAAAGTCATGGAGTGCTTCATTGCTGCTCTTCTTGCCTCTCTGAGCCAAACTACATATGACATTTAGAGCATGATTAGCCCTGATGGGCTTTCTTATTCTTTTGTCAGAAACACCCAGACTGAGCTCCCTGCAGATTGGGACCATGGCAGGAGGGCGGGAAGCTTGAACTGCATGGGGGAGGACTGATCTGATTGGTTTTTAAGAAAACCAACACCATCAGATTTAATAAAACTGTAACATCATATATAGTATGGCCCTCCTACTCTTGATGCTTGCAATATCAGACATGCTCTGGACCCCCCCCCCCAAAAAAGTACTCAAAATGTATCAGAGGAGGAGGACGAGGTGGATAACATCATCCTTTCTCCTCCAGGGCTCTCTACCTCCTCTCCAAGTTGCTGCTTGCACATACCATTGAAATAATTTGCGAATTTGCAAGCAATGCTGAAGTGCTTTCAAAGAACTTTGCATACTTTTTCACAGGAACATGTATATTAGCCTTAAGAGCCCACATCTATCTTTCTCTTCATGATTTAGAGTAATGTAGTAATGTCGGGGAGGAAGGTGACTCAAATACAACTTTGGGCCCTGGTAATATTAGGGGGCAAAAGCTAATGGTGTGGAAAGTCATTGGGCTACTTTCAATCAGCCTTCCTGCTTGACAGATGAAGCCAGACATTTGCACATTGCCAGTTGAAGAATCTGGGCAGGTTTGGGTTTAGATTGTAATTAGAAAAGAGTCACTTTAGCTGGAGGGCAGAGATAGGGAGATGCCTAGGAGGGAAATGCTTAAATCATCAGCCGTCAAGTTGTTTTCCTGTGAGGGGATTTTTCTTTTATTTATTTTTAATTTTTCAGGGATGTAAAAGAAAAATGAACATGAATAATAATGGCAATACTGCTTGGAAAAGCCAGAGAAAAGGGAACCAGCAATACAGCTACAGATGTCTCTTTAAATGAGAAACTATCTTTGACTGATACTTTCAGTATTCACAGTTTAGAAATTATTTCACCTCTTCTCCAGCCATGAGGGTAGTTCAACATTCAGCGTTCAAGGACAGACATGGGCTGCTGCTGCTAAGAATATTTATATACAACTTTTGAATAAATGTTCTCAAAGCCGTTTATACTGAAAAATAAATAATAAACAAATAATATAGTTCCCTGTCCCCAAAGGATTCAGAATTTATTTTTACATATACATCCCATTCTACCTCCACAGAGCTCAGAGCAGTGTAGATGATTATGTTTATCCTCACAACAACCCTGTGCAGTAGGTTAGTCTGAGAGATAAGTGACTGGCCCAGAGTCACTGAGTGAGTTTCACGGCTTAATGGGATTTGAACTCAGATCTTCGTTGTTCTAGTCCAACATTCTAGCCACTATACCACAGTGGCCACAAAATCTAAAAAAGAAAAAAGAAACACAAGGTAGAAACCAGCAACAACCACTGGAGGCATGTTGTGATGGGGTTGGATGGGTACAATTTCCCCCTGCCCCATTAAAGAATGAGACAAAAGCTCCTCTCTTGGGTTCAGTGATATTTATTTGGGACATACAAAGCGGTAGTTGGCAGCACTCCACCCTTCTCAGGATCCTATCACTTGAGGAGGCTCATTCCCTCATAGCCCACCTCCTACCCTCTGGGCTCTTGCCATTGGGCTCACACTGAATGTCAACAGTCCTTTGGGTGTTGGCCTCTCTTCCTCCCCTCATATGTGGTGAGAAATTTCCTACTGCAATGTGTAGTTGGCATCCTGCACCACCCTATTCTCTGGCCAGCCTAACATTCTTCTAAGAACAACTTGAGCTGTGTTGGCATGTGCCTGCTGGGCACATCTGAGAACAATTCAAAGTGCTGAAACGGATAGCTTGGAACCCATCCTAAAGGACCATTTTTTCTCACAGGAACCTGTTAAGATCATCTTTGAAGGGCCTTCTGTGAGTGCCCCCAACTTCAGAGATGAGGCAGGTGGCAAGTGACCTTCTCAGGTGGCATTTTCAGTGGCCTTCTCAGCTGTGGCTCCCTCCTAGTGAGCACCTTTCTTAGAGAACCTTTTGCCTTTGGGGCACCAAGTGAAGATCCCCACCACCACCACTTTATCTGGACATTTTAATTTGCTAGGTGAGGGTGCCATTGAAGGGTGAGGTAGTAACTATCCCAAATAAAATAAAAAAATAAAATAAAATAAAATAAAAATTGTTCCCCAGCTGAAGGGACACATCCAGAGGCCTGATGGAGAAGTTGCTGGCTCCCTGCAGGTGCAGTTTATGCAATAAGAAGCATCTGGTCTCCACAGGGAAATCCCCTCAGATGACCCTCCGTGCCCTAATGGTTCAAGTCTTCCCAGGGTCAGGGAAAGTGATGGGTGTTTGGTTTAGAGGGAAGCAAAAAAAAAAATCCCTTACAAAATAAAGATCATGCCCACGAACCCAGTCAGCATGAGGAGTGAGACTCATAACATATCCTCAACCATACAGATTCTCCTCCTAGTACATATATACTTGTATTGAACTGTATAGTCTCAGTCAGCAGTTCCCAGCTGATGGATGTAGTAAGAACTCTTTCATTACAATTTAACTCCCGCCCACATGATTTGCTCTACCCCATCTGAGCAACTACTCACAAGACTAAATTCATCAACAGTTGAATTGCCTATCAGCAATCCTGTTGGTCCATGCATTTGTACTTGTCACAACTCTTTCCTTTTCCTTTCTATGGAAACATCCCTGAGACATAGTTACATAGGAAGCTGCCATATACCAAGTCATCCCATTGGTCCATCTCACTCAGTGTTGTCTACACAGACTGGCAGCAGCTTCTCCAAAGTTGTAGGCAGGAGTTTCTCTCAGCCCTATCTTGGAAAATGCCAGGGATAGAACTTGGAACCTTCTACATGCAAGCATGCAGGTGCTCTTCCCAGAGCAGCCCCATCCCCTAAGGGGAATATCTTACAGTGCTCACATTTAGTTTCCCATTCAAATGCAAATCAGGGCAGACCCTGCTTAGCAAAGAGGACAATCCATGCTTGCTACCACCAGACCAGAAAAAATTGAGCTAGATGGACCAGTGGTCTGACTTGGCATAACGCAGCTTCCTATGTTCCTCTGTAAGCTCCCAACTTAGCAGAACTAGTTAGTGCAATGTCCTTAAGCTAACTGAACACGTTTTCTCAAGCGCATAGGTCTGGAGTATTCCCCACTGTGTTCAGGCTAGCCTGCATGATGGCAGCCTTAACTTCTAGAGACAACTCTACTCTTTTTCTTTTTTCTTTTTCTTTTTAAACGAAAATCAGGACACTGAGTCAGTGTCACAGACTTACCAGCAACAGGGACTAGAAAATAGGGACTGTCCCTAGAAAATATGGACAGTTGAAGCATATAATTATATGGTATCAGAAGTTGTTCCATTTTCTCACTGAATCAGCACATGCCTCAACTAGCAGATTGTAAGCTACAATAATAAACAGAGCCATTTAGGAACCCACCAGTTATGCATAACAGGCAACCTGGATGAATCCTGGAGATGCTTGAAGTTATTTCTGATTTACCTGACAGTTAACAATGGCAATTCTCCAAAAAATTTAAAACTTGCTATTATACTTCATTCTATTAGAGACAGAGCATCAGAAATGTATAAAAATATGTGGAATGCATAAGCAGATCCTGCAAATAAAACTCGAACAGAATCCGTAAAAGCTTTTTTATTGTGAATGAAGAAGGAAGCAATTTTTTGAGGGGTAGGAAGCTTACTTTTTGAAAGCATAAATGTGATGAGGCAGGTGGAATAGATAACTTTGTATTAGGGTGAAAACAAAAAAGCAAGAGGTTTGGAATTTGGAGATTTGAGTACCTGCATCTTTTTTCCTGTGGGACAAAGAACAGTTTGGAAGGTGCAGTTTTGACCTGAAAAGCATCCTGCAGGAAACAAAATGTGCCCCCCTCCCATGTGGATGTTTTCGATCCCGGTTGCAGTTTTCAGCCACTGGCTTTGGGTAAACAAACAAATAAACCTGAGGGTTGAATTCAGGCAGAAAATTGTTATTTGACTCACAAGTTCAAGGAAAAGCTCCTAGAAAAGCCCACTCTAACACATGCCCAAGCTGTTGATATTTGCAAAGCAAGACCACTAGCAAGAGCCCAGGCTACAGTTAGCATGTGTAAAAAATACTTTGAATTGTTCAAGAGCAACACACACCCGGCAGTCAGATCTAAAGTAAGAGAGTCCTCATCCAAATGAGCTGTACCAAATGACAGTGATGCAGCACATCACTCCTGTAGAACGTGTGGATATGTTCACAATATGCCATGCATATGGCATTACATGTCGCAGGTGCTCTGGCACCAATCATTTCATCAAAATGTCTCAACACATTTTCATCAAAATGTGAAAACACAAACAATCCCCTAGCTAGAGAAGGCCCTATCCAACATGCACCTCATCCCTCCCGTGGCTATTGCTGGTGTCTACCTTTTGGAGGAAGGGGATGGGGCCATCGCTCAGTGGCAGAGCATCTGCTTTGCATGCAGAAGGTCCTAGGTTTAATCACTGGCATCTCCAGGTAGGGCTGTGAAAGACTCCTGTCTGAAAACCCGGAGAGCTGCTGCCAGTCAGTGTAGATAACACCGAGCTAGATTGGCCAATTGCCTGGCAGGTTATAAGCCAGCTTCATATGTTGCTTTGATTTGTTTTAGATTGTGAACCCTTTGAGGACAGGAAACCATCTTGTTTCTTTTTTATGTTAACCATTTTGGGCTTTTTTGTTGAAAAGCAGAATATAAACATTCATATAGTAGAAGTACTAGTCGTAGAGAAGAGTGTGAGTGCATTGTTTGCTGGAATAATGTCAGTGGCATCACAACCAAAAAGCAGAAGGGGCCAAGATCCATATTGCTGAAATTGCAGGTTTGTGAAATTCCTACAAGCAACAGTGGAACTAAGGAAAATATGACAGTAGCACTGGACAGCAGAAAACATGACAGCTGCACTGGACAGCCGGGTGCAAAAACATGCACAAACAGCTTACTAGTTGCATTGACAGGTATCAGAGTCCTAATGAAGCAGATCTCACACTTTTACATCATGGACCATCACTGCTTGGCAGGGAAGAATGCACCACCCCTGGACTTCATTGGAGGGATTATGAAGTTGTAATATTGCTTCGCTAGGGATGCTTACATCCAAACGTTTGCCTAGATCTTGGGGTTTCAAATTATCTGTTTATTTTGCATGTTTTGTGGAGCACAAAATATGTTTGGGATCGGCCATTTCCCCACTTTTGATTTCCAGGTCTTGTTCAGACAGCTGCACATGAGCATTTTTCTACAGTTTTCAGTTCATGGCAATTTTTTCTTATGGGTTACCAATGCACATGAGGGGATATGTGCATTGATTAGAACACCACACAAATAGGTGGAATTGCACAGTTGCCTTAAGATTCTGATTTTTTGTGCTGTGATTGCTCACATGTAGAAAATTATCTACTGATGGTGGGCCAAAGATAACAACTGAGGAGCAAGAATGATTGTGGCACTTGGCTCATCAAAGCACTCAAAGGACTAACAGTTATGTAGTGGTCATTGGTCAAATATGAATGCTCCAATTGAACTCTGGGCTCCAAACATATGCCATGCCAGGAACTCCAACCCAGCAACTTAAGGGAGTCCATGATTTCACATTATACCTTTTGTTGTTGTTAAAGATCCCCTTAAACATCTTTGACTTCTACAGAGTTCTTATTGATGGTAGATTATTTTTCAAAATAACATATTATAAGACATGCGTACGTGTGTGTGTGTATTTACATACATGCATACATATCTATATTATATCAACTTCATGAAGATGAAAACTGTGTCTGAAAGCCATGGGATTTCTAAGGAATTAGTAAATTCCATTGGCCAACTGGGTGATGTAATACTTTACGGCTGAGTGGAGCATCAAACTGATCCATTCAAATCCAGACCACCTTCTGTCTAATGGGCAAGCAGTCCATTCAGACAGTCAAACACATGGTTTTGAAAGACATTGCAGGACAACATGTAGAACTGCTGACTTGACTTTTGCCCCTGCTCAAGAATTAATGGGAAGATTGTTATGTAGTACTGTACCCACTACTACAGTGTTGTGTCACAAGAACTGCCAGACATAATATCAGGGAGGTATCTAGGGTAGGGCAGACAGGGCACGTGCCCCGGGCGCCACTTGAAGGGGGCGCCATTTTTCAATATCTTTTTTTAAAAAGGGCCACCAAAAACAAAATGGCCACCACACATGCTCAAATGGCCTCTGTGAGGCCCTAGGCCATGCCAGGCATCTAAGATGCCATTTGAGCATGTGCGGTGGCCATTTTGTTTAGGGTGGCCTATATATATATATGTGTGTGTGTGTGTGTGTGTGTGTGTGTGTGTGTGTATAGGGCCACCACACAAATGGTCCCAGTGAGGCCCTAGGCTTTTCCAGGCCTCGCAGAGGCCATTTGAGCATGTGTGGCAGCCACCATGCCTATGTTTGCAGGCCCAAACAGGCCCGAAAATCAGCATGAGACGGGCTGCGGAGGTGAATTAAGAGGCCAGCAGGGGAAGGGGGATCTTTGCAGACACCCCCACAGCATTTAGGAAGCCCCCTGAAGGGCTACAGGTAATTTTTATTAAATTTTATATAATATAAGTCACTGTACACATATTCAGTTTGGCACTATGTGCAGAGAATCAGGGCTTGTGAATACTGAGCTGAAGCTTATGAGCTAGGATTTTATTCATTTGCTCTTACTTTGCTTCTTGTGATAAGTGAGTTAAATGTGATGTCTTAATAATATGGCTACTAATGGTGGGTTTGTCTTTGAATCAGTGTGAAGTCCTTAGTATTAAGGCCACTGGGTGTTTCTTGCTCTCTTTCTCTCATTTTAACTGTCTTTCTGAAAGACTAGAATATATTCCAAGCAGTGACACAGTTTACTCTGCATATCCATTAATTATTTTCAGAGTATCTGGGAAAAGCCAAATTCTCCATTTATTTTTAAAACGTATGTAATAGTGATGCTACTATGCACAGTAGAGAATTAGACAGGCACCTCTGTTTAGTTTTCTAAATATACCTCCACATAGTATTTGGGTATTTCATGAGCCCCAGCATACTGCAATTTGTAGTTTTCCAGCATTTTTTGGTCTGGCTACGTCCACTGCTAAATAGTTCTTGAAATATTAAAAGATTAACAAGCTTGACTTGTATTTTTGAGCTGATATTATGGTAAAGTTATCTGAAAGATGGGTGTCGGATGTTTGGACAGGGGGCGCAATTTCAGTGCTTGCCCTAGGCACTATTTTCCCTAGATACGCCTCTGCATAATATCTTCTGGGAACATGAAGTATACTAACCAAAAACCAGGGATCAGATGTAACCAATTAGATTAACAAATATTAAGATTTAAAGGCATCAGAGATTGGATTTAAAGAGAGCCTTTGGCCCTGAATATTTATTCCACTGGTTCCCAACCTGTGGTCTGTGGACTAATGGTGGTCCACAAAGATACTGCAAGTGGTGCAGCAAGGGCGGGTTGTGGGGAGAGATAATGCCATAATAATCAACATCAGCTTTCTCATTAGGTAAGTGTACCCACTGGTAGGCCTACTGCAGGCAAATGTCCTGTGATGAGTGAAGTATGTTTGTGAGTGAGCATAATATATTATGCTGCATTTTAAATACCCCTTGATAAATATGTTTGACTCCTGTCAGTCATAGGCTATGTTAAAAATATTTAAAATGACTTGCTTACGTGGTGATCCGCAAAAGCTTTTGATGATGACGTAGTGGTCTGCATAAAGGAAAAGGTGGTAAACCACTGATTTAGCCCACACCATGACTGGGTTATTGGCTTGCTAAAGTAACATCAACCGCTTTTTAATAACATATTCTGAAGACCCCATTTTCCACCTAATGCAGAGCACATACACACCAAATTAGAAAGCAAGCCCTTTTAGAGTGAACTAAAGACAGTATCTTCTCCTTGGCTGAGGTCACACAAGTCTAACAGCCTCTCAATTAAACAGCTAGAAAATTAATATTATTGTGCAATTGGTTCAACTAGTTTAGCTTTTTTGATTTTAATTATCATCTCAATGGTATATCAAAATAGCAATTATGACAAGCTGTACAGGAAGAGGAAGGGAAGGAGACCAATCTCTGAGAGTCAAGTGAAAGTTTGTGAATAAGCTTTAATCCTTTAAAAAGATCCAGGGCATTATGTGCATTCTTTACTCACTGTCTCTGCTCGTTAATGTTTTCGTATTTGTAATGCTCAAACAACCCAGAATTCTAACAGAAGGTTTCTCTTCACACAAAAGCTGCTTATCAGCATCAAAAGGAGTGGATTGAATAAAAACGATGGTAAGAGGGAAAATGTGATCTTGGGGGGGGGCGGAATTGTGTTGCATTAGGAGTGTGTTTGGCAGAACTTGCTTTTAAATTCAGAAGAAACGTTTTGCTTGTATTTTCAAGGTTGGCCCCCAGTCACAACTTCTGAAATAAAAAAGCTAATAGCACAGCTTAGACAGAGTAAGGTCCCTAGGGCTGATTATATCTCTGCTGAAATGATTCAAAATAATGGTGACTGGTGGGCCTCAATTCTGGCAGCTCTTTTCACTACTATTGATCATGCTGTGCAGATTCCCAATGACTGGGACCTGGCGATAATAGTCCCCCTCTATAAAAAAAGGAGTGATATCTGAGCCTGCAAATTATTGGCTGATTAGATTACTTAGTGTAGTGGGGAAGCTTTATGCCAGACATTTATGCCGGAAATTCTGGTCCTGGTTGGACAGTGAGAGAACAGTTAGGCTGGCCAGTATATGATAGATCAATGTCTAGTCTTACAACATTTGGTAGAGAAGTACAGCTCTAAGCCATGTGGAACTCTGTTTACTGCATTCATTGATTTCAAATCAGCCTTCAGTTCTATTTCCAGGGAAGGACTTTGCATAAAGTTGGAGATTTCCTCTGTTGATCATAGATTGCTCACTCTTATTCGTATGCTTCCTATTTTCAAGCAGTATCTGCAGTCTAGATTCGAGTTTTGGAATTTCTTCAGAACATAAGAACAGCGCTGCTGGATCTGGCCCAAGGCCTATCTAGTCCAGCTGATCGGGAATTGTCTAATATAGCGCATCAATAATCAATAAGTATAAAAAAGTTGATTCAAGCTTTTAGCAAAAGGCTTCTAACAAAGAGTGTCAGGCAAGCCAGGAAGAGGTTGTTGTTCAAGCCAAAAATGCGAGGTGTCCGGCCAAGAGATAGTGACTACAAAAGGATGCCTATAAGAACCAGACAGCACCTCAGCTAGTTGGCACCTTATGAATACACTGTCTATTCACCCGAAGTCCGATAAGAAGTAAGCCAAGGAGAAAAACAACGGTATGTGCCAAGTTTGGCTGGCAATGTGTGAATACATCTATTTTTTAATGACAAAGATATGTATGTGGAGCCTAGCTGATTTGTTTTTGATTTGCCTGCTTACTTATTTGTAACCTATAAAAACTAAGGAGCAAGAAAACTTGGGCCCATAGCGCATGCCAGATTCTTAGCTTGTGCTATGATTTCATGGTCCGTGGCTAAAGACTAATGTTAAACACACACACACTTGCTGTTTGCTTCAGTTGTTGAACAGCAAGACTTTTTGCGGGAACCTGGTCAATCCAGAGGAATTCCCACTACACAGCATCCTGTTTCGTTCAGTTGCCCACCAGATGCCTCTGGGGAGCCCACAGGCAAGAGGTATGTGCATGCCCTCTCTCCTGCTGTTGCTCCCCTGCAACTGATATATTGAGAGGCATCGTGCCTCTAAGGCTTGAGGTGGCCCACAGCCACCAGACTAGTAGCCACTGATAGACATCTCCTCCATGAATTTGTCTAAGCCCCCTTTAAAGCCATCCAAGCTGGTGGCCATCACCACATCCAATGGCAAAGAGAGAGATAAGTTTATTCAGTCATTGACAAGCAAACACTTACAATAAAACAGTATTTTACACATAATACAATAAAACAGTATTTTACACATTTTACATAAAACAGCATTTTACACATAATTTAACAAAACTTGGCCACGCCAGAGATAATGTCATTATCCACATTAGTTAAAGATAATTTAAGTAAACTCATGGCAAAGAATTCCATAGATTAATTATTCACTGTGTGAAAAAGTACTTCCTCTCGTCAGTGCTAAATTTCCCGACATTCAGTTTCATAGCGTGACCCCCTGGTTCTAACGTTGTGAAAGAGGGAGGAAAATTTCTCTCTGTCCACCCTCTCCACTCCATGCATAATTCTATACACCTTGATCATGTCTCCCCTTAGTCGCCTCTTTTCCAAGGTAAAGAATCCCAGATGCTGTAGCCTAGCCTTATAAGGAAGGTGCTTCAGGCCCCTGATCAACTTGGTTGCCCTCTTCTGCAGAAGGAAATAAAGAATGATTCACACAAAGCATTTCTCCTCTACCAAAGCAGAATTGTCCTTTCTTGGTAACATATGTTCACAGGTAAATATATGAGTTCATGGATATGGTCAGCAGCAGCAACTTAATTTCTCGGGAAGAGAAATAGCATCCTTATACTACGCAACTGCAAGTTTTCCATACCATAGAATCAGCTACGAAGGGGACATAAATAAACATTACATTGGAGGCTGAGTTTTGCAACTTTCTAATTAACAATCGAATAATTTGCCAAGGGAGGTCACTGCAGCTAAGTCTCAACTGAAGATGGAGGGCACCAGAGGTAGAACATAAATAGATTCAAACACCAAGGTCACCTGGATAGATTAGATGGCCTGGATGGTCGATTCCAGCTTTATCTTATGTGATTAACATTTAATTAAAGATACTGAAGCAGTTCAAATGTTAGCTAAGGAGGAGGGAAAACCTGTTTCAAAACTGCTAGGTACATTGTTCCTTTTGAGGCATACGGAACTGTTTCCTAGAGGTTTTAGTAAAAATATTCACATGCATATCATTTGGAAGTGGACAATGTTTTTATTTATTTGTTTGTTTGTTTGTTTGTTTGTTTGTTTGTTTGTTTGTTTGTTTGTTTGTTTAAGGGATATATCAGATATTTATGCCTATCTATTGCCTACTGAGATCATATGGGGAGGTCCATCTGCAGTTGCCACCAGCTCATCTGGTGGCTACTCAGGGATGAACCTTCTCCATTGCTGCCCTGAGGCTTTGGAATGTGCTCCCTTTTGAAATATCTCTGATAGTTTTTAATAAAGCAGTTAAAACACATTGGCTTTTAATTAGATTTATAGATTTCAAGATTGTTTAAATTTTAAATTATTTTAATGTTTTAATTTTGTTTTAATTTGTGCTGTTTTATTGGAAGTCACCCAGAGACATAAGTTTTGGACAGCATATAAATATGTCAAATAGGTAGGTAGGCAAGTAGGTAGGTAGATATACTGTGCCCACATCAGCATAGCTATTTTAAGTGGATCAGGGGCATTTCCATTGCACTCATAAGCAGCCCACAAGGCATGCAAGTCTTTACACACACACACACACACACACACACACACACACACACACACACACCAGTTTAAGGGCCAGTGTGTGTTGCTTGATTTGCTTCAACAGAACAACAAACGTAGCATAACTTTGCATATGTGCATTCATCTATCTCAGCTTATAAGAAGGAGGAGTTTGAAGGAAATGAAGAGGAAATAATATATGTTGGTTTAAGCAGAACTGGTCTTGTGGCTAGAATGAATTAATCCCTATGTTAAGCAGGTTCCACCCTGGTTTGCATATGAATGGGAGACTACATATGATCACTGTAAGAGGCTACTGTTAGACCTTATTTGAAGAAACCTGCATTGGATTCCTCAGAGTTAGCTAAGTACAGACCCGTTTCCAATCTTCCATGGTTGGGCAAGGTGATTGGTTGCCTCTCAGCTCCAAGCAGTTTGGGATGATGCAGAGTATCAAGACCCATTTCAAACCAGCTTTCGAGTGGGCTATGGGGTTGAGACTGCCTTGTTCGACCTGATGGATGATCTCCAAGAATGTGACTCTGCCAATCTGTTTGGATCTCTCAGGGGCTTTCGATACCATCAATTATAGTATCCTTCTGGGTCGCCCACGGGAGGTGGGATTGGGTGGCACTGTGTGACAGTGATTCCATTCCTACCTCTCTGGTAGATTCCAGATGGTGTCACTTGGAGACTGCTGCTCTTCAAAGTGAGAACTAAAGTATGGAGTACCAAAAGGCTCCATACTGTCACCAGTTAGGGATGTGCATGAACCAAGATTCGTGCAGTGATTCAGCATCCAAGCAGTGATGCTGATCAGCATCCAAGCAGTGATGCATCAAAGCAATGATGTGCAGTGGCTTGGCATCAATTTCAGATGAGGGAGGTGAGCAGCAAGCGGGATCTTTTAAAAAACAGGAAAGCAGGTCCTTATCTGCTCTCCACCACCACATGCAGCTTCCTGATGTGATGGCACCGCCTCCCCGAAGAACCCATGTGCAGCACCAGTATGCACATGGCACCTGCCCGTGTGTGGGCACCATTTGTGTGATCAGCATAGTGTTGCTGACCACACAAATGGTGCCCACACATGTGCAGACACCATGTGCATGCCGGCACCATGCACGGGTTCTTGTGCTGCTGCAGCAGGAAGCTGCATGCGGTGGTGGAGAGCAGGTAAAGACCACCTGGAATTCTTTGTGTGTGTCCATCCAAACATGTTGTTTGGCCCTGATTCTCCATGATTAGAAACCTCTGGGAAGTTCACACACTGAAGGGAAGGGAAGGGGAAAGGAAGGGAAGGATTGTTACAGAATGATAGTAGTGCATATTTCGTACCCTGAGGCTCCAGCATTTGATCTCTCATATAAACTCTGAGGGCTGGTTCTCATGACCACCAGCAAGGTCAGTTTACCAGAATCCTAGTGGACACATGATCCCACAGAGCATGTCATGTGGGTTGCTGATCTCCAGTTGGTAGCACCCCAAGTGGACATTTAACCCAGATCAGTCATCTGATATTTGAACTCATGATGGTCAATCCATGTTAAATGTTGGTTGGCAACAATGTTGGTTGGCAACTGATTAAAAGAATATTCTGAATAGGATACATGAATATGCAGGATGTGGCTGACTAATTTTGCATGCAGCAGCTAACTCTATGAAAGAAAGAGGATCTCACTGTCCTATCCTAACTGCTGGCAGGAGCCCACAGAGCACAAGGAGGTTCAGAGGGAGGCGACTCAGCCATAGTCAGTCAGTCAATCAAGGTAGCAAGTAAGGTCTTGCTACCCTGATTGACAACCCAAGATCGGGAGGTTTTTTGCAAGCTACACAATGTGCTCCATGCGAGCCCACACCCACTGGGTATCCCAAATTTCAGTAAACTGACATTGCTGGTGATCCTGCCAACCAGCCCCGAGATTCTGCTTGAAACCTTGGAGAGTTGAGTCTGAGACTTGAAGATGCTGTTCAGCCAAATCAGTTGGACTGTGTCCTGGGGAATCCTGGGATTCCTTGCAAGTTTATTAGTGGTTTGTAAATAAGAAAATCAATTAATGGTGGATAGGTTTTCCCGAAATACAGGAAATCCTGCAGTGGAGTATACAGGCCATGCTCTCTATTCACAAATGTTGACAAGAAGGCCCTTCCAGTGTGACATGTCCCCCCACTTAGTGTGGGTGCTAGAACATGTCCCAGGATCCTTTGCAACAGAGAGGCAGTGGGGTGCTAGGCTCCAGGACAGATATCTACCTCTTTGAGAGTCTCTATTTAAGTGCAGACATTGTTGGAGTAAGTGGTCTGCTTAGAGCTAGTCAGGTTCCTGGAACTCCATTTGGACCTTACTTGCTACCTGAGTGACAGACTGACTATGGCTGAGTTGCCTCCCTCTGAACCTCCTTGTGCTCTATGGGCTCCTGCCCGCAGTCAGGAGAGGACAGTGAGATCCTCTTTCTTTCAGAGTTAGGTGTTGTATGCAAAATTAGCCAACCACATCCTGCATATTAATGTATCCTATTCAGGATATTCTTTTAATCAGTGTTTCCCAAAATGCCATGCACAAGTAAAGTACGCATGCACTTCTTTCTTCAACCTCTTTCCTCCTAATTTGACATGAGCCGAAAACTGCAAGTAGGTCACACAGGACTCTGCAGAATTCAAGAACAAACATTTCTCCGGTGAACTGTTCAGTGGCCTAGATCTTGAGTAACCAAGCCAAGAGGGGCAGAACATTTCAAACAGCACTAAACAAATGCCAGCAGTGTTTTTCAGGAAAAGAGATGAAAACTAGGGTGAAAAGCTACAGTCCAGACCTAAGTCCCTTCCCAAGTCATATAAACATGTGGCTGACAAGGAAATGAGACAGTTGTGTTTCTGTTGTCCAGCTTGCATGATAGCACTGTTTTTTGCATGCATTTTACTATTTTATTTGTTTAATTAATTCCAATTTCTCTTTTCATATTTAGTAAACTTTCCATGAATTTTTCTTGTCCATCAGCACATCCCGTAGCAGTGAGTTCCACAGATGATCTATGTGCTACCTCTTACAGAATTTCAGAATTGTTTACCTAACATTTCTGATCTCACTTTTTCTTCTTGTGTAGTCCATGTATTATTTATTTATTTAGAATATTTATGCCCCAGCCCTCCAGCACAATTACTGCTCGGGGCAGCTCACAAAATGTCTTGAATACAGAACTCACAATTAGCAGCTTAAAGTTGTATTCTATTGATATGGACTTTTCAAGAACAAACTAAAGAGCATAGGGGCAATCAATAATCTACCTAAAGAAGCAATGGGTTCTGGGTATTTAGAAGCATTGTATATCAACACAAGTATTCCAGTCCTTGCATCTTCTAGGTCTTTACCATTACGGAGAGTGAGACAGCCTGCCTCAGGTGGCCTATTTTGAAGTCCCCAGTGGTGTTAGATTTTCTTCTTCAGTCACCAAAATATCTTGTACTGCCTCTACTCATGTGAAGTGTTATAACTCATCTGACAGCACATCAGACACCACCGGCTCTGCCAAAGCATCAGGAAGACTTCAAGAGTTCTTTGCCCAACAGAGCAATCCCCCAGAGAGCCTGAGACTGCCCAGCAAAAGAATGTTGCTGATCTCCTCCCAGTACATGATCACAAGCTTCCACCAACCCTGCAGGCCAAACCGGTCAGGATCTGAGAAAAAGAACCCATCTCCCCAGTAGAAGAGGGTGGGCCTTCCAAAAGACAAAATGGCTACCCAAAGACTTTGAAACCTGATATGGATCTATTATAGTTTCTGGCTTCAGTGATGGCTGTGAAGAAGCACATCCTTTTCCGCCTGATTCAGTTTCTCCCTGACAAAAATAGTGGTAGTGGTCAACAAATAGCTGAAATGAAACATAAGGCTTCATTGTGTATGAACATGGCCTTCTCCCTTGCTTTTAAGGGTCAACCATACACAAGAGCCCACTGAACACTATTTGGTGGTAGACTCTGCCACAGTAGCTGAGTTGCGCTGGTGACATTATCAGCAGACACCACCTGGTCCGTCAGTCCACCTGCTGCAGTCTGGCCACCCACTCTGCCTCTGACCGGCAAGGGAACACCTCCCACCTCACCTGTCCTCCTATCCAGCCTCCTGCCCGACCTCCCCATGCTCTCGCCCTCTCTTCCTCCATCAAGGTAAGCCGAGGTTGCTGGCAGGGAGGCTGGACAATTGATGTTAGGTAACCTATTAGATACATCATCCTTTATTTCTGTGATTTCCATGTTCACCGTATTATGCTGTGTAGTGACATTAATGAGCTGATAGCATTTACACCTGTGAACACACATCTCATTAAATTGATTAGCTTTAAAAATGCATCTTTTTAAAAGTATCTTGATATTTACTCGTTTTTGCAGCTGTGGTTCACAGGGCAGCTGCCAAGTTATATTGATTGTCCCTTTATTTGAGTAGGAGTAATTGTATAAACTGAGCATTATACCTATCCTGTGTCTCAAATGCACTTGCTGTTCCCTTGGCTTCAATAATGTTTTCTTTAAAAGGTGCCACCTCCTCTAACCAATGAATATGTTTTGCTGGCATTTCCACTCAGTACATTTCTCTGAGGACTTATTGGCTTGCCTTTAGTCGATTCGGCTGTGATTTTGGAAAACTGGCATTTAAACCTAATTGAACTTGCATCAATATCCACTCTCCTGGCTCCAAGCAACAAGCAAACTTTGTTCATCTAATGATCACGCAAAAAATTCAGTGATTGGGGAGAGAGAGCAAGCAAGAACACATCTGTCAGAATGGCCTGGGTGCTAAATGGGAAACATGATTAATCGTGCTCCTGCTCATCCTCTCTTTGATATCTGTGCAAATTCAGTTAGTGGGTTTAAAAAAATAAATAAAATGCATTACACTTATTCCTGGATTTAAATAAAATCATTGGCTTGGAAATAAAATGCAGACGCTAAGATGACTGAAGTAAGCAAGTAATGTTTAATGCAAGACCATCACAGCATCCATTCCCTCTTTTCATATGCCCCAAGCATCATTCATATAAAGAAACAACACTGGCCAAAAATAGACTCTCTAGGATGTCAAACATTTGATCATAATTTGGGCTTGGAAAAACTGCCTGCTGTTCCCATTACTGTATCAGAGAGAGGTGGTTCAAAGCCAGCTGGTGAATTTTGCCTGAAGCCTTAGCCAAAATGCATGACACATAACCATATTCTCTCTTTTTTTTTTCCATCTGCCACTTCCATTGCCATTGTGGCTTAGTGCACTGAGGACATCCACTGCCATATAGGACTGGTTCACATGATCAAAATCAATGTCTGTTTACTGGGAATCTGGGATTCCTGAGGGGCACACCCTCCCACAGAGCATATCATGTGGGCAGCAAAAAGCAAAACAAACAAAAACCTGCCCACTCCCAGGTTGTCATTTGCCAACCTGACATTAAACTGGGATTGGTAATCTGAGATTTGAACTTGGTCTATCATTCCCGGTTAAATGTTGGTCCGTGCACTGCCAACCTTGGTTCAGAAGGATTTTGCTACCTACACAATATATCTGCAGGAGCACATGCCTGTCAGAAATCCCAGATTCCTGGTAAATGTACATTGATTTTGTTCAAGCAAACGAGCCTTTAGAAATGTTTTTCATTCATAGCACATGTAACTGCCTCTAGCTTAGATGTGCATGCACTGTGGCCACTGTGCATGTGCAACAGAAATCAAGATAGAGGTAGGAACTGAGAGAGATATCAGTGTGGTTGAAACAGAAAGAGTTTGCCTTTGCACATAATGGCAAAGCAGGGGTCCAATGGACCCACAGTTTGCCTCCTTTCCCCCCATGCACTCCTAGATGAGCCCGAACTGCAGTCTAGGCGACTGCAAAGTGAGAGAGACACTGGCTGCAAAGGTGCCTTTTGACACATGAAGGAAAGCCACAGCAGCCAGTCAAGTAGGAGGGAAAGAGGAGCTTCCTACCCTCAACTCTGGTTCCACGCTGTGCCCAAATTTGGATGACACGATGCTGCTTTTGAACCTGAGATTTTGGTGGCGAAAGTTAAAGGTAACCAAGGATTCTAGTTCAGGTTGCGGGGCTAAAACCTACCCTCAGTTTGGAGACGAAACCGTGGGTTCATGTATTCAGACAACCCAATTTTTGAACCTCTGCCATGGTTGCCCCCAGTTTCGTGTTATGTCCAAAGGTGGCCTCAGTTAAAACCAAGCCTAGAGGTCATCTTTCAGCCATTGTTTTAAAAGATTAAATAAATGCTGCTAATTCAGCCTAATGTCTTAACATAAAATCTTTGTATGGGGTGGGGGGATTAATCTCAGCCTCCAAAAAATTCACCCCATGAAGATGCTTGAGCTATAGGAAGACAGCCTCTGCTCTAAAGTATTATTTTATCTTAACTCAAACTCACATCGGGTTTAGTCCTCTGCACATTGACTTGGTAATAAAACTCATTGAACTACCTTCCAAGTAAACATAGATAGCATTAAGCTGACTACCAAGTATTCCTGTCTTTTCTTACTGTCAAATCCAATGATTAGGTGAAAGGAGAAAGATTGAAAGAAAATATAAGGGTGGAAACAAAGACTCTAGAACTTTACAGGTGAGTGAAGGATTAGATTAATGTTATGGCTGCATAAATAAAACATAGAAAGCCTATGTAACTTACTATGGCCTGCAGAGAAGTACACAGACTGAACCATATTTTATTCATAACAACCAAACAAAACAGAATAGACAAGGAAGGAGGCTCCCCAGATAGTGAGTGATGCAAATCCCTTGCTCAACTTTTAATATCCAGCTTCATACACAAGCATTTCACCAAACGCTTCTATACTATGCATCTTTTTGGCCCTCATCTCCATAGTTTTCAACAGATCCCATTTCAAAGAGCCAGTCCTCTTTTTTTAATCTCAGCATTTCTAGGGCATGATTTCACCTTAATTTTGTGTTTTTTACAAGTAGTACAAAAGTGCATCGTGATTTGAATCTGGATAGAAAGTTGGGATGGGGCCATAGGTCAGTGGTAGAGCACATGCTTTGTGTGCTGAAGGTGCAGTCCCTGGCAGCTCCTGCTACAGCTTCAAACACCCCTGCTGAAACATTGGAGAGTTGCTGTCAGTCAGTGTAGACACTGGGAACTCGAGGTATTAACTTTCTGATTCACTAGAAGGTAACTTCATGTGTTCACCCCCAAATCCACGTTTCTGCCGAAATGTGAAATGTGAACTAGAATGTTTTTTGCTCTTTTATGCAAAGAGTTATCTTAAGTAGTTTGTTCTCTATTTTAAAAAAAACACCATGATTAGACTGCACAACAAATGATGTAAAATAAATTTATGATTGCTCTGAATTTTAAGATATAAGTAAGAACATAAGAACAGCCCTGCTGGATCAGGCCCAAGGCCCATCTAGTCCAGCATCCTGTTTCGCACAGTGGCCCACCAGATGATGCTGGAAGCCACAGACAGGAGTTGAGGGCGTGCCCTCTCTCCTGCCATTACTCCCCTGCAACTGGTACTCAGAGGCATCCTGCCTTTGAGGTACTAGGTACTAAGTACTAGGACATATGGAAAATGTGAGGAAAGTCACTCAAAGGATTTTAATAGCACTGTCTGGCCCTATTCATCCCCCAGCACAGCATCCCTCCAGTAGCTGTTATTTCTTATCCATCTTATCTTGCTTTTTTAGATTGTGACCCCTTGGGGGCAGGGAGCCTATCTATCTATCTATCTGTAAACCACTTTGGGAACTTTAGTTTAAAAGCATTATATGAATATCTGTTGTGTATTAAGTGGTGCAGCAAGGAAATGCTTGACTAACAAGCAGAAGGTTGCCAGTTCAAATCCCTGCCAGTATGTTTCCCAGACTACGGGAAACTCCTATATCTGGCAACAGCGATATAGAAAGATGCTGAAAGGCATCATCTCATACTGCGCAGGAGATGGCAATGGTAAACCCCTCCTGTTACTGTATTCTACCAAAAGAAAACCACAGGGCTCTGTGGGCACCAGGAGTTGAAATCGACTTGACAGCACAGTTTACCTTATTCATTTGTGTAGCAGTGTACCCCACCCAATGTGCATGGCATAGAAGCTCAAGCTAGACTGAGCAAAATGCAATATAGATCTCATACACTAGAAGAAGATCTGTTAAGCAGAAGCACCTCATTGAGGAACTAATTTTGTAATAGTGATGTCTGTGAAACAGAAAATCCTTTCTGCCACAGTCACACCTGAAATCAGAACTGCCTCCGAAACTCTCTCATTAAAAGCACTCAAACAATCTCTTGGGTAGGAGTGTGGCTGGCACCCTGAGCAGAACCTCTAGCTGTGATAAGCCTCTAATAGCAGGCACAACACATGTTGCATGATGAGTGAGTTAGGGAAGGGATAGTATGCCTTGTGTCTTTATAGATATATCCTTCTCAGCACCATCCCCCAGCTTTTAAAACATGATGTTCTCTTGATTACACAGCTGGAATCAGCTCTTGATCCTGATAAGAATGGCTGCTTCCATGTGCCAGTGGGGATGGAGGCAGAGGTAAGAATACATATACTTACCTCTGCCTACCTCCAAATTGGTGCATGGAAATCTGTATATGCTCAGAGAAGTCTCCCCCCCATCCCCACCCCAACCCTGATCTGTCTTTGACATCTCTGAAAGAACTCCAAACTCTTCCTGTGGTTTTCTACTGTAGCTAACTGCATTGTGATTTTTGAAAATGTATACTGTTAAGACATACTTATGGTGGTAATCTTCAAAAAAATGAGATTTGCATATTTTAAAAACAGGCAGAAGAGAGTGAAAACCCCCTTGATACAATAGAGAGTGAGAGATATGATTTGCATAAGGTGACACATACACACCGAATGAATTCTTCTAAACCGAAGCAAAGAACAGTAACATGAAATACTCATTTGTGCCTTACATGAATCATGCACTTTGCTGGAGAATATAATATACTAAATGTATTATTCTTAGTGGCTTATGTACTGAGCAGCACCCCACTAACCCAAGATTGGGGTGTGTCCACTGGTTCTGAAATATCCGAGACCTATATCGCTGCCACTAGCAAATGTGGAGAGTCTCCATGGCTCCTAAGGATTGAGTCGCCATTGCAGCAATGCTGCCCCCATTATTTCCAAAGGGAGCAGCATTGCTACAGCAGTGACGCAGTCCTTACTGAGGCTCTCCACATTTGCTGACAGCAGTGACGGACTCAGCAGTAATGGATGTGCTGCTCAGTATGTCAGCCTATATTTTTGCACTCCCTTACATAGGTTACTTGCTGACTTTGAGAAACAAGCCAGCTCAAATAACAAAAAGCAGCACTTTTAAATAAGCAAAAACAGATTATGAGGAACATTCATTTGCCGTGTAGGAAACATGAAAGATGGGAGGACCACCATAGGGACATTCTTTCCTTTATTTTCCCCCCAGTTACCTATTGGGGGATCAATTTGGTATTGGCCCCTTTATAGGTACAACTGGTTTAAATTTGGTTTAAAGCAATTGTACCTATAAAGTAAAGTGTGCCATCGAGTCGGTGTTGACTCCTGATGACCACAGAGCCCTGTGGTTGTCTTTGGTAGAATACAGGAGGGGTTTACCACTGCCATCTCCCGCTCTGCGTGAGATGATGCCTTTCAGCACCTTCCTATGTCGCTGCTGCCAAATATAGGTGTTTCCCATAGTCTGGGAAACATATCAGCAGGGATTCAAACCGGCAACCCCTGGCTTGCTAATCAAGTCATTTCCCCACTGCAGTAATCTAAATTGGTTTAAATTTAAAATGATTAATTTTTTACCAAAATTTAAAGTGCTTTCAATTTTATCTTAAGGACTCAATCTGGTTGGTGGGAGAGGTTTTAAACCTTCTGTCCCAACTATGGTCCTGATCAAGACTGGGCCTACTTCAGCTGCTATTTGCCCTGAGGAAACCCTCCCATCTGGACAATGGGAGCATCAAAGGAACATAGGAAGTTGCCATATGCTGAGTCAGACCATTGGTCTATCTAGCTCAGTATGGTCTTCACAGACAGGCAGCGGTTTCTCCAAGGATACAGGCAGGAATCTCTCTCAGCCCTATCTTGGAGATGCCAGAGATGGAACTTGGAACTTAGATGCTCTTCTCAGAGTGGCTCCATCCCTTGAGGGGAATATCTTACAGTGCTCACACTTCTAGTCTCCCTTTCATAAGCAACCAAGGTGGACCCTGCTTAGCTAAGGGGACAAGTCATGCTTGCTACCACAAGACCAGCTCTCCTCTCCCCACTAGGCAAATACTATGAGGCCTCAGTCTGGATTGGGACATGGCAAGGAAGAGGGCAAAAACCCCTTTCCCCCATGCTGCATTTCCAGTCCAGCTGCTCTTTGCAAATAAAAAGAAAATTTGCTAGCCCCAATCACATGCTTAAAATATACTGATAATAGTCAGCTCAGACCTTCCTTTCTATCAGAAAAATGTTCAGAAGCATCAGCTACTGCAGAATGTGGCAGCTAAGTTGCTCAATGATGTTGACCCGATGGACCATGTAACACTGGTATTGCTGTGACAGCACTGTCTCTTGATTCACTTCTGAGATTGATTTAAGTTGCAGTTGCCTTTAAAGTCCTAAACAACTTGGGCCCAACATTCCTGAAGGACCGCCTTCTCCCCATATGACACTTCCTGCTGTTTACAGTCATTGGGCCAGTTCAGACAATACTATCAATGTGTGATTAGGTTCCTCTTTACATGTACAAATGATCATCCATACTGAAAAACGTACATTCAGTAGCCTGGATTGAAATACTAGACACAACAACGTAAGTTTTTATCCAGGATAGGATCATTCACCCTACCCACATTAGTCTATTTGTCTAAATTTGTTTTCCAAGTGGGTATTAAAAAAACCATAGATATATTAATTGTGTGTTTAAAAGTCTCATCTGAACTTGCCCATCTGGGGAGGCTTTCCTGGGTGTCCCACCTTTATTAGAAGGACTGTTGGTGGGCACATGGGAGAGAGCCATTTCTGTGCAGCATCCAGCTTATGGAACCTCCTCCTTCAAGAGACTCATTTTGCCCCCTCTGCATCCTGCTTCCATTGTAATCTAAAGATGTATCTGTTTAAAACATTTAATGTTCTTTGGCCATTGTACTACTCTGTTCTTTTTAATTGATTGCTCTTATTTGATTGTTGTGAATTGGTGGGATATAAGCATTTTAAATAAACATGGCAGCATCTTGCTTGATCCATGCAAGTGAGATCTCAGGAACCACAGAATATCTTAAGGTTCTCTATAGGAACATAGGAAACTGCCATATTTTGAGTCAGACCATTGGTCTATCTAGCTCAGTATTGTCTTCACAGACTGGCAGCAGCTTCTCCAAGGTTGCTGGCAGGAATCTCTCTCAGCCTATCTTGGAGAAGCCAGGGAGGGAACTTGGAAACTTCTGCTCTTCCCAGAGCAGCTTCATGCCCTGAGGGGAATATCTTGCAGTGCTCACACATCAAGTCTCCCATTCAGATGCAACCAGGGCAGACCTTGCTTAGCTATGGGGACAAGTCATGCTTGCTACCACAAGACCAGCTCTCCTCTACCCAAACCAGCTCTCCTCTACCCTCTACGAGCAGTGTGGAGAGCTGTGAGGGGGTTTGCGGGGAGAGCGGGCTTAACCCACTCTCCCCACAGATGAGCAGGGAGCTTACTCTGGGCAGCCGGATTGACCACCCACACGATTATTGGCTCTGTCATAAAGCTGGTTGGGGCAGTGGGGAGCTTGGCCCCTGGAAGTCCCAGAATGACCCGCATGAGTGCGTGGGACATTCTGGGGACACCCCCCCTCCGATGCCAGGAGGCTTGTTGTAACCTCCTCATGAGTCACTGCAGTGCAGAGTCACGCTGCAGCAACACATGATCCAATAAACGGGGGTAGCGGAGCGCTCGCTCAGCTAACCTAGTTTAAGGGGAGGGAGTTTTAGGGAGCCTTGCTGCCAGGAGCCACGCAGCTCCCACTGCAGCACATGTCCAGGCGAAAACGGGCTAGGCTCCCTTAGCCCAGTTCCACCTGGCCGTGAGAATAGCCTCCTTGACTACCTCTGTGAAGTCTTCAGTCATCTGGAGCAATACAATGGTAGAGACTAGCTTCTGGCCACTAGGATCTCAATTTCATGAGTCAGTGACAAGAAATCAAAAAATTAGTATGGCATGGTTATTCTTAGAAAAGCAAATCAGCAAGAGTGTAATGAGGATGGAACTAAGCTGTATTATGGTCCAGGAAGCATCCACAATCTGAGGTTTGAAAAGTCAGTATCAGTTGATCTCTGTATAAAATACCTGTAGCATGGAACTATGACTGTCCTTATCATGAAACCACTGGAGTTGAACATCAGACTACAGGTTCAAATGCATTTGTTCTTTGGTACGTTTAAACAAAGTCTAACCTTTTGAAACAGTGACTGTCAAAGAGCTCATGAATATAAATCAGCTGTTTAAAATTGCCTCACTCAAAGCTGGCACTGTTATTTCTATGTCAGGGTTGTACATTTTAAACCACTCAGAGTCTAACTCATTTCCTTACCCAAAGGACCAGATAGGAATCTAAGTGTGAAACAGATGTGGAATGGATCCAATCTTTATGAATATTAAACCTATGTCCAAAACAACAAGCTCAGGCATTCTCCAGCTCTGTGAAATTAGTCTCTGGGGTAACAAAATTGCCTCTAATAAGGGACTTTAATCTACAATGTGCCTACAATTTTAAAAGGTGGGCAGCATCCAGACTAATGCTGCCCTTGTGTTAGAGTATTTTGTGTACACAATTTTTGCCACCACCACCCCACCTTCCTTCTGATGCCTGGGAACACCACCACCCCCAGCCACCAGGGGGATATTGGGGGGGGGCAGGAAAGATTGGCAAAAATTGTTTGCATGAAACATTCCTACCTGAGGACAGTGTTAGTCTGGATGCTGCCTACTATGTGTTGTCATGTGGATGGGATCTGTGTGAGCAGAAGTAGGGATGTGCGGACCGGTCCAGTGGTCCGGTCTGGGGGTTCGGGGTTGAACCGAACCACCACCACCCCGGTTCTGTCGGACCGGAACCAGACCGCTGGGTCCGCTCCAGCCAGTCCGTGATTTTTTTAAAAATTAAATTTGATGATAAATGCCTTTAGCCCCTTTGGGGGGGCTTGCTGAAGCTACGGGGGGGGGTCTGCGTGGGTTCCCTCTCCCCCTACCGGCCTTCCTTATCACAGCTGCGGCTGGGTAACTTGAGAATTTTTGGCCCTTTCGGGCCTCCGTAAGAGTGCATGGCTGCCAGTTTGGTGGCCTCTGCACATGCACCAATGCCCTCTGTGAGGCCACGGCCTTGCAGAGGGCATTGGCACATGTGCAGCAGCCACCAAAATGGCGGCTGCGCCCTCTTAAGGAGGCCTGAAAGGGCCAAAAATTCTCAAGTTACCTGGCCGTGGCAGTGATCAGGAAGGCCAGCGTGGGGAGAGGGAACCCGCGCAGATCCCCCCCCCCAGCCTCAGCAAGCCCCCCCAAAGGGGCTAAAGGTACTTATTATTGAATTTAATTTTAAAAACAAAAAATTCACGGACTGGACCAGGACTGGACCAGACTGGGAGGGGTTCGACGGGGGACTGGACCAAACTGGCCCGGTTCCATTCGAGGCCGGTCCGGCCTCGAACCGAACCAGTCCAGATGGTTCCGTGCACACCCCTAAGCAGAATCAGGCTTCTATAGGGAAGGAAACATGCATGTAATATAAACACAACAGAAGGGGGAAGGATTTGGTGGGAAAAACTTTCTTCCCAGAGGAGTGTGTGTGGAGGTTGCAGTTGTGGATCTTGGGATTGACACCATTAGGGGTGTTCAGAAATGATTCAAATTGAACCGGGTTTGATTTTAACCGGCCCGGTTCGACCAGTTCAAACTTGAATCAGACCAGCTTAAAAAAAAAAAGGTGGCCTGTCTGCGTTCAAATGATATGGACTGTACTATACAAGCAAAGTAGCGGGGAAATCCTTATAAAGTGTTTTAAGGGAGGTCAGGGGGGTGGCGAGAGGGCACCTAACTGGCTTCAGAAGCACAGTGGCGGCTCCTCTAAGCCCTGCCAGTGCTCCCTTCCAGCAGCGCAGGCCAGCAGCGGCCCAGTTGCAGCCTCCATGGTTGCGTGGAGGCCATTTGTGTGACTTCTGCAGATGCAGTTTTAAAGGATTCCTCCACCCCTTTTACAAGGTTAGCCCTCAAACTGGGTCAAACCACATTGAACTGGTTCGACCCAGTTGGATTGAATAGACCAGACCACTGGCTGGTTGTATCGAACTGGCTCGTGGACCAGCGGTTCGGTTTGAATTCGGTTTGGATTTCAAAATCCGGGCACACCCCTAGAAACCATTAAGCATCATCCAAAACTTCAGTGTACACTTGGAGCACCCAGTGAGCATGGGCTTTCACATTCACTGGAATGTTTGACAATAAAATTGACAATAAAATTCAGCCATCCCAGGTCCTTGGGAAGGACTCGATGTCTGGATAAAACAAACCAGTCAATAACACCTGTCTGACTGTGTAAACAAGAAATAATAATAATAATAATAATAATAATAATAATAATAATAATAATAATGGATCCAGAATTCCAGAAAGGGTCCATTCTGGAGGGTATTGGAGATAATTCAGATACAAAATAGGGAGGCCACTTTTGGTCCAGAATTATCCAATACAGTCTGCATTTTTCCATGATCGCACTTGGGTGGGGGGCATCTTCTGTCAACTATCAGCCTGTCTGTGCATTTTTTATTTATTTTATCATGATTATGATTATGATTATTTTGTAGCCAATAACAATATGAAAAAATAAAATGGTAAATTCTCGTATGTTCAATGCTTTCCTCTAAGATTCTCAAATGTTACATCACTTTTCTTCCATGATTCCCTATGAGTGCAATTTCTGGGTTATTTTTTTAAAAATTAGTTTGAAATCGACAAATGGTTGGACCCACTTGTAATTAATTACACAGAGTCCAACCATCCTTACCTACTTGTGTGCCAACTTTCAGAGCTCCCTTTCTAGCCAATTTTTTCAGTGATTTTTAAAACTTTCCTCTTAGATTTCTATGGGGATTTTCTCTGTTACAAAAGTGAATTCTGAATCTGATACCAGAATTCTGAAGGGTCCAGAGGACCAGCACTGATATCTGTGGTTCTGGATTAGATCTGATCTGATCCAGAATTTGTGACCATGCACAGCCCTATAAATGCAGTACCGCCATGCAAAGGAAGCATGCAACTGCCGCAAGTTCAAGTGACGAGAAGAATAACTGGGGTGGGGGGGACAGGAGTAACATTCTAAAATAGGGAATTGGAATTTCAAGCCTTCGAAACATTTATCTGCCTCTCTGAATATGATATGACCTGCATCAGGTTATCTTTAGTTTGTTCTGGGTCTCTCTGGCTGCTGAGACACAATTGTTCAGATACACTGCAGGTTTATCTTCATTTTCTCTGGTACCAAGAATCTGGAAGCACACAAATAAAACTTTGTAATAACTCTCAGCTTGTGTGCATTCAAGTCTGCTTCTGAGTTGGATCATGGTTCTGAATCCATGATTGTGCTCCAGGATCCTTGCTGACATTGGAAGGGATTCTGGGATGCATCTCTTGGGGAACATATTGGCTCAATGGATTCCGTAAACATATTGCCCAAGTAGCCACTTTAGTTGTCTGTGCAGTCAGGCAAGGCCCACTCCAGATTGGATCATAAGAGTATGTGGGGAGCTTAGTGTTCAGTCTGTGGGAAGAATTAAAGGGAACAACATCAGAAAAATGAAATCTTCAGACAGGAAATCCCAGAACTTTCTCTTTGGAGAATAAGAACTTCAGGCTCTGTTCCCTGCTGAGAAAGATTTTAAATCAAAAAGGTACTGAGCTTCTCGTATTCCTTTTTCTTCAAGGGTAGGTTTGAAGAATATATACTAGTCACAAGGATAAACTTTCTAGTTTCATTATTGCCTCTCTTCTCGTGAATTTCACTTCCATTATAGGACAGGGATGTTTAATTGGGACAGGGATGTTGTGCCTGTTATGCAAATAAAAGACAGAATTATGACAGGTGCAGCTTTTTCCATTTCTGCAGCAGTCTAAAGGGAGATACTTCAAAAATGCTTCCTTCCATTTAGCTGTTCTGTATAGTGTTATGTATCTTTAGTAGCGAATTTGACAACCCTCAGGCAAACCTGAGCACTATGAAAGGGAGCATGAAGCAGTGCTGGATAAGCAGGTGGTGGGGAAGCAGTACAGGGGCTTGTTTTTTCACTGCTAGACCACTTTTGCATGGAGAAAGGGGGAAGCACTGCAAAAAAGGTTCCTGTCTTGGAAGACCATTCAAACTATTTGTTCTCATAGGGCAGCCTGCAGCTGTCATGTTTCTAGTCCTCTGGGAGGAAGTGGTTTAGGACTCTAGGTAGGGATGTGTCCAAACATCAAGCTTCGAAGCACGGTTCAAGCACTTTTAGGCAATTTTTTAAAAAGAACTTTAAGAAAAAGGAGAGCAGGTCCTTACCTGCTCTCCACAGCACTATTCAGCTTCCTGCTGGGGAGGCACACATCCCAATAAACCCCCGCATGGCATCAGCATGCACACGGTGTCTGCGCATGCCAGCATTTGCATGGTCAGCAATGCTATGGTGATCATGTAAATAGTGCCCATGCATGCGCAGATACCATGTGCATGCTGATGCTGCATGGGGGGTTATTGGGATGCGCACCACCCCAGCAGGAAGCTGAATGGGGCAGTGGAGAGCAGTTAAGGACCTGCTCTCTTTTTTTCATAAAGTTCCCTTTCTAATTTCCCTAAAAATGCTTGAGCCACACTTTGAATCGTTGTTCAGGCACCTCCCTAATTATATGAGCTGCTGCAGCCCCACAGCCTGTGGCAATAAAATAATATGTGTATTGGGTGAACATCTTCCTTCCTGAATATGGTATAGTCTTCCAAAATTAGAAGACTAGTATAGTTCCACTTCAGTGACATGGATGGAGAACTGTTCAGCTGTACAAAAATCACAAGATGTTGCTTCAGAAGATTCATTTCAGAATCTCTGGCAGGTCATTTACTTTCTTTCATGGGTCCTGAAACAGACCTGCCTTTCCCCCTGAAAATACCAGCTGATGTCCAGTCTAAGGAAGTACTGGTGTTATTCCAACTTCATCAGGGAATGGCATGACCACCCGCCCCAAGTGCCTGCCTAGAGGCAATATTGGGCTGGATGTGGGATAACAGGCTGAAGTTGAATCAAAACAAGACAGAGGTACTGTCTGTAGGGGATCGGGAGCCGAGAGATGGTTTAGATCTGCCTGTTCTGGATGTGGTTACACTCCCCTTAAAAGATCAGGTTCGTAGTCTGTGAGTGCTTCTGGATCCCAAGCGCTCCCTGGTTTCTCAGGTTGAGGCTGTGGCCAGGAGTGCTTTTTATCAACTCCATGCCAGATATGTATAGTTCTAGAAACAATTGACCTTAAAACGGTAGTACATATGTTGGTAACCTCTAGGCTTGACTACTGTTATGCGCTCTATGTGGGACTGCCTTTGTACATAGTTCAGAAACTACCATTGGTTCAGAATGCGGCAGCCAGATTGGTCTCTGGATTTACCCAAAGCGACCATATAACACCGATTCTAAAAGAACTGCACTGGCTGCTGATATGTTTCCAAATGAAATACAAATTACTGTTTATTACCTATAAAGCCCTTGACGGCTTAGGTCCAGCGTACTTAAGAGAATGCCTTTGCTGTTGTGAACCCTGTTGCCTATTAAGATCATCTGGAGAGGTCCAGTTATGGTTGCCGCCAACTCGTTTGGTGGCAACTCGGGACTGGGCCTTCTCTGTGGCTGCCCCAGGGCTTGAAATGTGCTCCCTGCTGAAATAAGAGCATCTCCTTCTCCGTTTGTTTTTAGGAGGACTTATTTTCCAAGGCTTTTAGCTGAAACCAAAGTTTTTATCTATTATGATTTTTATCTTTTTATGAATTTTAAATGTTTTAGATTTTATATTATGTTTTAATTCTGTACACCGCCTAGAGATTTCTATATTAGGTGGTATATACATTAAATAAATAAATTTTGAATACAATGAATGAATTTGAGAAGTGGCCTTGTGGATTTCCTGACTTGTGCACCAGCGGTGCTTGCATGGTGGAAGGGCATATTTCAAAGACCTCCCCTTTACCCAGAAGCACAGGGCTGTGTGACCCTCAAGGCCATATTCTTCCATGGCACAGAGCACTTCCAAGTGAGGAGGGGTCAACTGAAATTCACACACTTACACACACACACACACACACACACACACACACCCCGGCATGATTGCTGCTGCTGAATTAATATTATTTATTTATTTATTTATTTTCACATAATTTTATACCACCCAAAACTTACGTCTCTGGGCGGTTTACAACAAGATAAAAACAACATTAAAACATTAGTTAAAAACAAAAACAAGAAATTTAAAACACAATTTAAAATTTTAGAACAATGGTTTAAAACAATATTAAAACGATTAAAACAGTATTTAATTAAAAGCCTGGGTGAACAGATGTGTCTTTAAAGACTTTTTAAAAATTGTCAGAGTCAATTAGTCAAGACATTGGGAGTGCCACTGCTTCTCGCATCCATGTCTGAATACCAGCCACTCGGATGCACCACCCACTTCTGAGTGGAAACAAAGAAACTCCACGGGCAGCACCACAGAATTTCATTTCCTTTGGGTAAGAGGGCGCTCATGATGCCTGTGTAATAGGTGATTTATTTACCAGTATGTAAGCAGAGCATAATATGGGCAAATACATCCCTATAAACAGACACTGCAACCAGGCACGTAGGAAACTGGCAGTGGCATGGGTGCAACCCGCCATCGGTGGCCCCTAGGTGCCCTAGCCACACCCCCTGAGTCTGACATCAGAGGCAGTGGGCATGGCCATATGTGGAAATGGGGCCATGTGGCCCTGTTCGCAAGGTGCTTCAGCCAGCGCTGGGTTTTCAGCCTGGCTGGGAGTGCCTTTCCCTATCTCAAAAGACAGAGAGACACATTCCCAGCCAGCCTGGGAACACAGCACTGGCTGAAGCTTCTCACAAATAGGGCCATGTGGAGGCAGCTGGCAGGGGCTGCAGATGGCTAGCAGTGGCAGTGGCAGCAGCAGGAGCCCCAGCCAGAGGGAGGGGAGCTCAGCAGCTCCTCCCAGATGCTTGACAGCACCCAGAACAGGTTCTTTGAACCTGCCTGCTCTATTACAACTTTGCCCCTGGAAAGATAAGGTGAAACATGAGAGGGGAAAAGGCTCGGCACCTTTTCTCTCATGCATGCTCCTTTTACTGTTAGGTTCTTCACACACACACTTAGAATGAAAGAAACACGTGTCCACCACCGCTATGCAGTGTTCCCTCTAACAGGGATTCTCAGATGTTGACTACAGTTCCCATAATTCCCAAGCAAAAGCCATTGCAAGCTGGGGATTCTGGGAGTTGCAGTCAACAACATCTGGGAATCCTTGATAGAGGGAACACTGCTGCTATATCTAGCATGGCCCTCTATCCTACCAGCAAACTCTTGATGGGTGTGGCATTCCAAAGGCTAGAGCCATCAAACAACATTATGGTTCATTTATTGAATCCCTGTTCCCCATCAGGTAAAATTATAGCGATAGATCCACTTACTGCAATCAAGACAGCTCAGATTCACAGCAAAAATATATATATATCCTCCAAAGAGACTTTCTGAGTGATGCTCAGAAGCCTTGAACTAAAAGGAGCTCTGTGCTGGAAACACTCACTAGGGACTTCAGCATTTGCCAAAAACTCTCACAAACTTCCTGTTATTTACCCATTAGGAAAGTAAAAGACCGATTTAAAGGCGCTGCCAAGAAGAATCAAAGCACAAGCTGCCAGAGATCTCATACTGCTCCAAGTGAACTTGTTGAGAAGCAGCAAAACTGCTTGAAGCTTGGCTGCTCTCCTCTGACTGAGAACACAGAGATGTGAGGATTCACACAAACAGAACTTGGTCTAATGATTCTCCCCGTCTAAAAGTTAGCAACATCAGCACCACCCACCCCAACTGAACCTAAGCCATCTATACCACAGTGTACTCCAAGTAGCGCCCCCACCCCACAAAAAAATGCAATTTATTTTATTGCCTGCAGAACAATAGCTTGTGTTAACATGAGCATGTTAAGTCAAGCCATCTTAAGTGCAAGGGAAGGGGGGAAATCCTCAGGCCATGGCACTGAAATTTCACCCAAAGTGAAATTTCAAATAAGAAATTTCACCCAAAATGAAATCTAAAGCGATGTTAAGGGTTCCCGGCCAAGGCAAAACATCCTGAGCCATTTTGGAAGGGCAGTATAAAAATCAAATAAATAAATCAAATAATAAAAATAAGCCAAATGTGTGTCTATAAGAAAGTGAAATTTCTCAGGGGGGTTCTGCTTATCCTTCTCAAGGGGAAAGTTCTTCCTGACTAACAAATAGACCAAAGAAACCCCAATCCCCAACAGTAAAGGGGAAGCAATATCTCTTTAATTGTGACAGAACCTAATGATTCAGTGTGGAACAGGAGGCATGGGAGAGAAACATACATGTACAGAAGGGACATTAGGATCAAACTAGACAAAGTTCTATCAAATGAAGCTAGCCGAGATGACAGAGATTCACATTTTCTCTAGTGGGCAAATAACAGGGCCACGAGGGGTGGGAATGATTTTCCTCAATAAAATAAATGACACAGGTAGAAAAAGTGAGCCCCCCCCCGAGCACTGTGGAACTGATCCAGAGTGTCATCACCTGCTTTGCAGCTGCTATCAGGGGTGTGCACGAAAACGGCTTGCCCAGTTGGGGTGGGTATTTTTTTAAATTGTTGTAATGTTTTAAATGTTTTGTTTGTGTGATTGATAAATAAATCAATCAATCAATCAATCAATCAATCAATCTGGACCAGACTCAAACCAGACCGGGCATGTTGGGTTTTCTGCACCCCCGAACCCCCCCTCCCCCCAGTTCAAGCCAGTCTGGGGTTTGAAAAGTTTTTAAAAATAAATAACTCATTGCTGGGCCCAGAGTAATTTTGCCATCTCGGGGGGGGGGGGGTGTTCCCATGGTGATGGGTGTGACTCTGAAGCTTCCCCCTCCCCCCCCGCCTGCTTCACCCTGGTCTTTTCCGGGCCAGTTCATCCCATTTTGGGGCCTTTGGGGCCCTCTCCCTGCTCACAGTGGCCATTTTGAAGGCCACTGCAGTTGCGCATGGGTGAATGCTCAAATAGCCCATGCAAGGTCAGGACGGTTCGCACATCCTTAGCTGCTATTTGCCAAAATTTAAAGGTCTCATTTGGGTAGTCCTTAGCCCCACTAAACTCCACCACATAAGTTGCACAATTTTAAAAGTGTTTTTTTAAAACGCTTGTGTGAGGTTGCATCACTGTTTTACTTGTAAATTCTTTTTGCTTGTTCTATTTGCATCTTATGCCAATTAAACTTTGACAGCCAGCATGCCATTTTATTCTGGGTCTTTCTAACAGCACCATGAATTTGCAAACCAGGCAAGGACCACATCCATACAAGTATGTGATAGCGGCCTTTTGCCTTACAATTAGAGGATCAGCTCACAAAAATTATCTTCCAATAGCAATGCTGAATTGTCTTCTTCTTTGGGGCAAAAAGTGTGAGGTCCTGAATCATAGAGCTCTATAAGTGTTATGCTTAAGAGGGCTGTGCACAGATTTAAATAGGAATCATTATTGGCCCAATCCCAGTAAGTATTAAATTGTGTCGCTGAGGCTGGAGGTGGGATGGATCACATTGAGCCAATACATGGTATAAGCTCAATCAATGCACTGCAATGCAATGCAATGACAGGCTTACCTGTCCTGAAGAACCAGCTTCTTCTGATCTTGTAAGTAGAAATCATCTTTGCAGTGGTGACATTTTAAAATGCTGCCTTTCTTTCCCTCACCCTGCCCACCCCCACAATGCTGTGGAGAAGGAAACAATGACATAACGTTACTGGAGAGAAACATGGCCACACTTTTCAGCTATATCATGATGTTGCTTCCTTCCCCACTGCTTTGTGGAGTGAGACAAGGGAAGGGAAGGCAGCCAATATTTACTTACGAGACTGAAGGAAGCTGGTTCATAAGAACATAAGAACAGCCCTGCTGGATCTGGACTAAGGCCTATCTAGTCCAGCATCCTGTTTCCCTCAGGGGCCTACCAGATGCCTCTGAGAAGCCCACAGGCAAGAAGTGAGGGCATGACTTCTCTTGTTGTTGCTCTCCTGCAACTAGTATTGAGAGGCATCGTGCCTCTGTGGCTGAAGGTGTCCCACAGCCACCAGACTAGTAACCATTGATAGACTTGTCCTCCATGAATTTGTCTAAGTCCCTTTTAAAGCCATCCAAGCTAGTGGCCATCACCACATCCCGTGGCAGAGAATTCCATAGATTAATTATGAACTCTATGGGAAAGTACTTCCTTTTTGTCAGTCCTAAATTTCCCAACCTTTATTTTCATGGGTTGACGCCTGGTTCTAGTGGTGTGAGAGAGGGAGAGAAATTTCTCTCTCTCTACTCAATCTACTCCATGCATAATTTTATAAATCTCTATCATGTCTCCCCATAGTCACCACTTTTCCAAACTAAAAAGCCCAGGTTCAGTGTGGTACAATACAATATCTTGGGGCTATTCCCACAATTGGGGGAAATCGGGCTAGGAAAGCCTAGCCCGATTTTCCCTGATCATCAGAACCACCAGGCTCGGCTGCAAGCCCGGTGGTTCTGGAGCAGGTAACCCGCTCGAGAACCCCTGCCCCAAAACCAGGTTTGCGGAGTGAGTGCTCTGCAAACCTGGTTTTTTAAATTGTGAGTAGCCATGGCGCAGCTTTGCACCACACCTACTCATGAGTAGACCCCCAGAGGGGAGGCAAAAGGCTGCCTCCCAGCTCTGGGGGTCTCCCCAGTATGCCCTGCGCACTCACGCAGGGCATACTGGGGCTTCCAGGGGGCACGCAGCCCCTGAACTCCCCAGCCCCTGCAGGCTCTGTCTCAGAGCCGGCAATCGTGTGGGCAGCCAATCCGGCCGCCCAGGGCTGCCTTCCCACTCACCGCCCCAAACCAGGTCTCACGGATCGTGATACCCGGTCAGCCAATTACAAAAAGCAGCTTTACCAGGAACAGCCTATATTCTGCGACGATATCTATAACAATTGACAATAAAATTCTGGCATCCCAGGTCCTTGGGAAGGACTCGATGTCTGGATAAAACAAACCAGTCAATAACACCTGTCTGACTGTGTAAACAAGAAATAATAATTTGATTTCTATACCGCCCTTCCAAAAATGGCTCTGGGCGGTTTACATAGAGAAATAATAAATAAATAAGATGGATCCCTGTCCCCAAAGGGCTCACATTCTAAAACGAAACATAAGATAGACACCAGCAACAGTCACTGGAAGTACTGTGCTGGGCATGGATAGGGCCAGTTACTCTCCCCCTGCTAAATAAAGAGAATCACCATGGTAAAAGGTGCCTCTTTGCCAAGTTAGCAGGGGTTAACCAAGTTAGTTAGATCAAATTGTATATCTTTATAACAGACATTGTACAACAGGATCATTTCTAGTGAAAACTTCACCAATACAGCTTGCATCACCTTGAATCTGATCATTGGTCCAATTTGATGCACAGCTCTAATACATATATTTATTGCATTATCTGCTGAATTTCTTGACTTTATTTCTAAGTTTTGCTAAGGTTTTTTTTTTTTTTTTTTAAACTGTTGAAGCTGGAGTGTGGCCATTGCAGGTATGAATCTCTTGGCTGAGAGAAAACAACATTTGTTAGGTTATGAGCTGCTGCCACTTGCCATGGATGCTAATAACTGAACAGAATAGAAGTCTAAATAAATAAAGCAACGCAAAAGTCAGTGTATCTCTTCTGGGACCAGGATCCTTTTCTGGCCACCACTACTGGCTCTAGAAGACGTAGTTATTAATTCAGCACTAAATTCCCACAGAAAAAACACATTTCCAGTTATTACAAGAAATTGACTTTTTCAAGCAACCACTCAAGAGATATAATCTATCCAATAAGATAAGGGAAACTCACACTAAATAGAAATGTGGTGTGTGTGTGTGTGTGTGTGTGTGTGTGTGTGTGTGTGTGTTGTAATAATGATATTGGTTGCATCTTATAGCTGCTTAGTGCATATTTGAAATCATGACCAATATTAGCAAAATGCTAATTATTATGATCAGGAGTGAGAGGCTATTAATTAGAGGGAGAGTCTGTATTTTTCAAGGACTAATATGGGAGACATATTAGGGGGAAAGAGCTGATCTTAAGCATCAATTGTCCCCTTTGCTAAACAAGGTCTGCCCTGATTTGCATTTGAATGGCTGACTACATTCAAATGGCTGCCTACATTCAGTTAAAGCCCTGCTAACTGAGCAGAGAGACACCTTTTAAAGTGGTGATTCTCTTATATTTAGCAGGGGGAGAACAACTGGCCCTATCCAGTCCCAGTACAGCATCCCTCCAGAGGCTGTTTCTGGTGTCTATCTTATGTTTATTTTAAGTTTGGTTATTTTTATGTTTATTTTTAGTTTGTGAGACCTTTGAGGACAGGGGGCCATCTTATTTATGTATTCCCCACCCCCATGTAAACTGTTTTGAGAACATTGGTTGAAGAGCAGTATATAAATAGTAGTAGTAGTGGTAGTCGATGATGATGCATTACAGCACCGTCTGCTGTAAGATATTAGGAAATAAGGCCATAGCTCAGTGATAGAACATCTTGCCTGCAGATGGTCCCAGGTTCACTCCCTGGCATCTCCAGGTGGGACTGGGAGAGACTCCTGCCTGATAGTTTGGAGAGCCACTGCCAGTCAGTGTAGACAGTACAGAACTAGATGGACCAATGGTCAATATAAGGCAGCTTCCTATGTTCCCATGACACCATTGTTTGTCTTTATGAACTGTGTCCATTGATTGCATCATGGAGAGTGCAATCTAGCAGTGGGCCAAATGGTGCCCCCAATGCAACAATGTGCCCAAGCTCTTTACTTTTTCCTATAGAAGGGAATGACAATCATTCAGTTATATGGGAGGAAGTGGAGGAGTTAAGGCAGGGACTGCAGCAGCTAACCAATCATGGTCCTTGATTGCCCTAGTGTCTGAAAAGAAGAACAGCCTTGCCAGTTTACCTTGTCCCAGAGGGAAATCTAGGCAGGATACTAAGGAAGGGGACATATTTTACTCCCACTCATCCATATCTTAGATTCTAGCATATTTACTTTAACCCACAGAACAAAATGGAAGACACAGAGAACCACCACCACCACCCCTGCCCTGTCTGCAGAGTGCCATCCAAAGATATGCATAGTCCTTTTTAAAACTTGGTTTCTTGGTCACAATAAAGTACAACAAAGAGGTAGAACTGAGGCAGGAAAAGGAGCTGTAGCTCAGCAGCTGAGCACAGGACTTGTAAGCAGAAAATTCCAGGTTCAATTTCTGGCATCTTCAGAGATGACAGAAAGACCTTCATCTGAAAGCCTGGAGATTCACTGATAATCAGTGTAGACAATACCAAGCTAGATGGACAGATGGTCTTACTCAGTAGAAGGCAGCTTTGTATTAACTGAGGAGAATGGCAGCCTGATGATATCATGATTGCAGTCTATGATGAGTCCATAGAGAGTAGAGGATGGGATGTCCTAATAGCAATGGATTGGGTCCGGTGGGAAGAACCAGAGAGGGACAGGAATGTCAAGGAATGGCATAAAGACCTGTGGAGATAATGTCGTCTCTCAGAGACTTTCTGCCTGTGAAATTTTGCTGCTGGCTTTTTGAAACTCGACATCAGTCAGTCAGAGAGAGAGCCAAAGGGCCGGGTGAGCCTAATGTAAGAGTACAGCACTCTCTGAGTCGCACCATTTCAGATTGAGTGCCTTGCCTTGCATCATCACAGGCTGCTGCGTTCTGGCTTGTATTTCATTTCATGCACATTGATAGTTCACTCTGCTGGCTCTAAACTGTCACAGTAATGTGTCCTGTACTTCCATTAAAGCACAAGTGACTTCCTTCCTAGCTGCTAAGATGGGGACTGGGAAAGGGATCTACAAATTCAGAAGTAGATACAATATGCTACTGGCTTTTGAGTCTGTCAATACTTCATTTGTTGAAAGCAAAGGTCATCATACAGAAGGAAAATGTAACATGGGGAAATAATTTGAGTGCAGTTCAGCACAACTAATCCAAGATGTACCTGTATAATACAAATGAGACTGTAGATCAAATACATTAGCATCATTCTTGCTGTGGGGAAGAAGCCATCGTTCAGTGGTATGGCACATGCTTTGCTTGTATAAGTTCTTAGTTTAGTGCCTAGCATCTCCAATTAAAGGATGTCAGATAGCAGGTCTGGGAAGAAGCTATGACAAAGAGAGACCCTGGAGAGCCACTGCCAGTCAGAGTAGACAATGTTGGGTTTGCTGGATCAATAGTCTGATTCAGTGTGAGGCATGTTCATATGCTCATAGCATGATAACCTTATACCAAGTGATCAACTTGACAGGGTATAGCAGTAGATTAAATATGCTTGTCTCTAATTTTCTCAGCTGCAGCTGCATTCTTATTATAAGTAACTTATCCACATAAGCTACCAAATAAATCAGCTTGTTCACTTTATAGAACAAACAATGTTGGAGGCATTTTTTGTACAGTTGACTGTTCATGTGGTTTTGTCAGAAAGTGAGAAATAAGATGCCAATCAAGTATTTGCTGAAACACTTGCTGAGGTGTGTGCATGTCTTCAGGCTTCACAAGCCTCTTCTTCAGGCAAAATGTACTGTTAATAGGGAAATGGGGCTATTATTTGAAATAATCTAGGTACGTTTTTAATATGGCTTCACGATGTGAGCCACAGGCCAGAAAAGCTGAGGTCCTTTCCTAAATTCAGATAGATGGGTGTAACTATTTGTGGATCATAGCCAGATAGCCCAACCATATGTGTAGGTTTTAGTGTTTTGCCCTGTGAATATAGGGACATCCTGTATCTAGCAAGCATGAAAAACTAACAGGTTTTCCAGTTCGGGAAATGCATACAGAGATCTTGAGCTGCTGCAACCCCAGTGCTTTGCAATGAGGTCATTCACACAACCAAAAACTGGGTAAGACAAGTATCCTACTCAGGTTTGGGAGCTGTGTGTGCTCCCAATTTTTGGATGTTTGGGAGAAAACAACTAGGTAGGAGGAGGGAAAAGTGACTGTGTAAAATCAAGGTAGGAGGAAAAGCTGGTTATTGCTTGATTGATTGATTGATTGTTGCGTTTATATACAGCCTTTCTTTAAAAGACAACCCCAAGGCGGTTTACAAAAATTAAAACATACAATAAAAAGACAATAAAAATATTAAGCTAAAAATATAAAAACAAACCAAATTTAAAATCTATAAAATACAAGCATAAAAACAATACAACAGGTAAAAACCCACAGAAGCAGCAGTAAAAACGGTTATGTAAAAGCCTGGATAAAAAGCCAAGTTTTAACAAGCTTTCTAAAAGCCGTGATGAAGTCCGAGGAGCGAATGGCCACTGGGAGAGCATTCCGAAGTCTGGGGGCAGCAACAGAGAAGGCCCTGTCCTGAGTGCATCACAGCTGGGCCTCTCTCATTGTCGGCACCCGGAGCAGGGCCCCCTCAGATGTCCTCGTCAAGTGGGCAGCAACCCTTGGGAGCAGGCTGTCCCTCAAATACCCCAGGCCCAAACTGTTAAGGGATTTAAAGGTCAAAACCAGCACCTTGAATTGGACCCGGAAACGAACTGGCAGCCAATGTAACACTTTCAGAATGGGGGTGATGCGCTCACAACGGGCAGCTCCAGATAAAACCCTAGCTGCCGCATTTTGCACTCTCTGGAGTTTCCAGATATTCTTCAAGGGCAGCCCCACGTAGCGCTCGTTACAGTAATCCAGCCGCGATGTGACTAAGGCATGGGTAACCATGGCCAGATCTGCCTTCTCGAGAAAGGGATGCAACTGGCGCACTAGCCAAAGCCGTGCAAAGGCACCCCTGGCCACCGCCTCCACCTGAGCTTCCAAAAGCAGAGCCGGGTCCAGTAGTACCTCCAAGCTGCGTACTTGCTCCTTCAAGGGGAGTGCAACCCCATCCAGAACCGGTAAAATCTCCTCATCCCGATTGGCTCTCCTACTGACCAACAGTACCTCTGACTTATCCGGATTCAATTTCAGTTTATTAGCCCACATCCACCCCATCACAGCTTCCAGCCCCTGATTCTGGACATCCACCGCCTCCCTAGGATCAGATGACAAGGAGAGATAGAGCTGAGTGTCATCCGCATATTGCTGATAACTCAGTCCAAGTCCCCGAATGACCTCTCCCAGCGGTTTCATGTAGATGTTAAACAACATGGGGGACAAGACCGATCCCTGCGGGACCCCACAGGCCAACGGTCATGGGACCGAGCAGTAGTCCCCCAGCACCACCTTCTGGACCCTCCCCCCAAGAAAGGACCGGAACCACTGCAACGCAGTGCCTCCTATTCCCATACTTGAGAGGCGGCCCAGAAGGATACCATGGTCAATGGTATTGAACGCCGCTGAGAGGTCCACCAGAACCAACAGGGACACACTCCCCCTGTCTAGTTCCCAGCGTAGGTCATCCACTAGAGCAACCAAGGCAGTCTCATTCCCATACCCGGGGTGGAAGCCAGATTGAAAAGGGTCCAGATGATCCATACCGTCCAAGACCCATCCAAGCTCCATCACCTTGCCCAAAAAGGGAAGGTTAGACACAGGTCTATAGTTATCCAGGTTGGAGGGATCAAGGGAGGGCTTTTTTAATAGTGGTCTTACCAGCACCTCCTTGAGGCATGATGGCATCCTGCCCTCCCTTAATGAAGCATTAATGATCACCTCCAGCCATCTGCCTGTCCCCTTCCTGGCAGCTTTTATTAGCCATGAAGGGCAAGGGTCAAGAGCGCATGAATCCGCCCACACACTGCCCAGGATCTTGTCCACATCCTCAGGCCGCACCAACCGAAAATAATCCAACACAACGGGACCAGATGGTACCAGAGGCACGTCTGCCGGAACTGCCAAATCTCTAGAGTCCAGGTCAGCACGGACGCGAGCGACTTTATCTGCAAAGTGACAGGCAAACTGATCACAAAGAGCTGTAGATTACTCCTCCCCCATTGTCTGGGGGGAGTGGAGCAAGGTTTTTACCACACGAAAAAGCTCTGTTTGTCTGCACTGAGCAGGCGCAATGGAGGCGGAGAAAAAGCATTTCTTCACCGCCCCCACTGCCACGGAGTAGTCCCTAAAATGGGCTCTAGCCCGTCTTCAGTCGGATTCATCACGACTCTTCCTCCAGTGTCGTTCCAGCCGTCGCCCGAGTTGCTTCATCGCCCTAAGCTCCGAGGAAAACCAAGGAGCCGAACGGGCTCCACCAAGCCAGAGAGGGCATTAAGGAGCAACCGTGTCAACAGCCCGGGCCGTCTCTCCATTCCAGAGATCAACCAGGGCCTCGACAGGGTCACCAGCTCTGGACACTGGAAACACCCTGAGGGCCGTCTGGAATCCAAGCGGATCCATAAGCCTCCGGGGGCAGACCATCCTAATCGGCCCACCACCCCTGCAGAGGGCAGACGGAGCAGTCAAACTAAACCACACCAGAGGATGATCTGTCCATGACAAGGGAGTCGTCTCAAATTCCCCAACCTCCAGATTATTTATTTCCCGGTCAGCAAAAACCAGATCCAGAGTGTGTCCCGCCACGTGGGTAGGGCCCGATACCAATTGAGACAGGCCCATGGTTGCCATGGAGGCCATGAAATCCTGAGCCGCACCCACTAGGGGGGCCTCACCGTGAACACTGAAATCCCCCAAAACAATAAGCCTGGGGGAACCCAAGGCCACCTCCAAGACCACCCCCGCCAGCTTAGGTAGGGAGACTGAAGTGCAGCGGGGTGGTCAGTACACCAGCAGAATCCCCAGCCTATCTCGGAGGCCCACCCTCAAGGACAAACACTCAAAATTCTGAGATTGCCTGACCGGGCACCTGGAAACAGGGAGGGTCTCTCAAAAGATGACTGCAACGCCTCCTCCCCGACCCTCGAGGTGGGGCTGCTGCACAATCTGGAAACCTGGAGGGCAGAGCTGAGAGAGACCAACCCCCGCCCAGCCCATCCAACCAGGTCTCTGTCACACATACCAGGTCAGCATGCTCATCCACAACCAAATCGTGGATGAGAGAAGTTTTAGCATTAACTGACCTGGCATTCAGCAGCAGCACCCTAATCCTTGAGGGAGTTCTCAGAGCTCCCTGGGGTCAGAGGGTTGGGAGAAGGGCCAGAAAAAGGAACAGGCCTCAGTTTCCTGGACCGTTTTCCCCTGTAACGGCCTGCCCAACTCCCACCACCATACCTCCCTCTGCCCGCTACCTGTGATATTGCTGCCCCCACTCCATCCCCGCTTTTCTGCTCTCCCAGACACATCTCCCCAGACTAACCCACCACAGCTTCTTGGGTTAATAAAAACCAGAACCAGACTTATGCAATCTCTTGCTGGCTTCTTGGTTGCAGGAAGAAAGGTCTTCTGGGCTGCAAGGAGAAAGGTCTTCTGGGCCCCAGGCAGCTCGCCCCACGGCTGAGAGCTACAAGGATGAGAGCCCTTGGGCCAGCCTGCCCTATATAGGAGCAGGGCCCAGCCACAGCAGCAGCAACAGCCCAATGAGATCCTACACACCTGAGGAAAGGTGGGGCAGAGGCAAAGACAGGACAGTCAGTGCTCCACCCAAGCTGTTCCCTTCTTTCTTCTTCCCCCAGGCCCTTGGGCCAGCCTGGTTAGGACTGCTTTCCCTCCTGATTTTGTCAAATGCTGGGTATGAAAGCTGGGCAGGACAGCACTGTCCTACCCAGCTTTTCCTCCCACCTTGATTCCACACAATTACTTCTCCCTCTTCATAGAAATATAGGAAACTGCCATATACTGAGTCAGACCATTGGTCTATCTAGCTCAGTATTGTCTACACAAACTGGCAGTAGCTTCTCCAAGGTTGCAGGCAGGAATCTCTCTCAGCCCTATCTTGGAGAAGCCAGGGAGGGAACCTGGGACCTAGATGCTCTTCCCAGAGTGGCTCCATCCCCTGAGGGGAATATCTTACAGTGTTCACACATGTAGTCTCCCATTCATATGCAAGCAGGGCAGACCCTGCTTAGCTAAGGCGACTAGTCATGCTTGCTACCACAAGACCAGTTCTCCTACCTCCTACCTAGTTGTTTGCTCTCACACAACCAAAAATTAGGAGCATATACAGCTCCCAACCCTGTAGGACACTTGTCCTACCCAGGTTTTGGTTGTGTGAATGACCTCAGTATCTTTGCACAGCACTTATAAGCCACATCGTGTTATGGAACCTGCCTTCTGCAAGCAGGGGGAAAAAGCTCCGTGGAAATAATGTCAGACAGGATACTCCTGGAAGAGGCAAAATTTCACCTGGATTAGATCCAGTCCTTGCAACAGAGAAAAGCACTTGTTCTCAGCAACACAGCAACAATACTACTACAACTACTATGAATATTTATATACTGTTGCTCTTCAACCAAAGATTTCAAAGCAGTTTACAAAGAAAAATAAGATGGTCCCCTGTCCCCAAAGGGCTCACAATCTAAAAAGAAACATAAGGCAAATACCAGCAACAGCCACTGGAGGGGTGCTGTGCTGGGGTTGGATAGGGCCAGTTGCTCTCCCCCTGCTAAATATAAGAGAATCACCACTTTTAAAAGTGTCTCTTTGCTCAGTTAGCAGGGGTTAGTTCAAGCCAAGAGTGACATCTTGAGCCCTTTCTAATGACCAGTGAAAAGGGCAAGAGGGTTAACTCCCCACAGATGGGAAGGTTCTTCCCTCTGGGTGGGTGGATCACCCACCCAGACAATTACCGGCTGCTGCTGTTGTTCCAAGGGTTGAGGTGCTGGATGCTTTGCCCTGTATCCCCCCTCCCCCGAGCTCCCATAATGAACCACGTGAGTGTGTGGTGCATTATGGGAACCCCTCTCCCTGGAGCCGATCAGGAGCCCTGCAGTCAGCCAGCCGTGGCTACAAGCAGATACAGTTGACAGACAATAGAAAAAATAGGGTTAGGAGAGTGCTTGCTCTCCTAACCACATTTTCGAGGGAGTCTCCATAGATGGGTTTGTCGCCGCGGTGCTGCCAGGATTGGGCCTGGTTTTGCACACACCTGTGAATAGCTTCATCCTCTTCTGCCAACATGTGAGAAACAAATGGGACAGGCCTCCAATACAGAGTTTTTATTCTGATCTCATAAAAGCATGCCTTTCTCTCCTTTATTCTACAGCGGATATTGACAGGCAACCCGTAGGCAACCCCACCTCTACAAATCATCCAGGGAAGACCTCTAATGAGCACTGAGATGCTGTTGCCTTTATTAAACAACGCCTTGCAAATGTCAAATATCACTTGACTTATATGATGAAGCTGGATGCAAAGGAGAAGTGGGAACAGACACTGCCCGAGTCCCCTTCTCAAAGACCAGTAGGTAAAATAGTCATGATCCCTGAGCTGCATCCTTTGCACTCTCCTGTAATCACAGGAATGAGTAGGTCATATAGGTTGCCTTTCAACATCGACTGTCATGCTTGTATGAGATCAAAGTAAAAGCTCTGTATTGGAGGCCTCTCCTATTTTGTTTCTCGCATATTGGCAGAAGAGAAGATGTCACTCTTAGCATGAACTAAACCTACATTAACACTATGAAAGACTGCTTGGGTGCCTCGAGTATTCAATCACCCACCATAGCTCCTATCGTTTAATTGCCTTCTAATGAACACGGATGCTTTTTTTTTAAAAAAAACACACACCAATGACTATATATGCTTATTCTGCATCCTAGTCAAACAGATGGAGTGGGAGAATTATTGGAATTAAAAGCACAGAATTTGATAGAGCTTCTGGGGAAATTCAAGTCAGCCTCATTGTATAGTATTAGCTTACCTATTTTACTTTTTTAGTGTGATGAATATTTATGAGGAAATATAAATACAATGCTGCTCCTTTTTCCTATAGATTGCTTACTGTTGATGAAGCTACTTTTTTTGTTTTGTTTTACTGCACCATGGGCAATATATATATATATATATGTGTGTGTGTGGTGTTTGTGTGTGTGTGTGTGTGTGTGTTTATAAGAGAGAGAGAGTGAGGGGGGGTTTAATTCATTAAAAAAAAGTACTCACCCTTCTGCAATTTGTAAATGTTCATATTGTGTAAGTGGAGCAATATGTGTTGGTTTATTGCCGAGTGGAGACAATCATAATTATAATTATTTACTCACACAGCTTCTTAACAGTCAAAGGTGTCAGTTCATTTGACAAAATAGTTTCATACCCCAGAATAACTGGTCGATGGGCAAACTGAAGAGCAGAGGTGCTAAATTGCTTCCGCAAAGGTACAAATTGTCTGCATAACTAGGAAAAGATTGAACCCATGGGTTCTGCCTTGGCTATAAAACTGGAGATAGATGGTGCTCCATATGCATATGAACAGATGCCTGCCAGGAGGGAATCACTGACTTACCTTTCAAACATGAAGGTCTCGCTAAGCAACTGTCCTGTGAAGTTAATGGAACATCTTATATAAGGTGTGCATGTTTAAGGACACAACTATCCACAAGAGGGGACTGTAAATAGAACTGGACCATCTGAAATATCACCTGAATCCAAGAGCAACTGGGTTAGTTGCGAGAAATGTCCTTTTAGTTCAATCACCTGAATACAACACAGCATCAACAAGAGAGCGAGCTAAGTTTAAAATCTCTCTCTCTCTCTCTCTCTCTCTGCATATGAGAGAGGTTAAGTGGGAAAATGCTCATAAATAAGAGGCTCTCTAGAGTTCATCACATGGTGAAACTCATACAGGATTACACCCTTTCAGACTGCAGGTGGGAAGTTGAATGACAATGTTTCTCAGTATGCAAACTTTCATTTTACAGAAAGAAATAGATGTCAGGCCAGCAGTTATAGCCTAGCTTTCCCCCTGCAATGCTTGTTTTTTGCATGTAGGGATTTTTGTTCTTGGAAGAGCATTCAGATGAGTGACTGAATATTTCTCAGTATGCAAACATTCCTTTTGAAGAAAGAAATGGGTGTCAGGCCAGCAGTTATAGCCTAGCTTTTCCCCTGCCATACTGAGAAACATTCAGTCAGTCCTCCACCTGCAGTCAGAAGTGGTGCAGTCCACGGACTGTTTTGCCACTGTTTTGTCTAGAAAGCGTCTAAGCCCATGTATGCTCCTCTGAACACCCCCACTTGCATATCCTGCTTTGCACATTCACAGTATTGAAAGGTACAGTGGTGGGTATTGTGCATATCATCATGCTGTGATTAATAAAAGTGGGCTGGTTCAGATAAACACAGTCCTCTATGTAGGATAATGTCTGGGCCATGCAGAGAACGGCCTACCCAGTGTCACTAAAGGATGTGCTAATGCAATCTCAGCATGTCCTGTAGTCACGTGTGAGGGGTGTTCAGCGGAACTGCCCCTCTACACACAATGCAAAATCAAGGGCTTTGCAGCGCATATAGAGGGGCAATTCCAATATGCACCCTTCACGTGTATTAGAGGATATAGGATCATAGGAACATAGGAAACTGCCATATACTGAGTCAGACCATTGGTCTATCTTGCTCAGTATTGTCTTCACAGACTGGCAGTGGCTTCTCCAAGGTTGCAGGCAGGAATCTCTCTTAGCCCTATCTTGGAGAAGCCAGGGAGGGAACTTGAAACCTTCTGCTCTTCCCATAGCAGCTTCATCCCCTGAGGGGAATATCTTGCAGTGCTCACACATCATGTCTCCCATTCATATGCAACCAGGGCAGACCCTGCTTAGCTATGAGGACAAGTCATGCTTGCTACCACAAGACCAGCTCTCCTCTCCAGACCAGCTCTCCTCTCAAATATGCTGAGATTGCATTGGCATGTTCTTTGGATATGAGCATTGGATATGCTGAGATTGCATTGGCATGTTCTTTAACAATGCTGGTGTGGGTGAGTTCTCATCATCGCCCCAACGTTATCCCATGCAGAGGGCCTTGTTCATCTGAACTGGCCCCAGATATCGTATAATTCTGTATTTTTGCAGGTAAGTATGTGAATCACATCATTAAAAAAAAGGAAAGGGTTTTTTCCCCCTTCACTATGCTCTGAGTTTCCATTAACAGTCCAATCCTGTAAGTGCCTAGGGCACACCAACTGCTACACTGATGCAATGTCACAAACTATGGTGCATTGGATTGCAGTAACATTACAAAAGCAATCAGCTCAGATACAACTGAACAAAAGCTTAGCATCTCAGTGCTAGCTATTATTATCATTTTCCTTTGTCACATTCAAAGTGTTTTGCAACCTTTATCTTGCTTCACAGCAACTTCTCTTCCAAGTGTAATAATTGAAAATGGAAGGATAAGTGACCAAACTCTCCAACATGCCACAGATGAAAAACAGGGGCACACCAGTGCATGCATTACTATCGGCTAGGCCCAGGGGAAAGGCTCAGGGGGCAACAGTGAACCAGGAATGGGGCCTGGCAAATCAGGTGACATACAAATGAGAAAAATTCACCCCTTCACTTCTTTGATGATGATTTTAACATGACAGATGCAGAATATTATGTGTGTGTGGGGGGGGGGGGTGTTTATTGTAAGCCACCGGGATATAAATATTTTGAATAAATTAATTAAATTACTGTAATCACTATTCCATATTAAGCGATATTGAATTAACAGCCTGTATGAAACAGTGCCCCACAATGGAGATCATCTTATACAGTCATCTCTTGCCAACCCATAGGGTTTCATTCCAGCAAAACCTCGCCATTGGCAATTTTGTGGTTGGCAAGCAATTGAAATCAAGGGGAAACGGGTATAGAAGGGGGGGGAATCAAAGAAAAACATACCCCCAAAAAATGCGAGAAATAACTCAGAATCCCTTAAAATCACCAAGAATAAGCAAGAGTAGTGAACGATTGAACCTCTGGGAAATTTTGAACCCACCCCCCAAATTGCTTGAAGGCACTTTTGAACTTTCAAAAAACCACTCAATGTCACTTTAAATCAGGAGGAGTTGGCGATTGGCCAACTCGCGAGGAGTTGGCAGGGTCAGCAAGAGGAACAAGCAGGTTGAACTTCTGAACCCCACAAAATTGTGGAAACCCCCCATCACTAAAAAAAACTCACCAAACCACAGATATTTGGGTTGTGGATGGCGAGACTGGCCACAATTTCCCAGTCACAGATACTCAAAACCGCAATTGGGGAAACCACGGTTGGCGAGGGATGACTGTATCCCACTTCACTCCAGACCTCAGGATTGTTGGTATAAAGAAGGTAAAGGCATGATAAAAACTGCAAAATGCATTGTATGTCAGTAGATCAAATTTTGGAGGTGTGGCATTTACACATTAAGTTCAGCACTTGTGCAATGAGTGTACAGTACACACAGGTACAGAAGTGTGCACAGGTATTGTTATTAACACATTCCATTAAAAACAGGTTCAGCAGTACACTTCCTATCTGTATCCTGCATTACAGAGGGTCTGCATTCAGGTTCAGTTAACAGGTTGTGTTAACTGTGTTAACACAAACACAGGTGTAGTCATTCATACAAAAACATGTTTGAGTGAACAGACATCTGTACATTCATACAATATAATACCTGAATACTATGTTTCCTTTTGGGGCATGTAGAGTTTTTCATGACATGAGGCAAATTCTCATAAACAACTATTCTGGGGAAATTAAAAAGTCAAGCAAAAGATAAACACAATTGTGTTTCCTGTATTGTTTCAGCCTAAGTTGTCCCTTTTAATTTAATTCAGAGAGTAAGTTTCTTGGAGGCAGGGACCTGTCTTTTGCTTTTGTTACTCTATAAAGCCACAGTAGACTGGATGACATAATGTACATTGGATTGGGTTACTTGTACATTTGTGCATCCGTATCAATGGCTATGGTCCAAGATGTCTATTTTGCTGTACTTACTAGTAGGGATGTGCGAAACATTTTGGGTACAAAATGTTTTGTACTCGAAAACAGCATTTTCAGGTGTTTTTTATATAAAACAAAACAGAGAATCCAATTCCGAAGTTTTTTGTATCCGAAATGAAACAACCCTATTTTGGATCCAAAAGTTTTGTATTTTGGAAAAAGTTTCGGATCTCCATTTTGAGATCACTAGAAATCATTCATCTCAGTCTCCATTTTGAGTTCTGACATCTGTTTGAATTTCCTGCCCTTCAAACCTGCAGATTGGCCAGTGAAATCAGGGGCTGATCTGCTGGCAATTGCCTCCTAATCCCTTTTAAGAAACTTTTAATGTTTAAATTCACCCTCATTGGCCAGGTGGAAGGCAAAGAACAGCAAGGGTGGGGGAATTTTCAGAGGGGTTTTGCACCAGCTTATTTATTGGGGGGTGAAGGCACCATTTCTTCCTTTCTGCTGTTTCCTGTGTGGGAGAAGAGAGAGCTCTATTGCCTGATTCCTCAGCCTTGATGCCCCATCATCCACCATTGCTTCCAGTTGCTCAGCATCGCTGCTATTATTGTCCAACATTGCCACCATTGCTTCCTGCCAGCCTGCTACATCTACCTGTGCTATACTCTCCTGCATTTTTTGCTTCTTCTTTTTTAGAAAGAGAGATTTGGAAGAAAAGACAGGTTTTTTTTGTTTTTTTTAAGTTTTCTGTTTTATTAATTATTATGTATTAGTTATTTATTGAATTTCCATACTTCCCCTCCCAATTTGGCCCAGGGTGGTTTACAAACAAAACAAAAACAGTTAAAATCAGTCAACAACAAAACCAAACATCTTAAAATACCATAAAACAATCAGTTAAAAAACAATTTAAAAACCCTAAAAAACCCAGTACATTTTAAAAAAACAAAAAAAAAAACCTTACCACAATCTAACTCTTTAAAAATCAGCCCTTTGCCCAGTTGCATGCCTCAGGCATGCCTTCAGTGATTTATAAGCCTCTGGCAACCCAGCAGCCCCTCCTGCCACGAAGGACTGCTGGACTAACACAGGTGTTAGATATCAGGCTCTTCTGAAGGCAGCAGCTGGAACAACGCCACAAGCTGGCAGGCAGCTCCTCATCTGGGGTAGGAGATGGAAAACACAACCCAGAGGGGGCCTGCTGCTGAGAGAATTATCAACCATAGCAGTGGACTACAGAGAGACCCAGTGTTTGAGAAGACTGAGTGAGAGTACCCATTTATAATTTTCAGACACACATACCGCCACCACACCACACACACGTCTCTAATCTTGATTTGTGTATTTGGGGTTTTTTCCTGTATGGAGGGAGTTCTTGGTTTTCCCTTGTCACATTGTATCTATGTGGCTGCTGCTTGTTATTGACATTGTATCAGACCCATCTGTCAATAGAGTTATTATTTTGATACATTGTTCCATTTATTTATTTATTTAACTCGTATACCACCCAGACTTTCATCTCTGGGTGGTTGACAATGACATAAAAACAATTAAAACAAATTTGTGTCCGATTCAGTTAAATTTCTTGCTTTGGAAACCTGGAGTTGTTGGTGGTGTGCACTGTTAATGTTCTTTGGGGCAGATTCAGGGCAGAAAGGGGGCTTCCGGGAAAGAAGAGTGGGTTGGGTGGTAGGAATTGGTTTGCATGTCTTTGGGGCAGATTCGGGGCAGAAAGGGGGCTGCAGGGGTTGGGTGGGTTGGGTGGTAGTGCCCCAATGGGCAGTGAGATTACAAAGGAATTGGTCAAAGGGCTGATGTTTTAGGAACTGTTGAAGTTTGAGTGTCTTTGGGGCTGATTTGGGGCAGAAAGTGGGCTTCGGGGGCAGAAGAATGGGTTGCATGGTAGTACCCCTATGGGTGCCTTCCCACCACCCCAATTCCAAGAGAATTGGGCAAAGGGCTGATTTTTAAAGAATTAATGAAGTTTATGCATCTTTAAAATTCCCCCCCATAGGGAATAATGGAGGTTTCAGCAGCCCCATAACAGTACTGGGGGGGGCACTGGGGTGGCCCAGAGCAAGTGGCGGTGTAGTGCACATAGGGTGCCAACCACCCCATACCCACAATCCTGTGGGGTACAGGGTTTTGTTGTTTCTGAGGTGTTCTGAGTGTAGATACTCTGGTAGCAGATGAGAGTGGATTCATGGTTTGTCATTGAAAATCTCATATGCTACCAGAGAATCTACACTCAGAACACCTCAGAAACTACAAAACCCAGTACCCCATGGGGGTGGTTGGCACCCTATGTGCACTACACCATCACTCGCTCTGGGCCATCCCAGTGCCCCCCAAGTGGTGTTATAGGGCTGCTGAAACCTCCATTATTCCCTATAGGAAAAATCTTAAAGACACGTAAACTTCATTAATTCTTAAAAATCAGCCCTTTGCCCAATTCCCTTGAAATAATTGTGGTAGCTTCCATGCCCCCATTGGGCACTGCCACCCACCACACCCCACTCTGGGCCACCTCTTTCCCCCTGACATGAAGCTATACTTTTGCTGAAACCTCCATTATTCCCTACAGGAAGAATCTTAAAGAAGTACCAACTTCAAAAATTCACCAAATAACAGCCCTTTGCCTAATTCCTCTAAAATTTGGGTGGTAGTTTCCACCCATTGGGCACTACCACCCACACCCACTCGTTTTGCCCTCGTTTTGCCCTTTTTTAAAAATCCGAAATGTTTCAGATTCAGATCACAAATATTCGGACCAAAAATGAAATTGGTGTGTTTCAGATGGGTTGATTTCAAACAAAAAACGAAATGGGGGGTGGGGTTGGATTCAGTCCGAATTGAAACAGAAAAAAAACTAAATGCACACCCCTACTTGCTAATCTATTTATTTGTAAGAAAGTGGCAATAGAAGATAGAAAGGTACAGTTTTATTGATCAGACTGGGGCTGGTAACTAGAGATACACTTAAGAAGGTATATTTGCAAATTATTCAGAAACAGAATAGATTTGCAGCCTGTCTCTTTGAGATATTGTGATTTTATTCAGTGCTGCGTGGTTAATATATTTTTTCCTCTTGTACTCCACTTTGAGGGCTTTTCTGGTCAAAAAGTGACATATACATTTGAAAGATGAATGCAAATAAATTATGTAAACCTACTACTGCGAGTCCCTTACATTCTTATTGCAGCGCAGCTATAGACAGATATTTGCATCAATATGTTACATATTGCATATATGTATGGACAATAATATATACAATAATCAGAGTAGCTGTCTGCATCACAAGATATATAGGCACCTTTCTGTTGTGAAATAGGGCCAAAGGAGACAAATGCAGATTTATTAAAACCCTATGAATATTATATCCTATGATTATCATATACTGCATTAAAAGCAGCCAGGGAGGGGGCTGAACAAAACTGGGGAGGGGGAGAGTGTTCCAAAGAAGAGGGGTGGCCACAGAGAAGGCCTTCCTTAGTGTCCCAGGCCCTGGTGTAGTGTGTAGTCCCTGAGCCCATAGGAGGGACTTCTCTGTGGCCACCCCTCTTCTTTGGAACACTCTTCTTTCCCGATTCGTTCAGCCCCCACCATGGCTGCTTTTAAGGCCCTTCTTAAGACTCACCTGTTTTGCTAGGCATTTGCCCTTTAATTATTATTATTATTATTATTATTATTAACAACAACAAGAACAACAACCCTTCCTCTCCCATGCCATGTTCCTCATAAAAACTGCCATTTCGTCTATAGCTTAAGTCACACTGGTCAACATTCCACTCAGTGAAATGCTGGTGTTAAGGACCCGCTGGTCAAAGGACCTGCTGTGCAACATGAAAGACATCCCTGGTGGTGTTGTGGAGGTGAGGAGTTGCACAATGAACTAAAACAGCATCCAGGCACTTCCATGGCACAACTTCCATTGAAAACAATGGATGTAGCACTAGAGTGCTGTTTTAGGTCACTGTACAACATCCTGGCTGGTGTCCCACTGCACAAAATGTCAGCCACAGATATCATCAGGACAAATAGCAGCTTCAATGTGTGCATTTGTGATTCTTAAAATCAGGAACTTTAGTGCAGGCAGAAAGGATAAAACTCCGCCCCACCCCCAGCGCCAAAACCCCAATTTTAATCTGGGCACCTGGTGCCTATTAGTTCACAGGGCATCCTATTCACCAATCTTCCATGTCTCACATCTAATTTAGCCTTTAGATCTCCTCTTTCATTTTAATTGAGTACTTGACAGGAAAACCAAGGTTGCTCAGCAAAAAGAGTCTTGGAATGGTTATGGTTGTATGCTGGTGGTTTGTCTCCAGAGGGACTACAATCACAACTCCATTTAGCAGTTGTATCAGTGCCGCTCACTCTATTGCTCAGCACTCTGGAAAAGCAGCTGGCTTTCCGTCAATGAGCTCAGCTCCCTCTGTGAAGGAGGAATTTCTGTAGTTTGTGGGAGGCTTGGCGGGTGCATCTAATTGGATCCCCATGCTCTCATAGACAGTGGAAGAAAGTAAACAGTTCTTCTCTTCTAACAGATGGTACCCATCTAAGGTAAAAGAGGCTCTTATTCCAGCAGCCTGCATATCCACGGATAAAAATGAATCGTTGAGATAGGAGAACCATGAGCAAAAGGACAAAGCTGGAGAGTTTCCTATCTCAGGATCTCTTTCTGCATCATGCAAATTGCAATGAGGCAAGGACATATCTATGTTTGAGGAGTGGGGGACAAATTCCTCTGGCCACTGGTGTCCAAAGACTGCCTGGTGGCCCCCTTGCCTCCACACACACCCCCGGGCTTCCAGCCAGTGAAGTCGTTTACATGACATGAGCTGTTTGGGCAGGAGGGAGTTTATCCAAGCTGTCCATGTTGTCTGGGCCATCGGGAGACCTTCTGACCCAGCTATTGCACACCCAGGTAGCCCAGATCCGCTACCCAGGCAAAATGTGAGGTATGAGGTGAAAGGAGTCCATCCTACCCTACATATTGATTGTGTGCACTACTGCAGCTCTGAAAATGGCCACTGGGAGAAGTAGCCATAGAGCCCAGAGTACAGCATGGCCAGGGAGAGGAGCTCTTCTGCACCGGTGAAGGCTGCCTCTCTACTGCCCACACAGTGCATTGTGGGATGTGGAAGGACTTCTTCCTCCCGATCCCACTTCGGGCATCCACCACCACACTGGTTGTGTGGGCACACAAGTAGCACAGCCACAAAGAGGCTCTGATCATCTGGGAGAAGCTAGATAGAATCCTGCCTTCCCTCAAGCTCCCCACATTTGGTCATGTGTATTACCTTAGTGAACGTGCATCAGCTGTGAAAGGCCAATGGGCAGTGAGTCCATAATCACCAGTCATGACGCAGGCTGTGCAGAGGCCCATTGGGGGGTTGTTGCGATGGGGGTGAGGCCCAGAATGGGCTGAAGACCACCTGAACAGGGTGATTTACAACAGAATGAAGGTCAATGGGGTAAGAGGGAACCTCTGGAGGCCTCCTGCAGCCTTGGAGAAGGCTTCCCCGGAGGGGGTAAGTACAAAATTAATTAATTAATAATAAATGAAGACTGGGGGGGACTCCAAATCGAATGGATGTAGCACTAGAGGGGGGTTGAAGGGGTGACAGACCAAGCTGGCATTCTCCAGTTTGGGTCCAATTTGGACCTGAACAGAAATCGGGTAGCCAGTTTTGTGCACACCCCTAGTGTGTGCACATATATTCAGAATGCAGCCTTCCTGATTCAGCCTGAGCAGGAACTAAATTTAACTGAGTGGACATCAAAAAACTTGTGTGAGCACACAAATACTCACACCTTAGAGGGAGCACCGGTCCAGGCACTTGGTAGCTGGATGCTTCCTTTTTCTCCCTCACTCTGAACAAGGGAGATGAAAGAAGTGCCCAGTCAGTACGTGAAGAACTCCCCAGCTGCGAGAGGCTAACAGGTGACACATCCATATCCCAATGCTAGCCACTCCCTTGATTCCAACAGGTTAGTGTCAGGGGTGTGGCCAGTGCCTGAGGGCAGGGCTGGCATGGGCCCCATTTTCAAATATAGTCCCAGGGCCCACTGTAACCATGTGATGCCTCTGCACTGAGGCAACAATCTCTGGCATCTTCTGTGTTCATTTGCTAGAGCATAAAAGCATACTTCTCTAGCTGCATCCCAGATTGCAACCTACTCAAAAGGCAGCTCACATCTCCCACAATGGGGCACACAGATAGCACTTTGCAAGCAGAAACAGATACCTTCCCTATTCTATGCATTTCATCAAAAGCACCAGCCAGGTAGTGTATGGTTAATTATACACACATTCCTCTCCCCCTCCCTGCCCGCTCCCTTTGCTCTGTAAAACTCATTTCTTCTTCTTGATGAGATAATATGCAATGTTTGGTGCAATAACTCAGCATTGCCAGGTGGCCATTGTCATCGCAACCCAGAGCTTTTTAAAAAATATGTTGGCAAACCTCTATCCTGGAGCGGGGAGAAATAATTTGACTAGCTGTGACTAACACCACCCAATCTATCATGAAGAAATGGTAAACATTTCATACAGACAGAGAGGCTTCTTTGGTAGAGGAATTAAGACAGATCTTCTGTTCCTCTCACCTTAACCCTTTCCCATGATTTGTTGGTAATTTGTTTTATTTTCCCCATTGATCACTAGGCTTGGAATACAAATTTAAGCTGGAATTTGGATTTGGATTCTGAATCCAATCCAATATCCAACATTGCCAGAGCCTGTAGAATCCAAATCTGAAACAGTCAGAGTCAAATCAGGTCAAATCTGAATCCAAATTTTCTGAATGCACACAGGCCTACAAAATAGTCACTCATTATGACAGATCCAGCCCTCAGACTATGAGAATTCAGACTATGAGGGATCATTGGATGCTGAACCACACATTATTCCTTACATCTGAATTCTGATATCTGCTGAGCTCACTGGTTAGTATGTAGCCTTACTCAAAGAAATGGTTGACTAAATGTTGCTTGCTGAATTTCATATGTATATAGTACTTCATGACACAGTCAATGTGGCTTCCTCACCAAGAAAAGTATGCCATGTGATTTAAGGTAATAACAGGAGGAGATGAGATGGGTGGGAAACGCACTCGAACGGAGAGAGATGTTTATCCTCCAGACAATTAGATATATAGAGCCTGAGACATCCGCTGGGATGGAATACATCCCATAACATTCTCAGGATGCTAGTTTTATTGGCAAGATCAGTGGCTTGGCATCCCACGGCTGCCACCAGCTTGTATGATTTGCTCATGGAATCATAGGGCTGCTTCTCACTTGACATTATACACAGATTCCTGACTACAAAATTCATGTGACTTGTGAATGATTCACGCATCTTCAAATAAGCTCTTTCCTTGGCAGCATTACTGAGAAGAGGGGCCCAGTTTCTTCCTGATTGCCACTTCCAGGCACACAACGACTCTATTGATAGTAGGAACATTCTAGGCAGTATGCAATTGACCTAGGCCATATTACATAGACATAGACCATGTTAGACTATGCTAGTCTAAGATGAGTGGTTAAAGCCAGTTTCCAGCACAGGCAAGCAGAGATCCAATGTCAAGAAGCATATGACATGGTCAAGGATGGGCTGGAAGTCAGATTCCAGAGTAGTCAAAGAGGCAAAGCACATTCTGCTCGAGACAAGAACCTCAGGCTGAGGAGCCAAACCAGGAGAATTTCATATAAAGAGCCAGTGGAGACTGTATTGGCTCCCCAGGTCACCTGATTCCACCTGGGCTTGTTTCCCTTCTGGAGAAAGGTGCTGTGTAGCCAGAATGTGCAGGTCATTGTTTTATAAATGCTTCCCTCATAAACACAAAGTAATCTTATGCAGATTTAACTAAGCATTTATTCAGAAACAAGTCGATTTTCTCCTTCTCCTTGCCCTCCCTTTTCCTTTCTGACTCCGCCCCCACTCCACTCTCTACAGGATCCCCACTGGGACATATGTCTCAACAACAAAACATAAAAGATTACTAGATAGAATAAAACAATTGGCCAATCTTTCTCCCTATGAGCTGTCTTGGTAGCACAGAAAGTACAGTTTCTCCTTTGAGACTCCTGGTGCTTTGCTTTCCAATTAACTGAGGAATTTGATTTAATGTTCAATTAAGATTTGTAACCCACTTTCCTGAGGAAGACCTAAAATGCCGAATGACACAAACCAAACAGTAATCAATATAACACAGCATAGTAAACATAGATCCTGTTGGATATGCATACAAACAATCCAATAAATCCATGCTTTCTTGGCAATGCCTTTGCATTGTTTATGGGCCCACCTCAGGCAGAGCGGGTCGAGAATCTTATGCTCAGGAAATGCAGACAATTCCTGTGACTCCCTTGTTAATGGAAGAGTAGAATGAACCATCACTGCTGTGAGGCTGTTCTGGCTTGGGATCTCCTAATCAAGCAGAGCACCAGCAACTGCCCATCAACACTATGCTGATGGCACAGGATGCAAAGAAGAAGAAGTCCATGTCTCCAAGAAGATCTCTGTGCCCTTCTGCCAACTGGCTCTGTGGTTTCAATGGAGAGAATGGCCAATCTGTGCCATGGGGCTGAGCTGCCCTATGGTAGTGGTGACAACCACTGGGATGACAAGCCATCTTCTACCTAATGGCTTTAAAATGCAGGTGGTGCTTACTCAATGCCAGAGTATATTTTGTCTCTATAGCTTTGTGGCAACAGTGATAGATCCTGTTGGATATTTCTACCCAGCAACTATTCAGACAGAGACAACTGGCCAGAGTGTTCCCTACTTTCCAGGGCTGAGTAGCCCCAAGGTAGTAGGGGCGGCAGCTGCTGGTTTCGTCTGCCTGTCTGTTACCTTAGCAAATACATTGGGTTAGGAGAAATAAACCTGGGAGAAGGGGAGGGAAAGAGAGTCTCCTTACTCCCTCTGCCATACCCATCCACCACTGCAAACAACCACAAGGTCTTATGTACTTTTTCTTCCACCCTTTTGGTGATTGTCATTGTCTCCCATAAAACTAAAGGAACTATTGCCATATCAGCTTTTTTAACAGCAGCAAAAAAACGGGATTGCCAATATGCCACTTTCCTTTGTCCATGCATATAAAAGATGTGTTTCACAGGATGATTTCACATAGGCTTACTCATCATGCAGTGACTGCTGTATCAAGGCAAGCAAGGACTTGCATGTGTGAATGAGCCATCACAACACAAACGCCACCAATGGAGATCTCATATCAGGCAATGCCAGTCCAAAAACAATCATTTTCACTGGAAGCAGTTCACACACGTTCAGTCACTGACTGATAGGATATCAAATGATGTAGATATTTATTGATATCATCCCTGATATACACAATTTACAAGGCAATTCTATGCTTGTTTATTCAGGAGTCAGTTCCACTCTATTCAGTGGAGGGTACTTTCAAATAAGTGAACATGGTTTCAGCCTCAGGAGGGGGACACTATGACTCCCAGAACCACCCATGCAAAGTGGCTACTAGAGCACTCTCTCCAGACTGAAGAAGACATGAAGCAGCCTGTCTCCTTCCCCCACCCTGTTCCAAGTAGAGGCAGGGAGGAGGTGGCAGGGGAGATCAGAGGAGGACAGTATAGGGGGGCGGGTCTAGAAGACATGTCGGGTTTTCAGCATGATATGACACAACAGTTGGGAGGGACCAACAAGGACACTCTGTGACAGTGTCTGGGATGGGTCAGGTCAGAATCCATTTTAGGCTGTTCATGGGCCTAGTTTACACTCTCTTAAAGTGGATGACTTTCTATGCCATGCAAGAACATACAGAGCAAGAGTAGAAGGGGAGGTAATTTAGAATCGGCCAGGTTGTCTCTGTGTATTTTTGAAGAAACAGAACAGGATGGAAAATAAATACTCTTTCTCAGGTTGCTGCTCTGCTGTGAACCTGATGGAATTCACCTCCTCTTGCACTGAAGAGCTGTGTTTTAAACTTGCCAGCTTTCTGACAAGGTGTTTGAATGACAGAAAATGAAAAGGTAGCTAGCAGGGAATAAAGCGATTCATTTTCATCTCCTTTGGTGTCAATGTTTCTACTGTCCTTTCCTAAATGACTGTGTAGGGCTGTGTCTATAGGTTTTTGTTGGAGCAGGAGAAAGGTACCTTTGTACGTGAGATATGAAAAATCTATGTTTGCAATACGTTATTATTGTCATTCTAATACAGTACCCTTATAGAATTTTGCCGTGACATGGATTAGGTTATTCATGTAGAGTTTGGAACATAGGCATAGGAAGCTGCTTCATACTGCATCAGACCATTGGTCCATCTAGCTCAGGACTGTCTACAGAGACTGGCAGTGGCTTCTCCAAGGGTGCTGGCAGGAGTCTCTCTCAGCTTATCTTGGAGATGCCAGGGAGGGAACTAGCAATCTTCTGCATGCAAGCATGCAGGTGCTCTTCCCAGAGCAGTTCTATCCAGGGGTGTAGCTATAATTGAGTGGATGGGTTCAAAGAACCCTGGTACCACGGCTCCTGATAACCCCCCCCCCAGCTCCACCCCTCCCTATTTTCTTCATTATTTATTTTATTTATTATTTATTTGATTTATATACTGCCCTTGCAAAAATGGCTCAGGGTGGGTTTATCTCCCTCACTCTGAGGGTCCGCCAGGGAGAGGGGCGAACATAGGCCCCATCTCCCCTAGCTACACCACTCCATCCCCTAAGGGGATTATCTTACCGTGTTCACACATGTAGTCTCCTATTCAAATGCAAAGCAGGGCAGACCCAGCTTAGCAAAGCAGACAATTCATTCTTGCTACCACAAGATGACCTCTCCTCTGTAGTACAGTCTTGTCAGTATAGAGTTCTACAGTACAGAGTGGTTCAGTCCATACAGAGTTGTAGTACAGTCCCACCCATGTACTAACACATTGTACAAGGTCCAGTATTTTCTGGAAAATACAAAGTTGCGTTCAAATAATGTATATGGAGGGCAGGGTGCATATATCATAGCCAGTGTTCCCTCTAACAGGGATTGCCAGAGGTTGTTGACTACACCTCCCAGAATCCCCAGCTACAATGGCTTTTGCTTGGGGATTATGGGAGTTGTAATCAACAGCCTCTGGGAATCCCTGTTAAAGGGAACACTGAACATTGGTCCTTAGAGAGCCCTGGTGGAGTGCGGGACCCAGGGCAAATCAGCCAGTGCGGTGCCCCCTTCTATTTAATTCTAATGGGGGTTAAAAGAGTGGGGCCCAGGACGGTCGCCTTGCTTGCCATGCCCTAAGGACAGCCCTGATCATAGCCACCAGACCTCTACAGCTTAAGAAGCCAGGATATAAAGACATACATATCAGAAAGAAAATGATCACACTCACCTCTTTAACAGTGAAGCGATCCTCACGATTGCATGAGGAGGCTACTCTGTTTTGGGGCGAAGAAGCCCGAAAGCACTTGCCTCCTAGCAAACAATCGCAGCCAGGCCTCTGAGCGGGTGGATCGGCGGCACAGACAAGCAGCAGCTCTCTTTCCGTTCCGCCTGTGCCTCGCCTGGCAGGTCCGGGGGTCGGGTGAAGGGAAGCGCTGCCACGTGGTGCCCCACCCCCTGGAGCCCAAATAAAGCATTATGTGAGTGTGCAGTGCATACTGAGAGCCCCCTCCCCACCCCGAGTGTGTCCGCCATGGCTGCAAGCAGCCGCGGCAGATACATGATCATTTAACCCATTTTTTGTCGTGCTCGCACCCAAAACTCGGGTTAAGTGGCAGGCTCCGTAAGCAGACTTACCGCCGAGCCGCTGCCAGGGGCCGCGTGGCTCCCGTTGGTGCACACAAGCAGCAGGAACCAGACTGGGCTCCCTTAGCCTGGTTCCTGCTGCTCGTGAGAATAGCTTCATTGTGCGATGTTTCCCATTGAACACTCACCTGGCCCAAGATGTTATCCCATAGCTTTGACTAGAAGAACAGACAGGAGCAAATACTCACTCTCTCACTGGAGGAGGAGGAGGAGGAGAGTGGAGCACCTCTTCATTCTTCCTTCATTCTAAATAGCCACTGGTCCCCATTCTGCTCAGTGAGCTGCCAGTCTAAGCAACAGGCACACTTGCTGCTTCCAAGGCAATGTAAAGTCCACACACACTGCTTCCAGTGTCAGGGCTGCTGCATGCTATTAAGGAGTACGTAGGTGCAGTAGTGATCCCCATCGCTCCCATATAGTCCTCCCATGGTACGTTCTGTGCATCTGTTAACTGAGGGCATCAATAGTTATTTAACAGCCACTTTGCTAGTCCTTTTCTCCATAAATGTGGTGGTGAACATTCACCCTCTCAGAGCAGAGGAAGGCTGTGGCCTATGCCACATGTGGCACAGACATGTAGGATAGACATGTGACTTCTGGTTTCCAGCTCTCTTACTTCACTCATTACTGTATATGTTATCTCAGCATTACTACATTACTAGTGTCTTTTAGGATCAGGTATTCCAGCCTGAGCTCATCAGGAAATGCAGTTACAATTTTCATGATCTATTTTGTTCAGCTTATGAATGAGAGTCAGGTGTTGGATGTTTGCTGGTTCTTAGGCTTGTTTACGTGATCAAAGATATGCAGAGATATTTCAGAGCTTACTGACTGTGGATTAATATTCCAAATTGAAATTCCCTGTTTATATGAGCAGGGAAATTCTTGGATGCTGCAGCCATGTGGCTTTGGATAATTTGCAGACTACTGTATACTTGTGTTGATTTCTGAAGTCCATCTATTTCTGCATACTGGTGTCCATACTACTGCTATAGTGGAATGAATCAGAGATATGTTGAAACCCTTAAAAAAAAACACCAGGTCTCCTGTTCTTATTTTCAGCTTGCTTCAACCTCTGATCAACCCTTTTAAAAAAGCAAATTCAAAACTAACATATATGAAAGAGGTAGATAGTTTACCAGAGCCCAACAGAATGTTTTGACTCAAATAAGAGCCTTTTCTTGCCCTTGGAACCAGCTACTGGTCTTCAATTACGTTATCTGTATGTTACGTATGATGCTTCTGAGCAGCCTTCTTCCACCCACCTACTGCTGCACAGAATGTGAGCCAGTGTTTTATACTGAAATCTTCTGCACTCATAGCATGTGTTCTTCATAGGAACATAGGAAGCTGCCTTCTAATGAGTCAGACCATTGGTCCATCTAGCTCAGTATTGTCGTATTGTGGCTGGGAATGATGGGAGTTGCAATTCAACAACAGCTGGAGAGCCATGGTTGCCTACCCCTGGTCTGCACTGACAATCGTATTGTCTGCACTGATTGGCAGCAGCTCTCCAAGGTTTCAGGTGGGAGTCTTTCCCAGCCCTACCTGTAGATGCAGGGACTGAACCTTCTGTATGCAAAGCAGATGCTCTGCCACTGAGCTACAGCCCCATCCTCCAAGGAGAATATGTTGCAGCAGACAGTGTTCACATATAGTCACCCATCCAAATGCAAACCAAGGTGAACCCTGCCTGGCAAAGGGTACAATTCAAGCTTGGTACCACAAGACCAGCTTTCCACCCTTCCATTGAGCCACCTCTTTCTGTCCACGCATTTTAGACATTCACAACGACTGTCATCGTGGAATGGAGCCCCGTGACACGGCCACTATTTTCAGAGAGGAGCACAGAGCTTCCAAAAAACCAATGTCATAATTCTGGTAGTCCCTGTGATTTCTTAGGCTTTAACTCTTATTTTATATATATTTGGGGTCATAAGGACTAGAAGACTCCTTAAAGGGCATTTTCTATTGGGCTGCCTTTCCTCACATTCTCTGCAGAATTCCCCTTACTTGTCCAGCTCCATTATTGCTGAGCTGCACAACTTCAGCCTCCTGCAGATGTTGGCTTATAATTTCCATCATCCCTGACTTTGGGCCCCTGTGGCTGGGGATGATGGGAGTTGTAGTCCAACAACAGCTGGAGGCTAAAGTTGTGTAGATTACTTGGATTCACCTCATTGGGTTGCCCTGATTCTCATCATCAGTGTTCCATATTGGGGATTGTCAGCTTTGACGTCATACAGCTTTGGCTTCCCTTGAGCCCTTAAAATTCAGTGTCAGGCCCATAGGGTAATACAGACTTGCCAGAGGCATTTTGCATTATTCATTAGACAACTGAGGGTTTAAGGTCAAATGATTTTTCCCTTCTTGTTGACCCTGCTTTGGAAAGCAGGACGAGGTCATTGAGCAGACAGCAATCAATGAAATGGCATTTTTCACCTCTCCACCTCCCCCATCACAGCAGCTGCTATTTAGATGTAGGGATTTGTGTTTTTTCACCATATTCCATTGTGCTCATTTTCATGATGCTACCAATATTATTTATGATTAAACTGAAGGGCGTTCGACTGATCCAAACATCTTTTACATCTCAGCAATATCCTGAACATGCCACAGTAATTTTTCAAGCCCCATATTATTTTTCTTTTAAATTTCCTGATTGCTTTCCAGGCTGCTGTTATTATGGCCTGCTTCAAACTCCCCCTGCACACAAATGTGAGCAGGAATGGAGATTGTTCCTGTAAAACAAATCTGCGACAGCCAGATTGGTCTCTGGGACAACACGAAGGGACCATGTAACACCAGTTTTTAAAGAACTGCACTGGCTGCCAATATGTTTCTGGGTGAAATACATAGTGCTGGTTATTACCTATAAAGCCCTTAACAGCTTGGGTCCAGGGTGCCTCCTTTGTCATAAACCCCACCGCCTGTTACAGTCTTCTGGAGAGGTTCAGTTACGGTTGCCACCAGCTCATTTGGTGGCAACCCAGGACCAGGCTTTCTCTGTGGCTGCCCCAGAGCTTTGGAATTTGCTCCCTGATGAAATAAAAGCATCTCCCTCTCTGTTTGTTTTCAGAAAGATCCTCAAGACTCTCCTGTTCTCACAGGCTTTTAATTAGTAATAATTTTAATAATTTTAATAATTTGTTTTAATAACTGTTTTATGCTATTGTTTTTATTGTGTAGCATATTTTAATGTGTTGACTTTTAAATATTTTAAATTTGGTACACTGCCTAGAGATGTACATATCAGAGAGTATAAAAATATGATAGATAGATAGATAGATAGATAGATAGATAGATAGATAGATAGATAGATAGATAGAATTAACTATGCTCCACAGTGCAATTGCAACTGAATGACTATCTCCAGATGGAGGGACAGCACCTCCATCTGAGAGGAGAGGAGAGGAGAGGAGAGCTGGTCTTGTGGTAGCAAGCATGACTTGTCCCCTTAGCTAAGCAGGGTCCACCCTGGTTGCATATGGATGGGAGAACTGATGTGTGAGCACTGTAAGATATTCCCCTCAGGGGATGGAGCCGCTCTGGGAAGAGCAGAAGGTTCCAAGTTCCCTCCCTAGCAGCTCCAAATGGGGCTGAGAGACATTTCTGCCTGCAACTTTGGAGAAGCCACTGCCAGTCTGTGAAGACAATATTGAGCCAGATAGACCATTGATGATTTGGGTGGTAAGGAATGGGTACCACTTCCTGGCACTATAGGGGTTTCGCATCTGCCAGATATTAAAAATCAGACATCGGATAAGCTTATAAAAATGTATATATCACACCTCTGTTGGAGTTGATTCCTGAGGTCCTGGCCATCTCTGGTCTCTCTCTTTCAGACACAGCACTATCAACTTCAATCATGTTGTTACAATCTCAGGACTTAATTGTTGCAAAATGCTGGATGTTGGCTGCATGGGACGGAGAAGGCCCAAACCAGCTCGCTGCCATCCCAGGCTACTTTGGAGGAGGTTGGTGGGGGCGGGGGTGATCAGCACCACACACCTTTGCCCCCATTCCACCCCTACTGCTGCTGCCACCAAAAATTGAGTTTACCCCTGACTCCCTTCCCGCCCCCTCTCTAGCCTTAGGGTAGCCCCCTGCCACTTTATTAGTAAAAGGGAATCCACATTGGATTCCCCTTTACCAATGGGTCTGGTTCAAACTGGGGCCAGTCTGGTTTGAAATGGGACTGGCATCCCCCATTGAGGGGACAATCTGGTTCAAACTCAGACTGGCTGAACCGGGCCAGTTTGATTCAAACTCTGGTTTGAATCAGGCTGGCTCGCAGAAGAACGGCACTGTGGAGATGCTGTGCTGGGACTGAATAGGGCTCATTGCTCTACACCTGCTTAATACAAAGAAAATCACCACTTTGAAAGATGCCTCTTTGCCCAGTTAGCAGGGGTCACCCACTTCCCTTCCTTTCCCTCCTACCAAATGTCTTGGGCAATGGTAAGGAGCAGCAGCATGGTGGCAACAAGTTCTTGCTCACCCTTCACCCCTCTCCCCAGAAGTCTCAAGTATGGGAACCCTGGAGAACTACATATCCCAGGGTTCCTTTTGCTGAGGAGTCTGCTGAGCATTCAACATGGCAGAAAGAGAGAGAGAGAAGGAGGAAAATGAAGGCCTTCATAGAGCAAGAGAGTGAGGGTGAGACGGGGAGATGTAACTTGGGGAATGGAAGGAAGAATTCGCTAGCAGCAGTGCTGGTGATGGATGAACCCCTTTGTGAAGCAATGCAATCCCAGGCCCAAATCTGTGTTCATATTGAGATTAGGCATTTCAAATAGATCTCCCTCTGTTTGAATTTCACCTCCATTCTCTACTGGGGGAGAGGTGGGAAAGGGTTGTGGCAGCTGTACAACCTCCTGCTTCAAGGAAGAACTAGGTGCAGATGGAAGCCCTCGGAGTTCTCTGAAATTTCAACCCTTCTTTCACAAGGACTAAGGTCTTCTTCAAAACCAAGGGTTTTTTAAAGGAGGCTAATTTATTCCTCATAGGAGCATTTTGGACTCTGAACATGTCTCAGGGCTTGCTTTTCATATAATCAGTGTTAGCAGCTCATTAAAACACACAGCATGTGTGTCATTTAACTGTGACATGGCTCAGCAAGGACACCAAAAGCTGCTTTTTAAAAAAAAAAACCAGAAAACAGGAGGGAAATAAGTGGAGGTAAAATAGAACAGCTTCTGCTTGGAGCTGACACCATAATTAAGAATTTCAGACAGAGGTTACAGTGTCTTTAACCTTCATTTTAGCTGAAGAGATTAACTGATCAACATCCCCCTTTCAATTTCCAGCTGTGATTTCTTCTACATATCACTTTATGGTTTTCAAAGAAATGGAATCCACTGGTAGCTATTTTAAGAGACTTTTCAACTCCATCCAACATGATGATGACTCTGCCAGTGAATTGCAGATTGGATCATTTAAAAAAAAAGTTCTCCAGCATGCACAGCCAGAAGATAAATAACCCCTGTTTATCAAAAGGGACATGGTACTTTCCTTTCACTTAGTTTATAATTTAAATAATACATTGATACTTGTTTCCTTCTATAAAATATTCATATAGATAAGTGCAGGGAAAGATGTATAGGAGGAGGAATATGGGTGGTGATGGTGGTGGTGGTGGCAAGAGTAGTCAGCCAGTGCACTAGACCATCCCACTGTGAAAGGTGAGATGGGTGGTTAGATAATAAGGAACAAAGGGTGCATTTATTATTGCTTCTGAGTACGTCTGGATGTAGAGGTCTCATGCTATCCTTATATTCAAAGCTGAATCTGAGCCAGGACTCACCAGGGCCAAGCCCCGGAACCATCTTTAATTGCCAGCGGTATCAGGATACAAAGCTGCCTTATTCTGAATCAGACCACTGTTCCATCTAGCTGAAGATGGCCTACACTTCATTGGCAGCAGTCCTAGAAAGGAATATTTCCCAGTGCTACTGAAGATGCTAAGAAATGAACCTGGGACCTTCTGCACATTCTTCTACTAAGCAAAATCCCCTCTCCAGATTCAGCCATGAAATATTGGGGAAAGAGTTTCTATGTTGCCTTTAGCACCTGCTCACCCACCCCCCCATCTCCTTTAGCATAAAGAAATAAATGATTGCAACCATCCTACAACATCGGTATGGTTGAGGTAAATTATCTTGCCCAAGTCCACCCAATAACAGCTGGTTGGAATGTTGCATAATTTACCTGAGCCTATTATAAACATGTAGTAGGAAGGACCCCTTTCTTCTCCCCTCATGAAAGCCTTCAACCCTTTTAAAAAGAATTGAGGGTTGATGTCTCTTAGCTTCTTTTAGTTCACTTTGCTGCAATGTCGTACATTTCTGACTGCCTGATATGTATTTGTAGCTAAATACAGCAGTATGACTGTATATATATATTAATATACTCACGAGAAATGCCCTGTAGAGAGTGTGCAGCATCCATATTAAGTTACTCAATAGTAGTATTCAGGATTTACTCTATATGACTACTTAATTTCAACAGAACTATAGGAGTAATTTAGTCTGGATGCTGCCTATTGTTCCTATCCCTGGGATCTTGAGTCTGTACTTCTATGCACTGTGGAGACTACAGGCTGAACTCATCTGGACTGCAAACCTATGCACTCCTACCTGGAAGTATGCCAAACTGAACACAGTGGGACTTACTTCTGAGCAAGTATGCATAAGATTGCACTGTTGGTCTCTATGTTCTGGGATGAGTAAATTTTATCAGGAGCACTGGCTCCTGCGGACCCAGGGATCAAAATAATTGTCCCTGATAATAATGGTGCTTGTCCCTCCCTCCTGCTGCCAGATGCTATTAGCTTTTTCTGCCTGTGCAGTACAAATAGTTTATATGAGGAACTTTTGTTGTTGTTGCTGTGCAACTCCAATACCAGTAGCAACTCAGGCAAATTTACTTGTAGTTCATAAGGGAGCATGTCATATAGTGTGGCATGCAGCTTTCTGCCTCTCTTACAATCCCTAGAGCTTCCTTTGCAATCTCTCTCTCTCTCTGGTCGCATTCACACATAGTGCTCTCCCATCTGAATTTGGACATGACAGAAAGCACCCTCTCTTCAGTCAGTGAGACTGCAGAGAGGAGAGGGAACCAGCTGCATGGGCTTCCTTCCTGACTGAAGAACAGCCCCGGCAGCTAATCATAGCTGGAGCGATGGAGAAGAATGAGACTGCCGTGCCATGTTTGATAACGCTGGCACCGCAAAACCAAAGGTACAGGTGGCAAAACATAGTTCAAACCAAAGGTACAAATCAGAGCCTGGGAAGGGAAACCACTGGTCCATTTTCCATCTAAACTGTGGTTGCACACATTCGGACAATCAAACATTTCACCCAGAGGCCCCTTCAACTCTGGTTTTGTGTGACATGAGAGCCAATCTCTCTCTCTCTCTCTCTCTCTCTCTCTCTCTCTCTCTCTCTCACACACACACACACACACACACACACACACATACACACACACAGAGCAAATGTCCTTAAACATGTTCAACAATTTAGTAGAGACAAGTGCTGACCCTTATTGTCTTGAGAGAATAAGGTGCAGTTGCTTGAGTGTTTTCTGGCCATTTATATTTGAACCAGCAGTATGTTCCACCATGGAATAGTGCCCAATGAACCTGTACAACTTACAGTCAAATCCTTGAACAATTTATTTAGCTTTTCAGTGCCCTGTGGACAGAGCTGACAAGAAGTGTTGATCACAAAGCTGCAAAGCATGCCTTTTGGTTCCTCCATATGGTAGTGGGAAGCAAGTCTGCAGTGAAAAATGTAGCAAACTGTTGTGATTCTTCCTGGGGACGAGCTAGGGAAGCAGAGGAATTTCAGCAGCATAATTCACATGTCATTGTACACCGCCCAGAGTCTTTGGAGTGGGTGGTATTTTAAATGCTTCAAATAAATAAATAAATAAATAAATAAAGTGGCTGATGCCTCTTATATGGGGTATATGTTGCTGAAGTCTTTACTGGAGGCAGACTATATACTGTAGCATAACAGCCTGTTCTGTCACAGCTTTCATCAACAGTGCTACAATTTTATTTATTTAATCAATGTATCCCTCACCTTTCCTCAAGGTAGTTTAAGATAGCCTACATGTGGTTCCAAGGTGGCCTCCCATTCAAACACCAACCAGACCCAAACCAGAAATGTGCCTTGTGCCCTTGGACTTTTTTGTGTGACCCTAAGAACATTTATGAAGGAAGGAAGAAATTCAACAAGTGGTGAAAGAAAATGAAGATGACTATTGTTTCCTTTCAGTCTCTTAATAGCATATTAATATCTCTTAATAGCATATTACAGGACTAATTACCTGATTAGTCAAAGGCATTTATTGGTTCACACTGAACTCTGTTTAAACAGTATATGCATACCTGACAAGATCTTCCTATTTCCCCATTCAGGTGAATGGGAAAAGGTGGGTTGGCAGATATGGTGTATGTAAGTATATCACTGTTAAATAGCTTACAAAACAAACATAGAAGAGAATGATTTCTCATTTTACCCTTTCCTCTTTCCTGTTCTCTTTGGAGCCAAAAGAAAGAGAACAGGAAAGAGGAAAAGGTAAAATGAGAAATCATTCTCTTCTATGTTTGTTGTGGTGTGTGTGTGTGTGTGTGTGTGTGTGTGTGCGGGTGTGTGCGTGTGGTGTGCAGGCAGCTGCTTTGTTAAGTAGGAGGGAAAGCTTAGAATAAACCCTGGCCTGAAACTAGTCCAAGGTCAAGATATGAAGACACATGTGAAACAATCATCTTAAAGTCTTAACAGATCTGAGCGCAGTCAGTGTCTGATGGGAGACTACCTAGGAACCCCATGTAGATTCCCTTGAGTGCCAAAGGAAGAGAGCTGAGAAATAAAAGTAACAAAGAAAGAGTTACATCCCATAGCCAAGCCTTGACATTGGAAAAGGTACCAAGCTTAAATTAAACTTCAGTTTAATTTAACCCTGTCACCTGCTTGATTTGCTTCTTGAGCCTATATGTTTAGAAGTACATCCCACTGAGTTCAATTCAGTTTCTTATTATGTATGCTCACGGCGGCATCCTTAAGCTGTACGTCTCACTAGGAGGTGATGCTGTTTGGAGGCTTCGAGGAAGAAAATTCACAAAGGTCTCACACACAACCAAATAAGTGAGTGAGGTGGGGGGTAGAGACAGGCTCCCTGCACATGTGCAATTTTAGTCTCTTCGCTCTGTCACGCACCCAATACATGATCGGTGCCACGGTGAGCAGCAGAGCAGAGAGCCGAAGGAGGAAGTCTCCATCATTCCTTAATGCATTGTGCCAGGAGTGCAGTGCATTGTGGGAACCTCCCTCAGACAGGCGCTCTTGCCACCCAGCTCTGTGCACTTGCACCCTTCAACCTAGGTTAAGGCCTGGGGTAAATTCCCAGGCTTGGGCCAAGGTACCTCCAGGATTGGGATTAATCCAGGCAGTGCACATGGGCAGCCAAGCCCAGGCTGGGCTGCCAAAGCTGGACTGCCCATGTGAATAGCCCCTTTATGTTTCCCCTCTTTGCAACAAATACAGTGGCTCCTCAGGATCTGGTACCCAAACTATGAAGACACTCTCCTCCAGGAATACGAATGCTATATTGTAATCAAATTAGGCAATGCTTGTACAATGATTTCTTCTCCATGCATACTGTAATCACAAGCTGTTAAGGAAAGTACCTTTGAGCCTTATAATTGGCATTGCAGACTTTCCTTTCACCTGCATGCTGGAAACAGCAGTACATCCATGGTTAATTGAAAAAATATATTAAAAAGTAAAAGATCGATGCAAGGTGCCTCATTACTACTTAATAAGAATTCAACAGCTGCATGGTTTGAAGGCCAAAAAGAACCAGCAGATGGCTATTGTCTTGCACCAATGCAAGGCCTAATTCTTATAAATGGATGTAACTTCTAGAGAGATTTCCATAGAATTTAAATCAAATTAAATATTGACCTAGTCAGTACTTGCTGCCAGTTCCAGGGTGAAAAGCTTCAATTACCAAGGAAACAGGAGTCCTTGAAAAACACAGCATCATAAATTCACCTTGAGCGGAGAAGGGGAAATCCACTATTTGAAGACCTATGGCAAGACTGGGATAAAGGGGTAAATGGGAAATAAACAACTTAATGCTGATTCCCTCAGTACTATAACCCTATTCAGACATCATATTGTATTGATGTCTGTACACCTAATGGTGCAGCAGAGAAGTAACTTCCTTAGGGAGCAAGAGGTTGCTGGTTCGAATCCACACTGGTATGTTTCCCAGACTATGGGAAACACCTATATCGGGCAGCAGCGATATAGGAAGATGCTGAAAGGCATCATCTCATACTATGTGGGAGATGGCAATGGTAAACCCCCTCCTGCAGTCTACCAAAGAGAACCACATGGCTCTGTGGTCGCCAAGAGTTGACTCGACACTGACTCAATGGCACACCTTTACTTTACACTCGTACATGTACTTGTGTGTATGAGTGTACCTGCAATCATTTAAAAAGTGAACCTGGGTACAGGCCCCTCAAAGGCATGGTACAGGTAGGAAGCTGTAACTGTGTTCAACACAATGTGTGACTAACTGTACCTGTGTACTGATTGTGTACACTGTACTTGTTGTGCAAGTGTTGAACATAATGTGTGAATAGGGCTTATATGGTTCTTTTAGAGTGCTGAAATCCCTGGCCTGATCCAGTAGGGTTGCAGACTTGAATTATTCCTGTTGATACACACTCTCTACTTCCTCAAGTGATAAGAAGTTCCAGGGGCATCATTAGCTGGGTTTGGGTAAAAGGTGAGATCGGGGGCAGTCCTTCCAGTGTGGTGTGCAGAGGCTGACAAAAAAGAATCACTGGCTCAGAATCCACTGCTAGCCACAGTGGCTGTGCTGCAGTAACATCATTGGCACAAGTTGTCTCTCACAAACAATTATGACTTCTTACGTTACTTCCTAGCATTGCAACAGCTGCTACAGCAGTACCCTTAGCAGCAAGCTTAGCCATAAGCTCAACTAGAGCAACTGCAGCCACATTTTGAACTGTGCAACTTGCAATGCAGATTGCAGAGCAGACCAGAGCACTGAGTGAAGCACAAGTTAGTCCCAAGGCAGTCCATTTCTCACCACAACACTATCTCAGAAACAAAACAAACCACAGCACAAGGAAGGAAGGCACCCAAGTTATGCCTTTGTCAATCTGAGATCCTACAAAACTAGATAGTTATAGCACCAATAGCACAGCATATTATACTCAGTGCTGAGGGGGAAAACATCACAAAATCAAACCTTCCTCCCTCCTGTTCTGTCCTGATGTATCCTCTTCTTCAAGAGAGGCACAGTATAAGGACTTTCTCTTCCTCTACCTCCCAATTCCTTTGAATACATTTTGAAATTCCTTCCTTTTGTGTACCCCCTCCCTCCCCCCAGTCAATGGGGGCACAATTGCCCATGACAACACTTAATCTGTATGTTACAAGACAACCAAAAAGCAAGGAGATTGCAAGCCAATCAAAAGTCAGTGCCAGAAAATGTCAAAACGTTTTGACTCAAAATGGGGTTGTTTTTCTCCAAGCCTGAAATAGGCCCTTTATTTAAAGGGTATTTTGTTTAGAGCTCAAAACACCCAAATGGCACATTTCGAGTCAAAACCTTTCTACATCGAAACGTTTTGCACACCCCTACTGTTAATGGTAGGTTCTTATCATCACTGCTCCCCATCCAAGTGGTTTAAGTGAAAGAATATTGGTTTGTTCTGCACATTTGGATGGCTTCAGATTTTTAGACCCATAGTCTGATTTACAACCTGAGTATGGTAATGAGACTCTCCCTTCAGCTTAAAGATTCTGGGTGTCTGTTGTGGCCTGATCTGGCCTAATCCAGTATCTTGTGTTGATAATTGGCATCCTGCTGAAGGACTCAACATTCTGCCCCAATGAAATGTATCCTTTACTTGAAATTAATTCAGCACAGAAGAAATACTATGGCTTAAATTGTCATTGCTTCCAAAGAGCAGTGGTCATCGTTGTCCCCTCGCCCTATTATATTTGAATCAGCTTAGCATAATGAAGGCCAGTCTGACATTGCTGGTGCAGCATGATCATTTTCCTCCATGAATTTCAAATTCAAATTGATTCCAAAAGGTAGAACATGATCTCTCTGCCCATTAGTACTGGGTGCCCCACCTGCCTTCTGGAAAAGAAACCCAACAAAGCCGTTTCTGCTACATATATCATCACCGAGCCAGAGATGAGGAACTGGGAACTTCAGGTGACAGCTTTGCTGGTGAAGCCATGTGGCAGAACACAACATTGTTCTTTCTGCACTATTTTTGGTGCTACTGCTGCAAAGAGCAAAACATTCTCAGAAGGCGGAAGAGTCATGAATAAACATTATGAATAAAGAGAGTGTGGATAGGTTATGGCTGGAGTTCTCCTGTGGAAGGCTCAACTCAGAATTTCTTACATTGATTATACACTGCAGTGAAATTCCGTCTCCCCCCACCTTCTGAATAATGCTTAAATCGATAACACTTTCCCACACTTTTTAAAACAAGCTGAAGGTTTTAATGTCCAATTGGTCGGCATCCCAATGAAATGTTGCCAAAAAAACTAACACAAGCTTATTTGCATTTACAGTCCCTACAGGATGTTAAAATGGTATATCTGAATGCTCATTGTCTGTGGTGACCAATAAAGAATGAGAGAGAAGAACCACCAAAATACAATTTCCTAACTGAACAAGCAGCTGTTTACATTTGTGTTGTGCTAAAGTTGTGTATCTGTTCTGTCTGTCTGTCTGTATTTATTATCTATCTATCTATCTATCTATCTATCTATCTATCTATCTATCTATCTATCTATCTGATTTCTATACCACCCTTCCAAAAATGGCTCAGGGTGGGTTACATCAAAACTAAACTAAAATAAATTAACTGTTAAAACCAAAAACTGTAAAAACAACATAAAACCATTATTAAAATAATTAAAACAGTTTTTAAAACCCTGGAAAACCAGGCCAAACCATTACAGTTTAAAAACAGTTTAAAAACCCTGGAAGGCCAGGCCAAACAGATGGGTTTTAAGGGCTCTCTTGAGGGTCAACAAAGAGTTGAGATTGCGGATTTCTGCTGAGAGTGCAATCCACAGCCCAGGAGCAGCTACAGAGAAGGCCCTCCTCTGAGTCACCACCAGATGTGCTGGTGGTAACTGAAGACGAACTTCTTTAGATGACCTTAATGTGCAGTGAGGATTGTGTGTGTGTGTGTGTGTGTGTGTGTGTGTGTGTGTGTGTGTGTATGTATGTAACATATTTTTATATGCCCCCCAAACCAAAGAATGAATAAAAAATAAGCCTTGCCCCAATGGGAATCCAGGGGTTAGGTTCCTTAAGTTTAAAAAAAGGGCCAAAAGCAGAAATAAGAGAAATAAAACACAGTACCTTGCTCTCCAGATCTCCAGCAAAGCCTGTCTCCTTCATGTATTATCCTTCATTTTAGTTTTCTGAAGCACCATATCCTAATGGTGATTCCTTGTTTCATGCTTTTCTTCACAATGCTCCATTCCCCCAAACACTCACAACATCTCCTTATTTAATGTTGCAGCTTGGACCAGGAAGCACCCATACTAATGCACAATAGGCATGAGCAGACATTACAGCAAAATTTTAAACTGTGCCCTGTTTTCAACACAGAATCAGGTTTTAGAATAGCCTTGAGCCCTTTCTCATGAGCAGTGAGAAAGGGCCACCCTGTTTGCGGGGAGGAAGCCTGAAAGCGCTTCTCTCCCCTGCAGTCTACCATTGTGATCTCTACCAGTCTACTGCTGGGCAGGTGGATCGCCCACCCAGACAAGCACCGTCTGCATCTGGCGGCTGTGAGCGTTGGTGTGCCGAGACGTGCTGCTGTGCATCGCCCTGCCCCCTGGAGCTCCAGTAATGCACCCCATGAGAGTGTGGTGCATTATGGGGATCCCCCCTCCCCTCCCTGAGTTTGCTAGCCATAGCTGCTTGCAGCCATGGCTGACGCATTCGCTCTCCTAACCACATTTTCAAGAGTGGCTCTGTAGATGAGTTTTCCACCATGATGCCACCGGTATCAGGCCTAATCCAAGCGGTTCACACAAACGTGCAAAACCGGGCTGAGCTCCCTTAGCCCAGTTTTCACACACATGTGAATAGCCTCCTTCTGTGTTTTGAAGTTGGGGGGAACCCTGATGGAACTAGGCCAGATAAAATAAATGGGAAATGAGCTGTAGAATTGCTATTAATAAAAAGAATTATTTCTAAAAAGCCAATATCCAAAGGTCAATTCATTCTTCTTTCTACCTTTTGAGGAAGAAAACAGAGCAGGTCATTGATTATTCCACCTCGCAGAAGTGAAGAGAAGAGAATTATTTCTACTTCCTTAGAAATCTGTCTGAAGCTTTTTCTGCTGCTCCTCTCCTAAAGTTCAGTGTATATGCCTGAATCTATCCATTTGTGATGATTGTATATTAATCAGAGCACCTGGTCATCGACACACATTCTCATTTCAGCATATTAGCAGCGCTGAGCCAGAAGTGTGGGAAGGAGTGCAAAAAAGCAAATTATATGATTCCCCCCCACTGGGGGTTCGGCACTAACATTGTGGAGCCAATTGTACAGACTGCATGATGAAGGCACTGATCTCCAAGGATACCACTGAGGGAGGGGACATCATTTCACCCTGCTGTGGTGTTTTAGAGCACATGTGGTTGTTCTGCATCTCTTGCCACCTCCTTGGCTCTACGAATAAGCAATTGTTACAAGCAGTGAAACTGTCTGGGCTGGTTCAGACAATACTTCATCCACTCACTGCAGCACATGTGATTAGGATGTGTGTGCACTGCAAGTGTGTATATCTTTTCCCATTCCTGGGCTTTCCATAATTGTATAGTGGGATAAATCATCCAAACTGTCCCCTCTATGTGCTAATAATACTAATTTAAACTGGTATTTGTAGAGTGTAGTTGTTTGGATGAACCATTCCCTCATGAAATTAGGAAAGGCCACCCCAGTGCACAGAGAGTGGAGGAGGAGGACAAACTGGCCCCCTGAGAACCAGGAATGCATGTCAAAAGCACAAATACCTTTGTTTATACACACACACACACACACCCCAAAAGGGATAACTGTCTGTGCTAATGACATGACTGCAGTTATTGTAAGGTATGGAAAAGAAAATGTATACAATATTTTTTTAAAAAAACAATGCTTTTTTGAAGCTCATCTTCATATCTTTTATAAGGCTTTATAGATCTATTAAATGTCTATATCCCCACTCTCTAAGATAGGTCAATAAAATGACAGAAAGCAGAAGTAAAAAAACACAATAGAATGTCAGCACCAGAATGTTTAAAGGTCACAAATCACCCCTAAACTCATTTACTGTTTGATAACAGCCTAGGCTAGTAGAAAAGTGATATCTTTGCCTAAAATTCAGCAGGGATGGCACCAGGTGAGCTGATCTGGGGGGTGGCATTCTAAAGCTGGGACTGTACCACCTATTGTGGGTTGACCTCACCTCATCTCTGTTATTGGGAGCACCCAGAGCAGGGCCTTAGATGATGATCTTAGACTCTGCTGAAGATCATCTCACATAGATTATTAGTTATGCAGCTCCATCCATAAACATGTGTGGAGGTTTACAGGCTGTCATAAATTACAAAGTGAAGCTTCTGCCCTTATTGTGAAAATTTTGTCTTATGTGCTTCAGCAAATATATCCACCTCAGTGTGCAGTCAATGGCCGCACATTGATTCACACATAACGTGAAACCAGAGGTTGACGAAGGCGTGGTTGCAGTTTTAAACTGTAAACCGCATTGCAGACATTTGTCCAACTGCAGTCCGGCAACCTTCAACTTCAGGAGAGGGCAGCCCCTCCCTCTTCCTGGTCCACCGAGGCAGCATCCCAGTAAGCTCTGTAGCGCTTGCATCACCAGACTATGGATAAAGTGTCAGCATGTCACCAGAGCAGCTGCAATTGGCCATGATCTCGAAGGGGGCATGCTGAGCGAGATTCTGCCTTTTCGGAACAGTCTGCTCGCCTTCGGCAGGAAAAGGGTTATTTAAATCAATTTAAATGTCATGCCATGCCAGCGCTCCTTCTTACAGTGACTTCACTGCCCACCTCCTAAGAGCCCCACAACAAAATTGTCCCACACAAGCACAGTTTGGGGGGAGGGGTTCTTGGGGGGAGGGTCTTGGGGGAACACTTTTTAACTGGTACCCAGGAAACAAAAAGGAACAAGATGATTTCTTAGGAGGGGATATGTAAATGAGGGAGGGCAAAGGATCCTGTGGGGTCTGTCTCGCCATGACCTAGGATGCTCTTGAGAGGGCTCACCCTGGCAAAACAACCCATGCAGACCAAACCAGATCTCTGCTCCCCTGGCAGCTTGCTGCTGGTGGATTTGTACTCTCATGAGAGGGCCACTCTACTGGGGAAGAACATGGAGTAAATCTCCCTCAGTCTTCTGTTGGACTCCATGCTCGTGAATTGAGCTAACTCAACAAAAGGGGCCCCACTTTGTGTGGGGGCCCCATGCTCTCTGGTTATGGTAGAACCTTTGCACTGCAGTTTCCTCCTCCCCTGGGAAACTTTGCATAGACCCAAAGGAGATTTTGACACTCCATGTGTCGGAGCCTAGCCTTGTGTGCAGACAGGGGGGGGGACACTGAGTATGGGGATGGACTTTATTCCCATTCAAAATTCCCAGGTTTGGGCTGGCATTGTTCTATATGCAGATCTGCTACTACAGAGAATCACAGGAGAGGGGAGCCCTGATTTGCAGCAACCCCAGGAAAGTGGAGTCACTGTTTTGGGGCACAAGCAAGTGTACATGTCCACATGGGCGGATGGACTGGCAGGTGGCAGTCACCAAGTCAAGGAGAGCAGTTGCCATGGTACCATTCCTGCAGCTTTCCTTTATAGAACAACCTGGCTCAATATAGAGCCCCAGTGTCCTGGCACTCCCATAAGAGAGTAGTATGTGGGAGAAGGGGATGTTTTGTTGTTACGCATTATTAGAGACCTCCATCCCCACAGATGGTTCTTCTCATGAGGGGGTGTCCCCATGACTTCACATTCTCATGAGTAAGTGGTCTACTTGGGATCAGCATCCATCATCATCACATATGTCAAATCACTCCTTTCACTGGGGCAATGCTGATACTGCTGCCTGGCCCTTCTCATGAGTACGCCAGGGGACTGCACAGGTACCCCAAGGGGAAGGGGCTGGAGCCCCCTTGCCCAACTTTTTTGTTTTTTTTTTAAAAAGGGATTGGCTGTTCAAGAATCCCTGGTTGGCAATGCCTTTTAGACTCAACCCCAGGTACCCCCAGCCTAACGTATGTGCCTGTCATGGCAATGTAATGGGGTAATGGGGTGCCCTGTTTATGTTGCCACCTGGAGTGTTTGTGATTGTGAAAATACATCATTGTTGCTTCATTCTTGGGGAGCAAAGCACTTAGTGACATAACACTTCAGTAGCCAAAATTCAGATCTCAGTGGCAAACCTTACTGCAAACCAAAGATTCAAATGGGAGTTTGGTGAGGCAAACCACAGGTCACTTTTGCTGTGAAACCATGGTTGCACGCATTCAGATGTAATGGAGTTCCAACCACTGCCCCATGTAACTCTGGTTTCTCGTTACATCCAAATTTGGCCAATCAGTAATAAGCGAGGACTGAAATTTAAATATGTGATTAAATTGGCTGTTTCCTTACTTGGCATATCCCCTTTGCTTCCCTGGATTATACCAATCTGGTTGCAGTGGAAGCTGACTTTTCAAATGAAAATGGAGATATCTTCTCATCAAGGTCAGCAGCAAGATGAGGAGCAGCCTAAAAGGCTGCAATTTATGGAAGCTGTGACATTTTAAGCCTTGCAACATACAGCTGATGGGGCTATCACAGGGAATATTTTTAATGGATCAGCAAGAGAAATATTCAGTGTTTTGGCTATAAAGTTTATGGTCATGTTTATGCAATATCTTCACCAAGGCTATACAACTGTGCTTATGCTATATATTATGTAGGTAGATTTGCATGTCCTTTCTAGGAAAGTGAGTCCATACGTATGCCTTTTTTCAATACCCTCTATATGAATACATATCTCAGTCTCTTCTGCTTAATGAATGGAGGTACAAGGTACTTGATTAGCAGCATCTCTTCAGTTTATGACCCGTTGATTTAGCTTTCTGACCTACTTCCCTGGCAGTGAAATTCCATTTATAGCTGCAACTCAGGGCCTCTCTGTTTCCCAAGTTTAGGCCATCTGTCTTAAGAGCCTTCAGGCCAAGAAGATTAGCCAGGCTAAGGAGCCAATGTGCATATATGACAATTATATGTATTTTCTCTATACTTTATGTCTAAGTTAGCTGGCATACATCTCTCTTGGCTTGTTTGGAATGAGGTTGGAGAGTGCATAATTGAGGGAGCATGTTGAGGTGGATGCACATAAAATCTTGTGCCAATAGCAGCCGGTGCGGGTGGCAAGAGGCACCTTTAAGAGTAAGGTGCCTTTAAGAGGCACCTTTAAGAGCTTGTCTCTGCTACCGCTGCACCTGAAAGCTGCTTGGAGCAGTGGTGCGCCACCCAGCACCCGCTGCAGCAGGGGTTTGGCTCTGCCACTAAACTGACAGAGGCCATTTGCATGGTCAGAAAATAGCCTCCATGCATCTGCAGAGGCCAGCTGAGTGGTGGAGCCAATTCCCTGCTGCAGGAGGTGTTGGGTGGCATGCTTCTGCTCCAAGCAGCTTTTTAGGGGCAGCAGTAGCAGAGGTAAGCACCTACTAATTTACTCTTAAAGGTGCCTCTCGCCACCCCTGTCGGTGCCTGCACCGGCTGCTACTTCCTTGTGCAAATGAGAGCTTAAATGTCTAGTGTTCAGTGGTGGGGCCAGTGAGTGTGATCCCAATGCTCCCATGCTTCCATTGCTACACTTCATTATGTCTGTACAGGGCTTGAGAAACATATGAATGAAACCCAAAGAGCAGATTTACAAATTGCATTGTTCTTAATCATGGGCTGCTCATAACTTCACAATGAACCAAAGACACTTAAGTAGCAATGACCGACATTCCAAGAAGCATCAATTGCGCTTGGATTTGCAATTTCATATCCCCGTACTAGCACTTTGGCTGATATATGTAATTTCAAACAGCGTTAACGATGGCAGTTTACTGCCCCCATGCAAATATTGCAGACAATATATTCTGATAAAAACCCACAGCTGCAAACTAAACTAAACATAGCCGGAACTGAGCACAGTTGAGCACTTACCAAGCTTGGAACATATAAAATAAGTATCCTTAATGCATCCTTAATGTAAATGAATTCTTGCATGAAATGGTCTCTGTATTTTCCTAGACATGGTTGATTTGCTGTTTAAGTTTGTCATTTGACTGTTTTCTTTTTGCTGCTTCTGCATCTGTCACATTATGGATTTGGAAATAGCCCGCTCTTCTGAAAACATGCCATAGCTTCATTTGCATGCCAAATTTCTGGGTATTTGCTTCTGTAGCTTTACAAACTCCATTTCTCGAAAATCTGTTAAGTCATGCTGAGAAACACCAGAGATAAGCTACAGTTCAAACATTAACAACATAGAAATAGATTTTGCAAAGATACTTGGAAGTGCATAATGTTTTTAAGGATGAGTGGCTTATAGACCTTACAGCAGGCCTCCCTCTTAGTTAGGAAGGGGCTGCTAGACCTATGAGGAGACATCACTAAGAATTTCTCTTTGATTAAAGTCCAGAGTCATCTGAATGCCCAGGATTTTTTTTTTTAAGCTAGTCAAGTGTCATGCGGGATAAGAGCTACCCCTTAGAATTCACATGGAAACCAAAGGACAATCTAGGAAGAGTCAATAGTTACGTTTGGCCAGAACAAAATAGAGAAAGATGACACTCCAAATAAAGCAGAATTGGAATTCTGGAGTACCAGGAAGGCCAGTGCATAACGAAAAGATCCAAAAAAACAAGCCCTCAGGAAGCCTAGGCTGCTTAAAAGAGATTGAGACTCTTCTCACAATCGGTGAGAAGAGCCTCTGGGGGTTTGCGAGGAGAGTGGGCTAAGCCCGCTCTTCTCGCAGACAGTCTGCTCTGGGCACCCGCAGCTCTGGGCACCCGCAGCAGCTGCCCACACAACCACCAGCTCCATCACAGAGCCGGCGGGGGCTGGGAGGATCGGGGGCCGCAAGGCCTCTGGAAGCTCCAGTATGCGTGAGCATGCAGGGCATATGGGAGAGCCCCCCGAGCTGAGAGGCTGCCTTTAAGCCTGCTGGCTGGGGGTCTACTCGTGAGTAGCCGTGGCGTGGAACTGCACCGCGGCTACTCATGATTTTGAAAAACGGGTTTGCTGTGCGCTCGCTCCGCAAACCCGGTATAAGGGGAGGGGTAGTTAGGTGGGTTAACTGCCTGGAAGCCACCAGGCTCTCCTGCGAGCCCGGTGGCTCACACAGTCAGGGGAAATTGGGCTAGGATCTGCTAGCCCGATTTCGCCTGATCATCAGAATAGCCTCGTTAATCACTGATAGGTTTTTCCAGATTTTTAAAACATAGGTTGTTCTCACACTAGCCCTTTTCTCTAGAATTTGCCACCCTTTGTTCACTCACCTTTTATGGGAAATCTGCATGATGTCATAAAATCATTTCATTCTCGTATTCTTTGTGCATTGCGCTACTGTGTTTTTTCATACCTGATTTGTGGGTTTTAAATTTTTTCTTTGTATTGTACACCATTGAAGGATGCCCTAGCAGCACATCAGGGCATCCTTCCATGATGTTAGGGTGGGTGCACTCCCAGTGCATCTCCACCCTCCTCACATGTGCTGAAGGCTGCTGGGTCCAGTATCATCAGAACTGGTGCGTGCACACACACGTCCACACCATGGAGAAGAAAAGCTGAAAAAATAAGGGGCACTTAAAGAGCAAATCATCATGGATTTCCCGCCACACTGAACAGGGAAGCAACAGAATTGGCTGAACCTGCGAACAGGAAGTTTTCAATTAACGTTAGAAAGGACCTTTGCTCAACAGAACTTGCTTATGAATAGGTGTTATAGAAGGCTCTTGGCCACAGGGAATGGCATTGCTAGATAATATAGTGCTATATTGAAATGCTGTGCAGAACCTCTACTTTTAATTGTGCTTTCAGCTGACTATGCAATATTAATGCCTCAACAGTACTAGCCTAAAGGATTCTAGTGCTGAGCTCTAAGCTAAAGGGCTCTAAGCTGGCATAATAAAGGCATTTGCAATATCATTACATATTGGACCGGGTCTCACGATCAGTGAGACCCGGTTTTGTCCAATGAGCGGGAAGAGTGGGCTAAGCCCGCTCTCCCCACTCACGAGTGGGCAAGGAGCCCTGGGCGGCCGGATCAGCCACCCACATGATGGCCGGCCCTGAGACGGAGCCAACGGAGCAAGCGCGCAGGGCATACTGGGGAGACCTCCGAGCCGGGAGGCTGCTTTTAAGCCTTCTGGCTGGGGGTCTACTCACGAGTAGGCGTGGCGCGAAGGCGCGCCGTGGCTACTCACGATCGCAAAAAGCAGGTTTGCAGGAGTGCTTGCTCCGCAAATCTGCTTTTTGCCAGGGGTTCTCGAGCGGGTTAGCTGCTCCAGAACCACCGGGCTCGGCTGCAAGCCCGGTGGTTCTGACAACCAACAAAAATTGGGCTAGCCTCTGCTAGCCCAATTTTTGTTGGTTGTGAGAATAGCCCCAATGAACATTTTCCTTCTATATTGTCTGGTTTCTCTATTGTGTATTATTAATTAGACCAGAGAGTTGTTTTAGCCACTAGTCATCAAAAAGATTCACCATGCCCTTATGAAGAGTGGATTAAGGTATGGAGTTGCTTATATGGTACAGTCTTCCCATGCAACTGTAATACTTCAGAATACACATGGGGGGATACCTGTATAAACGTCTCCTTCCACCTCAGTGGCACATTTTACATGTGGAAAGTAGGGGTGCACATGGAACCAGCTGATCTGGTTTGGTTTGAGTCCAAGCTGGAACCAGATTGGACCGGGCCAGTTTGGTCTGGCACCCCCAACCCCCCCCCCCCAGTTTGGTTGGGTCCAGCGTGGTCCGCGGGCCTTTTTAGGGGAAATATATTTTTTCCAAAATAGCCACCGTGCTCGGGGAAAATGGCCAAATGGGGCCGCTTTTGAAGGAGGGGAGGCCGGCAGGAGAAGGGGATATGTCTACAGACACACACACACCCCACCACCACCTTGGAGAATCTCCTGGAGGAGGTATGTTTTTTTAAAAAAAAATTAATCCCCCTCCTCCAAACCCATTAGTGAGTCCCCCAAACGGGCCAGGGGGATTTGGTCCGGGGTCGAGCCAAACCGGGGTCGAGCTGAATCAGGAGTTCTGAACCTGTTTGCACATCCCTAGTGGAAAGTGTTCAAAATGTGCAGTTTCATCCAAATGTTCCATATGTATACTGGGTGGTACAGTTGAGAAAATTCTACCATATCTGGACATTTGGATTAGAACATGAGAAAATCCCTGCTGCATCCAGCCACAGGCCTGCCTAGCCCAGCATCCTGCTTCACACAGTGGCCAACCAGGTGCATCTCAGACGCCCACATGTGTGGGGGGGACACACCCCCTTCTGTGTGTTCCCTAGACCTAGTGTTCAGGGCCATGCCCACTCTGATCCTAATGAACTTACATACAGCCTTTTAAAGACATAGAGGCAATTCTCATGATCGGGCAAAATCGGGCTAAGGGAACCTAGTCTCACCAAAGCAGGTAACCCACTAAAGTTACCCTCCCTTAAGCCCAGGTTAATGGAGCGAGCATTCCGCTAACCCGGGCTTTCGGATCATGTGTTGCTGCGGTGCATCAACTCACGAGTAGACCCCAACCGGGAGGCTGAAAATCAGCTGGGGCCTCTCCAGCATGCAGGGCATGCTGGAACTTCCAGGGGCTGCGTGGCCCCTGATCCCTGCAGGCCCCACTGGCTCAGTCATGTGGGCAGCTGATCCAGCCACCCAGGGCTCTGTGTGCGCTCATCTGCGGGGATTGTGGGCTAAGCCCGCTCTCCCCACTTAACCCCATCTGGTGGTTCCCACTGATCATGGGAGCTGCCTCATAATTTTGTTTTATTCTATCTAGCAGTCTTTTATGTTTTGTTAATTAGAAGTTTGTCTCAGAGGAGATCTGTAGGGGTGAGGGAAGGAGAAGGAGAAAAATGGGGTTGTTTCTGTATAAAGCTTAGTTAAATACACAGAACATTGCTTTGTGTTTATGAGGGAAGCAGCTATAAAGCAAAATTGCTTTAAAATATAGGAAATCCCCACTTTCAAGCTGGTATTTCAATTTCCTAACTGAGAGAAGTCAAAAATAATTAAAATATGATTCATGCCTTGCCCCATTGACTTTGAAAAGATTACTCACATGGTTAAAGTAAATAATGTTGTGCGGCTGTTTCTGAACCAAGCACTACCCAGGAGCAAATGTCTGATGTTTGTAAGAGCTGCCAGGGGGCACAAGCAATATTATTTTTAGTATCCTATTAGGAATAGCACAAACCTTAGATTACTTGAGGTCGAAAGTGGCATTGGCATGACTGTGTGCAGTCACCCCTGTTAAATGGAAGGAAGGACATTAGCTCCTCTGAGCCGTCATGTCTACTGTATGTGGCATTTCCAATGCAGCAGGATCATTAGAGATGGCCCCCAAACTGTAGAAATGAGGAATTTCTACACTATTCAGAATTTGAAGCATTCGGAAACCAATTAGAAACCAATCACTCCACAAGATTCAGAAAGCAGTAGGTGGGAGCACATTTCAACATGCCAGGTCCGCCTGCTCCATTCTATAAGAAACTTCAAAGGGAGATTCCAGTGTGAAACTCTTCTTTTGTATTTCTTGCAGGCTTTGCAAGGAATGTGAAGAAAGGAGCTACACTAGTCTCAAAGAGCTGTTCCTATGGTGGCAGTGAGGGGCATCTTTAAAAATGGGGCCTGCCCCATCAAACCTCCGCTTTTGGGGGAGAGGATCTTACAATGTCTGAGCGATGACTGCAGGGGCGAACAGAGAAGTCCTTCTCCCTTCTCCCTCTGACATCACGGGCTTGCGACAATCTCTAAACTGCACAGGCATTCCTTGCAGTTAGTTAAAGATGCTGGCCCATTGCCCCCAATGATTCGATAGCCATTGTTTCATAGTCACAAATTGGTAAAATGTTTATGCACAGCTAACCAGTTTGGCTCTAGACCAGGGCTGCTCAACTTTCGCCCTTCTGCAGATGTTGGCCTACAACTCCTATGATCCCTGGCTATTGGACACTGTGGCTGGGGATTATGGGAGCTGTAGTCCAAAAACAGCTGGGCCTAAGTTGAGCATGCCTGCTCTTCTAGACAATGCACCAAAGGTTGGTTTGGATAATACTTCTCTGACTGGCCCAAACACATGTGATAAGGACAGGTGTGCTCCATGAGTGTGCACTATGCCTGCCTGGCCAGCTCTCCACTGCTCTACAAACACTACAAAATACTTGTATTTAAACTACCACCCCCAAAGGGCATGCACACTTATGGTGCACACACAATGCACACATATCCTTGTCACGTGTGGTTGAGCCAGTCAGAGAAGTATCAGCTGAACCAGCCTCAAATTAACATTTGCTATTGTTAACAGATCTGTTCCAGAGTGCTGGCCAGGCACTCTAACTATGTTTTTAAACTATGTTTTAACTGTGATCTAATGTGGGGAATCAGCTTGACTATGGGGGGAGCAGTCTTTCACAGTTCTAATTTCAGCGGCGTTTTGGTCTGGAAATAACAAAGAGGCAGAATGTGGTTCAAGGATTTATTTAAGGATAAACAGGGGTACAGGAAATGAAAAGATTAGTTAGGCAGGCAATAAAATCTTAAGTAACAGTCTTAATGTGAATCTCATGAAGAGGGATTTTAGCTTAAGGTCCAAATTGTAAATGAATCAGCTTAAGGCATGCCATAGAAAGGGCTAAAGAGCAAGCTTGAAGGGGGAAGAGAAGGGGACACAGAGATTTAGAGGGGCAGGAGGTTAGTATTACCGTACCTGATCCATTGGTGCATCTGGTGCACTTATAGATGGGCAGCTGAGCAGGTCTCCTCACAGGGGGAAGGCAGCCAAAAGGCAGAGGGGAAAGGGGCAAATGGTGTAGAGCTACCACTCACAAGCTTGAGAACAAGTATGGTGTTTGGAACTGAGGTAGGGATGTGTGAATCAGCTCGCCTCCTAGCTGGTTTGCATTCAAGCCAGCTGAGCTCAAAGTCTTGCCCCTCGGGCCAAATGGGGGGGGTCTCGGTCCAGCAGTGAGCCAAGCAAAGCCCCCCACTTGCAAGCCAGCTTTAGGGCCATGTAAAGGCGAATCCAGCAAGGATTCCCCTTTGCATGTAAAGGGCTATGGTGGGGGGAAGGCAAGGGTAAAGTTCCCCCTTTAACTGCCGGTGTGGGGCAGGATGGTGGTAGCAACTGAGGGGAGGGCGGCGAGGGTTGCAGTGAGTGGGGAAGGCTCCCCTTTTATCTCTTAAAGTTGCGGGATGGGGTTTGTTTGTTTTTTAAGATTAAAAGTTGAACTTCCCTCTTGCCTTTCCCCCACCAACACCACTTTCGTAACCCTTTACAGAAGTCCTTGCTGGATTCTCCTTTACAAGTATGACTATCGAGCCATCAAGCAGGCTTGGTGGCCAGACCGGACCAGGTCAGGGCTCACTGAAGCCACCCAGGGGCAGTTTGAATCCATTGGATTCAAATTAAACAAGGCTGGCTGATTCCATGCAAATCCCTAAGCTGAGATGAGTAAAGTAAAGTGTGCCATCGAGTCAATTTCGATTCCTGGTGCCCACAGAGCCCTGTGGTTTTCTTTGATAGAATACAGGAGGGGTTTACCATTGCCTCCTCCCGCACAGTCTGAGATGATGCCTTTCAGTATCTTCCTATATCGCTGCTGCCCGATATAGTACCAGTGGGGATTTGAACTGGCAACCTTCTGCTTGTTAGTCAAGCATTTCCCCGCTGAGGTACAGGTAGGCAAATTCATGCCCTGGGGCCATGCACAAGTCATGCACCCTGGCTGAACGGGCTGAAACCTAGGCTGAACAAACAGACTCATAAAACCGGGTCTCATGATCAGTGAGACCTGGTTTCTTCAGCAGAGTGGGGAGAGTAGGCTAAGCCCACTCTCCCCGCTCACAATCAGAGTGGGAGCCCTGAGTGGCTGGATTGGCTACCCACACAATTGCTAGCTCTGTGACAGAGCCACAGGGGGCTGGGGAGCTTGGGGGCTGTGTGGCCCCCCTGGAAGCTCCAGTATGCCCTGTGTGAGCGTGCAGGGCATACTGGGGAGATCCCCGGAGCCAGGAGGTGGCTTTTCACCTCCCCTCTGGGGGTCTACTCGTGAGTAGCTATGGCATGGAGCCACACCGTGGCTACTTATGATCGGGAAGCCCGGGCTTAGGGGAGGGCTACAAAAGCGGGCTAGCCGCTTGTAAGCCACCAGGCTCACCTGCGAGCCCGGTGGTTTACACGAGCAGCAAAAACCAGGCTAGGAGGCTCTCCTAGCCTGATTTTTGCTGCTCGTGAGAATAGCCCCATAGTTGTATAAACCAATCAACGTGGGTGTAAACCCACTAAACAAAAGGCTGGAAATGGCTTGCGTGAGGGTGAGGTATAGGTGGAAGGTTTAATGGCTCAGCTTAACGCTTTATCCAGGCAGGAGATGTCTCTTTTTCCAGGTGCAAGATAAATCTCCTGAGTTTTAATGAGTTTTCCTCATTCTAGTTTTTGCCAGCTCATTCACTATTGACAGTGAGGTGGGGAGTCGTTGCACTTATCTTGAGTTACTGCAGAGAAGATTCATTCATGCTATTTCTCTTGTGAAAAGGAGTTTGTTACTTCCCTAGAGAGTGTTCCGACTTGGGCGTCTTCTTTGCCAGCTTCCTTCTCTTTGGCAGAGAGACAAAGAGAGGTATTTCACGATAATTCCCTTTCAGTCTTCATTGTTATTATGACCTCGGGGTAGCACTGCCCATATTTTGCTTGTGCTTGTTTTGCCAGTTCAGTTCAGTTCATTGCGATCTTTGATCAGATACCTTGAGGCTATTCACACGATGGGATGAAATTGGGCTAGCGATTTCATCCCATCGTGAGAACCACTGGGCTTGGCTGAGATCCTGGTCATTCTTAAGTGAGTCACCTGCTTATGTAGCCCAGCACTTAAACCGGGTTTGCGGAGCGAGTACTCTGCAAACCCGGCTTTCCTGCTCGTGAGTTGCTGCACCGCGGCTACTCACTAGGAGACCCCCAGCCGGGAGGCCGAAAAGCAGCCTCCCAGCTCAGTGGTCTCCCCAGCATGCCCTGTGCGCTCACGCAGGGCATGCTGGAGCTTCTGGGGGCCACATGGCCCCCGAACTCCCCAGCCCTGGCTGGCTCCGTGACAGAGCCGGCAGTTGTGTGGGCAGCCACTGTGGACGCCCAGAGCAGACTGTCTGCTCGTCTGTGGGAAAAGCGGGCTAAGCCTGCTCTCCCCGCAACCCCCCTAGACGCTCTTCTCAGCAATCGTGAGAAGAGCCTCCTTGTCTTGCCAAATATGGGTATGTGCAAAATTCATGATCTTATGAACGGAAGTATCCAAATTCTAAGCTGTGCTTCCATAATTCCAAGCATATGGTGGGATGCTGTCTGCTACGCCACAATAAAGCTGTACAGTATAACACATAGAGGCTATTCACACGATGGGGTGAAATCGGGCTAGCAGAGGCTGCAAGCCCAGTGGTTCCTAGGCGGGTAACCCGCCTAAGTACCCCTCCCCGAAAACCAGGTTTGCGAAGCAAGCGCTCTGCAACCCTGGTTTTAAAGATCGTGAGTAGCCACACCACGGTTACTCACAAGTAGACCCCCAGAGGGGATGTGGCCTCTGCTTATGTGCAGAGAGAGCAGGCGTAGCCCGCTCTCCTCGTGCACTCTCCAAAACCGGGTCTCACTGATCGTGAGACCTGGCTCATAGAGAGGCGAGTCTCACAATCAGTGAGACTCACCAGGAAGGGGGTTGCGGGGAGAGCGGTCTCCCTACAGACGAGCAAGGAAGCAGCCCTAGGTGGCCGGATCAGCTGCCCACACGACTGCCAGCTCCGTCATGGAGCTGGCGGGGGCTGTGGGAATCAGGGGCCACATGGCCCCAGGAAGTTCCAGGATGCCTCGCACAAGTGTAGGGGCTTGTTTCAGCCTCCCGGCAGGGGTCTCCTCATCTCTTGCAGTGGCGTGGAGCTGCACCGCAGCAACACATGAACAAATAGATGGGGTTAGCGGAGGGCTCGCCCCGCTAACCTTGTCTAAAGGGAGGGGGGATTAAGAGGGTTTGCTGCCGGGAGCCACATGGCTCCCGTGGCAGCACACGATCCACCAAAAGCAGACTAGGCTCCCTTAGCCCACTTTTAGTAGGTTGTGAGGATCTCCTTAGAGCCTAGCCCGCTTTTGGGTGATCATGTGCTGCAACCGGTGCCTCCAAGCAGCCTCCCAGGCTCGGGGGTCTCTCCAGGATGCCCCGTGCACTCACGCGGGGCATCCTGTAACTTACAGGGGCTCTGCGGCCCCCGATCCCCATGGCCCCTGCCGGCTCCATAATGGAACCAGCAGTTGTGTGGGCAGCCGATTCAGCCACCCAGGGCTACCTTTGGATCGCCTGCAAGTAGAGCAGGTGGAGCTAAGCCCATTCTCCCCACAGACCTGAAAGAAGCTCTTTTCACTGATCATGAGAAGAGCTTCATAGAATGACTATACTGCACCGATGCTGCCATCCCCTGATACATCACACTGCCCAGCTGCCATGCTACAAACAGAAAGTGTTGTGCTACCTGGTTGGTGCACCTGCAACAGCTTCTGGTTTGGAAATGGGGTGCCATTGGCTTAGAGTCCCTTGCTAGGGAAGTGCTGGGTCTGGAGAGAAGAGCTGGTCTTCTGGTAGCATGCACAAATTGCCCCTTTGCTAAGCAAGGTCTGCCCTGTTTTGCATTTGGATGGATAACCACACATGACCACTGTATGATATTCTTCTTAGGGGTTGGGGCCATAAGCTCAGTGGTAAAGCATCTGCTTGGATGCAGAAGGTCCCAGGTTCAATCACTGGTATCTCTAGGTAGGGCTGGGATAGATTCTTGCCTGGAGCCTTGGAGGGGAGTTGCCAATCAGTGCAGGCAATACTGAGCGAGATGGACCAATGATCTGATTTGGTAGAAGGCAGCTTCCTGTGTTCCTCTGCACTGCCAGTTGTTGAATGACAACTGGGCCACATGGCCTTCTGACCACAGGTATGCCTGAGGATAATTTGCCAGGGCTGAAGGTACTTGAGGCTATCAGTGCAGCAGTCCATGGGGCGGAATATAGCTGAGTTGTGGATCAAGCCCTGAATTAATGATAGAAGGAGGCATAGGCTACTTACTTAAATCTGAGGGGGAGTGGGGTGTTTTCAGTTAGGAATGAACCCGGACCGTTCCGGAGGCAATTCTGAAGGCCTCTGGACCTTCTGGACTGCACATGAGGGCGGTCCAGTGGTCCAGCATAGGTGTGGGGGGCTCTTTAAGGGTGGGGGAAGGTGTACTTACCCCCCCCATCGCGTTTCCCCTGCTGGCGCATTCGTTATGAAAAGCTTTTGGGGCAGCAGGATACCTCCTTGCCGCCCTTTCCCCCAGTCGTCGGCAAAAGGCTTCAAGAAGCCTTTTGCACATGCGCACGTCACGCGCGCACGTCACATCTCTGCGACACACGCGCACGTGACACAGAGGCGTGACGTGCGCGCACAACATGCGCACATGCAAAAGGCTTTTTGAAGCCTTTTGCCAACGACTGGGGGAAGGGGCAGCAGGGAGGTATCCTGCCGCCTCAAAAGCTTTTCATAATGAACGCGCCGGCAGGGGAAACGCGGCGGGCGGGGGGCGTAAGTACACCCTCTCCCACCCTTAAAGAGTCCCCCACATCTATGCCGGACCTCAGCTCCGCGGTTCCATGCACATCCCTATTTTCAGTTTGGCAAGCAGAATCAATTTGGCATGCAGCTTCAGAAAAGAAATGTTCCCTTTCTGATATGTAACTATAGTTTGTGTGTGATTGTTTGTTTGAGGTTGAGCTGAAGTAATGGCTTCTAATGGCCCGTGCAGCACAGTGTTACTTAACCCCTTTAAGAAGGTTGTGTTCTGGGGCAAAAATAAAATCCTCTAATTCATTTGATATATTCACTCATTGCAAAGGGAGGATGGAGTTTCCAGCTTATCTTTTCTGCACCTGGAGAAAATGAATGAGACAGTTAATTGTATAATAAAGATAGCTGATGGAGTTTAAATTTAGATTTTAAAATGTTTTAATTGTTTTTAAATCCCAGTACAAGTTAATTAGTTCCTGATACTAAGGAATAGGATGCTAATGCCCCCACTCTGCAAGCTGTTAAGATAAGACTTTTAGATTATGAAAGGAGCCAATTGGATTACAGCAGTGGCTGTAGCTGGGATGCCATTGGTGAAAGGCAACTTCTCCAGCAATGGTAAAGGGTACTGTTGTTCTGTTTCTGGCCCTCATTTTTCTCAAGACTTAGTAACATTTGCCCCAACCCACAAAGGAAGTAAATAGAAGCAGGCTTCCATGTTCAGAGCCCATTGCTTGATCAAGCCTCTTATGTGCAACAGGATGCTGCCAACATAGACAGATTGTCTATGTCATGGCCCAGTCTCAACCAATTCCATGATTTCAAGCTTCACTACTGCCACCAAGTAGACTTTTATATTTTCTCTGGAGCCTACTGAAACAGGCTTCCAAACCTTTGTTTCATTCAAAGTTATGTAGTGTGAAAAACTTCTAAGTGTGGTCAGTGTTCCCTCTAGCAGGTATTCCCAGATGTTGTTGACTACAACTCCCATAATCCCCAAGCAAAGGCTACTGCAGCTGCGGATGCTGAGAGTTGTAGTCAACAACATCTGGGAATACCTGCTAGAGGGAACACTGAGAGTGGAGTGAAGAAAACAGATAGAACCGACAGATTGTTTAAAAAAAATTAAAAGAACATTTACTCTAAAACAATTCAATTCAAAACAGTAGTTCTTTTAGAAAATTTAGAACAAAGAACCAGCAGCTTTATGAGCATAAAGGAACAAATAAAACAGGATAAAAATGCATCCAATCTAACCTGCACCTAATACTGTGCTTTTACCCAGAGTCCTTACCAGGAATTTTCTTATCATCCGCTTCTGCAGTAAGCCTGGCTTTCCCCCTTGCTCAACTTCAGGTCTGGCTCTTCCTTTCCAGTACTGGAGGTTCAATTCCAGACTGTTCCTTCAGCTGCTTTGAGGGTGATTCAGATCTCAAGAGAGTGTTCAGCTTAAGTCTCCCAGTGATTCCTCACCTCTTAATTACAGCAGCTCTTTCAGCTTAATTCAGTTAGCAAGGCACACTCATCCCTCTGTGCTCAATGGTAGCCACGCACCTGATTCCAGACCCACACCTGCCAAAACAAGCAATGGATGCTCTCAGGATCTGGACTCAAGCCACAAAGTGTCCAGGAGCTGGTCTGGAGTACTGTTCCTTGAACTACTACAGCTATGAACAACCTTCTTACATTCAGGTGACTTTATGGGCTCTTTGACTTGTCCCTGCTGTGATTGGTCCTTGCCGCTTCCTGCCTCTGCACAAGCTTCCCTGTCTCCAGACTTCACCCATGCAACAAAGCCACATGCAGCTTCATACTGCAAGCCTGCAAGGCTCTCCTGCCTATTTGCCACCCACCAGTCAGTCTCACTACATGCTGCCCTCTCCACACCTGCTTCACCTGTCTGGACCTTCTCCTGAGTCTTGACCTTGGCCCACCTCAGCCTCTGGTTTGATTCCTCAGCTCAAGTGAGAGTCTTGGGCCATCTCTGTTTGCTCTCAAGTCCAGTAGTACATCCATTATACCCCCAGCAGCTTTACAGAGCTGCTGGAGTAATTCAGTCACACATTAGAGTCAAATATTTCTATAGTATTATCAGTGAAGCATTCACAAGCTGCACGGGAGGTTTGAGATTTTACACAACATATTCTATTCTGCTACTATTATTGTGTGAATTAGATCTGTACAGCTGTCTCGTGGGATGATAGTATTTCCTAAGTAACTATCTGCCTGATACCTAACATTCCCCCCCACACACAAATTAAAGATTAAAGATAACATTATATGCATCTATTGAAACTAAACAGCTGAGAAATCATTTTGAAACTCAAAGCTTTGATCTTGAAAGGAGAGAGGTAGAGAAAAGTTCTTCACCACTTTGCAGAAAGAAGGCTTTTAGAAAATAACACTAAATTCAATTTAGCCTTGTATGTCAGTTTGCCTAGATCTGCCTCTCTTAAAAAGTTGGACTGCTATATTCCCAGGTTTATATAATGTGTTTGTCATTTAATTCATTGCAACTAAAGGTGAAAAGAGGCATGTAAGCGACTTAACCTACTTGATTTAAACCTCAACTACAGCTCTGCTAGGTGATTGCGAGACTTGAATTAAAAATGGTGCAAGGTTATGGCACCTGAATATTTTAGCTGCAAAGATTTATAGCTGGTAATTAATTCAGTGTTTGGATATAAGGACAAGAGCTGTCTTAAAGTGAGTGAGACTAATGGTCTATCTAGTCCAGTTCAGTACTGTCAACCCTGGCTGAAGCACTTCCCTGGGATTTTAGGGGAAAGTCCAGTAGCATCCCATGGTGGGGAGGCGGAATGTTGAACTTCTAAGAAGTTCACAGAACTTGTTAGACTACAGTGAAGGTCACTGTGTCTGGGGATCAGGGTAGGAAAGAAAGGAAAGGTTTGTTGTAGAGTCGGTGTCGACTCTTGGTGACCACAGAGCCATGTGGTTTTTCTTGGTAGAATACAGAAGGGGTTTACCATTGCCTCCCCCAGCACAGTATGAGATTATGCCTTTCAGCACCTTCCTATATCACTGCTGCCTATATCACTGCTGTTTTCTATATTCTGTGAAACACACCAGCAGGGATTCGACCCAACAGTCTCCTGCTCTCTAGGCAGTTTGCTTCCCTGCTGCACCATTAGGTGGCTGGGATCAGAGGTGCACCTAGGTAATTTTGGAGCCTGGACCTAAAGGCCTTTCGAGGAGCCCTCTCCCCCCCCCCGGCCCAGCTACAAGTTAAGCATCATTTTTTAACATGTAGGTTCTTGAGGGCACAAGAACCACACCACCCCGGACAGACCAAAGAGGATTTGGGGGTCCCCAAGGGGTGTAGAGACAATGGACATTGGCCCCGAAGTCCAGGGGTAAGAGTGCCTCTGCTGGGAATGATGGGTGTTGCAGTCCAATGACATCTGGAGACCCAAGTATGAGAACCCCGGTTCTAGGCCATTTATTTATTTATTTATTTATTATTGATTGATTTGATTTCTATACTGCCCTTCCAAAAATGGCTCAGGGCGGTTTACACAGAGAAATAATAAATAAATAAGATGGATCCCTGTCCCGAGAGGGCTCACAATCTAAAAAGAAATATGATGTCTATAAAACAGACACCAGCAACTGTCACTGGAGGTACTGTGCTGGGGGTGGATAGGGCCAGTTACTCTCACCCTGCTAAATAAAGAGAATCACCACATTAAAAGGTGCCTCTTTGCCCAGTTAGCAGGGGTTAGCAGGTCGGCCATTGCCGCTGCCATCAAGAGGCAGCCCAAAGGAGGGAATGGTCTGTGTGCACCCCAGCTGCCATTGCTGAGCAATATTGATCAGCTTGGAGGCCACTATTAATCAACAACAACAACTAGTATTTATATACCGCTTTTTAAGAAAAGTGCCCAAATCAGTTTACACAGGGAAATAATAAATAAATAAGAGGGATCCCTGTCCCCAAAGGGCTCACAATCTAAAAAGAAACATAAGATAGACACCAGCCACAGTCACTGGAGGGGTACTGTGCTGGGGGTGGATAGGGCCAGTAAGGATGTTCTCATGAGCAGCCTAACCAAGGCTAGGGCAGCCTAGCCTGGGTTAGGCTATGCATCTGAAGTGCCGGGATCTGCGTGGCTCCAAGCACTCTTGCCCAGCCAAATGTTACTTTGAAGCCTGGCTTTTAGTCAGGGTTAAGGGCATGGGTGCGCCCTTATCCCAGCTGCCAGAACTTGTGTATGCTTGGGCTGCTTACAGCCTGAGTGCACTCAGAGATAGGAGCCTAGAGTGCCCATTTCACAGGGGTATCCCCCAATGCACTTCACTCAACGTGCAGTGCATTGTGGGTTATGTGAAAGCTGGGACTACGCATCCCAGCCTCCATAGATCCATGATGTGTGCAGCAGGGCAGATCATGTGGGAGCGAGGTCTGTGCTTCCCACCAACATGGGATACTCATTGGGCGGGGAGGTAAGTTTTGCACAGCCTTCCCCCTACCCTCCAGCCTGCCACCACTTTGGTCATGTGAATACCCTTTTGTGAATCCCACTATAGACTTTTGCATAGTTGAAACCTCATAGCACCTGCCCATTGTGATCTAAGCCCTCACCTCATCATTAGTCACCTAACAATGGTAGCATCCAGTAATTGCCAGGTCTGCCAGCTCTCCAAAACTGGAGACACCCACCCCCACTGCGCCCAATATTTTTCCACAATATTTGTCACAATTTCAGTCAATTAAAATGTCTAGGGTTGCTTTCAATAGTCACCTGGAGATTGATGCTGATTCTAAAAATTCCAGGTCAATCCTGGAGCATTGGCAACATTTTCAAGCCCTCCACCCTGTCCTTGGCTGCAGGAGACCTGCCTTTGACTCACAAAGCACAGTACCCCAGTACACACAAAAGGTCTTTTTCAGCCTTCTGGTTATCTTTTAACTGAAGTAGAGGCTTTTTAACATCAAGCATATGCTACGAGGATCACTTTGGAATCAGTTCATTGTCTCAGATATTCTAAATGAACAACTACACTTTGGGGACCAAATTATGTTTGCAGTCACCAGTAGCTGGTTTGGGCTTAATTTGCATGTGTGCCATCATGCATGACAGTGTGAGCACTGGCTGTCGCTGATATGACTGAAAAAGTCAACATGGCTTACCTGAACACTATAGCTACAGTGGACTCAGAAGGTTATACAGATAGGTTCTCAACTGGTCGTCTTTGAAAAATGATCTTAATCGGTGGCAGGGTTCATTCCGTAGTGGGGGGGATGTTGAATGCATTCAACATTCCTCTACTACTGAATGAACCCTGCCGCCATTTGAGATCATATGGCGAGGTCTGGTTATGGTTGCTTGTCTCCAGCTTGTTTAGTGGCAACTCAGGACCAGGCCTTCTCTATGGCTGCTCCGAGGCTTTGGAATGTGATACCTGTCAAAAGAAGAGCACCTCCATCTCTGGCTGCCTATAAAAAGACCCTGGAGATGCACCTGTTTTCTTAGACTTTTAGTTAAAATTAATTTTAAACTGTTTAATTTGTTTTTACTCTGTAAAATGGTTGTAATTGTTTTTCTGTTTTTCCATTTGTTGTATTTTTAAATCATGTACACTGCCTAGGGATACACATATCAGGCAGTGTATAAATATGATAGATAAATATTTGCAAGTTGGAAAATATATTCATCTCCATCGCCTGGTTGTTGTGGGTATCATTAAGGTAGAGAATATAAACATTGGACAGCATCGTGACTCAGTTCCATTGAAATTCATGGGGCTTCAGTTAATCGTGGCTAACTTCTCATTGATTTCCATATTGTTTATGCATGACTAACTACTCTAGATGCTGCCCATTATTCCTTGTGGTCAGTGCTGGATCAATCATAAATATTTTTAAAAAACCAAAAAATTTCCTTCACCTTTCTCAGAAATCTGTCACAGTCCGGGTTTTCCAAACAACTCAACACCATTTATTTACCCGTGACAATAATTTCTTTTGAAAATTTAGCTGTGGTCAGCTTAATGGAAGTTGACAGGTTAGGTATCTTTGTTTTGCAAACTTCAGGCCATGAATTGATAGATAAATGAAAATACAGTCCTGCTCTTTGGAAATCTGTCAGTTTCTCTGTCTCTGTGAGTCTTCGTGACTGTAAACTTAAGAGACAGCTCTGTATTACCTCACAGGGATGTCATAAGAATAAATACATTCCAGGCTGTGAGGCAACTGAGTGGTACTTATATTTCTAGCTGATCCTTGTCTGAGGATTAATTTGAACTAGCTGACCTGGAACAGAGCATCTGCTCCCCTAGTTCTCCCTGTCTCTACTCCCACCCATCACTTTAGCCATTCTCCTCCCCCACATCCCTTCAGCCCCAGTTTGTTCTCCCCCCACCCTCTTTCAGCCCCAGTTCATTCTCACCTGTGGCCAGGCCAGCCACCCCTTCCGCTTCCTGCCTGGCAGCCAGGCCGGCCACCACTTCCTCTCGCCGCCTGGCAGCCAGGCCAGCCAATGCTTCCTCTTGCTGGTCGCTCACCTTCCTCCCCACTCCCCTCACTCTCAAACTCTCGCAAGAGCTGCCACGCATGGGATTAGCCATGGGTACATCTTAGCATATTATATATATAGAAGATGAGGACTTAGCTCCACCACCTGTTTTTCATGTTAGGGTTCAGATACAAAAAATGTCCAGGCCCTGGAACTTCTGAAGTGATAAGAAATGAGGTTGTGCCTCTGAAAATGTGGATAGTACTGTTGCCTCAGTGTTAAAGCATCTTTTCCTGCCCAACATGTATATCTGGATTGGGGCAGGCTTCTGTGTCATCATGGATCTGGCTTTTCACTAAAAATTGCAACAACCAAATGGGGAAGAAAAGAGCAATCTAATCAAAAACTGCACTTTGCAAAGGCTTAATTATTTCTGCAGCTGCTAATGTCTCTACACTGTAGTTAAGGGTCTTTCAGCCTTTTGATTATAATCCTCTATTTTTAGGGGTTCTGTGTGTTGTTGCAGGGAGGAGCAAGAGAGTAAGAGAGAGGGAGAGAGAGGGAGAGAGATACGATCATCAGAGAAGGCTGCTGGGAAAGCTATTTTTAGACCCGATGAGCTGCTCAGCACCTTATTTATTGCCAGCTGGAGGAGTTCAAGCACTGTCCAGACAACTTCTCTGCTTGATCCAAAATCTCTAGACAGTGACCCCTCTTTGATCACGTTTTTATTTAGAAAAAAGGAGGATAGATACTATTAAACTTCACATCTAATTGTCTAATATAAGCACATGTCACTCAGCCCTTCTAGTAACCAAAGAATTAAGCAATCTATCACGGATAATAGTTTTTCTGAAATCAGATTCTCATGAAGAGTGAATTGATTAGTTTTGCTAAGCATAAAGATTACAGCAGTTAGTTTAAGAATGAGATGGGAAGGGAGGAATAGTACAATCAAGATTTATGCACAGGGTAGAAATAGGAGCCTCTGGATGGGGTGGTTTATAAATGTAATTAATAATAATAATAATACTTTGCGCTGTCTCTTATCTCAGTGACAGTGGAGGACAGACTAGTGAGTCAGAGGGCTAGAGGGTCAAGACATTGGTCATCCCTTCTCTACTGCTCTGACACTATCCCTTTGGAATGTAGATTGCTACTCTTAGGGACACTTCCAGCCACTTCCTTTCTCTCTCCTTCTCTTTTCAAAGCAGGGTCTTGGTAATGGCTTAGTGAGTAGATCTGCAAGCATTTCATTTGTTGGGCAGTAGATAAGCTTGATTAGTCCATCCTTTTGCAGAATGATACAACAGTATTGATGATAAAATTCAGCCATCCCAGGTCCTTGGGAAGGACTCGATGTTTGGATAAAACAAACCAGTCAATAACACCTGTCTGACTGTGTAAACAATAATGAACAGAGGGGAAATAACAAAAACAGAAGGAATAGAACTGCCCAATGGAAGCAACATCAAGAACCTGGAAGAGAAAGAACATTACAAATACTTGGGCATTCTCCAGGCTGACAACATCGCACACACTGAGGTTAAAAGAAAAATCGGAAGCGAATACATCAGGAGGGTTAGAAAAATCCTCAAGTCCAAACTCAATGGCAGGAACACCATACAAGCCATAAACACCTGGGCTATACCTGTTCTCAGATACACTGCAGGAATAATGGACTGGACCCAGGCAGAGCTAGAGAAGCTAGATCGTAAGACCAGGAAAATCATGACCATCAATCATGCTCTGCACCCCCACAGTGATGTCGATAGGCTATACCTCCCTCGCAGCTCAGGTGGAAGAGGAATGCTGCAACTCCATCAAACAGTAGAGGAGGAGAAAAGAGGCCTTGAAGAATATATCAAGGACAGTGAAGAAGATGCACTTCAAATGGTCAATAATGAGAAACTACAGGTGAAACTCAGAAAATTAGAATATCGTGCAAAAGTCCATTAATTTCAGTAATGCAAATTAAAAGGTGAAACTGATATATGAGACAGACGCATTACATGCAAAGCGAGATAAGTCAAGCCTTAATTGGTTATAATTGTGATGATCATGGCACACAGCTCATGAAAACCCCAAATCCACAATCCCAGAAAATTAGAATATTACATGGAACCAAGAAGACAAGGATTGTAGAATAGAACAATATCGGACCTCTGAAAAGTATAAGCATGCATATGTATTCAGTACTTGGTTTGGGCCCCTTTTGCAGCAATTACTGCCTCAATGCGGCGTGGCATGGATGCTATCAGCCTGTGGCACTGATGAGCTGTTATGGAAGACCAGGATGCTTCATTAGCGGCCTTCAGCAATTCTGCATTGTTTGGTCTCATGTCTCTCATCCTTCTCTTGGCAATGCTCCATAGATTCTCTATGGGGTCAGGTCAGGCGAGTTTGCTGGCCAGTCAAGCACAGTACACTGTATACTTTTCAGAGGTCTGATATTTTTCTATTCTACAATCCTTGTCTTCTTGGTTCCATGTAATATTCTAATTTTCTGGGATTGTGGATTTGGGGTTTTCATGAGCTGTACGCCATGATCATCACAATTATAACAAATTAAGGCTTGACTTATCTCGCTTTGCATGTAATGCGTCTGTCTCATATATCAGTTTCACCTTTTAATTTGCATTACTGAAATTAATGGACTTTTGCACGATATTCTAATTTTCCGAGTTTCACCTGTATTAAACACCAATGAAACAAAGCAGGCCTACAAGAAAGAACAAGTCAAGAACCAAGCAGAAAAATGGAAAAATAAGCCCCTGCATGGTCAATATTTGCACAATATAAGTGGAAAATCAGACATCACCAAGACCTGGCCGTGGCTTAAGAATGGCAACTTGAAGAAAGAAACAGAGGGTTTAATACTGGCTGCACAAGCACAGGCACTAAGAACAAATGCAATAAGAGCAAAAGTAGAAAAGTCAACAACAAACAGCAAGTGCCGCCTTTGTAAAGAAGCAGATGAAACAGTGGGCCACCTAATCAGCTGTTGTAAAAAGATCACACAGACTGAATACAAACAAAGGCATGACAAGATAGCAGGGATGATACACTGGAACATCTGCAAAAAATACAAGATACCCGTTACCAAAAATTGGTGGGACCATAAAATTTAAAAATTAGTTGAAAATGAAGATGCAAAAATATTATGGGACTACAAACAGACAAACATCTGCCACATAATACACCAGATATAACTGTAGTCGAGAAGAAAGAAAAACAAGTCAAAATAATCGACATAGCAATGCCAGGGGATAGCAGAATAGAAGAAAAAGAAATAGAAAAAACCACCAAATACAAAGATCTACAAACTGAAATTGAAAGGCTGTGGCAGAAAAAGACCAAAATAATCCCAGGGGTAATTGGTGCCCTGGGTGCAGTTCCAAAAGACCTTGAAGAGCACCTCAACACCATAGGGGCCACAGAAATCCCCATCAGCCAATTACAAAAAGCAACTTTACTGGGAACAGCCTATATTCTGTGACGATATGTATAATAACAGCAACAACACTGATAATAAAATTCAGCCATCCCAGGTCCTTGGGAAAGACTCAATGTCTGGATAAAACAAACCAGTCAATAACACCTGTCTGACTGTGTAAACAAGAAATATATCATATCGGTAGAAGAACCGGAGGAGACCCAGGAACCTGAGCCATGTTACCTTTTCAGTCTTGGGCCTTTCCAGACTGCATTTTACTGCATGCTTTTTAAAATGTCCACAGTATTTTCTTATCCGCTCTGACATAACATCCACAAGCTTCCAGGATGCTCCGTGGTCTCTCGTTGCTTCTCAACCTCTTTCCTAGAAGGTTTCGACACTCTGCCCACATACTTAGGACCTTCTTTTCACTATATTTGTGCAACCACCTGTTGGTCAGTGCTTGTGAACCTGTAACTTTTGACTGTTATCTTAAAGTAGTACAGTAATGCCTTAGTTCAGCTGTTAGGTCAAGTCCTTGGCAGAGAGCATTAATCTCTACCGCATCTCCAATTGGGCACCAGATAATAGATAAATGTTTGGGGGGTTTGGGGGGGGGGGTTACATTTTATATCCCGCTCTTCCTCCAAGGAGCCCAGAGCATGTGACTACATACTTAAGTTTCTCCTCACAACAATCCTGTAAAGTAGGTTAGGCTGAGAGAGAAGTGACTGGCCCAGAGTCACCCAGCAAGCATCATGGCTGAATGGGGATTTGAACTCGGGTCTCCCCGGTCCTAGTCCAGCACTCTAACCACTACACCAAGCTGGGTCTATTTCTCAAATATTTATAGGAACTAAAAAGAGAGGAGGCTTCCCTTTTTCTAGGGATGGACAGCTCTTCAGTCTAGTGAGAAGGCTTGGTATATCTGTGATATAATAATGATCTCTGGCCAATCTGAAATTAGGATTTTCCTTCCACACCTAAGGTTCTCCTCCTATAATGGATTTTGACTCACATAACTAAATATGAGTCTGGAGTATGGACTAGATTGGTTTGCCTATTTTTTAAAAAAGGGGATTAAGGGTGTACCTTGATGGCTTAGACCACTAAATGGAAGAAGGTGGGGAAATGTTCCTCTTCAGTGGGAAATCAAAGTCCCAGATGCTGGTGGCACGTTTGAGCTGTGGGGTTTGTCACATGCACCCTTTCCCTGTGATGCCCCCAATGTATGTCCTTGAGGGTCTCCCCGCCATTGATGACATATTTAAGAGGAGCATTGGAGGTATGGGATGGAGGGCAGGGACCAGGAAAAATGCTGCATGAACAGTAAGACATTGCTTGTAAGTCATAAGGACAGCATTAGTCTGAGCACTGCTCAGTGTGACTTGTTCCGATAGGTCTCAACTGAAAATGATCGAGGTAGGTTATGAAAGGGAATGTCTGTATTTCCAGCTGAATCCAATACCTTCAGAGAAACTCAGCGTGTGAAGAAAGTTGTAGATCAAACAACTCCTGTCCTATGATGATGAATATATTTTTATTATACTATTTTTAGTCCTGGATGATTTACTGTGCATTCATTTTGGAGACACCAAGGTCCTTGCTTGATGCCACAGCATGATATTAATCCATCAAAACAAGCCCCTGCAGATCCAGACAGCAGCAGGAAAAACTGCCTTCAGAATGTTTTAAAAATTTGTATATCTTGTCAAGTAAACAATGTACTTTATACAACTGCCTAGATGCAAAAATGTGTCATTTGTGGCTTGCACAGAAGCATCTAATTTTACAAAGAAAGCAGGTGGGCCAATCAAATAGGCTGAATAATTTCCTTACTCATCCCACCTGACTGCTGTCAGCTAAACAGCAGCTGCATGTACATGGAGCAACCAGCCAGTTTCCAGCATATATCTGAGGCTTTAAATAAGATTATGTTGATATTTATTACTGAAACTTTTGCTGCAGTAAGTGTTACAGTAGCATCTTGCATTGTGCCTGGAAGGTAATAGGAGCTTATGAACACGATCAAGCAAAGCAGACACCAGCCTCACTTTCATTCCTTAGCATAATTCTCCTGCAAGCTCTGGTAGTGTGGTCTCCAGTTTGAACTGAATAGAAGCTAAGCAATGAATTGCTTCCAAGCATTGTCAATTGCACTTATACAAAGACGTGAAACGAGACTGACAGTTGTTTAAGTGTTCACGCGAGGTGTGCGCTCCACTGTAAGAGAGAGGAACACGACTTTCTAAAAATCCTTTTTAAAAAAGAAAAAAATTGTGGAAATGGCAGAGGCATTTCTACGGATGGGGGAGTAGTATTATTCACACAGTTAACTGAGCAAAGAGGTGCCTTTTAAAGTGGTGTTTCTTTTATTTAGCAGGGGAAGAGCAACTGACTCTATCCAACCCCAGCACAGCATCCCTCCAGTGGCTGTTGTTGGTGTCTGTCTTATGTTTCTCTTTAGATTGTGACCCTTGGGGGACAGGATCCCATCTTATCTATCTATTTATGTCAACTACTTTGGGAACTTTTACTGAAAAGTGGTATCTAAATATTGGCATTATTATTTTTGTTGCTGCTGCTGTTGTTATATTACTTTACATTTTAAACGCTGAAAAAGTAGTTTACATGATAAAGAAAATAAGACCATAGTTCCCTGTCCCAAAGGTGTTCACAGTCTTAGGAGGATCCAGGAAGCAATGGCGGACTACCACATAGGCAGTATAGGCAGACGCCAATGGTGGCAAATCCTGGGGAGCGGCAACTTGGAGGGAAACTTAATTCTTTTTTTCTCAACTTTTAAACATGCCACTGTGTAGCAGCAGAGGCTCCACCCGCCTCCTAAACTGTCACAGGAGGTGAGGTCGGACAATGGAGGATGGCGGTGAAAGAGGTCCTCACTCAAGTCTGGCTTCCTCACAAATGACACAGAGCGGGCGATTCTGGGCCTCTGCACACATGCACATTTTAAAAGGTCAAAGGCAGCATTTTTTAATGGTAAAAAATTTGACACAGCAGCATTTTTAAAGGTAAAAAAAAAGAATTAAGTTTACCCCCCACCAAGCCTCCTTACTCTTGTCCCTGGGGCGGCAAATCTTTGGCTGCCTATGGGCAGCAAAAAGATTAATCTGCCCCTATCAAGGAGACAGCAGAAAATAGCCACTGGAAGGGATGCTGTGCTGGGATGTGATAATGTTGTTATCCCTCTGTTGAATGTGAGTGAACCACTAAAGGTGCCTCTTGCCCAGTTAGGAGGAGAGTAGCTTTGCTGGCATCTGTTATTCTTGTTTGTTTAAGGGTAGATGAGCACTCCTCTATTTGAATGGGTCAACAGTGAGTAATGAAATGCTAACTTTTTTAATTTAGAAAAAAACTTGCAAAAAATAAAATGGTGGAAAGGAATTTAGTTCTTGCCAGTAATGACTGCACTGCAACAACCCAACAGGTGCTCTTGCACAACCAGGCTATTTGAAGTTACAATCACAATGGAATTCCTAGCTGATGGGGAAATTACATATTCCCAGCAGCAAAATATAGCTTGTGGGGGAAATGCAGTTTCAGTGCAAGAAAGCCCCACATAATTGAGAGAGGACAACTGGATTCCTTCAGAACAATTGAGTAACAAGTTACAGGTCTTGCAGAAGGAATAATACCTAGGCAGAAACTATTGAAAATAACTGCACAGTAAACATGATGCCCTGGGGGAATCTTAGGAGGTCAATAAAGATGTGTGAGCACTGCTGTGATGTGCTCTTAGCAATGCAGGAGGTGGAGCATCATAGCAAGTTCCAAAGGTGGTTGGTTCTTCATTTCTTGTCATCAAATACCACAGAGTGCATCATAGTAACCTTGTGTAGTGTTATGGACCCATGATTAGGGGATGGCTGAGAGAATTCTGCTGGACAGGCAGGAACATCTGCCCTGTTGGTCGAGCCTATACAATGTCCAGGTTCATCATGGCCTTGAGCTGGGATTTCTCATTGCTTTAGCCTCAGTTTTCAGAGAGCTAACACTACAGGAATAGTCGAAGTGCAGAGTGGAGGAGGGCTCCTTGGATTTTGCATTCTGCTAATATTTTGCATATCAATCCAGGAAACTATTCACACGCACAGGCAATACTGGGCTAAGGAAGCCCAGCCTGGTGGTTTGCCTGTGCGTGTGTGCTGGTATTGGGCTCAATCCCGGTGGTGCCTTGGCAGCAAACCCACCTCTGGAGCCACCGTCCTAAATGAGGTTAGGAAAGCAAACACTCTCCTAACCCCATTTCCCTGATTGTCTGCCAGCCCAGGCGCAAGCGGTGGGGGCTAGCAGACTGCGGGGCTCCTGGCCAGCTTCAGGGAGGGGAGGGGTGATCCGTGTGAGTGCACAGTGCATTATGGGAGTTCCAGGGGGCAGGGAAATGTGGGGCAATGCACCCCAACTCCCCCCCCCCACTTCTGGCAGTATTTATTTTTATTTATTTATTTGACATATTTTTATACCTCCCAAAACTTACGTCTCTGGACAGTTTACAACAAAATAAAAACAGGAAGTAAAATGTTAGTTAAAACAAAAACAAAAAGTTTAAAACATTACAACAATTTTAAAAATGTTAAACAATATTTTAAAACAGCATTAAAACCATTAAAACAATATTAATTAAAAGCCTGGGTGAAGAGATGTGTCTTTAAAGACTTTTAGAAAGCTGTCAGAGATGGGGAGGCTCTTATTTCACTAGGGAGCACATTCCAAAGCTTCGGGGCAGCAGCAGAGAAGGCCTGTCCCTGAGTGGCCACCAGACGAGCCAGTGACAAATGCAGACAGACCTCTCCGGAAACATATCGTCAGCCAGTGTAGCTCCTTCAGTACAGGAGTTACATGGTCTCTCTGGGATGAGTAGCCAGCAATCATCTGGATGGGTGATCCATGCACCCAAGAAGGAGCCCTCGGTTGTCTGCGGGGAGGTAAGCTTTTTAAGACTTCTTCCCCACGAGCCCTCTTGCCCTTTCTCTCTGGTTGTGAGTGACTGGCCAAAAACTGGCCAAAAACACGTGACTAGCCAAAAACACAAAGAGGACTTCCTTTCCCTTTAGGTCAGGGGTAGGTAAACCTAGCTCTCCAGTTTGAACTACATCTCCCATTGTTGAACTACAGTCCATTGTGAACTACAATCCATTGTAGTTTAACTACAATACAACTACAATAAATTGTGAACTACATTGATGAATTACAATAAATTGTGGCTGGGGGTGATGGGAGTTGTAGTTCAAGAACAGTTGGAGAGTCAAGGTTGCCTACCCTGTCTTAAGGGATGAAGTCTGACCTGAATGATTCTGACCCTAAGGAAAATCTATTTCTTTTCACCCGAGTTCTATAGCGCAGTGGAAGAGCAAGAAGGTCCCAGGTTCACTCCCTGGCATCTGCAGGAAGGGCTGGGAGAGATTCCTGCCTGAAACCTTGGAGAGCCACTGACAGTCACTGTAAACGGACCAGTGGACTGACTTGGTGTAAGACTGTTTCCTATGTCCCTATCCCCAGTTGCAATTTATTGTGGCTGGGGATGATGAGTTTGCCACTTCTTGCATCGTCTTTAACCTACAAAAGTATATTTCATTACCAGCAGTAGGAGGACATTTTATGGCCTTGACTGCTCTGATGTTGCTTACAGGGCAAATAAGGTCATCTGACCATTCATCACAAGATGCTCTTTTATCTTGCAGCTGTCCTAATGGGGCTATTGATTAATTGCTTAAAATCTACTTTCACAAGAACTATTTGGTTCTTTTTTTAAAAAAAATCCCATGGATGTGATTAGTTGTCCTTTTAAAACAAATTAATGGAGACAGTTCTGGGGTTCTTGACTCTTGTCTGTGAAAAAAAATGGAGAACATTTGGGTTTGGAATGCCCAATTAATGCTCATTGAAATACAATATTTTTGATTGCTAGGCAATTTCTCCATTATAAATGTGTGGTGAGGCTATTAGCACAGTCGATGCTATTGATCAGGGACAAAAACAAGGCGGCAGCATAGCAGGCAATTAATATTACTCCAACCAACCACACATGTCACAAGTAGTGAAGATATAGCAGCTATGGTCAAATAGGTTTCTTCAAGACCCATTCAGGTCAAGGCAATTCTTCAGGTTAATTCCCACAATCTCTTGGCCTGCCATTGGGACATTTCAAAGATTATGGGTGTGGTGTTTATTCTATGGAATTCAACCCAGACAGTGATCAGAACTTCTTATTGTTGGGCAGCTAGATTGTTCAGCCTCTCCTTGATGTCATTCTGTGCTACTATGGCCAAGAACGTTGATAGTCTTGGTCATTGGTTTAATGATATGAGTTAGTACAGAAGACAAAGGTTAGAATTTAGAAAGCTGGAGTAAAAAAAACCTCAACAAAAAGTATCACCAAACTTGAAATCCTAAGAAGTGTGTTTATGTCCTCATGGTAGCTATGTCTGTTCAGAGTCTTACTATTTATCTGGTGCTGAATCGTTCTTCAGGGGAGCTCAGGGTGGCACACAGAGGGTAATCCCATCTTATACTCAGAAGGTATGTCAAGGTGACTAACTCAAAGCCATCCAGTTATTTTCATGGCTGAGCAAACATATGAACTTGATTTCCGACACTCCAACTTGATTGATGGATGCATGGATTAAAATTGATACCATGTTCACTCTCTAAACAACCCACTGGCACCTCATAAGAGATGGGGTTGCATGTGTTCATGCCAACACACAAATGCCAGTGAAGCCCCCCCCCAAAAAAAAATCGGAGATCTGCATATATCTTTGTGACACTCAGGGATGTTACATTTGATGATGATCGTAACAGATCAAAAACCAGAAAGAGAAGTTTAAATTACCACTGAGCCAATGATTTCTAATGGAAGTGGTACACACATGCAAAATTTGAACAAGATCTCTGTTTATTCAAGTCAGTAGGTTAGAATAGACAGAGATTGGTCAGACCAGACATCACAACTGAGCTTTGTTTATTCTGATCTAAATCAGAAGAAGCAGCTTCTTTAGGCATGGTAGGGGTATGCTCCAAAGACTCAGGGACATTGGATAGGACCAGGCTTAACCATGGTTCTATGTTACATCTGAACTAGCCCAGGGTTCTAGTTATGCTGGTCAAAATGATGAAGAAATGGAGTGAGTGAGTGAGAATGGAGAGATGCTTACCTTGAATTCACCAGCTGGTCTTGTGGGAAGCAAGCATGATTTGTCCCTATTGCTAAGTCTACCCTGGTTGCATTTGAATGAGAAACTACACAGGTGAGCACTATGAGATATTCCCCTTAGGTAATGGGGGTGCTCGGGGAAGAGAGCCTGCATGCTTGCATGCAGAAGGTTCCAAGTTCCCTCTGTGGCATTTCCAGATAGGGCTGAGAGAGATTCCTGCCTGCAACCTTGGAGAAGCCGCTGCCAGTCCATGTAGACAATACTGAGCTAGCTGGACCGATGGTCTGACTCAGTAGAAGGCAAGTTCCCATGTCCCTATGTACTAGCAGTCACCGCAAATATTCTACAGGGTAACAGCTCATAAACATTTCTCTTTAGCCATGGTGTGCAAATAACTAAGTAGTTTGCTGGTTGTAAACAGGGAGCCCGGTCTCATGATCAGTGAGACCCAGTTCATAAGCGTGAGAGGGGAGAGCGTGCTCTCCCCGCTCACAATCAGAGCGGGAGCCCTGGGTGGCTGGATAGGCCACCCACATGATTGTCGGCTCCGTGACGGAGCCAGCAGTGGCTGGGGAGCTCAGGGGCTCCCAGAGCCAGGAGGCAGCTTTTCGCCTCCCCTCGGGGGTCTACTCATGAGTAACCATGGCACAGAGCCATGCCGTGGCTACTCACGATCTGTAAAACCAGGTTTGTGGAGCACTTGCTCCACAAACCTGGTTTTAGGGGAGGGGTACTTAGGCGGGTTACCCGCCTAGGAACCACCGGGCTCGCAGCCGAGCCTGGTGGTTCACACGATGGGGCAAAACCAGGCTAGCCTCCACTAGCCCGATTTCACCCCATCATGTGAATAGCCTCATTGGCAAGCTTATGAGGAGCCCCAGGGTTCTCCGGAACGTGGTTTGAAAACCACCATGCAATAGAATGAAAACACTGCAGGTCTGTGGTCTCTGTTTTTAATAGGAAGAATAATGAAAAATGCTGTTCTCTGTATTTCCATATGCCTCATTTCAAGAACAATCTCATTTCAAGAACACCTTTTATCTGGAGACTTGGGAAGAACCATCAGATTGGCAGCAACTAGATATCTGCTTATGCACAGTAGATCTTCGTTTGCTCCTAGGAATATATAATATAAAAGAAAATGGCTGTAGCCAATTACTGGGTTTTTCCTCTCAAAGCATAATTAGCTGACTGTCATTCATAAGAGCAAATTGGCAATTTAGAATTCCCTCAGGTGGATCACGCATTGACAGATACTTTAGTTTTATGGTGGTGGTTAATCCATGCTTTCGGAAGAAGCTTTTAATGACCATCTACATTGGAGACCAGTGAAACATCTCATCAAGGCCTGATGTCTCCTTTATTAGGCATTAAAGCTACTCAAAGTTAACTTACAAATTCTTTGCATTGTCATGTTGCATGAATCAACCTGCTCTGCACCCACAGACTGCTCGGAAACTGAAGCCAATAGGTAGGAGTGGGTGAGAGAGTTGCACCAAGTCACTATTTAATTATGGAGAACATGTTCAGATGGCATTGGTTTCTCAAGTGTTAATTGAGCTGGAAGGGTCATGCCTCTTCCATTGTAAAAAAACACACAAAAACTCTGGTTTTCTTACAATGAAAAACCCAGAAATGTTTCAAAATCACAACACAGCCGTGATAGTTTCACAGAGCTGATGGAGTCAATGGTAGCTTGGAAACCAGACTCTTTGAGGCAAAGCTTCTGACATCTGGTACACTCACACAAAGCATAGTAATCACATCTCAAAGACTGGTCAATGAATTCCATCTTCAGCATTTGTTTTCTACAGTATCTTGCATGTATGAGTGAGCCATAATTGACTGATACAACTTTCATATGATATTGCATCACTTCAAGCACTATGTTTTTGAATGCAGTTTCTTCAAATGATATGTTGATAACCAGCTCTTGAACTGCCTTCTGTGGAAACATTCTTTATTATACATACAGACTTTTTTGAATGCATAGTGCATATCTGGTGCCTTGGCAAGAACGATATCTTCCCCCTTTTAAGTTGTCTTCAGTGTTGTTTATTTTGGTGCAGGTTTTAAGAAAGCCATTGTGGCATCATGATTAGAATGTCAACCTAGAACTGGAGAAGACCTGAGTTTCAATCTCCATTCAGCTATGAAACTCACTGGGTGACGTTGGGCCAGTCACTGTTTCTCAATGCAACCTAGCGCACAGGATTGTTGTAAGGATAAAACGAGGGAACGAATCATGCATCCTGCCCTCAGCTTGGAGGAAGTACATAGGAACATTGGAAGCTGCCATATACCAAGTCAGACCATTGCTTAGTATTGTCTACATCAGGGATTCTCAACATTAGGTCCCCAGATATTGGACTTCAGCTCCCATAATCCCCAGCCCCACTGGCCTTTGGTTGGGGATTATGGGAGTTAAAGTTCAATAGCATCTGCGGACCCAACGTTGAGAATCCCTGGTCTACACAGTCTGGCAGCTGCTTCTCCAAGGTTGCTGGCAGGAATCTCTCAGCCCTGTCTTGGAGATGCAAGGGAGGGAACTTAGATGCTCTTCCCGGAGTGGCTCCATCCTCCAAGGGGAATATCTTACAGTGCTCACATGTAGTCTCCCATTCAAATGCAACCAGGGCAGCCCCTGTTTAGCTAAGAGAACAAGTCATGCTTGCTACCACAAGACCAGCTCTCCTCTCTACTCCTGCTAACTTGGTGATTCTCTTTATTTAGCAGGGGGAGAGTAACTGGCCCTATCCACCCCCAGCACAGTACCTCCAGTGACTGTTGCTCGTATCTATCTTATGTTTCTTTCTGGATTGTGAGCCCTTTGGGAACAGGGATCCATCTTATTTATTTATTATTTCTCTGTGTAAACTACCCTGAGCCATTTTTGGAAGGGCGGTATAGAAATCGAATGAAATTAATGAATTAATGAATTATTAAGATGTTGATGAGTATGATGAGGAGGTCTGTTCAACAACTTTTATCACAAAAGGAAGGTTTGATATTGGTTTCTAACACATACCACTGAAGGAGAAGAAACTGGGTTTTATTACTGAAAAATCATATAAGTATCAAAAAGTCCTGGGAACCATCCATTATGTCTATCATGCATCAAGAGGGGAGAGATAGTGGTTGTGACACAGAATGGGTTTAGTATTTGTTAACTTAAAAGAGGTCATAGTCTCCACAGAAAATCCCAGAAGAGAGAACTCATATGGGATTATTGATTCACGCATTCATATACATTGCTTGACTTCTTTTCATCAGAGTATTGTGTTTCTTTTTAGATTGTGAGCCCTTTGGGGACAGGGAACCATCTTTTTGTGCGTGTTTTTAGTGTAAACTGCATACTACTTTGAGAACTTTGGTTGGAAAGTTTATTTACATATGTGTAGAATTAGATAAATGAATGTAATTTGAATGTAAAAGCTATTGTAAAATCCAACAAAAATTTAAAATGAAAAAAAAGAGAAAAAGTGGTATATAAATACTTGTAGTAGCAGTAGTAGTAGTAGTAATTCAATAATTTGAGGATGTGTGAACTGATGCCACTGAAAAGCAAGGTGTTTGGTGTGGCACTGGCTGAATATGGAGTTCTATCTATTGTATTTGACCCCTTCACCCATGAAAGTCATCACTTGATGTTACAGTTGTCAGGTGATGAGCAGCATGCATATATGAACCAGGCCTATTAAGAACAAATTAAGAACTTCTGGAGAAGAAAGGTGCAGATGGAGGCAGTAAATGCTAGACTTGCTTTCTCTTTAAGGATGGTATAATATACATAGAGAATGACCAACATTGTTACATACCTATCAGTACTGTATATGATCCATGATTAAGCCAGAATAAAAAGGAATCTTGTGGCATCTTAAAAACTAACAAATTTATAGTATTGTATGCTTTCAAGGACTACAGTCACTTCATCAGATTCTAGAAGTGTTATCCTAGTTGGCAGACAGACAGACAGACAGACAGACACACGTATAGAAAAACAAGGGGGGGGCAATGTAAACAGCAAAGACAAATGACCATGAAAAAGGAGAAAGAATAATCTATAACAATTCTGTGTAAAGCTTAAATGCATTTTAGATAAAAGGAATAAAAGCATAGTGACAGTTCACAACAGCAATGACTGGTAATAGCAAAATTCTCCTAGCTATGCTAAGTTAATTTACCTTGTTAAATGTTAGAAGACCATTGTCTTGATTCAAGTCTGAATGGCTGGAATCAAACCTCTTGAGAAATTCCAGTTCAGCAGTTTCACCCTGGAGTCTCCGTTTGAAGTTCCCTTGCTGAAGAATAATAACTTTCAAGTCAGTACAAGGGTATTCCTGGAATCCTGAAATGATCTACACTAGATCCACACTAATGTCCACACTAGTTTTTGAATGTTGCCAGTGCCACCATTTGTATGAGATTTGGGTCCATTAATTCTTTTGCATAGAGACTGTGTACTGTAGACAGCAGAAGAGTACTGATGACAACATATATCACATTGGAGGATGAGCAGGTGAATGAACCCTTGATGGCACAACTGATGTTAGGAACATAGGAAGTTGCCATATACTGAGTCAGACCATTGGTCTATCTAGCTCAGTATTGACTTCACATACTGGCAGCAGCTTCTCCAAGGTTGCAGGCAGGAATCTCTCTCAGTCCTATCTTGGAGAAGCCAGGGAGGGATCTTGGAATCTTCTGCTCTTCCTGGAGCGGCCCAATCCCCCAAATGGATATCTTACAATGCTCACACATCTAGTTTCCCATTCATATGCAACCAGGGCAGACCCTGCTTAGCTAAGGGACAAGTCATGCTTGCTACCACCAGACCAGCTCTCCTCTTCCATGTTATTTGGCCTTGTATTCCTATTGCCTGAGTAGATGTGGGGACAGAATTGGATTCTTGGTTTTGTCGCAGTGTCTGGTCCCCCTGTGTTTGTGTCTGTGTTCTGCTGTTGCTAGTGAGTAGCTGTTTAAGACTGGGAGGCTGTCTGTAAGCAAGGGCAAGCCTGAGTCACCCTCACTCCCAAACTGATAAGCATTTGTCTGTGATATGCACTGTGTGTGTCTGAAAAAATGTTTACTCACTGCTTGCTGCCCCCAAGGGGGAAAACAGCTTCTCTTTTGCCAGCATTCAATTTATGGCCCCTCTGGCTAAGCCAAAGAATCAAACAGCTGCAGAGCTGATGGGAAATTGACTGTGACACATGAGAAAATGTGTAAAGGTCCTTCCTTTTTTTGTTGTTGTTTGGCAAATTGTTTTGTTTTCTGCTGTGCTGCATTTTGTAGCTGCAGCTGTTTTGTGAAATGCCAGAGCATTAAATTATCTGCATTACAAATTTGGCTGGGGAATGAAAGTTTATCGGTCTTTCATATAAGTTTAAAACAACTTATGACTGAGCTGTGTTTTGAACTCTGCAATATCGAGTTCAGTTACATTGAACATTGAATGGTTTGCTTTCGAGAGAGCTGGCATCAATAACAGTGCGGCATGATTCCTTAAAACAGATCTGTGTTATTTGTGACCCACCACACTTAACACTGTGCATCAGCCATATACTGTCACCTGTCGCATGCTGGATACCCTGACTTTTTTGTAGTCTTAAGAAAGCAGCAAAATCAGGAGGTTATTTGAGGCCAAATAGGCTGCTGTATCAAATTACTGGGCTGCTTTCAGCGTGTAGCAGGTCTCAACTAGAGCAGGTCTTCCTATAGGAATGACTTTTCTCCTATTGGCTGCACTGGAGATATTTCATGGTCACTTTATGAATCTATACTTGCTACTGCAAAATGGACTTGGAACTATAATTTGACTGATAGAAAGAAAATCTCAGTTGGTCTTGTGGGTTGAACATTGTCAGCACAGAGCTGCAGTGAGGCAAAGCAAACACAGATTAGTTTCCTGGTAACCGAGTGAAAAGACCTGTTTTCAAAACTTAGAGCAATATGGGACTCAAGTTTGTCTAGAACATATGGAACTGCTTTATGCTGAGTCAGACCACTGGTCCATCTGGTTCAGTGATGTCTACAGTGATGACTGACAGCAGCGCTATAGGCCGAGGAAGATGGCATACTTACTGAACTCCTTTATCCAGAGATGCCAGGGATTGTGTATGCAAAGTATGTCTGCATTTGTATATAATGCAGAACCATGGGTCCAAGGGACCCGCGGTTCCATTCCCTGCTCCCCACCCCTGCTCTCCTGTCTGCATTTAGATAAAATGGAGAGCAGCCTCTCTGCTTTCTGGGAGACTGCAGAGAGGAGGGGGAACTGGCTGTGCAGGCTCCCTTCTTGCTTGAAGGACAGCCCACACAGCCAACATGCACAGAGAGAGGGAGGAGCTTCCCCCCCTCAACTCCAGTCTGACTGGATAAACCCTCCAGTGCTGCATTCGGACATAACAGCAGCATAACAGATCCCCAGTTATGAGCAGCAAAACTCATTGCAAACTGTAGGTTCAAATTGGAGTCTGCCAATTTTGGGTTGCTGGATGAGCCTGACCAGAGTTGCATGCATCTGGACATAACCGTAAGGAAACCTCTGCCCCCATGCAACTCCAGTTCCACGTTATGTGCAAATGCAGCTCATGTGTTCCACTGTGTGACAACCTCTCTTCCAAAGATATATATTGGAAAGCTCTGTTTTTAGATGTATGGTGACTGGTTGTGGTGTGGCAGCTTAATCATGGATAATATGCCTTGCACATGATCATTTTCCCCCAAACAGTCAAAATCTGTGGACTCGGGATTCCAAGCCTTCTCATTGCCATCTGCAATTCCCTTGAGGCCCTCCAGCTGCACACCAACTATATTCCCCTGTCCTCTTTTTTCTAAACTGAATGATCTTACTCCATACAGAAGTTTATCCACACCCCGAGTCATTTCATTGTTCTTCTTGTACCATTTCCCATTTTATATTAAGAGGCGCTTCACGCGATTAGTGTGAAGTGCCTCGGGTGGTTTGCGAAGAGAGGGGACTTAGCCCACTTTCCACGCAGACGATCGCCTGTGGAGCCCTGGGTGGCTCGATTGGCTACCCACATGACTACCAGCTCTGTCATGGAGCTGGTGGGGGCTGCAGGGATTGGGGGCTACAGGGCTGGTCAGCCCCCGGAAGTCCCCGGAATTCTGGGGGACTGGTCAGCCCCCGGAATTCTGGGGGGAAACTCAAGCCTGGGAGGCTGCTTGTAGCCTCTCAGCCTGGGGTCTATTCATGTGTTGCCATGTGCTGCGGCGGCACACCAGCAGAAAAATGTGGTTAGCAAAGCATTCGCTCCATTAACCTCATATAAGGGGAGGGGGATTAGGTGGGCTAGCCACCTTGGAACCACCGGGCTTGCCTGCAAGCCAAATGATTCCAGCCATCATCAGGAAGCGGGCTAGGCTCTCTTCGCCCAATTTTTGGTGATCGTCAGAATAGCTTCTCAGTTTATTACAACAGCAACAGCTGCATTCTAATACTTTTTGTGTTTGTTTTAATCTGTTTCCTAATAATTCGAGCCTCCTGTTTGCATGTCTGTCTGGACTATTCTGACTTAATAATTCCAATAAACAAATACTCCATTCTTGGGCATCAGCCACTAATTTCGGAACTAGCACTCTACAGTTAATCAACACAATATTGACAATGGAATCAATAGCATTTGCTTCTGCCATTTCATTGGCAAGTCATTTACTTTTACAATCTACGTCTGTAATAACTTCACTATGTTGAATACTTTCTATTATTTCAGCTAAATCCTGATAATGTCTAAGAAAAGGGATGTTTTATGTTTATGGTGATGATCTCAATTTTGAGTGCTCCACAAACCCGTTTTTTTTTTTAATTGTGTGTTGCCGTGGTGTGGCAACTCACGAGTAGACCCCCAACCGGGAGGCTTACATCTATAAGCATTTGATGTATAGCACCTCACTCCCCAATAGCATTCTTTGCCATCCCTTTGCTTCTGTCGGTCTTGTGGGGTGAGCGGGCTTAGCCCACTTTCCTCGCAGACGAGTAGCTGCCCGTAGCTGGACAGCCGGATCGGCTACCCACATGGCTGCCGGTGGGGATTGGGGGCCGCTTGGCCCCTGGGAGTCCCAGGATGCCCCAGGTGAGCATGTGGGGCATCCTGGAGAGACTCTCAAGCCTGAGAGGCTGTTTGCAGCCTCCCGGCAAGGGTCTCCTCATGTGTTGCGATGGCGTGGAGCCATGCTACGGCAGCACACGAGCAACCAAATGGGCTTAGCGGAGTGCTAGCTCCGCTAACTTCTTTTAAGGGGAGGGGTACTTTAGGTGGTTTGCTGCCAGGAGCTACACAGCTCCCATGGCAGCGGATGACCAGGAGAAATTGAGCTAAACTCTCTTAGCCCAATTTCTCCTGGCTGTGTGAATAGATTCAGGGAATATTTTAAAGCCAATTTAAACCTGTGATATAGGTTTGCCCTTGTACTCTTATTAAGTCAGTACTGGATTGTTTCATATCATAATTGCCTGCTCATTCATGCAAACTCTTCCTTCATCCTCTCTATTAAACCTTTATCAGACAGCATGTCCAACTAACATTTTTGGTATTAGGTGGGTTTACGCTTCATCCTGTAAAGCCCTGTGTAATGAGACACCTCACACTTTATATGCAGGGATGTTCTTTTCAGCCAAGCCCATCGAAGTGGAGTCTATGCCAAACAATTTATATGCTTTGTGTAAATATAAAAGAAGCCTTTCTTAGAACTCTGGGCTAGCAAGTTCATATTTGAAGCATATGATCAATTTGCTTATTAGTTAACAAAAGCCTTTACACTACCTTTGGATAAGATGATATCTCAAAAGTGTACTTTATTAATTAAAGCCATCACAAGGGGCTTTGGAGTACTGGTTTTAGCAGAATCCAGAAAGAGGCCTCTGTGTGGTACCATGAAGCTTCAGCTAGGGTGTGATATATAAAGCATTGACAGAGTTGTAACAATTAAACACACACACACACACATTTTGAGCAATGCTGTCACTCAGTTCTCAGTGCTTCATAGCAAGATTTTCTCTGCTGGAGAGGAGTGCAGCAGCCCAGAGCTGATCAGTGTCGTAGGCTTTTATTTCAAAATTAGTCCTGTTGGCCTTCCACCTTAACAAAAGGTGCAGAGTGCAAGCAAGAGACAGCAAGTACTGCTTTGGCTCGTCTGTGTAATGGCTTGGAAGAGCAAATCGCCATTTTGTTGCAATGAAGAGGATTTTGAAAGAATTTAATTCAGCGATTCTGATCATTTTCCTTTTTGTCATTTGCTCTTGATCAAAATTAGCTTCCTGCACTGCCATCAGGTTTTGATTCAAGCTCTATAATTGTATGCATATAACATGGAACTGAGGGTCCAATTGACCCGTGGTTCTACTCCCCCCCACCCCACCCCCGCTAACCTGCCCAGGACTCAAACTGCTGTCAGGGATCGGAGGGGGAACTGGCTACATGTGTGGGGGAACTGGCTGCCAGGCTTCCTCCTTCACATGAAGGAGAGTCACACAGCCAATCGGGAGGGAGGAGCTGCCTTCCCTCAACTCCAATCTCAGAGAAGGCAGCCTCCAGCTCAGCATTCAGATGTAACGCTGCCCAATGCAAAGCTCAGGTAGGAACAGTGAAATGCACAACAACCCAAGGGTTCAACTTGGAGTTTGGGAAGGAAAACCTCAGGTTGTTTTATGAATGGGACAGAGGTTCCATGCATTTGGACCTACAACAAATCCAACCTCTGCCCTGTTTGATTGACTCTGGTGTCCCATTACATACGAATGTGGTGGCAAAGATCATGGATGGTGCGAGAGGGAGGCAAGGGGGCAAGCTCTTCTCCTCCAGAGAACTAGCTCTCTCTGCTGCCCCGCCCATTGCTTGCCCCCTCCAATATTATTCTCTCATGCCACCACTAGGAAAGACAGATTTTCCATTGCAAGTTTAGTAAACTGACTGAAAGCCTTTTATTTATTATGTATGTATTCATTCGATTTCTATACCACCCTTCCAAAAATGGCTCAGGAAAGTTTACATTAAAACAAAACAATTAAAATCAATTAACAGTTAAAAACAGGGTCTATAAAACACCCTAAAACAATTAACAATTAAAACATTCAACAGGGTTTTAAAACCCTAGGAAACCAAGTTACAGCAGATTAAAAACATTAACAACAATTTAAAAACCCTGGGAGGCTAGGCCAAATCAAAGGCTTGCAAACCCAAACCACCCCTCATTTTCAATAACATATGTATTTTACCATTGGCATCATTTATCTCCCACAATAGATGACAAGATGACATCATCTCCTCCTTCATACCAGCTGAGAATCAGATGGGGTACTCCCGTGCGGCTGTGCAGCTCCTGTTCATTTCAATTGGACTTATGCAGGAGAACTTTTCACTGATTTCTGCTTTGGGGCTCCATTCCTTTTGTGCCCATGAAGGGGGGGCGGGAATCACCTGGTTATTTTCCGGACTATGAGATTTGCACAGGTTAAAGTGTTACAAAGTGCAACGGTATGAGGCAGAGGCTTGAAACTGCGAGTACAGCGTTTTTCAATGCATCATGACAGGGTTTATACCATTCATATTGCCCACCACTGCAGCGGGTTTTCCAGGCAGGGGGTGTCCATATTCCACCAGAATTGTGTTCACTGCCCCCGCCTCTTCCTCTTCCTTCATTTCAGGCTAATGGGGTCGTGGAGGGGGAGGGGATCCGCTGACATGATGAGCTCTTTGGGGAAAAAATCTTGGTGCCTTTGCACAAAGCTGCCAGCAGAGGAAAACACTGCTCCTTCTGTTCTGCTTGCGCAAACAAGAGCATCAGGAAATGAAACGGAGAGGAAATATATTTTAGCGGGGGGAGGTATGCCCTTAAATATCCTAGATCTGCGGAATGATCCAGCCAATCCACAGCACAAAAAATAAAAAAGGAGGAAAAATGAACATGTCCAAGAAATAAATCTGATGAAAAACAAAAGCAAATGTGATTGGAATCAAAAGCCAAAAGCAGATGAGAATCGGGTTGCACCTTTGTGCAAAAACCCAGCTGGAAAGATTAATTTTAAAAAATTATTTCTCATACACGGGATGGAAAAGGGCTGTAAATATCAACAAATCATTGTACCGCGATTTGAACCATCCACACCACACCACGCTGTAACGCATAAATGATGAGGCAAGCCTCCTACAATGGAAAAGTACAGCTACTTTCTTGCAACACATGTACAACGTTGTAGGGCTACAACGCATCAATAAAATCCAAAACAAGGCATCAGAAATATGAACGGCACCCTGCTGACAGCGCATCGACCACAATGTCGCAACACGGGCAATACGGAGGGGCACTTAGTAGACATGTTGAGAAACCGTTGCAGTGTGTAAGCTGGAAAACGCCCTGTGCCCCATTTGTTTTACAGAGTTTCTTCTCTTTTGTGTACCGCTGTTGCAATCATCCATGCTGTCATACTTTTCTCTTAACGTTATGGTACTCAGGATAGGTATTTCATGCTTCGGGTGATGCCTCCTTACTAGTGCAATAAAGAGAACTCTGTCGGTTGTTCCCTAATGAAACATACAGGGCTGCAACTGCTCAGGACTAACAAGTGTGATTGACTGCCCTGGCTCACCAAGTACCATATTACAGCTAAGGTAATTGGGATTCTGAATTCTGATTTACAACTGAGCATGACACATTCCCCCGTAATGCAGCACAGATGATTGGACTCTTAATTCTAGCTGACTGGCCCATCAGTCATGATCCCGTTACATCACAGCACAGCTTCTCAGGATTCAAAATTGTAACCAGGTACCATCTCTTACCACTGGGAAAGTAATCACCTTGGATTCTATAATATATATTTATGACCTTATGCTAGGAGAGGTTCACAGTTCAGTGTGGCACCCTGAGAGATATTCTGGGTGCTCCGTTTTGCAACCAGCTGTTAGACATGATGTAAAAATGAGTTAGATAATAGCTACAAATCCTTCAGCTTGCCTTCTCTTTTGCACTAGTCTGAGTACAGTTCAAAGATAGTTATTCAACTCAGTAAATATGTAAAGGTTACCCATTTTATGTAGACCACCTTAAGTAGCACAGCAGGGAAATGCTAGACTAACAAGCAGAAGGTTGCTGGTTCGAATCCCCACTGGTATGTTTCCTAGATTATGAGAAACACCTATATAGGGCAGCAGCAATATAGGAAGATGCTGAAAGGCATCATCTCATTCTGCACGGGAGGAGGCAATGGTAAACTCCTCCTGTATTCTACCAAAGAAAACTACAGGGATCTGTGGGTCCCAGGAGTCGAATCAATTCGACAACACACTTTACCATACGCATTTAATGTATGGAGTCTCATGATATTTCCTAAAAGTTGCCCTTTTTTAAAGAGGAAATACTGTATCACCCTTCCAGCACTATTTTGTATTTGGAAAAATGTTGTTTCCACTCCCAACACACAGCATCCATTGCTACCACTGTGTGGAATGTGCTTGCCCAAGCATCATGCCCATTGGTTGGATACTCTCTATGAATGCTAATGAGTAGTACAACCCTCTCCTTCTTTTCATGCCTTCTTTTGTGAGTTTAATTTTGTTTTAATTTTGTTATGTTTTATAGCTTTATAGAGAGAACTCATCTAGCCCCCTTCAAAACTGAAACTGTCATGGGGGCAGGGAGAAGTTGCCAACAGCAACCTTCCCTTCTTTCCTTGTGCTTCTTGCAAGTTTTGCAAGGAGTGTGAAAGGCACTCCTTGCAAACCTTGAGGTTGCTCTCAAAGAGCTGCTCTGATAGTGGTGATGGAGAGCATCTTGAAGCCCTGCGGGCATCACAATAATCCGCTGCCTGGGGCAATCTCCTTAGTATGTCTCATGAAAGGGCAATCCCTGGTTATAGAAATGGGGACCAATGTACAAATGCCATGTGTAACATGCATACAAATAAGCTTGGCAAAGTCTAATCTGCTCCCTGTGGCATCGTACACATTGCTACCACTGCTCCACAGTCTTTCTCCAGAACTTGGCGCATACTCCAGAATCTCTCTGGAAGCTCCAGATGTTTGACTCCAAGTCAGTGCCACTGGAAAAAGAGTGTTCCAAACTGCCTACTTTTTAATGAAAGACACAGTCCTTCATGTGAGATAGCCATCTTCACACTGATTTGTCTCCAAGGTGCTTCAGCTAACTCACGGCTCGCTCACAGCTCTTGCTCTCTCTCTCGCTCTCTCTCCAAGTTGTTTTTTTTCTGTTTCTCATTACACACACACACACACACACACACACACACACACACACACACGTGCCCCTTCCCTCCTCTTTTTCCCCTCCCTGAGGGGAAGATAGTCACAATTCCAAAGCTCTGATGGGTATCTCCTCTGAACACAAAGACACATTATGAACTATCCCCTCATTCCTTTGAGGAAACACCAACCAATCCTTTTGTGCCATGAACCAGGAATCTGACCAACAAATGAAATAGTTGCCCAGCAGCTATAATACAAGCATTATGGGTTTTCTGTCAGATTATTGTGAATATCACAATGACTTTGCCTTAAAGGGATGTCTGCTTAGAATCCGGGATCTGGCAAAATGTTCATGTTCCTTAATGGACAGTTGATGTCTTGTTGTGTTGGAATATAATTGTTAGAAGATGGTTTCTCCATACAGAGATCTTTCTGGAATGTTTGGAATAAGAAAGCTTTCAGATTGGCAGGGAGGTGACATATCCCACCATCCAGATAAAGAGAGGGTGAAGATGGTGTGTGAAGAAACATGTGGGCAGTTAGGAACATAAGGAGGCGAGTCTCGTGATCAGTGAGATTCACCTTTAGGGGGTTTGCAGGGAGAGCAGGCTTAGTCCGCTCTCTCCGCAGACGAATGGAAAGGAAGCCCTGGCAGCCGGATCAGCCACCCACACGACTGCTGGCTCCATCACAGAGCCGGCAGGGGCTGTGGGGATCGGGGGCCATGCGGCCCCCAGAAGTTCCAGGATGCCCTGCGTGAACATGCAGGGCATCCTGGAGAAACCCCCAGGGTCAGGAGACTTGTTTCAGCCTCCTGGCAGGGGTCTCCTCATGTGTTGCCGTGGCGCGGAGCCATATCATGGCAATACACAATCAAAAAGACGGGGTTAGCGGAGCACTCGCTCCGCCAACCTCAGCTAAGGGCAATGAGGAGGGTTTACTGCCGGGAGCCACACAGCTCCTGTGGCAGCAGACGATCAGCAAAAAACAGGCTAGGCTCCCTTAGCCCACTTTTTGTTGATCATGAGAATCTCCTCAAGAAGACTTAGAGGCTATCACACGCATGTGCAAAACTGGGCTAAACCGGTTTTGTACACGTATGAACTGCTGGGATCGGGCCAATCCCAGCAGCATGGCAGCAAACCCGCCTAAATATCCACCCTATAAAATGAGGTTAAGAGAGTGAGCACTCCCTTAATCTGCTTGCAGCCGCAGCTGCCACGCTGCAGGGAGCCCAGAGAGGGGAGGGAGGATCCCCATGATGCACTGCGCACTTGCACAGTGCATCCTGGTCATTCCAGGGGCTGGGAAGACACATCCTGGCCCTCTCCACTGCTTGGCCGCATGGATAATAGCAGGATAGTCTACGGGGAAGGTAAATATAACTCACCTTCCCTGCAGCCTACTCTGGTGCCTCTCTCTCTCTCATTCTCTCTCAATATTTTATTTTATATCAGACAAATCAAAAACAAACAACTCACAGACAAAAGAAGACACATAAGACATCTCACAACCAACCAATAAATCAACTGGAACTCTACTTCCCCCGCCACCCACTTATCATTTCATTCTAACTCAGTAACAATTAAATAATATATCTACGTATCCTCAGAGTTGAAAATATAGAACTTGTGGCCTTATTTACAAAGAAAAACTGACTCTCGGATGTGGCGTTAAACCATGCACTGAATTATAATGTATAAATGGTTCCCACATTGAAACAAATTTATCCTCTGGTTTGTTCTTTATATATAAACTAATCTTAGCCATTGATGCATATTCCAAAAGCTTAAGTTGCCAGTCTTCTGATGACGGAATTGAATTAACGATGATTGAATTAACTTTCCAATATTAAGCATAAAGAATTCTAGCTGCAGTTATCATATATAAAAACAGCTCAGTATATTTTACAGGTACTGTAATATTATGACAATATTAAAGTCATAATATTACAATATGACTTTGTAATATTTAACAAAAAAAACCAAAAAACCCTGGAGCCCTTCTCACTAATCATGAGAAGAGGCTCTTAGAACAGCCCCACTGGGTCAGGCCCAAGGCCTACCTAGTCCAGCATCTTGTTCCCCACAGTGGCCCGCCAGATGCATCTAGGAAGTCCCCAAGCAGGACATGAAGGAATGCCCCCTCTCCTGCTGTTGCTCCATGCAACTGGTCTTCAGAGGTATCCTGTATCCTGCCTCTGAACCTGGAGGTTGCCTATAGCCATCAAGACTAGTAGTTATTGATAGTCCTGTCTTCCATGAATTTTGCTTAAGGCACCTTCACCTTGGGGTACAGGAATATTTTTCTCTGAGAATTTGCTGTGGAGTGGTGGGTCAGCTGCACTACTGTTGGTCTCCACCTATGCCCTACTTGTATATCTGTAAATAGGAGGAGAGTTGGTCTTGTGGTAGCAAGCATGAATTGTCCCCTTGGCTAAGCAGGGTCTGCATTTGAATGGTGTGCCACTGTAACTTTCTGAGTTGGCTTGTGACATTGGTGCAGTATAAACAGGTCATGTTGCTCTGGGAAGAGCACCTGTATACTTGCATGCAGAAGGTTCCAAGTTCCCTCCCTGGCATTTCCAGATAGGGCTGAGAAAGACTCCTGCTGTTGAAAAAGGAGAAGCCACTGCCAGTCTGTGAAGACAATACTGAGCTAGATGGACCAATGGTCTGACTCAGTATACTGCAGCTTCCTCTGTTCCTATGAGGCAAATATTAGAAAGATATCAATCATCTCCAGTGCTCTCTTTCCAAAGGAACCCAACCCAGGTAGTGTTACTGTGGGAATTTCCCAGCACATTCATATAGTATGTTACTATATACTAGAATCTGTGAAATTTAATGATCTTGGGTTATAAAATTGGGTTTAATGGTGTAAGTGATGAAGACTTATCCTAAAGCTGCCATTTTATTTTCTCTTTTCTACCCCAGTTATGGAGATATGGTGCCCAAGACTATTGCTGGCAAGATCTTTGGCTCCATTTGCTCGCTGAGTGGTGTGCTGGTCATTGCTCTGCCTGTCCCAGTGATTGTTTCCAACTTCAGCCGGATTTACCATCAGAATCAAAGAGCTGACAAACGAAGAGCACAAAAGGTAAGATGCTGATGCACAAAACACTACAGTGTATGTACAAAATTCTGCTGTGATGCTGCTTTCATGATACTGGCAAGGCCCAGCAAAACAGCAGTGTTGAGAAATTCTCTTTCGACCCCCCCCCCCCGATACTTTTTTTAAAAAATGCTAAGTTGCAGGTGTGCATTTATCATTCAGTGACTGAAACATCCTGTTGTTTGAAACAGCCATCAAAGATCAAATCCCACCAGCAGACCCTTTTAGAACACTTCAGATACTTCACATAATGCTCTTTGATGGAGGCACATTCAGGTGTGAATTGGCAAGCAGTAGCAATGAACAGAGTGGACTGCTTTAAGTCAAAGAATGAAAATAGTTGTGCTCGCCACTATTTTCACCTGTGGAAGAACAAGGTTTGGTAGCCAAACCTTCTCTCTCTAAAGCATGGTAACTCTATGGGGCAAGTCACACGATCATCCTGGGCGATCTGGAAAGACACAAGGGGAAAGCTGCACTTTACCTTCCTTCCCCCCAGACAACTAAACTTTTCCAGATTCATATGGGCAAATGAGGTCCGACAGGTACCCCGGCCCCAAGCCATGTAGAGCTTTTAAGCAAGACCAGCACCTTAAATATAGCCTGGAAGCGGACTGGTAGCTAATGAAACTGACACACGATGGGTGTAATACTCGTGAAGCGACTTGCACCCACGAGCATCCTTGTGGCAGCTTTCTGAACCAGCTGAAGCTTCTGTACAGTCTTCAAGGACAGCCCCACATAGAGCACATTGCGGTAGTCCAATCTGGATGTTACCAATGCATGAGTCAGGTCAGGTCTGGCTTCTCTTGATCAAGTCCAATATTCTGGATTGATGTCTGTTGTCATGGGATCTGGGAGAGGAGCACCTCAAAGTCCACCGCCTCCATTATCAGGAAGAAAAGAAATACTAATAGTCCACATCATCAGATGCTTAACTTGCTCAGTGACTGTTTATTTCTGTCAGTACAATCCACACCACTACCCAGCTTTGCAGAGCCCTAGGTGCCAGCCTTCTTTGGGGCCATCTACCTAGCAAGCTAAATGGGAAAAGGCTGGAACTCGTCCCTACCACCCCACCCCCAGATCTTTTTCTCAAGTCGCTCAGTTTCCTGCCTATCCCACTTATTCATCTGCATTCTTTCCTTGAGATGTTATTGGACCCAAAAAGTAGTACTACAAGCAGTGGTACAAGGTCACTTAAGGGTACAGGATGGACTTGGCTTCCCCCCATGCCCAGTACCACTCACTCTAGGGCATGTCCTCAAGTTCTGGGTTGGTGCTGGTGGGAGTCGCAAAGAAATCCACCTGCCTCTGGACCAACTCTGGTTAAAGGTGTACAGTAAAAAGAGGAGCTCTTTTCTCCCTTGCACTCTGTCTGCTTCTCCTTCTCTGCACCTTCACCTGTCTCCCTTTGCCACGCATTGAGGCTGTGCACACGAGGAGTCAAACCCAGGCTTGGGTAGCCCAGCCTGGGTTTGGCTGCCTGTGTGCACTGCTGGGATCGGTCCCAATCCCAGTGCTGCCCTCACAGGTAGCCCAACATTTTACCCCGGCCTTTAGCCAGGGTTTAAGGGTGCAAGCACACCCTTAACCCCAGTGCTGGGGTTGTGATTATGCTCAGGCTGTATGCAGCACGAGCAAATTAGAGAGTTGGGCACCTATAGCACCAGACTCATGGGGGTATACCCCAATGCACCACGCTCATTGTTCAGTGCATTGTGGGATTCCTGGAGGCTGGGAAAACAAGTCCTGGCCTCCAGAGATCCACACTGCATGGAGCAGTGCCTTTAACTCGCCTGTCTTTAAATCTTCCTCCTATTGGTCTGTTTCCCATTTATGGTTGCCATGCCTCTGGATTGCAATGCTTCTGGATGACATAACTGGCACCAGGGCTCACCATCAAGAGGAGCCAGCCAAATTCTAGCTATGGGTGCAAACAAAGAGAACTACCCTTTGCTGGCAGATGGCACCCATGATTGGTTGGCAAGGTAAACAGAACCCTATTTTCTCTTGTGACCACAAGTAGAAGGGAAAGGAGGAAGCAGTGATCTCAGACACCTCATTAGCTCCAATGAGGAGTTCTTACCCACCAGTGGGTGAGATAAGGGACACTCTACATGAGTAGAGCATGAAAAGAGGGTCTGGAAGTTCTGCCTGATGGATCACTCACCCGCTCCCCTACACTGCTCACTGTTAGGGCAGCATTTGTCTGAAGAGGCAAATGCTGTAACCATGGTGGTGGGTGTTTCCATGATCAGCAGCCTGGGGTATTCCACCCTCCCAGTGTTAGAAATGCCCACCATCACACAGCTACGGCATTTTCCTCTTCAGACAAATGCTGTAGGCATGTGGACAGAACCAGCCGGCATGGTTTGGTTTGAATCCGGACCGGATTCCAGCCATCCCAGGTGGCTTGGTTCGGGCTCGAATGAGGCCAGGCCCAGCCTGGTCCAGCCGTTGGGCCAGTTTGAAGGCTCAACAGAAATACTTGTAAAGGGGGATCCAGCACAGATTCCCTTTTACAAGTAAAGCGCTGCAGGGGGGAGGGCAAGAAGAAAGTTCCCCCACATGCAGAAAGGCCCAAAATGGGCTCCAGATCGGTCTGCACTATCATTTGGGAGGCAGGTGGAGAAGTAGGAGCCCCTCCCACTCTCCCCACAGCTTCTGGGGCCACCACTGTGTGCCATCCCACTGTGCAGTGGCACAATTTTAAAAGATAAAAAGGGGAACTTTCTCCTCTCCCCCCCCCCCCCCACAGCAGCCATTTACTTGTAAAGAGGAATCCTTGCCGGATTCCCCTTTACAAGTATGCCCTCGAGCCAACTCATGAGTGGGGAGCTTGGCTCAGTTCACCACCAGAATGAGCCCCACCTCCCGCAGTTTGGTTTGAATGCAAACCAGCTCAAGGGCAAGCTGGTTCACACAGCCCTAAAATGCTGCCATAACTGCGAGCAGCATGGGAGAGCAACACACTGGGGCAGGACTTCCTTGTGACGTGATTTAGACACTTGTACAGCATCTTTTTAAATAACGCCCGAAGAGGGTTCTTTTATTCTGCGGGTAGCATTTATTAGCCATTCTATTCTTTCCTTGCTGGTGTAACTTAATGATAGGATTGCACTGTAATCAGCATTAAAAAATAGTTCGTAAACACTGATACTCCAAAGGTCCAAGGAAGGTTTTTGTTTTCTTATGGTTATTTTTTGTTTCCTAGCAGGAGTGAACATTAAATAATGTTCTCAGTAAATCTGAAAATAAAACAAAAGGCAGCTGATGTGACTGTCTGGCATTTTTAATCCTCTGGGGGAAAATCTCTGGTAATTGACTTTCTTCTAATTAGCTCTAATAGCACCTCAGCACCTCCGTGTCTTTTGCAGAAAAGGCTGAAGCAGAGCTATTGCATATCACAGTGTCTGCTGGTAAGTCCAAATGACAGGCGGAGTGACACAAGCCGTAATGAGTTGGATTTTTTTCCCTCCTGCAACAAAGAATGAAGAACAATCTATTATTAAATATGTGGTTTATAAACACAGAAAGGAAATAGCAAATGGAAAGGACTGAGCTGTAAGAGGAGGGGAAATGAATAAAACATGGGCCTACTTCCTTGCCTCTCACTCACAATCAGATGTGATTTTATTAATAAAGTTTAGATTTAAGTGAACATAACATTAGAACAGCCCTTCTGGATCAAGCCCAAAGCCTGCCTAGTCCAGCATCCTGTTTCCCACAGTAGCCCACACCTACAGGCAAGAGGTGAAGGCAAGCCCTCTCACTTACTGTTGTTCCCCTGCAACTGCTATTTAGAGGCTGGATGGCCTATAGCCATCAAACTAGTAGCCACTGAAAGACCTGTCCTCCATGAATTTGTCCAAGCAACTTTTAAAGCCATCCAGACTAGTAGCCATTACAACATCCTGGGGCAGCAACCTTAGAGAGAGCCCTGGTGAGGTGAGAGGCCTGGGGCAAATCAGCCAGTGCGGCGGGGGGCGGCGTCTTCCAGTTAATTCTAATGGGGGATAAAAGAGTGGGGCCTGGGGCGGTCGCCCTGCTTGCCATGCCCTAAGGACACCCTGGGCAGCAAATTCAATAGATTAATTATGTCCTGTCTGGAAAAGTACTTCCTTTTGTTGGTCCTAAATTTCCTGGCCTTCAGTTTCATGGGATGACCCCTGGTCCTAGTGTTGTGTGTGAGAGAGAGAGAAAATTGTCTCTGTCTACACTCTCTGCTCCATGCATAAATTTATTCACCTCTATCATGTCTCCCCATAGTCATCTCTTTTCCAAACTACAAAGCCCTGAAGCCTTGCCTCACAAGGAAGGTGCTCCAGGCCCCTGATCATCTTGATTGCCTTCTTCTGCACCATTTCCAGTTCCACAACGTCCTTCTTAAGATACAGTGACCAGAACTGTATGCAGTACTTGAAATGTGGCCACATCATAGATTTGTATAAGGGCTTGCTTGCTTGCTTGCTTGCTCTATCTTTCTATCTATCTATCTGACATATTTCTACACCACCCAAATTTCTATACTGTCAAAAGCTTTTGGACTAGGTGGTGCTGCTCCACTCAGATCAGGCCCGATCCCAGCAGTTCTCACAGGCAGCCTAACCGAGGCTGGGCTTCCCTAGCCTGGATTAGTGTGTGCATGAGAACAGCCTCAATGAGACACTACCCATGAATGTGGTCAGTGAATCACCTCCTTAGTGACTGGATCTCTCCATGGTATCTACAAAGCATTTCAAATTCTGGTTTAAAAGCCAGAGTTCATGGCAAAGGTAATGACAACAGAGGAGCTGGACAGCAGCAATGATTGATGGTGCTGAATTGGCATGGTGCTAGAATCATCAATTGACATGGGTTTACAATGAGTATGGATGTTGATGCATTGACATTCAAAGCCTGTGGCTTTGGTCACTGACCAAGTGAGCATCCTTGATATCAGTAGCAATGGGATCATACTGTGATAAAATTATTTATTTTTACATTTATATCCCACTCTTCCTCCAGAGAACCCAGAGCTGTGTACATGGCTGGGTTTATCCCCACAACAACCCTGGAAGAGTAGTGACTGGCCCAGAGTCACCTAATGAGTTTCATGGCTCAAAAGGGATTTGAACTCGGGTATCCCCAGTCCTAGTCCAACACTATTTAGAGTGAACTAACTATTTTGAGATGAGCTGTCCAGCAGGAATGCCTCTCTCATGCCCTCTGGGTTGGAATCAAAGACTATGAGGCAGAATCCAAAGGAAAGTTCTTTGGTATGAGTGAACCCCATAGAAATGAATAGGAATTCATTTGTCTTGCCCCATTCACAAGTAATGTGAAACCAGAGTTTAAGGGGGCAGAGGTTGCCAAACCTGTAAGTCCAAATCAGGCCTGCTCAACTTAGGCCCCCCAACTGTTTTTGGACTACAGCTCCCATAATTCCCAGCCACAGTGGCCAATAGCCAGGTATTATGGGAGTTGTGGGACAACATCTGCAGGAAGGCCAAAGTTGAGCAGCCCTGATCTAAATGCAGGAAACTTCAGTTCTGCATGGAGAGTAACCCAAGGTTTTCTTCTCTAAACTCCAATTTGAATCCTCAGGTTGTAGTAAGTTTCTCCGCTCCAACTTGAGGTTTGCCACAGCCTGCATTATGTGCAAATGTGGCACTGCAGGCCTGGGTATCTAGAACCGGAGTTGAAGGAGGAAGCTCCTCCCTCTCTCTGGCTGTGATTGGCTGTGCAGGCTGTCCTTCATGCAAGAAGGAAGCCCTCAAAGCCAGGTGTCCCCCCGCCCTGCAGTCTCCCTGACTGCAGAGAGCCTGCTCTCCATTACATCTGAATTTGGACAGGAGGGATGGGGAGCGGAACCATAGTTCTGTACTACGTGTGAATACAGCTGATATGGTTCATTCAATAAACTACAAGTGAAGCTGAGAAGGAATTTAAAAACTCCCTTTCATTTATATGAGGGTCATATAGATTGGATGGCAATTGGTTATTGTAAGGGATAGAGCTTGCACAGGAACCTTCCCAATGGTTTGTTAGATATCACCTACAAAGTTGTAGAACCATCCAAACTTTGATTTCTAACAGTATGTTCCATTTCTTCATACAAAACTGCAGAATCATTGCACTGGAAGATCACTTCTTTGCTTCCCCAGCCTGTCAAAGTCCAATATAACTTTTCCCCCTCCTGCTCAAGGATGCCCCTGCATGCAATTAATAGATTTACTTTTTTAAAATTTCTCTGCTAATTGCTTATGCAACAGCTCTGTGTGGAAGCTTCCTTGCTGAGCATTTTAACCAAGCTCTGCCTAATCAGACTTTTCTGGACAGCTTCCTGCTGTTTAGTACCGCTCCTGGCTTGATCCCTGGTCTGACTGCCCTGACCTTGTTGGACAGGCTCTAAGTGGTCTAGGTCTCCGACCATTTGTGTCCTCCTGCAGCCCTCGGGGTAGGTAGAAATGGACAGTGAAGCCTTCTCACAATCCGTGAGAAGAGCTTCTGTTCTGTCTGTGGGGACAGCAAGCTTAGCCCGTTCTCCCTGCAGACGATCAAAGTGCAGCCCCGAGCAGCTGAATTGGCCACCCACACAACTGCCAGCTCCGTCACAGAGCTGGTGGGAGCTGCAGGGATTGGGGGCTGCATAGCCTCCAGAAGTCCCAGGATGCCCCGCGTGAGCGTGAAGAGAAACTCCCGAGAAATCCTGGAGTGGTGGTACCACCTTGTGGAATATCTGGAAAGTGCAAGCGTCCAGTAGCAATATAGCTGGAGTCCCGGCCTGGCTCCTCCTCCTCCTGGACCGGCTCCCATCCTCTTTTCCCTTCCCAAATCGCGCGCTGCTGGAAGAGCCAGCGAGCCAATCGCAGCGTGGGAGGAGCTCCCCAAGTTGCCGGTTTCTGTTCACCGCCAACATAATCATTGCACCCTCTTCTAGCACGCAGAGATGCCTTCAGCGCTCCCGCCATTGAAAGTATGTTCTGAAAATATGTCTAGAGTACTCACTGACAGCTTCTCATTTTTGAGAAATTCCCGAGCCCGGGAGTCTGGCTGCAGGCCGACACACGAGTAAAAAAATGAGGTTAACGGAGCGCTCGCTCCGCTAATCTCATTTAAGGGGAGGGGGAATTAGGTGGGCTAGCCGCCTTGGGAGCATCGAGCTCGCCGGTGGTTCCCACAAACACTGGAAATTGAGCTAAGCTCCCTTAGCCCACTTTCCGGTGATAGTGGGAATAGCCTCAGTGTGTGAACCTTGATGTCTGGCATGTGTGGATGGACTCCATGAAAAGGAATTTTGGGTTTGAGGCAATGTGAAGTGACGCACAATTCTAACTGGAGTGTTTGATCTGTGATGGGCCATTCACACATGTATGCCATCACTGATACTGATTCCAGCACACATGCATGCCATGTGGTGCTGTAGGCATTAGAGTATTGTCACGATTCTGTGCTTTATTGTCTAGTTCAGGAGTTCCCAACCTGTGGTACTCCAGAACTACAGCTCTTGTCCCCCCCCCCCCCCGCTACAATATGTTTTGGCTAGGGATGGTGGGAGTTATAGTTCAGCAACATCTGGAGTACTACAGGTTGGGAACCCCTGGTCTAATTATTATTATTTATTATTTATTCGATTTTTATACCGCCCTTCCAAGCTGGCTCAGGGCGGTTTACAATTAAAAAACAGAAATCATTAAAAACAATTAAAATAGAAATACAAATATAAACACCAAATTTAAAAACATCTTAAAAAACAATTAAACTATCAAAACAATTAAAACCCTGAAAACCAGGTTAAGATTAAAACAATTAAAACTAAATTGCATACATCTCTGTTTGTTGTACCTTGGATCAAGCAATATACAGAAAAGATATATAGATCTGTGGCAGCCTAGATTACAGAGGACGGTCCTTCAGCTCATGTTATTGTGACACTGAATGACCTTGAGATGCACATTCTTATACTATACATATGGACTTGAAGCTGATTCCTGGATGTTAATAATGCAGATAGGGCTTAGCTTTTAGTGCTTCTATTCTGGTATTTTTTTTCTAGCACTCCAATCTAATTTTACAATTACACACAAAATTCTACTTGATTGAATTGTTAAGTCTGAAATAGCACATCCGCCGTGTGTGTGTGTGTGTGTGTGTGTGTGTGTGTGTGTGTGTGCAACTCAACAGGTAATGAACTAACCTAGCTCATCTTACCACCAGTATAACTGAATATCACACAGCAACAATGTTGTGTCATGAGAAATTTAACATTTCAGATCTATATTAATTCTTACCTGAATTCTTCAAATACTCCAGTTTCATAGCTTCAAATATAACACAAAATGCAACCAACATCCTTTCTCATTTATGTCCCAGCACCATGACCTTCTAGATCAGGGGTTCTCAACCTTGGGTCCCCAGATGTTATTGGACTTCAACTCCCATAATCTCCAGCCCCAATGGCCTTTGGTTGGGGATTATGGGAGTTGAAGTCCAACAACATCTGGGGACCCAAGGTTGAGAACCCCTGTTCTAGATAATTCAAATACCTTTTAAGAACCCCTAAGCAAAGCTTATTTTGTGATCAGTGACAGCAGCATTCACACCTTCAAACCTCTCGTTTAACAAAAATAGCACTTCAATTGCTTAAAATAGCACTTGTGATCACATGTAATTTGAAAGGAAATAAATGCTTTTAGAAGAAAATGCCATTCTGCTAGTTAAACATGAAATCATTGATGCATTATAATATTATTACAATTTCCTAAGATCAGTGGTGCATCAGAGCCAGTAAGCTATTGTTGTTTAAGGACATTGGTGCACAGATGCCCACTACTCCAGGATCTTTGGATTAGGGCCCAGGAGTACTGAAGTATCCGCTAGCCTGATTTTCTGCAGTCGTGAGAACCACCGGGCTCGGCTGCGAGTCTGGTGGTTCTAGAGCGGGTAACCCGCTCAAGTACCCCTCCTCTAAAACCGGGTTTGCGGAGTGAGCGCTCCGCAAACCCAGTTATTTTTATCGTGAGTATCCGTGGCATGGCTCCATGCCACGGCTACTCACAACGAGACCCACGGAGGGGAGGTGGAAATCCGGCTCCCGGCTCTGGGGGTCTCGCCAGCATGCCCTGCACGCTCACACAAGGCATGCTGGAGCTTCCGGGGGGCGATCAGCCCCCGCTCCCTACAGCCCCCACCAGCTCTGTCACGAAGCCGGCAATTGTGTGGGCGGCCGATCCGGCCACCCAGGGCTCCCACTTGCTCATGTGCTGCACAAACCGGGTCTCACTGATAGTGAGACCCGGCTCAGTATTTCTAATCTGACTTGTATTATCCTTGCTCACAGCCACCTCTACATTTATCCCATTTTTATTAAGAGGCAGCTACATCCATATAACAAACGTGTTCTTTATTATTAGAAAAGTACTTTTACGCATCACAAACCAGTTCAAAGGTCTTCCATGTTAGTCTGGTATAGATCTTTGGATATGTGAAAATATTTGATGAGCTGGAGAAAAAGCAGCATTTAATGTTTTTACCCAAATCAAAGGTGACGTTGAGGCTATTCACACAATGGGAGAAAATCGGGCTAGCGTAGGCTAGCCTGATTTTCTTCCATCATGTGAACCACCGGGCTCTGTAGCCCTGTGATTAAACTGGGTTTGCGGAGTGAGCGCTCTGCAAACCCAGTTTAAGCAATTTTGAATAGCCATGGCACAGTTCTGCAGTGCAGCTACTCATGAGTAGACCCCCAGCAGGAGGCTGAAAAGCAGCCTCTCGGATAGGGGGTCTCTCCAGTATGCCCTGCATGCTCGCGCAGGGCATACTGGAGCTTCCAGGGGCCACATGGCTCCCGATCCTCCCAGCCCCCTCTGGCTCTGTCATGGAGCCAGCAGTCATGTGGGTGGCTGATTCGGCCACCCAGGGCTCCCACCCTGCTCGTCTGCAGGGAGAGTGGACTTAGCCCGCTCTCCTCTCTTACCTTCGCAAAGCGGGTCTCACTGATCGTGAGACCGGGTTCTCTAAATGTAAGATGTTTCCCTTTAAAAGTAGAGGTTAATAAAATTGATACCTGCATTTACTTGAAAGGAATAGGACTCTGAATTGAAGATGACCTCCTGATTTCTAATGCCAAAGACCTTGGAAAATACCAAGTCTTGGATTCAGGTAAATACAGAGCCCCTTCTCATGAGCAGTGAGAAGGGCTAGAGGGTGGGCTGCGGTGAAAGCTAGTTAGATGTACCTTCTCTGCAGATGAACAGTGCCTCCTTGGATGGGTGGATTGCCCACTCAGATAAGCACTGAGTCCTGCCAGTACCTCCAATGGTTGAGGTGCCAGGACATGCCACCCCCCACCCCCCGGAGCTTCAATTATGTACCGCATGAGTGCATGATGCAATGTTGGGATTCCCCCTCCCCTCCACCCCACCAAGACTGCCAGCCACGGCTGCAAGGAGACACACAATCGGGGAAATGGTGTTAAGAGAGTGCTTGCTCTACTAATCCCATTTTGAGGGGAGGCTCCACAAGCGTGTTTGCCACTGTGGTGCCATCAGGATCGCAGCCAGGGGCATAACTACTATTAGGCAAGGGGAGGCAGCTGCCTGGGGGCCCCCACGCCTCGAGGGGCCCCCCCAGAGGCAAGTCACTTGTGGAGTGTGTGTGTGTATAAGTGAGGGGCCCATTTTAAAATTTTGTCTCTGGGCCCACTCCAGCCTTGTTTCGCCCCTGATCGCAGCACCACTAACCCTAACCCTAAGGAATCCCAGCCCGGTTTTTCACGCGCTTCTGTACGGTTGGGATTGGGCTGATCCTGGTGGCACCACTGCAGCAAACCCATCTATGAACCCTCCCTTTAAAATGAGGTTAAGGGAGTGAGCACTCCCTTGACCTCATTTTTACAATTGGCTGTCAGCCGTAGCTGCAAGCAGCCACAGCTAGCAGGCTTGGGGAGGGGAGGGGATCCCCATAATGCATTGTGCACTCACATTATTGGAGCTATGAGGAGCAGGGCGACACATCCCGGAACCCCGGCCCTCGGAGCTACCGGCAGCAGCCAGTGCTTGTCTGAGCGGGTGATCCACCCAACCAGGGAAGGCGGAATGATCGTCTGCAGGGAGGTAAGCTTTTTAGGGCTTCCTTCCCGCAAACCCTATAGCCCTTTCTCACTGCTTGTGAGAAAGGGCTCATTAAGTCCAGGGGTGTAACTACTATTAGGCAAGGGGAGGTGGCTGCCTAGGGTCCCCCACACCTCAAGGGGCCCCCCTAGAGGCAAGTCACATGACTACATATTGTGAAGTAAGTGTGTGTGTGTGTGTGTGTGTGTGTGTGTGTGTGTGTGTGTGTGTGTGTGAGCAAGGGGCCCATTTTAAAATTTTGTCTCTGGGCCCACTCCAGCCTTCTTACGCCCCTGATTAAGTCTATTGTATAGAAAGGAACACCCCCTGAGGTGTCCAAAGATTTTGGAGTCTCATTTCATTATTTGTAAGAAACAACATTCTCGCCACTGTCCAAAATGGCCAGTGGAAGTCCTATTTTTCTTTGTTTCCTTTCTGACCTTTGATCTGTTTTGCAAAGAGAGAGTATATGTTGCTAACCTTGATGCTGACATGATTGATTGCTGCTCTTATCAGGTTAGTCTTGTTGACAGACACAAATGTAAGCATGTTTTATTTTCGCATCACATTTGAATTTCTAATTCTCCCAGCGCTGGATAAATGGCTGGATTAGTAAACTCATATTCACTTTAAATAGGTGACTAATTTTCACTTGCTCAACATAGTAGAGCTGCCTAAATAGGAGCAAAGCTCACACAGAGGCACTTCACAGGATTACTATGAAGTGCTTGGATGAGGTTGGCGGGGAGAGTGGGCTTAGCCTGCTCTCCCTGCAGATGATCATGCAGTAAGCAGCATGTGGGCTGGAAACAAGCTGGGCTCTGTCCCTCTGACCATTTTTTTTTAATTATTTGCATTATTCACATAATAACATAGAACAGTAACATATAACACAGTACATTTAACAATCATATTTTCCAAACGTCACAAGAAAATCCAAAATCAAATCTAGTACTGTTAATATAATAAATATAATCTGCCCAGATACAGTGAAACTGTGATTCTACTCTCACAGCCTGCATTAATCTTATCAGTGGTCTTTTCTAAAAGTGCAATGGACCACACCTTATTATACCATTGCTCAATTGTTAATTGATCCAAATATTTCCATTGTTGAACAATTTGTGTTTTCGCTGCCAGAATTTAAAAAATGACAAGTTCCTTATTTTTTAACTTATCATTATTTTCTACAAAAATATGTAATAGCCCCAATTCCGGAGAACACTCAACATTTTGTTTCGTTATAATTCTTATTTCTCCAGATATTTTCTGCCAAAAACATACCACCTTTTCACAGGACCACCACATGTGGTAAAATGTTCCCTTTTGCTTACACCCTCCAAGCAGAATAGTTATGAGAGATATTTGCTAATTTTACTGGAGTTAAATGCCACCGATGTATAATCTTCCATTGTAGTTCTTGTAGGGAAGCTGACAGGAATCCCCCAGACTTCCATAATGATTGCCATTTACTCTCGTCTATAGGACTTCCCAAATCCACTACCCAAATATCCTTCAAGGCTTTTGGAGGGTCCCTTATTTCTAATTGTAACAATAGAGTATAAATTTTAGAAACAATCCCTTTTGGCTGATCCTGATAAGACAAAATTATTTTTTTCAAAATGCGTAAGTGATGGAGATACTATTATTACTCAAAACAGATTTAATTTGAAACCAAAATAACCATGACAATTGATAACCTATCTTATACTCAATCTGTTCCCTATTGAGTAACCGCTCCCCATTAAAAATATCTTGAAGTCTATATAACCCATATTTCTCACCATTGCAACACAGCAGCTGAGTCTGGAGGAGGTTGTGCCCAAGCCGCAGCAGTGGCAGCAGGGAAGCCTCTTGGCCAGGTGAGTCAGCCAATCCCTCTGCAGCCTCAGAAGCAGCGGCTGCTGCCAGCATTGCCAGTCCCAATGACAATGTGAGCCTGAACTGCCATAGTCACCTCCTCCTCCTCTAGCCCACACACCATCAGCCAGCTAGCTGAGCTTCCCCTCCCACAGCGAGTGAGGTAAAGTTGAGAGAGAATTGTAGAGTTGAAACAAGGTGGCTGTTTACAAATATCTTAAGTGCCGTTTGTCTTAACTGGAAGCATCTTAAGTCAAGGACTGTCTGGACTCTTTGCTCTTGTAGAAATTAAACTACCAATGCTTCTCCCTGCTTTGTTCCCGCAGTAAGAAGAAAGCAATGAGGCTATTCTTGCAATGGGGGGGAACCCCATCGCTAAAGAAGCCCAGCCCGGTTTTTCCCCATCGTGAGTACCAGCGGGCTTGTGGGCAGGCCCAATGGTTCTCTGGTGGCTAGCCTGCCAAAGTAGCCCTCCCCTAAGCCCAGGTTAGCAGAGCAAGCACTCCGCTAACCCGGGTTTCCTGATCATGTGCCAACACAGCGCGGCTCCACACAATGGCAACACACAGGGAGACCCCCACCAGGAGGCTGCAAGCAGCCTCCCAGGTTTGGAGGTCTCTCCAGGATGCTCTGCACACACACGAGGCATCCTGGAACTTCTGGGGGCCATTCAGCCCCCGATCCCCACCACCCCTGTCAGCTCCATGACTGAGCCAACAGTCGTGTGGGCGGCCAATCCGTCCGCCCAGCTACGAGCGGCTGCTCATCTGCGGAGACAGTGGGCTAAGCCCACTCTCCCCACAGAACCCCCTCAGGCACTTCACACCGATCATGTGAAGCACCTCAATGACTATTTTCTCTTGTTCTCCCACACAGGGAGGCCTCAGGTTTCAGTGGTGGGAGGAGGACAGAGAGATGTTAATGGGGGGGGGGGCAAAATGGAAGCAACATTCAATAGTGAACTCTTCAATATATTCAGGGTTAAATTGCACAGAGATCAGGTGGTGTCTGGGGCAGTGGTTCCCCCCCACCACCCATGCACTTGCTGTGGGCCACCAAGGACAGTAGCATGAACACCAGGGAAATGAGGAGAGGTTTCACCACCATATCCCCATTCACTGTCTTAGCTGCCCACCACCCAGAGAAGTCAAGAATGGAGTTGATTCCATCAAAATGGTTTGAACAGAAGCCCCTACCCACACAGGTTTCCCTGGGAAGCAGTTGGTTGGTTGGTTTTATTCATTTGATTTATATACCGCCCCTCCAAAAATGGCTCAGTTACATTTGATGCTTCCTAGAAGAGGGCTCTTCCCCCCATGGGTTCACTATCCATCCCTAAGGGCAGCAACAGTGCTGGCAGGAACACTGCCAGAGAGCTGAGAGGAGACTTCAACACCCTGGGGCCATTCACATGACCAAGCAGGGAGGTGGGCAGGGGAGGCTACTCAAACTCACCTCCCCCCTCCAGATAAACACAAAAATGCTGCTGGGAGTATGGACCACCCTTTCAGATGTTCTGCACTGTGCAGAACACCTACAGCATTGTGGAGATCTCACAATGCACCACAAGCAGGGATCCCTATCAGATGGGCACTCTAGATGCCCGTCTCTCTGTCTTCTCAGGCTTTGTGCAGTTCAAGGAGACATATGAACACGGAAGTCAGGTCAAGGGAGTGCTTGCTCTTTGGCTAAGAACTGGGCTTCGGAGCAGGGTTAGGCTGGGTGGGAGAACCTGGATCTGCATGGATCCTGGCACTCCACACCAGCAGCCTAGCCCAGACTAAGCTGCACTAGCCTCGGCTAGGCTGCTTGCGAGAACAGCCTCCTTGCCTCCTCAGCATCTTTTTTAGCTGTGCACCAACTGAATGAAGCAAGTCACATGAGCAGTGGGAGGCACCAAAAGGAGGTCTGCATTCTCCTCGCAGACGATCCAAAGGTAGCCCTGGGCAGCTGGATTGACTGCCTACATGACTGCCGGCTTTGTCACGGAGCTGGCGGGGGCTGCTGGGATTGGGGGCCACACAGCCCCCAGAAGTCCCAGGATGCCCCGCATGAGTGCGCAGGGCATCCTGGAGCAACCCAATGGGGGTCTCCTCGTGTGCCGCCATGGCGCGGAGCTGTGCCGTGGTGGCACACAACCAAAAAGATGAGGTTAACAGAGCGTGTGATCTTTTTGTTAGCCATTTTGAATATGGTCTCATAGAACAGTGGGTTATAAATCTATTAAATAAATAAAAAGCCTTGCCTTACAATGATTGCTTTTTCCATCTCATAGTAATGAGAGAGAGATGTGATTCTGAGGAACAACTGGCTATGGTCTGAGCCATGTGGGCAGGCAGGCAACTGTCCCCTCACTACCCACTTTAAATAGCGCCTCTGCCCATCTGATGTTTAATGAGCATAAATAGGCAACTCTAGACACCTATTCTCTGACTTGGACAAGAGAAGCCCTAGCAAATGGATTTTATTGTAGCCATGAAGCAGCTGCCAAAAAAAGTATGCTTGGGACAAGCAATCCTTGCCCAGCAGTAACATTTAGACGCACTCACCATGGGCCTCAACACCCATCACGTTGTGAGACTCTTCACAGCTGTGATTCAGACTCTACATATCCATGACTGTCGGGGTTAGGGGAGACCTGAAAACTTTACAGCTGAGGTAGAGAATTCTTGCTATGGGAAGTTATTTTCAACGGCAACCCTATAGTAATTCTCAATTGCTCCAGTGGAGAGGCGTAGCTACCATTGCACGCGGGTGGGGGTTGCGCCTGGTGCCCCATCCCCACCCCATTCATCTGACATCAGCCACAGGGGGCGTGGCCACATCAGCGAACAGGACCCACATTCCCTGTTTGCAAGTAAATCTTGGCCAGCGCCACATTTGCAGTATGGCCGGGAGCACTTTTTCTCTGCTTGAAAGGCAGAGAGATGCATTCTTGGCCAGGCTGGGGACCCAGCACCTGCTGAAGCTTCTCAAAAATGGAGCCGCACAGCATTGGTGTCACAGCAGAGCCAACATGGCTGTTGTCTATTCTGGGGGGCATAGGCATTGCAAGCCTTGATTTCAGCTGTGTATGAGCTGATTTCAGCCAAACAAAAAGACCCAGTGAACTTGTAATTACTTTTTGGTGAGAACTGAACAATATATTATATATATTTAGGACACATCCCTATTAGAGGGGAAAATGAGAACCACTTGTGGGGTGTGTTGCAAAATAGCACATGAAGCTCAATATTTACATTTGTAAGAGAATAAGATAATGACCTACTAATTTATTTGTTTGAGTTACAGCTCAGCCTCTAACTACTTTTACTTTTGATTGATTTTTTTAACACCATTTCAATAGCCCAAGGTGATGTACAAAAGTGGGGGGAACCCAAAGACATCAATATTATACTTCATTGCATATTATAATAAATCAGGCTTCCTCTTATCATTGGCAAACAAGTTGAAAGAAAAAAGTCTAGCATTGTTTCTGAAGTATAATGAGGCTCAAATGAACTTCCAAGGAGAGGGAGTTCTATCTTGTTGGAGCTATAACAGAGAACACTGCCTCCTGTGCCTTTGATGTTTTGATCTTGCTATAAGTCAAATGCTCTGAATGTGTGCACCCAAAACACCATCCCCTGCTGATCTCAAGGATGTACAGAAGGAGGTGATCAGTGTCCCCTCTAAGGCATGCACGTGCATATGCTCACATGGTTTTTTATGTCCGCACAGTTAATTTTAGATCCCGCCCAGGTTGAATCAGGAAGGCCCCACTCTGAATGCATGTGCACACACAGTGCCTTGATATTGCCTCCCAGAACAAAACTCATTCTGCACACAGATTTTTTAAAAAGCAAGAACACTGGAGGTGATCCTTCAATTATGTAGGGCCTAAAGCTTTTATAGGTATAACAGACATCTCCAAATGTACCTATATGTTTTCCAACATTTTGAGGATCGATCTGAGTTGGATGCTGCTAGCATATTTCAGGCAAGATGCCAGCAAGTGAGTACTTTATATACCTCTTTGATATTTAGACAGTGGGATCTTAAGGAATAAGAGTTCCAAATTGCAAGCCAGTCCTCATCCCCAACTTGTCACTCAAGGTCCTTGTTCCATCTTCTCTATAGGAGGGCTTAGAGGATGCTTGTAAATCTAATACAATCGAATATAGTTGCACAAGAAGACCCCTATACAATGTTGTGTTATCCATAATTCATGTTTTTAAAAATGTTTTAGTTCTAGGAGATTTTTTTTATCTTAATTGTACTAAAAAGAAACAATATACATGTTAATGTACCTAGAAGTATGCAAGCAATGTTGTCCATGCACTCTCAAAATTGTTGGGCCAGATCGACAGGGAAATTGTCAGAGTGACCGATGTGATTCCCCCAAACTGCTGAGTTTGGCCAGGTCATGCAGGAAATCTGACAGTTTGCTGACATTGTTAGAAACCACATCCACCCTTCTCCTGCATTCCCTTGCCCTCCCCTGCACCCTCCCCATCCCCCTCTCTTACTTGGGACTCCAGAGGATACAGAAGAAAGAGCAGGAAGGAGAGGTACATATAGGCTGGAGTCAACTCCTGCCAACAGCAAGGGACGATTTTGGAGGAAACTGATTATCTAGACCCATTTCAAACTGGCTTTAGAACAGGCTATGGAGTTGAGACAGCCTTGGTCGGCCTGATGGATGACCTTTACCAGGGAATCAACAGAGGGAGTGTGACTCTGTTGGTCCCCTTGGATTTCTCAGTGGCATTCGATACCACCAACTATGGTATCCTTCTGGGTAGCTTGGGGGAGTTGGGAATAGGGGGCACTGCTCTGCAGTGGTTCTGTTCGTATCTCTCGGGTAGATCCCATATGGTGGAGCTTGCTGACAGTCACTCCTCAAAGCAGGAGCTGTTATATCCCTCAGGGCTCCATTCTGTCACCGATGATTTTCAATATCTACATGAAACCGCTGGGTGAGGTCATCAGGAGATTTGGTGCTGGCTGTTATCAGTATGCTGATGACACCCAAATCTACTTCTCCCTCCCTTCTTCTGGAAATGGCACTCACTCTCTAAATGCCTGCCTACTGGCAGTAATGGGCTGGATGAGGGATAACAAATTGAAGCTGAATCCAAGCAAGACAGAGGCGCTCATTGTGGGGGCTCAGAATCTGAGGAGTGACTTAGATCTTCCTGTGCTGGATGGGGTTACACTCCCCCAGAAGGAGCAGGTGTGCAGCTTGGGAATACTCCTGGACCCAGGCCTCACCCTGGTTTCTCAGGTGGAGGCCATAGCCCGGAGTGCTTTCTATCAGCTTTGGCTGATTCTACAGCTGCGCCCATTCCTTGAGGAGGATGACCTCAAAACAGTGGTGCACCAGCTGGTAACCTCCCAGCTTGACTATTGCAATGGGCTCTACATGGGGCCGCCTTTGTACGTAGTTCAGAAACTTCAATTAGTTCAGAATGCAGCAGCCAGATTGGTCTCTGGGGTAACCCGGAGAGACCCTATTATGCCTATTTTGAAACAATTGCACTGGCTGCCGATATGTTTCCTGGCAAAATACAAAGTACTGGTGATTACCTTTAAAGCCCTGAATGGCTTAGGCCCGAGTTACCTTAAAGAGCGCCTTCTTCTGTGTGATCTCCACCGCACATTAATGTCATCTGAGGAGGTTTGTCTCCAGTTACCACCAGCTCGTCTGGTGGCGACTCGGAGACGGGCCTTCTCTATAGCCGCTCCAGGGCTGTGGAATGCGCTCCCTGCGGAAATCTGCAATTTGAATTCTCTATTAGCCTTCAGGAGAGCCCTTAAAATGTATTTGTTTGGCCTGGCTTTCCAGGGTTTTTAAATCTGTTTTAATATTCTAACCTGATTTTGGGGCTTTTAATCACTGTAATTGTTTAATTGTTGTTTTAAAATGTTTTAAAATTGTTAATTTTTGTTATATTGTTTTTAATTTGTTTTAGCTCTTTATTGTTTTAGTGGTTTGTTTTAATTGTAAACCGCCCTGAGCCATTTTGGAAGGGCGGTATACAAATCAAATAAATAAATAAAATAAATAAATAACATGTTGACCTGATTAGAGGAGAAGGACTGATCACTTTGCACATTCACAAGGCCATTTACACCAATCTTTCAAAATCATGTTCTAAGAATAGAATAGGGATATGATGTTGTGAAGTGAATGTCAAAACTCTTGTAGTCTGAGAAATATATTTTAACAGCCCAACACTGGAGTGCCTCTCTACAGTGAACTAGCTCTTTATGGCACTATTTTTCTTCACTGCTAAAAATTCATTTTGTGATGTGCCTTCAGAAGAACAGAGAGTAGAGTGGATGAGCAAAGATCTGAATTGCATGACAAGGATGGTGATGATAATGACCCTAGCTCTCAGAAGCCTAGAGACAAAAGTGTGCTTTAGTGCATACTAGAGAGATACTGGCTACTTCTCACAATTAGATGTAAGGAGGAGAAGTCTCCAGTTGAGAATCAGGAGCTGTGTGCGCGCCCAATAATTGATCTTGTGGGTAGCAGTAAAGTTGGGCAGAGGACTGGTAAGTGATTGTCTGCGGCAAGCAATCCCAGTCAAGTGGCGAAGGCAGCAGAACTCCTCCATTCTACATCAAATCCCAGATCACTAACATCAGCTACCCATGCTTCCCGGACGGGCTTGTTTGCTGCAGGTGATCACTTCCTGGTCCCCTGATGGACATTAACCCTGCCCACACGATTGATTATAGGAAGCATGCACAGCTCGTGAATCTCAGCTGGAGCCGCCTCCTCCTTACATCTAATCATGAATGAATAGCTGCTTTATTATGACCACTGATCAGTCATACAAACAACTGATCATACCACAGTCAGATAAGAATTCAGTCAAACCATGCACACCAACACAATAACCATTTTGTAGCAGCATCCGGGAAACTGAGGCGTTAAGTTAACCATTGGCGGATCTTAACAGCAGCCACACAAAATTTGGCAACATTACGAGTGATGGAGGATTTCTCAGAAGAAATGTGGTATAAAATTCAGCAGTTGGGCCAGAAAAATGTAATAACAAGGGAATAATAAGATTACACTAACCATCATATAAAAAGAACAATATAACAGCACATGATGGACAGATTCAACCTTGCCTGAACCACACAGGCAGATCTGACTGGCCAAAGGGGTTTCTGAGATCTTTTCAAATAAAACTTGTGATGGTAGGGCATCATATCTTGGCCTGAGAAACATTCAGCGGGTCCCTGGCTAAAATCACCAAGGTGCCCTCTTATAGTTTCTGAAATGGATTTTAAGTCATTTGGGTGCTCAATAGCCAAGATTCTCTGGCCGCATTCAGACATAGCAGGAACTGGCTTAGAACTGTAGTTTCAAAACTGGGGATCACATCGCAGACAAACCTCCATCCCTGGTTTGGGAAACTCCAAAGGCAGGTTAGAGTTTCTTCGCCCTCTTTCTGGTCCTCTGAGTTTGGTTCTGCCCACATGTATAGCCATGCTGTTGCCAGCCTCTGGGCATGGCTTCACAGCTCCAGGAAATCACTCACAAGGGTTTGGTTTTTTTTAACAGGTCCAGGATGTCCAGCATTGACCTAACACCGTCATTGCTGCAGGGATCACAGACTTCAAGCAGTGCTCCCCTGGCAGTGCTGCTAGCCCTTTAATTATAAGAGCAGCAGGGCCTGGCATGCCTGTTGACAGGCAGAGGGAGTAGGAAATGTGAGGGGAGGTGCATGGCATTCAGTCAGGGAACACACCATGGAGTGCTGGGTAAGTCCTAGAGCAGGCATCCCCAAACTGGGGCCCTCCAGATGTTGCTGAACTACAACTTCCAGCATACCCAGCCACAAAAAATTGTGTCTAGGGATGCTGGGAGTTGTAGTTCAGCAACATCTGGAGGGCCGCAGTTTGGGGATGCCCGTCCTAGAGCGTAATTGCTGTTGGTTCTACTCTGAGCTGGCCTCTCACTGGTCGCAGCCGCCACTTAAACCAGTAACCACAATGATATAGCAGCAGATGCATGCAGACCACACAACAGCCCCTTCTAACAGAGATTTAGAGCAGTGAAACTGAGGAGTAATCCCAGGTCCAAATTCCAGTATGGGAAGTAAACTAGACCCTGTGGTTTGGTTGCGAAGCCGCAGTTGTACATATTTCAGACATTGCACACATCGCAGACATCGCTCCTTGTCTTGATTATATCCTAGTAATGACAGGTGTTCAATAGAAAATCCAAATGATGAAAGTTTGCCCCCAAAGTGCTTGTTTCCAGAGGGATTGAAATCTGTCAGCCAGCACAAGGGGAATCATCCCAAAGGGGGAAACTTGATCTTAAGCCAGTAATTGAAGACTGAAATCCATGCTTTTGTTTCCACCCTTTGTAGGCCCATTTCCAACCTTAGGGCTGCATGGGAAATACATCTAGGGGCCCTAAACACTGTGCTTGTAAACTTAGATTGAATCATCTCCAATGCTTTATAATTAGGGTAGGGGCCCAATTGTGTACCATATAGGAATTGGGTCGATGATTTGGCAGTAAATAGCTTTAGCACTGCAGGGATAACCTCTCCGTCTTTGTAGCAAAATAATCTTAATATTGCTGATGCACGCCTTTGTGCCTGTTGAACAACATAGTCTACATGGGCCTTCCATGACCCTGTGGCATGAAAAACCACACCCAAATATTTGAATTTATTTATTGACCTGTTCTATCCAATGACCCTCTATGTACCAGTTAATTCTCTTAGGCCTCTTATCAAAGACCATCACTTTGGGTTTCTGAAAATTAATTACCAGGTGATTATCCTTGCAATAATTAGCCCAGAGCTTAAGAGCAATCTTAAGACCTACTGGAGTTTGTGAGACGATAGCAGCATCTAATCATGAGAACCAGCCCATTTCTCATAGTTTGGACTTGATTTGCGGTACACTTACCAAAAAAGTAGATGAAGACAGAAGCATAGACACAGTATGGCAACCCATCTATAGGATGACTTTATGCTTGATTTGGTGCTTTAGCACTACATTGGAAATCTGGTGAAACCACCATCTATACCCTTCATCCAAAAGGAGTATATGTACTTACTATACATTATAGTACAACACTTCTAGTTGCTCTCTTTAGTTCCCAGCAACCTGCCCTTTTTGTCAAAATGTGCCTTCAGCCTAGACCAGCTGATGTTCTCACCTCTCTCAGGTGGGATCCAGTGCTACCACTGATTCCTGCATTCTGCTCCCCCTCCCCAAGATAATATTCCTTTCTGCAAGGTAGATAAGTGGGATACTAACATGTGGTCAATGTGGGAATTGTGTAGCAGTCCCCCAAAGGTCTCCCCCTCCCCCAACATGGAGATAAGCCCTAATTATCTTTGGTTTAAATCAGGAATGTGTTCTCTGTGTTCAACTATGCCTATTACCACTTCACCTCCTCTGCTGATGGTAGATCCTTGTTTGTGGGGACTAATGTAGAAAATATATGGAAAACATAGAGAGAAGAATATCACATTAGACCAGTTTGATGCCAGTCAACATCACCGTACATTCTGAGAATTGTAGGCTGGATCGGCCTAATGCCAGGCTTTACCAAAAAAGCAATTTATGTCAGAGAGAGAGAGAGAAGAAATGAGAGAATGACAAGTTCAAAGCAAAGAATCTGTCCACAGAATTGTTTCCAAGCAGATTTTTTCCCCAAGTGGCACAATAGGCTTTATGTTTCCTTGTTCTCTCCAGGAACACTGACACATGTCTTGGCCTTTGTACTGCTTAGATTGTCCGACTTTAAAAATAACCAGGGAGAGACACCTCATTGAGTCAAAAAGATTCTATTAGATGAAACAAATCACATTTGTTTGTTCTGTTAGTCTTTGAAACCAAGCTCCTGAAAGGGGTGATCAGTACCGCTGATCGAACAGGAGAAGAGAATGAAGGAGGTTGGTGAGCTTGGAAGAAGAAGAAATCCCATTGTTAACACTGATTGCAAAGGCTCTTGTGTTGGTTAAATACAGAGCATCCCTCTTGCTGCACTTAGATGTCATGAAATGAAAGGATTTGGTACACTGAATACTTTTGAAAAGACTCATTTAATTCGGTGCAGCCCTCCTTTCCAGCACTGACAGCGGGGGATCCTCCACAGCTAATTCCATTTACAGACTAGCTAATTCTGTAACTGCAAACTCATTCACACAATGTTCTCATCTCAGGGAGAATGAAGTATCAATGGAAAACTGCAATGTAAGCATTCAGATTAGGGATGTGCAAACCAGTTCCAATTTGAACTGGTTCAAATTTGAACTGGTTTGGTTCAACACTATGAATTTGAACCAAACCAGGCATTGGTTTGGCCTGCCGGTTCGAATTTGAACCAAACCAAGCCTGGTTCGATTTGAACTGATTCAAACTGGTTTGAGCCTCCAAAACTGGGTTGGGTGGTAGGCACCTATGGGTGCCAACTACCACCCAAACCCCAAAGCAATCGGACACTCCTATGATTTTTAATGAATTTTTTATAATTGCCCATTATTCCTTATGTGAAGTACCTAGGGGCAAAAAAGGGTGGTAGGCACCCAGGGGTGCCTACCACCCTCCAAACTCCAAGGCAATTGGACACTTCTCTGATTATTGGTGAATTGTTGAAGTATTTTTCAATTTTTGTATTCCTCCCATAGGGAATAATGGGGATTTGAGGATGCCCCATTCCCCACCGGGGGGGGCAGTGCCGGAGCACCCCAAAGTGGGTCCTGGGGAATGGCAGGGCCAGCATCCACCCCTCTCCCAAGGCACCCCCAAGTTGATAGGATTTATTGTTGATTGATCAGGAATTTTTAAAGAATAAATTTTTGACTCCATAGACATGCATTGGCTCAATAGGAAACCATTGCCTGAGCCTTTTCCATTCAGTAAGAACACTGTGTTCCCTTTCACCTTAATCGCTTAATTGCTTTGACTGGAACACATTGTTCAGAGCAATAAGCAATTAAGGTCAGTAGGTGAAAAGGCACTCTGTTATTTCCTATGCAGCCAATGCATGTCTATGGAGCCAAAAATCTAAATTATTAATTCTCTAAGATGGCCATGCGTGGGGATGTGGTAGAAAGGAGGCAACTGGCTGACAGAGTTTGCAAGCAGAAGCACCTGATTGGGCAGTGGGGATTCCATATGCAGATAGGGAGAAGGAGCCTGTGAGAGCAGAAGCACCATGGTGATTGGGCAGTGGGGATTCCATATGCAGATAGAGAGGAGGAGCCTGTGGCACTGTGGTGATTGGGCAGTGGGGATTCCCTATGCAGATAAGGAGGAGGAGCCTGTGATGGTTAAGGTCAGTTGGAATGCAACTGTTACTGGTCAGAAGATGTTCTTGATTGTAGAGGAGAGGAATATATATATATATATATTCCTCTCCTCTACAATCAAGAACATCTTCTGACCAGTAACAGTTGCATTATATATATGGAGGGCAGGCAGGGGTCTGCAAAAAGACGGGTCGTGAGGGAAGAAAGAGACCCTTCAGGAGGAGGAGGATGCCATTGTGTGAATTAAATTGAGGAAATAAGATGAACAAAAGGGAGGGAGGGAGGGAGAGAGAAAACATGAAGGGAGGGGGAAGAAAGAGTGGGGAAGAGCAAGTGGAGGAGAGAGAAAGAGAAAAAGAAGGGAGGGGGGAGAGAGACAGAAGGAAGGGCAAGGGACAGGCATGAGCCTGTCAGCAGCCTGAGGGGAATGAACGGCCATGGCAGGACTAGCAGCAAGGAAGGGTCCAGTCAACCACTGCTGCTGTTTGGGGCTACCGAGGCCATTGTCAGAGGAAGGCAGGCAGGCAAGGGATGAGCCCGGGCCTGTCAGTGGCCTGAAGGGAACCAGCAGTCATGGTGGGGTGGTAGCAGTGAGGAACGGCCCGGTGAACCACTGCTGCTGCTCCTGGAGGGAGGAGCAGGAGTGGGGCTCAGTTGAGGGTGGGGAAGTCTCTGGGGATAGGGGGCTGCAGCTTGGCCAATAGGCAGCAGCAATGCTGCAGCCATGACCAAGAAGGGTGAGGGGGTGGAAGCAAAGGGATGAAGGAGGAGCAGGAGTGCAGCTCAGGTGAGGGTGGGGAGATCTCTGAGGTGAGGGGAGCAATCAAGTACTAATGTGCAAATGCTCTAGAGCGTGCAAGAGTTCCAGCATTGAAGTGGAGAGAAATAATGGCGGCAGCCAGGATGCAGAGGTGGAGGGCTGGCAGGTGAAGGCCCTCCAGCCAGAAGAGGTGGGTGGGTGGTGGGCGATGTCCCACCGGCCAGGAAGAGGAGGCGGTGGCGGGGAGAAATAATGGCAGCGGCGAGGAGGTGGGCAGACGGCGGGCAAAGCCCTACCAGCCGGGAGGAGGAGGAGGAGGTGGGAGGCAGTGGTGGGATGGCCTGGCCCTTGCCTGCCCAATGGGGAGAGCTGCGGGGGGGGGGAGCGAGTTGTAGGGGAGAGAGCGAGCGAGCTGCAGGGGGATGAATGAGCAAGCTGTGGGGGGAGAGCAAGTGAGTGAGTGAGCTGCAGGGGGGAAAGCGAGTGAGCTGCAGGGGGATGCCACAGGCTCAGTGCACAACTGCACAGATGCTCTGTGTGGGGTCAGCTAGTTAATTCTTTAAAAATTCATAAATAAATACCAATAATTCCTATCAACTTGGGGGTACAAGGGGGGAGTTGAGGCCAGCCATGCCATGACCCCAGACCCACTTTGGGATGCTCTGGCATCCAACAAGGGAGGGGAATGGGGCATCCTCAAATCCCCATTATTCCCTATGGGAGGAATAGAAAAATTGAAAAATACTTCAACAATTCACCAATAATCAGAGAAGTGTCCAATTGCCTTGGGGTTTGGTGGGTGGTATGCACCCCTGGATGCCTACCACCCACCCCAGTTTTGGAGGCTCAAACGAGTTTAAGCCAATTTGTACCACTTCGAACCATTTTGAACCAGGTTCGAATTCGAACCAAACTAAAGGGGGGTTCGAGCAAAACCAAAACCAAACCTCCCCACTCTGGTTCAAACCTGGTTTGAATTTGAACAAAACTGGGCAAACTGGTTTTATGCACATCCCTAATGCAGATCCCATGTTCCTGGAAATGCTAACCACAATTTCCATCGTAGGAAATCTCCTCAAAAGGTGTTGAAACAATATACAGTATGGTTTTGTCATGCTCTGGGTTAGGGTAACAGAGAATTCACAAGACCAGTTCACCATATTAAAAGCGACTAAAAAGATATACTTGGGTCTCTTTTGCCACATAAAGTATGATCCTTGTCACCACGGACAGGTTGCTTATAGCTAAATATTCAAAGATTACAGGTGACTTTATACCGCCACTTTGGGACATGTTCTTTTCTGGGCATTGCTCTTCACTACATAGAGAAACATATCCATCTTCCATATGTGCTTGCCTATCATTCAGCTCTTCTGGGGGAGGGTGGCCCTTGCTCTGGGTCCCATCCTTCTCTGAGGTGTGACTTCTTGTAGTCTGTGACATGACCTTCTCAATGGCAGCATCTGTACTTTGGAATTCCCTGCCCCGTGAGATTTACATTTTGTTGTTCTTTCAAAGTCAAGTTAAGAAACTGCTGTTCTGTCTACTATTTTTAAGCTGAATAATTTGGACTTTTGGTCAGCTCTGTGTATGGTTGGTTATATGTTGCTGGTTTTAAATGGTTCCTTCAGTTATTGTATTCTATTGCAAATTGTAATTTTGGGACAGTACCATACAGAGAAGGAAAAGCCCAGAAGTACACGTTTTGTAAAGTTGCTCTAATGTGCAAGCTTTATAATGCTGATTTGCACTGGATAAATAAAACAAAATATGTGAGGGTATATGGAATCATGAGAAATAATAGTGTAATGAAGGACAGCTCAACTCCTTAAGTAAACTCAAGTCAACTAGGATTAAGAGAAAATAGCTGAGTGGTTTTAGATTTGTGTGGTCTGTATGATCTTCTGCCTTGACTATGCCTATGTTGTTTGTTGACCAGTTACAGCCTGATTGCTTCCTAGGGCTGTTTAGCAAGCCTTCTGGGAAATCCAGGTAGACATTGCATTAGAAGCCTAATCTTTCAGATGGTTTCTAGTTTAAGACTTCAGGCTGTTCTCTAGTCTGACTCTCTTTGCAGCTTGTCTCTTTACCTTGTTAGTGGAGTTAACAAATCAGCCAGCCATACAGAGCTAAGAGTTTCTTCAGAACTAGCTGGGCCAGGCACAGAGCATCTGCGTCTCTAGCTCCAGAGCACCGGCTCCGTTTACCTTAAAGAAGCCGCCCACCGCCCCCACAGAGGAGTGTTCACGAGCTGCGCCTGCCTCCGAGGCTCCACTGGCAACCACGTAGCTCCTGGTGGTCCTCACTGGTAGCCAAGCCTAGGCTTAGCTGCTCTAGCTCGGTCTTGGCTGCTCATTAGAATAGCCTCATTGTGTGACAGGAAATCAAATGGGTTGAAGCAGAACTACAGGAAATCATCCCAACTAGCAAACAAACCTATAAAGCTCCAAACATCTTGTGTCTCTATCTGCTTGCTGGCGGAGCTGTTTATGTTCCTGACTGCTATACTGGTTTAATTCCACTCACATGCCATTGCTTTTCCAACATATTTCACTGGTTTTCCTTATCGGCTCCCCTACCTGGTTACAAGCCCTGGAGAGCCAGACTCATGATTAACAGACTATTTCTGGAGTTTCAGTTTTGGCCTGATAATGCTTGGAATTCATAGAACATTCTGCTGCAAAGACTGCTGGATATGCTTAGAAACAGCACTGTATGTATGCTATGCATGTAGCCTCGTGAGTCCCACCATTATGCCTGTGAACCTTGTAATGGTTTAGGTGCTCATTGACAGGGGTGTAGCTATAATTGAGTGGAAAGGTTCCAAGAACCTGGGCCCCCTAGCTCCTGAGGTCCCTCCAGTTCCACCCCTCTCTATTTTCTTCATTAACTCCCTCACTCTGGGCAAACATGGGCCCCATCTTCCCTAGCTATGCCTGTGCTCACTGATGCAGCTTGGTGGAAGAGGAAGGCAGAGATTTGGTCTCTGCATGGACCAAATCACTCTTTGGATTTTCTAGATCTATGGAAAAGTCTTGCAACGTCTTTGGGCTGGGAAGAGGAGGAATGATTAAAACTGCATTACTTTGTTCAAATGGACAGACATGTTCATTCTGCCATGTTGAATCTGACCCATTATTGTGCTGGAGATTTGTGACACCAAAGTGACACTCACAACCAGGGGTGTCATTGGTAAGTTATTTGTTTGTTGGTTTGTTTATGTATTTATTATACTTGTTCACCATCCTAAACTTACGACTCTTGGTGGTTTACAGCAACATGAAACATATTCAACAGAAATCAAAACATTAAAACAATTTAAAACCACAAGTCTAGTTAAAAAGCTTGGGTGAATAAGTGTATCTTGAGAGACTTTTTAAAAGTTGTCAGAGATGGGGAAGCTCTTATTTCAGCACGGAGCACATTTCTGAGTCTCAGGGTGGCAATGGTGAAGGCCTGTCCCTGAGTAGCCCCCAGACAAGATGTGGCAAGTTTAGATTGACCTCTCCAGATAATCTCAGTGGGTGATGGGGCTCATAATGAAGACGACGTTCTCTTAAATAGCCTGGGCCTAAGCTGTTTAGTGCTTTATAGGTTACTAGCCAACCCGCACAGAGCATCTGTGTGCTCTTTGGGTGCCTGCTGTTCCCTCCCTCCTGCCCCACTCTCTCTTGCCCCCCTCCCCCGAAAAGGCCAAAAAAGGCTCCACCGCCGCCATTCCTGCTCTCGGCCATTTCTCCTCTCAGCCGCCCGTTTCCCTCCCACCCTGGCCTCCGACGGGAGCTGAGGCTGTGCCCCACAGCCCGTTACCTCTCTGCTGCCGCCCGCTGCCGCTTCTATTCCTGGGACGGCCAGGCCACGCTATCCCGCCGCCCACGTCTCCTGCCAGGTTCAGGCGCCTCCCACCAGGATGGGCCGCCGCGTCTACCGGGAACGGCCTGGCCTGGCTGACCCACTGCCTCCATCTCCCAGCGGCCGCCAACCAGCCTGAGCCGAGGCGGCTCTCCTCTGGCCGTTTTGCGGCTCGCCGCGGCCACCATTTTGCCCTTCCTCTTTAACTCTCGCCCCCGCCGGAACTCTCGCAACGTGTCGCAAGAGTTCTGCCGCCAAATTCCTCAGGACATGCACCGGCTAAGAGAATTACTATAATAGATAAACAGTGCCTTGTGTTTTGCCCAGAAACATATTGGTAGCCAGTGTAGTTCTTTTAATATAGGAGTAATATGGTCTCTTTGAGATGACCAAGAGACCAACCTGGCTGCTGCATTCTGTACCAATTGCAGTTTCCGAACTATTTACAAAGGCAGCCCCACATAGAGCACATTGCAATAGGCAAGTCTGAAGGTTACCAGCATATGCACTATTGTTCTGAGGTCGTTTATCTCAAGAAACAGACGCAGCTGGCATATCATGGGACATGGGCCCCCAATGAATTGCTCAGAGCCCCAAATCTCATCAGCCACCTCCCTCCTCCATGACCTCTTCCAGAAAGCAAGTGCAGAAATGGAGGCACCTGCACAAGGCATGGGAAAGAGCTCCTAGCCTCATCTGGCTCTCTGTTGCTTCCACCTTCATAGGTGCAATGTTATAATATTAGAAACTTTTTTTAAAAACCATAATTATTCTTGGATGGATATGATTGAGTTTAATTATCAAAAGGGGTCTGTAGGCCCAGGCCCCAATACCTTTTTGTTTGTGCTCTCAACTCTCACAAATCACCTTTCCTGCAAGCTCCTTGAATTGAGTCTTTTCTTCTGATGCTGTTGTTTTCCTCTGGAAAGAAGCAGTGCTTCTATTGAATTTGATTAGCTTGCAGGTTTTGCGCAATGATCTCGTTATTTCCCAGTCACGTACATGCACTGTCTTTATATCCGAGCATTTGTAGCATTTACTTAAGCTAAAGTCATATGCCTAGGTTTCTCTCTTCCTTCATCTGCTTGCTTGTGTGTTTTTTTGCTTCGGGCTTTCTAGTGTGTTAATTCAGTGCAGCCAGCCTCAAAGTGTTTCAAGGTCTCCCCACCCCCACCCCGTCCCCAGTTTGTTTGCTTGTGAGCTTGCTTTGGAAGGGCATCAACAGACCAGTTACTAGCCTGTGCCACGTTCTGTGCCCTGCGCTAGTGGGCTGGCAGCCAGCTTTACAAGGTAAATAGGCAGCTTGGTGTTTCTCTCTCCTCTAAAGCACTTTTTCAATTTTTAAAAAGGAGAACAGGATTACACCATGCTTATACGTATGCACTGCAGGTGCTCATTATCCAGATTGCTGCACAGCTTTCCTTCATATAATGTTCCACACAACCCAGGTCATCAAAATGAGCTTCTCAGATTGATTTGACCATCACACTTGATGGCTTCTTATCATCAAAAAGTGATAAGATTGCATGATCTGAGAGATCTCTTTCCACTTTTTTGCATGTTTATAGAACTCCTGATTGGTACCTGCTTCAGCACTGATATAGCACTTTTGGTGGGTAGTATTTTTTTGTCTTCAGGCCTGGCCCAAAGCCCCCTGAGGCAACATGATATGCCAACACCCTCACCCGCACCATGCAGAGCACCCATTGCGACTGTTTCCCCCTTTTACATTGTTTAAAAGGTAAAGTAGTAATAATTTATGTTGTTCTTCCTTACAAATGCTGCATGTGGTAGGTCATTAATATTCTTATTTTGCAGAGAGGAGAATGCAAAGTAAGAAACGTTGTTTGCCTAAGAACACTGAAAGAGGCTAATGGGTAATCCAGATGTTATTCCAATGGGATGGCTTCTATCAGGATTCCAGAGCATGTGTGAGGACTGAGCCAACATGGAATGGGTGCTCTCATGATTTTCCCCACTCCCATGCAATGAAAAACACCGTTCTCCTCTCTTCCCTTTTGTGGATTTTCTTGGGTGCTTTCCCCCCTGCAATTTTTATGCAGGTCCTGCAGAGAGAAGGAACCATGGAAAGTATAATTACATGTGAACCCCACTTCTCTGAAAGGTGAGCATCTCCAGGAGTGCTGTGTTCTGACTTCCTCTAGAGGAGATATCACTGGAGGCTTATAGTATCTTTGTAATATTTGGTTGAGGACTTGACAGAGTTGAAATAGCAGAACAGCACTCCTAACAGTCAGTAATGGACTACATGAGTTCCCAGAGAGTGCCCCTCCAAGGTGCTTCAGCTCTCTCCTCAGTGGCTGCCTTCGGACGTAATGCCAAACCAGAGGCAAACATGCCAGAGGTTTGGATTTGTGGTCGTCCAAATGCGTCAAACCCCAGTTTCGTCACCCAATCATGAGTTGGTTTTCTACCTCAAAGCTGAATTTAAACCTTCGGTTTGTAGTGAGTTTTGCTGCTGAAACCTCAAGTTCCAAAGGGCCATTGTTTTCTCCAAATTCTGCCGCCATCATAACCTGGGTTTTGTGCCATGGCTCCTCCCAAAACCATAGAGAGGGTGGCTCAGAGCAGCCCAGAAATGTGTCAGCTGTATGCCAGCTGCGCTTCTTTCTGGCCGCATTTCTACCCCGCCCTCCATCATCTCCCCCACACTCCTCCTGCTGCTGCCTGGCATCACATCCCTAGCATTCACCAATTTAAAGGGGGAGAACCACATTGTAGAAAGCCTACGTTCCCCTGCATCTTATGGGCACCCCTTGTCCATCCAAACAAAAAGGATGGGGTGATAAGATGGGCACAGCAAGAGAGGTCCCCAACAGTTCAAGACCACAAAGATATGTGCACAAACACATCAAGCCCCAGTAACACCAGACACTGAACAACTTGGTTGTTTCCCCACAAAGGGCACACATTCCAAGGGAGTGATACCATGTTGCTTGGCAGAAATACTAATGTTCTGACCCCATGCATAAACTCACAAAAGCCCTTGCTGTGGAAACCTTCCTACTGTCCAGTCATATAAAGCAAGAGACTACACGTAGCCCCACTAGGGATGTGCATGAATCAATATCTGCAATTCGATTCAAGGTCGAGTCGAATTTCAGACACCCAAACTGATTCATCGAAAGCAACTGGCTTGGCCAGCTGCCTCGAAGAATCACCACAATTCAACCCAAATCAATTTGGGTGAATAAGGTGCCATTTTGAGGCCCGTTTTGCTTGGGAAATGGATCTCAAAATGGTGGGGAGAGCTGGTCTACCAATTAGGATTAGCAGGTAGACCAGCTCTCCAAGGCAGGAAGATGTGCTAAATCCAGAGCAGAGGGTTGGTCTACCCAATTGGTAGAGCAGCTCCACCCAGAAAAGCAGGAGAGCTGGTCGACCAAATGGGATCGGTGGGTAAACCAATCCTCCATCCTAGATTTAGCGCACCAGCCTGCCTTGAAGGACAGGACTACCTGGATAGAATACAAAATGCTGGTTATTACCTTTAAAGCCCTGGATGGCTTAGATCTGAGTTATCTTAGAGAGTGCCTTCTCCTGCTTGATGCCCACCACTCGTTAACTGTTAATTGGTTTTATGCTGTTTTTTATAGTTTTGATTTTAATTATAAATTGATTTTAATTGTTTTTATTTTGATTTAAACCACCCTGAGCCATTTTTGGAAGGGCGGTATATAAATCAAATGAATGAATGAATGAATGAATGAATGAATGAAACCATCCATAAAAGCTATACAACAAAGAAACAAAGACAAGCAACAGATGATAAGACTGACATTCAACAAAACGAATTCAGAGTGAAGGCAATGATTCCTGAATAGGTGTTGCCCTTACTCTAAATTAGCTTTGTTTTCCTCATGATGCTGTGCAGGATCCAGATTAAGTTTGTCATGACTAAGCACCACTGAAATAAATGAGAGATTGTGATTGATTGTGATCAAATAAATGGGGGGGGGGATTTTAGATTGTGAGCCTCTTTGAGACTGGAAATCATCATGTTTATTATTTATTTTTCTATGTAAACCACTCTCGGGATTTCCTACCCTCCTCCGTGAGACAGGGTTGTTTACCCAGTCAAATGGCAATGTGCCAAGAGAAGCCAGGACAACCCCCATAATTACCTTTCAGAAGTCAGGAAGGGCTCAGAGAGGTGTGCAACAGCTGCTGGGGGAAGGAGCGGGGACAGCCCAAGAGGCAGCAGAATGGTGGAGAGGGAATAGCGGTGATATCAGCTCCACAGCTGCAGATGGGTGTAGAAATGCTATTGAAGGGGGTGGAGGTGGAGAAGAGGTCCCCTTTGGAGGCCGGGGATTGCGTGGCCAATCCACTTGCCTGGCCAGGGAAGAAGGAGCAAGCTGGAAGGGGGTGTGTGTCCTAAATGTAGGGCTTTATTTAAGGTAGGGGCTGCTGAAGATGAGATGATCAGCAGGGATGGCGTTTGTTGGTCTGGTGGACTCCCAGAGAGGAGCTCAGACTTTTGGCTTCCGCTGATAGGTGAAAGAGTGGAATGACTATATTTCCCTCCTCCCCCAACTCTGAGGCAATGCCCGTGCCTATAATTTAGTGCAAGAGGGTGGAAAGTTTACTTAGCGAATTCCTCCTCCCTAAACATGGACAACCACTTTGAGCATTTTGTTGAAAAGCAGTATAGTAGTAGTAGTAGTAGTAGTAGTAGTAGTAGTAGATGATGATATGTCTGAGTTAAGCCCCATTAATTTCAATGAGAGTTAGTCAGCTTAGTTTGGATGCTGCCCATACAGCCAAATCAATTGTCAATGTGACAGAAACACTGATACTAGGAAGGAGAGCAATTCTGAAACAAAAAATGGCCTTGAAGAAGCATCCAACTGGAGCCCCAATATGGCATGGGGGGGGATTACCATGAAGGAATCTTTCAAAAAACTCTTCAGCCCTCCCCAAAGCCCCTTTTTCATGCTAAAAGTATTCACTCGACTAGAGAACATCTGGATCAGCCCTAGAATCTAATCTTTTGGTTTGATACCTGTGTGAAGTGAACAAATTTCCCCAAGTGAACTAGGATGCAATAAATACCGGCCATGATGGAAGGCCCTCGGGTGGCAACCGTGCTCTTATAAGCTTCTTTAGATATCACTGCTTTAAGGAGAATATACTATATAGGAATCAACACCCCATAGTTAGAGAGACTCTTCCCTTCACCTGCAGATCTCATTCTGATGTTACTACAGCTGGCTTGTAAGCCTTCCCTGGCTACTCAAAGATGCCCTACTACTCTTGCAAAAAGACAACTGGAATTTGTTCAAAACTCAAACAACTAAGTGAAGAGCCATTCTTTTTCCTGTAATGAAGCATTGTCTTTTCCACCCATTGCACATAGCAGATGAGGCAGAGATGTAAATAAATGCTCCGAAGTCAACAGATTCTGTGAGCAACACTGCTAAAGCAGACTTATGATTAATGGCTAGACTTGCGATGCCAGAAAAGATATTAAAACATCTGATAATCTCCAAGGGATTAGCTTGGGTTTAGCAATGCATTTCAAAGGCACTAAAACGAAATAGTCACTTCCATAAGCATAACAATTCAGGATTTTACCAAGCAAATGCTTCATTACATGTGGAATAAATATGGTTTTTAGCCTTCTAATCCATATCGTGTGTATCCATTTATTAGCCAGTGACCTCTGTTTATGTAATTTTGGTGCTGCAGTCACAGAGAATGTTGAGAACCTCCTTCCTTTTTTGTACATTCTAAGCAATTAGCAAAGATTTGGATGTCAAGTTATGAAAGAGGGGGAAGTGCTACATTGTGGGACATGGGTGTTTAGATTAGTTGGCATATAAAACAGCATCTCAAGATGATGTTCCAGCTTGGAAACAGATGGTTTCCCCTTTTGCTTGAAATAGCTCTATCTACCAAGCCATCTCCATTATCTCCTTCATATGTCTCCTCCTTAATGGCCTTTCCTGGACTACCTTTTCTTTATTTTTTCTAATGTGCTGATTCTCTTCTGTAGCATTCTGTTTCTTTTTTTATAGTACTTTAAAGAATACCCCCACATACACAAAATGAAAGAAAGAAAAATAAGGAAAATGAGAATGTTTGAAGCGGGGGGAACCTTCAGCTCCGTTCATGCATCTGACTGCATGGATTTTCCAATTCATTGTCTATAAACATGTGTGTGTTTGCAACTGCATGATACTGTTTAGTGAAGGTCTGTTTTGTGCATTAGTTCTTATCGCAAAAAAGCATTTGCTTTCCAAAACTCTTTGGGGTTTTATTGAAGAGGTAGAGACAAAGATACTTCCCCCGCCCCGCCCCACCCCCCCCCCCACCGCTAACCCTTCAAAATGTTACAATTTCCCTCTGCCTCTTGTCTTCTAACCATCTTAGAATCTACCAGTTATTTCAGAACATGAGAACTACTAGGAAAGTCTTGCCATCCCACTTCAGTCCACAGTGCCATCTGTCTTGTGCACTCACCTGCATGTGAAGGATTTGGATTTGGACATCCCACTGTGATTGCTCAAAAAGCAATCATTTGCAGTGGCACTCCAAAGGACACATTGAAGTTCTTCTCACGATCAGTGAGAAGAGCTTTGGGGCTAACTGCAGGGAAGGAGGGTTAACCTTACCTTCCCCACAGATGATTCTCCATTGGTCTTCAAGCAGTGAGATGAGCAGCAGCTTCCCTGTGGTGCTCCCACACCTTGCTTGGGTGCTTACTTGCGCGGAGCATTACTGGGAGTCCCCCTCCCCGCACCACCGAGTGTGCCAGCCATAGCTGCAAGCAGCTGCGGCGGACACACATTCACCACCGCCGGGAGGCGCATGGGTCCTGGAGGTTCTCATACACAATGAAAACCAGGCTGGGCTTCCCTAGCCCAATTTTCGCTACTCGTGAGAATAGCTTCATTCTGTTTGTGGCAGCACATGTGCAGAACTGAGTCATGAATATTGTCACAAGATGTGGTTATAGTCACTAGCTTAGAATGCTTAAACGGGATTAAAGAAGATGATGGAGGACTCTTATGACTACTGGTCATGATGGCTAATGAACTCACCAGGCTCAGCGGCAGTTGTAAGGTTGGCAGGTTTGGCTTTTTTTAAGCCAAACTTTGGGTTACAGCCCATTTGACCCACGAGTATACCCCTTAGGTTCTGGCAACCAATAACAGAACATGCTATTAACTTCATCCCCTGAATGTGGGCTTTACAGAGGCATCTTAATTGGCTACTAAGTGTGACAGGATTCTGGGTTTGATGGTCCTTTGGGTTCACCCAGCAAGACTCTTGCTTTGCATGGAACTTGTCTGAAATATCTGGGATCAACAAGGCTGTTCCTGAATCTATCAAATATCTTCTGAGTAGCCAAGCAATGGCTCTGTAACAGGATTGGCATTACTCACTATTGGGGGCTTCAGTTAATAGAGTATATGCACTGAATCAAGCATTGCTGGAGGATTATATACAAAGCCCGGAGAGATGTATAACAAAGTCTGGAATTCCTTTCACAGGCAGACACACAAAAAACTCGGGGCTGTAGCTGCACATGATTTGCATACAGAAAGTCCCTGGATCAATCCATAGCATCTTAAGGCAGGGTTGGGAAAGATCCTGCTCTAAACCCCCAGAGAGCTGCTGCCAATAAGTGTAAATAACACTGAACTAGAAGGCAGTGGTCTTACTGTGGCCACTTTTGCATGTAACGAGAAACTGCAGTTAAATGGGGCAGAGGTTGGAATTTGTGTTTGTCCAAATGCATGAAACCACAGTTTCACAGCAAAAATGAACCCTCACCAAACTCCCATTTGAACCTTCAGTTTGTAGTGAGTTTCACCACCCCAACCTGCGATTTTGGCAAGGCAGAGTTGCATTCAAATGCGGACAACGCCATAACCATGGTTTCATGCTGTTTCTGGAATTGTAATCATAGAGCAGGTGGCCCAGACCTGCCCGGGAGAAACACCCACTCCATGCCTGTGGTGCTTCTCCGAACACTTGCCTCCCTGCCCCCATCTCTAATCTAATAAAGCAGTTACTCGGCAACAAGGACACTGTATCCCATCCAAAGCTTGTAAACCTGTCAAATGGGACAGCTGCATGGGTGCATGCCCTCTTGCCACTCTGTTCCTTGTTCCCCCTGCTGGCAATCAGGAGAGAAAGGAGACAGGATGGCAAGATGGGCGCTATGTGCTTTGCTCTCCGAAAATGAATCAATAAAGATTATGTTCACAAGCACATGCAGCCATGGTGGCACCATAAACTGGGCAACCCGATTAGATCACTGGGAAGGTAACATATGGCAGAGCAGTGATAACAGGGGTCAGGTTTAAAAGGCAGCCCCAACCAGTAATATTTGAATGGCTCAGGTCTATCTTTTGTACAATGTTGGGGAGGGAGGGGTCCAACCCCTTCCCCCAAAGTCAACATGTTTGGTCCCTAGGTTTACTCATGAGAAGAGTTGTGCAGTAGGATCAGCACTGCCTCTAGTTAATGGAGAGAGTCTTCATATGTGATGAGGATGGATGCTGCTCCTGAGTGGACTGCTCTCTCCTGAGAGTGGAAGGTGATGGGGATACCCCTTCAAAACTCATGAGAAGAACTGTCTGGGGGGACAGGGGGGTCGGGAAGAATAACTAATAATGTGTGATGAAAGCCCTTCTCCCATGTACCACTCTCTCACAAGAAAGCCATGGAGGCATGCATGCAGACCATAATGGCAGATGCCACCCAGCCTGGTTGCTTCACACAAGCAAGTCACAGGGATGGGTACCCCAGCATCACTTCTCCCTGTCTTGGTGACTGCCATGCAAAAGCAATCAAAGTGGGCCTTCTGCCAGCCTGTCTAACCATTTGAACGTATCCATCTTTATTTTTGCCCAGAATGGCAACCCCACTCTCCTGGGGTTGCAGATAACCAGACTCTCCTCTCCGACAATTCAACATGGAAAACAGATCTGCATATGCTGCATTGCTGGTCCGAACATGAGAAATTTGAATGAGAGTTAAGATATGCCCCCAGTCCCAGTGTTTCCCAGTCTACCCACCTGGTAACACCGATAATTATACAACATCAGATTCTCCTTTGAATGTAGTGTTCCCTCTAATTTTTATCATCAGTGAGCAGAAAGAGTTTTGTTCTGGGCATGGCAGTATCAAGGCAGTGTGCGCACATAACTCTCTAACACTCTCTCTCTCTCTCTCTCTCTCTCTCTCACACACACACACACACACACACACAGAGAAATAATTATTGCACAAAGTTTTTTTCCTCCCCCCACCCCCAGGCCCCCATTACCATTAAAGCCAATGCAATAGTCAATTGTGCATGTCACAGCTAACATACAGTATTTCCCTAAATTCTGCACACTTTTCTGATAAAATACACTATGCAACTTGAAATTCCTGAGTTGAAAGGCTGAAGAGGTTCGCTCAGAAGGCAGAGTTTGCTAAAGATAAGAACATCCACTAATATCACTCAAAACACAAGTATATATATTTTAAAAACTTTAGTATATATATTTTAAAAATCAACACAATGAGGCTATTCTCATGATGGGGGAAAACCAGGCTAAAGAAGCCCAGCCCAGTTTTTCCCCATCGTGAGAACCAGTGGGCTCGCGGGCGAGCCTGGTGGTTCTCTGGCAGCTAGCCCGCCAAAGCAATAGCAATAGCACTTACATTTATATACCGCTCTATAGCCGGAGCTCTCTCAGCGGTTTACAATGATTTAGCATATTGCCCCCAACATTCTGGGTACTCTTTTTACCGACCTCGGAAGGATGGAAGGCTGAGTCAACCTTGAGCCCCTGGTCAGGATTGAACTTGTAACCTTCTGGTTACAGGGCGGCAGTTTTACCAGTGCACCACCAGGGGCTCTAGCCCTCCCCTTAGTAGTAGCCCTCCCCAAAGTAGCCCTCCCCTTAGACCAGGTTAGCAGAGTGAGCGCTCCACTAACCCGGGTTTTCTGATTGTGTGCTGCCACAGCACAGCTCCGCGCCATAGCGACACATGAGGAGACCCCTGCCAGGAGGCTGCAAGCAGCCTCCCAGGTTTGGCGGTCTCTCCAGGATGCCCTGGGCGCTCATGCGGGGCATCCTGTAACTTCTGAGGGCCGCGTGGCCCCCGTTCCCTGCTGCCCCTGTCGGCTCTGTGACAGAGCCGGCAGTCATGTGGGTGGCCGATCCGGCCACCCAGCTACGAGTGGCTGCTCGTCTGCGCAGAGCTGCTCGTCTTCACGCCGGCCGTGTGAAGTGCCTCGCTGTTTATATCAAAACGCTGATTTGTGGCCAAGTCATAATCATTAAAGCTTGGTTGATGGACTAGAGTGAATATCTCCACCTTAGTGCCATCATCACTACATTTAATTTTAAAAGTAACATGAACAATCTATCCCAGCACTTTCTCCTGTGCAGACTCTGTTGCAATAGATGGGGTTTTCACAAGAGCCTGGCTGCACTTGTTTGCAATCCTAGTCATTTCCATGGCGTGCACAGGAACCTCATTGAAACAAATAGAACCAAAACCATTCCATTTCAACTTTCAATTCCATTTGAAAAATAAGCAGTGAATGTTGACTGGTTAAATTCACTACAAAATTACCTTTCACAATATAAAACAAAAAGACTTTTTCTATTTAAAAAAAGCCCCACACCTTATCCTTGAAAATTACTACAGCTTGAATAAATTGAGACCTTTATCATGTATTGCTAGCTATTGCTGTGAGTATTGCCATAATGAAATAAATATGTCACAGAAATACCAATAACATTTTTTAAAAAATTTCGCCAGGCCCCCACCTTGACATTCTGTTGGTCTTTTGAATTAAGTTTTTTTTTTTTTTAAGCCACTGCCATTCCCACTTTTGCCCCCTAAAGATTGCCACTGCCAGCGGCAGGGTGGGGCAGCCCTTCAAGCCTGTTCGGAAGCCCATAAAAGGGCCTCTGAACAGGTTTGTGCACATTGTACCCCTATTGTGTGGTGGTTTAATTGTTTGTAGAATGCTGTGTTTCTCTATTTGCATTATTAAGGCTATGCACATGAGCAGCCCTACCCAGATTAGGAAAGCCCTACCAGGATAGGACTGCTTGTGTGCAGCACCAGGATCGATCCCAATCCTGGCACTGCCTGCCCACCCCCCGCCCACCCCGCAAGCCAGGGGCATAGCAAGGTTGGAGTGGGCCCAGAGACCTGATTTTAAAATCGCCCCCCCTCACTGAAGCTCAGCTCATGAAGTAAAGAAATCTTTTTTTTTTGCTTTAAATTTTTATTGATTTTAACAATATCTTGGAAATCTCATTACATCAAACATTAAACAAAAATTAACTTCCAGCTCACCAATCAGCGCAAATCTTTAACTATACAATTAACCCTTGCTATAATAATTCAAAACATATATCCTATACCTTTCCAAACTCGATTTTAGTCTACGCAACCTGCTAATATTACAAAATTTCAAACCCTGTTGAAAAATCAATATTAGGAAAATAGTTCTTTAGGTACAGTAAGAATGGTTTCCAATCTTCTTTAAAACCTTCCAAATTTTGATCTCTTATCAGTACTGTAAGTTTTGCCATCTCTGCATATTCCAAAATTTTTATCAGCCAATCTTCTTTTGAGGGCAGTTCATTGTCCTTCCATTTCTGTGCATATACTATTCTGGCCGCCGTGGTTGCATACATGAAGAATGTTAAATTTATTGTGGAAAACTCTCCTTGCGTTATTCCCAGCAGGAAGCATTCTGGGCTCTTAGGAAATGTCATTTTTTTAAAAAAAAATTAACTCATTATATATCATGTCCCAAAAGGCCTTTGCCTTCCTACAAAACCACCACATATGAAAAAAAGTTCCTTCACAATGTCCACATTTCCAACATTTGTTTGAAACATTTTTATACATTATCGCCAGTTTTTTAGGCGTCAAATACCACCTGTACATCATCTTATAATAATTTTCTTTTAAAGTGTAACATGCAGTGAACTTTAAATCAGTTTTCCATAATTTTTCCCAAGCTGCCATATCTATATTATGACCCACATCTTGAGCCCATTTTATCATAGTCGTTTTAACCACTTCATCTCTTGTCTCCTCCAAAAGCAACAGCGTATACATCTTGGACACTAATTTTTCATCATTTTCACATAGCTCATTCTCAAATCTCAACATTTGATCCTCAAATCCAAGTTTGAAATCCTTCTTTAAAACTTCATTTAACTGATGGTACTGAAACCAATTACTGACCAAATTTTGTACTTCAATTAGATTTTTTAACTTACAGCCCTTTTCTTGAAAACACAATAGATTCCTATAGGTACCCCATTGCGGTTGCATATTTATCTCTTTACGTACTAAAGCTTCAATCGGGGATAACCATAATGGAGTTTTAGGTTCGGATGGCATTCATATTTGTGGTATGACAAAAGTGAAATACATAAAGATTTTCTGAATCACTATGTAAGAAGGAGTCTAATGAGAGTGTGGGTAAAATACAAAAAATACAAAATACAAAAATACAAAAGTAGAGAAATCTTAAATGAGGCTGAATAGTGGTAACAAAAATATATATAAAATCTCCTATGTGCCACAATAGAACATCATCCTAAATTGTTTTTTTTAAGGTTTTGTAAATTGTGGACGATGCAAGTCATTTAATGGTACTAGAGAAAGACATGCTGTTCTGGTAGCTCCAGGTCTTAACACTCACATCAGTTTTGGAGGATGAATACAACTGAAGGAAGCCTGGGCGGGTGCATGGCTGGGGGAGTCAGCCATGTGACTTGACTCGGGGGGGGGGCTCAAGGCAGTGGGCCCCCAGACAACTGTCTCCTCTTGCCCTATTATAGTTATGCCCCTGCCGCAAGCCCAGGTTTTGTACCCGGGCTTATACCTGGGCTAAAGGGTGCGAGTGTGCCCTTTACCCCAGGTATGTAGTCGTGTGTATGCTCAGGCTCCTGGGGAAATCCTCCCCCAGTGCACTGATTGCACGGTGCATTGTGGGATTCCTGGAGGCCAGGACACCAAGTCCTGACCTCCCAAGATCCACACTGCTTTGTGCAGCACAGATCGTGTGGGCATGTGGCAGCATGCCGAAGAGCACCTTCTGGGATCGTCTGATTTCCTACCCACCCACCTGAACAATTGTGAGAATAGCTCCATTGTCTTTTAAAAATATTTTTCCTCCCTTTTTCATGTTTTCAATCATAAGCCATCTATGACCTCATAAGAAATAGGTGGGATAACAAAATAAACAAATGAAAATGCAGAGGAATTTCATAATTACAATTCAGGGCCAAGGGAGAAGTGATATCCGTCGGGCCTTTGAGCAGGGGAAGTTTTCTATGGCATGTAGTGACTTTTGTGGTAAATTTTAAGTACACCGCAATGAGACCAGTCAATATCAACATTTTTCATTTTACTGGCTTATGAGAAGTACATGAAAACCAGCAATATTCTCAGCTCCACAGTCCTTGTCCCCAGAGATGTGATGGCAGTAGGCAGAGGCAAAGATGAAGAGTGATGATGAGAAGAATGTTTAACACTAGATTTATGGCATCATATTGCCTCTGAGAAAGATGTCTCGCACATCTGTCAATAGAGATGCCACTATCATAACAGATAGGCTGCCAGACACTGAAAAACTTCAATTATCTAAACAAACAAACAAAAACCACCTCTCAGTGCCCAACAAAACACAAATAGTGGGGTTTGGAACTGTATATGAAGGTAACATCTCCCCTTCTTGAGATATCCAGGCCAAGTGTGATGGGAGGAAAACACCTCTCTACACACACACACACACACACACACATACACACCAGAGTTTTGTGGAACTGTATAGCCATGTTCACATGTTAGGTTCAATGCATTATAAAATCTGTGTGCACTGTATGCACATACACTGCACACAAATCTGTTTGCACATATTATTTGCACATACAAGCCCTATTCAGACATTCTGTTGTACCTGCATTCAGAAGGTACACTTGTGCATGTTTTTCTGTGAATAACTGTATCTACATTCATTTTAAAAGTGAGTCTGAGTACAAGCTCCTTCAAATATAAGATACAGATAAGAAGTGTACTGCTGTACCTGCATTCAACATAATTTGCCCCTCCCAGCTCTGGCTTCAGAATTCTCAGTGGGCAGAATCACTGCTCTGCATCCTTAGTTATTTTTCCCCTGATATTATGGGGATTTCACTAGATTGATGTTTTTCAAACCAGCAAAAGGCACTAGTTTAGCATGGAGCTTGTTTTTTGGGTAATACTACAAACACATAAAAAAATTAAAAATATACATTATTTGTGGTGAAAAAAGATCACCAATGGGTGTGCAAAGTCAGATCAGGGCGGTTGGACCTGGCCCAATATGGCCCAACATTGGCCAAGTCAGAGGGTGTTGGAGATCCTTCACCGCCTAGTTTGGATCGGAGTTCTCCAACCCTGTTTGGGGGAAATTGGAGCTCTTTGGAGTTCCAAATGGTGGCAGGAGTTTTTCCCCTGTGATTGTGCCTGGCTGGGGTTGGGGGACATCTTTTGCCATTTATATCTGCCCACCATACATTTATTTCTGCTTTTAAAAAATTTAAAGCCTATTTTAAGCCTACTTTCCAGTAGGCTTATGAGCCTACCCAGCAACATTCTATGTGTGTGTCTGTGTGTCCCCCACCCCCCATCAATTTTGCAACATCCGGACCAATATAAACCAAATAGGGTACAGTTGTAGGGACACACAGGGACACCTCAACAGCATAGTTTGTGATGGAGTCATCCACCACAATCCAAAATGGTAGACATGTGAACTTTTGAGGCACAAGTGCACTAACTTGAGGAATGTCTAAGTGATTTGAACCAAATTAGGTACAGTGAGTGTATTAGGGAGTGAGTGATACATAGGGACACCTCAGTGGTGTAGATTTTTATAATGATGTCATCCACCCCAATCCAAGATGGCGGACACATTAACACTCGAATCTAACTTGTGGACCTCGTATAGCCGAATTTAGTCCAGTTGCAGAGACAGTGAAAGGAAAGTTGACTGATTAGTTCTTACTAGAACAACTTGTTAAACTTACAGTTCGAAAATAAAGTAGACAATTTCTGGGTTTCCCCTGTGATTCTCTGGTGTTAGGTAATTGATGCTTGACTAACAAGCAGAAGGTTGCCAGTTCAAGTCCCTGCTGAAACACCTATATCGGGCAGCAACAATATAGGAAGATGTTGAAAGGCATCATCTCACACTTCATGGGAGGAGGCAATGGTAAACCCCTCCTGCATTTTACCAAAGAAAACTACAGGGCTCTGTGTGCACCGGGATTCAAAATTGACATGACAGCACACTTTACCTTTTACCTTTACTTTTAAAAATTAATTTAAAGGTTGGTCAAGAACATACTTGAGCCTGGCCTCAATATCTAAAGGATCCACAGAACACTGAACTGACATTTGAGGGATCTGATGTTGGACCTGATACCAACATTTACAGCCCTAGCCACCAATAGGGATGTGCACAAAACCGGTTTGCCCAGTTCGGTTCAGATCCGAACCAGGTCCGAACCAGGAGGGGGTGGTTCGGTTTTGGTTTTGTTCAGACCACCCCCTGGTTCGGTTCGGATTCTAACCAGTTCGGACCGGTTTGGATAGGTTGAGAAACCTAAAAATTGGTAGGATGGTAGCTGGCACCCAGGGGTACCTGTCACCCAAACCCCAAAGCAATCGGACACTTGTACGATTTTTTATGAATTTTTGAAAATTATTTTTATTTTTTTCTCATAGGATATAATGGGAATCGAACCAGGCCATTATTCCTTATTGTGGAGCACCCATGGTTGCCAACAACCATGCAAACCCTGAAGCAATCAGACACCCCTATGATTTTTAATGAATATTTGAAATATTTTTAATTATTTTTCTCATAGAGTATAATGGGACCCAAACCAGTCCATATCCCCTATTGTGGAGCACCTAGGGGCACAAAAGCAGGGTGGGTGGTAGACAGACAGGGGTGCCTACCACCCAAAAAATCCCAAGGCAATTGGACACTCCTCTGATTATTGGTGAATTGTTAAAGTGTTTTTGAATTCCTCATAGAGAATAATTAGGATTGCAGCAAATGTATAGCTTCACATCGGGGGGAAAGGGGTGTCGTAGAGTGCAGTGTGGTGGGTGATAGTTCCTAGGGTGGGCAAGGAAGCTACCTGAATTATTTGAAAGGAATTCGGCAAAGGGGTGGTTTTAAGTGATTTTTGAAGTTTACTCGTCTTTAATATGCTAAATCATTGTAAACCGCTTAGGGAGCTCTGGCTATAGAGTGGTATATAAATGTAAGTGCTATTGCTATTGCTATTGCTATTTAAGGTTTTTCTCCATAAAGAAGCATGGAGGTGTCAGCAAATGTATAGCTTCACGTTGGGGGCAAAGGGGTGGCCTAGAGCAGTGTGGGGTTGGTGGTAGTTCCAGGTAGGGGCAAGGAAGCTACCTGAATTTTTTTCAAAGGATTTGGGCAGAGGGCTGATTTTTGGTTAATTGTTGAAGTTTACGCGTCTTTAAGGTTTTTCCTCATAATAAGTTATAATGGAGCTTTCAGCAGCCCCATAAGTGCACTTGGGGGGTGCTGGGGTGGCCCAGAGCAAGTGGTGGTGTAGTGCACATAGGGTGCCAACCACCCCCATGGGTTTCTAACCCATGGGGTACAGGGTTCTCTTGTTTCTGAGGTATTGAGTGTGGATTCTATGATAGCATATTAGAGTGGATTCATGGTGTCTCATTGGAAATCTCATTTGCTATCATAAAAAATCATACAAGTGTCCGATTGCTTTGGGGTTTGGGTGACAGGTACCCCTGTGTGCCAGCTACCATCCTACCAATTTTCGGGTGTCCGAACTGATCCAAACCGGTCTGAACCAGTCCGAATCAAACCACCCCCGGTTCGGTTCAGATCTGAACCGAACCGGGGGTGGTTCGGTTTGGATCCGAACCACCGAACCGCCCCCGGTTCGGATCTGAACCGGTTCAGATCCGAACTGGTTCGCACATCCCTAGCCACCAACACTCAGACCCCACTTTTTAGCAGCTAAAATTTAAAACTACTGTATCTCAGTCATTTTTTAACAGATTTGCACTGAATATGGAGGGGTGGTGTCCCTTGTCACCTTGTGGACGTTTACATTTCAGAGGCTTGCATGGATACTTTTGATTTTATAAACAACAGAATGTTTAAGGCTTATAATGGAATGTTGAAACTGCATTTTAACTATACTGGCACTACCATACCAATATAATATGCCTACATTCCCCTTGGGGAACAGTAATTGTTGTGCACATTCACCAGTACTGCACACTAAAGGGGTTGTGCGATTGACAACTGTGCTCTGAAAACTTTGAATTGACTTCTACATAGCACTCGAAGCTGACGTTTTTGAATCTTCACAGTGGGATGCAGGATGCTGATCCACACACTGTTTTGCCTGTGTGATCAACAGTTATGTAAGCACCTCATCCCATGGTACTGCCAGTTACCATGTACAAAAAAGCCAGTGTCTTGACCCCAAACCCTTTAAATTGGCAGCTGACCTTTGGACCTTCTATGTGTGTCCTAGTACTGTGCTACTTGCAAATAATATATACTTTAGGAGGAAAAACCAACCAAATGGCAAGCAAAAAACAGCAGATGAATTGACTTTGTACATACTGCTTTTCATGAAATGTTTTCCAGCTCCAACGTTGCCCTCTAAAGCAGATCATTCCTGTTTACTGTGCAGATGGCTTTTGAGCCAGCTCCTGTTCTCCATGTAAGTGCAGTTGTTCCACTCTAGATCAGTTTTATGTCTAACCAAAATGAAAACCAGAGAGGCAATTCAGACATTGGCTGCCAGCTCTGTAATATGGCAGCCTGTCCATTTTGGCATACATAAGCAGCTCAAGCTTCATTAGCCACCAGTCAGGACAATTAACGGCTGTTCTAGTTAAGATGTGCAGCAACACCATGATGTAGAAACATGGTCCAATGAAACAAGTCACCATGACAACTAGAGGTTTTTTGATAATAAATGAGAGAAAGCTTTGGGAACCTATCCCATATGTGACCAGATTTTTTTTTCTACTCCAAGACTGGCTGAAGCCATTTCTTTCTTGCTCTTCCGTATGCGAAGATGTTATACATGTCCCAAAGAGCTGCCTTTTAATGTGCTGTGATAGTCTGTCTTAGCAAAAATCTGGCTGCGAGGAAGAAGGTGGCACTATGTACCTGAGGCCCCATAATTAGAAAAGAACTAGAGCGCTTGGGCTTTTCTGGGGGGCTTTTATTGGGAGTTTTGAAATATTTGGCTTTTGTGTCTGTTTGAAGTTTTAAAAATGAATCATCATCTTCACAAAACTTAAACATTTGCATAATGTTGTTATTGTTGGCTCTCATTCTGCATAGTGTTAGCAGGATGTAAAAGACAGTGAGACTATTCCCACGATCAACAGAAAGTGGACTAAGGGAGGTTAGCCCACTGTCCGTTGATCGTGGGAATAGCCTCACTGTATGTGCAGAAACTCTGTATCGGAGTTCCACCCAGCATTTTGCCAACCAGACAAAGGCTGGAAGAGGAAGAGATGGGAGCAATTTTTTTCTCTTCTTCTCTCTGCCAAAGTACTTTTTTGCTTCAAAAATATGTCCTTGAGGGTCATGCAGCTCTCAAAGACATATTTCTGGAAGGCACAGAATAGTTTTGGAAGCCAGGAAGATCAGCAAAAATCACTCTACCCTCTCCATACATGCTTCATTGCTCAGGATTTGGAAACATCTGGGAACCTCCAGTTGCAAGGACACAGCTCCTGCTGCATCCTTGCTATGTTGCTCTGTATGTCAGCCAATGTTACCCTCTTCCTCCTTAGTCAGCTACCCACCCTGCTTCAGCTTTCTGTGTGTGCACATTTCCTCTTCTGCAACAGAAAAATAATTACACTGAAATACACAAAGCCACCAAGTCTCTGATGCTGTTACATAGAGACTGTCTCCTCCCCATGACTCATGTCTGGGTGGTAGTGAACACCATACAAAGAGAAACGAAGTTCCAAAGTGGACATATGGAGTTTACTGTTTCATTTATATAAAAATGAACACCCCATCTTCCAACAAATATTTAAAGCAGCTAACAAATACATCAAATAAAAACATGAATTACAAAAAGAGAGAGGTTGACTAGCACTGTGCCATTGTGTAAGGGGGAAAGGGGCAATTTTTGCTGATCTCCCAAAAATGTGTCCCTGATGTTCTCACAGTGCTAGTGTAGTTGTCAGCATTGTTGTCCCAGCACACCGCTCATCTGGCTGTCAGCAAAAGAGGTCACAAAAACCATAACAGCAGACATGGCAAAACATAGGAGCATAGGAAGCTGCTTTATGCCGTCAGACCATTGATCCATCTAGCTCAATATTGTCTAAGCAGACTGGAAGCAGCTTCTCCAAGTAGCAGAGGCTGATGCAGGCGCTGCCTGGGGGCGGGGCAGTGGGAGGCGCCTTTAACTGTAAACCAATAGGTGCTTACCTCCCGTGCCACCACACCTGAAAGCTCTTCTCAGCAGCGGCGCACGAAGTCTCTCAGCTCTATTTTGGAGATGTCAGGGAGGAAACTTGGAACCTTCTGCATGCAAGCATGCAGATGCTCTTCCCAGAGTGGCCCCATCCCCTTAGGGGAATATCTTACAGTGCTCATAGATGCGTCTCTCATTCAAATGCAAACCAGGGCAGACCCTTCTTAGCAAAGGGGACCATTCATGCTTGCCACCACAAGACCAGCTCCAAAGAAGAAGAAGCATAACAGAACCATCAAACCATTCACTGAAATCAAAAGCCTCCCTGAACATATGTCTTCAGGAGGCATTGGAAACAATGTAAAGAGGATATTAGGCATATAGCCCAGGGCAGAGTTGCGCATCCTGGGTTTCTCTCCAGCATATTTGCCAGCTCTGCTTCCGATAATGCTGGGATATGCAAGAGAGCCCTCCATATCACTATCCTAAGCCCCCTAAGGAAAATCTACCTTTATCCTCATGAATATGTGTGGAAGAAACCATCCCTAATTAATTCAGATCAAAATCTAGCCCAACAGGGAATATTATCATGAATTATGGGAGGGATTGCGTCAGTTTTAAATGTGACTAAACACAACATGAGCTAGCTATCTGTCTTTCTAATCTTCATGTCTATCTGTGCCCACTGAGTTCCTTATTTTGTGCATTATTCTATAAATAGACTGGAAATGATGTTCTCCTGAGTTGAAGAAGATGAAATGATACCCTGTGTTTGCAGTGACGATCAGTTGCTTTAACAGGGCCAAGGGCAAATAAGATTAAAAAGGAGTGCCACATAAGAAGAACAGGGAATCTTTAATCTTTGGAAAGTAATGAAGATAGATCTCGAATAAGGTGTAGTCACATACAGTCAAAAGTTTATCAAATTACAGAGGACTGTAATGAGTTCTACCCAATTGAATTTCCTTGGGAGTCATTAATATTTAATATTTTGGAATGGCAGTTTCAGATTTTCTTTCTCTTAAAAAGAGAACACATAAAGGGTTTAAAGGAAAAGTTCCAAATACATTTTCCCCTTTCTTTAAAAAAATAGATTAAAAATAATTGGTCTTATCATCATTATCAGTCTTTGCATTTGCATTACTTGCAAATGCCATTTTCCATTTGCATTCAACACCTAACTAGGCAGAAACACCTTTTAAAAGTGGTGGCTCCTTTATATTAAGCAGGAGGAGGACAGCTGCGATTCATTCCAGCAACTTGTCCCTCCCACTGCTATTTGTTAGAGTATCCCTTGTGTCTTTTTAAAGACTGTGATCCCTTTTGGGAGGGACAGCGAGCCATCTTCTTATACCTTCTGCTATGGAAACCACTTTGAGAACTCTTTTGTTGCAAAGCAGTGTGTAAATATTTTCCATAAATACATTCTAAGTACATGTTCTCAGGTCTGATTCTTGTGTGGGAAAACTGTTTTATAAGTATGCTAATTAATAAGTGTGAGCTTCTATATATATAAAATGCTTAGGTGGTATGTGGCAAGCTCTGTCGCTGCTGCAGCCATGACCAATAAAAACGCAGGCCCGTCCTGCAGGAGGAGGAGGAGACACAGAGAGGAAGTGGCCATGACAGGAAGGATGGTAGCAGCAGGGCTGTGGCCAGCGGGGCGCAGTGTTCAAGTGGCACAGGTGGTGGAGAAGGGAGACCGAGGCGGGCATGGCCACAGAGATGGTGGCGGGGATGTGGACGGGGGACGGCGCTTGTGGCAGATGGGGAGACTGAGTTGGGCATGGCAGCAGAGGCAGTGAAAGCTCCTTCCATGGGCCCTCCTGCTGCCCAAATGACAGGTTGAGCCATTTTGACCCCATTCACAGCTCTCTACACACATGTGAAGAGAACCCCCAAATGGGCTGAAAATGGCCCAACCTGTCATTTGGGTAGCAGAGGGGCCCCCAGAAGGAGCTTTTCCACCTCCACCACCATCCAGGATGGCAGGGGGTGGCTTAAGATGGGGGGGAGTAGGCGGGGCAAGGGGCCGGATCAGCCCATGGAGGTTAGAGGCAGGGATCACTAGTGCGCAGATGCTCTGTGCCACACGCTCCCCCTTCTCTTGCTTTGGATGCAAAGGGACCCCAGTCCAAGTGACACAAAGTGGATTGAGCCTCCTGCATCTGCACCTGTCCTCTTGAGTCTGAGGGTAAAGATGTGCACAACATAGAGCAGGGAGCTCAGACCTCCCAAGGCTGCAGAAGTAAACTCAGCAGTGACCCAAAAAGAAAGAAAACGAAATGCTAGTTTACAACTGCTGAGGCCACAAAGTCTGATGGCGCAGCATTCAGGCATCCACAAGAGATGTATGACTCTAAAACTGGAAAGGCTCTCAAAACTATTTGCAAGTGTGCAGGACTGGCCCAAGACTAGCATGCGCCTGAAACAATATACCAAATGTCTCCTGATCAGCATGATCAGATGGCATGTTCACATGGTGTCACATGTCATGATCACATGGTATCTTCCAGTGGTGTGTGGTGCCTTGGCCCCTCCTCACCTGGAAACCAAGACACTTTGCCACTGTCCTCCTAATTGTTGGCCAAAGTAGAAGGAGCCTCTGTTGCAGCTCCTCTTCCTTCTCCACTCTCTGCCCTTCCTTTTTAAATAAAGTGGGGTGAGGGCAGTGGTGCTGTTACCCCTGGCCTTCAGGATCAGAGTCCAGGGCCACCACACACCCTGGGGGCAGTGTTCCCTCTAAGAGGGATTCCCAGATGTTGTTGACTACAACTCCCAGCATCCCCAACTACAATAGTCTTTGCTTGAGGATTATGGGAGTTGTAGTCAACAGCATCTGGGAATCCCTCTTAAAGAGGACATTGCTCTCCCCCCCCCCGCAAATCCTCTTTAGTCTGTCCTGGGTGGTGTGGTCATCGCTGGCCTGCACTGTGCTGGGCAGCCAAGTGGATTATGACCTGTGCCAGGTGCTTTAGAGACAGAGGGGGGGAATGGGGAAAGAAATATGTGGGATGGGAATATGTTAAGTTGTATGTAGAAATGTTTCTGCTAATGCATATTTGCATAAATATACCTGTTTTATATTCGTACATTCTTGTGAGTTCAGTTGCTGCTTGTGCTGAACTAGGACCGGAGAGACCTGAGTTCAAATCCCCATTCAGCCAAATACTTGCTGGGTGACTCTGGGCCAGTCACTTCTCTCTCAGCCTAGCCTACTTCACAGGGTTGTTGTAAAAGAGAAACTTAAGCATGTAGTACACCGCTCTGGGCTCCTTGGAGGAAGAGTGGGATATAAATGTAACAACAACAACAACAACTCATGGGTTAAAAATACTGTGTTTGTCATGGGGTGTGTGTGTGTAAGGGGATGATGCTTAACTTGCAGGGGGGAGGGGCTCCAGCAAGGGTGGAGGCTCCAAAGGCCTTTCGGACCAGGCTCCAAAATTACCTAAGAGCACCTCTGGGTGAGGGTAGAGGGGCAGAGTAGAGGAGAAGTGGCGGAAGTGGCTGTGGTGCTGACTGCTTCAGTCAACCTCATGGACAGGCTGGCCCTGCAAGTGGTGCTGAATATTCATGGCAGCTGTAATGCCAAACCAACGATCACGTGAGTACAGAAAAATGCCCAGGCCTGCAAGTTTTTGTGCAACAAAGTAGTTTGACCTTTACTATAGTGTGGAGGAAGCACTGAGACCGTCTATCTGCCAGGGATGTCTCAGTGGAGATGTGATTTGCTGGGGATCAAAGACTGGGGGGAACATGAGCCACAAATACCAAGGGCAGCAAAATGCATCATATACACTATAAGTGCAAGAAGAGTGTACAGACTTGTTCATATTAAAATCAGAGCTTAATTTGAGCAAATGAAACATTTGTATCCAAAGCTCTCTGATATAGAAATCAAGTATTTTTCTTGGCAAACATAAGAAAAGGTTTTAGACTAAATCACATATTTCCTTAGGGAAATTGTTGCTCTCTAGACTAGTATCCCAACTAGATCTAGGTGCAGATCTCATTAAGGTGCCATGTTAAATCAGTGATTTAATATGTTCACTGTGATTAACTTCCTCCAAATACATTCTGGTTATTTGCGGGTGAGGTTTCCAAATGTTCCCATTGAATCACCCCTGTGACAGATAATCCAGTGGGAAATTACACCAAAGAAACAGATCAAAATAAATGTGCGGATTTCTTTCATTCCTTAAGTTCATTCACATGACCTTTTGCTGGACTGCGGAAGGCAGGTGGGGGGAAGGCAAGATAGCATCTCCCTTCCCCCCAGCTGATACAGCAACAATCACAGCTGTGTGGATCATGCACCCACCGACTGGTGCTGCCATGAGCTGCGCAGTATTCTGCAGGCTGGAAAAATGCATCCCGGCCTCCAGATATCCCACAATGCACCGTGCAACGAGCATGGTACATTGTGGGATTCTGCTGTGAGCTGGACACTCTAGGAACCTGGCTCTGTGTCTGCTCAGGCTGCATACAGCCTGAGCATACACATGACCCTGTACCTAGATAAAAGAGCGTGCTCGTGCCCTTTTACCCAGGGTAAAAAACCTGGACTGCCTGGGGAGTCAGCGCTGGGATCAGCCTCCATCCCGGCACTTCACACAAGCAGCCCTACTCAGGTAGCGCTGCCCAAGTCTTATGTCCACAGCCTCCTTGTCTTCTTTCCCTGCCATTTTGCAACATTGTTTCATTTTAAAGCAAAAGATACTTCATTCACTGCTAATATTTCTAAAGAGAAGATGACCCTTTAAAGACTCATATTGGTGCTGTTTGGTGGAAATTAGCAGAGACTTTTCAAATTACATTCGTTTAAGTTCTTTCCTATCTTTTAAAAGTTGCCTGTATATTCTGGTTTCAGGAGAAAAAAAGAGAAATAAATTAGGCATTTCAGATTACCTGCAATTGTCACATTTTAGTGACCTATATGCTAAATGCAAAACTACCCCGGGCCCTTTATTAATGGGCAGCATTTACGGAATAGAGCTCAGGCAGTTGCTACAGAAAGCAGTAATGTGACTGTTCAGGCTAATCGTACAACTGCTGCTTATTTATCAAGGGGATAATCTGGAAAGAATCTGTTCAGATCAACTTTCCATTTGGTACAAGTGATGCTAATGTGGGCCAGTTATGTCCTGTATTGGACTTCCCCAAAAGTTCTCGGGTTCCAATTTTCATATTGAAAATAGTAATTTTGGTAATAAATTATTTCCTCAGAATACTTATATGAATATTCATCTTTTAAAATAATAATCAGCTATTCCCCCCCCCCGCCCCCCATTCCCAGTTGTTGCTTCTTTCTCCTTCTTGGATCAGCCGCTTAGATTATCCTGGTCAAGCAAAGATCACAAAGTGAGTGGCACATCATCATGACAATATAAAGCCAATCAGATCAGGTTATGTGATTACATCAGTGAAAGCAAATGAGGTCAATTGACAGTGAGGGCAAGTCAGGGGAAATAATTTAATATCCTGGCAAAAATATTTTTGAAAAGCTGTGAGTAGTTTTTGGCTCAGTCCTATTGAGAGGATGGGGGCTTGCTGAGGCCGCCGGAGGGGGGGTTCCATGCGAGTTCCCTCTCCCCCCACCGGCCTTCCTCATCACCACCGTGGCCAGGTAATTTGAGCATTGTTATCCCTTTCAGGCCTCCGTAAGTGCGCACAGATGCCATTTTGGTGGCCGCCATGCTCTTACGGAGGCCCGAAAGGGCAAAAAATGCTCAAATTACCCAGCTGCGGCAGGCTGCAGCGGTGATGAGGAAGGTTGGCGGGGGGAGAGGGAACCCACGCGGACATCCCCCCCACCCCCACGGCCTCAGCAAGCCCCCCGAAGGGGCTTAAGGTACTTATTATCTGATTTAATTTTTAAAAAAATTGCGGACCGGCTGGACCAGACCCGGTGGTCCGGTTCCAGTCCAACAGAACCAGGGGGTGGTTCAGTTCGACCCTGAACCCCTGAACCCCCAGACCGGACTGCCGGACATCCCTAATGTATGGTACTCAATGCCCACTGTTGTCATGCAGCCAACTGCTACGTCACCTGCTGTTGACTCTGGCCATGCCCATGGCTGACCATGGAGTCATTTTTCCCAAGTATGACTCCACAGTCTGCCGTAGGCATGGCTATAGGGAGAGGAAGAGCAGAACCATGTGGATGTGCTATGTATTTAATAAGCACAATTTGTCACATCATCATGGTCATTCAGTACTGAAAATGAAGAGGTTGGTATATACTAGGAACATAGGAAGCTGCCATATACTAAGTCAGACCATTGGTCTATCTAGCTTAGTATTGTCTACACAGATTGGCAGCAGCATCTCTAAGGTTGCAGGCAGGAATCTCTCTCAGCCCTATCTTGGAGAAACCAGAGAAGGAACTTAGAACCTAGATGCTCTTCCCAGAGTGGCTCCATCCCCTGAGGGGAATATCTTACAGTGCTCACACTTCTAGTCTCCCTTTCATATGCAACCAGGGCAGACCCTGCTTAGCTAAGTGTACATGTCAGGCTTGCTACCACAAGACCAGCTCTCCTCTCTCCGTTCATTGCATCAGATGTCCTGTTCTTGGAGTTGATCCACTCAACAAAATCTGGATTTGTTACAGGAAGGTTAGAAAAACAGCTCTTATTTACTTCCTGCTTCTTCCCACTCCAGTTATCAAGAACCAAAGCACCAGATCAGAATTGCAAGAACACAACATTTCTGGAAAGACTGAAGGTCTCTTCTAGGTTCTAGTCGTATGATTTTCTACAGAGTGTTATCAGACAAGACCAGTATGTTGGAGATGAGAACCACCCACTTACCAATAGCATTGATAGTGCACACAAACTTTTGGTTATCAACTGATCTTTCGGCCCCGAGGCTTTGGAACACACTTCCTGCTGAAATAAGAACCTCCCCATCTCTTACAACTTTCAAAAGGGCAGTCAAGATAAATTTGTTCACCCAGGCTTTAAATTAGATACTGTTTTAATTGTGTTTTAATAGTTTTAACTTTTTAATTTTAATTGTTGAAATGCTTTAATCTTTTATTGGCTGTTTTTATTGTTTGTAAACCGCCCAGAGAACATGTGTTCTTTGGGGCAGTATAGAAATGTATTTAATTAATTAATTAATTAATTAACTGATTACATTAATGAATTAATTTCATAAGACTGGTGGGCAAATAGTAGAGTGCCATACTGATCAGAGCAGATGTGACTACAGCTGATATTCAGAGTATTAATTACTGGGAGAAGAGAAAATGTGAAGCAGCTGTTAATTATGCAGAGTATTTGGGGTTATGCAGATCAAATTATATGGGTTGGATAATGCTAATAAAACCAGTTTGCCAATAGTTAGTGACTCTAACACATAGGATAGGAGCGGTTACCTTGGTTTGTAGAGGCATGCAAAGCTCCTATTTTTCAAAGGGTGCTAACGTTTTATCATGGCACAATAGACAAACACTGCAGAGTTTTTGTTGTTGTAATGCAGTAAAATACCAACCCACATGGAATATAGTTACGCATCCATTCTTGTACTGTGGAGCTTAAGCTTTGCCCCACTCAGCTTTCTGAACCATGAGGCTGAGGGTGGATTTCTAGGGAGAGACATGACAAAAGGGCTAAGCTGATTGATAGGGAGAGAGTAGGAATTTTTTCCTCACTGATTGATCATTGTCAGGCTCACTGGGTTTCTTTGCCTACTCCATACTACTTTCTATTGTATAGGTTATGTTTACTGTTTTAGATCAGAACAGGCAGGTACAGTGCACATAGGGGAAGATGTAGCAAGTTCTTATTGGAAAAGGCACTTCTAACAAGGGGAAGAGTATTTAATCAGTCCTTCAAGACTTGGTGGCATGAGGGGTGTTGATTAGGACTTCTCCTTGAAACCAATGGCATTTCTAGTCTCCAAGGCTGAAGAGCTTGGTTGGGGAATCTACTGGGAGATATCTTGACCCTTTAGAGCAGGGATCCTCAACGTTGGGCCCCCAGATGTTCTTGGACTTCAACTTCCATAATCACCAGCCAAAGGCCACTGGGCCTGGGGATTATGGGAGTTAAAGTCCAAGAACATCTGGGGGCCCAATGTTGAGGATCCCTGCTTTAGAGAACTGACTAGAATGGGCAGGGATCAGCATGGTATGGATCTGCTGCTCTGAACCAGGATGTTATCACCTGACAAGGGTAATGGAAGAAGGATGTTAAACCTATCTATTTATTTATTTATTTATTTTTCTAGCCTACCCTATACCCAAAGATCTCAGAGCGGGTTACAATAAAGCCAATATAAAATATAATTAAAATACAACATCATAAAATCAAAAATACAGTTTTAAAAAATACAGAGCCTGAAAGGTGAGGAACCACTACATCTCTATATTATTCATTCATTCATTCATTCAGTTTTTATACCGCCCTTCCAAAATGGCTCAGGGCGGTTTACAATTAAAACAAAGCAATTAAAATCAGTTAACAATTAAAACAAACATTATAAAACAGTATAATACAACAATTAACAATTAAAATATCATAAAGCAGTAATTAAACAATCACAACAATTTTTTTAAAACCCTGAAAACCAGGTTACAACATTAAAACCAATTATAACTATTTAAAAACCCTGGAAAGCCATGCCAAACAGATAGGTTTTGAGAGCTCTCCTGAAGGCCAGTAAAGAATTCAAATTGCGGATTTCTGCCGGGAGTGCATTTCACAGCCTAGGAGCAGCTATAGAGAAGGCCCGCCTCTGAGTCGCCACCAGACAAACCGTTTGTAACTGGAAACAGACCTCCTCAGATGACCTTAATGTGCAGTAGGGATCGTGCAGAAGAAGACTCTCTCTAAGATAACTCAGACCTAAGCCGTTCAGGGCCTTAAAGGTAATGACCAGCACTTTGTATTTTGCCTGAAAACATATTGGCAGTCAGTGTAACTGTTTCAAGAGAGGCATAATATGATCTCTCCTGGTTGGCCCAGAGACCAATCTGGCTGCCACATACTGAACTAACTGAAGTTTTTGAACTATGTACAAAGGCAGCCCCATGTAGAGCGCATTGCAATAGTTAAGCCTGGAGGTTACCAACTGATGCACCACTGTTTTGAGGTCATCCTCTCCAAGGAATGGGTGCAGCTGTCAAATCGGCCAGAGCTGATAGAAAGCACTCCTAGCCATGGCCTCCACCTGAGATACCAGGGTGAGGCCTGGGTCCAGGAGTACTCCCAAGCTGCGCACCTGCTCCTTCCAGGGGAGTGTAACCCTATCCCACACAGGAAGATCTAACTCACCCCTCAGATTCTGAGCCCCCACAATGAGCACCTCCGTCTTGCTTGGATTCAGCTTCAATTTGTTATCCCTCATCCAGCCCATTACTGCCTGTAGGGAGGCATTTAGAGAATGAGTGCCATTTCCTGAAGATGAAAAGGAGAAGTAGTCTCTAGTCAAAGGCCAGGGTAAAGAGGTGCATTTTCAACATTCTCCTGAATGTGCACAATGTCAGAGCTTGGCACACCTCAGAGGAGATGGCATTCCACAACCTAGGGGCCACAACAGAGAAAGCCCTCTCATATGCCCCAACCCCTTTAACTGCTGACAATGGTGGCACTACCATTGACTCTCTATTTGAAGTTATCTTTACCTTCTATTTGAAGTTAGTGCCCAAACTATTGAAGAGGTGAAGATTTTAGACTCATTTCTAATAAATGTGTGGCCCTTTTGAACTAGGGATGTGCACGGATGTTTCAGCATGTCAGAGAGCGTTTAAGCATGAGTAAAGCAGGTCCTTACCTGCTTTTCTGCTGCCCCACTGCTTTTCCAGGCTCTTCACCCAGCAACCGGCATGCGGTGGCAGGATCTACATGGCCACCGTACATGCACGACAGCCATATGCGTGGTCAGCATGCAGTGGCCATGTGCATCCTGCTGCTGCATGAAGGTTGCTGTTGTGGACTTCTGAGTGGCTGCTGGATGAAGCCCCGTGGCTACACATGGACTTCTGTGTGGCACAGCACCACACCCAAAAAAGTGGCAGGACATCAGAGGGGCAGGTAAGGACCTGTTTTACTTATGCTTAAAGGTGCCTTTGATTTGGTGGGCCACGCTGAATCGATTTATGCACATACCTATTTTGAACCAAAGTTGATACCAACCTCAGGGCTTCACTGGTGTGGGAGCAAAAAAATAAGGATCAACACAGATCATTTCCTAGATAGTCAAACTCACTAACTTCACCAAAGCCATCATTCAGCCTGCTTTTATAGCCGTGACAGCTGACCAAAGTTTACCCTGTGTAAGCTTTTTCAGATAAGCAAAACATCATCAGGAGAAGAACTAAACACACTGAACTGCTTGAACTCTTTCACTGATATGAAATGAAATGAGGCTTTGCTAAGAATCCTATATATGGAAGGTGAGTCTTGTTATTCATGGGGGTTCCTATCCAGCCTACAACTGCGGATAATGAAACCATGAATAATTAGACCTTGAGTCTATGGGAATTGGTGGTTAGGTTCCTTAAGCCTAAAAAAGGTCCAAAAAAGAAGAATTAAAGAGCACAAGGCCTCCAGATCTCCATAAAGCCCCCCCCCCGCAACAGACAAATCCTCCAAATTTTTGAGATTTTTTCCCAAAAATGGTGGCTGGAAATGACACCAGAAGTCATTTCCAGACACCCAGAAACTGGGGATAGGATAATTTCCTTTATTTTATTATTAACCACACATAACAAGGTTGAGTCTATATTGCCTGAGCACAATATGTGAAACCCTGGGTGCTGGGACTGCAGATAATGAGGGCCACCTATAGATGTATTGCCACAGATAAAAACAACTGTATAAATTATACATGGGTCCTGCTCCTTATCTTCTCCTGATCTTGCTCTTTAGTATCTTCTAGTATAATTTCTAATCATGGTGGTCTACTAAGACATTCAAATCTAGGTTGAAAATCTTATAATAAAGTAAAGCACTTGTGCAAAATCCTATGGAATCTGGAGTTAGGGCTTAGAAATTTGATTGAGATCTGTGTTTTATTTTGAATGGTGTTCTCATCAAAGCCTACATCAAATGCTGTGATGAGTAGTGGCTGTTTTGGTGAAGAGACTTGTCGAAGCTGAGAGGTGGGTGGGTTGATTGGCTACACGTGCCTTGAAAAAAATAAAGTCTTTCTAAATGTCATCTTAAGGCAGTGACTCAGAAAGACTAATGCGACAGAACTTGCAACCCCTATTTCTGGATATCATTTTGGCACAGATGTTTCTCCTCTCCCAATCCCTAGAATGAGCACATCATGGTTGCAAGCCTGTAAATATGGTGTTAGTGTAGAAATGGCAGGGTGAGTTGCTAGGAGACTACATTGACATGAGCATTACAAATTCAGAAAGTAATTCATACAGAATGCTAAATGACAGATTCCACAGACACTTAAACGGTTGCATTTGGTGCACAATCACAACTGAAAATGTGGAAGCAGCCATTTAAGCAAGATTTGACACTAGGCATAGAGGTCATTCACACAATCTGAAAACTGTGTTCTACCCAGGTTTTGGAGCTGTGTGTGCTCCCAATTTTCGGTTGTGTGGAAGCAAGGCAGGAGGAAAACCTTGGTAGAAGTGACTGAGTGGAAGCAAGGTAGGAAGAAAAGCTACCCATGTTTTCCTTCTACCTTGCTTCTATGCAACTGAAAATTGGGAGTACACACAGCTCCAAAACCTGGGTAGTTTTTGATTGAGTGAATGACCTCATAATCTCCCTCTATGGTCAGATTTTGCCCTCATTCTTCTCTTCATAAGGAGTCAGTGAAGAAAATTAGCTTAATTGCTCGAGATTAGCTCAAGCCTGAATGCTTAAGGGGCCGAGTGTGCAATGGCCCCCACGCATCCACATGGAAGGTAGGGCTATTGCAAGACTGGCTAAAACTGTGTCGTCCACACAGTTGGGTTCCAGTACACTTCCTGAACACCGTTGGGTACCCAGAACATTTCATGAACTTAGTATTGGAGAACTGAAATCAGGTGTATAGTTAGGAGAAACCAGTAGGAAGACTTGGAGACAACATACAGGCTGCATTCGCACGTACCGTGGAACTGCAGTTGAATGGGCCTGTGGTTCCACAGACTACATTTGAATGTGGGCAACCTGGATTACACACAGCAATGAAACCAAGGGTTGAGATTTGGTACTCCAATCTGACCCTCAAGTTGTAGTGACTTCCATTGCCACAACCCAAAGTTCCATGCAGCCTGCAGCACATCCAAATTCAGAACTGCAGGCTGCTTCCCCTGGAATTGGAGTTGAAGGAGGATGCTCCACCCTCAACTCTGGTGTGATTGGCTATGCAGGCTGTCCTTCAGTAAAGAAGAAAGCCTACACAGCCAGATCCCCCTCCTCTTTACAGTCTCACTGACTGCAGAGAGACTGCTCTCCAGTACGTCTGAACTGAGACAAGAGAGTGGGGGAAGGGGCTGTGGAACCATGGGTCTATTGGAACCGCGGTTCCATATTATATGTGAATGCTGCCACAGTTTTGAAATCTGGCAGATAGAACTTGGAAGCTCCAGATAAGAACAAAGCACTTAAAAAAATAAGGTCTACTACAAGAAGCCACCTAATGGCATAGTGGGAAAATAGTTTGCCTAGTGAGCAAGAGGTTGCTGGTTCGAATCCTAGCTGGTATGTTTCCCAGACTATGGGAAACACCTATATCAGGCAGCAGCAATATAGGGAGATGCTGAAAGGCATCATCTCATACTGTGTGGGAGATGGCAATGGTAATCCCCCCCCCGCCCATATTCTACCAAAGAGAACCACCTGGCTCTGTGGTCGCCAGGAATCAACACCAACTCGACGGTGCAACTTTAATTTACTTTATTTGATGTGTTGATATCTCTTGAAGAATTGAAACAAAAAGTTCCCTTTCCAAATTACAAGTGTGAATTCCACAATGCAACACAAAAAGTCTGAATTGATTTGCATTTTTTATGCCCATGAAAGTCTAATTTTGAAATGACATTCAAATGCCATTGCAAACGTTGGACTTCTTAGCTAGATTTTGCATGCAAAAAACATGCGAACCCCAAACCAACTTTCATCTCCAGACCTCAGTTTTCTGGATGCAAAATGGTTTGGAGCACAGATTTAGTGCTGCTCTCTTGCTAAGACAATTGCCACCAAATATCCCTTATTCCAGCAGAATACCTTTATTAAATAATATTACCACCCCATGGATCATACCCATGCCCCTTCTTTGGGAACGCTCTGCCCAGCTTCCAGATTTCATTGTTTGATGGCACACCTTGCAACTCCACTCACAAAGCACTGCATATGACTGGCTTCCTTCTGGTCCCCTTCCCATAACTGAACTCCTACAGATCCATATCCAGGACATAACATTGGCTGGGAATTTGTGTGTGTACATTCAGGTTCAAAAGGTTAAACAATGCTTATTAATAGAGCGCCAGACACACTGATGCGTAAATGCTAATAATGCTTCTTGCCTCATTATGTGCACAAGGGTGCATGGTAGAGATTTACCTCTTTCTGCATTGAGGTTTTACTAAGCAAAGCAAATTAAAGAAAAGAACCATACAGAACCATTGCAAGCAGCACACTTCAGTGTAGTCTTTTTTGTTTTTGTTTTTGTTGCAGCTAACTATACAACGGTTGCCTTTTAAGACATTTCGGTAATTAAGACGGCAACCGAATGAAACATGTACTTGGGAGGACATCCCATTCACCTCAGCATGATTCGCTTCTGAGTAAAAGGCTGTAAAACAAATCAACCTCATCCCAAAGCATTGTGTTGGTATGGCATGCCAGATGACTATTGCCAGAAAACAGCAAGATAACAATCTCATAAAGTTTCTCTCGTGGATTGAGGTATAAGGCGGTTAAAAGATTAGGAAAAACAACATAGCACTGAAGCAAATTAGGACAACTTTAAACTTTCTTTGAAAACCACAGAGAGATATTCTAAACCTGATGCTTGCATTAGTCAATATGACTTAGTTCAGTCCTCTAACTACAAAAAGATTCCAGTGTTTAAAAGTTAAAAAAAACACCAAACAGCAGAACAAGGCCAGCTCATTTTATGAAATGAAACATAGGAACAGAAGAAGCTGCCATATACTGAGTCAGCCCATTGGTCTATCTAGCTCAGTATTGTCTTCACAGACTGGCAGCAACTTCTCCAAGGTTGCAGGCAGCAATATGTCTCAGCCCTAGCTTGGAGGTGCCAGGGAGGGAACTTGGAACCTAGATGCTCTTCCCAGAGCAGCTCCATTCCCTGAGGGGAATATCTTACAGTGCTCACACTTCTAGTCTCACATTCATAGGAACATAGGAAACTGCCATATACTGAGTCAGACCATTGGTCTATCTAGCTCAGTATTGTCTTCACAGACTGGCAGCAGCTTCTCCAAGGTGGCAGGCAGGAATCTCTCTCAGTCCTGTTTTGGAGAAGCCAGGGAGGGAACTTGGAACCTTCTGCTCTTCCCAGAGCAGCTCCATCCCCTAAGGGGAATATCTTACAGTGCTCACACTTCTAGTCTCTTCTAGTTCTAGTCCCTCTTCTGGTTGCATTCATATGCAACCAGGGCAGACCCTTCTTAGCTAAGCGGACAAGTCATGCTTACTTCCACAAGACCAACTCTCCTCTCTATAGGCATTGTGGTGAATTACCTTTTTGTTGCTGCAGAGCAATTTCTTACAGAGTATATATATTCTATAGGGGGGAAATAGAGGCTAAGGTGTAGCAGAATTCCCTCCCGGGTTCATAGTGAAGGATTGGGCACCAGCAATTGAGAGAAAACAGATTTTATTTGCTAGCAAAGACTCAGTGGGATAATTCCTGGAAAGCTGAGCTCCGATTACATTCCAGTTTCAGTATTTATACTCATTTTAATTACATTCAGTGGATACATTCCTCATTGGTTCGCATCACTTAATCGTCACTTTACAATTATTATAATTAGACAACATTCCTTTATTATAATTAAGCCTTTCTTCTTCTTTCTGCATATTGATAAGCAAACTATCTTACTCTTGTCCAGATGTGACCTTGAAGGTGCTAGTTTGCTCACTTCACTATCTACAGTTTCCAAACCAGGGCCTCTTGCCAGCATTCCACAGGAGACAGATTTATGACTTGTAGCAACTTACAATTAAAGCCATTTGGTAACACAGACCCTTTAACCATTTTTTAACCACAACCTGAGTTCTACCTCAAAGGTACAATATATCAAGGACAGGGAGTCAAGGAACCTATGTGGCTGAACCTTGCCCTGCAATCATTCAAGCATTCCCTTTGTATAATCATGCAAGTATTTAGGCACCCTTAGGCTTCAGAGCTCTCTGTGCATCCCAAGGAATTCCTATCAGCCTTAGCATAAGTATATACAGTAATCCATCGACCTACGAACTACTCGACATCCGATGTTTTCGAGTTACAAGCAACAAAAAAGACCGGAAGTAGTTGCCGGTTTAGATTCAGCTTACTCAACCTACGAATTTTTAGATGCGGTTTCCTCGACTTACGAATGTTTCCAGACTTCCGTGGTGCGCACTTAGACTTACGAAAATTTTGACCTCCAAACGTGCATTCGGAATGGATTAAATACGTAAGTCGAGGGACCACTGTACTTAGATGATATTAACTGTATCATGTTCCACCGTGACCTGTGGCTGGCCTAGTTTCACCCACGTTTGTTTGTTTGTAATATTTATATCCTGCCCCTCCAGTGCAATGCTTCTTGGGGCGGCTCACAAAAGTAATAATGAGTACTACTACCTATGTGCATTAAAGTGGTCTCGGAGCTATTCTGAGGTAGAGCCCCTCACACACGGCTGCAGTCATGTGGGAGCTGCTTTTGTAGAACTGGCTGTGGTTGTGTGTGAATAGTTCAGCTGCATAGGTGATTACCAGAGCTGGTATAGAGCTGGTCTTATGGTAGCAAGCATGAGTTGTCCCCTTTGCTAAGCTGGGTCTGCCCTGGTTTGCATCTGGAGACTACATGTGAACACTGTAAGATATTCCCCTTAGAGGATGGGGGCCGCTCAGGGAAGAGCATCTGCATGCTTGCATGCAGAAGGTTCCAAGTGCCCTCCCTGGCATCTCCAAGCTAGGGCTGAGAGAGATTCCTGCCTGCAGCCTTGGAGAAGCCGCTGCCAGTCTGTATTGACAATACTGAGCTAGATAGACCAATGGTCTGACTCAGTATATGGCAGCCTCCTATGTGGGGGAAATCATGGGTCTTTCCCATGTGATCAGCACCCTCAAGAAAACCCTGCCAGACCCACTCTCAAGCATAGTTCCCAACCACATGGGAACACATCAGCAAAAAGCAAGTCTTGTGCAACTGACTGTGGCTGCACGAGAAGGACACCTGAGTGGAACAGGTATGTTGAGTCACTCAGACCAGCTTCTGGTTTTGTCTCACTTTCTCTCATACCCACTGATGCATTCACACAAACAAGTGTATATTTTCAGTTGTCCTAACAGCTTCCTGATGCAGAGAACTCTAAGAAAATTGAACCAATCCGCCTGTTACAATGGAAACCCGACTGCTAGGGGGTGGATGGCTGAACAGCCTACATGACACTGTACTGAACTCCAGTAGGTGGTCTATGGAAATGAGTCAGAGTGCAACCCACAGCCTCATTATGCTACGTGCAAATGAGCTGAGCGGCTTTGTTTGAGCCAGCATGCGAGGAAGATTATTTTGAAGCAAGGAGAGATGAACTAAAGGTTTTTATTAACACTGCATGTGCAGTTTAACAGTCAAGTTTCATAGTATACACAGTCCTCACACCATGTAAACTGAACAAATTGAAATGGCAAGGGACAGATAAGAGGGACACGCATAGGAAATGAAACACAAACAGAAAACTAGGGTGAAAGCTTCTAACCTAGCTCCTTGACTTTGCTGGTTTTATTTTTACGGGGAATTATTAATGTACAGGAACATTACAAACATGATCAGCCTCCAACACATTCAAGTGATGCACTCTGTTCTACCAGCTCCACATTCTACCCTCACTCTGCCTCTGATGTAGATCAGGCCTCAGTGGCAGGATGAAAGCTTTTAAGGCTATTCTCATGACCAGGTAGGGTTGGTTGTGAGAATGGTTGGGATCAGTCCAGATCACCAGGTGCCCGGGGGTTTGTACCATCCAGTTATGTGGGCACAAGGGCTGCTGGCCATTAAGCAGCCATTAAAACTATAGAAGCTGGAGGAAGGAGTGACCCAGCCTCAGGAATCTCTACAATGCACCATGCTGCTCACATGGTGCATTGTGGAATATCTGGAGGCTGGGTGTCCTTCCCCTGGGCTCTGGATTGGTGTGCCGCACACTGCAGCACAGATTGTGTGGGCGCACAAGCAGCAATGCCCAGAGCAGAAAGGATCATGTGGGGAGAAAGGTAGGTTGGATCCTGCCTCCCCCCCCATCATTCCCCAACCCAAATGATCATGTGAATGACATTGTTTGCTTTAGCTCTGAGTCCCACTTAAAAGATCTCTGGTTGCACAGCTGTGGAAAACTTCTTCTGAAACACTGCAGGTCATTATGGACAGTACTGTGCTAGATTGAGCATTGGTCTGACTTAATACAAGGCAGCTCCTAATAACAAAATAATGAACATTCCCTTGTTTCTCATTATGACAATTACTATGTGGATTATTAGCATTGCTCATTTTTTCCACAGAGCTCCAATAAACATAAACATCTCACTCTGGAGTGAATCATGGGGGGAAATCTATTGCAGTTAATATCCATTTTATTCAATTTTCCCATAATATTTTGATTTTTAGTGGGCGGGGGGATGACCTCTTCAGGCTACAGAGAGAGCATTTTGCCCGCAATCAGCAAAGATAGATGCTTTGTAACCTTGGAAACACTGGTAGAGTTTGTGTGCCAAAAAGGTAGTGCTGAATTTGAAATGTTATGTTTCACTGTCAGGGATACTGAAAGTACACTTAAATACAGTTTAACTTCTCTTCCATTAAACCACTGGATGGGTTTCAGGAACAATCAGAGCTTAACATGCACAGGGAAAAGGAGAGCGATCCTTTCAGGAGGAGTTCTGAAATAAACAAAATATTAAAAACATATGCAATTCGGACCAAAAATGCAGGTACAAAGTCATGTTGGTCCATTTGCGGGGGGGGGGGGCGTCTAAAGAACAGCAGTACAATAATACCTGCCTTAGGATTGGAAGCCACAAAAAGTGTGGTAGCTTTCCAGTTTCACAGAAATCTTCCTCAGGCAAGATGTTCTGCTGAGAGTTAAACTAGATGTAATGTAGAAACTCTGTGGCCAACATTCTAACCAATTTTGCATGAATGTAACTAAAAGATGCAAATAGATACACACCTGCTTTTGCAGTGCAGGCACTCATACACGAGGGACCATTTGGGCTGATCTCTCCTTCCCCAGAAACATTGTTTTTGCACAACTCTCAAGAGCATACGTGCAATCTCAGCAGGTTGCACAAAGTGAATTTTGAGGGAAGGGGAGATGTGTGAAAAATCACTTCCCACACACTGCAGAAGCAGAAATGGTTCCACTGCACATGTGCTTCTTTTGACTGACATTTGCACAGCGTTGGTTAGGATGCTGGCCCATGTTTTGAGTTCCCAGTGTTGTTGTTGTTACCTCAAAGCAGCTGCAGTGGGGCCCTGGTTTAGATTGTGGGCCCTTTGGGGACAGGAAGCCTAATTTGTAAACTGCTTTGGGGACTTTTGCTGAAATGTGGTATATAAATATTCATTGTATTCATATTCATATCTATATGGTTTAGGGCTATGGCATGAGCCCTCATGTTCCAGAGATGACTTAACCAGCCCCATTAGCTGGTTAAGTGATTAGCTGTGGAGGTGGAAACTATTGTGCCCATAAATTTTGGCAGCTAATGACAGCTTGCACGAGGTGGTTTGTCAGGTCAAAGGGCTTAGGACCCTCTTTCCTATACCATGGTCCTGATCCAAACTGTCCCTCACAGCTGCTTGGGGCATACAAAAAAGTTGCAAGTTCTAAACAGTTCTTGTGTCATGTTTGGCCCATAGAAGATGGGAGCGGGAGAGAAAAAGACCCTGGCCGACATGATGTGCATTCCCTCATTGCTGGAAGGAGGGTTGTAGGTCAGCAAGAAGTCTTCAGCATCTCTGCACTGAAAGTTTCTTTGTGTAGCAGACCAGGCATAGAGGGGATGGTGGGTGGGTGAGGGGGTTCTCCATTGTATACATCTGTTCCTGAAGGCTGTGTGACCCAGAAGAACAGATTTATACAATAAAGGGCTTTGCGGGGAAAGGGCAAGACATGAAAATCACTCCCATTTTCCTCTCTGTACCCGGGCCACTGCAGATTATGAAAAATTACAAATATTTCTTTTTTGAAAAATTTAACACAACTTTCATTTTTTAAAAAAACAAAAATATGTTAGAAGCAAGCTTTTAAAAATATTTAGGAAATAATAGAACTAATATGTGAAGAATATATCTGCTCTGAAGCCTTAAAAATTTAAAAATCTTTCTTGGGCTGCACCAAAACGAAGTTGAGGATGGACTGGAGACTAAAAAGGACTTCTTGCTTCCTTTCACAGAAAGCCCGGCTGGCCAGGATCCGTGTGGCCAAGACAGGCAGTTCCAATGCCTACCTTTACAGCAAGCGCAATGGCCTTCTTAATGAAGCACTGGAGTTGACGGTAAGTGTGGGGGAAACAAACCCTTTCGGGAAATGCTGAATGTATCTCCACCTCTTGTTCCCCTTGTCGTTCCCTGTAGTCGTTCCCTGTGTCAGCTTCATAGGCAGAGCTCTGCTATAATTACACTGTAATTTTACTGTATGTGCTAAATGTAGATAGCAGGAGTACATTTGCAAAAGGAAGAGATTTCAGAGGAAGCATCTTGGACTCTTTCTTGAAAGTACAGAAATAATTTAGCCCTCTAGCAATGACAGAAAGGCAAAGTACTTCAATGAGCCAAATTCTTCACTGGCACCCACAAGACATCATTCTCAATGGAACTATACTGGCATGAATGTCAATGGAATAAGGTTAGAGCCCTTATTCATGAATGGTTCCTCCATTAGGCTTAAATAAGGCATTATCTTAGGTTAAAGATAATACCTTAATTAAGATTAGGTTATTGAGAAGCATAAAATCAGTTCAGCAATGGAACAGGTTGCCTAGGAAGGTAGCTGAAGTGTGTGCATGTGAACATGTGCACATTTAAAGTTTATCCAGGCACCTGTCAGGGATACTTTAGGTATTGCAAATCCAGTGCTTGGACATGGGTCTGAACTAGATTACTGATAATCCATTGAGTCATATGAACTCTAGGAAGCATTCAGCATACCAGAAATGTATCCTGACCAAGAATGCTCATAATAGAATATAATGTATAAAGAATGTGCAATTTGATTCACTTGCAAATCAATTCGCACCTAATTGGGGGTAATTCGTGGATTCAGCCACGAATTGAGTCGCCCCTTAAATGAAGGGACTGATTTGAGGTCAAATAGAATCAGCCTCGATTCAACATGAATCTATCTGTCTGATCCGTGCGGCCATTTTGGCAGGCGTTCTCCCCTTTCTGATTGGTTTTCTGGCACTGGCTTCAGATTGGCTTGAGATCTCCTTCTTCCTTGACTTGTTGTCATTCAAATCAAGTGTTGGCATGAGTAACTGTGCCCCCATTGGCTGGGGGGGGGGAGGGAGGATGGAGGGGGAACACTTTTGAAGGAAATTTCAAAATGTATTCAAAGGGACTGGGAGGCAGAGAGAGAACCCTTATGCAAGAAGAGGATACATCAGGAAGAAAGAAGATTTGATTTTGTCGTTTTCTTTTCTCAGCACTGAATGAGGCTATTCACATGCGTGAAGGAAACTGGGCTAAGGGAGCCCAGCCCACTTTCCCCTCTGTGTGTGTGAGAACAGCTGGGAGCTGTGCGGCTCCTGCCTAATCCCACCCCCCACCCCCCAACCATTTAAACAAGCTTAGTGGAGCGAGCACTCCGCTAACTCTATTTTGGTGATTGTGACCCACTCTCCCCACAGAACCCTATAAGGCTCTACACACCAATTGTGTGTAGAGTCTCAATATATTATTGACTGTTTTGCTGGATCTCAGATGACAAAGATGACAAAAAAGATGACAAAAAAGGAGGGCATTTAAAAATGTATTCTAAGGGACTGGGAGGCAGAGAGAGCCTTTACAGCAGGAGAGGCAAGGAGGTTTGATTTTGTGGTTTTCTTTTCTTAGCACTGAGTATAATGTTGTCCTACCTATTGCTGCTATAGCTATCTGGTTTTGCTGGATTTCAGATTGGCAAAGGCAGAATTTGGGTGCCTGCCTGCCCATCTTCCTTGAGCTGTGGTTTGGTCTGGTTGTGAGATGGTGCTGTGGCGAGAAATGGACAGTGGCAGTTCAGCTCCATGTGTCTCTGTATAATATTTCTTGGTGATTGAGCTCCATGTTGGGCCTTGAGAGTAACTTGTACTTCATTCATTGCTCTGGTCTGCTCTGCAATCTGCATTCTGCATTGCAAGGTATACTAACTCAGTCAAAATGTGGCGCTCTCTCTCTCACACACTCTCTCTCTCTCTCACACACACACACACACACACACACACAAACACACACAGAGAGTATCTCAGTAGCTGTTTCATTTTTAATGACAAAACATTTGGAGGCTAATCTTAGCAACATGCGAAAGAAGAAAAGTCTGAAGTTCATCAGATTTCTCGGCAGACTCAGCTTCAATGAGAAGCAGTTATTATATTAAGCTTGATCAAGACCAGAGCAGGTATTAACACATTGCATGGATTTCATTCTAAATAAATCAGCCCTCATTCAGGGAGAGATTGCCTAATTGAGCTGCAGGAGTCACCTAATGTGCAGCTCATGCATCTTTACTTCCTAATCTGAATGGTACATGCTCCTGCACGTGGGCCTCATTAAGAGAAATGCTTGCAGTAGCAAGCATATGCCTGTTAGCAAGCATCACAGACTGAAGCTGTGAACAAGAAAACATGTGATTGGAAGTTTAGTTTTTTTTTTTAAATCAAGAATGTAGGACCAGACTACAGTCACTATGAAGAGGCCACTGAAAATTCCTGCGGTGAATGACCCAAGCTGTAAAACATTGTAACAAGCTTGGGTTTAGAATTATGGAAGTAGCTGGCCAACTCTTTTATATGCGGTATAGATTAGGCTTGTGCCCGAAACGTTTTGGAGGCCATTGTAAAGGCCTCCAAAATGTTTCGGCGCTGGGGCGGGATTCGGTGCTTCGGCACTGGCGGGGGTAGTACTTTAAGGGCGGGGGAGGGTATACTCACCCCCCCCCCGCGTTTCCCCTGCCAGCGCTCTGCAAATTTGAAGCCCCTCAGGGCGGCAGCGTTCCTCCCTGCTGCCCTGTTCCCCCCATTGGGTGGCTGCCCCTGTTCCCCCAGACGGGTGGGCGTGCACACACGATGGGCGCACACGCGCTCTCAACTTCCGGCCACTTCCGGCCAACGGGGGAAACAGGGCAGCAGGGAGGAACGCTGCCGCCCCGAGGGGCTTCAAATTTGCAGAGCGCTGGCGGGGGAAACGCGGTGGGGGGGTTGAGTACACCCTCCCCCGCCCTTAAAGTACTACCCCTACCAGTGCTGAAGACCATTCGGGCACATCCCTAGTATAGATGTGCAAGTCATTTCTATTGGAATCTATTCAAGTTTGAATCGGGATGATTCAGGTGATTCAAGCTTGAATCAAATCACCCCTAAAATGAAGAACTAGATTCAAAGTTGAATCAAATCACCCCCAATTCAAGCTCAAATCCATTCAAGTGATTTGAGATGTGGTCCTCATTTTGTCTCCGTGTTTTCCCCTTGCTAATTGGTTTTCTGGCACTGACTTGTTTGGAGATCTCCTTGCTTCTTGGTTGGACTATTGACCTTCAAATCAAGTGTTAGCATGAGCAACTGTGCCCCCATTGGCTGGGGGGAAGGAGCAGGGAGGGGAAAGGACAAAGCAGGAATTTCCAAAGTGTATTTAAGGAGCTACTTGAAGACAGAGACCCAAAGAGCCATTTGTGCCTTAGGAGAAAAGGATCAGAGACAGACTGCAGCAGCACAGACAGGAGAGCAGAGACTGGTGGTGTTGGTTTTCTGGGCCTGCATACACGTCTGCCTATCCCAGTGAGGAGAGAGAGAGAGAGAGAGAGAGAGAGAGAGAGAGAGAGAGAGAGAGCCTGCTGGGCTTATAAAGTAGGAACCATACAATTTACTGTCAGAAGGCACATGTCCCAGCCTGACCAGTGTCTGACTTGGTTGAAAGCCTGGGCAGTGGCAGCAATCTGAAACACTGTGTGGTGCTGTACTGGGCACTACCATCTTCTTCTTCTTCTTTTTACGCAAGGGTACACTGTTGCTGTTAACCAGCTGCTGAAGGCTCTCCTCTTACCCTTTTGTTTGTCCCTCTCTGCCTCGCTCCCCACCCTCAAATTTTTTTATCCTTTTCATTAGCAGTGCCAACAACAGCTGTTATTTTCTTCTAATTTTCTTTTAAAAAAAACAGCAGCCCCAGGGCTTGAATTAGGTGCTGGATGCTTGGGATTTTTTCCCCTGTGTCTCCCGCCCCACTTCTAATTGATTGTAGCTAGTCCTAATAGCTTTATTAAGTGGGGTGCTGTGCATATTTATTTATTTTATTTTGCAGCCCTGCCATCTTTGCTGCTGCTGCCTGTGTGCTCCCTGGTGGATTAATTTTGGGTTTCTGTAGGCTGATGTGTGATGCCCAGCCTGCCAGGCTCCCTCTGTTTCCCTTTATTCGGCGGCGGGGGGGGGGGGAGTTGTTTTGATGGTTTGGGTGTCAGTAGCCCACCTGCTGGTACCTCTTCCCCCCCGTCCGCCCAGCTGTTTAAATCCCAGTGTCTGCTCTGACCAAAGTAACTGCAAGAGCAACACCTGGCAGACTCCAGCCAAAGATGCCAGAACAGAAGCCTCCAGCAGAAGACACCAGAAGGTGAGAGGCCTTGGTCAGGTTACTAGAACTTAGAGTTCTTTAAATTGGGCCTAGTTTTGGGAAGTGGGGTTTGGCCAGTGGCAGGACTATAGGACAGGATGAGCCTGGCCCCACAGTGCATCTGCCTGCAGTGACTGAGGTAGAAGTGGGGGGGCGGTTCCTCTCCTGTCAGGGAAGAAGGTCTTCCTGTGACAGTGGTGGAGGAGGTGTTGTCAGCTGCTAGCCCAGCCAGACCGCTCACTCCATCCTCCCCAATCCCCATTGGCAGTGCGACCCACACCCCTCATCTGAGACTGAAGAGGAGCAGGCAGGAAGCAAGCAATTCCGGTTGTTCCTGGACCTTCTCAGCCCCTGAAAGAGAGCAATAGTGGTGGCGGCGGCCCCCAGAATGAACCAGAAGCCCCAGTACCACCACTACCAAAACGATCCCAATAGCAGCATGCTGTGGGACCACTTTGAGCTCTGCCATGGTGACCCACACCATTTTTTCAGTCACCAATGCAGAACACAGGTCAGCAGGGATAAGGACTCTAAGCATCTTGGGATGGCAGGGATGCTGCAGCATCTGCGACAGCATCACCCGGGGGTACCTGCTGGCAGCAATAGGCCTGCTGTGTCCTCAGTTAGCAACAAGACAGTGCTCCTGCTCCCAAGCAGAGGAAGTTACCGGCACAGTGGGTGTAGTCAGTGTGCAAGTGGTCTGGTAGCCCAGAGGGCCATTGGGGGGGATGATGGCTTTGGATGACCAGCCATTCCAGGTGGTGGAGAATGCCAGCTTCCACCAGCTGCACCAACTGCTTGCACCCAACTACAGCAGGCATGTGGTGCCCTCCCTGTACTGGGCATGCAGGGAGCCTGACACCAGTGTGCACTTCACTGCGGATCTGTGGACCAGTCACAGTGGGAGGAGCACTGCTTTCCTGTCCCTCACAGCACACTGGTGGGGGCAGAAGAGTGAGGGGACATCCGCTGCTGGTGGTGTGGCCAGCCCCTCTCATGCAGTGAAACACAGGTGGGCTGTGCCTCATGTGGAGGTGCTGGACCATATGGCAGGTGAGTTGTTGGTGGCCATGAATCACAGGTGGGGGAATGTCTGTCTGGGCAGCCAAACCTTCACCAAGGGTTCATGGTCACCAACAATGCTGCCAACATAACTACGGTAGGCTAGCCAAGCAGGCTCAGTTTGTGTCCATCTGTTGTGTGGTGCACACTCTGAAACTGGTCATGCAGGGTGCACTTGGTGCTACTAAGGCTGCAGCCAGGCAAGACATCCCCGCTGCAGATGCTGGGCACCATCCTGCTGCTGCCATGGCTGCTCTTTTAGAGAGCTGCCACAAGATAACAGCTCTCTTCCACTGGAGCAAAAAGGGTAGGCAGATTAAAAGAAAAACATATGGCTCTTAGTCGCCAGGAGTCGACACTGACTCAATGGCACAACTTTACTTTACTTTAAACATAGGCTAAAAAAACAATAAACAGGCTAACAGCCCCGTGTTGCTTTTGTTTAATCACATTCAATACATTTGACTTTGATTTGCATGGTTTAATCTGCAAAGAGAGGGATAACCTATCCATTTGAATTCAGGACAGCAAGTGGAGCAAACAAACACTGTGACTCCACCCTCTAGCCAGTACTGTACATACATACATTCAAAGAGAGAATGCATGCCCCATACAAATAACTGAGACAGTGTCTATGGAAAAATCCCAACATTCCCCTTCTCATTGTCTTGTTCTTGAATTCTGAGTCCCACGTTTTGTTTTACGATGTGATGCAATTTTTTCCTTTCCCAATTGCAGCTATGTATCTGTCAATAAATCTGGCATGCCTTCAGTTTTTTGCCAGTCTGTAGATTCTAGCATTTTCTCCTCTCTGGCTGCCAGTGACAATCTTTTTAGGTGGAATTAACTCTGCTTGAGCGTCTCACTTCTTTTCCCATCTCAGCCTCTCCTTCTTGATTGAAACTCTCTGGTTCTGTCTCAATCTCCCCTTCATACTTCTAGACCAGGGATTCTCAAACTTGGGTCCTCAGGTGTTATTGGACTTCAACTCCCATAATCCCCAGCCTCAGTGGCCTTTGGTTGGGGATTATGGGAGTTGAAGTCCAATAACACCTGAGGACCCAAGTTTGAGAATCACTGTTCTAGACATTTCAATCAAAGTTCTGTTATTTCTCTCTGTCACTCCATTTTTCTCTGGAGTATAAGGTATTGTTCTCTCATGTTTAATTCCTTGTTATTTTAAGTATTGCTCAATATACTTCCCAGTATATTCCCCACCATTATCAGTGTGCAAGGTCTTAGGTTTTCTGTCAAACCTGTTGCTTACTCTAGCCATATTTTCTTTAAGTTTTGGCAACATCTTGTTTTTCTCTTTGAATAAGTAAGATTAAGTATAGTGGAAAAAACCAACTATGAATATCAGGAAATAGATACTCTTTCCTGGTGTCTTTATTGGAAAGGGCCCACAAATATCACTGTGAATCAAATCCAAAACCCCATTGGATTGCCTTCCTGTAGTTTATGAATATGTGCCTCTTGTTGCATTTGTTTTAACACATTCAGTGCATTTGACTTCAGATTTGCGTGGTTTAATCTGTAGGTTTTTTACCAATTGTGCTTTTGCTAGTTTTGAAATGCATTCCTTGCTTAGATGTCCAAATTGGCAATGCCATAAACTTGTGCAATCTTTGTGTGCGCACTCACATGCAGCACTAGCTTTTTCTCTTTTGCAATCTATTTCATACAGTTCACCATCTTTCAACATGCTTTCATCAGAAGTTTACCTCCTTTGAAAATAAAGACATGGCCCCTTCTGAAACTCTACATCCATGCCTTGTAGCTGTTTTTACACTCATTAAACTCTTTTGCAAACTTGGAATATAGTATAATCCTGGAGTACACACTTCATTCACTCTATTTGCACCAAAATTACATTTTAGATAAACTGTCCCTTTTTCTTCTGCAAAAATGTGCTGCCCATTAGCAGAGTGTATAGGACTCAAGTGCATGCAAGCTACCAAGAGGGTCAGGTTGGGGATGGGGCTATAACTTGGTGGTAGGGTAGAGCATGTACTTTGCATGCAGAAGGTCCCAAGTTCAATCCTTGGCCATGTTCCCTCTAAGGTGTGAGCATGTACATGTGCTCGCAGGTTTTTTGATGTCCACTCAGTTGGTTTTGGATGCTGCTGGGTTGGAATGGGGAGGGCCCCATTCCGGATGCATGTGCACACACACTGCCTTGATGCTGCTCATAACAGAACTCATTGCACACAGAGATGGAAAAAAATAGAGAGAACACTGATCCCTGGATCTGTAAATGGAGCTGGGAAAGAATCCTGTCTGAAACTTTCGAGAGCTGCTGCCAGTCAGTGCAGACAACACTGAGTTAGATGGTCTGCCTCAACAGAAGTTAGCTTCCTAGGTTCCTATGGCAATATGAACCACCCTATATCCACCTGGTTAGATGGTGGTCTTGTAGTAACAAGCATGACTTGTCCCCTTAGCTAAGCAGGGGCAACCCTGGTTACATATGAATGGGAGACTACATGTGTGAACAATGTAAGATATTCCCCGTAAGGAATGGAGGCACTCTGGGAAGAGCAGAAGGTTCCAAGTTCCCTCCCTGGCATCTCCAAGATAGAGCTGAGAGACATTCCTGCCTGCAACCTTGGAGAAGCTGCTGCCAGTCTGTGAAGACAATACTGAGCTGGATGGACCTATGGTCTGACTCAGTATATGGCAGTTTCCTATGTCCCCATGACTGTTATGTTCCATGCTTATCTCAGAGAAATCTTGCATATTATTGAAGAAATGTGAAGTAGCTCTACTATCCTTTAATCATTCACACATCTCTCTTGCTGTATTTTTACCTTTTTAATGAAAGATTCACTGATCACTTACAGTCAGAGATATGTGTTCCAAAGCTTGCTTGTTTACAGAATCCCATCTTGTTTTTTCTCTTCATTCTCTGTTGGTCTTTGTTCTTCCAGAACACAAGATAGTCCAAGTGTATTCAGCAATATCATCACTCTGCAGGACAAACTTCTCTAGTTTGTTTCATTGAGCAGTTCAACAGTGGGATGCCTCTCCACAGATGCAAAAATAGTCATCTTGTCTAGCTTTCTTGCCTACAAAGAGTTTTTGAAGGCAATAACTTATTTGACTCACAACTTATTGCTTCACATCTGGGCCCTAACCTAATGTTGAAGAGAAATTACTTATCCTTTATAAGTAATTGAGCAGGAAGCCAACTTTAACTGAGAAACAAGTAGGGATATGTGAAACGTTTTGGGTACAGAACGATCTGTACCCGAAACAGTGAATTTAGGGTGATTCAGATCCGAACCGAATCACCCCCGAAGAGCCCTGAAAAATTTCGGATCCGAAACGAATCACCCGTTTTGGATCCAAAATATTCGGATGTTTCGGACCTCCATTTTGTGTCCAATAAATGCCTTCTCCCCCCCCCCCCATTTTGAGCAATGACGTCTATTTGAATTTCCTGCCTTTTTGCCTCCCATTGACTTCATTGTAAAAAGGTCTGATGTGACATCTGCTCGAATTTCGGGTCCCAGGGGCAAAATACTGGGGTGGGTTGGTAGTGCCTAATGGATGGAGGCTACCACCCCAATTGCAGAGGGATTGGGCAAAGGGATTGGGCAAAGGGCTGATTTTTGGTGAATTTTTGAAGTTTTAGTGTCTTTGGGGCAGATTGAGGGCATAACGTGGGATCTGGGCAAAAAGAGTGGTGTGGTGTGGTAGTGCCTAATGGGTGGAGGCTACCACCCCAATTGCAGAGTGATTGGGCAGAGGGCTGATTTTTGGTGAATTGTTGAAGTTTACGTTTAAGGTTAAACCTTTACGGTTTCCCCCCATTAGGTATAATGGAGGGTGTATCGCTTCACGTCGGGGGGAAAGGGGTGGCCTAGAGTGGTGTGGGGTTGGTGGTAGTGCCAGGTAGGGGCAAGGAAGCTACCTGAATTTTTTCAAAGGATTTGGGCAGAGGGCTGATTTTTAGTGAATTGTTGAAGTTTACGCGTCTTTAAGGTTTTCCCTGGAGAGATCGGAAGCCAGTGACAGAAAACCAATCTGCAATGGAAAAACAGGCCTCCAAAATGGCACTGGAAACATTGAGATATTTTGAATTGAAACAGGTTTGTTTTGTTCTGAGCTTGAAACAGGCCCTTTATTTAAAGGACATTTTGTTTTGAGCTCAGAACTCTCGGAATGGCCCATATCAAGTCTAACATTTTGCACAGCCCAACTTTGCATGCAGAAGTTCAATCCCTGGCATTTCCAGGTAGAGCTGGGAAACTCCTGCTTGAAACCTTGGAGGGCTGCTGCCAATCAGTGTTGACAGAACTGAACCAGATGGACATAAGAACAGCCCTACAGGATCAGGTTCAAGGCCTATCTAGTCCAGCATCCTGAGGGCATGCCCTTTCTCCTGCTGTTGCTCCCCTACAACTGGTATTTAGAGGCATCTTGCCTCTTGGGTTGGAGTTGGCCTACAGTCTGACTCGGTATACACTTCCTGTATTCCTGTGTTGGTAGTCCTAATTCTGGCAGCCAATAAGGCAATCATCACAATAAGCAGATCTAGGGTTTGATTTCCCTTGTATGCAGAAATGCAGTTAGTGAGAGCATTCACTGGTGGGGTGTAATTGTGTCTTCTCAGACGAGTAAGTGACCACATCTGACCCTGGTTTTCTATTTATTCATTTCCCATTCTATTGCAGGCAATTGCCTTGTTAGATGCAGGTGCCAGTGACACCCCCTGGAAGGAGTGTTAAAAGTATTGAGCAGATTGCATTTACTTTTTTAAAAGATATCCTAGAAACAAAGATTGCTAGCAACACATAATGAATTCTTTGAACATGGCACTGTATTGTTGACTCGTGACTTGGCTCAGACTCCAAGTGCCTGCTCAGTCAAGTTAATAAGATTCTATGATTTAACTACACAGCCACAGAAAAGATGCTACAGAAATCTAAATCATACCCAAGATTGCTTGCCTTGCATGGCAACCTTCACGGCAGCTTGGAACAGCTGTGCAGAACTTACTGGATTTTCTTCTCTAGCCTTTTACTTTACAATATGATTTCTTTGTTGCTAAATGCTCTCCACCAAGATATCTTGCCAAATAGATAAAATCCAGAGCTGGGTAGTATCTAATTGTCTCCCCAAAATTGGGGAATAGAATATTTAATGAGGCTTTGCAGATGTTGCTGACGTTCCAAACTCAGTTGGTTAACAATAGCAACAAATGAGTGGGCTCCCCTCCCCTCCCCCATTAGGTTGCTGAAATAAAGAATGATTTGCTTGTTTGTTTATAAATAATATAATTATATATTACTTATTTTATTAACAGGGGATTATGTATCGCCTATCTGAGCAAAGAGACACATTTTAAAGAGGTGATTCTCTTATATTAAGGAGAGAGGACCTGCCTCTATCCAAACCCAGCACAGCATCCTTCCAGTTGTTCTGACTGGTGCATCTCTTATGTTCCATTTTAGATTATGAGCCCTTTTCGGACAAGGAAGCATCTTGTTTATTATTTGTCTATGTGAACGGCTTTGAGTCCTCTGATGAAAAGCGCTGTATAAATATTCATTGTTTGTAGTAGTATACTGTTAAATGTATATACCACTTTTCATTAACAATAATCCCAAGGCCGTTCTCTACATATTAAAAACAATAAGAACTATTTTAAAAGTTTTTAAAGCCAAATAAAACAGTAAAAATGAATATTTGAAGGGTAGCAGGTGAGTTTTTGTGTAAAACGATTGTGAGCCCAGTTCAGCTACTAAAAAATCCTGAGCTGAGCACATGCTCCGAAACATCCTCCTCCCAAATTCCACATCTGCCTTGCTAAGCCACTCTTTTGCATCTGCCTCCAGCTGGTGGACCTCAGGATTCTAAGAAAAAACAAAGTAGATCCCATAAGCCCCAAGTTTGTCCACTCTTGGGATAAATCAAAACATTCACCTATGAGAGCAACAGTTGGCATAAATTTAGCAAAGAAATCCTCCACTGTTGTGGTTTTCTTTCTGTCTTGCATACAAACCAAATACTGCAAAATTCTCTTAGCTTTCATGGTAAAGGTTTGCATATTTCATCTTTGATTCTCTCATCCTGCATTTTGCTCCTATTGTTCATGCTGAAAAAGAGAGACATTATTTGTATTCATCATGTTGCCCTTACACTTACTCCCTTTGAGCTCTTGTTTTGTTTTGTTTTGTTGTCAAACTGTGCTGCAGTCTGCAGCCCCCTCCAGTGGAAACTGTGATTTGATTATTTGTCCAGAAATCACAAAATCATAAGGTATGTCTACTCACCACATTCTTAAATTAGTTTAACAGTCATTCCCTCTTTCCACCCACCCAGCCCACTCCCTACATACATTCCTAGGGACTATAGTTCTTTGACTGAATATAGCTAGGGATCTCCAACTAGACATGAATGAAGGTAATCTCTACCCAGTGCCTGACATGATCCGCAGCCATTACAGAGATGGAGGGAGGTGCAGGGATGCTTCTGTAGAGTTCTAAGCAGCAAAGATGTTGCTACTGATGCACAGGTTAAAAAGCAGCATCCCCGCTAGACTTGTAGAATAATATTCTCCGATACATTCAATAGAATGGGTAGAATAATTCTCCGAAATATTATATCCTATGCTAAATAATGCAGGAGAATATCCTTTTACAAGTCTAAATTCCCCACAGTTTCCCCCATTCGGCACAATTCTTTCACACCCATGCACTGGCAGCAGCATCTGCATTACACAGGAATTCTCAGCCGCACCCCCTCATCTCCCTCCATTTCCATAATGGCTGCAAACCATATCAGCCACTGTTTTTGTTTTATCTTCTTTTCTCTGGGATGGGTGGGGAAGGGAGCAGAAGAGAATGATCATTAAAATGATCTCCTATTCATCATTTCTCCCCTTTCAGATTCCACATACAGGAATAATTTGCATATCCATAGCAGAGTGGCCCATGGTACAAGCAGACCCTCTAGAACAGGGATTCTCAACATTGGGTCCCCAGATGTTATTGGACTTCAACTCCCAGAATCCCCAACCAAAGGCCATTGGGGCTGGGGATTATGGGAGTTGAAGTCCAAAAACATCTGGGGACCCAACATTGAGAACCCCTGCTCTAGAATACCTAAAGGAGCATACTCAGGAATAAAACAAAGGCTGACATCTTGACTTAGCTTTTGTGGACCCACAAGATGTGTCCATGCTGCGGGGAGCTTCCCCAGCTGCAGGGCACTGTGCGTGCAGCCAGAGCAAGTGAATTCTCTGCCTCCAGAAATGACCCATGTCACTCAAAAATATGTCCTTGAGAGCTCTGTGACCCTCAGGGACATATTACTGGGTGACACAGGACACTTCAAGAGGCAGAGCAGATCATCAAAATTTGCTCTTCACACTGCATGTGCAGCAGCAGTGGGAAAACTCTCGACTGGATCGATGCATCTTCCTGGCACATGCACGCTGCCTTAGTCAGGATGTCAGCCAATGAACTGATAATTCTATTTTTTTAAAAGTAAGGCTCAAAAAAAAGATGATAGATTCTCTTTTATGTTAGAAAGCAGTTTATAAGAAATATCAGAGCAGAGAAGCAACACACACAAAGTCCCTCTATGTCCAAATAATTTTTTTTCTGTAGTCTAAAGACACAGTACATTCACTTGCAATCTAAAGGGTTGCCCTAGCAACCCGAGGAGCTGATTTTTTCCAAACAAAGGAAAACTGATTAACAGGTGTTTAGTATCCATTCCTCATCCTCCTGTGACTCTCCCTTCAGTTGGTGCTGTGACTGAACTTATGCCTCTGTGACATTCACTTTCTATGCCTCCTGTCCATTAACATTAGTGACCGTGGACATGTGCTAAACACCTGTTCAGTTCTGTTCTGGAGTAACACCGTAATCCATTTTTAATTACTCTGAGCATGTCCAGAGCTCCTCAACATGTGCAGAGTCTTCACTACCACAACTGCATCCATGTAAAGGAATGAGGTGTGTGATATTTATTTATTTATTTTACATTTTATATCCCGCTCTTCCTCCAAGGAGCCCATAGCGGTGTACTACATTCTTGAGTTTCTCCTCACAACAACCCTGTGGAGTAGATTAGGCTGAGAGAGAAGTGACTGGCCCAGAGTCACCCAGCAAGTCTCATGGCTGAATGGGGATTTGAACTCAGGTCTCCCCGGTCCTGGTCTAGCACTCTAACCATTAGAGTATTGAGAGACTAGGACCAGTGGTGTGTGTGGGTGGGTGTGACCCAAGTTCAAATTCCCTTCTCTGCCATGAAGCTAACCAGGAGACTTTGCAGCAACCACATGCTCTCAGTCTAACCTACCTCACAAGGTTGTTGTGAGGATAAAAGGGAAATCATAAAGTGTTAGAGCTGGAAGGGATGTTGGAGATCTTCCAGTCCAACCTTTTGCCCAGTGCAGGAAGCTACTACAGCATCCCTGACAGGTGGCTGTACAGTGTTGAAAAATCTCCAGAAAGTAGAACCCACCACTGTGCCAGGTGGACCATTCCTCTGTCAGGCATCTCTTAGGATAGGATTGCAGAACTAGGGACTTGTATAGAGGACATGCGACTATGTTGGAGACCAAACAACTTTTTTCTTCTTCTTTTTTGCATTAGGAGGAATAGAGACTATTTTGGGGATCAAACAACTTTTGCATTTGTTGTGGTGTCCAAAGTTCTGGAGAGCAGCTGGAACATTTTGTTCTCTCAGAACACTTTGCTCTCATGCAGGGGTGTAATGATAGGGGGGGCAGGCAGGGCATGTGCCTGCCCCCCCCAAAAGTGGCATGCCCCCCGACCCCCCCCCGATCGCGTGTCGGTGGCAGGAGGCAGCGGGAGTGAGCGCGGCGGTGGCGGGTGGCGGCGGATCGCCGAGTGCGGCAGTGGCGGGCGGTGATCCAGTGCGGCGGTGGCGGGCTTCCCAACTGCACAGGCACGTCTGCACAGTTTATGAACTGCGCAGGCACACCTCGCAGTTGGGAAGCGACGCTGGGCCAGACGGCAGGCCTCGGTGTCGCTCTGCTGCACTCGGCGATCCGCCGCCGCACTCAGCGATCCGCCGCACTGGATCGCCGCCCGCCACCACCGCACTCGGCGATCCGCCACTGCCCGCCACCGCCGCGCTCACTCCCGCCACCGCCCGCCACCAACGCACGATCTGCCGCCGCCGCCGCCCACCACCGCCGCACTCCGGCCAGCCCAGGTATGTGGGGGGGGCGGGGGCACAATGTCAGGGGCAGAGCTTGCCCTGGGTGCCGTTCCCCCCCCCCCCGTTACGCCTCTGCATGAGCTGCTTCTTTTTCTCTGTCTCTTTCCCCTGCCAGCATCCTACTTAGCAGCCATCCAATGGGAAAGCCAGAGTGGAGGTTCTGCTTCAGTGGCAGCTTGCAGAACCACATGATGCAGGAATATGAATAGGTGAGCCCACACAGGTGCAGCTTGCTTCTTTCATGTGGTGGCAGTGAGAAGTTAGCAGTCAGCTAACTAACTTTATTCATTTAGCAGCTACCCCTGCTAAATGAGTACAAAAGGCACCGTTTAAAGTGGTGGATTTCTTCTGTTTATCATGAGGAGAGCAACTAGCCCTATCCAACCCCAGCGCAGTACTCCTTCAGTGGCTGATGCTGGTGTTACCTTGTGTTTCATTTTAGATTATGAGCCCTTTGGGGACAGGGGAGCACCAGTTATTTTTATTTGAAAATCACTGTGAGCCCTTCGGTTAAAAGGTGGTATATAAATGTTTGTAGTCACAGAGAACAGCAAGTGAGTAGAGACTGTGCACGTACCGCTGTGCCAGCATGCAAAGAGGCTGGCTCGGTAACTAGCGGGCTGCCTTTTCTTGAGCCAAGAGGTGAATTTGCTGGCCTGGCTTGGTAGAGGGGGATAATTCTGAAATTGTCCGATGTTTATCAAAATATCATACCTGCTGGCATATCCCTATTCACCTGAATGGGAAAATGGGGACATGTTGGCAGGTATGAAGCATGCAAATATAATACCACTAAATATATGCAAATATTATGCAAAGCAGAGAATTTTTTTGGAGATTTCTTTGGTGAAAAGTGTCCTCTGTTTCCACTCTTTTTGTTGATGGATATCAACTTTTTTCACCATCTGGACCTGGGCAACCCTAAATTAAGAAAATCTGCTTAATGGCCTAAATCTGCTTCCTTGTCATTCCAATCAAATGGCTCTAATCCTGTCCACAGGAGCAACAGAGAACAAGTCAATTCCTTTGTCAATGTGACTGCCCTTCATATATTTGAAGACAACTAGCATATTCAGATGTGGGACCCTTCCAACAGACAGCAGTGAGAAGTGTGCTGTAGTGGTTATAGAGTGTTTACTGTACTGGGCGTGGGAACCCAACCTTAAAAATGCTTCTCAGTCATGAAGTAGGGATGTGCACAAATCACGATTCATGCACTGATTCAAAGGGTCAGTTTGGGCACCTTTAAGAGCGAGGAGAGTGGGCCCATATCTGCTCCTCTGCCACTCACCACAGCTTCCTGCTGTGGTGTCATGCTCCCCAGCACCCCTTGAACAACAGTGTCATGGTGGAAGCATGCACATGGCCTCCGTACATGCAGGATGGCAATGTGTGTGCCACTGCTGTGCTGCCATGAGGTGTGCTTGGGAGCGTGATACCACAGCAGAAACTGTGGCAGAGGAGGAGCAGGTATGGGCCTGCTCTCTGTGCTCTTAAATGTTCCCAAATCGACCCTTCAAATTGGTGCACAAATCATAATTCATGCACATCCCTATCATGAACCGAATTAGATGACCTTGCAGTTGAACATTCTATGGTTTGCCTTTTATCCTCAGATTAAGCCTGCTTTTGACAGCATGGCCATTATGGCTGGGGATGAGGTCCAACAACATCTGGGGGCCCAAAATAGGGAATCCCAGCCATAAGGCATAGCACAAGTCATCTTTTTTTTCTGAAATCCTTTTCTCCATTCTGAAACCCAAGGGTAGTGTGGGGAAGCACAAACAATGCAATGGCATATTTAGGTGTCTCAGAATATTCCTTTTGAATCAACAGAACAGAGAATGAAGATTGTTGGTAGAGGATTTTTGTCTGGGTATCCTGGCTCAACCCCCCCAATACTCTTCGGGCCTTTTTTCCAACAAAGATTATCCTGCTAATGAAGAGGTTGGCTTCACATGCCTACAGCAACCTGAGACACATCCTCTGCTCAAATGCACTCTTGAAATTCACAGCCATGCTTCTATGAGCACTTCTGTAATACTTGTACTTAGGCTGTCTGCTTCCATTTATCACTGAAGGGGCCGATTTGAGTTGGTTGACATGAGCTGTGTGTTTTAAGCTCAGAAATACTGAGACTGAAACTAGTAAATTATTAATCTTTACAGTGAATTGATTATTTCCTTAATTACAAGTTACAAAGTGGATTGTTGGCTGGATCTTAATCAAAACTCTCCCCTGAAAAGTAGCATTCAGTTCTATAAGCAATTCATGTACGTCTCTTAGAAACACTTGCCTTCATTAAATATTATCCATAATGAGAACAATGTCCTAGATACTTTTCCATTTCCAAAAGCACTGAGCTCCTCATTTCAAGACATTAGCTAAGCCCAAATTATACATGTTGTTATCATCTGGCTCTGTGCTCTGTTTTCCAATAACTTCAAGTCTCCCCTCAAGGTGGGGGATGCACTGCCAAACTGTAATGCATTCTAAGAGGATCTGAAGGAAAGTATTTTGCCAGAGTCAATGAACGCTAACATTTACCCTGTCAGAAGTGGACAACTATGTAGTAGGGATGTGCATGGTACCAGCACCTGCCAGTTTGAATTGGGGGGTATCTTTAAGTATGGGGACAGGTGCTCTTACCCCTCCTGTCTCATTTTCCCCACCAGCACTATCTTTTAAAACAGGGCAGCAGCGTCGTGCATATGCATGTGCACTGGGCACTTCTGGCCATTTCTGGTACGAGGAGGCACTGGGGTGGCAAGGAGGTATGCTGCCACCCTGCCGAACCATTTTAAAAGCCAGTGCCAGTGGGGGAAATGTGGCAGGAGGGGTAAGAGCACCCTCCCCCATCCTTAAAGATATCACCCCCACCCTCAAACTGGCTGAACCGCCAGGCATTTGAACTGTTTCGGAGATCCATAAAAGGGCGTCCGAACCGGTTCATGCACATCCCTACTATGTAGTAAAGAGCCCTGTCTAATTCAGATTTTGGTTTTCCAGACTATCTTGGGAAGAAATCTATTAATAATCCTATTGGTAGATAAGGGTATGCTTTCCCTACTTGCTCTGCTCTTGATATGTTGGGGTCTGCTAATAAAGCTCTATGAGCATTCCATTAGCTTCACAGGAATATACAGTGGAGGTCCCATAATGGTGGATCCATTTTCTTTGAGGTGGTCAGTTTTCTTCATACAATTAGCATGATGTGTGAGTCAACAGTCCAAGTGCCCTAGGATTGTGGATGAAATATGACTTTGCCCACCCATCCCCTGCCCCATTCTGTTAAAATTATTTTCTGTACTGTATAGAATATAATTTTAACTGAATGGGGGGCATCAAAGTTATACTGTATTTACCCAAATAGAAGGTGACTTTGAATATAAGATGGTGCCTTAAAAGGTAAAGGCCAAACACAGGTTATACCTGTATTTACTCAAAATAAAGAGGAATCTGAATCTAAGATAACTCCCACCACCACACACACAAACACACACACACAAACACACACACATCATATTTAGCAGGAAAGTACTGGGGGGAAATCATGTCTTAGATCCTGCTAAATAGGGTACTTGACAGAGGAGGCACTGAGGAATCAGATTATACCTTTTAAAAAATCATAAAATGCCCTGCAGTTGCTGTCCTGCCCAGCTCCCTGCTGCCCCTCTCCATGTTGTCTGCCTCCGCTGTGTAGAATCCAAGGGGATGGAGTTGTGGTATGGAAGGACAAGGCACTGGAGTGGAATCAGGAATATTAATAGTTTAATGAAATAGAGATTTTGTACAGAGAGGCAAGTGCAGGCTGCTTTCCAGTGCTCTTGCTGCTGGCTGTTTGTTAGCCTCGCCTCTACTCCAGGACTGGAATATAAGTTACCAAAGTCCCCTTCAAAAGCTGGCCTGGATCAAGGAATGGATTAACCAAAAACACCACCTGCTGCATGTCCCACCCTTGCTGCTCAGCATGTGCTGCTCAGCATTAGAGGGGTCAGTCCAGCAAGCTTTTTACTGAGCTGGCCCCTGAAATGGCCACTGTTTGTGTGCATTAGCCTGCTGAGTGGTAGGGAGGGACAGGGCCCTCGGCTGGTGTGGACTCGGTGCAGAGTGGGGCAGCGATGCATGGACAGGGTGGCAGCAGTGAAACACGTTATGAATTTTTAAAGGTATAACCTGATTCCTCAATGCTTCCCCAGCCCAGCTACCACTGGGAGCCACTGTAGCTATTAGCTGTGGAGGTGGGCAGCAGGATGCCCCCTCAAGGTCTGGTGTCCTAGGTGACTGCCTACATCTGCCTAGTGCACGGGCCATCTCCCCCAGAAGCACAGTGGACTATGCAGTATGTAAGCCTGTATCTATAATCATGCCATTTCCTACATAAAGGTGCTTCAGATGCTGGAATTTTGTCACGTTCAAAACAGAAATCTGGTGAAGGCAGCATGGAGGGCCACAGCCGGGCAGCAGGGCCAGTCTCCAATTTGCCAGTATTTCCTACAATCCCGCAGGCCATTAGAGCCCATCAGCCCCAGATCCCAGGTCTTCAATTGCTCAGTTATGCGTGGACACAGGGCAGAGCTACAATAAGGCAGACAGATCTGAAGAACCCAAGCCTGCCTACCTTCAGAGCTGCCTCACCCTCTCAAGGGGCTTCCTCACTTGCTTCCCCTCACCTCACCTCCCTTGCTGGCCAGTGCGCTGCCCATCCCTAGCATGGCAGTGGTGCGCCTGAAGACCCCTGTTGCTTCCCAGCTGCTTGTGGTCAAAGCCACCTGGAACATGGATGGTGGGAGCATGGCTCCGCCATTGCTGGGGGCAGAGGGCCGCCACACACACACCCCACATCACACTTCTCAATTGTCACTGACAGGGGTCGCCGAGTAGAGCTGCCCTCCCTCTGCCACTGTGTGGACAAATTCAGCCAGTGACTAGAGTGAACTTCAGGATCCCGGTTCTATCATTGACCTCATTGGTTGGCCTTGTATGGTTAATGGTTCCCTTCTCCCCCACTTAAGTGGCATAGCGGGGAAATGCTTGACTAACAAGCAGAAGGTTGCCGATTCGAATCCCCGCTGGTACTATATTGGGCAGCAGCAGGAGTGGAGCCAGGCTGGCGGCAGCCCGTTTGCGGCCGCCGCCACCACAGCCCCCTGGCCCTGCCCCCCTGCTTCTGACGTCAGACGCACCTGGCTAGGCATGCCCCCGCTTCTGACATCAGGCAGTATATAAATCAAATGAATGAATGAATCAATCGTGAAAACTTGAAAAGCGGCAGGAGCTTCATATAACTGAGGTAGATGCGTCCAAGTCTCTCTACATCTGTCCCACAATCATCAGAAGTTAGGTTGAAATGAGTTACCCTCCCATCGTGTCCTAAACTGAACCATGCCCCCCCCCCCGCATTCCACCCCGCTAAATGAGAAGAAGCCACTCCACGCCTTGTGTGCTCCAACCACTGAATGCAAATAAAATTGATGGCAGTGATCACAGAAGACATACTGTGAAATTGAGGTGGAGTTCAGGGTCAAGGAATTTAAATTAACAAAAAAAGAACTTTAGCATGTAGTTTCTAACCACAGAAAAGGGAAAACTCAAGAATCCTGTTTCAGTATATCAGAAAGACTTGGCAGCCTGCATCTTGTTAGCACCTTTCTCACTGTTATCGGGCAAATCTTGTCTTTGAGTCAAGGGATCAATGATGTGCTCAGCCCAGTCACAATATCTGGGCCTCTGTAATACACACAAAAGCATATCAGGCAGAGGCTGACATGTGCTTTAATAATAGATGATGTCCTTATTAGAACAGCATTATTGCCACGTAAGTCCAGGAAAATGGGTCACCCAAGGTAGATAAGCTGGCACATTTTATCTGAACTAGCCAAATTGGTGAAATGTCCACTTTTCAAGTTTCACTTTCAGCATATAAAGCTGTCAAAATATAATAAACCAAGGAAGATAAGTGAGCGATGTTACTATTTTTGCTAAAGTTGCAGACTGTCTCAAGCAAGCTGAGATTTCTACTCAGACTATTGGTTTTTACATTTGCCATAGTTATACATTTTACAGCTTGAGCTAATACTCTGTTCCCAAGTGCTTTTAAGAAGCTCCTAAACAGCATTGCTAAGCCACTCCAGTGTGGAAAAGGGGCAAGGGAGACATGGAGATGGAAGAGACACTGGAACCAGAAATGAAACCAGATGTCCCAAGCACTGTCCTAGCAGCCCCATCTCCCATGAATGGTGCAATATACACTTGTCTAGAACATACAGTTCCCTTTCAGGGAGCTGTGCTTCAACAGTAGCAGCTAAAAGCGGGGATAAGACTAGGATGAAGACTTGTCAAAAATGCACATGAACTTGCCTTATATTAAGTCAGCCTTGTTGCTATTGGCTCTTCCTCTGAGTGTCAGCGGCTCTGTGAGGTCTTTCTCTAGTCTAAAATCATTTAGCTGGAGATCCCAGAGTCTGAACCTGAGAACTTATGCTCACAAAACATGTGATCTATCCTGAGCTGTGGGCCTTCCCTTCAGAAAGGCCTTGTTCAAGTTTCCAGACAGGGTCATGCAGCTGTTATGAGAGGAACGTTTTATCCCCTTGTGGGATCTTGTAAGAGCAGTTATAAAACAGACAGTTTTCAAAGAAAGTCACAACCACAGGTTTAACAGTCCAGACAAAAGTATATTTTATTGAGTACAAAGTAAGAGGGTTAACTAGGATGTTAACAAAGGGATTCCCACATTGTGCAGACATGCAAGATGTCAAATAAAGTGAAAGAAACCTTAAATAAACCGCCCTGAGCCATTTTTGGAAGGGTGGTATAGAAATTGAATAAATTAAAAATAAATAAATAGACTTGTGTGTTTCTTTCAAAGTACAAGTGCAAATTTTCCCCCTAATACCTGGCCAGTAGTGGGGAGGGTGATGAGTGGTCCAGGTGATTGGATGGAGCAGGGGAGGACACGAAATCCCCCTCTCCACCCCAACACTTGCTATGTACAGAATGGACTGTACTTGGTGTACAACATGGTGCTTGGAGGGCTTGCTTTTATTTAACCTGGAGAGGTTGATCCATGGGTCCCTTAGTTCAAAGACCGGAGAGTGCAGAGGGAGGAAAAGCTTAGTTATCTGGCAACCATGGAGAGGCAGTGGCATGTTTAGACATGGACCATGGGGCAGGGGTCCATGGCCTCCTGCCTCCTGGGGCCCCCAAAATGCTTGGAGGGGGGCTCCCCAGAGCCCCAATGCCCCACCACTGCTGCCCAGCCCCCACCACATGCACCACTTTTATTCCCGCTCATCACTGCAATTTCCCCCTCTTCACTGCTGGGTGGGGGGTGAGCAGAGCGGAGCCGGTTACGCCTATGGGCTGCACAGACCGGCCTCCTTGGCCCGCGCATGTGCACAAGCATATGGAATGTCGCATCCCATAATGTCACGGGATGCAACACTCCATACTCTTACTGCACACGCACACAGGCTGAGGAGGCCAGTCTGTGCAGGCCGAGGAGGCCCGCCTGCACCCGCTGCTGCCAGGGGATGGTGGCCTGCTCCACTCCACTCACCACCCTGGCTGGGAAGAGGAGGAAATCGCAGCAGCAAGGGGGAAATAGCGGTGGCACGCACAGCAGGGGCCGGGCAGCACAAGAGGTATTTTTTTAAAAAATTAAGGGGGGCTCGCTGGGGGGAGCCCTCGCAGTGAGTGTGGGGGCCCTCCGAAGCCTTTCAGCCTCAGGTCCAGGCACCAAAAATACCTAGGTGCACCGCTGTGGAGAGGGGGATGGCAAGCGAGCTTCCCTAGGACCCACACCCCAATGCTGCCTGAATCTAGTCAAATGCCTAAGGGTTTAAACAATAAAGTGTCCCCTCCTCAAAGAGTGCCCCCCTCAAAAAAACCCACATCTGCATGTGCCCCTTTGGCAGTCCTGTCCATCAAGGAACTAGCATGCATTCCCATGCTCTGCTGCATATTTATTGCAAGGACATAGCTGGGAGTTCGGCAGGAAAGAGGTTAAACTGCCATTGGTCCAACAAAGCCAGCCGGCAAAGCCAGAACAAGCCAAGCACAATTGACACGCCCTCTTGGGGATCATGGCCAATGGCAGCCAGCTAGATGACGTGCTGGTGTCCTACCCTCAGTCTAGTGACACGAGCAGCATGCGGGTGCCTGGAATATAGCCTCAGCGGCCAAAGAGCAGGGAAGGGTCACCCTGACTTGAAAGTGGAGGCTGCTGAACCGCGGTTGGACAAACATCAATTCAATTCAATGCAATTCAATTCACGGTTTCAAATCAAAACCATGGGCTCGGTAACTGCCCGTTTTGCATTATGTGCGAATGCAGCTGTGGTGTCATTTGAACAGACATTACAGATGTGCCCAGAGCTGGCCAGGGCAGTTCAGTTCCAAACCAGTTTGTGGACTGGTTCAGGAGTCTACTCATAAAGGGAAATCAGGTGAAGATTCCCCTTTACAAGTTAATGGGCAGGGTGGCTTCCTAGATCTAAAGTGTGCAGATGCGGAGTCAGGGCTACTTACTTTAGTTGACGGCGGAGGGTCATGGTGAGGGCAGTGACTGTCCCCCATCCCCATCAGCCTCCTCCAGAGTACTACGGGCTGGCTGTAGCCTGGTTCTGGCCTCCATGCATGCATAGTATAGTTGTGCCGTCCAGTCAGTGCCTCATGTTGGCGACCACAGAGCCCTGTGGTTGTCTTTGGTAGAATATAGGAGGGGTTTACCATTGCCATCTCCCGCGCAGTATGAGATGATGCCTTTCAGCATCTTCCTATATCGCTACTGCCCAATATACCATAGTCTGGAAAACATACAGCGGCGATGCAAATCGGCAACCTCTTGCTTCCTATGTTTGGGCCTCCATCCAAATTGGTTTGCACACACCTAATGTACATTGAGACCCTCTTGCAACTATTGAGCAACAATTGTACATTTATAAAGAGGTTGCCTGAGAAAGACCCCCAGTTTCTCTTTGAAGGGATGAATACCAATCTCACACACTTATGAGAGATGTGTGAAACATCTTGAAATAGCTCTGTGAAGAAACATTAGCTCTGCATACATGCTGAGTATTATCAATAAATTATGCAAATGGAACCTGAGACATAAATGTCACAACAGATCTGAAATCCCATATATTATAGTGGTGAGGATGGGACAGAAGAGGGCATTGATGGGCAGCAGGAAGGTGAAATGACGGGTTCAGTGGATCTTGTCAGAATGGAATTCTTTGTTTTCTTGTTTGTTATCATTTATTTTGTTGCTTTATCATCCCCCCCCTTTTTTTGTTAAGGATTATTTCTTTTTGTTTTTAGAACATCCTCTCTTTGTTTTTGAGTTTGCATTTTCTCCCCCTTTTTTCCTTATATAGCTTGTGCTTTGTGTAACTGTTAACACCAAATGTCACCAACTGTCATGTCTTGTCAATGGGTTGTGTGTTGTTGTTGTTTTGCTCGCTCCCTCGCTCCCTCCCTCCCTCCCCCTCTTCTTCTGATTCTTTCTCTCACCTTCTTCCCCAAGCTCAGCTTCCAGTGTTATTGGCTGTGCCCTTTTGATTGACAGGAGGAGAACCTCCTTCTGAAACCTTTCTTCAAGCATTCCCTGAGGAGATTCTCACGATGGGCCAAAAGTGGGCTAAAGGAGCCTAGCCCACTTTTAGATGAGTGTGAGAACCCAAAAGGCGAGCCCGGTGTCCTCAAAGTGGGTAACCCGCTTAGGTAGCCCTCCCCTTAGACGAGGTTAGTGGAGCGAGTGCTCTGCTAACCCCTTCTATTTTGGCAACACATGAGGAAATCCCCGCTGAGAGGCTGAAACAAGCCTCCTGGCCCTGGGGGTCTCTCCAGGATGCCCCGTGTGCTTGCACAGGGCATCCTGGAACTTCTAGGGGCCACACGGCCCCTGATCCTCAGAGCCCCCACCGGCTCCATAATGAAGCCGGCAGTCGTGTGGGCAGCTGATCCGGCTGCCCGGGCTGCCTTGATCATCTGTGGGGAGAACAGGCTAAGCCCGCTCCCACACAGAACCCCTTCTGGTGGGTCTTACTGATCCTGAGACTCGCCTCCATGTCTGCCATGGATACAGTATATACTCTGCTTCTTCAGGGTTGGTTTTTGGTTCTAGCAGGGAGGTCTGCCCCCCACCCCAAAACTAATATTTTCAAGTATACCTGGTGGTTCATACCTCTGCAGATGTTCCCCACCCTTAGTGGGAGCTATCCACACACTATTAATAGTTAACCATCCACTCAACCACAGCTCTTAACCCCTGGCAAGAACTGAGTCATTTATCATTATTTCAAACAGATGAAGCTGCTTGTCATCCATGCAGTGTCAGAGTTCCAAATATGTCTTCTTGTCTCTTAAATTACTCACTAACAAGCATCACACAAAAAACATTAGTCTGTTAGCAGATCTGTGGTGAGTGAGGAACAATAGTCAGATATTGCCTGATGCACATAAATTATCTTGTACCTTGTAGAAAAGGACATCTTGTACCTTGTAGAAAAGAATAGAGAATCAAAAGATCTCCCTTTATGTTCACATTAACTGACCACTCCCCATCTCCTCTCCCATCTTAGCCAAGATCATGTGTTTCATTTGCTATATCATGTGCTATTTTATGTTCAGTTTATAGATTGGAACATTTATTTATTTATTTATTTTTATTTTTTACATTTATATCCCGCTCTTCCTCCAAGGAGCCCAGAGCGGTGTACTACATACTTGAGTTTCTCTTTCACAACAACCCTGTGAATTAGGTTAGGCTGAGAGAGAAGTGACTGGCCCAGAGAAAAGTGAATGCAAAGCTAGCCCAATACAAGCAACTCCAGTATTTGCTTGAGGTGGTGGGTTGCTTTTTTTTTTTTTTTTAAGAGACCCGCATGATTTGAGAGGCGTACCCCAGCCTCCTCTATGACATTGAAAGGGATCCAGGGGTGCATTTTGGGGGTTATTATTTTTATTGAAATATTTATATGCTGCTTTTAAAAATAAATTTCTCAAAGTAATTTGCAAGGCAAAAGGAAGGAGAAAATGGTAGCCTGTCCCAATAGGACACAATCTGAGAACAAACACAAGACACCAACCACCACCACTGGAGAGGTGTTGTGCTGGGATTGAACAGGGCCAGTTGCTCTCCAACTGCAAATTACAAGAGAGTCACCACTTTAAAAGATGCTTCATCTTACTCTTCTGGCAGGAGGTATATAGTGTAGTTGTGGTGCTAGCAACATCTCTTGGAAGCCAAAATAGTAGGTGCGTGCAGGGAACTGGTCTGGGTGGTTTGGTTCAAATTTGAACCAAATTCGTCTGCAAGCCGGTTTGGTCTATTCGGTCGACCTAGTCTGACCAGTTCGAGGGGCTCTGCAAAGCCTCAAAACAATGCTCAAAGACTGTATTAGAGATGCAACCTGCCCAGTGTGCAGAAATTGTAAACTTTGAGAAATTGTAGCACACTTCTTCAATTTCAGGTGCAGAAATTGTAGCAAAAGCATATTATTCTGTTTGAGCCAAGGGAACTGCCCCTGAAGATGATATAATATCCAAAACACTTTGAGCATTTTATATCTATAATAAACTCTTTGAGCATCTTTTTGAGACTCATTTGTAGCCTCCGAATTGCATGGGGGGGCAGTTAATTCAAACTGCCCCTCACACAGTTTAAATACCGTGTTTACTGAAAAAGAAGATGACTGCATTTAAGATGACCCCTTTAAAAACAGAGGTTAAATATAGGGTATACCTTAATTTATCTGAAAGGAACAGGACTCTGAATTTAAGATGATGACCAACCCACCCCCCCATTTCTAACACCAAAGAACATGGAAAAAACCCTAGTCTTGGATTTGGGAAAGTACAATATTGCTTTAAGGTAGTATGTAAATTACTTGTGAGGAGTGATTTGGATAAACTGCCCCCTCGTGATTATGCAGCACACTGGAAGGCGGTAGGGGTGTGCACACAAAACTGGCTGGCCCAGTTTGGTTCAGACCTCCGGAGGACACTCTCGCCATGGCCTCAGAGAAAGCCCCCTGGAGGGAATGAGTATGCAAACCCCCCGCCCCAAATGGCTGGGAGGGTTCGGTCCGAGACCGAACTGAATGGGGGGGGGCAGGTTCAGTGTGGTATAGGACCATTGAACCAAACAGGTTTGATGTCAAGCCTGTTCAACATCAAACCTGTCCACATAGAAGGCAAGGCAGGACATGTGTGCTCAAATACCTCATTGCCTAGTAGGTAAGGCCAATTGGATGTATCATCCAAAGGAGTCCTATATGCCATGGGATATGGAGATGGCCACCAGCTGGGATGGCTTAAAATGAGCTTAACCCTAAACCTAACCCCTGCTAACTGGGCAAAGAGGCACCTTTTACCGTGGTGATTCTCTTTATTTAGCAGGCGGAGAGTAACTGGCCCTATCCACCCCCAGCACAGTACTTCCAGTACTTCCAGTGACTGTTGCTGGTGTCTGTCTTGTGGTTTTTTTTTAGAATGCGAGCCCTTTGGGGACAGGGCTCCATCTTATTTGTTTGTTATTTCTCTGTGTAAACCACCCTGAGCCATTTTTGGAAGAGCGGTATAGAAATTGAATTATTTATTTAATAATAATAATAATAATAATAATAATAATAATAATAATAATAATAGAGGACAGGTCTATCAATGGCTTCTAGTCCTGATGGCTATATAGTCCTGGTGGCAGGCTGCCTCTAAATAACAGTGGCAGGGGAGCCACAGTAGGAGAGGGGGCATGCTTTCATCATCTGCTTGTGGGCTTTCCAGAAGCATCTGGTGGGCCACTGTGGGAAAAAGGATACTGGATGAGATAGGCCTCGGGCCTGATCCAGCAGGGCTGTTCTTATATAAATCTTAAATGGGTGGTGGGCCTTTATGGCTTTTGACTGGGGCAGGAGATAGAATTCCATACCCTCTTTAACTCTTTCTTTGGGAAGCTGTGTGCTCCATTCTTTATGTTGACTGGCAATGATGGCAGTTCATGGAGACATTTCCCATTTTTCTAGATTTTTTAAAAAACTTGCTTGCTTTTCTAGGGCTGCATTCAGGGGCGTATCCAGGGTAGGGCAGGCAGGGCATGTGCCCCTGGCGCCACTTGAAGGGGGGCGTCATTTTGTAAATTTTTTTTTTAAAAATGGCTGTCAGGGGGGAAATGGCCACCGCGCATGCTCAAATGGCCTCTGTGAGGCCCTAGGCCATGCCAGGCCTTGCAGAGGCCATTTGAGTATGCACAGTGGCTATTTTGTTTTCAGTGGCCATTTTTTTAAAAAAAGATTATTTTTAAAAATGGCCACTGCACATGCTCAAATTGTCCCTGAAAGGCCCTAGAGGCCAGCGGGGGGAGGGGAAACCTTTGCAGACCCCCCCCCCAGCCTTTAGAAAAACCCCTGAAGGGGCTACAGGTAAAAAGATTTTTTAAAAAATTAATATTATATAAGACACTGTACACATATTCAGATTGGCACTATGTACAGAGAATCAGGGCTTGTGAATACTGAGCTGAAGCTTATGAGCTAGGATTTTATTCATTTGCTCTTATGATAAGTGAGTTAAATGTGATGTCTTAATAACATGGCTATTAATGGTGAGTTTGTCTTTGAATCAGTGTTAAATTCTCAGTATTAAGGCCCACTGGGAGTTTCTTGCTTTCTTTCTCTCATTTTAACTGTCTTTCTGAAATACTAGAATATATTCCAAGCAGTGACACAGTTTACTCTGCATATCCTTTAATTATTTTCAGAGTATCTGGGAAAAGTCCAATTCTCCATTTAATTTTAAAACTTATGTAATAGTGATGGTACAATGCATAGTAGAGAATTAGACAGGCACTTCTGTTTTAGTTTTCCAAGTACACCTCCACATAGTATTTGGGTATTTCATGAGCCCCAGCATACTGAAATTTGTAGTTTTCCAGCATTTTTTGGTCTGACTATGTCCACTGCTGAATAGTTTTTGAAATATTAAAAGATTAACAAGCTTGACTTGTATTTTTGAGCTGATATTATGGTAAAGTTATCTGAAAGATGAGTGTCAGATGTTTGGACAGGGGGCGCAATTTCAGTGTTTGCCCTAGGCGCTATTTTCCTTAGATCTGCCTCTGGCTGCATTCACACAATCACAAGGATTAAAAAGTGAATTGATGGTTAAAAGTGAATCAGGATTAGTAAGCCTAGCAGAGCTGGTTCTGTGAACGCAATGTTTCAGGGCAATCCTGGTCAAAACGCTTCAGTTAACAAGCATTTAAGCAGGATAGATAACTAGTATTCAATCCTGCTTATCTATCCTGGTTAAATGCTGGTTAACCTGAGCAGTTTGACCAGGATTCCCTGGTCAATGATGCTGGTCCATTTGTCCCTCCCTTTTCTTTTGACTCACCTGCCTCTGTGTCATGAAAAAGAGAGAACAGTGCTAAATACATTGGCTCTTTTCTCTGTTATGTTACACTTGAGAAGGCTGACTTGTTTTGGTTTCAATGCAGGGAGGCTTCCTTTATTTATTTATTCATTCATTCATTCATTTAAAATATTTCTATACCACCCAAAACTTGTGTCTCTGGGTGGTTTACAATTAAAAATCATTTAAAACACTTGCTGATAGGCAGCTTCAAAGTAGAGGAAGATGAAGCACAAATGGTGCAAGAAAAAACTTTTAGGACTGAGGTGTGCAGACTGTTTTAGCATCTTAGCTTTCAGATTACCTTCACAAGTTTGCCTGACCTCCACAGCAAATCTATTCTATTCTATTCTATTCTATTCTATTCTATTCTATTCATGCATTTGTTTAGCCATCACCATAACAAAGATAAAATTTGACTCAAAAAAATAGGTGGTTAAAACAATGGCATTAAAAAATTGCAGGACACTCAAAAAATACAATTGTTGACTCGGAATAATGCAGCACAATTCTTACAGATTGTATCAGCTTGCCATGTACTGTACTTTGATGGCGAAACTAAAAAGCTGGCTACTTTTCTTGTAATCTAGAGCCTAGTGTCAGCTAATTAAAAAATTGCATAAAGACCTCCCTGGATAAACCATAAGCAATGGCCAAATATATACTTCATATCCCAAAGCAAAGCAAATTTAAGAACACTTGTGTTTAAAGATGTATATAAAGTTATTCCCCTTTCCCGCCCCCTTCTCTCTGTTGCCTTCTGAGTTATCGACATTGTTACCTTTCCCTCTGTGCCCAAGATCTCACAAATGCCTTTTCTTTCTGTTTAGGGGTCTATTGAAGATGAACACATCAGCAAATCCACTTCTCTAATTGAAAGTCAGCATCACCACCTGCTGCACTGCTTGGAAAAAACAACTGTAAGTAGCAATAGGAAACCTTCTAACTCTGCTTGAATCTCACACACCTAGGTGTGGGCTTCAATTGAAGAAGAGATGGGTATGCTACAGAGGACATCACACAAACACAAAGGTGTCTATACTGCAGTGGACCTGAAATATTGAACCTTAATCTCTGTGACCAACAATGATATGCTATTATGGATAAATCTTTTTATAGTAGCTTAAAATGGATGTTAGCTCACTTCAGGGTGGAAGGAAAGATTCTTTGTGATGTTTTGTTATGCAAGTTTACATTTTTATATCATCTTTATGACACAGCTAGTTCTTTTAAGCTAGAGTAGCTGGTCCATAGATGGACATCTGGCAAATTTTTGATGGACCACTTTTTGCTTTCTGGCTGATGGAATTCTTGCAAAAAATGCCCGACTAAATGAATTTTGATGTGATCCAGTATGGAAAAGTCCAATCTCAGGTTTATTTAACTTACAAATTTAGTTTAATTTCTGAGTATGCACACTTGCTCTGCAAATTTTAAATACGTTGGTGGACAACTGGTGATTCTAGTTAAAGAAAACAATGCAAGACTCTACGGATCTCTTAAGATGCAACTAATCTATATTCTGAGCATGCACTGTTGCCTAAGAACATAAGAAGTGCCATGCTGGATCAGACCAAGATAGTCCAGCATTTTTTGCAAGAATCCCAGCAACCTGCAAACACTAGATGTTTCTCTAGGGTTGTCCAGTGGTCCATCAGTGGACTATTATCTAACTTCTGCTCACTCACAGCTTAAAAAAAATAGCATTATGAAAAAGCTGGAATGCAAAGTATAAGTTTATATCACAAAGCATGATCATTCCTTTTGTTTTCCTCATGGTTATTTATATCAGTGTGCAATGAATATAATCATTTGGTGTCAAATGCAGCAAATAAAAGTTAAACCAAGCAATGAAGGAAGTGTCGCTTAAAATCAACAATAGTGACTCCTTGACCTTTAAGTACATTTTTTCCCCTGCAGTTGTAATGAGCTTAGGGCTGACCTTGGCTTGGAAATGAATCAAGTTCTTGACCTTTCATATTGCCAATGAATAATTTCACTGACATGGACAGTTCTCACCCAGGAATCTGATTCAAAAAATCCTGGGGTCCCTCCAAGAACAGGTTGGAGAGGTTAACCATTTAAATAAACAGATTTAAATTTTTAAGAGAGAAATTTCAAAAGGGCCTGAATACCTGGAAAACATGACTTTCCAGCACTTCCTGTTAATAGTCCATTTAAAATATGGATTCTCTAAAAGCATTATCAAACAAATGAAATCCACTCATTGTATAGTGAACATATGAAGCTGCCTTATACTTAGCCCATCTAGCTCACTGTTGTCTACTCTGACAGACAGCAGCTCTCCAAGGTTGTAGGTACAGAAATCTTTCCCAGCCCTGCCAGCTGAGATGCTATGTTGAATTAGAACTGTTAGAAACTAAACCTCAGAGCTTCTGTCACTAGCGATGGTCCCTTCCCATGATGTGTGTTGAGAATGATGTCTTGGCATATGATATCTCAGTCCTCTGTCACGTGCAGTCCATTTTATGCTCAGTGCAGAGGACTTTATGGCATCCTGGCATCTGTTCCAAAACTAGTATAAGAATATGCAGGAGGATACCAATAAACTTCCACCTGTCACAGGTTCAGGATGGTGCACCTTCAACAGATCTGTCACACTGATATCACATTCTACTGAATAGCCAGCAATGTTCTGAGCTGCATCTAGTATACAGAACAGATTTCCTGATGTACAAGAGGGCCAGATGGATTCTGCTCTAGGGCAGTTCCATTCACAAGATTTAGCTGAGGCCTCCTAAAGCATTCCAAGGATCTCTTTTAGACATTAATATATCATGTGCAATACATTGCAGCAAAATAAAGTTATGGTTTTTTTCATGACTCAGTTCAATGACCCCGCATTGAGTCAAACCATAAGATTATCATCAGAACTCCATCCATTTTGCACTCTGTCCTCAAACTCTTTTCTTTGGAAAGCTCCACCAACAATTTCAAAATGTGTTGCCTAACAAGATATTGCCACTGAGATTTAAAGGAAAAGATACTCAGGGCTTGCCTTTACTAGGAATTTGCTATGGGTCAGCATCAACTTGAGATGTTTGGCCCACAGTGTATACCTGATCTGCATCAGCTGCAGCTTGTTTTGGTAACATCTGGGAATTAGAGTCACATGAAAACTAGGCTGAAAACTATATTTATATTTATCTATCATTTTTATACCACCTGATATGTAAATCTCTAGGCGGTGTACAAATCCCAACATTAAAATCACAGGTTAAAATACATAAAACATGATTAAAACAATATAAAACAAATTATCAAAATAATTAAGATTCTAATTAAAAGCTTGCGAGAACAGGAAAGTCTTAAGGGTCTTCCTGAAAACAAACATAGAAGGAGATGCTCTTAGTTCAGCAGAGGACATATTCCAAAGCCCTGGGGCAGCCACAGAGAAAGCCCCTATACATTTTAGATGGTTACATTTCTCCATTTCAATTGACGATGTTACAAAAATGAGTGAATGGAAATCTTGTGGATAGGATATGACCGTTGCCCAGACCCAGCAAGGCAAATTCACATGGAAGCCGTCTTCCACACATGCAGCCAATGCTGATCTAGATGTGCATTCTCATATGCATCATATTGCTTATCTAGGTCCCATTGAATTGCTTGGATATATCTTTTGATGCATATTACGATGCATATCCTCATCCAAGAAGTATTAGACATGACTATCTGCTCAAAGCTGCATCAAGACTTGTTTTATAATCTCCCTCCCTGCCCCCTCTTGATTCAAGATATTCTAAAAAAAAGTCTTCAGGAAACAGAATAAGTTCCATTTAGAATAAGTTCCATTTGCATAACTTCTTAATTGAACAGAAATTCCATGTGCAAGAGGAATGGAAAATGTTTGACAACCCACCCCTTCGCTCTGCAGCCGCCACCCCACCCCCCGCAATCTGCTCCTATTCTTAAGTAGGGTGGAGGGTGCCCAAGGGGCTGTAGAAGGAAGTGCGGATAGGCAAAAATAACCCCTCCTTCCTTGAGCTAATGTTTATGGATACGATACAAACTTCTGTACTTGTGTTCTTAGGATACAACCCAGGGTTGTCAGTCTTTTGATGCCTGTGCTTCTGTGTGGGCATTGATGCAGACAACCAGAAGCACAGGAGCTATCCATGGAAGCTTTTCCCCCTGGGATATTCCATGTCAATTGTCACTGCAGACTGCACAGCCCAAGCAGATCTCAGCCTGCCAGCTGTAGGAACAGGTAGAGAAGACAATCACAGCCAGAGGCATGGCACACATAAACTGCAGAGACTGATGTGCTACCTGAGCATCTTCAACCCCGCCAAATAAATATTGCTAACAAGCCAAAAGTGTCGGCTCCATGATGAGAAGTAACAGAAAACTCAAAAGTTGCCTCTTCACAAATGTGCACGGATGTGCAATGGTTTAATTTCAAGTAAATGGAAACAACTCAGTGCTTCTCCCTAAACTGAAGGTTGAAGGGTACTATTCCTACACTATGTGTTAATACTTTAACTTGATGCATTAGAAGCCATCTTTCTAAAAATTAAGGAAAGGTGCAAGGTCGGTAAAGGGTTCTAAAATGTGAAATCCTGTCAACCATAATTGAGAGGCACTGTGCTGTAATCGTGGGCAGAGTGTTAGATGTAGACTGAGGAGACCTCCCCACTCAGCCTTGAAGAGCTCTGGGTCACCTTGCACAAATCACTTCGCTTACTGGGTTTTGTGAAGGTAACATGAGAGAACTTCATGCAAGGAGCCCTGAACACTGCTGAAAGATGCTACAAAAATGGTGGTAAAGAAACAGGAGCACTATTTACAGTAGCCCTTTTCAGTCAAGAAATGTGTGAAAAATCAACATGTGGAAAGAGGAGTAGAACTGCACCACTTGGTCCTGTCTCCAACCTCTCACAATCCATTAGGTCTTCTGGAGAGTGTCTATGCACTTAAGCTGTTCAGGAGACCCAATAGACACATGTAATTTGGGGCAGGGTTCACAGCTGATTGGTTAAGGAAAATTCCTGACCAATGTGGAACCATATTCTAAGTGATTGGAAATATATTTGCCATTTCTCTTCTCTCTGGCTAAGATCATAATGAGGAAAAAGCATTATGCCACATCAGGAAATGGGAAATTGTTTTTAAAATCAGGTGAAGCTCACTGTAAGCCCAACTGGCATTAAATGGCTGCTTGGTTCTTAGAAAAGGTGTGCTGCTGACCTAAACCATCCATCATTTCCAACACAGAGGTTGTCATTCAAAGACTGACATGCAGCATGTTTAGTGTATGCTTTTCAATGCACTCATCAAAACAGTTCAATCAGCTTTTGTGCTGAAAATGCATGTCTTTCCATCATACTTAACCTATTAATAAAACATCACACTAACAAAAGAAACCTCATCATAGCCTGTGAATTCTTGACACACCCAAGAGTCATTTTGTAATGTTACCAGGTTGCCAGTGGAATGAGGAATGATCCATGCATCAGAATTATCCACAGGTTTCAAAGGGCAATTCACCTTTCCTCAAATCAGAGATCATCTTTATGGTATCTCCTACTACCATTAAAATGCAGTGTTGATCACCCCCAGAGCCAGTGAATTAAGTGAAATAAAACCTGGAAAGAGTTGCTACTAAATGCAAAAATAAAAGGAACCATGTTAATGGAACCCCTGTTCATCTCTTTACTGCACATCAGTGGACAGCCCATACATTCTTTAGCAGCTCTATTTATATTCTAATCAACAAACTGACTTTCTAATCCAGTCTCTGGTTTGTGTTGCTTGGGTGCTCCCACTTGGGAGAACCTCAGATGATTTGTTATATCCTGGGCCATATGGCTCTCAAAGGAAGCCCAAGCCCCTTCCAGTATGATTGAAACTGGGTTTTATTGTATAAGGCAATGATATTGTTTGAATCAGAGCATTTGGATATATTTGGGGTTTGTTTGTTTTTAAAAGATGTACTTACCCCCCACCCCCCGCCCCACCCCCAAAAGGATTTCAAACTCATGAAGTTAAAGGAAAGGACTTGTTGCCCCTTCAAACTTCTGTGATGCCAGTTGGAATGCTGGGACTGAACTTTGGAATGCTGGAATGGACAATCAATGGTGTTTTTATCTTTTGTTGACATGTTGTCCTGTAGGGATTGTCCTATCTTGTGGATGATCCTCTGTTATCTGTACGAACTTCCACCTTCAAGGTATTTCCTTCTTAATTAAATCCCTTTACTGCAGTCTCTATGTCATGTTTTTGGTATTGTTTCCTTCCTTGTCAGTGACTTTTGGCAGACTGTGCATGTTGCAGCTCTTCTGCGATCTGATGGCTTTGAGTGCTGTTGAGAAAAAGAAAAAGAAAAAAAAACCCAAAACCCACCAGTAACTGCTTTATTTATTTATTTTTGCGCTTTCTAGCTCTACCAGGGAGGGTAACATTAAATGTGAATGTCAAGCATTATTTATGTGGCCATGGCAGTTCTATGTGCTGAAGTTTTATAACTTTTAGCTCAAGGTACAAGAAATTGTTTCCCCTGTGTTCTGCATTCCCCCCATCTGCCACCATTCCCCCCATCTGCCCCCATTCCCACCCCCGTCTGCCTATAATTGTTGTCAGGAGTATAGTGAGTTCGAAGGTGGATGCTCCTATCACCTGCATTCACAGCCCTGCTGCTGCCACCCACCCTCATTATTTACTTATTCATCAAGCTTGTATACTGCCCCAAACTTACATCTCATGCACACCCACTACTGCCACCTGCCTGCATGTGCACCTGCTGCCACCGACCTGCCTTTTTCAGCCAACACCTATCTGTTGAGACCAAGCGCAGCACTTGGCCCAAACTCCATGCCCTCTGCTGAAGTGATGTGCTGCCCCATGCCAGTGTAAGAATAGGCCTGCATTCAAGGAGCTTCCTGTTCCCAGTGGGATGGGGCAGTGACCTGACACTGGGCCTGAGCAAGGGGCCAGCAGGGAAGGGGATGGAAGGCCATGGAAGCCCCCACAGAGACCCACAGTTATGGGCTTTGGTCCAGTGGTGGCTACACCACTGATTGTTGTTCTAGGTTACATAGCATGACATTTCTAGTCTGGGGTGTCCTTCTTATGTGTTGGCAGTGGCATGGGGGAGATATAGATCCTATGCAGCAGCCTCAATATTGTAAAGCCTGGTACCATGTGGGCAGAACCAACTGCCTGAGGTTTTCCCATCCAGTTGATCTTGGCCAAGTGGCCCTTGCCTGGGAAGGGCCTGAATGATTGCCCCTCTCATACAATGCCAGGCTTTTAAACATTACAGCAAGAGCATAGGATGAAGCCTCAGGGAAATGTTCCTATACTACTCCAATGACATATGAAGGGCACCTTCAGTTTCCCAGAACCAGAATGCTAGGCTGAAGCTTTCCCATATATGGTCCCCCAATCTGAAAGACATAATGGTTTTTCTGTCAAAATTACAGTTCTCGACTATTCACATAGGTTGGTTGCAAAACATCCTTTCCCTGACCATGTCCTTTTCACTAACATTTGTCATTTTATCCACCATCATGCTGTAATTATATTAAATCCCATCTCAGCTGTTTAACTCAAATCAGGCATATCATATGATATTATGTTATCAAGATCCTTGTACTACAGTAACTGAATTTTCCAACTAGGTGATTGAATTGTCCCATGGGACATCTCACACAATGTGACATACTGGGATGTTGGACATTCACATTGTTGTGACTCACCCTCTTTTTTTATGCTTCTAAAGAATTTGGAAAGTGAAGAAATAATGGGCTTATACTTGTGTAACAAAATTTGGGCAAATTTTGCAGTTGCACAACTTTTGTGCATGCAGAGTTACTAGGCTGACAAACCGTTGCACAGTACATCAGCCATTCAAATAAAAATGTAGTGAAACATAAACAATGTTTACAAGGAATAAAATACTACACAATTGGTATTAAAATTACGCATGCCCGCTTAATCCCAACTATTACAAGGCAGCCCAAATAATTAAAATCATGCAGAGATTTTATAATGGTATGATGCATTAAATCCCACTTGTAGTGGAAAGGTACCTCATATATTGTAAGAATCAAAAGATGAAATGAAATAAAGATCCAGACTCGGTTACTGGAAAGTCTTCAAGGGAAGGAAGTTTCACAACAGTGGGGCACCTACCGAGAATATTTTTATTTGTGTCTCAGTGTTTTGAAAATGATACACAGATAAATATTCATGAGAGAGCGCACTCGGCAGATTACCTGCATATGGATTCTTGATAAGATACCCAGAAGTAGGAATCTAGTTCAAAGTCTAAGGTGGCTTCCATGGGCGTACCATTAATAAGACAATGGGAGACAAATGTGTCCTGGCCCACAGCCTCTGAGGGGCCCCCTAGGGTGGTCCCCAAGGGATGGTTGCCCTGGCCCTGCTCTCCAAGAGGCTCCAAGACCGAGTAGCCTGCCCCTGCTTGCTGCTGTGCTGCTCACTCTCTCTGTAGTTGCTGCAGCTGCAGGAGCAGCAGGCAGAGAGGCAGCAGCTCAGCTCAATGTTCTGGGGGTAGATCAGGGGGGGTGTGCGCGCGCGCGCGCGCAAGAACAGTTACACTCCCTATGAGTTTTGATCCCAACCGGCATTTCCTGGGCAGCAGCAGAGTCAAGAAAGGGTTAATACTCTCACACTCTCTCTCTCTCTCTGCTATTCCCGCCCTCTCCCCGAAGGAACTTCATGATTGGTTCTCCTGGGGTCTTGTGCTCCTCCTCCCCCCCCCCCCGCTCTGACTGCATTTTGGCAGAGGTTGGCTGTTCTGCTTGTCTTCCCCCAGGAAAGTAAAACCAAAAACCCTCTCCTTTGCTTAGCCAGTGTGTTTCTCTTCCGAAATAATATCAATTTGTGTGCATGTGATTCGTGTGTGAGAGAAAGAGTTTTACATGTGTGGTTTGCTTGAATGTGTGCTTTACTGGAGTGCTGGTTGTTTTTATAAAGTAGCCTTTTTCCAAAGTCCCCTTTTTGCAGACTTTTCTAGCATTTTTTGTATTTTGGACTTAAGAGAAGAGGATTTGCCCTATTTCATTTCCCTATGGTTCACCCCAACTTCCATTCCTCCTCCTGGAGTCCTGAGTTGGGGAGGAGAGCTGGTCTTGTGTCAGCAAGCATGAATTGTCTACTAAGCAGGATCCACCCTGGTTTATATTTGAATGGTAGACTACATTTGTGAGTACTGTAAGATATATCTATATATAGATATAGATAGATAGATATAGATAGATATATACACACACACACACACACACACACACACACACATATATATATATATATATATATATATATATATATATATATATATATATCAGCTTCAAAAGATGGAACAAAAATGTACAAATTAATTAGTCTACAAGTTAAGGCCCTTATTTAACACTCTGACTTTGGCAAGCAGCTAGTTTGGTTAATCTAAGGCATGTGTTAGCTCCAATCTCCAGGATATTTTGGAAGGAAATGGGAAGCCTACTGTGACTGACTATCTAATTATAGGGGCAACTAACACTCAGGAAATCAATATTTTACAGGATAAGAGCATGAAAGCAAAGATTAATTCAAATTTAAATAAACTTGTTTATTGAAAGTTGTTTATTTTTCTTATTATTATTTTAATTTTATAGGCCACTTTTAACCACCAATGGCAAAGACAATTGCTATTAAAACAGAAGGCAGACAAATAGAATTGCAAAATACACTTTTTCCCTTCCCTATTTATGGTGTGTGTGTTGTATCAATAGTGGCACATAATAATGCACATGCACACACACTGCCTTGATACTGCCGCCCAGAACAAAACTCATTCCGCTCACTGATGGAAAAATTGGCTCATAATTCTTGAGGGTTGGGGAAGAGTGGATCTAGCTAGCATCTTGGATTATTTTCTAAATTTAAACTGTGGTTTGCCTGGATATCCCTTCACCTGCCTTTTCCAAATGAAAAATACTGGGTTAAAAAAACAACAAACCACCAATTTACAACCCGACAAAAATTGTTAAGGTTGGAACAGAAGCTTCCTATGGAACCCACAGAAGGGGAGGAGAGCTGCTCTTGTGGTAGCAAGCATGAATGGCCCCCCTGTATTTCACAAAGCTGATTATGTTGTATTATTTGGTTCTGCTGTTGTTTACACCTTGTAACTGTAGTCTCCTGTCCTCTGTTAATCTGCTACACATTTGTCCAAATTTCACTCTGTTAATCTGTTACACATGTGTACATGTGCCCAAATTTCCAAAATCATCTTCTGCAGCAGAGACATGGGGCCAGGAGAAGGAGAGGAAGACAGTGAGGGGCCCATTTTAAAATCTTGTCTCTGGGCCCACTCCAACCTTGGTACGCCCCTGGTGGCTTCAGCCATTACCTGAAGCACTGCCAGCCAAATGCACAAGAGACTTTCACATTTGGCTGGTGGAACTTCCTGGTACTGTCCAAGAGCGCTCACACAGGGGAAATGTACAGGCTGTTGATGTAGATACAGATAATTTCCCCTGTGTAAAGGGTTATTTGCAAGATTAGTGGATTGCCACCAGCCAACCATGTCTTCAAGCAGAAATTCTGCTCTAGATTCTAAAGGCATAGCAAGAGAGAAGGCACAAAAGTTCTTCTCTAAAAGTTTTGGCCACTGGGTTGCTTTTTTGTTTGTTTTTTAAAAGTCACATTGCGCACTCACTGACATTTGTTGATGTTCTCCCCGGCAGAACCACGAGTTCATTGATGAGCAGATGTTTGAGCAGAACTGCATGGAGAGCTCAATGCAAAACTACCCATCCACTCGCAGCCCCTCGCTTTCAAGTCACCATGGCTTGTCCACCTCCTGTTGTTCTCGCCGCAGCAAGAAGACGACACACCTCCCAAATTCCAATGTGCCGGCTACCCGTCTGCGAAGCATGCAGGAGCTCAGCACCATACACATCCAGTGCAGTGAGCAGCCCTCGCTCACAACAAGGTACAACCAAAGGATTTCTATGCATGCAGTGCCAGCCCAACCAGAGAGATGTGTCTCTGGCACCAATACTCCAATAAGGTGTTGAGCTGGGATGAATTCTAGAAGAGTCCAGTTTGGTAGAGCTGAGAATGGACATGAAAATGTGCACAACATTTGGAATTCAATCCGGGCACCTTTATTGCATGGCAGAGGGAAGGGCATTGAACAAAGCAGCCTTTTGGACAGACAGCCCCCCCCACCTACCTCCCCCCCCCACACACACACACAATAAAGGAAAATGCCAAGAGGGCATCAGGACATCCATAGAAGATGGCATGACAGGCACATTCTTGGCACATCCCCTTTCTTATCATGTGACTCAGTAAGCTAGCATACATACCCCAAAGCTTTTAAATGGCTAACACGTGGCACTCAGCCATCTGAATTATCTACCATCTTCAGTGATACTGGCATGTTAAACGAGTCCAGTATACACATCACAATTTGCTAACTCCTGGAAAATGCCCCCAAACAAGGCAAACTTGACAGGTTTGCCATCTGGACCCATGCTGATAGTTTGTAAGCCCAGTTAAACATACCAAAATGCACTGTAAAATAAACGGTGAGGACCTCCCCACCCCCACCTTCTCATAGTCCTTGGAATGGTGTGAGTACTCCTGGGATTTGCAGTCTTTTCTAAGTCTGCTATTGCTGTAGACTAATTTTTAAAAACTACATTTCCAAGGAGCAGCCGCATCATTCCCAGGAATCCAGGGTAAGAAAATAAGTCATTTTAAAAGTCAAGTCACATAAGATGGCTGCTTGCTGCCTTGTGGTTGAGAGCAAAGCTAGAGGGTGAAAGCCTGTCACTTGCCCCCTGCCTGGTCCTGTAAGTAGTTGCTTACATTTTGCCCCATGCCCGATCCAAGAGTGGGGTGCACACACTGGTTCTGTGAGATTCCAAAGCCCATCCATGCCACTAGTGACGGCAGAGGGCTTCCAGGGCTACTAAGGATTATGTCCTCTCTGTAGCAATGCTTCTCCCACAGGGAATTATGGGAGAAGCCTTGCTATAGCAAGGATGCAGAACTTAGCAGCCACAGAGCCCTTTGTCCTTGCTAGCAGCATGGATGAGCTTTGAAGCACACATACCTCATTCTTGGATTGGCAGGGTACTGCACAGAAATTAAGCCAACCTTAGGGTGGAGGAATGGTGGGGTCTATTCGGCTTTTTTGAAGCTGTGGAGGACCTATTTGGCTTTGGTCTGATTTGCCTTGCTTTAGTCCCACTTTTAGCCACAACCAGGTGTCCTGCTACTCTGGGCGAAAGCAGGCCCAAAGTGGGCTGAAGCCAAATAGGCCTCTGAAGCTTCATACCTTCCCAATACAACTTCCAGAATGCAGAAAGTCTCTCTGCTAGCCTATCAGAGAATCTGCTTATTTCCTGCTGGGCTTGAAGAGGACTGTGACCCCTAGTATTATATACTCTTATGTGGCTCAGTCATTAAAATGCTAGGCTTAGCCCTTGTGATGTCTAGTTTTGGCTTCATTTATAACATCCTTTTTCTGCAGGGCTGCTCAACTTGGGCCATCCTGCAGATGTTGGCCTACAGCTCCCATAATCCCTGGCTACTGGCCACTGTGGGTGGGGATTATGGGAGTATTAGTCCAAAACCAGCTGGTGGGCCAAAGTTGAGCATGCCTGTTTTACTGAGATCAAATACTGCAAAAAATATCCAGACCTTGGAATGAATATCAGCTTTAGTCTTTGCATCTACTCCTCCTCTATTATTTGTTGTTATTATTTCTTGTTTACACAGTCAGACAGATGTTATTTACTGGTTTGTTTTATCCAGACATCGAGTCCTTCCCAAGGATCTGGGATGGCTGAATTTTATTATCAATATTGTTGTTGTTATTATTATAGATATTGTCATAGAATATAGGCTGTTCCCAGTAAAGTTGCTTTTTATAATTGGCTGATGGTGATTTCTGTGGCCCCTATGGTGTTGAGGTGCTCTTCAAGGTGTTTTGGAATTGCACCTAGGGCTCCAATTACCACTGGGATTATTTTGGTCTTCTGCCACAGCCTTTCAATTTAAATTTGTAGCTCTTTGTATTTTATTATTTTTTCTATTTCTTTTTCTTCTATTCTGCTAATTAAATAATAATAATAATAATAATAATAATAATAATAATAATAATAATAATAGAGCAGAAGCACAGATTGGAGCATTGTGGAAGAAATTTGTTTATTTCTGAATAACAAGATCTCTAAAGTTAAAGTGCCGCCCAAGATTTTATTATTACAATGAAAGTTGTAAGGTATGTTTGAATGAGATGTGAGTATTGAGATTTTCGTACTGATGGGAAGATCATTATGAAGGACTTTTTTAAAAAAAACAAACCACTGTATTTTGTCTTCTAGTCGTTCCAGCCTAAATATGAAATCAGATGATGGGCTGAGACCGAACTGCAAAGCCTCCCAAATCACAACAGCAATCATCAGCATCCCCACACCACCGGCTCTGACTCCAGAAGCCGAAAGCAGGCCTCCGCCCTCCAGCCCCAGCCGCTCTGTGAACATTACCACTGCTAGCAGCAACATTGTCAAGGTTTCTGCCTTGTAAGGCTGTGTTAGGAGGTGGCTTGGAAGGCCAACTTTTCTCTCCCTTTCCCCACCTCCATGTTCCTTCTTTGCTGCAAATTGTGCCTAGATGGATGGCTGGATGGACAGCTAGGCCAACCTGATCAACATCTAAGGATTAACAGTGGGGGCCTAATGGGGCAGCTTCCTTCAAACTCCCATTCATGCTGCAGAGTGAGCTCAGAAGAATCAGGAAGCTGGGGTGGATGGATCTCTCTTTGTTCGTAGACGAGAAGAAGTCTTGTTCCACGATATGGAGCATAGAATAGTTTCCAGATGGAAAAGAAGGCCTGTCATAGCAACAAGAAAGTCAATAAAGAAGCAGAATTATAACACTGTGTATCTCAGCACCTTTTTAAAGGTTTTTAATGGATAATATTTATTCATGAGGAAATTACTGAAAAAGGTGATAAAAATGGATATTGTGAATTTTTTTCTTCTTCATGCAGCAGGATCTTTAATCAACCAAAACTTCACATTTTCTTTTCTTTTATAGCTGAAGAAGCCACCTGTCACAGGAATTTAATTTACTTTCTTTTGTGTGTGCGTGCGTGTATGAGAGCGAGCAAGAGAATTACAAAACTGGCACACTTTAACTACAAAAGATCTGAGCACACTTTCCTGTTTCTGGGCTCAACCCTGCAAAGACTTACTGTTTGCATGGTCCACCAAATGCTTTAAGTAGCTCCTGTAGAATCAATGGTTCTACTCACTGTGCATCCTTTTCTGCATGAGTGTGTCTTTGCAGGCTTCAGCCTTTGGTACACAGTAGCAAACAGACACCTGCATGCAATCACACACACAAGTACAAATAACTGTTTCATTGTTGATGGCATTCTTTCTTAAGACAGTTTTGTAATTGCCTTTTAATTCAACACAAATTGCAGTTGCAAACAGTGTATTTGTCTGCTAATTATTGTCTGGGGGGGGTGAGTCATATTTGTGGGGAAAGGCAGGCTTGAGTAGTCCACCACAAATTTCTGCTCGTTATTATTTTATCACTGGCTTGTAAAGAGTGTGGCTAGATTACCAGCTGACTAGATTACCAGTTCTGTATTTTTAAACAGTTTTTTAAAAAAAACTAAGCCTGGGGGCATTTTATTTTTTAATCTTGTACACACACATTTCAAAGAGGGCAAAATCATTCAAAGCAACTGCTCCAGATGTTCGTAACAACTCCGTAATCTATGCCCATCCTTTCTTCTTTCTGTTTTATATGTGTTTCTTTGGTAGAAATGGAAGTGTCTCCCATTGTATATAGTAGCCAGATAGTCAGTGGATCCGTCCTGGGTAAGATTACTTCAGGAGCCTGCCATTTTGCATGGACTGTCTTTCTGTCTCATTTTGTAATACAGTCCTGTGGCTCTTTGTGACAGCTTCTGGGTTGCATCAGCTTGGCAGAGAAAGCAATTTAACAATATTTGACTTCCCCTTGTTAAAACATAAGTTCTTGTCAAAGAGGAGGATTGCTTCTAGATTTTGGGGGTCTACTTTATATTAGAGTACCATTCCTAATCAATTTATAAGACACTGTTAATAGATGGTTAAATATATGTTTCAAAATAGCTCGCCAATTGTTAAATATTGTTATACTGTTTAGAAAGTTTAGGACTGTGAATTATAACACCTATAAGGTTTTATACTCACATACTCATCATGTACTTGCTGTGGGTGCAATCCTGCAGGACCTCCATCCTTGCCAACAAGGCTTACATTAATACAGAGCTCTGTGAATTGTGCCCTACTGTTGTCACATAGTTCGTGCAATTTATTGACCTTTTTGGACATATAATTTTAACACATTTTGTGTCCCTTTTCTAAATATATTTGAAGCGATCCACATCATAATATCTTGCAGCTTTGCTTTCATTTTGGAAAACCAGCATACAATATAGCCCAGAAAATTCTGAATGGGAAATTGTTTGGTTGGAAAATTGGAGGGTTTTTTTGCAAACCCAAAATAATATTCAGAAATGAAGCAGTTCCACTGGAAAAGGTCATCTGTTCTCTTACCTTTTAACATTAAAGTTAAAGGCATCAAATGGCCCTTAAAGGTCCCCCAAAAAGTTCAAAGGAAAACCTGGCCCAGTTCTAACACCTTTTGGCCAGTCTAGAACTAAAGCTCTGTATGGCATAGGACCCACTACTAACTACCAACTAAATTCTTGGTTTATTCTGTTGTTTCAGAGCACACTGCTTCTCAAGCTTCCTAGTACCCCCCAAGATCCTTTCTGTTTTGATATACTGAACAAGGAACTACTGTGTGTTAGCCACATAGTCACTGAGTCCATAATGAGCCCTATGATGCAATCTCAGTTCATTCAGGATGATGGCCAACTGATTGGGCCAGCTGAAGTCCTGCGTAAACTACTACATCTTATCAGGGGCATAGTGACTATTGAGCAAGGGGGACAATTGGCCCCAGGGTCCCAAGGCTCCCCCTCGGCGAGGGAACCCCCTTGCCCCCTCCTGCACCCAGATGGTGAGCAAACTGGGAACATGAAGTACGCCCCTCTCCTCTCAGCCAGCATTTCATATTGGCTGGGGAGGAGTAGACTCCCCCCACCCCCCAACATTGATGTCTCCCCTGCATCTGAAGTCAGATGCAAGGTAGGCGGGGTCAGTGGCAAGAATGGGGCTGTTACAACCCCGGCAGAGTTTTATTTCCCATCAGCAGTTGGTGGAATCGCTGAAAGAGTACTCCTTTCTCTGGAAACGAGCTCCCTTTCAGCGATTCCACCAACCACTGACAGGGGAAATGAAACTCTGCCAGAGCTGTCACAGCTCTGTTCTCGGCACTGGCCCCGCCCCCTTGCTTCTGACATCAGACATAGGAGGTGTGGCTTGGATGGGGTGCTTTGCACGTGAGCAAAGGATCACCCAGGGGGCAGGGATGCCACCAGCCTGACTTTATCCCCTGGCTCCCGCCAAGCTCCTTGCGCCCCTGCATCCTATAATGGGTTCAGCATCCACCAGTGGCTGTGTGTTGTGGGAAATGGTTATTAATGTTAGACATGTTGTGAACGTGTTCACCATATTCAGTCTTATCAGCAAATCCCTGGTAAGCATCTGAAAAACTGCAGGATTCCAAGCAGCACAGGTTGAAAACCACTATTCCAGTAAAATGAGGCATGCCTTCATTTTCCCCCCAGGGTTAATCCAAGGATTCTCTTTCAATCCCAAGGTTTAGCCTTGGCACAAGGGAAGTACAATTGAAGATGGAAGTGCCTTTGTGTCTCTGTTAAGTAGTATTTCCCCATTGCTGAGTAATGACAACCTGGCTGCGCCACACATCTGGGTTTACAGATTTCGGACACCTCTGCATTTACAGACTAAGCACTCTGTGTAGTCCTTGGCTCCAAATCTTTCATTATCTCAATGGTGATCCTGTCTGAATTTAACAGAGCTGACCATTAGATGTTCTGTGATGCCTAATTCCAGTGAATTTAACAGAGCTGACTATTAGATTTATTCTGTGATGCCTAATTTAAACATTCCTTTGCTTCGTTTAACTTCATTATTCCTCATTATACCGTACTGATCAGCTCCCGCCTAGTCAATTTGAAGCTTGATCCTTCACCATCCTTACCATATTGTGTTGACGTTTACATCTTTGCAGAGGAAAGCTAAAAAGCAAAGTGTCTAATTGACACATGCAGTTCATTAGGAAAGATATGCTTTGTCTGATAGAAGGTAAAAAAGAGCCTGACCTTACTAAGCCACAGTCATGTCCTATTGTATCCAGCCTTTCCAAAGAAACCTTCCTCTAACCCCTGTCTCTTGAAGTCAATGCAGGGTTATGGCTCTAATTAATCCAAACAGCTGATGCGTTGCCACAGAAAATGGCCCTCTCTGTTTTCCTGCAGTGTGGCAGAGGTATCTCTTCTACGCAGGTCATCCCTTCCTCCTTTACCTCTGATCACCCAGTAGTGAGTGTGCCTTTATTTCAACAGTTGCACGTCATGATTCTTCCTTTCAGTATATGGCTGCAATAAATCAGAACACCAGAATGTGGAAATATATAGTTTGGTTTTAAAACTTGAAAATTACAATGAATAGTTCACACTATTTTGAAGTATTAGAATTTGGTATTTATTCCAAGCTTCAAAGTAATTTCTCTGAATCAGAACCACACACTTGCATTTAAAATGTCAGTGTTTGAGTGGAATACTTGCTCAGTGTCCTGTGATGGTCAAATGTTGTCATCTGCTTTCCAGCACATCTGTAATGCACTTAGGAGAGCAGGATACTGTATTTCCAAAGAGTTGACAAAACATGACAAGGATTTACAGATTGATCTTACAAGTTTCTGTACTAGTACAAGACAACTATAAGATCAAGACCCTTGTGTCTCAGGGTCTGGCTCAAAGGTTCATGATTAGAGTTGCCGACTCTGATTGAAGCTATCTCTGGAAATATTTTTCCCCAATATTTATCACAATATCAAGCTATTAAAAGCTCCAGTATTGCTTTCAATATTCATCTGGAGATTGATCCAATTCCTGGAGATACCAGGCCAATCCAGGAGGGTTGGCAACCCTACATGTGATGCAGCAACCTTGCTGAAGCTGAGCAGATGTGAGCCTGGATGTCCCATGAGAGACCACCTGGGAATCTCATGTATGCTGCCTTGCGTTCCATAGAGGAAGAAAGCTGGGATATGTAATCGCAAAATGGTGTTATAGGAACATAGGAAGCTGCCATATACTGAGTCAGACCATTGGTCCATCTAGCTCAGTATTGTCTACGTACACAGACTGGCAGTGGCTTTCTCTACGTTTGCAGGCAGGAATCTTTCTCAGCCCTATCTTGGAGATTAGGAGTGAGTCCGAACCGGTCCGGCGGCCATTCTAAAGAATGGCCGAACTGCCGGACCGGTTCGGCGCTTGCTGGTTCGGGTCCGGGTGGGGGGTATTGCTTTAAGGGCGGGAGGGCTTGCTTACCCCTCCCGCCTCTTTACTCCCTCCAGCGCCCGTATTTAATAGACTAATGGGGCGCTGGAAACCAGCCGCCCCCGCCCCCCCCCCGCCGCGAGCAGATTTCTCCAAGAAGTACCCATACCCCTGCCGCCGACAGCCAGCCAGCCAGCCCTTCCTCCCTCCCTCCCAGCTGCCCGCCCGCCCGTGTCCTCACCGGAATGCTTTGTTAACAAACGAGAGGAGCTCTCGGACAGAGCTCCTCTCGTTATGAAGGCCTGCTGCAGAATGAAGGTGCTTTGCGCGTGCGCGCATGCACACACCGCAAAAGACGCCGATCGCCGGAGGCCCGGTCTACCCGGCCCTTTCCCGGCCGGGTAGACCGGGCCTCCGGCGATCGGCGTCTTTTGCGGCGCATGCAAAGCGCCTTCATTCTGCAGCAGGCCTTCATAACGAGAGGAGCTCTTGTCCGAGAGCTCCTCTCGTTTGTTAACAAAGCATTCCGGTGAGGATGCGGGCGGGCAGCTGGGAGGGAGGGAGGAAGGGCTGGCTGGCTGGCGGGCTACGGCGGCGGCAGGGGTATGAGTACTTCTTGGAGAAATCTGCTCGCGGCGGGGGGGGGGCGGGGGCGGCTGGTTTCCAGCGCCCCGTTAGTCTATTGAATAAGGGCGCTGGACAGGGCAAAGACGCGGGAGGGGTAAGTAAGCCCTCCCTGCCCTAAAAGTAAGGCCCCCCCTTCGGTGCCGGTCCGGACTGCTCCGGACCGTGCACATCCCTATTGGAGATGCCAGGGAGGTAACTTGGAACCTTCTGCATGCTTGCATGCAGAAGGTTCCCGAAGCGGAATATCTTACAGTGCTCACATGTGTAGTCTCCCATTCAAGTGCAACCAGGGTAGATCCTGCTTAGCAAAGGGAACATGTCATACTTGCTACCACAAGACCAGCTCTAAGGATCCTACCTTTCTTCCATTCCATAATGGAACTCAAGACAGAATTACATGGGATTCCAGGCACGGTTATCCAGGTGTGGTTGAGACCAAGACTTGCTCAGCATCAGTAGCATTACAGCACATGTGCCCAATGGAACTTAAAAGTCCTAAACTTTAGCTGGCTCATACTCTTGACTTGGAAAGCTTCATAAGCACAAACATTTAGAATGCAGTGTGGTGAAACCAGCAATTTCTATCTATAGATATAAATCCTATTCTCAAGAATCCTTCACATTCTAGCATGACTAAGAATGGAACAATTCAGATAGAAGCAGGCTTCATTCTCAATTGCTGAAGTCGCTGAAGTCACCAGAGGCAGGGAGCGGGTTTAGCCCCACCCTAATGGTGTCCCTCAGATAATCCCTTTCCTTTTTCTCACAGGATGCATGGCAACCACGCTTAAGCAAGTACAGCATTGCACTCAAAGAGACATTATTAAATGAACACAAAACCGGCCCTACAAGCCTGACAGTAGGTGGTTCAGCCTCCACAGGGAATTCAGTAGGTCCACATTATTAATTATTATTTATTATTATTATTAATTCAATTTCTATACCGCCCTTCCAAAAATGGCTCAGGGCGGTTTACAAAGAGAAATAACAAACAAATAAGATGGCTCCCTTTCCCCAAAGGGCTCACATTCTAAAAAGAAACATAAGACATACACCAGCAACAGTCACTGGAAGTACTGTGCGGGGGGTGAATAGGGCCCCTATGAAGGTGCCATGTGCAAGGAGTCCTTGCAGTGCACAAATCCTCTCACATAAGAATAGCCCTGCTGGATCAGGCCCATGGCTCATCTAGTCCAGCATCCTCTTTCACACAGTGGCCCACCAGATGCCACTGGAAGCTTACAGGCAGGAGTTGAGAGCATGCCGTCTCTCCTGCTGTTACTCCCCCGCAACTGGTACTCAGCTGGAGGTGGCCTACAGCCCACCAACTAGTAGGGCCATGAAGTTATCCAAACCGCTCTTAAAGCCATCCAGGTTGTTGGCTGTCACCACATCTTGGGGCAGAGAATTCCACAAGTTGATTATGTGTTGTGTGAAAAAGTACCTCCATTTGTTGGTCCTAAGTTTGTTGGTCCTAAGCAATCAGTTTCATGGGATGACCACACATACCCCATGCAGTATATATTGATGGGCATTTTGCTATCTAGTCAATAATGGCCCGTGTATAGCCATATTATGCTTTCCAATTTTTGTTTAATATGTAATTGCCCATAAAAATATAGAGCAACAAACTAAGTTAGTACTGTCAGGCCAAGGCAACACCCTTCTTGCCCAGAGCTGCAGAGCTTCAGTCCTCCAGCTGTTTTTGGACTACAGCGCCCTTCATCTCCAGCCACAGTGGCCAATAGTCAGGTATGATGGGAGCTGTAGTCCAACAGGAGGGTTGAAGCTGTGCATCTCTATGCTTGCCTAAGACATTTAGAAGTATTGACAGTTGTGAGTCCACGCTCCTCTGGTTGAGATTTAAGGCTTGGTCATGTGTCTAGTTAGTCTGCTGAAACCATGATGGCTTCAATGACATTTAAGAAGGATCTGCAGCCTTAATCATCATTAATAATAATAACTCTAGCTCCTGGGGTCCCACAATTAGAAGAGAAAAAGCAATGAAGTTTCTAAATCCAGTGGTTGTGCAGGAAAAAAAACTATTTCCCAGCCGTCCAACCATTATGCCCTAAAAGGACATATCAATCAGTTTAGTTATGGTGAATGTGTTTGCTTGTTTTCCATTGAATTGTTTCACAAAACCAGAGGTCCTGTGCTAGGGGTGTGCACAGAACTGGCATCGGTGGTCTGGTTCGAATTAAAACCAAATTAGAACCAAACCACCCAGTCTAGAAACCAGTTCAATTTATGGTGTCAAACTAGGTTGACCCTGTTCAATCCAGTTTGATGGCATTGCTTGTCAAGGGGAATCCAGTAAGGATTCCCCTTTACAAGCAAAGGGGGATTCCCTGTTTTAAAAAAGGGTAAGGGGGCAGGAGTGAGGACACCTTATCAACTGTTGCAGAGGCTGCTGAAGTGGCTCCCTGGTGGGGGTGGCCCCACAGCAGGGGAGGTAGCCCCTCTCGACCCTGCTGGTGTTCTCCCCCTGCATTGTGGGCCACCCGCCAGCCCATGATGTGGGTGGGGGAGAACTAGTGGGGCCGAGAGGGGCCACTGCAGCTCCGCAGAGCTGCTACCGCCACCACGGAGCCGCCACAACAGCCACTGCTGTAAAAGCCAGTAAGGTGCCCTCTCACCCACCCACCCCGAACCTCTTTTTAAACAGACAATTCCCCTTTGCTTGTAAAGGCAAATCCTTACCAGATTCCTCTTAACAACAACAACTATTTATATACCGCTTTTCAACAAAAGTTTCCAGAGCAGTTTACATAGAGAAATAATAAATAAATAAGATACAATGCAATCAAACCAGGCCCAGTTCAGTTCAAACTCAGACCAGGACCCGCCCCCGCTTTTTTTTTTTTTTTTTAGGGGCTCAAACCAGTTCAGCACATCCCTATCCTGTGCATTTTCCATCCCTGGCTTGTTCTGAAACACTGATTATTCTATGTCATTTAGCATTTGACATTACATTTCATGTAAGTGTATTACCATCCTTAAGCAAACTGGCACAAACATGAATTCATTGTCCATAAAATAACAGTGACAGAGACCCTGTGTTCCATTACTTTGTATATGTGGCATCCTAACTTATTAGCATATCACCTAAAGCTTAAGTCTAACCATTTATTATGGGGATTCTGAACCATGGGTCCCCAGATATTTTTGGACTACAACTCCCAATATCCCCAGTTACAATAGCCTTATGGAGGCCGCCTTCAGATGTAACATGGAACCATGGGTCCAGTGGATCCACCGTTCTACATCTTCCCTACCCCTGCTATCCCATCCACATATGGAAAAGCTGCCTCTCTGCAGTCATTGAGACTTCAGAGAATCAGGGCTGCTTGCTGTGTGGGTTTCCTTCTTGGCAGAAGGACAGTGCTCACAGCCAATCAGGCCAGAATGAGGGAGGAGCTTCTTCCCTCAACTCCGGTTCCATGGGGCCAAAACTGCAGTGCCAGAATTAGGATGTAATGCTGGCACTGAGGAAATGGAGTTTGGGGAGAGAAACCACAGGCCCCTTTCTACCACAAACTCCATTTCCCCAAATTTGGATATGCGGGTGAGGAAACTGGAGCTGAAGGGACCTCTAGTTCCTGTTACCTCTGAATTAAGCTGTAGTTCAACAACATCTAGGAACCCAAGGTTGAGAACCCATGATTTACTATCTATTTTGTTGTTGTTGTTTTACACCACCAAGAGCCTTCAGATAGGGCTATAGAAATGTAATGAGTAAGTAAGTAAGTAATCTTACTGAAGTCAATTGGTATGACCCAAAGCATCTGATGCCCAGGGACTTCTGATTCTCTTCTGTAAAATAGACAAATGTGCTTGGGAATTCCATTTTGCACACATAGCCACCTCCTGATTCCAGAAGAAAACAGGGATATTCCTGGTTATGTAGATCTCCATAGGCATATCAGGGTTGACGGACAATGGGCACAACCCAAACATGCTTAGGTCATCTTGGTTTCAGTAGGATTATAGACGCACGGCCATGCCTGGAAAGGGGGAAGTGGGGGAAAACAAACACACAATCAAGGCAATTTGTCCAACCCTTAGGAAACAAGGAATAACTACCTTGTCATTGTCTGACCAAATGTCATAAAATTCTGACAAAGAATGGCTGAGTTACAGTAATGTAAATTTTTATTTTTAACTAGATGTGTAATGCTGTTTCCAACAATTTCCCCCTCATCAGTTTGGCAGTTTAGGTTCTGCCAAAAACCCAAGACTTTTATGAGGGTGTGCCTTTAGCTAGTTTGGTGAAAATCAGTTAAAGGTAAAGTTGTGCCCTCAAGTTGGTGTCAACTCCTGGTGCCCACAGTGCCCTGTGGTTTTCTTTGGTAGAATACAGGAGGGGTTTATCATTGCCTTCTCCCACGCAGTATGAGATGATGCCTTTCAGCATCTTCCTATATTGCTGCTGCCCAATATAGGTGTTTCCCATAGTCTGGGAAACATACCAGTAGGAATTTGAACTGGCAACCTCTGGCTTGCTAATCAAGTCATTTCCCCACTGTGCCATTAGGTGGGTATTCCTAAATTATAACATTTTCAAGTTCCCATTGTAAACCAGCCAATTGATGAAGGGCGCCATATTTCAGCTCGTTAACCAGCTGAAATTACCCTGGAGCTGGTTCAATGCCCAGCTAGTTGTCTTCACCTGATAAAGACATGAGCATCCACATCTTTCCCCAGATGATACCATTTCTTAATTGCTTAAAGATGTGGGTCATCTAAACTGTCCTGGGGTGTTTTAGATGAAACATATCTCCACAAGATTAAGAAACATGGCACTGTGGAGGGAGTTGTGCATGTTCTCAGCTTGCTGATATCTTTATTGTAGTAAGTAGGCCAGTCAAGGAAAGTATCATCCAAACCTGATGGCCCTAAAACAAAAAGTGGCTGCCAGTGGAATGAGCAGGCCACAGGGCTGTGTATTTGTATATGAGGATAGAGAGCTGCTGCATCAGTGTGTGTGAAGAACATGTATTAAGTGATTTCAGTACTTTAAAGCACTGGTATTACAAAGTCACAGTGAAGTTAATTCTCCCTGCCAATGCAATTCAATGACGTTCCTTATTAAAAAAAAAAAAAAAACAAAACAAAAACATCCTTGGATTCAAGAAAAATCCTGGGATTAAAGAAAAGAGATGAGTTGAGGTACTTACAAATTCACTCATGCACCAAAAAACATGGAAATTGTAAGTTAAGGTGTTACCTTCACTTCTGCTCCATCTAAGCAGAAAACATTCTGTAGTCTCACAGATTGTGCTCATTTATGATTTCTTCTTCATGCACCCACACTTGGTCTTTCAGCCTTAATCCTCTTCCTATGCAGGCTGAGAGCAACACTAAAGCTGGGATCAATGCAATATCAGTGTTTAATAGGATACATATTTTAAGTTGTAAGCCCTTAATTCTGACAACCCACCTCAGAGCAAGCATATCCGTAAGCACCAGAAACTTTAAGTAAAAGTAAACTTATGAAACTAATTATTCAAGCATTATCATTCAGAACACAAGACTTGCTCTGCTACTAATAAACTCTAAATATTTAGAACAGAGACATTTTAACAGAGCCAACCTGTTGCAACAGCCAGTCTTATGCACTACAAGACTGACATTTTGAGAACTTATCCACTTGCTTCTTTCTCTTGTTGATTTGTGTGTGGCATCTCATAAGGCAGACACCAGCAACAATGCTTGCCTTCTGTCTCTGTCTCTACATCCTCCATCTTGTTTCCCCTACATATAGCCCCTCACTACTAATATACACCATTTTCTCTGAGAGCTTCTAGTGAAAGCAAAGGGTCAGTACACAACTGATTGGCCTCCACGCCAGGAAAAGCTCACTGCTAAATCCCTCAGATCACTTCTGGACCCACTGACTTCATGTGGTGGTAGAGTGACTATCTCAGGGCTGGCTCAGCTGTGTTCCCTATAACGGATTCCCAGATGTTGTCAGCTACAAATCCCAGAATCCCCAGCTGCAATGGCATTTGCTTGGGGATTATGGGAGTTGTAGTAACATCTGGGAACACTGCTACCCAGGTAGGAGAGGGCCCATGGAGGATAGTTTGCCAAAGGCCCCTTGAAACCTGGAGCTGGCCTTCACTACCCTGATAATATCCTGAGCATCAGTGTTTCCCCCAACCTGCAGAAGAAGAGAACTGGGGCTGAAAGACCAATGGAGAGTGTGGGTGCATGGAGGCTAAGCTGTAAGCAAGTACAATATGTGAGACTGTTCACCATCTTTATTACTTATATAGTGTAAGCCAGGAATTCTCCATGTTGGGTCTCCAGATGTTATTGGACTTCAGCTCCCATCATCCCCATCCCCAGTGGCCTTTGGTTGCGGATTATGGGAACTGAAGTTCAATAACATCTGGGGACCCAATGTTGAGGATCCTTGGTGTAAGCTAAGGTGAGCACCTTAACTTCAATTTCCATGCTCTTCAATGCATGAGTAAATTTGTAAGCCCCTGAACTCTTCTCTTAAATTTGAGATTTATTTTTTTAAAATCCTACATGGATTTCGTATTGCAATCAAAATTGCTCAATTTTGGTTGGATCTTTTCCAGTGTGACTTCTGAGCACTCCCGCCATTGGAGATCATTGTCTCACATGATGTCTTAGAATCTGGGAGGTGTGATGTATGCCTTATCTTTTTTAGGTCGGTAATTAGAGCTTTTAAAACAATATTTACAGTTGTTTTGCTGTGAATATAGAAATAACAAAATGAGATCAGTGCATGCATTTATTGGACAAAATGTTAATCTGACCAAAGGCTCTGCCTCTGATCTGATGGCTTTCATTGTATTTATGAATATATTTTTCCACTTCTCTCTAATGAGCTCGATAGCTGATCCACAGCAGTAGAGCAGAACTTGCTAAATACATTTTTCCATTAAAACATAATTTTGTCTTGTCTTTTTATATTTCCAACCAAATGTCCCTCATAAAACCATTAAAGAAATAAGAGTGTGGGGAGGGGGGATCACAAAAAAGAGAGAGAAAAGCAATAAAAGGATGTGTTTTATTTATTTTAAAACTCTGTTGAACATTTCTTGACGTGTAAAACTTTTTCTACAGAAAGGAGCATCTTTTTTGCAATGGTTTTAAATGCATAGAAATCCTGGGGGCGGTTGTTTGTTTCCCCTGGGGAAATGAATTCTTTTTAAACTCAGTAGCTAACTAACTTATTGTTCTCTTCCCTCTCAAAAACTGGTCAGTCATAGAAAATCGATCTGTGTCTTTGTAACTCAGGTTTTCAATAGCAATGGCCATAGACTGATGTCATCTCCAGTGAAGAATTCTTTCTAGATTCTTTACAGCAAATGCAGAGTGGTTCAATGATTAGGGCCGCAATCCTGTACATACTTACTATGGAATACGTCCCATTAACACTGATGGGAGTTAAAGATTAAGCATGCATAGGATTGTGTTGTACATCTATTGATCAGAACGCCTGAGTTCTGTTCATGACTCACTGTGTTTCTTGGAAAAAGCCACTTTGATTTTCTAATGTCTCAGTTGATCAACCTGTAAAACGCAAGTACTTTTTTTAAAAACACCAAAAAAACCAAACACCAGCCTTCTAACAAGGCTAAATTCATGAACATGTGAATTAATCAATGGAAATTTTAACAAACTGCACAAAAAGCAATTTTGCACATAAGATGCCAAGTGAAATGTCCCATCATACTGTGTTATCACCTATGGGAGAAATTAGTTTTTAAAGGAGCTAGACAAATACCAATGGCTCTAAGCCAAGGTGTTTAGTGTCTATCAACCCTGAGGCTACCAGATCTTCAGAGCAAACACTGGGGAACCAAATATTCCATTGTTCATCTGAGCTGTTTTGTTCTGGAGCCTTCAAGCATGACACCCATAAGGCACCAGAGTAAATTGGTGATTCTTGCTAGTAAGAGACCTACCTAGAGAACGGAGGAGTCTTGTGAGTGGGTCATCAGATGTGAGTGTTGGCGTGAATGAAGGGGCATCGTGCAGCTCAAGATGTCTTAATTTTCAAATCCAGGTTGAACGATTTGGAAGTACAGATTAAGAATTCCATTGGTGAGTGAAAGGTCCAGAACCCAAAGGGCTAGGTGTGCCATTGACCCAACTCAGTAAGGCAGATCTTGTTTTGTTCTTATCACCAACTGTAGATTAATCAGTCAACGGGACCAAATGACAAATACTACTCCACCTCTAGTCTTGCTTGTAGTCAATGATTTCTTAGTTTTGTGCATGTTTGCATATGTGTGCATCGCTTTTCATTTCTTTGCAGACTGATGTTAGTCATGGCAGGCTAAAAAGCCATGCCAGCAAGAGGTTAAGATCCATATCGTATATTTTCCTTAGTTCTCTGTCGTAACCATGACTGGAGTTTCAACTGACTCCACGGACTAATGAAATATATTACAGAACATTTGTGATGGTATATTTTTGATAAATCAGTGAGACATTCCAATGCAATGGTGTTTGCGTTAGAGGTTTTATGTTGTTACCAGAATCTTCTCTCAAGTGTATTCTTTTCTATTTTCATACTCTAAATGGGCTTTGCTTACAAAAAACATCACAACTGACTGAGACAAAATGTACTGTACAAAACTGCAGGTAGATTGATCTGAGAAAAACTTTCTAAAGAATCCTGAGTTTCCTGTTGTCTTCTTTTTGGAACTGTAGTGCATATGTTGAAACTTGTATATCATTTACAGTACTGCGTCTTGTGCCACTGCTGTACCTGATGTATCCAATCTGGATTAAATGGAATATGTGCCACAAAGCACTGAAGCCTACTGTAGATTTCTTTAGCTGGTATCTTTACTTACATCATATCAACCAGATCCAAGCCCAGCTCTCTATCCACTAGGTCATTGCTTCCCACCTTGGGTCCCCAGATGTTGTTTGGACTACAATTCCCATCGTCCCCAGCCATCAGGTCATAAGAATGTGGAAGAATCTGCTGAATCAGGCTAAAGGAACTTCTTGTCCAGCAACCTTCTCTCCACTATGGCCAGCCAACCGATTATCTCTGAGAAGCCTGCAAGCAAGGCATGGAGTCAATAGCCCTCCCTGCTGTTGTTTCCCACCTAGTATCCAATGGCATACTGCCACTGAACGCGGGAGTTCCATAGAGCCATTACGGATGGTTATTGGCTGATTGATAGACCTATCCTTCATGAATTTGCCTAATCCCCTTTTAAATTTATCTAAGCTAGTGAATGGGTATCTCCACATCTTGTGGCAGTACATTCCACGGATTAATTATGTGTAGTTTGAAGTCATTTCTTCTGCTCTAAATCTACTGAGAATCAATTTCATTGAGTTACTCTGAGTTCTAGTATTATGGGAGGAAAACTTACCTCCAACTCCATTATACTGAGAGAGCTGAGTCAAGCCTGTCTTTCCTAAGAGCTTTATTTCAACTAACAAGCCTAGAGCCTTCCTGATAACACCCTACTCAACCTGACAGTAGCATATAGCAAAAGCTAATGGTGCAGCAGGGAAGCAACGGGCCTAGAGAGCAGGAGGCTGTTGATTTGAATCCCCCCGGGGTGTTTCTCAGAATATAGGGAACTTCTATATCAGGCAGCAGCGATATAGGAAGGTGCTGAAAAGCATCATCTCATACTGCACGGGAAGAGGCAATGGTAAACCACTCATGTATTCTACCAAGAAAACCACATGGCTCTGTGGTCGCCAGGAGTCGACACCAACTCAACACCACAATCAACGAACCAAGATTATCCCTTACAGCCTCCATCTCTTGGTCCTTGAATGATGGACCAAATCTATATGCCAAGCAGTGGAGACAGGGTCATAGACTAGTAATAGAGTACGAGCACCTGAGACGGATCTCTGTCTGCAACCCTGGAGATCCACTCCCAGTCCATGCAGGCAATAATGCCCTAGATGGTATTAGGAACATAGAAACTGCCGTATACTGAGTTAAACCATTGGTCCATCTCACTCACTATTGTCTATGCTGAGTGGCAGTGGACATCCAGGGTTTTAGGCAGAAGTCTCTTCCAGCTCTTCATGGAAATGGCAGGGACTTTCTGCATGAAAGTATGCAGATGTTGTTCCACTGAACCATGGCCCCATCCCCTTTGGGGAAAACTTTACAGTGCTCTCATCCAATATCCTGTGGACTCTGATTAGCAACGGGGGACAGTTCATGCTCCAAGACCAGCTCTCCTCCTTACCTGGTGAAAAGCAGCCTCATTTTAGGGGTTGGGCTGTAGCTAGGGATGTGCCCAGAAGCCATGTGTGTGCTGGTGCTGTGCAGGGGTACTTGTGCCATGTGTCACCCCAGCAGGAAGCTGCATGGGACAGCAGAGAGCAGGTAAGGACCAGCCCACCTCTTTCTTAAAGCTCCCCCATGCCGCTCCCAAAAGGTGCTCATACCTTTCTTCGACCCATGATTTGGGCACATTCCTAGCTTGTAGCTCCATCTTAGACCTTGCCATTTCCAAGTACAACTGGGAGATGCCTTTTCCAGCCCTGAAGAACTGCTGCCACTCAGGGTAGAGAAATAAAGGTCTGATCTGGTGTAACCAAACAAGAAGGGGAGCACTACACCAACAATAATGGAAAGGGAAAGCAGGAACGGCGCAAGGATGATTTACTGAAAAAACTAAGTCCCAGTGCATTGCAAGGTTAAATACCTCTTATTCAAGGGGAAATTGGCATGTAACAAAATGCAAAACTTCTCACAGACTGCTGACTGTTCTCCCCTTCATATGTTCAGTAGCTGGACCATGCTCCAAGTTCCCATTCTTGCTTTACTGCAGATTTGTTTGTTGTCTTTATATACGGCCCCATATAAAATCTCTGAGTGATTTACAGATTAAAACACAACTAGTAGTAGTAGTAGTAGTAGTAGTAGTAGTAGTAGTAGATTGTGAGCCCTTGGGGGGACAAAAAGAGGAATAATCTTATCTATTATTATTTATTTACACAGTCAGACAGGTGTTATTGACTGGTTTGTTTTATCCAGACATCGAGTCCTTCCCAAGGACCTGAGATGGCTGAATTTTGTTATCAATGTTGTTGCTGCTGTTATAGATATCGTCGCAGAATATAGGCTGTTCCCAGTAAAGCTGCTTTTTGTAATTGGCTGATGGTGATTTCTGTGGCCCCTATGGTGTTGAGGTGCTCTTCAAGGTCTTTTGGAACTGCACCCAGGGCGCCAATTACCCCTGGGATTATTTTGGTCTTTTTCTGCCACAGCCTTTCAATTTCAGTTTGTAGATCTTTGCATTTTGTGATTTTTTCTTTTTCTTTTTCTTCTATTCTGCTATCCCCTGGTATTGCTATGTCGATTATTTTGACTTGTTTTTCTTTCTTCTCGACAACAGTTATATCTGGTGTATTGTGTGGCAGATGTTTGTCTGTTTGTAGTCGGAAGTCCCATAATATTTTTACATCTTCATTCTCTTCAACTTTTTCAATTTTATGGTCCCACCAATTTTTGGCTACAGGTAGCTTGTATTTTTTGCAGATGTTCCAGTGTATCATCCCTGCTACCTTGTCATGCCTTTGTTTGTAGTCAGTCTGTGCAATCTTTTTACAACAGCTGATTAGGTGGTCCACTGTTTCATCTGCTTCTTTACAAAGGCGGCACTTGCTGTTTGTTGTGGATTTTTCGACTTTTGCTCGTATTGCATTTGTTCTTAGTGCCTGTTCTTGCGCAGCCAGTATTAAACCCTCTTTTTCTTTCTTCAAGTTGCCATTCTTAAGCCATTGCCAGGTCTTGGTGATGTCTGATTTTCCACTTATATTGTGCAAATATTGACCATGCAGTGGCTTATTTTTCCATTTTTCTGCTCGGTTCTTGACTTGTTCTTTCTTGTAGGCCTGCTTTCTTTCATTGGTGTTGAATAGTTTCTCATTATTGACCATTTGAAGTGTATCTTCTTCACTGTCCTTCTCCTCCTCTGCTGTTTGATGGACTTGCAGCATTCCTCTTCCACCTGAGCTGCGAGGGAGGTATAGCCTATCTACATCACTGCGGGGATGCAGAGCATGATTGATGGTCATTATTTTCCTGGTCTTATGATCTAGCGTCTCTTGCTCTGCCTGGGTCCAGTCCATTATTCCTGCAGTGTATCTGATAATAGGTATAGCCCAGGTGTCTATGGCTTGTATGGTGTTCCCGCCATTGAGTTTGGACTTGAGGGTTTTTCTAACCCTCCTGATGTATTCACTTCCAATTTTTCTTTTAACTTCAGTGTGTGCAATGTTATCAGCCTGGAGAATGCCCAAGTATTTGTAATATTCTTTCTCTTCCAGGTTCTTGATCTTGCTTCCATTGGGCAGTTCTATTCCTTCTATTTTTGTTATTTTCCCTCTGTTCATTATTAATGCAGCACACTTGTCTAGTCCAAACTCCATTGCTATATCGCTACTGAATATACAGACAGTGTTTAGCAGTGATTCAATTTCTGACTGGGACTTTCCATACAACTTCAGATCGTCCATGTACAGCAGATGATTTATTTTACTTGATGTTTTAGATGTTTGGTATCCGAGGCCTGTTTTGTTTAGTATTTGTGAAAGTGGGGTCATGGCGATTACAAACAACAGAGGGGATAGTGAGTCCCCTTGGAAAATGCCTCTTCTAATGCTAACCTGTCCAAGTGTCTCGCCATTGATTGTTAACTGTGTACTCCACATGCTCATTGCTTTTTTTATAAATATCTGAATGTTTTTGCTGACACCAGTTGTTTCTAAACATTTTAGTATCCATGTGTGAGGCAATGAATCGAAGGCTTTCTTGTAGTCAATCCATGCAACACTTAGATTGGTTTTTCTTCTCTTGCCATTTTCTAAAATCATTTTGTCAATCAGCAGCCGGTCTTTTGTGCCTCTGGTGTTCGGGCAATTTCCTTTCTGTTCAACTGGAAGCTGTTTGTTAGTTAATAAGTGTTGCATCACTTCATCTGCTATTATTCCAGTTAATAATTTGAACATGGTTGGCAGGCAGGTGATCGGTCTATAATTACTTGGAACTGCACCTTTTGCTGGGTCTTTCATTTTGAGATGAGTTTTCCCAGTTGTTAGCCATTGTTCAATATCACCTCCTTGCAAAATGTGATTGAACTGTTTTCATAGTTGTTTATGAAGGCTTGTTAGGTGTTTAAACCAAAAGCCATGCAGTTCATCGTCACCTGGCGCAGTCCAATTTTTAGTTTTCTTTGCTCTTTCACTTATTAATTCTGGTGTTTTTATTAGATCTTGCATTTGTTGGCTACATTTTTCGACCTCTTTCATCCAGCCTGCTTTTTTATTATAATCTATTGGATTGTCCCATAATTTCCCCCAGAATTTCACTGTTTCTTCTTTATTTGGTGTTCCTAGGTTTCTTGCAGTTTCTCCTTCTATGCTTTGGTAGAAACGTCTCTGATTCGACTGGAATTGGAGATTCTGCCTGTTTTGTGTGATTCTGGCTTTGTATCTGCTAATCTTCTTTGACACTGCTGTTATTTGCTGCTTAATTATTTCCAGGACTTCTCTAATTTTCCTTGAATCTAGGTGGTATTTTTGGATCAGATACTGTTTGGTGTTTTCATTCTTCAGCTTCTTGTCTTTCATATCTTTCAATTTACTAGCATCTGATCTGAGCCTGGAGATTTTATTTTCTAATCGAATCTTCCATTTAGGTGATGTACTGCTTTCTTTTTATACAGGTCCACTGATCTTATATCCGAGCTCTTGTGTGGTTGTTGTTGCTGCACTGTACATTAGTTGGTTTGTTTCTTGCAAATTATTGGTTGTTATTTCTGCAAGTGTAGCACTGACATCTTTTAATGCCTGAGTAGGTTGTTTTTTGGCAACTGTTTTTAGAGCTGGAAGTCGAACCCTGGTGGTTGTTTGGTTCATGTGCTCAGTTATTTTTTGCTTTAGTTCTTGTTGCTTTTCTGTTAAACGGCATTTGGGTTTTTGAGGTGAAGGCAAAGGGGAGGTTGCCTGGTTTTGATTTTGAAACAGTAGAGCAACAGTGGCATCCTCTATTTCCAACACCTCCTCCACCTGTGCCTGAGCAACTTCTTCAGTTGGTGGTAATTCTTCTTCCATATCTTGAGCCTGTGTTGCTCTTTGCAGTTCTTCCAGCTCAACTCCTGTGAATACTTTATTTCTGATTATGTATCTTCTCTGGTCTGCTAGCCTTTGTTCTGTTATTTCTGTATCTGGATGCTTCTCTTTCCAAATTTAGTACATTCTTTTTAAATAACCTCTTCTAGTTGGACTAGACTTATAATAGCAGATCATTATTTCCTTCTTGGCATTTTTCGTATATATTTTTTGGTTAAGCGTTTTTTGGTTAAGCGTTTCTTCCAGTAACCTTGCAGTCTCCAGCCCTGGTTGCTCAACTGAAGATCCTGAGTCCAGTGGCCCACTTGCCACCAGATGTCCAGGGACTTCAGCACCTGGCGCGGTCCTTGTTGACCCAGGCGACGACCGATCCGGTATAGATTTATTAAAGTTACGTCTCACCATATTGTTGATGGGAGAGGCACTCTTTGTCTGGCTCCTCTGGTGAGACCTGTCCAGTATGGTTGGACCCCTGGCATAGCTCTCACCTTCCTCAGAGCACGCAAGCCCCACAACCACACCAAGGTAGTGCCTCACTGGGAGAATTATTATTATTATTATTCCAATTTCTATACCCCCCCTTCCAAAAATGGCTCAGGGCAGTTTACACAGAGAAATAACAAACAAATAAGATGGAACTCTGTCCCCAACGGGCTCACAATCTAAAAGATAATGTAAGATAGACACCAGGAACAGTCACTGTAAGTCCTATGCTGGAGGTGAATAGGGCCAGTTACTCTCCCCCTGCTATATAAAGAGAATCACCACGTTAAAAGGTGCTTTTTTGCCCAGTTAGCATTTATTTATTTATTTATTTTATTCTATGTAAACTGCTTTGGGAACTTTTGTTGAAAAACAGTATATAAATATGTATTGTAATGAATGTGATCCCAGGGTAGTTATAGCCGCATGAGACAAGAACAACAAAGCAGGTGGAATTACAGGTGAAACTCGGAAAATTAGAATATCGTGCAAAAGTCCATTAATTTCAGTAATGCAAATTAAAAGGTGAAACTGATATATGAGACAGACGCATTACATGCAAAGCGAGATAAGTCAAGCCTTAATTGGTTATAATTGTGATGATCATGGCGTACAGCTCATGAAAACCCCAAATCCACAATCCCAGAAAATTAGAATATTACATGGAACCAAGAAGACAAGGATTGAAGAATAGAACAATATCGGACCTCTGAAAAGTATAAGCATGCATATGTATTCAGTACTTGGTTTGGGCCCCTTTTGCAGCAATTACTGCCTCAATGCGGCGTGGCATGGATGCTATCAGCCTGTGGCACTGATGAGGTATTATGGAAGACCAGGATGCTTCATTAGCAGCCTTCAGCAATTCTGCATTGTTTGGTCTCATGTCTCTCATCCTTCTTTTGGCAATGCCCCATAGATTCTCTATGGGGTCAGGTCAGGCAAGTTTGCTGGTCAATCAAGCACAGTATACTGTATACTTTTCAGAGGTCCGATATTGTTCTTTTCTTCAATCCTTGTCTTCTTGGTTCCATGTAATATTCTAATTTTCTGGGATTGTGGATTTGGGGTTTTCATGAGCTGTACGCCATGATCATCACAATTATAACAAATTAAGGCTTGACTTATCTCACTTTGCATGTAATGCGTCTGTCTCATATATCAGTTTCACCTTTTAATTTGCATTACTGAAATTAATGGAGTTTTGCACGATATTCTAATTTTCCGAGTTTCACCTGTATTCCTCTGTTTGGAGGTAGCATTTTAAAAGCTAGAAGAGAACTTTCAAGCCACTCAGAACACTTCTTGAGTCTGGAAGGAAGGAAGTAACCCTCAAATTGGCTTTTGTATATAACTGAAAAAGTATGGGAAGAAAGGCTAATTTTTGGTAGCATACATGCTGACCTGGGATACTTACTGTCGGGTCTCTTTGTGTACTAGGGGTAGGACACACCAAGTGCAGCTATTGCCGGATTCCTGCAGGGCATTACCTCTAGTGGGTCAGGGCATCTGGGGAGGTGCTAGGACTGGAACTAGGACAAGTGAAGTGATGGGGAGCAGCTAGTAGACTTTGTGGTGGGGAACGGAGGCTGGGAGGGGTGGTGTGGAGTTTCCCCTGCCTGGGAGAGAAGGGGCTGGCCACACCTTTGCTTGCAAATGCTGACAGGTAGAGCCAGTGAGGCTGAGACCCCCGAAGCACCATCTTTGTGGGAGGCACCTGTGAAGCTGCCCTGCTGTAGCCAAACGATTGATGGCCAGGGGTACATTTCAGGCCGGGGCCAAGATCTCCTTCCAGTGAATGATGGCTTAAGGTGCAGGGAGCCGTCCCAACCTGGACAATGCAGGGAGGGGAGTGGGGGGGGGTGCATTTTTCAGAGCTCCTCAGGATCTGGAAAGCTCCAGGGAGGCCTGCTGGCCAAGGTGTGGTCTCTGGGCACACGAGCTGGCCTTGAGAAACAGGTGAGTTTCCTGCATGAGTTTGCCAAATCCCCTTTTCAAGACCGGAGGCCTTGATCTGCACATCTTGGCGGGGGTCGGAGGGGGGCAGAGTGCTGTCCATCCATCATCATGTGCTGTGTGCTTGGAGGACTTTGCTGCCAGCCTCATTGGCTGGCCCCAAGCTCCAGTCTTCTGAGGAAGAAAACCCTGGTCCTCCTTCTCTCTCCCCACCCCCATGCATTACTTTATCAGCCTCCATCCCTTTCCCCCCACCCTCAACCATGGATGTTCTGGAGCCCCCCAGCCCACTGCAGTCTTCAGTTTCATGCCCCACACACGTGTGCCCCAGTGTGGGGAAATCTCAGAGATGGATTGCCACTCGTGAAATCCAGATGGCCAGTGCTTCAGCTCCACACACAACTTGCACGGGAAGGTTAGGGACTGCCTAAAAGAAAGGGGAGCCCACCAGAGGTGTCACTAGGAACATAAGAAGCTGCCATATAGTGATTCAGACCATAGGACCATCCTGCTCAGTATTGTCTACACTGACTTGCAGCGGCAGGCAGTAATCTCTCAGCCCTGTCTTGAAGATGCTGCCAGGAAGGGAACTTGGAGCCTTCTGCAACTGGGGTGCTTTTTGAAGGACTCTGGCAACTACTGAGTGTTTTTTACCTGTAACTAAAAGCTGAGAATGCCTCAGATGGAAACTGTCTGTAGTGTTTTTGAATAAAGTTTTTTTCTTCTGCTCTTTGCAAGCCTCTTGGTTGGATTTTTAACTTGGGAGAGTCTAAATTTTGATTGTTCAGCAACTCTACCAGGCTTCTCACCACTAGTATGCTGCACGTGGAGGTTTTCTTGTACTTTTCCAATAGTAAAGAGAAGGAGAGTTCCCTGGAATTTCACCCAAGCCATGATGGGGGAAAGAAGCTCTTGATAAGTGGGTGTGGTAGCAGCGTATTATCTACCAGGAAAGATTTCGGGAGAAGCCTTATTGATCAAGCATGGAGGGAATTATTTGAGGGCTTGCTTGAAGACAAAGGCTGGGGTTCAATCCCTTAGGGTCCCCAAGTTAAAACTTAAATCCCTAAAGGGAATCTCTTACAATGCTCATACATCCAGTCTCCCATCCAGATGCAACCAGAGTGGACTGGCCAGGTCAGGCTTTCCCCTGCATACCTTGCAGGGGAGACCCCCACCAAGACCCTCTTCCTCATCCCTTGAAAAAGGCGGTATGGACGGGGGCCTTTCCTCCCAGAGATCTGCTGCAAGCTGCAGGGGACTTTCCTCCCGGAGATCCTGGGCATCCCACAGGGCTGCTGCCGTGGGCTGCAGGGGACCCCTCTCACCAGGGGAGGATTCCCCTCCCTGTCCAGCTGGGCGCTGCCTGCAGAGACCTCCATACCCACTAGATAATAGTTCCCCATCGCTATTTAAATGAGCCAGAGGCTGAAGACCTGCAGGTGATGGGGAGTACAGGAGTTTCAACTGAAGATACACCTCCTAAATGGGCACTGGGAAGGAACAGCACAGAACAGCTGGCCAGGATAAACATCCACAATTGTTCACATATCTCAGAATTTTTGGTTTTCCATTTAAAGAGGTGTTTTTTCTTAAAAAATTATATGTATATGCCACAGAGGGCCATAGTCTGAGCAGGATGCAGATGAGTGCTTTACGATTGGTTGGTTGAGTGGGCATTGCTGGGGGAAGGACTTGAGGTGGAGGCAGCCACTCAGGTTGTCCCATGGCTTGAGTGGCAGTTGGCGCTCTTGGGAGGGGCTGTTGCATAAGAGCCAGCATAGCATAGTGGTTAGAGTGTTGGACTAGGAGCGGGAGGACCCAAGTTCAAATCCCCAGTCAACCATCAAACTCACTGCATGACTCTGGGCCAGTCATGTAGCTCTCAGCCTAACCTACCTCACAAGGTTGTTGTGAGGATAAAAATAACCACATACTCTACACATCGCAGCCCAGGCGGGCCTCATCAGTGGTCCCCCTCCAGTCAGGATTGCTTGGCTTTTCTCTGGGCCCTCCCTCCCTCCACACACCAAGGCTGGCTACCTTCTCTGGCTGCTTCCCTCCTCTTCCTCTTCCCTCTGCTTCTTTAATCATGAGGACCACTGGAGAGAAGTCATTGACTCATACCACAGTCTGGGCTTGACCTGTTATTGGCCTATTTAGCTCTGAAATTCATAAGATTGTCAAATCGTATTTATTTCTGCATCGAGAATTGTGTCTTCTTTGAGGACAGGGAGCTGCCAAAAGCATAGGAAGCGGCCATAGACTGAGTCAGACCATAGGGCCATCTTGCTCAGTATTGTCTACAATGACTCACAGCGGCAGGCAGGAATCTCTCTCAGCCCTATCTTAGAAATGCTGCCAGGAAGGGAACTTGGAACCTTCTGCAACTGGGGTGCTTTTTGAAATATTCTTACAACTACTGAGTGTTTCTTTTACCTGTAACTAAAAGCTGAGAGAGCCTCTGACAGAAATTTGCTCTCAGCCCTATCTTAGAGATGCTGCCAGGGAGGGAACTTGAAACCATCTGCTGTTCCTTGAGTGGCTCCATCCCCTAAGGGGAATCTCTTGCAGTGCTCACACATCAAGTCTCCCATTCATATTCAACCAGGTTAGACCCTGCTTAGCAAAGGCGTCATGCTGGCTACCACATGACCACTAGGGGATGGCCTTTGGGCCACAGGCTCTCAAAGAATAGCTCAGAGGCCAGGGTCTCATCAGCCTCCTCTGTGGAAACGCAGCAGTGAAGGCGCCTGCCCAGGGCAGGGCAGGGCAGGGGAGGGAGCTCCTGGCCTTTCCAGGCTCTCTTGCCTTCAGAGAGACTGTATTAGAATGATACAAAACCTTTTCAAAACCTATGTCGTTCTTCTTGAGGGGTGTGATGGAGTTCATTGTGACTTTGGAGTCCCTTGAAGCAGAAGTACCCCTGGAGCCCCCCAGGCCTCCCACAGGGGAGACACTCAGCAGATGTGGGCCGAGGGTGGGGGACAATGGTTGGGCTCTGCCAGGGGGCCAGCTGCCTGCTCCTGCCGGGGTGGGGCTCTTCCTCCCCCTGCATCCCCTCAGCCCTGGCACTGCCCTGGCCATCCGTGGTGCCCCGCAGAGGCGCAACAGTGGAGGCCCGGGTATAAATCTGCCCTGCTGCACCAGGTGCGGCCAGCCACTTGCCGGCCTGCCCCCTCCACCTCCCCCGGCATTACTGCTAGCCGCCTGCTGCTGCTGGCCTGTCTGGCCCCTGGGGCCGTGGGGCGCCTCTACTGCACAATGCTCAACGTGTCCAACGGGGGCACTGCAGGGGAGTGGGGGCGGCGAGAGTTCTGCCCCTCTGGGTACTCAGATGGCTTCTCTGTCAAGGTGAGGACCCACTGGCACAACCCCTTCTGCCCCACAGGTGTGAGTTCCTATGGGGAGCAGGTTGCATGCCTCGGGAGCTGCGCCATGGAGGGTGGTGAAGTCCAGCCCTGGGGGGGGGGGAGGCAAGGTCCAGCCCCTGGGCTTTCTGCTTGCCCTTTGCTTTCATATCCTTGTCTCCCAGATGCTTTTGCTGCAGAGTGGCCATCGTCAGGACAAAAGAGGCCACTGCCCCAAACAGCTTACAGTCTAGAGTTCAGCGGTTGAGAACAGAGAGCACCAAAATGCAGCCTCACGGGGAGTGGGTGGCGGCCCATGGCTTGGCACCACAGAAATCAGGTTTAACAGACCTGGCACATCTTGGCATAGAGGAGGGCAGAACTGCAATTCCCCCCTTGCTCTCCTCCCCCCTCAGCTGGAGACCCACCGGGGCTTCCTCCTTGGCCAGGACGACACAGCGCTGAATGGGACCCTCATGCATTGCACTTAGGGAGGCGACCTCACTTCATCGGTGGGCAGGTGAGTGGTGCCTGGGGCAAAGAACTGGGCCCAGAGGAAGGAAGCTGCCATATACTGCGTCAGACCCTTGGTTCATCTAGCTCAGTGCTGTCTGCACAGGCTGGCAGAGGCTTCTCCAAGGTGGCAGGCAGGAGTCTTCTCTCCCTGCCCTACATATAAAGCCTGCTAGAGACTGATCCTGGGACCTAGAGAGCAGAGCCAGTCTTGTGGTAGCAAGCCTGACTTGTCCCTCTTGCTAAGCAAGTCATTCATTTACCTGGTTGCATATGAATGGGAGAACAGCACTATAGGATCTTCCCTTCAGGGTAGGCATCCCCAAACTGCGGCCCTCCAGATGTTGCTGAACTACAACTCCCAGCATCCCTAGACACAATTTTTTGTGGCTGGGTATGCTGGAAGTTGTAGTTCAGCAACATCTCTGGAGGGCCGCAGTTTGGGGATGCCTGCTTCAGGGGATGGAGCTGCCACTCTAGGAAGAGCATCCCGGTCCTAAGTTCCCTCCCTGGCAGCATCTCCAAGATCGGGCTGAGAGAGATTCCTGCCTGCCACCTTGGAAAAGCCACTGCCAGTTTGTGCAGACATACTGAGCTAGATGGACTAATGGCCTGACTCAGTATATAGCAGCTTCCTATCTTCCACTTTCTGCCTGCAAAGCAGGGGCGCTAACCCTGAGCTGCAGCCCCCGCACCGCTCCCTAAGGGAAATATCTCACTGCACCCACATGTAGTCACCCATCCAGATGGGAACCAAGGCAGACCCTGCTTAGCAAAAGGGAGCCTCCACACAAGACTAGCTTCAGTTCTGAAGGACTGGCCGTTGCATTGCAAGAGCAATGTGTCTGTTTGTGCATCAGTAATCACTGCCTTGAAAACACCTAATGATATCTCTTGGTACAGGTACCAAGGAATAAAATGTAAGATGGGTTCTCAGGCCTACCAAGATGCTCTTGGTCAACATTCAGTTTGCCAGTGTATTTCTCATTTTAACACAGCAGATGAGATGTGTATTGTTCTGGAAGCAGAGGAAGAGATGATGGACAAAACCATTCCAACATTTCTTCTGAAGTGTTGCAGTGTATTGAAGAAGAGATGCTGCATCACTGGCCCAACACGATTCCACATTAACTTCTGCCCACTTAGTGCTAAAATTACAATGGTCGTGAGCAAAGCAAAAGGTGGGGCTTTGAGCAGTGCCCTTTATGCCTCTTAACAACAGCCCCCACTAATACAGTCCCTGCAGCTGGATATTAGCTTATGTTTCATAACTGGGGGACAGAAAAAAATCAAATCAATTTTTCTTTTTTCAGCTCTGCGAGGGTAATGCATTATATTCAAAGGGTCTGTGTGGGTGTGCTTTTCAATTTGATTTTTGACTGTAAGGGTAGATAGGCTTTCAAAAGACAATGACAGAGCATAATAGTTAATTTTTCATGTTTGATTATGCCCTGTGTGACATAAAAGAGAAGAGGCCTGATTAGCCTTTAGAAACAAAAAGGGACCTTGATGACTAAGCAGAAAAATGTAGCTTATTCCCCATCTTCTACATTATTTTATGCTACCCAGCAGTTTGGAGATCAGGTTCTTCTATGGCATTTCTTGCTATGTGGTGCTATGGGGAGTCAGAGGAGGAAATAGAGGAGCATGTAGTGAAGCACTGGGGTATGGGACAATGGTAACTTCAACCTCCCAGCCTTGAAACTCTTTCGTCAACCAAGTGCTATTGGTTCATCACGAGTCATATTACAAGACACCATCAGAAATGAACTGGTGGTGTCCCGTAATAGTAAATATATCCCTGCAGCATTGCTCTTCAGTCAAGAGCAATACTATAATGATATATTTGCAGTTACAGGACACTACTGGTTCATAGTCACGGAGAATTTCAACTATTTAATTGGGCTTTTGTTTTTCAGAAAGAGAGAAGGGCTTATAAGGGGCCAGAACCATCTTAGATGTAAAAAGATAATTGCATTAGGGGAAAACATACATATTGAGGTCATTCACACAATCAAAAACTGTGTTCTACCTGGGTTTGGGAGCTGTGTATGCTCCCAATTTTTGGTTGTGTGGAAGCACGGTAGGAGGAAAACCTGGGTAGCTTTTTCTCCTACCTTGCTTCCACACAATCACTTCTACACAGGTTTTCCTCCGACCTCACTTCCACACAACTGAAAATTGGGAACTCATACAGCTCCCAACTGGGGTAGAACCCAGTTTTTGATTGTGTGAATGACCTCAAACTCTTCATCCCTTTAAATCCCTTAGTTCAAAAGCTTAATAATGCAGTGCAAGTCAATCATAGGTTGCATCTGGTTTCCAAAAGGATTTTGAACCACTGTTCAGGCATCCAGAACTGAATGAATGGGAACTTGCCTTTGCAAAACCACCTTAGCAGGCGCCCAGGTTCAAATAGTCAATGGCATAACTGGTGGGGAGGTCCAACCCTGAAGCAGCTTAGAGTTAAGATCAATAGCTCACTAAAATTAGGAAATTAGCCATTGCTAGACCACATTCTTCCAGTGGCTGCTGGTGGTGTCTACCTTATGTTTCTTTTTAGAATGCATGCCCTTTTGGGACAGGGAACCATCTTATTTATGTAAGATGGTTATTTCTTATATATTACACATTACATAAGAAATATGTATGAAATATTTACTTATTTCTTTTTCTATGTAAACTGCTTCAAGAATGTTTGTTAAAAAGTATAAATATTTATAGTAGTAGCAGGAGGCTACTCCAGGCAGAGGCCCACAATAATCATTTTATAGCATTAAGCAGCTGTGGGCAACCTATAAGTATCATAGCAACATGCAGCCTAACATGCTCTCTCAGAGGATGTGCAGTTAGCAGTGGCTCATTCATTCATTCACTTGAAGAAGGCAGGTACCTTTCCCCAGTACACTCCTGCATTCTGTGCAGAAAGCCAGTTATGCAGACTGACCAGCCTGCCCTGGGCATGCACTCATTTGCCTCAGCCCATGGACTGGCAAGGGCCCATGGGGGCATAACTCAGTGGTAGTGCATCTGCTTTGCATGCAGAAGGCCCTAGGTTCAATCCATAGCATCTTCAGATAGGGCTGGAAAAGACCCCTCCCTCAAACCTTGAAGAGCTGCTGCTAGTCAGTGTAAACAGTGTAGGTAGACAATGTAGACAATACTGAGATGAACCAATGGTCCAAGTGCCTGAGAACAAGTGATAATGCCACTTTGCTGAAGTTGAGCAGATCTAGATTTGGTCAGTGCCTTCCTAGCAACCCTGTGTGTGCCACCTTGAGTTTAATGTTAGAAGAAAGGCAAAATACAGAGGTAATAAATAGTAACTACAATCTGGATGCACTTGGATTGCTTCTAGGTTACCTAGAAACCATCTCAACATTTTCCCTTTGCAACTAAAAGCAGGAACATACATACATTTAAAGTTTTGTGGAAGTGGTAGTTGAAAAGTTGTGATATTCTCCTAAAATGTGATATTTTGGTAGTATAATTATATTTCTTTTATTTAAAATATGTATATCACACCCCTCCAGAACACTACTGCTCAGGGCAGTACATATATAAGATATATAAAATGTAAAATAAGATTAAATGAAGTTAAACAAGTTAAAAGACCAGGCTAAAAAGTCATTCAAAATTACAATTTTAAAAGAAGTTACAAATTAAGTTATTAATAAAAAGCTAAAAACTGAGAACTATTAAAACTAAAGAACCTACCAGATATAAGCAGCAAATAAAACATGTTAAAAATAAATGATATTCAAATGTTGCTCACCTGCCCCCAACAGCTTCAATATTCTTGCAGTTTAAGGTTCTGCAGTTGGAATTCAACTGAGAGGTGGAGGCAAAACCAATCAGGTAGTGTGGCTTACAGAGGCTTGACCAGCTGACCAGTGACCAGCAACTTACTCCAAAGCAGCAGTGAACAGGATAGGCTAAGCAAAAAAGGGGGAAACCAAACTATGATGATAACTAATAAATAAAATATGATTTATAAATAAATAAGCTTCAGATAAATTCCTTTCAGAAAGCAAAATTAAGAAGTGAAGAGTAGCTAAGTGGTATATAAATATCGGATGCAGTAGAGTAGTACTACCGTAGCACTGCTGCTAAACCAAAGAATGGTTACAATTAATCATCAGTATGCATATATTATTTCTTCATATAAGACAGATATACCACTAGATGGCATCATTCTTCTTTTACCATTATGACATAGGTAGGCTAAAACCTATGCTGCTTTTACATAAGACGGCCATTGCTGTGAATGCTGAAATGCTACTTCAGTTGTTAAAAAGCACAGCATTCCGTCTCTAGAACATGAGGACTGCCTTGCTGGATCAGACCAAGGGTGCATCTAGTACAAATCATTCTATTTCCAACAGCCACCTGGCCAAGACCTCTGGAAGCTCATAAGATTTTGCAGATGACTATGCCAGGAGTTGACACCGACTTGATGGCACACTTTATTTTACCTTCTCACGTATCCCGTCTCTTGTACTCTCAAAACACAACAATTTCTAGTGCTGTCTTCTGTGGTCAGGTTTATCGTTTCTGTCTTGGCTGAGTTTTCATTACACTTTTGAAATGTTTGAGATAAATGTGACATTGAATTCCCTCTCTCTTTGGCCAGTGCTTTAGCAGTAAATCAGAACTGGCGGGACTGTTCTCTATTAGGAAGAGGCATAATTGCATGCAGGATTTTGAGCAACTGAGACATCTATAAACAGTGAAGGCTGTTAAGGGGTGACATATTTCTTGCCGGTCTCTGCTGCACTGCAAATGCATACCGGAGGGCCAAATTTGTCTTTACAGCACAGATCCGTGATTACTATATTCGGTAGTATTCAAAAAATAGCAGCCGCATAGAGTGTGCAATTCAGATAGCTCCCTTACCCCACTTTTCCAATTAAAATACTCCTCTGAAGTTATTTATTCCCTGAGATAATCTGTCAGATCTAATTTTGTCCTGGTACTTCCTTCCTTCTATTAGATATATACCACTTTTCAACAAAAAAGTTCTCCAGCGGCTTTCATAGAAAAAGAACAGTAACAAGAAAGTTCACTTACTAATTTGCTATAAAGTGGCCTCCACCACTGTGATCCCTTCAGTGTCCTATTTCCAATGCACAGAGTGTGTTACTTTACCCATGAGCTCTCCCATTCATTTCAATGGAAAGAGCAATTTTGATGCCTGTAGAGTGGCCAAAATTAATGTGACAGCCCTTGCATGCGGGGGCAGTGTATGCACCCACTGGCACTCTGGCTTGGGGTACATGAATATCTGTGGATCATCATCATCCTCATTGCCAAGAATTAGGTTAAGTGTAAGTGTAAGTGCACAGAGTTACGCACAAGACACTGAACACAAGTTGTAGCAACACTCTCCTATTAACCTGTGCAGAGTCCGAATTAACAAGATGGTGAGATAGGGCTCTGTATGCCATTTACTCACCCATTCCCCCCACCTCCTCCTATCATGTCATGATTTTATACAGCAAATAGAGCTGCTGAAACAAAGCAGGCCAATTAGTTTCAGAGCTAATAGGTAATTTCATTTCTAATTAAAGTTTTTCCCGTTTGCATGGCAGCCTGATACTGGTACTCTCAGGAGGATGGTTTAAATTACAAAAGCTTCATACAGGGGTGTGTGTGTGTGTGTGTGTGTGTGTGTGTGTGTGTGTGTGTGTATATGTGTGTGTATATATATATATATTTATATTCCCTACCACATGGCCAACCCAATCTAGCTCCAGAAGTGTTATTTACACAGTTTTAATTAATTTTTATTCAAATCAGCAACATGCATTAATTGAGATATGCCTCTTTTTATTTACGCTACTTCTAAGCAGAAGAAAGAGTTTAGTAAGAGCCATATCATTTGCAGCAATAATTAATAGAGAAGGATGGGGCCTTTTGCTAAAAATGTTTGTCTTTCAATAAAGTACTGCAGTGGCTTAATGCCAATGGATGAAAAGAAAGTGTATGCCTACAAGCAAGGAAATGGGAGCATAGAGGTGGTAGCTTACAGGCAGTGAAGAAGCCCTTCTGTAAGTTCGCAGGTATTTAGGTGATGCTAGCTGTGCACATAATTATTTATCATGATAGCTCAAAATGGAGATCTAGTGTGGCATAGTGATTGCATACAAAAAGTTTCAAAGTATATATTTACTTCCAAAATTCTTATCTTCTTTATATATATATATTTCTCTAAGGCATACCAGTTGCTAAAACACATGTGTGGCAGCTCTCACGAGAGTTCGCAAGTAGCTGCCGATTAGTGACAGGGACAGGCAGAAACTGCTGGGGGCGGGGAGGGAAGACACACAGGGACAACTAGGGGCTCAGATGCTCTATGCCAAGTCAGTTAGTTTGTATTATTTGTTGTAAGCTGCTTTATGTCTCTGAGAAAAGCAGAGTAAACATCTTCTAAATAAAACAAGTACACAATTCAAATGTCCCTTAACCTAGTCATTTGGTGACCTTAGACCAGTCACTATCTCTCAAGAGACAAATACAGCATAAAATTGAAATTCTATAAACAGAACTACCAGTCTTTTTCAACCAGCAGCCATACGGGACAACTTTGACTAGGGCCGTGGCGGGGTCTAAACCTTTATCCTACACTTCAGCTTCAACCCAATTCTTCACTGAAGCTATAAGCCACAAAGGAAAACTTACAGGCCCCAAATTGGTGCCTCATAGCAGCTTCAGGGGTAGAGAGCAAGGAGTTAAACAGCTGCCTGTACAACAGTAATCTGCCTAGAGAGCAGGAGGCTGTAGGTTTGAATCCCTGCTGGTGTGTTTCCAAAACTATGGGAAACACCTATATCGAGCAGCAGCGATATAGGAAGGTGCTGAAAGGCATCATCTCATACTGTGCAGGAGATGGCAATGGTAAACCACTCATATATTCTACCAAGAAAACCACAGGGCTCTGTGGTCACCAGGAGTCAACACTGACTTGACAGCACAATCTTTCCTTTGCCACAGTACTGATGCAAGTCTGGGACATGTCGTCCCCCGCCCCCCCCACTCCCTGGGGTGGCGGGGAGAGAAGAGGCATCAGGCATTTGAATCATGAAACTCCCCTGGCACATCTAATTTGGCCTCTAGACTAATGTTCAAAAGGTTCTTGTGAGGGCAGATGGGTGGGGAGAATTAAGGTATGTAATCTTGAGCTTCTTTGAGTGCGATAATAAAAACGTAATACAGGTGGCCCTCATTATCCACAGTCCCGGCACCCATGGTTTCACACATTCACAGTCGAGCAATATAGACCCAACCTTGTTATCTGCAGTTAAACAAATAGGCAAAATTCACCTATATGCAGTTCCTTGGGAGCTGGAAATGACTTTCAATGTCATTTCCAGTCAGCATTTTGCAGCCTCGAGTCATTGTGTGGCTCTTTTTAATAATAATAATCCACTGCCCCCCCCCCAAATTTTTTTTAAAATATCTTTAAAATTTTGATGATTTGCATAGGTTGGAGGGCCTTTCTGGAGAGCGACATACTATGCTTTATTTCATTTCTGCTTTTTGGACCTTTTTTAGCCTCAAGGAACCACACACACACACACCCCTATGGACTCAAGGCCTCTTTATTCTGTTTCGTTTTCTGCGATTGTAGGCTGGAATGGAACCCCTGCAAATGAGGGCCATCAGTAATAAAGAAGAAGCTCGCTTTATTAAAAAGGGAAAGTCAAGAGTTCGTGTGGCTATAGATTGCATGCTAAAGGGCAAACACACAAAATGCAAATAGCAGCATGTATGGAATATATGATAAAGAACTTAAGAGTGCACTTCATCAGGAATGAAGTTAGGATTTTATTTTATTTTTTAAAGGTGACTTCTTACTTTGAACAGTGTTTTCTAAAAGGTTCTTTCTGAACTGTTTTTCAAAGAACAGGTTATGGTGCACAGCCCGGCATTAGCCTTAAGTGCCTAGACTAGATTCTATCTAGATCTTAACATTCTTTGTCCCTTCCCAGTCAACTAAAATGGGTTTCTCCTACTCCCTTTTATCCACTATTAGCCACCTAAGGAAAAGAGTGGCAGGATAGGCTATTTGGAAGAAGAAATAAGCATTCTAGATAATTAGGCTGCAGCTCCCATTTGAACATTTCCTGGAAAGGAATACAGTATAGACATTTTGAGGAAATAGTGTTTTCCCTTCAGCTTTTGCAAGTATACAATATGTCCATCTGGAATCATAAAGACAAAAACTGGCTATACTTTATCCCACTTCTGAGAGCTAGACAAGTTATTTTCCAAGTGCATATTCCCAAATAAAGTGATGGGGGGGGGGGGGTAACCATGTTTGACTTGTTTCCCAATTAGTAGGTGCCAACATCACAGGTCAGTATAACATCATGAAAATACCTTTAGGTATCTACACAATGGAAATACAATTCCACCACTATTTTCATATTGTTTATTGGCATCACAAAGCTGTTGCAGAACTTCACCTGGAATGTATACCAAATAGTACACACATGGAATGAAAAATATTTAAAAGAATTACATAGACAGGTGGCCCAAAGATAACAGTAGTACAGTTAGGTAGCAGGAGCGAATCCCATCACCGACCACCCCTCAGCAATTCTTCAAAATAGACTGCATTGGCATGATATGCAGGCAGACTGTTCAATCGTCTCTGATACGTTTGGTAGTATGAATGAGAAGCTGCCGCATAATGGTCCTGCCAGGCCCGGTAATATGCTTTCCAGTATTCTGCATAGCTCTGATTTTCACAAGGAAGGGAAGCAGCATAATCGTCCTGGAACGCATCTTCTATAGCCTCTCTCTTGGAGGGCTTGGCAGTATGAGGGTAGTGGAATGGCCTATTCTGTTTGTTCTGTTTCACATTCCATTTCATTTTCTTTGGGAGCTGAGGAATTTCTCGGAACTGCTGTCTTTCAGGGACGCCACTGAATTGCTGAGCAGGAGTCTGATCTGCTGACAACACAGCATTGACTCTTTGCTGTGTATCTGAAGAGGCTTTGATACATGACCGATCCTCCACACTAGAAGTGGATGCCCCAGAACTGCAAGAGCTACTGTCGCTATCAGACTCTCCAGTCCATTCAGCTGTGTGTGCACTAGATTCTATTTTTGTCCTATCTAAAGCATCATTTTCTGGGTGTTGATGCTGCTCTCCAGGACCTGTATAGCTTCTTACAATTTCCACATCTCTCTCTAATCCTTCCTTAATGAAGTACTCATAATCCTCAATAAATTCAGCCATGGTCCATGTACTGGTGGACTGCTGGTTCTTAAAAGATGACAGGCAAGGGATCTTGGGGAGCATACTTTGCAAAGTTTCCCTGTCCATTTCCTGCTTATTGTGCTGCTCAGCAGCTTGGAGGTCAGATTCCTTTTGGCACTTCTGCTCTGCAGTACTGTGAGTAGACTGTGGATTCCTAGATGTTGCCTTTGCTTTGGTATGCTCCATTTTGCTCTTGAGTGGCTTCTTGTGTTTGACATCCTGTTTTGGCTTGGCTGCAGCAGGAGCAACAGGAGAAATCTGCACACTGGAACTTAATGCTCCATGCTGCACTGTCTCCTCTGGTCTTCCAGCAGGGAACAGAGGAGCATGTTGTGAAGCATTGGGATATGGGACAGCAGTGACTTCTACATCCCATCCTTCAAACTGTTCCATTAACCCAGGAGGTATAGGTTCTTCACAAGAGAGAAAAATGCCATCAGTCAAGAGAAATACCACAAGGCTATATTCAGTATTACAGGATGCCACCAGTTCCAAATCATCTTGAATTTCAACTGTTTAATGCCTCTGCTTATCCCTCCCATCCCAAGCATTTTCTGTATTTAGGGGCAAAAAAAAAAAAAAAAAAGGTTTTACTTTATCATATCCCCAAACTGTTTAAATCTCCTTAGTGCACCAGCTAAACCTAAAACAGGAACTTCTAAGTGTTCAGTTTAAATGGAACATGTTTTGAATGCAAACACATCTGATGCACTTTTACTATACTGTTCTTATTTAAAAGTTAAATAAATCTATTTTAAAAGGAATATAAAAGCATTGCCAAATAATCACTGCAGAATAATCAGAGACTGAAAGGAAACCAAGGACCATGTCATCCACCCAAACTTGATATCCCAGACCCAGTTTTTTCTTGAAATGCGCCTTCTTTTGAAAATCTCCAGCAGAAAAACGTACTGTGGAATGGGCTGCCTGATGCAGTGATGGGTTCTCCTTGCTAGAGGTTTTCAAATAGGTTGGCTGGGGATGCTGTAGCAGTTTCCTGCTCTGAGCAAGGGATTAACTAGGAGACCTACCAGGTTTATAAGGTTCCACAACCTGCCTAGGCAGCTTATTCCATTTCTGAACTGCTCTTACAGATAGATAGCAAAAGCTTCCTTAACTTACCTTCCTCCTCTTCAAAATCCTTGTTTGTTGCCCAGGGCTGAACTATAGCTCCTCTCTAAGCTTTCAACAGAACTCTATTCCAACTAGTATACATTTTAAAGGCTACAAGATTTTTGCCACAAGCGGCTCCCACTAGTGTGCATTTGATAAAATGTTATTTTTTTCTTTAATATCGTAATTACTATGATTTAAGAGCAGTGTGTTGGGGTGCATGTTCTTAACTGTTCTAAGTCTCACAAGGTTAGCAATACGAATCCTTGCTAACTTTGTGAGACTTGGAACAATTAAAAATTACACAAACCTGCTCAGCTCAATACACTACTTCCCAGACTTCCAACTCGGGAGAAGGCTCATCAACCATTGTATTCCAGAATAATGGGTCTAAGCCTGTGTGATTAGCTTGCTCTCCTTATTAACCCTCTATGTCACTATTCTTAAAGACACGCTAGAAATATAAAGGGACAAGTTCTCCTGTACAACAGAGAAATCTGTACCTGGTAAAGGAAGAAGTCGAAGGTTACATTTCTGCGTGATTTTCATCATCAGGTTCTCCTCCTCTCCACGGCAGCAGTATGTCACAGCTAGTCCTAAAGTTCCTGAAATACAGAGTGTTAAGTTAGCAGCAAATAGTTATAGTTCCACCACCTGCCATTCTACAGTCAATTAAAAACAGTGTTTACCAAAGCGCCCTGCTCTGCCAATCCGATGCATGTATGTTTCCCAGTCCAAAGGCACATCAAGGTTAATGACTAGATTCACCTTCTCAGCATCAATTCCACGAGACATCTAAGAGCAGAAAAGGGAGGGGTGGGTGGGTGGGTAAATAAATAATTCCCAGACAGCTCAGGACAGATGTAGAAGTAGAAAAAGTCACATAAGGATTCAACAGACCCCTTTGCTCCAGTTTGGGAGAAGCTTGTAATATATTAGGTTGCACATTCTCTCTTGTTGCTACAGAGTATTTGTTACATTAATATCCCATCTTTATTGCATCATAAAACTCAAAGGAGCATACATGGTGTTCCCAGGCAGTCATCCATCCAGGCACTGTTGCTTACGTTCAGCAAGATGGCTATATCATGTGCCTTCAGACATGACCTGAGACACGATTAAAATCAATGAGCACAATCCAGAACAGACATATTCAAGCCACTTGAATATTGACTGAGGAATATAATATTGTCGTATAAACTGTATTAATCTCAATGCAAGCAACAGCCAGAAAAACTGTGTGAACTTCCTCAAACAGACTGTTCTACAAATGTTAATAATTAGGTGTCAGAAATGTGAGCTTTTTTAGCTTGCAATTTGGATAACTCTTACCAGAAGAGATGTTTAAATATGTGTTGGTAGACTTCAGGGAAGCAATTAAAAATGCAGGAGACAATAAATAGCTAGCTGTCTTCATCAAGTTAAGAACATAAGAACCAAACAATCCTCCTGGATCAGGCCCAGGGCCCATCTAGTCCAGCATCCTGTTTTACACAGTGGCCCACCCAATGCCTCTGGGAAACCCACAGGCAAGAGCCAAGGGCATGGCCTCTCTCCTGCTCTTCTTCCCCTGCAACCGATATCTAGAGGCATCTTGCCTCTGAGGCTGGAGGTTGTAGTGCTTAATATTGTTCCTCTTATCAAGTTATATATAATTTACCTGAGTGTAATAAAAGCATGCTTTCTTAGATCTATTTTTAGAAGAAGAAGAAAAGCGAGGTATAGCTCAGAAGCAAGAGTGCTAGTTTTAGGAGTTTCGAGGCCCTTCAAGTCATAACTACATTAAACACAGTCATTTAATAGGGAAAAACTTACCAAATCAGTTGATATCAAGACTCTGCAATGGAACTGCTTGAGTTTAGCCATGGCATCTAGTCGCTGGCTCTGATTCATACTGCCTAAAGAAACAAAGACAAACTGATAAAACACTTTTAAAACCCCACATACACCCTACTGCCAGTCATTCAGATAATTTCTTCTGCATTTTTCAATCTGATGAAAAACAAAGCTGAACAGAGTCAGTGTTTGATTGGAGCTTTTTCCAAGCATGCATTTCTAACTTATAGTATGTGTTGAGAAAGGAACACTCAAAATTATAGAAATAGGCAAGAATCCCTTAAACTAAAAGGAAACACTCTGCTATGCATAACATCCTAGACTAAAACATATCTTGTGCCCACTTAAACACACACTCATGTCTTGAATACCACATACCAATACTGCATAACAAATGTCAGCAAAGGAAAACGTGAACAGACTTGCCTGAAATGCATTCAGCAGGAAAGCCTTTGGATGTTAGTAGGTCTGCCAGATGTTGAGCTCTTAAAAAGAGGGGGGGGGGGCGGGAATCAAAGTATCAGCAATATAACCAATTAAGACATACCCACTTCCCAGCTCTCCAAACTTCCTGACAAGAAAATGGGCGACAATTCTATATAAATCAAAGAGTGTATTGCTCCTTGCACAGTACATGTTGATATATCTGGTTAGTATCATTTCTTCCACAATTGCATCATCTATTGTATATGTGAACTCTTGCTTCATATGAGTTCATGAAAAATATTAAAAAGAAGGGATGATGAGCAGTTTCACAGCCAAATTGATTCTACAATTCTAATTAAATCCAACCCTATGTGGTATGCAAAGTTTGACACACCTTAGACATCCAATTTTACAGACCTATAGACTCATCACCATGATGTTTTTGCCCAGTATTACATTCATTCAGACATTCAGCTACTGGAATTACCGACTATGTAGATTTGAGAAGACCAAAGCCTGGTTGAACGGAATCTTGCTGAAGAGCTCCTGTAAGTTTTCAGCCTTCTCCTCAAAAGTCTTATGAGGTAATGGGTGAGAATTCACAACTTTGATGTACTGCTTCAACCCTATCCAAGAGATAAAAACAGGATGGAATTAGCTAGCTCTCACAATCTCACATGACCGGGCAGGCGGATGCGCAGGAAGGCTGGTTAAACTCACCTTCCCCTCAGATGAGTGTAGGTTTGTTGCTGGAGGCATGGTCTGCATTCCCAGATTATCCAGGCTGTGTGCCACAGTGAGGAGCTCCACAGGCCAGGATGGCACATCCTGACCTCTGGATGTCCCACAATGTAACATGTGACATGGCACCTATCTGTGTCTGCTGGGACTGAACACAGCCCCAGCAAACACACAATCCCGGAGCCCGGGTTAAGGATTCATTCAAGAGCTGGGTTTAAAAGCGGAGCTCGGTGGTGCTGCTGCCCCGCCAGGATTGGGCCCAATCCCGGCAGTTCTCACATGCAGCCTAATCCAGGCTGGGCTTCCCTAGCCTGGGTTAGGGTGCACATGAGAAGAACCACGCACCCTCTCTAGGAGCAAAAACAAAATACACATTTAATAATTAATACAAATTTGTACCAATATGTCTATCTGAAAAAGTAGTATAGCAGATTGAACACCTATTCTCAGCACTTATTTATCATTGTGGTAAGCTTTAGAATTAAGTATACATTTCTCAAGTAGTTGGGGTTTTATGGAAAAATATTTAAAATGAAATAATTTGTGCAGCAAAATAACTTAAGATAGCACATTGCAGAATGAATTTGCTTTTTACTAATATTATACCTTCTAATACATAGTGTCAGAAATAAAGATTCCTCACCTACTACAGATTCTCACTACAAACCCAGCTTGGGTAGAGATGTGATGACAAAAGGGGCACAGCAAAAGAAAGATGTGGAGAAAGACCTCTTCACAGTCATGAACTTTAAGTATGACTCTCTAAGTCTAAAATCTTCTTATGGAGAAGGCTGGGGAGTGTGTCTATTCTATTTATATGATTTGCATTCACTGGAAATTGTAGAGGCATTTTACAATTCATTTCTTAAAAAGCTAGCCAACAGGCTCTCTGACAGAACAGAACTCAGTTAGGAATCTTAGGCTGCAATCCTATGTGGATTTACTCGGGAGCAAGACTGAGCTCAGTAGTACATAATTCTGAATAGAACATGTTTAGAATCATATTGCAACCCTGTAATCCTACGTATGCTTATTTAGAAGTTTAATCCCACTCAAATCAATTGGACCTTTGACTTGTACTGCAGATCAAGTTGTAGGACTAATTATCTACCAGCAGTTTTAATCTATATAAAGCACATATAAGCCACCATAACACACTTCACACCACAGAAAATATATGAACAAAAGAACTTGCCTTATAGCAAATCAGACCCTTGGTCCATCTGTCTCAGTACTGTCTACACTAATTGGCAGCAGTTCTCCAAGGTTTCAGAGAGGGATCTCTCCCAGACCCACCTGTGAAAGTACCTGAGACCTTCTGGGGTTGAGCCTGGACCTTCTGCATGCAAAGCAGATGCTGTACCACTGAGCTATGGCACCATCCCCCTAGTATTTAGTGATTGGGAAAATGGGCCCTTGCACAGTAGCCACTATTGTTCTTGAACTGGGAAGGGCATTATTCAAAGCAGATAAATTAAAAGGGCATTATTCAAAGCAGACAGTTAAAGCCACAATGAGAGCATTATTAAGATTTGCTGAACTAGGCACGATATATGTTTGAACAACCTGGAAATATATATTTTAAAAAACAGAACTGTCAGATCACTGAGATTATTATGGCAAACACCCAGAGCAAACTGCAAGTGGAATGAACACTGTTATAGCACTAGAGGATGGCTTAGCTGCACTAAAAAAAGGGGGGGGGATTTGCAGAATTGCATTGTAGTGCTCTTCTGTAAAAGTGCCCATGAAAACAGAAGAGGCATGCATCGTTGCACAACACTAGTCCGGAATGCAAATGTCAGACTTGGTGCAACACCTTTGGGCTAGCACAACATCCTCCTGTGTGCTGTTTATGGTTCTAGATGCCAGCCACTCTTCTTTAGCTTGAGACTTGAAGCTGAAATTGATCCTGTATTCAATCAGAGTGCATTTGTTACTGAAGAACATATACGTACCAATGAGACTGGGATCAGTGGGATTTAGCCTCACGAAGGTAGGATCTCTCATGTATCTACTCAAACTATTAGCCAAGGATTCAGGATATGTGGCTGAAACAGCCAACATCTGCTTGTTGGCTGGTAGAGAAGAATAAATCCAACTAAGGGAGAGAAGGGAAGGGAAGAAAGCAACTTTCAGAGCAAATGCTTCAAACCAGTATATATTCCAGAAGCAACAAATCTGTACAATTACTCATATTCTTACTTGATTTGTTCCTGGAAACTGCCTTCTTCTAGAAGCTTGTCTGCTTCATCAAGAATAAAGAGGCGAATGCTGGCTGTATTCAGATAGTCCAACTCTATGAGTTGCTTTATGCGACCTGCCGACAAAAAGAAATCACGTTATCACATAAAGTACATTAATGGAAACAATTATGGTTATTTAAATCTAGAGTTTATCATATAATTCACCTGATAAGACAAACATTCTTTTAGGAATTTAAGAACAGCACCCTTCCGAGAAGTCCTCTCGGGGTATAAGAACTCTCCTCTACAGTACAGTATGCACCAGCGACAGCATGTACCAGTTTTTGTAGCAAAGGACAGGTCATCACTAAAGTGGGACATGATTATTATCTAGTAATGTAGCTCTTACCAGGGGAGCCAACTGCTACGTGACACTTCTTCAGTCTGATTTTATCTTGGTTTAAAGGAGTCCCTCCTATGAAGACATGACATTCCAAGCCTTCCATTTTGCTTCCAATAGTTGTAATAACTGCATGAATCTGTACAGCAATCTCTCGGGTAGGAGCCAAAACCAGAATCTGAAAGAATGAAGTTTAGGCTCTGAACGAACAGGAGGGGCAACAAACAAACAATATTTCCTCCAGATTTTCATCTCGAACACAGTTCAGAACACCAACAGCCAGCCATTAATGCAGGGCTTGACAAATTTCAAGCACCAAGGAACCATGGCACCAAAAAATTTAACTGTGGCTCCTAGACTAGGATATTCAAAGGCATAGTTGTTTAATAAAATCTTGATTTGTCCTGGGCAGCCCTGTTTGTGTTCAAAGTATGTTACTTGTTAAGACAATAAAGAGAAGAACATGTACCCTCCCTCTCCACAATGTCTGTCACTAAATCTGGAAAATGTGTCCAAGTGTCCATTTTCTGAATCCCAGATTTTGGAGCAGGCTCCTAGATACAAAGAAAATTTGTCAAAGCCTGCCTTAATTTTATTCATGAGTGGCTAGAAGCATCCTCCCAGTTCGATTTGACCAAGTATTCTACCAATAAATGCATATTGGCACCTACTACTACTACATTTATATACTACTCTTCAACCAAAGTTCTCAAAGCGGTTTACATAGAAATAAATAAACAAACATTTCTCTCCTCTCATTCTTCCAAAGGTATACTTAACAAGCAGTATAAATGCATCTTATTATAATGTATGCAGGGAATTGGGAGTGGAATGAAGCCATCACTAAATCTGCTGAAATAGTAAGGTCAGTTCTACTCTTCATCAAATGTAAATAACATTTCTAAATGTTCTAAATGCATGGCAGAAAAACACACCAATGACTTCTGCCTTCAGTTTCAAAAATCCATCCCTTCTGGAATGACAACTGGTAATTCTGCATTTTTGAGAAAGAACTGTTTTCAGGAAATCAGAAGGGTAAGCATTTGCAAAGTGGGGTGGGTGGGGAGAGTTTCTCCTAGGCTATCAACACAGCATAAATAAGATTTGTATGTGCAGATGGGCTGGTAAACATTTTAGCAGACAAGTAAGCACTGCAGACTTGCCTTCAATGGTTCAGAACACTTGGAGATCTCTTGCAAAACTGAACATACATGTATGCCAACAGCACTCACCTGTGTAACTGGGCTTTCCAGAATTAGGGAATCAAGAGCAATAGTGGAGAAGACACAGGTTTTACCAGTTCCAGATTTTGCTTGCACAATGAGATCTGAAAGGAATTAAAATTGTACAAAATAAACATTGTATTAAATGTACAAAATGTATTAAATGTACAAAATCCTACATCTATTAGGATGGTAGTTTTAAACCTGTGTTTCTGGAGGCCTGGGATTTCTTATAAACCTATTAGGGATTCCTTAATTAGAAAACTACTTTGCAGAAATTCTTTCCTAGAAAACAATTTAACCATCTACTAATTTTCCTCTGCCATGTGGTAGTCAGAATAGAATGCTGGGTGGATACTACGCTGTGCACTCACTTCACAATGTGGCAGTACATATTTATTTATTTGCTTGTTTGTTTGTTTGTTCTATTTTTAAACCACCCTTACAAAATAGCTCAGGGCGGTTCACAAACATCAAAGACCCTTTAAAACAATTTAAGAGCACTGGAAGGCCAGGCCGAACAGGTAAGTCTTTAGGGACCAAGTGTAGATCTTAAAACAGTAGTCTTAAGCCTTTTCAGACAAGAACCTACCCTTAGCCCAACCAGCTACATAGGACACACTTTTAACTTTTTGCTTACACAAAGCCTTATTATTTTCTTCACATCTATACATCCTATCTTCTGCTTCACCCCTTCTTTATTCCTTCTTTTATTAAAAAAAATTTTTTTTTTTAAAAAAAAGGTTATTTTAAGCCTAGTAAAATCTCTTTTGAACAAAAGTCAATACCCTAAAGCATGCAGCAGCATAGCAAGTTTTCTTGGGAGAAGTGTCTACATGGAAAAGGTAAAGGTAAGTGTGTCGTTGAGTCACTGTTGACTCCTGGCGACCCCAGAGCCCTGTGGTTGTCTTTGGTAGAATACAGGAGGGGTTTACCATTGCCTCCTCTTGTGCAGTATAAGATGATGCCTTTCAACATCTTCCTATATCACTGCTACCCAATATAGGTCTTTCAGCAGGGATTCGAACTGGCAACCTTCTGCTTGATAGTCAAGCATTTCCCCGCTGCTCCACTTAAGGTGGTATTTGGTAGAATAAGCCTTCCCTAAAAATAGACCACACTGCACTACACGATTTAACATGGCTCCAACAGCTAACTGCAAAGGCTAACGGGTTATTATCTTCCACCCACGTTGCTGCAGCATCCTAAAGGGCAACAATACTTTCCCTTCCAACCCAAAGATGCACATCAACATCCCATTCCTAACACCAAATCTCCCACCCACAACGAGCAAACATCCCCCTACACAAGAGCCACTTTCTAGAGACCCAGCGCCCCTCACCGAGGCCACAGCGCCCCAATGGTATAGCCTTGAGCTGCACCGGGGAAGGTCTTAGGAAGCCAGCAGCCTTCAGCCCTTCCAGCACCGGGGTGGACAGAAGCAAGGACCCAAAGTCTTCGGGCCCCTCCGGCATCAGCACATCCCGGGTACGGAGCCAACTTTCAGATTGAGCAGGCGCTACTGCCGCCGCTACATCGGGAGCCGCCATCTTGGAAAGAGATACGGCAGGCTGGTCGAAGCTATCGCGAGACGTCAGAATGGCAGGCGCACAAGCAAGCCGCGGAAAACCGAAAGGGAGGAGCAACCCTCTGCAGGCGCGCGGCGAAGCACGAATGGGCAAGGAGAAACCATATGAGGGGCGGGGAGGGGAGAGAGAGAAACAAAGCTTGGACTTGGAGGCACGCGAGAGAGGGAGGGCGAGAATGATCGGACGACTGATGGAGGACAGAACCACTGGGGCGAGCTACAGGGGTGGGCGTAGGAACCTTGAAGGGCCGCGAGGGTTGCCGCGCGTGCGTAAAATGAGGGACGATGGATTAGAGTCGTTCAGTAGAGCTTGCCGTGCCGGGAGTAGTGTACGCCGTCATTAAAATGCTCATAAAGTCGCTTTGTATCCCCTTTGAGGCTGTAATTCTCATTGATTTGGAAATAAGCTCCATTCCCAATTAAAAAAAAATGAATGGGGTCTGACTGTAATCCTAAACACATTTACTTCGGAGTAAATCCATGGAAACTAATGGGACTTCTGAATAAAGATAAATAGGTTCCGGCCTTAAGCATGGTGGTTCAGAAGCAAATGTATTACAAATGTTTTAAGTATTTAGGGGTCGCATTTCAGGATTCTGCGAGGAAAACCGCTCAAATTAGATATGCTGCTGCTCAGGCAGAGAGAAGTGTGTCGGCAGCTCTCAATTTCCACGGGCGGCAAGGAGGGATGTTGATTCCAGCTGCCATCAATTTATTCAAGGCGAAGTCGATGGTTCAAATGTTATATGGGGCACAGGAGCTGGGACCCTATGTTAACTATTCCCTCTTGGAACTCAGCGGGTCCAAGCCAGGTTCTTAAGAACGTTATTTCTGACCCCCAAATGTATTTCTAATGCCACTCTGATTCTGGAAGTGGGTATTATCTCAATAGAGGCCAGAGCTTGGTATCTAATACCAATAAACTGGGCAAGAATCAACTTAATACCCTCTGGTCTCCTTCCCTTGTTATTCTTGGATAGGCACTACTCAGAGTTGGTAGGAGAACTGTATTAGGAAACTCCATACCTACAGTCTTTCACCTGAGGCAATCCTCTCTGTGGGATTGGTCAGGGCCAAAGAACTTATTAAATGAAGGATCTGGGATACTTGGTTTCAGTATGACCTGTCGAGGACATCTAGGTCATTCTACCTGCTCAGTGGTGGGATGAGAACTCGCCCAATAGATTATCTGTACCTCCTCACCTTCCCTAAACATAGATGATGGGCCTTCTTGAGGGCCCATATGAATGCCCTCCCCTCCAAACTGGCTGGCAGATATAGCAGAATTCCCGTTGAGCAGAGGTATTGCCCCTGTAACTCTGAGGAGATCGAGTCAGTTGCACATGTGCTCCTGCAGTGTGTCTTTTATATAGGTCTTAGGTGAAGGTTAATTGACCCTGTTTTACATAACCTGCCAGGATGATCGGACAAATTCTGTGTCAAATATTTGTTAGCAGATGCAATCCGCCTGTCACACACACAGTTGCGAAATTCTGTTGTTCTGCGATACAAGTCTGACGCGCTCTGCTCGCTAATGGTTAGATCCAGTGTACAGATATGTTATTCAATATGGCTATGTTTAAATTTTACATTTGTTTTAGATGTTTTGATAATGGTCAAAGACCGTAATAAAGACTGACTGACTATATACACTGAAAAAATGTTGGTTGCATTATGACCAAAAATAGTAAAATTAATGTGGCTTAAATAATAAGATAATTTGTATGCAGTGGCCAGCAATATGGTTTAATTAAAATCCTTCACTTTGCCCTCTGTGGGAGGGGAAAACCCTAAACATGTGATGGAGATTTTGCTACCTCACCACTGCAAGTTTAATAAATGAGTTTCAGTCCGACTGGTAATTCACATAAAATTTGGTTTAATTTAATAAGTATTGTGTATGCTGTTTCTCACCAGAAGAGGGTGCAATCCGTGCATAAAAATGATTTCTGTTTGTTTGCTTTATATGGTAGTATAAATCAAAGTTGTCCCTACTTTGAGTGTGTAAACCTGACATCAGTAAGCAAAGTATCATTTTATGTTTGCGGTTGTAACTTTTGCTAATGAGAAACAATGATGACAATGAACCAATCAGGTTTGTCAAAGACCATGTGAGAATGCACCATGGAGTAGAGAGATAAAATTGTGCACAGAGTAGAGAGAGTGGACAGAGAGAAATTTTTCTCCCTCTCTCACAACACTAGAACCAGTGAATTTTAGAACTAACAAAAGGAAGTATGTTTTCACACAGCACATAATTAATCTATGGAATTCTCTGCCATGGGATGTGGTGATGGCCACTAGCTTGGGTGGCTTTAAAAGGGACTTGGACACATTCACGAAGGAAAGGTCTATCAGTGTCTACTAGTTGGGTGGCTATGGGCCTTCTCCAGCCTCAGAGGTAAGAGGCCTCTGAATACCAGTTGCAGAGGGGAGCAACAGCAAGAGAGAGGCATGCCCTCGCCTCTTGCCTGCGGGTTCCTCAGAGGCATCTGGTGGGCCACAGTGAAACAGGATGCTGAACTGGATAGGCCTTGAGTCTGATCCAGCAGGGCTGTTCTTACGTTCTTAAGAGCATTATCTGGCCACAGTTTCCATAGACCAATAACCAGAATATTTTCTGAAAGGGGTGCAATAAATATTTGGGGGGTTTTGACTAACATGTTGTGACTGGGATGAGAGATTATTTATGTTAGTGTGTTTATAATTTGTCTTTCAGTTCTGTTGCCCACATTGAGTATATCAGCATAGGGTGGGTTAAAAGACTTTTATAAATCAGTTCAACTCTGGCTGGTTTTTCTTTCCCCCCCAGATATGCAGCCTGTTTTATAAGTAGTGAAATATAAGCATACTGCTGGGAAGGTCTGTATGGCTTACATTTCCCCATAAACCATCCAGTTCTTTGAATAGAAGTTTCAAACAGCTGTTTTGAGCTTTGCTCCATTTCATTCTTCTGTTTCACTTAATGTAACGAGCAGCCACTTTGTGAGGTCAGCTCAGATTTAAGGGTGGGGCAAGAGGTGAAGAAAGAAAGGTCTCATCTAAAGTTTTGCACAAATGATTCATGATTTCAAAGCATTTCTTGGACTTACCAATATTCCAAACTGGTGGCCACCAGAAGGTTTTTGTTATTGTTGTCCAGAGCACTATGATCTGTCCAATCTCTTGTTCCAAACATGCAGTGATATCACATTATGAGACGTGGATCTAAGAGACCTTATCATTGTCCCATGTGGGAGAATTACATATTCTTTTCCTTGGAATCTGTCCCAAAACATGGAAACAGCTGGCACCTAGCCCTTGCACAACGTTTACAATTACACCTTTGCTTTTGAGTTTTCTACTGGAATAGACTCTCCCTGCTAACTCCCCTTCCTCCATGTTCCTTATAACTCAGCATGCAAGGAACTGATATACTGGTGCACACGTACTGGCATGGAGAATGACTTGCTGTATCAAGTGGCAAGTTGGAACCTTTCCCTCCTAGCAGGTTAGCTCAAGAGAAGATGTCTCCACTCACATCTCTTGTGCATTCTTATTTTGGTGGCTGAAGTGCTGTGAATGCATAGAGGGAACAGAAATATTCAATAGGTAAGGACAAAGAAAAAATAAAATGGGGGGTATGTTGGAATCAGTGGTATGGACTGCATAGGCTTGAGAAAGCCATTTAGTTTTTCCTCTACTCTGCTTTCATTTCCACCTGTGAAATTAGTGTAATTTTAAAGCTGCACAAGCAAGCTTCATTATGATTTAAAATCAAATTTTAGTTTACTCAAGTCTCATATTTTGAAAATATTAGAACAACAAAAACGCTTATCAGACTGCAATATCTCTAGAAAAGTGCATGAGTATGGAGCTGACAAGCTAATGGCACAGAGGGGAAGCAACCTGCCTAGAGAGCAGGAGGCTGTTGGTTCGAATCCTCACTGGTGTGTTTCCCAGAATATGGGAAACACCTATATCGGGCAGCAGCGAAATAGGAAGGTGCTGAAGCATCATTTCATACCTTGCGGGAAAAGGCAGTGGTATAATAATAACAATAATAATATTCACTCATTCATTTCATTTAGTTTCCAGCTTGTTTTAAGAGCAGCTTCTTAGGGGAGCCGGTGTCAAACGAGTTCAGAAGGAATTATGTTATATTCTGCTGCATCTGCCAGAAAAGATAAATACACACACATCCCTTTAGTAAACTAAAATTGACAATTGTACAAATGATTGCAAAAATGTCTTGCTCAGAAATGGCAGCCACGTACGGCTGGGGCATAAAAAGCACTCTGCTGTAGTTGAAATCCCACAAATGGGGGCTGGGGTTTGGGGGGAACTGTACAGCTGAAGTGATTAGTTATACCTTTTAGCAACAGAGTATGATCCTTTAGGGAACCTTTATTTTGCTCTTTATGAAATCAACCTCAATTTATTACAGGCTAAGGCAATGTCATAAATAATATTGCCTGTTTGGCATACCGTTTATTACAGGCTGATATGCAATTTAACAGTGATGCTGACAATATGATCTATTAGCTGGCGAAGTTATGCTACAGATTCAAAGGCAAGTAGGTGGATTTTAATTGACAGTGTGCTTCTTTCTGAAATGTAACACAACTGGCATTATCAGTGATTGCAGAAAATCCCTTTGCTCTTAGTTATTGGATATGTCAGGCTGCATATACACCAGTTTAGGTTGTTTTCACTGTTATGGCGGTGGGGGAGTTAGTCTGACATACTCATCTGCAGACTTGGCTGCTATCCTGAGTACTGAGAAGTACTCAGTAGGACTTATTTTCTCTTTCTTTTTTGAGTAAACGTGACTAGGATTGTGCTGTTAGCTTTACACCAGTGCACTCTTCTTATAATAGATATGGCCATTATAGAAGATGGATGCTATAAACATTGTTCCTACCATTACCAACACCCTGATGTCCTCTGCAGGAAATTGTCACTGATTTTAAATCATTTTAAGGAGTTGTCTGTAGGAAGCACATCTCTTTAAAAGGACACCACTCAATCTAGGCCTCTACAGCAATTCTGCAGACTTTTATTCAGGTATTTCAAATCTGTATGTGCATATTCATATGGAATAACTTCAGAAGATGTCAGTGCATAAGGTTATTTAACTATCATCTCTCTGGAAGTAGGCTTCAGGACAAATTCGCTTCTCATGGTCTGACCAGAAGTGTAAGAGTATTACCTTTCTTCTTGATCTCCATGGAAAATCTCAGAGTGAAAGGCCAGAAGCAAGGATTTGGCTGTTTCTGCTTGACTTGAGAACTTCTGCCCTTTACCCGACCCCCACTCAGGGTCAGCTCCAGGTTTGCAGGGGCCCTTCTCCTCATTGGCCCCCGCCTACCCATGAAGGCTCCTGGTGGAGCTTACCTTGGCAGGTGGAATGCAAGAGAGGAAGGAACAATACTTTGAACTTCTCTATCTAGCTATCTAGCTATCTAGCTATTTATTTAACTTCTATACCGCCCAAACTTTCATCTCGGGGCGGTTAACATAAAAACAATTAAAACACATATAAAAGTTGAAACAATGCAACAATTTAAAAACAGCCATAAAATTAAAAACAGACAAAGCTGGGAAAGCTTGGGTGAAAAGATGGGTTTTCAGAGACGATATGCATTTAGAGAGGATATGCCAGCTCCTGAAGAAGTTGACATGGAGAAGTAGATCTGGGTGTCATCAGCGTACTGGTAGCACCCAGCTCCAAATCCGCTGATGATCTCTCCTAGCAGTTTCATGTAGATGTTAAAAAGCATTGGAGAAAGTATGGAGCCTTGAGGGACACCATACTTGAGCCCAGATCTCGAAGAGCAACAATCTCCAATCGATACCATCTGGAATCTGTCTGAGAGGTAGGAGCAGAACTACTGTAAAACAATGCCTCCCATCCCAACACGCTCACACATTCCAGAAGGATACTATGGTCGATAGTATTGAAAGCCACCGAGAGATCCAAAAGGACCAACAGAGTCACACTTCCTCTGTCAATTCCCAGTTGGAGATCATCCATCAGGCCGACCAAGGCGGTCTCCACCCTGTAGCCCGCCCGAAAACCAGTTTGAAATGGGTCTAGATAATCAGTTTCCTCCAAGACCGCCTGGAGCTGAGAGACCACCACCTTCTCAAATACCTTGCCCAGTCATGGGAGGTTGGAAACAGGCCTATAATTGCTCAACTCTGAGGGATCTAATGCAGGCTTCTTTAGAAGAGGTCTAATGATTGCCTCCTTAAGACAAGAAGTCATCCTGCCCTTCCTCAGACAAGCATTTATTATTTCTACCAGGCCTCCTACGAGAACCTCCCTGCTAGACAGAACAAGCTATGTTGGACAAGGGTCAAGAGAACAAGTGGTAGGCCTCACCGCTCCAAGCAGCTTGTCCACATCCTCAGGAGTCACAAACTGAAACCGATCCAGTCGAATCGCATAAGAGGAGTTGCTGGACACCTCCAGTTCAGACATCAAATTAACTGTGGGGTCTTCATCTAGATCGTCCTGAATCTGAGAGATTTTATCTGCGAAAAACTCTTTAAACACATCACAGCGGGTAACTGATGACTCCAAATTCTGGTTCAAGGGAGTGGGGGCAGATATTAGTCCCCTCACAACGCTGAACAACTCCGCTGGGCATGAACTCGCAGAGGCAATACGGGCAGAAAAGAAACACTTTGCAGTACATATTGCCTGAGCATAGATCTTTAAATGTTCTCTATGTTGTAGTCTGTCAGATTTGAGTTGAGTCTTCCTCCACTTGCGCTCCAGTTGCCTACCTTGCTGCTTCAGCCCCTGCAGATCTTCCGTATACCAAGGGGCCAATTTTGGAATGGTCAGAGGGGACACTTGGGGGTAATCGTCTCTACTGCCCTGGTGAGCAAGTTGTTCCAATTCTCAACCAGGTCATCAACAGGATCACCAGCAAAGACAACATTGAATCCCTCCAAGGCTTCTTGGAATCTTACTGGATCCAATAACCTCTCCAGGCGGACCATTCTAATAGACCCATCGCTCCTGCAGAGGTGGGAAGTGGTTGTAAGTCTTCCCTAAACCAGATGGTGGTCCGTCCATGACAATGGGGAGGTCAAAGGAGTTCCCATCCATGGAACACCACCCTGATCAGAGTAGAAGACCTAATCAAGTGTGTGACCTGCAATATGCGTCGGTCCTGAGACCTCTTGGGATAGGCCCATAGTTGTCATGGCTGCTATGAACTCCTGAGCTGCACTGGACAAATTGGTCCCTAAATGAACATTGAAGGCCCCAGCACCAAAAGTCTGGGAGACTCCAACGTGAGTTCCGCGACCAAGTCTGTGATCTCAGTAAGGGATTCCGTTGGGCAGCAGGGTGATTGGTACACCAACAGAAGTCCCAATCTATCCCTGGTCCCTAAACTTAAGTACACACATTCAATATGGTCCAATACCCTAACAGGGACCCTGGTGAGGGAGATGTTATCCTTATAGACCACAGCCACTCCACCTCCCCGCCCACGTCCCCTCACCTGCTCCTCTACAGAATATCCTGAAGGAAGAAGCTGGGGCCAGACTGGACCACTAGCCTCCCCCAACCAAGTCTCGGTAATACATACCAGGTCGGCCCCTTCATCCATAATAAAATCATGGATGAGTTCAGGCTTATTTGGGACTGACCTGGCATTGCAGAGGTGCAAGGTAAGGCTATGTGTGTTGTTGGCAGTGTTCCCCAAGGTCAAAGAGCTGGCAGGACAGCCGGAAGAATGTTAAATCCAAGAGTGTTAAATCTAGGACTCTTCCTTCAGGTGTCCTCCCACCTGCAAGTGGAAGGTCCTCATAATATGGGCCTCTGAGGTAAAGCTCCCAATTGCACATGGGATGGAAGAGAGAAACTGATATTTAAGTGACTGCTTTGGAGTCACTCCACTACCCCAGGGCTATGGGGACAGAAGTGGCCTTAGGAATTGGCAATGGACCTTCTGAGGACCCTGGGCAGCTTGATGCTGACTTCTGACGCTGTCCCGCTCTGCCATCCACCTTGTGTCCATCAGACATAGTTAAGGCTCTTTCCCTGATCTACCAGGTGCTGCTGTTGGTTCTACCACCTGGACATGGGATTCAGCCAGGGGAGTAGCTAGCCCGTTGGCGGCCCATGTGCGGCTGCAGCGGACGCCCCGATAGCCCCGCCCCCTGCGTCTGACGTCAAACGCAGGGGTAGCCACGCCCCCGCGTGGGCTGCACTGCGAAGGCAGCACCAGTCTTAGCTCCTGAAGGGGCTGCATGGCCCCTTCAGGAGCTAGTTAGGCTAGTGCTGCATTCGCAGCACCAGCCAGGAGCGACTCTTCCCTGCAGAGAAGAGCTGCTCCTGGCTGGCGCTGCGAACGCAGCGCCAGCCTTTGTTTAGCTCCCGAAGGGGCCACGCGGCCCTCGCACGGGAGCTAAACTACCGCCCCCGCGTCTGACGTCAGATGCGGGGGGCGTGTCAGGGCCGCGAATGGCAGCTCCTGATTGGGCACGGCCCGGGTTCTTTGAACCCGTTTGCCCAATGATAGCTCCGCCCCTGGATTCAGCCCTTAACTTGAAAGAGGCAACCTGATCTGGAGCAGCTGTGATATTTCAGTTCAGGATCCCAGACCTATGTACATAGAAATATATTCCAGTGAAATCCATGGAATACAATGAGGTCATTCATACAAGCAAAAACTGTGTTCCACCCAGGTTTGGGAGCTGTGTACGCTCTCCGTTTTCAGTTGTGTGGGTGCAAACAACTAAGTAGGAGAAGGGAGAAGTGACTGTATGGAAGCAAGGTAAGAAGAATAGGTACCCAAGTTTTCACTTGTGTAAATGATCTCAATATGTAATATATTTTGAACTGGGGTGTTAAAGACTCCCATGGTGAAGAGCTGAAGTGGTGCAGTGCTTGTAATATTTCATATGGATATGAAATATTTATTTCATATCTGTGCTGAGCCTTGAAGCTCACTAGTTGACCTGGGACAAGTCACTATCTTTCAGTTTAACCTACTTCATGGAGCTGTGAAGCTAAAATGGCACTCTGAGATCTCTGGAGTAAAAGTGAAGTGTAGCAAAATGAATAATTATAAAGTAAATATTAATAGTAAAACCTGCTATTACAATGATATAAAATACAATTGTGTCTATTCTGTTTGGTTATCTTGGGGCCAGTTTTCAAATTCTGTAAAATAAAGTAGTACATATTTTCCTAGAATGTACCACTGTGTGCTGCAGGAGGGGAGTCAAAAAATTTTAATGCTCTTCCACAGAAAATGACTCATTGTGTGTATAAAAATAGCACATCATAGGGAAAGCTAGATTCAGTCAGCGCTTTTACCTGTGATGTGTTATTTTTCATTGTGCAGGGAGTTTTAAATATGTAATTCCTCCTCTTGCAACTTGAACTGGTGCAGTCCAGGAATATCTTTACCACATGATTTTGCCGAGTGTGCAGACTAGCCCTTAGTCCTCCAATGGAAGCTATGTTTATTTGTCAGATTATTAAAAGTAACCTTTTGTGTCTTAAGACCATTGATTTGTTTCCTCATGGAATTTTACAACTGTACCTGTGCAGCTGCTGTTCAGGTATTTTTCTTCCTCTACCTCTCTGTGAAATTCAGTACAGAATATGTTATACGGGATATATGTGTTGTGTACACTGCAGAGGTCATATATTACATTTTTGCAACTAGTCATAATCTGATGTTTTGAAATATCAGCGTTTGACTTTGAAGAAAGAAGGGAAAGTTGATTTCAAACAGAAGGGAGTGAGGATCCACATCAGAATTCTGGGCAGAAATTGTTTTGAGAAAATAGTTTTAAAAATCAGACATAGATAATGTCTGTCTGTGTCTGCTGTGGAAATAGTGACACACTGATAGAAATTGGCAGCCAGAGAATAAGCTTTGGGAAAGATAATTCCCACACTGACATGCGATATTACAGCTAATTTTGTAACTGTGATATTCTGCTGGAGGTGTCACTGACATCAGGTTGGCAACCCTACAAACTTCCTAGAGGGGGTTGTTCAAGTAATTGCTTCCTCCTCAAGGACAGTTTGCCAAATCCTAACCCCTCAAAACCAGTCGACATAGTTTGCATAATATATATTCCAAGTGTCCTAATCATGCAAATTATATGTACAAAATTAATCTGTCTCATTTACATAACTTATTCTGTACACTTCATTCCACTCCCACCAAATACCCTAGGCCACAAAGAAAGCAACAATGGAGGATGTTCTCAGCCAATTTGTTTGTGGGTTTTTTTGTATTTTGTTTTTTGCTGCCTGATTATGCTCATAGCAGGCTTAATGATTCTAGGAAACAAGGTGACTTTCTTTGAGGCTGTTCTCACATGCAACCTATCCCAAGCTAGGGAAGCCCAGCCTGGGTTAGGCTGCACATGAGAACTGCCGAGATTGGGCCCGATCCTTAACCCGTTTTTTTAGCCCGGCCATTACCCAAGGTAATGGAGTGCTCCCTCAACCCGGGCTTCATGTGCTAGCTCAGACTGCTTCCAGCCCAGCCACACAAAGAGATGGGCACCTAGAGCACCCATCTCCTGGGGGAATCTCCCAACACACTGTGCTTGGCTCATGGTGCATTGTTGGATTCCTGGAGGCCGGGACATGTCATCCTGGCTTTCTGCACATGGATTGTGTGGGAGTACAAACAGCGCTCCCACCATTTTGTCAATTGTCTGAGGTGGGGGAAAGGTGAGTGAAATGAAGCCCGTGTTTCATTGCAAATATAAGCCCAGCTGGGCCACATCTGCACACACTGTAGCTCAAATGCAGTTCCTGCAATGATAAAAGCAGTCAGCAGTCTTTGTGGCTTTGGATTGGCTTTCAGCAGCTATAGTTAGAGCTACAGTTCTATACACTTATTTTGAAACAAGTCTCAGTCAACTCAGTGGAACTTAATCATGTAGGGATCTGGGCTGCATGTTTCTATGGCGGGATTGCCCTCGTAATATTCCTTATTAGAGGTGGATAGTGTGTCAGCTGATACTGGAGAAAGATCACTAGTTGCATCTACATGGGCTGCCAGATTGTTTCTGGACACAACTTGAAATGCAGATTTTAATCTTTAAAACTTTAACCTAACTAGTTTGGGATCAGGGTAGCTGAAGGGCCTCTTTCTCCCACATGAACTCAACTATTAAGATCATCTTCAGAGGCCCTGCTCTGAGTGCCCCCACATTCTGAAGTAAGGAGTGGGTGGCAGCAAGGAAAAGAGCTTTGTTGTCCGTGATATCTCACCTCTGGAACATTTGCCAACCTCTATCCTTGTTGCCTTTCAGGGTCAAAGTAAATGTGACCTTAAACATGTTGTTGAATTCATGTCTGGAATTCCCAGCATGATCCCCCCACACCCATCAAAAGCAACAGAAAAGGGGCTGATCTGGATCAGGACTGTGGAGATGGAATTAACTTTTTCCTCTCATGCCATTTTCCTTCTGAAAAATAGTCCCTTCCTGAAGCTGCTATTTGTAGCCACTTGGGGGTTCTATTGTTGTGGGAAGATGGCGCAATTAGAAAGAGTCAAACCTTCCCCACCCCATGCCATGGTCCTCATCCAGATTCATTCATTCATTCATTCATTTATCTATTTATCAATCAAACTTCTATACCACCTAAACTTCCGTCTGTGGGAGGTTAACATAAAACAATTAAAACACATATAAAAAGTTAAAACAATTCAACAATTTAAAATCAACCATAAAATTAAAACAGACAATTTTAAAAAGCTTGAAAAGCTTGGGTGAAAAGATGGATTTTCAGATGTTTTTTTTAAAAATTGCCAGAGATGGGGAGAATTGTATCTCAACAGGGAGCACATTCCACAATCTCAGGGCAGTAACCGAGAAGGCCCGTTTTTGTGTTGCCACCAGACGGTTTGGCAGTAACTGGAGACGGACCTCCTCAGATGACCTCAATGGGCAGTGTGGCTCATAGTGAAGTAGACACTCTCTTAAATACCCAGGGCCTAAGCCGTTAGGGCTTTAAACTAGCACTTTATATTTTGCCCGGAAACCAATTGGCAGCCAGTGAAGCTCCATCAGCAAAGGAGTAATGTGGTCTCTCCGAGATGACCCAGAGAACAAACTTGCTTGTTGGTTATTCTGAACCAACTGAAGTTTTCAGACTACATACAAAGGCAGCCACACGTAGAGCACATTACAAAAGTCAAGTCTGGAAGTTATCAACAAATGTACCACAGTTTTGAGGTCATTGATCTCGAGAACTGGGCACAGCTGGCGTATCAGCTGAAGCTGATAGAAAGCACCTCTGGCCACCGCCTCAACCTGAGAAACCAAGGAAAGGTATGGATCCAGAAGTACTCCCAGACTGCAAACCTGTACCTTTTGGGGAAGTGTGACCCCATCTAGAACAGGTAGATCAAGATTGTCTCTGGAGGTCTGACCCCGCACAATAAGTACCTCCGTCTGATCTGGATTCAGCTTCAGTTTATTTTCCTTTATCCAGCCCATTACTGCTTCCAGGCAGGCATTTAGGGAGGATATGCCAGCTCCTGAAGAAGTTGACATGGAGAAGTAGATTTGGGTGTCATCAGCGTACTGGTAGCACCCAGCTCCAGATCCGCTGATGATCTCTCCCAGAAGTTTCATGTAGATGTTAAAAAGCATTGGAGAAAGTATGGAGCCTTGAGGGACACCATACTTAAGCTCAGATCTCGAAGAGCAACAATCTCCAATCAACACCATCTGGAATCTGTCTGAGAGGTAGGAGCAGAACCACTGGAAAACAGTGCCTCCCACTCACAACACCCTCAGACGTTCCAGAAGGATACTATGGTCGATAGTATCGAAAGCCACCAAGAGATCCAAAAAGACCAACAGAGTCATACTTCCTCTGTCAATTCCCAATTGGAGATCATCCATCAGGCCAACCAAGGCAGTCTCCACCCCATAGTTGTTAGACACCTCCAGTTCAGACATCAAATTAATTGTGGAGTCTCCATCTAGGTTGGCCCGAATCCGAGAGATTTTAGCTGCGAAAAACTCTTTAAACACATCACAGTGGGTAACTGATGACTCCAATTCTGGTTCAAGGGAGTGCGGGCGGATACTAGTCCCCTCACAACCCTGAATAACTCCGCTGGGCTTGAACCCACAGAGGCAATATGGGCAGAAAAGAACTGCTTCTTTGCCACACATATTGCCTGAGCATAGATCTTTAAATGTGCTCTGTGTTGTAATCTGTCAGATTCGAGTCGAGACGTTCTCCACTTGCGCTTCAGTTGCCTACCTTGCCACTTCAGATCATAGCTGCTTTAAATAAATAAATAAATAAATAAATAAATAAATAAATAAATAAATGTTGGGAATCGCAAGTACAGAATTCAATGACATGTTTAATGTCATGTCTAGCTGACCCATAGATAGACATGGAAATTCTCCTCAACATTTAACATGACCTGAGATTGGTTTTCTCAGTTTAAATGAGTCTACGGTTGTTTAACAATGCTACAAGTTGTCTACGACAAGTCTACAGATGTTTAACGGTTCTTTATTCTGTCACATTTTGTTTTTTATTTATTGTGGCTTTTGGAAATTGTTAGTCACCTCATGAATTAGTTTTGTTTTAAAAGATGCAGGATATAAATATTTAAAATGAAATAAATAATGTTTGCATTTCCAGTATCCATACTTGAGAAATTGGAACTGAAAAGATCCATGTGTTATTTGTAGAGGTTTATTTACAAAGCAGCACCAGGGATTTAAAAGCATAGATCCTACTAATTGTATTTTCAGACCTCCTACTCAATGGCTTTTGAACTGTTTACCCTCAGCCTCTCCTGTCTGAGGGTTGTCTAGTTTTAGCACTGTCATTTAAATATCCAAGAAATCAAGATAAAGCCAGTGAGGCTTGTACATCCTTTATGCATTTTTGAAGAGAACTATTTAAAGCTTTTTAAAATGTCTGTTTTTGTGCTTCTATTAAAGAGCTTTCCTGAATCATCAGAGGCAGATTGATTTTTATTTCAGTTGCTCCAGGTTGATTCCGAAAGGAAAGCAAGCAGAGAGATCATTATCAGTGCTTCATCTAGGTCCTAAAAGAGATAAGGAGACCTTTTAGCTGTATCCACATGGCAAATAGTTTGATTAAATAAAATCCCTTCTAACCATTTTACATTAGATTGATGAGAAGTAAAAAAACAAGGGCAGCAGATAATGTGTTTAATGTCCACAGGAGGTTTGAAGTAGAGTTGATAGAGCAGCCCCATAAATAACCACTGATTAGATCTCTCTCTTTTAAATTTCCTGTGCTGTAATTTTTCTTAGCTTATGATAGAACTAGACATTACAAGCGACATGGAAAGGTTGCTGTTCCATGCCTCTTTTCTTCTCTTCCTCATAACACCTAGCTTAATATAATGGAGTTTGATACTGCTATCTGTCAATGGAACATCCTATTCCAAATTCTAATCTTCATTATTTAAACTTGTTATGCAAAGTTTATACTCCAGTTTTATCATTATTGGACTGGTTCAGCTGGCACACAAAACCATGGACTATTGCATGTGCACCCTCAATCTTCCTCCTCAACTACCTCCTGCCACCAGCCATCTTCTCCAGCTTAAGCATACACAGTTCCTTTCCTCATAAGTCTTGTTTGTCAGACTCCTAACCATCTTTGCTGCTCTTTTTTGAACCTGTTCCAAATTATCTACATATATATTTATCCATAGTATTCCTATTACTACTATATACCACTTTTCAACAACAACAACAACAACAAAACCTCAGTGATTTATAGAGGAGGAGGAGGAGCTAAGAGTGTAAGAAGAAACACAAGAGTGATATCAGTAACATTCCCTGATGAAGGGCTAGCTGCTTGCCTCTCGCTCGCTTACTTAAAAGAGAATTACTAACTTATTATAGGAATAGGCCATGGTTCACATGTGTGAACTGTGAATCAGCCATCACAGACTAATAATTACAGATGGAACTTTATATGACTTGTTGACAAACAACATACTTTTCCAGTGGATGGGTGTAGCAGAAGAGAGGAGGAAAGAATGAGGACAGGGGCGTAGCAAGGTTGGAGCGGGCCCAGAGACATTTTAAAATGTCCCGCCTTGAAGCTCAGCTCATGAAGTAAAGAAATCCTAAATGAGGCTGAATAGTGGTAACAAAAAGCATAGTAAAATCTATCTATCTATCTATCTATCTATCTATCTATCTATCTATCTATCTATCTATCACCTATGTGCCACAATAGAACATCATCCTAAATTATTTTTTAAAAGGTTTTGTACATTGTGGACGATGCAAGTCATTTAATTGTACTAACTAGAGAAAGGCATGCTGTTCTGGTAGCTCCAGGTCTTAACACTCACATCAGTTTCGGAGGATGAATACAACTGAAGGAAGCCCAGGCGGGTGCACGGCTGGGGAGTCAGTCATGTGACTTGCCAAGGCAGTGGGCCCCCAGACAACTGTCTCCCCTTGCCCTATTCTAGTTACGCCCCTGAATGAGGAATGTGTAACAGTCATGGCACTGCAGACGGGGTAAAGCAATCATGAAAGAAATAAGAAATAAAGGGGGAGGGGGGAGAGAGAGAGAGAGAAAGGAAGGAAGGAAGGAAGGAAGGAAGGAAGGAAGGAAGGAAGGAAGGAAGGAATAGTTTCCATGCCACCCCACCCACACAACCTGCAGTTCCTTCCCAGGACAGGAGTCATGACTATGTGTGTTGCCCAATTGGTCTTGCCCCTCTAACCCTACACGACGACTACCAGTCTAGCTGGGCTCGGGCAACTGAGGCCAAAATAGCTACCCTGGGCCTCTCCCCACAGATCCTGCTTAACATGGTTCAGGCAATCAGGCAAAAGTAACCACTAAGCAGCGCATAACAGACACTGAGTGCCAAACTGACCTTAGCAGTGTTCCAAAATTTTATATCAGTAAGGGGCTTAGATATATTGCCTCTCCTGCAGCATATCTTACCCAGCTGGAGGCCCTAAACCACAGAAGGGCATTCACCTTGGCTTGCTGCCATGGCCTCCCCTCAGCAATGCTAGAAGGCCATTATAGAAGGATCCCATTTGCAAAGCGACTATGCCCCTGAGGCTCAGGACAGATCTAAACTACTGAGCATGTCCCTCTATACTGCCCATTCTATAGAGACACTTGTGCCTTTCTCATTGTTAAGCAAGTTCCTGAGATGTCCGAGCCAATTCTACAGCTTCTTGCTACTCTCAGACTCTAAGCCTGCCATTACATATAGTGTTGCCAGGTACTGTGTGGCTGCAATCGGCATCCATCGGAAGATGACTAGCTGCAAGCCCTTCTAGCCTCAATACGATTCTTGGTGATTCTGAATAGACCTCGTCCTTGCTCATGCCTCCCTGTTCAATGTTTTTTATTGCTTTTTATAGCACCTTATAGTTTTTAACCTGGATTTTTCAGTTTTATTACTATTTTATGCTTTCTTATAATAGAAACAGTATTACTTTTTATCTCTCCTGTGCATTTTTATAATAGAAATAATACTATTTTATCTCTTTTATCTTTAGTAGTTTTAGTTCTTTTAATGTTAACGTGTATGTAATCATTTTTATCTATCTTATCTTGTCTTTTTTAAAAAATGCACCTAGCTTAATTTTAGCCCTTTTATGATATGTATCATCATATATGTAATCACCTTTATCCTCCCATACTTTTTAACAGGCAACTTTTAATATGAAATTTTATGCTGGTCTCTGACCGTAATAAAGACTGATTGATTGACTATGTATGTGAGCCTGTGTCTCTTTATAAAGCTATTCTGCTGAACATCGCATGCATTACAGCTCACTTTTTGCTTTATAATTCCTTACGGATACTGGCCAATGTGATGAGCAGTGCTCCATCGACGTTATAGACCTGCTGAGGCTACTGTGCAATTTGAAAGGCAGCTCCAACTATATAGGGTGATGGGATTGCTGTGGAATGCCTTAAAACTGCTTCAGGGCAGCAGGTCTGAAGCATTAGTTCCACTGAAAACAATGCAAGGAGCCCTGCACTGCTGCCTGGAAGCAGTTGTAAGGTATTCCGTAGCAGTCCTGTCATTCATGCTATACTGTTGGGGCTGTCTTACAAGTTGTGCAGCAGGCCCTGCAGGTCCCTGACACTGAGCACTGCCCGTCCTGTCGGCCATTGTTGCTATAGAAACAGCGCATACTTTCTGAAGCTAAGCTAATACAAGTTTTTACTGTTTCTTTAAATGTAGAGCCATTCCTCATGTTAACAATTGTTGTTCATGGGAGTGTACTGCACAGACACATCATTCCCACAATAAAAATGCTAGCATTGGTAAGATTTCTTTATATTACTTTCTACTTAAAAATCAGACACATCTGCTGAGCCACTCCCAGATATAACGGATGTAGTGTTGTAGAGACGGTGGTGGCCTGTGTTCTAAATGCTGAAGCCATAGCCACACCCTTTCTCCCCCACCACTCCAGCCCTATAGCTGCCACCTCAGTGGCAGCCCACCTCTCTCCTCCTCCTTGCCTTCCTCATTGTCGCCACCACCACTTCCCTCTTCTGCTGTTACTGCCGCCGCCTAGCTCCTAAAGCTCCAGGAGCAATGGGTCCTAAGCTTTCCCCAGCCACTAGTGCTATAAAGACGTCATGGGTTAGGCTGTGACGTCCACTGGCGGGGAAAGCTTAGGATCTGCTACTGCAGCTAATGGAGCTTTAGGAGACATTGTGATAGTGATGGTGTTCCCTCTAGTGACGGTGTTCCTGTTAGAGGATGTCCCCTCTAACAGGGATTCCCAGATGTTGTTGACTACAACTCCCATTATTCCCAAGCAAAAGCCATTGCAGCTGGGGATTCTGGGAGTTATAGTCAACAACATCTGGGAATGTTAGAGGGAACACTGGGTGGTATCTAAAGCTCCTAAGCTTTCCCCAGCCACTGCACGCTATAAAAAAATCATGGCCAGCGACAGGTGCCAGGCTGTGATATCTTTATAGGATCTTCAGCTGCCAGCACAGCTCCTAGAGCTTTATTTATTGTTTGTTTATTTATTTGATTTGTATACCACCCTTCCAAAATGGCTCAGGGCAGTTTACAATTAAAACAAACCACTAAAACAGTAAAGAGCTAAAACAAATAAAAAACAACATAACAATTAACAATTTAAAAACATTTTAAAACAACAATTAAACAATTACAGTGATTAAAAACCCCGAAATCGGGTTTTGAATATTAAAATAGATAAGATATTAAAACCTGCAAAATTTAGGAAGCTGAGAAAGCTTGGGTGAAAAGAAGGGTTTTCAGGTGTTTTTTGAAAATTGCCAGAAATGAGGAGGCTCGTATCTCAGCAGGGAGCGCATTCCACAATCTCGGGGCAGTGACCAAGAAGGCCTGTCTCTGTGTAGCCACCAAACGGGTTGGTGGTAACTGGAGACAGACCTCCTCAGATGACCTTAATGGGCGGTGGGGCTCATAATGAAGAAGATGCTCTCTTAGATACCCAGAGCCTAAGCCATTTAGGGCTTTGTAAGTTATAACTAGCACTTTGTATTTTGTCCAGAAACCTATTGGCAGCCAGTGTAACTCCATCAGTAAAGGAGTAACATGGTCTCTCCAAGATGACCCAGAGACCAACCTGGCTGCCATGTTCTGAACCAATGGAAGTTTCCGGACTACGTACAAAGGCAGCCCCACGAAGAGCACATTACAAAAGTCAAGTCTGGATGTCACCAACAGATGTACCACAGTTTTGAGGTCACTGATCTCGAGAAACGGGCACAGCTGGTGTATCAGCTGGAGCTGATAGAAAGCACCCCTGGCCACTGCCTCAACTGGAGAAACCAGGGAGAGGTGTGAATCCAGAAGTACTCCCAGACTGCAAACCTGTTCCTTTTGGGGAAGCGTGACCCCATCTAGAACAGGCAGATCAAAATCGTCTCTAGAGTTCTGACCTCACACAATAAGTACCTCCATCTTATCTGGATTCAGCTTCAGTTTATTCTCCCTCATCCAGCCCATTACTGCTTCCAGCCAGAAGAAGCTGACATGGAGTAGATCTGAGTGTCAGCAGCGAACTGGTAACACCCAGCTCCAAAGCCCCTGATGATCTCTCCCAGTGGTTTCATGTAAATGTTAAAAAGCATTGGAGAAAGTATGGAGCCTTGAGAGACACCATACCTAAGCTCAGATTTTGAAGAGCAACAGTCTCCAATCGACACCATCTGGAATCTATCCAAGAGGTAGGAGCGGAACCACTGTAGAACAGTGCCTCCCACCCACAACACCCTCAGACGTTCCAGAAGGATACTATGGTCGATAGTATCGAAAGCCACCGAGAGATCCAAAAGGACCAACAGAATCACACTTCCTCTGTCAATTCCCGATTGGAGTTCATTCATCAGGCTGACCAAGGCAGTCTCCACCCCATAGCCCGCCCGAAAACCAGTTTGAAATGGGTCTAGATAATCAGTTTCCTCCAAGACCGCCTGGAGCTGAGAGGCCACCACCCTCTCAATTACCTTGCCCAACCATGGGAGGTTGGAAACAGGCCTATAATTGCTCAACTCTGAGGGATCTAATGCAGGCTTCTTTAGAAGAGGTCTAATGATTGCCTCCTTAAGACAATGAGGCATCCTGCCCTCCCTCAGAGAAACATTTATGATCTCCACCAGGCTGTTTTCAACAACCTCCCTGCTGGATCGAACAAGCCATGTTGGACAAGGGTCAAGGGGACAAGTGGTAGGCCTCACCGCTCTAAGCAGCTTGTCCACATCCTCAGGAGTCACAAACTGAAACCGATCCAGTCGAATCACATAAGAGGAGTCGCTGGGCACCTCCAGCTCAGACAACAAATTAATTGTGGAGTCTCCATCTACGTCGTCCCAAATCCGAGAGATTTTATCTGCGAAAAACTCTTGAAACACATCACAGTGGGTAACTGATGACTCCAAATTCTGGTTTAAGGGAGATACTAGTCCCCTCACAACCCTGAACAACACCGCTGGACATGAACTCACAGAGGCAAGTCGGGCAGAAAAGAACTGTCTCTTTGCCGCACGTATTGCCTGAGCATAGAACTTTAGATGTGCTCTATGTCGCAATCTGTCAGATTCGAGTCGCATCTTCCTCCACTTGCGCTCCGGTCGCCTACCTTGCTGCTTCAGCCCCCACAGATCTTCTGTATACCAAGGGGCCAAATTTGAAGCAGGTTGGAGGGGACACTTGGGAGAAATTGTGTCTACTGCCCTGGTGAGCAAGTTGTTCCAATTCTCAACCAGGGCATCAACAGGATCACCAGCAAAGCCAATATTAAATCCCTCCAAGGCTTCTTGGAATCTTAGTGGATCCAATAACCTCTTCGGACGGACCATTCTAATGGGCCCCTCCATGGCAACTTTAGGTGTTGCCATGCAAACTCCTAAAAAAAAAGGAGTTTAGATGCAAACTTTAGGAGGTGCCATGGAGGTGCCAAGCAAGCGTTGAGGGGGGGACCAGAGGGCCCTTGGGTGGGGCAGAGGCAGCCCAGGAAGCAGCCCCTGATGGTGAGAGGCTTATATTCCTTGAACACATCTGCTCAATTATAACTCTGCCCCAAAAGGATGCAAATCTTTCACATATTACAATTTTTCCATGCATGTAACTTGCCAGGACACCCGCATGAAAAAAGGTTATAACGAATGAAACACTCTTTCAGCCCAGTTCTAAACATGTTTACTCAGAAGTAATTCCAACAGATTTCAATGGGATTTCCAAAGAGGTGTGCATAGGATTATAATCTTAGGGCACAATTAGAGGTGCTGATTGTACTGCTGAGATTAGGAGCACAAGAAAAACCTTGAAGTGAGTGAAGAACAAGCCTACAAGAATGTATTCCACCTACTTCACACAAGATTGCCTACACAAGTATCACTTTTATGTTGGAATTGGACTAAAATTGAGATTCTCAAACTTTAATCCCCAAATGTTGGATTACAACTCTTATCATCAGCCTTTGACCATTTGTGGTTGGGGATGATGGAAATTGTAGTCCAACATCTGGGGCTCCACCAAAATATTTTAAAATAGGCTACATTTTGCAGACACCTCAATCAAAATTACACCATCTATGAGCTGGAGTCACTGAACGATTTCATTCTCTCACAAAGAATTTCTAGTCAACCAAGTCCATTCTTTTAGACTGCGTTAAATCTAGCCACAAGCACTTATAGAGATCTTAAATCCAACCGGCTTTTTGCAATGGCGAACAAATTCATTTGCAAAGTGCATAACCCAAGCCACATTATTCTTACTCTCCTACTTCCCTGTAGCTATTTCCATCACTAATCTCTTTATTATTTTTCTCCAGCCCAAAAATCAGTCCTGAGGGTTGTTGAGCATGTTTGTGTATTTGCTTTAGCATCTGTACCTTTTAAAAAGTTCTACCCGGGGCCATTTTAGCCTTTAGTAGCAACATGTAATACAATTAAATTCCCATAGCCATTTTTTCTGGTATAATTAATATATACACTTTGTGCTGTTTTCGAGTATCATCAACTCATTCTACCACTGTTAGTTTCTACTGTTTATAATACTTGGCATGTTCTATCTCAGTTATGCTGTACTGTCAGGTATATTTGTTTTTTAAACTAATCCCTCTTCAAATAGGTACAAAGTCTGTTGCAGGCACTCATCGTCTACTCCTCCCTTGTGGTGTCCCAGATCAGCATGTGTTCACTGCGTGAACCCCTTTCCATCAAGCATTCTTTGAACATGGGAGAGGCACATGGTATTTACCCCCTTTTCAATTGTCCGGATCATCTTAGTCAAGATCATCATCTCGAACTTGGGTTGAACTACAGCTCCCATCATCCCCAGCTTTTGGCCATTGTGGCTGGTGGTGATGAGAGTTGTTGTTCAACAATATCAGGGAACCCAAGTTTAAGAACCTCTGACTTAGTACAAAAGCAGCATAACAACAGAGCGCCAGGGCATTATATTTTTGTCCCCTTAGCAGGGATCTGAAACATGGGCATGGTCCAAACAGGCAAGTCCAGTTGTCTCATCATTGTTGTCACCTGCTGCTCATGGTTATTCAGATGAAGGGCAAGGCTTTTTAGGCCTAGGTGAGCTGGGACTGGTCTGTGGGGCCAGCTGACAGTTACTGTGGCCTAGGTGGTGCCCTTGCCCTTGTCAGCCATATTTGTAGAGGAGGCAGCGCATCAGTGGTGCAGGAGCGAAGACACTAGGTCCTGAGTGGTGGGTGGTTCAAGACCTCTCCCCCCAGCACCACAGCACCATACACATACCTGTATTTCCACCCAAATTATTTGGCCAAAGTATGCTTTTCATGAATGGATACCATTTTGGGAATCTGATGCAACTGTTACTGAAATGAAGAGATACGAGCAGAAAAGGTATCACCTCAGCTTGGATGTGAGTATAATTTATTTATTTATTTTTCTATCACATTTGTACACCACCCCAAACTTTCATCTCTGGGCGGTTAACAATAGCATAAAACAAGTTGAAATATATACAAAAACTTACAACTATTTAACAATTTAACAATTATCCACAAATTAAAAACTTAAAATTTTAAAGAACTGAAAAAGCTTGGGTGAAGAGGTGGGTTTTCAAATGCTTTCTAAAAATGTTCAGAGATGGGGAGGATTGTACCTCAGTAGGGAGCGCATTCCACAGTCTTGGGGCAGCAACCGAGAAAGCCCATCCCCGTGTGGCCACCAGCCAAGCTGGCGGCAACTGGAGACGGATCTCTCCAGACGACCTCAATGGGCGGTGGGGCTCATAATGAAGAACTGCATTGTGAATAGAACTGCAGGGTGACAAGAGCAGTACACACAGGAGGGACATTTAAAAATCAAAATAATCAGAGTTGGAAATCAAACCAGGAATTATTTCATATCTCTATACCATAGTGCAAAGTGACTTTGGAGAGAGCTTATGGCTTCTTTTCTGCAGATTCTGCAAGCACATCCAGCTGCTCTATGCTCACACAAACCTACACCGAGCAGAGAGGCACTTTTTAAAAGAGGCAGTTCTCTTATATTTAGCAGGGGGAGAGCAACTGGCACTATCCAACCCCAGCACAGCAACCCTCCAGTGGCTGTTGCTGGTGTCTAGTTTCTTTGTAGACTGTGAGCCCTTTGGGGTCAGGGGAGGGACCATCTTATTTATGTATTATTTATTTTTCTATGTAAACTGTTTTGAGAACTTTGGTGGAAGAGCGGTATATAAATATTATTAGTAGTAATAGTAGTACACGAGCAGAGCTCCATTAAAGTCAAGTACACAGAATATTGACACTGGGACTGCTGAGAAGCATACAGGAAGGATCAGATTTCTAGGCACAGCTATTGCACAGGCAGAAAGGAGAGTTCAGCAGCTAAAAGTTCTACTTTGGAACATGGGTTCACTTTCCCTCTATCGTCTTTTTTTGTGACCTTGATCGAACAGCTGAGGCTGCTGCCTTCAAAGTGTTAACTGCAGAACAGTGTCATTGTGTTCAGTTTGATTAATCTTCAACAAGTATATTGGAAACCTCACTGTGCCTAAATCATCTATGTTGCAGTGGGTTGTGAAGAATACCTGTACTAAGGATTGTGAGGTGCTCAGTCATCATATGATAATGATTATTATTTTTCCACAGGTGCAACTCTGGGCCAGTCACTTATCTGTCAGCCTAACCTACCTCACAGAGTTGTTGTGAGGACAAACATAACCATGCACACCTTGAAGGAAGAGTGGGATAGAAATGTAGTTTTTAAAAAACAGACACACATTTGTGGTCACCACTGCTTTAAAAACAAGGCTTTCTCTCTTTGTGTCTTTTATTCACAGATGGGACTTGGTGGGTTTGCGCTCCCTCTAACCTAGAATTTGCGAAGCCCTTCCCAGATGTGACTGCAGAACCATCACACTGTCTGAGGGGAGTCTCTTTACTTTAAAATATATTGCTCTTAGGATTTCAGAGCTGTTAAGAAGCAAGCACCCTGGCTCTTCCTTGCCATTCCTCACTGATTTCCTCATCTGGTATCATCTCAGCCTTCAACTTCAACTTCAAAGAGGGACCCTTTTGTATCTGAGAAGACAAGATATGATTTAGGTTTATTTGATAGGCATATATTTTAAAAGTGAGATAATCTCCTCCCCCCCCCCCAACCCGGGAACACTGCTGTGAATCTGCTGAGTCCTCTTCAGCAAGCGGGATTCATTCACAGGGCAGCAGTATATTTACATGTGTTTTTATGTCTCCATGGTGACTATTTTCACTCTCCGGAATCAAAGCACTAGAATGAAAAGAGGCCATTGACTCTGGCACGAACACTCCCTCCATATTCATCATTGAAATGAGTGTCCCTGAGCATCTTTTGCATCCATTTTCTTTATGAGAAAGACACTGTAATTTGTCCATCAGTGACAACATTTTAGGGCAGCACTTAACATCCCAGTTGCTCTGACAAATGGTAAAGTATCATTTTTCCCAGCAGGACTGATATAAGGAGCTGCTCCAGATGATGGTATAAATAGGGTCTAGTACATCCATTTAGATTGTGTTTCCTCCTCTGACAACAGCAAACGATTCCTTTTATTTTACTATACTTTATCAGCCATATTTCCAAGATAAACTCTGCCCAAGCCTGCTAACAATAAAATCATGCATGCGAGAATGTTTCTTTGAACTTGGCTAACGTTACTGCTATTTTCATATTGGTTCCATGTTATGATCTGAAAGCACATGATATAGTGGCCATGCTGAAGAATTTGGTCTGGGTCAGGTCAGTGCCTGGAAGGGAGTCTGCTTTGGAATTCCATGTATGTCACCCTGAGTTCCATGGTGGAATATATCAATAAATAAATATTAATTAATAAATATCTATCCATGTACCCAATCCAGCAAAGGAGATCAATGGGCAAAAGCAGGCCTCTGGATGCACATGACAATACCCATGGGCTCCCAACAAACTGGCTGCAAGAGTCTTTTGATGAAAATAGAGACATGCATCTTCATCCGTAGCTCACTAAATGATACATGTGTGTTGGCATACGTCAGGTGCGGGGTGGGAAAATGCAGAAGTACTCACTCCTAAACCAGGGAGAACCTGGCTGTTATGCTGCGCACCCCATCCACCATCCCATTTTAGCAGAGGCAGCAATGCCACTGCAGTCTGTCCGGGCTGAGTATGACCTAGACAGGGAGCATTAGCCGAGTGTTCGAGTGATGGTGAGATTCCATGTGGCTTTAGGGGACTCTTGTGGGATTTCGGGGCAAGTTCTTGTTTTGACCTGAGATCTCACAAAACCTGCAGGAGCTGCCGGGACCTATATAAGGACAGACTGGCTGATGATGATAGGCCAGTCACCGATGAGGGCCTATGCTGGCTGGTGAGTGCCTGATGATTCAGTGGATTAAGGAGCACTGACAGGCACCTTAATGCAATCAGCTCTCTACCTGTGCTAAGAAACTCTGAGGCCTGTCTGTTCTGGGCATGAAAGCCCTTCTCACAGCCCGGGGTACTTTTGGGCTTGACAATGTGACTAACTGTAACACAGTCCAATGTGACACAATCCAGTCCAAAGCTGGATTGTGTCCACGGGGTTCTTATTGGTGTACATGCTGAACATTTTTCAATCCAGTCAACATGAAAAATGAATGAATTAGTAGAACTGATATCGTATATCTTTTCTTCCAAGGCAAATTTCTCCTAAAAACTCCTCCAAAAAGTTACAGAATGGTTGACAAACTGATTTTCTTTTAGTCTGTTAAACTGTAAAATAACATTAGAATGTTTTCAAATGCTCAGTATTTCTAAGCTGTTGTTTTAACAATGTTAATTTTTAACATAGCTGGAAATTTATTTTAGAATAGGTTTGACTGCTTCAACTCTTTTCATCAGCATAGATTTGCACTCATTGGCTGACGTTCCGATTAAAGAAGCACGTGCCGAACGATGTTGCACTGGAGCAAAGCTGTTGCATAGGTGTAGCATGTGGGTTCTGAAGGCCCCAAACACCAAAGGAATTTGTAAGAGAACATTAAAAGTAAAACAAGTGATAAATATATTTATGCAAATATAAATAAACAGAAACATTTAACTGTACAGTTCTCACACATGTCCTTCCCACACACACAACCCCTTTGTCTTTAAAAAAAATCCAAAGTTCAACTGATCCAATCAACTTTGGGAAGAAGGAAAGTAAAACAACCGTCCCACTTGAACTCTTGGTTTGATCCAGCTCTTCTGTTTTCAAGCACTTTACTTGCAGCTTTCCATGAAGGCCTACAAGACAAATTCAAGAATTACAGCCCTGTAATTAAATAATATGCACATAATAGCAGCCAAACAAAATACGCCCCCCACAATAATTAAATGCACATCGGCGTACTTAAGCGAGGGGTTAGTATGGTGGGGTTTACAGCCAGGGAACCAGCTAGTGAAATTCTTAGGGAGATTGCTCCCCAGCCAGCTAGGGAGACAGTGGCCGCCCTCACTTCTAGCATCACTACATGGAGAAATGTTAATGGTTTGGAGGAGGGCAGCTCTATCACTATTAGTAATATGAGCCTTGTGGAAGCCAAAGAATTGGCAAAAACCTTGCCAAATCTATGTGCAGACACCATTGTAGAGTGCATGGCTGGATTTGTCCGGCTTCAAGCAGACATGAGGCTGACCTTAGAGGAAATGAGAACTTTGTTAAGAGCTGCTGCTCCAGCAGGATTGCAGGCCAGGCTCCTACAAAAGCTCAACATGCATGTAACAAGGGTTAACCACACAGATATTCTAGACTTATGGGGTGCATGTCAGGCCATGTGCTCTGTAATACTGCCAGCTGGAGCAATGCAGGAAAAGGCAGTCACTGCTAGGCAAAAACCTGGGGAGGATCCAGTCAGTTTCTTCTTCAGAGCAGCTATGGGAAGATTTTTGGCCAGTTTACTAATTGTGCCACATGCAGCCCCTAGTCTCGCTGATGCACAATGGAATGTGAGAGACCTAAAGGCTCTCTTACGGGGTCTCTTACCCTGGTATAAACTGGGCCTCCTAAGAGAGAATGAGCCAGCAACTTTTGAGGCTATGCTAGACTTAGCTCAGAGAGTGACTGCCCAATATGGTTTTGATCCAGAGGGAACAGAAAGGCTTGCCCGCCAAAAAGTGGCAGCAGTCACTGAGACTGTAAGCTACAGTAACAAGGGAGGGGTTGTCCCAACACAGAGAGAAAGCCAAGGATCCAATAAGCAGGGAAGGCACCCACAAAAGCCAATGTCTGAAAGGAATGGAGAGGATATGGAAAGGTAGAATGGGGCTGCCACAGCAGATCTCAGGCGCTAGGCTGAGGAACTAGCTAGTCGCCCAGTTCAACACCAGGTGTGGGTTCCCCCAGAAGGATATCAGGAGAAGGGAAGGGCAGTGCAGGCAGTTAGAGAAACTACTGGAACTTGTGACTCCAACCTGTCAATTCAAACCCTAAATAAGATCTTAAGCAAGGTGGAAGCACTAGAGGTCACAGCAAGCGTCCCCACAGACTGCTTCAATTGCAGCCATAACCGAGAGGGCCCAGGTGGTCCCAGCCTACCCACAAATGTTAGTTAACAATCAGATAGCTTCCCCGCCAGCAGTCCCAACACCAGTATCCAACCCATTCACCACAGTAGCTGGAGTCAGCTACAGGGTACAACCCCAGGTGGGGGCACAGACAACAGGGACATACTTTCCTCCCCCACCCACTGTAGCCCTGTAGGGGTGCCCTGATGCCAGGGAAGAAACTGAGCAAAGCCAAGAAAACTGGCATCTTTGGGGGGGGGGAATCTTGGGATCAGAATGGACATAGTATAGAGGAGCCTTTGAAACAGGGTGTGGCCAAGACTGATGGCAGTTCCGCCACACCAACACAGAGACTGAAATGTATAGGAGCTTGGCAGGCCAGCTAAGCTGTATCTGCCTTGACAGTAGAGGAGGAGGAATTCTGGAAGTGCCAGGGTCCCAAGTTCGTTTCCACAGAAGCAGGGGCAGGAGTAGCCCCTGTTACTGAGGAATTGTTACAGCAGAAGGAATTGTTGCAGCAGAAATTTATAGGGGCTTGGCACGCCAACCAAGTTGTCTCGGCTTTGCCAGCAGAGGAAGAGGAAACCTGCAAGAGTCAGGCTTCTGAGTCCAGTTCAGAGTTGAACTGTAGGCTGGCTTCTGCAGAGGCAGAGGCAGCCCTTGCCACTGAGGAATTTTTGCAACAAAGAGTGTTGCCAGCATTGGACTCAGATGGATTAGCTGAGTCTTGTGAGTGCACACAACAGTTTGGTGAGGGGTGGGAGTCCCCATCTGACGTACTGGCAGAAACCCAGAAGTTTGGAGAAGTCCAGTTGGCCCCAGTCCAATCACAACAGGACGTTTATGGATTGGTAGTGGTTCAGTTGAGTACCCCTGAAAGCAGCTATTTGAGAAGTACAAAAGTACAGGTAAAACCTCTCAGAGACAGCACTAGCCAGATCACACTTTGCACAAGAGAGCTGTGTCAGAGAAATGAAATCACTAAATTAGCAGAGGAGGGAAACAAAACTGGAAGATCCATTCCAGAGATCTTTGGAGGAAATAACTGTAGTGTAAATAAAAGACCCATTGATCCAGGAGGAGTTGAGTAAGACACACTCCCCCTGCAGGACATTTGGGCACATTTTGCAAAGCCAGAGATCACAGGACACTAGTAGCACAAAAACCATGATCCCCTGGAGCAAGAGGGGGAACCTGGCATAGCAGATTCCCAAGCCAATATGTCAGCTCCAGCTGTTCTGGAGCAAGAGAGGGAAAACTTGGCATAGCTCCAGCTGTTCCAGCTCAGGATGCATTTAGTCAAAGCCACCTAGACACTGGCATCCAAAAGGTCAGATAATTGATGATCAGAGGGCACCACCCCCACTGATTTTTCTTCAGATATCTGCACATCGCTTTTCTCTTAAGAGTTACTCCTCCTGGTCACCCCTTCTATTCCTCTGCACCCTCCCCTGCTTGCTAGAGTTCCCCTACTCCCCTCTTTGTTCAGTCTGGTGAGAGGACATGGCAAGCAGACAGAGAGAGTGGACTGAGAGGAGACTGAGACTGAGACAAGACTGAGACTGAGGGAAGGATCTCTTTTGTAACCACCCTACACTCTGTTCCTGATGAGACCTGTTCCTGATGAGACCTGCTCATTTCCTCCTGATGGATGCAAGGCACGCCAACCCTGAAGAGTAGGCCACCCATTCTGCCTGGATTGCACAGCTTGAAGATCCCCCTGATTTTCAGAGACCCTGCCCACTCTGCTACTCCTATGCCACAGACTGAACCCCAAGCCAGACAGCGCACTCAAATTGCAACGATCCCTAGTTCCTGCAACCTGACCCCCTCCACAACCTACACTGATGTCAGCAGGAACTATTGCTTGCCAATGCTTGCTAATATAGAAGAAATCAAGAGGGGGGAGAGACAGACAGAAATAGATTATGAACATGTTTTCTTCTGCATTGTGCCTGGTTTGGGCACTCATTCTGTGTCACTGTATATTTTGCCTCATTCTCCTAACTCCCTCCCCAACCTGAACACTGAAGTCCTTTGCAAAATGTATCTGTGCATATGCATTCATGTTGTACACTCAGTCCCTGCAAAATCTATCTGTCTGCACATATTTACTTATGTTGTACTTATGGGTTTAGTCTATGTGCTAGAGTTCCTAGATGTTGGGTTTATAGGAGTGTATAATTGATTGAGTGTATATTTGATGGAGGGTATATAGATTCAAATGTATTAAAGCACTTGGCCTCTTGGATTGCAGGACTCCACTCTGCATGGATCCCTGTGAGCTGAGAAAGCCAAGGACCAAGGGCAATTGACAGACCTCTGTTGCTGTGGGATCTGTGAAGTTGTAAACTCTGCCACATTTGAAGGCAAATGCTTGGCAAACTATTTGGCCATATAAAATGCTCTCTCAGACATGTGCTTGTGTGACTACAGCCAATGTAACTGTGAGATGTACTCAAAAGAAATTGGACAAGACGGGGTGCTCCCTTCTGATCCAAACTCTCACAACAGCAATATTGAGGATATGTTTATCTTTAAACTACTTCCCCAGCTGCACAAAAGGTGCAGCAGTGGAGGACTCTGTATTGGAGCGCCTGTTTAACACAATCTGGTTTTAAAAGATGCAACTGCATCTGCTGGTGATTATTCATTCATTCATTCATTCATTCATTCATTTATTTGAAAAGCCCTATTGGGTCAGCTACTGACAGAAGGAGGGACAGCTATTGAGACTGTCTACTGCTATGTTGGGCACCCCAACATTAGATCCAGAAGTACCGGCCCAGAAGAATTCAGGCTTGTGTCTGATTTCATTTTATATTAAGAGTTCAATTAAATGCCTGAACTTGAGGTGAACATGATGCCCAGATCTCATGACTGCCTGGTAAATGATTTGTAAAGGCAGGGGTAATCTAGCATTGGTTATCAGTGTTTGTGGAACTCACAAGAGACACAATGGGTCAGGCTTAATTACCAGTTTCACACTGCTGAAATTAACCTGCCATCCAGTAATCCCCTTACCTCACTGACAGGATGCTTCTGCCTTAGTCAGATGTGTTGATTAACTTGCCTCACACATGTACCCCTTTTTGATGTTACTTTAAATAATTTAATTGCTATCTCACACAAATAGAACTAACTCTTTCACTAACTCCTGACTTTTAACATTCTTGGGACAAGGCAGGAGAAGATGTAGATTTGTTTTGGGGAATGACAATAGAACAATACTCTGCTAACAGGAGAGACCCTGTTTACCCTGGACTGACCAAATATCCTGAGCTAATTTTGATAATTAAAAGACGATAGATGCCTTTTGTGATCCAGAAGACTCAAATGAACATTAAAGGATGGAACCACTATAAGAAGGAGTCTCTGGACATGGCAGAGGGGAGTCTTGTGCCTACAGGCAGTCTTGTGCCTACAAGCAAGATCTGCTCATGAGCAATCCAAGGGTTTGCTGCCCAAGCTGCGGGGCTAGAGGCAGGAACTCTTTCCATGGGTGAAGGGACTGTTTGTGACTTCTGCTGCGAAGTGAGAAGTCAAGACTTCCCCAGCCATGGTGCTCTGACTCTCAGCCATGCTCTGAGCAAACTGCATGCTTGATCTAAAAGCTCCTGTCTCCAGCCAAAAGCCTCTCTCCTTCAGCTGAAAGATCCGCCATTCTCAAGCCGCTGATCCTGGTAATATGCCACCACACAAGCCTTGGATCCCTCCATCCTTTCCCCTTCTTCTCCTTTCCCCTCGTCCCTCTACTAATTCCTGATCTCCCCAAACCATGCCAGCCCTCAGCCTTCCTTACCTCCCCCACCCTTTTTCCATCTATATCTGAATTGCATTAGGCTCTAGGAAGATTTAATACACACACATATGTTAGTTAGGAACACTGGGTGAATACTGGTGCTGTCTAGGGTTGAAATACTGTTAGTAATACTGATAGAATGTTCTGCTTTCTGCTCAGTTAGATTGATGTTGTTATTCTTTTATACTCAATAGAGCCCATTGAATCATTTAGGATTGGTTTGATCTCCTTTCTTCCTTGCGCCCAGATCCTACATGGTCACTATATAAAAGAACTTGGTCACTTGGTGACACTGATGAGACAGGCCTAATTTTGTATGCTAGCTAATGAGCATATTTAGTATACAAATCAGGCCTGGACCACGACACTAGTCTGGAACACTAGTTCCAGACTAGTGTTGCATAACAGCAAGCATGCCTGTACAACAGATGTGCAACCTGAGGCATGCCTCGTTTGTTCTGCAGGGAACTTTTACCCAAGAGTGCAATTCTGCAAATCCCCATGTTTTTTAGTGCAACTATGCAGACTTCTTGCACTAGGGCAACTTTTGTTAATTAGACAAGCACTTCAATATTCAGGACACCAGCCCTTTTTTAAAACAAAATGAAAGAATCTCTTTGAACAATACTGAAGGGCACCACAGAAATACTGTTTGGGATGATAAGGAGGACAATTACAAGAAGGAAGATTTAGGATGGGAGAGCAAGAAACAATGTAAATTGTCTAGTGGACAGAATGTATATTTCCCTTTGCGAAAGGGAAAATCCTTATTAAGAACTGTAAGAAAAATGAATGGTCAATGCAAAGAATTGAGTCATTTGTCATTTTGTGAGAGCTAAGTCCAACTATAACACCCAATAATACAATATAGCAATGATTATGACTGTTTTGTCACCTCCTGGTGGCTTGTTTCAGCTTAAGAAACAGTTCCATATTTTGGATTGCAAACACTTTTGCTTGCATGTACACTGGTATTATCTCAGTGCATCAGACACATATGGTGTGAACAATATAGACCCATGTTGAAGAACCCATGTACAAGGATTCCCAGATTCATGTATGCAGGTGTTTAAATATGTCAGTACAGCATCCACACTGAACATGTTTGCTACAGAAAACAGGCAGCAATAGTATTTCTTGTGTAAAGTGTGGTGCTAAAAATGTCATATAAAGCTGGATGTTATTGAGGCTAAACAGGCATCCCTCCTAGTGGAAGGACATTGAAAGGTTTGGCTCAAGAGCATGAAGTTATACACATTTGCACACACACATACACACCTCCAGATACAAGGAAACATTGAAGCACTGATGTCAGCTTCGCAATAAACAAATGCAGTCCCTGAGAAGCTCAGTCAATGAACAAGAAGGCAAGAAATGCAGGAGGAACAAACACTTAGCAACAGATGCGTGCATGTTATTCTGATGGAAAGAGCTCATTACGGTGTTTTAAGTGAAAGGAGGGTTTCAAAAATTATGGAACAGTCTCCAGGGAGCAGTCATTTCTCTCAAGTTTTAAAACAGAGATGGATATATATTTATGAGGAACACTGTATAATCAGTGTTGATCTGAGGAATCCTAGGGCCAAGAACACTCCCTCACATGCTGAAATACAAGAAATGGTTCCAACTGGAGAAGTAGATATCAGATGAAACAAACTGGTGATAAAAAGGACTAAGTTAATGTGGGAGGGGAGGTAGGGCAAGTAATCCCTTTCAGCTTTAAGCAACTTTTTCCTCTCTGTGGTTTCAGCAAGCACGATGATCTGGCCTGCTTGGGTTGAAACATACCGGCACATCAGCATTACCCTCAGCCTCTGTGGCTCAAATTAACAGTGGTAAATGGAATGAATGCAAAAGCTGAAGGAGTTTTCAGTGTTCACAGATCACACAGCTCACTGGTTCTGCAAATTATGTATGAGAGCCCCAGAACAATGCTCTCACAGGCTGCTGTGTACATAGGAAGCCATTTCCTGCGGGTATTTCTGCATGCTGGACTATTTAATATTTGCTTAACCCAGTTTTTAATGCGTGGAATGACCACATGCACCTTTTTAAGCATCTGAATTTTTCAAAACGTTCAGGCTGGCATGCTTTAAAAATAAATTTCCTGGCAGAAGATAACAGTGTGTTTTCCTCTGAGAAGTTCTTGCTGAGTAGGATACTTCGCCTGAGTCATCTGCCATTTTGGAATTCTCAAACTCTATCCCACGTGGCTACCTTTGCCCCTGACTAAAAGGGCCCCAAGACGGGTAAAGGGTATTGCTCTCTTGGACTGGAGGGTGGAGGGAGAGAGGAAATTGAAGGATTTGGTGTGTGGCGGGGGTGGGGAGAACTGGAGAAATATGGGGGGGGGAGACTGTTCATGAACCACTTTCCTTTTCAGCAGTGATCTGACTATACCATATTTATTTGAATCCAGTGCTAGTTTTCTTCCACATTCTTTGATTTTATAAATTAAGAGTGTGTGCACGTGTGTGTCTTAAATCCAGAGACTTCTTTCTTTCTGATATTTTTGATATTCTGATATTTTTGATATAATATTTTTGATGTTTAATCTCTAATTTTAAAAGGATGCTGTTGTCTTCAATTTGGGTAAATACGATGAGCCGGGTCTCACGATCGGTGAGACCTGGTTTGGTGAGCTGAGCGGGGAGAGCGGGCTACCTGCTCACAATCAGGGAGGGAGCCCTGGTCCGCCAGATTGGCCTCCCACACGATTGCCGGCTCTGTGATGGAGCTGGTGGGGGCTTGGGGGAGCGGGGGCTGATTGGCCCCCGGAAGCTCCAGCATGCCCTGCAAGTGCACACAGGGCATGCTTGCGAGACCCCCGGAGCTGAGAGGCAGCTTTTTGCCTCCCCTCCAGGGGTCTCTTCGTGAGTAGCCGCGGTGCGGAGCTGCGGCACGGCTACTCGTGATTTTAAAAACCCAGGTTTGCAGAGCACTCACTCCGCAAACCTGGTTTTAGGGGAGCGGTATTTAGGCGGGTTAACTGCCTGGGAGCCACCAGGCTCGCTTGTGAGCCCGGTGGCTCCCACCATCAGACATAATCGGGCTAGGCTCCCCTAGCCTGATTTTGGCTCATCGTGGGAATAGCCCCGGTATTAATTTCTATCTACATCTCTAAAAAGTTCCTTGTGTCTCTTCATGATTATTGGAACACATGTATTCTTGGATTCAAAAGTTCTAGCCATGGTTGCTGTTGAGGAAATATTGCATTACTAATATTCCCCACTTTCTATATTCCCCACTTCTAGATACAAACAATATAATTCATCTCTAACTTCAAAGTACAAGAAATAAATGGCCACTTTATGTCATGTTGCTGAAACACCATAGCACAGGTCCATAGCTAGAACATTAGCACAACTGATGTAGGAGGAAATATACACACACACACCCCAACATAACTAAAAATATTCAGAATAATGTCCATACAGCAAAATATTTCCCCAACCTAAACAATTAGGGTCTAATAGATTTAGAGAAAATATATCATACTAGGAGATGTGGCTTGTCATTGACCAGGCAAAGTCATTTTGTGTAGATGACACTTATAGGAAAATTCAACAAATGAAATATATGTCATACAATATTTTATTAATGTGTTTGCACAAGAGAGATAAAAGAACAGTTTGAAATTTGTAGGATTTCACCTTCAAACATTATTAATTTTATTGAATAATCACCATACATAGTAAATTCAAACCTTTCACCCAGCATATACTGGTGTAAAAAGTAGAGCATTCGTCTAATTTAAGTGGCAGGACTGTGTATGCAAAATTTGGTGTCTGTATGTAACTGGGAAGCATGACTTTATTTTGCACAAACAAAACCACAAACAAACTCTTCAAAATGTATATCATGTATACTCACCCACCCTGCAACATATCATTATTTTTTACATTATTATTATTTTTACATTTATATCCCGCTCTTCCTCCAAGGAGCCCAGAGCGGTGTACTACATACTTGAGTTTCTCTTTCACAACAACCCTGTGAAGTAGGTTAGGCTGAGAGAGAAGTGACTGGCCCAGAGTCACCCAGCTAGTTTCATGGAACATTATATAACATTCATTTAACATTAGTGGAACCAGGAGATCGTCTATGATGACGACGACAAAGAATATTCATATACTGCTTTTCAACAAAAGTTCCCAAAGCGGCTTACATAAAGAAATAAAAAATAAATATGGATCCCTGTCCCCAAAGGGCTCACAATCTAAAAGAAACATAAGAGACACCAATGACAGCCACTGGAGGCTATCAATCTTCTTCAATGGTCTTTGTTTCAATCTCAGAGGAAGAACACAGGAAACAAGGTCATCTTGTGTAACATTAATAATTGCCAGAAAACAGACTTCTCAACTCGTCCACTTAATATAATGCCATATTGCATGTGTCTTCTACAACTGAGTATCTGTTCAAAGCTGCTGTATGACATTTGATATCCTTGCAAAGCCAGAAAAAGATATACCCTAATCTGAACAGTCTATAGGGACAGTCCAGCCAGCCAAGAGGAGCAGACAGATTTCACGATAAAATGTGCAGTGTGGCCACGGCTTCTTGGCTTTGATTTTATACAATCATCGAGATTGGCAAATCTCCCGCTTGCAAGGTGGAAAGAACCCCCAGTGGAAATGATGCACTTCTTAATAAAATCCTTTCTATGATATATGAAACTCACAGCCCAGAGTCAAAGTCTTGTGTAAGCAATGTATTTTGTTTCTTGCCTTCTTTTTAATGGATTAGATAATGGAAATTCTAATACAGAAAAAAGACAGCCTTATCCACAGGGCAAGGCAGGGCTTTGGATCACTAGGATAAACAATAAGGTAAAAAGAGTGATGCCGTCAGATTAGTGATGTAAAGTTGGGCAGGCAGTGGTGGTGAAGTTTTGCTAAAGGCATTGCAGTTGGACTCCCTTTAATATGAATATGATTAATATTTATAGACTGCTTTTGAACAGAAGTCCCCAAAGCGGTTTACATAGATCTAAATAAATAATAAAAATGGCTCCCTGTCCCCAAAGGGGTCACAATCTAAAAAAGAAACATAAGATAGACATTAGCAACAGCCACTGGAGGGATGCTGTGTGGGGGATGGATAGGGCCAGTTGCTCACCCCCACTAAATAAAGAGAATCACCACTTTTTAAAGGTACCTCTTTGATCAGTTAGCCGGGGATAAAACAGCATTTTATTTAAAACTGTTAAAACAGCGTTGTCAGTGCATCAGCCCAAACACATTTAGGCCGCGTTCTCATGACTGCTTTCCTGGCCCTTGATGTTAGCCAGAATCAGTGGCTGTGCCTGGCATAGGATCAATTTTGTTGCCAAGTTGCTGTGGTGCAGCCCCCCACCACGATCCCATTAATGGCTCTGCGAGAGTGAACTGGGGCAGCCCTTCCAGCAGCCCCTGCCTTGCACCACACACTGCCCTAACCCTGGAAAACATTCAGTACATCACTACACACACTCCCATTCGCCCCAGTGCTGAAGTGGGTGGGTGAAGCAGGTCCAACATGCTTCACAGCACTCAGTAATCTCCACCCCTTGATTTTTAATAATTTTTTTTTAGAAAAAGTTTTAATTTTTTAAAAAATCATTAAGCATGGCCTGATTTCCTTGAATGTCCACACATTTAATGCTACCACCATGTGCTACTTCCATATGGAATTCAGTTTTCTGCCCAGCTATTCAAGAATTATTAATACTTTTGGGTTTCCCATTGATCCCTATGGCATAATTAAAATTTATGTCAGAAATTTGGACATGACACCCTCTAGTGGCAGCCCATTTTCATTGCACACGTTTGCTCAATTGTAGTTCTGCCCCTTGGCAGCATGCTGTGGCAGTAAGGCATGGATCTAGAACATTGTGCCTAATGGACTTTAGCTCATTTAAATGTCTCCTGGCTGTCTACCGTTCCATTATTAGATGAGCATTTATCACACCATATCCATGTGTAACCTCTTTTCTCATTATACAACCAGGATGTGTTTAGGGACTTAAGAATACTTAGAGGCAAATATTTCTTTTAACATAGCAATTAGTGTATTTTCATAAGATATGAAACTCAGAAATTTGTTTGTGTAACCACTTCTATAATTCAAACTGCAATACAGATGAAAACCAGGATTTGCAGAAAGGACATTTCACTACAGCAACAGCCCTCTCTTTAAGCCCTAGCCCAGATTGTTCCAATTTTATATTAGGTTTGCTTTTCTGAAGAATTCAAATCCAAGCCTCCTAGGCCTCCAGCTGAACCCTGTGAACCAAAAAGACTACAGATCAGAACATGCCCAAGCATAGAGGGGGAAAGGGAGTTTTGAACCCTTCCTTTGTTTTGTTTACCAACCTGAGCCAAGATGTTCAAGGCCTAATTATCTCAAAGATTCATCTCCTTCTGTTTTCTAGCAGCAATTGCTTCAAAGGGGAAAAAAAGATGACTTCCCATTCTCTCAACGCAAGGAGGAAAGCCTCAGACAAAAACTTCACGGAATACAAATACAGCTACTGTATACTCTATCCACTCCCTTTCAGGAATTTAAAAGATGTGTCACAGGGTTTCTTCCAGGGTTACCCATGCTCACCAAAGCAACTTTGTATTGATCCAGTCCTTTTAACATGAATGCCTGTGCAGTTTCTTGCTTACAAAGTTGGCAACCTTGTGCATTAATCATATTCACAAACATGGGCGGTCCTTGCATGAGGAAAAGTGAAGTATTCACCTCAGGTGTCATCGGAGCAACTCTTTGAGACCAACCAGACTCTTGCAGGCTTTGCTGGGAGCAGAGGTGCACCTAGGTAATTCTGGAGCCTGGACCTAAAGGTCTTTGGAGGCCCCTCTGGCCCCTGCAAATTAAGCATCATCATGCTCGGCTTGGCAACCATGCTATGCGGGACATTTGTGGAGGCCCTGGACTTCGGCCCCGAAGTCCAGGAATAAGAGCGCCTCTGGCTGGGAGTGCCCCTCCTCACACTCCTTGAAAAGCTTGTAGGAAGTACAAGAGAAGAGGGACTGTTAGCAATCTTCCCTCTTCCCTCTACACTTTCAAAGCTTGCACAGGTTGGTTGCACAGGGCTGGATTCCACCAGGATCATGGGCAATGTTCCCTGTAACAGAGATTGCCACATGTTGTTGGCTACAAATTGTAGCCTTTGGCCATTGCAGTAGGGGATTATGGGATTATGTAGTCAACAACATATGGTAATCCCTGTTACTGGGGACAGTGGTCATGGGGCAAGGCAGCACTTGGTACTTTGCCTCAGGCTCTGTATTAACTTGAGCCGCCCCTGTTCACAAGCTCAAGTTGAGAGACCAAGTCTCAGTTCTGACAGTCAGTATTCACTTGTGCAGAGGCTACCATACTTTTGTGTTGGTTGTCCTTCTGCAAAGTGTGACTTCACCCAGCACATATTCATACAGATACTGTTCACAGAGGCTTGAAAACGCGGTGAGCTGAAATATCTTTAGGGTCTTTCCGTACACACTGGTCCCTTGTGTCAACATACAGTTATAGAACTTGCAGTCATAAAAAGCTCAGCACACTGAAAGGTGGAAAAGCCACCCTTTTATACCATCTCTCTGTGGTGTCTGTGTCAGCATTCACTCAAATCCCTCCATAAACTACAAGGAGTTTCCAACAGCAGCTGCGTCTTTGAAACACAGCAATATTAGCAGGAACATAATCCATTTTTTTGGCAGACTAAAGGCAATGAAAGAAAACTCATGCTCTTCTGAAAATGAAACCGTGGCGGAAGAATTAGCAGCCATTGCTGCTCACAGACCAGATCACAGCTGACTCAACCGTACAGGGCAGGAGCTTGGAGTGGCACAATTAAAGAAGTGCCCACCATGGCAGAAACAATGAGCAATTCTGGGCCTTCAACTCTGACCCCTGCCATGGTCAGCTCTCCCGCATAAACTGAAAACCTATTCACACATTATATTCAACTTTCGTACATTCTAGCCCTATCCAAATTATGTTCAACTCTCGTGCAATGAGTGTGCAGTGTACACAGGTACAGATCCATATACAGGTACATTCATTCACACGTTAGATTGTAAGGCTGGTCTCACGTGCAGCCTAACCCAGGCTAAGAACCACCGGGATTGGAATCGATCCCAGCAGGCAGTGCCAACTAGCCCAGCTTTTTAGCCTGGCTGTTAGGGTTAAGGGCACCAGCGTGCCATTAAACCCAGCTCCCTGATCGTATGTGAGCTTGGGCTGCTTCCAGCCTGGATGCACACAGAGATGGATGCCTAGAGCATCCGTCTCCTGAGGGAATCCCCCAATGCCCTGTGCTCAGTGCATTGTAGGATACCCAGAGGCCAGGATGCATAATCTCAGCCTCCGGAGCTGTGCGCTGCTTGGCACAGAAGTGTTCATCTGGGGGTACACTCTGTACTCCCAGAAGCATGTGTGTGATAGTCTAGGGGGAAGGTAAAATCTGCACAGCCTTTCCCCCCAACTGCCCGTGTGAATAGCCCCAGTATTTACCTGAATACTAGATGACCCTGAATTTAAGATGAACCCCTAAAAAACTGAGGTTAAATACAGGTTACATCTATATTTACTCAAAAGGCTCTGAATTTAAGATAACCCCCTGGTTTCTAATATCAAAGAACGGGGGGGGGGGCGCAGCGGATTAGTATTAGATTCAGGTAAATACAATATTGAACACTGGTACACTTCCCAGCTGCAACAAGCATTTGAGGGGCCTGGAAGCAGGTTCACTTTTAAAATGAATGCAGGTATAGTAATTCACACAAAAACATGTACAAGTGTACAGACGCCTGTACACTCATACAACATAATGTTGGAATAGGACTTCTGTGTACACTTGACAGATCTGTACACAGCTACCATTATTCATTTGCTGAAAGCAGGAAACAGTACACTTCTTATCTGTATTTGCATTTCAGGGGACCTGTACCACTTTTACTTTTACATTGCACATACAGTGATTTTGCAAAACACGTGTGCAGACATCAGAACAGAGGCACAACATAATGTCTGAAAAGGGCTTGATGAGTGTGCCCACAAATCATTTGCAACATTGGTTTTATTAATTATTTATTTAAAATATTTCTAAACCACCCCAAACTTGCGTCTCTGGGCAGTTTTGTGGATGATTCTCCGTTTGCACAAGGATGCTCTGATTCTGCCACATTTGGGCCACAAAAACCCATCAGTTGGCCTGTTCCTGCTTCCCACACGCACCCACACTGCCCATAAAATATCTGGATGCATATGAAAAGCAAATTAACAATTAATATGCTAAGTGAAGGATGTATGATGTAAGTCATTGCTCTGCTCATGGCAACCATTTTTTCCTTAGCTCATGGAAGCAATCTGCTCATAGTAAATGGGCTGCCTTGGGGACAAACTAGACGCGACTTGAAACATGTTGCCTGGCTGTACAGTTTTGCTTGCTTTTTGCTAAAGAGCAGCTGCAGGGGGTCCCAACTGAGATCGTAACCATGGCAGGGGCAAAAGGTTAAATCTCCTTCTCCCACGCCATGGTCCCAATCCACATTGCTGTCTCCCCACAGCCACTATTTAGCAAAAAATCAACACACACAAACAACACAAAACAATGTGTTTAAAGTCACATCTAGTTTAGTCTTTGCTTGAGAACTGTCTGAACATCGGCTGAGCAACATCATGCAAAACTACAGCTTCTGTTTGTGGTGAGTGGTCCACATCTTCCACAGTGTTATGAGGACGGAAGAAGGGCTCCACTCTTGCGGAGTGGCTCAAAAACCGCTGCCTCAAAGCCTTACTCCACAGCCCAGTGTGGGCAGAGAGGAAAATGATTTTCACTTTTCTCCTCTTCCAAAAGCCCTTTCCCCTTCTAGGACTGGAGTATGTCTCTGAGGGCTGCACAACCCTCAGAGACATATTCCTGGGAGTTATTTGCACATGATTTCATGCTACGGGGTAAATGTTGAGCGAAGCCACTTCGAATTACACTCATGGCATTGAGGGAAGCAGCCCCTCCCCTCTGCTCTCGGTTTCTGTTTTTGCAAGTTCACAAGGCATGCCTCTGTGTTTTCCTTCTAGCCAGTTTGGGCGGTGAGGGGGGGGAAGATATTACTAAAGCTCTATATCTGCATTTCTAAAGACAGTATCCCTCTTATCATGCTAATGATTCTATGTCAGTGCCTTTCCACATTTGCTCTGGCGCTTTCAGAAAAGTAGCTTAAAACCAGCATTTTAAAAACCCGGAAATAAATCGAGATAAGCTAGAATTTGCAAGACAAAGCCCAATTTGTGTGTGGAGTGGGTCCAAGGATCTTGAAGGGACTTCGGGGTAAGTTTGGTGTGTGAAGGCACACACTCTCTTCTGAAGGAGATTTGGGGTAGAGGCCCTGTCTGTAAAGCCTCCTGGCAGTGAAGAGGGCATTCAGAGGGAGAGGTGAGAAATGAAAATCACTTCCCCTGTGCTGTGCTGAGGAGCAAGGCTTCAACGCAGCTACTCTCCAGCTGCTCAGCAATGGCAGAGCCCTTCTTCTGCCTCTGTAGTGCTGTGGAAGATGTGGGCCAATGAGTCAGACCACCTGTTGGCTAGAAGCAGCCAAAAGCAGAGGGAAAATGGCTGCCATAAGTGGAGCAATTGTCTACATGAGAGTCTCACTAAAACTGAGTTTTTTTATGAGAGAGGTCTCATGGATCTGTTCCATTAAAAAGTCATACTGTATAATACATAAATGATCACAATTCAGTATTAATTTATGGCTATAATAATTCATTAAGTGTTAATTTCCACAAATAGAATTGCATCTGAACGTTAAAAGACTTCATAAAAAAAGATATGGCTCTTTTCTACTAGCTGTATTGTTTCCGACCTTGTGGTTTATGAAATTGCAATGTTCTGTGCAATATTGTCAGGAACTCCATAACAAGCTTCACAAAAGGTTTGCTGAGTACATGACAACAAATATTGTACCACTTCTCATTGATCGTTCAGGATCCATGATTGAATATAGTTCAACTTGGACAGCAATCTCTGCAGAGTATATTATACTGTAAGTCTGAGAGTTATAGTTAAAATTTAAGAGAAAAGGCCAGTAGAGAAACAGCCTGGATATCAAAACATATTTTTCCATTACCCAGGGAGAGAAGGCTTTCACTCAGCATGTTCCTGTCTAAAAGCTGCTGTAAAAAAAATAAAAATAAAAAACCCGCTGAGTGCATTGGTGGGTCTGCCCCGCTCCCCTTAACAGATCATAAAGAAAAGACAGCTCTTCCAAAGCAGAAAAAAGGGCCTGGATAACAAAAGATGAAAAGAGTTGCAGCAAGGGAAAAGGGCAATTCCCAGAGCAACTTCTAAGCATTTAAGTAGCCAATGAAAACATACGGGTAAAATAATAATCTTCTGTGATCAGCCATCATTGATCAAATGCCACAGAACATAACTTTTACATTTAGTTTCTCATATCACCTCAAAGAGCGTCCAGTTCTTACATTTAGCTGCAAATTTAGTGCTGAGGGATGGAGGGATGATAAGTCAAGTGACACAGATGCATGTGTGAACTGTGTCAAGGCACGTCCTGTCTCCAACCCCTCCTTCACTAGTGACTCCAAGTGGAGCCTCCCTACTGAGGAGGGAGCCAGCACAGGCCCCGTCCTGGTTCCCACCAATGTAGAGTGTGGGAAGGCAGGGCCAGGCCTGGCCCACCTACAGACCACATCACACCACCGAACTGGAGGCCGAGGAAGCCCTGCAAAGAACCCTCTCAAGTTCAGGGGCCACTGAGGTCATACCCATGGGACCTGAAACTGCCACAGAGCCAGCCTCTCTCCCAGCACCACACCCCTCAATATCGGCATGCCAGCACTGCCAGGAAACCAGGGAAGAGTCGTTTGAACGAAAGGGGAACAGCACCAGACTCTGAGCAGTGGCCCCTATACATCTCAGACACTGCAGGCATGGATGCGGCAGAACCCAGGAGTAGCAGAAGTCTGAGCTCCAGAGCACTTACTTAAGGGCTTAGTCTGCCTTCCAATGGTGGTGAGTCAACTTGGACCCTGAGATCTCTCTCCAGGGCCTGGCATCATCACCTGGCCTGGCATCAAACTTGCCTCGCCTCAGTCTGGCATCAACCTCACCTCAGCCTGGCTTCTGTTGAGATGTAGGAGTATATACATTGCCTTTGTTCCTGCCACTGATGAACTGTATGTATAGCTGTGTATAGGCTTGGGGTAGAGTTTAGAATGTTTGTGTCAATCCGTTCAGTAGACTGATGGGTCAGTTTGTATTTCTTTTTGGACTCTTGAGACTGTTGGTTTTCTATTAAGATGATCTTTCACACAAAGTAGGATTGTTGTCTATGATTTGGTAATCGTTAAGTAATAAACCTTAGTAACTTTGTTCAATAAATGTAACAAGTCTCAGTTTCCGCTCTGTTACACTCTGCTACAGCTTCAGCCTCAGGGGCACTTAAGGTAAAGGTAAAGTGTGCCACCGAGTCGATGCCAACTCCTGGCGACCACAGAGCCCTGTGGTTGTCTTTGGTAGAATACAGGAGGGGTTTACCATTGCCATCTCCTGTGCTGTATGAGATGATGCCTTTCAGCATCTTCCTATAATATCGCTGCTGCCCGATACAGCTGTTTACCATAGTCTGGAATACATACCAGCGGGGATTCAAACCGGCACCCTCTGGCTTGCTAATCAAGTCATTTCCCTGTTGCACCATTAGGTGGCTGTCAGGGGCACCTAGCTCAGGACAAACTGGCCTCAATGTTGTTCTTTCAAACATGCAGATTTCTAGTTCTTGCAGCAAAAAAGCTTGAGAGCATGAGGGTAGTAGTTGTGAAATCTCAGACATCTAAGGGTCTGGGTAGGGCTTCTGTGTCACAGCGCATGAGGTTTAAGTGCCTAACATTCTCCCAAGGCTATTGTTCCTTGCTCCTGCTGTCCTTTATTCTCCCATCTCCATTCTCTGAAAACCCGCAACTGGAAAGAAATGAAAAAGAATTATGAGAAGCATAATGCCCATCTGTTTAATCACAATTTGGGTTTCTTTGGCTCAGAGCTTGAATTATTTTGGTGAAAAGTATAAACAATCCTGCAAAACACAGACAAACCTAATGGAAGTGGGCATCATACCCAGTCCTGTTAGCAGACCTACAAATTCTGCAAATATGATGGCCAGAGTCCGCATGAGGTGGGCCTCTTGTCTACAGATGCAGAAGCGAGATTTTCAGCAGCCAGCCCTTCTGGCATGGTGCTCTAAAAAGACTGAGTTGCGGGGGTGGGTGGGTATTTTTCTAAAGCATTCTGGGCTTCCTCCCCTTAGCTTTTGCACTGTGAGCTTAGGGACACCAAAATGCCTGAGATTCAGACCCTGGAATTCAGAGGTGGGACTTTGAAGACAAGAGGTGCTGGCTCATCGAACAAGGAGTGGAGACTGAAGGGCTAAGGAACAAGAGCGCCAGGTGAGTCGGGGGCACAATCTGGCTGTACTTTGTGGAACCAGGTTGATATGAGTTAGAGCTAATAACAAAAGCTCCCAAACCAACCAAGCAGAAAATAGTTTAAGTTCTCTTCCATCACCTTGAGGTTTTATTCCTTCCTTGACCTGAGTAGGTTAAATCCCTAAAACTTCAGGTCAGACCCTGAAGGTTTGGCAACTAAGTGGGCATGCAAAAGCCCACCCCCTGGAACAGCAAAGGCTGCTTTGAGTATTATGGTCCCCTATGTGCCAGTTGCTACAATTTACTTTCTTTTATGACAGCATTTCATTCAGGTATGGTTTGGAAAGGGTTCACAATCATGGAGATCCCTTCAGTCACACAAAACCCCTATTTGTTGGTTATATTTATATACTGCTACTCAAAAACATGTTAAAACACTTAAAAGCCATTAAAAACAATTTTAAACTGTTAAAAAAATTAAAAAGTCCAACTTGCTTCCAAAAACGGCTACCACTGAGCACTGTATTTCAGCAGTGTGCGTGTTCCAAAGCTGGGGGAGAAGTCCTGACCACCACCCACTGCCAGACTAGCTGGCAGCATCTGCAAGTGAGCCTTCCCAGAAGACCTCAGTGAGCTGTGGGGATTGTTTGGAAACTGCTCCCTTACGTAACCTGGACTCAAACCATTCAGAGGTTATGTTGTGTCTGTGCACAGGGACGTGTCTTTGTATGAATGATTGTAGCCTGTTCATTTTAAAAGTGAACCTGGTGGGTACAGGCCCCCTCAAATGCAGGGTACAGACAGGAAATGTGCTACTGTACATGGCGGAACACTCAAGTGTGATTAATTCACATGCATATTGATCTGTATGCACATACATTGTACACAAACTGCACATGCACTGAACATAACGTGTGATTAGGGCTAGAATGTTGGTGCCATCCATATGGTGAGTCATTTTCATACACAGAGGACTGGAGGTGGCAAGGTAAGAGGCTTGAACTTTGCCAGCTAGTCTCCTTCATTCGGACTTGGAGATTGAGTGCTGCCTCCCACCCCTCCTGCATGGCCAGAGGATCAGCTTTGCTTTCTTTTGCTCTTGCTAGGCAGCCTTCATTGGCGCTGTGGCCTTCCTCCCTGAATGCCTGATTAGCAGCACCTGTGGGCATTGAAGACCATCATCCAAGACTCGGGAGTCTCTCATGAGAGAGGAGGTTCTAGGTTTCTGGGGCTTATAAGAAAGGAGGGAGAACCAGAGGTGCAGCTGGCGGAAGGTGGCCAGCCTGTAGGTGGCCACCAAAGGGGACCAGCTCTTGGTGCCGGGCCTTCAGAATGGGACTGAGGGCTGGGGCAGAGTATATTCTTTTATGGCTTTTTAGAAGCTGAAGCTGTTGTTTAGATAGCTTCTGTTGTCTGAGTCTCGGGTGAGATTAGTCTACCATGTGTCTAGGCTTGTCTGGAGATGGGGAGACAGATGTATCCACTGATTATGGGGCGGCTATTCCGGCAGTGGTGGGGAATAGAAGTAGTAATGTTGGCAGGTCAGCAGTCCATTTCAGGGGACAGGAAATCTAATAGCTGTTTGCCCTTCCAGCTGTCCTGCCAGCTCTTTGACCTTGGGGAGCAGCGCCAACTACCCACAGAGCCTCACATTGCTCCTTTGTAATGCCAGGTTGGTCCAGAATATATCAGAAATCACCCATGATTGGATTATGGATGAGGGGAGCAACCTGGTATGTATCACAGAGACTTGGTTGGGGGAGGCTGGTGGCCCAGCTTCTCCCTCCGGGGTATTCTGATGAGGAGGTGAGAAGACGTGGGCAGGGATGTGGCGTCACTGTGACTCCATAACATCTCCTTTACTAGGATTCCTGTCAAAGTGTCTGACCATATCAAATGTGTGTACTTAAGTCTGGGGACCAGGGATAGACTGGTGTACCCATCACCCCGTTGCCCAACAGAGCTGATGGATTTGGCTGCCTGAGCTGATGGATTTGGTCTTGGGCTTGGCATTGGAATCTCCCAGGCTTATGGTGGTGGGGTACTTCCATGCTCACTTCAAGACCAGTTTGTCCGGGGCAGCTCAGAAGTTCATAGTGCCCATGGCAACTATGGGCCTATCTCAAGTGGTCTCAGGACCGACGCACATTGCTGGTCACACACTTGATCTGGTCTTTTACTCTGATCAGGGTGGTGTTCCATGGGTGGGGACTCCTGTGGTTTCTCCACTGTCATAGATGGATCACCATCTGGATAAGGATGGACCCACAATCATGTCCCATCTCTGCAGGAGTGAGGAGCTTATTTGGAAGGTCCATCCAAGAAGGTTATTGGATTCAATAGGATTCCAACAAGCTGCTTGGAACAGTGTGGCCAACCACATGTTCTTTTGACCCTTGTCACATGGCTTATACTATCTGGCAGGGGAGTGGTTGTAGAAGGCCTGGTAGATATTATAAATGCTTCTCTGAGGGAGAGCAGGATGCCTTTCTGTCTTAAGTAGGGATGTACAAATTGATTCAGGTACAAATGGATTTGTACACAAATCTAGCTGATTCGGGTGATTTGGAGACAGAACAAATCACCCCTGTGGTTCATTGGCTAGATTCGGGCACAAATCAAATTGTGCCTGATTCGTTTTGAATTGATTCAAGATTCGGATCCCTCCAATCAATTCCCCCAGATTCCCAGCTTTCATTTTTTTAAAAAAAGCTAAGCTCTAGCCCTTGTAGAAGTGGAGTTATGGAGTAAAATGTGTGGTCACTATTTTTCCAAGTGTTTGGATTCTTTGGTGTATAATAACTTTCCCTCAATGAATCGCTATGAGGATTCATTACGCACATTCATTTCTTCTATTCATTTTGACTGTCTTTTGGACAGTGCCAACTGTCAACTGCTATGTGCCAACTACACCCCACTCCCACCCGCAAGGCTGTTCTAGGAACTTTTTCAAGTGTTTAGGTTCTTTGGTGTCTAATAACTTTTCCTCATAATGAATCCCTATGAGGATTCATTACACACCAAAGAGTCTAAAAACCTCAGAAATTCCTAAAATATAAACTGAGTACCCAGTGGCTTGTGGGTTGGGGGATAGTTGGAAATTGGGATGCCACTTATTCCCCAACCCCACCTGCAAAGCAGTGGGGTCAAAATGAACAGAAGAAATGAAGGTGTGTAATGAAGACATCAAAGAATCTAAACACTTCAAAAATACCTTTAAAAAACCCTGAGTACCCCAGTGTGTGTGTGTGTGTGTGTGTGTGTGTGTAATTGGCACATGGCAGTTGACAGTTGGCACTGTCCAATGACAGTCAAAATGAACAGAAGAAATGAAGGTGTGCAATGAATCCTCACAGAGATTCATTGAAGAAAAGTCAATGAAGGAAAAGTCCATTTCAGGGACCCAGTCCTGAGATTTGTGTTTTCTATTACAGGTTCCTTTTTCTTTGGCATTCTGAAATTTTGCTAATAGTCCCCCTCAAGAAGTCTCATTTCATGCGGCCCCTTTTGGAGTTAAATGGCCGGCGCTGTTAACGCAGTGCCGGCCAAACTCCAACTTCTGAACAGAGCCACACAGCTCCGTTCGGGAGCCAGACCACGCCCCCCATCAGACGCTGTGGCTGCACACGGGTCACCAGCTCCACACCTGGTTTAGGTCCATTATATTTAACGGAATGTCTTCTTCACTATGAGCCCCATCACCCATTGAGATAATCCAGAGAGGTTCTGTAGTTACCACCTGCTCGCCTGGTGCTACACAGGGACAACCCTGCGAACAGGGATGTGAGGACTAGTCCGGCGGTCCGGTCTAGGGGTTCGTGGTCAAACCAAACCGCCCCCCCCCCCGGTTCTGCCGGACTAGAGCTGGATTGCCGGGTCCGGTCCGGCAGGTCCGCGAACTTTTTAATAAATAAATAAATAAATAAATAAATAAAGTACCTGTAGCTGCTTCGGGGGGCTTGCTGAAGCCGTGTGTGTGTGTGTGTCCGCCTGGGTTCCCTCTCCTACCACCGGCCTTCGTCATCACTGCCACGGCCGGGTAAGTAATGCCTTTTCGGCCCTCCGTAAGAGCAGGCAGCCGCCATTTTGGCGGCTGCCATGCATGCGCAAACGCCCCCTGCGAGGACCCCAAAATGGCGGCCACTTGCTCTTATGGAGGCCCAAAAGGGCCGAAAAGGCATTACTTACCCAGTCACGGAGGTGATAACGAAGGTCGGTGGGGGGAGAGGAAACCCACGCGGACACACACACACACAACCGCGGCTTCAGCAAGCCCCCCAAAGGGGCTACAGGTACTTCATTGATTTTGGGGGGGATTTTTTTTAAGTTCACAGACCAGTCTGGACAGGGGGGTTCAATGGGGGGCTGGACTGAACCGGGCCAGCCGGTTCCGTGCACACCCCTACCTGCAAGCTCTTCAACAGAGATAAGTGTCATTTCTGCTGTGTTTCAATGACTTCCTTGGTTGGCCCTCTTCCTAACCAACTTGGTTCTCATTCACACATGCAAGCTGCCACTTGATGCAGCCGGCATCAACCAATGTGCACGAATGTATAAAAGATCTATGAATGTGTAAAAGCAGGCCATCCAGTTCCACGTGGACCCCATGGTCTGGTGGCTACACAAATGCGAAAGAAAAGCGCGGGCACACACAAGTACTCAAAACAACACACAAATCCACCGGGGCTCACCCGCCAAGAGGGACTGATGATGTTACACTGACTTCCAAAAGCAGACCCATCCTTCCCCTGGCGGTGTGAGCCGGCTCGGTTCGTTTGGCAGCGGAGAGAGTCTCTCCTTTAGGCCTTGCCCCTACCACCACGTGCTAAGGAAGCTCCGACCTGCCCACCAGCAGCGACGACGCTCTGCCTGCCCCCACCCCGGTCGCTGGCTCTCCAGTTGGCTGGCTGCTGCCAGTGCTTGCACAGAAGCGGGGTTGCTCTTCTTTGCAGCGTGCATTGCAATCAACAGTCGCACGCGGAGCTTACCAGACCAGCGCGCAACGCGGCCAGAGATAAACACACAGACGCTCATTCAGGGCAGCTGCCTGCAGTGTTTGCAACGTCCTGGCGGCGCGCGGGCTTGCACAGCCCCGGACGATCCCACTGCACGGACTCAGCCCTGAGATTTTCGTGTTCTTAACTCTCCCACCCCCCCGCGCCCCTTATATAAGAAAGGGGGGACGTCGGGCTTCTTGCAGGGTTCTGCTGCTGCTTGCAGAATAGAGAGAAACTTTCTCTTCTCTTGCACGGAGAGAGCTTGCCTGGCGTTGAACCGCTGAAGGCGATGGTTCTTTAAAGGAGCCGTTGGATTACTTGGAAGAACGAGAATCCGCTACAGGAAAGAGCCTGCCCTACGCGAGTTGTATATGGTGCAAGGGGAACCGCCGTTGCAGCTGAGTTCCGTGCGAGGAGTTGCCCGATGGCCTTGGATGTGAGGATGGAAAAGAAAAACATGGATCATTACCTGCGGCGTCTGAAGCAAGAGTTGGTAAGAGCTGCCCGGGGAACGGGGGTTGTCTCTTAGGGATGGTTGAGCGAAATGTGGCAAACTACATGCGCGCACCCCCCTCACGTTCCTCCTCGGCTTGCAACTTTCCAGCAAGAGGTGCTAATGAATACGATTCCGACTCTCTCCAGTTGCGATTTCCCGGGCTTTGTTTGAAATCTTCCGGTGCCCTCTCTGTGCCTTCCTTTGCAGCTGTGCGACCTCCAGTTTCCCTACTTGGGGATTTTTTTTCTTATCCCCTGTGATGAGATGCGATGGGAAGGAAGAGACGAGCCCCTAGTCCTCTTCCTATCGCCCCCCCCCCCCGCAATCCATCACTGAAAGAGGTTTCTTTCACATTCTATTTGCACATCTCAGCTTTTCCTGTGACAGCGAAGCTAAATCCAGTTGACGCTGATTATAGGTATTTAACTCCTTGGTGTTTCAGCGCAAGGCAAGAATGAACCTCTTAGACATTTTTGCTAGGAGCACTGAACCCTCCCGCGCCGCTGCTATTCCTGTAGAGGAATTGTCTTTAAGTTTGGTTAACTGTGTCAGGCCTTGGTGAACTTTGCAGTCAGGTTCATAGAGGGAGTGGATCGAGAGCCTGACAGCGCCTGTCTACGATTAAAAACTGGCAGCACATCATAACCAGTTACTACTGTTAAGATTAGGGACTATCCAGATTAAAAAGAAACCCCCTCTTTCTTAATACCTTGCCTCACTTCACCTCTTCACTTCACTTTCCCCTTCCTGACATGAATTGTCAGGGGAGGTTTGCTCCCCTTCCTATAACCCAGCTGTTCTTTTCTCTGTTAGTCCAGATCCCAGCCCTTTTTCAGAGCACAGATGTAGCCGTGCATAATCTCTTCGGGCATTTTGTTCCACAGCCACTTCATTTAATTATACGGATGCCCACAAATCTTCTCTATGTAGGTTAAAGGCATTGTGTTCTGCAAGTGATGATTTCCGTTTCAGGGACCCAGTCCTGAGATTTGTGTTTTCTATTACAGGTTCCTTTTTCTTTGGCATTCTGAAATTTTGCTAATAGTCTCCCTCAATAAGTTTCATTTTTATGCAAAAGAGACACACAGGGCCTAATTCTAGAAGAGGCAGGACACCTTCAAAATCATTGTCTTGCAAGGAAGTGCTAAACCTCACAGAGTTTGCAACTATTAGGTTTTGAGCCTGCTTACTAGTGTGTGGGTACAAATGAACACTGTGGACTTCCTCTGAGGAAATCTGCATAGAGCTGTACTGTTAGAAATTTCCTCTCTGTGCATATTTCCTCACAGTAAATCTACTGTGTGAGTTTGGACTTGCACACTAGTAAGCTTGTTTAGGATTGCAGCCTTGGTCTAATTATCCTTCACACCAGCCTCATGAGATGGCCTTTTGTATTGTTCCCATTTCACAGATGATGAACTGAGGCAGCAAAGCAAAAGCCCTAGAGGATTTGAACCTAGGTCTCTCAAGCTGTGCAGTGGACCATATTGCCCTTTCATAGCCATATTCCACCACTGGTTAGAGACCTTTGCTTGGTTCCTATGGGCCAGAGTCTGCTAACACAGATTAAGATGGCCTTTTAATGCCAGGGGGGAGATGGAATCCTAGTGAAATTCCATGAAAGGGTAACATGAGCATGAATAAGTGGTTTGTAAATAAGTTAAAGGTAAAGTTGTGCCATCGAGTTGGTGTCGACTCTTGGCGACCACAGAGCCATGTGGTTTACCTTGACAGTGGAGACTTACCACTGTGCCTTGCAGTGCATTCAGGAAGATTTATGGTGCTGGAGGGAGGCCAGTCAGTTAGAATTCTCCCCACCCAGCATATTTTCCGCACCCAGGCTTTTTCCTTAAGGGCACAGACAGACTACTTTGCAAAATCTTACTTGGTTTATTTTGAAGTGCAGTCATATTATTTCTGGAACCCTTCTTATCTGCACATCGTAATGCTGGCTCTCACAACAACCCTAAGAAGTAGAACATTCCTTATGAGCCGAATCTTACCATCTTCAAACGGATAACCAAAAACCACCCAATGAGACTGTGGGCAGAGCTAGGGGTTAAGTTCATATCTCTTGAATCTAGCTTTAATACCGGATGTACTAGGCTGTACTGTCTCACAAACAGAAAGGGATCCCTGTTAAGAAAGAAGAGGAGCCTTGCTGGATCAGGCCCAAGACCTAACTAGTCCAGCATTCTGTTTCTCCCAGTGGCTTCCCTCTGGGAAGCCCACAGGCAAGAGGTGAGGGCATGCCTCTCTCTTGCTGTTGCTCCCCTCTGCAACTGGTATTGAGAGTCATCCTGTCTCTATATCTGGAGGTATCACAAGGAGGGTTTTCCGACAGCCGGCTTTAGTGCCAGTTTACTGCAAGGCTTTACTGCGAATTCGAAGTGGCCCCCCAAAAAAGATGCAAAAAGTGGTTTATTTATTTTTAACCCTGGATATAAATCGGACTACACTCTTAACGCACAATGGGAACCTCAAATTGTGTGTAAAGTGCTCCCCGATAGCTCGCAGGGACTTCGGGGTAAATCTGGTCGATATGTGAATGCACACCCTCCATTCTGGAGGAGATGCAAAGCCCTGTGTGAAAAACGCCCTGGAGCTTTTTCAGACAGCGACTTTACTGTGACTTTGCTTTGGGAGGTTGGGTGTGCATTCACATATTGGCCAAATTTACCCTGAAGTCTGTGCAATATTTCAGAGAGCACTTCACACATGATTTGGGTTTTTCTGTTCATATTGGAACGTAGCTCAATGTATGTCCGGGGTTTTAAAAAATCCTCCTTTTGTATCGGAGTATCCATTATGCCCCGAACTTGCAGTGAAGCCTTGCGGTAAAACCTGCTGTCTGAAAAGCCACCTGGAGATCTTCTGGAACCAACTGTCCATTGGGGCAGAGGCAGACCAGTGTGATATTGAGCACTGTGCATTAACATCCCACCCTTCCTCTACACCACTGTTCAGAGACAAGTGTTGCTAGCTGTGGCTTGCTTGGACATGCCCACCAGCAGGTGTTACTGATGGCCTAGTTTTTTGTTCCGATGGATTAGTAATGAAGGATCGGTATCCCTTGAAATCAAGCACTTGAATTGTTCAGCCAGGAGCCCAATGGGCTGAGAAAAGATGTGCATGTCACATGTGAATAAATAATAGCAAATGCTCTTTGAAAAGAAGGTCATGCAAGAGTCAAAATGGTAGGAAGAGCTTTGGAATACAAAAGGCTTCTCTTAACAGCAGGAAGATGACTACAACCTCAGAGCAAACTCCAAGCAGGGCCAGCCCAAACTGGAATGAATAATGTACTCCAGAGTCTAAGACCAGGAGCTGCCAAGGATTTAATCACAATCAGATTTGTAGATCACCCGTCTTTAAAGCAGCAATATTACTCAGGTGTCACATACACTCAAGTCCTTGACAGGATTGGTGCCTTTGTGTGCACACCATAGGCAAGGTTTGCAAACGAGCAGTATCCCCATTTACAACTCACTCCTGTGTATGTTTAAAGGCAAAGTGTGCCGTTGAGTCAATTTCGACTCCTGGCACCCACAGAGCCCTGTGGTTGTCTTTGGTAGAATACATTAGGGGTTTGCCATTGCCTCCTCCCACGCAGTCTGAGATGATGCCTTTCAGCATCTTCCTATATCGCTGCTGCTGTTTCCCATAGTCTGGGAAACATACCAGTGGGGATTCAACTGGCAACCTCTGGCTTGATAATCAAGTCATTTCCCTGCTGCATGTATGAGCTCAGGGCAGAGTCTCCCCCCCCCCTATATATATAAATTTAGGTTTCCAAACTTCTCTATCTATTTGGCTCATAGCTTATACTAACCATCCAAAAGCATAAATAATGCAACCCTTGCCCCCTGCAAAATCCCACACACTCCTAAGCAGTAAAAAAAACACTTTAAAGTCTTGAAGACCATAAAGCATGCGTATCCCGTACGTACCTAATCGCTCAATGTCTGCTTCAGTGAAACAAATCTTATGTTACAAAGTCTTACAGCATGTTGCATAGACCAGCAGGTTCTGAAACTAAAATGTTTAGAATGGAGGCTGGGTTTTTCGCTACCTGTTTGTAGCACAGAGCACTGGAAGTATCCTTCATCTGAGTATCCTTGCAAGCACTTGGACCAAGTTTTTCAAGTGGAGGCTGCTTTGGCAGCAGGGCGGAAATGGAAAGGGCTGGGGGCTGGGGGAAAGTTTGCAAACCACATAATGCCAAAAATTGTTGTTGTTTTTTAAAGCACCTTAAAAACAAAAACAAACCAACATTCAGAGAGAAATCCATTTCCACAGTGGAGACCTCTGTGAGTGCTGCACTTTTCTCACAACCGGGTGAGGCTTTAAATGAAATGGAACCCTGTCAAGCCCTGGCGCCATCTTAGGAGATGTGCACGGATGCTGGGAAGTATAGTCTTTCCCAGTGCTTTCCCCATAGAGCTCCATGTGCAGCTTCCAATATGGCACTGGGCCTCGAGAGGGCTCAGTTTCTCTTCAAAGAGCCCCACCAGCACTAGGGAAAGTGCAGCACTGCACAGTGGGTACAGTTGCCCCTGTATGGTACCAGCAGAGCTGTGCAGAGCCTTTGGCTTTGGCTGTACCTTTCCACAGACCTAATAAAAATAAGCCACGGAGCCACACTTAGGGTCGGTGGGAGATGCCACTGGCTACCGGGCCACACCGACCTAGACAGTCGCCCTAATTTCACGTTACATTCAACGCTTGTACAGTATGTTCACAAGTAGTGATCTGTATGCAGATAAAACTATTCTCATGCTACACTGAATGCAGGTACAGCAATACAGTTTCTACCTGTATCCTGCATTTTAGGGGGCCTGGACCTCTAACTTTTACTTTTACAATGCACACAAGTATGGCCATTTACACAAAAACATGTCTGTGTGTACAGATGTTTGAATGCAAGTACAATATAATGTCTGAATAGGGCTGTTGTAAAGGCCTAATCGTATAAGAATACGTAGTATAAGAATACATTGTTACCTGAGCTACTAATGAGTTTTTCGATTACAGCCTACGTTTTCCAGGCAGTGCCATTGATTGTAGTGGAGCTACTTGGGAGGATAAATGAATTGCTGCTATACTCCTAAATACAGTGCCATTGATTTTCATACAGCTACTTGGGAGTAAATGAGTTATGAATAGTTGCTGTACTCTTTAATATGAAGAGGCAATACCATAAATAGGTGCCCCCAGGTGATTTAAATGGAAGAGGGACAAAGGCTCTACATCTCCCATAATATGTCCAGGACAAGACTCAAGCCTGCTGTGTGTATCTGAGCATGACGCAGTGGGGAGAGGAGGGAAGGGAGGGGTTTGGCTAGACCCACTGAGGCTCCCAGTTGCTTTATACTTGCCAGCATGAGATTAGATTTCAGTTCCAGAATACAATTTTGTATATTGAATTTGTCTGCTGGTTTGTTAGGCCTGCCATGCTACAGATACCTTTTCAAAATTTCTCTGCAACCATTATGGCTAGAAGTTTGCTTTTCTAAACCGAAAACTGATATGCTTTTATTTGTGGTCTCGGTCATCTTGCCAGAATTTCTTCCTTGAGCAGATGAAGAGGTGAGAATCAGTGGCTGGTGGGGAGGGCTACCTTCATAACATGTCATTCTGCCCTGCACCAGCATAATAGCGTCAAGATCATTTAAGTGACAATAATCTGCTTCACACATTATGTTTTTCAGATGTACCCTTAGAATTTTTTAAGTGCGCATCTAATAATGTAACATATGAATGAGACAAACACGTCTGGAAACATCTTATGCAGGTGCACTTGTCAGAGAGCCAGGACTGTCAACAGTTCCCTGTCAAATGCTCACTCGATGGCAAACCACCGCAGTTGGTTGCCACTGTGTGTGTGTGTGTGTGTGTGTGTGTGTAATAGCCCCAAGGACTTGTGCATCCACTTCTATGTAGTACATTGAATGTACCCCTTGGTTGTTGTACCAAGAGGTCATTGCTATGCTTATCTTCAGGGCCAAGTTAGTTATTACAATAGCACATTAAAATCCTATGATGAGGACTTTTCTTTCATAAAAAGCAGCTGTAGGAGTCTCTGATCTGGATTAGAGATGTGGGGGAGAGTTCATGCTTCCCCCACTTTTCATTTTCTCTGAGGTCCCAGACCAGATGAAGGGTGTTCACAGCTGTTTTTGTGTGAAATCAAACAATTGGTGAACCCCAGTCACGATATTCCAACATATTCCAAAAGTAGCTGCACATCTACTTTTAGGCCATTCATGAACCACGAGTGAGCTTCCAGCAAGGTAACACTGCAAGTGCGCTCCAGCTTAGCTTTGGAGAGAGATGGCCGTCGTCCCAGGGTAAAAATGTCACCTGTGCTCAGAACGTAACAGGGCAGCCTAGAATCAGTATATTTAAGGGTATAAGAATTCAAGTCCTTTTGAAAATAAGTAGCTTTAAAAAAAATGGAGGTAAAGCTGCCATCTGTTATCTCACCATGCAAAGTATTCTCATAGATTTTGACAGGCCTTAAGATCTGGTTTGTGGACTTTAGTTTAGGTTTTGTCTATACTTGTGCTTGCTCTGCTTGGCTGCTTGTGCCAAGTGTCTATAAGTGTCTACCTCTACCACACCCAACCATGTAGACCTGGTAGTGTGGGAGTATTGCTGTGGGCCCTCTATTTCTGTGGGAGTTGTCCAACACTGCTCAGTGTGTGTAGCGTGGATTCACATCACTGTGAATCCACAGAACCAATATGGTGTAATGGTTAGAGTGCTGGTCTAGGACCAGGGACACCAGAGTTCAAATCCCTGTTCAGCCATGAAACTCACTGGGTGACTGGGTCAATCACTCATCTCTTAGCCTAACCTACCTCACAGGGTTGTTGTCGGGATTAACATAAGCATGTACACCATTTTGGGCTCCTTGGAGGATATCAATGTATAAATAGGTAAATTTAAGCACAGGCCTGTCTCAAACTCAGGTACAGTCTAGGCGGAGGATTGCCAAATCTGTTTATAACAAAGCTAGAGTGGTGACTTAGATAAGACAAGCTGCACTTACTGAATTTTTGCCTGTTGTGCAAGTGTTAAATGTACAAGGTATTGCCAGGAGAAAAAAACCCCAAACCTGGGAACCTTGCATGAAAGTGTAGGCCAGAATCATTAAATTCAGTGGGAGTTTTGCCATTGGTTCTAATAGAAACTGGATGGCAACCTCACTACCTAATCATAAGCGTATTTAGCAAGTTTATTTATTTCTTTTGAGTTTGATTTGTTTTCAAAATGTCGGCTCAGACCCTGAGCATTTAATTCAGTGATCAGACCCCCAAAATATATGGCTAATCAGAGTATATTTATGTAAGATCCCTCTCTAAAACAGTTCGCTCTATACTTTTTATTATTATCGCTACATGCAGGTATATTTATGATACCAGTTTAACAAGGTGCTGCTCTTCGATGAAACCGAAGTTTGATCCAGCCATGAACTTGAACATGTGTTAACTTTTAACCATGTTAATGAAGAATAGAAGGCACATCTCCAAGTTTAGCACATGTGTAATGACTGTAGACCTCTAGAATTTGGGTGCTTGTCTCGGTTTTCGACGCAGTGTTGATTTGTACTCATTTCTCTATAACTTTATACACTATCTAATTGAGCGGTGAAGTGAATTTGCAAAGACAAGAGTAATAAGTTAATTGACGTCATATTCTACTCCTGATATAAAGTATTTCAAATCAATACTCTCTCCATAGAGCCTGGAATTAAAATAGATGAAGTTATATTTTTTAAAAGGCAAGCAATTTAGCAGACAGCTGGAACCGTCTGGACTTAATGGGGGTGGGAATTGAATCTGTTGACCCTGACTTGTTCACTACTTTCTTCATTATTAGACAGGTCATAGCTTGAGCTACTAATGCACCAGAACCAAAAGCCATCTCTTTGTATTCAGATAAAGACAATAAACACCCTATGCACAGTTTAAGTAGGAGCAAATTTTATGCCTCCAGTTTTCAGAATTAAATGCTGATTTGCATTATGCACAACAAGCAGTTCTTTTCTTTGTCAACAGAAGCAGAATAAATGTCACACTGCAGAGAGGTCTTGTGAGGCTGGCCCACTTAAAGAAGCAAATCCCGTTAATGGTTGGCAATATAAGGGAGGGGAAGACGGAAAGGCAGACAGAACTGCAGGAGCTTAGTTGTGCTTTGGATGATGGACTCTCAACCTTTGACTGCTTGAAACAGGGGGGTGATAATGATAATTACCATGCCATATATTGTCAGAGCTTAAAATCAGTGGGATTGATTCTGAACAAAAATCTCATCTCATTGATAGCCTAGTTAGCTGTAGGCATTAAGTAATTATATATATATTTTTGCCGTTGCATGTTAAACCATTTGAAAAGTGATAGCAGAATGCTGAATTTGGTTCTTATGTAGAAGCTGCCAAATGGTCCCCCGCCCCGAGAATGCTTCTTTTTCAGGCAAACGCTTTACCAACAGCCACTCAGCCTGAACTATCACTTCTTAGATTCTTAGTGATTGATTTGGGATTCCTAATTTTTATTCAGGCCATAGAGTAGGCTTTGGTGTCTGTACAAATTATAGAATAGATTCACCCAAGTGAATGGGAAGGCCCTTGTGGGACTCATACATCCACAAGAAACTACTGGACTGGAACATAGTTCTATAGCATCCCTTTAAAAAGAGGGGTGGATGGGTTACCATCTTTGGAGGGAGATCTGGAGGAGAGCGGATTCACACAATCCACGTGTGCTCCCATTGGGTGTGATGTTTGAGCAGTTCCTGCATGGTTTATTGAGTTCCGCCTGACTTCTGTCACTAAGGTATGAAGTTGGCTTGACAAAGCTGGGCAGAACTCAATAATCCAGCATAGAAACTGGATTTGGGTGAGTTCAGCTGCCATACTCAACAGAAGTAATGTAATTTTACTGATTCCAAAATTCCTGACATTTTACTAATGTTATTGACTTACAGGCTTGCAGCAGACCATGTGAACCTAAGAGTAAAATTATTAGCAAAAGCCTGCTTCCTTGGCTTCTATAATGCAAATGCTATTTCCTGTTATCCTTAAGCAGTCTGCAGTCTGAGTGCTGGTTCACATATGCATCTCATTGGCTGTTTTTCTTCACGCAGCTTCTCCCAAGCATTCTCATACATGTGATCTCATGCAGGAACAGCACATCATCTGGTAGTGTGCTGATGAGTGTGGTAGCTCCCATAGCGCTGTCACAATCATGGAAATTGCTGCTGAATGTGTCTGTGTGCTTCTGGATCACACATTACATTTCTTCATGCAGTAACGTGCCTGTAGATATTCAGGAACAATCATATGGAGACAGAGAGCTAGGAAACTACAGTGTGAACAACTTTGAACTTAGTCTATATTGGCGTACTGCTGCTGAGCAGAATAACCATCTGAACAAAGACTGGTGCAATACAAGCAGAATTATCTGCAATGCATTCGGTGTCTTGGGCTTGTCCCATCAGTAGTCTGTCCAAGCAGACCAGTAGCTCAAGTGCTGCATCTGGTTTTATAGAGTTTAGCCACTGTATGTTGAACTGTGGGTTAAAACACTGATTTTCGAATCAGCTCTCAAAGTCTGTCCAAATGTCTGCATGATCACAACTCCCCAAAATAAATGTGACCTGAATGAATGGCATACTTTCCCCCTGTTTTGGTAGGGGGTTTCCCCATGGAAGCGGATAACCAGTTGTGCACTCAGATTTCTTTCCACTTGGCTTTCATTCAGATAATTTGAATTGCCCAGCTACAAGCATTTGAATGTTGTGATCCTCTCAGCTGGCATTTTCATTCAGGAGACTGTGCACAACTAGATAAACAGTAGGGCCCAGCAATTGGAAAGCCAGCGCATTTTAGCCATTGGGCCATATTCCCACAAGTGGCTTTTCACTGACCCTACTGCAGAGCCAGCTGGGTATAATGAATGTGGTGCTGGTGGAGGTTGCATTGCTGCAAAGAGATAGCTGTGCTGTGCTGATCGTGTATGTGTGTGTGTATTATATATAGTGGATCAGTGTGTGTTTGAGCTAAAATAGTAAGGGAGTGCACAGTTACTGTAGCTTTTTAAAAAAAGTGAAATACGTTTTTAAAAGTACGTAAAATAACGGGTCCATTGCTGTGAGGTGCTAGTCTTACTTAACTTATGTCCCCGTCTGGCAAGATTGGGCTCCTGTCCGTGAGATAAGCATATAAACTGTGAAGCCTAGAAGGACTGTGCTGTGAGGCATAGGTGCTGTAGTGTCCAGAGCTGCTCAGATACTCTGTTCAAATGTTACCTTTCCAGAAATTCAGCAGTAGTGTTGTTGAGCTAGCACTGCCGGTGGAATACACACCTTCGGTTTGTGTGCCTTGATGGTGAGCCCTACCCAAACATTTGAGCCCTATTTGGATGTTAGTTAAAGAAGGCTGCGTGCCAGCACCGCCATCCAGAAATGTTCCGGAAGTCCCGCCCAGTGTGTCGCTCACCTCCTCGCAGGCACTGCTCACAGTCCCAGCAGTGTGTGTCTGAAGAGGCGAATGCTGAAATCATGACAGCAGACGTTTCTATGATTGGGAGGCTGGGGCAAAGAGGCAGCTTCAAAAGTGGCAACTCTCTTATATTTAGCAGGGAGCGAAAAGCTGTCCATCTCAGCATATCATCTCTCTTATTGTCTGTTGCTGGTGGCTTGCTTGTGTTTCTCTTTAGATTATGAGCCCCTCTGGAACAGGGAGCCATTTTCTCATCCTTTTTGCTTTGTGTACACTTTGAGATGGTTTTTGTTGAGTAGCATATACATACTTTAAACAAACAAAGGCAGCCCTTTATAAGTAAACGGAGTGCAAAGTTTTCCTTAGGAGTGAAATTGACTAGATTTGCCACCATCTGCACCACCAGAGCCCCTGGTGGTGCAGTGGTAAAACTGCAGCCCTGTAACCAGAAGGTTGCAAGTTCGATCCTGACCAAGGGGCTCAAGGTTGACTCAGCCTTCCATCCTTCCGAGGTCGGTAAAATGAGTACCCAGAATGTTGGGGGCAATATGCTAAAAAAATCATTGTAAACCGCTTAGAGAGCTCTGGCTATAAAGCGGTATATAAATGTAAGTGCTATTGCTATTGCTAGATTAGAAGCTGTTTTCATCGGATCCAGTCAGTTTTGCCATCCTGGTGTCTTGTATGATACACGGGGAAGCATGTGCAATTAGGAGAACAAGGCAGTTAGACATTTGCATCCTCTACAAGGAAGGGCTTTCCTCCACTCCTTATATCTGAACAGTTGTCAGGCTACTAATGCTGAATTAGAGTTAGTGCCGTAGTACTGTAGCTGCAGTCACCTTAAGTGGCTCAGCGAGGAAATGCTTGACTAACAAGCAGAAGGTTGCTGGTTCGAATCCCCGCTGCAGAGGCAGTGGTAAACCCCTCCTGTATTCTACCAAAGAAAACTACAGGGCTCTGTGGGCACCGGGAGTCGAAATCGACATGGTGGCACACTTTACCTTTACCTTACTGCAGCTGCAAGGTGAGAATAGCTCAGGTCTTCCTCAGTCATAGAGGCCATTCACACAACCAAAAACTGTGTTCTACTTGGCTTTCAGAGCTGTGTGTGATCTCAGTTTTTGGTTGTGTGGAAGGGAAACCTGGGGAAGTGATTGTGTGGAAGCAAGGTAGAGGGAAAACCTGAGTGGCTTTTCCTCCTACCTTGCTTCCACACAATCACTTCTACCCAGGTTTTCCTCTAACCTTGCTTCCCCTGAACTGAAAATTGGGAGCACACGCAGCTCCCAAACCCAAGTAGAACACAATTTTTGATTGTATGAATGGCCTCAGTACCTACTATCAGTAGTCTGCATTATTGAGACACAAAAGGTGCAACCCACAACCCATGCACTCAAGGGCAGTCTTGTTGAAGCCTGTGGTATTCCTTTGGGGTGAATGAGCTGAAGACTATGAGGTGGTTCCCACGATCAGTGGGAGCCGCCTGGGGAGGGTTAGCGGGGAGAGCGGGCTTAGCCCGCTCTCCCCGCACACAAGCAGGCAGTCTGCTCCAGGCAGCCGAAGCGGCCGCCCACACAATTGCTGGCTCCATTACGGAGCCGGTGGGGGCTGGGAGGATCGGAGGCTGCACGGCCCCCGGAAGGTCCGAGACCCCCGAGCCGGGAGGCTGCTTTTAAGCCTCTCGGTCGGAGGTCTACTCGTGAGTTGCCGAGCCACGCTGCGGCAACACATGATTCAAAAAACCAGGTTTGCGGAGCGCTTGCTCCGTAAACCTGGCTTTAGGGCAGAGGTAGTTTAGCAGGTTACCCGCTGAAGGACCACCGGGCTAGCAGCCGAGCCTGGTGGTTCTCACGATGGGAGAAAATCGGACTAGCCTCTGCTAGCCCAATTTTCTCCCATAGTGTGAATAGCCTCTTTATCCAGAGTGGATTGCTCATAGTCACACAGAATTAGGAAACCTGGGCCGACATGCCAATTCAGGTCAGAGTTCAGCATTACTGATTTCACTCTTCTGTTTTGCATCCAGAGTTGGGAATCTCTGTAAATGACTTCATTCTGTTTCATGCTACAAGAGGAAATATCTAGATGTCTATGGTGAATATTTCCTTGTATGTATAAAGTACCCAAATCTCAGTCCCCCAAATCTTCTGTTGAATGATCCATTGCAGGGATGGGCAGACTTAAGGCTTGTAAGAGCTGCTACTCCCCCCCCCTTTTTTTTTTTTTGCCAGAGAGGCTGTGCACACTAGCAGCCAATGCAAGGCTAAGGCAGTCCGTTAGTTGTCTAGGGGAAAGGGAGGTGAAACCCTGTCTCCCAGCCATCCACTCCTGCCCATGGTTTGGTCGTGTGCATGGCCTTAGAGTCTTGGGAGCTACCAACACAAAAAAGCAGCTTGGGGATGTGGAGCAAGTCACAAAATGGCAGCTTGTACACACATTCACATTGAAAAAACAAGGGCTTTTAACATTGAAGCCTCTGAATTCCAGGAAATTTTTTACTGCAGGACAGGAGGGGAGCAAGAGAAGCTTTTGTGGGAGAAGAAACAGGGGAAAAATTAATAAGAGAGAAAGTAGAGGCAACCCTGGACTCTTACAGAAAGAGGAGAGAGAATGGCACAGCCATGCCCTTACTAAGCCAGGTACAGGATGGAGAAGGAGGTCAAGACCAGTGTTCCCTCTCTCTTTTTTCATCCATGAGCAGAATGAGTTTTGTTCTGGGCGATGGTATCAAGTGGTATGCAGTGTGTGTACATGTGCATTATTATGTACCACCAAAGATACAACACACACATACACACACACCCCATGAATATGGAAGGAAAGAAGTGTACTTTACAATTCTATTTATCTGTCTTCTGTTTTAAAAGTGCATAAAAGCAAGTGCATAATAATATTTTTTTGGTAGGGGAGGGGAAAATGCTTAATGTTTGTTTTAGCAACTTGTAATGCCACTTTCAAGAAGTTGGAGTATTTTAGTGCATTACAAGTTTAGGGTTTAGGATTCAAAAGATGGCCATTTCCTGGTCAACCCCATTTAAAAATAAAATGAGGAGTGAACTGAACAGTCACTGCTGACGGGCTCTGGGGATGCTGCTGGCCCCTCAACCCTCCAGATGCACAGCAGGCTCCCCCCACCCCCAGGAGTGTGTGCACTCACACACACACACACCAGGAAGGAATTAATGTGCTGCGCAAAGTGTGGTGCACAAACCTCCCCCCTCCCCCGACATCCTGCCTCTTACGTTGGCAGAATCTTGCCTGTTCCCTCCTTGTGGCGGCCACGCCGCGATGCTGAGTTGGCTCTGGGCTGCTGGGAGCTGCCGCCACCACCTCTCCTCCTCCTCCTCCTCTTTCCTCCTCTGGCTCTATCTGCACTCTGCAGATTTCACCGGAAGTCTCGCGAATGGGGTCTTTGGACTCTCCCAACGAGACTTCCAATGAGATCTGCAGCCAGAGTTGGAGGAGGAGGTGGCCCGGCAGGGAGGAGGAGGCCCTGCTGGTGGGAGGGGTAAACCAGTACCCTGGCGGGCAGTTGGGTGGCGGTGGCAGGAGCAGCAGTGCGGCGAGACTGTGTGGCTGCTAGAAACAGCTGCGTGGGGGGGGGGGGCTGAAATTTTGTGTGCACGTACACAGGTGCGCACCTTAGAGGGAACACTGGTCCAGACACCTGGAGAGCTACTTCTGATAAGCCTGGGAGGTATCAGTAGCTTCTGAGCTACATAATGCCCAGCCCTACCCTAAGCCAATGCAATGGTGCCACAAAACCATGCCTTTTTTCTTTTTTAAAGTCCCATTTGGCTCTTGGTCAGCTCATCAGCACCTGAGTAGAACTGTGAAGCAAATCAAATCCTCATCTAATTTCCGGTTCATAAATACTGCCATGAAATTAAAATCTCTGGTGGGAATGAATTGCTCTTCACCCTTACAGATAAAGAAAACAAATGACTCTTAGGAAGCCAAAGACGGTATCTTTCCAATTTCCTGCCCATAAATTGAGCTGAAATGCCAAGGAACTACATCGGGAAGAGTCCAAGGAGACACAGGAGCCAGTGTACGCAGTCGTCTTGCAAATCACTTTGCCAAGAGGAGCATTTGCAAATATTAATCCTTCACGATTTTGATGTGGCATGAATGGCACTCGCCTGCCAGCCTCCTCAGACACATTTTATTGTTGTATGTCAACAGGCTCTGAAAAAGGTGCTATCGCTTACTTGCAAGGAGCCTGCAGAAAAATTATTTTTCAAGGATAAAGGCTGTCATGCAAGAGAAAGATTTGAAACAAATCACCCACATCTATGTATTGTGTGTGCCTTCTCTGTGCTGAAGCCACATCCTGCTGTTGGGTGTCTGGGGATGGGGAGGGATGAAAACTCACGGATATTCTGAAACATTCAGAACTGTGTAGGCCCCAAGTACTAGGTAGCCTCTATCTAACTCAGGGGTAGGCAACCTTGGTTCTCCAGCTCTTGTTGAACTGCAACTCCTATCATCCTCAGCTACAGTTGTGTCTGGGAATGATGGGAATTGTAGCTCAACAACAACAACAACAGGAGAGCCAAGGTTGCCTACCCCTGCTCTCTTACTAGTGCCTACAGCTGTTTTTTTGTTTGTTTGTGGGCTCAGGACTAGGAATACAATGCGTTCTGGAATGAGTGGTGGAAGGTCAAAGGCCGAGGAGTCTATTCTCACAGCAGTAAATGAAGGCAAGGTCAGGTGTAAGCCAAGGCCAGCAGCTATGCAGTGAGTTTAAGACAGAGGCAGGAATATAATCAGAGATGTGTCAAGTTCTGTAGTTGAGGTGGTACCAATGGAAAGGGACAATGAGCAGGATATCATCAGAGGATGGATTGGAGCCAGTGTGGTAGGACAGGGAGCAGCTGGTAATGTGATTATAGGATTCCAGGAGAAAATCAAGGAAAGTCCTTATGAAGGCTCTGTTGCTTCTACAATGAACTGGAGGTATTTATACCTAGAAGTAACCCATCATTAACTTGAGAGCAGAGCCCTGCAAAGTGGTAGCATTGCCACATTCGATCCTCTTGTTGGATAAAGCTTGCAACTAGAGTGGGGCAGAAGCCTTCAAAAAGCAAGGCTCCCTCCCTCACTTCCTAGCACCCCTGTACAAATGAGAATCTGGATTTCTTATTCTCACCCACCGTTGTTTCTCCCCCCTCCCCACCTTTGCATCAGTATAAACAGTGGTGGAAAGTGTGAGACTGACTTTAGCAGACAGCTCATTAGTGATCCTTGCCAGTGCTATTAGCTATAAGACGTACCCAAGAATTAGAAATTAAGATTGAAACTCCCTGGCATAAAGTAGAATTTGAATAGTATTGGGGGAAAGCTTGTTCCCAGTGAGGTGATGACTACTTGACCATTTCTTTACTTGGCAGAATGCTGGCAAGAGGAGACCAGGGGATATTTTTTGAAGAGGGCATTATTTTTATTCATTCATTCATTCATTCGATTTTTATACCTCCCTTCCTAAAGCTGTTCAGGTCGGTTTACACTAAAATAAAAAATACAAACCAATTAAAATTAAAAAAAAAAACACCATTTACAAGCAGATTAAAATTTAACATTAAAACTAAATAGCATTAAAAGCCAGGCTAAACAGATGGGTCTTTTTAATGCCCTTGAGTTTCGTGATGGAGGAAGCCATCAGATCCTGGTAAAATGGCCTGCATCCACATCATGTGAGGGGTTAATATAATAATCTAAGGTGTTTCCTCCCTCCCTCCCTCACCCACCCACCCAGTGCATTAAGGAACAGAAAGCAGCAGCTTTGAAAAAGGACAGGCAGCCTTTGGGTGAGACAGAGTGCTTTCTCACAATCACAGAGAAAGGGCTCCATGCTGCAGGGGAGGAAGCCTTAAAATGCTTACCTCCCCCACAGATATTGGTGGTCTTCTTTCTGGGCAAGTGGATTGCTCACCCAGATGTTTGCTGACTGCTACCGGTAGCCGGGAAGTTTGAGGGCCGGGAGGTCCCCGGAACTCCCATAATGCACTGCACGAGTCCATGGTGCCCCACAGTCTCCCAGCCCTGGCTGCAAGCAGCCGGGGCTGGCAGACGATCAGCAAAATTGGGTTAAGAGGTTTGCCGCAAGGCACTGCCAGGATCAGGTACGATTCTGGCAGTTCTCACACACTGGCAAGACCATGCTTGGCTTCGTTAGCCCAGTTTCGCCTGCGCATGAGAACAGCCTCAGAGTCTTGAAGAGGCTAGAATGGGGAAGCTGAACAGAGAGCTGCAGTACTTTGGAATGCAGGATTTCCCCCCCCCCCGGAGATGTGATGTAACCTGTTGCTGCTTGTAGGAGTGCTCTGCTGTTTCAGCATCATCTAATGCTCCAGTTCAGTTTATATATTTGTGAATAATATACAAGATATCATAAGCCTCCAGGCTCCACTCCTCTAAAGGAAGCTAACATCCAAATGGTACTAAAGCTAGAATCCAAATTGTACTCTGAAGGAAGCTAGAATCCAAATAGTACCCTGGAGCTTCTCTCTGTTCTACAATGTTCTACATGCATACCAAGTTATTGTGCCTCCACAGGTCTAACTAAAGGCTAAAATCCTAAGCATGCAGACTAGTCCCATTGAGCTCAACAGAGCTTGCTTCTGTACAAACATGTTTAGGGATATTGACACCAATGGCAGATTCTCTCTTAAAATGAAATGCAAAGGATGACACTCCAAAATAAGATTTAAAAAACAAAGAAACCAAGAGCACATGAACAATATGAACCCTTTGATATATAAAATGAATAAATAATTTAAGGAGATGCTCCTCTCCTGAGGCAGAGAGTAGCTTGGTGAGGGGAGTTTCATCTGAACTGGGGTTTAGGGGGAAGAGGTTAAAATGCCCCACCCTGCACACAGTGGCCTTAATCAACCCCACTCCTTTACAGCTACTGTTTACAATGAAAAGTATACGTGCACAATGGCCCAATTATAGTTTGGCCCTATAGCGCCATTTTAGAAGAGGGATTTCAATTACAGGTTGTCCAAAAGATCTCGGGACAGACTGACTAAAAGAGAAGCAAGAGACAGATGCGTAGCATGGTTGGAGTGGGCCCAAAGACACGATTTTAAATTGCCCACCCCCATCACTGAAGCTCAGCTCATGAAGTAAAAAAAATCTTAAATGAAGCTGCATAGTGGTAACAAAAAGCATAGTGTGTGTGTGTATATATATATGTATGTATATAATATATGTGTGTATGTGTGTGTGTGTATGAATGAATGAATGAATGAGAAAGAGATATCCTATGTGCCACAATAGAACATCATCCTAAATTATTTTTTAAAGGTTTTGTAAACTGGACGATGCAAGTCGCTTAATGGTACTAGAGAGAGACATGCTGTTCTGGTAGCTCCAGGTCTTAACATTCACATCAATTTCGAAGGATGAATACAACTGAAGGAAGCCCGGGCGGGTGCGCAGCTGGGGGAGTCAGTCATGTGACTTGCCTCTGGGGACTCCCCCAAGGCAGTGGGCCCCCAGACAACTGTCTCCCCTTGCCCTATTATAGTTACGCCCCTGGCAAGAGAACAGGCGTCCTTGCATTTCCACCAAATGGACAAATATTCACAAGAAACATTAACATCAAGTGTTTAATTTGTAAGAGGAGAAATGTTTACATCTGCCTGGAACCTGCACTCTGACCTCGGATCTGCCTTACCCTAGACTTTTCCTAGAATTGTGCGTGGAGACTGACTATGGTTCGTCATTGGGGAGAGCAACAGCCCTCAGTTAACCCCTGCTAACTGAGCAAAGAGGCACCTTTCAAAGTAGTGATTCTCTTCTGTTTGGCAGGGGAAGAGCAACTGGCCCTCTCCAACCCCAGCACAGCAGTGGCTGTTATTGGTGTCTGCCTTATGTTTATTTTTAGATTGTAAGCCTTTGGGGGCAGGGAATTGTCTTATCGATTATTGGCTTATTTGTCTATGTAAACTGCTTTGCAAACTTTGTTGAAGAGCAGGATATAAATATTAGTAGTATATAGAATATGCTCTGAGGCCCAATTCAGCCACCTGAAATGCTCCAGGATGTGCTAAAACAGTTCATATACCAAGCTCTGAGCCTTGATGCTAAAAGTAACTTCTGGGATTGAGCTTTGATTCAAACCAAGCCCTACTGTCTAGCAACTGCCCATGCTTGATGGGGGGGGGGGCCCTCACACTTTGCAAACCAAGCACATTTAACATTTAATAGCATACTCCGTTATTTCTGGAGCAACCAGAATAGTTCTTGCACTGCTGTCACCTGTGGTTTTTGTTCAAAACTCTTGTTTTTAAACTCCATCTCACATGTGCTTTTATACTATTTATCTTATAGGGACATTCGCATTGCCTGGATTGAACCACTTATAAAAAACATGCCAGGTCGATCAGAAGAATATTACAGGTCCTTTCTTCTGGCAGACCAGTATACAGCAGTTGCTGCTGGGGTAGCAAGATTCTGTGCCACAGCATGCCAGCTAAGACGGGAGCAGTTGATTAATTGTAATTGAGACCTCTGTATGTATATGTTTTGATACTCGATTACCCAGTCCTGTTTTTGATTTGATTTTACTTTAATTTTATTTTTTGATTGCTGGTCACTGAGGGTAATAATAAATCCATTCATTCTGTTTTTAAGTGATATGTTGAAAAACAATAGTGTGAAGTGAACTTCCACCCCAGAATGTTAGAGCCTGATCCATGGCAGGTTTTCCCCACCCTCCTGTAATTAACAGTGCAACTGTTAGAGCATTCTTTGTGATGGACAGAACACAGTTCCATTCATTTTTACAGCCTGCCTCCTTCCGACTTCTCTTCTAGCAACTGTACATCATCACGCTTGCAAAATGCCCCACATATTCTCTTCCTGAGGAGAGCCTGTCTGGGTGGCTAAGATTTAGATGTTAACTCAATTAGCCACTAAGGCAATAATGTGTAAATGCAGCTCTAGTCGTGTGCATTATCCTGTTGACCTCCTGTTACCGTCTCTGCCTCAGCTGGCAGAATTCACAGCTGAAGAGCATTTGGGTTTACAAGTTGACAGCCCAGAACTGGAACAGGGAAAAGTGGGGGGGGGGAATCGGTGGAAAGGAACTGCTTCTTCATTGTGCAAGGAACCTCATGAAACACACAAGAGGACCTTTGCTCTTTACAATTCTTAGATAAATTTGCCTTTGAGAAACATTTGCTTCCATAATAAATGCTTCACTGCTTTTTCTTCTTCTTCTTCTGCTTGGGTGGTGTTGAATTGTGAAGGGGCACAATTATAATGTTTGTGGGGCCATTTCTACAGCTCTTTAAAGACTTCTCCACATGGAGATTGGGGAGCTGTTACTTATTCCAGGTACCAAGATCCACAAGCCACGTGGTGCCCATTCACAGCCCACCTGGATGGATTTTCTACCTGTTCTGCTGTAGTCATAGGGAGTCGTAGGCTGTACATATGTGCCATGGATCATGCACAGGAAATAAGGTTGCTGACATGAGAAGCGTCATAGCATATCCTGACTGGAGTCAGTGATGGACCGGATGCAGGCTGATAAACCTCAAGTCATTTGAGACAAGATTTATTTTCATTGATTGATTGATTGATTGATTGATTGATTGATTTATCACTTTTCATTAAAACATTCCAAAGCAGTTTACATTATAATTTAAACAATGCAAAATTAAAATACAAAAAGTGTGTATGTATGTATGTATATATATATATATATATATATATATATATATATATATATATATATAGTTTTAAACGACTATATATATATATAGTCGTTTAAAACTTATATAAAACAGTAGTACACAAAACACAAAGCGGCAGCAACAAAAACTGTACTCTCATTTCAAAGCCTGGGTGAAGAGCCCCATTTTAACTTGTTTTCTAAAAACTGTGATGGAGGCTGAGGAGTGGATGCCAGCCAGGAGAGCATTCCAAAGCTGGGGGTAATGACTGAGAAGGCCCTCTCCCACATGCTTGACAACTGAGTCTTTCTCACCATTGGCACATGGAGCAGAGCCTCCTCCGGTGATCTTGTCAAGCAGGCAGAAAGAAACCCTTGAGAGCAGGTGGTCCTTCAGATATCCAGGGCCCAAACTGTTAAGGATTTTAAAGGTCAAAACCAGCACCTTGAATTGGACCCAGAAACAAATTGGTAGCCAGAGCAGCTCTTTCAGAATGGGCGTGATATGAACCCAGCAGTTTTCGCGCATTTCACACTAGCTGCAGTTTCCAAATATTCTTCAAGGGTAGCCCCATGTAGAGCGTGTTGCAGTAATCCAACTGTGATGTGATTAGGGATGGGTAACTGTGGCCAGTTATGCCTTCTCGAGAAACTGACGCAGCTGGCACACAAACCGAAGCCGTGCAAAAGCACCTTTGGCCACTGCCTCCACCTGAGCATCCAAAAGCAGGGCTGGGTCCAGCTGTAGTCCCAAGCTGAACACTTGTTCTTTCAAGGGGAGTGCAACTCTATCCAGAACTGGTCAAATCCCTTCATCCCGACTGGCTCTCCTACTGGCCAACAGCACTTCTGTCTTGTCTGGATTCAGTCTCTGTTTACTAGCCCACATCCAGCCCATCACGGCCTCCAGCCCTCAATTCAGGTCATCCACTTCCTCCCTAGGAGGAGACTGATATCTCTCCTTATCAGGTAATAAGGAGAGATAGAGCTGAGTGTTTTCTGCATATTGCTGACATCCCATCCAGTCCCAAGATGACCTCTCCCAGAAGTTTCATGTAGATGTTGAACAGCATGGGGGACTGAACCCTGCAGGACCCCACAAACCAATAGCTAAGGAGCTGAGTAGTAGTCCCCCAGCACCACCTTCTGGACCCCTTCCCCCAAGAAAGGACCGAAGCCACTCGAAAGCAGTGCCTCCAATCCCATACTTGGGAGCTGGTCCAGAAGGAGACTATGGCCGATGGTCCAGAGAACACCACTGAGATTAGTACCTCCAAAGATGGAGGTACTTTTGGTGAAGAATTGACCTGACCAAAGAGGTGTTATTCAGTCTTTGCTGGATGGGGTACACTGTCCCTACAGGAGCAAGTAAACAGTTTGGGCATGCTTTTAGAGCCATACTTGTCTGTGGTGCTCAGGTAGCATCTGTGGCAGCTTTAGGCCAATTTATAATCCATTTCTTGTCTGCACTAGTAAAAGTAATGTGTAAACTGGCAGGTCTACAGATATAGCCAGCAGCAATTTCTAAGACTGTGACAGCAGTTTTTTTCCAGGCACGGCTGTAACAGAAATTCGTGCTGACTAATCCGTGATGACCTATTTTACATATTATATTTGCCAAGACAGTTGCATATGAAACGAAAACCCGGACTGCTTGTATGGACAAAAAGAGTATTATGTGAATCAGCACTAAATTAATTGCATTTTTTCCTCATAGTTTCATTGTACTATCTTTATGTAATCACACAAAGAGATTTCTATTTAAGGATCAAATTAGATGTTCTCCTAAGTGCATTGTTAAGAGAAGTGCTTCCAATTGGAATCACCTCGCTTTTTCACAAAATACACCTATGGGGGATCAATCCTGATCAAGACTGCTGGTGGGGAGGTTAACTCTTTCTTCTCATGATACATTCCCATCAAAATTCCCCCTCCCAAAGAGGTTCTTTGCCCCCTATGAACAGCTGCTTGGGGGCAAAAGCAGGTTTAAGGGATATTTTCAAAAGGAACACAGTGCAAGGGGGAAGACGTGACCTCCTCTCCTTGCATGCCATAGTCCCAGTCTTTGCGGCTGCTTTTTGTGAAAAAAGAGGTACTTCCAGCTAAGACATGCAGATGCACACCTAATAGTCTCCTAAGGCATGCCGTTGATTGGGAAAGGAGTACAAGAAGGGGCAAAGAGCAATGTTAGAAATTCCTTTTTCATAGATGATCTCCTCCCCCCCCCCGCCCCACCCAAGAGTTACAAGCTTCCTAAGTCCAGGGCTTTGGGAAGGTATACATGAGCACTTTTCCATCTTGTCCATGTCTCATTGTCCCTATGTAACCTTCTCCTGTTTTCCCCAGAGTCCACGCTCCAGAGACCAACACTGAAATGTATTTAGAGACAAATTAAAGAACATAATAAGCTATTAAAAACATTTCTATTTATAAATCAGCTTAAACAAATTAATACTGTACACATTTACAAATACTGGCTAACATGCCCCACAGCATTAAATGTGTGGTTCAGAACTGCCCACATCACTGCAGGGCTCTAATACACATGCATATGGTGCTGTGCAAGAGGGTGCAACTCACTCACCCATCTGCAATTGCAGGTTGTGCACTACTTGCAACATTTCAATAATTTCCAGTGGGGGAAATAATTATTTCCAATGAGGGCAAACTAGCAGCAGCTTTATTTTTCAAGGGTGAGTTGTATAGGAACAGCTTTCTTGCACAGCACCATGCATGTTTGTGTGAAAGCCCTGCAGTGACATTGGTTCTGAACCATCCATGTTACGCTGCAGGGCATGTCAGCAAATATACAAATAAGTATATCAAAATACTGGATCCCAATTCCCTCAAAGGGTGATTATTCAGGACAGAAGCAAGCCAGCAATACTGAAAAAGGAGACTCCAGAATTCTGTAATCCATAAAATGGGTGATGTAGCAAATCCTCAAGCTTATCTGCAGTAAGGATGTGCAAATCGATTTGAATTGAATCTGCGTGATTTGAATCAAATCACCTCTTAAAAGGTGATGCAAATATAATGTTTAGCCTGCTTTCCAGTAGGCTTATGAGATCACTCAGCATTCTGTGTATGTGTCTGTGTGTCCCCCTATCAACTTCTCAACTCTCGGACAAATATGAACCAAATTTGCTACAGCTGTAGGGACACATAGGGACACCTCAACGGTGTAATTGTGATGATGTCATCCACCCCAATCCAAGATGACAGATGTGCAAACTTTTGAGGTGCAAGTGGGCTAACTTATGAACCACCTAACCGATTTGAACCAAATTTGCTACAGCTGTAGGGACACATAGGGATGCCCTAATGGTGTGGGGTGTGGTGGTATCCACTCCAATTCAAGATGGCAGCCACGTGAACATCTGAGGTGCAAGCAGGCTAATTTGTGGACTGTCTAACCAATTTGAACCAAATTTGCTATTGTTATGCCCCCACCTGAGGACTATGAAGAAGAATAGAGGGACAGTCGACTTACCGGGAGGCAGGGAGACATCTGAGGAGAGTCAGGTTCATGATCTGAGTGGGAAGGCATCCGAGATGGGCCAGGGTGAGTGGTTGCCTCAGGAGGAGCCAATGGAGCCTCAAACGTTTATGCGTCCACCATCTTGAATCAGGGTGGATGACATCATCACAGGCTATGCCACTGAGGTGTCCCTGTGTGTCACTCACTGCAACTGTACCTGTTGTGAGCCTGCCAAGTGGCCTTTGGATGGAAGAGTTGGAGTCCGAGCAGGAGGTTGTGCATCCATTGTCTCTCAGAGAACACAGGCGAGAGAAGTGTCAATGGCAGGTTATGGAGTTGAGAAGAAGCAGCCAGTTATCAGCAATAAAGCAGCAAGAGACTGACTGAATTTATAGCAGCTGCCGGTGGTAGAGCAGTGATTGTGTGCACCTGGCTGTTGGCTATAAATTCTGCTGTTTGTGCCCTGAGCAGATTGTGACAATGCATATAACCAGCCTTCGTGACTCTAATCTGATGGATTGTGACCCTAGAATCCAGACCTTTGAATTTCTGCCAGAAGGTCTAGTTTATTGGATTTCAGTTGGAACGTTGGTGCCCTGACTATTTGCTTCTGTGTTCCAGGAGTGACTGGTTGCTCAGACATAAATGAGCAGGTAAATCTTGGCTCACCAAACTTTTGGACTTCTTTGAGAGTGTCAATGAGTGTGTGGATCAAGGTGATCCAGTTGACATAGTCTACCTGGACTTCCAAAAAGCTTTTGACAAAGTTCCTCATCAAAGACTCCTGAGGAAACTTAGTGGTCATGGGATAAGGGGACAAGTACATGTGTGGATTGCTAACTGGTTGAAAGACAGGAAACAGAGGGTAGTTATAATGGAGAGTTTACACAATGGAGGGAAGTAAGAACTGGGGACCCCCAGGGATCTGTACTGGGACCAGTGCTTTTTAATTTATTCATAAATGATCTAGAAGCAGGAGTAAGCAGCGATGTGGCCAAATTCGCAGATGATACCAAACTCTTCCGGGTAGTGAAATCCCAAACGGATTGTGAGCCGCTCCAAAAGGATCTTTCCAAACTAGGGGAGTGGGTGACAAAATGGCAAATGCGGTTCAATGTTAGCAAGTGTAAAGTGATGCACATTGGGATGAAAAACCCCAACTTCAAGTATATGCTAATGGGATCCGATCTGTCGGTGACAGACCAGGAGAGGGATCTTGGGGTTGTGGTGGACAGCTCGTTGAAAGTGTCGGCTCAATGTGCAGCAGCTGTGAAAAAGGCAAATTCCATGCTAGGGATCATTAGAAAGGGGATTGAAAATAAAACAGCTAACATTATAATGCCCTTATAAAAAACTATGGTGCAGCCACACTTGGAGTACTGCGTACAATTCTGGTCACCACATCTTAAAAAGGACATTGTTGAACTGGAGAAGGTACAGAAGAGGGCAACCAAGATGATCAGGGGCCTAGAGCACTTTTCTTGTGATGCAAGACTACAACACCTGGGGCTCTTTCGAAAAAAGTTGAAAAAAGACGACTGCGGGGAGACATGATAGAGGTCTATAAAATCATGCATGGTGTGGAGAAAGTGGAGAGAGAAATTCTTTTCCTTCTCACACAACACTAGAACCAGGGGTCACTCCATGAAATTGATTGCCAGGAAGTCTAGGACCAACAAACGGAAGTACTCTTTCACACAACGCGTGATCCACTTGTGGAACTCTCTGCCACAGGATGTGGTGACAGTCAACAACCTGGATGGCTTTAAGAGGGGTTTGGATAGCTTCATGGAGGAGAGGTCTATCAATGGCTACTAGTCGGAGGGCTGTGGGCCACCTCCAGCCTCAAAGGCAGGATGCCTCTGAGTACCAGTTGCAGGGGAGTAATGGCAGGTGAGAGGGCACGCCCTCAACTCCTGTCTGTGGCTTCCAGCGGCATCTGGTGGGCCACTGTGCGAAACAGGATGCTGGACTGGATGGGCCTTGGGCCTGATCCAGCAGGGCTGTTCTTATGTTTCTTACCTGTTGTTTATTATAAGTAAAGCTGAAACCTGAGACACTCTTACAACCAGCTACTGTGTCATAAATTCATGATCGGCTAATCCAGCTTGGCAGGCTCATAACAGGTATAGTTGTCGTGAGTGACACACAGGGATACCTCAGTGGCATAGCCTGTGATGATTTCATCCACCCTGTTTCAAGATGGCAGACACATAAACTTTTGAGGCGCAAATGGGCTAACTTGTGAACTGCCTAACCGATTTGAACCAATTTGCTCCAGCTGTAGGGTCACATAGGGATGCCCAAATAGTGTGGTGTGTGATGATGTCATCAACTCCAATTTGAGATGATGGCTGCATGAACATCTGAGGTGCAAGTGGACTAATTTGTGGACTTTCTAAATGATTTGGACCAAATTTGGTACAGTTGTAGTGAGCGACACACAGGGACACTCAATGGTGTCATTTGTAATGATGTCATCCACCCTGATCCAAGATGGTGAATGTGTGAACATTTGAGGTTCAAGAGATCTACCTTGTGGACCTCAATTTGAACGAAATTTAGTGCAGTTGTAGAGACAGAGAAAGGAGATTAGGCTGATTAGTTCTTACTAGAACAACTTGTTGAAATCTGAATTCAATTCAAGAGGCATTGGGCACCTTAAAAAAAAGCTGATTGATTTTAAAAGGTGCCAAAACCAGGTTCAAATCAAATTCAAAATGTATTTTCAGAATTCGATTCGAGTTCAAAACGAATTTCTGGAATTTGGTTCAAATTTGAAATTAATCAAAAAATTTGTTTTGTTCCCATTTCTAATCTGCACTTCTCAGAACTTAGTCTTTTTGGCTGTTGGTGCTGACCCTGTGGCTACATGAGTGCTGCTCAAGAGCAGAAATCTGCTGTTCCCTTCTCCTTTCAGTAGCGCAATTTCCTTTCAGTAGCCCCTTTTCTTATCTCCTTTGCTCTATTTAGACATTGGTTCCTGCATTCAGATGTCGGTACACTTGCACATGTTTTGTCTGAATGACTGTACCTGCATTCATTTAAAAAGTGAACCTGGGTACAGGTCCCTCAAATGCATGTTATAGATAGAAGGTGTACTGCTGTGTTCCACATAAGTGTACAGATTGTACATGTGTTGAAAGTAGCCTGTGAATAAGGCTCTTGTCTCGCTCACTTCACAAACCCTTCTTCATGATCTAATTTCTCCTCAGGATCTCCTCCTTTTTCCTCATGAAGCCTCTCCTCAGAATCCTCTCTTCCTGAATCTCTCTCCTGCAGCTTCTTCCCAGGACCAAAACAATACAACTCATTCCCAGTCCAACAGAGGGCTACATGCACACAAGGCTACACATACAATTGTGGAGTTGCTTGCTTTCCAGTCACTTTCTGCTTAGCTGTCTAAACTTTCTCTCTCTGGGACAAGTCTTGCAGATGTTGTGCTTTAACCCTCGGTCAGAGCTGATCCTAGGCTAAATAGGGCCCTGGGGAAAGATGGGTGACTGCCCGGCTTGCTCAACCCTATGGTCGGTCCAGCCCTCTGTTCATTGACAGCTCTCTATATAAAACTAACATAACATTTTAATGCTCCTTTTGCTGTGAAGCAACCCTGTACCCCCAACTCCAAAGGTAGCATAGGAGCCAATATTTGAACATGAGACTGGAGATAATGAGAAGGAAACCTAGACTAGTCTGGGATTGTTGCTTCATCAAGTATATCTGGAAGCAGTTGTGAGGACTGTCGGAGGGAAGCCTTGCCTGTGTATTTAGTCCGATAAGGTCTGGATAAGACTAGGAGGAAAGCTGAGTCAGCTACCCTGCCTTAGCCGTTCCTCCTGAGGTCATGGAAATGCGGTTTGTAGCTTATCCATGTGGCGCCAACCTTAAAATACCTTTAACTCGTATGACTAAAAGGTAAAAGCGTTGGTAGATTACCCTGCTGGGAAATGAGATTAGCACCTTTTGGCTAAATTCCCTTTGGTCTGTTACAAAGCTACAGAGAATTACCCAGGGCACACTGAGTCCCAGACGGGTCTGAAATGAGGCACTCTGAATCACTTGATAGGAATATAAGAGAGATACAGCTTTCTTGTGCTTCTTCCTTGATCCTGCACAAATCACGTAACTCTAAGAACATATTTAAACCCCGAACAAATCCCATTTAGGGGAAAGAGAAACTGTGCGTGCAAAACAACCTCGTTGCAGCACAATTTTTTAAGCTGCCTTCAGACTAATTCACATAATTTCGGGGGGGGGGGCGAGGAGGACTTTCCACTAGCACTATATTGGCACCAGTGTTCCCTGTAACAGGAATTTCCAAGTATTGCTGATTACAACTCCCGTAATTCCCAGCCAAAGGCAATTGCAGCAGGGAAAGCTGGGAGTTGTAGTCACCAACATCTGGGGATCCCTGTTACAGGGAACATTGATTAGCACTGTCCCAATCCACCAGCAGTGGCATAATATATTGATCATGCCTAATAAGCAGGGGGTAGCCTTGCTGAAGGCTTGAAATAGCAGGGCTGGCCCTACCATGAAGCAGGGTGAAGCAGACCTCTTCAGGTAGCAGATTGTGGGCTAGTTTTTAGGGAAGACCAGCATCATCCCTATGGATGGTCTGCAGAGGAAGAAAGTGACATGATACCATGCTGGTATATCCTTCCTTACTTTTCTGTGAGGAAGGGGGAGATTTCAAATAAGGAAGGAATGGGGATATTTCAAAGGAAGGAATGGAGGAAACCACTTTTTTTAGGAAACAAGGAGGAGTGCTCCTGCTTCAGGTGGCAGAATTCCATGAGTCGGCACTGGAGAACAGAATTTGCTGAAAGCTATAGCATTTTCCTTGGGAATGTCATCAGCAACAAGAAACATCACAGGATATACGTGTTTGAGCAATGAAAAGTGGGATTGGTATTAAAATGTTATAGAAGTAAGTAAACTAAATGGGCCGGCAACATTTAGTTGATTGATTAATCAATAAAAACTTTTTGATTGATTAAAGTTGTTCTAATTAATTGCACAGAAGATTGCTTAAAATGTGTTTTAGTTTTTATACAAGTACTTTTAAAGCTAACAGATGCCAGTCTCAGAAGATGAAATTCCCCACCCTCGTAAAGGAGGGAACAAGTCCCTTTCATACAGGAGGGGAGTGTCTCATATGATGTGTAGGCATCAACAGTAAACCAAGGAAGTGTGCTTCTTTCTTTAAATGTGTTATATTCAAATGCAAGTATATTCAGATTTAAACCATTAATTGATCAATCAGTTAAAATTAATGAGTTTCATTGGCTAAGATACTGTTAGCCAGGTGATAGTCCAAAAAATAAATGAGGATATTTTCAAATGATGACATGGTATTGCTTATACCCATTGGACTATCTTGCTATCCTGCTCTGGGCTGAGTGGTGGTCTCTGCTGTAGTAAGGATCCAGGAGTGCCAGCAACCTTGGACAGCTCTGAGGACCAGGAGTTGGAGCCCCAGTTAGTGGCCAGCAAGGTCACAAAGAACTGCGTATGGCAACAGGAACCAAAATTTGCTCCACTAGCGTCTCATAGCAGACTGACAGCTTTTAAGACTGCTATGCAGGCAGATTGACTTGGCTGTGCCCCTTCCCTAGGGAAGGATCTGTTTCTCAAAGGGACCTTGCCTGATTTTGTAAGCGTTGGCTCCAGGGATGCTGGGGCCCTTTGTTAATCCTGGTATGTCTTCAGGGGACTCCTCCAAGTCAGGGAGGAAAGTCAAGGCTGTGTCTTCAGGTCGTGGTGGAGGTGCGGGATCAGGTCCCCCCACCCCGGGCTAGGTGTGAGGGGTCCCTGGCACAGGGTCACTTGGGCTCTGGGTCATAAGTTATTCCTACCCTGTCTCATCCCCTGAGCTGTCTGCCTCATCCTTCAAGGATGTGGGGTCCTGAATCTAGGGTCGTGGCACTTGCTCAGAATTGTTTACAGTAACTAACTTATAGTGGATCTTCAGGGTTTCAGATGTGTCTTTCCCCACCATCGTATCTGGAGATTCCAGGGATTGAACCTGGGACCTTGTGCATGCAAAACATGATTTCTGCCTCTTCCCATACTAAGGCTATGTTAACACTATTTTTATGAATCAGAAAATGTCATGGGCAATGTTGTGTTGCTTGTCAATGGTGATGTTTTAAGTGCTATCCAGTAAGTTCCTGTGACAGCTGCATAACTCCAGCCCACAAAAGCAACTAAAAGTACTTTGGATGCCCTAGCTGGAAAAGACTAGCAGTTTCCTGGAAATAAAATATTGCAGTTTTAATTGCTGGAGACATGCAGTAAAATGTTATATTAAGTAGGAAGATGTATTGTTCTCTTGCAAGAAATGTTGCTAATTTATTTTGAAATGTATAATCCAGTACATGACACAACAGTGTCCTTAGGGTGGCTAAAAACATCATATTAAAACAACCACAAATAAACACACGAGTTACAATTGCACCATTGCACTAAATCATCGGGAAAGGTAGCACGCTCACTTAATGTAGTTCATCTCTTGGAGTTCTTCATCTGCCTCCTGGGAGAATGCTTTTTTTTTTTCTTCCCCAGCAGGCCATCCAAGTGAGCCAGTGTGTAGATTTCCTGCCACATGAAGTTATTTGGTCCAACTCCAAATAGAATTAAAATGTTTGACTTGTTTGTTTAGCTTCTCAGCAAAATTCTAGAGAATGTTGGCAGGTCTGTGTAGCATACATCATCTCTCTATACCTCAAAAATAAATAGCCTTTTGATTTTAAAAATTGCCTGTCCACACTAAGGTTTAAGAGTGTAACCTTGTGGTTTTGCGTGCCAGCTGCTGGATAACCAATTCATTGAAAGCCTGAGTTCACAATCCTTACCTTGTCTGATCTTGAGAAGACTTATTTTTTATACCCAGTCACAGAGCCTGATGTTCAGTTCACAGTATCAAGACTTGCGTTCTTAGGTTAGTTTTCAGTGGGGCAAAGGAAGGTGCCAATAAGGGGTGCTAGCGGAATCTCCTCCTCTTAGAATGCCAGACACATGCTCACACAATTTTAACGGCCCATGTTACCTATAGGAGCAGCGGTGTAGGGAGGCTGGAGGCGGCCCTCCCCTGCCCACTCCATCTGCTCCCCCTTGCCTGCCTTAACGGCCCACCACTGTTCACCCTTTCATCTACCCATTCATCTGTTGCCACCGCTGTGCAACACCTACCTGTTGGGGCCAGGCATCGCACAGCCCCAACTCCAACATGGTCATATGCCAATGTGAGAACAGGGCTGCCTTTTCTCTCTGGTAGGCAAGTGGTGAGACAAGGTGGGGAGGCAATGCAGTGCCTACCTGTTGGGCCCAAGCATGGCACTCATCCCCAACTCCACACCATCACCAGCATGGTCAGCTCGCATTGACAGAGTCTCCTGTTCTCACTGGCAGGCAAGCAGCAAGGCAAGCAAGTGCAAGGGGGCTGGAGGGGGCCCACAGCCCCCCAAAACTGGCAGCCCATTATAGGTCCACACCTGAAAATCACCCAAGTTGGGGCATGGCAATACTTCTTTTGCCACTTTGAGCAGAATTGGCCAGAATGGACCAGCAGAACTCTCTTGTGTCAAAAGTGCTGTTTTACTTATCTGCTGCATTTATATACCACCTTTCTGCCAAGGCATTCAGAGCAGTTTGCAGTCCAGAACAACAGAAACAAACAAAAACTGCAAAGGCCAAAAAGTAAAACAGCAGTGCTTCTTCAGGCCATTGATGGTCTCTTTAGGGGCTGATGACATAATCTCCCTGGCTTCTCTCCTTCCTTTCCCAAAGGGGACACAGGTCTTTCAGGAGCTCATAGAACTGTTAGAGAGAGGCTGTCTGTTGCATCTGTAAGCTCACCAAGGAGCTCAAGGTGGCATACATGGAGGAGGTCTCATTTTATCAACAGCCCAATTACTGGTTCAGACATCATGTCCAAACTTAGTTGGGCTGCCTCGGACCCATGTGCTCCCTTTCTCCACTTCTCATTTCCTTGTGGGCCTTGGTTCCCTCCTTCAGTTCCTGCTTTGTGATGACTGAATGTTACTGAGATGCACGGGGCGGTCAAAGAACCCAGGTCATCATGTCCAGGGGCTGCACCACACCCCTGCATCTGACATCAGACACACAGGGGGCGTGGTTGCATTTGCAAATAGGGCCGCATGCTCCATTTGCAGATAAATTACATCCAGCACCATGTTTGCAGGGCAGCAAACCTTGTAAAGGCAGGGAGAAGCGTTCCTGGTCAGGCTAAGGACCCAGCACTGGCTGAAGCTTTTCAAAAACGGAGCCATGTAGTGCTGGATGTAATTTACTTGCAACAAGGTGCGTGGCCCCATTTGTAAACACAACTACACCCCCTGCGCTTCTGGCTTGGGTGGCGGGGGCAGACTGGACAGGGGCCGCCAGGGTTCTCCCTACACCACTGCTGAGATGTCCAGATGAGACATGTCCAGATACTGCAAGCCATAGCTCACCTCCAAACCAGGGTTTCCAATTCTGGCTTCCAGTGACCATAGTTTGCCCAATGTAACCATCTTGGCAAATTGTGGTTATTGCAAACCAGGAAATGATGGGGGGAATCAGAGTGCTGAAGGGAGCGTGTGACTCCAAGGAACAGTCCTGACATCAGAACCAGACCTGTGAGAGAGGCTAGACTGAGATAGTGACTGCCTGATCTAGGCCTGGAGAGTTATGTGCTGAGTAGGAATTTGAACCCAGGTCGGCCTGATCTCTTCATACTATTAGCATTATTATTACCACTACATTGGCACTAATGGAGGAGCAGAAATAGCAAGCCAGTGCTGAGAAGGGCTAGACCTGACATCAAAGCTATTCTAAGGAGATCACACATATTGGTCTTTATTGTTTGAAAAACAATAGCCCTATATAGACATTGAAGCTATTCTCACGAGCTGCAGGAACCGGGCTAAGGGAGCCCCGCCTGGTTCCTGCTGCATGTGTGCACCAACGGGAACCACGTGGCAGCTCGGTAGCAAGCCCACTTCCTGCCACTTCCCGCCACTTCCATGTTTTGGGCGCAAGAGATGGGTTAAAGGGTCGTGTGTCATTGTCGCTCCGCACTGCACTGCCTTACGAGTAGCCTCCCAGCGTCGGGAGGCTCCCCAAAAGGCACCGCATGGGCGCACAGTGGCTTATGGGACTTCTGGGGGCCAGGACGCCCCCAAACCCTGCTGTTCCAGCTGGCTCCATGACAGAGCCGGTAACCGTCTGGGTGGCCAATCCGGACCTCCCCAGATGATCTTCATAGGCGGGAGGGTTCGTGACAAAGGAAGCACTGTCTTGAATATCCTGGACCCAAGCTGTTAAGAGCTTTATAGGTAATAACCAGCACTTTGTATTTCGCTGTGAAACATAGCAGCAGCCAGTGCAGTTCTTTAAGATAGGTGTAATATGGTCTCTCTGGGTTCTACCTATGTGTAAGCATAATGAATGGTGTGCATACAGATCTGTACATCCATACCCTGTATACAGATTATACATGTGTTAAACATGACGTGTGAATAGCCCTATGTCTTCTCAAAGGGACTTGCAGTTTCTAAGAAGAACTTAGCAGTTTTTAATGTTTTATCCTCAAAAATTCATGCTTCTTCACTGAAATATTTGCCGGAATATGAGCACCATCCAGCCATCCACAGAAAAAACAAAAACAAGAAACCAATAGTCATGATGTCATTTCTCTAAAATACTTCTGTGTTGAATATAGCATCCTCTTCCAACTATCCAAATATTGTTTAGTGAGGATTCTGTTTCCTCCTCCTCATTATTAAGAGCTGCCATGGCGATCCCCTCTTTCCTGTTCCCAGGGTTTCACTTAGCAATAACTTCCTCTCACAACACCTCTTTCACCCAAGGCCTAGACATCTGTCTTCCTTCCAATTATGAGAAGATTCTTCTGGCCCCTCATTCAGCTGGGCTGCGTTATCACCATTATTTTCCTCAGTCTGTACCAAAATATTACCCCAGTCCCAGGCAGCACAGATGTGGTGGCAAGCTAGAAACAAAAACAAATGTGACTCCAAGGAATTGGCTGAAACTGAATTCCAGGGGGGCATTGCAAACGCAGACTCTACCAATATGGATAGTTGGAGAAGAACAAACTGACTACATTTGATGACTTCTTTCCTGAACTCATTTCCAAAACCTTGAGATATTTGGTACAGGTGAGGAAAGACAAATGAAGTGTTGCCTCATTTCTTTCCCATCACATTAATAAGAATAATTCAGTTTCTATACCGCCCTTCCAAAAATGGCTCAGGGTGGTTTACACAGAGAAATAATAAATAAATGAGATGGATTCCTGTCCCCAAAGGGCTCACAATCTAAAAAGAAACACAAGATAGACACCAGCAACAGTCACTGGAGGTACTGTGCTGGGGGTAGATAGGACCAGTTACTCTTCCCCTGCTAAATAAAGAGAATCGCCACGGTAAAAGGTGCCTCTTTGCCAAGTTAGCAGGGGATGAAACATTGGCATCAGTTGTGTTTTTGTTCGCAGAGTAGTCATGTATTTTTGTTTTGTTTTAGATTTATTTAGATCTATTCTAAATAAATTATTCTTTAGATCTATTTAGATTTCTATAGGCCTGCTTGATTCTGAAGGCTTAGATTGGTTAGAGTTGGACTAAGACCGGAAAGACTCAAGTTCAACTCCCCATTCAGCCATGAAACTCACTGGGTGACTCTGGGCCAGTCATGTATCTCTTAGCCTAAACTACCTTCACAGGGTTGTTGTGAGGATAAACATAACCATGTCCTTTGCTCTGGGCTTCTTGGAGGAAGAGTGAGATATAAATGTAAGAACAGAATGGAAAAAATAAATATAATCTCTGCTACATACTTACTCACTGTGGCTCTGTGAGCCCCCCCCCCCTTTTAAAGCTCTTCCCTTTTTATTTCCTTCACAGCCATTTCCATTTCTCCTTAACTGTTAGACTGTACAAAAACACTGGCTGACATGACAAGGAGCGTAGAGCTGGTCTTGTGGTAGCAAGCATGACTTGTCCCCTTAGCTAAGCAAGGTCCGCCCTGGTTGCATACGAATGGGAGACTTGATTGATGTGTGAGCACTGTAAGATATTCCCCTCAGGGGATGGAACAACTCTGGGAAGAGCATCTAGGTTCCAAGTTCCCTCCATGGCATCTCCATGATAGGGCTGAGAGAGATTCCTGCCTGCAACCTTGGAGAAGCTACTGCCAGTCTGTAGACAAGACTGAGCTAGATGAACCTATGGTCTGATTCAGTATATGGCAGCTTCCTATGTCCCTATGATGGGCAGCCGTCCATCAATGTTGGGGAAACAATGGAAGGAGCATTGCATGGCTGCCTGGAAGCAGTTGTAAGTCATTCTGCAGCAGTCTCATCACAATACCCCACTGGGGTTGCATAGCATTGGCGAGTCCCTAACGTCAATGGAGGGCTGACTGTGATGCCGACCATCTTGTATTGCTTTACATATTTTCTTTGACTCTCCGTAGAGAGCCATAGAGTGTCCATGGCTTATATCCTTGCATTTCAAGTATAATTCCCATTGGGCTAGTTTGGATGATACTCCAGCCAATTCTCTTTAATTGCATAGAGGAGGAGTGTGGGCATGCACTTTTCCTCTGTGCAGCTGGTGCGCTAGTGCCTAATTATGCCTAACAGTACTAGTTTTAGTGGATATACTGATGACGCAATATGCATAATGGATCTACACCAAATTCTTCTCTCCAGACCTTTTTATTGCATAGATTAAAAGAAAATAAAAAAACTACAATAAAGAACAGATGTTTCGATGTATAGACGTTAACTTCAGAGTTCCATTTCTCACTGTTTAAAAACCACACCCTTATATCCACACTCTTATACTTTTTTCAGAGTATTTTTGGAATTGGTCCATACTGTACTGGCCCATAAGTCTTTAGAACCAACCTACAACTTGTTTGTGCACTCAGAAGGCAAATCAAAGGCTTCAGCAGCCTTGCAAATAAGTTCAAAAAAGTTTACTAATCCACATTTTCCCAGGATAACTGATGGTGTAAGAGGTACTGTAGGTATATCCCCTCCTCTCCACCACCAGTAACAGACTATTTGGCTACCCAAGTCTGACTGGTCAGAACATTAGCTGCCCCATCCAGAAACCTCACCTGAAAAAGGTGAAACCTTCATAACAAGCCTGTGAAGTTCAGAGGCAATATATCTTTAATTCATGGTCCCTGGGCATGGTCTGAGGGCACATGATGCAGCCGCCTTGTTGAAGCTAAGCAGGTCTAGGTCTGAGCAGTGCTTGGATGGGTGACCACCTGGGAGCCTCATCAATGTCACTTTGAGTTCCATGATGGAAGAGAAGCTTGACATAAACAATCACATGTGCGGGACAAACCATTGAGAGATGCCCAGTCTGTGAGTCTGCCAGGTGTATCCAACTGGCCACTGTTGGAATGCTGGACTAGATGAATGTTTGCTCTGATCCAGCTAGTCAACCCTTCCATTCCTAGGCCTAAATGTGTGGACAGTCTGACATCATTGATTTAAAAAATGTGAAATGCAACACATATATAGACTAGACTTTCTAAACTCCAGTTATGTTGCCAAATTTTGGGGGTAGGGGTCATACCATGTAAAACTGACTGTCAGCCTGATTTGTCAGAAAATGTTCTGGAGGTTACATTCTTTTGACAAGTTGCAAAGACATAGCTTTTTCGAGAATCCTTTTAAAATCATCCTCAATTACAGATACAGATCTTTATTTTTAATGCAGTCTAGCTGTTTTTAATGTCATATTTTGTTATTGATGTTTTATTATATTGTTTGCACCTTGGCTACATTTTGTACAAAGGCAGGATTTAAAAAATGTAATAAATATCCATACCACTCTTCATGACAAAGGTGTCCTGGAGAAGGGGCCTATTCTTGGATATGCTTATATAGGTTTCCCAGTGCAAAAAAATAGAGACCCTCTTATCTTTGCATAAATCCTTGGTCTGATCCCTCATAATTTCTACAGCATTTGTCCTGGGGTAGATTAGATCAGAGATTGTATAAACTAGCATAGATCAAGATTTAGGTCTAGGTATTTTGGATCTTTGTGGTTATAACCTTTTGCTTTCTTCCAGAATAGGTCTTTAGCTATGAAATACAATTGTTAGATTTTCCCATGGGTAAATTTCCATACTAAGAAATGTTCCTTTAGTTAACTAATGATGCTAAAATTTTCAGGAGATGTTACTATATATGCCTGTCAGTTGGCTTCAAGGGACCTTTTTCTGCAGAGCACATTATGTAACTCTTATGCCTGTTTATATAAGGCTCATCTAAATAATAAAAAATACAGCTCCTCATTTAATGATGACCTCTATATTGCTATATTCCCCTCTTCCCTGAGTGGTGAGAAGTTTTCAGGGGCAACTCTGCCTGGGTTTTAGTTTCCCTTGAAAGGGAGAACACTGGAGAGTTGTGGCATCTTTGTAATACATGTTTTACATACAAATGTGCAAGTATAGCACAAGGTAAATGGGCACTCAGTGAGGCAGCAGATCTGTCCAAGAGAAAGAGAGATCCCCCTGCTCCTCAACGTTCGTTCACCTTTCATCTCTTTCTCTGCTTTTTTCACTGTTTGTTCCAAAAACAGCTTATTTTGTTCACACACACACACACACACACACACACACACACACACACACACACTTACTTCAGTTTCATGGGATGACCCCTGGTTCTAGTGTTGCAAAAGAGGGAGAACAATTTATTTCTGTCCACTCTACACACCCTACCTTACTTCATCTCCTCCCCTTCTCTGGCTAGATAAGGTATGTCACCTTCCCAGAGCGTTCTCCTTCAAAACACTTAGAGAGGCTGCCATTCATCTCTCAACCATATCTTAATAGAGCCATGCCATCAACTAACCATCCTGGCCTATGAACAGGTAATCTGCCTTTCAAAAGAATGGCTGGGAGGAACTCTACCAATACTGGTAGACCTGAGCTGTAGCAGTTGATTGTGACACAAGTGCTCTGGGAATGAGTCACAGGTTTGCCCACTCCACCTTTTCCCCTCCTCCTTTGTGCAATTGGTCTTCTGGAAATTCTAGAGCTAGGATGCTACACAAGAAGACCCTATCCCCCATGGCCACTTTTCATGCCTCAGATGGGGAGAAACGCCTTGAAGCAGAACCCCTGATGAAAACCTGAGCAATTGGGTAGGTTCATGTAGGAAGAAGTGGTTCTTAAGATATCCTGGCCAAGAGCACTTCGGGCTTTAGAGGTCAAAGACAGAACTTTAAATTGGGCTCGGACAAATTAGAAGCTAGAGAAGAGTATACAGTATTGAAATTACATGTTCGATACAAGATTCGATACAAGATTCAGGAGGAACTGAAGAACTAGGAACTGAAGCTTCTGAACAATTTTCAAAGGCTGACTCACAGTAATCTAATTGGGTATCACAAAGGCAGATGTGACAGTGGCCAGATTTGAGCACAGGTGAGATCTGTGAGCAATTTGATTTCTCACATATTCAGAGCCACGAGTGATTCTAACCTGTGCAGTACCTGCTACAAACAAGGTCCTCAGGGTTAGAGAAATCCACATCTAAAACCTCAAAGAGCTCTTTTGGTGGAAGCTCCAAAGTTTATCATCTCACAGAGCAGAGCTTATAACACCTGATTTTCCCAACTGAGGAAAAATACGAAAAACTCAGATGTTTAAATGATCTACTATATAAATTTTATAACAGTAAACCAGAGATGGGTAGAAAGTAGATTCTTAATATTTGAGGTTGATAACCCTCTATAGGTCTCATTTGATCTGCTGGGTGCAGTTACTCCTGGAGTCTGGTAGTTGAAAGTATGCAACAATAAATAAGGCATGCTTAGGTAAAGGTAAAGTGTGCCATCAAGTCAATTTCAACTCCTGGCGCCCACAGAGCCCTGTGGTTTTCTTTGGTGGAATACAGGAGGGGTTTACCATTGCCTCCTCCTGCACAGTATGAGATGATGCCTTTCAGCATCTTCCTATATCACTGCTGCCCGATATAGTAGCAGCGGGGATTCAAACCGGCAACCTTCGGCTTGTTAGCTTGTTAAATAATGCTTATATCCTGGCTGCTCCACTTAGGTACTCTTTGTTAATTAGCTGCTGTTTTGATTTCTTTTGCAACCTGCAGTGATGCTTCAGCAGATTTCACAACACGGTCTCCCTGTGAGTGGCACAGAAGATCTGGCGCTTTTAGCCATCCTGCAGGATGGGTTATGTAACAATCCTTGCATAACTTCTGCTAAGAGCACCTCTGGCAGCATCATGCTGATTTTCTCTTGAGGTTTTATGCTGCACTGCAGACTGTGTCTGAGATTATATAATAAACCACCATAAATTTGTATTTAAAAACTTGATATGCAGCGCATTCCTGCAGACATGTACTCGGAAGTCCGTTGTATTCATTGGGACTTATTTCTAGGTAAGGGTCCATAAGATTGCAGCTGTTGCTAACACTTTACTTGGTCTGGTCTTTGATCCCTTAAACGAACTATTCTGTTGTTCAGTTGATATCTCTGTCATAGTTTTATCTGGTTTCCACCAGTAATATACTGATTCGAATCCGACAGGTTACAACATAGAGCACATCTAAAAATCCATGCTCTAGCAATACGCATGGCAAAGAAGTGATTCTTTTCCACCTGCATTGCATTCACAAATTCACGTCCAGCAGAGTTGTCTAGGGTTGTGAGAGGGCTAATATGAGTCCCCTTCACCTTGAATTCAAATCCATTGGTTATGCACTGTGATGCTTTTAAGATCTTTTCACGGACAAAGTCTCTCATCACTCAGCTCCAGACAGTCCTGGAGGAAACTGATTAGCTAGACCAGGGCTGTTCAGCTTTGGCCCTCCTGCAGATGTTGGCCTATAACTCCCATAATCCTTGACTATTACCACAGTGGTTGGGTATTATGGGAGTATATTTTTGGACATACAAAAACATCTGGCGGGCCAAAATTGCGCAGCCCTGATCTAGACCCATTTCAGACTGGCTTTTGGGCGGCTATGGGGTTGAGACTGCCTTGGTTGGCCTGATGGATGAACTCCAATTAGGTATTGACAGAGGGAGTGTGACTCTGCGGATCCTTTTGGATCTCTCAGTGGCATTCATTCATTTATTCATTCATCATATTTTTATACCGCCTGATATGTAAATCTCTGGGTGGTGCACAAATCTCAACATTAAAATCACAGATTAAAATACATAACACATGATAAAAATAATATAAAACAAACTATTACAATTATTAAAATTCTAACTAAAAGCTTGTGAGAACAGGAAAGTCCTGAGGGTCTTCCTGAAACAAACAGAGAAGGAGATGCTCTTATTTCAGCAGAGAGAATATTCTAAAACCCTGGGGCAGCCACAGAGAAAGCTCAGTCCCAAGTCAGCACCAGACAAGCTGGTGGCAACCGTAACCAGATTTCTCCACAAGATTGTAAACGGTGGGAGGGTTCATGACAAAGGAGGTGCTCTCTTAAATAACCTGGTCCCAAGCCATTAAGGGCTTTATAGGTAATAACCAGCGCTTTGTTTTTTACCCAGAAACATATTGAGGCTATTCACACGATGGGAGAAAATTGGGCTAGTGGAGGCTAGCCTGATTTCCTCCCATCATGAGAACCACCAGGCTCGGCTGTGAGCCCGGTGGTTCCTAAGCGGGTAACCCGCTAAACTACCCCTGCCTTTAAACCGGGTTTGCGGAGCGAGCACTCTGCAAACCTGGTTTTTTAAATTGTGTGTTGGCGCGGCTGCACGGTGCGGCAACTCACAAGCAGACCCCCAACTGGGAAACTGAAAAGCAGCCTCCCAGCTTGGGGGTCTATCCAGCATGCCCTGCGCACTTGCGCAGGGCATGCTGGAGCTTCCGGGAGCCATGCAGCCCCCAAACTCCCAAACCCCCGCCGGCTCCATGACAGAGCAGGCAGTCATGTGGGCAACTGCTGCGGCCACCCGGAGCAGACTGACTGCGGGGAGAGTGGGCTCAGCCCACTCTCCCCGCAAACCGTCTCTAGGCGGCTCCCACTGATCGTGGGAACCGCCTCATTGGCAGCCAGTGCATTTGATACCATTGACCATGGTATCCTTCTGGGTCACCTGAGGGAGGTGAGATTAGGTTGCACTGTCCCAGAGACCACATTCTGTACCAGTTGTAGTTTCCGAACTATGTACAAAGGCAGCCCCACGTAGGGTGTATTACAGTACTCAAGCATGGAGGTCACCAGCATATACACTACCATTTTAAGGTCTGGAGGCCCTGGGCTTTGGCCTGGAAGTCCAGGGGGAAGAGCGCTGCTGTGTGTGAGCCGTGAAGAATAACTCAATACTGAACCCAAACACTGGTCTGTGGCTCAGGACTGCCTGCCCTGACAGGCAATCTCTCTCCAAGACCTCAAGTAAAAATATTTCCCCCAGCCCTGCTACCTAAGATATTTCAACTGAACGTGTCATGAGTAAAATCGGAGGCCATATAAATTATACATGCAAAGCATGCGCTCTCTCCCTCCGCTACTGTCCCTCTAGAAAAATGGAAGGAAGGACATTTTCCCTGCATGGGAATTGAACCCAGGCCACTGTGATGCGAGTGCCAGAGCCTGACCACTGGGCGGCCAGACACTTGGACTTGTGCTCCTTTGTTATTGTTGTGCTCTCTTGAGATGGGAAGCTGGGAATGAGCACCTCTGAAATATTAATAATTCCTAATAGGTCCTTGTCACATGAGGCATGCATTGTGATTATACCCCTCCCCTTCCCCCAAATGGGGGAGTTAATTGAATCAATGAAGTGAACAGCACAGCCATCCAGCATATGCTGACTTTCTGATCAGCCCCAGTCATTACTGCAGGACCCTTTGTCACTCATCGTTGCTTGATTACACCACTTGGCCTGCGAGGGGATTTGATGGGAAGTGTCCAATGAGGGTCCAAGCTGTTTCCAAAGCCAGCTTTGCAAAGCCCCAGATAAAAAGGGGCTTCCATTAATAAGGCGAGGAAGGTTAGGAGGAGAGGCATTACAGCAAATCTGGAAAGAGGTAAGGTGATAGTTTTCTCTGAGGCTTAGTGAACAGATGGGCCCCCAGGAGGCTCTAAATATGGGTAACATAAGAGCAGTTCTATTATAGGAATATGGCTGTTACTTATGCAGAAGTTGATACCGCTTTCTTTGGAGTTTCCTAGAAACTAGCCAAGAACAGAGGCTTGTAAATGCAATCAGAAGTTAGGGAAACCCTCTGTTTAAAGCTGACAGCTATTAGATCTCCCTTTGGCAGGCAGATTGGTTTCTGCTTTGACTTCAGCTGTTGTTGTTTTTCCCCCTATATCTGATTTTGAACCTTAGTATTTGGAGAGGCTTTTGCACACGCTTGTAGTTGCATGCCGTAGTTTTCGTAGTATGGTTTCCTGCAGAACAGGAGCCTTTTTGATCTGGTGAGATTTTCCAGTCTCTGCTCCCAAGGAAACCGTGAACGGCAGGAAGCCGAGGTAATGTAGCGAAATGATAGCAGATAATGCAGGGGGATGTAGTTAGCAGCCAGGCACACAGGTGTTAAAGGGACAGCTGCAGAATAAGAGCTCCAAAAGAGATGGCAGTGAGTGTTTGAACAGAGTGTGGTGATAACAGATAGAGGTTTTTCTGTGTCTTTGTGGACCTGGCTGCAGACCTCAACCTATCACAGGGTTCCTTCTTTTTCTTTAGCCCTGCAACTGAGAGAGAAGAGTGAGCAGCGGCAGCTGTTAGGAATCATGGCCCATTTGTTTCATGATGCCGCTTTGGGAATGGGATCTGGTTCCTCCATAGGAGAAAGTATATGGTGAAAGGGCAGAGTGGAGAATTTAGAAGCTAGAGAAAATGACTGACATGTTTAGCATGGTATGTGGCTAATGAAAAAGGCATGCTACTGGTGTGTCTAGCTTGGAAGCAATATATAGAAGCGGCGTCTACTTTTTAAGGAATTTTAATTCTATTAATTTCAAATTTGATTCTACGTTTCTATCACTTCTTGGCCTGACAGCGTTTTTAAAAACCCAAAGTTATGGCTTCGTTGAGCAGCAGTTAAGCCACTTCAGATTTCAGGAGGAACCTCACACTACTGAATACTCCCCCCTACAAAATATGTTCTGCACATAGAAAACTAGACAGGAGGGAGAAAGCTGCTAGTTTCTGTGGACAGGAATTTAATTATGGTGGGACATTTAATCATATACGGTTGCAGTTTGAAGGGATGAAGTCCAGCCAATGTTATGGAGTAATGACATCATAGGATTAATTTTTTCAAGGGTACTTTTGTGTCTTCCAAATCTGATGTTTGGTCAAATGTATGCATGATCTGAAACAAAGGAAAAGATTGTGTGTCTCAGTTCTGTAGGGACTTGGGCAGACCTCTGAGCAGGACTATGTGCTACTTACTCATCTGGAATAGTTCTTATGAGTGAATCTTTAGCCCTGTTCACATTATGTTGAATGCATGTACAATCTATGTATGGTGTGCACACAGACAGATCTGTATGTACATGCAGGTCACTTGTTATATTCACCGCATGCACGTTAGTACAACTTCTGTCCAGTGTTTCCTCTAACAAGAATTCCCAGAAGTTGTTGACTACGGCTCCCATAGTCTCCAGCCAAAGGCCACTGCAGCTGGGGATGCTGGGAGTTGTAGTGAACAACATCTGGAAATCCTTGTTAGAGGGAACACTGTTCCTGTCTGTATCCTGCATTTAAGGAAACCTGTACCCAGGTTCACATTTTAAACAAACACAGTCATTCACACAGAGGGCCACTTTGGATGATACTTCCTCTGCCTACCTTAGCATACATGATAAGGACATGAGTGTGCAGGCCCTTTCTCCTTTCCAGTGCACCAAGGTGCCTAATTGAATGGGGAAGGCAGTTCAGCCAAAGTGTACAGTTCAAACCAACCACCCCTCACGTGATTGGGGAAAGATGCTCTAGTGTATCAGGAAGGGGATAAAATGTGTGTTTATGTGCTGGGGCCCACAGATCCAAACTATCAGCTCCCAAATCATGTAAATGTGTACAAACACCTGTACACTCACACAATGTAATGTCTGAATAGGGCTTTTGTAGTACTAAAATGTGATGTTTTGCACATATTTAACAATGATGAACACTTACTTTTCTAATGCAATCAAATCCTGAAAGACAGAATAAAGCAATTAAATCATTTCAGATATGTTTTATTTATATTATTTTCCTGCTTCTAAAACAAACTAATGTTTTAAAAATAAAATCATGATCTATGACTAGAAACATATAATTAAATGTTTATGACTGTCAATCTTTAAAAAAAAATTGAAAGGAAATCCACTCTGTTGTATAATATATGAGTGGAAGAGAACAGAGTTCACTTCTCTTTCTGTTATTTCCGTGAAACCTGCCTGTATCCCGCTCCTTCCTCCTCCTCTCCTGCACTCATTCAGTAACATTTTTTTCCCTCCCAACAGGTATCCATGAAAGAGGTTGGGGACGGGCTGCATGAACAGATGAACTGCATGATGGGTGCTCTGCAAGAGCTGAAGCTCCTCCAGGTCCAGACAGCCTTGGAACAGCTGGAGATTTCAAGCAGCCAAAACCAGGTTTCAGGAATTGGCCAGCATCAGTATTGTCAAAGCAGTCAAGAGGTGCCAAGGCCCAGGCATGAAGCTGGCTGGAGAAATGAGAAACTGCTGACAAAGAGTTCTTTAGAGGACTGCAGCTCTTCAGCATTTTTGTGCTCCTCTCCGGTGTCACAGTCCACCCACCCATTTTACCACATTACTTTGCCAGATAGTAGCCATGGGGACATGGCTTCATCCATTAGTAGCATAAGCAGTGAGGACTACTATCATGGCAGTGGGCCTTCGTCAACCGTGAGCACAGCAGAGTACCATTCACCAAGGACATTTGAGTCTTCCAGTGAGCACATGGCTAGAAGCTGGTTTTCCCAAGACACAAGCAGCTTGTCTGAGAGCAAGTCAGGGTGCAGAGAATGCCAGTTCTCTGATGAGACCAATGACTGGACTTCTTCACTGATGTCTCAGAGCAGGAATCGACAGCCTCTGGTCCTGGGTGACAATATATTCGCTGATTTGGTTGAGAACTGGTTGGATTTGCCTGAGATAGACAAAAAAGGAGAGAAGGAGACGTCCTTGTCAGGCAGTAAATCGCAAGAGTTCTACAAAAAGTTTTCTCTCACTGCGAACATATTCAAGAAGTTCTTGAGGAGCGTCCGGCCAGATCGTGACAGATTGCTCAAGGAGAAGCCTTGCTGGCTGCCCACGGAAGACAAAGAGGCTGAAATCTTAAAGAGACCCAAAAAAGTAAACAAACAGAAGGGGACCTTTTACTTCCCTGTCCATGGGAACACACCAAACTCTCATGACAAAGCAGAAAGGTGCCAAAAGAAGGAATCAAGCAAGGCCAAGAGCAAACATTGTGCCAAGAAGATCCACAATACAATAGACCACAATCAGTCAGGGTTTGATTTTAACACAGCTGTATGGGTCTGAAGTCCAACACTTGTTCTCTTCTTTGCCAAAACTGTTCAATCCCAGCTAAAAGATAAACCAGTGGAAAAGACGATAGAGATATCTGCCATTCATGGATTAGGTGAGGGAAGGAGAAGGAGATGATCTCCTTGAAATTTAAGTTGACACAGATCACTTCTACAAGCACAGCTTCTAGAAGAACCGTTTTAAGAAAAGAAGCCAGATTGTATGCAGAAGTTCTCCACAGCTGGTGCTTGTGAGAATCCTTCAGTTTGGAAATCAAAGGCATGTCTTATTAGCCTGTTCCTTTGTCCTTCCAGTAATAGAGGCTTCAAGTTTGCCAAACATTCAGGTAGCTGCATATTCTAATTCAGGTAGCAACACAATTTTAGGTCTAAATGTGTGTGTGCGTGTGTGTTTTTTTTACACTCTGCTTTTCCTTTTGTGCACTAAATCCTGGATTATGCACCAGGCAAATGAATAAGCACTTGATAGTTAAATTAAGAGTGAGTCATAAATTTGTAAGAACAGAGAGACTGTGGGACTTAAACCAGTGGCTGAGTGAAGTTGGTATGGCCAATCACCACAATGCATTTTGACTGTTCTTTTTCTAAGATGTGATCTCTAGTTACCCATCATGGTCTTTACTGTACTAGAATGTGTCTAAAGAGTGCTATGTAGTAAGTAGCCATCTCAATGGTGCAACTTTGAGGTTCCCAGAAGCTCTTCACCTCTTCATTTTGTCCTCAAAGCCTTAAACTCTGATGCCACACTGAGATCCCAAGTTGCAATAGACTTTTCCCTAGTTGTGTTGTTTCAGTTTGCATTTCTTGTTTGTATGCATTTAGTCTTCTGAGAATTAGCTCTTCAGTGGTCAGCTCTCCAAGAGTGTATTAATAAAGTGATGTCCCTGTCTCCAAATTGATTTGGTGGGACTGTTTGTACACCATGGGAAACCTGTGGAACAATTTTAATTCAGTTCTGTAGGCAGAGCAAACATCATAGAAAATAGTAAGGCTGTTCTCACGAGCTAGGCTGCTTGTGTGGAGCACCGAGATACATTCAAATCCCAGCACTCCCACCCAGCCAAACCCAACTTCCAAGCCCGGCCTTTCACCAAGGTTAAGGGAGCAAGTGTGCCCTTAACCCGGCTGCCAGGATCATGTGCTAACTTGGGCTGCTTACAGCCTAAGCACAGCTAGAGATGGGCTTTTAGAGCGCCCGTCACATGGGGGTATCCCCCAATGCACCGTGCTCATCACACAATGCATTGTGGGATACCTGAAGGCCGGGACGCATTGTCCAGGCCTCCAGAGATCCGCGCTGCATGCTGGTCTGCACGCCCAGCAGGAATTTTTGGTCGACTGGGGAGAAGGTAGGTGAAACCCTGCCTTCCCAACCGCCCTGTTGGTCATGAGCATAGCCTCATAGTGTTTTCTGTATTTTTAAGTGAGCTGAAGTGGCACATGAGGCAGCCACCTGGCTAAAGCTAAACTGAGCAGTGCCTGGGTGGGAGATTTCCTGGGATACCCATATACACCTCTTAGAGCTGCAACATTGAGGAAAAGTGGGATATAAGTGTAATAAAGAAGGACCATGACACTACTTTATTGGAACAGGCCTGTATTCCATATATTTTAATAATAAGCATTTGTTTATCACTTTTTGAGTTTGCAAGGCACTTTACATGAATCATCTTGATGCAATCCTTATAATAACCCTGGTAGGTAGGTATTATTATCTCAGTATTACAGCTGAGGCTGAGCACAAGCAGCTTGCCTAAGGCTACTTAGTGAGTTCTTGATAGAGGCGAGATTCAAACCAGGGAAGTCTTGATGCACAGCTCAGTATCTTTGCCACTATGCTACAGCAACTCAGCGTATCCCACTCTCCTCTCCTGGCCAATGAGAAGTTCAGGATTCAGAGAATGATGGAAAAGTTTCCACAATGGAGACTGCCTTCAACAATCTGGACTTTCACTTTGGAATGCTTTGTCTTGAACTAATTTAGTTCTGGATATTCTTGCCATTAGATGTCAATTGCCACACCCCAGTTTTGAACGTTCTTCTTGGTCTCAACTATTTCCCATACCACTCGATCCTCACATGATTGCCCAGCACTTGATGTCCCACAGTTGAATGTGAATTGCCTCCATTGGAATGTGTTGCATTTGAGGTGGTGGTTTCACATGTGTAAGTAACCACTTGACTTTGCACATTTGAATTGGTACTGAATTCCTGCACCTCTGCCTACCTGAAACTTCTCCAGAACTGTGTTCCCCACCTGTAAATGGGATGGGCTTTGCCCTTCTTCACAGGTGTTCTAGACAGCAACACAGACAGCTACAGTTATATTCCGGAAACTCCTTGAAATGAAGAGAAATGTGGCATCAGATCCATTGTAATCCTGTATATTATGCTTCCTTTCACAATAATGAATTTTACGATTGGCAGTATAAAGAAATACCTGCAAACTGTAGCTTCCACAGGGTTGCTCCTCCCCCACCTTTTTGTTTTGATTTGTTTTTGCACTCATCTAAATACTTTAACAACAACAGCATCGACAAACAAAAACAAGGTAATATGCATTTGGAGTATCTGTGAACTATGACTGATTCAAGGAGGCCACCTATGATCATAGAAGCTCTCTCTTGTGCTCAGTGGGACATCAGTTTTTCTGTTCCTTCCTCAGCTCCACAACTTCCCTTAACTTTCAGGACTACCTTCTGATAGACTGAGGGCTGTTTGCAGAAGGAGAAGTCTCCCTGTGCATTCAGAGCTTACATTGTGTCCCTTTCAACTGCAGCGTATGAACTTTGAAGTGCTGTCAAAGCTACAGCTGCAGGTTGAGCCACACTTACATAGGAACATAGGAAGCTGCCATATACTGAGTCAGACCATTGGTCCATCTAGCTCAGTATTGTCTACACAGACTGGCAGCGGCTTCTCCAAGGTTGCAGACAGGAATCTCGCTCAGCCCCATCTTGGATATGCCAGGGAGGGAACTTCAAAGGGCATGGGGAGTGTATTATGACATCTATCCTTTTGGATACTGTAATATTCACTACACAGGTAAAGTACGGAACTCTGCACCTGACTACACAACGGGTTTTTATTGTAGCAGCTACACAACGAAGCTTTTAGCACTGGCATTTTTGGCATAGCGTCCAGTCTTGTTAGTGCTGCAACACACATCAAGAGCAACCCACATTTCAAAGCATTTCCAAGGCGTGGTAAGCCGCTGCCTTGACACAGGCTGCCAGACTCTTTGTTAGAATGGATGCCTTGCCAAAAACAGAACCCAACTCTACCATATAACAATTATGTAGAAATTGGTCCATGAATTGGCTTTGTCTCAGAATGAGTCCATATTTGGAGACACGGGCAATTCTCACAATTGCCCCTGGCAGGTGGGGAGGGCGGGGGGAAGGCTGCTTTCAACTTACCTCCCCCCACCCCCAATGACCAAGTAGGTCGTCTTCGTTCAGCAGCCCTGCTCGGAGAAGGGCGGAGGGATCTGGGGTCGGAACTTGTTGTTCTGGCCTCCAGGCATCCCACAATGCAACACTCAGCATGTGTGTTGCATTGTGGATTCCCCTCTCAGACGGGCACTCTGTATGCCCATCGCTGTGTTTCTTCTGAATTCAGCCCCAAGGAGAAACACAATACCCAGTAGCCAGGTTAAGGGTGAAAGTGCACCCTCAACATAGGCTAACAGACAGGTTAGTCAAGAGGTTTAGGTGGGTGGAGAGTGGAGGGTTCCAGGAACATCCTATCGCTTCTCCTGACCAGCCTAACCCTGCCTGGGCTGGTCATAAGAACAACTTCACTGGCTGATGTACTGTGGAAGCGTACATCATGCTAGTAACTGCATTTGTGCAAGTTGCATTATGCAAGAGTAAGCCCACTGGGAAACAGTTGTGTTACTCTTGTGTAAGTTTGCACAAAAGCAGCATGTTACCCACTGTAATAACCACATTCATTCACTAGCTTACCCTTGCTATGATCCAGCATTTGGCTGTGCTGACATGGGCATGGGCATCTCGACTCTCATACACAAAGGTCCCATATTCATTTCAGTGAGTGAAGCAGATCTGCTCTTGCAAATGAACACATACATGGTTATACTAAGCTCCCTTCATTGGAATATGTTGGGTACCTACTTCAGGCAGAGAGAGCTTTGTGCATGTATCAGTCTTCTGCCATTGGAACAGATTGATCAGTCAAGACACAGGTCTGACAGAAGTTAATAAAGTTGTATGCTCAGGAAAGGTATATATGAGTGAGTATAACAAACATACTTTAAAAAGTTGTAACAGAAATCAGCTTGACTTATGTTTCTTTTTTAGGTATGAAAGTTCCCTGAGATTTTTCTCCAGGGCTTGCTGCTATATTTTTTGTTATTCAGTATTTTTCATCTCAGTTGTCTTCAACAAAGCAGGACTGTGCTGCTAATCCACTATTCCCAGCTTTGTTAACTTATAGGAGAGGCAGAAAAGTAAAAATATAAATGTTAGTGCTGTCTAATGAAGTTATATTCCTGTTTTAGCTCCCTAAGACAAACAAGCTGGTTGAAAGAGCCATCACAAAACTATATCTGGGTTTTTTCCTTCCTGCAAATGAATTAAACATAGGCACAAGACAAGCACTATTTTTTGCCCATACAAGGAATTAAAAGCTGGCAAAGGATCTACAGTGGGCATAGAAACACATACTTTCTCTTTTTTCCTCAGAAACTGGAATCATTTTTGTCTTCTCATTTCCCACTCGACAAATTGTTTTAAGTAGGCATTATTTCCACAATAACTATTGGTGCCAGCAGTAGGGATGTGCATGAAATTTGCTTGAATCTGTTTGAATTTGAATTGAATTTGAACCATTCAAATTGGAAAACATTGAATAAAATGGAGACCCACCCAAATTGATTTGGATTTGCCCAAAGTTGACTCGAATTTGGTTGAATTTGACCAGATTCAATTTGACTTTGGGTTAAATCAACTTCATTTGATTAAACTTCATTTGACTTTGGGTTAAATCAAATCAATTTGAGTGAATATCCACTCTATTCAATGGTTTCAAATTCAGTTTGATTGATTTGAGCTAACTTTGTGCACATGAAACCTCTCCGTAGTAGAATATTAACCTATGCCTTCTTGTTGCGTGTGCGTACTTCATACAAAGAAAAATGTGGATGCAAATCAAAATATGGTGATGCCCACTAGATACTTTCCTTGACTTCTTCTTTTTTAAACCCAAAGCATCCTGGACAGGCCAGAAGTTTGAGCAAAAGGACAGGCAAGGACAGGTCATTTATCCGCTCACAATAATCTTTCTCAAGCAGTTTTTTTCATCCACAGTGAAGATACGGAGATATTATTTCTTCCCCTCTGCAGGTGAAAAAAGCAGCTTTGGGAGGGAAATTGAACTGGAAAATACTGGAGGAAAAAGAATTAAGCAGCCCCTCTTTCACTCAGACTAATAGCCTGCCCAGCGTAGAAGAAAGAATCAGATGCATAATTTAAACCTCAAGATAGCTTTAAGCAAAGTGTGTACAAATTTATGGAAGATGGTCTCTGCCACTTACCATTTAAAATCTATTTTTGAAAAGGGAGAATTGAAAAGAAAAGCTACAAGAAAAGGAACCAACAGTAGATCTGCTAAAAGTACCAGGAGAGTCTTCAGGCACTTTGGGCTCTTCCAGACAGCAATAAAAGCATGATTTCATTCTCTTTCTGCACACTTCTGGAGTCTTAAGCAGCGGGAATCCACGCTCTGACCAGATGCAGAACAGGGACCTAGCACAATTCTCTCAGAACCATCTGTGGCCAACAATTCCTCTCCATGAAGAACTGATTTCTACTTTTCTAGTAGAAAAGTGGATGGATGGCAAATGGTAATTCTTCACAGAAAGCAGAGCTGGCCAGCAGGTGATAGAAAATCAGGCCAGGACCCTTCTTAGTATCGACAGAGCATGCATTCCTGCTGTAAGTGTGGAAACTGCACTTAGAAAAGCACAGTTCTGCTTTTTATTGCTGTCTGGAAGTGGGCTTTTCAGCGGTGAAGATGGAAGTGTCATGTCTGCGTCATGTGCAGCTGCTACAGGATACTCTAAAGTCAGGACAAGGAAGGCCAAGCAGAGAAACAGAAACGAGAACAAAAGGGGTCAAGAGGCAAGCCAGGGGTCAAAGCTATGCAGACAATCCAGGAACAGAAGACAAACCACAAGTAAGAGCTAAGGCAGGGGTCAAAGCTGAGCAAACTAGGGTCAGGAGACAAGTAAAGGCCACAGCCAACCCGTAAGTCACAAACAATGACACACCAGGATCAAGAAGATACCATGATGTTTGGAGTAAGGCTTTGCCCTGCTCTAAATAGGTGTTGGAGATGGCTTTCCAGTACACTGACCTTTTGCACCAACTATCCTGATGACCATTAAGGGCATTGAGAGTTGTAGTTAGTGAGGGTTTCCTTACCTTCCCATTTTCCTCTACTCTATGACCCCCTGCTTCGGCTCCTTTGACTTCGCAGGTACTTCCTGTAGTGAGTCAGTCCTCTTCCTTTCCTCCTAGAGAGAAGATGGAAACATCTCTCTCCCTACCTGTTTATTATGTAGCCCTTAGATAGGATTAGGTCTTTCCTATCCTAATGTATTTCACCAATAAGTAATTTAGGCTTTACAGTGATCTCCATGCGTGTTTCTTAAAGAGCTGCAACAACTAAACTCTGCACTCTGAAACTGGAGTGGTAGCTTCCTTGGCACTTTGTTAAATAACCACAAAACCCCAACAATAGGAAGTGTTTATGTGCCTCTCCTTCCTGTGCCAGAGAGGTCCAGTGAACCATTCAGATGGGCGGGGCCAGCCTAGCTCCTCAGAGCTCTATGTACGGGCAAGACTGTTGCAGTTCGACAATCAGCTGTCTGGGTCAGCTGTATGGAGAGTATGGCTTTCTATTTCAACCCAGGTGGTTCTTGACAAGAGGAGTATAAATTACGTGTGAAGGCATCCATCACACCAAAAGGCCGATCTTAATGGTAGGCTACAAAAATAATGGATAGTGCTTTAGCACAAACAGCAACTGAGCTGGGATTCCCAGAAGCTCAAGTATAGCCAGGCCTAAAGCTCTGTATGCCCGCAAATAGGGTGTATAGAGAGATGGGGAAGGTTATTGTACAGCTGGAAATACATACAGAACCCAAAGACTTTGTGAGATATAAGGGCAGTTCACATGATTGGTGCTTGAGCAGGAGGTGCATCCTACCCAAGTGCGAGGGCTAATTCGTTTACCGATCATGTGTGTATAAAAAACAAGATATGAGTGGGGGAAGTGATAATCTGCTAAGCAGAGCTGGGTCGGAGGGCTCTGTCCTACTGAGCAGCTGAGCCAGTAACGCCGGAGGAGGTGACGAGAGGCACCTTTAAGTGTAAATTATTAGGTGCTTACCTTTGCTACAGCTGCACCTGAACACTGCTCTAAGCTGCAGCACATCACCCAGCACCCGCTGTGGGGTGCACCACCAAGAGGGGATTGGCTTCCCGGAGGCTCAGTAATGGAGGCCTGCATTGGCCACTACTGAGCTGAGTGCAGCTAGTGAAGGCAGGAGGAACAGCCCTCCGACTCAGCTGCCACTTGGCAGACAAGCATTGCACCTCACCCATTCACACACACTCCTTGTTTTCTACTCACACACCATTGGTAAATGGGAACTTGGGTAGGACGCACCTCCTATCCAAGTACCGATCGTGTGAACTGCTCTATAATAGAGCAGAATGTTATTATTTATAATTTATTTGATTGATTGATTGATTTGATTTATATACCGCCCTTCCAAAATGGCTCAGGGCGGACCTTTATGCAAAGAGGGTCATTGTGGGGAACGGGATAAAAGCTCCTGACCAGTATTAAGTAGCACGAAAAATATGTGTGAGGATTCATTCCCATGCCACATACAACAGCTTTCTGACATTTCCCCTCTTTTTTGCACACTCCGCTATCCTGCCTGCCTGCTCACACACAGCCGGCAGAACCCTGCAAGTTCAGGATTTATAAATAAGGTAATATGAACTGATTTGGCCATGACACATGGTTCCTCGCAAATCCCCCCGCCCTCCGCCAGAACAACAGCTGTCAGCAGTCCTGTTTCCCTGCTGTCTGACAAGGAAGCCAACTGGAACTTCTCCTGAGAAAGAGACCTTTGGCCCCTCTTGACAGCTGCACTAAAGGCATCAGAACACAGCTCCTTCTCTATGATATGGGGTGGGGGGGATATTGGAGAGATAAAAGATTGCAAATAGGAAATCCTACCCTGCACTGCATTGCAGCTGAGAGTCCCTTAAAACAGCTGAATTAAAGACATTCCCCGTGGTTTGTGGGAGAATAATAACAGCTTTGGGGGGTGGGGCGGGAAGAGAAGTTCACACGTTTCATCTGTGTCTTCTTTATCACTGCATAGAGCTTCTGTTTGCTGCTTCAGTACAGTACAGTTTGAGTCACTCCTGCACCTGTTGAGTCGGGTAACTCCTGCTAACGACACGTTTCTGAAGTGCTTTGGTGGTCTGCTGTCATCTGGCTGGACTCTGTTTTGCTTTTCTGTTTCTTCAGTGCTTTTATTATGGTCATAATCCAAATTTTCTGACATATATACCCTTCTTACCTGCGCCCATTCTAGTATTCACCAGAAGCTGGCTGGCTGGCTGGCTGGCTGGCTGGCTGGCTGGCTCTCTCTCTCTCTCTCTCTCTCTCTCTCTCACACACACACACACACACACACCTACCTCTTTTTCTGATCTATTGCTGCATTGCAGTCCCTAAGGCATAACTGGCAACACAGATTGAAAATTACCCACAAATGGGGCATTTATGGAAATACCATCAAGCAAAGGAATTACATTTTTTTATTATTTCAGAAGTCGATGCCAGGAGAGAGACCACCCAGTGTCTGGTGAAGAAAGGTTATACAATGAAAGGGAACACAATGTAAATTGAACAAGAAATTTCACAGTTTCCTGTAAGGAAACTCTCTTTCCTACAATGCTGACAATGAAAAACAGGGGCTAGCCTAGGTACATTTTGTGCCCCTGAGACCTAGCCCCTGAGACCTAGCCTAGGTCTCAGGGGCTAGCCTAGGTACATTTTGCTAGGCTGCCAGCAAAAATGCAATTTATGTTGAGGAAATACCATACTGCACTGCCAGCCGGCATAGCCAATAGATGGACCAAAGGTCTGATTCGGTATAAGGCAGCCTCACATGCTCATATGATTTGCACTTATAGCGTAGTATCTCTCTCTCTCTCTCTCTCTCTCTCTCTCTCTCTCTCTCTCTCTCTCTCTCTCTCACACACACACACACACACACACACACGGCAGGAGAGAGAGAGATCAGGTGCATAGGAAGATGGAGCTCATTTACCTTTTATTAGTTATGCAGAAGAGGGAATTATGACAGTCACAGGTTGCTACTTATGGAAAAGAAAAGCTGCACGTGTCACAATTCCCTCTTCTGCCCAACCATTAAAGGTACAGGAGTCCTGCTGTCCTCCTTTGCACTATCTCCCCACCGCCCCAGGCCAAGGAGAAAGATGCTTTGACCCATATAGGATTATTTATTTATTTTAATTAAGAGTGGCTCCCATGTTGCAAGATATGGTTGCAGAGGCCCTGTGTCTGGAAAGACTAGATTTAGAACAGTGATAGGTAGCAAACGCCACACATCAGGTTTATCAGAGCACAAAAAAGGCCTCTTTATGGGTCTACCTGAGGTCAATTCATTTGAACTCCAAAGCAAGGTGTGAGTTCACAGCATAATCCCATGAAGCAAAGAGATCGTCTGTTTGTTCCATTTCATCACCAAGAAAAATGTATGAGGAGGATCGTAATCTCCCCTCTCACCTGATCCTGAATTGAAAATTGACCTGTGTTGGAGGATGAAGCCATCAGATGCCATTCACAGATGGGCAGGAGTGCTAACACACTTTACATTCACCACATGCTCCAAGCCAATGTCGGGGTCGCGCAAATTGGGCCTGAAATCATAACTCGAGATGGAATCTTATAACTCAAGCCATAAGAAGGCTGAAGCGCTGCTGAAATAAATGGAGCTTGGGCTGGTGAAATGATTTGTGAGTCACCACAATATAGTTTTGTCAGAGTCTGAAGGCAGTTGGCAGAATTCCCACAAGGGGAGAGTCAGTCTGCACCGACACTGTTGTACAGATTGAGAGACAAATGATATGGGGTGCAATGCAAGCCACAGCCCTGGTTGTGAATTCCATTTAATCTTGACTCACAGACCCCCTTGATCGATTTAGGTGGCGGTGGGGAGCTATTTAGTATTTCAAAGGCATCATTAATTGCTATCTCATTGCCTTAGTGACTTTCCCTGAAATAATATTTAAAGGGCTTTTCCCTTGCCCAATGGTATTTCCATAAAATGATTTCCCATTGTTAAGGATGGGACGTGCCTAATTAGCCTGACAGAGGTATTTAATGAGGCACCATCAGATTCCTGCATCTTGGATAGGATTTGTAAATGCAAAGCACACCACACAATAGGCCCATTACCTCTCACCCCACCCCATTAATTACAGCACATGCTCCCCCTGCATATTTCACAGAGCTTAAGTGAGGAATAATAAATGGAACACAGGCTTTGGGCTTATTCAAATTTGCCATCTTTTGCTGGCACAAACATTACTATGCTCATAAAGAATTCTCAAATCACAGGATTTGGGGACCCAAAGAACAAGTGAGCTTCTGCTCCCCAAAGCAGGTTCTGCCATCCAATTGTGCCCTTCAGGAGAACCCAAATAATTCAGAGCACAAGTATGCCACCAACAGGGAGCAAGAACCACTTCAAAAGGTGCATGCAGAGCTAATAACTGAATAAGATCTAGCTATTGAGCAGACAGAGAAAAATTTGTTATGGGGCAGCTAACAAATAAAATCATCATCATCATCCAGGAATTAATACATAAATTCTCAGTATGCAAACCTGATGGTGTTGGGCTCTTACCTAGTAAGGAAGAGACCTCTTGCCCCTTTCTTATCACACCAGTAGCACAGAACATCCCAGAAACAAGCCACCTATGCATCCTGGAATTCTCCTTACATAGTGACTGTGATACAACCAGTTTTCTATCCTGTATGTACTGCAATCCAAGGAGCACAGATTTAACTACAACTACAACCACCACAGCAAATACGTATATACGACTTTTAAACAAAAATTTCCAAAGTGGTTTACATGGAGAAGGAAGGAAGGAAGGAAGGAAGGAAGGAAGATCCCTGTCTAACTAGAAACATAAGATAGACACCAGCAGCAACAGTCTCTGGAGGGGTACTGTGCTGGTGGTGGAGAGAGGCAGGCCAATTGCTCTCCCTCTGCTAAATAAAGAGAATCACCACTTTTAAAAGGTGCCTCTCTGCCCAGTTAGCAGGGGCAATTAATTATATAGACTGATTTTGCCATTTAGGACCCAAGTTCAGACAATGTGGCAAAAGGCAAACTGCCAGTTACGAATACGAATATGATGAATATTTATATGCCGCTTTTCAACAGAAGTTCCCAAAGCGGTTCAGATAGATAGATAGATAGATAGATAGATAGATAGATAGATAGATAGATAGATAGATAGATAGTATGGCTCCCTGTCCACAAAGGGCTCACAAAGAAAGATAAGATAAACATCAGCAACAACCACAGGAGAGATGCTGTGCTGGGGATGGATAGGGCCAGTTGCTCTCCCCCTGCTAAATAAAGAGAATCACCACTTTAAAAGGTTCCGCTTGCTCAGTTAGCAGGGGTTCCCATAGCCCAGCAGCAAGCCTGACTTCTGGTGTCAGGATGACTATTGCCAACATTGGGCATGTTGTTCAAACCCACCACTCTTGTCAGCATATTCCACCTTACTTGCAATTTCAAACCCGACATCTGTATCCAGCTTCAAATCTTGATTATGGATGTCAGTTTTGGAACCACAAGTAGGGCGGAATATGCGACACTGTCAGGTCCAGATGCAATGCCCGCTGTTCACATAGCCGTCCTGACGCAGGAAGTCAGGCTTGCTGATGAGCTTCGAGAACTGGCGATTTGCCTTTTGCCATGTTGTCTCAACCTGCCCAAGGGAAAAATCTACAGTGTTTGCATACAGAAGCTTCTAATAAGATGTCATGTGTTTACACCAAGTTGCATTTTTCTCCTCTGTTATTTTTTGACATAATTTTCTAGCCATCAGGAAATTGGAGCCAGCTGTTGTTAGTTATAAATAGACAGATAGATAAATAAGAGAGAGCCAGCGTGGTATAGTGGTTAGAGTGCTGGACTAGGACCAGGGAGACCCGAGTTCAAATCCCCATTCATCCATGAAACTAGCTGGGTGACTCTGGGCCAGTCACTTCTCTCTCAGCCTAACCTACTTCACAGGGTTGTTGTGAAAGAGAAAATTAGAAGTATGTAGTACACCGCTCTGGGCTCCTTGGAGGAAGAGCGGGATATAAATGCATAATAATAAAATAATAATAATAATACATAAATAGATAAATAAATGATAGGGATGTTTCTACTTCCAATATATTTTTTTGCAGTTACTTGTGCATAATGGCCATGTTTTCCATGATGTGTAATATAATCTGCACAAAGGTTGTGAGAAATCGTGGGTTCTAGTCAGCACAGGTTTGAAGGGCTTTGGCTGAACTTTTTTCTCTCTTTTTTCACAATTTCCCTATTCCAGGATACTAATCCTTTCCAGTTTATGGCTCATTTAGCTGAGGGCATCTGCAGAAATAATGCTTGGGGCAGGATGAGCTCAAAGTATAACACATGTACTGGCCTGATTCTCTGAAGTCTTTATACCATTCACACACCCCAGCACCTCACACCATTACATTATGATATAAAGAAATAATATAGGCCACAAGAACCTGGTTGTGCTTATACAGGGGGTTTACTGCATTATCTAAGCCTTATTTGCACAATATTTTACATTTTCACATGTTACATTTATATCCCACTCTTCCTCCAAGGAGCCCAGAGAGGTGTACATGGTTATGTTTATCCTCACAACAACCCTGTGAGGTAGGTTAGGCTGAGAGATATGTGGCTGGCCCAGAGTCGCCCAGTGAATGGCTGAATGGGGATTTGAACTCAAGTCTCCCTGGTTCTAGTGAGTTCAACATATGTATAATCTGTGTACATTAGATGCATGTACAAATTTATATGCACATACAAGCCTTATTCAGACATTATGTTGAACGCTCGTACAAGTGTACAGTGTACACATGTATGGATCTATACACAGGTACAGTCATTCACATCTTACACTGAACATAGGTACAGCAGTATACTTCCTATGTGTACCATGCATTTGGGGGACTTGTTTTCAAGTTCACTTCTAAAATGAGCACAGGCACAGTGTTCACACACAAAAACATGTATGAGTGTACAGACCCATGTACACTCACACAACATAATGTCTGAATATGTCTACAGTTATTCACACATTGTGGTCCACATGTGTACAACAGTACACTTCTTATCAGTACCCTGCATTTGAGAGTCCCATATCCGGGTTCACATTTAAAAGGAACACAGTCATTCATACAAATGGATGTCGTATATACAATGTAATGTCCGAACAGGTGACGGTCTTACCAATTTCACGGCTAACCCTTAACAAAAATCTTTGTTTTGTCCATTCAACAATGCAAGACTCTAGACAGACAGGCATTAAAGCAGAAATCAGACCAGGTTCAAGGGTGTATTTCACATCTTTTACACAGAATCTATTATCTGTCTTGGCAGATAATATCAGGCTTCAGAAATATCAGGCTTCAGATGTGAAGAAAGTCTTGCTTTATGGATGTATAAGGTCATGCACACCACCTTGCTGGAGAGGCTGCAGAGGACAGTTGCTGTCCTCTCCTCCACTGCACTGCACACCCACATGAGTGGTGGTGTGCAGAGGGAGATGCTGGGAGTGGGAGGACTTACCTGCTCCCACATCCCAGGGGGCCCCAGGGCACGAGTGCAGTGGCTGCTCTCATTCGAGCAGCCGCCATGCTTGGTACGGCCACTCCTTCCCCCCAGCTAACCTGGTGGTGGTCACCCTGACGTTCACCAGCCAAGGTTAAGTGAACCATAAGTTCACTTAACCTTGGCTAAACGCTGGATTAAAAACCCAGGCCCTAGCCTGGGTTAGGATGCACATGTGAATACCCTTTATATCTGTTTGATTTTTTAAAAAACCAACAACAACATTAGAACTTTAAGTAAATTTAGAATTCCAGGTGGGGAGGGCCCTCTTATATCCCTCATGGCCAGCCATGGCTTTATTTTCACAATAACCCTGATGAGATAGGCTAGGCTGACTGAGCCAAGCTCAACCAGTGAGCAAGATGGATCAGTGTAGATTTGAACCTTGGCCTCCTGAATCCAAATCTACATTCTGTAGACGAAGTGCATGGCAGAACCAAATTTGTATTTCTGCCCAGTGCCCACATGATTCAGTCCTGGCCATTTTCTGACGTGTGCAGCTACTTTGGTAGTGATTTCCCCCTGCTTGTTCATCCATGGGGAAACATCAGTACTGAGAGTTGCTTTGGAGGCATTCCTAATATAGTAACAGTTTGGGCAGCTCCTATGGGTCTTGCCTGAAGAATGGACCTCAAAGATCAGCAACACTAAAGGGCAGGAGCAAGGCTTTTCAGTTGCCAACTAGAATTGCAACTTTGTAGCTTGCCCAAAGCTACAACACTCTAATTAAAGAAGAGTCTTAAGGGGGGGGCAGGAGTGGAATCAAGGCGTTTTAGGAATCTTTTGCAAAATGGGAATTTAATATGACAGCAACAAGGATCACGGGATCTTGCCGGTTGTGGGCAATATATGGTCCAGGGTCTGCCTACACACCATTAATTTAAATCTTGGTTCTTTCCTCCTGCTAAAGTGGCCACCTGGCCAGAATTTTACAAATCCATCATTTTAATCTCATAACCTCTTACCAGAACTGGATGATGGAAAACCAGAATAAATTCCATAGGAGATATTGTAGCTGATAGTGGGGGTGGGGGGTGGGGGGGGGAATCTATGTGCTGTCATAGAACATAGAATATGAATACTTAAGTGCCATGTGGGAAGGATGGCTGCACGTAAAGGAGTGTGCGTAGCATATATTTGCTGTGAATGTGAATGCAGTGTGGCTCATACTGATCCATATTGAAACTGACAGTAAAGCGCCACCAAGTATGGGTCAGTCCAACTTATGTTGCAAAAACAGATTATGTGCTAGACTGTGTTCTACAGGTGATGTAATAGATCATGAGAAGTGATGGTGAATTATAGAAACGGAGTTGTAGAGGGCCTTGGTGACCATCACAAAGCTACAGCAATGATCAATAGATGGCTATCCAGCCTGCACTTGAAGAAGAAAGCCAGCAAGGAAGAGCCTGCCATCCCCCCAGGTAACTGGTTCCATTGTCAAATTGCTCTTAGTATCAAGATGTTTCTCCTAATGTTCAACCACAATCTGCCCTCTTGTAACTTAAGCCCTCCAGATCTGGTCCTCCCCCCCACCCACTGGGGCAGCAGAAGGCAAATCTTTGCCAGCTGCTGTGCAACAACCCTTTAGGTATTTGAAGAGTGCTATCATGCCTCACTCACAGTCATCTTAGCCCAGTTCAGACGTTACTGAGCACCACAGCGCTCATGGTTCCAGCAGCAGAGATGAGGAGCAGCATCCTGCTCCCAGAAACGCCGCCCATCATGGTTATGGAGCTTCTCCCTTCAGACAAACAACACCATAACCGTGTGTGCCTGGCAGAAGGGGGTGAGTGATAGCTCCAGGGCAGGACTTCATTGCTGCTTCTCCTCCTGTAACCTTGAGTGCTGCGGCACTCAGTAACCTCTGGAATGGACTCTCTTCTCCAGGCTAAACTTACCTAGTTCTTTCAGCATCTCCGTATAGGCTTCTTTTCCAGTCCCATGACCATCTTCATTGCCCTTCATTGCCCTTCATTGCAAATTTTGTCAGCTTCCTCTCTGAAAGTGCAGAGCTCAGATGAGAGATCTCTGATGTCCTTCTTGTGACTTGGAAACTATAGTTTGATTAATGCATCCTAAAATCAGATTCATGTTTTGCAGCTGCATCATATTGCTGACACAGGTTCAACTTGTGATTAACAAATCCTGAGATCCTTTTCACATGCACTATTGCTAAGTCAGGTTTTGATCCCAGCCACCCACCCCCGCCCTAAATGCAGAACTTTGCATCTGTCTCCACTAAGGTTAATCTTGTTAGTTTCAGCCCTGTATTCCAATTGATCAAGGTAATTTTGAAAGGTATTCTTGTTTTCTGATGTGTTACCACCCAGTTTTGTATCATCTGCAAGAGGAGTCATTCATATAGAGCTTCTACAAAGGCCTTACTTCTATCTCAATTGAAAAAAAATGATGCCCAGTAAATGTACCTCCGGGTGAGCAAGAGCTACTTTTCTGTCCCATGTAAAAGGGGGCTGTGTGAAAATTATACAAGCCCATATGTGGGGCTGATTGCTGTGGGTCAAACCCATGGAATTGGCACACTCAGAGCAGGGTGTTGATTCCATGGAAAAGACCCACACAACTGTATCCACCCACAAGGTTGCACCATTCAAATGTAGCCCTCAGCCATTGATTGGCATTAATCATGATGATCATATAGATCCTCCATGTTTAGTGGTAGCATGCCTCTGAATACCAGTTGCTGGGGTGTAACAGTGGGCATTTTCATGGGCTTCTCAGAGGCATGTGGCTGACCCCTGTAAGCAACAGGATGCTGCTTTAAATAAACCTTTAGTTTGATCTGGTTGGGCTCTTTTCTTGTGTTCATAAGAGTAACTCTTGGGCAGTGGAAGGAACTCTAAAGGATGGGGATGAGCCTGTAGCTCAGTGGTTGAGCTTCTGCCTTGCATGCAGATGGTCCCAGGTTCAATCCCTGCATTCTCCAGGTAAAGCTGGGAAAGACTTCTCCCTGAAACCTTGGAGACCTGCTGCAGAGACAGTACTGACCTAGATGGGCCAATGGTCTTCAGCACTTGGTATAAGGTGACATCCTATTTTCCCATGATACTAGTCTGGATCCAAACTGAGGAGTGGAAGAGGAATGCACTGCACTTACTTCCAAGCTGAACATCTTGCCGGCCTAGCGAAGTTACTGCAAAGTTCTGACCATTGGAATGGACTTAGTAATGCACCTGGGAAATCTGCATGTGAATGGCTTCTCAGGCCATTAGATATTGAACTGCAGTGCAGAGACAAAAGTTCTAATTCCAACAATTAGAACTTTCCTCTCTGCACTGCATTTCAGTACTTAATGGCCTGAGACATTTTGCCGTGGACATTGTCTCAGTTCTTTGTGTGGGGTATGCTTGTCTATATTTGAATTGTCTATGTACTGGTTTACCACCTAATGGCGCAGCAGGGAAGTGACTTGAATAGCAAGTTAGAGGTTGCAGGTTCGAATCCCCGCTGGTATGTTTCCCTGACTATGGGAAACACCAATATTGGGCAGCAGAGATATAGGAAGATACTGCGTGGGAGATGGTAGTGGTAAACCCCTCCTGTAGTCTACCAAAGACAGGGCTCTGTGGACACCAGGAGTCAACATAGACTCGAAGGCACACTTTACCTTTACCTTTTGGTACTGGTTTTGGGGGTGGAGCCACAGTTTGTCTGCTCCTCACTTGCTGTCTTGAATTTCAACCTGAGAGGTTCTCTCTCTCTACAGAAGAGACTGGCCATTTATTGTTAGCCTGTGTTCAATTAGTAATAAATACCAAACTCTTGCTTCTCAGTTAAAGTTGCTTCCTATAAATTCTCTGCAACACTAATAAGAAAAAGAGAGAGGGCAATTTCAATGCCTGAAATGTTCAGCAGGGAAGTGCAGGGAAGTAGTTTCAGCATTATTGGCATAGGAGTCTCCATGTCCGATGGGTGCAAATAAAAGATGAGAGAAGTTAGGATTGCACACTAGATGAATTGGATGTATAAAAGCCTCTCTTCCTCTTTCCATAGCTCTCCTTATACAGCAGAGAACAGCCAGAACCTGATGTTAAGCCAGGATGTTAAGTCTCCAAGGAACTTTGAACTGAAAGAAGTGAAACAAAAGTTGCCAGCAAATCCATTTCACACCATATTGTACACTTCCATGCCATGTCATGGAATTTCCCCAGCCGGAAAAGTTCTGCTTATTCTTGCCTGTTAATTTGTATGATTGACACAGATAGGGATGGCCCAAGGCATTTTGCTGCCTGAGGCAAAGGACAATATGTCACCTCTGGGCAAGTGCTCAGTATCCTCAAGCCATGCTGCTGCAGCAGGGGAGTTCCTAGCTTGTGCTGGCAAGGGCAAGAGGGGAAGAAGAGACGTGTCCCAGCAGGATGAAGTGGGGGAAATGAATGGCATGCCCCAGTGGGGTGAGTGACAGGGAGGCCTGTGATTGCTGCCTCCTGTGCCCTCACACCCATGCCTGAGACAATTGCCTCGCCATGCCTCATGGAAGGGCTGCCTCTGGCCATACAATAACACACTGTGAATCTAAGAAACCTTCATTTAATCCTCTGCATATTTATCCTTTAAATCTTTTTTTTTTTTTATCACTCAGGGTTAGAGCATCTGCTTGGCATGCAGAAGGTCCCAGCTTTGATCGCTGGCACCTCCAGGTCAGGCTGGGAAAGACTGCTGTCTAAAATCTTGGAGAGCCAGTGCCAGTCAAAGGTAGGGATGTGCACAAATCCAGGTTTGTGTGCTGGTTCAGTGCCGAACCGGCTCGGCACCACAGGGAGGGGAGTGGCGAGTGGGACCTTTTTTAAAAAGGAGAGCATTCCATGCTGCATGCAGTTTTCTGCTGTGGTGGCGCTTGTCCCAAGTACAGCATGCACATGGCGTGGGCACCATTTGCATGGTCAGCAATCCCATGTTGACCATGCAAATGGCATCCATGCATGTTTGGACACCATGTGCGTGCCGTCGTTGCACTGCGGGTACTTGGGACAAGCGCCGCGGCAGCAGGATGCTGCATGTGGTGGTGCAGAGCAGATAAGGACCTGTTCTTCTTTCTTTAAAAAAGATGCCACTTGCCACTCGCCTCCCCGTGGTGCTGAACTAGGGCATAGCCCTAGTCAGAGCAAACAACACTGAACTAGGTGTATCTATGATATGACTCGGTATAAAACACTAGGACTGTGCAATATCAGATCTGGAATTCCAGAAATGGTCCAATATCATCAATTCCAGAAGGTATTGGAGATAATCCAGATCTGATCACAGGGAAGCCTACTTTGACCCAGAATTATCCAATACAGTTTGGGGATTTCCAGAGCGGTTTTTGGAAAGGAATCAGCATTCTGAAGCTCCAAATGGCAGTGGACATACAAAACAGAGTCCACATTTTCTCCCTTGATCACAGCTGGAGGCAAAAAATGAATAGAAAATAAAAAGAGTCATCTTCTGCCATGGATCTTCCCACCTGCCCATGCAGTTATTTCTTAATTTAACTGATTATTTTAAATTAGAAAAAATTAAGTGATGGATTGTTGGATGTTGCATCACTTTCCCTGAGATTCTCTGATGTTACATCATTTCCCCTGAAAATCTTGGGTGTTACGTCACTTTTCTTCCACAATTCTCTGATGTGAGTACAATTCCCGTGTTATTTTTTAAAATTAATTTTAAAACAATGGATAGTTGGAGTATTTAATTTGTAACTAAACTACTTGTGTGCCAGCTTTTAGAACTCCCTGACTAGCTGGGTTTGGGGTAGGTTTTTTGGGGGGTGGGTGGGTGTTGTGTGTGTTTTTAAATTCCCCATAGACCTCTATTGGGATTTTCACCAAAATTAATCAGATTTCCAGGAGGAAATCTTATATCGAATCCAAGACCAGAATTCTGAAGGGTCAGAGGACCCAAAACCGATATGAATGGTTCTGGATCACATTGGATCCTAATCCGATCCAGAATTTGCAATCGTGCAGAGCCCTATTAAACAGCTTCCTATGTTCCAATATTCTATAAGCCTGTCACCACTTCCCAGAATCCAGTAGCCTTTCTTTTCACACAAGGCTAATGCTTTTTTTATGCAATGCTACATTTAGTTTAGTGGGTAGTCAAAAGCTCTTAAGCAAACGAAGAGATCTTTTCAGACAATGGTGCCCTCTCAAGAATTTTTCCTTGAATCAAAGGCTAGCAAAATGTGAACTAAAGGCTGAGCATTTTTGTCTTGATTAGCATATTTGCCTTATTAACTCTGACACCTTCTCATTTACTCTTGGGGCAGCTCCTCGTGTTCCTGACTGGAAGGAACTATCTTGTGTCACAGAGGCAATTAAATGGCAGCACTGGTCAACAAAAGTAAAGAAATAAATTAGAAATCTCTCCGATCCATGGAAACTATGCCTGTGGGTTCAATGATCAAACGTCTTTTCTGGCAAGACAAAATTATAGGCATTGTCTACACTGAAACAGCCCCAATAATTAGGCTATATGAGTTCTGCATGCTCCCTCAAATTGCGGAGTGGGAAATAAAAGGGGCCGTGGCCAGTCTTCACCTACATATCAAGTCAAATACCTCCTCTTCCTGCTTACTCCAGCTTTTGTGTTGAAAAGCAGTTAGAGTTGCAGTGCAATGGTGTGCAGCTGAAAAGTGCAAAATCCTTGTGAGTGCATGACCAGAGTTTGAGCTCAAAGAGCAGTCTTTTGCCATAAGCTGACGCTCAGCTCAAGTATGGTAGCCTGGTGCTTTGCAAATGAGCACATCCATACTTGGAGCTGGAGTCAGTAATGGGTTGAATGAAATCTTAACAAACTGAAGCTGAGTCCAGGCAAGAGGGAGGTGTGCTCATTCAAATGAAGTGGTCTTCAGCCCATATGGACGGGGTTACACTTCCCCTTAAGGATCAACTTGGGTGTGCTTTTAGATCCAGTGCAGCTGGTGGATGTTCAGTTGGCATCCACACAACAGGCTCATCCATGATGCCAACTCAGGTGGCTGTCTTAGGCGGCGGTGGACTCAGCCAGTGCCACCCCTGCCAGCCTCTGGTCTGCCTCTCACCCAGCACTGCCTCTGACCCAATGGTGCACTAGCAGAGCGCTTCCACCACGACAGCTGTTTCTCTTCCTCCTGCTTCTGGTGCTCTTTTAAACAGAAGGGAAGAGAGCAGAACAGAAAGTGTGGAAGAGTGGAGAATATGTGGGCTAAAGCACTGATCTAGCTCACATCTCCCTCTCTCCTCATCCTCTACACTTCTGCTACTCTTTTTAAAACAGCGCCAGGAGTAGAACAGGAGGAAGTGCAGTGGTGGTGGTAGTGCTGGTGTTAGTGCAGCACTGGAGGAGAGGAGAAGGATGAACAGCCACCAACACTGCATAGGAGAGGCATGAGAGTCTTCAGGTTGGAGGCTGCTTGGCTGGCAAAGTACCATGCTAGGGGGGAGTGGCCCCTTGCCCCACTGGGTGGGGTTTAGGTTGGCACTAGGTATCTGTAGCTCACAAGGCCTTCCATCATCTTCATCTGGTGTGCCAGCTGCCCGTCTTGGAGAAAAATGGTCTGGATGACTAGATTTATCCATTCTCCAATAACATCCAGGATAGATTCTTTTAAAGCAGGAGTTCTCAAGCTTGGGTCCCCCGATGTTGTTGGACTATCACGCCAGCCACAATGGCCTGTGGCCATTCTGTTGACTCCGCATGTCAACTTCACCTGGCACAGGACAGGATACTTAGGCACCACATCAATTCCACTGCAATAGTCTTGTCTGTTTGGAAAGACACAGCGTTGCCTACCCCACACAAAACACGAAACTCATTTTAAGAAGCTAGGAATTTGCAAGATGGAAATTCTTATGCTTCTGTGCTTTTCAACTTCTCTTGGCTACATTTCTTTCATCATCTCCTGCAGCATCTCTAAAGACACAGGGACACTAAAAGGTTTCATTAAGTTCCTCCTTGGAACAGGCACACACTCATGAGTTCTCAAATGCCCTTTTGAAATCAGTAAAGCAGTAGCACAGCCCATCCCCTCTGGCAGACCATGTACTATGCTCTACTTTTTTATTCCTACTTTGTGCATTAGCAGAGAATGGACTCGTGTGCTACACCAGACTGAGCAATTCCACTCATTTCTTTTGCATGCTCTCCTGCATATAAAGAAGTAGGTCTTCATCAGAGGTGAATTCTTGCCCTAGAGAGTTGCTTGCTTCTTTTCTCATCCCCCCCAACTGACCATGCTGCATTTCAGCAGTCTGCTGCAGGGGTAGCCAGCCTGAGGCATTCAAGCTGTTGTTGGACTACAATTCCCACCATCCCTGATTATAGTCGGGGATGATGGGAGTTGTTGTCCAAGAATCACTTGGGCTGCAGGAGAACTGCAGGTTGATTAGTCCTGTAAGCGGTCCTTGTAAGTTGCTTACATAGTTTGTGTGGGTGCCAGCAGTCTCTTTGATGTAATTTGAAACCATGATACTATTAGGTAACTGCTAACTGAGCAGAGAGGCACCATTTTAAAGTGGTGATTTTCTTTTTTGAGCAGGGGAGAGCAACTGGCCCTATCCATCCCCAGCACAGCATCCCTCCAGTGGCTGTTGCTGATGTCTATCTTATGTTTCTTTTTTAGATTGTGAGCCCTATGGGGACAGGGAGCCATTTAATTTTATCTATCTATCTATCTGTCTGTCTGTCTATCTATCTGTCTGTCTGTCTGTCTGTCTAGGAAACATAGGAACATAGGAAACTGCCCTATACCAAGTCAGACCATTGGTCTATCTAGCTCAGTATTGTCTTCACAGACTGGCAGCAGCTTCTCCAAGGTTGCAGGCAGGAATCTGTCTGTCTAAACTGCTTTGGGAACTTTTGTTGAAAAGAGGTATAGAAATATTTGTTGTATTCTTTGTATAGGTTCTGCTTCAGGAGAGCAGCGCTGCTCTTGGAAGTGCTTAAGTTAAGTGCATGCACTCAGGACTGGTCTTCTAGGAGAGTTCAAGTTACATGGAGGGAGCCCCCAAACTTGTTCGTATGCTGAAGGGGAAAATAAAATGCTGGTCTGCAGCTACATAAACTGACATAAACTCAGGAGCAGATGTCTCAGTGCCTGGATGCAGATCCCCACAATCTGGGGAGTGGTGCAGCATCATTTCTGTTCACCACATATTTCAAGGATTTATCTAGTATATTGTGGAAATAGTGGCATTTAATGGTGGCCAGCCAGATGCCATGATTTCAAAAAGCAGCACTAGCTGAGTACAGAGGCAGTGCCACTTCTTCCTGTTTGCCCCCACCCCCTGGCAGCAATTAGTATTCAGAGGCACACTGCCTTTAAACATTGAACAGTCATGGCTAATAGTGGTCGATGGATCTACCCTGAATGCAGATCCATTCTTATGCATCTAGAGAAGTTCCCAGCAGCTCAGGGCGGTTTACACGGAGAAATAACAAAAAAATAAGATAAGATGGATCCCTGTCTCCAAAGGGCTCACAATCTAAAAGAAATATGAGGTACTGGAGGTACTGTGCTGGGAGTGGATAGGGCCAGTTACTCTCCCCCTGCTAAATCAAGAGAATCATCTCGTTAAAAGGTGCCTCTTTGCCAAGTTAGCAGGGGTTTAGCAGGGGTTGCCAAGTCAGCAGGGGTCTTGCCAGAGGAGAGAGTTTAGAAAGAGTCACCAGACCAGGTCCAACCCTTAGTACCTGCGCCACGGCAGTGTGGTGAGCTACCACCCCACACCTACAGTGTACTTTGAACACTATGCACCAATTTCCACCAATTTCCCTTTGCTGTTTCTCCACCCTGATATCCCCAAGCTGGAGGAGGCAGCCTTCACTGCCGGGATTTTATTTATTTATTTATTTATTTGATTGGTTGATTGATTGATTGATTGATATACCACTCTTCCAAAAATGGATCAGGGCAGTTTACATAAAATAAAAACAATTAAAATCAAATAACAATTAAAATCAAAACAAAACCAAATAAACAATTAAAATCATTTAAACATTAAAATCATTAACATTAAAATCATTTAAAACCAACATTAAAAATTTAAAACCATAAATCTAATCAAAAGCCTGGGTGAATAAATGTGTCTTCAGTGCCTTTTAAAAAGTTACCAGAGATACGGTGGCTCTTCTTTCAACCGGGAGCACATTCCAAAGTCCCGGGGCAGCAATGGAGAAGGCCCATTCCTGAGTAGCCGCCAAATGGGTTGGCGGCAACCACAGCCAAACCTCTCCAGATGATCATAACAGGCAGTGGGCTCATGGTGAAGAAGATGTTCTCTTAAATACCCAGGGCTTAAGCTGTGTAGGGCTTTATAGGTAATAACCAGCACTTTTTTATTTTGCCTGGAAATGTATCGGCAGCCAGAGTAGTTCTTTCAACATAGGGGTAATATGGTTTCTCCTAGATGACCCAGAGACCAACCTGACTGCCACATTCTGGACCAAATGCAGCTTCCGGACTATGTACAAAGGCAGCCCCACATAGAGCGCATTGCAGTAATCCAGTTTAGAGGTTACCAACATATGTACCACCGTTTTGAGGTTGTTCATCTCAAAGAAACAGTTCATCTCAAGAAACGGCATAACTCTTCTTCCTTCTCCCTTTTCCTTACACACATCTGTCTCCCTCCCTGCCATTTGCAAAGACATGTGGGACATGGAGTGCAAGGAACTGTGTGGAGGAGCCCACAGTTCCTTCCATTCCATGTCTCACCCCCTACCTTTTCAAACAGCAGGAAGTGGACTAGATGAGCAGCAGGAGGAGGAAGAGCAGACAGTGGGACCACTTCTGCTGTCACCATCAGCAGATAAGGGAAGCTTTCCACCTGTGAATGAGGTGGTCAGTGAGGCAGGTGATTGGTGGCAGCAGTTTGGCAGAGGCAGCTAACTCTTTGCCACCACCAATCTACCACCCAGGGAGGCTGCCTCACTGAGCTTCATGATGTGGGCTGGCCATGACAATTACACAGGAAGTGTTGAAACAACTGACTAATGCAAAACTCAGTACCCAAGAATGGTTTCGAGCTAATGATGCAGAGTTGGAATTTAGCCTCATGTAGGCTTCTAAGATTCCACTCTTGCAGAACTGAAGGTGTTAAGAGTTCTATTCAGGTCACGTTAACTGTACGAGGAAGCAGGTCATGTGGGACTTTCCCATAGGGCTTTGATGCACACATGACATCAGATCAACATCACTAATGAAACATCTGGAACCAAAGGATAACTAACATGACAATCTGTCTGCTTTAATTAGGCTTTTTACTCCAGAATATTTCCTGACAGAAATACAGTGTGTCATATCATTTGCCAGTGAGAGATTTAAAATTCTCACTATGTAGCAATAAAACAAGGGCAGCCCTAGCAATATATATATTTTTAATAAAAACAAATGCCATGTGGCAGTATAAATGGGAATGAAAACAGGGTTGCAAAAACTGGGATCAAGGCTGCTGTTCAGATGTGCACAGCACAGCATTCACTTAGACAACTAGTGAGATTTGTCTTCACATTTGATCAAACAAACAGCAAGCTCGTGCCTAACAGTGTTGGCGGATATAAAGACCCCTGCCCCAGTCCTTGATCTACAGCCCCATACAAAGGTCCAGTCTCCTCTAACACCCACTGGGCTCATTCACACACTTATTATGACTACTACTAGTAATTCGAGAGCTGTGTGTACTCCTATTTTGTGATTGTGTGTGAGGGGAAAAGCAAGGTTGGAGGTGGAGGAAAGAATAATCGGGGGGGGGGGGGGCGCTGTCCTATCCAACTCTTGTACCAGCATTTGCCAAGATAGGAGGAAACACTGTCTAATCCATCTCCCCTCTCCCAGATTATCACTTCCTCCACTTCCAGTCTTGCTTTTTCCATTGCACATGTTCTCAAAATGGGGGTGGGTGGGTGCACAGCTCCCAAACTAGGATAGGACATCCTACCCTAACAATAACAAGCGTCTGAACAAGCCTACCAACTAGCTTCCACTGAATAACCAGCATGCATCACTGAATCACAGCGCAGGGTGCTTTGACACTCATCTTCCCCCCCAACTATTGATGCTATTTGCTTATTTATTCCTGAGAATCCAGAAAATGTTTTGCTCCCAAGCCACATTTTTGCCCAGATGTCATGCTGTTGATTTTAAACTGCATGCCTATAGTGATTTTTAAAACTTGAATCTCAATTATAGCGCAATATCTTTCCAGGAGTGAACTGATGTATTTATATTTCTAATCTTGCATTGATGTCCAGCTTAACTTCTGTGCTATTTAAGCAAGTAAACACATTATAATGTTGTGCCTTTGGTCTGTCAATCTCAGTCCACTTCCTCTGCAGTTTGAGAGCAACTCTGGAACTGGAGTCTATGCAATATCAATGTTTAATAAGATACATGTGTTTAAATTCTTAACTCTTAATTTTGAGAACCAACCTCCTGTGTAGCTTATCTTAAGCTGCAGAGTTCAACCCTATCCATTTTTAAGATGAAGGTGATCTGCTTTTGACTTTACATCCACTTTGAATTCTGATAGCCTACTTGTGCAAAGCTTATCATCAGCACCAGAGTTCCATTCTATGCATCTTTAACCGAAAATAAATTCACTGAAGTAATTATTAAGCATTATCAGAACATGCCCTGCTCGTAAATTCATAATACGTAATACATTCTTTTAAAAATCTATTGCAAGGGCTAATCCTATGCATTGCAAGTCTGATGTTCTGAGAAACCTACCCATCTCCTCCTCTATCTTTCTGATTTTTGTGTGTCACTGTATGTGGATAATGTCAGAATTGTATGAACATAGTATGTGTGCTAGGCAAGGGATGGCTGACGTGTGGGTTTATTCCTTACTCTTTTTAACACATGTTGTTCCATTATTCTTTCCTTCTGCTTTTTGAAAGGATCTTTCCACTGTTTTCCCGCCCTGGCAATTTTAAAAGGATCTTTCCATTATCTCTTCACCCCACTCATGCTGCCCTTTTTGCCGGGCAGACCCTGCTTAGGAAAGGGGACAATTCATGCTTTCTACCACAAGACCAGCAATGGAGATGGAAGCTTTCTCAGAAAAAGACAGTAAGTTTCCTCTGTAGCTGGCAGGAGTTTTAGGGGCTTTTCTAATAGCAGCAGCAGTAAATTAGTAGATGATGATATTGGCTCACATGCTGCACAGAATAATGGGACCAGTTACAGAGTCACCCATGCTGCTGCAAGGCTCTCACAAACATGTTTGCACTACAGCAGAGCTGGAACTGGACTGTTCCACTTCTGCTAACCATTGCGCAAGTGGACATTATGATGCTGCATCCTTTGGAAAGAAAGGAAGGGGCATAGTTAGGGGAGATGGGGCTGTGTTCTTTGAACCTATCCACTCAATTATAGCTACATCCCTGGAAGGAAGGAAGGAAGGAAGGAAGGAAGGAAGGAACTCCACCTTTCTGGATAGTAGCAGAAATGGCTACAACAGGGGTTCAGTGAGCAGCAGTGGTAGCTTTGCAGTGCTGGCACAACTTTGGCTGCCCTGCAGAGATTAGACTACAGCTCCCACAATTATTAGACCACAACTCCCCTGATTATTGGCCACTGTGGCTGGGAAAGATGGGAGTTTGTAGTCTAAAACCAGCTGGAAGCCAAAGTTGCTTTAGGATGAAGAGAGGTATAATATGAAAAGAGAATGTGCAGCACATCCTGCAGCCATTAGAGTTGCTTTGGAAGCACACATAGACAGTGTTCTTCTTCCTCAGAGTGGGTTTTCTTTGAGGAGGGGAGGAGCTGCTTGTGAGTTGATCTCCAGCTTGTGGGCTAATCACCAGAATGCCTATGGGGAACGGTCAGATCACGTTTGCTGTAATCTAATTACCATCACCTGCCCAGCACCTCTTGGACCTACTGTAGTTTGAACACCTTAGCTATAGAAAAGCCATCCTGAAAAGCCGAAAGGAGCTGAGCATGCAAATCCTCTTATCGCTCTGTCCACTCCATTAGGCAAAGTTAATGTCCACTGGAGATTTATGTAATGCGTTTTGCTGTTTCTCTGGCCTTTACGAAAGAGATGTAATTAAAAAAAACTTCTTCAGTGACTGCAGTGCTTTCTCACAAGATAGACACCCTGCTTTTTATTACTGGGCATTGCTGCTAGGAGTGTAAACAAAACGTTCAATCCCAAACAGGTTCGCCTCAAACCAGACTGGAGGCCGTGACAAACTGAACTGAACCCGGTCTGGGGCGGACCGGTTTGGAAGCAAAGGGCTATGCTTGTAAAGGCGAATCTGGTAAGGATTCCCCTTTACAAGCCAAAGGGTGGGGAAATCCTTGCAAAGCCTTCTAAAAGGCAGCCGGGGTGGGGGTTGCAAGAGGGTAACTTGAAAAGTAGATTAAGGTTCTCACTTGCTCAGCTGAGACAGCAGCCCCTCCTTGAAGCCCCCCTGGCACAGGCCAAGCATGTGGCACTCCCTCCAGGAACCCGCGCGCACGGCAGTGGCACACTTCCGGCCTCTGCGGACACAGAGAAAACCACAAAACAAACCTTCCTTCCTTCCATCCTACCTGCCACAGAGAGGCAGGAGGACAGAGCATCCCCTTGCTCTACTGCCCTTACCAGTGTGCCAAGAGGGATCAGAAAGCAGCGTGCCTCCCACTAGGACTGTCCCACAGATCTGCAGTGAAGTGAGCGCTGATGTCAGGCACTGCTATGCACAGCAGCCCCGACATGGCCTCCCTGCATCCTTGGTACAGGGAGGGCACTACCAACTTGTTGAAGGTTATGCATGAGGGGATCTTGTATTTGGAGGAAGCAGTAGGAGCAGCCCTCGGAAGCTCCTTTTCTCCACCACCTGGAATGGCTGGTCGTCCAAAGCAATCATCTCAACAATGACCTGGGTGGTGAGATGAGGCTCTGCCTCACACCCTCCCAGACATCTTGGGGTTTTTACATAAGAACATAACAGCCCTGATGGATCAGGCCAAGGCCCATCTGGTCCAGCATCCTTTTTCACACAGTGGCCCACCAGATGCCGCTGGAAGCCACAGGCAGGAGTTGAGGGCATGCCCTCTCTCCTGCTGTTACTCCCCTGCAACTGGTACTCAGAGGCATCCTGCCTTTGAGGCTGGAGGTGGCCTATAGCCCTCCAATTAGTAGCCAATGATAGACCTCTCCTCCATGAAGTTATCCAAACCCCTCTTAAAGCCGTCCGGATTGTTGGCTGTCACCACATCTTGTGGCAGAGAATTCCACAAGTGGATTATAAGTTGTGTGAAAAAGTACTTCTGTTTGTTGGTCCTAGATTTCCTGGCAATCAATTTCATGGGATGACCACTGGTTCTAGAGTTATGTGAGAGGGAGAAGAATTTCTCTCTACCCACTTTCTCCACACCATACATGATTTTATAGACCTCTATCATGTTCCTCCACAGTCGCCTTTTTTCTAAACTAAAAAGCCCCAAGTGTTGTAGCCTTGCCTCATAAGGAAGGTGCTCTAGGTCCCTGATCATCTTGGTTGCCCTCTTCTGCACCTTTTCCAGTTCTACAATGCCCTTTTTTAGATGTGGTGACCAGAATTGAACGTGATACTCCAGGTGTGGCCGCACCATAGTTTTGTATAAATGCATTATAATATTTGCCGTTTTATTTTCAATCCCCTTCCTAATGATCTGTAGCATGGAATTGGCCTTTCCCACAGCTGCCACACATTGAGTTGACATTCAAGCCCTAACTCTGATGTGGGGGGCAGAGGAGAAGCGCCTTTATGGTGGGTATTTTAAAAAGAGGTGTGGGGTCAGAGGTGGTCTATTCATGCTGTGTGTGCCACACACAGTTATATCTATAGCACTGTAGTGCACAGTGCATATACAGAAGCTAGAAAAGTTACATCCCCACTCAAATAAGGAAGCAGGATTTGTGATGGGGGAGCTTTTTCGGAGCTGAGCAAGCAACTATGGGGTAAGTCTAAGGGAAGGGAAGGGAAAGGGCATTACTGTGGCCTCTCGTAAGTTAACCCACTCCTCCTGTCCTACAGTTGTACATACCTAGTACCTAATCCTTTCCCCAAACGCGTCACTATTTAGAGAACTCTAACCTGACCCAGAAGGGGGGCTGCTTACCTTCCGACGTCTTCTGCTGGTGTCTGACCAAGTGCTGCTCTCAGCCACTCATGCCGAGCAGACACTGAGACTCACTGAGACTCAACTGCTGGAAGTAGGGCAGGTGGGTTCTGGGAAGGCACCCACCCACCCAAAAAATTAAAAAAGCAGGGGGGAAGTGGGGGAATCAGAGAGAGCCTGGCAGCCTGGGTACCAGACAGAAGTCATAGAATACACCAGCCTACCAAAAGAGAAAAGGAAAAGGAAAAGGAAAAGGAAAAGGAAAGAAGGGGGGGGGAAAGAACTCAAATTTAGGCACACAGCAGCAGCAGCAGCAAAGGTACATCTGGAGGCTGGACAATAACAGAAAAAAAGTCAGCACAGCACACCCAGTTATTAAAGCCACTGGGGGCTGCCTACAAGAAGAGCTGGGGTGATCCACAGCAGCACCCAGTTAAGGCCATTGTGGCTGCAAATACAATAAACAAATAGGAGAAAAAGGTAATTGGTGTACTGGTGTACTGCAAAGAGAGAGAGAGAGAGAGAGAGCAGCAGGCACTCTTTGAGGCACATCACACGATTATTGTGAAGCACTGGGAGGGTTAGTGTGCACTCCCCGCACACAAGCAGAGTGCTCACCCTGGATGGCTGGATTGGCCACCCACACAACTACCAGCTCCGTCACAGAGCTGGTAGGGGTGGCAGAGATCGGGGGGTCCCCCTGGACCCCAGAAGTCCCAGCATGCTCCATGTGAGTCCCAGCATGCCTCCCAGTCAGGGATCTCCTCATGAGTCACTGCACCTGCACCACGGCATTTCACAACCTGAAAACCCAGGTTAGCAGAGCACTCACTTTGCTAACCTGGGTTAAGGGGAGAGGTTTTTAGGTGGGCTAGCCACCAGACAACCACCGGGCTTGTCTGCAAGCCATGGTGCTCACAACTGCATGAAAGTGGTCTGCACTGCATTAGCCTGCTTTCACGCAGCCATGTGAATAGTTTCAGTGTCTCTCTCTCCACTCCACTGGGCCAGGCAGGCTCCAGGCCAGCATCACCAATCTCAGTCTGTGCTGCTGTGCTGCAGTCCCTCCGACCCTTCCTCCTTTCTGGAGAGGCACACTATAAGGGCTCTCTGGCCTCCCAGTCTCTTAAATACATTTTGAAAATACCTCCTTTGGCTCCCCCTCCCTCCCCCCAGCCAATGGGGGCAGAGTTGCCCATGACAACACTTGACTTATATCATAACAAGCCAACCAAGAAGCAAGGAGATCACAAGCCAATGGGAAGCCAGTGCCAGAAAACCAACACCTGTGCGCACAGGCTCAGCAGCAGTGGGAAAGTTCTCTGCAGCTCAGACATATCTTCCTGGTGTGTCCATGCTGCCTTAGTCAAGATGTCAGCCTCAGTTCCTCTTCCCCACCAGGGGGAAAGAAGAATTACTGATTAAATCTCATTTTTCCCCTTTTAATTAATTGTGTGTGTGAGAGAGAGAGGTTCCAAGGCATTGCTTGTGAAGGTGGGACTGCTCTGTGCCTTCTAAGGAGTGCATCATTGCTGTCGAGCACCACTCCTATCATTTCCAAGTCCGGCCAACCGCCATGACACACTCTATTCCTCTGTTCCTCTGGATCTCTTCTCCCTCTGACTCAGCTGGGAACTTAAAATATTCTCCTAGGTGCTGCCACTCTGCTGCATCCATTTCAGTAAAGTACTTTTTATTGTTTGGTTTAGCTACTTGAATAACATTCAAATAACAAGTGTGTGGTGTTGGAATATTATTTGCAATTTTCTTGAGCAGCCAAAAAGCACAATTCGTTTGAATAGCACTTAGCTAACTAGGATACATGCCCTATAAATGGTGCCTGCAGGAATTGGTAGAACCCACCATGCCTTGAAGGTATTTTATGACGGCAATGGTTAAATGGCTAAAGGAATGTCTCAGAGGGGAAGGGGGGAAACCAAGGCCACTAGCCAGATGTAAATGGGAAGTGTGGCGCTTGATAACAAATCGGAACCTTTAAGGTTAAAGTAACACGTTGGCTTGTATACAATACGCAGGTGCGAAAGTTGTTGAGTACACAGTATAAAAAGACTGAGGATCTGCGAGGGGAGCAGCCGCACCCAGAAGCTTTTGCTAGCAATGATAAAGCTTTCTTTGAAACTTTTATGCTGGTGTCCAGTTAAAAAACTACCTAACCAAGAAACGAACGACAGGGAGAATCTCTCCCTTCTAACCGTGGGAAAATAATGGGAAGCAGGGAAGAAACATGCATTTAGGATGTGGAAGGGGAAGCACCATTCCTTCCCAAGAGGCACGTAATGAAGCAGGTGGGAATGACTTCAGAGAACCAGAAAAGAATTTGGTGTCAAATTACAAAAACATCTAAAAAATAAAAACAAGCAACTCCTTCAGCCACAGCTTGGCACATATTCTCAAAACGGCTTTCTCTATGGAAAATGCAATTTACTGCAAACAAACTTTTCCATGGTTTGTTTCCAGCCAAATCATCCACTCAAAGAATAGTTCTGGTTGATCAGAACAAACATTAAGGCCAAGCTCACGCTGAACACTGAATTTTCTGTTCTTTTCAAACAGCTTTGATAAATACAGCCTTTGGTTGTGCTGCAAATTCCTATTTGCACAAATGTATGCAAGAGTTAAAAATGGTCTTCAGGCAACAAGATAATGTGATTGCAATGATTTCACTCTCCTTGCTCAATTAATTATGTTTAAGCCGGACACCCTCTCATTAGATTTAATTACTTGCATAATTTGGAGTACAGTTTGCAATATGTGCCTATGATACCAATGATCAACAAGGCTTGGGAGAAACCAGGAATGCTTTGATTGGCCCCAAGTGGTTCAGCAATTCAATAGACTTCTGTGGACATCTTCCATTGCCTCCTTTAGGGAGGAACATCATCCTATTAATTAGAGTTAAAAACTAGGAGTTTGCACTTCACTCACCAGTAGCAGGATATTTTAATCATGTCACAAAAAAATGAGTGCTTTGACTGTGCCCATCATTATGTTACAGTGAATGTCCTAAATCTGGTCAATGTGGACAATCTCAGGCTAATTCTGTGAAAATACAAATATTTTCATATTCATATGAAATTTCAGACTGAAAGTTGACAGTCATAAGCTGCTAAATTAGATAGCTAGCATTTGTTTGCATATGGCCAAAAAACTAGGGAAATGTATATCTATGTGGGGGCATCCACATATGTTATTTGAGATTGTCAGCATTCACATGCAAATGGCAACATTTTGGATATTCTAGTGGCGTTTTCAGACATTGTGTGGGACCTGGGTTGAAGCTGAGTTCCATGCAATCTCCCTCAGCTCTGTGAGCACAAGTCCCCCCTCCCATCCCCTCATGAATGTCTTCTTCTTTTATGTTCAGATATACCAAGAATGGTTGCAATGTCCGAACCCAATCTCAGTTCACACTTACTTACTTACTTACTTACTTATTACACTTATAAACCGCCCCATCCGAAGGCTGTGGGTGGTGTACAACAAGTTTTAAAAGACACAAAAACACACACCATTTAAAACACAATGCTGAAAACAATTTTAAAAACAATTCAAAACCATTTAAAACCAATTAAAATACTTTAAAAACAATTTAAAAACCTTGGAAGGCCAGGCCCAACAATTAAGTTTTTAGGGCTCTCTTAAAGGCCGATAGAGAGCCTAAACTGCAGATATCTGCCATCGGCCAGCGGGTCGCCACCAGATGTACTGGTGGTAACTGGAGATAGACCTCTCCAGATGACCTCAGTGCGTGATGGGGAACATACAGAAGAAGGTGCTCTCTAAGGTAGCCTGGACCCAAGCCATTCAGGGCTTTAAAGGTAATAACCAGCACTTTGTATTTCACCTGGAAACATATCAGCAGCCAGTGCAACTGTTTTAAAACAGGCATAATATGGTCTCTCGGGGTTAACCCAGAGACCAGTCTGGCTGCCGCGTTTTGAACTAACTGAAGTTTCTGAACTACATACAAAGGCAGTCCCACGTAGAGTGCATTGCAATAGTCAAGCCTGGAGGCATTTGCTTCAGAGAGCTTGAGATCTGAATCTCACTTCAACCCTTGGGGGTACTTGCCATTTCTAAAATACTCAGGTAGCCATTCTCCTTACCAGATCCTAGATGCACAATTTTTCATCCTGAAGAGACTGAAGACTTCAAACACTTCTGAAATCCTCTCCAGAATTTTCAATCAAGAGCCTGGGGGCCTCCAGATGTTGTTGAACTACAACTCCCATCAATCCTAGCCACAGTCAATTGTAGCTGGGGCTGATGGGAGTTGTAGTACAGCAACTGCCCAGAGCCTTGTAGGGCATATAGAAATGACATGAAATGAAATCAACCAATCAATAATCAATCAATCAATCAATCAATCAATCTGGAGGCCCCCAAGTTGGGAACCACTGTTCTAGAAGAACCCATGGTTCAATCCAAACAGATAAATGAAGAATGGTGCTCAAGGGCACCCTAGCAATTCTTGCTTTTCACTATCCAACAAGAAAAGCTTGGCTCTGCAGAATGACATGATGTGTGTTCTCCCTGATTTTCAGAAAACACTGGAAGTGTCAGGGAACAATAAATTATGGAGGGGCTTCCCATAATGTGGTAACGAGGCAATTTATGTTTCTACTCCAGTGTTGCGAGGCGTGAGAATTCTCATACACATAGAATAACTAGCTCTATTTAAGTGTTTAGCTTGAACACATTGGGGGGGCGGGGAGAGCTGGCTACACCCAATGCTGACGTTCTCTATAGTCCCACCCCTGATTACTACTAGTACACATTTTGTCTACAGAGACAAATGCTCTATCCCAAAAGAGATTCTCCGCATAATCAGCAACATTGGGGTGAACAGTGTTCCCAATCATGGGGAGGCTCTCTATCCAGTTACAGCATTTATATCTGCAGACAAATGCAGCACTCATGATCATTGTGGGGGGAGGCTATGGCAGTGTCCGCAAAGGAGATGGGGCTTGTCAGCACACCCCATGGGACGTTGTTGCCATACATTGTTACCATGTACAACTAAATATGACTTATCTTCTACACAAATATATGAAATTTCAGGCTTCAGATTTCAATGTATCTCTCATTTTAGAATCAGATGTTTGGGGAAGGGCAGCATGGAAACAGTTCCCAATTCTCTCACAATACACAATTTCGCAAATGTGAGAGCATCTTCAATACTTCCCACTTTATTATTTGTTCCTGATTTGTTAGAGTATTTATTTATTTTTATTTATTTATTCAATTTCTATACCACCTTTCCAAAAATGGCTTAGGGCAGTTTACACAGAGAAATAAGAAATAAATAAAATGGATCCCTGTCCCCAGATGGTTCACAATCTAAAAAGAAACATAAGACACCAGCAACAGTTGCTGGAGGTACTGTGCTGGGGGTGGATAGGGCCAGTTACTCTCCCCCTGCTAAATAAAGAGAATCACCATGTAAAAAGGTGTCTCTTTGCCAAGTTAGCAGAGTAGTTCAGAATCCTTCATTAACTCAGAACAGGGAGATGTGATGTGAGCAAGGAGTTCCGATTCTTCCTGGTTCTCAGAGAGAAGGGATCAAGAAAGGAAAGGTTACCTATGGGCAGTATTCCCTCTAAAAGGGATTCCCAGATGTTGTTGACTACAACTCCCATAATCTCTAGCCAAAGGCCATTGAAGCTGGGAATGCTGGGAGTTGTAGTCAAAAACATCTGGGAATCTCTGTTAGAGGAACAGTGACTATAGGGCAATTTATAATGGCTGCTGGTCTTTCTTTCCCTCACACTGCAAAGCACAAAAAGACATTGAAGAGACATTTGTCATGGACTCTGTTGACTGAGCAAATGTGCCTCACCAGTAATGCTTCCTATGTGGCACACAATCAATATATGGCAAAAGCAGAGACTACAGACCATACCTACAGCATGGACAAATGCAAACTTCTGAGCAAAAAAATCTTGAGTGCCTAGACTGGGGCAGGACCAATGGGCATAATCCAGATCCTCCACATATTTATTTATTATTATTTTATTTATTTAGCATATTTCTATCCCGCCCAAAATGCAAGTTCTCTGAGCAGTTTACAGGACAATAAAAATAACCAAAAAAAAAAAAAAAAGATTAACATATTTCAACAATTCAAATTTAAAAAGTTAAAACTATTAAAACACAATTAAAACACATATTCATTTTTACCAAGAATCAATTATGAAAATTCTAATAGCTATGGTGCCACTTGATCATCATGTAAGCATTTCTGACAGAAGTTAATCAGAGTGGGGGTCCACCAGCAGTGCTTTATGGTTGTTAAAACATGTTATGCATATGAGATCCAATGAGTCAGAGCTCTGAAAATATGCCAATAAGCCAAATATGAGTTAAGCTTTTTTAAGAAAAGCACAGAACCAATCATATTCTAGAAACATCATTTTGTCCAGCTTGTTGCCGTCCATATGAACATCACTTTAATGAGCACATGCACACAAAGGTTTGCAACGTCAGGCAATGTCAGTTTGCTTGTTCCTGAGCACTGCAGGTTATTTGCTTGTACGTTTGTGTAGTTCTGAAGAACCTAATAAATGAATGCAGGCTTCAGGAAAGAACAACAACTCGAGAATAACAGATCAAGAGCTACAACTTTGGGGCTCAATTAATCCTGGGTATAAAACTGAACATGGAGAAAAGCTGAAATGGAAGTGTGCTGAGAACTCCAGACTCCATGACTTTTGAGAATTTGTGTGGGATGATTTGGGCACTTGTTAAACAAAACAATATGTAACTAATTTGTGAATTTGTGAATCTATCACATGTGGCTTGGCTTGCTTCCTGTTGGTTGGCACAGTGAGGGAGAGTTTTAACATGTGTTTTGGTTACTGGATTTGAAAATGCCTCATTTTCAAACTTAGCAATGAGGGCATATTGGCACTAATGTAGCACAGCTAGATTTTTTGGCCACTCCTGCCACGACTAGCCTCACCCGCCCACCTCCCTCCTTCTGCAGCTGCCCACCTACCCCTGTAGCATTCCCCATCAGCAGCAAAGAGTTGGCACGCAGGCTAATGATGTCACCACCTGGCACATGTGGCTGGGAGATGATGTCATGACCCGGAGCACAGCTCTTTGTCACCAGTGACGAGCGTGGAGGGAGGGAGGGAGGGAGGGAGGGATGGGCAGGCACTCTGGAGGCAGGCCGTGTGCAGCTCCGCTGGTCCTGACTCTATTGGGCAGCCAATGTTTGCTGCATATAGTTCCTCAGCAGTAGATTTGCCCCTGCACATTGGATTTGGTGTACACCAACCTTGGTTTTCTATCCATTGTGGAAGTAATTCTGATACTCCCATCAGTAAATAAGTCAGTGAGACCTAAGTGAATGTATAAATAGTAGAAAGATTGGAGACATAGAAGGAAAGACTGGATAGTCGGGGGGGGGGCATTTCAGAGCTTATTGCTGGGCCCTCGTCACTGCAGCGCCACCCTCACTGGCCTCCATTGGCCTCAGCTCAGCTGCTGCCACTCTGCCACTGCTACTGCCACAGGCTGGCCACCCATTTGACCTTTGCAAACCCTGCTACACATTGCTGTCACCAGTCACAGTATAATCATTAACTGGTGCCGAGCATCTGCGTGCTAGTACTTGATCTGTGTGCTAGTACTGTGGCAGGGGCTCTGCTCAGCCCCTGCCACAGCCCCCCTCACCTCAGAGATCTCTCCACCCTCACCTGAGCCACACTCCTGCTACTCCTCCTCCATCCGGTTGCTTCCATCCCCCTCACCCCTCTTGGTCACTCCTCCATCCCTTTACTTCACCCCCCTCATCCCTCTTGGTTGCGGCTGCAGTGTTGCTGGTGCCTATTGGCCAAGCTGCAGCCCCGTATCACCAGAGACTTCTTCACCCTCACCCAAGCCCCGCTCCTGCTCCTCTCCATAGGAGCAGCAGCAGCAGCAGCGGTTGGCTGGGCCCTTCCTTGCTGCCACCACCACCATGGCTGCTCGTTCTCCTCAGGTCGCTGACAGGCCAGGGCCCATCACTTGCCTGCCTGCCTGCCTCTGCCAATGGCCTCGGTAGCCCCAAACAGTGGTGGTTGACTGGGCCCTGCCTTGATGCCAATAGGCACCGCCATGGTCGCTTGTTCCCCCCAGGCCGCTGCCAGGCTCAGGCCCATCCCTCGTCCTTCCTTCTTTCTCTCTTCCCTTCCCTTCCTTTTCTCTCTTTCTCTCTCTTCCCCTCTGTCTTTCTTCCCCTCCGTTCTTTTTTCTTTCTCTCTCCCTTCCTGAGTTAAGAGATCTTCATCTTGTTTCCTCATCTAATTTACACAACGGCAGCCTACTTCTCCTGAAGGGGCTCTTTCCTCCCTCACGATCCCTCTCTTCGCAGACCCCTGCCCAATATCTCTATCTATCTATCTATCATCTATCTTCTCCTCTGCAATCAAGAACATCTTCCAACCAGTAACAGTTGCATTCCAACTGACCTTAACCATCACAGGCTCCTCCTCCCTATCTGCATATGGAATCCCCACTGCCCAATCACCATGGTGCCACAGGCTCCTTAATCAGCACAGTGCTTCTGCTCACAAACTCTCGTGAGAGCTGCCACACATGGGATTAGCCACAGGTACACCTTAGAGAATTAGCCACAGGTACACCTTAGAGAATTATATATATAGAAACTATGTTGCGGCCAGCAACCGCAACATATAGCAGGGGTCGCAGAAGCTGGGTCTGCAGGCAGGTTGCAGTGGCAGTAGCAACAGCAACATAAGGTTGGGTGGGTGGAGGCAGCAAATGGCAGGGTTCCCAGTGAGGTCCCAGTGGCCCGTGTTCACAGAACACAGGTGAATACCACTACAAACAACTCTGGAGATTGGCCTTCTGAATTCCTAACAAAACAATGGCTAGTCAGCATTAATGACTGAATTTGTGACCACAGGATATAATTCTGCATAAAACATACTTAAACCAAAACCAGTGCAAAGTGTCTGTTCCCAAATCACTGGTAAAAGCTCATTTCTGAATGGAACAGAACCGGGAGAAAATACTGTTGAACCTGTTCTGAGACCAGTTTTTTAATGATTCAACTCTCTGCTTCCAGGGTACAGCTCTGGGGTGTCCTTGTTCAGATTAAGCACTGGGGTAGGTTAAGCTATCTTGTGAAACTTGGGCCCAGTGGGGAACTGGAAACTGCATTTTCACCATTAAAACCCAACATGCCAGCAGCAGGGCCACACCTTCTGTCCAGGCATGCATGCATCCATGAACACCTAAACACACACGTGTGCAGACATACTAATGGAGAGAAGGTAAGACAAGTGCAGCATAGGGAGCATCCAAAGATGCATATCCCCCACCCCAACCCTTAATGTGTCACCATAAGGCGAGATGAGGCTTCCCTACCAACCTATTATGGGATGGGCTCACCTCCCAGCTGCTATCTTCCTGATTGTCATTCTTCATATGAATATATTTTCATCTGTCTCCTTTCACTTCCCTTTATTTTCCAACCCCCCTTTCCACAGCAGCTGCCAGCTAATTGGCCCTTTGATACCATCCATGGGTCTTTGCCAAAGATGTCTAACTAAAGGAAAGAGGCAAACAACCATTTGGTCCCCCGCAAAAAAATAAAATAAAATAAATTAAGGCCCAACCTGCCCTGTTTTGCTTTCCACAGAACCACATCCCCCAAAGCCCAATCCCTCCAGTGGATGAATGTCCGGCAGGGCAATCTGTTTTTTGTTTTTTTTTAAACACAACACTCTCTTTATTTGCAGCTTGACTTTGATTTCTATTCCAAAGCTACCACAGGCAGACTTAACAAATATGGGATTTCCCCTCCCCCAGTACTCACACTCCTTGCTTTGTTTCCTTCTCAATCTTTTGAGAGCTCCCGAATTAATTAGGATGCAAACAATCCCAGAGGAATGTTTAATTAATATTAAAAAGCAAAAATGGGATGATTAAGTGAGGAGGGGGATGCTATTATGTATACAGCAGCGCTGGCAGCCATTTGTTGAGTGCACAAATGCTGGCACAGAGGGCCAAATCCTTCTTTGTGGAATGTTGTTCTTTGCCCTCATGGTCTGCTGGGGGCTGGGCCTTTCTCCTCCTCCTCCTCCTCCTCCTCCTCCTCCTTTTTCTATATTTACTCAAGCAAGGGGTTTAAGCTTAATGGCTGACATGTCACGCAGCCGTTCACCCGTGTTAGGGAGCTGCCAGGGTTGTGCAACTGCCCTGTTGCACAGTCCAACTGTGTTGCGCAATGATTTAAAGCAGTGTCTGTGCAGTTGCGCCATGCTGCTTCCATTGGAATCAGGGGCGTAACTATAATAGGGCAAGGGGACACAGTTGTCTGGGGGCCCACTGCCTTGGGGGGGCAGAGGCAAGTCACATGACTGACCCCCCCAGCCGCGCACCCACCCAGGCTTCCTTCAGTTGCATTCATCCTCCGAAACTGATGTGAGTGTTAAGATCTGGAGCTACTGGAACAGCATGCCTTTCTCTAGTACCATTAAATGACTTGCATCGTCCACAATTTACAAAACTGTCACCACTATTCAGCCTCATTTAAGATTTCTTTACTTCATGAGCTGAGCTTCAGTGAGCAGGGGGGCCATTTTAAAATCTTGTCTCTGGGCCCACTCCAACCTTGCTACGCCCCTGACTGGAATCAATGGCTTCCATGATACGCACAGCATTATATCTCCATAGTGCTCCGCCCTGGGGCTGCTGTGGACTCCTCAGACAGCACTGGATCGCTGGCTAGCTGTGGACGGTTGACTCTGACAGTGGACTCCTCCACAGCCCCAGCAGTGCTAGGAATTAGTGGCTGCACAGACAGTGCTACTACAGTCAGGTCCGGCCCAAGGATGGAGGGTGCCCCAGGCAAGCCTAGCTTTGGTGCTTCTTTGCCCCCTTCGCCTGCATAGCATAGTGGTTAGAGTGTTGGACTAGGACCGGGAAGACCTGAGTTTGAGTCCCCATTCAACCATGAAACTCACTGGGTGATTCTGGATCAGTCATGTCTCTCTCAGCCTAACCTACCTCACAGGGTCGTTGTGAGGAGAAACATAGCCATGTACACTGCTCTGAGCTCCTCGGGGGGAAAGCAGGATAGAAATGTAAAAATAAATAAATAAATGGCCAGGCACCTCTGTCATACAGGTGAGCGATCCCTGTCACTCCCTCTGGTTAGCTGGCTGGCTGGCTGCCTGTTGCTGGTATCCTACTTAATGATAAGCGGTACTGCCATAATTATGAGAATTTCCAGCCGAAAAACAATGGAAACGTTCTCCCATAGGAAAGAGCCATCAAGCAAACAACACCTCCCAACAGGAGAACTTGAGAGCCAGTTTATACGCTCTGCAGAATGAAAGGTTCAAGCTTTTTCTGGACTGTTCCATTTCAGACTCAGCTGGGGGAGCTGCATGTGTGAACACACCCCATGGGGCGGGGGATGTTTTCATACCGAACACTAGCATGTCAAGAAGAAAGAAGGCTAAGCTAAATCCTTCTAAGCACAGGGAGCTTTATCTGCAGGAGTCAGAGAATATTACAAATGCAGCCTCTCCCACACCTGCAGTCTGAAATAGTTCAGTCCAGCAAGAGCTTTGCTATTTGATTCTGCTGACTGTAAAGTATAAACTGACCCTAATATATGATTCCCCAAGACATATGTAGCCAGAAGCAATATTGCTTGATCAGACATGCTGCACTGCTGTTTAACACTTCCTTCTTAACTCCTCCATCTTACTGCTGTGTCCCGAATGGTCCCTGGTGTAATCTTGTTCACCAGCGCAGTAGGAAACCTCTTTTCTTTTCTTTTCTTTTCTTTTTTTGACAGTGAGAAAAGGAAGCTCTGTGGTTTGATTCACAGATCACAGAATCACAGCACTAGAAGGGAGCAAAAAGTCATTTCGTCCAATGCCTACAGCCAGTAGAGCTGAAATGAAATTTCACAACATTCTGCAAAAGTCAGAATTCAAATTCCATGCTCCAAAACATGTTCAGATTTCTCTCTTGAAAACCAGTTCTTTCTTTAAGGGAAGGAAAGACTAAAATCTAAAGCAATGCGGTCACATTTAACACCTTTCTGTTTTTAAAGCCTCTGAAATTATCAACATCCAGTTATTTGCAAGCAAATTTGAGTTTGGAGAATTTGCTTGAAATCCTTCCCCAGTTTGCTTTCAGCTGTAAGTGTATGGTAGGAACATTCAGAAGTACCTTCTCCCCACTGCCACCACCACCGCCTGTCCAGTTGATTCCAAAATAAGTCCTATTGCAGATAAGAGACGCACCGCAGGAGGAGCCAGCAGAGCACTTAGCTAAGTGGTTCTCAGACTTGGTTCCCCAGATGTTGTTGGACTACAACTCCCATCATCCCCAGCCACAATGGGGGGCACAGAAGGGACAATGTGCATTTCTGAGTGGACAGGCTGTGTCACACATGTTAGATTTCTGGAACAGGAATGGGGGGGGCAAGTGGGGGGCAAACTACTAGTCTGAGGGGAGCCACCCTTGCATGCAAGCCAGCCAAGCCACATACTACCAAAGAAGGGGAAAATACTTCCTGTGTCCCTAGAGGTTATTCCTTGAGGGGATTTCCTCCCTAGCCTCAAATAATACAATCAATCAAATGCAGCCTCAGAGGAACAGTGAATTCAAGTAGTCATAACACAAGAGACGAATCAAAGGCTGGTCTCATATGACTGGACATCTAGTGTCAAGATGATGGTGATGGCCTGTAAAGCATACTGTTAATCTATACCAGGGATTCTCAACGTTGGGTCCCCAAATGTTATTGGACTTCAACTCCCATAATCCCCAACCAAAGGCCACTGGGGCAGGGGATTATGGGAGTTAAAGTTCAATAACATCTAGAGACCCAACATTGAGAACCCCTGATCTATACCAGGGGATCCCAACCTGGAGTCCCCAGATATTGATGGACTACGACTCCCATTATGCCCAGCCACAATCATTGTGGCTGGGGATAATGGGAGTCATAGTCCATCAATATCTGGGGACTCAAGGTTGGGAACTCCTGGTCTATACCAATTCACAGAGAGCCAGTCTGAGAGATGGGGCAGAAGGTAGGACTTTGCCAGGGACAGTGAGTGGGTGGGTGGGGAGGAAAACACCTGTGTTTAAATATTTACTTGGTGTGAAGCTCACTGGGTATCTTAGAGCAGGGATTCTCAACATTGGGTCCCCAAATGTTATTGGACATCAATTCCCATAATTTATTTATTATTCCTCTGTGTAAACCTCCCTGAGCCATTTTTGGAAGGGCGGTATAGAAATTGAATTAATAATAATAATAATAATCCCCAACCAAAGGCCACTGGGACAGGGGATTATGGGAGTTGAAGTCCAACAACATCTGGAGATCCAACCTTGAGAACCCCTGTCCTAGAGTCACTAACTCTCAGCCTCACCTACAAGGTTGTTGTAAGTCTAACCTTGTAAGGCTAAGGCTGTTTTAACAGCACATCAGTACATCATTATGAGTGAATGGTGGCTAATAAATACACTTTGCAGTCATAAGGGCATGCAAAGAGACATTCTTAGTAGTAGCCCTGTTATTTTCCAAATGCTGAGTGCCTGTGGCTCCAACTGATCTTCAGAGACACTATAGGTGCCTTACTGCCACCATGGAAAGCTCTGCCCAATGAGGCTGAAGAAAGAGAGGAAGTGATTTCTCCACCCCCTCCCACCATGTTTTCAAGCAGTTAAGAATAACAGGCAGTAAACAGGCAATTCAGCTCCCAGGGTTGTCAGGGCCTGTTTGGAAAAATCACAGAGATGAGCAGCTTGGAGACACTACAGCTGTTTAACGCTAGCGTGGTTCTGGGCGATGGACTGGGCAGCCACAGCAAGGCAGGAAGCCTGAACTACAAATTAAGTCTTTGTGCCACCCTCAATGCCGGCTCTATTATTCCTTCTCCAAAGCCACAATGAGAAAACCTTCTTTATGATTTCAGAGCCTGGAATCAATACAAAAGAGAGAGGGAGGGCCCTGTGAGCCGACATAATTTATTCTTTTAAAATGATTTTTGACACCCTTATTTGTTATAAACATCCAACTTCTCAGCGGCTTCTGGGAAATCCCACTGAGATTCAGCTCTGGTGTGCCAAGCAAAGATGAACAGAAAATAACCCAAGGTGCCAGGAAAACAGAGCACAGGGCAGGAAGACAGATGAGAACGGGTGGGGGGGGGAGGGATCTAAGCCAGATAGAAAGTTATATATGTAAGGACAGAGCTGCACTGAAAAGCAAGGAAAGGCAATTATTGGCCCTGAAGTAACCATGTGCCACAGAAGCAAATATGTGAATGTGACATGACATTTCTGTCAATATCTCTTTTGTCCTCCTTACAAATTGCTACCTCCTCTGATCCTTGATTGTAGTTTGAAGTAAAACCTCCAGTGGTTGTATATGGGTACCCTTCAGTCATATGCTCTTCGATGATGATGATGATGATGATGGTGATGGTGATGATGAATGAGGAGAAAGAGATTCATACACCATTTTCATCAAATGTTTTTGTAGTGATTTACATCAAAAACAAACAAATATTTCTGTATTTATTTATAATCTTAAGCAGATCTTAAAGAAACAAGGTTGGGAAGTCAATGTTCTTTGTTCAGCCCCTATGACCTTGAGACAGCATTTAGTGAAATCAAGACATTTATTATAAGAAATGTGAAATGGAGGATTGCCAGATCTGTGAGAATAAGGAAGGGAGGTGTCAGACAAACGGGGCGGTATATAAAGCGGTTTACATGGAATGCATGCATTTTTATATCGGAGAAACAGGTAGACTCTTGATAAAAAGATACAAGGAACATCTGGCAGACATACAGCATCAAGATAGAACAAAACCGTGGGCAGTGCATGTCAAAGAACATCATCAAGGGAGAGCAGTGAATACAAAGATATTCACCTTGGCTGTGGAGGTAGATGTGAGGAAGCGGAAAATTTGAGAAGCTATGTTCATAGAACAGCTGTGTCCTACCATAAACGATATGGAAGAAATGAGGGAAGCGATGGAATTCATTGGCTATTGAGTGAGTGAATTTTTACTCCCTCCCTCCCTCCCATTGTTACGCTCTCCCTCCTATTATGGATGATGGGAATTTTTACTCTCTCCCTCCTATTATGAGACATTGCGGGGCACGGGATGGGGGGCGGGGTTGAACAAGATTGGTTGACAGTGTAACAGGATTGGCTAATTCTTGTCAGTTTTGCTGAGTCATAATGTTGGGTTATTGCATTAAAGAGCACATTTCAGCCACTACTGTATAGCACCGAAGCTGGTGTGTCACATCAAAACGTCTGCTATTTTTAACATCTGAGGTTTTTAAACATGTTTTAATTATGCATTAAAGAGGCCTTTAAATAACTAACTAACCAACTAAGATGCTTCCTTATCCCCAAAGGGTTAACACTAAAAAGAAACATGGTAAACACCAGCAGCAACTATAGGAGGGATGCTATGCTGGGATTGCATAGGGCCTCAATGTGTGTGTGTGTGTGTGTGTGTGTGTGTGTGTGTGAGAGAGAGAGAGAGAGAGAGAGAGAGAGAGAGTCTGTCCTGGAATCTGTACCTGAGCTGACTTACATTTTCACTGCCAGCGTTGTGATTGTCAAACCTTGTCACTCTTCCTTGTCCTTCCTTTCTTTCCATTTCCACAAACACTTTGCCTTCCACGCGACACTTTGAGCTGAAGCAACTTGCTTTCCCACAGGAATTGCAGCTCTCAGCAGCACTGCTATGAAGAAGGAAGTCCTCCCTACTTAGCAGAACCACCTGGGGACACATCAGGACTGCCTCAAACCCAGGTTCCCTCCTTGATACTGCCTGGTACTCTGCCTGATACTCTGCTGTTGTTGCATGTCTTGCTGCCCCCCACCACACACACAGTAGCAAGAAACATGCAAGCACGCACACTTTACACTCACACCCCCTCTCCAAATTCAAAGATACTGTTACTGTATGATGCTTTTAAATAATGCTATATTACAAATAGGCAAATATATTTGGGCAAAGACAATGAGTGCTTTTAACCCCCTTCTGCAGCATTGGGCTTGGATAGTTGTTCAGAGAATCATATACATTGACCAATAAGATCTAGTACTTTCTTCTATTGAAACAGATCTATGCCCATCCAGTTTCTCAATGATTCTGCAGTGTTTCAATCAAGTCCTACCACAGAGCAGGGATTTCATTTATTTATTTATTTGGAAGATTTGATATACCGCCCACTCCGAAGACTCTGGGCAGTGTACAGAAACATGCAAAACAAGACAGCATTAAAATTACATTCTAAATAAAACTAAAGTAACTAACAAAGAGAAAAAGAAAACAAAAAAAGCAAATAGGTAAACTACAGGGTAAAAGCCTGGCGAAAAAGAAAAGTCTTCAATAAAGATTTAAAAATCAACAAGGAAGGAGCTAAACGAATCTGCAGGGGAAGGGAATTCCAGAGAAGTGGGGCAGCAACCGAGAAGGCCCGAGAAGGGAACTGCCTCATATAATATATTCTCTACACACAGTAGGTGATTATCTTAAGCACAGTCCCTTTCTCTGTGAATGCAGAAGCGTGATTTTGTATCATATGCCTAAGTCCTATAGGACATTGCCAGATGTCTAGTCCAGTATGAACTATCCTAATAGGCTCCCACTTCATCTTTTCTGAGCGAGCTTGTTAATTAACCCCAGGGGACCACACCTCTTAAGAGGTCATGAAGAGAATGGTGCTTTCATAGCACGACAGATTCCAGAATTGTGCAGAAATAGAGGAGGTCTTCGCAAAGAGGGACAATAGAGAATTAAGAGTGGTCTTTATCATATACTGCCCTCACTCTTCTCTGTCAATCAATTGACTTACTCTAGGCACATGTGCAGAATTTCAGGATCTTACAGCCTAATTGCACAGCTATCAAGCAACATTGAATTTAAGTAGTGTCCTATTTCTATCATCAGGGCCAGGGGCATCGCAAGCTTGGAGTGGGCCCAGAGACAAGTTTTTAAAATGCCCCCCACCGAAGCTCAGCTCATGAAGTAAAGAAATCTTAAATGAGCATATATATATCTCTCTCTCCTATGTGCCACAATAGAACATCATCCTAAATTATTTTTTTAAAGGTTTTGTAAATTGTGGACGATGCAAGTCATTTAATGGTAAGAGAGAAAGACATGCTGTTCCAGTAGCTCCAGGTCTTAACACTCACATCAATTTCAGAGGATGAATGCAACTGAAGGAAGCCTGGGCAGATGCACGGCTGGGGGAGTCAGTCATGTGACTTGCCTCTGGGGGCCCCCCAAGGCAGTGGGCCCCCAGACAACTGTCTCCCCTTGCCCTATTATAGTTATGCCCCTGATCAGGGCTGGCTCCAGGTTTCCAGTGGCCCTAGGCAAACTGCCCACCATATATATTAGTCATGTACAGGGACCACTGTTATACAAGGAGATTAGGTGTTGTAGGGGGAGAAATAAAAGTGAGCCCTTTCTCACGACCAGCCCTACATGAGCTAGCCCTGTCTTACCCAGGTAGGGCTGGTCATCTGGGGCCCTGGGATCGCTCCCTATCCCACCACTCCTCCCCTGGATAGCTCTGATTGGCTACACAGGTCTTATGAAGGCTTCATTAGGTCAAACCATGCTAGGTGCAAGCGTAATTTCAGATTGCATCAAATAGTAATGGATCCTAATGACAAGTATTACGCCACCATTGCTTTTAGACCCCCCCCCCCACAGAGACTAACACAGCTACCCATAGAGGAAGGCATAGTTGGTAGCTGCAGGAAATTTGGGAGAGAAACTTGTAGCCCAGTCTGTTGCATATTAACATGTAAGTCCTGCCAAGTTCCATGGGCCTCATTCCGAAGTTAATGTGTGTAGGACTGCAGTCTTCCTTCCTTCCTTGGATGAGATGTGTCTTCCTACTGAAACCAGTGAAAATGTTGTGGTTGGTTTCAATGACAACTGAACTGTCATAGGAACATAGGAAGCTGCCATATACTAAGTCGGACCATTGGTCCATCTCTCTCAGTATTGTCTACAAAGACTGACAGCGGCTTCTCCAAGGTTGCAGGCAGGAATCTCTCTCAGCCCTATCTTGGAGATGCTGCCAGGGAGGGAATTTGGAGCCTAGATGCTCTTTCCAGAGCGGCTCCATCCCCTAAGGGGAATATCTTATTCACTTCTAATCTCCCTTTCGTATGCAACCAGAGCGGACCCTGCTCAGCTTAAAAGGACAGGTCATGCTTGCTACCACAAGACCAGCTCTCTTTGTCTCCTCATGCCTCAGCTTTCCCATTCCTGAAATCATGGGAGTGCAGAATTCCCGATGAAAACAGGAAAGGAAAGAAATGATCATGCATGGAATAGAATTCATGGGCAAGAGAGACCAACAATTAGGGCTGGTGTCAGGTTGTGGGAACCTCAGGCAAACCCCTGTGCTGGGCCTCCAAATTGCACACTGCCTCCATGGAGCATGCTGCCCCTCCAGTGGCATGTGCTTCTTCTTCCACTCGAAATGGTGCCCATCAGTGTTCCCTGTAATAGGGAATTTCAGCTGTTGTTGACTATGACTCCCATAATCCCCAGCTGCAATGGCCAAAAGCCTTTCCAGCTGGGGGTTCTGGGAGTTTTAGTCAACAACATCTGGGAATCCCTGTTAGAGGGAACACTGGTGCCCACATCTTTCTCAGTATCAGACACCATTGAGGGGGGAGCAGGGAACTAGCAGGCATACCATGTTCTCTTCTTTTGGTGCTACTATTCCGACAGTGGTGCTAAAGGGGAGGATGTCCTCTGGCTGGTTATCTTTCTCAGGTACTATCAGGGAGAGAAGAAGAGGATGAGATAGCATGCCCACTGGACTCGGATACCAGTATGGCTACCCAGACAGCACACATGCTCCTCCTATAGCATCTTTAGTGCCTTCACGTTACCCCTGACATCAGCCCTGGGATATTTCCAGCTCCCAAATGACCATGGCAGCTGTACCGTCTACATAGAATAATACAGGTCTATTCTTACATGGTTATACCTGATAATTTAAGGTATGCAACTGATACCTGACTTAAGATATGAGACTGATAACATGAAGTGTCCTCTATTTCTATGTCTTTTTTTCCTTTGGAAAGATTTTTTTGCCTTTTGGGGAAATGATTTTTTAAAATTAAAATGAAAAATACAGCTTTAAATATATTTGCAAAATAATACAGTCTGCCCAAATAATACAAGGCACTTCAGATTAAAATTTGTTAAAGCAACTGCAGCCTCAAGATTTCTTGGTCGAATACCATATTCACTCTCTTGTGCTTTGGTGATGACAACATAACCTGGACAGAAGGAAGGAAGGATTTTTTTTTTTAAGGACAATAGATTCCTGCTTCCTAACCATTTTCTCCTTTGCTTCATCAAAAGTAGATCCCCAAGTTCCATCACTCTATGCCTGTGTGAACAATGCCTAATCATTTAATCCCATTTGTAGGGTTTGCATAATCTGAACAATTTCCACTGCATCTGGGAACTCACCGTCTGCACTGATAACTAATCCTTTAAGAATGGTTGCAGGTCTTTGCAGATTAAAGTAAAATGCAAAGGACAGAAAAAGAATGAATGATAATCAGTTGTTTTGAGCCTCGCTCCCCTTCCTATTCACCCTGAACACTTTGCAGTCTTGAATGTATTTATATTTACAACCTCTTAGGAGGCTGGAAAGCAAATTTTATCACTCCTTATTATACAGACCAGCTACAAAAGTACAGGAATGAGCGGTTGCATCTTCAAAATGCTTGTATAAGCAGGATGGGCCTCCTGATATAAACTGCCCTTTTTGAGATTCAGACTGTGTTCAGTTTATGCATCACAGAGGGCCTGTATTACAGTGGAGTCAACGGTTGGGCTTCCCATGTTGAAGGCTCGAGCTGAGAGATGAGCTTCCTGTATAGTAAACTGGGCAATAGGAGTGGCTGAAGGTAGATGTTCAAGACTTTTCTTAAGCTGAGCCTGCTCATCAGAGCTAATGAAAGTAAGCTGTATGGCAGAAATGCTGAACTGTGACAAAAATCTGCATGTTGAATTAAGCCACAAGCATGGACTGGGGGAAGAGTGGTTGGCAGAGTCCGATGATCATTTATGTCTCTTCTGGTTGGTCAAGTTGTGAGGTTTGACACCTACAGGTAGCAGGTGGGCAGGATAAAGAGGGAAGAGCTGTCTCTTGGACACATTTGCAGACAGGGCTGTTCCGGGGGAGGGGGTGCGGAGTCCAGGCAGCAGAGAGATGTGGGCCCCCTCAGAAAAATGGCCCCAGCAGGGAGATCCCTTCCTGGGTTGGCCTCCAGAGCACAGCTCCCACCACAGGAGCTGTGGCCCACCCAGCCGGGTCCCACGGCACACTTTGCTGTATGTATAACACTGTCTTTACACCATGTATGGGTTACTTTAAAATTGGCAGTGCAATCCTGCCTTGTGGGATTTCCCTTCCTCTAACTTGCCATACAAATGAACACAATATAACAATTAAATGATAAATTTTATCTTTCTTAACACAAACAGCAGAACTTGCAAAATAAAAGGAGTTAACAGAGACTTGCTCAGACTCATGTGTCTCAAGTTGAGTCGTTTTTTTGGTGTTGCTGCTGGCTTGTTTGTTTGAGAGTTCTTTCTTGGCTGTGGGGTTGAGATACAGTCTGTTGTTGCTGTCTCCTCTTCTTGAAGTCTGAAAGTAATAGGAGCTCTCTAGGCAGGGACTTTCTTCTGCAGGCTCTGGGTCCTCTGAGGAAACACACACACACACACACACACACACACACACACCATATATGGTAGTCCCTATTCAACATGTAGCCCCCTACTGGACGAGCCTCTATCACCTAATGTTTTGACCCTTAAAGAGCAGGGGTTACATATGCAATGGTGGCCCTGGTTGGGCTGAGCTCTTTTCTGGGCAAACCAGAGAGTTTGGCACTGTCTGCAGATACCCTTCTTTCAGGGCAGAGCCATGGGCAGCATCCACTAGGTGGCACAAAGTTTGAGGCCAAGAATGGGAGAGCCAGACAACCAGTGAAGGGTCAAGGCCCAAATCAGTAGCCAGAAGCCAAGCCGAGCAGACAGCCAGGAATTAAGGGACAAGGCAGTAGCCAAAGATCAGGAATGCACCAGAGGTTGAGGCAAGCAGAAAACAAACACACCAGAAGAAAGAGACCTTGATACTGAGGCTCTGCTGCCCTAGACAGGAATCCTTCCTGCTACAAGGAGACCCAACGGGTGATCCTACAGGGCAGGACCTACTCAGGAATAAAAGGCTTAAGATCCTAGGGCAATGCAGCAAACTGCCACAAGCGGCAGCAACATGCAGAGCCTCAGGGCAGCTACATGACAGCTACAAATCAAACGTCATGTTCCCACCCTGGCATCAGATAATTGGCCAGAATTATTTACAATAAAGAAGATACTAGGCGAGAACATTATAGGAATCAGATGGGGTGCATACCATAGTAATTGGAGTCAAAACAATAAAACAGCTGCATCTTCGGAAAAGGGGATTTTCAGCTTCTGTAGATTATTTTTGAATTCACTGATGAGTGAAGACAGACCAGAAGTGGCAGGTCCTTCTAGGCTAATTCATTGATGTCCCTCTTACTAGTTACTCTAAGCCAGTCTGCCTCTCCATTTCATTTTGAATCATGTTCAGCCATTACACTCCTAATTAGAGCAGCAAACATTTTCCTGTTCAGGGACGCTTTGGCAGGACCTCATACCCTTGCTGTCAGCTCTGGCCTTGGCATACAGGGCAATGCTGCTAGAAGACAGGTCCAGCTTCTGGCTCCTCAGTGGCTTAATAATGATGTACTGGGGGAATCCAGTCCATTCCATCCACATGGCTGCTCTAAGAGGACCCCATGCTACAAGTCCTCCACTTAATGGGATGTGCCCCAGATTCTTATGGCTATCTCTAAAGCCAAGGTCCACACAATGCAGGAACTCTGTTGACATCAAAGGGAGGTGTAGATGCTGCCTGGAGATGGATAAAGAATGGTGTCATTCTGGGCTATGAAGTCTTTGGCATTCTAGGCTATGAGGTCTTTGGCATCTCTAAGGAACTAGCTTTCAAAATGACATCAGGATTGCTGGGTGACTTCTGATCTGGGGCTTTGTAAGACACATCTTAAGAGCAAGTCCCACTAAAATGGGTAGGACTTAATTGTGCTATTGGGACATTCTCATGTCCCAACTTTTGAAATGGGTAGGACTTAATTGTGCTATTGGGACATTCTCATGTGTTTTGAAGCCAACTCTTGTGTGAGCAAAGGGGATTTACTAGCATCATAATATAAGGCTTTATCCAGTTTTGAACAACTCCGGAGCAATAAGTAAAACGATATCACAGAGGCACTAACAGCAAAATGGAACTCTGGTTAAAAAACTGCATCAGGACTGCATTCACGGGGACTCCTCTATCACAGACTCCCCGTGTCATTTTGAGTTAAACGACATTCAGCTGAATCCACACACCCGATTAAGGAATTTAGTCCCACTGATGAAACTGGCTCAAATCCAAGCAGACCACTGAACATGGCTGGTGAATAGCCAATCTTACTCTCCCCATGTCTCCGTATTCCAATCATGATGAAAATGATGCATATATTCTCTAGGTAGAAAGCAATAAATTGGGGGTGGGGGGAATAGTTTCACTATGGCCATCCTGTTGCGGGCAGTACTGGTCATCTGTAAGATAATTGTGAAGAAAGGGATACCTGGGCTGCGAATGGCACCTGTTCTCCTTCCCTCAACATGCTTACCATATCAGGGCTGGCTCCAGGTATCAATGGGCCCTTTTCTGAGCGGGCCCCTTGCCCTCCCTTGGGGAGGAAGCTGGTGAGGGAAAGAGTGCTTCAGTGCCCAAACATGGTCGCTGTGGGTGGATCTTACAGCTCCCCCATCATGATGGTGGAGGCAGGGGCAGCTGTGATGGGCCACAGTCCTGCACCAGGCAGCAAGTGGGCAAGCTGTGGCAGAACTTCTTCTTCCTCACTTGTGAACTCAACTCTTCAAAGAGAGGAGAGAAAGAGGAGGCAGAGCAGAGAGGCAGAGAGCAAAGAAAGAAACACATGATGCAATATCCACCCAGCACAAAGGTAAAGTTGGGTGGGGGCACCTCACTGGTGATCACTGGTTGATGGCTAGGCCCAGTCATCTTTTGGGGACCTGGGGCAGAGGGGGAAGGTAGGCCTCTCCAGAGTGGGCCAACCCAGGGTGATGGTGGGCCCTCAGCAGCTGTCCTGTGAAGCTGGCCCTGTGCTGCTTGGTACCATCAGATTTCATGGTGCTCATCACTGATATGCACCCTAGATGCTAGCTGCAGGGCTTTCCCTAGACTGTGGTATTCATGTTCTGCCTTGGCAGCAGGGCTGGGCCACGGACTGAAGCACTTTTTTGTTCACTCCTTGCTTTCTCATGCCATTTGCTATTCAGCAGTTTGTAATGGTCTGCAGCCCTGAGCAAACTGTTTGCTTGGGTTGTTTTAAAACAAATATTAATAAAGAAATGTTTCTAAAAATAAACACTGTATTTTTCTTTCCACTGAATTAAAACATCAAAAATCCAAGACACTGGAAAATGGAGAAGCAATGGACTGAGTATATCTTCATTGCTTACTGAATCCTATTACAAGTCAGCACAATGCAATTGAGCACAGATGAATGATTTCAAGTGGGATAAACCAATTTGAAGAGGCATGATGAGATCACGTCATTTAGATTCCAGTCTACAAAGACATGCATGCACCTGGCCAGATTCCTCTTGGCTGTCCCAGACTTTGGCTTTAATCTCAACATTATAATAAACAGACATTTTGGAAACAGTATCCATTAAGTCAGCTTTACAGTCACAATCGGTCTTCTGATGATGCCCACAAAGTACCTGTGACATCCAAAACCAGGCTTTGAGATGCAGAGATCTCTTATGGAAGTAGACTTGTGTATGATTAGTTCACAATATGTGAGTAACCCTTAAAAAAAAAGAAGAAACAGAAGAATTTATATGTGATGTTTTCCAGACATATAGAGCCTTTGTGAGAGACAGCTTCAATTAACATGAAGGTGATCCTGAAAATTTACTGTGGGCTGTTAATTTATTTATAGAACTACTACCACTACTACTACTATGAATATTTATATACCAATCTTAAACAAAAGATCTCAAAGCAGTTTACATAGAAATAACAACAACAACAACAACAACAATAATGTAAGATGTATGTAATTATAGAAGGCTGTTACACATGATAAAACTATCTGATAAATTGCAATATTGCAATTCCTTACTTTTACTGAAAAACTTTTAGGGTTGTCAATTTTTTTTCTGTCAATTCTCAGAAGGAAGAAATGTATTTGCTAATGTGACTTCCCCCACTCCTATCCATTTTGTAAGTTAGCTGTCTCCAGTCTTCTTCTGAGGCATGGCAATTCAAGAAGCCTAACTAAAATTTCTCTGTAGCAGGGTGCTGAGAGTCTTGGACATTGAGGGTCCTGGACAAAGCCCCCAGGGAGCCTAGCTCTTGCCCCATGGCACTCTAACCACCCTCCAGCTCATCAGGATAGATGAGCTGTCTGTTGTGAGCCGCCCAGAGAACAATTTGTTATGGGGCGGCTAACAAATAAAGTTTATTATTTATTTATTTGTTTGTTTGTTTGTTTGTTTGTTTGTTTATTATTTCTTGTTTACACAGTCAGACAGGTGTTATTGACTGGTTTGTTTTATCCAGACATCGAGTCCTTCCCAAGGACCTGGGATGCCAGAATTTTATAATCAATATTGTTGTTATTGTTATAGATATCATCACAAAATATAGGCTGTTCCCAATAATGTTGATTTTTGTAATTGGCTGATGGTGATTTCTGTGACCCCTATGGTGTTGAGATGCTCTTCAAGTTGTTTTGGAATTGCACCTGGGGCACCAATTACCACTGGGATTATTTGGGTCTTCTTCTGCCGCAGCCTTTCAATTTCAGTTTGTAGATCTTTGTATTTTGTTATTTTTTCTATTTCTTTTTCTTCTATTCTGCTATCAGCTGGTATTGCTATGTCGATTATTTTGACTTGTTTTTCTTTCTTCTCGACTACAGTTATATCTGGTGTATTGTGTGGCAGATGTTTGTCTGTTTGTAGTCGGAAGTCCCATAATATTTTTACATCTTCATTTTCTACCACTTTTTCAATTTTATGGTCCCACCAATGTTTGGCTACAGGTAGCTTGTATTTTTTGCAGATGTTCCAGTGTATCATCCCTGCTACCTTGTCATGCCTTTGTTTAAAGTCAGTCTGGTGGGCTGCCTGTGGGCTCCTTGCTAGGTCCCCAACTTGGCCAATCCCTGATACAGTCCCTGCTTTGCAGGAAGCTGCAGGTACAAGGGAAGTACCAGATCAAGACAGTGGGCAGTGCTTTCTATTAGACCAGCTGATAGAGAGCTGGGCTTTGATACACTTCATCTCGCTGTATATCAGGGCCCTAATGGATTTTGCGTCAGAGCTGAATCCATGTGCACAGGTTGGGAACTTGTGCTGAGGCTGGCTGGAGAATACATTATCTCATGGTCCATTAGAACCTGTCACTTGCCAAAGGGATTTGCATAAACATCTCCCCCTCTTAATCACATAGAACACAGGAGTGAGGATGGTCTTTGTTCTGCTGCAGCTATACTTTCAATTGCACATAGTCCGCACGTGTTAGAGGACAAGAAGAGATACGGTGTGAGGTCCTGCTTTTCACACAGTGGCCCTCACAAAACCAGAGATGGTTTTTAGTCAGCTATGGTTTACTGCTCATATGGAGCCTATCTGGCCAAAGGGGTGTAATGAGATTTGACTCCTGTACTATGATGACCAGTGTTCCCTCTAATTTTTATAATCAATGAATGGAAAGAGTTTTGTCCTGGACAGCAGCATCAAGTCAGTGTGCGCATATAACACACACTCTTCTCTCTCTCTCTCTCTCTCTCTCTCTCTCTCTCTCTCTCTCTCTCACACACACACACACCTGAGTTATTGATGATTGTTTTTTTAACCTTTTCCTCCCTACGGATTTCCCGCTGCTGCCTCCTGTCCTCCTCCCCCTGACCCGCCTCTGGTCTTTCTGGGTTCTGTCTAGGGAGCCACCGATGGGGGGAACCACCATGACCACCTCCTCCCATCCTCCTCCCTCCCAACCTCTGGCTGCTCCATTTGCAGCCACTAGGCATGAGCTGCCACCGCCTCCCGTCCTCCCCTCGGGCCCCCAGCTCTGGGCTCTGTTTGGGGAGCCGCTGGGAGGGGGGAGCCGCTGCCGCCTCCAGCTGCTGTGGCTGCAGCCAGAACTGGAGGAGGAGGCCTGGCCCGCAGTGGGGGGGGGGGGCGGAGGAGGTGGCAGCGCAGTGCGGCAGCAACCTGGCTGGGGAGAGGGGGAAAGTGCAGAAATGCTTACCAGCCAGGGAGTGGGCGGGGGGGCGAGACAGGGCAGTTGGGCAGCAGTGGCGGGTGCAGCAGAGACTGTGCGACCGCCAGAAACTGCTGCGCAGGGGCCTGGGGGTTTGTGCGCATGCATGTTGATGACAAGTGTTGATGACAACAGATATTTATATGCAGTTTTCAACAAAACGTCTCAAAATGGTTTACACAGAAAAATATACATATATACATACGTACATACATACATGGATGTTTCACTATCCCAAAGGGTCTCACAATCTAGAAAGGAACATAAGGAACCAGCAACATCCTCTGGAGGAATGCTGGGCTATGATTGGATAGGGCCAGTTGCTTTCCCTCTGCTAAATAAAAGAAGCACCACTTTAAAAGGTACTTCTTTGCTCAGTTAGCAGGGACCATGTTAGAACCCAGTGAGATGCCTGCCCAGTCGCTTAAGAGATGGGTATTGAGTTTAGGGCCAAAGCTTCCAAATCTCAGTTTCCTATAACACTCACTAGAGGGAAGCAACCAAGATAATCTAAACTGAAGAATGTTGAGCACACACAGATGGAGACAGATAGAAGCACCACAGAGTAGAGGGGAACCCAACAATGACAAAACGTTAGGTAGCAACTGTAAGTAAAGAGCTCTCCAGTTTCAGATACTCATATTAATTTTTTTTGCAAAGGGAAAAAAGGTGTCCAATTTATAAAATCTTACAAATTCTATCTAATCAAAACAAAGACTGCTTGAAACAACCACAGTGCAGCAAGAAATATGTTGAGTGTTCATTTGGCTAGGACTGGTCTGCTACTGCTATATGGAGGAGCACACAAAGCATGTTACTAGTTACAGTGGTTTTATTTACCATATGAGATCATCCAAAACTCCTTGAATAAAGCAAAGAACCATAAGACTGACCAGCACTGAGTCAGAAAAGGAACATTTGCACAATATAATTCAGCAGGACTTTGTGAGTTCACCTTTTTGCATGGCATATGGATTTTATCATTTATGTGTTCTTATAGAAATTGGATTTTTAAAAACTTTTTCTTTATTTCAAATAATAACTAATACAACTAAAATTCATATATAATCAAAAAAATTTAAAGAAGAAAAATGGGGGTGGGGAATCCACAAAGATGTATATAATCCCTCCCTCCTAATCAGGGCCAGTTTAAGCACACTGTAACGACTGCAACTGCAGGGGGCCACAATATTGAGGGGGGGGGCTCATGCTGCACTGGGGTCTGTGCAGAAGAACAGCAACAGGAGGCGAGAGAGGGAAAGAGAGGGAGAGAAAGAGAGAGAGTCTTAGAAGTCGTACTCTTGTGAGATGGCATTTCAGGCAGGCTGGCCATGGAGCAGCCGAGGATGACGCCAGCCATGGAGAGCTGAAGGACCTGGCACTTTCTGTGTGCAAACTTAAGCAGGGGCTCTATCCCCTAAGATTTCCCTGGACATAGAAAGCTGCCTTGCACTGAGCCGGGACTTTGGCCTACCTAGCCCAGTACTGTCTTCCCTGACTGGCAGTAGCTCTCGAAGCTCCTCCCCAGCTCTGCTACCCAAGAACCATGCAGCTAGAAACTGAACCTAGGACCTTCTGGATGCAAAGTCGTGTATGTTCCGCCCACTGAATTCCTTAGATTAATGATACACAGTGTGAAGCAGTCCTTCCTTTTCTCCATCCTAAATCTCCTGCCAATCAGCTAGCTTCATTGGATGACCCCTGCACTGAAAATAAGGCAAATAAAAAGGAGGAAAGGAGACGTTGTTTGGAGGCTGCTTTTAGTTCTCTTTCTTTTGTGCTGATCATTGCCCACGTAGCTGAGGCAGAGGAGCAGCTGAGGGGTCAAGGTGCTGACAACCTTCCCACTCTTAGGCATTTAGCTGTACAAAGGGGCCCCCAAACCTAATTTTGCAGTAGGCCCGAACATTTCTAGAACTGGCCCTGCTCCTAATCTTCATCTTTTAAATATAATATTTATCTCAGTACCACGAGAAAGAAATAGAGGGACCAAACAAACAAGCAGGTTTTAAAAAAAACAGCAACCCCTCCTTTAAAAAAGCCCAAAACCAATCTTCAAAATCCTTATGCCTCCTAGAATTTCTCCAGGATGCCACCTCACATATTTCAAAATCCTTCCCTAGATGCCATCTTTTCTGTGATGCCTTTGTCCCTAGCTTGCATACCCTGTTATTACTAAACTTAAGTACATTTATTTAATTAATGTAATTACTGAGTTAGTTAGTTAGTTAACACATTTCTGTACCACCCCATATGCAAGTCCCTGGGCAGTTCACAATAATTGCATCATCTCTCCCAGTTTATCCCTGGCTCTACTTCTCCCATTTCCTCAGTTGTTTTCTTCAGCTGGGTTAGGAACGTGGGATACTGCCTTATAACGGGTCAGACCATTGGTCCATCCAATTCAGGGTGCTTTCCATATTAGACCCTGCGACGGGGTCATGTCGTATCTCGGAAGTGTGCTTCCACACTTCCTGCACTGCGACACCGCCGTCCCTACGCAGACAGCAGGGTGCGGTTCACATTTCCAATGCCTTGTCTCGAATTTAATCGCTGCAATATAGAGCTAGGACGTCGTATATCCGGCGTAAGGAAGTTACTGGTTTCTTCGGGTTGTTAGTTGCTGTGAGACTGCTCCCCCTGCTGTTTAAGTTTTCAATGCGACTTGCCTGAATAGAGGCATTTTGCTGCTGTTGAGCAGCTGGTCTGGAAAGCGCCCAGTACTGTCTATCAAGCAGGAGTCTTTCCCAGCCCTACCTGAAGATGCTGCCAGGGATTGAACCAGGGACCTTCTGCATGCAAAGCAGATGCTCTGCCAATGAGCTACAGTTACACCCACTAAGGTCACATAGGAAGCTCCCTTATATTGAGTCAGACCCTTGATCCATCAAGCTCAGTATTGTCTACACTGACGGGCAGTGGCTCTCGCAGGCAGGAGTCTCTCTTTCAGCCCTATCTGGAGATGCTGCCAGGGACTGAACCTGGGGCCTTCTGCATGCAAGCATGCAGATGCCCTTCTGCTGAGCTTTGGCCTCATCCCCTATGGGAATATCTTACATCAGACAATGCACACATGTAGTCACACATCCAAATGCAAACCAAGGCAGACTGTGCTTAGCAAGGGGGGTAATTCATGCTCACTCCTGCAAGACCACCTCCAAGATGATATATCCAACCAGCCCTCTGCAACACATGATTAGGGATATGAGCGCACACATCCCTCTCCCTCTCCTGGCACACTGATGATAATTATGAAAATCACATGATTATGAAAAGTGGAACAGTGCACAGCAGTGTTCCCCCTAACGGGGATTCCCACATGTTGTTGACTACAGCTCCTAGAATCCCCAGCTGTAATGGCTGTTGTTTGGGGATTCTGGGAGTTGTAGTCCACAACATCTGGGAATCTCTGTTAGAGGGAATCTCTGTTAGATGGTGCATAGGGAGGGGAAGTGGGATGTGTGCTTATATTCCTCATTGCTTGTTGGGCAGAATCAGTTGGGTGTGTTATCTGAACTGGCCCTTTGGGTCAGTTGTCCCTAAGAGGCCCTTAGGAGAAGGACCTGTCTTCTAATGCTCTCCAAAGCAGGGTTCGGCAGACGCCAGGCTTCTGGGAGCTGCTTTTTAGGCCAGAGCCTTGGAAGCTACCAGCACAAAAACAGTGGCTTGGAGAGATGGAGTTATTTACAAAACGGGGGCTGGGGACTGCAGAACCAGTTGCAAAAGGATGGCTTGTACAAACATTTACATCAACAGAACAAGGGATGGATTTAACATCAAAACCCTGAATTCCAGGAGGCCTTTGATGCAGCAGGACAGGAGGAGAGCAAGAGAGGCTTATTTGGGGGGAAGACACTGAAGAGAAATTTTATTTATATATATACATGCCCCCCCCCACAAAATATATATATATAGTGGGGGGGGCATGTAAAAGCAGCACCCAAAGAAAAAAGGATTTAAAATGGCACAGCTTTGCCCCTTCTGAGACAGCCAGTCAGATTTGCAGCATTGACTGGAAGGGAAGGGAAGGAGAAGCAAGTCCAGTGTCTAGAGAGCTACTTCAGATCAGCCCAGAAGCTGTGAGTAGCCAGGGGTAGTCCAGGATATTGTGGGACCTGCAGCAAGGCACCTAATGCTGCCTTGCCCCATGACTCTGGTGGGGGCCAGCTCCTTTTCAAAACTGACCTTTGCAAGCTTTGAAAGTGGCACATGGGCAGAGAGGAGGGAAGGTTGCCAGCAGCCTCCTGTTCTCTTCTTGCGCTTCTTGCAGGCGTGTGAGGAGAGGTGCTCATTGCAAAATCTTTAAGGGTCAGATCAGTCCCAGAGATGGCAGCAGAGAGGGCATTTCCCCCCAATAGTCTGCCACCTGAGGTGACTGGCTCACCTTGCCTCAAGAAAGGGCCGCCCCTGCCAATGGCTCCCAAGCCGCAAATGCCTGCCCCTTTGGTAAAGCACCCTGCACACAGATGGTGCAATAACAATAAGCATAATGGCAAGAACTTTGTAGATAAAATAAGAACAAGAGGAGGAGGAGGAGGAGGAAGAGGAGGAGGAGGAGGAGGTTGTTCTGTGGGTGGTGGAGAGGGGCTGTAGTTCAGTGGTAAAGCATCTGCTTTGCATGCTGAAGGTCTCAGCTTCAATCCAGGTAGGGCTAGCAAAGACTCCTGCCAGTAACCTTGGAGAGCCTCTGCCACTCAGTGCAGACAGACAATATTGAGCTAGACGGACCAATGGTCTGGCTCAGTAGAGGGCACTTTCCTATCTTTCTAATAATAACAATGATAATAACAACAACCAGAACATTGTAAGAGTTTGGCCTTTTCTCATGCCAATTGAGGAGAGCTGGTCTTGTGATAGCAAGCATGACTTGTCCCCTTAGCTAAGCAGAGTCCACCCTGGTTGCAATTGAATGGGAGACTAGAAGTGTGAGCACTGTAAGATATTCCCCTCAGGGGATGGAGCTGCTCTGAGGTGAGCATCTAGGTTCCAGGTTCCCTCCCTGGCATCTCCAAGATAGGGCTGAGAGATATTCCTGCCGGCAACCTTGGAGAAGCTGCTGGCAGTCTGTGAAGACAATACTGAGCTAGATGGACCAATGGTCTGACTCAGTATATGGCAGCTTCCTATGTTCCTATGTATTAATACCAAGACTCTACAGCATCTAAATTTCTAGGCGGGGAAAATGCACCTTCCCAAGCATTACGAGGTCACTCAGCCATTGAAAATCCCATTGTTTGCTATTAATACAAGCCATTCCTGTGCCTTGGCTGTTTGTAATCACACAGCACATCGCACGCTTCAGCTCCGCTCAGCGATTAGGCAACTCCTTGCCTTGGCAGAGCCTAGCCTTCGCCCTCTGCCCTAGATATGCCCGATTGTGTCATTCCTTTTGCAAATTAAGAGGTGGTAGTGACACAGCCAGTTAATGAAGGGAGAACCCTCATATCAAATGTTCATTCATTGCAGGGATTATCCTGCGGGGGATCCCTACGCTGTCATCTTCAATAGGCCATCCAGGATAAAAATCCAGCGAGTTTGCCTTGGAGCTTAGTTAGCCACACTGACAGCAGCTTGGCGTTTCTTGCTTGAAAGGCTAAGCAAATCATAGTGGGATGCTGCACTTCTCTTCTGCCAGCTTCCCGAGGGCCCCCCAAGCGCTTTCCTCTCTGTTCACTGTTATTTGCAGTACAACAGGGCTTAAGGGCTTCTGTCGAGATTGGGGTCATACTGTTGATGCACGCTGTGCAAATCCGGTTCGTGCCCCAAGGAGGTGGCAAGCATCTGAGAGCATTGGACAGAAAAAAACAGTTTGGGAGAGAAAATGATTTGCCAAAGTGTACAGAGCACATCGGTGTCAGAGAGGGAAGAACATTCCAATCCATTGGTAGATCACGCAGTTCACATATGCATGATCCCCACTTGATGACTATATCAAGGCTTGTATCAAGTGTGACTTCAGAGAGGGGGCAAGGATGGGCACCCCCCCAACAAGTAGTTTGACCCTCTTCTGCTCCCCGATTTGTCTCAGAAATCTAATACATAGGACGCAGTGTGCCCACCCATAAATGAGTGGGCAGGAGAGCTGGCCTTGTGGTGGCAAGCATGACTTGTCCCCTTTGCTAAGCAGGGTCTGCCCTGGTTTGCATTTGAATGGGAGACTACATGTGTGAGCACTGGAAGATATTCCCCTTAGAGGATGGAGCTACTCTGGGAAGAACATTGCATGCAGAAGGTTCCAAGTTCCCTCTCTGGCACGTCCAAGATAGAGCTGAGAGAGACTCCTGCCTGCATTTTTTGAGAAGCCACTGCCAGTCTGTGTAGACAATACTAAGCTAGATAGACCAATGGTCTGACTCAGTAGAAGGCAGCTTCCTATGTTCCTAAATGCACTTTGCCCCTTCTCTCCCCCACCCCACTTTGCTCAGTTTTTTCCTGGTGCTGTCACTGGCTTGCATGTATGAATGAGCCATCACAAATACCGATAGAATTTTCACATTGTCTCATGTCACCTGGAATCCAAGGCTTTTCAACAGTATCAGTCCAGATACTCGGTGATTAACCCTCAAGAGATGGTTCACACATACATGTTCCAATAACTGCAGCATCAAGAGATAACTTGTATCCGTGAATGGTTCATCACGGATACAGCACCACTGATAGAACTTCAATGGCACCTCATCTCATCTCAAACACAAGCAGGTGGGTCTCACGATCAATGAGACCCACCTCCAGAGGGTTTGTGGGGAGAGCGGGCTGAGAGCCCTGCCTGGGCAGCCACTGCGGCCGCCACACAACTGCTGGCTCCATCACGGAGCCGGTGGGGGCTCAGGAGTTTGGAAGCCCCGTGTCCCCCAGTAGTTCCAGCATGCCCTACGCAAGCACACAGGGTATACTGGAGAGACCCCCGAGCCAGAAGGCTGCTGAGACCCCCGAGCCGGGAGCCACGCTGTGGCAACACACGATCCAAAAGCGGCTGTTAGTGGAGCACTCGCTCCGCTAACCTCGGCTAAGGGGAGGGGGGATTAGTGGCGTTTGCTGCCGGGAGCTGTGCGGCTTCTGTGGCAGCAGACGATCCACTAAAAGCGGGCTAGGCTCCCTTAGCCCGCTTTTAGTGGATGGTGAGAATCTCCTCAAGGTTTTTTTTTTTAATGAAATTGGTTCACACATTCAGCCACTACTCATCAGCTGCGCAGAAATCAAGTTGACAGAAAGCAAGTGGTGTGTATTTCAGTGCCCATTTGTAGGATGCAATGGCCTAAGCACATTTTCATCTTGGTGCCTCCCAGGTAAAAAGGAAGCCTTGCCTTCCTCCTGCAGACACCAGTTCTCCGTAATGCAAAATCCAAACCGTTTTCAACAAAAGCTTCAATTGCTTCCCCACCCCACCCCATCGCTGTCCATTTTCACCTCAGTGGCAAATAAAAGAGGAAAGTACAAGGCGCACATCCAGGGCAGGAAGGAAGCAGAACCTTTGACAAGACAACTCAGTTAGGGAGTCCCAAAGCAACAGAAGTGCTCTCTTCACAGGCAGCAGTCAATGTTTCTAGCTACTCTGAGTTTCTATCCTTAGTCTATTCCAAGAGCAATGAGTGATGTGTGAGATCTGCTGCTCTACTAAGGGCCAAACTAGATGCGAAGCCTGGAGGGGTGTGATCAGATCCCCTGTGGTTTGGAGTTTGGCTTTTTCTTTTCTTTTTTTTTTTAGATCAAAGCAGCTGCTCAAAGCAGAAGGTGGGAGGATGATTGGATTGAGGAAACAGCACTAGGCAGCAGAGTGTTAACCCTTTCCCTCCATGTCATTTTCCTGATCTGAAACTCTCCCCCCACCCCGCCCCGCCCTCCAGTTATTTGCCCAGCAGGGGGAAACATATAGATACCTTTATGCTGCCTGTGTGTTTCCCCTCTGTGGCAAATAACTGGAGATGGGGCATTCAGATCTGGAAAATGATATGGAATAAAGGGTTAAATATCTCCCCAATGCCTTTAACCTGTTCCAGTTGCATCACCCTCATGGGGGTGGGGACATCTGTATGCTCTGAACTTCCTTCAAGGGAAGGAAGGAAGGAAAGGAAGGAAGGAAGATGCAGCAAAGCCAGCGATGAATCTCCTGGAGGCTTTTCAGACAGCAGGCTTTACTGTGGGTTTACCACAAGGCTTTACTGTGAGTTCGGGGCATACTGGATACTCCAGTGTAAAAAGAAGATTTCTTTACCCTGGGCATCCAATACAGAGTGGGGAACCCAAATCGTGTGTGAAGTGCTCTCTGAATAATTGCACGGACTTTGGGATAAATCTGGCTGATATGTAAACACACACACACACACCTCCCAAAGTCATAGTAAATTCGCCCTCTGAAAAAACTCCTAGTGTCTCTAGTTTGACTCTTTGTCTTCATCTCCACCTAGTGCACTGTGTAAACAGTTGGGAGCAAAAAGAATCTGCGTGGGTGGGGGAAGTCAGATGTAGGAGGCTTCTCTTTGTACGTATGCACAGAAAAAGAGAATGAACATTTGTACAATCACACCACCATTACACTTCTGACACCAGGATTGTCCTATAGCTGGGTGGACAGAGCATTCTGGATTCCAGCAGGCCTCACCATATATCTGAAAATCACCATTGTAAGTTATCCAATGCTTATTTTCCTCTCAAGGCTTCCAAGACATTGTTCTTTTGGTCAGACCCAGAAGAATAGGGATTCTTCTTTAATTATGCAGTAGTGAGTTCCATGCATTGTGCGCATGCTCGGAGACTCCGTTTTATGTATTATTAGTTTGCGCACATCCCAGGGCTGAGACTCACCCCTCACACACACACACACACACACACACACACACACACACACACATACACACACACAGTATTTGAAATGGGCATTTCAACTTGAGCCCGGCCCCAGACTCTGCCTGAGCCATGGTACCAAGGCTGTCCTAAGTATATCATATGCTTCATTATTCAGTCTTATAGACATCTGATGACCATTTGGGTACATAAGGGTGCACTATATTTGCCACATAAATGAATACTTGAATTTGATTTTGTAGCTTGACAGCCTCTCATAATTTCAGCCTTAATTCATTCCTCTTTTTCCATACTTATTTCCAACACGCCAATATTAATTCTGACATCTCATCGGTTTGCAGTGACCAATTACCAATGGCTGATTTCAGTCCCATCACGCCAGAAACTACACATGACAAACTCATTGTCTGGAAGGTGGCAATTTCTGGCACTATAGCAATGTTACAGAATTTATAGCCAGCTGTTTTCAGCTGTTCTTCCCTTGACAGATGGATTCCTACATAAGAAGAGTGCAAAGAAATGTCGCTGATTTTCCTATCAATCATACAGTAGAGGCTTCTTCTCAGTCAGACTTGAATGTCAGGCTGAATATTTTATGTTGTAAAAGACGGACTTTCTATTCATCCATTATTATTCATTGAACAAGTAGATGTCATTTGCAAATTTAAAGCATCAACTGCTATTAGTACTGCTCAAATACTGTTTCTGCATTTTGACAGTCAAGGGCTGCATATTTTAAACATTTATTTGAATATGAGAGAAATACTTTAATTGAAAAATACCACAGAAAAGTTTTTAGAAATGTGTAATGTTTTCCAACTGAAAATGGGGATAGTTGGCAAGTTTACAACATTACTCTTTTGATTGTTCTGTATTCTACTTTCTGTTCCTTGTGAATTTAATTTTCACCCTTTATGGGGGGAAAAAAGATTTAGAAAAAAGACAACTGTGGGGAGACATGATAGAGGTCTATAAAATCATGCATGGTGTGGAGAAAGTGGATAGAGAGAAATTCTTCCCCCTCTCACATAACACTAGAACCAGGGGTCATCCCATGAAATTGATTGCCAGGAAATCTAGGAAGTACTTTTTCACACAACGCATAATCAACTTGTGGAATTCTCTGCCACAAGATGTGGTGACTGCCCACAACCTGAATGGCTTTAAGAAGTGTTTGGATAACTTTATGGAGGAGAGGTCCATCAATGGGTACTAGTCGGAGGGCTATAGGCCACCTCCAGCCTCAAAGGCAGGATGCCTCTGAGTACCAGTTGCAGGGGAGTAACAGCAGGAGAGAGGGCATGCCCTCAACTTCTGCCTGTGGCTTCCAGGGGCATGTGGTGGGCCACTGTGTGAAACAGGATGCTGGACTAGATGGGCCTTGGGCCTGATCCAGCAGGGCTGTTCTTATGTTCACCCTCATTTTCAAAGATTTGTTTACCACACAAATATTTCTACTTCCAAGGTTTGTTTGTTTTAAGAAACAAACCCTGGGATTTCCTGAAGTTCAATAGCTGAGAGAAGAATTGTATCCGAGAGAGAGAGGAATGATTTATCAACCCTGAATCTTATCACTCTAGAAACAAAAGAAATAAACAAATTCAGTAGAAATACTTAGGAAATTAGCTAAATACACAAGAAAGAAGGATTGGATTCTTTAAGGCAGGGGTTCCTCCAACTTGTGGCACTCCAGATGTTACTGAACTGCATGTTCCATCATCTCCAGCCACAATAAATCATGTCTGGGGATGATGGGGGCTGTAGTTCAGCAACATCTGGAGTACCACAGGTTGGTTAGCCCTGCTTTAAGGGACAGCTCACACCAGGGGTGCCCTTGCTATAGGCAAGGTGACGTGGTTGCCTATAGTGAGAGACTGGAGGAGGCAGTAGCTTGGATGTCTCTGTGCTACTGATGATGATGAATGATGTCCCATTGCGACCTCCAACCACCTCACCTAAGCCAGACTCGCTGGTGTCCCACTCTCTGCCTGTTCAAAAGGCAGATGGTGGGGATGTTGGAGTGGCAGGAAGTAATAAAACATGCTTCCTGCCCCCTCAGCTTCCACACCCTCTACTTGTACCAGCAGAAGGTGGAACACAGCCAGGAAGAGAAGCTGAAGCAGCAGCTGCCACTCCTTCCACCACCAGCAACAGGAAGGTGGGAGGAGGGGGCTCATTTTCCTTTCAAGCTTTTGCAAGGGTTGAACCACTAGCTTCTGGTCTTACCTTTGCAAATCCTTTGCAAGGGCTTGTCATGAGGAGGGAAGCTGCTGGTGACCTTCCTTCCTCACATGGAGCTTTTGCAAAGCCTTTTGCAAGCCCTGGGAACTACATTCTGACTCTTGCAAGGCTGTGTTAGGACAAGAGGCTGGTGACTGGCTGCTATTTTTCATTGTCATGCCCCCCCTTGCAACTACGGCAACATCAATGATGAATATTTATATACCCCTGCTAACTTGGCAAAGAGGCACCTTTTAAAGTGGTGATTCTCTTTATTTAGCAGAGGGAGAGTACCTGGCCCTATCCACCCCCAGCACAGTACCTCCAGTGACTGTTGCTGGCATCTATCTTAAGTTTCTTTTTAGATTGTGAGCCCTTTGGGGACAGGGCTCCATCTTATTTGTCTGTTATTTCTCTGTGTAATTATTTCTCTGTTATTTCTCTGTGTTATTTCCCTGAGCCATTTTTGGAAGGACGGTATAGACATTGAATAAATAAAGAAATATAAATAAATAAATAAATAAACCATGTTTCAACAAAGATAGAAAAGTGGCTTTATACAGAAAAATAATAAAGATGGTTCCCTGTCCCCAAAGGGCTCATAATCTAAAAAAGAGGTGACCAAGGTAGCCAGCAAGGTTTTCTTCTCCTCAACTCCACCCTCTTAAAAAATGTTTCAAAGGATGGGGGAGAAAGGTGAAGCATTATTTTTCACCTCACCTCAGGTCCCCGAGTGCCTTGGGCCACCTTTGACATATATCCTGACTAGGCTCAAAATATCATGAGAATGAGAGGCCCTGTAGTTATCGGTGGGGGGTGGAGACAAAATCCCTCCTCTAGCTGTGAGGAGATTTTTTTTATATGAGCAGATTCACCCTTCCAAGGGAATATTCTGGGAGAGTGAAGTGGAAAACCCCTCTGTACAAGAAAGGCTTGAGCAGCCTTAGGCCTTCAAGAGCGTGTGATTAGGGTAGGACCCAATAAGGAGTGATACTCTATAACAACAATAAGAATGTATTAATAATTGGGTTATAAGGAAAACTATAGAGGCATCAACAATTGCTGCTTCCATTTAAGTAAAACCCTTTCCCAGGAACTACAAGAACCATGCAATCAGATCCAAGCACTTAAAAAAATTCCCTGATACAGCAAAATAAACTATTCCGTACCCTTCCTACTTACTTCCAGGTAAGGAACTTCCAGTCAATTCCCAGCCCAAGGCTGTTAGTCTCCCCTTTCCCAATAGTAGCTGCTGATCACACCCCACTCAGAAGCCTCCAGGGAAGAATTTAACTCTAACACACACCTCCCCAACTCCTCTATTGGCTTTGTCCAGTAAACCCTGCCCCTCACAATGGATTGGGCCACCCGGATTTGAATCTCCTGGACTTTCTTCCGCATTTGGAGAAGACCACCCTCCAAGTAGTTACTGTAATTGAAGCCTAGTCCTCCTTAAAGCCGGAATATCACTACAGGCCCCCTGTCCCTTATTCTCCACATGTTGGGATGTAACTAAAATAGGTGTCACCTTGGGCAGATTTGATGTCTCTAGGCATGGATGCAATTAGTGCTAAGCTGGGCAAAGGCACTCCAGGCCCTAGCTCTTACCTGGGCATCCTTACCTGGAGTCAGGCTCACCCTCAAATCTAGCTCTTCAAGGGAAGTGCTACCCCGTCCAGCACAGGATGAACTCCAGTACCCAAGTCATCAGGAGCACTAACCAGGAGTACCCATTTTGTGTCTGAAATAAGTTTCAGTTTGTTTTCCATACTGTCTTCAAATACCAGTTCAGAACGTGAATGGTTTCCCTGGAATATGATGGGAAAGAGTCAGCTCAGTTGCATATTCATGACACCATGCTTTAATACTTGGATGACCTCAGTTGCTCTCTCCCTGCTAAATAGAAGAGGATCTCCACTTCAAAACATTTCACTTTGCTTGGTTAGCAGGGTTGTTGAGCAACAGGGTGGGGGAGAACCTTGTGAGACAAAGGCCAACACCCCATGTGTCAAACAGCTGTTGCCCAATACCACTTTCTGGGAGCACTCCTCCAGGAAAGACCAGAAACACTGCAAAATGGTGTCCCGAAGTCCCATCCTGGAGAAATGTCCTTTTTATACCAGGCTGGTTCATACAATCAAATACTGAAATATGGTGCATGCAGTGGGCCTGGGTATGTGTGTGTGCATACATGGAACATAGGAAGCTGCCATATACTGAGTCAGACCATTGGTCTGTCTAGCTCAGTATTGTCTTCACAGACTGGCAGCGGCTTCTCCAAGGTTGCAGGAAGGAATCTCTCTCAGCCCTATCTTGGAGAAGCCAGGGAGGGAACTTGAAACCTTCTGCTCTTCCCAGAGTGGCTCCATCCCCTGAGGGGAATATCTTACAGTGCTCACACTTCTAGTCTCCTTTCCATATGTAACCAGGGCAGACCCTGCTTAGCTAAGGGGACAAGTCATGCTTGCTACCACAAGACCAGCTCTCCATGTGCAGCTGTGTGAACACCACATATAATAAACTGTGTGATGTGAGCTCAGTTTGTGTCCTTGAAATCCAGGGCAACCTACACACTGTTTCTAAAATCTCCATTTTAGGCTATGACAGAAGAGAAGTCCCCACTAACAGTTCAGTAATTTCCCATTTTATTAACAAGAAAAGCTTGAAATGGTCCAACTGAATGCATTATATCCTTCCCCCTTAGAGAAGTAATGTCCGTTAGGCAAAAAGACTGGAGTGTAAGAAGATGTCATCTGGCTGTCTGCCCCACAGTGTAGGCTGTGTGCTTAGGTTACAAGTGCCCTACTGTTTGCCCATGAAGTTATCCTTTGTGGTTGCAGCTTCAGCTGTCGCAGGGGAAAGGACTGGTTGGGTGCTGCATAGCTAAGTGCATTGCTTATTGGGCACACAATGAGTGGAGCCCAGCCAAGGCCAGGATGGCTTAAAGGCTGGCTGCCACCCGAATTTGCTTCCTTGTAGTTCTTTAACATAGCATAGAACCGTAGAGCTGAATGGGACTCTGGAGGTCTTCTCGTCTAATGCTCTGCTCAGTGTAGGAATCCACTACTACAACATCCCAGACAGACGCCTGTCCAACCACTGTTTGAGAACCTCCAGCAAAGAAGGGTCTACCACTGCACAAAGCAGACTGTTCCAGTGTTAAGCAGCTTGGACAGGAAATTTCTTCCTATTGTTCTAAATCTTCTTGCTTTTCATTTTGACCCATTGGTTCTAGTTGGTTTTAAACCCTGCTTAAAACTGGTAGTAATCAATTTATTTAACAATTTCAACATTCAAAGGCAAACATTTGTACTAATTAATACTGCAATACAAATATGGGTGTGTATGTGAGGCTGGTACAAGAGGAGAAAGTGAAGTTTCAGGTAAGAGATTAAGAGGCTATTCTCATGATTGCAGAAAATCGGGCTAGGCTCCACTAGACCGATTGTCTACAATCGTGAGAATCACCGGGCTTGGCTGTGAGCCTGGTGGTTCTAGGGTGGGTAACCTGCTCAAGTACCCCTCCCCTAAAACCGGGTTTACGGAGTGAGCGCTCTGCAAACCTGGGTTTTTTATTGTGAGTAGCCGCGGTGCGGTTCCATGCCATGGCTACTCATGAGGAGACCCCTGGAGGGGAGGCGAAAAGCCACCTCCCGGCTTGGGCTCTCGCCAGCATGCCCTGCGTGCTCACGCAGGGCATGCTGGAGCTTCCGGGGGGCGATCAGCCCCCCGCTCTCCCCAGCCCCCGCCGGATCCATCACGGAGCCGGCAATCATGTGGGCAGCCGATTCAGCCACCCAGAGCTCCCGCTTGCTTGTGTGTGGGGAGAGCAGGCTTAGCCCGCTCGATCCCGCTCTGCTGCACAAACCACATCTCACTGATCGTGAGACCCAGCTCTATAAGTTTTCATGGAGCCTCTGGGGGATGCATGCCCAAGGGACCCCAGAACTTGGTATAGCTTAGACAGATTTTCTTTGGGAGGGCTTTGTAATTCAGGGGCCAGAATCCTGACTAAGGCTGCATGCATGCAAAAGAAGTGGCTGTGTTGCATAAGCAGCAAGGATGCTCATGTGTGCAAGGGGGTGAATTTTTCCAATCTCCCCTTTCCCAGAAGCACTCTGTGTTATTCAAAACTATGTCCCCAAGGGCTGGGAAACTCTCAGGGACATAATTTTGGGAAATGGTAGGTCAGTGAAAGGTGAGGTCAGGTCACATTATTTTGGGTGGCACAGAGCCCTTCTGGGGAAAGGGGAGGTCAGTCTTCTTCTCTGCATGCAAGCTTCCACACTGCTGAAGCAGAATTACAGTCACTGCACACGTGCTTCTTTTCTTGCATGCACAGCCAGAATGTTGGCCAGCAACTTGATGGAACTTCCTCATTGTAAAAAAAATATTATTTTTGAGCAGTAAGGAGAAAATGAACGTATATGAACATACAATGATAAATTGGTGTATTTGTATAAAGAGTCATGCTCCTACTTTTATTTGCAAACAAATATTGCTGGACTGAACACATGCTAATATTACACACTATGGATTTTGCCCTTTACTGAATCTCACTGAGACTATTAGACTGTAGCCCCAATGGACCCTGCTAGGCTATGGTCCTGCTAGACTGTGGTCCCTATGGACCCTGCTAGACTGTGAGAGCTCTTGGGTCATTCAACAGATGTGTGAGGAGACACAAGTAGGGATGTGCAGAACCAGTCTGATCGCAAACTGGACTGCCACGAACCAAGTGGTTCAACTGCGAACCGTTTCAAACTGATTTGAGCTGATTCATCGAATTAACCAGCCCAGCTGATCAGTTCATCTGAAACAGTTTGTATACCTGCATTTCGGTCTGAATTTGAGTCGAATTTGGACCAAATTGTGCTAAATGGTCTGTGCATACCACTAGACAAGAGGAATATGAAACTGGGGTGCAAAGCACTGGAGAAGGTGAAGACGTGCTTTCTGGAACTGCCCTCTCATGATTTGGCCCAGACCCTATGGTCTCATATTCCTCCTGTCCTTTGATGGTCAGGAGGATCATCCGTCAGGGATGTAATTATGCCTTCTTCAATGCCATCCTCCTAGTTTAGAAGACTTTTTCTCATCCTCTGGTCTTGCCATCACAACTGGCTCCACATTATAGTCCTTATAGTCCTTATAGCTTGGTACAGGAAGTTTCAGACAATTTGTGGTCATTCTCTCCCTTGCTCTGTTCTTCGGCCTTGATTGATAAGCAGTAGCTGTCAAACAACTATCGTCAAACAATAGTTCACTCTGGCCCCTATCCTTCCTAGCTCCTTATGACCATCAAGTCTTTTATTGACACTTCAATAAAAGTGAGGATTTAGGAGGAAAGGGGGAGAGGGGCAGGGTCACAACGAGGCTTCCCCCCCATACAGGGTAAGCATGCCAGGCACTTAAAACAACGGCACAGCGCATATCAAAATACAGATTTGTGCCTATCCTTTTCTAAGCTATGGCTCTGATATATTGCATATCTTTCTTATTTGATTGATTCATTCATTCTATTTGTACACCAACCCAAACTTCCATCTCTAGGTGGTTTAAGAACATAAGAACAGCCCTGCTGGTTCAGGTCCAAGGCCCATCGAGTCCAGCATCCTGTTTCACACGTTGGCCCACCAGATGCCACTGGAGACCTACAGGCAGGAGTTGAGGACATGCTCTCTCTCCTGCTGTTACTCCCCTGCGACTGGTACTCAGAGGCATCCCGCCTTTGAGGCTGGAGGTGGCCTATAGCTCTCCAACTAGTAGCCGATGATAGACCTCTCCTCCATGAAGTTATCCACACACACCCCTAAAGCCATCCAGGTTGTTGGCTGTCACCACATCTTGTGGCAGAGAATTCCACAAGCCAATTATGCATTGTGTGAAAAACTGCTTCTGTTTGTTGGTCCTAGATATCCTGGCAATCAATTTCATGGGATGACCCCTGATTCTAGTGTTATGTGAGAGGTAGAAGAATTTCTCTTTTCCCACTTTCTCCACACCATGCATGATTTTATAGACCTCTATCACGTCTCCCCGCAGTCTTTTTTTGGTTTACATCAACATAAAACAAATTAAAGCAGGAATTAAGATCTTTAAACAATTTAAGACCACAAATCTGTTTAAAAGCTTGGGTAAATGTGTCTTTAGAGACTTTTAAAAGTTGTCCAAGATGGGGAAGTTCTTATTTCAGCAGAGAGTGCATTCCAAAGTCTCGGGGCAGCAACGGAGAAGGCCCGTCCTTGTGTAGCCCCCAGATAAGCTGGTGGGAACTGGAGATGAACCTCTCTGGATCATCTCTATAGGTGATGGGGCGTAGGGCCGGATTAAGCTAGTTTGGGGCCTGTAGCATGTGTTATGAAGGGGCCCCAAATTTTTAAAAAAGCACATAAATATTGAAATGAAATATTTACTTGCATAGTAAAGTAATTCAATTTTTTCATTTGCCTAGTGCCCCCCCACCAACCGCCCCATGCCTCCACTCAGCTGAGCCAGCCATTCAACAAACTTTGCAAAACACCCCCCCCCCACACACACACACTTTTGTGACTCCTGACCATGGGTTCTCCTTTGGAGTTATTTTCACAAAGAGAAAGGGGGCGGGGAACAAAACTCTGAATGTTTAAATTAAAAGGTTCTCAGGAATTCTGTACTTTGAGAAATCTGAACCTATTAGCAATTTTGGCACACAACAGTGGATGTTTGATTCCAATGTGTGCAGAACATATTGGATCCCAGCAGCCATCACATTAAAAGGGCCATTTGACAATATTAAGAATATATGTTTAACCTCTTGTGCAAGCCTGAGAGGAAAGCAGATGTATATTTAAAATAGCTGATGCATTGAAAATGAATGTGATTATGATGAGGTGCATTAGCAACTTCCATGAAAACAGAAGTATCCAAAAGACAATCTTTTGGCAGGAGGCACAGCCTCTTTCAATTAAATTACACTAACATGCTTAATATTAAAAGGAGGAAATGCACAAATCATTCAGTGCAACCCTAAGCATGTTTACTCAGAAGTCCCACTGAACTCAATGAGCCTTACTCTCTAGCAAGTGTGTTTAGGTTTGCAGCCTCCATTTATCTTTGGACAATTTCAACGGGCATCTCAATGTAAAGCTAATGAAGTTGGCAATGCAGCAGTAGTTATTTCAGTTCTAGAGGAGAGGAAAGGAGCTCACCTTAAATTTGGCAGTTCCTTGAAAAGCAATGATCGCAAATTCCCTCCCAACAGCACTAGATACCAAAGGAGGATATAAGTGACCTTATCCAACAAGACCATAATATAATCTCCTTCCAAGCTCCCCTCAATTGATCCACTAAACTTTGATACTCCTCTTGCCGTGCATCTGAGTTACTTCCAGCTTTCTTTTTCCTCTTAAAGGTACACATTCTCATTGTTTATCTTTACCCTCCCCAGTCAGTCGGAAAACGCTGGCAAAACGCTGGTTAGAGTGCTGGACTAGGACAGGGGAGACCTGAGTTCAAATCCCCATTCAGCCATGATACTAGCTGGGTGACTCTGGGCCAGTCACTTCTTTCTCAGCCTAACCTACTTCACAGGGTTGTTGTGAGGAAAAACCTAAGTATGTAGTACACCGCTCTGGGCTCCTTGGAGGAAGAGCGGGATATAAATGTAAAAATAATAAAATAATAACATTCAACTAGCATCTTCTTTAGCTTCCTTTCTTCTGCCCGGCATTAATAGTTAGTTGTTTTTTAATCTAAACTGCTTTTATTTCTTTTACTCTCTCTGTGTATGTTTTAAAAAACTTTTACAGTTTAAACAAATAAGGACCAACTCCCTGGCGATTAAGTCATGTTTAAGACTTCTTTGCAAGCTATCTGTTCCCACTGTTGTTCTTACTACTCCCTCCCGTGCTGCTTAACATAATAGATAACCCAATCAACACCATGGTGCCAGGAAGACCTTGCTTAAATGCCCTCGAACATGAGGCAAGGCGAGATAAGAATGGGCAGCAGCAGGCAATGAAGAGAGTCAGCAGAGAGCATCAAATAGAGAGCAGAAAGAAGGAGCAGACGTTCAAGCCAGGCATGTGGGGCCCTAGAAAATGTGGGGCCCATAGCAAATGCTACATTTGCTACTATGTTAATCCGGCCCTGGATTGGGGCACATAGTGAAAATGACAGTCTCTTAAATACATGAACGTAACTAACATGAGGCTTGAGACTCGGCTTAACTAGCTTTCTACAACATAGGCAACAATCAGCAAGGTCACTGTGGCTGGCGTTATCTTTTCCTTCAAAGTAGCTGCAGCAGTAGGCTTGTGCCTTGAATCTGGCATAAGCGAGAGAAAGTTTAAGAAAAGAAAAGAGAGAGAGAGGACTGGGGTGTTCATAATACTAACTTTGAAACTGAAAGGAAGTAACAGCAGGAGAGAGGGCATGCCCTCAACTCCTGCCTGTGGCTTCCAGTGGCATCTGATGGGCCACTGTGTGAAACAGGATGCTGGACTCGATGGGCCTTGGGCCTGATCCAGCAGGGCTGTTCTTATGTTCTTAAGAAGAAGAAAATAAAAGTCCAAGTATGGAGTCCAACTCCAGCTCACAATAAAAGGTTCAGATATTTAATTCTTTAATGGTCGTGTTATTACAGTGTGAGAACATAACAAGCGCATGCCACATTTCCTGCAAACCTGGTGGGTTTTTGCCCCTTCCATATGAACTTTCGGTTAATGAAGCTGGGTTGTAGTGAGGCTTTTCTGTTTCTGTCATAATGTTAAAAAAACCAGATACATGATTTAGTAAGACCCATGTGTGATTTCAGAGTTTGGTTTTGGCAAATAGTCATGCAATGACTTTGCTCTTCCCACCAGCAAGGACAGATGAGGAGCCCCTCAAAGCCGTGTGCCCCACAGCCAGAAATGTCCTCCATCCCATCTTTGCTTCAATGCAGCTCATAATAGAAGAACTGAGAAGAAAAATAAGAAGCCTATTTTAAGCATTTGCTAAAAGGAAGATGTAAATGCAGTGAGTAAGAGACCCACCCAGCAACAAGCACGGCAGAGGGGATCTTCAGCATCACACAAGAGGAGCCAGATGTATTTCTTTTTCTCATTGTCTGCCAACATTCTGAGGAATTGGTCTGAAAAACAGTTTAGATTCCAAAGTCCAGCAGTCCTTGCCTACCTTGTATCCCTCCACCCTTTGTGGTTGGTAATCCAGACTGCTCTTCTGGGTGAATATCGCATGAGGTTCAGGCTCTGTAGGATTAGGAAACTATCCTTGACTTCTTGTAACAGAACAATGCCCCCCCCCCCCATTACTGCATCTCTCTAAGTGGGAGTGGCAGCTATGGAGGCTGTCATGGAGAGCGCCTGCACTTCTGAATTTGCAACTACATCACTGTACATGAGGTTCATATAGCTTCTGAGCCTTTCCCACATTATTGGTGTGAAGAGGAGCATTTGTAATGCAAATGAGCAGTCCAGCCAATGAAGGTGTAACGCACACTGACTGAAGTAGGAACTGCTTTGTGTTTCACATATTTTAAAATGTGCGGGGGAGAGTAACTGGCCCTGTCCACCCCCAGCACAGTACCTCCAGTGACTGTTGCTGGTGTCTATCATGTTTCTTTTTAGATTGTGAGCCCTTTGGGGACAGGGATCCATCTTATTTGTTTGCTAGTTCTCTGTGTAAACCGCCCTGAGCCATTTTTGGAAGGGCAGTATAGAAATCGAATGAATGAATGAAAAACCCTAATTTAGCAGATATTTGTCAGTCTGCTCATAGTCTAAGCTGCCCTTTTAGAGAATGGAGGTGTAGCTGGGAAATCTGCAAACAAAACAAAACAAAAATTGTGGAATGCATGCAAATATCTGGAGAAGTGCCAAGGAGCTGTTGCATACATATTTCGCATTTCTCCCTCCCAGCAGTGCTGTTTAGCAGCTACCATTTTTAAATCATTGTTTGCAGACCAGCTGAAAGGGCACTAGGAAATATTTCTATAGCTAAAAATCCCAAAGGCTGTATTGCTTCCATGCAATACAGGTACTGCTTGCTGTACAACTATACGAGATTAAAGGTTACTGCTTTATGGGATGAGAGTAACGGAAAGATAAATTGTTACATTTTACCCTCCTGCTCTATTTTCCCATCTGTCCATGCAGGGTTTCTTCCCCTTGAGTCACTCTCTCTCACTCTCTCTGTGCTTTGGCCTCACTTTGTCACTTATTCACTCAGCCATTGACATGAGTCACAAAAGATAGAAACCTGCCGTTTTCGCAGGTAGATTACAGACCTCGTCTAGACTACAAAACAAAGAGAAAAAGAAAAAAAACAACCCCAGAACTCTGGAAATATCCCTTACTTTCCCAGAATATGTGGGGAAACTCTCCCATTGGAAAGCATAGGGGATGATACCTCATAGAGATAGAAAAAGACTAGAGTCGTAATAATACAATAAGATGTTCATATTCTTGCAAACTGCAAGTCCTGCTGTGTGTGGGGGGGGCACATTTTTTACTTCAGCTAAAAGATTTCAGCATTACATTTTAATGCTAACTTGGCAAAGAGGCACCTTTTAACGTGGTGATTCTCTTTATTTAGCAGGGGGAGAGTAATTGGCCCTATCCACCCCCAGCACAGTACCTCCAGTGACTGTTGCTGGTGTCTACTTTCTATCTTGTGTTTCTTTTGAGATTGTGAGCCCTTTGGGGACAGGGATCCATCTTATTTATTATTTCTCTGTGTAAACCGCCCTGAGCCATTTTTGGAAGGGCGGTATCCAAATAGAATGAAATGAATTAATGAATGAATATATTTGAGGCTCACTTATTAACCTTCTAATAAAAGCTCCATTGCATTGGGGTCAGATGCAATACCATCCGGATGCGGTTAGACAACTGTGGTAGCTACACAGTATAGCATATACTGTTTCTTCTCCATTTAACTCATGCATTTTATTACAACAATTGATATCTGCAATAAAGACGAAAGCAACAAAAGTAAACATGATAGTGACAAACTTGTCCAGGTACCCTAAATTTTATAGGACACCATGAGCCATTTTGTTGGTGTCAGGATATATTTGGCATTCAGGCCTGAACATCATTGTTGTGTTCATTTCATTTCTTATATTTAAATCTTATTCCTTCTTATATGTAGATCTTCTGCCCTCCAACAGGACGTTTGAGGGGTGCTGTTCATGTGACAACAGTCACAACACTAAATCAATGAACCATAGGGCTGAAAGCAATTCTGCAGAGTTAAAGAGCCAGAAAATGTGCTGGTTGGTATTTTTTCCTTTCTGGTCCTCTGCTGAGAAAAATATATGGTATACCCTACTTATTAGGCTATTTATTAAAAAGCTTCACTATAGTGGTTGAAAGTGATAATCTACCTCCCCATCACTTTACATTGGCATACAGATCGTGTTGCCACCAAAATGTTACCTCAAGTGAAACTGGAGGCAAATTTCAGGTTTCCTCCTTAGAGAAAATAGCTGAGGTTTTTTTTGAGGGGGGAGGGGAAGAGTCAAAGAGTGTTAGTAAGACTAGTGAAGTTTCTAAGAAAAGTAGTTCATGTACCACACAGTAAAATAGGAATGGCTGAACACCTGCATGTGGCGGGGTTGCAGAAGAGGGCAGTTCCACTCCAACTTTCAATTGTGCAAACACAGTTGTGAGACACAACACCCATTATTTCCAACTAGCTGAACCCATACAGAGCATTTGTGCGGTAGTTTACTTCCATTTTGGGTTTAGTTGGGAGAATTCGTTTGGCTGGTCTTCCCTTTGTAGCCATGCATTGCACCCTGTTCCCCACTCTCCCCCCACAGCTCTCTCACTCACTCTGTCCCCCACCCCCCAGCTCTCTTGCTTGCTGCCACCCCACAGCTCTCTCGCTCTGTCTCTCCCCTGTGCCTCTCTCGGTCTCTCTGTCTCTCCCCCATGCCTCTCTCGCTCTCTTGCTCCCTGCTGCATCTCTCTCACTCTCTCTGTCTCCCCCCACCCAACGCCTCTCTCTCTCTCTCCCTCCCCCTCGTGCCTCTCTTGCTCTGTCTCCCCTCACAGTTCCTTTTTTTTTTTGCATGGGGGGGTCAGGAAGACTGTCTGTTTTGGGCGGGGGGGTGCCAGCGGCTGTCCCGCGCTGTCCCTTCGTGGTTTGTTTGTTTGTTTGTTTTTGAAGGGGGACTGGGAGCTGAGGGTTTTGTTTGTTTTGTTTTGTTGGTGGTGTGGGGTGTGGAAGACTGGCTGGTGTTTTTTTGGGGTGTGTGTGTGGAACAATGGCACTGGGTTTGGGTTTTTTCTTTTTGGGAGGGAAGGTCAGCAGCGCGTCCTCACAGTCCCAGTGGTTTTAACGGCCCCTTACCTCCCAGCGATTTTGGGCTTCATTTGGCTTCATTTGGTTCAATGTTCTGTCTGTTCTGCCATTTACCTGCCAGCCACCCCCTCTCTGTGGTCGGTTTCCTCTGCCTTTCCTTTCCTTTCTGCTCCATCCCAAGTCTGCTGATTCCCACCTCCCTCGCTGCTGCTCCCTCCCCAGGCAATGGTTCCTCTTTTCCCCTCTGCCTTTCCTCCTTTCTTCTTCTTTAGTCTCCTGAGTCTGCCGATTCCGCCTGCCTCCCTAGCTCGCTGCCCCTCCCTTCCCAAGGCAATGGCTTCAGGCATCCGCACGGCTCCGGACGCCTCCGGACGTAGTCCTCAACTCAGTCGTCTGTAAGCGAATTATATATATAGATGGGTGTCATATCACACAACTGTGTTGGCACAGTTTAAAGTCAGAGTGAAACTGCCCTGTTCTGCAACACTTCCAGTGGGGTTTACACACACAGCAGCAGCAGCAGCACAGGTGCATTTTGCTACACAATATGTGTGCCAGTTTCCAGGCTACACTCTATCACCAGATTTGACAGAAATTGAATTACATAATAAACTTGGAGGCGAGGATTTTTCTATACATTAAATACCTATGGGGCAAGGCAATTCATGTTATCAGTTTATTTACCTTATTGATGAAGCCTGCTTGACATTTTCAAACTTGTACAGAAAATGGGCCAGATTTCTCTTAGAAAATACTGAGGCACTTCACACGAGCAGCGTGAAGTGCCATAAGGCGGTTTGCAGGGAGAGCGGGCTTGACCCACTCTCCCCACACACAAGCAGGCAGCCGGATTACTGGCTCCGTCATGGAGCCGGTTGGGGCGGTGGGGATCGGGGGCCTCCCAGCCCCTGGAAGTACCAGGATGCCCCGCACAATTGTGTGAGGCAATCTGGGGCTCGGGGTGCTTGTTGTAGCCTTTCCATTGGGGATCTACTAGTGAGTCGCCATGGCGCAGAGCCGTGCTGTGGTGACACACGACCAGGAAAACGGGGTTAACCTCATTGAACTGGGGTGCCCAGAGCCGTGTGCCTTCTGTTGCAGCACACAGCCAGCTGAAACCAGGTGGGGCTCCCTTAGCCCGGTTTTGGCTGGTCGTGCGAATAGCCTCACTGTCTTTTTGGATTAGTCAACCCCTTTCAGTCTGCTTTCCAGACTACCTTTCTCTTCCTGTCCAAGAACATGTAAGCCTGGGCCAGCTGAAACATGCAGGGGAAATGTCCCTGCACCCTCCCCCCATGCAAATGGTCTCACCCTGCCCCATTTCTGGCCAGGGAGGAAGCTAAGATGTTGGCTCCTGGGAGTCTGGAGGAGTCTCCTACCTACCCAGCTGCATTGGCTTCTGCTGCATGTTCTGGGGTAGCGGAGTAAGTGAATGAGGCTTTTTTAAACAATGGAGGCCTTTTAAAATGATAAATTCAGGCAACAGGACTGTAATAGATTATAAAGTCATTCACACAACCAAATTCCCTGGTGGCTAGGGCGGGTTGGTGGGGGGAGGCAGGATTATACCTACCTTCCCACACACGACCATGGTGATCCTCTTGATGTGGAGCTCAGTCATACACAGTCATCACTGCAGTGAGCAGCATGGCATTCTAGAGGTAATGGAAATGCAGCCCAGCCTCCAGAAAAGGAGTGTGGTGCATTGGGGGATTTCCCCACAAGCCGGGCACTCTAGGCACCCAGCTCTGTGGCTGCTTGGGCTGCAGGCAGGTGGAGCAGACACACGGCCAAGGTCCCAGATCTTGCACTTGCACCCTTCTACCTGGGTAAGAGCATGGTGGTGGGTGCGGGGGGGGGGGGAACGGGACCTCAGGCTACCTGATGGGGCACTGCCGGGATTGGGCTCAATTCTGCCTCTCCACACGAGCGCAGGCCCAGTTAGGGCTGCTCATGTGAATAGCCTCTATGACTGCATAGTCTGAAACTTTGCATTAAAGTTCTGATCTGATGGATGGGGGAGCGAAGGGGAGAGCAGTAAATATTTTGGAGGGAGTCCCTGCTCCCCCCTTGCTATCCCCTGGAGGCATCATGAGTTTCAAGGAAAGTTTCAAGGAAAGTTTCAAGGAAAGTCCAAAGTGCTTCAGTAAGACTGTCTCAAGGAAGAGATGATGCCCCAAATCTAACCCATTAATGCTGCAATGGAATAAAGGAAACCACACTGAGCTTTTTGAGATCAGATCAGCAAATAAATAAATAAATAAATAAATAAATAAATAAATAAATAAATAAATCCAATGATGGAGAGATGAACTATGATCATGCTGTTTGTCAAGGATTATTTGTTGCAAACTATTTTGGATATTATTTTTAAATACAAAAGTCATATGCGAGTATACAAAACTTTTAAACACATACATAACATATGCCTCTCTTCATCTTCTTTAAACCTTGGCTACTGAGAGACTGCAAAACTTATGTAGGGGGGGAAACAGAACCTCTTTTATTGTTCAAACTGAGCTAGATTTATAGATTTATATAAGGACTTAACACTTCTTACTGGTGATGCTACCAAAACTCATTATTAGCCAGTTCATAACACAAATCTATGGCGTGTATATTTCCTGTATCTATAATGAGCCTTGATTTCAATGCATGGGAATTATTACCATGCAATTAAAAAATTAATTGCACCTGTGAGGTCGATGTAGTCAAAATGAATCAATGACTAAATAGAGGCAAATCCTGGCAGGTTCTCCTCTGTTGGCACATGCTCAAATGCTGCTTATTTTAACACGTTAATTGCACTTTGAAATGTAAATGTCCTTCAGGGTGTTTTCCAAATTACACGCTGCAGCAGTTTGTTGTGTCCACTAAGTGTGCTTCCGTATTGCCCATGTTTTGACATCATGGTTGCTGCACTGTCAGCAAGGTGCTGTTCATATTTCCGATGCCTTGTTTCGGATTTTATTGCTACGTTGCGGTCCTATAACATTGTATATGCGTTGCAGGAAAGTAGCTGTATTTTTCCATTGTAGGAGGCTTGCCACATTGTTTTTGCGTTGCAATGTGGTGTGGTGTGGATGATTCAAATCGCAGTGCAACAATTTGTTGATTTTTACAGCACCTTTCTATCCCATGAAATGATTTTTTAAAAATTTCCACTCAGGGTCTTGTGCAAAGGAGTGACCTGATTTTCGGCTTTTGATTCCGATAACATTTGCTTTTGTCTTGCTTTTGTTTTTCATCAGACTTATTTTTCAGACACATTTATGTTTCCCTGTTCTAGTACACTGTGGATTGGCTGGCTCATTCGGCAGATCGAGGATCCGATGATAGGTATATATTTTCTTTTAATATATTATCACTCTGTTCCTTCTGCAAGGCTGCAATCTGCTCTCGATTTCATTTCAGCTTTCGGCAGTAGCTTTTGGTCACATATGTCTCTGCGATTTGATATGTAGAGCCACATATGTTTTAAATATATATATATTTCTGCTCTGTTTCATTTCTGCCCTTCTACCGTTGTTAGGAGGATGGGAAACGGCCTTATGCATAGTCAGACCATTGGTCCATCTGGCCCTGTCATCATGCCCCACATGTTCCCGGTGCTCTTGCTTGTGCAAAACAGAAAAGTGGGAGCTATGCTTCCCCCTGCTGGTGGCTTTGCAAAAGGCACCAAGAACTTTTTTTAAAAAAAAGAATTTGTCATGTCAGCAGTTCCCTGCCCCCTCTGCGACCCCATTGGCCCAAAATGGAGAAGGCGGAGGGGGAAGTGAATGCGATTCAGGTAGAATATGGACACCCCCTGCCTGGAAAACCCACTGCAGTGGTGGGCAATATGAATGGCCACAACCCTGTCATGATGCATTGAAAAACACTGTACTCGCCGTTTCAAGCCTCTTCCTCATACCGTTGCACTTTGCAACACTTACAACAAAGATCCTAATCTGGAAAAAGTCCTGGCTTGCTTAATCTATCAGTGTAATCCTATACATGGTTACATGAGAGTAAGTCCAACTGTATTCAGTGGGACTTACTGCCTGGTAAATATGTATAGGAGTGCAGCCTTAATCACTTTTCACATCCAAAAGACAAAGCCTTGAAATATGTTTCTTCCTCGTGCACATAAGAAGCTGCCTTATACCGGATGAGACCCTGGGTCCATCTAGCTCAGTATTGTCTACACTGACTGGCAGCAGCTCTCCAAGGCTTCAGGCAGGAATCTTTCCCAGTTGTATCTGGAAATGCCAGGAACTGAACCTGGGACTACATCTGCACGCAAAGCAAGTGCTCTGCCATTGAGCTATGGCCCCATCCAGCTTTAGACTAATTTATTTTCCCAAATAAACCACAGTTTCTCTGTGGAACTGGGAGCCAATTTCCTAAACTGCTACCTCTGCAGCCTCTCCATACAGCTCCTTTACAAAAAGAAAAAAAGTGGGGAAAGGGATGGGGAGGTAGTGGCCAAAGCATCATGATACATGACATCAGTAATAGCAACAGCATCACCGCCCCTCCTGTTCCCGAGATGCACTTCAGAATTGCCCTGAAATCCAAACAAGATTTGAAAGTGCAGAATACAGGACAGTTTTATCCGAAGTTTGCTTTCATCTGAACCCATGGAGTACAGCCAGTTAGAAATTGCAAGAGGGTAAGTTTGTCCATCGCTAATTCTTTCCAGAAATGACCTCCTGGGGAAAGATTTGGGTTCCCCCCTGCCTTTGAGAAACCAGAATTAGGATAATCTGATCATGGAGAGACTCACAAGATGAAATCTAAGGGCTGCTTGATGGATTCCTTCCTAGGTGAATTTCCTCCACATGTCGTGGACCCTTTTTACTTGCGCCTCTACTATGATGTAATGGATGACGGGACAAAGAGGTTCTAGTGTTGCCCCCACTTGGCTCAGAGGTGTTTGTTAACCACATTCATGGACTCAGTGTGAAAGTAAAGGTTCCTGTTGTGATCAGTTCACTGTGCCGAGCTTGGCCTATGAATAATAAAACCTGAGTGCTATTAGAAGGCTGCTCCTCTGGAGCACAGCAGGAGCTAAGTAGAGAATAAAAAGGTAATGCCATTTCAACAGTAACTTCTCACTCGAGCAGAGGAAGAAAAATGACCCTTTTTTAGGGAGCTGTAGCATAAGAGAGGGCATTATGGGGAGAAATGGCATGGATAAAGTTACAAGACTTAATGATAGCCTTCAGCACAGACTCCAGGAAGATGCTCCACTGCACAAAGGGAATGCTTAGGAATAGGACTGTGGGGAGCATGAATTTCCTTCTTGTTGAAGGCAGTCTCTCTTAATTATTTCGCCTTGTTAGCTCTCCAATCCACACAAAACACAGGAAGCTGTTGGGCTTGAAAATCAACAGAGGGCAGAGATGCTTTCAATGGAGTATAGTCAATGGTATAGGATGGAGAACTTAATTCATCAATGGTTAGTATAAAGAACTTAGCTAAAGCATCCTGCAGCCTGCATAGAAATGTCTCTGTGGCCACACTGTAGCTGAGCCAGAGAGGTGTTGACTTTTGTCCAGGGAATGCGTCAGACTGCTCGCCTGAAAGATGCATCTGCTGGTTTTTCCAACGGTCCTGAGGAAGCCTGAAACAGCACACATTAGTAGCCCAGGATTTCTGATGGAGAATACAGCAAGTGTGTGAAAAGAAGACCTGAAACCATGGTCCTTTGAGTCACAGGGGATAGACATTCATACCCCCACCTCCTTTTGTGTAGCGTTTGTGCCACCAGGAGGCAAGGCTAGAGATGAACTTGGAGCACCATGATGGAAACAGATCTCAGGGTGGCAGCTGCCAGCCTTCATGTAAATGTCTCCAGCACAATTGGCAGGAATTTGTTACCATTCAGCCCACTTTCCCCCATTCTCCCACTTTTCAGCTGAGCCCCATTTCTGCTCTTCTATACTCACCTCCTAAGATCTCCCCCATCACTTACCCTTCTAAAGGACTGCTCAGAGGTGCTCTTACCCCTAGACTTTGGGGCCAAAAGGCCCAGGGCCTCCACACCCCTTGAGGCCCCCCAAATCCTCTTTAGTCTGTCCTGGGTGGTGTGGTTCATACCCTCAAGATCCTATGTATTAAAAAATGATGCTTAGCTTGCAGCACGTGGGGTGGGGGTAGAGGCTCCAAAGGCCTTTAGGTCCAGGCTCCAAAATAACCTAGGTGCACCTCTGGGGCTGCCTGTGAAAAAGAGGACAGATTTTTTTTTGTAGATGCACAGAAGAGGAAACTTCAGCTGCTGCAGCTTTTCTTTCCCCTGCACGACAAGCTGCACCTTCTGAAACCCCCGCTTCTTAAAGTTACAGGACACCTGTCCTCTTTTCCATATGGCAGCCCTAGGCAAGTTTGGAAATACATATGCCATATTTACCCAAATAGAAGATGATCCTAAATTTAAGATGACCCCCTTAATAAATAGAGGTTAAATACAGGTTATACCTGTATTTACTCAAAAGGAAGGGTGCACTTACCCCTCCCTCCGCTTTCCCCCCACCAGTGCCCAGTATTTCCCGTCCTACGGGGCGGCATCGTACTTCCCTGCTCCCCCATTTGCTCTTCGCCAGACGTGGACAGAAGTTGTGGGTGTGAGCGACCGCACACTGCCCAATGTGCGTGCAGGCCCACCAGGTGCATACAGGCCAGCTACTTCCGGCCACTTCTGGCCGAAGAGCAAATGGGGCAGCAGGGAAGTACGCTGCCACCCGTAGGTCTTGGGAAATACTGGGCGCCGGTGGTGGGAAAGTGGAGGGAGGGATAAGTGCACTTCCCCCCTGCCTTTAAAGTGCAACCCCCCCCACCTTTGAACTTTGAACTGCCCGGTTCTTGAACCTGTTCGGAGGCCCATAAAAGGCCTCTGAACAGGTTCGTGCACATCCCTAGAGGCAGGTTACCTGCCTCCTCCAAGACGACTGGCAGCTGTTCTTCACTCTGCTGATCATGCACCCACACAAGCAATGTGGCGGTAATCAGTGGAGTTGGAGGAGAAAGTCCCCTGGCATCCCATAAGGCACTGCACCAGATGCATTGAGGAATTTTCACACTGCCGGGTACTCTGGCCAGTAGCCACCCAGCTCTGCAGGCAGCCTGAGCATTCACACAACTGGTGAGTGGAATAGGAGGCACACGTGCATCCTCCTACCTCACTTTTAACTCAGGTTTAAAAACTAGGCTAATCGGCCAAGGATTGCTGCGATCCTGGTAATTCTCACAACCAGCCCCACCGGCTACAGGTCTCCTGCCTGGGTATGGCTGATCATGAGAACGACCTCACTATATTGTAAGTAAGTCAAGTCAAGTCACCCACAGAGCCCTGTGGTTTTCTTTTGGTAGAATACAGGAGGGGTTTACCATTACCTCTTCCCATGCAGCATGAGATGATACCTTTTAGCATCTTCCTATATCGCTGCTGCCCAATACAATAGCAGCGGGGATTGGCAAACCTTCTGCTTGTTAGTCATGCATTTCCTCGCTGCACCACTTAAGGTGGCTTCACTATATTGTAATTCATTAATATTGGAATAGGTTGGAAGTTGCATGAGGCTGCCCTTCCTGCTCTGAGAACAGATCAGCTAAGGCAATCGCAGCTAGGTGAACAATGATAATGGTACCTGCCACACTTTTGTGGCATTGGAACAAATCAGCTGCTTACTGAGTGACAACGCTCACAGCCAGGCCATTCAGCTGTGGCTGTGTTGTACCTTCCTTAAGTATCACTAATTCAGAACACGACCCCAGGTGTGGAAGCCATGAAAGGCCCAGGTGTACAGCACCTATGGATGTCTCAGTGGGCCATATCTTCATTTTTTGTTGTCTTTCGGAAGATCAGTGTGTGGACTACATGGGCATGAAGCTTGGGTTAGCTTTCGCTGTTTGGGGGAATCAATTCACAACTTTGCAAAGTGGATGTAAAAAGAGAAGAAAGCTACAGCAGCTGCGAGGATAAACATCCACACTACACCAAGAGCCATTGATGACAACACACACTTTGGGCTTTTTATTTCTCCGTGAACGCTTTGCATAGAAACAGGACATAAAAAGATAGCTTCCTGCAGCTGCTATGATTTTGCTACCTTCTTTGGGGTGTAATGAATTGTTCTGGCTCAGACATTTTTACTGCTGCCAGGGGTTTATTTCAGACTTTTGTCTGAAATCTTGGAGGCCAGAGGGATCTACCGAACAGACGGAAGTGGCTGTGCTGCTTGCCTTTTCAGCAGTCTGGAACCCTTCCAGACTTGTCCCTCATTGCCTTTCATGTAACTGGTTTACAACTGGGGCTGGTTTACAAAACACACTTGTCTGTCAACGTGAGCAGCCCCTACCTTGCTTGGCTGTGCAGGCGCAGGAACAGATGCAAGATGGAGATCAGGTGGGCACAGTTATGGCCAGCTGCAGTTCCCGTGAAATGAATGTCTTCCTCATGCCTGTCAGTAGCTTAAATCATGCTTACTACCTATTTGAATAAATAGTGGCCAACAGGATGAGGAAATGAGGAAAATTAGTTGGAGCAGTTCTGTAAAGGGGCAAGTTAGGCAATGGGACGACTCTGAGTAATTTTCCTCAACATGTCAGCCGTTATTTAATTATTTGATTTCTACACTACTTTTCTAGCCGCTTTAAGTGGTGCAGCGAGGAAATGCGTGACTAACAAACAGAAGGTTGCCGGTTCAAATCCCTGCTGGTACTATCATCAGTACTAAGATGCTGAAAGGCATCATCTCATACTGCGCCGGAGGAGGCAATGGTAAACCCCTCCTGTATTCTACCAAAGAAAACTACAGGGCTCTGTGAGCGAAATCAACTTGACAGCACACTTTTACCATACGTTACTTCTCTACTTGCATAGTGTGAAAGTTACATTACAATTTATTAAGTAAAGGCTATCAGATAGATTAAATATCAGAAGCAAAGAGCATACCAGAGAGAGTGAAACAGTAGAAAGATATCAACAAGCAAAGGCTTGTTGGCAGTGGGAGTGGGGGGGCGGGGACGGACCCTGATAATGAAAAGAGGCCATGGTAATGAAAAGTAGAACCCTGTTGAGCTTCTGTGGAGAGAGAGGTCTGTAACCCAATGGCTTGGGCCCAGGGTATCTAAGGCTGGAGTCACACACCACACCGTGGACATAAGAACATAAGAACAGCCCTGCTGGATCGGGCCCAAAGCCCATCTAGTCCAGCATCTCGTTTCGCACAGTGGCCCACCAGATGCTGCTGAAAGCCACAGGCAGGAGTTGAGGGCACGCCCTCTCTCCTGCTGTTACTCCCCCGCAACTGGTACCCAGAGGCACCCCGCCCCCGAGGCTGGAGGTGGCCTACAGCCCTCCGACTAGTAGCTGTCAATAGACCATGAAGTTATCCAAACCCCTCTTAAAGCCATGCAGGTTGTTGGCTGTCACCACATCTGTGGCAGAGAACATGATCTCAAAGGGGGCGTGTGCTTTGCACTCAGCCAGCTTCCTTGGGCAATGGCAGCTTAACCCCTTCCTCACTCTCTACTCCTAGCTATATTGTCCTAATAGATTTCCTGCAAAGCAGTAGATCGTGGGACCAATACTTGGCAGCAGAGGGGCAAGTAAGGTCCCTGCAGAGGGGTTCACCCCTCTGTTCTCTCCTCCCTATTTTCTTATCTCTTTTATTGTTTACTTTTCTGGGGGACAGAGTGATCGTTGACATCCAAGAAGAGAGTTTCGAACATGAAAGGAAGCTGAAGGTCCACAAGCAATGGGCGCTGCCTATAAAAGCATCCGAGAAGCATGGTGATTTTGAAAGAGATTCTCAGACTGCAAAAGGAAGCGTCAGCAAATTGACAGACTCTCTGCTTCATGAGTAAGGCTTGGGCTGGCCACCCAAAGCACAACTCCGACTAATTCAGTAACTGTGTGCATAAGTGGGGTGAATGTGAGCGTAACCTAGGACTTAACTGATTATCTCTTCTATGAAGCTTCAATAAAACACTAGTGTTAGAAATACAAAGCTTCTGTCCGATTCCTTTCCCTGTCCTGCTACAAAAATGTGACTGCAGCAGTGCTGCTTGTGCAATCGCACATTCTCTGCCTTACGGGTCTGCAACAGCCCTGACATGCTTCACAGCAGCACCTTACTGCTGCGCATCATGTCAGCCATTAATAATTATGAGCCGTTGTAATATCGTAACCCAGATAACATTAAAGTAACAACAAATGTGTTCATACATAGACATGGCAAATTATATACAGCACAAGGACTTGCTGATTAAAGAGCGGAGAGCCCATGTTTGTTCCATCCTTCTTGAAACCGCATTGATGCCGCTGGAGAGCCCGCAGGGAATAATAATTAGGAATAATGGGAGAGAGGTGTCCCTATGCATTGACACTGTTCTTAGGAGCTGTGGAGGCTCTCCAGCAATGTGAAGGTGTGATTTTAAGATGGATGGGAGGAGTGTGGGCACCCCTGCTTTTGAGTCAGCAGGTCCTTGCACCGTATGTAGGCCCATTACCTGCTAATGAGCAAAGAAGCCCCTCTCAAACTTTTGGCTTGCTTATATTTAGCAGGGGGAGAGGAGCCGTCGCTATTCAATCCAGCACAGAATCCCTCCAGTGGCTGTTACTGGAATCTCTCCAGTGCTTCTTTTAGGCTGGTTTCCTGTCCCCACAGAGTTCACATTTTCTCATTCCTTTTGCTAAGTGTTTACTTACTTTGATAACATTTTTGTTGGAAAGCAGCATATAAATTATTCTAAATAGTATAATACAAATAGATAATAATAATAATCTGCAGAAGCCATTCACAACTATGGACTAAGTTTTGCAGTCTTTATGACCCTTCTTATACATTAGGCCAGGGGTTCTCAAATCTTTTGTCCCTGTGACCCCTAAAACAATATATAAGGTTACCTGATGCTCCCTAGGATTAAAGCCACTGATTTGATTAGGTAGAGATAAGGAAAGCACATTTACCTTTTCATTGAGAAGGATGAATTTGCTTGCTTGCTCCTGCTTAGTTCTTCAGACCTGGACCGTATGTTTGAGACTACCAAACTAATTTCAGGCTCCAAATTTATTTTTGATACTTGCTCTTTAAATCTGCTGGAAATTCAGATTCATGCAAGTATTTTCATAGCCTTTTCACTGAATTATCTGTACGCAGCTTACACATTAATCCAAAAACCAGGAAGAGACATTGTTAGGAACTTAGAGTGTTCTTGAAGAGTTGCTCCAACATCTCCGAGGTGGACAGGGAGACCGGAGCCGACAACCACTCAGCTCCTCCCTCACTCATAAAACTGAGGGCAGGTATAGCAGTGGTGCTTCTTTGGCTAAGAGGCTGGAACAGAGAGTTCCCTCTTTGGAGACACTTGTGAGAGCTCATTTCTGGGGAGGGAACTCTCTTCTGGTCCATTGGCCAAGCACGTGCTGTGCTTGCACTTGACTTTGTGAGCAGCAGAGGAGGTAGGGGGATGCCCACTCCTGCCTGCCTGTTGCCACCCAAATGGTCCCCATGCCTCTGAGATGTTGGGTAAGGCTTCTGCTTCCCAGCCTCTGACTTCTGAGATCCCCTTTAAAGTTGCTTGTGGCCCCCTGGGGGAGCCTCACCCACAGTTTGAGAACCCCTGAATTAGGCTCTGTAAGTCCACTGAGGAGCTTCAGCAGATGCAGAATGCAGCAGTCCCTCTCCTTCTTAAAGGTGTATCTGCAAGAGAACCCAGCAATTGCACCACTTCTCTGTTGTCTTCTGCACACAAGGCCAAGTGCTGTTTGCCTTGTACACAGAGAAGATCTCTGGATGGTTTACAAATTAAGCACAATGACAATTAAAACCTTAGATCACAGAAAACAATTTAAAATAACCATCAATAAAACTTTGAAACATCCAAAAGTCTGATAAAAATAGGTGCATTCTCAAGAGTCGCTTAAAAACAACCAGAGAGGAGGTGGTTCTCATTTCTTTTGGGAACACGTTTTAGACCTCCTCCTTTTGATTTTTATAGTGCAGTTTACCTCTTGATTATTCCTAACACTACATAAGTCCACTTTACACGTTAGATTTTACATGGACACCTAAAAATGTGTTAAGTGTGCACCTAAACATGTAAAGTATGAATTCAGGAAACACACATATCCTATAGGTGCATTTGCTGGACAGCAAAGATTTCTTGTTTGTTTCCAGGCTCAGTTTAAAGTGCTGGAACAAACCTTTACAGTCCAGCACTAGGGACCAGGCTAATTTAACGATCACCTGATCCCATAAGAGCCCTCTGATTAGTTTCACAAGCTTTGCTCTCTGGCTGACCTTGAGCACAAATCCATTTGGTGGGTCCCAGGGAAAGGGCTTCCTGAGTGGTGGTGCATCACCTTTGGACCTCCTTCCTCAAGATGTTCCTCAACAGGCTCCTACTTAAAGCTTTTAATAACATATTTTGACCAGGATTTGGAACTGGCTGCCACTTAAAAAAAATTATTGCCAGTTGATTTTTGATATTACTATTTTATGTATTTAATTCATAAAATACTTTTCAACAAAAAGGTGGTTTTCATAGGAAGAAGACTAAGAGAGGATAAGCATGACTTGTCCCCATAGCTAAGCAGGGTCTGTCCTGGTTGCATATGAATGGGAGACTTGATGTGTAAGCACTGCAAGATATTCCCCTCAGGGGATGAAGCCGCTCTGGGAAGAGCAGAAGGTTTCAAGTTCCCTCCCTGGCTTCTCCAAGATACGGCTAATTTCTGCCTGTAACCTTGGAGAAGCCACTGCCAGTCTGTGTAGACAATACTGAGCTAGACAGACCAATAGTCTGACTCAGTATATGGCAGTTGCCTATGTTCCTATGTCTTGTGGTAGCAAGCATGACTTGTCCTCTTAGCAAATCAGGGTCCACCCTGGTTGCATATGAAAGGGAGACTAGAAGTGTGAGCACTGTAAGATAGTCCCCTCAGGCGATGGAGGCACTCTGGGAAGAGCAGAAGCTTCCAAGTTCCCTCCCTGGCCTCTCCAAGATAGGGCTGAGAGAGATTCCTGCCTACAACCTTGGAGAAGCTGCTGCCAGTCTGTGTAGACAATACTGAGCTAGATAGACCAATGGTCGACCAATATGGCAGCTTCCTACGTTCCCATGACTGCTTCCTGTCCTAAAGGGGCTCACACTCTAAAAAGCGCCACAAGGGAGACATCAGCAACAGCCACTGGAGGAACACTAGGCTGGGATCTCTGGTAGCCAGCATGAATTGTTCCCTTCGCTAAGCAGGATCTTCCCTGGTTTGCATTTGAAATAGGAGACTACAAGTGTGAGCACTGTAAGATATTCCCCTAAGGGGATGGGCCCACCCTGGGAAGAGTACAGGGGCCCACCCTGGGAAGAGTATCTGCATGCTTGCACGCAGAAGGTTCCAAGTTCCCGCACTGGCATCTCCAAGATAGGCCTGAGAGACACTCCTGCCTGCAACCTTGGAGGAGGTGCTGTGTGGACAAGACTGATCTAGATGGACCAATGGTCTGACTTGGTATAAGGCAGCGGCCTATGTTCTTATTTATGTAAATATAAGAAAACCACCATTTTAAAAAGGCGATTCCTTGTGCAGTTTACAGGGGCCTTAAAAAATGGTTTTATCTTATTCGTGTTCGCTGCTCTGGGAGGAAATGGACTCACGAAGAGCGAGGTATAAATACATTGCACATATAAAGGCTGGCTGCAGATCTCTGTTGAGTGGAAAGCTAGACTTGCCCCAATGCATGGAATGATGAGTACTCCACAGCTAAGGAGGAAACCCCTTGGCCAGAAATGTGCATCTACCCACTCCATGTGCTCTACTCATTTGAAGTTGGCTGGAACAGTGGGTCTAAAGTGCTGAAGCTACACACATCCAGAGAAGCTATTCTGCAGAAGCTCATTGCCAATGTCGGCCCTTGCTGCTTCATCCCTGCCAGTGCATTACAAAATTGAACCCCATGTGCAGGCAGTATCAGTGAGGCACAACCAGGGCAGTCCCATACATTAGTGGGTTCACAGCTGTATACAGAACATCTTTTTACCATCCCATAATGCGAAATAGAGCTATAGGTCTTTTAAAAAAAGAAAACTACATGTGCCTATCACAACCAGTAAAATGGTCCCTTGGTCCCTATGTTGTATACAAGCTGTGAAGCATACAAATATATAGACTTTCCCCACAATATTATATTATGGTTACTTTCCTAGCCTGCAAGCTCAGAATGGGACACAAAGTCCTACCACATTTTATCCTCTGTATTGATCCAAGCAACCCATCTCATGTTCACTATTGTGGTCTGAAAAATAACACACGTTCAAGCATGATCATAAGATTGCGTGAGCTGCACTTAATCCTTTGTAGAGATTCAACTGCAACCATATTCCAGTTCAGTGTCTTCACACACCACCTGGTGGAGACAATTACAAAAAGTAGGACAGCAGCCTGCTTATCGTCCCTGCAAAAGAAGCGATTGGCAAGTTGGCGTCAAAAAGTGTGCGAAATCTGCCTATTTTGCATAGCTTGCACTGGAAGATGAAATGTTTGTCCCCCACGAATTGACTTCTCACAGTTCTGAAGTTTCTCAAACATTGTCCATAGTAGCCAGCAGCTGCTATGAAACACGATTAACAGGGAAGCTCTATCCAGATCCACTCAGAAGGAAAACCGGTAGAACTCAGTTGCATTAAGCAGCGGCAGAAGGAACTTGCCTAGCGAGCAAGTGGTTGCCTATTCGAATCCCTGCTGGTATGTTTCCCAGACTATGGGAAACACCTATATCGGGGAGAAGCGATATAGGAAGATGCTGAAAGGGCATCATCTCATACTGCACGGGAGATGGCAATGGTAAACTCCTCCTGTACCCCACCCTCCAGAGGATGCCCCTGAGTACCAGTTGCAGGGGAGTGACAGCAAGAAAGAGGGCATGCCCTCAACTCCTCCCTGTGGCTTCCAGCATGATCTGGTGGGCCACTGTGCGAAACAGGATGCTGGGCAAAATGGGCCTTGGGCCTGAACCAGCAGGGCTGTTCTTATTCTACCAAAGACAACCACAGGGCTCTGTGGTTGCCAGGAGTCGACACCGACTCGATGGCACAACTTCACTTTTACTTACTCCTAGGTAGTTATGTGGTCCAGGCGCAAAGCCAGCTGAGCTGAGGCCTGGGTCCAGCCCCACTCGGCAGCCCCTCTGTTGACATACCGGCCGTGCACTGAGAATGAACCCCTGCCCGGGCTACCGGGAGCCAAGCGTCTATTCTCCTATCTCTAGATGCTTTCAGGCAGCAAGCGCTGCCTGAAATGAAAGGGAAGGGCTCAGTCGGGCTCTTCGGAGCCCAGGGCCACACCACTTTTGCATGTGACATGCACAAAGGGGGCATGGCCTCGAGCTCTGAAGAGCCTGAGCAAGCCCTTCCCTTTCATTTCAGGCAGCGCTTGCTGCCTGAAAGCATCTATTCTCCCTTTCTCTCCCTCTCAGAGGGAGAGAAAGGGAAATAGATGCTTTCAGGCAGCAAACACTGCCTGGAAAAAGATCAGCTACTGTACCACTTCCTGGCTCCCAGTAGCCTGGGCCAGGGCAGCGGCATTCATTCAGGGCTCTTCCAGAGCCTGAGCCACCCCCCACCCCCGTGGGCTTCTTTGGCAGCTCCTGCCACTGGCGGCCTGGGTTCTTTGAACTCTTTCGCACAATGGTGCCTATGCCCCTGATGTGGTCACTAAGAATTAACACCAACTTGATGGCATAGGATCATAGGAAGCTGCCATATACTGAGTCAGACCATTGGTCTATCTAGCTCAGTATTGTCTTCATAGACTGGCAGCGGCTTCTCCAAGGTTTTAGGCAGGAATCTCTCTCAGCCCTATCTTGGAGAAGCCAGGGAGGGAACTTGGAACCTTCTGCTCTTCGCAGAGTGGCTCCATCCCCTAAGGGGAATATCTTACAGTGCTCACACTTCTAGTCTTCCTTTCATATGCATATGCAACCAGGGAAGACCTTGCTTAGCTAAGGGGACAAGTCATGCTTGCTACCAGGAGAAAGATCAGCTTTTTCTCCTGAGAGGCACTCAATCAATCAATCAATCAATCAATCAATCAATCCCTCCTAGATAAATATATAAAGGATCATTGACTTAATCAGATCTCAGATATCCCATTTAAATTCGAGGTGTACATAATGCACTATTCTGGGCAACTATCCTGGCAATTAGATTATTTCCCAGTGAAAATAGGTACAACTGCATCAAACTAATGGTTGCCAACATCTCACACTTGCTTTAACTCTGGAGCAGATCCGAGCCCTGGAAAATGGTGCCTCCTGCCTACACTTCTGAGCCGTTGGAAGCATCTCCAGTTTTGATCCACACCCAGACAGGCAGCTGTACAGCTACAACAATTTTGGGGACAGGAGATACAATTTAATAATGTGGCCTCTCAGCCAATGCTATTAATCCTACCCCCACCCCCACCTCCAGTAAGGAACTTGCAACTGTTACCAGCTGAGCTTATTTTGCCCACTCTCAGAAGCCTCCCTGGTTGCAACCATATCTCCCGGCTTGGAGATTGCACTTTTGCTATGCTCAGGAGCTGCACCGCAACGTGAGCTCCCAGTCTATGTTATGCATAGGACAAGTCGCTTAGTTGTCAGTGGACTAGTTGCCACTAGATTTGACTACAAACCCCACAAATTGGAAAGGGGATTAACTTCACACTCTGTATGAGGGGTGCCCAGCTAAGCAGATTCCCAGGACTAGCTACTGCAAGTGTCTGGCATCTAAGATGTTTTCAGCCTTGGAATGAGATCTAAACTTCCTTCTTCCTCTCACAAAGAGAGACAATGCCTGGCCAAGTTTCTTATCTGCAGCCTCCATTACAATAGGGATGAGTAAGTGAAGTAACTTCGAAAGTGTGCCTGTTTTAACTGTTGATAGAATTATTGGTAGAATCAGTCCCGGCACAGGATATTCTTTAAACACACCTGCACACTCCAATTGTCCTCACAATCAGCCTTGAATGCCATAGGCGATTCACACACATTCCTACCCAAGGACATCTAAGACACAATGCATTCTAAAAAAAGGTTGTCTGGGCTCCTCTGTTCAGCAGAGCAAGTCAAAAGACAAGTGCCCTCACGGCATGTTTTGGGATAGAAGTATCCTAACTCCATGACCCAGTGTGCTTCCTCGTGTATTTACACCTGAAACTCCCACTGAAAATGATCTGAGTATTCCCTTGTGCCTCTCACTCTGGACCCCAGCAGACTGCAACAAGGGACTCCAGCAGACCACCTTGGTGTTCCCCTCTCCAGGACTGGTGATATAGCCTCCTGCCCGGCTTCTTCAGGGCCAAACCTATCCCTTTCTCTTATTTCTGAAATCTTGCCCCTCTATCTTAAAGTACCTCTCTAGCCCACCTGGGGATTTACACACAATTTGGAACATGGTGTAGTGGTTAGAGTGCTGGACTAGGACCGGGGAGACCCGAATTCAAATCTCCATTCAGCCATGAGACTAGCTGGGTGACTATGGGCCAGTCACTTCTCTCTCAGCCTAACTTACGTCACAGGGTTGTGAGGAGAAACCTAAGTATGTAGTATACCACTCTGGTCTCCTTGGAGGAAGAGCAGGATATAAAATATAAGAATAATAAAGCAGCTCTTCTGCAGAAGATCACTGCTAACGTCGGCCCTTGGTGCTCCACCCCTGCCAGTACACCATTACAAATCTGAACCCCATGTGGAGGCAGTATTAGTGAGGCACAACCAGACTGCCTTGCCCCCTCCTCTCTTTTTAGGCTGCAGGTGTGCATTTTATTGAGGACGTTTTTATCCATGTTTTATTGTTGGGTTTTTAACCTGTTCTCCACCCTGGGGTTTTTGAACAAAGGGTGGCATCAAAATAGATAATGAATAAATGAAATAATCCATCATCAGTAGAGGGAAAATTTTGAAGCCGTCTCCTGTGCATTATTGTATGGCCATTTCCCCACTAGGTGGCGTGTGAAGACTGTTTACTGAAATGTTAAAGCTTAAAACAAAAAATTAAGCAACAAGTATGGCTCAAACAATTCTATGAGCATACATGAGTCTACACTGCAGAAATTGTGCAGAACAAATTCCAGTCTGACCATGATAAATGCTTCCCCCCACTGCATTTATGCCTACCTTTGAATTCCTCATCAGAAGGCTTCCCCCACCCCCACCCCAGGACTAACTTCAACTTGTACGACCGACGCACAGAACAGGGCCTTCTCTCAAGCGTTGTACCTCTGCCCCTAGAAACTAGAAGAATCTCTGTTGCTGTGTTGCAGTGCAGGCCCCTTGTATGTACAGGGACCCGGGCTAACCCCCACCCCTCCTCCCAACCTGTCTACCTTTTTCCTTATGTCCTCCCAGAAATTGCTTTAGACATCTTTATTTCAGTGGGTCTTTACTGAGCAAGGTGCAATTTTGCACCTGTCTTTTATATTCTTGGTTTTTCTGTGATTTTATTGTAATTTGTATTTTGTTTTTAATTACACTATTAGCTGCTTCAGGGTTGCGATGTGAAAAGCAGAATACAGATTTAAAAATAAATTTTATTATAAACAAACTAAAAAAACATCTTGAGTTCACAATCTCAATCCTTCGTTGTGTCATATCTGTTAGATGCATTAATAGTTTATTAATAATTGTATTATCTAATATGACTGTGGGCTCTCCAAAATGAGCCAATCCCATTTCCTTATGTGTTAACTATTTTGATATCATTTCTGCCTGAAGAGTTCTATGAAGCTCAAAAGCATGCACAGGCTAGCCAACAGAATTCTATGCAATGGAAACAATCATCTGCCTATTTTGGTCACCATCTACTGGGAACATTTCCAGAGCAAGTCCTACTGAAATAAGTGGGAGTTGTACAATGTGTCTTGCTAGTATTTACTATTACAGATTTTTAATCAAAATACCAAACCTAAAACCTGGAACAGAAACACACAAACAAAATGAAAATGTACTAAAATTTAATCATTCATAAAAGCTGTAATTTAATCTGTGACAGTAAAACACAAGAAGCAATATTAGAGTTGGTTTAGTATATTATATATTTTAGCTTTCAAAGCCATAGAAATCAGTAATCCCAGGGGTTTTTTTTCCTATAAAAAGACCCATTTCCCCCCCAAAGCATTATGCACAATTTTAATTAGAATATAATGGCAGAATGAAAATAATGATATTCCATAACTTTTTAAATATAAAATGAAGTCAATGACTTAGAAAGTTATCTGCTGCAGTGAGTTCAAAGGGTAAAGTCTGAATAGTTATATCATGATAGATATAAACTATTAAAAGTGACTGACCATTTTTAGTGCTGGATGGGAGAGGAATTATAAGAGGTCAATATGAAATTATAGTAGCAATACCTAACATTTGAAATGCATCCATGCTCTTTTGTATAATCATACAACTAGAGTCAATTATATTTATTATCACATCTGTTAACTGCTATTGCAAAGGAGAAGTACTATTGTCTTTAATTTCCAAGAGATATACACAGAGCCATGTTCTTTTCTTTTCCCCAGGGACCTTTGTGCAAACCATTATAAGATCTAAATTCTTCACATAATATATAAAAACAGAAGCCTCTTCAGATATGTTGCTAATTCGTGGTGTAGTTCTTTGAAGTCTGGAATGCTGGCACTTTCCAAATTAGGCAACAGTTCTTCATTCCTGTAATCCTGGGCAAACAGACAAGGAGGGAGAGTTACCGCCCAACTCTGAGCATACTAGTATTTATTTATTTTCTAAGTTAAAGACTTGAAAGTACTCTTAAGTCAAGGATTTGAAGGAAGGGTTTCAGGTACTCTCTCAAAACATCATTTGAAAGAAAAAATTTAGAAAGGGATGCTGGTTGTTTCACTGAGTCCAGGTCTAAGAGCTCCACTGGAAAACATTCAAAGACACAGTAGGGTAACTGCACACATGGTGAAACTATAGGGCGCTTTCCGGGTGAGCTGCTCAACAGCAGCAAAATGTTTCCGTTCAGGAAAATCGCATTCAAAACATAACCAGCAGGGGGAGCAGTCTCGCGAAAACTAACAACCCCCCCAAAACAGCAACTTCTTTACGCTGGATATATTACATCAAAGCACTATATCGCAGCGATTAAATTCGAAACAAGGCATTGGAAATATGAACGGCACCCTGCTGCCAGAGTAGGAACTGTGGCATCACAACACAGGAAGTGTGGAAGCACACTTCAGAGATATGTCCTGACCCCACTACAGGGTCTAATCTGCAAAGCACCTAGCAGTGTTCTTCACTATTTTTCAAGTGGAGGTCACTTTGGGGAAAAACCTTCCACGTGAGAGCCATTGCCCACTGTGCTGACCGCACAGTACTGAGCTTTCTGCAGTGCCGGGAGGGCCCTTTAAAAAGGGGAGAAGAGCTCTAGAAGGAAAGCAATAAGAAGGGCTACATATCCCAGCACTCCGTGCCCACCTTCCAAGATGGTGCAGGGGCTCAAGAGGGTTCAACTTTCCTCAAAGGAGCTCCCTCTACCCAGTGCTGGGCAAAGCCCAGCACTGCACAGTGAGAAAGTGCCAGGGAGACTGTGTAGACTATTCAGCTTCTGGCAATAGGAATGAGTAATAAAGAATTAGACAGGGAGTCACACATCGTGTTGATAGGGGCTGCAACTGGCCCTCAGGCCTTGCAACGAAGAACATTGCTGTGGATGGTTTAGGACCAAGGCTTCCAAGGGACCACCTGCTCCCATACAAACCTGCACATTGGTTACAATCATCTGTGGATGTCCCCCCACCCCACCATCAGATGTTAGGTGGTGACCAGAAGTGGCACCCCACCCCACCGCCTTTTCTGGTGCCACCTTATTTTGGAACTTCCCTCCCTATGTTCACTTGGTGCCCATCTTTAAAGGTGTAGTTTTCTTTGGTAGAATACAGGAGGGGTTTACCATTGCCTCCTCCCGTGTAGCATTGAGAGGATGCCTTTCAGCATCTTCTTATATTATTGCTGCTGCCCGATAGAGTACCAGCGGGGATTCGAACCGGCAACCTTCCTCATGTAAGTCAAGCATTTCCCCGCTGCGCCATTAGGTGGCTCAGCTTTAGGCACCAGGATAAGGCAGCTTTATTTGCCTGTGCAGTTAATAGAACAATTAAGTTGCTGTCTTATTACTGCTGCACCACCAGTTACATCCTTTTTGTAATGATGCACTTGCTTTTACATTTTATTGCTGTTATGGAGTGTTGGGTATTTTTAGTGGCTTTGTAAATCTTCTACAAATACTTTGAAGATATAAATACCTTTATTGGGACCAATTAAAAGCTTTGGAGTTCATCAAAACTCTTATCAGGCTGGATGCTAAGCATAAAAAATAAATGGGGGGTGGGGGGAGAGAAAAGAATGTTGCCAAGCCTGATAAAAGTCTGCACAATCTTTCCCATAAAAGATCATGGGAAATCTTACGCAGACTTAATCAGGCTAGGTTGTGCTTGGTTAGGCGTAGGTTACACCCAAGGCAACAGGGACAGAGAATCACGGCTGTCTGACTGGGACTTCTCGATTCCACCCTCCCCCCGTGCATTGGACCAAGATGGCTATATGCAATTTTTGTTTAGGATGGCATAACTGAGAATGCGATTGCTCAAACAGTTCTTCTCTATGCAAATGTGGGGAAAAGGGGAAAGAACACAACAGTGCATCTGTATTTGGTATTCCTGTTTTACACACACACACACACACACACACACACACACACACACACACACAGGATCAAATAGGAGGGAGGTTAAGAACTAGATGCCAAATACTAAGGAGTCAGCAGGTGGCAGTTCAATGTCAAGAGGAAATGTGCATGCACTGCAAACCTGAGTGTGCATACTGATGGCATATTGGCCACTGCCTAGAGCACAGGAAAAGGGAGGGGTCGCAAAAGATTGCTGTTTTCTGTCACCCTCCAAGGCTGCTCACAATATCATTGCCCACCCACCTCGCCCAGTGTAAACCTTGTGAAGCCACCGCCACATAATTTAGTTTAAGCTCGTCTTCTGCATTCAGATGGGTGGGAAAGGGGGCAGGGGATGAGACCACACACATTATGCCTCTTTATATCACCCACATCTCTAGGGACCTGGAGAAGTACGGTAAGTTCTGCTTCCTATGCTTTATGAACAGCAAGAACTACTGCCTGGCCCAGTGGGAGAGCCAAGGGAGAAAGGGGAGACTTTCTACTGGACATTTCTTTTGGCCAAGGATTTTGATGTGCAGAGATATGGGCAAACTGTCGGCAGAGCTGGGACTCAGTGTAGCTAGTTAAACCAGTCTTTGCTGTGCAACAGGAATATTGCCTTACAGTGTACTGGGGACAACCATACAGACCCACAAGAAAACAGTACATCAAGACTGCACATAAAACAATGATATCAGCTATTTTTGTCACCTCTGCAGCCTATCAACTCATTTCTCAGGATCTGTTAATGAATCTTGGCTGTGCCCACTGCAAAGGTGGCTATTTTAAAAGTCACCTTCTTATCAATATCTCTAAGTTGACTGGGACTGCTCAACTTTGGCCCTCCTGCAGATGTTAGCCTACAACTCTCATAATCCCTGGCTATTGGCCACTGTGGCTGGGGATTATGGGAGCTGTAGTCCAGAAACAGATGGGTGGGGCTAAGTTGAGCAGGTCTGCAATAGACAGTGTGTGTAGTTCTGCATACAAGGGTAGTCACTGTGCCATCATCCCTGAAAAGTGATTGGGGATGTGGGAAAGGGTAGGGGAGGGACTGGCAAGAGAGCAAGGAGGAGTGCAAAGAAGAATGTAAAATAGCAAGCACTGTGACAAGCTTATAGTGTGAGAGATATTTCTTTCTAGGCTTTGAAACCTGGGGAAAATAAGATTTTTGAGGCATCCTTTATAACTACCGGAGCACAGAGAATGCTTGGTCAAATTACACAGGACAACTATTTATAGCATGTACCCCAAACCTGGAATGTTTGGCAGCTTCTCATTTCTTTGCCAAAAGAAACCAGGCAGCCTCCACACACCCCTCCCTAAAGTTTATAACTATCCTTACATCACATAGCAGCTGGAGAGAGTGGGGGGATGGGGGGGGGAGACAAACACACAAGTACCAGCCCAAGTCCCTGGAAGGCCACATGATTACTGTTGGAGATGCAGCTCCTGAAGGTATTGACGAGAAAGTGAGCAAGGGAATCCCCTCTCTGACTATGCTTTGTCTACTCTACTTCTCTTTTGTTAAACTGATAGTCTGAGGTTTCATTCTCTCACCGGGAGAGAGAGACGTCCATCTCGCCCTTCTTCCTGTATGTAACTAGCAGCAAGGCATGTAGGCCTTAATCTATCTCCCTGATGGATTTCCTAAAAAATCTACTTTATTTAGAACTTTAACTCCATGTCTCCAGACAATATTAATTAGCAGTGCTCTCACCTGCGCACTTCCGCTGCAGGTGGGGAAGCTAAAGGAACCTCCCCTCCAAGCTCTCTAACCATTATGACCAGGGAAATAAGAGGACAGACAATTGAGCTGTATGCTTTGGACAGTGGCTCACCTGGCTCAGAGCTGCTGCAGCTGTGGGTCTAGAGCAGCAGACATGATTTCTTTTTAGGCTTCTTCTTTTCCACTGGTGTTTTTCTATTTATCTGTCTGACGAGATCATAAAAGATCTGTGAGAGAAAAAGGAGATAAGTACAGGGCGCAATTAGAAAAGCGAGAGTGAGAGAACAGCCACCTTTGATGCAATTCTGTGCAATGATCTAAAGGGTTTTGGCTAAACTAATTGAGAAGATGAGAAATAAATGGGATCAAAGAAAGGGGAGACAGCTAGACTGCTCTCACTACTTCCCCAACTTTAATCTGGGTCAGGCACAGTGTTCCTTCTAACAGGGACTCCCAGATGTTGTTGACTACAATTCCCATAATCCAAAAGCAAAAGCCATTGCAGCTGGGGATTCTGGGAGTTGTAGTCAACAACATCTGGGAATCCTTGTTAGAGGGGACACTGGTCAGACATCTTAATCCTGTGCCAGGGCTACTGCAATCCGGTCAAGGCTCTGAAGATCTATGCTTCCTACGGGGCTTCCCCAGCAATGGTCTAGCTGTAACTGCTTTCCGCTGGCTGCATCATAAAGTAGGACAGGAAATCTCTAAAATTCCCTATGGATAAAAATCACCTTGCCACAAAGGCAAGACAAACACAGTGCAAATGGTCATTTGACAGCTCTGCATTTAAGAAGATTGGCAGCTGGTCACTCCTTTTGCTTTGGGCAGCCCTTTTCTTATCTGTCTGAACTATGGCAGAATATTATTTCTGAACTCTTGCTGTATATACAAGGACCACCTAGCAAGAAGAGTCAGCAAGAGAGAATGGTCAACCATTAAGGTCCAGTTATTCCTCTTGTGAAATGAGTGATCTGCGGCCATTCTTCTTAAATGTAGGGCTGTCATATGGCCATTTGCAGCCACCCTATATCAAGTCAGACCACTGCTCCATCTAGTATTTACTCCAATTGACAGGGCAATGTCTGCAAGACTGGCTTCAGCTGTTGGTATGAGTGTGGCCTGGGGGGAAAAGGTACCTTCCTTTTGCAGGGATTTCCCTCCAGATTCCTAGCTGTGCACTGCAGTGTCCAACCAGGAACTGGAGGATGTATGCAAACATGCCTTGGATTAGATGAGCTTTGTAGGAATGCTACTATAGTATTGAGGCTCACTGAAAACCCCACTTAACACCCTTCCCCCCCTAACCCCACATGGCCCATACATTTGAACAAGATCTCAATCTATAGTACTTTGTCTGAACTTCAGTACTTCGAAACTGGATACTGCCATGATATCATCTTAAAAACAAAAGAAAACACAAAACAAAAGCCTGAAGCGCAGTCAAGTGCTTCCAAAAAGCCCGATAAAGCCAGCATCTCTCTCACTCTGCACAAAAACACTCGATAACAGCATTTAGGTTTCTCACACTCCCTTCCCACTAGGTTTACATGGTTTTTATGCTGTCAGCCTAAGGGCAAAACATATTAGCTTGTACTCCAGTAAAGTCAACCTGGCTTCTCGCTAGATGCTCAACAGAGCTGGGAGCTCAAAGATTGCTCTGGAGAGACCAGAGAAAATTTTAGGGAGAATCCCAGTAGGGACATGTGTGCAGGCAGAGGGGGTCTACATTTTTTTTTTCTGATAAAGATTACTCAGAAACCCTATACCTTATTCACAGTTTAAGTCTCTGAAGTGTTTTGTAATCTCCGTGTGAATCAAACATAGCCATGGAATACCCTGTTTCCCCAAAAGTAAGACCTACCCTGAAAGTAAGACCTAGCAGTAATTTCTGATGTACCGCTAATATGCCCTAGTGCATTTTTTGGGGCTAAAATTAATATAAGACACTGTCTTATTTTCGGGGAAACACGGTAGTTACATATCTCAGACTGGTCCACAAGGCCCATATATATGGGACTAGAAGCTTTGTTTTAGCCTATCCAATCCTCAAAAGACACCACTGGAGTGATCTGGCAGACACTGATTCCTGCTCCACCCTCAGCTATTCACAAGACTGAAAGAGGAAATATGGGGCCAGTGTGCACAGTGCAGTCTACATGCCTGGATTCGCAGCATAAGAGTGCAGGGGAGTAAAGAAGCGCGAGGCCAGGGCAGCTAATCGGGCAGACCAGTAGTGGCTGGTGCAGCTGCTGCCGCCAGGAGGCACCTGTCAGTGTAAATTAATAGGTGCTTACCTCCTGAACCGCCGCACCAGAAAGCTCTCCCCAGCAGCAGTGTGCCACCAAGCACCCACGGTGGCGGAGGATCAGCTCTGCCACTCAGCTGGCCTCTGCACATGCATGGAGGCCATTTGCTGGCCATGCAAATGGCCTCCGCCAGCTGAGTGATGGAGCTGATCCGCCGCCGCAGTGGGTGCTGGGTAGTGTGCTGCCACCGCCGAGGAGAGCTTTCAAGTGCAGGGGTTCGGGAGGGAAGCACCTACTAATATACACTTAAAGGTGCCTCCTGCCATCCTGCTGGCGACGCCCACACCAGCCACCACTGAGGCAGACATACAGTATTCCCATTTAACAGATGGAGAAGTGAGGCTGACTGAGACCTGATGCATTTATTAGAAGACTTGATCCAAGTCACTCAAAGTCCAGAATAGAGAGGAGGGACTTCAGTACCAGGCTAGTGCTCGACTTCCTTCACTATATTTGACATTTTTAAAAAAATAAAAATCAATTTATATTCTGCCCTTCAGCATAAAAACATTGGTGTCCACCTCCTCTCAAGATGTCTCCTTAGCGAAATAGGGTCCACCCTGGTTGCATTTGAATGGGAGACTACATGTGTGAGCACTGTAAGATATTCCCCTCAGGGGATGGAGCCAGTCTGGGAAGAGCAGAAGGTTTCAAGTTCCCTCCCTGGCTTCTCCAAGAGAGGGCTGAGAGAGATTCCTGCTTGCAACTTTGGAGAAGCCGCTGCCAGTCTGTGTAGACAAGACTGAGCTAGATAGACCAATGGTCTGACTCTGTATATGGCAGCTTCCTATGTTCCTATGATCCATGCATGCAAACCCCATGCCTTGGTTCAGTTGCTGTGCCAAAAGGGACAACCTACTCCTGGGAATCGGCGTGTCTCATACTTCCAAGTCTGGGATAGCAAAGCAGGACTAACCCCCAACTCTCTGGCATCTCCCTTCCAATAGCTGCATGGCAGTTGAAAGGTTTGGCTTTAAACCAATCATTGCTGCAACCTCAGAGGCTGCTGTTCCAGATAGTACCAGGAGTGTCAAAATATGCAAGAAATGAAGAAAGCTGCACAACCCATGGTTTGCCTATACATCTAAAACTCAAACTAGGGTTAACGCAAACTACCATATTGTGTTACCCTGAAATAACGCTTTGTTGCTTACAAGCTGAGTATTGACTACAGAGAAATGCATTTACTTATTTAATGAAATTAACTTCATTGGGAGTCTGTGGTTTAATAGACCTTTCCAGCAGACTCTGGCTCCTCCTCCACTGCTTAAGATCTCCATCTTTATACATCTTTATACACCTCCATCTTTATACACCTTGAAACTTGCACAATTCCTCCATACTGACCTATCTGATTTCCAAGGGACACATAAGTGCGAACTCTGGGCACAAGATTAAAATGTGGTGCATGGCACACCTATTTATACAGGTGCTTGCAAAGCAAACATGGCAAAACCCATTAAAGCACTATGATTAGTTCTTCTCTAAAGCAACAGCTGCTGGTATATGTGTGTGTGTGCACACACACACAGAGCTCTGAGTTAAGGGATTAAGCTTTCACTAAAGGTAACTTGATAGCAGAATGAATCATATATTGATGATCAGAAGAGCTAAATACTAATATGCTGCAAAAGGGGCTTGTGTGCTTTGCACTGGCCATTTGTCCTGCCGCAAGTTTCACTTTTAATGAATGCAGTTCTGTAACCAAAACAGCAGTGGTGGCAATGCAAAAAGCATCCCTTAAGAAACCCTTCACAATGGAACCACAAAGATGTAGGTTTCTGAGAGGTGCAAATGGCCAATACCATGGGACTACAAGAATCTATATACCAGGAGTGGTATGACAGACAGACAGACACCAAATGTAATTTGTATACTACTTTGTCCAATATCAGTTGATAGTTACCTCGTTAACATTGATTTTAGACTTTGCAGATGACTCTAGAAAGGCACAGTTACACCACTGTCTTGCTAAGTTCTGTCCCTGTTCTTTGCCAACTACACGTTCGTCTTCCAGGTCACATTTATTGCCAACCAGAATCATTGGAACCTGCACACAGAGAAAGAGAGAAAGCATAATTAAAGTGTGTGGTTAACCTAGACTGGCCCACCAAGATAATTGTTGGCCAAGATTTCCAGTCTCTTTTGTTCAGCTACAACTAAAGCAATTGACCTCTTTGTGGTTTTTGTGGCTTCCATAGTTCCCCCCCCCCCCAACAAATTGCTTTCACTACACTGCTTTTTAAATATCAACATGTTTAAAAAGCAGAAAGATGAAGAATTCTGATTCATAAGATTGAGCGCTTCAAAAATGCATTATTGGTTTCTCGAAAAATGGTGACAGAATCTGAAGTTTCCCAATAACAATTCTGCATCTTGGTCAGAAAAGAAGTCTATAAGATCTATATTTGCTAAGACACAAAACCCCTGATATTCTCTGGAAAGCAGAACTCCAAAGGACATTTTGTATCCCAGAATCTAGATTATGCTTTCAGCACCTATACGAAAGGAAGCAAACAGTTTTGCATCCTGTCCTTACCATGGCTACATTGCACTGATAATCAAACAGTCTCATGGCAACTATCAAACAAACAGAGATACTATGATTTGAAAGGTTAATTGATATGCCATTTATTTTCTCAAGCACTTACTATAATGCCAGTTAAAAAACAAAAAACAAAACCATAGCTGCCTTGCAATTTAACCTATTTTAGATGACAGGATGTACATCATTTCCTAAGAAATATGTGGTATGTGTTGGCCTTAATGACTTGCCTTGCTTAGTCAATAAACGCCCTTTCCCCCATTTTTGAAGAGTCATTGCTGAGTCATGAAATGCAAAAGATTAAACGTTTGAGGTTTTATGAACAGATCTGCCTGGGCGTCCCCTGTTTGGGACTCCCGGGGCAGTTCAGGGAGAGTCTCAATACAGAAACAAAGTAAAAGAGCAAAAAAATAAAACAAAAGCAGAAGAGTATACCACCTCACTGAGAGAGCTGGTCTTAGGAGAGGAGAGCTGGTCATGTGGTAGCAAGCATGACTTGACCCCTTAGCTAATCAGGGTCTGCCCTGATCGCATATGAATGAGACTTGATGTGTGAGCACTGCAAGATATTCCCCTCAGGGGATGAAGCCGCTCTGGGAAGAGCAGAAGGTTTCAAGTTCCCTCTCTGGCTTCTCCAAGATAGGGCTGAGAGAGATTCCTGCCTGCAACCTTGGAGAAGCCGCTGCCAGGCTGTGTAGACAATACTGATCTAGATAGACCAAGGGTCTGACGCACTATATGGCAGCTTCCTATGTTCCACTTTGTAAAGCTACAATAAACCAACAATACTGATCTGACCTTCTGATTTGCAGACTCAAATCTTGCAAAAACAGAAGGTGGATATGAGAAAGAAAGAGAGAGATGGATGCTTGCACACATTATTAAATTCTGCGCCTTGCCAGAAGCAGATGGGAAAATGGATAGTTACTTTTAATGTACCTGATTTGGTACAGAGATATTTATTCACTGTGGCCAGGATTCAAACCGACACTTTTTAACATGCACAGGTACTCCCATGGGTTATGGAGGCATTCCCCCACCACCCCACTTTTGTCTCTAGCCACAGCTCCATGCTCCATGATGCGGACCACACTCTTCTCTCTCCTCCTGCCAAGTTCCAGAAGTGGCTCGTTGGGAGTCAAGGAGCCTGTGACCAAAAGAAAGGCCTCAGAGTCCCCTTGCACATGAACAGACTCCCCAAAGACAGTTTTGGACCACTCTCTTTTTAATGAACCCCCCACCCCATCCCGCTTCACTACTTACGGGCATAGACTGGGTTTGATTGTGGTTTCAAAATAAATATTTTGTTTCTTGTGCTTTGGCAGTACAGACCATATGTATTTGTAAAGGATCATGGCAACACAGTGGGTGGTAGGAGTTGGGAAAGAGCCACTGATTGGCTGGCAAACTAGAAGCAAGAACTAGCAGGGATTATACTTCACCATGAGATTTGAGGCCTCACTACTGGTTTACGCTCCTTCCTCTCCAAATTTACCTGTGCCTTATATCTCAAACATTTCGCATCTTATTTGCTAGCTAACTCATTTCTTGACAAAAGAATTTGATGAGCTTGATGGTCTCGAATGTTATAAACTGGGGTTCTCAACCTTGGGTCTCCAGATGTTGTTGGACTGCAACTCCTGAAGGCTATTTTGGCTGGGGAGGATGACAGTTATAATCCAATTACATCTGAGGACCCAAGATTAGGGACCTCCATATAAAGGGGACACATTTAGGCAAACCTGCTCTATCTGCTCAATATACATGGAACTTGAGACACTTTGAGGTCATTCACGCTATCAAAATCGGTGTTCTACCCGGGTTTGGGAGCTGTGTGTTCTTCCAATTTTTGGTTGTGTGGAAGCAAGGTAGGGGGGAAAAGCTACCCAGGTTTTCCTCTTACCTTGCTTCCACACAACCAGAAATTGGGGGCACACACAGCTCCCAAACCCAGGTAGAGCACAGATTTTGATTGTGTGAATGACTTCATACTCATTACTTAGATACTGAATTTGAAAACATCTAAAGTGGAAAAACTTTAGGGATCATGAGCACTAGAGCAAAGATCCTGGCCATAGTCAATAACTTGTAAGAAAACAACAGCCTTACAGGATTATTCTGTTTCAGCAGTAGCTAGATAGATGTCTCTGGGAAGTACTGTACACAAGCAGGACAGCCATGTCCTCTTCCCCCCCCGGCATTTGGTATTCTGTAGCAGAGTGCCTCTGAACATGGGATGTTTCATTCTTCCTTATCACAGGCAGTGGTTGCCAATAACCCTGGCTTCTATAAATGCTATAAAACACTATACATTTGTATACATCCATTTTTAAAGCAAAGTATTCATAGGATCAACCCTGATCCAATCCACTTCCCTAAATGAAGGCAGGATCCTTCATACAGAGGAATAAATAACACCCTACCAATAGATTTGGATTTGAGGTTTCATTCATTCTTAACTGGAAAGCAAAAAGTCCAGGGGAGGAGCACCTAGGTAGAAGTGGTGAATGATGCTGCCCATCCCTCATATGCAAGTTACATCAGCCTCAGCTAGTCCTGGCTTCCTTGGCAGTCTACCTGTTTGAGTTCAGACAGAACTCAAGCTCTGAGTTGAGCTCTGTTTCCAGGAACAGCTTTACATTTTATCAAGTTATGAATGGAACAAATGAGCAACAATTCGTTCTCTCATACTTACGGCTTATAATATAATAAACAAATTATGCAATGCATAATTAATACAGAACTCATTACCACAAGATTTGGCAGTGACCACTAGCTTAAATAGCTTTAACAAGGAGCAGTCAAATTCTTGGTATGGCAACGATGCATCTATTAGCTAGGAAAGCTACCACTTAAAAAAAGAGAGAGTCATGTTTAGAGGTAACCTCTCCTGCTTACAGGGGCAGCTGACTGGACACTATTGGAGAGAGAATGCTAAGTTAGACTGGTCTTGGGCTGATCCAGCAAAAAACAATTCTTATGTTTTTATTTTGAACTGTCTGGGCAAGATACATTTTGACAGCACACTGCACATGAAGAGTTTATGATAAACCCTAAACATCCACACACACCCATCCTGTTTCTCCTGAGCTTTGTAAAAGCACTATAGACAGAAAGCTGCTGCTAATGGGTGTGCACACCATTCCATTTCCTGAAGTATTTAAACACCAACACACACACACTGCAATGCCTGCACCTTCCAGAAAGTACACACACCAAAACAACTATTTGAAATAGTTAAACCTGGTAATATTGAAATTAAATCAAATTTCCCTCAAGGAAATTATGAAATCAAATCTCCTGAAGCAACTGTTTTTAATATTTGTTTTTAATATTTGTTGAAACTTAGGAACATCCTCTAATTTGCACAGTGATTGCAATGTGTTCCATTTCAAGGAAAACTAGTTTTTCTGTAATGCAGCTTTGCAGCGTGCACCACCAAATCCCTTATCAAATCAGCCCTATCTTACAAAAACAGATATGAAGGCCATACTGAGGAAGAAATACTTGGTATTAAATCATGCACAATTAAAGAGAAATCATTTTATCTTCCCTTACATGAAAGACAATGGTACAAATTTATTTAGGGATTTCAAAAAGCAGGATGAGGGAGAGTACGAGAAGATGTTAATATACAGGTACAATCCTGCTTTGGAAAGCTTGTTAGGTCCTATGAAAACCATCAATTTTAGCACTGCACAAGCATGCATACCTATGCTTTGAATTGCAGCCATAGAAGATAAAGTTGAGCAGGTAATTACCATATTTTACAGACTATAAGACGCTACGGACTATAAGACGCACCTTAATTTTAATCCAGTTTTTCAGAGTTTTAACATATTAAACTGTTAAAACATATAAGACGCTCCTGAATTTTGGCAGATATTTTTCGAGGAAAAAAGTGAGTCTTATAGTCCATAAAATACGGTAATGTAAGAGGAAGTTGATCAAATAAGAGTATGATAGCAGACCTTAAGGCTATGCACATGAGCAACCCCACCCAGGTTAGGGAAGCCCTACCTAGGTAGGGCTGTTCTAGTGCAGCGCCAGGATCGAACCTGATCCCAGTGCTGCCTTCCCCACAAGCCCGGGTTTTGTACCCAGGCTTTTACCTGGATTAAAGGGCGTGGGTGTGCGCTTCATCCCAGGTATGGGGTCGTGTGTATGCTAGGAATGCAGGCAGCCCGAGCACACACGAAGTTGGGTGCCTAGAGTGCCAAACTCCCGGGGGAATCTCCCAATTCACCATGTTCGCCACATGGTGCATATTGGGATTCCTGGAGGCCGGGGCAATGAGTCCCAGCCTCCAGAGATCCGTGCTGCTTCGTGCAGCATGGATTGTGTGGGCACATGGCAACGTGCCGAAAAGGACTTCAAGGATCATCTGGGAGGAAGGCAGATCTGCCCCTGACTCCCATGTTGAGAACAGAAAATATTTTAGCTGAACTGCATTACATTGCAATTATTATTGAGCAAACTCAGGGCCCCCATTCCTATTCACAACACTAGAAATAAGACAGAAAAAATGAGCACACTGAGATCTGGAGGCTACCAAATAGCACAGAGAGGCACATTTAGCAGCCAATTAATTGTGCCAAAAAGGCAGAATTAGTAGCCCCAATAGAATTAGGGGAATGGTCTCCCCTATGATTCATTTGACCTGTCCTATGATACCAGCATCACTTCAAGCAGTTCCACAGCACAGTGCTTTGACCTAAATGCTAAGAAAGGAATCAAGTTCAAAGGCTTTGTGTGGACATAATCCCCACCTAAAAGAAGATTAGTTTTACTTAAATAAAGAAAGTGTAGCTATTTAACCAAAGAGGGTAACAAAAACAGTACCAGGGGGAGAAGCCACAAATAATGATCGACAGAGATCTAGAAACCAAAGAATAGAAAGATGCAACTAAAGGGCATTTCAACTCAGCTAAGATTGCCTGTCCCCCACCTACACATCTTTTAGCTGACCTTGAGGGTGAGGTTGTGGCTCAGCAGAAAAGCACATCCTTTGCATGCAGGAGGTCCCAGGTTCTACTCCCGGCATCTCTAGGTAGGGCTGGGGAAAGAACCCTGTCAAACCCTGGGCAGTCAGCAGAGACAATACTGAGCTATATGGACCAATGGTCTGACTCGGTATAACGCAGCTAACTAGGTTTCCTCTGACTCTCCATGAATGGCTACTGGACTAAACTAGCATATTAACTGATGTTCTGGAATAATTTATCAAAAAAATGGAAAGCCCACATACCACTTTTGACATTACATTGCTGGTACAACAATTGCAAATTCTTCTATCATTCAAAGTATAGGTTGTACTGTCAATTGATGTTTTCAGGTTCCATACCTGTCTCCAGAGCAACTGTTAAAAGCAGACCTGCTAAACCAAACTAAACATCCATTCAATCCAACATTCCACTTTCAAGTGCATCTTAAGGGAGGAACTACATATTACACAACCTTCCACAATTTGTTTTGGGGTTTTATTTTTAATTTTTTATTAATCTAAGATAGCTACTTAAGTTGTAGTTTGAAGTAGGAAACTGGCACTGGAAGGGGCGCCTCTTAACCGTTCTCTCCTCTAGTGCTGTTTTCCAGTAAAATACTCCCTCCCCAAACTGATTTTAACCATGCTGGGCAAAAGATGTGCCATTTTCCAGTGAAAATCACCCTAAGTGGAAAAGATTAAAACGCCCTTTCCTGTTCTACCTCCAAACATCAGTTTTCTACTTTGAATTGGAGACTTGGTGCCTAAACTCTGTTTGGTTTTTTTTAAAGGCCCCCCTTCCTCATCAATGTACAAAAAGTGCCTCTATCATCTAGTTTTCTCCTTAAACCAGCATTCTTCATTGTATAGTCCAGGGGCCACAGGCAGCCACCATCAATCCAAAGTGTGGCTCCCTGACGAATTGTTTATTGGACCTCTGTGAAGCTTCAGCCAAAGCTGAAGACTCTGCACAGTCCCCCAGCACCATGCAGAGTCAGCCTCTCTCAATGTGCAGTGATGCACTTGGCCCAGGGGCTCCTTTAAAGGGAAAAGGGCCCCTCTTGAGCCCCTGCACCTTGAAAGGTGTACACAGAGCACTGGGAAGTATGGCCTTTCCCAAGAGGTTGCTGCCTCTGTTAAGGGGCCCTCCCAGCACTAAAAAGAAAAGAAAAGAAAGTACAGTACTGCGTAGTAATGGCTTTCCTATTGAAGGGTGGGGTGTTGTTGTTTTTTGCCAAAGTGGTCCCCGCTTGGAAAATAGTGACGATCACTGCCTCAGACCTTGTTGGAAATAGAGTGCTGGTTTAAAGGGGCGTTTGCGGAATTAGACCAAAGCTACTCAACAGATGCAATGGATACCCGAAATCATCCATTCACAAAGCAACCAAGAGCATGAATGATGCCAAGGAACTGATAATGCGATACAAAGCCTATCAGCTTAGATTACACAGTGATCAGTAGTGATTATAGTACAGTACCCATTTAACAGCTGTGTGATGGAATACGACACCAAGCCCATCCAGGTACAGATCCTATCCTTTATCACTGGTGGGACCCCTATTGGGAAGGTCAGATACCATAACAGCCAGCCAATTGCCCTCCTTAGCACTGCCCTGCCAACTGGCAGACTTTCACACTATTATGAGATTTTTTTTTTGTTCTAGGTTATATGAAGTGAATGGTACAAGCTCTTCCGCTTTCCCTAATATTTATAACTGGCAGCACAGTAAGCAAATCAGTTTATATGTAATGCAAAAGACATTGAGCCAAAATGCAAGGTTTGCATGGGAGGGGGGCAATTTTAGCAGTAAGCCGAATAGGAAACAGCATGCAAGAGCCTTCAAAAATGAACTTGGAGGCCCAGACGTTGCAGTATGCTAACGCCTCTGTGAAAATAACAGCCAGACTCAGTAACAGGAACTAAGGCTTCCTGATAAGCAAGTGCAAGATGCATTGCTGCCTTTGCTTTCAGTTACTACACCACACAGCCACACTGCGTTCAAAACACAGCCACAAAAATAGCGCTGAGCACCATATTTTCTCTGAATTTGGTTCTCAAGGCAATATTTCTTCAATATTCACTGACTTGGGGTTTTGTCAGCACCACCATCTCCAGAATAAAGTCATTACTCTCATGGCAGAAGTTCCACATGGTTACAAAAAAGACTGGATTAGAACACACACACACACACACACACACACACACACACACACACACACACACTTAATAATAGACTCAGTTTGATGGAAATCTCTGCAGTAAGGAAAATATACTTGCTGACATCCAGACTAAAGCTGTGTGTACACAAACCAAACGATTCATTTCCCATCGTGTTAGCATCCCTGCTTCTGAAGCACAGGGTATTTTGAGGGGGAGGAGTTTTGTGCCACACAATCCTTCCTTCGAAAAAACTCTGAGCAATGCACACTTATGTCCCTCATCCCTTCTGTGGAAGGGGAGATAAGTGAAAATGGCCCCACTCCCCACACGCACCTGCACTTCAGAACTCCAGAAGTAGGGATACTATTGTTATAAGCATGTATCCTCTGGCTGCGTATCTGCTGCTTTAGTCAGGATGCCAGCCATCATCTGCTGGATTCTACCCATCACAAAGTCCACATTCTGCACATGACATAGAAATAAGCTTTATAAAAAGGCAAATGGCTGGTACTATTATGAAACCTCTTAGAATAATTACGTCCCACTTTAACCGCTTGCCAAGGTCAAGATTCAAGGCAATAGCTATTAATGTTGCTTCAAATGAAAATGCACACCCAACATTTTTACACATGAAAGTTCAAGGGAAAGGACAGTGCAGCAGTAAGAACAAGAGAACAAAATACTTTGGGTTCAATTCCCTGATGTGCCACATGTTGGCTATATGGATTGGGACCAATGCTTTATGCTAGCTACAAGGGCACATCTAAGCAAGATGGCAAAGTACAAGTCACTCCAATATCAAAATACAAATCCAGTCAAGCAGACAGGATGTATATCTTGGGTGGGCAGGAGTGTGTGCATATACGCGCGCACACACACACACACACACACACACACACACACACACACACAGAGTCTTCACAAATGAAACAGGACAGTCTTCAGCAAGGCACATAAAGCATGTCTCCTTCCCCTGTACCACAATCAACAGTGCATCGTTGAGCTACATTCTGCAAATCTTATCATCATCTGTAGACTGTGGATGCAGAATCACCGAGTTGGAGGGAGCCTTTTAGACCACATAGTCCAACCTCCTTCTTGATGCAGCAAACCCAGAGCCAGAACATCCTCCACAATTGGCTACTGAGCTTCTGCTTGAAGACATTCAATAAAGGAGAGTCCACCCACTCATCCACCCACCCCAACTAACCGATGCCACTGTCAAACTGCTATTACAGATAAGAAGCTTCTTCTATTGTTCATCCAAGATAACCTGCTGTACCTTAAGCTTATTAGTTCTAGTCCTGCCATCTGGTACAGCAGAGAACAAATGTTTGCCCTCTTCTGTGCAACAGTCCTTCCAATATTTGACGAGTATGATCAGGTCCCTCTCAGTCTTCTCTTCAGGCTAAACATACCCAATTTCTTCAGTGTAGTCTCTGGAACACCATGCTCCCAGAACATGTGGGAGACAATTGCTTATGTCCAGCATTCAAGACCAAATGTGGTACAAGGAAGTTTGATAGTACTATCTTGATCCCACTAATAATTATGTTAGTGTGTTACTAAGAATTAGTAATACACATCACAAACTTCAGAATTTACCCATTTTGCTATTACAAAGTCTATGATTACTATTTGGACAGAAAACCATTTTCTTGCAATGGTAACCAAAGCATCTCTACTACAAAACCACAAAACTCATTTTTAGAAACAAATTATGAAGTCTGTATAATGAGCTTACTCAGTCTTCTAAAAATCTAGCTACCCGTTCAGTTACCTCAGTGGGAACTGATGTTTGAGGGGGGAAATCCAGTTTGAATGTCAAGAGTGTGAGCTATAGAATGCTGCTAAAATCCCAGTTCTTATGGAAGTTGAACTTTTCCAGAGTTCACCCCCAGTTGGGATGCTGGGCATCTGTGACTAACTGTCCAGTAATGTCCAAGTGAATAAAGAAAGGAGGTCTCTCAAATGTCTAAATAGAGAAGTTTATTATATTGCACTAAACACTCCAAAACAGTGTTCTTCAGTCATCTAGCAACTGTGCAAAAACAGATGCTGGCTTGTTTAGTTAGAGAAGGATTCCAATGGTTGACAAAAGCAAGAAGCCATTTACTCACATCTTCAGTGTCCTTGACCCGTAAGATCTGTTCCCTCAGGTCCTGTAAGTCATTGAACGTGGACTGTGCTGTAATAGAATATACTAGTGCAAACCCCTGACCATTCTTCATATAGAGATCCCTCATTGCTGTAAATTGCTCCTGGAATCAAATATTAAACAAAAATTAATTGGCTATTTAGTATAATTGGCTGTTCAGTATACACACAGTGTGGGTTTAAACAGACACAATGTCATGGCTAACTTTCAAATTTCCACTCTATGCTCTTGCACAAATCCAGTAAAGCATGCAAATTTAATTTTAAAGAGGCTGTTTCACAACTTCTAACAGAAGTGCACATCTGCTTCTTTTCCTGCTGTGAAAGGCAGCTGCATACTCCACACACACTGTGAGCACTCAACGGAAACATCATCTGGAGCATCATCAGGAGCAGGGGCCTATCCCCACTCCCTGGCATACATATCCATTGTAAACATATGATGAAGAAATGGTGAAGTCATCCCACACATTGTGGGAAGAAGTGGATACATACTACATCCATAAAAGATAACCTACTTCTACTGAGAGATCTGAAGTAACCCCAGTTCCAAAAAAAAAGTGGGGAAATCCTTTGAGACAGTATCAAGAACCTACATAGGCTTCTAGGGATAAATAAGCCAGGTGGAGGTACTGTGTCCCCTTAAGGGGCAATTATGTGGTTGCACGTGTTTTAACAGAAGTAGTGTGCAGCATGGACATACACACTTCCACAGCCAGCCAGCTTTGGAATATTTTAAAAGCTTTATCTGAACATTTCAGAATTCTGACACAATATAGGTGAAGTTCAGATGAAAGATCCTTTGATTGAAATTCTACCTTTGGATCTGAAATTCCAACATGATAAATATTTCAGTGCGTTCTGAATAAAAACAACACAAACAAGGAATACAGATTGAACTATTCTGAACAGTGTTACTTCATTAGAAACAAGAACTGATATTACTAGCATTGTTTAGGTAAGATTGTTAGCTTAAAAGGCACAGTAACAGAAGCAGAAAAAGACAGGTCCCTGCCCCCAAATCTTACAAGTATAAAACTTCTTCGGATCCTCGTACAGGGCTGCTCAACTCTGGCCCTCCCGTTTAATGCTAGACTACAACTCCCATCATCCCTGACTATTGGCCACTCTGGCAGGCAATGAGAGTTGTTGCAGTTCAGAAACAGTTGGAAGGCGGAAGCTGTGCACTCCTGCCTCAGTATCTGCTTCAAGATAAAGCCTTTCAGGCTTCTACAAAATAGATCTCACTTACTGTCCCTGCTGTATCGAGGATTTCAAGCATACATTGTTGACAGTCTACTTCGACTTGCTGAAAGACAAAAAGTAAAGACCAGCAGCATTAAACTCACTCACTCTCCGCGGGGGGGGGGGGAGAGATTCTAGATCAGGCCTGCTCAGCTTTGGTGCATAATCCACTATTCCAAGCCTCTTCACTATTTCCTAAGTGTTCATAGGAAATGCAGTCAACATGATTGCAGGTGCTAGCTAGGCAGTAGAAAGAATATCTTGAGTTCTTCTGCTCACACTCACCACTGGCTAGTATGGATACAGTTGTTCCTGATTACTGCCTGCTAGTGTCCATTAGTCGCCCTCACTAAAAGCAAGCAGGAAGTCACACTTGTGCAAGGTAATAACATTGCTTCCATCAACATCATTTTGTTGCTCAGCACAAACACACACTAGATAAACAAGTGTGGATGGACAATCCTTAACTGAGCAGTATGTGTAGATGATATGTATAGAATCATATCATCACTGATTTTAGAAAGGAGAAGCGCTTGGAAAATATAAATGGATTTTGTTTCTACCTGGCACCTTAAATTTATCCTCGCTTCCTGCAGAACCTTTCAAAATCAAAGCCTTTTTGCCATTCATTTATATTACCCAACTCAACTTATTAAAATCCAACTCATACATCTTTAGCCACACACTTCCATTTTATTCTCTTTTAAAACATCCTGGGGCATGAGTGAGCATCTTCTCACTGACATGAGTAAATGGAGCAGGATTCTGGCATTCTATCAACCCAGGGAGGTGTGGGAGGCAGAGGCAGTGTGGCAGTGCAATGGGGCCAAATCTGCATCAGCCATGAAACTTGGGACCAAATTTGGTCCCATGAAACTGGGACCAAATCTGCATCAGCCATGAAACTCGCAGAGTGACTGTGGACAAGTCTCTCTCAGTGTAACCAATTCTGCAGGGCTACTGCAAGAATTAAAATGGGAGAAGGGGACAGAAAGAACACAGAATGTCATCTTGAGCTCCCTGAAGGAGGGAAGACCTAAATATGTAAAAAATATAAGAAAAATAAATTGCTTTGCTCAAACTGGAAATTTTTTCTATCATGGAAAATTATGTAAGTGGGATAAATATAAAAATAGGCTAGGTATAGCAATGTCACCAGTAATTTATGATTTAGAATTCAACTCCGAGTTCTAGGAAAAATCCAATTTATGCAACAAATACAATCTCTATAGGTACAGGGTTTCAGTATGCAACCATCCATTACATACTTCTGACAATGTATACAGAAATTAAGAAGTGGTATGTTTGAATACCTGCAGATAAAAAGGTTTTGTAAAGAAATTTCAAGATCATGTCCAGCTTAGAAAACTTACTGGTTTTTGGGAAACAGCAATATATCTGTTTAGCTAAGAAATATTTAGAAGCAAAGGTTTACTAAATCCTGCTGGAATACACTATGAAACAGTGTAAATTAAAAACCACGATAAGCTGTAGGCAAAGACCTAGGCCATTCATAAACAATGTTTGGGAAAATATCTGGAGATATACTACACTTTAAAACTATACTACTTTTCAATATTCTATACTGGAAATGCAAAAGAAAAAGGAATTTGTTTTCACTTGTTTATTTGCTAAGAAATACTGGTTCAATATTAGAGCAAATAATAGAATTACAGGGACAAATATAAAAATATAAAAATCTTTAACATAAAGATGCAAAAATAATTTATAACGTAGGATAACAATTGCTAGAATTCTTCTTATGAATATGCATTTTAAAAAAATTTAAGAGAGAGCCAGCATGGTGTAGTGGTTAGAGTGCTGGACTAGGACCAGGGAGACCCGAGTTCAAATCCCCATTCAGCCATGATACTTGCTGGGTGACTCTGGGCCAGTCACTTCTCTCTCAGTCTAACCTACTTCACAGGGTTGTTGTGAAAGAGAAACTCAAGTATGTAGTACACCACTCTGGGCTCCTTGGAGGAAGAGCAGGATATAAATGTAAAATATTATTATTATTATTATTATTATTATTATTATTATTATTAATAATAATAATAATAATAATAAATCTTATGGTCACTTTTCTAACAGTGTGCTATAAAAACCGCTAAAATAAACAACACTACACACAACAAAATTAACCACAGCAGATTAAAAACAGTATCAAGACCATTGGCTGATATCTCTCACCCCTTCCCTCTAAAGCCCACCCATGCCTCCTGAAAATAAATCCCTGGTGGTCATATGGCCATCAGGGACATATCTTCTCGAAGCAAGGTGGGTTTTAGAGGGAATGGGAGAGTGGCAAACTTTGCCCTGTGTGGGGGGGGGGCATATGATGGCACAACATTACTTTGGGTGTCAGTACTGTTGCACTAGCATGGTGCTAATCCAGATGTAAGCCATTGTTTATAAAAGCTCTGGGTGGTTGCTGTTTTCTGGTCTTGGACCATAATAATAAACTAACTTATATACTACAAAAGGTCTTGGCGCACAGACAAGTCTTTGCCTGGCACTTGAAAGACAATAATGTAGGTGCCAGGCAAGCTTCCCTGGGGAGAGAATTTCACAAGGCTCTCTCCCTGGTTGCCACCTGCCTCACTTCCAAAGCCAGAGACACCTTTAGGAATATGTGGTAGCAGATATTTCTTCAGGAAGGGCTAAATTTTAGCTAAATTAATGCATTGCATAAGAACCAAAAGGAGGACAATAAAAATGGCACACATTCAATGAAAGTGCAGAGATTACCAGTTACTGAAATGGCATAGCACATACTCCAATGACTGTTAACCATATATTTAACTTTTAATACAGGAATATTGATATGTCCTATGTTCAAGGGAATATCTAACAGTCTGCAAGCACCATCATTTTAGAAATTGCTTATATGTATGTGCCATGAAACTGTAGTATAAATTATAAAACTAAATATGCTTCATGAGATTGTCCAGAAACTTAGGCTTCTAATTACAATCTTAAGCAATAGATTTTTCAATAGGACCAGAGTTTTCTGTTGAATGTACAGTGATTTTAAAACACACACTATTAATGGAAATCAAACAGAAAGCAATTGGTATTTCTCTAATGAATAGGAAACCTAAAGATTCTGAGGTGCAACAAATATTGATTTACATATGTATTCAGATATTATGAGGTGAGACAATATGACATTCAGCCACAGCTTGGTACAACTGAGCAGGCCATTTTGTGTGCAAAAACTAGTGACAGGCCACCCAGAATGTGATCCTAACTTTGGAGTTGCACCTTACATATGCCCACAAAATCTTGCTCAAGTGAAAATTGAAAAGTGGATCATTTGGGTGGAGAAAATATAACTTCATACTTTACCTTTCTGTAGGAATCTTCTATTGTGGGATCATATTTTTCAACAAATATTCCCTGAACAAACTGTACAGTCTGGAAAGGAACACACACACACAAAAATGGGGGGCGGGGGCGGGGGGAGAGAGATACACAGACAGGGTTAATCAGATGCCTGCAACTATAGTTATTCAACAGGCTAATCAGGAAAACTTTTGTGGAGCACAGAGTTCCCTCAGTCTTGTTTGCTGACCACTAGTCTCTTAATTGGGACTATATATATATATATATATATATATATATATATATATATATATATATTTAAAGAAGCTTAAAAATACACACATGTAGAAATGTAAAAGTCTGCATCAAGTACTTAGCCCCCATCTCTAGTATTTAAATCCCATTTCCACAAAATCATTCTGATACCAAATAGATCATAGGCCCATTCACATGTTATGTTCAGCACTCGTATATGAGTGAACAGTGTACACAGGTACAACCATTCATGTGTTATGTTGAACACAGGTACAGCAGTACACTTTGAATCTGAACCATGCTTTTGAAGGACCTGTATCCAGGTACACTTTTAACATGAACACAGGTACAGTCATTCACACAAACACATGTACAGACATTTGTACACTCATAAAGCATAATGTCTGAATTGGGCTCATGTCTCTCCTGTGTGTAACTAAGGAAGTCTCATCAAACCAACCCCCTGAGTTGTCTGAAGAATTATGCATTATTGGACAGGGCTTTTGTAACGAAATGGTAAAGCAGGCTAATTGCCTATCCATGACCTGCTATTTGTCACTTGGTTCCACAAACCTGCTGTCATGGGCAACTCCACAATTCACAACCGTGTTTGCGTCACTTTGGAAAAAAAGGAACAAAACTCCTAGGGTCACACTCCTAGGGTCACAACATGTAAACACACATGGGTTGTCAGCAAACTGGTTTAAACTCATGGTCATTTTAAAAAACTTGCTTTCTTGCAAATATATTGTGGAACACAGCTGCTTCAGAGGCAAATAGCAGCTTTGGGAGGGCAATTTTCAGCAGGAAAATAATACTGGGAGAAAGGGGTAATCCCTTCTTTCTCACACACAGCAATCCCATTCTGAATCGCCCCCACCGATGCCTGCTTTTAGCAAGAGAGGCATCACTTCTGGGATTAAACATCTGGTCATTTAAAAAGAACACAATTAGGTGCATGTCTAGTTTGATTTTATTACAAGTTTACAGACTTGCCAAAGAGAAGCAAGCAAGCAAACCATTAACAAAGTTTTCCCAGGGCTGTGCCTCACAACTGAATGGACCTCAGTGACTCACATGACATGTGTTCCTAATCACCTGGCGCTGCTCTACATGTGGTGGAAGCCACCTCTGGCAATGCCGCACAAAAGCACAATTACTTAAACGAGCAGTGCTTCGGTACTTACACTGGAAAAATTGAAGTTCTGAGCAAATGCAGGCACACTGTTTTAAGTAGTTTCATCACCACACTCTTGTGCACACTGCCAGGGCTGGCTTCCACATGCACAGCAGCACCAGACGAATGGAAATGCTGCCATTACCTAGCGCATCATGTGGGCTAGTATTCATTTACTTAAAAGATTTATACCCCACTTTTCAGACCCTTGCTTAACAAGGCAGCTCTCAAATGGAATCTTGTGCCCTTTCCATGGAGTGGTGTTTATTCTTGAAAGTGCTGATTTTTAAAATAAAATATGTAGTGGATAGATATCAAGCATTTCCCTTATAAATACAGCAACAGCCTTTTCTACAGTGACTCGCATGAACAGCTTTTCTAACTGCTCACTCTTAGAAATCACAAGCAGCCTCTAACAACCACCCCATTTGTTCAGGGTCAAAGCTGGGATTTTTTTCTCATGATGACAAGACGCACAAGTACCATCACTCCTAATAAGTGGTTTCAGATTTTGAAAGGCCAGTTATCTGCGAAAGGCATCATTGTATTTTGGAGAGTGCTGAATGCTTCAATGATTTCCTAACAAGAGAGAAAACAATTTTCTAGTGTTCATGTTCAAGGGTATTTTCCTGCAGATGGGGGGAGGGAGGTTGAAAATCCATTCTGCTATCCTTGCCCAACTTACACTGTCACCTAGAAAGATCAAGGCACTTGCCAGCACATCAACACAATGGAAAATCTGAACCTTTTTTGCATGTCATAGTACAGGCCTTCCCAACTGCAAATAAAGTTATGTGTGATGACTGACCAGATAATTCTGATTAAAACCTGAAATCTAAGTTTATCTGTAACAATAAGAAAACACAGATTTTATTCTGAGATAATATTGTAAAATCTCACTGACTAAGGAGTCGTTTGTAAATGGTTAAACAGTCATCAGATTCTTGCCTAAAGTCTGTAGCTAAGTGTTAAATCAAGGGAGATGGGAGGATATATAGGCTCCCAACACCTCCAAATAAGAGTTTATATCAATCTGTGTATACACTTAGAGGCTCAGATCATTTTATATTTTGATATTTTAATTTCATTGTTTTTTAAGGCATGAAATTATGTGCATGTATGTTCAAATTTCACATCTTTAGTCTTAAAGCACTTTAGGATGTTTTATTTATTATTTATTTATCATATTTCTATCCTGCCTGATATAGACATCTCTAGGTAGTGTACAAAGTTAAAACATAGCAAATGTAAAACAGTTAAAATTCACAAAAAAGAGAAAAACAATCTCAAAAGATAAAAACATTTTAAAATTTTCAGTTAAAGGCCTGGGAAAAACAGGTAGGTCTTGAGGTTCTTCGTAAAAGCAAGCAAAGAAGGAGATGCTCTTATTGAAAGAGGGAGTGTATTCTAGAGCCCTGGAGCAGCCACAGAGAAGGCCTGGTCATTAACCTACATTAACTTGTTTAACAAGCTGCAGAACACAATCCTGGGCATAACACAAGTTTAGCAGGAGGTTGTTTATCAACATTAAACAATACTGATGTAAGTGGGCCACTTCCACTTATCTATTAGAAAATGGAGACCAACCCTTTAGACCAGGAGTTTCTGACTTGGGCACCCAGGATGTTGCGGGACTACTGCTCTCATCATTCTCTCTTCTATATGCTCAGGTGGCCATAGTGTGTGTGGGTGAAATACAAAGGCGGCCTTTATCACCAGAGGTCTGATCTATGAATTCTGTCTTCTAAATGAAATAGAGAAGACATCATCCTTTGTTGGCAGGTACATCGGGATATACATGGATGCAGAGGACACAAGTTCGTAAACAGTAGACAAAAGCACCATAAAATGCAATGATAGAAGTGTGACAAGACTAATGCCATGAAGAGTCAAACGGTCTAATTTCTCTGATGGGAAGACAGACGAAGAGGCGCACATGCCATCAGCTCTTTTAGGAAGTGGCAATGGACTGAGAGAACTGTTGGGGTATCTACTCCCCAATTTCCCCAGGGCCTACTTAAGATCTGCACCCCCCTGTGATGGAGGAAGAAGAAGAGAACGTGAGCTCTGGGGAGCTCATATTATCAGCTCCTGAAGGGACTGGTTGTGGCTTGAGAAAATTTTGTTTTAGCTTATGTAATTCTTGTTGATTTTTTACATTCTAAACCACCTTGAAAGTCAAGGCTGAAAGACAGTATATAAATGCAGTAGGAAAATACAAACAATAAATATACAAGTGCCAGTTCTTGTCTTTTTTGTTATGAAAAAGGGGCTTTTTGCAGTGGCACCTGCAACCTCAACTAAATTCACATTTTGTAGAGCTGAATTTGCTGAAGTTCTAGGTCAGCAGTTTCACTCTGAAGTTTGTCTTCATTTGTTTGCTTGTTTAAAGCCATAAATCATCATGAAGAGAGAAACAGTGTACAGAACATCTAAATTAAAATAAATGATACCTGACAAAATACAACATTTTGAGAGAGAAATTTTTGTCCAATTTTTCATGCACCAACCCTTTTAAGCAGTAAAAAAAATATCAGAATGAAGTTCAGATGTTATCTCAAAACAATTGCTAAATTCAGTCTCAGAATAACTTCCTGCATAAAGGGGGCAATATGTAACTAGATCTTCTGCAAATTAATAACTACATATACACAGGCAGCTATCCAGCACTGTTTTCTGATACCTTCCTTCCAGGTAAATCACTTACATAGCCCAGAAACAGAGGACCGTGAATGCCCCTGTCAGAGAACTAGATGTCACATCCAGATGTGATTAAAATGTTAATAGTAGCACAATTAAGGAAACAGCAAATCAGTAACAAATATCATATATAGATCAGCCTTCACCTCTTTTACTGGTTCCTTTAGCCAGAGATCTTAAAAGGCATGCAGAAAATGGTATGCCTACAGGAATCACTTTCAGACCTTCTGGGTAATGAATGCAGTAATGTCAGGGATGGGGCCAGCAGGCACCATCTTGTTATGCCCATCCAGCTGTTTAGCCAATATATGGAGGGAATGACTGAGAGGGGCTAAAGTCTCCAGGACTCTCTGCTGCTGACTTCAAAGTCACAAACGTTAGATTAAAAAAAAACAAAAAACTTCAATGGGATGATCTTCATAGAAGTGTGACATATTGCTACCTTTTACATGTCATGGCCATTTGGCCCCACTGCTTACAGACTTGATTTCTCCATTTCTACAAAATGTCTACAAAAGGTATACACTTTGACATGTTGCTCTGTACACTGCTTGTTTTACGGTGATTGCTTCCACATGTGCACACAGACTGGACAACAATGGAAATGCTCTTCATGCATCTAAGTGGGCTCTAGTCCACAGGCTTATTAGAAGGTTTTCTCCAGATAATATTATATTCCATGGAGGCCAAATGAGGTCACAGGAGCAAGGCAAGATACCAGTTGGAATGACTATCATAGAAAAGAATGCTCTCTTTCTCTCACATAAGGGGTTACTGATCAGAGATTTTATGAGCTGCTCTTATTATGCCAGATTATCTATCACCAGATATTCTCCAGAAATACTATTAGGGAATATCCATGGTACAGACTGAAATAATGATCCCGTGCAATATTGAGCAGGTGTTCAACCACGCATTGCTAGACTTTGGGAACAGCCAGCAATGCCCAATATCAAAAGCTGGCACCTAAAATTCTGGGACACTGCAGTTATGGAGGAGATTACAGTTATATTAAACTTAGAAAAGCCAGACCTCTCTCAGATGCTTTCAAATGAAACTGCACTCTCAGTTTGGGAAGAGCATGGACAGGGTTTTAGACTGTGGTTTCTGACATTGATTTGGTTTACTGTGTATGTTTTGAGATTATGGCAACATACTATCCTTTGGTGTCCATTTTCTATTTTCTAACAGGCCTGTTTTCTAAATTAATAAAAATTAGAGGAAGGCTGAGCTCGAGACACATAAATGACTACAGCGCAAGTGGAAGAAGACTCAGTGCACTGTTTTACATTGGTTCCTTTCCTACCTCTCTGGTAGAGTCTAGATGGTGTGACTTGGAGACTGTTGCTCGGCAAAGTGAGAATTAAGGTATGGAGTTCCACAAGGCTCCGTACTCTCTCTAATCCTCTTTAACATCTACATGAAATCGCTGGGAGAGATCATCAGGAGGGTTTGGTGCAGGGTGTTATCACTATGCTGATGGCACCCAGGTCTATTTTTCTATCAGCCTCATAAGGAAATGCCTGCCTGGTAGCAGTAATGGGTTGGATGAGGGATAACAAATTGAAGTTGAATCCAAATAAGATGGAGTTACTGACTGGGAGGGGTGGGACCAGAGATATGGTTTAGATCTGCTTGTTCTGGATGGGGTTACACTCCACCTGAAAGATCAGGTACGTAGCTTGGGAGTGTTCCTGGATCTAAAATTCTCTCTGGTTTCTCAGGTTGAGGCAGTGGCCAGGAACACTTTTTATTAGCTTTGGTCAGTACACCAGCTACGCCCATTTCTGGAGAAAAGTGACCTTAAATAGTAGTGCATATGCTGGTAACCTCCAGACTTGACTACTGTAATGCATTCTACATGCAGCTGTATGTAGTCCAGAAACTACAATTGGTACAGAATGTGGCAGCCAGACTGGTCTCTGTGACAACCTGAAGGGACTAGCACACATAATTTTTTAAAAAAAGAATTGCACTGGCTATTGATATGTTTCTGAGCGAAATACAAAGTGCTGGTTATTAATTATAAAGCACACAATGGCTTGGATCCAGGGTACTTAAGAGAGCGCCTTCTTTATCATGAACCCTGTCACCTATTAAGTCCAGCCGAAGAGGTCCGGTTACAGTTGCCACCAGCTCATTTGGTGGAGACTTGGGACCATGCCTTCTCTGTGGCTACCCCAGGGCTTTGGAATATGCTCTCTGTCAAAATAAGAGCATCTTCTTCTGTGTTTGCTTTTAGGAAGACCGTCAAGACACACCTGTTTTCTCAGGCTTTTAACTGAAATTAATTTTAAACTGTTTAATTATTTTTATCCTATGAGATTGATTAAACTTTTTGTTCCAAGCAAATTGTTTTACTCTGTTTTATATTTGTTGTGTTTTAAATTGTGTACACCACCTGGAGATGAACATATCAAGCGTTATATAAATATGAAAGATGGACAGAGTAAGCCAAAATGATATTCTGTTCATTCCATTAATCCAGATTGCAGGGAGAGCTACAGGAAGACATTATTACAGGATGCCAAAGAAAGAGTATCAATGTTTTCTATTACTATTGCTTACAATGTCAATACTGCTTTAAGAGTGCGAAGTGAAGTATGTTATTTTGAGTACCTTTTGGTTTATCATCTCATCTCACTATGATTCCCATAATTGTTTTGGACAGTGTTGTCTAGGACCACCCAACACGTCCAAATCAAACATTATAAAGTGGCCAAGCTAGTTTAGAAGCTTATTTGCTTTGTCACCACAACACAAACACTTTTTTGGAAAAACGAACCCTCTCTTGGGTACAAAACTAGCCTTCATTCCTTTTTTTTTTTTTTTTTTTGGCTTTAAATCATTATTTAGGCAATTGCTAAGAATCCTCTCCGCATCCTGCTATTGCAGTTTTTAGTCTGGATATCTCTTCGGCATCACTGAGAACAGCAACCCGACAGTCCTAAAACGCCACAACTACTCACACCACCCGTAATTCATAGCTTCTCAAGGCCACCTCTACATATACTTTATTTTATTCTAAGCTGCATGTCTGGAGGAGGAAAGTAAACATGAGGGAATAGCAATTTAAAGCTTCTAATTTAAAATAGCTACTGATGTTTGCCAGCCTCTAAAATGTGGTATTTTTAAACTTCCAGCAACAATTTAGCTCCAGCAACTGAGATGCAGTTAGCCAGATTACAAGCAGAGACGTTTAGCAAGCTGTAGGGTTGTGACTGTACCACAAAAGCACAGACCATGCCTTCCAAGAGAAACCAATAATCCCTACAGAACCCTAGAGACCAGCACTTAAAATCATGACCTATTTCTGCATATTTTGAAAGTCAAAAAGGCCTAGGAAAGCTGGCCAGTTATCAAGGAAGTCGTCAACAGTGGTCCCAATCCATCTCAACAACTTCCCATTTATCTTCATCATGATCATGATTATGATCATAGTTTTATTGTATATGATTAAAAGCCTTTACACATTTATCTTGCTCTATAAGCAAGACATGTTTGTGTCTAAATACTTAGATGAAACCCAGCACTACATTTCCTATGTGTGATAAAGCACAGCAAATGAAACATTTGCAAAACATGCCAACACAAGAAATAGAGGCAAATAGGCCTAAACCAGAGCTATCAAAATGGTGGCTCATGTGTCAGAAGTGGTTGCCAGCCTCATTTTAGTGAGCTGTGACAACCCTCCCAAATTTTAAGCAAGATGTGGTAAAGAGATTTGTACAGTGTCACTTGTAAAGAAGAAGAAGAAAGAAATATTTCTAGTTGTAAACAGTTAGACCTATTTCACAGTCTACAGTTATACCTTTCTTGGATTTTGTGTCTGTCATCTAAGTGTACATGCTTGCCAAGCAAGTTCAACACATACACAATTTACTTCAAGAGAGAAAGCTTCTCAAAAATGAAGGGACTGGTTAAAAAAAGAAGCTGAAAACGAAACTGAAACATTAACTGTATCTAGAATGGATGGAAGTAATTTTAAACCACCACAACAGAAGTTGATCAACAAGTATATCACAAAGTAGAAATGGTATCTCCAAACTCAAGAGGGTGCCTGAATGACTGATGAACAGAGGTGAGGAAGCTCTAAAGGCAAGACGGTTTCCTTCAGAAACCAGAAGTGTTGCCCAAATGAGAACAAAAAGGAACACAGACTCTGGCAAAGATGGCGGGGGGAGGCGGGGGCAATGAAGCCCTTGAGGAGTACTGTATATGGCTAAAACATTAAGACAGACTATAAAAACTTATTTAAATGCATCATGAGCAGGAAACCTGCCAGAGAAGTGGTTGCACCCTTGGAGTGAGAGGTACGGAGTGAGAGGGAGTGAGTGGTTGCACCATTGGAGTGAGAGGTGGTTGCACCATTGGAGTGAGAGGGACATTTAAGGAGGATACGGTGATTGCACAGAAGCTGAATGAATTATTTGCATCTTTTTTTCACTGCAGAGAATACAAGGACAATATCCAGGAAGTTTTTCACACCTGGCTTTTAGTTCACATCTCCTCTGGAATGGAGGGGATGCACTCACATATCGCCCACATTTAACCCAAAGTCCCTGAGAGATACCAGGGAGCACTTCACACACAATTCGGGTTTTTCACTGCACGCAAGAGTGTAGCCCAATTTATATGCAGGGTTTAAAAAAAAAACAACCCATTTTTTGCATCAGTTTTTGGGGGCAACTTCAAACTTTCAGTAAAGCCTCACAGAAAACCCACGGTGAAGCCTGCTGTCTGGGAAAGCTCCATGCTCAGAACTGATCTTCTTGGGGAGAAAGTCTGAAGAAGTGAGTGAAAGAGATGACAAGGAATTATGTTCTAGGTCATATTGATGAATTAAAAATTTACAAATATCCAGGCCCAGAGAACAGATTTTTGAAAACAACTTAGATGTGCCATTGGTGACCTATACAGTTTACTGCCACGACGTGATGATCATCACTAGCTTTAAATGGCTTTAAAAGGAGGCTAGACAAATTTATGGAGAACAGCTCTACTCCATGTCTTGATGTCTACATGCCAACTCCAAGACAAGTTCAAAGGCAGTATGCCAGTATACCAATTGCAGAGGAGCAGTGGCGGAAGAGAGGTTATGCCTTCATCTCTGGCTTGTGGGCTTCCCAGAGGCATCTGGTTGGTCATTGTTAGGATGCAGGCCAGATACGCCCGATTCAGCAGGGCTCTTCTTAAGTTCTCTAATGCTATACCTGAATATATATGCTATATAATTCTGCAGTCTTTACTGCTAGATTTTTTGAAGGGATTCTGAACATACATGAGGGGTCATTTGTGTAGCAAGACATCTTTTATTCCCCAGAGCACTTTCTGGAGAATAAAGTGGCCCTTATGAACACGTATTCTAAGCAAAAGAAGCACAGGCATCCTGGTTGCAGAATTGCATAGTTTTCTCCTTAAATGAGGAATTCCTAAACTAAAAAGCTTAAATTACTTCAATGCTCCAACACTTACCCCTAGGAATATACCATGAATTTTATTGTTTGTTGTATGGAATGTCAATATCTTGACTATTAATTATGTCATTAATGGTCAACTGAGGAGTTCAAGATTGTCTTTTGGCAGACTTGTCAGAAAGGCATTTTTAATTGAAGAGTCAACTCACCAAAGCAGACTTCCCCACGCCGCCCGAGCCAAGGACGACTAGCTTGTACTCACGCATGATGTGGTCTATTCAAATACTGACAGTCTGAAAAAGAAAGGAGAAGACAATGGAACCAAGGTTGCTTTGTATGAAATACACAGGGAACAGTTACTAATTATACAATGCATTTCCCCAAAGAACTTCTATGTCTCCATATGCACTTGCAGAGGTCACCATATATAAAAAGGTACACTGTATCAACTTTAAATGGCCAACAGTAGACTCCACTTGACAGCTTGATAACCAACATACGAAGCTGCCTATATACAGCAGTGTGACTGGGGTGGGACAGAAATATTTAAAATAAATAAAATGGTACCGAGTCAGATCATTGGCCCACCTAGTTCAGCATTGTCTACACTACTCTGATCCTGACCAGGGGCTCAAGGTTGACTCAGCCTTCCATCCTTCCGAGGTCGGTAAAATGAGTACCCAGAATGTTGGGGGCAATATGCTAAATCATTGTAAACCACTTAGAGAGCTCCGGCTATAGAGCGGTATATAAATGTAAGTGCTATTGCTATTGATGTGCAGAAGATCTCCAGAGTTCCGGGCAGAAGTGTTTGCCAGCCCAACCCGAGCAGTAGTGCACTGGAAGGGTGGGGTATAAATACTTTAAATAAATAAAAATAAACTGAACATGGAACCTTTCGCATGCAATCTACCACTGAGCTACGGCCCAGCTTCCATGTATCTAAGACACTGAATGCGATACCAGTGTATAGCTGGCTGCTGCCGCTGCCATACTTTCCCAAGTTTTCTGACAAATGCAAAGGACTCAGGAAGGGAATACGTCAGCCTCTCACTTCTTCCTAGGCTTTGCAGACCTCAGAAGCAGCCAGAGGACTCAAGAGAAAGGATGGGCCTTCTCCCCCACACCCAGCACAAACTCCAGAGGACCCTCCTTAAGGGAACTCTTTCCCTCCTTAAGAATACTCTGCAATGCACAGAAAACTTGTGGGATGTGTGTCTCATGCTGTACAAGTACTCAACTCACCAGAAATTATTCATGTTCACCAATGGTGAGCACACTTGTGGTCACCACTGGACTGGACACCTGTAGAATAGAATGTAGACAAAGAGGGAGGCTTCACATGACTGCTAGCAAGTCAGTAAATAAGCTGGAAACATGTTGGCAACTGAGCGCGCACACTCCTAGAAGACATGATTTCTACACCTGCCCAAATTCGGTTCCCACACCAGATTCCAGAGATTCACCCAACATTCTCCTGAGATTCTCTGTCCAACTACAGGTGGGCAAAGAATCGGGGGGAAAGTCAGGTGAGTCTTAGGAATCTGGTGCAAGAGCTGGACTTCAGACGTCACATCTGCTGGGAGCACACGATCTTGGTTCCCAACATGTGCCCAGCATGTTCCCAGCTTACTGACTCACCAGCGGTGTGTGAAGCCACCCACAAAAGTTGAACAGAATACATTCGCTATTCTTGTTTGGGAGTCAAATGCATCAACCTTGAGGTCTCTAGAAAATTATTTTAGTCACTTCTGCTACAAGACAGATTGAAGCAGTTTAATTAAAGTGAGCTCATTAAATTTTAAAAAAGCAAATGAGAAAATGTGTTGAAATTGCTGTATATGGTAAATATTGTGTGAATACATGAAAGTCTTCTGCAATACTGTTATCTTAAATAATGTGTCCTCTTTTCAAGGAAATATTTTGTATGCTAATGTTAAGGGGGAAATAAAAATGAAAAATATTTGACATACAATAGCAGAAAAAAATCTAGCGGTAGCCACCTAATGGTGCAGTGTGGAAATTACTTTACTAGCAAGCCAGATGTTGCTGGTTCGAATCCCCGCTGGTATGTTTCCCAGACTATGGGAAACACCTATATCTGGCAGCAGTGATATAGGAAGATGCTGAAAGGCATCATCTCATACAGCACAGGAGATGGCAATGGTAAACTGTTTAACTTTTGATTGTTTATTATTTGTTTTAAACTTTGTTTAGTATTTGTTGTGAACCGCCCTGAGACCTTGGGTTAGGGTGGTATAAAAATATGCTAAATAATTAATTAATAAATAAAATAAACACCTCCTGTATTCTACCAAAGAAAAACCACAGGGCTCTGTGGTTGCCAGGAGTCAACATCAACTCAGCAGCATGCTTTACCTTTACCTTGAATACATCTGCTAGAGATTTGCCTATGTACTGTACATTACACTACATATACATTTTTGATTGAAATGCTAGGTCTACAGGCTTTCAACAGTTTCAGCATCCTAATAAGCAAGTACATGAATCTTTTTCCAACTTCATTTGCTTGCATGCATTTTATTGCTTTTTATATAAATAAATACATCACACACACCCTTACATGCATACTATATAAAACAAATCAGGCTTCCCCTCATATAGCTGGTTGATAAAATATACAGCTGGTTTATAACAACCAAAGAGGGCTAAGTCAAAAGAATGGAAGAGAGAAAACACTACACAATAAAATTTTATCAAAGCGTTCCAATTTTTATTTTGAATAATTGGTCAACTTTTGGACATTTAATAGAGTATTTTCTCCCAGAAAGCTAGTATACATAAATAAGAAGAAATAGTATACATAAATAAGAATAAATAAATAAGGCTCAGCTTGATATTTGGTGGAGAGATCATTTTCCAGTGTTCCAATGTTTAATTATTTGCCACTATGGCATAGTTAAACCACATATAAGCCATCTAATGGCGCAGCGGGGAAATGCTTGACTAACAAGCAGAAGGTTGCCGGTTTGAATCTCCGCTGGTACTATATCAGGCAGCAGTGATATAGGAAGATGCTGAAAGGCATTATCTCATACTGCGTGGGAGAAGGCAATTGTAAGCCCCTCCCGTATTCTACCAAAGAAAACCACAGGGCTCTGTGGGTGCCAGGAGTCGAAATCGACTTGACAACACACTTTACCTTTATAGTTTAACCATATACCTTTATAGTTTAACCATAATGCATCTTCAAGACACTAAGCTAAAGAAACATCTCCAAACCTCCTTGCATAAACAGTAATGGCTCAAAGTAAGCACTTGTAAAAGGGCAAATCTCTCCAGGGTTGATTTAGAATTAAGAGCACTGGAGACCACCCCATAAGCCCCCATTCCTCCCTCTAGACCCCTTTTATCCAACTTTTGGGGCAGCAAGTCTCTTCCCCACTCCCTTTAATTGGCTACTGTAGCTGCTGGAACTGTGAGAGACAATAACTCGCTCCCTCTGTCCACTGCATGTGACAGGTTTGTGGGGGACCTTGGCCAAGTACCTTTGTACCCTTCACAACAGGAGGAGCAGCTGCTCTAGCAGCCACCCACCCACCCCATGCCCTTGTTCCTGCTCAACTGTCTGCAACAGCAGGAGCACTGCATTATAGATGTAAAAACCCACAGTCACTGCCAGAGTACTTTGAGCTGTTGCCACCAGTGCAGGCAAGATAATACCTCACAAGGGTTTGGGGAAGGGATTACTTAAGCAACAGCAGCTTGGAATACTTCTCAGTAGTTTTAACACCACTTTTTTTTTTTAAAAAAAAACTGAGATCTCAGGGGTCAGCTGTGGCCCTTTGATGGCTCTGGGCCCTTGGCTGACCCTTGACACAGGCCTTGCTTCTGTACCTGGTGCATGGACTGCTGCTGGAGACAGGGAACTACCACCATCTCAGCAACATTATGCTGTTGTGTAAAGGAGGGGAGTTGGGAAGAGTTAAGAGGGCGTGTGAGCGAGGAGGAAAGAAACTCTGGGAGTCATAATGCATGCCTAGGCTGAAGATATAAGCCACCTTAAGTGGCGCAGTGATGAAATGCTTGACTAACAAGCAGAAGGTTGCCGGGTCAAATCCCCGCTGGTACTATATTTATTTATTCATTTAACATGTTTATACCGCCCAAAACACAAGTTCTCTGGGCGGTTTACAAGAGAATAAAAACCACCAACAAAAAGATTAAAACATTTCAACAATTAAAATTTTAAAAAGTTAAAACTATTAACACACAATTAAAACACAAGTAAAACAGTCTCTAATTAAAAGTCTGGGTGAACAAATGAGTCTTGACTGCCCTTTTAAAAGTTGTAAGAGATGGGGAGGCTCTTATTTCAGCAGAAAGTGTGTTCCAAAGCCTTGGGGCAGCAGTGGAGAAGGCCTGTCCCTGAACAGCCACCAGACGAGCCAAAACAGTTATGGTTTGGCCATTATGTCCATGCCAACCTAACCTGACAGATCTTAAATTTTTTCCCATGGATTCATTTGTATCATCAACCAGCACACATTTCCCAGGGTTCCTTCAAATAATCTGTTCTAAGTAATGTTTAAATGCTTTCCATTATTATTACTGCCTTTTGGTTTAGAATTATTGTAAGACATGCACAAAATCCAGTCTAAAAACAAAAAATACATGATGCAAATCCATGTATCATCACTGATGCCTTGGCTTAAGCTAATGTTTGAGCCAACAGTGAATAAGGCATGAAAAGGTCTTCCTCATCTATTAAATCATTCAAAATACAATGCCCCAATCATTCCACATCATTGATTTATTCTGGACAGCCGACATTCCACACAGTAGAACATGGACATTAGGGATCCGCCAAGGCTGCTACAGAATCTGACAGGACAGCTGCGGAAAAACGTAACACAATTTCCAGGTAATTCACTCAGTGCTACTTCTAGTGTTCCCAATGGAACTGGGAACTGCACAAGTTTAGCGCTGCACAATTTCCATTTTAAGTCATTCTACAGCAGCTCCATCGCACATCATCATCAGGGCTGCCTTTCACACTGTGCATCGGCCCCAGCGCCGACACTCCATTGCACAGAATGTCAGCAAGTATATGGTAGTGAGTCAGTTTGGGGACGGAAACTCCACAAGGGAATGGATCAGATGAACAACTGTGCAAATGGACACCATCTATGCTTAGTAGCAACCAACAAACATCATAGGCATCTGAGCATTCTTGGCATCAGAGTCTTCATCCAGAAAAACAGCAGCACTTATGCTGTTTTGTGTGTTTTGTTTTCACTTTCAGAATCGCTTGCTCGTTAAGCCTCACTGTATCCCACAAGTAGCAAGGTGGGTCTGACTAAAGGCACAGTTATTTCTCTAAGTAAGAGATTCAGCTTACATTTCCAAGTCGCACTACTTGCATCAGCTCTCCAAACTGGCCTACTGCAGATGTAATGCTCCTAAACTGCTAACTGTACAGTAGTTAGGGAATGGGGAGTGTGCCACAGAGTTGTGCACTCTGTCCTGCCCTATATAGAAGTACCCTCTCTGGCCTTTTCAGAACTGACCATGATGCAGCATTGTTTGCCCCCATGCTAACCGCAGCACTAAATCAAGTTCCAAACTAGGCTGCAACCAGTGTTAGAAACTGACTTGCAGACCCCTGGTTAAAGCAAACTTAGGAACATTTATATTACACATACACTGATACTTATCATATAATCCCAGCGCATGGTCTGCAAACTTCTTCATGACAGCCAAAGTTTCTAAAGTAAATTTATGAAGCTGCCTTATGTTGTCAGACATCTGATCTACCTATGGTTGAAAAGCAGTATATAAATATGGCGCAGTGGGGAAGTAACTTGCCTAGGGAGCAAGAGGTTGTTGGTTTGAATCCCTGCTGCAGTGTTTCCCAGTCTATGGGAAACACCTATATCAGACAGCAGCGATATAGGAAGATGCTGAAAAGTATTCTCTTGTATTCTACCAAAGAGAACCACATGGTTCTGTGGTCGCCAGGAGTCGACACTGACTCAACGGCACAACTTTACTGTAATAATACCTAGCTCAGAAGCATCTACTTTGACTAGCAGCAGCTCTCCAAGAACTAAAGCACACATCCTTCTCAGCCCTGCAGGACCACATTCTTTTCAACTAGAGGTGCTGGCAACGAAGTCTGGGTCCTTGTGCATGCAAAGCATGTGCTCTGCATTGAACCATGGTGAGGTTATGAACGTAATCTCTACAGATTGTATGCCTGGAATTTCAGCGTGAGAGCAGTGGGTATGGGGCTTGGTTTGGTTTTTAAAATATTTGCTGTGTATAAATGTATTCTGCTTCCAAAATTTAGATTTCCAAATTGTGTGAAGAAAAGCATTGGGCAAGGACTGAATTTCAAGGAGGAAGAGAACAGAGCTTTGTGGGGGGCAGGGATAGGCAGTAAAAAGAACAGTGACAGGGATTAAAGAGTACAAAGTGGCTATGGAAGGAAGCAAAGCATTAACTGCTAGCCACTGGGAGACCTGCCCAGCCTTCCAAGGTTTCTCAGCTTCACGAAAACTCTGCCTATATGTCTGGAACACATACTTATACCCTTTTACAGCAATAAACACAAAAACTTACTTTTCTTTCTGTCATTTGATCAACACAGTTCTGGTGGATAACACTTTGTAGCAATGACACACAGGACAGCTACATGCCTATCTGAAGAAAAAGGCCTCCCTAAAAGAGCTACCCTCAGACACATTAATAGTTGCTTATGCAATTTATTTTTTCACACTCAATTGCACAGAAGGATGTGCAATTAAGCAGAAAAGAAATTATAGCGGGGAGATGCAGGAGACTGAGATTGCTTTCCCATCGTCAATAGGGAATGATTTAGGTCAATATTTTCTCTCTGTAAAAGGTCAGGACTCACTTACCATTGCCAACTCAGAAACCTTTCTGCTCCTCAAAGCAATTCTTGTGCCTTTTTATGGAAATCTCTCTAGTCACTATGCTGTACCAGAAAAGCTCTCTTTCTCTTCAAGATTACTTGACAAATAAGGAAAATGACAAAACCAACGACAAACATTTTAACAGTGTTTACATGATAACCAGCCTTTGCTGCCCCAACAACGGAGCCCAGCCAAGCCATGACATCACTTGCTAATCATCTTTTCAACCATCCCCCAGATAGCCTTGCTCCCAAGTAAGGATTCAGAAAAAGCAAACGCTGCAGGATTAGATCAGCTTTTGCGTAGAGCTTGCTTACTATCCAACTTCAACACAAGACGTCTGAGCTTCCCTGGCCATAACTCTTACTGCTGTTATCCCCAGAAAAGCAATGTGAAAAAACTATTGCGACAATTTATTCGTAGTATATGGAACATCCCATCACGTTGAGGATGCCCTCCCCATACCCTGGAAAAAGGATTGAATGCAACACTGGAAGGACAAATCTATGGATTTACAACTTTGGATAACTGATGTGTGTGTTTCCTGTCTATAATTGGTTTCATTCTGGCGAAGTGGTAAAAATGGGTTTTCAGATATTTGGGCTAACTTTAATGATCTGTTTGTGCTTTGAAAAAGTTATCCTTAGGAGGTTTTTCTTTAAAGACCTTTTTTGTGCTTTTTAATTCTTTGATTTATATATATATATATATATATATATATATATATAGAGAGAGAGAGAGAGAGAGAGAGAGAGAGAGAGAGAGAGAGAGAGAGAGAGAGAGAGAGAGAGTGAGTTAGAGAGTTAGTTTAATAAAGAAAAAGAGTTGTGGCATAAGTAGAAAAGTATATTGCCATGTGCACAAGACAAACCATGAACATTTTTTGACCACTGTGACCCTATATTGTATGAATAACTTCACTCAGAAGTGGTTGTGTGCTCAAGTGAACAGAAGCTATTCACAATACAGCATAAAAAATCATCATCAACCAACATGGATAGCAAAAAGTCATAATCATATTTATTATTTATCTATTGATCATATTTATAGGTAGCCCAATATGTATATGTAAACTGCCTAAGAGCCTTTGGAGTCAGGCATTCTATAAAATAAATAAATGTATATCTCTAGGCAGTGTACATGGTTAAAAAATACATCATACATAAAAGCAGAATAAAAACAATTAAATCGGTTTTACAGAACAAGAATTAAAACAGTTCAAAAACATTTTAAATTAAAAGCCTGAAAAAACAGATCTGAAGGTCTTTTTAAAAGGTAGCCAGAGATTGAGAAGCTCAGGGGCATAGCTATAATTTTGCAAATGGGTTCAAAGAACCCAGGCCCCCTAGCTCCTGAGGGCCCCCCCTTCTCTTCACTATGTCTCTCACTCAGAAGAGCTGCCAGGGAGAGAGTCGAACATGGGCTCTCTCTCCCCTAGCTACGACCCTGGAGAAGCTCTTCTCTTAACAGGGAGCACATTCCAAAGCCCTGGAATAGCCATAGAGAAGGCCTGGTCCCAAGTCATCACTAAATGAGCCGGTGGCACATTTATTTTTAGACTGCCCTTCTTCCAAGGAACCCAGGGAGGTGTACATGGTCATCCCGCATTTACCCTCACAACAACTTTGTGTGGTACATCGGAAGCTGCCATATATTGAGTCAGACCATTGGTCTATCAAGCTCAGTATTGTCTAAACAAACTGGCAGTAGCTTCTCCAAGGTTGCAGGCAGGAATCTCTCTCAGCCTTATCTTGAAGAAGCCAGAGAGGGACCTAGATGCTCTTCCCAGAGCAGCTCCATCCCCTGAGGGGACTATCTTACAGTGCTCACACTTCTAGTCTCCCATTCATATTCAACCAGGGCAGACCCTGCTTAGCTAAGGGGACAAATCATGCTTCCTACCACAAGACCAGCTCTCCTCTTAAAGGCTAGGCTGAGACTGGCCCTGGGGGACCCAGTGAGCTTCATGGCTGAGTAGTGTTTTGTAACTCCCTACGTGGTAATTTCTGCTGAGAAAGAGACCAAGGATTGCCCATGCAATTCTACAGCCAACAAAAAGAAATTTACCAAATAGAGCTTCCTTATATAGGGCTACATCTACACCTGCTGTTTCCCCCCAGGTGAAGTGAAATCTACATCTCATTTCCACAGGGCCCCAAATCTGGGATTTTTACACACTCGAGAGTACCCTCTTTATCAGGATATACACTTCCCACACAACATTCCAAGTGCATGATAGAAAGAGCAGGCTGCAGACCTCTTAACAGATCCAGTATTATAGAAACAGAAGACTGGCAGTATCGTGGAGCAAGCTAGACCTTCTCTGTAAACACCTAGCTGAAAGGAAAGGCTGCTCCATCTTCAAATCCATTTTCAAGGAAGAACTGCAACCCACTGCATGCAGCGACAATCTGAGAATGTTTTCAGCCAGTGGATCATTAAGTGTCATAAAAGAGTGAGTAATTATTTGGATTTAAGCCTGGAATACTCCATGCAGCAAGTTCACTTGCTGGTCTTGTGGTAGCAAGCATGACTTGTCCCCATAGCTAAGCAGGGTCTGCCCTGGTTGCCTATGAATGGGAGACCAGAAGTGTGAGGACTGCAAGATATTCCCCTCAGGGGATGAAGCCGCTCTGGGAAGAGCAGGTTTCAAGTTCCCTCCCTGGCTTCTCCAAGATAGGGCTGAGAGAGATTCCTGCCTGCAACCTTGGAGAAGCTGCTGCCAGTCTGTGAAGACAATACTGAGCTAGATAGACCAATGGTCTGACTCAGTATATGGCAGCTTCCTATGTTCCTATGTTCCTATGACAGAGAACCACCATCTTATACTGGAAGCCAGGTGATCACTACCCTATACATACCTACCATCCACAGCATACCCCCTGATCTATTGCATACAGCCTAGTCCTGTGATCAGAGGTGCACCTAGGAGTACACCTAGGAGATCAGAGGTATACCTTTGGAGCTTGGACCTAAAGGCCTTTGGAGCCCCCTGCCCCTTGCAAGTGAAGCATAATTCTTTTTTAACACATAGGTTCTTGAGGGCACAGGCCACACCACCCAGGATAGACTAAAATGGATTTGGGGGTCTCCAGGGGGTGTGGAGGCCCTAGACTTCAGCCCCAAAGTCCAGGGGTAACAGCACCTCTGCCTGTGATACAATACCACTGGCTTCAGTCTTTCTGCCAAAGATCAACATCTCTGCAGGATTTACGTCAGGCAGCATGAACATACTTAAAAACTACAATACTAACCATGGGAAGCCATGAAAGAAATCAGGAAGAGCAAGCAGATCCTCAACAGTCACTGACTATGGATCAGTCCCAGAATCCATGCCAGGATGCAGTCCCTTCAAATGGAAAAGCACTCTGCTCATGCCCAGGAGTACCTTTCCCTTCGCTCCATTCTTGGGGAGGTTCTCCAGATTCCCACAGGCCCTCAGTTAGGGGTATGAACGAACTTCAAACAGGGAATCATGGAAGCTTCAGAAGCCCCATAACTGCACTTGGGGGGTGCTGGGGCGGCCCAGAGTGAGTGGCGATGTTGTGCACATAGGGTGCCAAACACACCCATGGGGTACAGGGTTCTGTTTCTGAGGTGTTCTGAGTGTAGATTCTCTGGTGGCAAATTAGAGTGGATTCATGGGTTGTATTGAAAACCTCATATGCTACCAGAGAATCTACACTCAGAACACCTCAGAAACAACAGAACCCTATGCCCTATAGGTTAGAAACCCATGGAGATGGTTGGCACCCTAGGTGCACAACACCGCCACTCGCTCTGGGCCACCCCAGCACCCCCTAAGTGCAGTTATGGGGCTTCTGAAGCCTCCATGATTCCCTATGGAGAAAAACTTTAAAGAGATGCGTAAACTTCAACAACTCACCAAAAATCAGCCCTCTGCCCAAATCCTTTGAAAAAAATTCTGGTAGCTTCCTTGCCCCCCTTGGGCACTACCACCAACCCCACACCACTCTAGGCCACCCCTTTCCCCCCCAATGTGAAGCGATACACCTCCATTATACCTTATAGGGAAAAACTTTAAAGATGCGTAAACTTCAACAATTCACCAAAAGTCAGCCCTTTGTCCAATCCCTCTGCAAGTTGGGTGGTAGCCTCCACCCATTACACACTACCACCCCACCCCACTCTTCTGCCCCAGATCCCACTTTATGCCCCAAATCTACCCCAAAGACACTAAAAGTTCAACAATTCACCAAAAGTCAGCCCTTTGCCCAATCCCTCTGCAATATGGGTGGTAGCCTCCACCCATTGGGCACTACCACACCACACCACTCTTTTGGCCCTGGGACCCATTTTCTTGATCCGAATTGATTCAGATTCAGATTAATTTGGATCCAAATCAAATCTGGGGTGAATCGGATGGGTCAGATTCAGACCCAAAAATGAATTGGGGTGTCTTTTGATTTGGATCCTAATCAAAACACTGAAAATCTGAATTGCACACCCCATTGAGCAGGGCTGCTCAATGTTGGCCCTCCTGCAGATGTTATTTATTATTTATTTATTTGTTACATTTATAAACCGCCCCATCCAGATGTTGGCCTACAACTCCCATAATCCACTGTGGCTGGGGATTATGGGAGTTATCGTCCAAAAACAGCTGGGGGGCCTAAGTTGAGCAGGCCTGGCCTAGTCATGACTACCAGAGTGCATTACATTTGCTATAGAAAAGAGGAGCCATCATATCACCTGGCCTAGTGCTCTGTAGGGTTTTGGAGAAGGACTGGACTCATGTCTTCTATATGATAGGTTCTGCAGTGAGCATAATTTCCTCTGCATTTTGTAACCATTCTAAAACACCAATGCTTTACAATATTCAATTATTCTTTGACAATATACCACCTGAGAACAGGTCAAGGTATTTTGTTGCAGCCAAGGGGGGAGGAGAATGAGTCAAATGCTAACCCTGTCTTGCTTGTACTTTATGCATAAATGGATGAAGATGAAACAAACAGAGATTAACAAATAACAGATTAGCTTCCCAGCTATTTATATGCGTGTGTGTGTCTGTCTCTCTGTCTGTGTGTGTGTGTGTCAACGGCAAAGGCATCATCTCATACTGCGCAGGAGAAAGGCAATGGTAAACCACTCCTGTATTCTACCAAGAAAGCGACATGGCTCTGTGGTTGCCTGACACCCACTCAACGGCACAATCTTTCCTTTTTTCTTTTTGTTTAAATTGAATAAAATTTTATACCGCCCCATATACAAGTCCCTGGGCAGTTCACAATCTAAAAAACAAAACCATCAAAACATTTGCACAATTAACACATAGTTTAAATAATCGATCACATGTAAAGACTTAAAAATTCACTGGGGCATGAGATGTAGATTGTTGACAACAGTAACTTAAAATATTCTTCACTGCCCGGCTAAAGATTTGCATTTCATGACCCCCATTACAAATCAACACCTTTCTGGGGTACAGGAAGACACAGTTCTATTAAAAAGATACAGGAGGCCAGACACTACATTTGCATAGTATCCGGTCTTCACAGAGTTGTCTCCATAGTTGCCATGCCACCCCGGAATTTCGGGTTTCATCTGCATTTTAAGCATCTCACCCAGATTGCTTAGCCCACCTGGATTCAAGCGTTCATGTTTTTTTTAAAGGGGGCAGGAGCTAAGCTCTAGCCCTTGTAGATGCGGAGCAAAATGTGCAGTCACTCTTCTGCTCAAAAATTATTCGCAAGCCAATTTACATGATATGCAAATTAGGTGCCCGGATTTGGAAAGCCAGAATATGGCAACCCTACTCCATAGCCACTCACAGCAGACAGGCACGTAGACTCATACTGCCTGACTTCTGTGAGTGCAGCTGCTTGAAGGACTCACAGGAAGTCTGTGACAGCTGGTGCCAGAACTCTCCCGAAGCAAAGAAGTAGACCTTTCTCCCCGCTGCTCTCTTATTCCACACTCATGCTGCTATTCCAAGACTAGGGTTTCCTCACTGAATAAAAGCTTGATGCCTGACTAAGCACAGGCACACCCACTGGAAAACCTAGCAGGTCAAATCTATCCTATTCATTTTAGTGGCACTCATAAGTGTGTGTAGACTGAAAATGCCCACAATTGCAATTGCTTACTGGTGTTCTACTATGTGTGTCATTTAGTTAGTAGGTCACGAGGAGGATAACAATTCGCTGTTTGTACAGGAATCTGAGTCAACTGTTCTGCCAATTGCTCTACTGGCTGGCAACTATGGAAAGAGCGCTGAAGTTCTGAATAATTACCACGCTGACTCGTCTTGAAAATAGCTTGCAAAGGAATCTTTTAAATAGCTGTCTATCTAGTGACAGAGCAGCATACAAGGGAGTATTGGCGACTGGGAAGTTAGGAGGCCCACCCTTGGCCAGCAGAGCAATGACAACCCTTAGGCAAAAATCATGCGTTTATTATTTTAGTCTGGTCCTGCGTAAAAATTTGACACACACACAGCTGATATTTTAAAAGCATTCTGCTAGTAGATACACATTTAAATGGATGGCTTTTACTGCTATACAAGTTTAGCAATTCCCATCTTTACAAACTGCCAGATTCAGTCATGGATAAAGGGCTTAAGTCCAACTCAGCTATAAATGTTCTGTGACAAAATACATCTGTGGAAATTAGAATTGCCAGCTGTCATTAACTAAAAAGGCACTCTTAGAAAGTGAGTTTCCAAACATCAGGTGATCAAAAGCTCACTAGAGAGTCAGGTGTTTGCCAGTGTTGTGGACAGGGTCCAAACAAATCCGCAATTAGTTCTGTGCACCCAAGGAGGCTTAGGACTTGCTTCTCCATCAGAAGGCTTCCCTTCTCCATGCTGCATGGCAAACTCCTTTTGAAGGGCGGGGGGACGACATGCAGGAGAGTTGAGAAAGGCTCGTAGCTCATTGGTAGAGCACATGCTTTTGCACGAACAGGATCCCAGATTCAACACCTGGCATCTCCAACTAAAAGAATAAGGCAATCCGTGGTCCAAAAGATCTCTCTCTCTCAGACTTTGAAAAGCCGCTGCCTGTCAGAGTATACAATTATGACCTCGACGGACCATTGGCCATTGTTACAAGGCAGCTTCATAGACTTGTCCAAAGAAAGCAAAACAAAAAACTAGACTAAATGACTGCTTAGAATCATCTTTCAGTTCCCAGCCTGGATCTGGGCTAGTGCAGATGTGCACTAGCCCAGATGCACATCTGCACTAGCCAGATGTGTTCAAAGTTTGCTTTGCTCACCGAACTGAGTCTGCACTGGAAACAGGATCAAGTGCAGCATTTACAAAGTAGAAACAGTCAAAAGGTGTGCTCTTTAGACAGGAACTATTTGTTGCGCAATTTCTCTCATTTAAGATGGAACAGGAGTGTGGGGAGAAATGCAATGCAGACATGACCTTCACACGGAACTACGCAACTCTCCCAGATACATCCATCACGTGCCACTGATAGAACAGCCACCATGCTGAACTGGCTACTGATCTAAGTGCATGTACTCACGGCTCTAAGCTTCACCGCCCCCTTGTGTAAAATACCACCACCTGGCCTCATTCCCTCGCAGGGATGTTTGGAAGTTTAATTGCCATAAAGCTTTTGGCAGAAATAACAAACATTATTTAAAAGTGCAGGTGCAGGATGCTTAAGCGTATCCACAGTATCCCGGCAGAACTGCCAGGGGCTTGCTGAGGTACTTTGCTTGCAACAGCATCTCAGTTACTTTGGAAGGTTTTCTAAAGTTTCTCTACAAGCCTGGCCACCCCCTTCTTTTCTCTGCTTTCAGGAAATGCAGAGGGTTCTTTAGCCACCCAACCTTCTTCCCAAGTCTAGGTGGGTTATGTCAGCAGGAGTTTATCCATGAAAACAAACTCATAATTTAGGGCCTGCAACACCAACACCCAACAATTTCCATCCAGTTTGTCAAGAAAACTTTTAGAATGTTACCTGTGGGACTTGGCATGGACTCATTAGGAATTTTCAGGGGAGGAAGTATGGCAGAGTTTGCTCTTTATCTGGCACCTTTCCCTTCCCTGTAGCAGCAAGTACCTTGAAAACCTTGCATTTGGGAAACAGCCATTATACAGAATCTGTGCCTCATATCTCAGGGGGCTCAGAGTAGTTCCCACAAATCTGTATATAACAGCATAACACTAACTAAACAGGAAACACTGGAGTTATGTGGACAAAAGGTCAAAGGGCTTGGCAACATGAAGAGAGAGAAAAGCAAGGACATCAAAACAGCAAAACGTCTTTTCAGTTACAAAGTCCTCACTGCACAAAACGAAGAGAACTGCTTTTCTAGGACATGAATAATTCCAGAGTATAACCACCTAATGGCACAGCGGGGAAATGGCTTGACTACCAGGCCAAAGGTTGCTGGTTCAAATTCCCGCTGGTATGTTTCCCAGACTATGGGAAACACCTATATTGGGAAGCAGTGATGTAGGAAGATGCCGAAAGGCACCATCTCCTACTGCACGGGAGATGGCAATGGTAAACCCCACCTGTATTCTACCAAGACAACCACAGGGTTCTGTGGTCGCCAGGAGTTGACACCGACTCGACGGAACACTTTACCTTGATAGATATAACAAAGAGTCTTGGGGTACCTTAAGGACCAACAACTCTTTCATCGCATAAGCTTTCATGGGCCAAAAACCACTTTGTCAGTCATAGGAAAGAGATTTGTTTTTGACATGAAGATAACAGAAGCCTCTTCAGGTATTAATGAATTCCAGGGAAACAATGCAGGCAATACACAGAGTTGAGAGTGAGACACAGATAGTGTGAGCCTTGGCAAACCTTTTGTTTGGTTGTTTCAAAACAGAGTCAAATGCAGACAACTAAGCATGGGAATGCGTTATGAGATGAGATCAGTTAATAATGACTGATAAATCCAATGCAGAATTTTGCAAATTGGGACATATCAGTGCAGCTTGAAATTCTAGACAGTCATATTAATCTCAAAAACCCATTACCACCCCGTTTGCAAAATTTCTAGGTCTCAGCTTGGAGAATAAGTCTTGAAAATTTCTTCAAAGCGAGGAAAAATAAAAACTTTTTTTTAAAAAAATGGGGAAGCTTGAATCCTAGCAAAGGTCAATCACACTTAAAACTGTTGAAAATCTGCTTGAATGCCTGACACAATATTACAGTACTGTGATTGTACTAGCCAGTAAGCAACTGTAGTAATGGGAAATGCTTTCCAACTTCTACTCCAATGTTTCATGCAATGAGCCACTGAAGTCATAGGCAGACATAATCATGGTTTAAGTACTCAGACAGAAACTTTAACCTTGGTTAAGGACTGGCCATCATCTAGAATGTGAAAAAACCATAGTCTGGAGTCAGTTTGCACTGAGCATATCATGAAAAGATTGTGCCGTTGAATTGGTGTTGACTCCTGGCGACCACAGAACCAGGTGGTTTTCTTGGAGTGGTTTCCATTACCTTTCTCTTGCACATTATGAGAAGGTGCCTTTGCCGTTGTCAATGAAGTGAGCATCTGGCTCCAGCACCTTCCTATATTGCCGGCTGCCCAATATAGGTGACTACAAATATATATTTACTTGGCACAGTCTGGAAAGCACACTGGCGGGGATTCGAACTAACAGCTTCTTGCTCCCTAGGCAAGCTGCTTCCCCACTGCGCAGCTGAGTAAATTTACCAGCTTATCTGCTGACAAGGTGACAAGTAGGTCTCACTGATGTATTTCTTCTCTCCCCCTCTGTAGGCTAAACTAAGGTTTCACAGTGCATTTGGCATCTTAACCAACTTAAGGCAACATACCATGGGTTGGTGCTAACCATGATCATGCCTTCATAGGAGTTTACTATAAGCTGTGCTTGGTACACACAAGAAATACTTATAACCAGTCTGGGACCCTGAAATCCATAAATGCAAAACCCCACTCAGATAATGACACAGTATGCATGAAAATGAAAACTGTATTTTAAGAATGTATATCTAACTTTATCAAATTACTATTGCAGCACCTTAAAGCATAAAGGTTTCCTCATAATAAAACTTAAAAAAAAATACAATACAATTTTTAAAAAAATGGTTCAAAGTACAAAATTGTTACAATTTTATTTTATTTATCAACATCACTTCCACTACTCTAGTTTCAGTGAATTACTAAAATGTGGCTGAAATCTCCTAGTATCAAATGCAGATCATAAGACTGAGTCACAGATGGCACAAGAATTTTAAGACAGAATTTGGGTCACCCAGGCAAGCATTTCCCATGACTATCTGTGTAGAAACAAGAGATGTCTACATTTTCATACAATTGCTTGCTTTACTACTATGAAAAGATTCCTTGATAGCATACAGTGGCTTTTCTATACAGATATCTTAAATGTTCACAGAGTGGCATTTACTTAACTCATTTTCATCCTACTTTCAATCATTAGCCACTTGGATAATTTAAAACAAGAGCACAATAAAAATAGAACTTAAATCCCCCATACAAATATAAATAAAATAGCAATTTAACAATTTAAGAAAACAGAATTAAAACCATGCAGAACAGAATGATTTTCAAACTCCATCTAGAAAATTCCAAAATTGCCTATATTCGCACCAAAAAAGCCACTGACAGTGGCCATATTCAGCCAATCCTTCAAATTATCTTGTTGGGATTTCTGTGTATATACATTGCCTTTGTTCTTGCCACTGATATATTGTATGTATATCTGTGTGTAGACTTGTGATAGAGTTTAGAATGTGTGTGTCAATCAGTTCTGTAGACTGATTGGTCAGTTTGTATTTCTTACTGGATGCTTGAGACATAGTTTTCTGTTAGGTTATCTTTCACTTAGTGTAGGACTGTTGTCTATGATTTGGTATTGGTTAAGTAATAAGCCTTAGTAAAGGTAAAATGTGCCATCGAGTCAGTGTCGACTCCTAACGACCACAGAGCCCTGTGGTTGTCTTTGGTAGAATACAGGAGGAGGTTACCATTGCCATCTCACACACAGATTATGCCTTTCAGCATCTTCCTATATCACTGCTGCCCAATATAGGTATTTCCCACAGTCTGGGAAACATACCAGCGGGGATTCAAACCGGCAACCTCTGGCTTGCTAATTAGGTCATTTCCCCACTGTGCCATTAGGTGGCAGACAAACCTTAGTAACTTTGTTCAATAAACTTAACAAGCCTCAGTTTCTGCAACTGTTACACTCCGCTACAGTTGTGTATATGCATGTTCCCTCTCATGAGAGGGGCTTAATTTCTTATTTCCTGTTTGTTCTTCCTCTGTCATCACAACAATCCTTCCTCTGTCATCACAACAATCACAGTTTGCCATGATGTCTAAACCCAGAAACTGTGCTTTGAGTGATTCCTCCAAACCAGGATCAAACTAGGTTTGCAATCCTGATTTGGAGGATTCAGATGTCAAGGCAAGCAATGGTTTGATTCAAAATGGAAACCACCAATTAAGCCCCATGCACGAGGAGGAGAAAGGAGCATGTGCATACATAGCTGATTCACAACCTCCCAAATTGTGTCTTGAGGATTGCCTAAACCAGGGTGCAGATTCCAGTGTGATTCCTCCAAATCAGGATTGCAAACCTAGTTTGATCCTGGTTTGGAGGAATCACTCAAAGCACAGTTTCCGGGTTTAGACATCATGGCAAACTGTGATTGTTGTGATGATAGAGGAAGAACAAACGCCCAAAGCATTTGAGGAGCCCACTCCTCATTTTCTCTTTAATAATCATTAAAGATTATTATCTCATTAATAATCCATACTTCTCCCACAGACAAACAAGTCTTTCCTCCATCACAAAAAATAATTAAGTGAGGAGCTGCTCCTCAAGCCTTCCCTCTGTCTGCACCCCTGGTCTGCATCGAACTACAGTAGTGTTTTTGGGGTTAACTTCTTCATTAGCTTTATTGGTGACTACTCTTCTGCTGGAAGATTTTCCTAAGTGGCAACATTCATTTCCTTCATTTTAGAAGACAGCTGCCTTGCACAGAAAATAGAAGGGGGGAAGTCTAATTGGAAAAAAAAGAGAAGGAAGTTCCAAAACCAGGCTTTAAGAAGAGCTAAACATTTCAAGGGAAGTGCAAAAAAACCTTATTTTATGCAAATTCTTTTCTGCAGACCAACTTTAAAAAGCAAGATAATCAAATAATGGGATATATATGGGAGATTTTATAAATAGCTGTAATTCTCTCCCTATCAGCTTCTCTTTAGATATCTGCATGTGGCGGCAGTGATGGGTGGCAGGAAGGACACAAAGTTACTTTAATTTTTGGACTTCTGTCTGCGTTTTCTTTTAGGCAGATCAGCAAAGACCCTGATGATTCAGAAGTAAACTTGGTTGATATTTTTATTATTATTATTATTATTAATTCCAGCTCTACCTTTCAAGCTATAATGCCTCACAAAGTGGCTTACAAGATTTGAAAAATACAGGTTAAAAGTTAACTAAAAACAGTGGCCCACACTCTCTGCAGCTATATGAGGGGAAAGCTCTTGCATGGAGTCAGGATACTAGTTGTGCTGCAGGCTTGCCTGGCAGCCTAGTGCGTGGGGAGGGGATGAGGAAGCTATTTTTGCTTCTCTTCTCTCCCCCACCAAAGTCCTTTTTGCTTCTACAAATATGTCCCTGAGGGCTGCATGACCCTCCAGGATATATTTCTACATGCAAACAGGGCTTTTGCGGGAAGGAAAGAGAAGCAAAAATTGCTTCCCTATCCCCCTCTCCGTATGCTGGGCCACCAGACAAGACTACAGCACAGTTAATATTCAGGCTCTGTGTGAGGGTGGCACAAGAGCTCCACCCTCATAAAGTTGTGGATAATGTGGGTCAGAAGTGTTGGAAGTGAAGGACTCTGCGCTGGCTCATGCCTCAGTGACAGAGGGAGGCAGACTAGTGAGTCAGAGGGCTAGAGGGGTCAAGACATTGGTCATCCCTTCTCTACTGCTCTGACATTATCCCTTTGATATGTAGATTGCTACTCTCACGGACTTCCTTCCTTCCTGCCTTGCCACTTCCTCTTTCCCTTTCTTCTCCCTCGCAACACACACGCTCCTCTCTCCCTGTACCATGTGTGCAGAGATGTAGAAACCATCCCTCTGCATCCCTCTAGCTAGCTAGATTAGAGATCCTATCTCTCCACTTTACTATCTAGAATGGAGTTCTCCAATAAAGACTCCTTAAATTGATTTGAAACTATGAACTGGCTCCAAGTTTCTTTTACTCTCAGCATACATGCATGCCTAGGCAGACTCCACTGTGTTGTGCCTCAGTGCACTCTGCTGTAATAGAAGGGTATCTCTTACCAGAGAGAATTCCCAACAAGAAGTCTGAAAACAACTTAAAGCATCAGGCATGACTTGTCACTGTAAAACCAGTGAGAGTCAGCTAGTACTCCTAAGCAAAAAGATATGTATAAAGCAGCATCACATGCCCTCTCCAGGCATTATACAAATAGGTAAAAAGTCCTGGAGGCTGGAGGGTGAGCGAGGTGGGGGGCATGCCAGGTTGCTATGCCACTCTGCATTGCGGCACTCTCTGGCTACATCCCCTGCTCTCCCTGGGTTCAGAGCTTGTCTGTAAAAGGCAAGTGCTGAATTCAAGGAAGGTTTATATCAGCATTCTGGAAACTGTTCCTGGGTTCAGTGCTTGCCTCTGCAGGTAACTTGCTGAACCTTGGGAGAGCAGAGAATATGGCTGCAGTGTGTGCTGGCATGGAGGTGCATGGCTGGCCGGCACATTCCCACCTACCCCCAACTACACTGTGCTCACTTTCATAACACCTGAAGAAGGCGGATGTGTCTTAAATATCTCAAGACATTTAGGCAAGAGAACATTTTTGTAAAACCATAGGCTTTAGGGGGTCTGCCATAGGTCTGAGCTGAGACTAACATAAAGCACAGTTAAGGAAACTTAGCTATAGTTTGCTGTGTTGTCTGAATTGACAAACTATAGTTAAGGTGGAGCAAAAGCCATTAGAGTTCATTCACTACACCTAAAGACCAGAGTCCTGAACAGATTGAAAAAGCAAGCAAACGTGCCATCCTATATGCCTACTCAAACCATGGTTTTGGGTTAGCACTAGCCATAGTCTGGTGTGGTGTGTAAATTGAGCTATAGCAGCCTTGCCAGCCTATTTGAGATGTTCTATCACCTGTACAATCAGCCACATGCCAGGATAGAACAGAAAGAAATTTGTGACAAATGGTTTAAGCTTCCAGAATAATTTTAGCATCAGCGTAGGAGTAGACACAGGTTAGCCAGTAAGGCTTTGCCCATCCAGATCTCATCTATATAATTCTAAAATGATCACTCTATCTTATTGGTTAAATTATGTCTGCTGTTGGTTAATCAGCATCCGCCTCAGCCAGACTGTCTGCAGGTTTTAAGCAGCCTCACTTTAGATGGATTGTGCAGGTAATAAACATTTATCAACTTTCACAGTTTAAGGACTCCAGCAGAAAGAGGGATATAATTTTATTGCACACAGGTCAAATGTGATATTCTTGGCAAGGAGCTACATGTTGTTTTCCACTAGATGACTCTATTAAATTCATCTGTAAACATAAAGGTCTGCTATGACTTTTCTTTGATGGAAAGGCTAACCAAGCTGTAATGCACTTGGTCATTACATCTGAGCACAGGCCACGTGCGTGCCAGTGTCGCTCAGGGGCAGCTGGGTGATGCCCTGCTGACACTAAAGCATACCTAGAGGGGGGGCAATTATGAAAGTGGTGGCAAGCGAACAGGGAGCAGGTATGGACCTGCTCTCCTCCATGTTAAAGGGGGTGTGTAATCCCTTTTAAAGGGATGTGCTGCGATTTGCTTTCCGAATAATGTTTCGTGCACATCCCTACTCCATGATTTCAGGGAGGTAAAGAATGCTATAGGTAAGTCATCAACTTACCTCACGTTTAGGTTACAAACGAGGAGGGGGCTTTTAATTATTGAAAATGAAAAGAACAAATCTTGACAGATCAGCGGGGGACGGGGGGTGGAGAAAAAATCTCAATAATACAAAAATTATGTATTAGCCAATTATGATGAATATTGTTGGATTTCTTTCCCAGGTTCCTCCGTTATGGATCATTCAGACCAGATACTTTTCTTGGCTTTGGGGCCTCTTTCACCACACACATGCAGTATTCCTCTGGGGTATCAAAACTTGCCCAGATCAAAGACAAGAGTGACATGTGGGCCAGTAAATATGACACATTAGGTTACAGATAAGTTTTTCTCATACCAAGGGTCTGATAAATGCAGGGCTTCACAAATCCCAGGTGCCAGGGAGCTATGGCACCTAGAAATTTAATAATGGTGCCTAGATTATGATATTCAGAGGTAGGCATTTGATAAAATCTGTATTTAGCCCAGGCATCCCTGTTTCTGTTCCAAATATGTTAATTGTAAATGGGATAAAGAGAAACCCATTTACCTTTCCCCCACAATATCCATCACAATTACCAGTAATTTTGTCAAGTGTCGGTTGTCTGGCTCCCAGACATTAACAAAATTTGTCAAGGCCTGGACTAGTGGCCACAGTCCAAAGTCGTAAAAGTACTTAACCAAGGTTGCATTTGCAGCAACCATGAGGTATTTTTACTCGCTTTGTAACACAGGTTTCTTTTACCTGCATGGATCTGCAAGGATATTTCCTGCAGCGCACCAGCTCTCAGCTTGTGTAATGTTATGGTGAAGTTGTGAGGTGGCACAAAAACAGAGTAGCTTGTAGGGAGATGAATGGACCTACCTCATGGCTGGAAAATGGGCTCACTATTTTGGTACCTTCCAGTGCTGTGATTTTATAAATAGCTGTATCAGTAGAAAACTAAGCTACTAAACAATCTGAGTTGCAGATTAAATCAAGAGGGTTCTGCTGACTTCAATGTAAAGGTAAAGTGTGCCATCAAGTCGGTATCGACTCCTGGCAACCACAGAGCCCTGTGGTTGTCTTTGGGAGAATACAGGAAGCTTTACCATCGCCATCTCCTGCACAGTAGAAGATGATACCTTTCAGCATCTTCCTATATCGCTGCTGCCAGATATAGGTGTTTCCCATAGTCTGGGGAAAATACCAGCAGGGATTTAAACCAGCAACCTCTGGCTTGCTTGTCAAGTCATTTCCTCACTGCACCATTAGGTGGCTGCAGTGTAAAGTACTGAAACTTAAACTTGTAAAACCAGTTACTGAGAAGATGTACCAACGTAGGCTGGCTTACTGCCAAAGTGCACTCACACTTACTACTCAGTCACTGAACCCATAAGCTATATCACATTTTTAACTGCTGTCAGACAGTACCGATCTATTTCCCCATGGCCCTCCCTTATGAGTCGGCATAAGTGTACCATTTTGTACATGTTAAAGGCAATTTGGGTATGGCCATCTTCCTCACTTTCACTTCCTGCCAAGTCAGCATTAAGCTGCACTAGATGCAAAGATGCTACCAGACATACTGAGAGGCAGAAGTTGCGTTTTGAGGTTATGAAATATAGCAACCCATATTTAAGCACAACAATGGCAAGAGGATGAACAAATCTAGAAGCAGAGTAATAATTTGAGCACTTGAAATCACCCCTTCAAAGAGATGCAATGATGGAGTAATGTCTTTCCCAGAAGAACTGGTTATATCAACATTTGGCCATGGCAGAAAATATATGGTTTAAAACAGAATACTTAATAGTTTTTAACACTAATAGTCTCCTCAAACTCCACAGTTTCATACTTTTGGAGGCCCCATTGCTCAGTGACAGAGCACCTACCTATTGCCTGGCATGCAGAAGGCCTTAGTTGTATCCTCCGATTTCCAGTTAGATGGTATTTGTTAAGAGGTCTGGGAAAGACTTCTATCTGAGGCCTCTGAAGGCTGCTGCCAGTCGTAGAAGACATTATTGGGCTAAAGCAGGGGTTCCCAACCTGTAGTACCCCAGATGTTGCTGAACCTGCCCCAGTGGCCTTTGGCTGGGGACTATGGGAGTTGAAGTCCAATAACATCTGGAGACCCAACGCTGAGAACCCCTGATCTGGAGTACTTCAGGTTGGGAACCTCTGGGCTCGAGGAACCAGTAGGCTGACTCAGAATAAGGCAAAATATTCACATACGTAGACATAAATAGCCATGACCGAGCATGAAACAAAAAATCATACCTTGGCATACAAGATCTCTCATCAGTGTTGGCAGCACCTGCTAGAGGTCTTCACAAACTCCCTCTAAGGGACTGGAAAAGAAGAGAAAAATTAGAATTAAATGGTTTTTTAAAAACACTTTAAAAATGTTTTGTGAAAGTTGCTTAACATAACTAGAAAATCTAATCCTCAACTGTTGTCTCTCTCAAGAGACTTTGAAGAGGTTTCTTTCCTCTTCGCACTAAATAAAGAAATGTTCTTCCAATATACATATAATCTCAGACAGCTGAATCCACCTCTCAGCAAATAAAGCAATCTACAAATTGAAAATGAATATAAATTTTGCTATCCTGGCATTTGTTTGACCTTATTAAACTCAACTAGGGAAAATATTTGGAAGTAGGAGATCATATGTATTTGCATCAACAAGACTCAAAAGGGCAATATCAATATACCATTTCATTACAAAATGTCTCTGAGCCTTCTGAACACGAAATTGTCAGCAGAATATTTACATGCCCAACATTCTCCAGCCTATAAAATTTTAAGTAGCACACAACTCCTAGATTCAGATGTTTTTCAAAAGCAACACCCTTCTCCAGATCACGGAGCAGAATAATATCCTAGCCAGCTCAAACAATTTGATGCTATCCACTGAAGCCCACATCCTCCCACTGTGCGTACATTCTTACATTATATTATGCTAACCGCTGAATAGGCCAACATTGTCTAACAACCACCATGCTGTATTGGAACGGCTAATACTAGAAAACAATCAGATTTTTGCATGAGCTGTTTGATAAGTTTTGTTTTAATTCTCGAAGACTTCAAGCATTTATTTATTTTTAGTTTATCCAGTACCGCTACATGGCTCAGTACATACAAGGGCCATACACATGATCTAGTATCTCTGGAATGGGGAGACAGCTCAGTCAGTTGTCACGATCATTCCCAAGCGCCCTCTCACACAGAGCAGAGCCCATGCAGCACCTCGGCATACATCTGAGTTGAGTGTGATAAAGCAAGCTGGAACGCAAGTGGATCATTGAGCCTATTCTATGGCAGTGATGAAACAGAAGAAATGGGTTTTTTCTGTCCACCATTGCATCCTCTCAGTGTCACCCAGTGGGGCTTTTCCGGGTGGTGTGAGGCCTCTTGAAACCCTAGGTAGCATGCTGTGATACATTTGCACAGCTCTTTAAAGCTATAGTCACTTGCATTCGCCAGGAGATGGTCTCTACAGCTGATGCAGTGTCATTGGGATATGTGTCCAGAGTACCACCTAGTCCAGTTTTGCTGGAAGAGTTTCAATTTTTGGTGCCCGAGGATGTGGATAAGGTTTTTTCTGTCCACCATTTGAGTTTGGCCAATCACGTGCATGCTCAACCCTTGCCCTTCATGACTTATTAAGTCTAGTAAGGAAAGAATTTTAAGCCAGGTCCAGCAAGTTTTAAATGACTCACAGAGAGGGAGTGGTCCCAGCTTTGTTGAAGAGGGCTATTATTCTACCATTCCTAAAGAAACCTAGTCTGGACCCAGAGAATTTAAACAACTATAGGCTTGTGGCCAATATTCCCTTCCTGGGCAAGGTGCTTGAGTTTGTAATGGCTGACCAGCTCCAGACACTCTTGGAAGAAACAGATTATTTAGATCCATTTCAATCAAGCTTCAGGCCTGGCTTTGGAACAGAAATTGCTTTGGCCACCCTATGGGATGACCTGTGGGGGGGAAGAGGGAGACAGGGGGAGTGCAATCCTATTAATTCTCTTGGATCTCTCAGCAGACTTCAATACCGCTGGTACCTTTTGGGATAGACTAGCTTAGTTGGGTGTTGGAAGCGGTGCTTGGAGATGGTTCCACTCCTACCTCGAGGCCCATTTTCAAAAGGTGGTGCTAGGGAATTATGGTGCAACCCCTTGGGAGTTGTGCTTTGGGGTTCCGCAGGGCTCCATTCTTTCCCCTACACTGTTTAACATATACATGAAACCGTTGGGAGAGGTCATCCGGAGATTTCGCCTAAGGTGTAATCAGTATGCGAATGACACTCAGTTGTATCGCTTTTTTTCTTCAGATGCAGGTGAGGCAGTAACTGTCCTGAATCAGTGCCTGGATGCAGTAATGGGATGGAGGAGGATGAACAAGTTGAGACTCAATCCAAACAAGACAGAAGAACTATTGGCTAGTGGTTCCTCTGCCTGAGTGAATGACACTCAGCCTGTTCTAGATGGGGTTGCACTCCCCCTGAAGGACCAGGTTCGCAGTCTGGGGGTGCTCATCAGTCTGGCATTGTCGCTAGAGGATCAAACAGCCTCTGTGGCTCTGAGCGCCTTTTATAAGCTTCGGTTGATACCCCAACTGCGCCTGTACCTGGATAGAGATAGCTTGGCCACAATTACTCGCGCTCTGGTAACCTCTGCAATGTGTTGTTTGTGGGGCTGCCTTTGAAAATGGTCCAGAAACTGCAGCTGGTACAAAATAGGGGCTGCAAGATTATTAACTGGGACTGGACGTTTTGATCATATTACACCAGTGCTTCATCAGCTCCACTGGCTCCCAGTCAGTTTCTGGGCCCAATTCAAAGCATTAGTTTTAACCTTTAAAGCCCTAAATGGTTTGGGACTGGGTTACCTAGCCTTGCCCCATATGTCCCGACTCGGTCCTTCTTTGGAGGTGCTGCTCCAAGTGCCCCTGCCAAACAAGGGGAAGCGAGAGACTACTAGGGAGAGGGCCTTTTTAGTAGTCATACCCTGTTTATGGAACGGCTTCCCCAGTGAGGTTCACCTGGCACCATCACTTTGTTCTTTTATATGCCAGATGAAGACCTTTCACTTAGGCTTTTTAAAACTGATTTTTTAAATTGACTTGTTAAAAACTAAGTTTTTAAAAAAGAAATTCCCCCAGTGTGTTGCATGTTTTAATTGGATGTTTTAATGTTGTGTTTTGAGTCGCCTAGAAAACAATTTGTTATGGGGCGGCTGACAAATAAAGCTTATGTTATAATATTCTTAGCATCAGTTAGTAATTTTTCTCAGAAAACAGTTCGACACTCCAGCAAAAGGAAGGGGGGGGGGATCCCAATGCTGTACTGAAGAAATGCAAAGCTACAAGAATCTACAACAGCTCAATGAACTTCTGTTTTCAACAGAGCTGAAGCGAGAGCTTGCAAGCTATTGCAGACCCCTTTATGCAGAGTATGTGGCTTATGCAAGAAGGACACACCACACAGCTATTTCTGTTGAAGCGACAGAGGTCCTTGAACTGTCTCTTTTACACCTATTCCCTTGTAAAACTTAGAATTGTAGCAGAGCGGTTCAGAGTATAGTCCCACAGTTGAAGCCTTTTTCCTCAGGCAAATGGCCGCATTAGAAGTTAACCAAAATTAAAAGAGCAAGTTTGGATGCTAAAGGCATGAAATTGCTGAAGTTACCAGTGAAAGTGGCAGGTTTTAATGCACCACAAAAAATAGCTGCCTTTCGCTGTTATGAATGCAGGACCAATACATTTGTTTGAACAAATGTTGCCCCGAGAGCAAGTGCTTAGGATCTCAGTCCAGAAAAGAGAGTGCATACTAACACTGGCAACGTCTTCTAGGTCAAAGAAAGGAAGGTCACCCCCATCACCCCTGGTGAAGCCTGCATTCTTGAGTATGGTACAATTCTGGATTATACTGGCACAGTCATGCCAGTATAGTTAAGATGAATGTTTTCAACATTCTACCATTATAAGCCCTGAATATTCTATTGCTTATACAGTAAAAAGGTATCTGAAATCATGCACACAACTAGGGGGAAAGAGACACCTCCCCTCCAAATCTGGTGCAAATCCATTGCAAAATGGCTGAGATATAGTGGTTTACGTTATCTCCTAAATTCAGGTTTCAAAGTTTTGGTGTCCCTTTTTCTCCCCCTTTCTCTCACCCACACCAAAGGGGGGAAGCTGAGGCCTTCAGGAAAGCTTGGAATAAATTACAAGAAAGTAAGTCCATTGATTCCACTGACTGGAGCTAACTTCTGAGTAAACACACATAGGAACTGGGACCAGCAGGGACCAAGGAAATAATGTGGGTTCTCTCTTTCCTCCCACCCTTCCTTTCCCCCAGCCCATGAGCAAAGCTTAGAAGGGGGAACCCCATTTATTTCTCTGGGGCTTACTTCTAAGTAAGAATGTGCAGGATTGGGACCAAAGACCTCATGCTAGGGAGTTCTAAAGGACCCATACTTTGCCTTGGTCTTTCAGTTGGACATGATGCATTCAGGCAGACATTTAACAGGTGCAGTTCCCCTAAATACTTCCTAGAGATGCCCCTGATGGATTTCTGCCTGATGCAAGGCAAAGTGTGATCTGATCAAGGCAAAGTGTGGGTGCATGGAGCCTCACTTCTAAAGACATCAACATATACCAGACTGTACAAAGTCTTTACAGCTTGTATGGTGCAGAAGACAAGATGGGCACCTTAACTTGCAATCTCCATTCTTTTTGGAGCACAAGTGAAAATGTAAAACATCTTAATTCTTAAAACAAAGGTTTTTGAATTACTGAATTATATTTAGGGGGAGTGAAATTCAGGGAGAGTGATACTAACAAAGAGAAAACAGACACACACTCACACAGCCACACTGTCCTAGCAAGCAGAAGTTTCATTAACATTAAAAGGTCTTTAGAAAACAAAGAGTGGTTGCTGGGTAGTTTATGATCACCACTCCTCAATGTTTTTTTCTTACTACAGACTACATCCTACTTTTCATAGACTTTCTTCAATTGTTCTGTCAGTATATTTATTTAGCATACTTATATACAGCCCAAAACTCATGTCTCTGAGCAGATTAAAACAAAACATTAAAATAATTTAAACACAATGATAAATTCTATAAGTCTAATTAAAAGCCTGGATGAATAAATGCATCCTAACAGCCCTTTAAAAAGAGGTCAGAGATGGGGAAGCTCTTATTTCGACAGGAAGTGCATTCCAAGGCCTCAGGGTGGCAATGGAGAAGGTCCGTCCCTGAGTAGATTTGCTGGTGGCAACTGCAGATGGACCTCCCCAGATGATCTCAATGGCGGTGGCAGCGGGGGGCACTTGTAATTCTAACACACATTTTCAGTAAGTTTGCCGCTTATCTTAGACTGCATATTCTGACCATCAGTATTAAGTGTCCAGTCCAGGAACCAAAAGGTCTAACTTTAAACCCTGCCAACTGGGCAAGAGGTACCCATTTCATGTGCTCTTATATTTAGTAGGGAGATAGCGACTGTCTATTCATTCTAGCATAGTGCCTTTTCTAGTGGCTGTTGATGGTAGTCTGTCTTTTTGTGTGTGCCTATCTCTTAATAAATATTTTGAGCCCCTTTGGCACAGGGATCTACTCCCCACATTCCACATTTCCCTGTAATGTAAACTGCTTTATGAACTTTGTTAAGAAAGGTGGCATATAGATATTCTAACACACACATCTAGACAACTGGCTAGTTATTTTCTAGTTCCTGAAGCTCAGTTGCATTGACACTATGGTAAATGGCCACAAAATTGGCTCTGGAGAGACACAAGAAACTAATGTTTTAGCAGTTTTGATCCACAAGATCACCGAAGCATTTATAAGCTAAAATTAGAAGGTTTCACTCACAGGCTGAAAACCAGCACAAAATGTCTTTATTGAGAGATGACAGCCCATTACTGTCATCTCTGGAATTGGAAGACCTGGCTGCAGGCCCATGAAAGTCTTTCAGGGACGCAGAGGAGAGTATCTCAAGTAGGCTTGGTCTCAGGCAACCAGCTGAGGCCAGCTGGCTTTTAGCCTGGGCAACAAACAAAAGTAGAGAAACTGCTCCCCATAATGTGTTCTATTGAACACAGGGCAGTTTCCTTCTTGGGCTAATTCTGGAAACAAATGTGGCACTTCCCAAAGTTGGCTACCAGCCTGGACCAAGAGGTTACCTGAATGTACAGGCTAAAAACTCTTGCTAGCCTGCAGAGTTCCCTTTACCACTGATGTAAAGTGCTAATGACATGTTGGGTGCTTTGTACAGGTGAAACTCGGAAAATTAGAATATCGTGCAAAAGTCCATTAATTTCAGTAATGCAAATTAAAAGGTGAAACTGATATATGAGACAGACGCATTACATGCAAAGCGAGATAAGTCAAGCCTTAATTTGTTATAATTGTGATGATCATGGCGTACAGCTCATGAAAACCCCAAATCCACAATCCCAGAAAATTAGAATATTACATGGAACCAAGAAGACAAGGATTGAAGAATAGAACAATATCGGACCTCTGAAAAGTATAAGCATGCATATGTATTCAGTACTTGGTTTGGGCCCCTTTTGCAGCAATTACTACCTCAATGCGGCGTGGCATGGATGCTATCAGCCTGTGGCACTGATGAGGTATTATGGAAGACCAGGATGCTTCATTAGCGGCCTTCAGGAATTCTGCATTGTTTGGTCTCATGTCTCTCATCCTTCTCTTGGCAATGCCCCATAGACTCTCTATGGGGTCAGGTCAGGCGAGTTTGCTGGCCAATCAAGCACAGTACACTGTATACTTTTCAGAGGTCCGATATTGTTCTGTTCTTCAATCCTTGTCTTATTGGTTCCATGTAATATTCTAATTTTCTGAGATTGTGGATTTGGGGTTTTCATGAGCTGTACGCCATGATCATCACAATTATAACAAATTAAGGCTTGACTTATCTCGCTTTGCATGTAATGCGTCTGTCTCATATATCAGTTTCACCTTTTAATTTGCATTACTGAAATTAATAGACTTTTGCACGATATTCTAATTTTCCGAGTTTCACCTGTAGATCCAGCAGGTTACAGGGTTCACAATATATATGAACTGGACAAGAGCAGTCATGGAAAGACAATGATGAATGAGGATGGAAGGGACTATACATGGTGGTTATCTAAACAGAAGGAACAACATTACTGTATGCAATGACACAGAAAGGAATTTCAGTCCCTGTCCTGCTCTGGCCAGCTTCCTTGTCCTCGCTGTCAGATATAAGGAAGATTTTTTTGACCTTGGTAAAGCAACACAGCCCTGCCTTGACAGTACACGGACTTAGCCTTGCTAGTAATTCCAGCTGTGCAGGCCAACTCAGCACAATACACCATTTATTCTGCTTGGGGATATAGTCAGCAGTAGGTTTTTGCCCCTAGCAAATGCCTATGCCATAACCTAACTGCATTTCATATACCTAGTAGACGTACCAGTTACTTAAAACACAGCCTAAAGAGCTCCTTTGCTGAGGGCAGGGGAGAGGAGCTGTGCCTTGCATCATAGTAAGGCATGTCCCAAGTTGGAACCGTCAAAGTGATCCAGCTTGCTTGCCTCTCAAATAGTTCACAACCCATAAACCATTAGGGACCTCTCCACTCATCGGCACACCAAACACTAAGTCGGAAAATTATGGTGTCTAGCAAGCAAACGTATATTCATCCACAGAACTGATATGCTTACTAGATCCTTCTTAAGTATGTTTTCTAACCCTGTGTGAAAACAAATTTGGAGTCCCTTTCCAAATTCAAACTGCCATGGCCAAGAATCTACAAATCCACGTGGCAGCTCACCAAGCGGCAAGTGCCCCATGTGCTCTGGCGAGCAGGACACCCAACACCACAGATCTCCTCTCCAGAGGCCTCATTTCCAAGGTAATTTCTGAGAAGGTAAGAAACAACAGGTATCCCTTTTGATCAGTAGGAGAGGGCTCCCACTGTGTCTTATTTTTTATTTATTTATTTATCTATCAAATTTATACCCCGCCCAAACTTGCATCTCTGGGCAGCCAAGAGTCGTACCCTCTTCATAGCCCAATGCAAACAAGAGAAGAATCACTTTTCTCCGACGCGCTCTGCCTGTGTGGCAGAAGGGGTTTGGCAGAGAATAGGGTGTTGATAGAGAGCACAAGTAATAGCTGGCTAGTGAGCCAAACCTAAATTTGTGGACTCCTGGCCATGGCCACGAGCTAACCATAGGTATAACTCAGTCCATCCATGCACTTTTCACAGGTTGCCTGCCAATAACATAGCACTAGAATTACGCTCAAGTCCCATTGAAATGAACAGAGGATGGGAAGCAGCAGTGCTTGTAAACCTCTTGACTGGTACAGATTTACCATTCACTAGTACTAAGCTAAAATGGGAACACTCCTAAGATTACAACTGTAGGTGTATCTTAACATTGAGTAGTTGCAGAGAGGAGGTGTTAACAGTGAAGGAATTGCAGGAATATATTAGGAATGGTTGTCCAGCTGAAGTCTCCAGTTACAGGATGTATGCACGTATGTGCATAGGTACACCCACACACAGTTTTCCTGACACTTGTGCACTGATCCATTCAAAGTCACTATTCATACACATTTTTACACAAACGAAAGGAAGGTTTCATTTCCTTAAGCATCACAGAAGCACATGTGCATGCTTCTCAAGTATCTGAAATTTCTGAAGTCACTTCTGTTTGGTTCGGATGCAGTGGCTTGACAATCCATTCTGTGGACTATTGCTATAGCACTCTCTCACTTGAATAAGATGATATATCAGCAATGAGATACGCATTGCACTGCTCCACAGACCAACTTCAAAATGACCTCCCTAATGCGTAAAAGATATTAAAATAACTTACAGAAGCTGAGAACCAAAGCAGCAAACAAATAACAGATAACATATGAAGGAGGAGAGAGCAGACATCTTCTTAATTTTTAAAAAATTCAAGTCGGGGGGCCAAGACAACAGAGGCAATACAGTCCCACAGTACAGGCCAAGTCAGCTGGGACCCTACACAGTTGCCAGGGAGAGCCATGACACATAGGAACCCACAGACTGTGGATGGGCCAGCATGGCCCAACAGATTGCCTCCTGGTAGCAAAGAGGAGAAGGCAGGGCCTCACCTGCTGGCAAGACAGGCAACAGATGAAGGAGGAAGGATGCAGGCAGCTACACTGGAGAGGGTGGAGTCGGGAGAGGGTGGTTGGGATTGCCCTGATTGCAGGGCTTTATTTAAGGCTTGGATGGCCAGGGATGAGGAGGCCTGGAGAATTGGGAGTGAACTGGACCTAGAGTCTCCCAGCGAGGAGCAGTCTTAACCCTCTCCCTGACAGCTGGTAGAGGAAAAGGGTGACAATCCCTGCATCAGCACTTCTGAGGCCACTTCCACAGCCTAAGAACAGGATCAGAGGAAGGGAGGCGATTGGATATTGTGATCCCAAGCCAGTGCGTGTCAGCTTTAATATATTTTAGGTATTAAAGAAGTTATTTTGAAGTTTGTGTATCTCATTTGATTAGCATCATTGTTCCGTAGTGGTTCCTATCTGTCACCATTGCTCTTTTGGAAACCTTTTCTCTTCCTAAGAGCAATGGTGACAGACAGGGACCACTACAGAGCAATGACACTGAGCAGATAAGACAGTATTACAGCAGTGGCCCTCGAATCGCTGTCAGGCCGTGGCACCAGAACCAAGTGGCAGCTCTCAGTGCTAGCTGAGTGCTTTAAAATCAATTAAAGAGCTTTAATCAATTAACATTGTTTAATTTATTCAGTTTTGATTTCAATTGTTAATTGATTTTAATTGTTTTTATTTTGATGTAAACCGCCCTGAGCCATTTTTCAAAGGGCGGTATATAAATCAAATGAATAAAGTAGGTGAAATGGGAGCCCAATATGAATGTCAAAAGGTTGAAAGTGCAGTCCTTCCTGGAGCAAGTTTAGTCAGGATGTCAGCCAGGGCACATTACTTCGGATTATGTGCAGACATCCTTGTGCTGCACTTTTGAGATTAACTCAACCTGTAATATTTGCACTATTAATCTTAACTGAATGGTGCAAGTATGAGAATAGGTCCCATGTAACAGGTTCAGGCTACAAGTTTGTTCTGCTTTGCATGGGTTCTGAATGCTCTCAGACATGGATTCATCTGATTTTGGGCTTAGCTCGTGTCCTTGAGGTCTCAGTATTTCCCATATGTAAAATGGGTAAATTGGTTTACCAGAATGTCTTTTGTTCAATTCCTTAATAATATACTACATATATGGCTTGACTACCAAGCCAGAGGTTGCCGGTTCAAATCCCCAGTGGTATGTTTCCCAGACTATGGGAAACACCTATATTGGGCAGGAGCAATATAGGAAGATGCTGAAAGGCATCTCATACTGCATGGGGGGAGGAAATAGTAAACCCCTCCTGTATTCTACCAAAGACAACCACAGGGCTCTGTGGTCGTCAGGAGTTGACACCAACTCGATGGCACACTTTACCTTTATGCACACTTATACATGTGACTTGCAATTTAAACTGTAGCTTGGGACTCTACTTTTAAGGGATGAAATGTCCTCCAAAAACTAAGTAAAACACCCCACTCAACTTCAACAGACTTTTAACCTAGTGCAACACTTAATTATCCAGCTTTGACAATAAAGTCTTCTTTCTCCTTTTTTTTCCTGATCTCTACCTTGGAAGGAACCTGTGAGCTTCAAGTGAGCACTACAGACTCGACTAAATAAACTTCCAGATTCTAAGTTTCCAAAATATTGGGGTACAGTCACTTTTTTGCTTCCTTTATCCAAGCAGCCTTGTGAAACCATCAGCCTTTTAGAGACTGATCCAAGTCTGCATAAAACCTTCTAAACTGCATCTTTAGATATTACAAACTGCAGGCGACTGGGGCACCTCCAACAAGCTCCGCTCCCCCTCACCTTTTTGCTTACCATCTAGCCAGATGAAGAGTTCTATAGCAGGGATCCTCAATGCTGGGCCCCCAGATGTTCTTGGACTTCAACTCCCATAATCCAAGAACATCTGGGGGCCCAACGTTGAGGATCCCTGTTCTATAGGACTCAAAATCTTACTCTTTGATGCTTTGTTGCTTTTATTTGGACCAAAAGTATTACCTAATTTGGATTGTGGATTTTTCTTCTAAGGAACCAACACAGTTACCTAAGTTTTCATGATTTGAGAAAGATAAATATTCCTTTTAAGCAACCTGACAAATCATAGTATAAAAAAAATAAAATAGCTGAGCTTTATTTAAGATTCTCGAAGTAAAATTCCCAGTGACTGGAGAGTCACTGGACTGATTCAGACAATACTTTGTCCACTGGCCTATGCACAGGTGAGAGCTGATTTAGAAGAACCTGGCTTAAGACAAAAGGCCCACAAAGCCTGCTCACAGCAATGTCTCCAGTACTGAAACTATCTCTTAAGGATGAAAGACTCCAACTAATAACTGAATTCTTTTTAAGCCGCTATTTCTATAGTATCCTTACTGTTACCTGAAAACATGTATTCAACGCTTTGCTTACTTTGCACAAAAACCTTGCTAGTTCACTATGCTGATGGTTTATTAAGAAAATGGGAGAAAAGACAGCTTCTACAACAGGCTCACATTCACGCAAGTCTTGGAACTGCGTATTAATCCTGGTGTTTATAGCCATCTTGATTCCACAGAATGAAGCGCACAGCATGGGCAATCTATCTTGTTCCAATTTAAGATACCATTTTACCTCTGTGTCTCAACATTTCATAGGAAATCTTTTGATCCTCTTTATAAAGCCTTGGAATGGGAAGACGACAACTTGAAGCATACAAATCAGGACATTCTTACTTACTTACTTACTTACTTACTTACTTACTTATTTATTTATTTCTCTCTCTCTCTCTCTCTCTCTCTCTCTATCTGTCTATCACATTTTTATACAGCCCAAAATGCAAGTTCTCTGGGCGGTTTACAAGACAATAAAAACAACCAATAAAAAGATAAACACATTCCAACAATTAAAATTTAAAAATGTTAAAACTATTAAAACACAATTAATACATTGTCTAATTAAAAGCCTGGGTGAACAAATGCGTCTTGACTGCCTTTTTTAAAGTTGTAAGAGATGGGGAGGCTCTTATTTCAGCAGGAAGTGTGTTCCAAAGCCTCAGGGCAGCAATGGAGAAGGCCCGTCCCTGAGTAGCCACCAGACGGAGCCTGTGGCAACTGCAGATGAACCTCTCAATGGGTGGTGTGGTTCATAGCAAAGAAGGCTCTTCAAGATAGCCTCATGCTCACTCTTTTAGCACTGGATGCAATGGCAAACACAAAGAATTTTTGATACTAAACACTTAGGACCTCAGTTAAGTGATTTTATGCTTGCAAAACAAGCACTTCAAAACTGTATTCCAAGTGAGCAATTAAGGGAAAATAAAGCATAAAGCTGACATTGGTCTCTGGAAAGCTGAGCTGATAAGACTACCAGCATTTTCCTCCACACCAGCTCAGCACCAACAATACAAGGCCTTGTTGAATCAACAATCAAAACCCGTCCCTGGACTTTACATAACACTGCCTTGCAGCATTTGAAACACTTGTCCAATTGCACAACTGAAAGCCTTAAATAGCCCAGACTTCTGAATAAATGAAGGCCAAACATGATGTTGTGACAGCTGACCTGCAGGTCCCAGTCACTTAGAGAAAGATGGGATGTCTGACTTTTAATAGCAAAAGGGGCGAGGGGTGCAGAACCCTTGCCCGTGGTTTATATCTCCACAAATTCTCCACACCGAGGTTTTCCGCCCACCCTTACTTAATCCTGGAAGCTACTACATCTGGGCTCAAAGCACTTGGGGGAGAGGAGCTGAGCTGTGGGGAGAAAAGAGGTAGGTGTGCTGATGGTTAAAGCACTCCTCTCCCACAGGCCTCGATTGCTGTTAAAACTGGACCCCTTTGCCCCATGTGATATAGCAGCAGTTTTGCATTTAAACACACAGTTGACACTGTCACGTCTTGCTTGGCCTCATGTCTCAAGGAATCCCAACATTTGCCATCATGCATTGGATGATTGTCCTATCCGCACCAACAGTAATTTGGTAAAATGAGCCTGGCATGCTCATCAAGTCAGAAAGATCACCTCAGGGTTGCATTTCACCATCACAGCTCATTAACTAGTGGTGATTTTCAATGTACCGATTTCTAGCCAATATTTCAAGAGGTTCTCAATTTCCTCCCTGCTCCTGACCACCTCTTTTTTTTTTTTTTTTTAAGGCATTTCACTTGTCAGCACAGCACACAGTTATCTAATCCATGGGCAATCTGTATTATTTGCACAAAATGGTCCACACAAATTATTTTCCTTTTGCTATCACTTCCTGGACAAATTAACTAGCCCAGAACAATAGAAATAAGTTTAGATAACTGTTTAAATAAGAATTAGTGCTGCCCTTCAGAGCTGCATCTGCTTTTATTTTCCGTACCCAGATAAAAATACAGCATGTCAGTTTTTCCCTTGAAAATACGCGCAAGTGACAAGAAACAGAAGGATCATACCCCCACCCCTTGTGCATTTCAAAGAAGGAAGCAGTAACCATTTTCTCTTCCCACACATCATTGCAAGCTTAATGTCTAAATGGATTGCCAGCTCCTCCTCTGCTATTCAGTTATTCTGGGCCCAAAGTGGAAGATGTATCCGCTTTTCTGCCTTTTTTAGTACTTAAGTTTCCCCCTTTAGTCAGACAGCTTCCTCTCTCTTTTGCAGTGCTCTCCATCCACTCCTAGAGCAGCATTATCTTCCTTCTACCAGATGTACCATTTCTATAGGCTTTTCTCTGTTTCCAAAAGCATATTGTGCCATGGTACTGTTTTTGCACCATGTAGGTTCAAGCTGGCAATGATGCAGTATGTTTAAGAAAATCACAAGATTACTCTGCAAAACATTTACATAGGACTATATACACAGTGATGCACAAGGACATTCATTTGCATTTCTTTACGGCTGTATTTTACACTTCCATCTTAGCTTTAACAGGTTTTTCCTAAACAGGTCAAAATTTCCAAGCACCAGAACAAGAATATACTTATAGGCCCCAGAGCAGTGAACAAAGGGTTGAAGATATTTTCAGTACACTTCCCTCCCGACACCCCAAATATCCCTCCCACCCACCTTCACAAACATCTATTAAATCCAGAGTCCCATGCACTAAGGAAAGGACATGCTACAAGAATAAACTGGGATATTACTGCTCATTTCAGGCAGTACACTGCACCGTAGTACACACAACAGAGCTGGTCTTGTGGTAGCAAGTATGAATTCCCTTTGCTAAGGAGGGTCCGCCCTGCTTTGCATTTGAATGGGAGACTACTTGTGTGAACACTGCAAGATATTCCCCTTAGGGAATAAGGGGAGAGCACCTGCATGCAGAAAGTTCCAAGTTCCCTGACATCTCCAGATATGGCTGAGAGACTCCTGCTTGTAACCTTGGAGAAGGGCCTGCCAGACTGTGTAGACAGTACTGAGCTAGATGGACCAAAGGCCTGACTCAGTAGAAGGCAGCTTCCTATGTTCCTAACCACCAGCTAACGCAACATGCAATAACTATGCTCGGCTGGAGATACAAGGTGGTCTTCACCTTACAACATACGACCAAAATGCTCTTTTAAGGAGCTAATACCATCCATTTGCGCTGTAATCTCACGATTAAGAACAGAACTAAGCACTGTGAAAAACTAGGGCTGTCAGTCACTCAATTAAATACATTTCTATTAATTGTATACATTCTAATTCATTAAATATGTCTATTTGCACAATTGTTATAAAGAAGCAAAGGTGCGAGTGTGTGTGTGAGAGAGAACACACACAGAATGCCTCTTCTGAAACAGCACTTGCTACCTGCAGTTTCACAAGTTTAAAATAATTCATGAAGATTTCAGGTGTTACCCCTTGAACAAAGGCACCTTCATAGCTACTCAATACAGTTCTAATCTATTAACTATTAGCTGCTGCGGACAGACAAAAACACATTGTGTGGGTACTGCTGAGGTCAGCAGCCCCACATCTTTCTTCCCATAAGCATCTTGTAAGGTTATGGGGGTTTTTTAAAAGTGACATAATACCCATGTGCTTGAATTTTCCTGCTCCCACAAGTGACCATGGCAGCCATTGAGATTGAGGCACCCATTGAAATAGAGCAGAGGCAAGGAAACAGTGGGATGATGCCACTTTTGCCTACTAGACAGGGAGATGGGGTGCAGTTTTTGGTGGCAGCTATGCATCTCTTGCAACATCTAGTTCCACCCTAGCACATGAATGCTGGGAAAGACATAGGTTAGTGTGCAAATCATTGCAAATCATTCATAGAATTCACAATTAGCTAAGCTTTGTGTCACAATAATATAGCAAAAAAGCAAACCCCAGACACCACTTCCTGGAACAAGTTCATAGTACCATGTCGATTCCATTCAGCATCTGCAGAGACCAAAATCTAGCTAAAGGACTACCCGGCTTCTCCACCAGTGATTGCCTGATAAGTGGGGGGTCAAGAAATGTTGGCTCAGTTCACCAGCCAAATATTTTACACATCAGATGGTTCCCTGAGCTATGTTGGTACATTACTCATCAGACATCATTTTTGCTTGTCATAGGCTAGTGGGTTTTCTTAGCCCTGCTGATCAGGTTCTTAATAGAAAAAAAGTAGGGAAGTCAAAGCAACTTATAATTCCCCAACTCTGCTTTAAGCAAAAGTACATGTGATAAGAAAAAGTCATCTAGCTAGCTAGTACTGTGTAGCAATAAAGGGTATCAGGCTAGGACCTGGGAGATCTGGGTTCAAATTACTACTCATGGGAGAGTCCTTGGGCCGCGCAATATTTCTCAGTCTAACCTACCTCGTAGGGTTGTCTTGGATAAAATTGGCAGGAAGGAGAGAACCGTGCACACCACCTGCAGACTGCTGGGGGTGGTGGGAGAAACAAGATAACAGTGCAATCTATCAATCTTTGCTGTTTTCTCTAGTGTGTGTATTCTCATTGTACAAGCAGTCTCCCAACCTGCTTCCTTGTATCTTGTACACCTCCCTGAGAGATGGGAAACCAATTTATTAAAGTCATGAGGAGAGGGGTCTCTAATCAGATGGGCCACAAGGAATGAAAAGCCTGACTGGAACAGCCCTGCCAGTGGTAATAATAATCATGCCAAAACTTTCACTTGATAATTAATTCTGTAGCTCATACTGAGCTGCGGCTGGCACAGCTACTGTTTGGGGAAACATGTGCAATTAAAGAGAACACGTTGGTGGATATTCATAAGACTCCAGCAGGCAACCAAGAGACTTTGCACTGGTTATTTCATTTTGTCTGACATGTTTGGATGGGAGTAGGTTAAAAGATCAGGAAGTTGTGTGTCCATTAACACATTTCATTCCTTATGCATGGTAGATTCTTGCTTCTTCCTATTTGCACACAGCAGCAGCAGCAAAAAAAGAGGAAATTACGAGTCACAGAATTGCTGAAGTATTTGCTTAAGTGAGTCATGATTTGGAAACAATATATATGCAATTGTTTAACTGGGGCTTAGTAAAGGCCCTTCCTGAATGCATCGTGACACCAAACACATAAAGCATGCACTTAAAACCTGCATATCTGTAAAATCTGACATTTAGTACTTTACACCTTAATATGTTATAAGCAGTGAGAGTCAAAGCCTGTCCAGTGACATTAGAAAACTTCATTATATCAATTATATTTCCAATTTGCCCAAAATGGAGAGAGGATATTAGTGACAGAGTCATGTCGAGAGCTAGTTTTTGGCTTTCAGTCCTATGAGAATACCACCACTCCCTTCTGTTTATAAAACTCATTCACACACATTTACTAAAAATATGCTTCAGTATTTTAGGAGCCAAAAAGCTGTGCGCTAAACCAGTGTTTCTCAATGTTTTTGGAGTCATGGACCAATACATTCTTCGTGCACAGTTTCCTGGACCAGCAGCAACTAGTAAAAGGGGTCACCCCCCTTGACCCCACCCCCAGACACCCCACGAAAAACAATTTCGGGATGGTGGGGGCCATCTCCAGGAGTTCTCCAGAGCTCATTTCCGGGCTACCCTCACAGCTAGGCAATGTTCATTGGGCTTCCTCGGAATGGTCATTGGGCTTCCTCGTTATCCAGCAGCGAGGGCTGCCTGAAAATAGTTCCAGAGAGTTCCCAGCAGCAGTGACCCCACCAGCCCAAAATTGGGGGTTTGGGGGGGGCGATTTTTTTTTTTTAGCGATGCCTCGTGGATCAATCCCTATGCCTTGCAGACAGGCACCAGTCCGCGGACCGGCGATTGAGAAACACTGGACTGAACTAAACTAAACTAAACCTAAGCAAACAAACAAACTATCCCCACTGGTTCTGTTTTTATGCTCTTCTGTTTCTCTGTGTTTGATACTTTTTGTCATTTTTATGCAATTGTCAGCTGACATTTTTAATTCAGGGTGGCAAGCCATCTTAGCAGTCTGTCTTGTGACCAAAAAGGTATAAAATTGTATAGATAAAATAAATAGTAAGTCATCAGCATGGAAAAGCTCTATGGATGCATCTCAGCCCCTCAGAACTGCCACCTCTGGAGCAGAACTTGTCTAAAGCTTAAATTGGGATCTCAGCAAGAATATAAGTGAAAACACACTTCTCTTCAATTTGTATTTTTAGAAGGCTAGTTCATCCCTAATTGTTCTTTCTTAATGACCATGTCGGTATAGCAGCACACTGTGTCTCCCTGATCTAGGAAGCAGCACGGGAAGCTGATCTTGTGGTAACAAGCAGGAGTTCTCCCCTTTGCTAACCAGGGTCCATCCTGGTTTGCATTTGAATGGGAAACCACATGTGAACACCATGAGATGGGTCCACTTTGGAAAGAGCACCTGCATGCTTACATGCAGAAGGTTCTAAGTTCCCTCCCTAGTATCTCCCAAAATAGGGCTGAGAGAAACTGCTGCCTGTATCCTTGGAGAAGCTGCAACTAGTCTATGTAGACAATACTGAGCTAGATGGACCAAGGGTCTGATTCAGTATAAGGCAGCTTCCAATGTTCCTATGTGTACGGAACTAAAACAGTCTCAAAAAGGATAGCATTGCAAGGGGGCAAGGTAGGAGGGAGGAATAGATAGGTTCAGTTTTCCGCTCAGATATCCCATAGTTAATTGCTACATGTCTGCATATGAACAGCAAACTGCATGATTGCTTTAACTATAATGAGGTTGCCTCCTTATCATCTTATACCTGCCCACATGTCCCTATTTTCCCATTCAGGTGAATGGGAAAATAGGGACATGTGGGCAGGTATGTTATCTTAGTTTTAAGGTTCACTTTTAGCAACATCACCACAGATGTGGCAGCTCTAAGGGCCCAAAGTTAAAGGGACCAATGAATTATGTGGCCATCAGACTTACACCATTGAAGCACCATTGCAGCCAAGAGCAGATGTTTTGCCCCACCTTGATCTAATATATGACTTGCATTATGAATTTCCCTTTGGCCAGTGCCAAGTGAGACACAGCTTTAACCCTCTGCCTCTACCATGGTCATGAGTCCATTGCTCCCCCGCTCCCACTGTTAGCCTTGGGAAATCTCCCATTGGCATCAATGGAAGCTTTGTCCCTTAGGGCTAGCAACAACAACTTCTCCATGATCCCCACCGCATGTTAAGGTCATCTGAGGAGGTCCGTCTCCAGTTACTACTGGTTCGTTTGGTGGAGACTCAGAGGCGGGCCTTCTCTGTAGCTGCTCCCGGGCAGTGGAATGCACTCCCAGCAGAAATTCGCAATCTTAATTCCTTACTGACCTTCAAGAGAGCCCTTAAAACCCATCTGTTTGGCCTGACTTTTCAGGGTTTCTAATTAGTTTTAATTGTTTTAATGCTAACCTGGTTTTTAATTGTTCTGATAGTTTAATTGTTTAAGATGTTTTGTTATTTATATCTCTGTTTTAATTGTTATTGGTTTTAATGGTTTCTGTTTTAATTGTAAATGGCCCTGAGCCATTTCGGAAGGGCATCGAAAAATCGAAAACAAACCATGGAGAATGCAAGTAGACTGGGACCACAGTAGGGACAGAGGGTTAAAACCAGGGCTACACAATTTCAGCCCTCCAGATGTGTTTGGACTACAACTTCCATCATCTCCAGACACAGTGGCTAATAGTCAGGGATGGTTGGAGTTGTACCCCAACATCTGCAGGAGGGCTGAATTTGCACAGCCCTGGGTTAAACTCTGCTCTACTCATTGTGCTTACAGTCTATAGGGCAGTGATTCTCAAACTTGGGTCCTCAGGTGTTATTGGACTTCAACTCCCATAATCCCCAACCAAAGGCCACTGAGGCTGGGGATTATGGGAGTTGAAGTCCAATAACACCTGAGGACCCAAGTTTGAGAATCCCTGCTATAGGGGACCCTGATCCAGCTAGTTAATACTGAAAGCAAGTTGTTCTGGTAAGAACTAATCTGCTAACTTACCTTTCACTATAATCTTAATAGATATTTACCATCTTCACAAGTTAGCCCACTTGAGCCGTAAACGTTCACACATCCGCCATCTTGAACTGAGGTGGATGACATTACCACAGATTAAGCTGTTGAGGTGTCCCTATGTGTCACTCACTACAACTGTACCAAATTTGTTTCAAATAGGTTAGGTAGTCCACAAGTTAGCCCACTTGTGACTCAACTGTTCACGCATCTGCCATCTTGTACTGGGATGGATGACTTCATCACAAACTATGCCTTTGAGGTATCCCTACAACTGTACCAAATTGGTTCCCACTTCCACCTCAGATGTTTATGCACCGCCATCTTGAATCAGGGTGGATGACATCATCACAAACTACGCTGTTGAGGTGTCCCTAAAACTGACACAAATGAACCAATCTGGTTCATATTGGTCCAAGCATTGTGAAGTTGATTGGGCCAGGGTGGTGGGGCACACAGACACACGGAATGCCGGGTGATCTCATAAACTCCATTAAATTGTGTTTTGTTTTGTTGTTGTTGTTTAAACCTAACAAAAAGGATCCTCAATTAAGGTTGTGGACCAGCAACATGGTTACCAAGAGCAAGTAAATTGGAAAAAGGCTGTGGTAGCCTTTCCGGCATGAGTGTATGTGCAAATACTAACTAGACCAAGAACCACCTTTTAAAGAGGTGCATCTCTTATATTAAGCAGCGGGAGAGGAATTGTCTCTATCCCATCTTAGTAAAGCATCCCTCCAGTTGATGGTGTCTACCCTGTATTTTCTTTTAGACTGTGAGCCCTTTTGGGACAGGAAACCATATTATTTATTATTTAATTACTTTTCTATGTAAACAACGTTGAGAACTTTTGTTGGAAAGCAGTATGTAAATATTCATAGTAGTAGTGGTGGTAGTACTAGGAAGTGCTAGGATTAAGACTTCCATGCTCCAACAGTGACACAAATCATAAGCCAACTCCATGCAAGTCTGAAGCACTGGAAAGCTCCAAGACATACTGCTCAACTGGTGATTGCCATTCTCAAAGCAAGGGAAATGAAGTAATTGGTTGAGAAGAGTGTCTATTGAACTGTTTACATTTGCAAGGAGTAGAGCCCTGAGTTGCAGACTAACTGCGCACGTGCGTGCGCACACACACATACAGACACACACACACACACACACACACACACACACACACAGAGACACTGATGGCAGCAGAGTCAGTCAACATGTGTGAGCATGAGGTCATGCATTAAGTACAGCAAGACAAAGACTGAGAACATCTCCTCCCAACTCAATCAAGAGAAAACAAAGCCAGGCTGAGATCAGTATTTTATCAAGCTATTCTGACCTCTTAACTGGAAATCCTCCAGCAATTAGCATACTGAGATCTCATCAGTCCTTCCAAGTTAACACATTTGTTCCTCAGTTCTAGAGGAATGTATTTCTCAATTTTGTAACCCACCTTTCAGGCCAAGGCTCCTGAGGTGGTTAAGAATAAAATTAATAACACAACACGATACAGTAATCAATAAACCAATCTACCAAACCCGTAGAGAAAAAATGAAAGAAGAACTGCATCAATTGCATCATCTTTAGGAGAAATGGCATTACAGCCAGGAAACTGCAGGAGCTCAATGATCTGATTTCCTCTGCTCTATGGTCCATTTCAGTTTCACCTGGAAGTTCCACATGTGCGGGGGTGTGGGATTGAGCATCAGGCTTTCCCATCCTCTGCTGTCACATGCAGAGCCTTCAGTGTCAACTGGCTTCTCACTGTAGGCTCTACATGACAACCAAATCTATGAAAATTAAGATCAACAGCAGATGAATATCAGCCGGTAGGTCTGTAGCATATGTTATTTAAGAACTGGCCAGCATGCAGACTTTTTTAAAAAAAAAATCTCTATTCAAGATTATATACAACAAGTCAACTAGAATAGCACAAGGTTGGGTAGAAAGCCACTTCCACAATTAGTTGCAACATGTACCTAAGATAAGGCAAACAAGTACTATCTCAAAAGTCAATCCCAGTACACAGTAATTATGAGGATGAGTCATCAAACAGAACCATGGCAATATTTTATCACCCCATTGCTTTGGAGTCAAACATGTTTGAAATTCCCTGTACAAAACATCTGCGATCAGGAAAATCGCTATTTACTTGAAGTTGTGTGCCTCCCCATCCAAAATGCTGAGCAAAGTAATATGTTCTATCAGTGAAAACCTAAATAAATGTAAAACAGTGCTGAGTTTTGATGCATTTCAAGTGGAAAAGAAGTTTCATAGCTGAGGAACATAGATGACCAAGAGCTTCAGCACCAGAGAAGAGGATACCTGCCCTAGCTCAGCAACTGACTCTTCAGGATGCCTTCTGTACTCAAAATGGGGTTAATCTCTAGGCTTGAAGATGCCAGTGATGAGGGCATCAGGACATACACAGCAACAGAGCCATAGCTCAGAGAATCGGCTTAACATGCAAAAGGTCCCAAGCTCAATGCCTAGCATCTCCAAGTGGGGCTGAGAACAATTCCTGCCTGAAGCCCTGGAGAGCTGCTGCCTGTCAGTGCAGACACAATATTGAGCTAAACAGACCAATGGTCTGACTCCGTAGATGGCAGCTTCCTACATTCCTCTATCCCCAGACCTCAGCAATGCGTATAAGACCAGGAACTGGCACCACTGGCATCAATCTTCAAACATTGGGGGGAGGGATAAGATGGCATTTACCCACAGAAATGATCACATTAAAGTTTTCTCAGATGTTAGGAAGATAGGAAGCTGCCTTATACCGAGTCAGACCCTTGTCCATCTAGGCCAATATTATCTACACTGACTGCCAGTGGCTTCTCCAAGGTTACAAGGAGTCTTTCTCAGGCTTATCTTGGAAGATGCCAGGGAAGGAACTTCGAAACTTCTGCTCTTCCCAGAGTGGCCTCATCCCCTAAGGGGAATATTTTACAGTGATCACATATAATTCATATTCAAATGTAAACCAGGGTGGACCCTGCTTAGTAAAGAGGACAATGCATGCTTGCTACCACAAGACCAGCTATCCTCCTCTTCATCTAGTCTCGAACTGAAAACAAATGCCTAATAACAAAACTATAAAAAATGTAAGGCTGAAAGGTGTTTGAAGGTCATCAATCCGGTTCTAACACTTTAGCAGCACCCTCCACTCTCAGTCTCTCTTATCAGCGAGCCCATATCAAGCAGAAAGCAACACGAGCCGAGTGTATATTGTCAGAACTGCTCAAATAACAAGGAATATATTTAACACAACACACTCACGTGGCTTAAGCAAGCCATTCTACACGTTACAAAAGAAGGAATGATACATCCATTAAAATAATCAGCCAGTCTAACCTGAAGGTTTGCTTTATCTCAATCCCAAAAAGGTCTAACATCTTGGTGGGTGGAGGGGCAGGGTTGTGAGAAATTTGTTGGTCCAATTCCAAGAATAAAAAAACAAAACAAAACCCCATCTTGGGAGTCTCTTGGGATTCACCATCTTGCAGCCCATCAGCCAATCAATCAATCAATCAGGCCTCTGTGACTTGCCATATAAGAATCACCAAGTTACATGCCAAGCATAAAGGCAAAACCTGCCCACAGAGCTTCCTCCATCAAGCAATATTTTTTGTACATTAGACAAGACAACTCCAGTATTCTGCCTTCAGGTGCTGAGATGTCAGCATATCACAAAAATGCTGCTACGATAGAAAGAGGTATAACGTCATTCTGTGTGCCCCTGTGGTAAAGTGCAGAATGTCCAGGCTGCTCAGACATGAAACTCAATAGGTTTCGGAAACTCCCCTTAACTAGATGGTAGTGAGGTTACAAGAAGTATGCATAGCCAGTGTAACTTGCACTGAGCCCTCGAAACGGGGCTGGTGGTGAGGTGATGGTGGTGGAATATGAATGTGTAAAGTTATTGTTATCAACAAGCACCATAAGACAATGATGTCCAAATCCACAGTGTACTTTGTCTATGGATTTAAAAAAATGTGGAATGCTGGCCCAATGATTTTTTCAACTGATTCATGTACATGTATTATTTCACAGAAGGGACATCATGAAAAGATGTTGGGGTTCACGAAGAATTATGTCGTTGCACCAAACTGCCATTTATCTCAAAAGGTGAGCTTCTTGTATTTGCACAATTGCTCTCTCACATCAGGCCAACGCCTTCTCCAGACATGCCACAATTGGTGTTGTAAGTGCAGTCCAAAGTAAAGAGTGGGAAGATATTTTGCTTAAGATAAGCAGCTATATCATTGTCAGAGCTGTTGTCATCCAGGAACTCCCAGCAGTTTCTCTCTCATGAAACATTAGGAGAGATTATGCTTGAGAAGCCCAAGGATGCAGAGCTTCTGGAGAAGTGCAAGAAAGACACTTTCAGAGGTAATCAAATCCACCATGGCGTAAACATACAGCCAATTCAAAAACTTAATAGGAACTGGGAGTGTGTTTGTATCACCTCAGATATGCATGTGAGAGAACTGTGTGTCTGCATACTTCCTCCTCCACCCTGAAGGCTCTCTACAAACGCAAGCCAACGTATGAGAGAGAAGGTGTCTAGCCTTGACACTGATGTACTAAATCTGCACACATGCTGAGTTTGACATGGGGTTACTTTCAAGTAAGCAACTTTCCATATACAGTTCAAAAAGAGGAACTATTTCATGAGGGCAGTTTCATATTACTTCTAGCCCTAAACAAATGAACCACTTTATTTCAGGAGTGGGCTAAAAACTGGAGATCAGAGAGGAAGTGTGAATAGGGATGATCCAGCAGACACAGTATACTTTGATTTCCCAAAAACCTTTAACAGAGTCCCTCACTAAAGTCTCCTGAGTGAACCTAGAAGTCATGGGATAAGAGAAGAGATTCTCTTATTAACTGGCAACTGGTTAACACTTGCGAACTGAGCAAAGAGACACCTTTAAAAAGTGGTGATTCTCTTTATTTATTTAACACATTTTTATACCGCCCAAAACGCAAGTTCTCTGGTTGGTTTACAACAAACCAAACCAAGAAAAAGATTAAAACATTTCAACAATTAACATTTACAGTGCTAAAACTATTAAAACACATTTAAAACAATATATAATTAAAAGCCTGGGTGAACAAATGTGTCTTGACTGCCTTTTAAAAAGTTGTAAGAGATGGGGAAGCTCTAAGTTATTTCAGCAGGAAGTGTGTTCCAGAGCCTCAGGGCAGCAATGGAGAAGGCCTGTGCCTGAGTAGCCACCAGACGAGGTGGTAGCAACTACAGAAGAACCTCTCCAGATGATCTCAATGGGCGGTGTTGTTCATAGCAAAGAAGACATTCTCTTAAATACCCAGGGCCCAAGCTGTTTAGGGCTTTATAGTTTATAACCAAAACTTGTACTTTGTCTGGAAACTTATCGGCAGCCATTGTAGATTTTTTAAGATGGAGTGATATGGTCTCTCAGATGACCCAGAGACCAACCTGGCTGCCGCATTCTGGACTAAATGCAGTTTCCGGACCATATACAAAGGAAGCCCCACATAGAGCACACTGCAGTAGTCAAGTCTGGAGATGACCAGCAGATGTACTACTGTTCTGAGGACATTTATCTCAAGAAATGGACGCAGCTGGCATATCAGCCAAAGCTGATAAAAGGCACCCCCAGACTGCATACCTGTTCCTTCTAGGGAAGTATGACCCCATCCAGAACAGGAAGATCATAAGAACATAGAAACAGCCCTGGGGGATCAGGCCCAAGGCCCATCTAGTCTAGCATCCTGTTTTGCACAGTGGTCCACCAGATGCCGCTGGAAGCCACAGGCAGGAGTTGAGGGCATACCCTCTCTCCTGCTGTTACTCCCCTGCAACTGGTACTTGGAGGCATCCTGCCTTTGAGGCTGGAGGTGGCCTATAGCCCTCCAACTAGTAGCCATTGATAGACCTCTCCTCCATGAAGTTATCCAAACCCCTCTTGAAGTCATCCAGGTCGTTGGCTGTCATCACATCTCTTGGCAGAGAATTCTACAAGTTGATTATGTGTTGTGTGAAAAAGTACTTCCGTTTGTTGGTCCGAGATTTCCTGGCAATTTCATGGGATGACCTCTGCTTTTAGTGTTACGTGAGAGGGAGAAGAATTTCTCTCTATCCACTTTTTCCACACCATGCATGATTTTTTTTAGACCTCTATCATGTCTCCCTGCAGTCGTCTTTTTTCTAAACTAAAAAGCCCCAGGTGTTGTAGCCTTGCCTCATAAGAAAAGTGCTCTAGGCTCCTGATCATCATGGTTGCCCTCTTCTGCACCTTTTCCAGTTCTACAATGTCCTTTTTTAGATGTGGTGACCAGAATTATACACAGTACTCCAGGTGTGGCTGCACCATAATTTTGTATAAGGGCATTATAATATTAGCCGCTTTATTTTTAATCTCCTTCCTAACGATCCCTAGCACGGAATTGGCCTTTTTCACAGCTGCCGCACATTGAGTCACAATAAGTACCTCCATCTTATCTGGATTCAACCTCAACCTGTTGCCTCTCATCCAGCCCATCACTGCCTCCAGGCAGGCATTTAGGGAGGTAATGCCTTCTCCTGATGATGTTGACATGGAGAAACAGATTTGGGCATACTGATAACACCCTGCACCAAATCTCCTGATGATCATTCCCAGCGGTTTCATGTAGATGTTAAACGTCAGAGACAATATGGAGCCCTGAGGGATACCATACTGAAGTTCAGTTTTTGGAGAACAACAGTCCCCAAGGGACACCATATGGAATCTGCCGGAGAAGTAAGAGTGGAACCACTGCAAAGCAGTGCCTCCCACCTCCAATCCCCTCAGACACTCTAGAAGGACACTATGATTGATAGTATTGAAAGCCGCTGAGAGATCCAAAACGACCAACGGAGTCACATTTCCTCTGTCAATTATCAATTGGAGATCATCCATCAGGCTGACCAAGGCAGTCTCCACCCATAGCCCACACAAAAGCCAGTCTGAAACAGGTCTAGATAATAACTTTCATCCAAGACTGCCGGGAGTTGGGAGGCCACCACCACCACCCTCTCAATTATCTTGCCCAGCCACGGAAGGTTGGAGACAGGCCTATAGTTGCTCAACTCTGAGGAATCCAAGGCAGGCTTCTTCAGAAGTGGTCTAATAATTGCCTAATAATTTAGGAGAGCAACTGGCCCTATCCAATCCCAGCACAGCATTCCTTCAGTCGCTGTTGCTGGTGTCTTTCTTCTGTTTCTTTTTAGATTGTGAGCCCTTTGGGGACAGGGAGCCATCTTATTTATTAATTTCTGTATGTAAACCGCGTTGGGAACTTTAGTTGAAAAGCAGTATATAAATACTCGTATTCATATTAAGCAACGGGAAGCAGTTAGGGGTGAGCAGTGAAATAGCCACATTTAAAGATGAAAGCAAATTATTCAGGATGGTCAAAATTCAAGCACCCTTCAAAGAACTCCAAAAAGATCACTCCGAACTGAATCAAGAGACAATAAAATGGCAAACAAGATTCCATTTCAGTAAGTGTAAAGTGATATACTTTGGGGCAAAACAATCTAACAGCCTATATACTGGGGTCTGACTAAACAGGAGAGACTGGAACTTGGATTTGGTAGATAGCTCGGTGTGTGTGTGGTGGAGACGGGGTAAGGGGAGACATCAACTCTGCATGTGACAAAGACCAGCTCCATACTAGAGATTGCTAGGAAATAGAAGGCAGTTCCAGGACTGTAATGCCCACATACAGCTCTATGGTGCAGCCACCTTTACAATAGTGTGCACTGTTCTAACTGCTCCATCTCAAAAAGTCTATAAGAGACCAGAAAGGACAACCAAAATCATCATGGGACTGGGGTGGGTTTGCTATGAGGAAATGCAAAATGTATGGGGGCTTTCGGTTTAGAAAAGACACAGCTAGGAGGAGATCTGATAAAGGCTTATGAAAGTTATGCATGGTGTTGCACAGGTGGACAGAGATACGTTTTTCTCCCTCTCACATAATCCTGGATATCAGGATCATTCAATGAAACCCGTTTGCATAAGATTCTAGAGACACAAAAGAAAAGTACTTTGTCATGCTGTGCATAATTAAGTTACAGAATTCATTGTAACAAGATGCAGGATGGCCACTAGCTCAGATGCCATTAAAAAGGATCAGACATATTCATGGGGGATGGGCCTATCAGTGACTATTAATCATGACAACTATATGGAAACTCTAGATCAGATATTTCCAACCTTGGGTCCAGAGACAATGTTGGACTACAATTCCCGTCATTCCTAGCCACAATGGCTGAAGAGGTTGGTGGGGGTTGTAGTTCAACATCTGGGATTCCAAAGTTGGAAACACCTGATCTAGATGCAGAGGCAGTATGCCACTGAATGTCATTTCCTGGGAAGCCTCTGAAGCACCAGGTTGCCACTTCAAGTAACAGGCTGTTGGACTAGATCAAGGCTGCACAACTGCAGCCCTCCTGCAGATGTGAGACTTCCACCATCCCTGATTTTTAGCCACCTTGGTGGGGGATGATGGGCATTGTAACCCAAGAGTAACTGGAGGGCTGAAATTGTGCAGCCCTGGCCAAGATGGACCTTTGGTCCAATTCAGCAGGGCTCTTTTTAAGTTATTAAACATGCATGTCTTCATGTGGTTAGGTTTCCTTAAGACTGAGAGCAGCATGGAACGTTCATTAAAAAGAACCACTTTTTCAAACACCAAAAAATGAAACATACCAGCAAGGCTACTTTTTATTATTATTAAGGAGTGAAGGAAATTGCTTTATTGCAAATAGGGCAGGAAGAAGAGAACACTCAATTCTTGGAGCTACACCATGCTGGTATCTGCCCAGATGACCATACTCCACACACCACACTATGGAGGCAGGGCTGGTTGTAAGTGAAACTGAGTAAGGGGGTAATGCCAAAATTGCAGCTTGAGGAAACAGTTGCACCCACCTGTTGCATCAAGTTGTTCTCACATTACACAACCTGATCATGTCAAGTACGGAATTTGTTGAAGGAAAGGCTAAAGAAAGGAAGGGGAGGAAGTACGGTTTGGACACTTCCAGGGATTTCCTCCAAGTTCTCAAATGGGCACAGGAACAATAAGAATACTAGGGGCAGGGGGAGAAAACGAACAGAAGCAACATCTGGAATATGTACTTATTAGACAGGTTCCGTAGGTCATGAAGATTCTTCCTCTTATTTGTAAGACTGTAATTTTGTAAGAATTTGTAAGAACTCTACATTGAGAGAGTTAAGTGAAAGCAACCTCAGAATGAAAACTGTGAGAAAAGTCCCGTAATGAGAAGCTCCGCAAATTAATTTTCACTTGGTCAATATTTTGTTCAGGGAATTTCCACTGTCACCACCCCCTCAAGAATGAACTGCAGGCTAACAAGTCAGCAAGATTTTAGTCAGCAGTGGTGAGTAATATGTGAAAAGACAAAGAGAGAGAGGAACGCAGAGTGAGTCCAAGGATGGAAGCAACTGCTCATATCACAACTTCTACTTGCTGAATGAATCTTTTCAGCTTTATTATTAACTAGATAAAAGTGGCCCGAATAGAGGGGAAAGGCACCTGATAAGGACACTGACTAATATTTCTCTAGGCCTTGAACAGATTTGCAGATAGAACTTCAGCTAAACAGGCTGGAAAGCAGTTTCTGTTCAACAGAATTACAAACAATATGAAGATTTCTGGAAAATACTCTGCAGCAAATTGGGGGAGCCAAACTATTATTTATATTTATATATGTGTATGTATGTATGTATGTATGTATGTGTATATATATATATATACACATATATATACACAGAGAGAGAGAGAGAGAGAGAGAGAGAGAGAGAGAGAGAGAGAGAGAGAGATGCGCACCTACCCTCAGATAAACACACAATTTTTTCTGGACTCTTCCAGATTTAAACACAGAAAACAATTGCACTCAAAATCTTTGAACAAATGCATTGTATTTGGAAGCCATGTAAGGAACAATGCACAAAATGTTTTCAAATCACCCAGAAAAAATCAAAGCCACAGTTTAAAACCTGTTCTAAAAAAAAGTGCAGGGGGGGAGGAGGAAGAAGGGTTTTAGAAATTGGTAATTCATCCAAAGCCGAGTCAAGCAGGAACATAGTCAGGAAACTTTGAGATCTCAGTATGCAGACATTGCAGGTACACAGATGGGCTGATTTCAGAATCAGAAGTGGAACTCTGAGTAAAGCACAGGCCAGGTGAGTGCGTCGGTGAAGTAAGTCATTAGTATCAAAAGGGACATTCACTAAAGAAGACTCATGGGGAGGAACACTCTGGCAGGGACCAAGCAGTCCTATGCAGCTTCAATATAGGCCAACCATTAGGTACAATCAATGTAAACCAGGAACAATGAAGGTTGTATAATAAGATAGGAGTCATAAAAGGTCTTGGCTTCTACAGCACTGTTGACTTTGGTCCATGCACAACCCTCTTAAGATAAATGACAAGGCATCAGAATCAGTCGATCGAATCTTGTCAAAAGAACTTAATTACAGTATTCCTAAAGATAGATGCGAGGCTGCAGCACGGCAAACTTTCATTTTTATTCTTCAAAGCTGTGCTGCAGCTATAGAAACCCAAGATATGACATAGCAACTGCAGGGTCCATTTCCACACCCCATATTGCACCACACGAGGCCAAATTAAGCAACAGTCACCATCCCTCCTGGCCCCAAAGAGCTATATAGTTAGGCCTAAGATCTGAAGGGACATCAGACATTGGCCTCAGGATATCAGTAACTTTTCTTTTCAGCTCCTACTGCTGTAGGTTTCAAAGCGCAATATTATAATGTGCTGTCATACTGTTTTGGTAAGTTAGGAACGATCTATTTAGAATGGACACTGTATGCAGTTTTCAGCTATATATAACATATGCAGATAAAATACTGAGGCGCTACACACGATCAACGTGTGGAGCCTAACTGGGCTCGCTGGGGAGAGTGGGATTAGCCCGCTCCCCTGCACACAAGCAGGGAGCCATCCCTGGGCAGCCAGACTGGCCACCCACACAGTTAGTGGCTCCGTCACAAGTGCACTCACAAGGAGACCCCTGACCGGGACATTCTGGGGAGACCCCCGAGGCCGGGGGGCATGCTGTTGCCTCCCGGGTGGGGGTCTCCTTGTGAGTCACTGTGGCATGGAGCTGCGCCGTGGCAACTCACGATCAGGAGAATGGGGTTAGCAGAGCACTCGCTCCACTAACCTTGTTTAAGGGGAGGGGTACTTTGGGAGGTTTGCTGCTGGGAGCCACGCAGCTCCCACTGCAGCACACGGCCTCCCCAAAGTGGGCTGGGCTCCCTTAGCCCGCTTTTGGGAGGTCATGAGAATAGCCTCACTGAGTGTCATTCCATTATATAATTAAGGCCCTATTCAGATTATTCACCTATTTTAACTCTGCAGTAGTTGAAAATAAGTGCCACAGCGATCTAACATTGCCAGGCAGACATCTAGGTTGACTCCAAACAACTCATCCTGAAAATTGTTTTAGGTTTATATGTTTTTAAAAAGCTAATATATATGTTGTACCTTATAACAGAGAAAACAGAACAGAGCAAACACCTTCCAGAATCACATGAAGCGAAACAAGTTCCTGCTAACTTGGCAAAGAGGCACCTTTTAACGTGGTGATTTTCTTTATTAAGCAGGGGGAGAGTAACTGGCCCTCTCCACCACCAGCACAGTACTTCCAATGACTGTTGCTGGTGTCTATCTTATGTTTTTTTTTAGACTGTGAGCCCTTTGGGGACAGGGATCCATCTTATTTATTATTTTTCTGTGTAAACCATGCTGAGCCATGTTTGGAAGGGCGGTATAGAAATCGAATGAATGAATAAGTCTGGGTCTGGCCAGTGCCTGGATAGGAAAGCAGACTTCCTGGGAACCTCATGCACACTGCCCTGAGCAAGAATACTGAGGAAAGGAGGAGTATAAATGCTACAAAACAAAACAGTTCCAGGGTTTTACAGATAATGGTGATGGAATGCCTTCTATAACTTCATTTCCCACCTAATGCTCCATCTGAACATCAGTTAACCATTTCATTAGCAATAGCAATAGCAATAGCACTTACATTTATATACCGCTTTATAGCCGAAGCTCTCTAAGCGGTTTACAATGATTTAGCATATTGCCCCCAACATTCTGAGTACTCATTTTACCGACCTCGGAAGGATGGAAGGCTGAGTCAACCTTGAGCCCCTGGTCAGGATCGAACTTGTAACCTTCTGGTTACAGGGCGGCAGTTTTACCACTGCGCCACCAGGGGCTCCTTTAAACTCAGTCTGCTGCATTTTCCAACTACTAACTGATCCAGGAGAGTATCTTTCCATCTCTTTTGTTTTTCTGGTTGTGTTAGCCACATATTGACAATTAACTCTCAGAGTGAGGCAAGTCATCTAATAAGAGTCATAATCCTATCATGTTGCAATGTATCTTCACAAGATGGTTTCCCAATCTCCCAATTTAAATGTACCTTTAAATCAATGGATTGCATTATAAAGTTGTGAGAACACATTGTATAAAATGGCTACATAATTTCTCAATGACTCCAGCATCTAACTGGTCAGAATCGTGTAAAATCGAGAGGAGAGCTGGTCTTGTGGTAGAAAGCAGGACTTGTCCCCTTAGCTAAGCAGGGTTCACACTAGTTGCATATGAATGGGAGACTAGAAGTGTGGAGCCACTCTGGGAAAAGCAGGTTCCAAATTCCCTCCCTGGCTTCTCCAAGAGAGGGCTGAGAGAGATTCCTGCCTGCAACCTTAGAGAAGCCACTGCCAGTCTGTGAAGACAATACTGAGCTAGATAGACCAATGGTCTGACTCAGTATATTAGCAGCTTCCTAAAATGTAAGATAATTCTAGAGAGAAGAAAACCCTGAAAGGTTCATAGTGTATTGCAACTGCTGCATCAATATGAATGCCTTTGAAGTTCAATTGACTTCTACACAAAAACTATACTGTGGGTGAAAACAAAATCAAGTTCCCTCATTATTGGCTTAAAATACAAGATCAGTCTGATCATTTAACAAGATAAGCTCACACAAACATACGTGTGGTTGTTTTTATCTCAATACCTTAGGTGTACAGTACTTTCCTTCAACTATTTATTCCAATGGAACCTACAGGGCAGGGTTTTATGGAATCTGTATTGGTCCACCTCAGGGGCGGAGCCACCATTGGGCGAAAGGGTTCAAAGAACCCAAGCCACCAATGGCAAGAAGCCACTGAGAAAGCCCCGCCCTGTGTGGCTCGGGCTCCATAGGAACCCAGAGCGAACTCCCCCCCCCCACACCCGGGCCGCCGAGAGCCCGGGCAAACTTTCTGCCAAGTGTTTCAGGCAGCTCCCGACTGCCTAATAGAACGTTTTCCCCTTCCTCTCCCTCTCTGGAGGGAGAGAGAGGGGAAAACGTCCTATTAGGCAGCCGACCCTGCCTGAATTGACGCTCATGTGCCATGTGCAGGGGGGCGTGGCCTGGGCTGCCGAGAGTCCGAACGAGCTCTCAGAGCGTCATTTCAGGCAGAAAGTTTGCCCGGGCTCTCAGCGGCCCGGGCGTGAGAGGGGGGAGTTCGCTCTGGGCTCCTATGGAGCCCAAGCCATGCCCCGTGCACGTGACGTCACGCGCACGGGCATTTCGGAAGGGGCTGCCAAGCGGGGCTGGACACAGGCCGCCGCTCGGCTGGCTCTGCGCCTGAGTACCGTCGATTAGCAGCAGCTCTCCACTTTGCTTGGGGAGGGTCCTTTCCAATTCTACTGCCGAAAGTCATTTTAACAGAGGAGGCCACAACTTAACCTGGAATCTTCTGCATACAAAGTGTGTGCTCTGTCCACTGAGCCATGGCCCCTTCCCCATCCCTGAGCCTCATTCAATTTTCAGCTGGAAAAGACAGACAAGATGGTATACTCTGTGCACAACAGCTGGTACAACTCTGACGCAAGACTGAAGAGTAATGAAGTGGTTTGTTCGGTACATCTTTCATGCCTCCTTGGCATCTAAAACTCCCATGAACTCTTGCTGGGCTAAATATTCCAAACTTAAAAGATGGTCATGTATACAGGCATACAAAGGCTGTCAAATTTATCAGGGCAACGTATCTACAGTTTTCTTCTCTGCATGTTATTAAATGTGGTATCATGTTAAACATAATGGGTTGTACCTTGGACTTGCGAACCAAAACAAGCTTACATGAGGGATAGTACACATGGGAAGCGGGGGGGGGGGGGCTGCCAAAAACTGGGCAGAGATACCTTGCACAAGCAGAGCTTGTCTACAGCTCTCGTCATTTGCTTCACTCACACATACCTTCTTTCAGCAGTCCCACAGAACTCTGCTGTGAAACACATGATCCACAGTTAAAGAACGGGTATCAGAACAGTAAGCTGTAGGGAATACACTTGAAAAAGGAGACTTTGAAAATAGAGTGATCTTTAAAGGATCTGCAAACATACATCTCAAATCCTCGCTCAAGACGCGCATGCATCAGAGCAGGTTTCTTGTTTGCTACCAACGATACCAGGAAGAGTTACTGGAGAGAGATTAAGATGTGCATTTAATACTTCACATTGAACAGCAGAACAGTCATTCAATTTCTGCATGTCACTCTAAGCACTTGCTATTTCCCAGAGAGCAAAATAATAATCATCCCTTTCTCTTGCTTATTCGTATCAGATATTTGAACTATCAAGTCCTTATGTCAGGAAACTCTGTTATGAATACATATCACCATACAAAGTGGAGACTAATATTATTAAGATGTAAGTGTGCTATCAACAGACACAATAATCAAGGCTTCAGGAATCAATGACTGGAAAGTTCCTGATCCCGCTTTATTGAATGCTAAATTAGAAGCCTCTCTCTCTCTCTCTCTCTCTCTCTTTTGGCTAGTCTGGGTCACTAAGCCAAATTTGCTGTTATCTGTTCCCCCATCCTTTGCTGCTGCAAAGCAAGAAAAATAGGCCTAAGGCTTACCTACTTGGCTGCTTTTGAGCTGCAATGCTCCAAGTGCCATGGTCAAGCAGTAGCCAAGACCAAGGTTCCCTCTAACAGGGATCCCCGGATATTGTTGTCTATAACTCCTAGAATCCCCAGCTGCAATGGCTTTTGCTTAGGGATTCTGGGAGTTGTAGCCAAGAACATCTGGAAATCCCTGTTAGAGGGAACATTGGCCAAGACCCACCTCACTTTCCTGCTTTGGAGCAGAGAGGCAGACACAAGGATCTTCACTCAGATATACTGCTCAGCAGAGATGTCCCAGGCACTGCAGCCAAGGACTACCACCACCTCTTCCTGGATTTGGAACAGGAAAAGCAGGCGTGAAGCACTGTCTGTTCAGCTACCACTTGGGCAAGGTACTCAGTTTTGTGGCTGAGTAGCACCGACGAACCCACCCCGCTTCCTGTTCCAGACCAGGAAAGCGTGTTGTATAGCTGCCAGTTTGGCTTCCAAGTGCTGCAGCAATGCAGTGGCTAAACGACGCCCAGGCTTCCTCCCAACCTCAGAGATAGGGAAGGTGCAGGGATCATCAACACAACTGTCAGGACAAACACTTCTCACCTCTGCAGCTCCAAAGTTGAGAGGAAGCCCACTCTCTATGGTGAGCCAGGATCTGAACTTAAAGGACTCTTCAGTGGACATCACTGAGAAGGAGGAAGGGCACAAAGCGAGACCAAAACAGTTTCCCTGGGACCATTTCCCAAAAAGCAGTAGCATTCACACAGCACATTCCATTCTACATTATAAGTTCCTACTCTCTGGAGGTTGCCAAAGTGGTTGAAATAGTGGTGTAAACAGGAGACTAGCGATATGCTCAGCATCATCATCAATTTTATTACAGCCATTGGCCAGCAGAAATAGAAATAACAAACATATCCAATACAACAATACTAAAACACAATAAAGCAAAATACAGTCATTCATAAAAAACTAGTTTAAAAAGCATAAACAGCTCCCACAGTTAAGCACTTAATTGAGACCTTAACCTAATGGCAATATAAAAAATTTTTGCTACAATTTTTGTAATCTCAGAGCTTACATCCGCAAGACAGTAATATGTATAAAAACGCTCGCACCTCCCAGGAAATTTGAGTAACAAAGGGGAGATAAGTTCTTCTCTAGCATCCCGATACAAAGAACAATATAACAGAACATGGGTGACAGTTTCCAGGAGGCCAGTACCACAAGGTGTGTTCCATCTGTGGGGCTGACTCTGTGGCTGTAAAGCTCAGGCTGGGCCAGGGCCTGAAGAAGGGAAGAGGGAAGATCTTGGGCTGGCAGTGACTGTGTTTCTGCTTCTGCCCTACCTTTCTTCAGGTGTGTTCCATCTGTGGGGCTGACTCTGTGGCTGTAAAGCTCAGGCTGGGCCAGGGCCTGAAGAAGGGAAGAGGGAAGATCTTGGGCTGGCAGTGACTGTGTTTCTGCTTCTGCCCTACCTTTCTTCAGGTGTGTTCCATCTGTGGGGCTGACTCTGTGGCTGTAAAGCTCAGGCTGGGCCAGGGGCGTGAGCCTCTTGGCGTGAGCCGAAGGGCGAGAGCACAAGGGCTCTCGTCCTTGTGGCTCTCAGCCGTGGGGTGAGCTGCCTGGGGCCCTGAAGATCTTTTCCTTCTGCCCTGAAGAACTGTCTTCCCACAATCAAGAAGCTAGCAGGAGATCACGCAAGTCTGGTCTTGGTTTTTTATTAAGCCAAGAAGCCGTGGTGGTTTATTCTGGGGAGATGTGCCTGGGGGAGCGAAAAAGTGGGTCTGGAGTGGGGGCGGCAATATCACGGGTAGCGGGCAGAGAGAGGTATGGCGGTGGGAGTTCGGCAGGCCGTTACAGGGGAAATCGGTCCAGGCAATTGAGGCCTGTTCCTTTTTCCGGCCCTTCTCCCAACCCTCTGACCCTAGGGAGCTCTGGGAACACTCCTTCGAGGATTAGGGTGCTGCTGCTGAATGCCAGGTCAGTTAACGCAAAAACGTCTCTTATCCACGATCTGATTGTGGATGAGCGTGCTGACCTGGTATGCGTGACGGAGACCTGGTTGGATCCGCTGGGCGGGGTTGGTCTCTCTCAGCTTTGTCCTCCAGGTTTCCAGATCGTGCAGCAGCCCCGCCTCGAGGGTCGGGGAGGAGGCGTTGCGGTCATCTTTCGTGAGACTCTTCCCGTTTCCAGGTGCCCGGTCAGGCAATCTCAGAATTTTGAGTGTTTGTCCTTGAGGGTGGGCCTCCGAGATAGGCTGGGGATTCTGCTGGTGTACCGACCACCCCGCTGCACTTCAGTCTCCCTACCTGAGCTGGCGGGGGTGGTCTCGGAGGTGGCTTTGGGTTCCCCCAGGCTTATTGTTTTGGGGGATTTCAATGTCCACGCTGAGGCCCCCCTAGTGGGTGCGGCTCAGGATTTCATGGCCTCCATGGCAACCATGGGCCTGTCTCAATTGGTATCGGGCCCTACCCACGTGGCGGGACACACTCTGGATCTGGTTTTTGCCGACCGGGAAACAAATGATCTGGAGGTGGGGGAATTTGAGACCACTCCCTTGTCATGGACAGATCATCACCTGGTGGGGTTTAGTTTGACTGCTCCGTCTACCCTCTGCAGGGGTGGTGGGCCGATTAAGATGGTCCGCCCCCGGAGGCTTATGGATCCGCTTGGATTTCAGACGGCCCTCGGGGAGTTTCCAGTGTCCAGAGCTGGTGACCCTGTCGAGGCCTTGGTTGATCTCTGGAATGGAGAGATGGCCCGGGCTGTTGACACGGTTGCCCCCAAGCGCCCTCTCCGGCTTGGTGGAGCCCGTTCGGCTCCTTGGTTTTCCTCGGAGCTTAGGGCGATGAAGCAACTCGGGCGACGGCTGGAGCGACGCTGGAGGAAGAGTCGTCACGAATCCGACCGAACACGGGCTAGAGCCCATTTTAGGGACTATGCCGTGGCGGTGGGGGCGGCGAAGAAATGCTTTTTCTCCGCCTCCATTGCGTCTGCTCAGTGCAGACAAACAGAGCTGTTTCGTGTGGTGAAAACCTTGCTCCACACATCCCCCCAGACAATGGGGGAGGAGCCATCTACAGCTCTTTGTGATCGGTTTGCCTGTCGCTTTGCAGATAAAGTCGCTTGCATCCGTGCTGACCTGGACTCCAGAGTTTTGGCAGTTCCGGCAGACGTGCCTTTGGTACCATCTGGTCCCGTTGTGTTGGATTCTTTTCGGTTGCTGCGGCCTGAGGATGTGGACAAGATCCTGGGCAGTGTGCGGGCGACTTCGTGCGCTCTTGACCCTTGCCCTTCATGGCTAATAAAAGCTGCCAGGGAGGGGACAGGTAGATGGCTGGAGGTGATCGTTAATGCTTCATTAAGGGAGGGCAGGATGCCATCGTGCCTTAAGGAGGCGGTGGTAAGACCTGTATTAAAAAAGCCCTCCCTTGATCCCTCCAGCCTGGACAACTATAGACCTGTGTCCAACCTCCCCTTTCTGGGCAAGGTGATGGAGCGTGTGGTGGCGTCCCAGCTGCAGAGGGTCTTGGATGATACGGATTATCTGGACCCTTTTCAATCTGGCTTCCGCCCCGGGTATGGGACTGAGACTGCCTTGGTCGCCCTAGTGGATGACCTACGCCGGGAACTAGACAGGGGGAGTGCGTCCCTGTTGGTTCTGCTGGACCTCTCGGCGGCGTTCGATACCATCGACCATGGTATCCTTCTGGGCCGCCTCTCGAGTATGGGAATCGGAGGCACTGCGTTGCAGTGGTTTCGGTCCTTTCTTGAGGGGAGGGTTCAGAAGGTGGTGCTGGGGGACTACTGCTCGGCCCCATGGCCGTTGGCCTGTGGGGTCCCGCAGGGATCGGTCTTGTCCCCCATGCTGTTTAACATCTACATGAAGCCGCTGGGAGAGGTCATCCGGAGATTTGGACTGAGTTGTCAGCAATATGCAGATGACACTCAGCTCTATCTCTCCTTGTCATCTGATCCTAGGGAGGCGGTGGATGTCCTGAATCGGGGGCTGGAGGCCGTGATGGGTTGGATGTGGGCTAACAAACTGAAATTGAATCCGGATAAGACGGAGGTACTGTTGGTCAGTAGGAGAGCCAATCGGGATGAGGAGATTTTACCGGTTCTGGATGGGGTTGCACTCCCCTTGAAGGAGCAAGTACGCAGCTTGGGGGTACTACTGGACCCGGCTCTGCTTTTGGAAGCTCAGGTGGAGGCGGTGGCTAGGGGTGCCTTTGCACGGCTTCGGCTGGTGCGCCAGCTGCGTCCCTTTCTCGAGAAGGCAGATCTGGCCACGGTTACCCACGCCTTAGTCACGTCACGGCTGGATTACTGTAACGCGCTCTACGTGGGGCTGCCCTTGAAGAATATCCGGAAACTGCAGCTAGTGCAAAACGCGGCAGCGAGGGTTTTATCCGGAGCTGCCCGTTGGGAACATATCACCCCCATTTTGAAAGAGCTGCACTGGCTGCCGGTTCGTTTCCGGGTCCAATTCAAGGTGCTGGTTTTGACCTTTAAAGCCCTAAATGGTTTGGGCCCGGGGTATCTGAGGGACCGCCTGCTCCCACGGGTTGCTGCCCGCTTGACAAGGACATCTGAGGGGGCCCTGCTCCGGGTGCCGACAATGAGGGAGGCCCGGCTGTCGTGCACTCGGGACAGGGCCTTCTCTGTTGCTGCCCCCAGACTCTGGAATGCTCTCCCAGTGGCCATTCGTTCCTCGGACTCCATCACGGCTTTTAGAAAGCTTTTAAAGACTTGGCTTTTTACCCAGGCTTTTACATGATCGTTTTCTACTGCAGCTTCTTTGTGTTTTTATTTGTTGTATTTGTTGTATTGTTTTTATGCCTGTTTTTATGTTTTTATATTTTTAACATGATGTTTTTATTGTCTTTTTATTGTATGTTTTTAACTTTTGTAAACCGCCTTGGGGTTATCTTTTTAACGAAAGGCGGTATATAAATGCAAAAATAAATAAATAAAATAAATAAATAAATAAGGGCAAAAAACCATAGCAGATTGGTCTTTAGCAAACCTCCGTTCCAAAAGAGAAGAGGGCAACACGTTTAACCGAGCCGAGCAAATGAGACCCGAAATTTAGAAAAGTGCAACATTGTTAAGTAATTGGCACCTCTATCTCCCCTAGGTGGCAAAATCCCAAAATGCAGAGGGGAACAAGTCCTGTTAGCCAGAGACATTAGTTCCTGATATGCTCAGCTACAAACTCTGGGGACATTTGATGTTGTCTCTCCAGCTTCTAAAGTGGTGATCCATCACTCCAATTATTCTTTAGGATTTTTCTCTCCTCCACCCAAGAGGGATCTGTCTGAGAAGGGTACATAAAATCAAAACTAAAGCAAACACGCAAGCCCATACTATCTCCAGATTAGAAAGCCTGCACAAAATGCAAGCAGAATTAACACACCACTCAATCTCCATGCTCTCCCAACAGCAGCTCACAGCAGCAGAAGCAGACGCCCTTTCCTGAAGGACAGCTGGACCTCCATTATCCATCTTCTCCTGCAATGTGGAGTATGGGACTGTTCTAGGCTGCACCCTCAATTCACTTGGGGCAGCAGTGAGGGCCAACAGGCCTGGTTAATGCAATGCATGAACTGAATGTGTGCTTTAGCAAGTACTAGTGATCTTCTACAATGGGCAGGAGTTCCCGACAGATGAGAAAATGGAAACAGGGTTTCTAAATGTAGAAAGCTTGAAAAACCTGATACAGAATGCAGCAGCTCATCCATGCTTGGCTTAAGTAATTTAGCATTCTACAAGTTAAAGACCATGTCCAATTGTGCCTGAAGAACTACAGACTCCCAATGCTGTTGAAACATGCTTGTTAGCAGCTTTAAAATGAAACAAGACAAGCAGTTGCCTGCCATAGCAGATTTCTACTGCCACCACCCCAGGAGAGCTGGTCTTGTGATAGCAAGCATGAATTGTCCCATTTGCTAAGCAGGGTCCACCCTGGTTTCATTTGAATGGGAGACTTGTGTGACTACTTTAAGATATTCACCTTAGGGGATGGGGATGCTCTGGGCAGAAAATCTGTATGCTGAGGGTTCCAAGTTCCCTCCCTGGCATCTCCAGATAGGGCTGAGAGAGATTTCTGCCTGTAACCTTGGAGAAGCCGCTGCCAGTCTGTGTAGACAATACTGAGCTAGATGGACCAATGGTCTGACTCAGTATAAGGCAGCATCCTATGTGAGGAGGGAGGGTTACACCACACCCCCTCATTTAAGAGAGTGATATGTGAATTGGTACTACAACTTTGGTGGATAAGGCATCTAGATCAGTGTTTCTCAACCACAGTCCGCGGACCGGTGCCAGTCCACGAGCAGTTGGGTACCGGTCCGTGAGGGTACTGGTCCCTCACACATAGAGGGGCGGAGCCTGGGCTCCATGGAGCCTGGGCGAGCTCTCCAGAGCTCATTTCTAGGCAGGCAGTCCTCATTGCTCGATAACATTAATTTAGTTCCCTCAAATGAACATTCTCCAGCAATGAGGGCTGCCTGGAAATGAGCTCCAGAGAGCTCCTGGTGGTGGCCCCTACCGGCCTAAAATTGTTTTGGGGGGCCTGGGGTTGGGGGGTGACCCCTATATTAACTCCTGGTCTGGGAAACTGCACACGAAGAATGTACCGGTCCATGATTCCAAAAATGTTGAGAAACACTGATCTAGATCAACAAGAATTTCAGTGCTTACAGTTCAAAGCAGCTTCAGACTTCAGTGAAAACCTGCACAAGCCTTTTACTAGTCATGTGCACAGCCAAGAATAAAGTTCTGAAGAGAGAATGCAAAATGGACTTCCACATTCAAAGTTTGCACATTCACTCTGCACAAGTTATTTGAGCTTGCACAGCTTCTCATTATGATGTTCAAAGTCCTTCCCAGAAGAGAGTCCATTTAGGTCTGGCAATCATGGAAATCCTTTCAGAGCAGCCCATACATAAACCACTGTACCCATTTTTCTTTAACATCTGAAAATTACATTTTAAAACCAGAGTTTCATTCAATGAGTGGTCACTGAGGGGTTCCCACATATATCCTAGTTTCCCTCCTCATTCCTATAACTTCTAATAACTCTGTCAAAAAAATGAGGGGGATGGAAGTATCTCATGCAGGCCTTTGGATTTCAGCATTCAAGTACATTTATGGTCAGCATTCCTCCCTGTTATCTACTTCCTGTGTATCCAAATCCTCTTCTCTCGTTTAAATGTTCTTTAATACCCGGCTGTCATGGCTCATCCTATGTGGGCTCTCATGGGCTGTGCAATACAAATCCATTACTGCATCTTTATTTTTCAGATTTGAATGACAAGGACCCTGCCCTAAGGAAATTACACTTGCTTTTGTGAAGCTCTCTGTACACATTACAGCATTCTGAGTTAAATTATACTAAACCTCTGGAAGAGTACCAAATGCACAGACCGTTCCCTCACTCCACTTGTGTAGTCACACATCTGACTACTTCTAATCACTGATTATATCTGCATCATCAGCTTTTTCCACCTTCTTGACATAGTGCCGCTATCCTCTCCGCTGTTTACAGAAACACACATCTCAAAAATTCTCTTTATGATTATAAAGGTCTTGCAGCTGAAATGATGCACCAGTTTGGAACAAGGCTCCCTAGCAAACCATCTCTGCACTGTTAATTCAAGAATCAGGACACCCTTGGCTGTTTGCTGCATTGGTGTGCTTGTCTCTTTCACTAGCACATAAGCAGAGGACAACCATTGCAAGGGAGGGCAGAATTAGTTATCAGAAGGGTCACAGTGGCATGAAGAGGCTCAATAAACAAACTACTCTGTATTTTAAAAAGGATTCTTGTTTCTGTCAATTCTGGGTCTGCAACCATCACTAATGGTGTCTTTGGGATGCTTTTGTGGAAACTCCAAGCTGCTGCCTCCTTGCCCTAATTCTTGCATCAAAGCAGTAGTTTCTTCATTATTTTGAGCACCAGAATAACTTCTGATATCACTTCTGAAGACATGAACTTGCATAAGGCAATATGGAAACAGTAATACATGCAATAAGCACAGTTCTGGAGTTTTACCAAATTCTGCAAAAGAAATGTATTACGCACATTCATCTTTAAGGAGTAATACTAAAAGCCACCCCCAATAATGAATTTCAGAACTCGGACATTGAGAGGCGTGCCTCAGGCAAGGATGCATGTAGTAAGCAGGCACCTGTAGGCAGGTTTGATTTTCAAGCTGTGGCATTCAACTATTTGTCATCCACAGGTAGACAGAAGAAATCGATAATGTCAGCTACCAGTATCCAGGGCTGTATTAGTCTCATATTGTAATGAATTACATTTGGTATCTGGTACAAAATAGAGATTTGCGAGAATCTCTGATTTAATTTTAAAAACAAACACTTAGCCCTATAGGTAAAAGACCAGAAGCTCAGCTACCTTAAAAAAAAATATTTTCGTGTAAATGAATCTTCAACCAGTGAAAGCCACCTGTATGTGCTTTACCACCTGTAAAGAATCATGCTCCCCTAAGCTGGCTACCTCAGGCACATTTGGTTGGCAACCTTATTGGGCCAGCTGTAGTTATGCCCAATTTGCACCTCAAGTTCATCTACAGCATGCACTGCAACATCACTGTGTTGCAAAACATGGATCTTGTCCACCAGATACGGCTTCATGGGGGGGGGGATGTCCATTTGATTATGGTGGTAATTACTACTCTTTTTATTATGAGGGCTGGGAGTTTTAATCAGCAGATCAACTAAAGCTTTAATTATAAACCAATGAATGCACATTTCAATCAGTGGGGTTTATATTAAAGGCACAGTTTATTTTTTGAAACCGTTTTGACTCTAAATTGTTATTATGTAAGGAGCAAAAAATGAATTTTTCTTCCAACAACAGAGTGGTACCTTTTGTTTATTACAGGAATTATAAGTTTTTGTGCTTCCTTCTGTATCTAAAAAAACCCATCTATATTGACAATTAGGTAATGTGCACACATATTTAATTATAATGACAACTCTAGTTCTACTTCACATTTGACACTGAGTGTATGTAGAACTTCACATGGGTGGGTGACCACACCCACCCATGTATGCCATGTTCAGAAATCCTGCTTCACACCCCACCACCATCAAGTAGACTTTTGGTGGAGATGTGCAACAGGGTCTTCTCCCCTGTGGCGCCCAGACTGTGAAACTCCTCACCCCAGGAGGCTCATCTCACTTTGTACCCCATGGTCTTTCAGCATCTAATGAAGACTACTTTATTTTGCCTTGCTTAGGGGCATGAATGGCCCTTCCCCATACTATCAGCTGCTATGTCTGTTTTCTATTAATCTGATGCTGTGTTTTCTTGTTTATTTTAACAAGCCATTTTTAGCCACTTAGGGGGTCCCAATGGGATTCCTTAATAAAAGGAACTATATCAATATTGCATATGGGGAAGGTGCTCTAAGGCTCAGAGACAGTTATATGTACAAGGCTGGGGTGCACAGGGCACAGTCTGGTGACCATACATGGCCTGTAGCACAGTCCATGCAGCCCATGGGGCTTAGGAGCACTCTGCTCCTCTTCTTGAGCTGCTGCATTGACTGGTCGCTGCCCTATGACTCCAAATGGTAAGGTGGAGGGAGAGAGTTGTTGGGCCGGTCAGCTTAAGAAACTGGCTGGCCATATGTGATTATTAAGCGCTCCAGTCTCATGAGAGACATCTGGGACCACTCAGTGAGTCTTACCTTCCCCAGTGCAACAGAAGGCCCCAGGTCCTCTTCCTGTGCTGTTGCTCTGGCCAGCAGCTGCCTTGGACTGACTCGGAGATGCAACAGGGAAGGGGGCGGGGGGAGGACAGTAAGACTCACTGAGTTGTTGAGCCAGTTTATGAGCACTCTTATTCTTCCACTCTCACGTGCATCAACTCTGTGAGAGGGGTTGGGGAGGAGCATGGCTGGCTGGGCGGCCCCAGATGTCTCATGTGCAACTGGAGCCTTTCATCACATGTGGCTTTTGCTACTGTGCTATTAATAGCCAGTGTGAGGAAGTTGGGCGCGGGCAAGAAGAGAGGTGTGCTATCTGAGCAAGGAAATCAAAGGCAAGGACGACTTGCAGAAAAGTGCTCATAGGAGACTAATCAAAGGCAAATCTATGTTGTTTTTGGAAACACTGTAATAATTTATCTTCCATTTTCATCAGCACCAACCACTGCATGAACAAATATGTTAGGAGTCCACCACTGTCGTCCTTTGTATGGATGTTGCAGACGGGAAGCTACTACTTGGATGAGGGGTTTGGCTTCAGCGCGGATAAGGTGCCCTAAAGAAGGATCATCCCCACCTCCCTTCCCCGATTTGAAGCAGCAAAGGAGAGGCACAGAGCATGCCTATTTGACTGCTGCTCAGACAAGGTGCACTAGGCAAAGAACCACCCTGTCTTCCTTTCCTGCTTGGAAGCAGCACAGGAGAGGTGCAGAGCATGCCCGTTTGGCTGCCGCTCTGTAAGGCACACCAGACAAGGACCCTCCCTGTCTCCATTTCCTGCTTTGGAGGAGAGGCACAGAGCATGCCCACTTAGTTCAAGTCTAGTTAAAGCTGATGCAAAACCTCTCGTGACTTTCGCAGTGGGCCCATGTGGTCAAGATTGATTCTAGCCCCCATGGACATTTGAGTAATGCACTCCTGCTCCAAGGCCACTGCATACATTGTTGTGGGAGGAAAGCTAATCTTATTGTAGCAAGCATGAATTGTCCCCTTTGCTAAGCCGGGTCAACCCTGGTTGCATATGAATGGGAGACTACATGCATGAGCATTGTAAGATATTCCCCTTAGGGGATGAAGCCAGGAAGAGCATTTGCATGCAGAAGAGCACCTACATGAAGACGGTTCCAAGTTCCCTCCCTGGCATCTCCAAGATAGGGCTCTTGCCTGCAACCTTGGAGAAGCCGCTGCCAGTTTGTTTAGACGATAGTGAGTTAGATGGACCAATAGTCTGAGTCAGTACAAGGCAGCTTCCTATATTATTGTTGGCACAGCAGAGCCAGAACCATGGGACTTCCCAGATCAGTTTCTCACTCTAACCATGTCCTATAGAAAGTTCTGCATTACTCACAGCAAGGCAATCACAGCATGGCATAAGTAGCATAGGAACATAGGAAGCTGCCATATACTGAGTCAGACAATTGGTCTATCTAGCTCAGTATTGTCTTCACAGACTGGCAGTGACTTCTCCAAGGTTTCAGGCAGGAATCTCTCTCAGCCCTCTCTTGGAGAAGCCAGGGAGGGAACTTGAAACCTTCTGCTCTTCCTAGAGCGGCTTCATCCTCTGAGGGGAATATCTTGCAGTGCTCACACATCAAGTCTCCCATTCATATGCGACCAGGGCAGACCCTGCTTAGCTATGGGGACAAGTCATGCTTGCTACCACAAGACCAGCTCCACAATGCAGCCCTTAGCTTATCATCTCCCTTGGCTGCACACTTGGCAGGACAGGCTGAAATTGTCACTCTCTGTTCACAAATAGAGAGTGCTGTTTTCAAGGGTTACTTTTACAACATCGTGCAATACAGGAGGGAGAACTTTTTTTGTGTGGACTGGAACACACTGAAACACGATCAGTGTACACTATTTAGAGACTGAAGCCCTATAACTATGATTTTTTTAAAAAACCAACCAAAAAAACCAACAGCATCACAGTAAACTGCCAGACTAATTATAAAGCTACTATGAATTAATACCACTGTCCATAATAGCCTTCAAAGCCAATTTACTATTCCTATACCGCTATCACATGTAGTGTATTACAGCTCTTCCTTTGGAAGTTAACTTCTTTTACATTCAGTGTCTGTACTATAATCAGACATAGTGCCTACACTATTCCGATACAGAACAAGTAAACCATTTAAGTTCCATTTTTTATGCTAGTTTGGCGTTCTGTTTTCTATTCAAAGTTGGCAAAAGCTTTGGGAGCCATGCATACAACAACAAATTGCCTCTAAGCAGAGAGTTGGCATGACCATGTACTTCACTATGCAAGACCTTCACAAGGGAGCAGTAAACCCTTATAAACATGGGTTCATGGGAACTTTGCTTGCTCCCATTTAGGAACTTCAGCACCCAACCAGAAATATGGGGGAAACTGCCTGAAAAAGAAGGTACAATGCAGTAAAATAATTTTCCGTGCCAAAATACCATCTATGGTCATTTGGACAAGGCAGTCCTTGCTGGCCCAGTTTCATCACCATCTGCTGTGAAGAAGGGTACAAGACCATCACAGATCTGTATGCTAAAACAAGCACCATTTGATCCTCATACAAAACCACAGGCAGAAATGCTCTACGCGATGGGTAATGGAGCAAGATCCCATATCACTGCAGCTCTTAAAATAATTCAATAATCTAGCTGTAAAGCAAGGCAGTCAATCAATTTCCTCTCAAGAGAAAGCATACTTCTTTCTAGGAAACTTTCGTCTGAAATTGATTATTCACAATATATATTTTCAGCTACTGAAGGAACTGGCACACGTTCTGTTTATTATATATTCGTATAAGAAGAAAATTCATCACAGAGCAGCTCAAATAACTGGTCAAATAGTTCTTGCATACATTACTGCACAAGAGGTGGAGACAAACAAACATTTCATCTAGGTATGTGCTCTGAAGCGCGGCTCGGGCACTTTTTGGGCAGGGGGACCACGAACTTTAAGAAAATGGAGAGCAGATCCTTACCTGCTCAACCAACGCTGCATGCAGCTTCCTGCTGGAGCAGTGCACATCCCTAGAAGACCCGCGGGCATCAGCACGCACAATTTATTTATTTAGTACATGCATGAGCACCATTTGTGTGGTCAGCAACACCATGCTAACCAAGCAAATGGCACCCACTCGTGCGCAGATGCCATGTGCGTGCTAACGCTGCATGACAACCCAGCAGGAAGCTGTGTGGGGTGGCGGTGAGCAGGTAAGGACTTGCTCTCCTTTCTCTTAAAGTTCCCAGTCCCCGTGCCTGGAAAGTGCTTGAACAACAGTTCAAACTGCAGTTCATGCACATCCCTAATTTCATCACACTTTCTCTCGCTTATCTGCACCTGATTGGTAGCACAGGTCTTGATAAATTTTCTTTGGATCTAGGAAGCAGCCCCAAAATTTAGGAGCCAAACAATGAACACTTGACAAAATTACCAGACTTAGTGACGGACATTGTGGAGCGGGCTTCTCTTTATCCTCTCTACAAGCAACATATTTAGAATAGAAACAGGACAAATGAAGAGTTCATTAAGTAACTCTTACCCCTAAATATCCTAGTCTAGATGCCATGGTTGAATTTCTTGGTGCCATAACTCCCTGGGATTTGTCAAGCCCTGGTGTAGTAAAATCCTCGTTACCATCTGACAGGATAATATAGAATATCAAGCTATCGTGAGATGACTGATAATGTAACTATAACAAACATTTGATGGAAGGTTCCAGTATTGAAGATCTTGGAATATCTCATACAAGCTGGGTACAGATCCAGTTCTGAGGACTTTATGCATAAGAAGTAACATGCAATTCTGTTGTGATGTGTAAATTCTCCCAGTTTCAGCAAGCCGCCTCCAAACAGAGGTGAAGGGAAACAAAAATCAGGCAAGTGTTAGCTCAGATCACATGTTGCTTCCTATGCATGATGGCACAAGTGTATGTTCCAGGCCTGTGTTGCACCAAATGCAGGGTATTATTATTACTATAATCATTATTATTGTTTACACAGTCAGACAGGTGTTATTGACTGGTTTGTTTTATCCAGACATCAAGTCCTTCCCAAGGGACTGGAATGGCTGAATTTTATTATCAATGTTGTTGCTGTTATTATAGATATTGTTGCAGAATATAGGTTGTTCCCAGTAATGTTGCTTTTTATAATTGGCTGATGGTGATTTCTGTGGCCCCTATGGTGTTGAGGTGCTCTTCAAGTTGTTTTGGAATTGCACCTAGGGCGCCAATTACCACTGGGATTACCACAACCACACCAAGGTAGTGCCTCACTGGAGGTTATCACCATCACCATCACATATTTAAGAGCTGGTCTTGTGGTAGCAAGCATGAATTGTCCCATTTGCTAAGCAAGGTCCACCCTGGTTGCATTTGAATGGGAGACTACATGTGTGAACACTGCAAGGTATTCCCCTAAGGGGATGGGTCCTTTTGGGGGAAAGTACCTGCATGCTTGCATGCAGAAGGTTCCAAGTTCCCTCCCTGGCATCTCCAAGATAGGGATGAGAGAGTCTCCTGCCTGCAATCTTGGAGAAGCTGCTGCCAGTCTGTGTGGACAATACTGAGGTAGATGGACCAATGATCTGACTCAATATTAAGCAGCTTCCTATATTCCTATTTATCATATTTATATACCGCCTGATATGTGCATCTCTTGGCAGTGTACATAATCCAAAACAAAAAAATCAAAATATAAAAACTATTAAACAGTTTAAAACTAATTTCAGTTAAAAGCCTGAGAGAACAGGTGTGTTTTGAGGGTCTTCCTAAAAGCAAACAGAGATGGAGATGCTGATATTTTGACAGGGAGCATATTCCAAAGCCTCTGGGTAGCCACAGAGATGGTCTGGTCCCGAGTCATCACCAAATAAGCCAGTGGCAACCGTAACCGGACCTCCCCAGATTATCTGGGCAAGGTTCATGACAAAGAAGGCACTCTCTTAAGATCCTTTGACATCTTAGTCAACCCTTCTTATCACACATTTCAATAAAACTGTTTCCTCACAACAAGTTTATTTCGCCCATTATTATCACCTGTTTTTGATACATGAATAGACCCTAAAATAGACAAGCTGCCAAAACACTGGATTGTGGCTGGAATCCAAAGACTTGCTTTCTGTGCTCCAAAGGAAAAAGGTCAAGTATTTCCATTGGAACAGCAGACTTCCCCACCCATGTCAAATCAAAAACTGCTTTCAAAATGCCCCTTTCAAAAGACCTTCACCCAATGGCACTGGATGGTGGGTGTGGGGACATATTGAACAAGTTTCTTGTTCAAGCATGAACAGTTCTTCAAATACTGTACAGTACAGAACCTGGTGTCTCCTTGACACTCATCTTTCACCAACCAGCTACCAGCACTCAGATCCTATTGTATGAAACACAGATGCAATTGTGTTTCAAGTTGTACTCTGATAACCAAGTAAAGCTAGCACAATTATTCCAACAAGCTCATAACACTGCTCAACTGGAGAATGCTATCCTCTTGGATCATCTTCTTTTTAAACCAGGAATAGGTTTTTGCAGCATATTTCAGACATAATCCTCAGATTTCTGTATGGCACTGTGAAATCACAAGAGGCTGCTTCCATCTGGTTAGACCATCCACATCCAAGCCTACTGCCATTTCTTAGATTCTGGGAGTCATGTGAAACACACCCCCTACACACACGTGTAGGGAGATACCCCTTTCTTTCCTCCAGCTGTATGGAGGGAAAAGAGAAGGACATTGCACTTTACCTTCTCTAAGTCACCTTGTAGAACCTATCTCCAAAAGAAGAAAATTGTATTTTACCAGCTCTAACCCTATTGAACATCAGTAACATAATATCATCTACCTGCCATGTATTTGTTGGTGGTATAATATAATTTTAATAGATGGAGGAGAGCTTGTTCATGGCTTTTAGAATAACTAAAAATTATTTTGGGGGATGCAACTTAGATAAATTGAGAGAAAGAAAGCACAGTCCTTAAACTATTACACATTTAAAAACAGGCTATCTGTGCATTGCAGAAGTGGGAAAGTGCGGGGAGGAAAGGGGAAGTGAACTTGCTCAAGAGTACATTTTTAAAATGCGTATCACTGACATTGACCAGGCCCAATGTTCTTCTGCCAGCTAATTACAGAGCCAGTTGATTTGGCAGACAAATTGCCACACACACACACACACACAGAGACACACAGAGAAACCCCTTAGCCAATTTCAACTTCCATGCCCGTTGTCCTGTTAACTCTATCAACCAACACCTTTTCTGAGATCTGATGAGCATAAGGGTACCTGAATCTTGCATTCAATTAATTCTGCAGCCAGTTCATTTTATCTGAAGAGGTGGCTTGCCTCTCGTGCCAATGAGCCAGGTTTCTTAGTCATTTTAAAACACGAGAAACAGTTAAAATGGTCTTGGCTCCCAAACCCCTAGTCATTCGCATCCCCTACACTTAAGGAATATAATGAAGGAAAGATAGGGCACCATTCATCATAGGCATTATCCAATAGCTGTCTATAATTCTTGAGCAATCACAGTCTATCCAGCACTCCAAGATGAAAGAGATTCATAAGGGATATACATATAGATCAGTGCTGCACAACTTTGGGCCCCTGGCTATTCTTCGACCACAACTTCCACTGTCACCAGCCACAGTAGCCAATAGTTAGGGATTATGGGAGTTGAAGTGTAGGAAAGCTGAAGTTGCAGCCTTGTGCAGCCCTTATATAAGTGCATGATCCTACAGTGCATTGAATATAATGCATGCATAACTATACACACATATAGATCAAACCTGCATATAACTATAAACAGATTATGCATATATGCACAATGTAATGTGTGAACAGCCCTACTATCTTGGGGAAGAACTGCACTTTCCCAGTGATGAAATAGGGTTGTTTGAATGCTGGCAACTTTGTAACATTTACACTCATTTCCCTCAAAACCATCACCAGAGGAGATTCATCTTTTGAGTTATATTCATATTTTGAATTATATTCATATTATTCAGAACACTATATCCCAAAGTTCCCTTGCAAAGTTGAACTTGATTTTCATTTTAATCCTATGAGGTAGCTCTCAGTGCTAGCCAGTGTACCCTCCCAGGATCCAAGCCTTTTAGCATTCCACTGCATAGATCTACTTTTTATTCTACTGGTCCTCATTTGCAGGAAGTTGCACAGGATGTGTGCCAAAACTGACAGAAGGGAAGCCAGAAGCAAAGCTTGAAAACAGCACGTTACACCCTTGCTTAGAACAAAACATAGCTTCGTTGGCGGCAATTGGCAGAAACCTTTCTAAATGGACTGCAGTCTTGGCACAGACTTCATAATAATGAACATGGCTGTGAGACCGGAAGGATAGGAGCCTACCTAAGTTATGTGTGCGTTGGTTTTTTGTTTTAGGAAACAGGGAGGAGGGAGGGGAGAAATGAGATTGATAAGAACATAAAAAGAGCTCTGCTGGATCAGACCAAAGGCCTATCCAGTCCAGCATCCTGTTTTCCACAGAGACCATCAGGAAACCCACAAGCAGGAGATGCATACCCCTGTCATTGCCTCCCTGCTGCAACTGGTATTCAGAACCATATTGCCTCTTGACCAGGAGGCAGCATATAGCCATCATGACTAGTAGCCATTGATAGACTTCTCTTCTATAAAATATTTTGCTCCCTCTTACAGTTCTGAACCAGGGTCATCCAGTGAAACTGACTGGCAGTGGATTTAGAATGGAGAAAAGGTATACAATACCTTTTTAAGTATGTAATATTCTATGGAATTCACTACCACAAGTTTTAGTGATAGATTAGTTTGGGAGGCTTTAAAGGGGCATTAGACAAATTCTCTATTCACTTTCTCCACACTTATGCATAATTTTATAAGCCTCAATCATGTCTCCACTTAGTTGCCTTCCCCCCACCCAACTAAACAGCTTCAAACACTGAAGCCCAGAGGTTCACAAACCTTTTGATACTGTGTTCCCCCCTAAAATAATGGATAAAGCTATGTGACCCCACCCCCAATGTTTAGAGCTACTAGCTGACATCCTGGCTAACATAAACCAAAAACATATTGCCGAGGGTCAAGCAACTTGCTTCCAGTCTAGCAGAATGCTCCCAGAGCACAGGCAAGCTCAGAAAAATATTTGCGCTTTTGCACAAGCGTGGAAGATTGCCCATGTTTTGGAAGCATAACGAACCAGTGCAGGGGCTAGTGCTTCATTGATCTTAGAAGAACACACTCTTTATTGGTCAGGATCAGTGTTCCCTCTAAGGCGTGCACACATGCGCACACTCACAAGTTTTTTTGATGTCTGATCAGTAAATTTTAGAACCCGCTCAGGTTGTATCAGGAAGGCCCCACTCTGAATGCATGTGCACGCACAGTTTTGATACTGCTGCCCAGAACAGAACTCATTCTGCACACAGTTGGAAAAAAATAGAACACTGTTCAGGATGTCAGCCATTTATTTGATTAGGTAGAAATAAATAAAGCACATTTATCTTTTAAATGAAGATGAGCTTGCTTGCTCCTACTTAAGTTTTTCAAACCTGAGTTTTATGGTTGAGACTGTGAAACTAATTTTGGGCTCCAAGCAGTGTTCTCTCTAATCTTTGTCATCTGTGTGTGGAATGAATTTTGTTCTGGGTGGGAGTATCAAGGCAGTGCGTGTGCACATGTGTTCAGAGTGGGGCCTTCCTGACTCAACTTGAGCGGGATCTAAAATTAACTGAATGGCCATCTGCACTTTTTCCAGTTTTACCACATCATTTTGGGGATGTAACAAGCATAACGGTACATAGTATTTGAAGTGTGGCTGTACCACAGATATGTATAAATGACATAATATTAGCAATTTTATTTCCAGCCCCTTTCCTAACAATCCCTAACATAGAATTTTCCCTTTTCACTGCTGCTGCACACTGGGTTGACATTTTTATAGAGAAATCCACCACGGTCTCAAAATCTCTTTCCTGGTTAGTCATTGGCAACTTAGACCTCATTAGCATACATGTGAAACTTTTACCCCAACGTGCTACATTCTTTTGTTGTGGCATATAAAAAGAAAGACAATATAAGTGCCTTGACAAATAGGAAGGACTGTGTACTAACACTGTGGAAACTGAAGGTCAAAAGCAAATCACACTGTTCAGATGTAACAGCCACATATGACTAAATGTCACTCTGAGCTGCCAAAATACATAGTTAAATACAGCCTTCTCATGGCATGGGGCTACAAAAGGTTTTCAACACAGGATGCGCTGAAAGGTGGAAACATTCTCAGTAGATTTTTCCCCTCTTCCACTCCTACAGGACAAAGAGGAGACAGATCTTTCATTTTCCATTCCTTCAATGCAAATACAAGCTAAACAAATACCAGCTCATAGACCATAAATACTAGTTCCTAGATCAAGTCCATAGTCCTAACAAAACACTGAGCGGCAGGGAGCAGCCAGTGATGCTTCTGAGTATTTCTGTTCTGAAACACAAGAACTCCAGCATTATGAGAATGAACATTCTCGAGTATAAATCTTCTTCAGCATCCATTGAAACTTCAGGTCTGAATTATATCCTACCACACATACCACGTGGGGGGGGGGAGTTCTTTTCACTATTAGATCTGTCACTTTCCAAAATCCCTATGACCATTACCTTTGGGTAGACAGGGGAAACATTTGAGCATAACTTTCAGATTCCATAATCAAACAAGTACAGAGGGCAAAGTTTTGCAATTCATGTTGAAGTTTTTTATTTACTTATTTATTTAAGAGCGAAGTTCAAATTGACTCTCTGCAACAAGATGAGCATTTCTGTTTCTGAATAATGGACAGGTTCAGATGATCATCAAAACCACTGTTTAGATTGCTGTGAATGAGCCCACACCCACTTCTGCAGGCTCAAACAGCAGCAGCAGCAGCTTATGCTTTACAATAAACCACCATCCTGCATTATGTCCTAACTTGGGGGACTGTGGTTTATTTTAACCACAGTCTGTTAAAACAAGCAGGATCTTGCTTTAAAGAACTGCTTAAATGATAAAATATAAGGATTATACCAGCAGCCAAACTCTTTCAGCAAAAGGTTCTATTAGCCACAAAACAGAAGATGAGCATTAGGTTTTCTATGCTTACACGAGGTAATTGTCCAGTACTATCCACTTACCTCAGCAAGGTTGCTATAGCAATCCTTTGCCTTCAGGCAATGCCTCATCTTCCCTTAAGTTTCTAAGGATGGCTCCACACTTTATGTAGCTGAGTTGACTGCTGTGGGTACACTGCTGTTATCCATAGCAAATATGTAAAATGTAGATGACATTGTTACAAGTTTATAAATTTGTAACTGAGAACTATGATTGCACCAAGTGTCCAAGACATGTACAAAAGTGTTTAGATGCAAGTATGACATCCATCCTTTATGTATTAACTGCAGGAAACACCCGCCTGCTGCAGAAAACTTATCTGTGGCATCAAAGTGTACACACACATGCGCGTGCGCCTGCCTCAGTGGCACTGCTAGACCATTAAGAACAGCATATGTAGATCAAAGGTTAGCAGTTTCATCTGCAGAACTCTTATGCAAACCAAGATATAAGCAAGACATCTTTATATTGCTTTATAATCAGTGTGTTTAGCATCTAAGTTTTTTTGAAACGTAATAAATATACACTAGCTGGGTCTAGTGCAGAACATCTGCGCCTCTAGTTCTCCCCCTGGTGCTGCTTCTTCCCCCCCCCCCACCAGCGTGGTGCAGTGAAAGCCAGCAAGGTGTAGTGGTTAGAGTGCTGGACTAGGACCGGGGAGACCCGAGTTCAATTCCCCATTCAGCCATGAAACTAGCTGGGTGACTCTGGGCCAGTCACTTCTCTCTCAGCCTAACTTACTTCACAGGGTTGTTGTGAAAGAGAAACTCAAGTATGTAGTACACCGCTCTGGGCTCCTTGGAGGAAGAGCAGGATATAAATGTAAAAAGAATAAATAAAATAATAACTGCCCGTCGCCATTTTCTTTGCCCGCCTGCCACCATTTTCTCTCCCCCCCGCCCACCACCACTGCTGCTTTCTTGCCCACCGCCACCATTTGCTTCCCCCAGCTGCCGCCACTGTTTTCTTTTCCCCCTTGACCACAAGCCTGCCTGGCGGTGCCACTTTCCTCTCCCCCTGCCGGCAGCTCGCTCACGAACTCTCATGAGAGCTGCCACACATGGGAATAGCAACAGGTACGCCTTAGAGAAATATAAATAGATAGATAATATTCCAAGCTGTTTTCCCCCTCTTATTCCTTTAGCTTAAGTGAAAGATCAGAACAAGTAGTTCGGTCATGCGGTCTCTTCAAATTATACTGCCACACATATACACAAAAGACAATGGCCAACGTCCAAAGCAGCCTTTTGGTAGCACATCAGGAAGACATGTTGATGTGAGGGAGAGCTTTCCTAGCTGCGCTGGGGCTCTGTAGCTTTGAACGTGCAGCAGGTGGAGTGAATTTTAAACATTTGCTCTACTCCAGAAGTGACTTGTGTCACCCAAAAATGTATCCCCAAGGACTGGAGGACCCTCAGGGACACATTTTCAGATGACACAGGGCACTCCCGGAGTCAGAGTTAATGGTCAAAATTCGCTGCCACCACCCCCATCCCCCCGAGAGCTAGAGAGATCTACAGAATTCTTGACAAGCTTCTTCTTACAGAAGTCTGTGGAATAGGAAATACAGAGAGAAGGAAAGAGTTATATTAGCTATATATATATTCCTAAAGCTCCGTATCAGTCAGCCATCCAAAGCAATTCCATGAGTGTGTTCGCAATATTCCACTCCTGAGAAACACAGGGTGAGAACTGAAGAATCAAGTGTGCTTGCTTTTCAGCCACACATTAACCTGGCTAGGTTACAGCTTAGTTTTACCTTTACTCTATTGATTGCTTTACTCCAGGGCTGTACAACTTTGGCCCTCCAGCTGAGGTGGGACTACAACACCCACTGATTACTGGCCACTGTGGCTGGGGATGATGGGAGTCATAGTCCCACAAGAGCTAGAGGGCTGAAGTTGTGCAGCCCTGCTTTCATCCAAGCTACTTCAGTTTTCAAAAAGCTTTATTACCAGAGTTATGTGCTGAAACCAAGAGATGAACAGACATGTCTTGACCCAATAAGGGTAGTCCACACGTAGAAAAGAGGCAATTTAGCTAACCCAAAATGAACAAGCACTGAAACCAAACCTATGCCCATACAGGGCAAAATATTAGCTCATCAAAAGCCACACATTTTTTTAGCATCTGCCAACAGCGCTTGCTTGCTTACTTAAAAAGCTCTAACAAGAGTCACATACAGTGGTAAGCTTTTCAAAACACACTTTTCAACTTTCCTGAAAAGAGAAAAGAGCAACTGCAACAAGTAAATCTGTAGCAACACTGCCCATTTACAGCAGGGAGAACAATACACTCTACAGAGTATATATGGACAGATGTTAGATAAAAGGGTCTATGACTCCTTGCTGCAGACCACTCCTAGCATCCAGACTAGTCAGTCACAACTAAGCACCAGTGAAATCAATGAGATAAGTTTGTCATGACTAACTTAAAGTGTGCTGTCGAGTTGGTGTCGACTCCTGGTGCCCACAGTGCCCTGTGGTTTTCTTTGGTAGAATACAGGAGGGGTTCACCACTGCCTCCTCCCGCACAGTATCAGATGATGCCTTTCAGCATCTTCCTATATCACTGCTGCCCAATATAGTAGCAGCAGGGATTCGAACAGGCCACATTCTGCTTGTTAGTCAAGCATTTCCCTCCCATTAAACTCAATGGGACTTAGTCTGGGTGCTGCCCATTGTAGTAATTTTTTTTCCTTTCCAACAGAAAAGATAATGGTTGAGGAAAGATCTATCCAGGAAAAAGCAGACAACATAGCAGCCCATGGGTCTCATGTCCCACTCTACCTACACTGTGGCCCCGCAATTCACTTTTTGAGAACAAAAAAACAAAAAGAAAAAAGGGGGGGTCAAATATAACCTCTAGCTATCTAGTTTGCAGGTACATGCCTTGAAAGCAGAAGGACACCTTGCTTAAAATACTCAGCAACTAGAAAGCTAAAGCAACAGTCTTATATTTTATAGCCACCATTATATTAATTTGTCATGGGACAACTACTAGGCAGGCCACAAACAATATCAGAATGTTAAGGCAGCTCTGGTTCCATACAGAAAAATGGCTGCCCAACAAAAACCCAGCAGTATAGACTCCTGAAATGAGGAATACTGTGGGCAAACCCTACTCCAGAGCTGCACAATTTCAACCCTCCAGCTATTTTTAGACTACAACTCCCATCATCACCAACCACACTGGCCAATAGTCAGGGATTACAGGAGTTGTAGTCCGACATCTGCAGGGGGGCCAAAGTTGTGCAACCCTCCCCTATAGCTTCCTGTATTCAAGAGGCAGAGCAGGCATCTGATGTCTGCTCTACCTCTCTATTCAAGGAGTAGAACAGGCATCGGAACAATGAGCCTCCCCCTACATTCATGTCCTATAAAGAACAGTTAAGACCAGCTGGCTCAAGATTTACCCATTTCCCACAGTCAGCATTATGATCAGGTAAAAGCACATGGGAAATATGAAAATGAAGCTGTTACCCTTACAATCTGTTGTGCTTTATGGTGCTATCTGTTTGGCTTCATGAAAGGGTGCAGGACAAAATTAGGCTCCTTGTCCCTAGGACAGAAGTTTTTATTCTATTCTAAATATTTGCAATTAATAATCTAGCATTTAGATTATTTTATTAAATGCAACTAGGCACCCCAGCCGGTTGAAAGATTCATCTAAAGAGATAGGACCATACTATGGTCTAAATGTTAGGGCGAGTCCCCCATTCTAATAGATATCGTGCCATAAGGTCCATGCATTTTCAGCACCGGCATTCAGGGCTGAACCACCTGAACATTTCCAAGAGAGTTTCTTCAGCAAGACCAAAAGCATGTCTTAACTCCCAGCTATCTGAAATTTTAAGTGCATTCCCATTCTTTCTCTTGTGGCTGGCACACAGCCTGTAATGCTCCAGTTCTATTTTGGAACATCTTTAAACAAAGGAAATAAAAGCTAAGAAACACGGGAATGAACTCAAGGATTTTATTTCACCTCCCTTTGCTGGCTTATCTACCCAACAGGAACCCACATCTCATTGACTAGTTTAAATGTACTTTTAATAGTTAATAGTTCACACTTCTTCTAGCCACCAAAGTGGTCTGGCACTCGCTTTCAAAATCTTCCACCTAATTATACAAGCTGAACCACCTCCTCATCTCCTCATGCTTTCATTTAAATCTCCTTGGAAGCTGACAAGTCTCTCTACAAAGTTCAGTACTATGCAACACAGAAAATTAAACAGACCAGGCAGCAATAACCAAGAAGCCAGAGGGCATGTAAGTTCAGTAATTGGATTTTGCATTCACAAAGGTCATTAGAAATGTTTCCAGAGATTCTCTTCCGTATTCCTAAGATTCGGCATTCAAAAGGTCTTTCATCAGACTCCAAACATCTCTTTGACACCAATATTTTTAGGTTTTCTGGAAGGAAAGGGAGGAGGAAAGCTAGTTTTATTGTATTCTGGGGCTCATACTACTGTGGTTCAAAGCTCTCCAACAAAAGTTGGAGGTTTGCGTTTTTAATTTTTAAGAAAAGCTAGGAAATTTAGTGTTTTGCATGACACCAGGCCAATATTAAAAATACTGCAAGTATCTGTAGCAAAGTCACAAGAGTAGGTCGTAGTACAATAAAACCTCTACCACAACAGCATAAGAACTCTACAACTGTGTATGCACAAGGGCAGAGGGATCAAGAGACAGTAGGAAGAACCTGCATCCCTTCTGCATCAGAGTTCTGTCATTCATGGATGTGCATCGTCTTTGCCAAGGGCTGGAGCCTAGGAAATGCCAACAAGAACCTCCCTGTATACTCAAGGTTCGAATGCTATAAAATGAGGATCATGCCTCCTTTTCTACTATGTACTCTGCCACAGCTCAGATGTTCCTTATCAGTTTCGTTGCCTCTTGGCATTGTCAAGCCTAAAATTTATTCTCAGCTGTTCAACAGAGATCCCTTCAAGCTGACATAAACCAGTACATCAACCTCCTCCTCACTATAAACATTTGTGTGACAGTCTTAAGATCATATTTAATCCCATTACAGAGGGGAATTAAGGAATATACTACCAATGACAAAATGAACGTTTTCAAAGAGTGGTTTACTCTGATTCATTAAAATTATTTTCTGCTTCTATTACGTGTGTGCGTGTGTGTGTGTGCATAGACAATATGCAACCTATAGACATGCCTATGAGTTCCCACTGTCTTAAAAGTACTGTCATAATTTCATTCCACAAAATGGCAAATACAATTATCTTTGTTTCCCATATACAGTGAGACACAATTAAAAGGTCTGCCCTAAAAATACTGAATGAACTATAACCTACCATATGGCCATTAATTAAAAATGTGTGGTGTTTCATTTTGTCAGTGTTCTAAGAGATCAAGAACCTTTTATCACAGTGACACACAGCTGCCAAAAAAAAAAAAGATCATACTGAAGTTACTTCCACACTAGCCCTTTTCTCAGGATTTATTTATTATACTTATACACTACTCTTCAACAGAAGTAATGTGAATATGGTTCCCTGCTCTTCCTCCCCCCCATCTCACAATTTTAAACACACATGGGAGACACTAGAAACATCCACTGAAAGATACTGTACTGGGGCCAAATAAAGACAATTGCTCTCTCCATGCTAATGTAAGAGACCCACAACCACAACTTCAAAATGTGGCTCTTTAACAGGCGAGTAGCCATCCTTTGTTTGCACACTTTTCATGGAGAACTGCCATAAAATTGCTTTTGCTGGGCTGGTAGAAAAGCAAAAATTGAGTCCTCATCCCTCTCCCCTTGACCTGCTCTGTGATATAAGCCGGCAGGGCAGCTAGTTTAACCTGTTCTTTATGAGGGCAGAGTTCTGGCTCCACCCTCCTAAGCCTGAGCAACATGTGGGCCAGTGTCCTGTTTGAAAGTCTTCCCCATTATATTGCTTCTGGTGATCTCAATAGGAGCTTTTTCACACAGGGCTTTACATCTCCTCCAGAATGGAGGGTGTGCATTCACATATCGGCCAGATTTACCCTAAAGTCCCTGTGAGCTATCAGGGAGCACTTCACACACAATTTGGGGTTCCCATTGTGCGTTAAGAGTGTAGTCCAATTTATATCCAGGGTAAAAAAAATCCACCTTTTGCAACTTTGGGGGGGCAACTTTGAACTCGCAGTAAAACCTCATAGTAAACTCGCAGAAAAGCCTGCTGTGTGAAGATGCTCCAGGAGTGGGGGAATTACAGTTGAACTGCTCCTTAAAGAGCCTCTCAATTACCTCAATGTCAGTTGCTGTTCCCAAGGACGCGACTTTAATTATTTATTTTCTTGCATCATTTTTATTCATATTTTTATAGCAAAATAACTAATTTCTCAATAAGAATACACGCCCATGTATTGTACACCATGCTAATTTTCAAAAGAAAGTGGAGGAACATAGTTGTTTCAGTTTTTTATACACACCACTGAACTTGGACTTGTTTCTCTTCCCCCTGAATGGTCTGGATAAGGAGAGCTACTACTAGTCAGTACAGATTCTATACATTGCCTTGGCAGGATACAGGAAGCAGTTTTCTTATTGGCATGGTCAGGAACTCCTTGCACTTATAGTCTAGTACTGAGTACAGTGAGAGAAGAAGGTGGGCAGACCCACCATTCAGAGCCGATTTGAACCCATTGGTTTAGGGAGAGGAAAGGGTGGAAGCGTGTGGCTGAGGGGCAAAGAAAGAAACACCTCTGTGAAGGAGATATTAAAAATGTCCCTCTTTTTTCCTATCAAAGACTGAGGCTGTTATTAAAGGTGGGGAAGCATATTAAAATTGGGAAATTGTGGCATTTCACTATTAAAGAGGGAAAACTGGAAGAAGGAGGAAAACACTATAATTCAAGTTTCCTCTTGCCCTGTGGGAACAGAAACTGACAATGGGACAACTCCAAGAGGCTATTCAAGGGACGATTCATCACTAATCCCCAACACAAAGCAGATCAACATGAAGTAGTACAAGGCATAGGACCTGCGAACAGGACACTCTTCATTAAAACAGGAAAGAGCTTTTGCTGAATGGGGCTTATTTGTGAGTGAGTAAACATTACAGAAGGATCTGGCCATATGGAAGGAAAGCACCATATAATCTAGCGTTATATTAGGTACTGCATGAAACTTCTTTTAGTTCCACTTCCACCTAGTGCAGAAAAGTAGGGATGTGCACAAATCAAGATTCGTGGACTGATTCGAAGCTTAGCCCAGCCACCTTTAAAAGTGAGGAGAGCAGGCAGGTAACTGCTCCTCTGACACTCACCGCAGCAGCACCTCCCCGCTAGCACCCAACATGCAGCAGCACACACGGCAGCCGTGCATGCACGGTGGCCATTTGCGTGGTCAGCAACCATGCCTCTTGATTTGTGCGCATCCCAACAGAAAAGCAACGCCAGAGCAGTGCTTTACTGTGGAATCAACCTGAGGCAACATATCAAACAAATATCATTTTTTTAAAAAAGTAATAACTTATTCTGCTACACTCTTTATATTTTCACAGTTTTAGAGCAGGGCTGCACAACTTTGACCGAGTGCACCAACGCCATTTGTGCACCAAGGCCACGCAAAGGCTGCTGGGAACAGCATCCCATCAGCATGGTGTTTTAAAGAGGCCATGCTGCGTTCAAGTCAAGTTTTAAGCACAACAGCTGCAAGGTGGGGCAGCAGAGGGCGGGGGTGGCTCAACGGAGGAGCAGGTAGGACATGCCTGTCTGCTTTTTAAAAAGGTACCCCTCGCCTCCTGCTGAAAAGTTTCGGCGACAGGAGCCCAAATCATTTTGGCACCTCTCCAAAGAGGTGCCAAAATGATTCAGGCACATCCCTAGCAACTGCACTGCTCTGGTAAGCACATGAACCCAACATAAATACATTGATTGGAGCAGGGATGGAGAACCTGCAGCTCTTCAGCTGTTGCGACAACTCCCATCAACTCCAGCGGCAAGCAACTGTGGTTGGAGATTATGGGTATTATAGTCCAAGTCCAGCTGAAGAGCCAGGTTGGCCACTTCTACATTAGACGAACTCTATATCCACTGCTAAAGAGACCGAGAGTAAAAAAATAACTCCATTTGAAAATAAGCTGCTTCCTTTTTCTTCCTAGAAATCCTTGAGAAGAGGTCACATTTCTATTTATTTTTTAAAAATTTTGCTGAGAAGTAGTCACATTTCTATCTTTATTATTGTTTTTAGTTCTCTGTGCCAAACTCTAAGGCTGTATTTGAAGTAAATATTTCAATGTGAATAACTAAGTGGAAATTTTAACTCAAAGTATGGCCTTTTTAAGAGGGCCATTTTTAGTTATTGGAAGCTCTTCTATCTGTTCACACTTAATTTGTAGGATGGAGGTGCTGCAAAGCCAATGAAGGACATACTGCCAAGCACAGAACCCCACGAGCATGCAATATACCCTAGCTAGCCATACACAGTTGCGTTCCAGTCACTCATGGACCAATGCCCCTCCTACTTCAGTCTCCTCACAGACTGAAAATGCCAGCTATCTGGTAATAATTGTGCATTGTAGAAGCAACATGAAGTAACATACCAAAAATAAACCATCATAAAATAACCTGATTCTGATATATTCTTGATATGATTTAGATAGAGGACTCTGTTTTATTTTTGCTTGCAAACCACACCAACACCTGTTTCCAACAAACAGGAATTTGAGGATTCATCTGGGTCTTGCCTTTTGCACAACATGGGTCAACAAGTCCCAAATGGACAATTTTTGTTTGACACACCTTAAGCAGAGTAGAATCAAGCACATACATGAAGCGTGAAGGAAATAAATATTCCAAACTGTTCTGCAACCTACCAACCCCCTGCCCCTTAAACACACACACACAGACACACAGAGATGGCAACACCCTTCAGCAAACTATTTGCTGCTGCAATGCAAAAGGTTTACTCGAGTCACTAAATTAAACTATAGCTTTCTATATAAACAGACGACCAGATGGGCGACATGGTTAATGATGGTGTAAAAGCATCTAGTTTACAACAGCTTTCATATAAGCTTGCAAAAATGCATCTACAATTGTTAAAAGCGAAGGCATTGCACTGGCAAATGACACTCCAACCCATGCAAAAACTGCGAATTTCCTTCCCATTCCACATATTTTGAAGCAGAGAGCCAAGGGTGTTCAGCAGACTTTTGCAAAAAAATATGCAGGTGTTTAATACTTACAAGATCTTCCATGTAGCAAACTGGAAGGGGGAACCAGTGGGAGTAGTTTGTATCTTGTAATAAGCACAAGATGCTTAAATACTGCCCAAGTAGAAATGAAACAAAATCTACAGTATACTCTGCCCATTGCAACATGGGGCTTTCCCACACTCTTAAGTTACGTCTCTTGCAGTTTGACAGGGTGGTCCTCTATCTTTTCTCAGCAAGCTTCTGCAGTCCTCACCCACACATGGCTTTTTGAGGTCTTCAGGAGGAGTTTTATGTCAATTAGAGCTAGAAGAACCGATTCTGCCACTTGCAGAAACTGAAAGTGGTGTGGGGAAGAACAGACTCAGTATTGCTACGTCCCATTGATACACCTTACCTGTTAACTGAACCAGTATTATTGATAACTAGTGGACCCGGGCGCAAAGCATCTGTGCCTCTAGTTGGGCCCAGCCGTCCCCCCCCCATGCCACCGCCGTCTCACCCCGGGGGGGGGGCTAGGGCCAGGCCGTCCCACCGCCTCCCTCTGCTTCACCGTCCTCCTCAGAGCGGCAAGGCTTTGCCCGCTGCCCGTCCTCCTTTCACCCTCCTCCTCAGGGTGGCGCTGCTGCCTCCCTCCACCTCACCATCCTCCTCCTCGGGGTGGCAGAGCTTCGCCCACTGCCCGTCCTCCTCCCACCACCCATTGTCCTCTTGCCCGCCGCCCCAACCAGCTCCTGGCATGCGCTCCTCCCTCCCACCCTCGCACGTGTCGCCTCCTCTGGGCCCGCCACCGATCGAGGATGCAGTAGGGGCAGAGCTTGCCACATTCAATCGCATCCCCTCTACAGGAATTAATTATATAGCGAGGTTTTCTTCAAAGGCAGACTTTGAAAGCCAGCATGGTAGCCCACTGAACTGAAAGTTCCAAAAACAGACTTCAGGGGTGGCAGCCCAGATGGAGACGCTAGTGAATGTATAACATTTACCAAGCGTTCTGAAAACTTTGGCTCTTTCTGGGTCTGCCTGGCTTAAATGGACAGAGAGACTTTGGCAGCCCACCCTAAAACCACTGAGAGAAATTAATCTGGCACCCATCTTTAAAAAGAAGCAGTGTGGGGATAGAAAGGCTTATTAGAGTTCAACCCAGTGGGACACAAATGAGTGTTTTTTCTAGAGAATCTAGACTTTTTAAAAAAATAGTTATAGGAATCCTCATCGCTAGAAAGCAGATTTTTTAAACCTTATAAGTAAATGCAGACTTCACAAAGCAAACATTATTATTTTAACATTCTGTATGTCTGTGTTTGTTTTAAAGGCGTAATCATTTGAATAAATTTGGTGTTCAATATTACAAGCTTACCCACTGAGAAGCCTGGTTCTAACAGGGTCCTGAAGTTTATATACCCATCAGTCTTTCACTGAGCGTACGTTTTCTAGTGCTTACAGTTTGCACTATGTGGAATCTCTTTGGCATCAGGTGCTAAGGAAGATGACCTTTCTATCTTCCCATCCAAATTCTCAGAGCATTCCAATTTAATTATTATGGCATAACCAACATTACAAACATAACCCTGGAGAGTGATACAATGCTGTCATCCAATGCAGGTTGCTCATGTAGAAATGTTTTGACCTACTAGACTGGATATTTTTGTTTGCTTGCTTGTTTTTTTGTTTAGTCTCTTCTCCCTCCCCACTCCAAAATGCTGTTTATGAAATAAGACTGCACACACACAAAAAGGTTGTGACAACTTTCAATTTGTTCTACATAGTTTATTGAGCGCCGGTACTGCCAGATTCTAAGTAATTGGCCTTGTCCATGTTTCTTAGAAGCCACTTAAACATTCTGAATTTTCTTTCCATAGTTGAACTACACCATACCATTCTAACTAACTGTCATGCAATCTTTATTCAGAAGCCTTATCTACTCTGCAATCTCATTCAAATATATTATACACACACATATGCGTATGGCATCAGGCTATGTGCCTAAGAAGTTCATATCTTGAGATTGTATGCATGGGTGTATATATTATAGAGTGTGTGTGTAATAATATAATATATACATCCGTGCATACAATCTCAAGATATGAACTTCTTAGGCACACAGCCTGATCCAATATGCATTATAGCTTTCATAATCTGACTGCAAGTCTATTTTAATAATAATAATAATAATAATAATAATAATAATAATAATAATAATAATAAATTTATTCAAAATTAATATAAAGGCAGCATAAATGAAATATACTAAATTTGATGGCAATCCAAATTATGCTCCTTACAATGCAATGCTATACATCTGTATTTGGAAGCAAGTCCAGCTAGGTACCATGGGACTTGCTCTCAGGTTTGCAACATGAAAGTGAGCAAGTTAATGCATATATTTCCATTATTTATTCATGGCAACATCAAGTAATTACATCTATGTGTGAAACAGACTTCACAGATCAAAATCACAGATTTCTACCTTATTAGCTCACACAACCTGCAATTTAATATTTTCCAACCTAAGTGGTTGACACATACTACTACCAAGTCAGAATGATGAGATATTAAAGCCCCATTCAGGTAGGAAGGATCTCTCCCCACAGATTTTGTCTTTGCAGACAAGCACTGTTTTCACAGAGAGTGGGTGGCACAGTTAAGAAGCACATGGGCATGGGGCTTGCTAGTATTCCCTCTTTGGTGCTTTACCTGGGCACAGCATCCACAAACTGAGGACACCTGAACAGAGCTGAAGCATTGTCTTAAAAGTGCTGCACATGCATGATTGAAACAGACTTTATCTACTGTGGGACAGAGGTGAGGGAAGAAGAAAATACCTTTGCTATCTGGACAATGCACTCTGCTAAAGCAGTTGGATAAACTATAGAGGGTAGTAGAAACAGGTATTATTACCCAAGCAGTCACCGTCAGCAACAAAACTATTTGTACTATTGAGAGTGGACAAGACAACCATTTGCAACACGATCACTGCCTTAAAACATGCACCTGGCAAATCTATTTGCATGGAGAGCCAGCTGTTGCCTGCCTCCTCTAACATTCAGAGAGCCCACCATTTAGAAGCCTTCATTTTAATCAGATACTCTCTGAAATTTCTTGTTTGGACACCTAGGATTTAGTAATGCTATATGAATAGGAACCTGAGAACCACCCACCTCCACTCCTTCAGAAAGCCAGTTTAATAATTATAGGCTAGCTGCCTCCTCCTTCTCACCTTCCAATTTCAGTAGAAATGCAATACTACAAGTTGCTTTTTTTTTTTAGTTTTGCTATAGGATGTGACACTATCCAGGCTCACTTAACTGGGGCAATGCAACTCCTAAAGGGCCTGGCTTTTTTCCTGCTGTGATTTGGACTGCTCCTTCACTAGTAATACAGCTAGAGTAAAGAAAATCTCAAATTACTACATATCACACAATCCAGTCTCATACCCATTCTAAGTTGGTAATGTATCAGATCTAGAGTTTAACCAAATCCTCCATCTTTCACTTCAGCTGATTCCCTTTCCTGAAACTCTGCCATGTTGTACAAGTCAATATTTTCTTTTATTTGAAAATCTGTAGGTTGCTTTTCAGAAAGACTCCCAAAGTGGCATGTATCAGAGATAGAATACAATTATTAGAGCTTTAACTCTTCCTTCTAATTCAATGTTTTTAAAAAGTATTGTTAGGCAGTTCTTAAGCTTTAATGAGCAAAATTATAGCAAAGTTAAAAAACACAGTGCCGAGCAGCAGCTATTAATGAACAGTCTAAAAGATAGTACAACACATTTCCAACCTTGCCAGCATCGCATGGGAACAGAAGGTGCTTTTTCCAGAGATCTGCCTGGTGGAATTAACAGCACATTAAAAAAAAACACCATAGCCAAATTAGAACTATTCTGTGGCATAATGGAAGAATCTCACATTCTCAGCAGCTGAATAGACTACATAAATCTCATACTAACGAATTACTTTCAAAAGCATGAGTAGGCACCAAAAAGTTACAAATGTTTGAGCCACAGAAATTAGTACCTACATGTGACACTTCAAAATCTAAGGTAGCTGTGCTGAACCATAAGGGGAGGAAATCCATAAACCAGAGTTTAAAACAGAGTAGTGCCTTTATTAGAACTAAAACTTACAAGTCAGAAATAAGTAAGATGTCAAACTCATCCGTTTATTTAACATTGAACCTGATGAATAATTACGTAGAACTCAAAAGCTAGCTACTTAATGCTTTGTGACTACTGAGTTAGTCCCAATAACAGCATTATCCCACTTTTAATTGTGGATGGAATTCTAGTACTAATGCTGTCACATTCATAACAGCAAACTAAGACTCATGCATGGCAATTAACAGGGCCTCCAATTCTCACTTTGAAGGCTAAATCAAGCACACCAGCTTCAGTCATTTTCCCTCTCACACACATGCCATTTTCACAATACTTTAGTGAATGGAGGACTGCATGTATACATTATTACCTCTGAGAGAATACTGACAGAGCAAGATCATAATTGGCACAGTTACTCCAGAGTAAGTACACATGTCCCAGGTGAAGGGCCCCTGTTCCAGGTGAAGGGAAACTGTGAATGCTACCTGATATTCACAATCTGAACAAGGCACTTGGGTAAAAAAGTGACCATGTCAAATCAACATATTGTTCAATGTAACACAATTATGACAACACAAAGTATTAAGAACAGAGCTGAAATGTCTGTAAAATGAATTTTAATCTGGCTTATTAACAAATGGCAAGAGATCCATATCAAAGGAACCCAGCATCCATGCTGTGCACTCAAACACTGCATCTATGAACACAGTTTAAATACCCAAATAATTTCATGACGGTAATCTAATTTAGATCTGCCTTATCTCAATCCTTCAAGTCAACAGCGGACGAAATGATGCAAAGACCAGTCTCTGAAGCCTCTGTTCTCTAATGATGACACATTATCAAAGCAGTGTCAATGAAGAAAAAGTACAATTGCTTCAAGCAGCGGCAAGCAGCGTAAGTACAGAGAAGTGCTCTAATGAAATGTGGGAAGAGGCATCATGAAGGTCTTGCAATGATATGCCTTTGCTCCTCTGTGCCACTTTAAAACCAAGGACCTCAAAGCAATTTCTGTAAATGCTGCCTTGAAATGCACTTGTGAGAAGAGAGCATTAAAATTACATGCCAGTTAATAAGACACCGCAGAAGGGCTCTGCTTTATTATGCTGAATAGTTCCCACGTTCAGTTAACTAAAATAATTTCAGCTGAAGTTCACTTTAGCACATGGAACGTCATTAGCTAAATGTGCCTGGATAATAAAGCATCCTAAGCCATAATCTGTACCCTATTTTCCCCTGTTTATTAATAGGTCACAGGCAATGCACGTTTTTACACCACCCAGTTGCACCACTGGAATCATCAGATCTCAGATGAGAATTGAAACTAACAACTGACTGAGAGCAACTTCAGTGCTGCGACAAGAACTGCAAGCAGAATTTCATTAAAGCACCACTTTTAAAAGAATTCAGTAGAATTCCTTAGACAGGTGGTAGTGGAAGAAATCAAAGAAATCAAACTGAGACTGCTCCTCACTTATTAAAAAGCCGTAAGCCACAACTGACTCAAATATAATATAATCAAATATAATTAAGTGGTATTCTCTACAAATGCTGGCTAACATCCAGACTAATGCAGCACTGGAGCTACAGGGAAGGGGTGATTTTTGCCAGTCTCTCCTAGGGATGTGCAAACTCCAGCATTTGGCCAGTTTGGCGGCAGGGGAGGTACCTTTAAGAAGCAGGGAGGGTGCCCTTACCACCCCCCACCACGTTTCCCCCACGGCGCTCTCGCCAAAATCACTGGAACACAATGGCAGCATACCCCCTTGCTGCCCCAGTCAGCATCAAACCGGCAGTGCCTGATGCATGTGCACATCATTTTGGCGAGAGGACAGACGGGGGGAAAGCAGGGGCGAGTAAGGTCACCCTCCCTGATCCTTAAAGGTAACCCCCACCAAAATGCTGCACAGGTTCGGATGTCCGGAAAAGGACCTCCGAGCCGGTTCATGCACATCCCTAGTCTCCCCTTCCTTCTGAAGCCTACCATGCCTCTTAAAACTGTACCCACCATGAATCTCAAAAATATGTGCCTAGGGGACATAATTTCCCATCATGAAATTCATATATGAAATTGATATACTTTTAATGTAAACTGCCCTGAGCCATTTTTGTAAGGGTGGTATAGAAATCAAACAAACAAACAAACAAATAAATAAACAAACAATGTGTCCTAAAGAAAGGTACATTACAAAACATAATGGTTTGAAACCAAATAGAGATTTTAAAATTACCTAAAAGCATAATCCATAATCTTTGGTCATGTAGTTAACATGCCTTTTGTATGGCAGAATTATATCTGCTTAGAGAAAAGAGACAAATTTCCTGCTCTGTATACATGCAAGGCTATTAAGTGGTATCACCTACTTGACATCTAAACCTGCAATCCCATTTACTATGGGATTGCAGGTTTAATTACAGCCAGTGTGGTATAATGGTTAGAGTGCTGGACTAGGACTGGGGAGACCCGTGTTCAAATCCCCATTCAGCCATGATACTTGCTGTGTGACTCTGGGCCAGTCACTTCTCTCTCAGCCCTAACCTACTTCATAGGGTTGTTGTGAGGAGAAACTTCACTATGTTTGGGCTCCTTTGAGGAAGGACAGAATATAAAGGTAAAGAAACAAAACAAAATAAAATATTTAGAAGGAAGCATCTCTGAACAAGGTGGGACTTGCTTCTGAGTAAACATGTCTAGGATAAGAACCATGCCAGGTCAGCCCCAAAGCTCAGCATCTCATAGCAACCAGATGCAACCAGGACACAAAGGCCATGGCTCCTCAGCAACTGGCATTTGGTGTTATACTGGCCCAGCAGGGATGTGCACGAACTTGTCCGGAGGCCATTCTAGAGGCCTCCGAACCAGTTCGAAGGTGACCCTGGCTCCAATCCAGGGGGTGGTTCTTTAAGGGCGGGGGAAGGGGCACTTACCCCTCCCGCCGCTTTCCCCCCACCGGCACTCTGTTTTTAGGGGAATCCATGGGGTGACAGCATACCTCTCTGCCACCCCTTCCCCTGTTCTTGTCCAGAAGTGGCACCTGTGGATGCACCCATCACATGTACATGCATGTGCACGGGTGCACACACAGGCACTACTTCCGGACAAGAAAGGGGGAAGGGGCGGCAGGGAGGTACACTGACGCCCCATGGATTGCCCTAAAAATGGAGCACTGGCAGGGGGAAAGCAGGGGGAGGAGTAAGTGCACCCTCCCCCGCCCTTAAAGAACCACCACCCCCAGCACTGAACCGCACCTCCAAGGTTCCATGCACACCACTATGGCCCAGTTCAGTTTGTAATGGGAAACTCTGGTTTCCTAAGTGAACAAATCTCTGCAAACCATGGGTTCGTGTGTGCCCCCCCCCCACTCCCCCATCTTTCATGTGTGGAAGGAAAAGCTTTCACTGAGTTTTAATATGGGAATTGTTTTCCTGTCTTCCTCTCTCAAGCACAAAACAGAGAGGAGAAAGCATGAGCCGGTAGCTCACAGAGGTTCATTCAAGCAGTGAGAAAGCATAGTTTCCCATTAGGTCTGAACCAGGCCACTGCCTCTGAACACAGTGGTACCATTTAGCTATTATATCCAGTAGGAATGTGTGAATCAATTTGGGTACAAATCGATTTGTACCCAAATCTAGCTGATTCAGGTGATTTGGAGACAGAACAAATCACCCCTGTGGTCCATTGGCTAGATTCATGTCCAAATCAAATCACACCATATTCAATTCAAATCGATTCAAGATTTGAATCCTCCTATTAATTCCCCCAGGTTCCCAGCTTTCTTTCTTTCTTTTTTTTAAGCTAAACTCTAGCCCTTGTAGAAGTGGAGTTATGGAGCAAAATATGTGGTCACTATTTTTCAAGTGTTTTGATTCTTTGGCGTATAATAACTTTTCCTCAATAAATCCCTATGAGAATTCATTACATACCTTCATTTCTTCTGTTCATTTTGACTGTCTTTGGACAATGCCAACTGTCAACTGCAAACTACACCCCCCCCCCACCCGCAAGGCAGTGGGGTACTACTCAGTTTATGTTCTAGGAATTTTTCAAGTGTTTAGACTCTTTGGTGTCTAATAACGTTTCCTCATAATGAATCCCCATGAGGATTTATTACACACCAAAGAGTCTAAATACCTCGAAAATCCCTAAAATATAAACTGAGTACCCAGTGGCTTGTGAGTTGGGGGATAGGGGTAGTTGGCACATGGGATGCCACTAATTCCCCACCCCCACCCACAAAGCAGTGGGGTCAAAATGAACTGAAGAAATGAAGATGTGTGATGAAGACACCAAAGAATCTAAACACTTCATAAATTCCTAAAAAATAAACTGAGTACCCCAGTGTGTGTGTGCAGGGGGAAGGGGGGTAGCTGACAGTTGGCACTGTCCAATGAGAGTCAAAATGAACAGAAGAAATGAAGGCATATAATGTGTCCTCATAGGGATTCATTATGAGGAAAAGTTATTATACACCAAAGAATCCAAACACTTGAAAAATAGTGACCACACATTTTGCTGCATAACTCCACTTCTACAAGGGCAAGAGCTTAGCTTTTTTTAAAAAATGAAAGCTAGGGATCCATGTTAGGGTTAGGATAGGGCAACTTCAAATCCCCATTATTTCCTATGGTGGAAATATACAAAATCATTAAAAACTAAAAAAAAATCATTAAAAATCAACCAAGTGCCCCACTGCCTTGGAATGAGGGTGGTAGGTGGTACCCATGGGGACCTACCCACCACCCAGATTTGATGCCCCAGGACCCTTACAAGTGGCCCAAATCAATCCAAATCTAATCTGCGGTGATTCGGGGGGACAGGTTCAAACACAAAACCAATCAGGGGTGATTCAATTTGAGCACAAATTGAATTGAACAAATCAATTTGTGCACATCCCTAATATCCAGGGCTCAGGAAACCCATTAGTCTGTTACAAGTGAAAAATGATGCCAGAAGAGTGAAAAAACTCCTGACGAGTAATGTACCAACATTGCTCGAGGAACCAGCTAACGAGTAAAATATATTGTCTGGCTGATGAACAGAGCCAACATTTCTTGACCCCTGATTATATCCCCTAGCTGCTGAAAGACCTAAAGTAACCAACCTATCCTCCATGAATTTGCCCATTTTAAAAAGTCATCTAAGCTAATGGACAACTACCACATCTTGTGGAAAGAAGCAAATGCCAAGTAGTACTTTCGATTGTGTATTCTGAATCTACTATCAACCAACTTAACTGGATGACCCTAACCCTCTACAGAGGTTCTCAACAAATGGGTGTGTGGGGAAGGAGATAGCAGGAGCAAGCTGACTGGCCACAACTCTGACTAGTTGGCTGATTAGCCACAAGAAAAACTGCCAAAGTCTGCAGCACATTCTATATGAGCATATGAAACTGCCTTATACAAATAGTCCATGTAGCTCAGTATTGTTTATACTGACCGGCATCAGCTCTCCCAAGTTTGAGAAAATAATGTTTCCTTACCCAGACATGCCAGGGGCTGAACCTGAGATCTTCTGCACACAAAGCATGTGCCGTACCGCTAAGCTACAGCTCAGCCCATCAGCGCTTATGAACAGCATTAGGCAATACCTGGGGCGATTAACAAGCAGTCTGGAAAAGGATGATCCTTGCTAAAAGTCTTAGTAAGCCTTATCTCATCTCACCAACACAGGCAAAGAATTCTAAAACTATCTCTGCTACTCTATGCTGAATGTTTCAGTTGCAGAAGCACCATATCAGAAAACAGGCAGGCAGTAAGAAAGCCATGTCTAAAACTATCAGCACTGTATAGATTTGCAGGTGCGTCCACAACAATTATTAGATCACAAAACATTTTATTAGCTGGCTTATTAGTCATTTGTGCTAACACATCAATGGCCTAAAGAACGGACTCTCTTGCAGTTTATAAGCATCTCTCTTACCTGGTCACCCACAGTTGATTATTCTCTGCTAGAGGCAGCTAAGGGAGCAATCTTGCCCCAAAAGCTTGGCTTTTCACTCACACTTATTGAATAACAGAAACAAGAACATGGACAAGGGACAAGGTAAGTTCCTTACCAATCAGATAACATTCCTCTACAAAAGGTGGTAGTATGGGGTTGCTCTCATACATAACTAGCACTAGAAGTCCAGTCCAAAGTTCTTCCTGGTTTCTGAGCATTCAGTAGACACTTACCAGTTTTCTCTGTAATCATAAAAAGTTATTTTATAATTATAAAAGCTTTTTATTAATTATTTTAAATTTAAATTAAATCATTTAATATAAGATAATAAAAAATTAGTTTAAGATGAAGCTTTATGAAGCCAACAGTAATGCCAAATTCCATAACAATCACCTTCCCCATGGAATGAAAACCTTTCATTTAACCAAGACAATACACAAGAGGTTGCTCCTCTATAGGGATGCTAGATAAAGGATAATCATTTGGAAAGAAGGCTTGAATAGTTGACTCATCTTGAGATACTGAATGTTGCAAGGCCCCTATCACTTTCTGGCCAAGATGAACTGTATGGTCATGTATACAATTTCTTGAACCGTCTCTCTCCTATCCCAGATGACACTTTATGCACCTTTTCCCATTCATATCCTGCCTTTCCTTTGTTCATCCTCATGAGAGTAAACATTCATAGCAATAATTTAGCATCACAACCATCTTGTAAGGCGAGATAGCAACGGGACCAATAATATCAACTAAATGTCGTATTTAACACAGGACTGGACAAGTCCCAGGCGCCAGGGAGCAATGGCATCTAGAAATTTAACTGCGGCACTTAGACTAGGAGTTATTTAATATGTATATGTCCCAGGCAGCCTTGTTTCTGTTCTATGTTACTTGTAAAGCAAGGAGAAACCCATTTACCCTCCCCCATCTCAATGTCTATTGCGAAGTCCGGCAATTTTGTCAAACACCCATTGCACCGCTCCTAAATTGTTGGGCTGGCTTCTACATCCAAGGAATATGTGTTAAGGCCTGACCTAACAGATTTGAACCTGCATTTCCCACATTCAAGCTGAATACTGCAGCCATTGGTCCTATAGTGCACCAACTTTATCCCCATAAGGGGTTCAAGAAATAAATGCCTTAATTTACTAGCAATCCTCTTTTCTATCAATCATGTTTAGAGTTGAAATGTTTTTCCAAACACTCAAGACATTGTTTGGAGAAAATAAGTCACCAGCCATACTTCATGGAAACAGTCCATTTCGTTTGACCTGTGAGGATTCTCTGTTGTGGGCTGCTTAGACATTTATTAGGAAAAGTAAGTCCAAATCAATTCAGAACATATTCAACTGGGGCCTGAGAGCTTAGATTAATGCCCTTTAATCTCATAGCTATTTCAAAGGCTGACAACCTTCTATGAAGTAGAATTGACACAACATGATTTATAGCATAACCAGGTTTTAGCTTTACAATCTTATATTGTAAGAACAAATAATACTTTCTGAACTAGTAAAAAACACTTCAACATGGTAACCATGGAACAGTGCATTCTATGGTTAGTTGCAACATTCATTGGAGACATGCTTTTTAGAACTTTAAACTCATAAGACAGGTTGAGTAAGGGCTTATTAAATGCTGCTGGAGAAGTGGCATCTCAAGAATAGCCTTGGCAATGCACACAAGCATTTAGAATCAGATCCAGAAAATCATTCTTTAAAGACACAGGAGGGGAGAACACACAGAATAAAAGAACTATTAAAAAAACATATTCAATTCGTCACAGTCCAAGGCACAAGCATGACAGAAATTGGGCTTAAATTCATGCCGTTATCGTCAGCTAATGAGAGATAGTATAGTCCCATTCAGACATTATGCTGTACATGTGTACAGCATATGTACAGGTGTTTATGTGAAGGACTGTACATGTGTTAATTTTAGATGTGAACCTCGGTACAGGCCCCTTAAATGCAGCATATAGAGAGGCAGGGCACCACTGTATATGCACTGAACCTAATGGGCCAGTTTGGACAAGCACCGCCCAACACATGATAAGGCTGACGATATATCATGAGCGTGCCCTCCTGATACACTCTTGAGGCATCCCTCAGTCACTTGATGGGAGCATTCATTTGCATTGCCCCTTCTACACAGGCCACAAAACAGTGTTTTGGAGCGCATATTTAATGCTGTTTTAAAATATTCTTTTGGAAATTTTACATTGCAATGTGTTAAATTTTTCGGTTTTTGTCTTAACTAATGTTTTACTTTGTTTTTATTCTGTTGTAAACCGCCCAGAGACGTAAGTTTGGGGCAGTATAAAAATGTTTTAATAAATAAATAAAATAAAAATATTTGAATCGCCCCTCTACACAAGCACCAAAACAGAGTTTTGAAGTGCATGTGGAGGGGCAATTAAAATGAATGCCCCATCACGTGATTAAGGGATGCCCTCCCGTGACATCAGGATTGGCAGTCCCTCAGCACGTCCCCAACCTAATTGCCTGTGTCAAGTGGTACTTGTCCAAACTGGCCTAGTGTGAGAACACCTATACATACATATAGTGTATACAGATTGTACATAATTGAACATAATGCGTGTGAATAAAGCTTGAGCTGAAGAACAAACTGCTATCTGGTCTAATTTCTAATTTTAGTTGTTTTCTGGCCTTGTATCCCAACTGCTCCAGAGAAGTAAACAGCCGTTTTTTCAAACCCAGTCTCCCAGGGTAGTTCAGTCCTTATCTTTCAGAATAAATAATCCAATTTCCATGGCCAAAAAACAACTCTTAAGGTAATTGCCCGGCTCCAGAGCCAAAAAGTTAAAATTTAACCATCTAAAACACCAAAGGGAAAGAACTGGAGGAGGATAAAAATCCATCACAGAACACCCTGTGAAAGCCGTTACCGTGATGCCATCTTAACTCCTCCCCCGGCCCCTGGTATCTGATCACTTTTAGGGGGGAAATTTATATACTTATACATTTCTGCTTATATCAGCAACCAAAGCTGGAGGGGCAGGGGCAGTCACCAGGCAAAGTCAGCCATTTTTAAAGATTTGATGTGCCAAGTGGGAGCATCTAAAGCCGGATCCAAATGAGAAACCATCTTTACTAGCTTAACCCGCACAGAGCATCTTCGCGCTAGTACTTGACTGCTCCCCTCACCCCACCACAGCCCCCGTCACCTCGGAGATCTCTCACACCCTCACCTGAGCCGCATTCATGCTGCTCCTCCTCCATCACATCCATCCCCTCACCCTTCCTGGTCGCCATTCCTTTACTTCATCCCCCTCACCCCTCTTGGTTGCGGCTACAGCGCTGAGGCACCTAAAGGGGCGGTATATAAATCAAATAAATAAAATAAATATATATTGGCCAAGCTGCAGCCCCCTATCCCCAGAGACCTCCCCACCCTCACCCGAGCCCTACTCCTTCCCACAGCAGCAGCGATTGACCAGGCCCTTCCTCGCTGCTGCTGCCGCCACCACCACCATGGCTCAGGCTCTCAGGTTGCTGACAGGCCCTGGCCCGTCCCTTGCCTGCCTGCCTCTCTCTGCCAATGGCCTCGGTAGCCCTAAACAGAAGCAGTGATTGACTGGACCCTTCCTTGCTGCCACCACCGCCATGGCCACTCATTCCCCTCAGGCCGCTAACAGGCTTGGGCCCATCCCTCACCCTTCCTTCTTTCTCCCTCCTCCACTCGCTCTTCCCCTGTCTTTCTTCCCCTCCCTTCTCTCTTGCACTCTCTCTCTCCCCCCGCCCCCTGAGTTAACAGGTCTTGTTCATCTTGTTTCCTCATCTAATTCACAGAACGGCACCCTCCGTCTCCTGAAGGGGCTCTTTCCTCCCTCACAACCTCTCTATTCGCAGACCCCTGCCTGCTATCTTTTTATACATATAGATTTCTCTCCTCTATAATCAAGAACATCTTCCGACCAGTAACAGTTGCATTCCAACTGATCTTAACCATCACAGGCTCCTCCTCCCTATCTGCATATGGAATCCCCACTGCCCAATCACCATGGTGCTTCTGCTCTCACAGGCTCCTCCTCCCAATCTGTATATGGAATCCCCACTGCCCAATCACCACGGTGCTTCTGCTCACAAACTCTCATGAGAGCTGCCATGCATGGGATTAGCCTCAGGAATGCTCTAGAGAATTATAGATAGATAGATAGATAGATAGATAGATAGATAGATAGATAGATTAGTAACTTCCATATATAGTGATTTGATAAGGAAGGTGAGAATAATGCTGACACACAAACAATTCCATCTTCATTTCAACTTAAATGCACATACAGAGCCAATGACTGTATAAGAGGCCCCACATAAGATCCTTTCAAGATGCCCCACATAAGATATTTTTAGGCTTGAATGCCTGACAAGACCAGGAAGCTCCCTCCCCCTAACACGTGGATTTCAGAGATTCTTTCATTTACTGCCATTGTGCTGGACATACTAAAGAAGTGGGGACACTTTCAATAAAAGGTGCAAACTATTTCTTTATAAACTGGTTACATCCTAATTAGCCCATTATTCCGGTCACAACTTTGCCTGCTTTCAGGATCCTATCTGATCATACCTCTGGTTTTAAATCAAGGAGATGAGGAAGATGGCAAAGTTAAGGCAAAACTGAAAGGGTTCTTCTTTAAGAGTGACACACGTTTGCCCCTCTGGTACAATAGTTTAGAATGGTATCTTGCTTCTTCCTCTCTACATAAAACATTTTATTTGCCTTCTAGGCCAGGTGTTCCTAACCCATGGCCCTCCAGATCCTGCTGAACTACAACTTCCATCATCCCCAGCCAAAATTTAATGGAAACCCCTGTTCTAGGCTATGCCTGATCTCGATTATTTTGTGTCCTTCTGTTCCTCATTTCTCTCCCCTCATGCCACATTACAGCAGTCATTCAAAGCTGTATTAAATCAAGGTTAGCTCCAACCAGAGGTGCTCTTATCCCTGGATTTCAGTGCCAAAGTCTAGGGCCTCCACAGCCCCTGGCCACCCCCAAATCCTCTTTAGTCGGTCCTGGGTGGTGTGGTCACCCAGCAGAGCACAATGATGCTTAATTTGCAGGGGGAGGGGCCTCCAAAAGCCTTTAGGTCCAAAATTACCTAGGTGCACATCTGGCTCCAACTATGGGGAATGTGGGATAGAGCCTAGTTCTCTAGCCACATACCACAAAACAAATATTCACTAAGATGCGACAATGGTAACTCATGGGAAACTCTTCTGTTCTTCCGTAGGAACAGAAAGCGAGTGGGGGAGGCTAGCTCTGAGAAGTCAGACATGCTTTAAAATGCGCAAAACTGTGTTTGTATTATCAGCTAGTTGGAAATCATGGAGACTTTGTCCCTAATTTGTTTATACTGTATCCAAATGTGCAACCAATATTCGCTTTGAACGTGTATGCCTTTCTCATCAAATGGAACCATAAGGAAGATTATTTGCAATCCTGTCCAATAACTGTAAAAACCTGCTTAAACTCTGATTTCCCATTTACACACAAGAAGTTTTTTTTTTCCCCTTACTGAAAAAGACCATCATCTAGAGAAAAAACACACCTTGGACATTAGTCTGAAAATTTTAGACTGTATTATAACATTGCTATGACACTTCAGGAGTAAACACAAACAGTTCTCAGTTGCTAGGGTATTTCCAGGAGAGAGAAAAAAAGTGGAGGAGGGGGTTCCTGTATGTGGTTTCATCTCTGCTTCTAAGCAAGGAAGCCGGGTAGATTCCGTTGTGGTTTGGTTTGCAATCCATGGGGATTTCTAAAATCCAGGAACTTTTGCTGCAGATACACATCCGGGTAATTTTACAAGTAGTCAACTAGTGGAAACCACAAGGTTCATAAGAATTGTGCTTCATTTCCTACATTTCTATTAAATAAGTTTTAAGAAACATTTTACTATTTTCAGGGGTGTATTCTGTATTTAGCCAAATATTTTACAATCACATAAATGATGTTCTCTTTTAATCATAACCTATATAACACCAAATAAGTACCACTAGTCTACCACCTTATATACCATCAAGGATGCAGCTAACCTGTTACATGGCTCTCTGTATATATGAACAGACTTAAAACACTGGGGCCAATCCCCAAACCCTCCAACTTTAATGCGTTCCATGCATCTTTGGCCTTTTGCATTTCCACTTGAGAACTCTGGTTAGGCTGGTGTCACCTGGAGTGTGGTAAAAATACAAATTATCCTGTGATATTACATACACAATAGCAATCTTTTGATTACGATTGCCGAACTCTCATTATTTTGACAATGTTCTGTATCAAAACATCAGAATTCAATAAAAAATAAAAAAAACCTGTTAGGTCAGAATAAATATTGCAGCTCATTCGCTCTTTTCAAGCATTATGTTCAACCCTCATACAATCTCTGTACAGTTTATACAGGTACAGATTTGTACACAGGTACAGTTATTCACATCTTATGTTGAACACAGGCACAGACAAACCCCGTTATCCACGGGGGTTCCATTTTTTGCTATGACTGTAGATAATAGAACTGTGGATAATGGAGAATTAAATCAATGGGAATGGTGGGGTAGGTTCCTGGAGGCTGCAAAAAAACATACAAAATGTCAAAAAGGGCAGAAATAATGGAAATAAAGTCCCCTACCGTACTTCATGGGACTGAAGCTGACCCATAATGCCCCTCAAAAGTCCCAAATCTGCCATTTTTGACTCCTTTCCTTAAAATGGTGGCCAGAAATGACCTCAGAGGTCATTTCTGGCCACCCCGAAACTGTGGAAGTTAACCCTTTCAATCCCCTTTTACCACATATCCCATAGTCAGATGTCAATTACCCAACCGTGGATACGGTCAACCACAGTTGTCGGGTCCATGAATGGTGAGGTCCGCCTGCACAGCAGTTCTGTAACTAACTATACCATGCATTTGAGGGACCTGTAACCAGGTTCACTTTTAAAATGCAGGTGCAATTCTTCACACAAACATATGTGTGAGTGTACAGACATCTGAACACATGTACAACATAATGCCTGAACAGGGCACTCCTAGCATTCTAAAGAAGATAAAAAACCCCAAAACATTCTTCATTTTTGCAATTCTGATAAGGATCTGCTATATACTTAACGCTCTCCCACTGAAATCAAGGGGACTACTTATTTGGATTGTGGCAAAAGAATGTAATATCACATGTTCTTTGCGAGTTTTACATGCTTACAGCAGGCTTTGCCACAACAGTAAGTCCTTACAGGTCTTCCACAAATGGTAGATCTCAAGCTCATGAAATGCATGTGTCACTTTATTTTGCAACAAGTACATATTGCAAGCATTCTAGCAAATATCACCGCAAGTCAGGGTCCAACTATTGCTCAGCTAAAGTTCCTGAAGCAGTAAGTTATTCTGCACCAGCATACATTTCTAAAGCCTCAGCACTACAAAGATTTTTGTTGTTCTTTTTCACATTCTATAGCTACCAAACTAAATTCCACTTTATGCCAACAACACCCTCCAGCATGAAGGAGGGGGCATGAAACCTATAGCATTTGGCACATCAGAGCACACACTTTCTCAGTCTGTAGTTTCAATTATGAATTATTCATTCTTTACACAACTGCTTCAAAGCAAGTTGTAATATGAAAAACTGCAAATAACCTGGACTAATACATTCTATTCAGTGGCCACTACTGCTAAGCAGCAAATCCATTAGACTCAGTGGAACTTACGCCTGAGTAACCATGCTTAAGATCATGCTCTTACAGTCATCTCATGTATGTGCATTTAAGAGTAAATTGATGCAGCAACCACTTATATTTGCTGCAGAAACCTCACACAAGTATGTAATGTCATATGCACAAATACATGCATCTTTAAAAATCCATACACACATCTGAAAACCCTGATGGATTTCCAGGTGCATGCAGATTTAATATATCAACTGGACTTAAGTCTCAATTTCAACAGGGTTTAATCATGTTGCATGTGCATAGTTCTCCAACTTAGATGTCCTATCAAAATTTACTCAGATCAGAAGCAAACTAGTCAAATATATTATTATTTTATGTCTAATTCAAGCCCTCAATTTATCTGTTAGTATTTGCTCTTTGATTAGCACAAGGGCCTAATAATGTTCCCTTGCTTATATTAACTTCAAGGTTAATCGAAAGGCTTTGGGGGAGGGAATCAGGCTTCCACACATTAATTAAATGCAATACAGCTATTAAAGGAAGAAAAACTCACTCCAGTTGTTCAATTTAGGTGACCTTACAACTTTCTGAAATAATAGTTGTTTTGCTGAAGGGCTTTGATGAAAATACTGTGTATGAAAATAGATTTATTTATAGACTCAGCAGAACACGGACTTCCTGTTTCAGCTCAACTCCACCTTAAAAACTAAACATATTCTCCTCTTGGTTCTCGCAGCTAGTAGTTCTTAATCTCTTTCACCAACTGAAAGGAAAATAAAGATCTGTAACAGTACAAACTTAGTCCATAACTCAGGAATTATCAAAATATTTTATTGTTCATGGCAATCTCTCTCTCTCTCTCTCTCTCTCACACACACACACACACACACTTCTACTGAAACAAGAAGATGCAAGCACCGACATTCACAGAGCCTTTCCAAAAGCGTCATAGTAATAATAATAATGGAATTTCACCTTACTTCTAAGACTAAATACTTACAGGCTCAATCCATTCAGCACTTCTCTCACACATGTGCCTTTAAAATAAGTGCAATTGCACAGAGCATCTATGCTTTTGCACTACTAGTAGTCATAAATACAGCCCTGCTGGATCAGGCCCAAGGCTTATCTAGTCCAGCATCCTGTTTCACACAGTGGCTCACCAGATGCCTCTGGGGAGTCCACAGACAAGAGGTGAGGGCATGCTCTCTCTCTTGCTGTTGCTCCCCTGCAATTGGTATTGAGAGGCATTGTGCCACTAAGGCTGGAGGTAGCCACTGATAGACCTGTCCTCCATGTCATCTTATATAACTGTCAGCTCAGTGGAACATGCACTGGGTCCTAGATACTTCAGGACACACTAGCCCAAAGAATCCTTTACACATATTCAAGGGACTTCTGCACATGCATAGAAAAGTTGCCATACATGCTACATTGAATGCCGTTCTAGAAGGTCCACCACTAGGCTAGTGAATCTCTTGTCAGATTTTCTTAGATTCTCCAGAATGTCAAATATGGTAGGCAAAGGTTCCAAGAGTATGTGAGCAAGTTCTTTTTGGACCCTATGATGCAATTGGAGCCAAGAGTATGTGATCAAGTTCTTTTTGGACCCTATGATGCAATGAGAGCCAGTGTGGTGTAGTGGTTAGAGTGCTGGACTAGGACCGGGGAGACCCGAGTTCAAATCCCCATTCAGCCATAAAACTAGCTGGGTGACTCTGGGCCAGTCACTTCTCTCTCAGCCTAACCTACTTCACAGGGTTGTTGTAAGAGAGAAACTCAAGTATGTAGTACACCGCTCTGGGCTCCTTGGAGGAAGAGCGGGATAGAAATGTAGTAATAATAATAATAATTTCTTTGTCCTCAAAGAGCTGAACTCATTTAAAGTAGATAGGTTTTTCTAAACCAACACATCAACCTTCGACTGTGATCCTGACCTGACCCCTCACCTTTTGTGCTTCTTGTGTGAGGCTGCACACAGTTCCCCTCTTGGGAGAAGAATAAGGCAAAATGGGAGTTAGACAGCTCTGCCTTGTCTTTGTCACCTGAAAAAGCCCTTTATGTTGCTCTTAGAATTCCTCACCAGCCTTGGCTCATACTGAGTTGTAATGTTCCTTACACTGACTGACATCCCAACTAATAAAGCATATATTAGAAGACTTGCAGGGACACAATGGGGCCTCCATTCACACCCTCCACCCCAACACAGTCCTCCTCCACTTTGTTAGTTTAGATATCAGCCACTATCCCTGAAATAGGGGTGTAAACAAATGGTTTGGTGCCAAACCAGTTCACCCTGAACCGGGCCAGGATGGAGGTACAATTGCAGACCAAAATGGAGGCAGTTCAGTCTGTGATTGAACTGAACCAACCCTGGCTGGTGTTGGGGCACCGAATGAGCGGTGAGGTGGTGGCAAGATAGTGAATGGCTCTCCTTACCCACCAAGGGTCCACGCCACCGCTCCCCGCTCCATGCAGCCCATAGGTAAAGTGTACACGATCCTCCCTCTTTACCAAGCCTCCCGTTCAGCGGCACCTTGGTTCTGGCCTCCATGCATGTACGGACACCACGAAAATGCCTCCGTGCATGCACAGAGGCCAGAACCAAGCCACCACCAAGTGGGCGGCTTGGAAAAGAGGGAGGGAGGATTGCACACCCTTTACCTATGGGCCATGCTGGGGTGGGGGGGAGCAGCGGTTTGGGCAGCACACTTGGCGGGTAAGGAGAGCCTTTCACTATCTCTCTCATCACACACCCCAACACCCCCTCACACTGGAGCCATGGTCCCTCACCCTTTACAAGCATTAGCCACCGAACCAGTCAAACGGATCGGATCAGCCAGTTGATTCAGCAGCACATGGTTCAGTTCAAATTCAATTCCAATTTGAACCGAACCATGATTTTTGGTTCATGTACATCCCTACACTGAAAGGCTGGGCAACTCACCTCAATTTATCGTTGGTGACCTATCCTTCATTCCGCTTCTTATAAATGACATTTTATTTTCATCTCATCAAACAGCTTTTTGAGCCGCTACATGGGCTTTTGTTGTTGTTATCTCCCAGTTTCCTCAAAAATTAGAGTGGTTTGTGACTGCACCTTTAGTAACTCTTTCTTAAAACAAGTACAGTACTTGGACAGCCTGTACAATGGTTGTCAGTTCAGATGAAGCCCCGCTCAATAAAGGAACATGCCAGGACGACGCAGGATGTCCCAAAAAAGACACCTGGATGGGCATGCTCGGAACACGCACCCCTTCTTAATCTTGTCGACAGATTTGGGGAGGAATATCATTTGAACTGGCCCATAACCAACTTTCCTGAAATCCAAGGTACGCATCCTCCCAAAGTTCTCACTACTTCAACCTCACAGAGCAACTCTTCCTATTGGTTAAGAGAAAGTAAAAGATATCATGTCCCTCATGTTTTCTTCCACCTTCTGAAAGGACAATTGTCACAAGGCAATTGCCACCAATCTGTTGCAGATTCAATGTTTAGCAGAGTTTGTCTCCCACAGTTTAAGTGAGGTATCTCTGTCTAAATTTAGGTGTGCCTTTACTTTAGCACGTCTTAATGCACTACCTACTTGGAGGCAAGTTTGGAGGGATACCTTTTTCCTCCAAACTGTGTCCATGTGGCACTGGGGCCATAGAGACCACTTCACATGTTATCCTATATTGTGTTTTCTATAAGGATATTCATTTAAGATTAATTTCCCCTCTATTGGAAAACCTCCCTGGACGTCCTGATGACTTTTATTTAAATTTTTTATTAGCAAACACCAAAAAGGAGATTATTTGCAGAATGGCTAAGTTTTGTTATATTGTCTGTAAAATTCGTTCTATGTCTATGTAACTGTACTCTTTTACTGGTCAATGACTGAAATAAAATTTATCTATCTATCTCCCAGAGGATAGCTGAAGTAGGGTACTTGAAGTTCTTCAGGCAAGCAAGAATTGCTTCTTTAATTTCTGTAAAAATTACAGAAATTTCAAGCAAATAATCTGTAAAAAGCATCACCCCAGATCTTCTCTTTGTTACAGTGGTCTAGGGATGTGCCTGAACTAGTGGCGTGCGCGCACACGTCGACCACTTCCGGTATGACACTGACCGGGGCTGCAGGGAGGTATGCTGCAGCCCTGCACCAACACTTTTGGGGAGAGTGACTGTGGGGGAAAGCAGCAGGACAGGTAAGGATACCCTCCCTTCCCCTTAAAAGACCCACCCGCCTCCAAACCAGCTCAAATGCCAGACTTTCGAACCAGTTTGGCACTCCAAAAAAGGAGCACCAAACCAGTTCATGCACATCCTACAGTGGTTCATTACAAGTTAGCTTTTATTTCCTTCTCCACTTATTTCTACCCAGATGTTCTACACTAGGCTACCATGTTCACTCCCATGGATTTCTGTGCATTTCTAGACACATCTTTGACATATAATGCTTCTCTTCTTCCCTTCCTGTTACATCTATTCTTTCCCATCAAGTTATATATTTCAATTGCTACATTCCAATCCTGGGAGTCATCCCACCAAGTCTCAGAACTATCAAGTCATATTTACCTTCCTGTACTTGAAGTTCAAGACCATCTCGCTTATTTCCCACATGTATTTTTATTTCAGTCTAAAAATATACACCACAATAATTCTAGCAACACAAACTCCTTCCCATTCTAAAAATGCAGAAAACTTCATTTATTTCATGTCAGTTTCTCACTGATATTGATAGCTGCTGTTGTCGCTTGAGTTTTACACATCTTAACTGTGTCTGGAAATTCTCCATACTCTTTCTAGAAAACAAACTAACAAGCAATGGCGCATTAATACCACCTCAGGGATTACTAATGTAGTAAGTCAACTATTTTGAAAGTTTTCCAGTCAAAGAGAATACAACACCCTTAATATAAGACCCTGAGTAACATGCGTGGGATGTTTACAGACCTTTTGGAATTGAAACACTATATATACCAAGCTATGTAAGTTTCTAAATAATCTCGCATAAGAAAGATATCCTCTTAAGATTCACACAAATCAGATTTCAGCCACCATCGACTCTTTAAATATATACATGTTTTGAAAATATGGGGTACTGTTCAGGAAGGAAGTGATGTATATAGAACAAAATTGCTTTCCCTGCCATGTTAAAATAGAAGACAAGTTTAAAACAAGTATTCAGAGCATGGGTAAAGCTGCCATTTGGATGAACACCCTACACACACAAGTAGCATAATATTGGTGTGTTCACTTCTAATCATGTGGGAAGGCAATGTATCATCTGTACCAGCCCAAAGTCTGAATAGGGCTAATGTCACCTCAGCAAACACTGTTAGCCAGTAATCAAGCCAGCAATTCAAGTTCCTGGAGAACAGAGATTCCTGATCCCAAAGTGATCACTTGGTGTGGGGGGGGGGGAGTGGGAAGAGAAACCACACTCCCAGACTACTATTGGGTGGTGCATACAATAGCAACATCACTAGTCTCTCCCTGCATCATTTCAAATTATTCATCCATCAAAAAGATAGTTTTGTTGATGTCCAATCCCTTTGTAAATCCAGAGGTTACGCTTTCAGAGCCTCTGCAGTGTTTAAACACAAGCCTGTAACAAAGTTTAACAAAGAGATTCCCCACTGTGGAGAGAGAATGACCAGTGTGGGAAGAAAGGGGCACAGGCACTGCAAGAGAGGGCCCTTCATATGGGAGCAGCCAAAGAAAGCAGCACACAAGTCAAGAGGCATCCTTTGACCCAAATATGCACCTTCAGCAGAATCACTCTTATAGAATGGAAGACAAGACCTACCTCATTGCTAACACAGCAAGAGGGTGGTAGCAACAGGGTGAACCCATGAGCAATATGGAGAAGCCAGGGTGGCAGGGATCTTCCCCATCAACCACAACAGCCCAGAACAGAGAAGTACAGAGCCTCTGGCGCCTAGTTGCTTCTCCTGATATCCTGTTGCATGGGAAAGTGTGAAGAAATTCTGTATTTCACTTCCCCATTGCTAGCACCAGCAAGGAGTCGAGATCTGAAGGGTTGGTGGGAGAGGAATGAAATCTGCTCTGGCAGAAATGACAGGCCAGGACCCACCAATGCTTGACAGAAGACCTTGTGAGTGCCATGACAAGCTGTCAGGAGTGGGTGCCAAGGACGTGACTGGCTAAATAAGTTTAATTCTGCATTGGGGATTGTAGCCTAAAAGGAGATCACACACAATGATCAGATTCTATTGGACAAACCCCCTTAATCCTTATGTAGAATTTGAGGAACTACTACTATACACCACACAACAGAACTGACCACCATATCAACACCAAACACATCAAATGGTAGCCAGAATAAGTCTGAAAATCCACCTTTGTGCCCCCTCAGTCCCCCAACCCCCACAGAAGAATCAGCAACAGGGCCATGCCACCATTCATCTAGGTCTCCTTGAGTGAAAGTGAACACCCTCACATTACATTAGCTGTAAAAAGGTTGATAGCACCTAGCAGTTGTAAAAAGCTTTAGAGCTTCACTACCCTTTGGGCACCCTTGTGTCCAGATTTTCCAGGCCAGGGTGGGATGTTGTTAGAAGGGGCATTCTCTCTCTCTCCCTTTTGCCAATCAATCACACCTCTTTGACAGGTTGAAGCAAACCAACAAAAAGGGGGCTTCCTCAGAGACAGCTCTAAGCCATGGCGGGGTGGAGGTGGTGGGGGGCGATGTGGCTCTATGCTGTCAAATCATATAAGCAACCCTTCTCTCGCCCCCAGCCGCCCCATAAGGGAGCCTCACTTCCTTACCCCCTTGCTCATCAGCAGCAGCAGCAGTGCCGCCAGTGGGTGGTTCAAGACCTCCCCCCCCCAACACACTCTGTACATACACTCCGTCCGGGCAGCAGCCACTTCTCTGGCCCGACTCCAGCCTGGCTGGCTGTCACTGCCTCTCTCTCCTGAGTCCTTTTCCCGGCCGGCTGCAATGTCCTCCCGCCCGCACCGCCCCTTGTTTTTTCGGAGGGTGGGGGGGGGGAGATGCTCCAGCCCTCTCCAGATCTGGAGGAGAAACTCCCGGACCCCTCCCTCCCGGGCCCTGAGCCAAGGGGAAGAAGGAGCAGCAGCAGCAGGGCCCCTCGGCCTGGCTGCGGGAGAAAGAGGGAGGGAAGCCAGCGGGCCCCGCACTGGGCCGGGAGGGAAAGACCGATCACGCCGCCACCGCTGCAGCCCCTTCCTGCAGCCGCCGCACTCACCCCGTTGCCGCTGCCTTCAGGGGCGAGGCAAGACGCCCGCCTCCTTCCAATTCTCCAGCTCTTCGCTGCCTGCCTGGCTCCGGGCTCGATAGCTCCTGTACGCGGCGGCGGCGGCTGCTCCGCTCCGCCCCCCTTTCCTCCCTCGGACTGGGGCGGGGCTACCGGGGCCGCGAGGGCGGAGCGAGAGGGAGGGAGGGCGGAGCGAGAGGGAGGGGGGATGGAGCGCGGATCAGCGCGGCGAGTCCGTGGGACCCAGGCGGGGCAGTGCCGAGAAAGGGGGCTCGGTGGGGCTGCCGTGCTCGCGAAGGAGGAGGCGGAGCTCAGCCCCCGGCCGGAGCCGCTCCCCTGCTCCTCCTACTCTTTCCTAATGGTACCGAGGATGGTGTCTCTGAGCGCGTGTAGAGTGCCGCCGCTGCTCACCTCGAACATAAACTGGAGGTACACGTGGTTGAAAATGATGTGGTTAGAGACTGCAGGTGGGAGAATGGGCTGAAATATTTCAGAATGTAGGTGCAGAATGCTGATGTGTGAGCAGTGCCTTAGGGGATGAAGCCGGTCTGGGAAGAGCAGAAAGTTTCAAGTTCCCTCCCTGGCTTCTCCAAGATAGGACAAGATTATTATTTTTTAAATAGGACAAGATTTTTTAATTGAACCAACAAACTACCGAAGCATACAGTATGTTGCCAAAGCACAATTATATACAAAGTGGTTGTTTGTACATGATATATCTACAAAGATTTACACACAAGGATTTGGAAACCCACAAGCTTATGAAGTATATGCAGGTAGTACTGTAACTTGGGGGTGGGGGATTACAAGGCACATCAGGTAAATGGGGGGTTACGTCCAACGTCCATTTCCATAATTTGTCCCATTGCTGTTTAGAAGAGATATTCTTGTCTTTTTGCACATAACCATACAAACTTTTCCAGAAGAGATTTACTGTCTCATCTGTGTGAACCTCTTGGTCGCGTCTTCCCTCCCTATTCCGATGCAGGAGCATTGCATAAATGACATACAGATTTACTAACCTGATTACGAGAAGGGGAACACAAGATAGGGCTGAGAGAGATTCCTGCCTGAAACCTTGGAGAAGTCGCTGCCAGTCTGTGAAGACAATACTGAGCTAGATAGACCAATGGTCTGACTCCATATATGGCAGTTTCCTATGTTCCTATGAAGGTTTCCAGTCCTCCAGACTGACCTGGAGGAGACCCCAGGAATCGGCATTAGTCTCCAGGCAATTGTTGAAAGCAGTCGTGGAGATTTTAATGGCTTGATGCAGTATTATGAAAAACACTGGGTGGGAGGGGGGGATTTGAACGGAACACGTCTCTGGTGCTGGTGACCAGAGGAGGAGGAGTTAAAGTAACATTTTCTAAAGTGCTTGCTTCCTCCTGCTAACAGGAATGTTTCTAGGGTGGGCATTTAATCATTGTAGCCCTCACCTACGATCTGATGTGGTACAGCCCACCCTACCACCTCATTCTGCTGCAAGTGTTAATGCTTCCTCCATAATCCTATTCATACAACCATGTATTGTGTATTTGTGGTGACCTCAAGCAGGGACAAGCTGAGCTAACAGGAAACAAGCTGAAATGGATATGTGACATCGAATGATCCGCAGCTAGCTCTCCCTAAATTAAAGCCACAGCCAGCAGGCACTGGGTCGTCATGCAAATAAGCCCTAACAATGTGTCACTAGGCAGAGACAAAACTTCAATTAAATGATGCACTCATTTTTAAACTTAGGCGTGTTTTGCATTATCTCTTTGTTGAGTTGTAATTATTAACACTGTCCCTGGTTTTGAGAATTCCAGCAATCAAAACATACAAGCAGCATTCCAAGATTTAAGCAGGATTTGATTTGTGGGCTTACATAATCATTGTGATTGTGCAGTCAGGCTAATTTCTGTGGCGAAATACAACCTGTGATGAGCCACTTGAGACTGTGATTAATCTCATGTGATGACGGTGACTGTTGGGTGATAGCCTCATCATTTGGAATTTCTGATATGGCCTTTTAGTCATAGTACCTGTCTGTATAAAAGGAAGCTCAGACATGATAATGAGTACTAGCTGTGTGGACCTGCTCCCTCTTTAGTATACATTTTCACATAAGGGAAATTCATTGTCACACTTCCATTTTCATTTATACCGTGTATATGCCCACACAAACACACATACATACACAGCCCTGAACAAAAGAGGACTCTGAAGAGTCCTCTAAGACATCCCCTTAATTTTTAACAACAAAGAATTTGAGGGAAATCTTAGTCTTGGATTCAGCTAAATAATATACGGTATATGAAAATTAAAGCATTATATATTCAGACAAGCCGGTACTGGATCCTAGAATGATGCAATTAATCACACACACACAAATTATTTACAGCAATTTGCATAACGGAATTACAGATTATATAATGCAAAATGTTTCTGCTTCCGCCTTTCTCAGTTGCTCTGATAATGGAAGGTACTGGGATTAACTAAGACTTGCAGAACAGAGGATGGAATGCATATGCTGTTGTCAGAAGATATCAGGTATAATCATCCAGGTTAGGCCATGTGGTGTTTATGTATTCGAGTCTATATATCCAGAAATTATCTTGTTTCTGGGGTCTTTTTTTGGATCAGATAGCATTTACAGGGCAATGACAGATAAATCAGAAAGGTTGTGATTATCTGAATGAAAATGTTTGGCAACTAGTTCTAATTTTTGTGTTAATATTTCAGATTTGTGGTTTCTAAAGCAAGTATGTACGTCAGTGGTACTTTCCCCCACATATTGAATATGGCATCCTGGGCATTTACATACAGTGGCGTAAATTACATTATAGGATCAGCTTGTGTTTTGTTGAATTTAATAATTTCTGCCAGTCGTAGTTCTCCTGAAGGTGATTGTCTCTTTAATACAAGTGATGAAGCATTTGGAATCACAGCGATGTGATCCTGGATTATTGATTGGGGTGGTTTAAATGCTGCTCTCACTAGTAACTTGCAAAGATTGAGCAGTTGGTGAAATACGATTTGTGGTGATTGGCTCTGATTTAGACAGACCTTCTGAATTGGCTAGTATTAGGTCGCTTTCTCTGGTTGTCAGGGAGCTGTTAGGTGGAAGGAACTACAAATGGGGTGTTTTGTGTTCTGTATGTTTCTGGCTTACCTAGTTTTGGGGGTTTTTTTGTCATTCAGCAACTGTGCTAAGTATCTCATTCTTCAAAATAAGCAGCACATGTCATAATACCGAGAATCCCGCAGAACCTCCTGAAAGCACTGTACCTACTGCAGACATCAGAGACAGGCTGCAGTGAAATAATCTCAATATGCATGAAAATGTTTTTAAGATCAGGGACAAATTGTATAGTTTGAAAAGGAAGCTGCAATAAATAGTTGGCCAACGACAAGGAGAAGGTAGGTAGAGATTTTATGGTGCAGAAGCATCTAGGCTGCGTTGTTTCTGACAGTGTAAAGAGTATGAGGGCAGTAAGATGTGGCACATCAATAGATGCAGTAAAATATATGTGTCGGGCAGAGTACAATTCAGCACTGTGTGCACAGGCTGGGTGACCAATATCCACCTACAAGACTTGTGTAAATCCTGTTTTGGAGCCCTTTATGAAACTGGGGTGGGAGGGGAGATAGGTAGTAGTCCAAAGAGGATTTCATCCTAATAAAGTATTAAAATGCCTTCTTAGAGTTCCTGCAGATGTCATGGCAAATCTGGATCTTAAGGAGTACCACCATAGGCTGCCTTTCACCCATACGGCTTCCGGATCTCTCTGCTACCTCAGCAAGCTTTTTCTTCCGCCGGACCACATTAATCCCCAGTATACATTTGTATACCATCTTTGAAATAAAGAAAGCGGGTTTAGGCAGTGGTAGCAGAGGAAGGACAAGCCGTGCAAAAGGAAAGAGAGCAAGTAATTCCGTAGATAGGGTTTCCCCTGCTTCCCTCCTTATCAGAATAGAAAGTGTGCTGTTGACAGGGTGGAGCTTAAGAGCTGCAGTGCACAAGGAAAGTAAATAACCTATTAATGCTAGTTGCTTTGCATCTAGCACAAGTCTGGTTTACTTTGGAGAGCTTGGAGCTAAAGCAGCCTAATCATTAGAGAGAGAAAACTGTCTTATCCTAAGTTCTTAATGGCAATTTGGGTTTCTTCACCATTTCTTTTTGGGCTGTTGTTCATCCGGTACTTGGATACAAAATCCATATTTTCCTTTTCTGTGGGCTGAGTCCCCGCTTCAAAATGTACTGTACTTTATCCTCTCTCATCGCCTAAAGTATCCGCTGTGTTGTCATGTGAAACTTTTATTAGGAAATCAATGAAACCAGTTGTGAAGAAATGTCCTTTAGTAGATGATGGCCATAAAGTTATTCGAATGCTGCTGCAGGACTGTAAACGTTTCTTGATTGCGGAAGAAAAGGCTGCAATTGTCTGTAAGCCTTAAATAGTAAAATTGGTTGAAAGAACAGATGCGGCATGGCCTGTGTTGCTCAATGCCTAAACACACAGCACAAATCTGGAAGAGGGGTCATTTGTTTGGCTATCTAGAGACTTCAATCTGTTCCTTCCCTTCTTCCTTATATGTCTTTTTTCTTCTTCCCCTTCTTCTTCTTGTAGAGCAGTGTTCTTCATTGCAAGGCCTGGAAGCCAGTGGCAGGTCCACTGACCAAAGGGCTCCAACTAATTGCTTATTAGGCCTATGTGAAGCTTCGGCCAAAGTCGAATACTTTGCACAACTGCCTGGCTTTGCTCAAAGGCTACTGTTGCCATCAAGTAGGGCTGCACTTTGCCCTGCACTGGTGAGCCCTTTAAGAGAAATGGAGCCCTCTTGAGCCCCAGCACCATCTTGGAAGGCATGCATGCCACATTGAGAAGTGTAGTCCTTCCCACCACTTTCCTCATAGAGCTCTATGGGGAAAACGCTGGGAAGGACTACACTTCCCAGTTCTCCGTGTGCACCTTCCAAGACAGTGCTGGGGCTAGGGAGGGCTTCCTTCCTTTTAAAGGATCACACTAGCCTGAGCAAAACACAGCACTGTGCAACATTCTCTCATATGGAAATTTTCTTGACACAGTGCCCCCTATTTGAAATTCAGTGAAGATCACTGCTATAGAGGGTCAGAAAGAATATGGCTAGAAATTGGGTTGGTGTAATATAGCAGAAACACTCTACATTTTCTCTTATACCTCTAGTACTGGGGTCCCCAACCTGCGGCCCTCCAGATGTTGCCAAACTACAATTCCCATCAGCCCCAGCTACAACTTATTGTGGCTGGGGCTGATGGGAGCTGTAGTTCAGCAACATCTGGAGAGCTGCAAATTAGGGACCCCTGTTCTAGTAGATTCAGATTCTCCTATTTTCGAGATGACGCTTCCTGCCCAGTGTGGAGTAATGCATTCAATATCTGTCCCCATCCTCAAGAAGTTTGTACCATTCCACCTAGCTGTATTCATCCATTCATCTGTTTATTAAAATTTTCTTATATACCGCCTCCTCCAAAGACTCTAGGTGGTAGACAACAACAATATCAATCACAATTTTAAAAACTGTATGGCCCAATTTGTTAGAACTTCAGAATTGATTGAGGGATTTTGGCAGTCATGCTGATCACTAGATGCTCAGCCTGTGTTGACGGAGGTGTATGGCTGTGTGCATGGAACAGGCCTGCAAAGAGCAAGGTGTAGTAATGTAGGTTGCTGGTCTGTTTCGCTCATGGTTGAATTATTAACACTAGAAATTTTTGTGAACACATCTGAAGGCCTGTCTCCCTATCTGTTTGTATCTGTTGTGTTTTGTGCAGACCCCTTGAGTTTTCTCCCTGATTTTCCTAGATGCCAAGAAGATCAATGCTACAAATTGGAATGATTTAATAAGGAGCCCATTTAAAAAGGGTTTTATTATAGAACACATGTCTTTGCTTTACTAGGTGGTTTATAATTTGACTACTACTACAACAAATATTTATATACTGCTTTTCAACAAAGGTTCTCCAAACAGTTTATATAGAATAATAAATAAGATGGCTTCCTGTCCCCAAAGGGTTAACATTCTAAAAAGAAGCATGAGGTAAACACCAGCAACAGCCACTGGAGGGATCTTGTGATGGGTTTGGATAGGGACAATTGCTCTCCCCCTGCTAAATATAAGAGAATCGCCATGGTAAAAGGTGCCCCTTTGCTCAGTTAAGTAAGGAAAGATTGTGCCATCGAGTCAGTGTCAACTCCTGGTGACCACAGAGCCCTGTGGTTCTCTTTGGTAGAATACAGGATGGGTTTGCCATTGCCTCTGTGTAGTATGAGATGATGCCTTTCAGTACCTTCCTATATCACTGCTACCCGGTATAGCAGTTTCCCATATTCTGGGAAACACACCTGCGGGGATTTGAACCAACAACCTCCTGCTGTCTAGGCAGGCTCAGCTAGCAGGAGTTAAGTCTTAAGTTGCACAAACAAAAAGGAAAACCAGAGAGACTCGAAAGACAACATCTCACTAAAACTCTTCAAAGAATCAGAATTTTCCAAATGTGGTGTATCATATATAACCCCATAAAAATAAAAGGATTACTAATTAATAGAATTGTAATGGTGCAGCAGGGAAGTAACTTGCTTAGAGAGCAAGAGGTTGCTGGTTCGAATCCCTGCTGGTATGTTTCCCAGAGTATGGGAAACATCTCTATCGTGCAGCAGCGATATAGGAAGATGCTGAAAGGCATCATCTCATACTGCGCGGGGGATGGCAATGGCATTGGGAGATGGCAATGGTAAACCCCTCCGGTATTCTACCAAAGACAACCACAGGGCTCTGTGGTCACCAGGAGTCAACACCGACTCGACGGCACAACTTTCCTTTCTTTTAATACACTGTCCTACTTCAGTTCAAGCAATTTTATTAATTAGACTTTCATCTCACAATTGTTTCTGAAGTGTTCAAGGTAGCACATATTGTTACTCATGTTATTCCCACAGCAATCCAGCGTTAGGGTGAAAAATAGAAATTGACCCTCAGTCACTCAGCTTCATGGTGGATTTGAACACAGGTCTCCCTAGTCCAAGTATATTGCACTTCCATTGCAGTGTGTACATGCTAAAACCACAGCATTTCTCTTCTTCCCCACCTTTTTTCCTTTAAAAAATTTAAAATCTTACAAATCATAGCATCAAAAACAGTTCATATTGGTGTACAGAATTTTGCACTTTCTCATACCAATATTGGGCAAACAATTTCAAACTAGACACAATTTTATCTATTGTATCCTTGTCCCTGGAATGTCTACAATATGTGAGATTTAACCCAAAAAATCATGTTCCAAATTTCTCTTAAATATTTATAAATTTAAATGCTTCAGATGGGAATTGGAGAAAATTTCTCTCCGAGACTAAGCTTTCTTCCTTATTATCCACTATTGGGTTGAAGTGTCAAATACATTTAAATGTCAAGAGGTAAAGGGAAGTCAATTCTGATTCATCCAGTTATCCAATATCTTTTCTCTGACAGTACCCGTTATTTTTAGTGATAAATTTAAAGCTAAGCCCATGAAATGAGGTACTGGAGGAATCAATGGCTGGCTCACAGTCCCACAGAATGTCGGTGTTGCAGTCTGTAAGGTTAGAAGATCAAGTCTCTTTGAAACCACTGAATTAAGTAATTTTTGACTAGAAAACACAGCTGGATAGCTCAGCTTTCTATATGAAACTGAGGCCCATTCCACTACTCTCTCCTTACCTTCTCTGCCCCCTTGACTTAGTGGACCTGCATTGATTATTACTCGGTTCTCTCCCCCACTGACCATTCCATGTGATAACAGCACATTCGCCTTTATACTTTCCTTAGCCCTCTTTCTCCTTGACCCCTCCTGCCTCTTATGGGCTTCTACTCCGACCTTTGCCTCCCCACCCAGACTTTCTCAGGTCCCCTTTGGTTCTCAGTTCATGATGTCATGTTGTTCAGTCACCCTGCCTCCTAGGCTTCTGTCCCTTGGTTCTTCAGTCCTTTCTCCCCTTCTGCCATCACAGCACTCCTAGCAGTGATCATCCTCCTATTCAACAGTAAACCATGCTTCTGATCCCCAGGTCCTGTAAAAGGTTCTCCTTTTGCCTTTTACTTCTCTTGCATAATCTGTACTGTTTATCAACATTCTATTTCTGAACCTTTGCCCTCAGCAGTTCTAACGCCTGTGAATATTCCATGATATCCCAGCTCAGCCAATGGCAGGGAAGGATTGCATACAAGCATCAGGAAACATTTAGCCTAACAGAAAAATGATAGTTATACTAAATATGTTAATGGCCCATTCTTCTTTGCAATATTTTTAAAATAGCTCATTCTGTCACAGTCTTTACATTTTCTTCTAGGAAGAAAACTACATGCAAGAAAAATTAAAAATGCCTCAAACCACTACAGGTAGCTGGAAATGTTTCATGCTTTATGAGTTTTACTTTATAGCACATTGAAACATGGCATCTGTTTGCAAGCACAGCTACCTAATCAGTTGCCAAAGGACATAACAAGGACCACAGCAGCCTCCATCCCTTGAGAATTCAAGGTTAGACTAGACAAAGGACTCTTGGGATACTGTGAGAGGTGAACTTATGCTTTCCTGGAGCGGTGTTGCAAAGGGACAGAAATGAATCACTGGTGGCTGTACACTGTGCTTGTGTCTTACATGTTCTTTGGGTGTTCCATAAATCAGAAAACAATAGAAACCAATGCACTATTGCAAACCAATGCAGTATTCTGCACTTCATTGCCTTTCACGCTACAGTGGTACATGGTGAACCTCACCAGATCCACTGGATGATTTTAGGATTATTTACGGTGCAATCCTAACCATGTTTACTTAGAATTAAGCCCCATTGATTTTCCTGAGATTTATTCTCTGCACTCCAAATTGCAGCCATAGGTACACAAGTGAGAAATATAGACACGGCCCAGAATGATTGAGGCAAGGGTTTTTTTCAGACATGGATTTATTGTAGGCTTTTTTAAGCTTCCTCAGTAGTTACTTACAGGTTCTTGTGCACAGTTCACACACTTGGATTGTCTAGATTTTCATGCTCCTTCGTAGTAGGTTTCCATGCTTTGGCCACATACTGAGCACAGCCTTTGCACAATTTTCAGAGTGCCATTTACCAGCAAGTATTTGTGAATCCATCCCATTACTGCATGAAAGTAGTAAATAGTAATACAAAGGGGCAGACTCGCAAGCACTGGCCAGCAGGTGGTGCTATAAAAATAGCACAAGGGCCATGTTCATTATGTGGCCAGAGTGCTGAAACACACTCGGAGGGAGCAGAAAAATCTACAGAAGATGACGAAAGCATCTGAACTGTGTGTGAGGGTCCATAGGAAACTATTGCAGAAGCTTTAAAAAGCCTGCAATAAACTCATGTCTGGACAAGGAGTGTCTCTTTCCTTGCACTTTGCCAGAAGGGGCAGGGACTGGCTTCAATAAATTATTTGCCTACTTCAAGATGAATGGAAATGGATAGCAGCTCCAACCCCAGAATTAAGTTTCATGGTATCATCAGAACACTCACGGCCTTTGGGATTGTGCATGATAGCTTCCTGTTCCCAGAAGTAGTCAGTTACTACTTGGCTGTTTCTTACAAAGAAGATCATGCTGGCCTTTACAACTCTAACAAAAGGTCATGTCCAGTCACTGCCTATATTCAGTACAGATATGGACCAGATCCTCAGTTGGTGTAAATGAGTATTGCTCATTGGCAAATATATAACCAGCTCAGCAAAGAGCCTACAACCGGTGCTAAATTAAGAAGTAGTAATTACAATAGAGATTGATCCTCTCCCCTGCACAGCATAATTGGACTCTAAGCTACAATTCATTGCCTTCCTGCTCCACTGTTTATGGTTTGCATCTTAGCTCATTTTGAGATATTCCCTTTTGTTGCTGATGTTGTATAAGAGGCTGTGACTGGCTGGGTGGACGAGATTTTAATTAGACTCTCAAAAGTTCTTGTGTCCAGGACCCCCTGTTCTTCCTACAGAAGCCCGCAGACTCTAGCACAATTCCAGCCTTCCAGCAGTTGCTTGGACCTCAACTCCCATCATCTCCAGCCACAGTGGCCAATAGTCATGGATAATGGGAGTTGTAGTCCAACATCTACAGGATGGCCCACGTTGTGCAGCCCTGTGTTAGACAATGGTTGGGCTATCATCGATACTTGTTCCCTACTATACTTCTGACTGTGCATGTGTTTCTCTGTGTAGCTGCCTTCCTGGTTTTTGATAGGGACTTTGACTTTGCAGCTCTGTGGAACTCACTTCACCAGTTGAAAGAAACTGCATTTACCAACCTGTTAAAAATATTCTTCCATGTGTGCTGCAAATGAATTTGCCTGTGGATTTCTAGGCACAATTCAAGGTATTGGTCTCTCAGGTTTGTAGTCTTCAGTTCTACAGCTGCTTCTGGAAGTCCACATTGTTCTGGTGGCCAGAGAGCCTGTAAAAGGAGCTCCCAATAAATGACATATATGCCAGTTGCAGGGGAGCCACAGCAAGAGAAGGAGCATACCTTCATCTCCTGGTTATGCAGCTTCCCAAGGCATCTAGTGGGCAGATGCCTTGGGAAGAGGGATATCTTCTCAAGAGGAGAGGAGAGGAGAACTGGTCTTGTGGCAGCAAGCATGACCTGTCTCCTTAGTTAAGCAGGGTCCACCCTGATTGCATATGAATGGGAGACTAGAAGTGTGAGCACTGTAAGATAGTCCCCACAGGACGGAACCGCTCTGGGAAGAGCAGAAGGTTCCAAGTTCCCTCCCTTGCTTCTCCAAGATAGGGTTGAGAGAGATTCCTGCCTGCAATCTTGGAGAAGCCGCTGGCAGTCTGTGAAGACAATACTGAGCTAGATAGACCAATGGTCTGACTCCATATATGGCAGCTTCCTATGTTCCACTGTGGGAAATGGGATGCTGGACTAGATAGCCCTTGGGCTGGATCCAGCAAGGTTCATGAACTTAAAAGATGGTACATAAGAACGTCATCATCTGGTGCACACGTGCGCACGCGTGCGCACATACACACACACAAATCAGATTCAGCACCAAGCAAGTCTCTTCGGGGAGGGCATTTATAAGCCAGAACACCACAAGAGGACCCTGTTCCCAGTCACCTCTGAAGGTGGAAGGACACAAATACCTGGGCAGGTTCATATGGGAGAAGCTGGTCTTTAAGATACGGATCTGAGGGCGATCTGACTGCGACATCTGTCACCCCATTTATCGCCAAGGTTGATTGGTCTTTAAAATACCAGGTCCCAGGCTGTTCAGTGCTTTAAAGGCAAGTACTGACACTTTGAACTGAGCCAGGAAATGGGAATAGACAGCGTAGTCATTTCAAAACTAGTGACATGTGTTCCCTTTGATCATCACCAGCCAGTAATATAGCTGATGTATTTTGTACCAACTGAAATTTCTGAGTAGTCTTCAAAAATTGTTTATCCATCTCCTTTTAATTCTTGTCCTAATAATTACTGAATTTGCCCATCTTTCATGGGTTCTGTTGTTATCTTTGTTCTGTTACATTGTGTAAAGGCTAACAACAAACCAACAATACTGGTACACTGAATCAGTCAGTCAATCAGCAATTCAGCATTGCTTCTGAGCAGGAAAAAAGGACCTTATTATTTAAAAAAAAAATCAAAAGCTCAGGTTCAGTTGTGTGATTAAGGTGGGATGACAGGGTACAAAATAAGCATAAAAGATAATGTAATATTTTGACAGTTGCTGCAAAAAGATTAAATTGTTATATTTTATTTACAGTATGGTATAATTATCATACTATACCAAATTCTATGGGGGGTTGGGGAAAAAGTTAAAAATGTGTTTAAAATCACCCACTTGCCCATTTCTTTTGTGGGTTGTGTGGTAAGTAGCACCCATCATGCCCTACTACACGACGCACTTTGGTGTCACTAGAAGCTACCCACAGGGAACAATGGGGTTGACAGGGATCATGGGGAACCCAACCCATGGGGAACAATGGGGATTGCAAGTTTCCCCATTGTTCCTCTGGCCAAAACCCTCAAAACGTTCCGAGTTGTTTCATCGAAACAGCTGGCTTGACCACTGTTTTGACAAAATGTTTTGGCCATTTTGCATTTTGTTTTGAGCTCGAAATAAAACACAAAATCTGTTTCATGCACATCCCTAGTCATAGGTGTAAAATGCATGCTTCCTCTGAGCACAGGTCTGAATGTGAGCTTAATGTAAGCTAAAACTAACTTTGCCCCTACTATCTGTTCATCAGGATCTTTTACCACTCAGCACTCTTTGGTCTGTATTGTGGTTTCACAGCACTCTTATCTCTTTCACACTTAACCGTGGTGATGATCAAGTTGTCATTTCTAAATAGGGGCCCAAGCTGTGCGTTTAATTCAGCCCAGAGACCCCCATTATCTTTGGTTATGCTTGAGAGCGGAACTTTTGCAGCAAAGTGTAAACGCTGACCCAGTTTGTTGATGAATCAGATTCTCTGAGCCTGTATAACTAGACTGAACGTAAGATACATTTTTCTGTTGAGGGAACAATCTAGCATACACACTTTACTTAACATTATTAGTTGTGTGAATAATAATATCAGTCATTTATTAGTTTAGTAGGTTCTGCAAACAGTAGCTTATTTGGCAGCCCATTTATGGGATATTGGGGGCATAGCTTAGAGGTGGAGCATCTGCTTTGCATGCAGAAGGTCTCAGGTTCAGTCCCTGGAATCTCCAGTCTGGGAAGGACTCCTGTCTGTCTGGAGAACCACAGTCACACAATGCAGACAATACTAAGCTAGGAGGACTAATGTTGCTGTAAACTGCCCCAGTGACATATGTTTGCGGCAGCGTCCAAATATAATTAATAAATAATGGTATCAGGCAGCTCCCTACGTTCCTATATTGGGTGGGGCATGAGGGACTGGACAGAAAGCCAGTGTGGTGTAGTGGTTAGAGTGTTGGACAAAGACGAGGGAGATCCGAGTTCAAACCCCGCATTGAGTCATGAAACTCACAGAGTCTGGGCCAGTCATTTCTCTCTCGGACTAACCTACTGTGATATCTTGGCAAAGAATAAGGCAAGCAAGAATACTACAGAACATGCTTTATTCGTCACGCCCACAACACACACAAAAACCAAGAAGGGCTGCATCTGAGTAGAGTCATACTCTTCTGAACAAACTAAAAGAAGCTCCAATAAGACAAAATGAAAAACAAGCAAATTCACATGCTACACCTACCATTCACATGCTACACATGCTACACAGCCCATTCACATGCTACACCTACCTCACAGGATTGTTGTGAGGATAAACATAACAATGCACAGTGCTTTGGGCTCCTTGGAGGAAGAGTGGGATATAAAATGTAAAATAAATCATACTAGCTGATCTGGTGCAGAGCATCTGTGCCCCTAGTCCCCCCTGTCTCTCCTCCCTCCCTCCCTTCAGCCCCAGTCCATTCTCCCCGTCACAGTCTGCTTTCCCTTCCCTCCCCACCCTCTGGCCTGATGCTTTTGTTCCCCGCCTGCAGGCCTGGCCAGTGCTTTCCCTCCCTGGCTGCCCCGGCAGGCTCTTTCGCTCGCCGCCCACGGCTGGCAGTGGCGTACCCATGGCTATCTGGCAGCTGCTTGCAAACTCTCGCCAGAGCTGCCACACATGGGATTAGCCACGGGTATGCCTTAAAGAATTAAATATATAGATTGTAGGAACGACAGGGGGCTGGGGAGCTTAAAGGCTTGAATGGAGATCTGGTTCAGCACAGAGACCCCCATTATTTTCTATTACTGTTACTTTCTTTTTCTTCCCTGTTCTGTTTCTCCAAGTCTGCCCTTGGGATGTCTCCAGCTGACCGGTCAAGCCGTCCTTTTAACAGCGTAGTTGACCTCTAGAATGGATAATTGAACATATGAAGCGGCCTTATACTGAGTCAATTCAGATATCACGCAGAACCTTGGACAAAGTTGGACTCCACACAGCATCCCCAGGTTTTAGGAGTATGCACTTCTCCTCTCATCCCTGCGTAAGCATCTACTTCCTATTTAGGTTAAAATAAGATTAGATTAGTCAAATCTTAGCAACTAGTCTAGGCTTATTCAAACCTACTTGCTCCAGATAACCCAACATCGGTAGCTCACCTCAGTCTTTGGGTACAGATTTGGCAGATTTCAAATTATCTGAAGCAAGTAGGTTAAAATAAGATGGGTTTGGCCAGTTCAAATGACACGACCAATCTCCGCTTATCTTAACCTAAATAGGAAGTAGACGTTTGCACAGGGATGGGAGTGGGAAGCATGCACTCTCAAAGTCCAGGGCACAGCCCAACTTTATCTCAGGTTCCGTGTAATGTCTGAACCGGCTCATTGAGTCAGACCATTGTTTCATCTAGCTCATTATTGTGTACAATAACTGGCTGAGGGATTCCAAAGTTTCAGACAGGGGTCTTTCCCAGCCTTACCTGGAGATGCCAGGGACTGAAACCTGGGACCTTCTTCATGCAAAGCAGAAGCTTGTGGCTTGCCTGAAGAGCTCTTGAGCATTCTGTAGTGGAGTGTAACTGAGTGGAAACTGAGGCATGTTAATTTTATTGAACAAAGTTACTAAGGTTTATTAGGAACATAGGAAGCTGCCATATACAGAGTCAGACCATTGGCCTATCTAGCTCAGTATTGTCTTCACAAACTGGCAGTGGCTTCTCCAAGGTTGCAGGCAGGAATCTCAGCCCTATCTTGGAGAAGCCAGGGAGGGAACTTGAAATTTTCTGCTCTTCCCAGAGTGGCTCCATCCCCTAAGGGGAATATCTTACAGTGCTCACACTTCTAGTCTCCCATTCATATGCAACCAGGGTGGACCCTGCTTAGCTAAGGGGACAAGTCTTGCTTGCTACCACAAGACCAGGTCTCCTCTCTTGTTGCATACAACTGGCAACAGCAAGAGAGAGGGCATGCCCTCACCTCTTGCTTGTGGTTTTCTACAAAAATGTGAAGAGCAGCTGCAGGGGGATCTGGATCAGGGTCATGGGGAGAAAGGGATTAAAGCCCCTTCTTCTACACGGAGGCCTCAATTTTGAACAGGGTGCCCTATAGTTCCTATTTATATTTTAAAGCACACATCCATACAACATGTCTGAAGTCATTTCAAGCATGGTTCATAATGCCTGTGCCAAGTCAGTGACAGACTGGATGAAGATGACTAAACCAAAGCTCAATTCAGATAAAGCAGAGATTATGACAGCAGGATGCTCAGTTGATTAGTTAGTTTGGGAAAATACTTGTTCTTGATGGGGGCCATACTTCCCCCTAGGGATCAGATTTGCAGTTTGGAAGTGCTTCTAAACCCAGCAACTTCAACAGACATGCTAGCTGTTCCCACTACTAGAAGACATGAATCTGGCTACCGTCAATCACACTTATAGATTAGATTACTAGTATGTACTTACATAGGACTGCCCTTGAAGATAGTCTGGAATTCAGATGCTCATCTGCTGACAAGTCTAAGCCTCCATGAACATGTAACACCTGCTTTGAAACATCTTTGTTGGCTGCCAGTCTGTTTCCATGCTGGTATCCAAAATGACAGTCCCCATACACCTGGCATTACATGCCTGAAGTCACAAGTTCCAGGCAGGCATTCTTCTCAAAAATTAACTACTGAAACAGAGCATTATGGGCACCGTGTTCCATTCAAAGCTAATAGTTTTACTTCTTTATTCTTATACTTGCTGTAAGCCACTTTGATATTTTTGATCAGAAGTAGGTGTTCCCAGAATATGGGAAACTCCTGTATCGAGCAGCAGCGATATAGGAAGGTGCTGAAAGGCATCATTTCATACTGCCTGGGAGAAGGCAATGGTAAACCCCTCCTTTATTCTACCAAGAAAACCACAGGGCTCTGTGGTCACCAGGAGTCAACACTGACTTGACAGCACAATCTTTCCTTTTTAAATAAATGGATTAAACAACATCTTGGTCTACCATAACATTCTCTGTGCAGATATGCATGTATTTACCACAGTAATTGGGGTGGAATGTGTTGGGATTTATATGTATATACATTGCCTTTGTTCTTGCCACTGATGTATTATATGTATATCAGTGTATAGGTTTGGGACAGAGTTTAGAATGTTCATGTCAATCATCTGTTCTGTACACTCATTGGTTGGTTTCTATTACTGGATGCTTGAGACTGTTAGTTTTCTGTAAGGATGATATTTCACTCAGAGTAGGTCAGTTTATTATTTGGTAATAGTTAAGTAATAACTGTTGGGGCGAGGATAGCTGGTCTTGTGGTAGCAAGCATGACTTGTCCCCTTAGCTAAGCAGGGTCCACCCTGGTTGCCTATGAATGGGAGACTTGATTGATGTGTGAACACTGCAAGATATTCCCTTCAGGGGATGAAGCCGCTCTGGGAAGAGCTTCTAGGTTCCAAGTTCCTTCCCTGGCTTCTCCAGATAGGGCTGAGAGAGATTCCTGTCTGCAGCCTTGCAGAAGCCGCTGCCGGTTTGTGAAGACAATACTGAGCTAGATAGGCCAATGGTCTGACTCCGTTTATGGCAGCTTCCTATGTTCCTAATAAACCTTAGTAACTTTGTTCAATAAAATTAACATGAGGGAAAGGAGAGGAGAGCTGGTCTTGTGGTAGCAAGCATGATACCCCCTTTGCTAAGCAGGGTTCACCCTGGTCACATATGAATGGGAGACTATATATGTGTGGACTGAAAAATATTCCCCTTAGGGGATGGAGCCACTCTGGGAAGAGCATTGCATGCTGAAGGTTCCAAGTTCCCTCCCTGGCATCTCCAAGATAGAGGTGAATGCGATTCCTGCCTACGATCTTGGACAAGCTGCTGCCAGTCTGTATAGATAATACTGAGCTAGATGGACCAATGGTCTGACTTGGTATAATGCAGCTTCCTATGTTCCTAAAAATACGTATGACTGCCATCGGCCGTAGGCTGTGTTAAAAATGTTTAAAATGGATTGCTTACCTGGTGGTGCACAAAAGCTTTTGATGACAATATAGTGGTCCATGTAAAGGAAAAGATTGGGAACCTTTGCACTGGACTTTTTCTAAAGTCTCATGGAACTTCCTCCCTCAGGAAGCCCATCTAACCCCTTGACTGCTGTCTTTAGGATGATACCTAAAATGCCCTGTTCCACCAGGCTTGTGGTCTTGCACGAGGACTGCTGATGGGATAGCTTTTCAGTCTGCATCTGCCGACCTGCTAAGGTATTTCCCTAAGGGGAATATCTTGCAGTGCTCACATGTAGTCTCCCATTCAAATGGAATCCAGAGTGGATCTTGCTTAGCAAAGAGGATAATTCATGCTTGCTACCACCAGACCAGCTCTCCAAGATGTGCGTAATGGCTCCCTGCAGCCCCATTTGGTGGTCTGTGTGCTCTGCACATGTTTGTTCAGTTATAGATCTGCACTGGTGGTTTATACATTTAAAGACAGATCGAATGATAATTCAGCTATTTATTGCTTAAAAATAATTGGAAAGATCCAGGGCAGAAAAACCCACGGATTAGTGAAATAACAAGTACAGGAGGAGCTCATTAATCATGGGTCCAGCACCTGCAGTTTTGCAAATCTGCAGTTGGGTAACTGGCACCCAACCACAATATTCACAAGAAAAAAATGGTGAAAAGGGGGTTAGATGTGCGTATCCATGAATCAGAAATTACCTCAGAGGTCATTTCCGGTCGCCATTTTATGGACCGGGAGCCATTTTATGGATCATTTTTTTAAAACAGAAAAAAAAATGGGGCCAATCTTTTACTCTTGGGGGGCATTGCTGGACTGCCGGGGACCCCCAGAGCACAGTAGGGCACTTTATCTCGCTTTCCCCCTATGGCTTTAAACCATTTTTGACCATTCCCCTGCTCTTAGGAACCTAAACCCCGGATCTCCATTGCCCCAATGAGGCAGTACACAGTAAGACTCACTGAACCTTGTGGGATTTACTTCCAAGTAAACCTGTATCAGATTGTAGTGTTGGAACATGAACCAAATAAAGGCAGTACTTCTTGTGCTTCATGATATTAATAACATACTAATGGCCTAAACATAGCAGCAATGAATGCATTTCCATTTCAATGGAGCATTGATCTGTTGTTCTGAGTATGACCTCTCTTCTCCAGCGCTGTGATCCCACCATGCAGGCATCTGTGCTCATTATGAGCATGCATCTTTTCCCCCTGAATATGATTAAATTGGCAAATGGGTATTAGCGAGGCATTTGTGTCAGCTTGAGCCGCGATAATTTATCCAATTGGACAATTGCAGTTTTGTATTTGACAATGATCTCATGGGGATTATGGTTTGTTTTCATCTCCCTGTTGCAGAAAAGCAGAGCCTACATAAATGATCTGTTGTTTCAGGAGTGTGGGTGTAAGTGGCTTGTTTAGGGCTGCCATATGGTCTCCTGTAGCTTTAAGAGATGCACAGAAGAGGGAATTTCAGCAGGTGCAGCTTTTCTTCCCGCTGCATGACAAGCAGCACCTGCTGAAATTACCTCTTCTGTGCATCTTTTAAAGGTACAGGATACCTGTCCTCTTTTCTATTTGAACCCTTAATGATCAGGCTAGGTTAGGCTGAGAGATACGTACATGCCTAGCCCAGAGCCACCCACTGAGCTTCATGGCTGAATGGGGATTTGAACTTGGGTCTTCCCAGTCCTAGTCCAACATGCTAACCACTATGCTGTGCTGGCTCCCTATTGAATTATCTCATGTTGTGATCTGACTTGAGTCATTGCCAGTAGCTCTGGACATCAGTAGCTCTGGACGTCAGCCACTGTCCAATGAACCAGTGTCCAGTACTAGGCAACTCTGCATATTCAATATTCTTTCCCATGCTTTTTAACATCTACATTAAATCTCCGTGTGGAATCATCCAAAGATGTGGAGTGCAGTGCCATCAATATGCTGATGATGCTCAGCTCTGTTTCTTATCAGATCCAGGTAGGGATGTGATTCCCATAGGGCCAAAGTAAATGTGATCATAAACACAGTGGCTGAGATTCCCACAATGCTCCAACAATGGAGGAAGCCCTGTGGGGATGCAGAGGTTGGAAACTAGTAGCACATCAGCCCAGCACAGGTGGAGGAGCAGGTTTCACTGCTCTTTCTTCCCTCCAAAAGGACTAGTCACTTGCAGGAATGTGTCTCTGAATGAGTTGCGCAACCCTCAAGGACATATTCCTGCAAATGAATAGATATTTCGGAGGGAGGCAAGAGACACAAAAATTGTGTCCCACTCCACCCATGCTGGGCTGCAGAAGAATTGGAACATGCTGCTACCATATTTACTCAAATAGAAGGTGGCTTGGAATTTAAAACAAGGCCTTAAAAGGAAAGGTTGTGCCATCGAGTCGGTGTCGACTCCTGGCAGCCACGGAGCCATGTGGTTTTCTGGTAGAATACAGGAGGGGTTTACCATTGCTGTCTCCTGCGCAGTATGAGATGATGCCTTTCAGCACCTTCCTATATCACTGCTGCCCAATATAGAAGTTTCCCATAGTGTGGGAAACATACCAGCGGGGATTCAAACTGACAACCACTTGCTCCCTAGGCAAGTTACTTCCCCACTGCTCCATTAGGTAGCTACATAAGAGGTAGGATTATTTTATTAAATTACACACACACACCCCCACACACACAGTCCACCTGCAGTACCCTCATGGAACAGTCCATGGACCACAGGTTGGGAACCACTGGTCTAGTGTGTGTTTCTTTTTTCACATATGCAATAGATTTTCCCTTTCAGTAAGAGTGCATGGGATTGCAGCCTAAATGTACCTAATTTTCAAGCAGTGAATAAATATAAAATTCTCTGTCCTGCCTTCCACACATTTCAAGAATAGCATCTGAGAACAAACACAGTGAAAGACTTGCTGGAATAAAATACAGAAACCGCTCTGAAATCCAGGCATGATCATCACTCCTCCAAGTGCTTTCTCGAGTGTGTCGTTGGACAAAATTAGTATTAACAAGGCATAATAATGGCTATAACATTTTTACATAGCAATGAATAGCCTAGTGCATGGGGTGTGCATGCAGGGATCACTTTATTTTTATTTTTTAGTGTTTAGTAACAGTTAGGTGCAATGCAATGAAATTACAAAAAAATTAAAAACTCCTCTACAGCTAGAGTTTAGGCTATATAAAATATTTTAGAATGCACAGGTGTTTTTCAACACATTTGAAGGCCTCTGAAATGTACTATGGCAGTGACGAGAGTGGGCAGAGAGAGGTCAGATGGGTGCCTTTCTTCCATACATTTTGTGTCTTCAAGCTGCTGGCTCTGCTTGTATAAAACCTGGTGCTTTTTGACCTACTGTCAGTCTGTACAACCTGAAGTAGCAAATTCTTAGTTCTCACACTTGAGAAGGCACAGGATCTTAAGTGTCTGAGTCCAACAAGAGTTCCAGACAACAGGTTTGAAAAATTTACGAAAGCCACCTGCCTGCATAACATCTTAAGATGGTCATTATAACTCAGACTGTTTAAAAAAACAAAAAATGGCACAGCTTTATAATCTTATTCCATTTGCTGTCCAGCTTTCCTAATAAATATTAATTTTACAGGCTGCATGTGAAGTTCAAAAACCATGCTGTTTCCCAGACATTTATTTTTTAGACAGATTTCTATCATCTGGACATGCTTTTAGGAAGAAATAATTCCTTTGTAAGGCCCCCTGTGGAATATAACTTTCTGCATCAAGTGGTGGCCCATTCTGTGCTCCGAATAAATTATTTGCTTATATTTGCCTCATATTAATATATGTATTTGAGTTTATTATAATATCTGGAGTATTGTTAACCCCTGCTAACTTGGCAAAGAGGCACCTTTTAACGTGGTGATTGTCTTTATTTAGCAGGGGGAGAGTAACTGGCCCTACCCACCCCCAGCACAGTACCTCCAGTGACGGTCGCTGGTGTCTATCTTATGTTTCTTTTTAGATTGTGAGCCCTTTGGGGACAGGGATCCATCTTATTTATTTGTTATTTCTCTTTGTAAACCGCCTTGAGCCATTTTTGGAAGGGCAGTATAGAAATCGAATAAATAAATAAATAAATAAATAAATAAATAAATAAATGTGTATTAGCAAGTGGGAGGTGGAAATTAGGAGCATTTTTATATATTGATCTTAATCCAGCTCTTACTTTGCTAAGTTTGTAAAGTGAATATAAAACCTTCACTACCAGAATTTGCATTTAAAATGCCTCTCCTCTGCTTCTGCTTCTTCGCAGTAATAATGAGCAGAAGTTAACAAACAAGAGAGGGTCTCAAAGGCAACTTAAGCCTCGCATGTGAAAACACGTGATCATGTGACAACACAATATCATGGGGAAGGACAGGAAACCGTGGAGGGTACAGAAAGCCTGACCTTTGGAACATGAAGCTCTGCCTAAGAGTGCCCACCCACCTTCTCTTGGTTGGTTCCTGAGTCAACAGCAGACAGCTGCTTACACACACTGTCAAACTTGCACAATCAGTCAAAAGTTGCTCCCATATATTCAGAATTGTGGATCATAGTGGGTGGGAGGCAATGATAGATAAATAATATGTTGGGATTGACCTTGGAGAGGTTGCCTACGCTCAGTGGAAGGAAGGAATTGCTAAGTACCCAGTAGATTCAAAGGGTGAATCCACTGTTTCCTCTGTAATTTCCATGACTATCTCTCTGGAGCAGGAGCCAATAAAAACAATGCTCCAAGAGACACCACAGTGAATTTCCTATTGCATTGTTACCCCGTTTTCCTCACAATTGCAGTTCATATATCTCCTTGAAGACAAGAGCACAGAGAAGCTAATAGGCCTCTGCTAACTGTCTTTTTTGGTGACACGATGGGCAGCTGATACTTTCTTCCCCTGCAGCAACCTCATCTTCTAATTTAATTCACAAAGGCCAGCAAAACTGGCTGGCAAGAAGACCAGCCCAGAGCAAGCCTGCTGCTGCTCAGAGCTGGCAAGAACTTCCTCATTAGCACAGATGGGGGTTCTCATTTTTTAGGCTAATGGAAACTTAATGGACTGGCTTTATTATCTGCTTGCTCCAAGCAAAAGCTTCACTGCCCACGGGACTGCAAAGTTTCCTTTGGGCTGCGACTCTGCGAGGATGTGCTGCTGGTTGAAAGATGACCCTGCATGAGCACTGAAAGGACCCTTCATTCCAGTTCACAAATATCACAGGTAGCCACATTGGTCCTTTAGAAACCATCCAGAAGCTGCAGTGGAGGGCAGGAGAAGTTACAAAGACTGAAACTGATTAGCCTTACTAAGTGCCAGGCACCATTCCCAGGGCTGCTTGGACAAAGAATAATGTCATTTCCTAGTAATTTTAAAATACAAAATCTCATCTTCAAGTGGTAGATCACTTTCCTCCATATAGAAAGGGATTAACAGACTATGGCTTTTTGAAGAAGAGCTGGTCTTGTGGTAGCAAGCATGAATTGTCCTCTCTGCTAAGCAGGGTCCACCCTGTTTTGCATTTGAATGGGAGACTACATATGTGAGCACTGTAAGATATTCCCTTTAGGGGATGGGGCCACTCTGGGAAGAGCATCTGCCTGCTTGTATGAAGAAGATTCCAAGTTCCCTCCCTGGCATCTCCAGATAGGGCTGGAGCTATACTCCTGCCTGCAACCTTGGAGAAGCCACTGCCAGTCTGTGTAGATAATACAAAGCCAGATGGACCAATAGTCTGACTTGGTATAAGGCAGCTTCCTATGTTCCTATGTCTGTCTGTGGAAATGCACCTCCTGACTGTGAAATCATTTCTACTACTACCCTGTACTGCTGGCTGACAACCTGGTGAACCAATTGGCAAGGCTCCTGAGATCCACTGGTAAATTTCCTCTGATCACTCAGAAATTTGCCTCATCACCCATATGAGGCATCTTCATTTGTTCCTATGATTTTTTCCTTATGGATCAGCATCACTACCTACAATGTCCGGGTGCTTTGGAGAATTCTGCATTTTGCCATACAGGAGAGGAATCTTGAAACTGAAAGTAAATTGTATTCTACCATCTGAAGATAGGACTTTACTTTGTGGGGAGTTCAATATCCTCCAAGCCCTGGGTAACAGGATTTGGCTTGTTTTGACTCTAGTGACTACCTAAATGAACTTCAACTTTGCTAATAGAAAGACAACTACGTTTATCTTTCTTTGTGTTCTCTGCCTCATAAGAGACCCATATGATTTGATCTGTGCTGGAAACAGAACTGAATCACAGCTGTATTTCATATTTTCTAGAAACGAGGGAACAGTCATTGTAGTCCTGGATGCAGCACCTGGCTTCTAATGCAGCAAATCAAATTAAATACTGTATATGTAATTCTTCTGCTTCATTTAAATTTTTTATAAACTGCAGATTGAGGGGATCTTCAATAAGCCCCACTTCTCCCACCCACCCCCACCATCTTTTTCCTTTGTTTTGTTTAGTATCCAGTCTGTGTGAAGCCGGGAAATGCTTGACTAACAAGCAGAAGGTTGCCAGTTCGAATCCCTGTTGGTACTATATTGGGCAGCAGCAATATAGGAAGATGCTGAAAGGCATCATCTTATATTGCATGGGAGGAGCCAATAGTAAACCCTTCCTGTATTCTACCAAAGAAAAACCACAGGGCTCTGTAGGCACCAGGAGTTGAAATTGACTTGACGGCACACTTTACCTTTACCTGATGTTAGACTTCAGAAGAACTAAAAAGTTTGCTGCTCAAATCATTTTGTTTGGTCCCAATACAGGTATTACCAGACTGTGGCGTTTGGATTTTAACTCTGGTTGTGCCACTCCTCTGCTTCTTATTCCCTTCTCAGGCGCTTATTTCATGTCTATATTTGTAGTAGTTTTCCTGGCAATGGAACCAGTCAGCCCCTTCTGCACTAGTTTATTCAGGGAGGAGAGAATTCCTCCCAGAGTGTTTATTTATGGACCGCACAGGGAGTTTTGTGCTTTGCAATGCAGGAGTTACACTGTGGGAGTGATTCTCTGCTCTCTGGTATATTATGCATTCATAGTCACCTGAGCCATAAAAGTATAAAGGGAAGGGGAAACCATAACTGGGTAACATTACACTCTTAACCCTCTGGCGACAATTTTCTGAGTGAAACGTGTTAAATCACAATGTGACCCACCCTAAAAAGGATGTGTGGGGTCATCATCTTCTGGCAAGTATTGCTTTTCCTCCAGTTATGGAAATCTTTACATTTTTTAATTTTAAAAAGAAGTACCTATCTTGTCAGCAGGAGCACCTGTCATCTGTCTAAATGAAAAGACTGAACACTGAACATTCGTTCAAGTAAAAGACAAAATGACTTTGAATTTGATGTTAAAGGGATCCTAGGAGGCCAGCATCATGAACATCTATTTTCTTCAAAGAGCCCAGAGAGAGAGTGGAAGAGAAATGCAAGAGATTTATTGCAGCTTGCTTCCTAATGCCCTTTCTCTTGCAGTTAAACCTAAACACTCTTTACAAGGTGCAGCAAAAGATGCTTATGCTAGCCCCTTCCACTTTAGGGCACTTTGGAAGCAATCCTGTCACTGTGGTGCCACACGGCACTTAATATCATTCCCTCTAATAGCAAAATCAATTTCCTATCAGTTTGAAAGCAAAACAGGAGCCCCTATTCACTTATTATATTCAGTGTACACACAATTAGCATTATAACTTCTAATTAGCATTATAACTGCTAATATTATAATGCCGTTATACAAAACTATGGTGTGGCCACACCTGGAGTACTGCGTACAATTCTGGTCACCACATCTAAAGAAGGACATTGTAGAACTGGAAAGGCTGCAGAAAAGGGCAACCAAGATGATCAGGGGCCTAGAGCACCTTTCTTATGAGGCAAGGCTACAGCACCTGGGGTTGTTTAGTTTAGAAAAAGGACGGCTGTGGGGAGACATGATAGAGGTCTATAAAATCATGCTTGGTGTGGATAAAGTGGGCAGAGAGAAATTCTTCTCCCTCTCGTATAACACTAGAGCCAGGGGTTATGCCATGAAATTGATTGCCAGGAAACTTAGGACCAGCAAACAAAGGTACCTTTTCACACAACGCATAATAAACTTGTGGAGTTCTCTGCCACAGTTGCTTCCCCGCTGAGAACCACCACTTTAAAAAGGTGCCTCTTTGCTCAGATAGCAAGGGTATTACTTAGTAAATCACCTAGGCTTGTGCTGCAAGTTTTCAATCCTGTGCAAATTCACTCGGGAATACGTTCTACTGAAATCTACTTGTTGATGTACACAAGTGCAGAATTGAGTTACCATTTGCAAACCATGTGGATTGAACATGATTTCGCATACATTTCTCAACCCCACTCCCCACAAAAGGCAGCCACATGATCTTCCCAGGGGTGTATCTAGCGTCGGGCAGGCAGGGCAAGCGTCCCGGGCACCACTTGAAGGGGGGCACCATTCTTAAAAATTTAAAAAAAATTAAAAATGGCTGCCAAAAACAAAATGGCCATCGTGCATGCTAAAATGGCCTCTATGAGGCCCTAGTCCATGCCAGGCCTTGAAGAGGCCATTTGAGCATGTGCGGAGGCCATTTTGTTTTCAGTGGCCATTTTTTAAAATTGATTTTAAAATTATTTTTAAAAACGGCCACCGCACATGCTCAAATGGTCCCTGTGAGGCCCTAAAGGCCAGTGGGGGGGAGGGGAAACCTTTTCAGACCCCACACACATGGCCTTTAGGATGCCCCCCCGAAGAGGCTACAGGTAATTTTCATATATATATATATATATATATATATATATATATATATATATATGTATGTCACTGTACACATTTAGTTTGGCAGATAAGTGAGTTAAATGTGATGTCTTAATAATATGGCTATTAATGCTGAGTTTGTCTTTGAATCAGTGTGAAATCCTTAGTATTAAGGCCCATTGGGAGTTTCTCATTTTAACTGTCTTTCTGAAATACTAGAATATATTCCAAGTAGTGACACAGTTTACCCTGCATATCCTTTAATTATTTTCAGAGTATCTGGGAAAAGTCAAATTCTCCATTTATTTTTAAAACTTATGTAATAGCTATGCTACAATGCATAGTAGAGAATTAGACAGGCACTTCTGTTTAGTTTTCCAAGTACACCTCCACATAGTATTTGGGTATTTCATGAGCCCCAGCATACTGAAATTTGTAGTTTTCCATCATTTTTTGGTGTGGCTACGTCCACTGCTAAATAGTTTTTGAAATATTAAAAGATTAACAAGCTTGACTTGTATTTTTCAGCTGATATTATGGTAAAGTTATCTGAAAGATGGGTGTCAGATGTTTGGACAGGGGGCACAATTTCAGTGCTTGCCCTAGGCGCTATTTTCCCTAGATACTCCTCTGGATCTTCCAGAGCCTGTGCTTTCAGGACTTTATGGGATTTGAAGGTGTAGAGTAGTGGAGACATGGAATATTAGGGTGAAACTATGCATTGAGAGAAAAACACTCATATAGAAGCAATTACAATATTCTCAGCAACAAAGAGCACACATTCATGAGACAGATGTCTAACCAGAGTCTAACTGTGCCTATTACACAGCTTTACCCAAGTATTCTTTAGCATCAACTAAGCATTCTCTAGTCTAGCTTAGCTCATAGATTTACACCAAGAAGGAAGTGTGAATAAAGCGACAGTCTGAAATGTTATCACACTAGGCAAACTTCCTTACTTATTCCTAGTAATGAGGCTCAGCAAAAACGAGTTATAATCTATTCACCACATAAAGATAAAAGATTGCTTACTCCATTCAAGTAACATTGCCCAATGCTCTATGACAGGCTGCTGAGGCCCCATTAAATGATTAATTAATCCAGAAGAACATAGTAGACATATAACATCAATTTCTAAGATAACACATCAGCTGCCACACTCCTTTTCATCTCACCACAAGCCCCAATATTATTTCCTGCAGTAAGAACTACCTAGAAACTGTTTCTGTTTTTGACTAAACAAATCTACTGAAAGGGGGGAAATCTATATAGTCATGAGGTGGGAAGCATAAAATAACAACATGTAATTAACTTTACAATTTGGAGATAAATGGTTGATATTCATAAGTCAATAATTAGATCTCCACCTGTGATCTCCACACTTTTCACTCTACCACTCTCAGACAATTGAAGGCCACCTGTCCTCCCTTCAGTAATTTTGCCCATTCTCCCTTGATCTCCCTGGATGAATCTCCCTCATTGAACAACTTTGTGAGTGATGTTGCCTCTTTCCATCCCTTTTGTGTTTTTGTTCTTTTTTCATTGTATATTTAATTTCATTTGCTTTTAGGCCAATTGCCAGAAATGTAAGGGGCAAGACTAGATTCCCCGCTCCCCAAATTTTTAAAGCGATACACCTTAGTCAATAGGAAGCTTTTGCACATTGGGCTCTTCCCTCAGACCCAACTAAAAACTCTAGGCTCCACTGCTGGACCTTCCCAAAATGACTGGCTTCTATATCCTGGTTGTATCCCTGCACTTGCTCTGCCTCTGGGGTCTGTTCCAAGGCCTCACCCAGGCACCAAATTTATTTGTTTGTTTGTTTGTTTATTTATTTGATTTATATACCACCCTTCCAAAATGGCTCAGGGTGGTTTACAATTAAAACAAACCACTGAAACAATAAAAAGCTAAAACAAATTAAAAACAATATAACAACGATCAACAATTTAAAAACATTTTAAAACAGCAATTAAACAATTCCAGTAATTAAAAGCCCCAAAATCGGGTTAGAATTTAAAAACCCTGGAAAGCCAGGCCAAACAAATGCGTTTTAAGGGCTCTCCTGAAGGCTAATAAAGAATTCAAATTACGGATTTCCTCAGGGAGCGCATTCCACAGCCCCGGAGCAGCTATAGAGAAGGCCCGCCTCTGAGTCGTCACCAGACAAGCTGGTGGTAACTGGAGATGAACCTCCTCAGATGACCTTAATGTTTGGTGGGGATCACGCAGAAGAAGGCGCTCTCTAAGGTAACTCGGGCCTAAGCTGTTCAGGGCTTTAAAGGTAATCACCAGCACTTTGTATTTTGCCCGGAAACATATCGGCAGCCAGTGCAATTGTTTCAAAATAGGCGTAATATGGTCTCTCCGGGTTACCCCAGAGACCAATCTGGTTGCCACATTCTGAACTAATTGAAGTTTCCGAACTACGTACAAAGGCAGCCCCACATAGAGCACATTGCAATAGTCAAGCTGGGAGGTTACCAGCTGGTGCACCACTGTTTTGAGGTCATCCTCCTCAAGGAATGGACGCAGCTGTCAAATCAGCCGAAGCTGATAGAAAGCACTCCTGGCCATAGCCTCCACCTTAGAAACCAGGGTGAGGCCTGGGTCCAGGAGTACTCCCAAGCTGCGCACCTGCTCCTTCTAGGGGAGTGTAACCCCATCCAGAACAGGGAGATCTAATGCACTCCTCAGATTCTGAGCCCCCACAATGAGCACCTCCGTCTTGCTTGGATTCAGCTTCAATTTGTTCTCCCTCATCCAGCCCATTACTGTCTGTAGGCAGGCATTTAAAGAGTGAGTGCCATTTCCTGAACATGAAAAGGAGAAGTAGATTTGGGTGTCATCAGCTTACTGATAACACCCAGCACCAAATCTCCTGATGACCTCACCCAGCGGTTTCATGTAGATATTGAAAAGCATTGGTGACAGAATGGAGCCCTGAGGCATTCCATATAACAGCTCTTGCTTTGAGGAGCGACTTTGAGAAGTGACTTTCAAGACTTTGTGACCCTATGCACGAGGTTGCTTTATTCAGTAGGACTGAAATGGTGTGAGTCAGGACTGGGAGACATTCTTTCCCCTTTTCAGGGGCCCACATTTATTATGCAACCTCTCCAGTTGATGTGAATTGAATATTGTGTGCAAGGGTGTATCACCGGTTCAGGTGATATAATCCCTGCCTACACAATTAGGAAGGGGACACACCAAAAGCACATCTGTTGGAACATCCAGTCCTTTATCACAGGAGTGGGACTGTTCATCTGAATGGCCCCTCAACAAGCCATTCAGTGTGCATACAGGGGCAATTTGGATGAACAGGCCCCACCACCCCTGTGATAGGGACATTCCGGAAGGATGTCCCATCAGGTGCACTCTTGGCACATTCCTTTTCTAACTGCATGAGTGAGGACGGTACTGAACTGACCCAAAGCTGACCCATGTTACAGATAAAACCATGAAAATGCTCTTAGCAACCCTTGCAAGTGATTGGCCAGTTCCCTGATAGGACAGGGATTTGAATTCAAGTGCTAATTTTATTACTATCCCCCCCCCTCACATTTCAGCAAGGGAGGCTCCAAAAGCAGCGACAGGTTTAATGTCTTAATGATGTGACCATGTTTACTTTTGCTGGAGACTGTGAACAAGTCCTATTATGTCCTAGTCCTAGTTCAAGTCAAATCTTTGGCAGGGTTGAGAATGAGCGGTTGTAAAAGCCATAACTGTATGTTTGTTTGTTTGTTTGTTTGTTTATTACATTTATCGACCGCCCCAACCAAAGTTTCTGGGGGTGATGCACAACAAGTTTAAAAACATAAAAACAAACACTATTTAAAACACACTGCTTAAAACAATATAACAATTTGAAAACAATTCAAAGTTATTTAAAACCAATTAAAATACTTAAAAACAGTTTAAAAACCTTGGAAGGCCAGGCCAAACAAGTACATTTTTAGGGCTCTCTTTAAGGCCAACAGTGAGCCTAAACTGCGGATATCTGCCGGGAGTGCATTTCATAGGCCAGGAGCAGCTACTGAGAAGGTCTGGTTCCAAGTCGCCACCAGGTGTACCGGTGGTAACTGCAGATGGACCTAGATTTGCTAGCTAGGTTTTACACAAACAGATATAATGCATTTCCTAGATTCTTGCCCACTCAAAACCCACAAATTTGCTTTCCCCCACATCCACATCCACCACCACCACCAACAACAACAACACGAAATGCGGACAATAGACTAGAATCCTTACCATACCGAAGCTCATATGTCTGACTCAGACATATTGGCTGCAAATGCACAAGGAAACTACATTTGTAGACAGTGGTCAAAATCTAACCCAGAGTTAAGCATGCTTAAGCCCATTTACTCAGAGTTGTAATGTTTTTCACATGTATTTCCCCACAGATAATCTTCCATGGAGAAAAAGTGACAATGTGGGATGGATGTGGGCAGAACCAGTCCTGCATCCTCCTCTCTAAGGCCACCATTGTTGACTGTCAATGCTCCCATCTGGCCTTGAAATCTACATGCCTAGATTTTTCTGACAGTGGGAGTTTTGATGCCAGCAAAAAGACTTTAGAAGAAATTCTTTCACATGTTCAAAAGCTGACATTAAGCTGTTCGGAACCGAGTCTAAGAAAGTAAAGGTTATTTCCTTTAGGCTGCATGATCAAAATGCATTTGCTGATTCAGTGATCAAAGGCAGCTGCAGCCTCACACAAAGTTTCTGCCGCCCGTAACCCACTTCCTGTTGCATATTACGCCTGCTTCTTCTAACTTCATTAGCTCAGCACTAACTTCAAGTAGTATTTGAAGGTCTCCTGCCTAACAGCTTTTTTCTTTTCTCTTCTTTTCTTGTCTTGCACTTTGACAGAAACAAATGGAAAATGAACTATTTAATGTGACGTGATCAAATCTCTCTCCATTTAAAAAGCATGCTGCCTACGCTTTTTTTAAATTCTAGGGTCTGCAGAAACCAGGAAGTACAGAGGAGTATTGCTGTGGGGGGTGAAGCAACATGGAATCTGAGTGGGTTCACATCGTTTTATTTGAATGACCAAAATCTGGGGCATGAACTGAAGTTTCTGGTTTCATAGCTGCAGAAATAACAACACCAGCTTTGCCCACGCTTCTCACAGGATCGTCTTAACAGAAACGAACAAAATTCTTGCCCTCTTTTACCAAGGCAGTTTATCTTTTAAGCAGTATGTCTTGGTGGCGGTGGTGTTTTTGTTTAATCCAGCTTTTGAATGGTGCTTTAGTTACTTTTATTATTTATTTATTTATTTATTTAACTTGTATACCGCCCAAACTTTCATCTCTGGGTGGTTAACAATGACATAAAAACACTTTAAAAATATATAAAAGGTTAAAACAGTTTAACAATTTAAAAACAGCATAAAATTAAAACCTACAAATGTAAAAAGCTGAAAAAGCTTGGGTGAAGAGTTGAGTCTTCAGACATTTTTTAAAAATAGCCAGAGATGGGGAGGATCGTATCTCAGCAGGGCGCGCATTCCACAATCTTGGGGCAGCAATCGAGAAGGCCTGTCTCTGTGTGGCCACCAGACACGCTGGTGGTAACCGGAGATGGACCTCCTCAAGTGACCTCAGTGGGCGGTGGGGCACATAATGAAGAAGACATTTTCTTAAATACCCAGGGCCTAAGCCGTTTAGGGCTTTATAAATTATAACTAGCACTTTGTATTCTGTCCGGAAACCTATTGGCAGCCAGTGTAGCTCCATCAGCGAAGGAGTAATGTGGTCTCTCCGAGATAACCCGGAGACCAACCTGGCTGCCGCATTTTGCATTATTCCAGTCCTGGAGCAGAGGCAGGGCTAACAAACAGCCAGCAGCAAGAACACTGAAAAGGAGTCTGCACTTGGCTCTCTGCACATAATATCTGTCTTATTAAACCGTTAATATTCCTGATCCAACTCCACTGCCTCATCCTTGCATACCACAACTCTCTCCTCTGGATTCTATGGTGGCAAATCCTCAGTTGTTCCGTAACTTTGGACTTATTTATTTATTTCATATATTTATATACTGCTCAGAACTCACATCTCTGGGAGGCTTACAATTAAAAAGACAGATTAAAACAAAATTAAAACATTAAAACAATGTAAAAACAACGATGGATTCTATAAGTCCAATTGAAAGCCTGGGAGAATAAATGTGTCTTAGCCCTTTTTAAAGCTTTAAGAGGTGGGGAGGCTGAGGCTCTTATTTCAGCAGGGAGAAAGCCTCAGGTCAGCAATGGTGAAGGCCCGTCCTCAAGTAGCTACCCGATGAGCTGGTGGCAACTGCAGACAGACCTGCACAGATGATCTCAATAGGTGGTGGGGCTCATAACCGGTAGATAACATGTTCTCTTAATTACTTTGCTTCTCACAGTGTTTTCAAATGCAGCTGTAATTAAACCCTGCTAATTGAGCAAAGAGGCACCTTTTAAAGTGGTGGTTCTCTTCATTTAGCAGAGGGAGAACAATTGGCCCTATCAATACCCGGTACAGCATCCCTCCAGCAGCCATTGCTGGTTTCTATCATATTTAGATTGTGAGCCCTTTGAGGACAAGGAGCAATTTTATATTTGTTTGTTTGTTTGTTTGTTTGTTTGTTTGTTTAGTACATTTATACGCCGCCCCATACAAAAAATGTCCCTGGGCGGTTCACAATATAAAACCATTAAAACATTAACATAATTAAACTTATTATGTAAACTTAATTTTACTTATTCATTCATTCATTCATTCATTTATATCTATGTAAACTGCTTTGGGAACTTTTGTTGAAAAGTGGTAAATAAATATTCATCGTTTTCATTTTTTTGTTTAATTGAAAAGCAGCTGGTATGTGTTGTCTTCTTGAAACTATTGACAACAAATTTTGCTTCTCCAAAGTCTGGTTCCTCTTTGTTTTCAGACACTCAAATGCAGATAATAGCAATAGCAGTAGCACTTACATTTATATACCGCTCTATAGCCGGAGCTCTCTAAGCGGTTTACAATGATTTAGCATATTGCCCCCAACATTCTGGGTACTCATTTTACCGACCTCGCAAGGATGGAAGGCTGAGTCAACCTTGAGCCCCTGGTCAGGATCGAACTTGTAACCTTCTGGTTACAGGGCGGCAGTTTTACCACTGCGCCACCAGGGGCTCTTGTGTGTGCATGTGGGGCAAGTATGTCTCATTTGTGACATCACTGGCACTAGCCAATCAAATGCCATGGCAGCAATTCAGTTTGGCACAGTGGCAGCTCAAGACCTCTTTGCACCTGAGGCAGGGTGCCAAATGCTGCCTACCTTGTGCACACCCTCTTCCCTCCCCACCCCTTTTTAAGTGGAGATAGGCAGCCATCTTGCCAGTGCCTCAATAATCTACTGCCTGAAGCAACTACCTCACCTTGCTCATGGAAGCACTCAAAGAAATCTCAATAGGAACAGAAGCATATGATGGAGGGAAGCTTGCATTTAGAGATTGTTGCTTTTCAAAGTGGGAGCTTCATATGGAGTCCCACAGGGCTCCATTCTATCTCCAGTGCTTTTTAACATCAACATGAAACCGCAGGGAGAGATAATCAGGAGCAGGGTGCTACCAATATGCTGATGACAGCCAGATATATTTCTCCATATCAGCTTGGTTAGGAGATGGCTTAACCTCTCTAAATGCTTGCTTGGAATTGGTAATGGGCTGGATGAGGGAGAACAAATGGAAGTTGAATCCAAACAAGACAGAGGTACGCGTTGTGGAGGCTGGAACTTAGGAAGTGGTTTAGTTCTGCCTGTTCTGGATTTACACCCCGCCTGAAAGATCAGGTACATAGCTTGGGACAGGAGTACTTCTGGGCCCAAACCTTTCCCTGATATTTCAGGTTGAGGCAGTGGCCAGGAATGCTTTCTATCAGCTTTGGCTGATATGCCAGCTACGTACATTTCTCGAGACAAACTACCTTAAAACAATGATGCATATTCTGGTAGCATCCAGGCTTGACTACTGCAATGCGCTCTACACTGGGCTATCTTTGTACATTGTTCAGAAACTGCAAGTGATGTAAAATGCAGCAGCCAGGTTGGTCTCTGGGCCCACCCGTACAGACCATATTAAAGTAAAGTCATGCCCTCGAGTCGGTGTCAACTCCTGGCAACCACAGAGCCATGTGGTTTTCTTTTGTAGAATACAGGAGGGGTTTACCATTGCCATCTCCCACACAGTATGATGAGACCATATTACTCCTATGTTAAAAGAACTTTACTGGCTGCCAATTAGCTTCCAGGGAAAATACAAAGAGCTGGTTATTACCTATAAAGCCCTCAATGGCTTGGGCCCAGGGAATTTAAGAGTGCCACCTTCTTCATGAACCCATTGCCTAGTAAGGTCATCGGGGGAGATCCAGTTGCTGTTGCCACCGGCTCACATGGTGGTGACCCAAAACCAGTCTTTCTCTAGGGTTGCCCCGAGCTCTGGAACATTCTCCCAAATGATATCAGAATTTCCCCATCTCTTATTGTTTTTAAACAAGTTTTGAAAACACACGTGTTTTATTAGGCTTTTAGTTTATTATGTTTTAAAGTTTTATTTATGGTAATTTTAATCTGTTTTATATGATATTTAGGTTTTACTTGTTGTTTGTTTAAAATGGAAACTGCCCTAAGATATTAGAACATAACTTAAGAACATAAGAACAGCCCTGCTGGATCAGGCCCAAGGCCCATCCAGTCCAGCATCCTGTTTCACACAGTGGCCCACCAAATGCCACTGGGGAGCCCACAGGCAAGAGGTATGTGCATGCCCTCTCTCCTGTAGTTGCTCCCCTGCAACTGGTATTCAAGGCATCGTGCCTCTTAGGCTGGAGGCGGCCCACAGCAACCAGACTAGTAGCCATTGATAGACCTGTCCTCCATGAGTCTGTCTAAGCTCCTTTTAAAGCCATCCAAGCTGGTGGCCATCACCACATCCCATGGCAAGGAATTCCATAGATTAATTATGTGCTGTGTAAAAAAGTGCTTCCCTTTGTTGGTCCTAAATTTCCCGACCTTCAGTTTCATGGGGTGACCCCTGGTTCTAGTCTTGTGAGAGAGGGCGAAAACTTTATCTCTGTCCACCCTCTCTACCCCATCCATTGTATACCACCTTATTATATAAGGCGGTATATAAATGTGATGAATTAATGAATGAATAAATTTAACCAGCGAGCTCCAAGTGGGGTCTGAGCACTGACTTCTAAGCAATAGTTCTTGTGACCTGGAGGGAAGATCACCCAAAGTTATGGGATGAGTTTGTTTCATACAATGAGAACACCTGTACCCAGCCAAAATTGTGTGAGCATTAGGGTGGAGTTATGTCACTTCGTTAGTGATGCCACAGACACTATCCAATCGGCACCCATGACATTCACATGGCCATATTCAACACACAAAAGCAATGATCGTACATTTTCCTCAAAACAAAATATTATCTGAAGACTTGGAAAATGCAATGGTCACAGAAGCACAAACTTGATGGAAGGCATCTGAATCTTACATAACAACACTACAATTGTCCAAAGGCCAAAATAAAATAAAATTAAAATTCCAAAGTCTGGAAGGCCCTGTAGTACATATGACTCTCAACATAGGCTAAATATTAACACAAATGCATCGAATCAAGGGAGCATAGTACTGAGAGAAGTCAGGTTCTCCAGTTCTATCAAATTGGAATGTTTTCTCTCTTTCAGTTCAGAATTGGTTTATTTCAGAGAGAACACAGATGGCTTTCAAGAGAAAAGGAAACCCAGGGATAAAGCAATTACTTTTTCCTTTACCCTTGAGTGTTGAAGAGAGGAGAACACCTGGCTGAGTGAGTTAAGAGAGAAGCAGGATTCATCTTGAGACATATGTGGCAGAGAGATGTATGAGGCTAAGTGGGCTGTCAAAAAGACAGTGAACTGATTATGAAGCGAGAGCTCCCTCATTCGTGGTTGTTTCCGACTAAACATATTCATCCAATGCCCTTGATGGCCATCTGGCAAACAGCTGCAACACCTACACTCCTTTGCTGTTACAGGTGCAGTTAGCAACAGTTAATCTTGGATCCGCTGCTCTGGGAGATCTGATTTCAATCTCAACTCTTAAGCAAAATTAAATGTATAACATTTATAAGATTTAGTGCTTTCCAAGTGGCTTTTAGGAAGCAAGCACATACTAAGGTCTCACCCGCTTCCTCATTCATGGTTTCTAGTTATGCATGGTCAGCTTAATGAGAAGCATAGAGGTGTTCCAGGAAAAAGGAGGGATCTTTCTTTTCTTGGAACATATTCTCACTCAGCCTGGGAAGTCAGCTATCTGGATTGCACAGTGTGTATTTGAATTCACAGCAGTCTCTTTAGCAATGAGGACTAGTGGGTGCCATAAAGGTTAAAACACCCCACAAGTCTAGAATGCAAACAGGATTGGGACCACTTGATCCCCCGGATACTATATCACTATAGCCTTTTTCATACTTTGGGGGTAGTCCACTAGAATGCAGTAAGGCAAGTGAAGGGAGTGTTGTGATGCAGCCCCCCCTAACCTAAGCAGCCCTCCTCAAAGGGCCTTTTAAAGACTCTGAATGGCTCAGGGGCAGAATGTTCATTTGAGCTTCCCCCACTTTTCTCTGACTGGCATATTGTACATTATGCATGCAGTGGAATGTAACATTTATACAGTTGTGCAAGAGCGCCATTGTGCAAGTGCAAACATTGCACAAATGGAGTTATGTAACAGTGCATCCATTATATATGATGGCTACTGTCACACCTTAAGTGGTGCAGTGGGGAAATGCTTGACTAACAAGCAGAAGTTTGCCAGTTTGAATCCCCACTGGTACTACACTGGGCAGCAGCGCTATAGGAAGATACTGAAAGGTATCATCTCACACTGAGTGGGAGAAGGCAATGGTAAACCCCTCCTGTATTCTACCAAAGAAAACCACAGGGCTCTGTGGGCGCCAAGAGTCGAAATCGACTTGAGAGCACATCTTTATCTTTACTTTACTGTCACACAATTCCATTTGTGCAATTTTTGTGCTTGCATTACTGTGCAAAAATTATGTTGCATCATATGTGTAACATTGCACAGTATGTTAGCCACTGTGTCAATAACCCCAAATACTGAAATAACTCTTGAACTTGGGGTTATATTTTAACTGATTAGTTTTACTGCACTGAATGAAAAGGATTGATCTGATCATTTGAAATACCGAATCATACTTTGGATCCCCACCTGCATGTGTGGGCTCTGAGGCAATGGATCCCTTAATCCTCCCCCTACAAGACCCTGCCCTCTACTTATGCATATTCATTGCAGCCCCAATGCATTTCCAGTCATCCCAGACATCTGGAAAAGGGCTATGGTGGCCTCTACACAGGTCTGGCTCCAGATTTCAGGGACGCCTTGACATACTGCCTTTAAGGCCCCTCTACTACCTGGGTGGGCCCCAAGAAAGCTGCTCCATCATGACCACATAAAGGCTATGGGCACAGAGGTCATCTCGGGGCTCTGCCCTGGACCTTCAGCATCTGTTTAACTATGCTGACCCTTCATGCTGCCCTTGCTTCCATGCGTAGCAAGGGGCGTAGCAAGGGGCGTAGCAAGGTTGGAGTGGGCCCAGAGACAAGATTTTAAAATGGGCCCCCTGTCACTGAAGTAAAATTTATATATATAACCTATGTGCCACAATAGAACAGCATCCTAAATTATTTTTTTAAAGGTTTTGTAAACTGTGGATGATGAAAGTCATCTAATGGCACCAGAGAAAGACTAGTTGTTCTGGTAGCTCCAGGTCTTAACACTCCATCAATTTCGGAGGATGAACACAAATGAAGGAAGCCCAGGCGGGTGTGCGGCTGGGGGAGTCAGTCATGTGACTCGCCTCGGGGGAAGGCAAGGCAGTGGGCCCCCAGACAACTGCCTCCCCTTGCCCTATTATAGTTACACCCCTGCTTCCATGCCAGAACTTGAAGCTGGAACCATCAGGTCTATTTAGTTAAGAAAGTCAGCAACCCCAATCAACAACAAATGTGTTGATTGATCACGTGGACAGGAAAGCAGCTTTGCACATGCTGGGGCCTTCCTCTGCCCCCACCTGTTGATCCAAAAGTCTGAACAGAGCTAGGGAGCAGCTCTAATTGGTGGGTCCAATGTCCCTAGGCCCCTGAGGGAGGGGGTGCCCCTGGCTGAGCAATAGCTCACTCTTTGCTCTTGGGAATGGGGAGTGTGTGTGGTATTATTTGGATAGGAGTGAGAAAAAAGGCATGTGGACAATATTTTGTTTTTTGCCATGTCCTTCTGCATCAAAGACACACAGAGAAAAGAAGGCAGGTGGTGGAAGAGGATTGGTGGCCCTCTTCACTTCTTGTGCCAGGTCCACTCCAAGCTTGCTGCCCTCTTGAACAGAGCTGTACATGAATAAACTCTGTACATACAGAGTCTTCATGAACTCTGTACATACAGATGTCTTCAGATATCTGAAGCAATGTGTGGAGCCAGACGGAGCACAAGTAGGTGCCATCTCATTTCCCCCTTCCCATATTTATTGGATGCACATTTTTGGTGTATATAGGGAGAAAAAGGAATAGGGCTTAAAGGGACGAGTAAGAAAAAGACTCAATCAGGTAACAAGACCTTGGTGAAATATAGTGACTATAATAAATCCGACACAATCCTATACATCAGGAGTTCTCACACTTGGGTCCCCAGTGTGAGACCCAATACTACAACTTCCATCATCCCCAGCCACTATGTCCAAAGGGGGATGATAGGAACTGTAGTTCAACATCTTAGTGTAAGCCGCCCTGAGTCACTTTAGGAAGGGCGGTATATAAATCAAACAAACATCTAGGGACCCAAGTTTGATAATCCCAGCTATACACACGTACCTAAGATTAAGTTTTGTTGAACTCTGTAGATTTACTTCTGAGTAGACATGCAAAGGATTGCACTGTAAGACTATGAGTGGTGAGCTGTAGAATCCCTGCCCAAATCTCACCTCAGCCATCGATACACTAGCTGGCCTGAGACAAACTAACAGTCTCAATCCCATATATGTAGTATGTAGACAAGAACATAGACTTTTATGGATCAAGCATAAGTGTTACCCATACCACAGCTGGTTATACGCTTTCCAGAACAAAGGGAAGCTCATCCGCATGAAGTACCTGGTCATAATGGCTTGTAGGAGGAATTATCATGGCTTCTTGCCAACACAATTAATTCCGTCCTCTGTCCTACAGGCAAGACACCTTGAAACTGGTGCTACTCTATGAAGCGTCCCATTTCTGTGATCTAGTGAGTACATACAAATAAACAAATAAAAAAACACCCCAACTCTTCCAGCAACAGTACTTGCCTAGTTACAACATTCATAGGAACACAGGAAGCTGCCATATACTGAGTCAGACCATTGGTATCTAGCTCAGTACTGTCTTCACAGACTGGCAGCGACTTCTACAAAGTTGCAGGCAGGAATCTCTCTCAGCTCTCTCTTGGAGATGCCAGGGAGGGAACTTGGAACCTTCTGCTCTTCCCAGAGCAGCTCCATCCCTTAAGAGGAATATCTTACAGTGCTCACACATGTAGTCTCCCATTCATATGCTACCAGGGCAGACCCTGCTTAGCTAAGGGAACAAGTCATGCTTGCTACCACAAGACCAGCTCTCCTGTCATCTCAGCATAGATGGTGCGGCTTTCTATGGAGCAGGATGAGGTAGAATGAGGCAGTCGCCTCAGGTATGGATGTGGGGAAAGGCTGGACCCCTGCCACCACATGTGGCACTCCACCACCCACTGCCATGGCTCTTCTTTGGCCTGCTGGGCCAACTGTTCATTTTCAGCCTCCTCACTATGCTAGGGGGCATCTCTGTTTTCCCCACTCCCAATTTGTGCCAGGAATGCTCCTATCAGCACTGCCTGGCTTGACAACATACCTTGAGAGATCAGATTTCACCACCATGGCCTCAACAGCGTGGCCTGAGAATTTTGAGCACCCACCCACAGATGGGGGGAGGGCATCATTTCGTCCTAAGCAGAAAAATATTTTGGATCACTCCTGCAGTGTTGCATCCCTTCCAGTGGCTGTTTGCTGAAGTTACATGTGTCTTTTTGAGAATGCGAGCGCCTTTTGGACGGTGAACCATTTTCTCATTCCTTTTGGTACATAAACAGCTTTGAGCTTCTTCTTTTTTTTTTTAGGTGATCTATAAATATGCATCACAATAATAACCACGGTTATTATTACTACTACTAATAAGTTATATTTATTCAAGGCTTATGTTGGCCAGAATAAAAGAGCCCCTGGCCCTGATTATGACCCTCGATAATGCAAGATTTCCTTCCACTGACCTTCTGGCTGCTTCTCTGGGTTCATTTGCAAAGCTCTAAGCTGTACTTCTGTCTTCTTGTTGCTAAGGCTTATCCCAGCAGGATCCTGCTTCTTATAAATGTCCTTCCTAGTCTCACACCGGCATTCCAAGACACCAGGGGAAATAAGTGCAATGAATGTATCTATCTGCCCTACCTGCACATTGCTTCAAGTTAGCCCCAACTAGAACAAACTATGCACATATAAAACTAGCGCTGCAAAATTTAATCAAATCATTGGTTAGATTTATCAATTACAATCATTTTGATTACCTAAAAAGGTGCCCCTACTTAATACATCAGCACATTTTATTTTTTTCACAATTATTTTTCATAAAAATACTTATAAAAACTCAAGATAGCAAGCACCATCTGAAAAAGCGGCATTCCCTCCTGCCCCATTTTCTCTAACAGGAGGCAATGCCTCTTTTCAAGGCAGTGCTTACTATCTGAAGTGTTTATAAGATTATACCTGCCTTTTTTTCCTCATATGGAAAAATGGTTGCATTTTTAATTGATGAATTGACTGAAACTCATATGATCACTCAACTGAGGTTCAGACAATACTTCCCTGGACCACCTCCCTGAAAGAGGTGCTGAAAATGCACCAGTTGTGATATCTTCCACTGATGTCCCATTCCCCGCTACCTGCGTGTCCTTTGTTGTGTGGTGGCTGTTCATCTGAATTGTAGTTTTCAATGTGCGCCAAATGCGAGCTTAAATTAGTGTATGGAGCACATGTACAGCTGCCTTTCAAATGAAAAGTCTGCAATGCTTTTCAGCACCCTGCAATAAATGGGCATGAGGGTGCCAGGATATCTGTGGAACATGTCACGATGGGCGTATGCTTGGTGTGTCCCCCCCACTTTAATTGTGTGAATTGGGGAAGTATTGTCTGAACTGGGCCTTTTATCTCCTTACATTGGTGACAATCCTACATAAGACCAATATATTTTCGTGTAGTCTACACTGCGGTATTCTGTTCTCTTCAGGAGCCATGAAGCAGCATTTCTCCCTCACATCAGATCCTTTACATCAGATTGTAATTCAGTGGCAGAGCTGCTGCTTTCCTTTCATGAAATCCCAGGAATACTTCCCCCCGCCTCCTCTAATAAACCCTGGGGAGCAGATCTCCCCTACTAAACGTTTGAGGAGTTCCCCCCTCATTTTAATGGACTCGCCCAAACATATTTTCTCCCCCAAAATTGCCCCCCCAACACCCCAATTTGAGTGGGGAGTTGTTCCTGAAGCTTTCCCCCTGCCTGCACCCCCGCGTAAAACTGTCAGGTAGCAGAGTTATGGCAAACCTCTGCCTGTGATTCTGGAAAGCTCCTGACAGTCAGGACTGAGAGTGCTGGACTGAATAGACTCTTGGCCTGACTCCCTGCCGATGGAGTGGGAAGGATGGACCGCTGCAACAGCATATAGTGTGCGAGGGAGGATCCAGGAGCTCTGTCTCAACGTAGGAGGTCCACATGATCAGCGTGCTCTTATGCACTTCCTCTGACTTCTCCTCCGGCCCCATGTATACCATGGGGCCAAGAAAACCACTGCATAGCCACAAGGGTGTCTCTCATTTCCATGCTTTCTGTGCTTGTACTTTGCCAGTTACAAAGCAGCATCGTTCCAAGTACATCATGCTAGTTTTTACTGCATGGCTCAGGCTAGATGAAGATCAATCTGTTGATATAAATGAGAAGGGACAGGTTTTTAAATAGCCTGGTGTTTAACGATAGAAGGAAGTTATGTGAAAACAGCAGAGTACGATGCGAGATGTATAACAGATGGTCTTCCTCTATGTTGCAAACTGTCCTCAGTTTTCTATTTCAGGGACCCCAAATCACAGACTTTTCTAGCTTTACAAATTGCCACAGATCAGAATGGATCAAGCCAGATACAGTTCAACACATGCACAATGTACAACACATGTACCCAGGTTCACTTTTAAAATAAACTCAGATACAGTCATTCACTCAAAAACATGTACAGTATGTGTGTAAAGTAGAGTTGTGCCGTTGAGTCGGTGTTGACTCCTGGCAACCACAGAGTCCTGTGGTTGTCTTTGGTAGAATACAGGAGGGGTTTACCATCGCCATCTCCCGCGCAGTATGAGATGATGCCTTTCAGCATCTTCCTATATCGCTGCTGCCAGATATAGGTGTTTCCCATAGTTTTGGAAACATACCAATGGGGATTTGAACCAGCAACCTCTTGCTCCCTAGGCAAGTTACTTCCCCCGCTGCACCATTAGGTGGTATACACCTAAATGCAAACACAATGTAATGTCTGAACAGGATTAGAGCCACTGTTGAAAACAGCAGACCTGCCAACATGTCCCTATTTTCCCATTCACCGGAATGGGAAAATAGGGACATGTTGGCAGGTATGAAACAGGATGCTGGACTAGATTGGATTCTAAGGATCCAGCAGGCAACAGTACATTATAGACAAACAGACAGAGAGAGAGAGAGTCCAGCCAGCTTTTGAATGATAAATGGGAATGGCTTTTTTCTAGCTAGGATTGCAGGATTAAACACCAATAATAAAGAGTTGGAATTGTGATGTCTCAAACAGAGAGAGAAACTTTGTGTTTCACACAACACCAACTTCTTATGAAAATGATACATAAACCTTTATGAAACTGACACACACACAGAGCCATGCAGATATAATGTTCCAGATTTTTACAATAAATTGAAGCCATCATAAGTATGGGATCTCAGAGTTATAGTATTAGCTTCCAGTAAATGAGAAACAATGTGCCAAAGAGTGTACCCCCATAAAAAGTGGGGCTATGAGGCAGGGATGTGTAGCAGCGAGCTTCCAAAATTGTCATGTACCCAAGTTTAAGTTCCACTGCAAGAAAACTAGCAGAAGGAAATAATGATATGTCTAGGTACATGGGTATCACAGCACAAATGCAGCATTTAAACAGCATTCTGATAAAGAAGGAGAAGAGGAGAAACAATAGTTGTCCAGAGAAATTATTTGAGACTGGCATGCAAACTAATCCTAGAAAAGTTGTAACTCTTAAATGAGGCACAGATTTTACCCCAAGAAAACCCAGAAGTGGCACACAAACTAGGAACAATGGGAAAGTATTCTTCCACTCTGTGCATGATTAGTGTGGATATATTCTAAGAGGACAATGTCCCTTACTAGATCTGTCCAGGCATTTCAAGGAGCATTTGCGGGGAAGTGGATGCCTGTTTAATGACATTGCTAGGAAAGCTCAGGAAGCAGAGCCTTTTCAGGATACCAGCTGGGACAAGCTGACCCTCTTACCCTGGATGGGGTGCAGATTGCTCCAGCACTTCCTTGAATGTTCTGGGCTATATCCCAGGGAAAATACAGGCATACCTATGTCTCTCCCATCCTTATGGCCCCATTATGATCAGTGATTTATTCTCTCCCTACAAATGTCAGCACATACTTTATTTCCCTTCTGGCTCTGCAGGAGAAAAGGATAATATGCCAAAACCTCACCAAGACAGACTCGATTCCTGCTTTGGAAAACACTCTTATTCTCATCCATCCGAGGTGCAGTTGTTAAAAGGAAAGTTGAGTGCATTTTTTTCTTTTTGCAGGAGTAACAATTTACTCATAATACACACTGGTCTTGATTTTGGCTGTAAAACATTGAGTTCAGCTGACAGAATGCCTCATAAACCTTCTAGTGCTGAGATACAGAAGACTCTGATTTACTCTTGAGTATCTGATCTGTGACAAAAAAACAGCATACACTGTGCATTTGGGACACTCCACCTCTGGGTTCTCTCAGTGACATGGGGACAACCCTCTCCTCCAAACCCATGATGTATATTTTTGTTTACTATGCAACTACTGAGCAGTTGCCTTTGCCCGAAGCTGGGACCAGGCTATTGCATTCTCTCTCAGGTGGGGGAGTTGTAACGCGGGGCATGATTTTTGTGCAGAGGTGCTTTCAAAAAAGCAACTCCTCCTGTTCCCTGTAACAGGGACAATTTAATATTTATTTATTTATTATATTTATATACCACCTGATATGTGTATCTCTAGGCGGTGTATAAAATTTAAAACACAACAAATACAGAACAGACTAAAAACAATTAAAACAATTTCACAGAATAAAAAGTTAAAACAATTCCATGGGATAAAAACTAACCGTTTAAAATTAATTTCAGTTAAAAGCCTAGAAAACAGGAATATCTTGAGGGTCTTCCTAAAAGCAAACAGAGAAAGAGATGCTCTTATTTTGACAGGGAGCATATTCCAAAGCCTCAGGGCAACCACAGAGAAGGCCCGGTCAAGCGGCAACCGTAACCGGACCTCTCCTGTCCAGAGAAGGTGCTCTCTTAAGTACCCTGAACACCTTAAGTGGCTCAGCAGGGAAATGCTTGACTAGCAAGCAGAAGGTTGCCAGTTTGAATCCCCGCTGGTACTATATCAGACAGCAGCGATATAGGAAGATGCTGAAAGACATCATCTCATACTGCGTGGGAGGAGGCAATGGTGAACCCCTCCTGTATTCTACCAAAGAAAACCACAGGGCTCTGTGGGCGCCAGGAGTTGAAATCGACTTGATGGCACACTTTACCTTAAGTACCCAGGAACCAAGCTGTTGAGGGCTTTATGGATAATAACCAGCACTTGGTATTTTGTTCTGCAGCCAGTTCCATTCTTTTAAAATCAGTGTTATACAGTCCCTTCAGGTTGTCCCAGAGAGACCAACCTGGCTGCCTCATTCTGTACCAATTATAGTTTCTGGACCACATACAAAGGCAGACCCATGTAGAATGCATTACAGTAGACAAGTCTGGAGGTTACCAGCATATGCACCACTGTTTTAAAGACATTTTCCTCCAGAAAATGACACTGACGTTTCAGACAAAGCTGATAAAAAGTACTCCTGGCCACTGCATCAACCCATGAAACCAGAGAGAACTTTGGATCCAGGAGCACTCCCAAGCTATGTACCGGTACCTGATCTTTCACAGGAGGAGGAGTAACCCCATCCAGAACAGGCAGATCTAAACCATCTCTTGGGTCCCGACCTCTCACAGACAGTACCTCCATCTTATTTGGATTCAACTTCAGTTTGTTATCCCTAATTCAACCAATTACTGCCTCTAGGAAGGCATTTAGGGAAGTTATACCATTTCCTGATGAGGTCAATATGGAGAAATAGATTTGGGTATCACCAGCATATTGATAACACACCCTGCACCAAACCTCCTGATGATCTCTCCCAGCAGTTTCATGTAGATGTTAAAAAGCACTGTGGATGGAATGAAGCCTAGAGATGTGTGAACTGTCTTGAGGTTGAGCTGGTTCACCATCAAACTGGGCTAGTTTGATGGCTCACTCTTGAGCCAAACTGGGACCAGTTCTGTTCAGCTCGACCTTGGAGGTTCAAAAACAAACTTACTGCCCAGTCCAGTGGGCTCCAGAATGGGCACGCAAATGGCCAGTGCACAGGACAACTCTTCACCAAAGTCTCAAAAGGCTGCTTACTTGTGCAAGTGCTCTGCTCTCTGAAAAGGCCTGTAAATGGGCTGAATCAGCCCTAAAAAAACTGGGGGAGGCTGGCGGGGGGTGCAGGGACTATTGGACACCACCCACCCATGTGGTTGTGGCAGCAACCCCCGAAGGCCACCAGACCGGGCAGTAAGTTTTGTAAAAATAATTTGTTTTGTTTTGTTTTGTTTTGTTTTGTTTTGTTTTGTTTTGTTTTGTTTTGAACCCTCACCCTGAGCCGGGCCTGAACCATTTCAGCCTCAAGCTGAACTGGGGCCCAGCTCGACGTGCACAGAACCGAACCAGGCCCGGTTCGATTCAAACCAAACCAAGCTTCCTGTTTCCATGCACACCCCTAATTGAGTCTTGTGAAACTCCAAATTTTAGTGCTTGCTTTGCAGAGTAGCAGTCTCCAAGCATACCATTTTGAATAAACCAGAGAGGTAGGAACGGAACCACTATAAAACAGTGCCACCCACATGTTGTTGACTATAACTCCCATAATCACGAGCTGCAATGGCCTTTGCAGCTTGGGATAGTGGCAAAGGCCATATAGCCATATGGCAAAGGCAGCTGGGGATTATGGGCGTAGTCAATAACACATGGGAATCCCTGTTACAGGGAACACAGCTTTTCACCTAAAAACAGATGTGATGCAGCCCCCTACAATGACTGTATCATTTCAATGGCTGAGCATTTGAATCAGTCCTTCTTCCATCTTCCTGACATTTGTGCTTAGAACTTGTGTCTTGCCTCTCCATAGCTTTTCTGACAGGTATGACCCATACTGAGTGTTGTGTATTTCTAATGCTGCAATCATACTGGGAGTATCTCAGTATCTCAGCTGAGAACACAGGAGGACTTACCTTTGAGTAAACATGTAGACAATCAGAAGAACATCTCTACTTGTGATGGAAAGTAGGCTCCTTCACATGATCCTAAACAGGGTTGGAGGAACACTCAGAAAGGCTAGGAGTGTCGTGCTCCTGCTCTGTGGTTGTGTGAATTCAAAATGCAAGTTAGGAGGAGGGGAGAGCGATTGTGTGGGAGTTGTGTGTTGGGTAGGATGGCTTTTCACCCACCCTCGTTAAAATGCTGGGGATGGAATGTGAGTAGGGCACTCCTGTCCTACGCAGCTCCCACACCATCCCTCCCCGCTCCTCCTCCCTTTTTTTTTGAGTGCACGCAATCACGGATTGAGAGTGCACACAACTCTCATACCCTGGCTGGGTGCTCCTCCGACCCTGTGAATGAGCCTGGTGTGTGCTGAAGGGCTGGAATAAGATAGTCCCATCCACGTAAGTGATATGTTCAAATATGACATGAAGTGTAATGTGCTTGATGCACTGACTCACTTCATCACTAGAGTTGCATATCCCAAACTCTCCCCCCCCAACCCACTTTGTTAATGAAATGTGTATTGCTTTGGAAATCTGTGGAGATGCACCTCCTAACTGGGAGATCATTCCTACTACCCTGTACAGCTGGCTGACAGCCTGGTGAACCAATTGGCAAGACTCCTGAAATCCACTGGTGAATTTCCTCTCACCGCTCAAAAATTTGCCTCATCACCCATCCACTGAGCTATTGTGCTATGCATTGTTGTACTAATCCTCTAATTCTGGCTTCTCATCAGCACATTAATCCACTGTGGCATGTGTCCACTGACGCCTTATGTAATGAGCCAAATATAACCATCTTCTGTCAACCTAAATGTCCCAGTGCCTATACTGTGTCCCACAGCCAGGATCATAATCTGTGAGCCATATCTGTGAGCCTCTCCCTCTATTTACTAGGCTTAGAAACCACATACAGTGTCCAGGTGCTATAAGACAACCTGCAGACTCTTGGATATCTTAAGAAATTCTGAGTTGTTGTTTTTTTAATCCTGCCTCTCCTGGGATGGGTGTGTGTGATTCTGCTTGCCCTCCATACATGCAGTGCATAAAATGGAACATATTTGTACTAAAGTTGGGAATCACTATACTAGTAGCCCAAATGCCTCAGGGGGTGGTGGTTAAAAAAAAAAATCAAATTTCATGATTTTAAAAACCCATTTCACTGCTTTGAATGAGTAACTGGAACATGCGCTTGTGCTCAGCTATATGATGCAGTGGCAAGAAATGGGAAATCTGAGTGTGCACCCAGTCTAAAATTATTAATTTTTTTCCTGCAGGGCTTCTATTACTGTTAGAACTGCAAAACAAAGGTCCAGCAGTTCACACTGTTTCTGTCATGCGTATTCAGTGATGGGGAAAGCTTCGCTGGAATGAATTCCTGCTTGTCACACAACTGTTCAAGCAACAGGAGCCTTGCCTGGAAAAAAAACCCATGCACATATCTGGCTCCCAGATTACAAAAGGAGACTTCCAGGCAGGCTTGGACCTTGGCCTTTCATTTCAAGATCTATGCTCCGGCTGACTCACAGATTTTTCACACATGATGTGAGTAATCATTTCAGTTTATTTTTATTTCACACACACGCAGCCATCCACCAAGAGTCAGTACAACGCACCAGCCAGTCAGCATGTAAATCCTGTGGACTACCTGCTGCTCAGTCTGTAAAGCAACCACAGCCCTTGACTCATGGAGTGTCTCTTGTCTGCCACAAGGGCACTGAAGAGGTTTCTCAATCCTGCACCCAGCCCTGGCCAATTCTCTAGATGAGTCAAAACAGAAGAAACACTGTCTGATGAGTCTCACCCTAGTAGCCCATCTGCTTGCTTCTAAGCCCCTATTAGGCACTGCTTCAGTTCAGTCAGCTCCAGGCTTACTCACGAACGAGTTTCTTCTGAAAGCTGCCATGCTCAGGAAATGCACTAGGCAGGAAACAGACTGGAACCAGTTTCCTTTCCCGTGGGGGAAGGAGATGATAAGCCTACAGAGAGGGTGGAGCTGCACATTACACAGATGGAAGAGCATGGTGCAAGGATGTTATTCTTGGGTCGTGGGAGGAGGAGGATTGCCAGCAAGGAGGCTCCAGGCCCTTGGGCAACGAGGCAGCCAGCCACTCCCTAGGAGAGACTAATTGTTTCCCTTTTTGAACAGCAAAAAGGAGCAGCCGTTTTCAAAGAGCAGCAGCAAGCAGGCAGGAATGGATCTGAGAGTTTTCCGGTCCGGAGGAGAGCTCCATTTCTGAATAGGGATGAACATGAGTGGGTGGGAATGTAGCCGTGACCTTTACTGGCCACTTGGTTATGATGAGAAGCAGAAAAGGGATGGAGAGGATCTGTGTGCCTGTGGGCTGGACTCGCTCTGCTCCTTTTGCTGGCAACAAGGTTTGGGTCTCCTGCAAACGGTTGCATACTTTATTGGTTAAGCAACTGTTGGATAGATTGATTTCAGCTGGCTGAAGATACCAGGATAGGCAACAATATATTTTAAAACAGATTAAAACATTAAATATGGCCATTTTAATGCACACCAAACCAATTTAATTCCATCAGCCTAGTGACAGCCAACATAAGAAAGCAGAGGCAACTGGTGCCCACCAAGTTGTGAGGGAGATAGCAGTTCCACCACACTGCCAAGCTATTTCTAGCATACCCTATCTTGGCTCCATCCCCACCAAAACATCTCCTACATGCTCTGCCCAGATCTGCCTGAGGAAGCCTCTCCTATTGCCATGTATGCTAAACTGAGCTTCCATGTTCAGAGACAATTTTCCTGCACATATCAGTTGCTTAAGACAAACAGTGGAGGGTGGGGGTTGGGTGCTGTTGTGTACTTTTCAAAAGCATTTGGCTGTCCACAGTTGGAATGGGAACCAGAATAGACTAGATGGCATGGTGGAAGACACCAGTGCGTGGCTGCTGATTGGACAGCAGCTGCCCATCTTAAATATTGTGTGCCCACCTGGAGGCAGACAGTGTCATAGCGATACTGAGGGCAGGCCTGGGTGAGATTTAGAGAGTTCCCCACCACGGCCCATCACTCCCACTGCTCATCCTGCTCATATAAATACCACTCGCATGTTGCTTGGCCAGCTAGCCTGCCTCCCTTTGCTGGCCATGACACGGTCTAACGACATCACAGTACTGGTCTGAGCGAGCTCAGTGACGTCATTAGACTGCATCACGATTGGCAAAGGGAGGCAGGCCAACAACCGAGCCTCTCAATCATGGAAGTGCCTGCCATCACACTTACAACATTCGTCTCTTCAGATGAACACTGTACACGTGAGTGGCGCATGCAGTGTTCAGAGTCAGACACATACAGAGTCAGGCAGGACTTCCAGAGGCTGTAGGCAAGCACAGCCTCCATTACATAACATCTGAATAGGACTAGAGAAGCCCTCTTCAGACATTGAGGCTATGTATACAATCAGAGGGCAGGATGCAGTAAACTTACCTTCCCCCCAGACGATCCCAGAATGGTGGTGAAAAGCACAGACCATTCTCCCATACAATTCATGCTGCTGTGTGCTGTGCAGATCTCAAGAATCCAGGATAATGCATCCCACCCTCACATATCCCACAATGCACTGTGAAACGAGCATGGTGCATTGGGGAATACAGGCACTCTAAGCACCTGTCTCTGTGTCCGCTCAGGTTGCAAGCAGTCTAAGCAGTCTCACACAACCTTGCAACCAGGGTTAAGAATGCACTTGCAATACCATCTACAATGGTATCCTTCTGGAGAGCCTGAAGGGGTTGGGAGTGGGAGGCATGGTTTTGCAGTGGTTCTGCTTCTACCTCTTGGGTAGGTTCCAGATGGTGTCATTTGGAGACCATTGCTCTTCAAAACAAGAGCTCTGGTATGGAGTCCTGCAAGGCTCCAGACTGTCTCCAATGCTTTTTAACATCTACATGAAACTGCTAGGAGAGAGCATCAGGGGATTTGGTGCAAGGTGTTATCAGTATGCTGATGACACCCAAATATATTTCTCCATGTCAACTTCATCAGGAAATGGCATAACTTCCCTAAATGCCTGCCTAGAGGCGGTAATGGGCTGGATGAGGGAGAACAAACTGAGGCAGAATCCAAGCAAGATGGAGGTACGCATTGCGGGAGGTCGAGACTTAGGAAGTGGTTTTGTTCTGGATGGGGTTGCACTCCCTGTTCTGCCTGTTCTGGACGGGGTTGCACTCCCCTGGAAAGAGCAGGTACATAGTCTGGGAGTACTTCTGGACCCAAACCTCCTCTGGTTTCTCAGGTTGAGGCAGTGGCCAGGAGTGCTTTCTATCAGCTTTGGCTGATCCACCAGCTGCGTCCATTACTGGAAATAAATGACCTTAAAACAGTTGTGCATATGCTGGTAATATCCAGGCTTGACTACTGCAATGTGCTCTACATTGGGTTGCCTTTGTACACAGTTTGGAAACTGCAGTTAGTACAGAATGCAGTAGCCAGGTTGGTCTCTGGGATTCATTCATTCATTCATTCATTCAATTTCTGTACCACCCTTCCAAAAATGGTTGCCCGAAGAGATCATATTACACCCATTTTAAAAGACACTGGCTGCCAGTGGGTTTCCAGGCAAAATACAAAGTGCTGATTATTACCAATAAAGCCCTAAATGGCTTGGGTCTGAGGTATTTAAGTGAATGCCTTCTTCTTCATCAACCTCACCACCTGTTAATCTGTGGAGGTCCAGTTGCAATTGCCACCGGCTTGGTTGGTGGCGGCTCAAACCCGGCCTTTTCTTGAGGCCTTTTATAGACTCTAGAACATTCTTCCTAATGAAATTAGAGTCTCTCCTTCTCTGAATGTTTTTAAGAAGGACTTAAAAACTTACCTGTTTAGTCAGGCTTTTAGTTTATAGTTTTAAAGCTTTGGTTTTAGAGTTTTTATTGTATTTTAAATTGTTTTAATTATGTTAATGATTTAATGGTTTTATATTGTGAAATGCCCAGGGACTTTTTTGTATTATTATTATTATTATTATTATTATTATTATTACATTTCTATACCGCCTTTCATTAAAACAATCCCAAGGTGGTTCACACAAAAGTTAAAATATGACTACATAAATTATACAATTAAAATATCAGCTAGAATATAAAAATACAAATCTGATTAAAAGATTAAAAAACCAATCACAATATAACTATAAAAGATTCAAAACAGTAAGAACAATCATATAAAAGCCTGGGTAAAAGGCCAAGATTTCACACGCTTTCTAAAAACTGTGATGGAGGTTGAGGAGTGGATGGCCACCAGGAGAGCATTCCAGAGTCTGGGGTGGTATATAAATGTACTCAATAAATACATACATACATGCAATAAAAGGCCAGGTCCAAAATGTGGGTTAGGCGCTGCATCAGCTCCAGCCAGGATCTGCCTCGATCCCAATGCTGCACACGAGCAGCCTAACCAGGGCTGGGCTGCCCTAGCCTGGGTTAGGCTGCTCGTGAGAACAGCCTTAATAGGTTGTATCTGTGTTCACATGTCCGTACCTGTTTTTGTGTGAGTGACTGTACCTAAATTCATTTTAAAAGTGAACCTGGATACAGATATTCCTCCCTATATCCTGAAATGCAGGATACAGATAAGGTTATAAGAACAGCCCTGCTGGATCAGGCACAAAGCCCATCTAGTCCAGCATCCTGTTTCACACAGTGGCCCACCAGATGCCTCTGAGAAGCCACAGGCAGGAGTTGAGGGCATGCCTCTCACCTGCTGCTGCTCCCCTGCAACTGGTATTGAGAGGCATCTGCCTCTGAGGCTGGAGGTGGTCCATAGACACCAGACTAGTAGCCTTTGATAGAGCTGTCCACCATGAATCTGTCTAATCCCCTTTTAAAGCCATCCAAGCTGGTGGCCATCACCACATCCCATGGCAAAGAATTCCATAGATTAATTATGCATTGTGTGAAAAAGTACTTCCTCTTATTGGTCCTAAATTTCCCGACCTTCAGTTTCATGGGGCGACCCCTGGTTCTAGGGTTGTGAGAGAGGGAGACAAATTTCTCTCTGTAATAGGAAGTGTACTGCTGTACTTGTGTTCAACATAACATGTGACTAATTGTACCTGTATACAGATCTGTAGCTGTGTGCAGAATGGATAAGTGTTGAACATCACGTGTGAATAGGGTTGGAGAAGGGTTCTCATTTTACCTGCAGACCAACCATCCCTTTGACCCAACATTTGCTGTTGCCACACTCATTTTACAGAATGAAGAGTGACAAAGCCGAGACACAAATTACTTGCCCAAGACCACAAACTGAGGACAAACCATATGAGGATAGTGATCCCCCAGACAGCCACCCTCCAAATTTTTTTCGATTTTCAAAACTTGACCCAGCACTTGCTGCAGTGCCATGGTATGCCACTCTCCCAATCGCTCCTTGCCCCACTTCTCGTGTTTGCAGAGACAAAAGCAGATACAAATCCAGGCAGCCTTCCAAAGCTTTGCTGCACATTCCCCCCCCCAACCACCCCACCATATAATTAGTACAGAGAATTCCCTGCCACAAGGTGTGGTGATAATTAGGCAAATTCACAGAGAACAGCTCTGTCAACAGCTATTATCCAGGAACTATGGAACGAAACTCCCTGTTCAGAAGTAGAATCCCTTCAAGTAGCAGACGCTAGAGACAAACAGCAGCAGAAAGCCTTCACCTTCTTGTGAAGCTTTAAAAGCTGGCATCTGGCTCACCTACATCCCCACAAACATTAATTCTCTTAGGAACATAGGAAGCTACCTTATACCAAGTCAGACCGTTGGTCCATCTAGCTCAGTATTATTCTGTAGGGATGTGCATGGAACTGGCTGGCCCGGTTCTGTTTGGGTCCGGAATGTACTCGAACCCAACTGTCAGCAATCTGGCCACCCAGAAGGGAAGTCCAGGAAGATAGTCCACAATACAAACTGGGCTGCAGAAACGAAACACGGCTCGGAATAGTTCTTTATATCAGGCTCGGGCTGAAAGCTGTCGACACGAGGGTTGGCAAATGTTGTCTTCCAGCAGCTAACAGAAAGCTGTCTACGTGCTTTATAGTCCAAGCTGATAACTCTCAGCTGGCAGGGATTCAAGGCTTATCAGCCCTCTGCAAGAGGCATTTACTCCTCCTGATAGTTTCCAGCTGTGCTCTCCGCCTTGTGACACGCCGTTGCTGTGGAGTCAGTGGGGGTTGCCCACACAGCTCATCCTCCAGTCTGTCCGTTGCTGTCTCCGCTGCCCCAGACTGATGTGCCTGCTCCGAAACATCAGCCGGACCTTCCTCAGCCATCTCTTGGGAACTGACAGCTGGGCTCTGCCCCTCAGGCACCCCTGCATTGGCTGAAAGGCTGTCAGCCTGCCCTTCCTCCTCGCTATCTGAGATCGAGGGTGTGACACCGACCAGGCCAGTTCGGTCCGGCACCCCCTCGAACCCCACCCCAGTTCGGTCCAGTCCGGGGGTTTGTGGGCCATTTATTTGGGGGGGTTGTTTTTGTTTTAATTAACCTTACTCCCCTCGGGGGAGTTCCTGGAGGCGGCGAGGGTGTGTATGTGTGTCTGCAGCTGTTTCCCCTCTCCCTGCTGGCTCTTTTCATGCCCCCATTCAGCTGTTCGGCCGCTCTTCGGCCAGTTTTCAGCCTTCTCCCGGTGGCGTGGTGGCCATTTTGGAGGCTGCGTGCCTGCGCACTTGGCCTCTGCAGGAGGTGGTTTGGTTCAACCCTCAACAGTCAAACCAAATAGGTTTGACATTGAACATGTTCAACATAGAACCTGTTTGCACATCCCTACTACACTGATCGACAGTGGTTCTGAAGTCTCTCCCAACCCTACCTAGAGATACTGCCAGGCAGAGATTAAACCTGGGAGTCCTTCTGTGTGCAAAGCAGGTGCTCTGTCACTGAGCTACAGCCCCCTCTCCGAAGGAGAATCTCTTACAGCAGTCAGTGCTCACATGGAGTCACCCATCCAAATATAAACCAAAGTGAACATGCTTATAAAGGGGACAAGTCGTGCTTGCTACCACATGACCAGCTCTCCACCTTTTCTCTCCTCTCTGCTTCCCCAAAAGAAAATCCCATTTTTTCTTGTTTATCTCCAGCTTTGATTCCCCTACTCTTTTTCAGGCACTCAGTCCAATCCCCATTTTTCTCACTCAGCAAGGAATCAGTTGCCAGGAGTACTAGATTTAGGCTCAAGCTAAGTAAGCTACAGCTTAGGTCCTCACATTATGAGGGGCCCCTGAAGACCACAAAATGACTAATTTTCAAGTTTTATATAGTTAGGTAAAAAATAAAGGAGAAAGGGGGAAAAGACTCTAAAACAGACATTATTGTTCTGTTAAGGCAAAAAATATATTTATATGGCTACAAAAATATCAGATTGATTTTATCAGTCTTTGCAGAATAACTGTAAATTATATTAAAAAAATTTATACCAGGGCATGGTTAACATCAACACCCACTACTTGCCAACACAGTTAGAGGCAGCCTCTTCAGACAAATGCTGCTGTAACCATGAGCAGTGAGGATGGGGTGAGTGATACACCTGAGTGGAACTTCCAGCCCGTTATGTAATGTTATGGGGCCTTTTAAGCTTGATATAGCTTAGGGCCCCTCAGCATGGGGTGAAGAACAGGTTTTGTGGTAGCAAGCATGAATTGTCCTCTTTGCTGAGCAGGGTCCATCCTGATTTACATTTGAAAGGGAGACATGTGTGAGCACTGTAAGATATTCCCCTCGGGTTGGGGCTACTTTGGGTAGAGCATATGCATGCAGAAGGTTCCAAGTTCCCTCCCTGGAATCTCCAAGATAGGCTGAGAGAGACCCTTGCCTGCAACCTTGGAGAAGCTGCTGCCAGTCTGTGTAGACAATACTGAGCTAGATATAGACCAATGATCTGACTCTGTATAAGGCAGCTTCCTATGTTCCATGCCATAATCCGGCCCTAGTTGCCAGGAGGAGCTCTCCGCTTCAGCCATCCTAATGCCTCTGTTCTTGCTTTCAGTTTCCAGGAGCTTTTCCAGACGAGTGACTCTACTGCAGCAGGAAGTGTCTAAAGTTAAGCCATTTTGAGCTCTGTACCAAAGTGCTCCTTTTTTAGGACACGTATAATGTGCAGTATCTGTGAATTGTCATGAGCAAAGCTGAATAATGCCATCGGCTGTATGAACGACGCCTTCTGTCACTGTCCTGACGTCGCGGTAATGGTTCCCTCATATGAACTCCCCCACCCCACCCCAAGTCCAAATGTAGCAAAGCTGCATTCAGTCGCCCTCTGGAGAAGCCCCAGGCAGGAGAACAAAGGCACAACATTTAAAATGGGCAGCTTCTGCTCAGTCAGCAACCACATGCCAGGTACCTGTGCTGCACTCAATGCTAGTTTATAGAAGCAGGCAGGGAGCAAGCTGTGTGAATCCTTTCTTTGCTCCTGCACTGGCACCATCCATGGTTCCCCTTTCAAATGTAAAGACACACACATTTAAACAGCAACTTGTGCCAATCACACACCTGGACATATTGATCTTTAAGTGTTGAGCTGGTTTCGGGTTTCGGTGTGTGTGTGTGTGTGTTGGCTTTTTCAAAAAACGACAGATTTTGCAGCGCTAAGAAGCTGCCATTGCAAGAAAGGTTGGAGTTCTGAGCATATGTAACAACAAAAATGAAAACAAGCCCCTTTGAATTCAGTGGGTCTTTCTTCAGATTGCATTTGTTTACTAAGATTTGAGTGAAAATCTTGCCCTGTTTCTTCCAGGTTTTCAAGCTAGGGCTTGACCATTAGGGTTGTCAACCATTTTTCCAGGCACACACCTCTGCATTTAACAGCAACCCGATTCAATGCAGGAATTTAGCAGTTGAAGTTTTTTCTTGCATGGAGATAATACAATGAGAAAAACTTCCACTGCCAAATTTCTGCATGTCAGGCATAAAGACCAGGAACTGTGGACCAAACTATACACATTACAGCCACATTTGCATGTAAAACAGAACCACAGGTCCGTGCCCTCCCCCTCCCTGCTCTCCTGTCCAAATTCTTACGTACTGCAGAACTGTCTCTCCGCAGTCAGCAAGACAGCAGAGGGCCAACTCCCCTGCCTTCTTTAGTGAAGGACAGCCCGCAGAGCCAATCATGCTGGAGTTGAGGGAGGAGCTGAGGGAACTTCCTCCCTCAACTCCGTTTCCAGGGGAAGCAGCCTATGGTTCTGAATTTGGATGTACTGCAGGCTGCCTGGAACCTCAGGTTGCAGCCATGAAATTCACTACAACCAAAGAGTTCCGAATGGAGTTCCAATTCTGAATCCTCAGTTTTGTTGCCAATCCAGAATCCAATTCCCCACATTCGGATGTAACATCTGTGAACCGCAGGTCTATTCAACTGCGATTCTGCGTTACATGTGAATGAGGCCTACATTTAATGCTTCATTAGCCCTGGCTTAACTTCTCTTTACCAAATAACGGCTGCAGGAGAGTGAGGGATTTCCAGTGGGAATACAGGGCAGGGTGAAAAGATCAGATCCCCCCTCCACACATGCTGCAGTCCTGATCCAGACCACTCTTCCCCATAGCTGCTATTTCAAAGGAGAAACACACATGTAGAAATGGATGGTGTATATCATGTCTTGTCTAGATGTTTGACCTAGATGGACAAACTAAATGCAATGTGGTGAGGCTTTTTCAAAGGGAAACTGCACCATGGTATGTGACTGTAATGTGCATGTGTCATGTACGAGACTACAACACACACCTGTGCATTTTCCTTGTCTGTGCACACATACTTTGTTGCCTAGAGTCACATTCCATGACATATAGAAGCTGCTACAGTGAAAAATCCTCAGAACTGGGAATTTGACAGTGCCATTGCAGAAGAGTGTTAGATGCATTGGTGAAGACTCTGTGGAAAGCATATTTGGCAGCGGGAGGAGAAATTGATATGCTTGATGGGTCTGGGTTCTAGAGGATCCTAGACTACTTTATTGTTTGTTTGTTTGTTTGTTTGTTTGTTTATATTTATGTACCACCTTTCATCCTAAGACCCCAGGGTGCTTAACAGCTTGCTTTTTCTCATTATCAGTCACCTTTTACATCAGCTAACATAATACAACTTTTGCATGCCTTGGCTTTGTTCTAAAATGCTCTTTTAGAATTGCACGTTGATTTTTAGAACTGCAAGTTTTGTGTCTGGTTTTATCTATCTATCTATCTATCTATCTATCTATCTATCTATCTATCTATCTATCCGATTTATATACCGCCCTTCCAAAAATGGCTCAGGGCTCAGGTTTACAATAAAATAAAAACCATTAAAACCAGTTAACAATTAAAATCAAAACTATAAAAACAGGATAAAACCAATTAAACATTCAAACAGTTAAAAACCCTGGAAAACCAGAGCAAACATTTACAACTATTTACAACTATTTAAAAACCTTGGAAGGCCAGGCCAAACCGATCGGTTTTAAGGGCTCTCCTGAAAGACAATAATGAACTCAAATTACAGATTTCTGCTGGGGGTGCATTCCACAGCCCAGGAGCAGCTACAGAGAAGGCCCACCTTTGAGTCGCCACCAGACGAACCAGTGGGAACTGGAGATGGACTTCCTCTCATGACCTTAATGTGCAGTGGGGATCATGCAGAAGAAGGCGCTCTCTAAGATAAATGTGGTTGCATTTTTTTAAAAATCCCTGAGACATGGGGTTGGAACAGGTCTCCCATTGGTTTTATTTTAGGTTAAATACAGCTATAGGGGTGGGTATTAATTTAAGTTAGGGCCATGGTGCTGGGGGAGGGAGTTTCACCCTTCTCTGCAACATTTCCTCAGCTTAAATCACCACCACATCCAGAGATGATATTAGCTGTAGAGGAGAATGGAAAATGTATCTGTATTATGTGTGTCTTCCCCCCACACACAGTGAACAGCAGCTCTGGGGGACATTTTTGTTAGATAAATTGTGCATGGGGGGAGGGTTGGTCCCCCTTCCACGAGCCAAATTGCTGACATGACAGCTTTTATTCAAAGATTCAATGAGGCGATTCTCACGGCTGTCAGGAATGGATGGGGAGAGAGTGGGGGGAAGGCTGCTTTCAACTTACCTTCCCCCCAGACGACCAAGGGGACCATCTTCAGTGTGCCTCCTATGTGCCCACATGTTCCGTGCTCCATGAAGGAGCATGGAGGGATCTCCAACTGGAACTCCAGCTTCCCATAACCCACAATGCACTACACTACATGCACGTTGCGTGGGGGATTCCCTCATCAGATGGGCACTCTAGGCACCCGTCTCTTTGTCTTCTCGGGTTGAACTCAGTCTGATGAGACACATGATACCTGGCAGCTGGGTTAAGGCTGTGCTTGCACCCTTATTAATTTATTATTTCCATCGTATGTATGTATGTATGTATGTATGTATGTATGTATGTACTGTATGTACTGTATGTATGTATGTATTATTCCTCTATGTAAACCACTTTGGAAACTTTTGTTGAAAAGCAGCATATAAATATTTTTTGTTGTTGTTCTTGTTGTTAACCTTGGCTAACAGCCGGGTTGGTTTGGAGGGTTAGGCAGGCGGGAAGCGGAGGGATCTGTGGGGATCCTGCCACTTCTTATGACCAGCCTAACCCAGGCTGGGCTGCCCCAGCCCGGGTTAAGCTGGTTGTGGGAACAGCCTCATTGACTGATGCCATTACTGATGTCCCGTCTGGTTTGGGTCTAAAGATGTGAGGAAACTAACTAACTTCTGAACTGGCTGAGGCAAATACATGGAATTCCCCAGGTGTGTGTGTGTAGCACACTCCTGGAAGATAGTTGGCCAAGCAAGGGTCTGAGGAGTTCAAAAGACACCTACCATCTTATTTCCAACTATATTTTCCTACACCTTTGGGCTATTTCATATCTTCAGAGAGAGAAAATGATGTCAGAAAAAACCAAGTTCAAAGTGCCCTTACCCAGTGTTAAAAATTTATAAAAAGAATTTTCTTTTATGTTAAGAACACAGCTCCCTTTTAGGGTTTTTGTCAGTCAACAGCCTGTTAAATTGTGCTTGGAAGACTATAGGAAGCCATTAATCTTGTAATTTTGAAATTGGTATCACTTGTGATAAAATCCTGATGGGTTTCATGCTAAATAGCAGCTGTCATAACAAAAATTGCATATTTCAAAGCATATCAGTCCCAAAGCAGATATTACATGATTCACCATAGCATATTTATTAATGTTGCAAGACAACCTTGCCTTCTGATACTGTGAAATTTTGCAGAAATTTATAATGACTGTGAAACGGTATTCTGTTGAAGAGCAGGTACGGGGATATGGGTGGGAAGGTGGAGTGGCTGTGGTCTATAAGAATAACGTCTCCCTTACCAGGTTCCCAATTGATGTCAGTGGCCATATCGAATGTGTGTATTTAAGTTCGGAGACAAGGGATAGATTGGGACTTCTGTTGGTGCACCAATTACCCCGCTGCCAAATGGAGTCCCTAACTCAGCTGACGGACTTGGTCTCTAGCTTGGTATTGGAGTCTTCTAGGCTTGTAGTGGTGGGGAACTTCAATCTTAAAATTATGACCAATTTGTCCAGGGTGGCTCAGGAGTTCATAGTGGCCATGACGACTATGGGCCTATCCCAAGCGATCTTGAGACTGATGCATATTGCTGGTCACACACTTGATCTGGTCTTTTACCTGGTCTTGATGAGGGTGGTGTTCTGGGGACTTTGTGATTTTCCCATTGTCACGGATGGATCACCATCCGGTTAAGGTTGGACTCACAATCATTTATTTTATTTATTTATCATATTGCTAAGCCACCTGATATGCACATCTCTAGGCAGTGTACAAAATTTAAAATATTTAAAAGTCACAGATTGAAATACATGACAATAAAAACAATAGAATAAAATAGTTATTAAAATAAGTTTTTAAAATTATTAAAAATTAATAATCATGTCCCACCTTCGCAGGTGAGGGGCCTATTAGGATGATGTACCAGAGAAGGTTATTGGATCCAATAGGATTCCAAGAAGCCTTGAAAGGATTTAATGTTGGCTTTGCCGGTGATCCTGTTGATGCCCTGGTGGAGAACTGGAACAGCCAAATTACCAGGTCAGTAGACACGATTGCTCCAAAGCATCCTCTCCAACCCACTTAGAAATCAGCCCCTCAAGGTTGACTCAGCCTTCCATCCTTCCGAGGTCGGTAAAATGAGTACCCAGAATGTTGGGGGCAATATGCTAAATCATTGTAAACCGCTTAGAGAGCTCCGGCTATAGAGCGGTATATAAATGTAAGTGCTATTGCTATTGCTATTGATATATGGAAGATCTACAGGAGCTGATGTGGCAAGGTAGACGACTGGAGCACAAGTGGAGAAAGACTTGACTCGAATCTGACAAATTATAACATAGAACACATTTGAAGATCTATGCTCAAGCCAAAAGTGTGGCAAAGAAGCGATTATTTTCTGGCCGTATTGCCTCTTCAAGCTCATGTCCAGTGGAGTTGCTCATGTTTGTGAGAGGGCTAGTACATGCCCCTCCTCTCATGAATCAGAATTTGAAACCATCAGTTACCCCCTGTGATGTTTTTAATGTGTTCTTTGTGGATAAAATATCTTGTATTCAGGCTGACTTAGACTCAGACCCTGCAATTACTGCAGTGTCTGATGTGGAGGTGTCCAGCAACTCCTCTTATGTGGTTAGGCTGGATCAGTTTCAGTTTGTGACTCCTGAGGATGTGGACAAGCTGCTTGGAGTGGTGCGGCCTACCTACCTCCTGTGCTCTTGACCCTTGTCTGACATGGCTTATACTATCTGGCAGAGGGGTGTTGTTGTAGAAGACTTGGTAGATATTATAAATGCTTCTTGGAGGGAGGGCAGGATGCCTCCTTGTCTTAAGGAGGCAATTATTAGACCTCTTCTGAAGAAGCCTGCCTTGGATTCCTCAGAGTTAAGCAACTATAGGCCTGTCTCCAGCCTTCCATGTCTGGGCAAGGTAATTGTGTGGTCCCACCACACATTAAGATAATTTGGAGAGATTCGTCCGCAGTTACTACCAGCTCATCTGGTTGCTACGTAGGGACAATCCTTCCATGTTGCTGACCCAAGACTATGGAATGCGCTCCCTGAAGAAATAAGAGCCTCCCCATCTCTGACAACTTTAAAAAACTCTCTTAAGGCATATTTTTCACCTAAGCTTTTTAACTTGACTGTGGTTTCTTTTAAATTGTTCTAATTTTTAATCTGTTTTATGTTGTTGTAAACTGCCCAGAGAAGGAAATTTGGGGCAGTCTACAAATTTGAAAAATGGATGAATAAATAAATTTATAGCTTTAATTCATAAAACTCTATCATTTACTCAAATCAGAGTACATAAATCTCTTTGGGACAGAGCTTTAATACATTATGTGCACAAGACCTGTAGGATCTGTTCCATGGATTCTGTTTACCATTTGTCTGCTATTATCATATTATTCAGCTCCACCCATATATGGGCAAATTACTCAGTTGAAGTTCCTGGCTACAATCCTCTGCTCACTTAGCCACACTCAAATTCCATTTGAGTGGTGGAGTATTCCAAAGTTCTTACAAACTTTTTGCAGATAATAAGGGTGCAATTAGCTTTTTAAATATTTAAAATATTAATAGCAGCTGCAAGGGGGTAGCAAATTTGGATCTGGACAATGCCACTGGAGGAGAGTTATCCCTTTCCCATGGTGAAATTTTCCCAGTTAAAATCCCTCCACAAAGCCACTATTTTGTCCTGTCCTGGTTGCCAGCAAGGCAAAGCAAGGCCAGTCTGCAGGACCTTAGAGAGCTTCAATGGAGTAAGTTGATCCAGTGGAGTCCCAGCTCTAGCTGAGCCATTTTATGTCTCTTGGCCCTGACTCTGCTGCAGACTATGGATTCTTCTCCCGGGGCCTGGAGCTGAGCAGTCCACTGTCTCTAGGCCACCTCTCGCCTGATGCATTCCCAGTATTGGTGAGTGGGCACTGAAGGGCAAGAGGTACCTGATACATCCAGGTCTGACCACTTGGGTGAGTCCAGCTCAAGAGTGAGCATCTCTAGAGTCTGGGTTTGGGTTACCAGGTCTCATCCTTGCCTCCAGCTTCTTCCCTTACAAAGCAGCCTCTCTTGCTTCACTCCCACCCTGCAGCAAAATTTTCCTGGAATTCAGTGGTTTTGATATTTTATTTGTTTGTTTGTTTGTTTGTTTTATTTAACACACTTATATACTGCCACAAACTCACATATCTGGGTGGTTTACAACAGGCAAACAAAAAGTTAAAACAGTTAAAATAAATGACAAAAAACACCTTGAAACAGTAGTTAAAACAAAATAAATGACATAGTAAAAGTTAAAACGTTACAACAATTCAAATTTTTAAAACAACATTTTAAAACGATGATAAAACTGTTAAAACAATATTTAATTAAAAGCCTGGGTGAATAGGTGTGTCTTTAAAGACTTTTAAAAAGTTGTCAGAGTTGGGGATGCTCTTATTTCAGCAGGGAGTGCATTCCAAAGCTGTGGGGCAGCAGCGGAGAAGGCCCATCCCCGAGTAGCCACCAAACGAGCCGGTGGCAACTGCAGACGGACCTCTCCTGATTATCTCAATGGGCAGTGGGGTTCATAACGAAGAAGACCGCTGGTTAAGATTACCACTGGTTAAAATACATTACTCTGAAGATGTAAACTTTTGCACAAGCTGCCATTTTGTGACTTATTTTGTTGCCCTAAGCCACTGTTTTGTCGCTGGCTTAGCTCCCCCCCCCAAAAAAAGCAGTTATTTCATGCAGGTAGCTCCCTAATCTGTCAAGAAAGAAAGAAAGAAAGAAAGAAAGAAAGAAAGAAAGAAAGAAAGAAAGAAAGAAAGAAAGAAAGAAAGAAAGAAAGAAAGAAAAGCTCCCGGAGCACTGTTTCCGAGGTTTTAGATTGGGGTCTTTTCCAGCATTCCTTTAGATGCTAGGGATTGGACCTGGCAGTCTGGGGCACATCTTCTGTATGCAAAGCATGTGCTCTATCACTCAGCTACACCCCTGCCTCTTCCACCACCTCCATCAAAGCTTTATGGAGACCCATGAAATGTTCCACCAAATGAAAAAAACAAGTGGTTCTGTCAGCTGTCAAAAGTATTTCTGTCCTTTTTTTAGTATTGCAATCTCAAATTTCAACCATTCAGACCACAAGAAGTGATCTTTTTCTATGAACAATTTCTAACAGGATGCACTGAGAAATTTATATTCAAAGCATGTTCATTGTCATCTCTGCAAAACAGGGGCTTAAACTCTTGTGATGATCTCTAGTTCATTTTCCCCTTGTAAAGTGTGTGTCCAAGTCAAGGGAGCACTAAATTATACAGGGAATATTTGCCATCACAATGAAGGAAATCATTTACGAAGGCTAAACCAATATTTGGAGAAAGGCAATGGAAAATCTAGCATGAGGCAAATGTAGAAGAAGAGGAGTCAGATTGTGGAGACAGAAGTTATCTCTGTGGGTGGGGTAGGAACTTGTTTGACATGAACTTTCTTGTTTGTTTCAATATACTTCTCGTCTTAAAAAATAATAGGATCAGCATGCACATAAATAGTATTTGCAGAAATAGCCACTTTTAGTCGATATTGCTACTTCAGGGGGAATTTTCAATGTGTAAATGGTGGAGAGGAAAATTCGGATGTTATAAAGGAATTCCCACCCCTGCTGTGTCAAACATCTTCACGCCCCACCACTCATGCTTTCGGTGAGCCCTACCCATCATGGCAAGTGTTTCCATGATTGCTTGTCTCAAGCAGGAAAAGCCCTAACTGTGATGCCAATCACAGAAGTGCCCACCACCACACTTAGGGCTCTTCCCACTTTAGACAAGAATGAGCGGTGGGGCGCGAGGGCAATTGATGTAGCTTCCTCCCCATTCATGTCACTATACATGGCTACAACAGTGCGGTCTTAAAATGTCTGAATCAGGATACTGTATGCAGTGCTTCACTGAATCGGGGCCTAGTGACCATTTGGGAGCTTAAAAAGACTATTTCCATTCCTTTTCCTGTTGTCAGGTTAAGAACATAAGAACAGCCCTGCTGGATCATGCCCAAGGACCATCTAGTCCAGCATCCTGTTTCACATAGTGGTCCACCAGATGCCACTGGAGGCCTACAGGCAGGAGTTGAGGGCATGTCCTTTCTCTTGCTGTTACTCCCCTGCAGCTGGTACTTGGAGGCATCCTGCCTTTGAGGCTGGAGGCCTATAGCCCTCCGACCAGTAGCTGTTGATAGACCTCTCCTCCATGAGGTTATCCAAACCTCTCTTAAAGCCATCCAAGTTGTTGGCTATCACCACATCTTGTGGCAGAGAATTCCACAAGTTGATTATGCGTTGTATGAAAAAGTGTTTCCATTTGTTGATCCTAAATTTCCTGGAAATCAATTTCATGGGATGACCCCTGGTTCTAGTATTATGTGAGAGGGAGAAGAATTTCTCTTTATCCACTTTATCCACAGCATGCATGATTTTAAAGACCTCTATCATGTCTCCCCGCAGTTGTCTTTTTTCTAAACTAAATAGCCCCAGGTGTTGTAGCCTTGCCTCATAAGAAAGGTGCTTTAGGCCCCTGATCATCTTGGATGCCCTCTTCTGCACGTTTTCCAGTTCTACAATGTCCTTCTTTAGATGTGGTGACCAGAACTGTACGCAGTACTCCAAGTGTGGTTGCACCATAGTTTTGTATAAGGGCATTATAATAGTAGCATTTTTATTTTCAGTCCCCTTCCTAATGATCCCTAACATGGAATTGGCCTTTTTCACAGCTGCCACACATTGAGTCAACACTTTAAGGTTTCAAGGTTTAAGGTATCAAGATAGGTTTAAGGTGTCAAGTAGTAAGTCCCTGAAGGTCCACCTGCTGCCATACTTTACCTCAGCAGGGTCTCTTGCATGTTTTTCATAAGATGATCCAGTAGTCCACTTGTCTTTTGGTTCCACTGCTAGGCTGCACATGACAGAAGTGAGATTTGGGCCTTGCTTGAAGCCCAAGGACTGTCCTATCCAAAATGCCGAAGAACCCCTTCTCAGGTATCCTTCCTTGCAGCAATGAAACCTTCAGCCAGGTGCAGCTCACAGAGAGGAGGAGGAGCTGGGGGAAGTTCTACTTGGCCACTCCTCAACTGCTCTCTAGACACGCACAAAAACTGGAGCAGGATTGTGCCCTTTGTCTCTAAATGTCACCCTGCTTCTCACAATTTCCAGACAGTATTACTGAAGGCCACTTTCCACTGCCTATAAATGATCCATTTGATATAGCAATTCTGCTATTTTGGGAGCCATTTAAAAGGTTTGCCTTAGGTTGCTTAGTAACCAGAATGGCTGGGAGTTCTTCCCCTACCATGTTGACTCTTGTATTGAGCTTCCTTCCATAATAACTACCATGCACTGTATGAGATCATTCTGATGCCAGTCAGTCAGGGGGACTGGATTTCCTCCATAAATTGGTCTTCCATGTGATAAGAAAGTCAAACATTTGCCAGCATTCAGCAAACAGCCACATAAAAGGTCCAGGGATCCTATATGGCAAATGTCATTAAGACTTTTTCTTCTGCATAGGCCACGTTTTGTACTCCCCAAGGAGAGTAGAAAACAAAGGACAAAAGTACAGGACCTGGTACGACTCTGGAGTCAATACCACTGTGTAACAGAGAAAAGAAATGGTTTGGTTATATTGCTTACTTAGCTGTGCAAGCTACATTCCCACTGCTGGACCACATAAAAGAAGAAACTGGATGGCCTCCTTTCAACCTATTCATCCCTCATGCTGCCTTTCCACTTTCCACTTGTTCCACTCCTCCTTCACCCACGGCTGTCTGCATTATCCTTCTAGTAGAGTTTCTCATTATACTCATTTTGCTATTTTTTCTAAAGATATATGCCAACATCTAACAATCCACAGTCTACTATACTGAAGAAGCATGTAGGATACCATTGAAAAGACACAGAATCACAGACACATATATTCAGTACATACACATGAGGCTGCAGCTATTTAGCACAGCTGCATTAGCTGAGGAAGCCTATATAAACCAGTCTCCTTCTGACCTGGTTGGTAACTGGGACTGATGACTTCCGGTAAGTCTGGAGACATGGCTTGTTTCTTTGTGAGTTTGTAGGAAGCAAGATGGCATTCAGTAGTAGTGGTGTGCCCGAACCGGTCCGGCGGCCATTCCAAAGAATGGCCGAACTGCCGGACCGGTCCGGCCCTGCCTGGTTCGGATCTGGGTGGGGGGGTATGCCCTTAAGGGCGGGAGGGCTTGCTTAGCCCTCCCACCTCCTTGCCCCCGCCAGCGCCCGTATTTCCTAGTATAGGGGCGCTGGAAACCAGCCGCCCCCCCGCCGCTGCGGTGGCGGCGAAAGAACTCCCCATGCCAGCCCTCCCTCCCTCCCAGCTAGCTGGCCGCCCTCCCGCCCGCTCGCTCACCGTTCACCGGATAGAAAACGAGAGGAGCTCCGGCACAGAGCTCCTCTCGTTTAGAAGGCCTCCCGCAGAATGGTGTTTTGTGCGCGCGCGCATGCGCGTGCAGCAAAGCACACCATTCGCCGGAGGCCCGGTCTACCCGCCGGGAAAGGGCCGGGTAGACCGGGCCTCCAGCGAACGGCGTGCTTTGCGGCGCGTGCATGCACGCGCGCGCAAAACACCATTCTGCGGGAGGCCTTCTAAACGAGAGGAGCTCTGTGCCGGAGCTCCTCTCGTTTTCTATCCGGTGAACGGTGAGCGAGCGGGCGGGAGGGCGGGCGGGCAGGCGGGCAGCTAGCTGGGAGGGAGGGAGGGCTGGCATGGGGAGTTCTTTTGCCGCCGCCGCGGCAGCGGCGGGGGGGGGCGGCTGGTTTCCAGCGCCCCTATACTAGGAAATACGGGCGCTGGCGGGGGCAAGGAGGCGGGAGGGCTAAGCAAGCCCTCCCCGCCCTAAAAACAAGGCCCCCCTTCGGTGCCGGTCCGGACTTCTCCGGACCGTGCACATCACTATTCAGTAGGGACACCTTAGCGCTTTCCAGATTAGCTGCTCAACAGCAGCAAAATGCTTCTGTTCTGGCAGATCGCATTCAAAATATAAACAGCAGGGGGAGCAGTCTTGCAAAAACTAACAACCCCCCAAAACAGCAAATCCTTTACGCTGGATATACAATGTCATAGCACTATATTTTGCAGCGATTGAATTTGAAACAAGGCATTGGAAATATTAATGGCACCCTGCTGTCAGTGTAGGGGCTGCGGTGTCATAACACAGGAAGTGTGGAAGCACACTTCAGAGATACGACGTGACCCTGTTCTGGAAAGCACCCTTGTAACAGTTCCTTTAGCTATGATGTTCTCCTGTCTGCCATGGGATACAACTAGAGTGGCAAGGGAGGATTGATCTGAGGAGTGAGAAGCTGGCACTTTGGGGGTTCCTCAGAAAATAAAAGAGATCCTCTTCTCTTCAGACAAACCGTCCACCATCATAACAGGGTGGTGCAGAACGAATGTGAGGAGCAGTCAGGATTTAGAGGCTGGCCACACAAGTGCTTTAATAGACTCTGATGCTTGAAACTTCAGACTGCTGCCCTGAATGAAGTGGGACATTGTGACTGCACGCTGCTGGACTGAGTACTGTGGTCAAAGGGGAAGTTATATTTGGTTTCAAGGGAAAGGGGGATACTGACAAATTTAAAGCCTTAAAATATAAATGAAAATTTTTGTTCCATCCAAGCGTTTGTGTGGACTCTCTAACCCGCTTCTCAGATTCCCTTTGAAAAAACTCATCACTTCCACCTGCCCCATTAGACTTAAGTGGACTATACTTCTATACACAAGAATTATACTAATGAATACCAAATGCTGGAGACAAGGAAAGCCTGTCGTCTTCATTGCCAGGATCCAAGACTAGATGGACCCTTGATCTAATTCAGCAGGACAATATTTTTTTTATTGCTTGGGCCTGTGCTGATGTGTCATACATTCTGATTCTGTTGTCCCCCAAATCGCAAAGGAATTGACTGCCTGAATCCTCAGATGAAGTTTACACTCTATTTATGGCCCAATTTTTATTTATCTGAGGCTGTAATCCCATGAACAATTTACTTCAAAGTAAGTCCATTAAGCACAATGGAACTTCTTCTGAGTAAACAAGCATAGGATAGGGCTCCATGGTTATAATCCTAAACTTACCTGGAAGCAAGTCCCATGGATTTCAGTGGTACATACTAAACATATTAATTAATATACGGCTTTTCAGCAAGAAAAAAGTTCTCAAAGTATTTTATGTATAAAAATGAATAAATAATGAATAAGATTGTTCCTCGTGCAAATGGGCTTACAATCTAAAAGGAAATACAGGTGATAGATTGTGAACCACCCAGGGACATTTTTGTATGGAGCAGTACATAAATGTACTAAATAAATTATCCGCGGACTTGCAGATTGCGGTTTTGCCTTTCCATGGCTGGGTCTTAGAGACCCATTTTCTTTATCCACAGGTAGAAAAACAGGAAAAATTCACCTATCCATGGTTTTGAGTGGCCGGAAATAACCCAGAAGTAGCTTGTGGTGTCATTTCCAGCCGCCATTTTACAGCAGAGAGCCATTTTGTGGCTCTCTTTTTAAAAATGTCTAGTATTTGTGAAACTTTGACCATATTTGGGGTTTGGAGGACATTGCTGGAGAGCTGGACACCTGAAGAATAAGGTACTGTGATTTTCTCCTATTATATCTGCCACCCTTGCGGTTTTGCTCCCCACCCCCTTTTTTTGTTAGGAACCTAACCCCTAGATTCTCATGGGGTAAGGTTTTGTTATTCATGGTTTCCGTATTTGCACCTATAGGCAAGAACGCAACCCCCACAAATAACGAAGGCCACCTGTATAAAATATATACCAGCCTTTTTACTAGCAACAACCAACCATTGGAGGGATGTTGTGCTGGGGTTGAATAGGGACAGTTGCTCTCCCCCTGCTAAATAGAAGAAAATCACCACTTTAAAAGGTGCCTCTTTGCTCAGGTAGCAGGAGTATTATTTAGTAAATCACCTAGGCTTGAACTGCAAAGTTGCAATCCTGTTCAAATTCACCTGGAAATAAATTCTACAGAAATCTACTTGTTGATGTATGCAAGTGTGGAGTTGAGTTACCATTTGCAAACCACGTGGATTGAACAAGATTTCTCTGAGCAAAATAAGTGCATTTTCACCCATTTTCTCCTTATTAGGGTCTTCAAGCATCACTATGCAGAGGAATTAAAGAATGGTACCTTAATTCACAGAGCCTCTGCTCATCCATTCTAAATATTTCTTCTTGAGTGAAATCTGCCCAGCAGTTCCATCATCATCTTCTGTAGTACACTTCATCATGCCACATCCTTTTTACTAGGCTCTGAAGAGCTATCAAGCTGAATGAAATAGCCACTCAATAGTTTCCCCACATTGCTCGAAATCATGTCATTATAGCTTGGCAAGCAATCAACTCTATTCATTCCCTTCCATTTTGGAATGTGCATTTTGTCCAGAACCAGCCTCAGCTGGATGAGTGCTCCAGGCTCTGTCACAATCTACTCAGCGAGCAGATTGTAACAGAGCCTGGAGCACTCATCCAGCTGGGGCTAAAGGAAACTCCTAATGCAGATTCCCTTGCCGTTTCTGAGATCACAGCACAAAGAAGAAGACTGGCAGCACATCCCTTTTGGAGTGGCAATGATCCAAAGTATCTGCAGACAGCATCCTTGGAAGTGCTGAGTCCAATGGCTAGGCAGCCTAAATCAGTGAGTGGACCCAGTCTTGGTCCTGCCCGGCATTTGGGACTGACTGTCTAGCAAGAATGCCTGCTGCATAACTGCATGGCCTGCATTAGTCCCACATGTTCCTCTGCCTGTAGAAAGGCCTAGAAGAGACAAATGGAGGTACAGTCGCAGGAAGAGCCCAGGTGCAGCACTAAGAAGGCAACAAAGTTGACTCAAACTTCATCTCAGCCACGAACTCGTTAATAGGGATGTGCAAACCGGTTCGAATTTGAACCAGGGTGGTTCGAAGGTTCGAATTCGAACTGAACCAGCCATCAGGTTCGAGCTGCAGGTTCGAATTCGAACCGAACCAGGGGGTGGTTCTATTCGAACTGGTTAGAACTGGTTCAGACATCCAAAAATTGGAAGTATGGTAGCTGGCACCCAGGGGTACCTGCCACCCAAACCCCAAAGCAATCAGACACTCGTACGATTCTTAATGAATTTTTGAAAATTATTATTATTATTTTCTCATAGGTTATAATGGGACTCAAACCAGCCCATTATGCCTTATTGTGGAGCACCCATGGGTGCCAACAACCACCCAAACCCTGAAGTAATCAGACAGTCTTATGATTTTTTATGAATATTTGAAATATTTTTAATTATTTTTCTCATAGAGTATAATGGGACCAGGACCAGTCCATATCCCCTATTGTGGAGCACCTAGGGGCACAAAAGAGGGGTGGGTGGTAGACAGACAGGGGTAACTACCACCCACAAAACCCCAAGGCAATTGGACACTCCTTTGATTATTGGTGATTTTTTAAAGTATTTTTGAATTCCTCATAGAGAATAATTAGGATTGGAGCAAATGTATAGCTTCACGTCGGGGGGAAAGGGGTGTCGTAGAGCGGAGTGTGGTGGGTGGTAGTTCCTAAGGTGGGCAAGGAAGCTATCAGAATTATTTGAAAGGAATTGGGCACAGGGGTGATTTTTAAGTGATTTTTGAATTTTACACGTCTTTAAGGTTTTTCTCCATAAAGAAGCATGGAGGTGTCAGCAAATGTATAGCTTCACGTCGGGGGCAAAGGGGTGGCCTAGAGCAGAGTGTGGTGGGTGGTAGTGCCCAAGTGGGGCCAGGAAGCTATCAGAATTATTTGAAAGGAATTGGGCAAAGGGCTGATTTTTAAGTGATTTTTGAAGTTTATGTGTCTTTAAGGTTAGCAATGAGAGTGGATTCTTGGTTTGTCGTTGAAAATCTTATACGCTACCAAAGAATCTACACTCAGAACACTCCCGAAACAACAAAACCCAGTACCCCATGGGTTAGCAACCCATGGGGGTGGCTGGCACCCTCTTTGCACTAGACCACCACTCACTCTGGGCCACCCCAGCACCCTACAAGTGGCTTTAAGGTTTTTCTCCATAGGGAAGAATGCAGGTTTCAGCAGCCCCATAACTGCACATGGGGGGTGCTGGGGTGGCCCAGAGCGAGGGTGCCAACCACCTCCATGGGTTGCTAACCCATGGGGTACTGGGTTTTGTTGTTTCTGAAGTGTTCTGAGTGTAGATTCTTTGGTAGCATATAAGATTTTCAATGACAAACCATGAATCCACTCTCATCTGCTAACCTTAAAGACGCATAAACTTCAAAAATCACTTAAAAATCAGCCTTTTGCCCAATTCTTTTCAAATAAATCTGATAGCTTCCTTGCCCACCTTGGGAACTACCACCCACCACACTCCACTCTAGGACACCCCTTTCTCCCCAACGTGAAGCTATACATTTGCTCCAATCCTAATTATTCTCTATGAGGGATTCAAAAATAATTTTAAAATTCACCAATAATCAGAGCAGTGTCTGATTGCCTTGGAACTTTGTGGATAGTAGGCACCCCTGGTTGTCTACCACCCACCCCACTTTTGTGCCCCTAGGTGTGCCATAATAGGGGATATGGGCTGGTTTGGTTCCCATTATACCCTATGAGAAAAATAATTAAAAATATTTCAAATATTCATAAAAAATCATAGGGGTGTCCAATTGCTTCGGGGTTTGCATGAGTGTTGGCACCCATGGGTGCTCCACAATAGGGAATAATGGGCTGGTTCGATTCCTATTATACCCTCTGAGAAAAAAATAAAAATAATTTTCAAAAATGCATAAAAAATCATACGAGTGTCTGATTGCTTTGGGGTTTGGGTGGCAGGTACCCCTGGGTGACAGCTAGCATCCTACCAATTTTTGGGAGTCTGAACCAGTTCAAACCAGTTCAAATTCAAACCGAACCAGGGGGAGGTTCGAACAAAACCAAAACTGAACAACCCCCTCCTGGTTCGAACCTGGTTCGAATTCGAACCGAACTGGGCAAACCGGTTTTGTGCACATCCCTACTTGCTAAGAGGTCTAAAGGAAGCTACTCTTCTCAGCCCTGCATGTGCAAAGTAGAGATGAGACTAAAGGTAAAGTAAAGTGTGCCGTCGAGTTAGTGTTGACTCCTGGTGACCACAGAGCCCTGTGGTTGTCTTTGGTAGAATACAGGAGGGGTTTACCTTTGCCATCTCCCACTCAGTATGAGATGATGCCTTTCAGAATCTTCCTCTATCACTGCTGCCCAATATAGGTGTTTCTCATAGTCTGGAAAACATATCAGCAGGGATCCAAACCAGCAACCTCTGTCTTGCTAGTCAATTCATTTCCCCGCTGAGCCATTAGGTGAGACTATACTCCGGGGCTTTTTAAAGGTCTACAAAGCTAATGTATGTGATAATGGCTCCATGGGTTGGATATGCATGGGATAACTGCTTTCCACTAAAATCTAGATAGGTACAAATTTAGGGTGTTAACTAATTGCTGGTAAGCAGGAAACCTTTTTAATGAAGTGAATTAGTTCTTATGTGTTAGACTGCTACTACAGACAACTACATGTAAAAAGTGTATTTCTGACTATTTGAAAGAAAAACAGTTGCTACAGAACCATTTACAGATCAAAGGGATTCAGCAAGAAAACCTTCAGCGTCTGTTGTGGAAAGGGCAGGATCTAAAACATATGTCCTCCATCTAAAATAAGGCACAATGTTTCCGTTCCAAATATCTTCCTCTTCAAATTTTACTCCAAGGGCAGAAAGGATTGTCCCACTCCCTTTCTTGAAAGGAAATAGGAACATAGGAAAATGCCATATACTGAGTCAGACCATTGGTCTATCTAGCTCAGGATTGTCTTCACAGACAGGCAGCAGCTTCTCCAAGGTTGCAGGCAGGAATCTCTCTCAGCCCTATCTTGGAGAAGCCAGGGAGGGAGCTTGAAACCTTCTGCTCTTCCCAGAGTGGCTTCATCCCCTGAGGGGAATATCTTGCAGTGCTCACACATCACGTCTCCCATTCAGATGCAACCAGGGCAGACCCTGCTTAGCTATGGGGACAAGTCATGCTTGCTAACACAAGACCAGCTCTCTTGGAACTGCTCATATCCTTCTGGGAGTACCTAAGGGCTGATCCACATAATGTGATTCTTTCTGGGGAGGTGGGGTTCTCCTCCATAACTCACATAGCATGATGTGCTGCCTAAATAGTTCTCACAGATCCCACATGGCACATGTGAGAAATTGATTGTATATAGCACAGGTGGCCAAGCTGAAGTTCTCCAGCTGTTGCTAGACTACAACTCCCATCATCCCCAACTGCAATAAATTGCAGCTGGAATGATGGTAGCTGTAGTCCACCAACAGCTGGAGAGCCTCAGCTTGGCCATTCCTGGCATAAGGTTGCCCATGGAAAAGAACGGTAAATAGGTTATAGGTTAGTTCCAAGCAATGGGCTTTACCAAGTGGACCATATAGCAATAGCTAATTCCTATCTCTCCCACACAAATCATGACATCCCTACAACCAGTTGCTGGTTTCAGAGGTGCTCTTACCTCTGGACGTCCGGGCCAAAGTTCAGGGCCTCCACACTTCCTGGGGCCCCCCAAATCCTCTTTAGTCTGTCCCGGGTGGTGTGGCTGCCGGTTGGTGTGGCTGCCATCCCGGGTGGTGTGGCCTCTTTAGTCTGTGTTGTGCCAGGCGGCTGAGTGTGACTGTGACCTGAGCCAGGTGGCCAAGCATGACCTTTTCTTTAGAGACATTGGGGGGAGTGGAGAAAGAAAGATGTGGGATGGGAATATGTTAAGTTGCTTTTTGAAATGTTTCTGCTAATGCATATTTGCAGGGCCAGCTCTTACCAGTAAGCAGATGATGCACTGCATCGGGGCGCAGTCTTCAGGAGGGCATTGAGCCAATGAGTCGGGGCGTCGCTTCCCAACTGCAAGGCGCACCTGTGCAGTTAAGTCTCTTAACTGCGCAGGCACGCCTCACAGTTGGGAAGCAATGCCAGGCCAAGCAGCAGGCCACGACATTGCTCTGATATCTTCTGCCACCGGGGGGGGGGGGTAGAAGGACACACATGCACCCCCTCAGTCATCCCCTCAGCCACACAGCGGCTCGAATTGGCGGGAGGCAGCGAGACGAAAATGGGCCCAGACGTGGTGATGATGGAAGAGGGAGGAGGAGAAGGAAGCGGTCGGCGGCCTCATAAGGGAGCCTGGCGAAGGGCGGGCGAAAATGGCAGGGAGGGAGGGAGCCCGGTGGGGAGAGAAAGCGCTGTCAGGGGCGGGGGAAGCTGCCTCTGGCAGGATGTGGACGGGGACCTCCAGAACAATGGGGAACTGACTCTCTCTTTTTCTCGCCAAGACTGCTCCATTCTCTCTCTCTCTCTCTCTTTCTCTCTCTCATTCAAGCCAAGACTGCTCCATTATCTTAAATACCCAGGGCCTAAGCTGTGTAGGGCTTTATAGGTTATAACTAGCACCTTATATTTTGTCCAGAAGCGTATTGGTAGCCAAATAGCTCTTTAAGTATAGGAGTAATATAATTATAACAAGCCGACCCCCGCACAGAGCATCTCTGCGTTTTTTGGGGCCGGCTACCTCTCTCCCCCCTCTGCCCCAGTCTCTGGCGGGGCCGCCGCTGGCTCCACGTTTGGGCTGGGCCCGCCACCGCCGACCTCCCCGCCCGGGCCAGGGCCCCCGCCACTGCTGGCCTCCCTGGCTGGCCAGGCCCGCCGCCGCCTCTGTCCTCCACCACAGACGCGCCTCAGACAATCAGGTGCGTCCCTCCGCTCCTCTGCCCAGCCAATCAGCTGGGTTGTCAGGACGCATCCCCACAGAGGCTGAGGCACTTCTACGGGGATTAAATATATAGATTATATTATATACATATTATGTACATAATTATATTATATACAATGTTATGTACATAATTAAGTAAAATCTTTGTGTATTAAATTTTGAATACACACTAATTGTAATTATTTTGAATTTTTATTTTTTACTGGGGGGGGGGGCGCTCAACAGAATGTTGCATCGGGGCGCCAGATCCCCCAGAGCCGGCCCTGCATATTTGCGTGTCTGTGTGTGTGTCTGTGTGTGTGTTTTATATTCTTACATTCTTGTCAGTTCAGTTGCTGTTTGTGCCCTCAAGAACCCACGTGTGAAAAATACTGTGTGTGTCATGGTGTGTGTGTGTGTGTGTGTGGTGGGGTGGTGGTGATGCTTAACTTGCAGGGCTGGGGACTTCCAAATGTCTTTAGGTCCAGGCTCCAAATTAACCTAGGTGCACCTCTGACTGGTTTCCAATTCCTAGGACTGAGGTTGCCAATTGAATTGTCTGGACTATAGTTCTTCTCAGATCAGCTGGTGCTGTGCAACTATCCCCCTCTCAATTATAGTGTGCAGGAGAGATTGTGAGAATACCCTGTGTTTTTGAACTGTTTTCAGTTCTGGCTACATAGATTGGACAGGAGCAAATGCATATACTCCAAGCTTGCTGGATTCTGGTGCTTATAAGCATCCTATCTTGTGGCTAGCACCTAGCACCTGAGCCATCTTCTGCTTCTTGTGTGTTAATAAGGAGATTTTTTTTTTTTACAAAGATACTATTGCTCTTTCTCTTCTCCCAAAGAAATCTGACTCTACAAAAGCAGCTCTGAATCTCCCTCTTGCTTGGAGGTAAAAGGGGCGAAGCCCTGGCAGAAAATGTCAAGGCTGGCTCAGGCCTCATGCAAAGCTTTTGGCTCCCCACCTGTCTCTTTGTCAGACGTCTATCACCATGGCACCTGAATGATGTCTGGGAACTGTTTCCCTCTCCCTCGGGCATGTCAGGAACAGCGTGGATGTTGCAGCCAGGAAGTTATTTTCAAATCTTTCACCCTTGTCTGAACTTTCTGTGCAGGAAAGGAACAGTAAGAAAAGATGCCTTTGGCTGCTATAGCTCAGGAAGTTCATGAGCACTGTGACCGGTTCTTTCCACTGCTTCCTTCCGTAGCATCCCAGACTGAATCAGCTGGAGGTTCTGCAACTGACTTTCCATAGGGCTTCACAACAGCTAAGAATCATTGCAAGGATATCTGCTGCACCACGCTATGTAGCAAGGAGGATGTACCAGTGGTTTGAAAGCTGGTCTAGAGTATAGAAAACTTCTATATCCCAGAGCCAGTCTTCTGAAGGCAAACCTACATGTGTTGTTAGGAATGATACACATAACTTTTCTTTGGTAAATAGCAGCCACAGGGCCCCCAATCTGGATTGGTACTCTTGTGTAAGGTGAGGCATGATACCCCATCATGGTCCTGATCCAGATTGGGCCCCTCACAGCTGTTAGTTTTCCAAAGAAAATTTAAATGTGTTGTTCTGTAAACTGGCTAGAGACTTCAGTAGTGGTCAATATACACATAGGTTAAATAAATAAAATAAATACAATTCCCAACAATGCATTTAACTTAATGTGTAGTTTCCCCTTCATTTTGCTGCATTGTGAGCTCAGCTGAGTTACTCAGAGTAAAACTTCCTGGAAAATGTATGACTTGGGAAATTTGAGGTTAATATTATAACATGATGGCTCACACGTACATAGAAGACGTGCACTCATGGTAATGCTCTTGCATGAGCAAAAGGACATTGCTCAAGGCCATTACATACAGAAGGTAACCTCTGTTCCAGAGTAGTTATTGCACTAGTGCAGGGGTGCCAGGCAGCCTATCCAGCTGTTGCTGAACTACAATTTCCATTGTCCCTAGTTGTGATTTGGTGTGGCTGGGGATTATGGGAGTTGTAGTCCAACAACAGCTGGAGACCCTCAGGCTGGTGTTGTAGAGAAGGTTTTTTGATTATCCCAGTTATAGGAGAGCAAGTGTGTGAGAGAAGAACCAAGCCCAATAAGAGTATTGTATCTTGAGACAGACATTTAAGATCCGAATACTCATAAAGTTTGATTAAGGAAATTACGTATTTGGATAGGAAGCCTGTGCCCCTGAGCTTTATATCTCCATAGTGCAAGAGCAGAAGAAGGAAGGATAAAATGCAACAAGCAGGTAGGAAGAGGAGGGCAACCTGAGAGTATCAGCCTACCAATCAAAGGCCAGAGATGAGATAGAGAGGTAAAGGTAAAGTGTGCCATTGAGTTGATGTCGACTCCTGGTGACGACAGAGCCCTGTGATTTTTCTTTGGTAGAATACAGGAGGGGTTTACCATTGCCATCTCCCATGCAGTATGAGATGATGCCTTTCAGCATCTTCCTATATCGCTGCTGCCCAGTATAGGTGTTTCTATTAGTCTGGGAAACATAGCAACGGGGATTTGAACCGGCAACCTCTGGCTTGCTATTCAAGTCATTTCCCCGCTTGCCATTAGGTGGCTGCCTGAGATAGAGAGACAAGAAAGGAAACAAGGAGGGACCTTGGCTTACTATCTCTATTCCTAATGCCCCTAGTAGTCAATAGGATAGAAGGTGCAGATGCTCCTGGACCTCTGTCTCCAATAGTTGGCCAGCCCTGTGCTAGTGGAAGATCTTGCACGTGTTGCACTAGCCCTTTCACAAGCTCTTCTGCTGCTCGCGGCCCTTCTTTTGCTAGCAGTTGCACAACATTGTGCTGCACCACTATCACTAATATGCCTTCCATCCTGCGGACGCTACTCAGGGTGTATTCCCAAACAGTGTTATATTTAATAATAAATGGCCTGTTCATACCAGATGGACTGGTGTCATGTAGTGCCTAAGAAACAAAGCTATGAATCAAGACTTCCCAGATTTGGATCTCACCTCCACTCTAAACTCATTAAGTGGTCTTGGGCAAGCCACTCTCTCTCAGGCCCAGCTACAATATGGGGATAACAACACTTTTCAGGGAGCTGGTTCAGATTAACATCCTCCTCTATACACAAGAAGTATGGGGCATCCTGTGGAAACAGGGGTTTGGAGCATGTGTAGAGGGGTGATTCCAGTGAACGTCCCTCACATGCAATTAGAGGACATGCCAAGATCACGTTGGCGCATCGAAGTAGACACTTTCTCACTACAGTGCAGTCCTCATCTGAAGGTGTTTGTCTGAACCAGCCTGGGGTTGGTCTAAGGATAATTCATGTGACAATACTCTGAATACTCAAAAATTCTCTACAAATGCTATTATTCACTTTGCAAAGTTAAGCTTCACTAAATCTGTGCTTCAGTTCAGTTTCTTCTGTTGCTTAAGAGAAAATGGCTCGATAGATAGATAGATAGATAGATAGATAGATAGATAGATCACAGTAAACTGCCACTCCAAGAGGGAAGCATGTGTGTTGCTTGGGAGGCACACTACAGCCCATTTGTGCTACTTCCAAAGACAAAGTTGCTCAGTGCCTGCTAAGGAATATGTCACTGCAGTTGCAATGCTACTCCCATAATTCCCAACGGGAATAGCATCACAGCTGTGATGATGATGATGATGATGATGATGCCTGGCTTGGTGGCAGAGTCTGAGAGTGTTCACATGTCACTGTCACTGCCATGGCAGCATGTCCTGAGAATGCTGAATAACCACCCACAGATGTGTGTATGTGTGTGGGTGTCCTATTATCCACTTCAGGCAGCAAAATGCCTTGGGCCACAGTTGTTTATGTGGGGCATGATAATTATACCAATGTTTGGAGGAAAAACAGTACAATACGGAGTGTTACCAATATCTCTTACTCTGTGTCTTGGACTAAGAAAGCTAGACCCACCCCACTCACCTGCCCCATCCCACTTCCCAAAATGTCCCTCTTCAAGTTTTCTCATTAACTTTGCAATCCTTCCCCTTACCTATCCAATATTGTTCAGATACAACTAGTATACATTAGATTCTTATAGTTTCCCATTAATGGAGAAAATATCTTGTTAAATCCCCTTCCTCCATAATAGTTGCAGAGTAAATCTCCTGTTCCAAACTACTTTCCCACTCTCATCCCACATCTCGGTTAAATTAAAGAATAAATTACATATTTCCACTGTTTACACATTCAGTGTAGACACAGCTGTCATATGCAGATTATATACACATCTCAGTAGATTTATAGATTGATTCTACGTCCCCTGCAGGTTCTTTGTCTCTGATTTGTTATTTTTGGCTTTAGCAACAAAGTGCTCTTCATTGGTATAAATAAGGAATATTAATGTTCCTTTTCTTGGAAAAGTATTTTACTAATATAGGATTGGATCACAATTAAATCACAATTTTTTAAAAAATATGTATTTGACAAATATTCAAATTTGGTGTAAATGTATGAACTTTTTGTTAAGAATGGTGGTTTATAGTACAGAGATATAACTACACAGACATTTGTTAGCATTCAGATTAGTTTCTCACTAGTGCAAATGCTGTTTCACTAGCATAAGGGCATCGTGCACGTCATTGTGTGAAGAAATCCAGCTTTGTTCCAGTCTAGTTCCTGTGCTTGAGCAATTTCTTGTGCAGTCTGCTGTGCAACTTCTAGAACAAGCTTGGATGTATTAGACCTGTGTGAAGGTTCAGTGACTAAATCAGGGCTAAATCTAAGCAGGCCAATTTGGCCCAATATAGCTTGATTCAACCCAGACAACAGGGGCGTAGCCACTGGGCTACTGGCTTCAAAGAACCTGGGTTGCGGCCCCGACATGCCCCCCATGTCTGACGTCAGATGTGTGGGGGGGGGCTGGTTTAGCACCCGAGTGGGGCCACACAGCCCCTTTGGCATTCACAGCATGGCCAGAAGAGGCTCTCCCTGTCTTTAGGGAGAGCCACTGCTGGCCACGCTGCTAATGCAGTGCTGGCCTGGATCTAAGTCCCGAATGGGGCTGAACGGCCCCGCTTGGGAGCCAGACCACACACACACACCCCGCATCTGACGTCAGACATAGGGGGCAGAACGATCAGGGCCGCAGTGGTGGCTGGACATGGGCCGCTGCTGGCCTGGCTCCGCTACTGCTAGACAAAATCGCCATTCAGTCTGGGTTGTACAAGAAGAACATAAGAACAGCCCTGCTGGATCAGGCACAAGGCCCATCTAAGTCCAGCATCCTGTTTCACAGAGTGGCCCACCAGATGCCTCTGGGGAGCCCACAGGCAAAAGGTGATGGCATGCCCTCTCTCCTGCTGTTGCTCCCCTGCAACTGGTATTGAGAGGCATCATGCCTCAGAGGCTGGAGATGGCCCACAGCCACCAGACTAGTAGTCATTGATAGACCTGTCCTCCATGAATCTGTCTAAGCCCCTTTAAAAGCCATACAAGCTGGTGGCCATCGCCACATCCCATGGCAAGGAATTCCATAGATTAATTATGCACTGTGTGAAAAAGTACTTCCGCTTGTCCGTCCTAAATTTCCCAACCTTCCATTTCATGAGGTGACCCCTAGCTCTAGTATTGTGAGAGAGGGAGAAAAATTTCTCTCTGTCTACCCTCTCCACTCCATGCATAATTTCATACACTTTGATCATGTCTCCCCTTAGTCACCTTTTTTCCAAGGTAAAGAGCCCCAGATGCTGTAGCCTAGCCTCATAAGGAAGGTGCTCCAGGCCCCTGATCATTTTGGTTGCCCTCTTCTGCACCTTTTCCAGTTCTACAATATCCTTCTTAAGATATGGTGACCAAAGCTGTACACAGTACTCCAGATGTGGCTGCACAATACATTTGTATAAGGGCATTATAATATTAGCAGTTTTCTTTTCAAGCCCCCTCCTAATGATTCCTAGCATGGAATTACCTTTTCCCCCAGCTGCCGCACACTGAGACGACACTTTCAATGAGCTGTCCACCACAACCCCAAGATCCCTCTCCTGGTCAGTTACTGACAGCTCAGATCCCATCAGCGTATATGTGAAGTTGGGGGGGGGGTTGCCCCAATGTGCATCACTTTACACTTGCTTCTATTGAACTGCATTTGCTGTTTTGTCCCCCAGTCCCCCAGTTTGGAGAGATATTTTTGGAGTTCCTCACAATCCGTTATGGATTTCACTACCCTAAATAGTTTAGTGCCATCTGCAAATTTGGCCACTTTGCTGGTCACCCCAATTTCTAGATCGTTAAACAATGTTTAACTGGCCTATTTGTGCCTGCTTGGATTCAGCCCCCATTGGGCAACTTCAGCAGCTTTGGTTTCTTGCCCTCCAGAAGGCTGCCTATTTAATGCTTCCCATCTCCAGGCAGAAAGGCAGTGCCCAGGAGGGGTAGTCTGGGCTCAGAGGTAATTAAGGGCTCTGTCTGCGTCTGACTGGTGTTGAGTCAGCTTGTTCCCACAGACCTCTCTGAGGTCCTGTAGGCTGATTTCCCTTTGCCTTTGCTTCATGGTCTCACCTTGTCAGCAACCAGAGGAGAACACTAGTGTCTCCGCGGTGAATGGCCTTGCTGTGAGGTTTGCCTACTTCTTTGTAACACCTGAAATTCTTTGAACATATAAAGCCGCCTTACACACGAGATCAGATTGGTTCATCTAGCACAGGACACATTCGCACATAACGTGAAACCAGAGGTTGCTGAACCCGTGGTTAATATTTCAAACCATGAATCACATCGCAGACATTTGTTCAAACATAGTCCAGCAACCTCTGTTTTCAGGGCAGGGGAGCCCCTCTCTTTTCCTGGTCCACTGAGGCTGCATCCCAGCAAACCTGTAGCGCTTGTGTCGCCAGACTGTGGGCAAGGTGTCAGAACATATCCAGGGCAGCAGCCATTGGCCACAATCTTCAGGGGTGTGTGCTGAGTGCCTCATGTCTTTTTCAAATGGACTGCCCACCCTTGGCAGGGAAAGGGCATTTAAATCTCTTTAAATGCCATGGAAGCACCTCATCTGACAGTGATTGTACCTCTGCTCTTGTAAGATCCCCAAAACAAAACAGTCTAGCACAAGCACAATTTATGGTGGGGGGGGGATGCTGAGGAGCACTATTTTTTTCTGTTACTCAGGAAATGGAAGAGAACATGATGACTTTGTAGCAGGGGATATGCGTATGAGGGAGGGCAAAGGATCCTGGGGTCTGGCCCACTGCGACCAAGGATGCGCTTGTGATGGCTCACTCTGGCAAATTAGTCCATGGAGAGCAAACCACACTCCTGCTTCCGTGGTGGCTTCCTAACCGGGGATTAGCACTCTCGTGAGAGGGCCTGTCTACTGGGGATGAACTTAGGCTTGCCATCTTTCAATTTTCCATCGGACTGAACACTCATGAAAACTGCTTGCATGGGGCCCCAGTGCTCTCTGGTTAGTGATAGATCTTTTGTGTAATGACCCCCTCATTGCCAGGGAAGCCTTTGACATACCCAATGGAGATTTTGATGCTCCATGTGTCCGGGTGTAGTCAGGTGGGCAGACAAGGGAAACACAGGAACAGGCCACTCTCATTCAGATTTCCTGGATTCAGACTGGCATTGTGGCATATGAGATCTGCTGCTGCAGAGGATTGTGAAAGAGGGGAATCCCAGTTGTCTGCGACACCAGGAGAGTGGGGTCACCATTCCAGGCAAAAATAAAGATGGACATGTTCAAATGGGTGGACAAACTGGCAGAGGTTTGACTGCTTTGACTGCTTGCAGAGCTTTGGCTGCTTCTTCACAGCAGTGTCCAAGACAGAGAGAGATGTTGCTGGGGTACCTGTCCCTGTGGTTTGCTTATGTGGAACAACCAGGCTGGGCAGCATCTGCCATCTAGCCCACTTGCATGTCTCCATGGCCTGATCACTCTCATGAGAGAGTGTTCCATTGGAAAAGGGCTTTCATCACAAATTATTAGCGATTCTTCCTGATCTCCCTGTACCCCTGGACAGTTCTTCTCATGTGTTGTGAAGGGGTATCCCCATGGCCTTCCACTCTCATGAGAGAGCAGTCCACTCAGGAGCAGCATCCATCATCATCACATGTGAGGAATCTCCCCTGTCACTGGAGGCAATGCTTATCCTGCTGCCTGGCCCTTCTCATGAGCAAGCCTAGGGACCACACACGTTCACCAAGGGGAAGGGGCTGGGGCCCCCTTCCCCAACATCATTGTGCAATAAATAGACCTGAGTCATTCAAGAATTCCTGGGTGGGCTGCTTTTTAAACCCAACCCCAGGTATCACCACCCTGCCGTATGTTGCTGTCCCAGCGATCTAATGGGGTTGCCCTGTTTATGTTGCCACGCAACTGAATATGCTTGTGATCATACATCTTGATTGCTTCATTTTTGGAAAGCTAAGCACATAGTGTCCTTCCCCTTTCTCTCCTGTCTGCCAGGAGTCGGGGTACAAGGGACAGAATGGGAAGAGGGCATGCCCTTGTGTGAATTTCCCATTTGACAAACTTGAAAGCTTGGGATGAGATGTGGTGGAATCCCTGTTGCTGGGCAACTGCTGTGTTGGATCAGAGACGGGGGCACAGCAAGTGTTCAGAGAGGTAGCCAGAGAGAAGTAACACAGGCATGGAGCAGGTGTGATCCCGGGCAGGTCTGGGCCACCCTCTCCATGATTACGGTTCCAGAAACGACAAGAAACTACAGTTAGGGTGGTGTCTGCATTTGGACATAATGCTGCTGCTGCAAAACCTCAAGCTGGGGCGGTGAAACTCACTAGAAACCAAAGGTTCAGAATGGAATTTGGTGAGAGAACCTGCAGATCAATTTTGCTGTGAAACTGCAGTTGTACAAATTCTGACGTTCACAAATGCCAACCTCTGCCTCCTTTAGCTGTAGTTTTGCATTACGCGTGAATGTGTCCGCCGTGTATGTTATGTGTGAATGCGTCCACAATGTAATATGTTACACTATGGTTTTGCATTAAGTGTAAATGTGTCCACAGTGTAATATGGTCTGCATTGACTGGCCACGGCTCTGCAGAGTTTCGGAGTTTCACAGCCATACCTGGAGATGCCAGTGACTGAACATGGACCTTCTGGATGCTGAGCATGTACTCTACCCCTGAGTGATGGTACCATCTTTTTTGCTCTGAAATCCACTTTTCTATGATGCAGCTGCGCTTTGCTTGCTCTCTGGTGGGTTGGTAATTGAATGGACCAGATTTGGGGCAATGGAGGTGGACTAGAGATGGCCTTGTTGTCATGTTGTGACAAGAAGACACATCTCTGCTTAGCAGCACAAGGACTTTATAAACTGCCAGAACAGTTTATTTGGGTAGTCCAGGGGATTAGGAATCTCTTAACTGGGCCAATTCAAAGAAGCAAAAACAAAATTTCTCCCACTAACACCTTTCTCTCTCCCTGCAATAAGAATGAAAGGGACAAGCTTTTTAATCTCTGGAGCAATGTATTTGATGAGCCTCTACTTGAGAATGGCAGCTGTCAGGACCCCCAAGGACCATTTGTTTGCTGCCACTTGTCAAGTGCATGATAACAGGTAAATGAAAAAGGCATTCAGAAAGAAATGGAGAAGCAATTTGCTGTAACTTTACACAGGAAACGAACACTCAGAAACTATTATCACTTGATGCATTTTGTGACTACTTCTGGGAAGCAAGCAAGAGAGTGACTCTTGGGAACAAAGCACAAGAGCATTAGATAAGAGCTTGGAGGGGAAAAGAGAGAGAGAAACCACTCTAAGCTCCTTCTTGTATCTTCTACTTGTTTATCATCATGCCAGATGGATTCATGTGGATATGAAATTCTGAAGGGGGGGTGCTTATTGGCTTTTCCATACAGAAATAGGGTTGCCATATCCAAGCTTCCCAAATCTGAGAGGCCTAATTTGCATATTATGCAAAATATATGGCAACTAATTTGCATTTTATTTATTTATTTGACAGATTTGTATATTTTCTCCTCCTTCTCTGCCCTCCCATGTGATTGGATCAAGATTAAAATCTGGGCAATCTGGGCAGCACATTTGAAATTTGTGTAAATCTGGGTGGAATTTAGCAGCCAGGTGGAGGAGCCAAAATCCAGGGGCTACCCTAAATTCTGGGGGACATGGCAAAGCTATACAGAAATTATAGCAACAACTGAGTGCAAACAAGAATGGGATCTCCTCTTGGTTCCATTGAGTGCTTCTTTACAAAGGCGGCACTTGCTGTTTGTTGTTGACTTTTCTACTTTTGCTCTTACTGCATTTGTTCTTAGTGCCTGTTCTTGTGCAGCCAGTATTAAACCCTCTGTTTCTTCCTTCTTCCTTCAAGTTGCCATTCTTAAGCCATTGCCAGGTCTTGGTGATGTCTGATTTTCCAGTTATATTGTGCAAATATTGACCATGCAGGGGCTTATTTTTCCATTTTTCTGCTCGGTTCTTGACTTGTTCTTTCTTGTAGGCCTACTTTGTTTCATTGGTGTTGAATAGTTTCTCATTATTGACCATTTGAAGTGCATCTTCTTCACTGTCCTTGATATATTCTTCAAGGCCTCTTTTCTCCTCCTCTACTGTTTGATGGACTTGCAGCATTCCTCTTCCACCTGAGCTGCGAGGGAGGTAGAGCCTATCGACATCACTGCGGGGGTGCAGAGCATGACTGATGGTCATGATTTTCCTGGTCTTATGATCTAGCATCTCTAGCTCTGCCTGAGTCCAGTCTATTATTCCTGCAGTGTATCTGATAACAGGTATAGCCCAGGTGTTTATGGCTTGTATTGTGTTCCCACCATTGAGTTTGGACTTGAGGATTTTTCTAACTCTCCTGATGTATTCACTTCCAATTTTTATTATTAGTATTAGTATTAGTATTTAGAATAATATATACAGGAGGACCTTGATATCCACGGATTCAATATCCATGGATTTGCATATCTGTGGTTGGGTAATAGACATCCGACCTTGCCATACATGGTAAAGTGGCGGTGGGGCAGTGGGGACATGCTGACCTCATGTATCCATGGAGGCGGCCAGAAATGACTGTGGAGGTAATTTCCAGCCGCCATTTTGTTTTTCGGAGCCTCAAAATGGCCTCTTTTTTAAAAGAAAGAAAGAAAAATGGCAATTTTCAGCCAATTATCAGCCAATTTGGGAGCATTCCGGGGCACAGCATGACTCAGGGGAAGCAGCTAAGTGTGGTGGGAAGCTTCCCCCGCATTTCCCCCAGAAATTTGATATTTTATTCATGTTTTCCCTCAACCGGCAACCTAACCACCGATTCCCCATTGCCGCAATGACTCAATATTTGTCGTTTCTGTATCTGCAGTTGTACTGTGGGATGGAACCCTCATGAATATCGAAGTCCTCCTGTATAAACAACTTCCTACCTGTGCCATGTAGCCAGGTTCACTTTTAAAATGAACACAGGTATCATCATTCACACAAACACGTGTACGGGTGTACAGACATCTGTACACTTGTACAGCATAATGTCTGAATTGGGCTTATGTTACAACTTGGCAAAACTATCCTCTTGCTCACACATCACCAACATCTCAACTAAAGCAGAGATGGGGAAGAGGGGACTGTAGAAAGGAGCATAGCTCCCAGTCCTTTTCCCTCACACGATAAAAGTCAGGGAGATGGTGCCTGCTTCATTCTCCAGTCTCTTCCCTATGGGTGTCCAGAACTATGCTCCCAAAGCTGTTTCCATTGATGTCATAATTACTCGTGTATATGAGGTCTATGTGCCAGTTAGTTAGTAGCTTTTAAGATGTATCAGATCCCTCCGTTACAATTTAAGTGACCTTTAATTACTACTAGGATATAGGATACACATCAAATTTTAATTACTACTAGGATAATGGTCAAGCCTGTTAAATTTCAAGCTTGTCAAAGTGCACCTTAATTTGATTTCAGCTTTGTTAGTTTCACTATCACTGTTAATTTCATTTAGCTATTTCTGAGTGACTGATTTTGTTTTTAACATGTCTTTGTGTAAGGAAAGAACACACAATCAACTGGGCAAGAATATTCTTGTTTATTTTATAATATTTATATCCCGTCTTTCATCAACAGAACTCCAGGAGATTTCCCAGACAGCAGGCTTTACCACAGGTTTTCTGCAAGGCCTTACTACAAATTTGAAATTGCCCCCCCCAATGGACACAAAAAGTGGGTTTTAATTACCCAGATATACATTGGGCTACACTCTAATGGGCAATGAAAACCCCAAATTGTGTGTGAAGTGCTCCCTGATAGCTCACAGTGACTTCGGGGTAAATTTGGCTGATATGTGAATACACACCTCCATTCCAGAGGAGGTGTGAACTAAAAGCCAGGTGTGAAAAACTTCCAGGCAGCAGTTATAAGAGTCCATGACAACCTACCATCCCATTGGGTGAGAATGGGCTAATGGGAGAAAGGGAGAATGTGCTAGCATAGTTATATTCCTGTCTGCCAGATTATCATGCATGTGGGACAGACACAAATTAATATTTCTAATATGCAGTATTATTAGAAATCACTGCCTGAAGTTTGCAGGAGATTGTGCTTACTTTGGACTTTCAACCAATGATTTGCTACAGAGATGATGTTTTTGTTTCTTAAGTACTTTGTTAATTGATTGACTGATTTGTTAGTATTGTGTAGTGCCAGGTTAGAAAGCTTCAGGATAAAAAGGCCATGTGAGAGAACTGGAGAAACAGTTTTTCAGCAGACTCAGTGGTTAGGCCTGTGAGTTGTAAGCAATAAATAGGTGAGTTAATAGAAGAAATCTGATGAGTGCTGCTCTTCTCATCTATTAAAACCAGGTCTGTCAACAGATTAAAGAAGAGTGGCTGACATGCTACGCAGTCTTAGAAGGGCAGAGCAAGAGCTCTGTACTCACAAGCAGTGACGTTACTAAAAGCACATGAGGTTTGCTTCACAGCTGCAGCACAAGAAGAAGGGGAGAGAGAAGCAATTACCACAATTTATCTCTCTCTCCTGTCTTGTGGAACTCAACAGTGCTGGGCTCATGGCAAGGACTCACTCAAGGGAGTGAGGCATAAGCCAAGCCATGGTCACAAGCTGAAAAATGAGGTCTACACAGGAGCCTGGTAGAGCAGGTCAAGTCAAAAGCCAACAGATCGGGTCTACACAGAAGCAAGGCACAGAGCAAGGATCAGGCTGGGAATTTGACAACAATGTTGCTTCAAGGCCCTGCAGAAGACTGAGCTCTTTTGATGGGGAAGTGGAGCCCCCTGGTCTGGAGTGCTGGAAGACATAAGCTCACCTTGTTATGCAGTTGCTGGCTGCTGCAGAATAGCTGAAGCACTGGTGATGGAGCTGGTGTGGCTTCAGCCTCCTCTTCTGAGCTGGAGGATGAGGAGAAAGAGGGCAAAGTGGCATCCTTAGGTTCAATAGGGGGTTTGGGAGATACAGGGTCATCCACTGAGTCCAGGAGTGGGAGGACTTAACATACTGCTTCTCTCTCTGTGTCCTTGGAGTCTGTCTCAGATGGGGGTGGGTGGGTCATACTCAGACATCACCCTCTGAGTCCTCAGGGTCTGTCTCAGACAAGTGGGGGGTCAGGCTCAGGGACTGTGACACTCACAAAAGTCTACTTTGCATTCACGAATATGTTCATGAGGGTTGTGCAGCCCTCACAGAGTTCCTGGACATGTTTCATGACATATCCCTAGACATGTCCCTAGAAAGGAGAGGGGATAGAAGCAAAAATCACTTCTTCCTCCACCCATGCTGCTGCTGTGAAGCAAGCCTCACACAGTTAGTTAAGTCACTTCTTGCAAGAACTGAACTCTTGCTCCGCCTTTCTAAAGCTGTGCAGCATGTCAGCCACTGGATTGGCTGTATTCTTTGACAAGTATCATTTGAGCCATAATTAAGCTTGATTATTACCAAACCCTAATTACATATGCCTTTGGAACATGGAAGGAGGTTTTGAGATAACTTTTGTTGGGACCCCTCCTACCTGACCTGGCAGGCCCCGAAAATGAGATCTGTGGCAGCACTCCAGCAAGAGAGTGGAGGAACCATGCCACTGGCCAGAGCTCTTCCCTCCATGCCAGGACAAGCCTGACTCACTCCTGATGGCACGGAGACACAGAGGGAGTGACAGCAGGTTGGGTGGAGCTGGTGCAAGCAGCCCAGTGTCATTATCGAGCAGTTGCTCAACTGAAACACAGACGTGGATGAGGAGAGGGAAGCCCCATGGCCACCAGGGAATTGGGAGAACAAGGAGGGAGGAGCAAGGCATTGCAACCAACCAGGGACTGGAGGACTGAGCAGGAAGGGGAGGATGTGAAAAGGAGGAAGGGCAGAGTTTGCACAGAGTTCCTAAAGGGAAGCAGGCCACCAATGAGACAGTGGCTGTATGGCATCTGAGAATTCCGGAGAGAGGCTGAGTGAAATGCAGATCACCAGTTGAAGGAGGAACAGGGTTCCTGAACCCCCTCCCCATCACTCTGAAGTGCCTGGCAGGACTCCAAGCACCCACAACTTTCAGATTTAATAATTATAATAAAAGCTACTACTCATGGTTATGGAGGAAGGTCATCATTCATCTTTTCTTTTTCATGCCCTATTGTAATAACACAGAACAAAAACAGCTTCAAAAATCAAACGTGTGCCCTTAATTCACAGCCCATCAATTAAAATTTGCCCTGACTGATCAACAAAAGCTATAATTGATTAATCTACTGATTAAAGCCTACAGCCCTCATCAAAACAGAATCAGAGTTGATTAAAGACTGCAATCAAATCACGATGCCCTCATTGCATGGGAGTCACACTCTCTAAAAGACTCAGTATAGCTGATTAGTGACAGGAAGCTTGGATAATAAACCCACAAAAGAAAAAGAAGGGGGAAAGAGAAGACATTATCCTACAAATGAAAATCCCCCCTTCATGTGATGCTTAGTACTACAGAGCAGCCCCTCTGTAATGACATCATTTTTCTCCCCACAACAACAACAAGAAGAAACCCAGTATGGTGTCACGACCCACACCCTGTAAGTAATGACTCTGAATCTGACCCTGAGGAGGCAGGGCCAACATTGGGCTCAGTCCCAGTCCTGGACACCAGTTCAGAACCTGAGAGAGCTCCTGAGTTGGAGCCCTCTGAAACAGCATCAGCAGAGCCAGAGCCCCACAAAGTGACACTATTGGAACTCAAGCCCCCTGAGGAGCTGGCCCCTGATATCTTCATGCCAGCACTGGCAACAGACTAGGCAAGATCAGACCCAGAAGAGGAGGCTAAACGACTGCCCCTTTAAGACTACTATTTTTTTAAGGCAAGGAGGTGGAGCCCAGGTGGGGTAGTCTGAGATCAGAGGTATAAAACAAGGAAAGTCTACCTCTGACTGCTGTTGGAGCAACTTGTCCTATGGAGCTGTCTGTGGTGCTGCAGCCTGCCTTGCCTCTCTGCCTTGGTCCACAGGACAAGAAGTGCTAAATGTAGTGATCTCCAAGGTGCTTGGCTAGGGCATGCATCATGGGGATTGTGGTCAGCTGATGCATGCCTGCTGCCTGCCGCTCCCCAGTGTTCCCTCTCTATGAATAAGAAATGCCTGGATGAATAAGAAATGCACTAGTTTGCACAACTTCCTCTCCTCAAGAAAGAGAGAGGAGAAAGCGCAAATGAGGCCTTTGCACAACCCAGTGTTCATGCTGAGGGACTGGTTCACAATGTGGACTCTGCTGCTCTGCATGATGGGAGAGGCCGACTGCTCTTGATCATACTGCTACCAGAGAGAATGTATGGAGAATGTATGGAGGCATAAAGGCAAAGAGGCCATTTGCTCAAGACAAAAACAAACAAACAATGGCATACATACTGCACAAGGAGCTGCCAATCTAAGAGAGAGCTGCGCATACTCTTTGCGAGCACATGTAAAGCATGCCCATGCAGCTTGTGGAGTTGGGGCTGCTCCATGGCTACTAAGCATCATATAAATGCTGTAGCAATGATATTACCATTGGGAATGATGGGAGTACCATCACTACTGCAGCCATGCAATTCTTAGTAGCCATGGAGCAGCCCTGCCTCCACAAGCTGCATGGGCATGCTTTACAGGTGCTCGCAAAGAGTATGCGCAGCTCTCTCTTAGATTGGCAGCTCCTTGTGCAGTATGTATGCCATTGTTTGTTTATTTTTGTCTTGAGCAAATGGCCTCTTTGCCTTTATGCCTCCATACATTCTCCATGCTCACAAGGAGCGTGCACATTTCTCTCTTGGATTGGTGACTCCTTACATAGTATGTAAGCCACCATTCATAGATGAGTTATTATTATAACAAAAATGTTCATAATTCTACTTCACCATCATCTGTCAGTAAGTGGTTATTAGATGATTGATCAAGTGCCATCAAGTTGGTGTCAACTCTTAGCGACCACATAGATAGATTCTCTCCAGGATGATCTGTCTTCAACTTGGCCTTTAAGGTTTCTCAGTGGTGCATTCATTGCTGTTGAAAATGAGTCCATCCACCTTGTTGCCTCTTCTTCTCTTTCCTTCAACTTTTCCCAGCATTATGGAATTCTCAAGGGAGCTGGGTTTTTGCATCATGTGTCCGAAGTATTATAGTTTGAACCTGGGCATTTGTGCCTTGAGTGAAAATTATGGATTGATTTATTCCATGATCCATTTGTTTGTTTTCCTGGCTGTCCATAATACCCTCAAAAGTCTTCTCCAGCACCAAAGTTCAAAAGCTTCAATGCTTTTTCTATCTTGCTTCTTCAAAGTCAAGCTTTCACATCCATAGAGTGTCACAGGGAAAACCATTGTCCAAATGATTCTAATCTTTGTAGGTATAGGCACAATCTAAATATCTTTTCCAAGGCCTTCATTGCAACCCTACCAAATGCTAGTCTGCAGCGTATTTCTTGACTGCTGGATCCTTTACTGTTGATGGTCAGTCCTAAAATGCAGAAGCTATCCACCACTTCAATGTCTTCATTGTCAGTTCTGAGTCTGGTTGCTGTACCCATTGTCATTAGTTTAGTCTTCTTGACATTTAGTCTTTGTCCAATTTTTTTACTCTTCTTCTTGACTTTCATTACTAGAGCTTGCAGATCATCCGTATTCTCAGCTATTAGAGTGGTGTCATCAGTGTAGGAGGATATTAGATAGCTCGTATTTAATCAGAAGGGAAATATGGGCTTCATTTCCACTTTTTTGCAGTGTCAGAAACATATGTGCATGCTTTTAAATTTGTATTTAAATTATGTTAAATTGAGTATTTCTACAAAAGCATAAACATACCACAAGAAATAGCAAGCCTAGCTCAATAGGAGAAAATACTTCTGGGGAAAACCATATGCATGTAAATATAATATATAATAGATGATTCTTCTATGAAGGGGAAAAAAGGTTGTGAACTTGTTTGTGTGTATAAATGTGTGAAATTGTTGGAATTTCAGTGATGGAGAGCTCCAGTGACACCTGCTCTCCATCTGGAGCAGAATAAAAGTACGCAACATAAACCTAAGGAAGCATTGTGCTTTCCATTTGATTGCTTTGGGGTGACATAATGCAAGGAGACAAGGACCAATTCATCTTTGTGAGATGTGTCGCAATGCGAAACATCATCCTGTACTAATGGAAAAGGAAAAATGTGGCCTGAGGAATTGGAGAGGGTGTTAGCTACCTGCAGAGACGTAGGTCAATAGTGCACAAAGCCATTTGGAGGTTCCTGGAAGCACATACTGGCTGTGTGATAAAACATGGTATCACATCACCTTTCCCTGTCTGTACAAGGGATGATGGGGGAAGGGCTGACTTACACTACTCTTTCTGTATGATCATACTGCTGCCTCAGAGAGAATGTATGAAGGCATATGGGCAGAGAAGCAATTTGCTCTCCAAATTCACATGAAGAAACAAGTTAATGGATAACTCAAGAATAATAGTGATTGTTTCTAACAAAGGGTGAGCTTCCCCCATCTGGCTCACTGGATTGGCTCAGGAACAAACTGAGTATTTTGCCCCAGTCAGGAAATAACTCAATAGCCAATCTGAATTTGGATTAATGCCACTCACCATCCCATTAATCCCAAACTTCTTCCCTTCCACCCACTGATCCTCAAAAAACCCCAACCTTCCTTCTGCCTTGTCCAACTTGCGTGGCTGCTGCTGACACTTAGAACCAGCTAGTTGGGTGGGAGATAGGGAGGAGGGAAATTCTTCTCCTGCTTCAATTAAAATCAGAGCCCGAGAAGAATTTAGGACCATAATTAGTCATATATGAGGAAGGCTTTACAAGTCTTAAAGACACATATTTCCAAGCCCAGAAATACAAGTCTTGGAAACATCGTTTATTATTACTGTGCACTTTTCCTAAGTGCTCAAAGCACTTCATACAGAGTCATTCTCACACATTATGTTCAATGCATGTATGATCTGTATATAGTGTACACACATACGGATCTGTACATCTGCACAGTTGTTAACACACTTACTACCTGTACCATGCACTTAAGGGGGCCTTTATCCAGGATCACTTTTAAAAGTAACACATGTACAGACATTCACACAAAAGCTCATACATATGTGCAGATATGCACAAGGTAATGACTGACAGTGAATAGGTCTATAGTCAGGGGCGTAACTATAATAGGGCAAGGGGAGACAGTTGTCTGGGGGCCCACTGCCTTGGGGGGCCCTCCAGAGGCAAGTCACATGACTGACTCCCCCAGCCGTGTACGCACCCAGACTTCTTTCAGTTGTATTCATCCTCCGAAATTGATGTGAGTGTTAAGACCTGGAGTTACCAGAAGAGCATATCTTTCTCTAGTACCATTAAATGACTTGCATCGTCTACAATTTACAGAACCTTTTAAAAAATAATTTAGGATGATGTTCTATAGTGGCACATGAGAGATAGATAGATAGATAGATAGATAGATAGATAGATAGATAGATAGACAGATAGATAATATATATAAATTTTACTATACTTTTTGTTTCCACTATTCAGCCTCATTTAAGATTTCATGAGCTGAGCTTCAATGGGGGGGGGGCATTTTAAAATCTTGTCTCTGGGGCCACTCCAACCTTGCTACGCCCCTGTCTATAGTGCTTCAAGTTCTTTACAAAAACCCAGTAAACTAGATGATGTGCATGTCTCTTTGGCAAAATAAGACTCCTAGGTGGAGTCTCTTCTCAAAAGAAAAATGACCATCACCTAATTAAGCAGCCTGTGAGCCCTTTCACACAATCATATGGGGGTGGTTTCTGGGGTAGGGGTAAAGAGCTCCTACCTCAGTAGCCACAGATGTGCAGAATCTCCGTTTGGGTCTGCAAACCCAGTGTACACACATGATTGATGCAGCTGCAGTCTCCACTGCAGAAACTAGCAGCTGGGTTCTCCGAGGATTGAGTTGGCCATCACAGCATGTATTGTGCTGCCAGTAAACTGGCAAACCTCATTGCATCATCAGCTGTCTTCTGGTTGGCCATGAAGGGGCAGGAGTCTGGCTCAGCCCTAAAGAAGACACTACAAGCGGAAGGATCATGGAGTGCTCAGCAGAGCAGAACATTTACAGACAGCAGCCCCTGTAGCCACAACACTCTATGGTAAACAGGGCTGCTGATTCCTGAGACTTGCTACTGAAGGTAAATGCACCCAGATGACCAAACTATTGTAGCAGGAGACCTCCTCTTTCCCTCCTACCTAGGTAAAGAGCAGGAAGCAGAAGATATGGATTACCTAGATTTGAGTGAGCTGGGTTGGAGGTATTCCCCTGGGATCACACATAGCTGTATTTGCTGCCTCCTACCCTCTTTTTGCTGGTCATGAGAATGAGCTGCGTATGTAGAGGAAAAGGACAGTACTGTGTGTACACATGTAAGAGAGTGAGGTGTTGTCAGGGCTGTCCTTAGGGTATGGCAAGCAGGGTGACTGCCCCGGCTCCACTCTTTTAACCCCCATTAGAATTAACTGGTAGGGGGCCCCACACTGGCTGATTTGCCCTGGGCCCTGCACCCTGCAAGGGCTCTCCAAGGACAGCCCTGGGTGTTGTTGCTGCATGTGTATATGTGTGAAATGCTACCTTTGTGTGCAGAGGAAGAGGACTAGGTCTGAAAGACCAAGGAAAAGTGAGGGTGTAAGGAGGCTAGGTTGTAAGCAAGTGCAATATGTGTGACTGTAGAATATGTTTGTTAGTTGCATGGCAAGGATGCTAAGGTAAGCACCTTAATTTACTACTTCCATGGGCTTTGTGTGTGTGTGCATGAGCGAATTTGTAAGCCTCTTAACTGTTCTTTCAAACTGAAGGGTTTTCTTATCCTGGAATGATCATTTGAAGGTCTTGAAAGCATTGCTCTTGCTCCTAACACCACTAAATACTGAATTGTAGGGGCCATTGAAGTGCATCAGGCGGTTCCCCCCACCCCGAGCTGTCATAAAGAGAAAGCGGCTATCTGTTCATGCTCTCAGAGAAAGAATTCTAACAGCCAACCGTTATGAGTGTGATCATTTTTCCCCTTGAAAGAATACCATATCCCTACATGGAAGCAGCAATTAATGTGTGAGTCCCCTGTACTTACAAGGAGCTAAGCTCACTTAGCAGTGGAGGCAGCAGCCAGATCTGGCAGGCCCTCTCCTAGAGGCTCTCTGCCCAAAATCCACTTGTATAAAACTTCCCCTCATCATATTCCCTTCCTGCCCACAGTACAGGCCTGCTGTACATCACCAAGGCAAAAGGTTGGAGCTGTGTTTTTGAAAACTGTCAAGTTGTCAAGCTATTAATCTCTCCCCGGCCAGGCAGCCTGCACAATCCCCAGAGAGCCATGCAGAAGGTTGTGCTATTGTTTACAGTGTTGAATCTTTCCAGGGAGGGACAACATGTGCCAAGTCTGCAAACTGTTGTATTTGCTAAAAAGGGAAGGGTATGCTCAAAGTTTCGTGGTGTCACAGTACCTTATCTTGACAACTGGAGGCCTGCCAGGCAGAACCCTTCATTGCACATACACACACCGAGAGTCATCTTACGAGCCTCTCGACTGAAAGGAATACCCTTGTTCTTCCCGCATCGGCTTTTGTGCCAGTTCATGGTCCAGCTTCTCTGGTAATCAGAATGCAGTGGTAAACAATGCTGACAACTTGCATTTGTTTTGAAGTGGTCAAACTACCTTTCTGCCATTGTTCACTGGGAATCATTCCCAGAGCTGCCTCACATCATGGCAGCTGTGCTTCTGACCAGCTTTTAGCTGCACGGCTGTGGGTTGAGGCAGTCGCGTGGCTGCTGTGTGCTATGTCGCAAAGCACTCTCTGCACAACAGAGTTGGCATTCAGCCACAGCTGCTGCTTTATGGGCATTTGGGAATGACTGCTAAAATTGGAGCCAACCAGATTGAGCTGCCCCATTGGATGGTGTTGATTTACAGTCATCATTTGAACAAGTCCAGTGTGGACCAGGCTACCAGGCTTTTTGAAACTGAGAAAGGAAAGAAGGAAAGGGATGGAAACAAAAGAGGGAGGAGATCTCAAAGGTACACGAAGAAAAATCTGTTAAAGCCCCAATGTGTTTAGAGTTGTAAGAAACTTTTTTCAGGGTCTTCAAGAGTTAGTTAGCTGAGTTAGTTAGCCGAGTTAGTTAACTCAGTGAGTTAGTTAACTCAGTCTCTTTGAGAGTTAACTAAAACAATGTTGTATGCTGTCTGTCAGAATAACTTTTGTGAGTGACCCTTCATATATTATTCTTGGTGTCCCTTTGTTCCCCCCAAAAGTCAGATTTTTGAGGAATGCCAAAAGTGAGATGGCTTCAGAGTCATTCATATATCAGACTATTTCAAACAATCTAGTTCCATGAGGCTCATGCCATGTCATAAGAAAAAGGATTCTCTGGCTCTACCTGAAGCATTGACTTAATCTATCAACAGTGGCTAACACACTGCACAACCAATACAACAACCTAGGAACATTGCATTCATGCAATTTTCATACATTACATTACACAAGAGTAAGCCTGTAGTTTTTTTTACTACTACAAATATTTCTTACCACTTTTCAGTGAAAGTTCTCAAAGCAGTTTACATAGAAATAATGAATGAATGAATAAAATAAAGATGGCTCCCTGACTTGAAAGGGCTTATAATTAAAAAAAAAAACCAACAAAAACATATAGCAGACACCAGCAACAACCACTGGAGGGATGCTGTGCTGGAGTTGGGATTTTCAATAGGCTTACTCTTGTGTAATGCAATCTGTGTGAACTTGCATTTGCACAATTTGCAGAACTTTGGCAAATCGCTTAAATGCAACGTTACTAGGCTGATGTACTGTCAGCCATTGTTTGCAGTTGATTTGTGCTTTTACTTGGCATCTGCATGTGGAAAGAGCGTTATTGTATGATCTTTCATCTGTCAGTTTGTCTGAGTAAAAACAGGGGGGGAGTGTAGTGATCGAAGTAAATGGGATGTAGCAAGGGGAGAGGGGCCTGTGTTCCCATATGGGTGGCCTCTCCACTCTCAGGGGCTCCTCCATGGGGTGTGTACGCTCATGTGTGAACAACCTCCATCCACCCAGCTCCTCCATCCATCAGCCAGAGGCCCAGCCAGTGCAAGCAGGATTGATGGAGAGCAAACAGCCAGAGGGAGCTGCTGGAGGTGCTGCTCACCCCCATTTGCTGGGCTCTGCCCATCCTCCTCTTTCCATTGGCCAGGAGCTTGGCCAATGGAAGGAGGATGGGAAGAGGGCAAGTAGCTGGAGGCAGCACATATCCCCACTTTGCCTATCCTTCCCCCATCGGCTGGGCTTGAGGCCTCATAAAATAAAGTTGTGCCCTCGAGTTCCTGTCGACTCCTGGCAACCACAGAGCCATGTGGTTGTCCTGGGTAGAATAAAAGAAGGAGTTTACCATTGCCATCTCCTGTGCAGTATGAGATGATGCCTTTCAGCATCTTCCTATATTGCTGCTGCCTGATAGAGGTAAGTCTGGGAATCATACCAAAAAATCAAGAAATGTCCCTCCAACTAAGTACTCTTTCCAGCAATACAATATAGATATAAATACTGTGGATAGTTACCTTAAGAAAGGCCTGTCTGAAAAAATGTCCACTTTGTGCCCATAACTACCATGATCACATCTTGAATTGCATATTGATTATTTGTCCTTAATAGCCTGTTATCTGGAGTGAACAGCGATATGACATGAATACAAACAGTATTCCATTATTCCTTTGAGGTTTTTCCCCATATCCTTTGGAATTGCCTTTCTGCCACCCTAGGTGTTAGTTCTGTTTCTATGCATCACAACTCTCTAACATCTGAAGCCATTGTGCGCCAAGCACTTGAGCAAGAAGTGGGCCAGATGCCTGGCTGGTGTAAATCTGTTGTCAATCAGTGGACGTCAGTGGAGAAAACAGCTCAGTTATTGAAATCAATGAAGCAACAGCCGCACTGATACCAGCTGTAGCCTTGGCTCCATGCTAAAACAAAGCCATATGTATCTAAGATTGAGCAAGGCTTTTGGATACATGTTATGTTCTCTCAGCCAGCACTTCTTATCTGCTTTCCTGTAAGTGCAGTTTGATGCTTGGGGCAATGTTCCTACAGGATCTGGAGAGAAAAGCCAGCATCTCTCAAGTTTTCCCCTGATATCCAGGCACACCTGCACCTTTCCCCCAGCCTCTCTCATTACTTTACAGAAGTGACAATAGATTTAATTAATTTACTGTTGTTACTGTTGCATTTATAGAAAGGCAGAGTCAGATCACAAGCAACTACGCATATCTTTAGCTGCAGAGTTCTAGCCATTCATGCCAGAATGAATGCCATTAATGTTATTGTGGCTACACGTGAATAAGTGGCTGACGATTTGTGGTTTCTGAATGATTGTCATTAATGTTGTTGTGGCTGCTCATGAATAAGTGGCTGGCAACTGTGGTTTTTGTCAGACTCAGTATTTCCCCCATTATATTTAAAACATCTTCCAGTGATGTAAAATAATCACGAATGGCAGTTCAAATTATGTCAGTGGGTATCTTTTTCTTCATTCAAAGTTTGAGTCATCTGGCTTTAGAACTGTCTGTCCTTAATGTGGAGGTTTGTGTGATTTGCGGGGGTGGGGGGGACATTTCTAATTTAACATCACAGCATGTATCCAGCCAACCATCGTTGCAGTTTCAAGGTACAGGTGTGGTTTGTGGACTGAACTAGAGATCTGCACAAATCATATTTGATTCAAGTAAAAATTGAATTGCAAAATACAACAATCAATTTGTTGAAACAGTGGCCACTGTGGGCTGTTTTAATGAATCAACTCGAATCAATTAGAGTGATTCAGCCATACATAGAGAACAATGGGGAACTTGAATCACCCCATTGTCCCCATGGATAGGTCCTAGGGACACCAAAGTGGGGTTGGCTGGTATAGCGTGATGGGTGCTACTTGCCATCCAACCCACAAAAGAGATGGGCAAGCAGGTGATTTTTAATTTTTGTTAACCTTTCCTGAAAACCCACATAGAATACTATAGGGTTTTTTGGGGGGAAAGGTTAATTTAGGTGGGGGGACTCATTGGCTTGCCCATTTCTTTTGTGAGTTGGTGGAAGGTATTATCCATCACATTGTACCACCCAACCCACTTTAATGTCCCTAGGAACTAGCCACGGGGTACAATTGTGTGTTTCAAGTTCCCATTGTTCCCTTTGGCAGAAACAAATTGCGCTCACAGAGCACACACAAGTTTTCATTGCAGTTTGCAATGCATTTTGCATCCCTGCCTTGCAAATTTAACACTGCAAATTAGAAGCACCCCATAAAAGGAAATCTGTCCCTCCCGACATAGAACACACATTTTTTCAAACACAGTTTGGCAAAAAAGAAAAAAGGGGGAAAAAGAATCACGGACCCAGAATCCACTGCCAGCCACAGTAACTGCACTGTAAGTAACATCATTGGCACAGGTTGCTCTCTCACACACACAATTATGACTCCACTGAAACAGCTGGCACAACAGCAAGCTTGGCAACAAGCATAGTCATAAGTTCAATGAACAACATCTTTGGCCATATTTTGACAGAGTACACCTTGCAATGCAGAATGCAGATTGCAGAGCAGACCAGAGCAGTGAGTGAAGCACAAGTTAATCAAGTCCAGACATGGAGCTCATCACAGCAATCACCAAGAAATATTACACACAGAAACATAGAAATGAGCAACCAATGTCCATTTCTCACCACATCACCATATCACACACAAAACACACACACGCACAACTCAAGGCAGGCAGGCACCCAGGTTCTGCCTTTGTCAATCTGAGATCCAGCAAAACCAGATAGTTAGCATATTATATTTACTCAGGGCAGAGAAAATCACAAAATCAAACCTCCCTTCTTCCATCCTGTCTGCCACAGAGAGACAGGAGCACAGAGCAGTCATGGCCTGATGGACCAATGGTCTGACAAGAAACAAACCTTCCAGCATACATCCCTGCCTGTCTGCCTGTGTCTGGATAACACCATGGCCTCAGATTGGTGCTGGGCCCTGGCTGACAGCCTGACACATGGGTCAGAGCACAAGTCCATCTTCTCATCATTGGCCATGGAGGTAGTGTGAATGTGTGACTCATGTGTCAGCAGCACTAATGGGCAGACTGTGACAAATCTGGTTTTGAGGTTGGCCATGGTGGGGTGAGCTGCCCATGCTGTTGCAGTGGGTGGGTGGGGGTGACCACAGGTCACTCATCCTCCATGGCCAGATCTGGATAGACCAGCAGGGGGAGGTTGGCCTTCAAGAAGACCAGCCTCTCCACCATGTCAGCATCCATGCATGCACAATGTGGTATCACCATGTCCCCGGCCATGGAGAACACCATCTCACTCTGGACGCTGGTTGGTGGGCTCAAGAAGAACCATCTGGCAACCACCAGAAAGTCCGGCTAGACTTGTCAAAACATTGCCTAAAACTGGATCAGCTCCATCTCCTGACCTGCCACTGGCTCCTGCAGGTACTACAGCACATACTGCTCAGCACTGCTGCAGTGCTCTGTGGACCAGGAAGCCACAGTGATGCTGATGCTGCTAGGTGGATGGTGCTGCTAGGGGTGGTGCCTATAGCACTAGTAATAAGCGCCCCAGCCTCCTCTCCTTGGTTTGCCTAACCTCTGCAACTAGGAAGTCCTTTCACCTGGGCAGCTCTTGACACCTCCAGTTGCCAAGAAAAGGTACCATGACACCATGACACTTTGAGCATACCCTTCTCTTTTTAGCAAATACAGCAGTTTGCAGACTTGGCACATGTTGTCTTTCCCTGGAAAGATTCGACACTGTAAACAACAGCACAACCTTCTGCACTGAACTTCTTTATTGCAATTATTTTGGGCCAAGGCTAATTTTTGTTGAATGGATGCTTCCGTCTCTCAGATCCTCAGAAAATCATCTCTGGATTTAGAGTGCCCTTTTCTATTCAGAATCTTCTGTCTTTCAGGCATGAGGTAGCCAAATCTCTTCTCAGCACGAATAGCTTCTTCAGAACAAATGAAACAAGGAAAACCAGCAGCAGTTAAAACCATGATGGATGAATGGATACTGACTAGGATCAGGAGCTGGAAAAGAAACTGAAGGCTGCTGTCCTCTTGCAAGACTACAATGGAGAGGGCCCTTTCCACATTCAACAGTTGATGAGACATTGCATAAGAGGAAGGAAACGATGATCAGGAGGAGCCCAGTCTGATGTTCTGCTGATGAAACTTATACTGGTGCACTCAACAGTTTGCTACATAAGCTGTAAAAGCTGCTTCTGTCTTAGGGAGTGATCATTCTTCATCCTAAGTGACAGGAGGGAATGTAGTGACATTCTTTTTCAAAGAAGGCAAATTGCCAGCAATGGGAGGAATGTTGCCACCTCTCTGCTTGGTGCTGGGGGAGGCGTTTTGCCTCACCCTACTGTTGAAGCTGCCGGGCGATTGGGGTGGGAGAGCCTGAGTCTAGGAGGAGATGGATTTCAGTGGCCGTTTGGCCAATCCCTGCCTCTTGGCTCATTGGCATCTCTGCAGGTTTGGGGGCAGAAGCTCATTTGAGCTTCTCTGCTCTGGCCTGTGGAGAAGAGGCAGTAGGCACACAGTAGTGGTGCTTGAGGAAGCTTCCAGGCTGCAACAGCAATGGGAGGCAGCAGACACAGGCGTTTTTGGCGCAACTGGGGTGGTGAATTGGGGAGTGGGGTCTGGGCAGGCCTGCCTCAGGTAGGCCACTGGATCTCCGTGGTTGTGATGCATCACCTTCCCAGGGATAATTTGCCCCCCACACACACACACCGCAAGCAGGGTGGTAGCAGCTAGGGCAATTGCCCAGGAGGAGGCAACTTCTGGGGTACCTTTTTTCTGTATCCATGACTTTTTTCTTTCCCCATGTTCTGGGACAGCAAAGGGAGGTAGTAGGATTTGGGCCCAGTTGGGGGTGATTATACCCCCTTTAAACACAGATTTGGAGCTAGCCTGGTCTGTGATTATATCTATATCTATGGAGGTCCATGACAACCCAGTAAGCTGTACACACACACACACACACACACACACACACACACACACACACACACACTCACAATATCTATATATTAAGAGGAAGTGAAAGCATATACACATACTCCATTTCAGTGCTATATAAATACTTGTGGCTACATATAGCAGACACTTGGCTTATTGGGGTCTTCTTTTCTGTGCTGGGACACTAGGCTTGACCTGCACCTTAACTGTGGTATCCTGTGCTGAGACGACTATGCCTCGTAAAAAAAGCCACTGGTAAGAAAGGAGGCCATCCTATTGGGAACCCCAAGCCCCCCCCCCCAGTTTTCTTCTTCAGAGGATGAGGAGGATATGGGAGAGTTGAGGGCCCAAATAGCATGCATGGAGATATTGGAGCAGGCAAGGTAGGAGAAGGCGGATGATGGTGTGGCACCCTCTGGTACTGCAGCCATAGCTAAAAAGCACACCAGGGTGTTTCCCAGACTATGAGATTTGCAACGGCTAATGCCTTGCAGACTGTGGTAGAATAGTGTAACGGTTTCAAAATGAGAGTAAAGGGTTATTTAATGCTTCTTTATAAAGCTGGTGGTCATTCATTATTTTCCATCCCCTGAAATGTATTTTCCAGGCAGGAGTGTCCATATTCTCCCTTTACCTCTCATTGGCCACTGCTGCTCCCCCCTGCACACGTGGCGGTGGCTGCGCTGGCTGCTGTGCTGCTGTCGCCGAGGCGGGCGAGCGGAGCAGGCTGCTCACCACTCACTGTCTTCGCTGCCCTCCAGGATGGCCCGGCCGGTAGGAGGCTGGAGCCGAGTGATCAGTGAGGCCAGCTGCTCACTGCTCACACCACCGACACAGCACTACCACCGTGAGGCCCCTCCAGACGCTCAGCCCAGGGTGATCACCCAGGGTGATCAATCATCTTGCTCCGTCTAGATGTACAAGGTTGATAGAGAAGTATCCCAACAGACTCAAGGCTGTTATTAAAGCAAAAGGTGGTTCAACAAAATATTGACATTGGGTGGGGGGGTGATCCTTTTTCCATCTCAGTAATTCTTATTTTTTATTTCTGACACTTTTTCTGGACTGTAATTGTGATGTTTTTCAGTTGGATGTTATAGGTTGCATTGGATAAGTACAGCTGGTGAAGGGAATTTTCTTTGTGTTTTCATTTCAGGATGTAAGGGAACCAGAATTTAAGGTCTATCAAAGGGGGTGATTCTTTCCTATACCCACTGTATGCACAAATTATTTTTGAGATTCAATTTGAACTCGAATCAAATTGCAAAATCCTTGAATCAATTCATCGAAACAACTGCCATTCCTGACTGTTTCAACTAATCAATTTCAATCAATTTGAGTGATTTGGCCATAGGGAACAATGTGGAACTCAAATCACCCCTTTGTTCTCCATGGGTATGTCCTAGGAACATCACAGTGGTAGACCATGATGGGTGCTACCTACCATGCAACCCAAAAGAGAAATGGGTAAGCGGGTGATTTTTTTTTTTTTAACCTTTCCCAAAAAACCCATAGGATCCCATGGGGGCTTGGGGATAAGGTGTTTTTTTTTTAATTTTAATTGCCCACTTGCCCATTTCTTTTGTGGTTTGGTTGTGGTTTGGTTGGTAGGTAGCATCCATCACGCCGTACCACCCAACCCACTTTGGTGTCTCTAAGAGCTACTCATTGGGAACAATGGGGTGTTTCAAGTTTCCCCATTGTTCTCTATGGCTGAAACAAACTGCATTCACAGAGTGCACACTACAGGTTTTGCATTGCGATTTGCAATGCATTTTGCATCCCTGCCTTGCAAAGCACTGCAGATTAGAAGCATGAAGTTAAAGGGATCTGTCCCGCCCAACACAGAACACACATTTTTTGAACACAGTCCAAAAATGGCCAAAAAAGAACAACTGACCCAGAATCCAATGCCAGTCACATTGCCTGCACTGCAGTAACATCATTAGCACAAGTTGCTCTCCCTCACACAATTATGACTCCTTACTTCAGCATTGCAACAGCTGCCACAGCAGCATCATTAGCAGCAACCATAGCTATAAACTCAAGTAGAACGTCTTCAGCCACATTTTGACTGAGTACACTTTCCAATGCAGATGGCAGACAGCAAAGCACACTAGGGATGTGCAAACAGGTTCGATTCTGAACCTGTTCAACATTGAACCGGTTCAGTTCGATGACTCGATATCAGACCATTCCAAGTTCGGTTCTCGAGCCGAACCCCCTGGACTGTTTGGGGGGTTCTAGGTTAGGTTTTTAAAAAAAGAATGTTGTTGTTGTTATTTGTTGTTATTATTATTATTATTTTAGAAAAATAACTCACCACTCCCACTTTGGGGGGCTTGTCTGAGGCCATGGGGGGGCCTCCGGAGGTTCCCCTTCCCCCTGCCAGCCTCCATTACTGTCCAAATTGCCCAGTTTAGACAGTCATCAGCCTGTTCTTGGCCTGCCCTCCTTGGCGGTGGCCATTTTGGAGGCCGCAGCACATGCCCAATGGGCCTCTGTGTGACTGGGTCAGGCCATGCAGAGGCCCATTGGGCATGTGTGGCAGCTTCCAAAATGGCCACCGCCAAGGAAGGAAGGCCTGGAATGGGCCGAAGACTGGCCGAACTGGGAGATTTGGATAGTAACGGAGGCCAGGGGGTTAGGGGAAACCTCTGGAGACAGCCCCCCTGTGGCCTTGGAGAAGTCCCCCAGAGCGACGATGCCAAGTTATTTTTCTTTATTTTTTCTTTTAAAAACCGTGACCCACCCCCCCCGACCACACATACTGAACCAAACTGGGGTAGGTGGGTTCAGGGTGCACAAAACCAAACATACTTATACTGAACCAGGCAACCCAGTTTTGTGCACAATGCACACCCCTAGAGCAGTGAGTGAAACATAACTTAGTCTCAAGTCCAGACATGGGACTCATCTTACAGCAATCACCAAGAAAATATGACACACAGAGACACACACAGCTGAGCTGCCACACTCTCCATTTCTCACCACAACACCATTTCACAAACAGATCAAACCACAACGTCAGGAAAGCAGGTGGGCACCCCAGTTCTGCCTTTGGCAATCTGAGATCTAGCAAAACCTAATAGTTAATAATATAGCAGCAATAGCATAGCATATTATATTCAATGCTGAGAAAAGCGCCGGCGGGGGGGGGGGAATCAAACCTTCCTTGATTCCTTCTTTCCTCTTCTTCCGATGTATCCTCCTCTTCAAGGGCACATTAAAGGCTCTCTCTGCCTCACCTCCCCAGACCCTTTGAAAACATTTTGAAATTCTCTCATTTTTTTGTCCCCCCTCCCTTCCCTCAACCAATGCGGGCACAGTTGCCCATGCCAACACTTGATTTGTATAATAACAAGACAACCAAGAAGCAAGAAGATCTCAAGCCAATCAGAAGTCAGTGATCTCAAGCCAGTCAGAAGTCAGAAGTCAGTGCCAGAAAACCAATCAACAAAGGGGGAAAGCCCACCAGAATGGCTTTTACATCACTCAAATCTATTTGAACTCAAAATGGGGTAGTTTTGATTTGAACTCTTATCAGGTCATGCTCTGATTCATACTCTGAGCCAGGCTGTGTTGCCACATGAATTGCAAGGAAGGACATGTTAGGACTGACCTCCTGCCTGAGTTACGGTCACACTGCTGGAATTCACCTTTAATCCAGTTCTTTAAATTGGCTATGTTTAATAAAGTCATGGCCGTTTCACCCACTATACTTGTCTTGAGTTTTTCTTTGCTGCATAGCCTCGAGTGTGGGGGGCAAAGAATATTGTCAGATCTTGCATCAAATGGCCCAGCAAGCACAACCCTTGTACTCAAAGATTTCCAGAAACACTGCAAGGTTTCCTATTAGCTGAGCTAACAAATTCCAATAGCTAGCTGTAGTGACTAGCCTGTACCCTGTGCCCAGCTCACTTACATGAGGGCCATGAGATACTTGTATTTCAAAAGCATATATTGTTCTTTAAAGAGTTCCAAGATTAAGTTTAATTTAATTGAAAGCTAGTCAAGGAGAGTCCATTCTCAGCTGCCTGACTGATTTAAGGGGCCCAGCTGATTAAATAAATAACCAGGAGAGCAAAAATATACAGGAGACAGCCAAACGGCACAAGGAATTAAGTCTGCTCTGACTTCATTGCAAGGACTGGGAGGGCTCTCCTTTCATTACGTTTTTGCAAGCACACCATTTTTAGAAGTGGTTTAGAAAGCAGAGGGTGGATAGATATCTCTTGAAACAGGAAGCCTGTGTTGCATGTGGGAGAGGAAGGCACACAGCACCCTCAGGCTGTGGAGTCTCTCTCTGGATAATGGGGACTTTTGAAACACAAAAAGACTGTGGAAAAGGGATAAGAACAGGAGGGATGGACAAAGATCTCCTCTTACAGTGTCAAAGTGATGCAAGTCTAATAACTGGGTTGTTCAGTTTGGGGCCGGAAACAGATGCTGTCTAAGAGAGGAAACATCTGTACAAAAGACAGGCAGTTTGTGTTATATCTGACAGATTGATAGGAGACATTGGATTCATTGCACTTGGGCTGAGATGCCCAGCACAGCCACAGCCTGGCCAGGTGCTTGGAATGCTGGCTGGAAAGTGCAATGGGCACGGCTGGCATCAGGGGTTAAGCTCCTGCTCATAGGGGGCCCACTGCAGGTCCTTTTGCAGCCTCCAAGCCCTGGTACTCGTCCTTGCAGAGCGAGTGAGAAACAACAGGAGCAAGAAGCAGCAGCAGAAGCAGCAGTCTCAACTCTCTCTCTTTCTGTGGTGGGCAGATCTGGCCTATAACAAGCAGGTGAGCAAGTGAGCATCAGGGACAGCACAAAGAGGATCTTTCCCAAGGCCCCCCAGATTATCAATGGACATTATTTGTTTTGGTTACTCCCCATCCCCTAAAGGTATGACTGATCTGCCTTAGAATTGCCAAGTAGGTAAAGGTAAAGTGTGCCGTCGAGTCAATTTCAACTCCTGGCACCCACAGAGCCCTGTGATTGTCTTTGGTAGAATACAGGAGGGGTTTACCATTGCCTCCTCCAGCGCAGTATGAGATGATGCCTTTCAGCATCTTCCTATATCGCTGCTGCCTGATATAGTACCAGTGGGGATTCGAACTGGCAACCTTCTGCTTGTTAGTCAAGTATTTCGCCACTGTGCCACTTAAGGTGATGCCAAGTGGGTAGGCTGTGATAACTAGAATATGCTTTCCATATCCCTCTTATACTTTTCATTTTATCCCTCTTATAATAGCCTTTTTGTTGGGGTTTGTGATTATTTAGCAAAGCGCCAAGGAAGCTACCACTCCAGTTACAGAGTGCAGAGTTTAATTGTTGCAGCTACTTAAGTAACACACATGGAGATCACTACAGAGTCTAAAATAAATTGGTTTATTAATGAAGTATATTTGAGATAAGTCACCTTAAGTGGCGCAGCAGGGAAATGCTTGACTAACAAGCAGAAGGTTGCCAGTTCAAATCCCTGCTGGTACTATATCAGGCAACAGTGATATAGGAAGATGCTGAAAGGCATCATCTCATACTGTGTGGGAGAAGGCAATGGTAAACCCTTCCTGTATTCTACCAAAGAAAACCACAGGGCTCTGTGGGTGCCAGGAGTTGACTTGACAGCGACTTGACGGTACACTTTACCTTACATTTGAGATAGGAAAAACCTATCCTATCTATCAGCTACATAATGAATAGGTAGGGAGAGAGGGAGAGATTTTTCCATCTTCTCTCTAGGAAAGGAAGAGGACTTGCTCAATACAGAAGTACCTGAGGAGTCAAGACAGGCAGAGGTCATAGAGCAGAGCCAAGCAGGGACAGATAAGGAGACCTTCACAGCTCTCAATGCCCCTAGTGGTCCTTAGTTGGTGCAAAAGGTCGATGCACAGGAACCCCATCTCCAACACTTTTATCTCTCTTATACTTTCCTGTAGAGGGATTCTAGGCAGAAACTGACTTGTAGCTCCTTTGATTACAACATTTCATAGAAATGCATCAGGTTTTCTAGTGTCTTTTTTGCTGAATGACATCAATCAAGCTACCCTGTTAAAGGTAACAAAATTCCTTGCTGGTGCCATCCCGATTAGGAGCTGGTTTCATAAATCTCATACTATTTTATTATTGTTATTATAACGAATAACAATGTTTCATTTTTGTTTAGCTAATTCTGTTTCGTTTAATATTTTAAACTTTGTGTTTCCTTTCTGAGTTGCTGATCTGAATCATTTTTGTATCCGGATGGATTTTGTTGGCATCATTACTCTTCTCATTTTGGAATGGTCTTATTCTTTGGCTGAAATAAAGATACTACTTATCTACTTGTACTTTTATGTTTATTACAAAGTTTATTCTTTAGCTATGAACCAATGTTTATTCTTTAGCCATTTACCCTGTCTTCAGGAGTCCTTTCTTTAAGTAGAATCCTGAAGGGGAGCGATGGGGGAAGGACCAGAAAAGATCTTCATTCCCAATGACAAAGTCATTTGAAGCAGGACGGTGAAGATCGGGAAATATCAGGGAGGAATAAGTTTCTACATCAAATTACTAAAATGAGGGACATTGTAGAAGTGGAGGTCTTCTGAAACAGAGAAACATTATATACAAGTTAGAAACTGGCCACATGATTCCTGTTTACACAGGCTAGAGAACAGGGGTGGAGCACCACTTGCACTTTGGGATTGATTGATCCTATACTTGTGAGCGCTTTGCAGAATGGTGGAATAATCTGTTAAAGCCACAAAAGAACTGGAGTGCCCCTCTTAGGATTCTAGAACATGGAGAGGAACAGAGGGAAACCAGTTTTAGTTGTGCTTTGTTGCGTTTTTAAAAGCAAGAAGTTTTCTAGACGGCAGTAAAACATGCCATGAACAGAGCTTGCAAATAAATATAAGCCAAGAGCTTACAAAGAATTCAGACACTGCCACAGATTGTTGCTGTCTTTACTTCCAAGATCTGATGGAAAGCAGTGTTGCCTGTAACAGGGATTCCCAGATGTTGACTACAACCCCCATCATTCCCAGCTGCAGTGGCCTTACAGGCAACACTGTAATGGGGAGGTCAAATGGGAAGAAAATTCCTGGCCCAGTTTCTGCTGCACCTCCTGCTGGTCAACTGTTGCTTTTTTGAGCTTAATGCACTTTTGCCAGAAAAGAAATTGGAAAAGGGGTGGGTCAGCTCTGTTTTTAAAATGTTTTACTGCCATCTCGGAAACCTCTAATGCATGATACACTACATTATGGTGGCACTGCAGTGCTACTCCTGCCCTTGGACTTTGGGGCCAAAGTCCAGGGTCTCCACACCCCCTGTGGCCCCCCAAATCCTCTTTGGATTGTCCTGGGTGGTGTGGTCACCACTGGCCCACACTGCACCAGGTGGACGAATGTGATTGTGACCTGTGCTGGGTGCTTTAGAGACAGAGTGGGGAGTGGGGAAAGAAATATGTGGGATGGGAATATGTTAAGTTGCATGTTGAAATGTTTCTGTTATGGCATATTTTCATAAATATACCTGCTTTTAGTCTACTTTCCAGTAACTTGTGAACAGTCTATGAGTCTAACCCATTGAACCAAATTTGCTGCAGCTGTAGGGACCCACAGGGACACCACAATGGCATAGATTGTGATGATGTCACCCACCCCGATCCAAGATGGTGGGCATGTGAACTTTTGAGGCGCAAGTGCACTAACTTGAGGGCTGTCTAATCAACTTGAACCAAATTTGGTACAGTTGTAGCGAGTGACACACGGGGATACCTCAATGGTGTAGTTTGTAATGATGTCATCCACCCTGATCCAAGATGGCGGATGCATGAACATTTGTGGTGCAAGAGATCTAACTTGTGGACCTCGATTTGAACCAAATTATTTCATTCTTGTGAGTTCAGTTGCTGTTTGTGCCCTCAAGAACCCATGTGTGAAAAATACTGTGTTTGTCATGGTGTATGTAGGGGGATAATGCTTAACTTGGGTGGGGGGGCTCCAGCAAGTGGGGGTGGCCTCCAAAGGCCTTTAGGTCCAGCCTCCAAAATTACCTAAGTGCACCTCTTGGTGGCACAAGTCCCTGGACTAAATTTTCTTAATAGCACTTCTGAGACTGTTCTTGAAATAGACCTTTTGAATCCTCTTCAGAGAGGTAACCCTGTTAATCTGTTGCAGCAACAGCCACAAAGAGTCCTGTGGCACCTTAAAGACTAACTGTCATAAATCTGTCAGGCTAGCCAGACGGCGCATAAAAGAGGCAGAGGCAGAAGTAGAATAGCAAAGTCTTTCAGGAATAAATTCTCCAAACCAGGTTCAGTCTGAATCAAATCCAATCAATCCAACAGAGTCCAAATCGCAGTCCACGGGCAAGTCAACACAGTCCAGGGTCCAAACATGGTCAAGGCAATACACGAACACAGTCGATTAGCTCACAGTAAATTAACATTGCTATCAGCAGGGTAGCTATGGTTCAGTCATCTTAAATAGGCTGACCCCCAGTGCTGTTAATCAAGAGAGCCTGAGTCAGCAGCTTTGCCTGTTGTTCTATGCATGCGGTTCCTTAACACTTGCTTTCTCTTGGACCAACGCCTCTCCACAGCTGAGACTGGTCATGCCTCCTCCACAAGATCTGCCTCACCCAGCTCTAACTAATTTTCAAATCCACGTGCATTGGACTCACTCTTCTTTGAAACTTCTGGTCCTTGCCTTCCCTCCTCTGCTGTAACTTCCATCCCGTCCTCCAGCTCCTCCTCGGAGTCTTCCAGCATGCCCATGACACTAACACAATTATTGTGGCACAAGCTTTTGTGGACTGGAATCCACATCATCCAGTACTTGAAACATTATGTTCCATTGGAAGGTTTATATATGGACACAGAAGAAGACACAGGGATACAGAAGGGGGGAAACAGTTTGAAAACAATGGGGCCAAAATATGATAAAATACAAGGGGTAGCAGTGGGGTGTAACATTTCTCTGCAGAGAGCTCTAATGTATACAGATAAAAACATCATGGAACCACTGTTGTACTTGTCCTTGGTACATGCATATTGGGTGTACTTATGGAGCAACTGCTGAGAAAATCAATCAAAACTAATCATTGTAACTTTTGAAAGGTTGCTGAAGCATCAGTTGGATAAAGATTTCCCCATCACCAGAAAATGGGTATGAGAGGGTGCTGGTTGGCAGATGACAGTAGACTCATCACCTCCAGGGAATTGACCATCTGGCACTGTCCTCCCATGAAAATCAACTCATGGGACTCCCTTAACAGAAGAGTCACACAGCATTAGGACTTCCTGCAAGAAGTTGCTGCCATCTTCTGGCCATTTATTTTCAAGTATATTTTTGTGTTGTATGTTGATGTGAATTCTGATTTTTCCAGGTGTTTTTGTCCACAACAATTCATATCTGGACTGGCAGCTGAGGTAAATGGAACACAGACCAGAGTTTTCCTAAAGTCCATCGGAGCTAAAGAGAATATGGCTATTCCTTTTGAAAACAGGGGAAATTGCTGGGTTTGGGTACATAGATCTATAGTACTCTGTCTTATATGGAGTCAGACTAATGGTCCATCTAGCTCAGTATTGTCTACACTGACTGGCAATGGCTCTCTGTGGTTTCAGGCAGGAGTCTTTCTCTGCTTGATAGGAAGATGCTAGAGATTGAACCTGGGGCCTTCTGCATGCCAAGCAGGTCTCTGCCACTGAGCTATGGCCTCATCCCCTTTTGCTCTGCCCCACAGGCTATGAGCCAAGAGTAGTGGAAAAGTAAAACTGGCAACCCAACAAATAAAAAATAAAGAAGGGAGTGAACATAGGCTACCTCTTAGAAAATGTGTTCACACTTTGTGTAGGGTTGGGTGAGTGATCTGCTTCTCAAGCATATATAAATGAAGAAGAATTCTCTCCTCCTCCTCCTCCTCCTGAAATGGCAAGTTACAGCTACAGGCAAACAGAGGGAGAGATTTAAAAACAAATAAATGATGATACCATTTTGCTCTGATGCTGGTCAGGAGGACCAGCTCTGGGACTGAAGGGGCCATTGGCAAAGTGTCCTATTGGGCTGCCTTCTACACTGGTTGAGCCCTTCCTGGGTTACTGGCAAGATGAGGAGGACAGGATGGCAAGTTGGAGGGTGAGCAGGGCAGCAGTAAAAGCAAGCTACAGTGGTGGCTCCAGGGGGCGCGTGGGTGGGTGTGTGCCCCCTCAACAAGTAGTCTCCCCCCATGCCTCCTATTTATGAACCTAACAGGATTTATGTCAGTGAAGATATGTTCAGGATGAACATATTATTTCTGTTTCAAAAATCTAATGTATAGGACACAGCTCACCCACCCAGAAATACACTTTTCTTTCTTTCTTTCTTTCTTTCTTTCTTTCTTTCTTTCTTTCTTTCTTTCTTTCTTTCTGTCTATCTATCTATCTTTGTACACTTCCCCAAACTTACAGGTGAAATTAATGGACTTTTGCACGATATTCTAATTTTCCGAGTTTCACCTGTACATCTCTGAGCAGTTCACAGCAACATAAAACAAATTAAAGCAGAAATTAAAACCTTAAAACAACTTTAAACCCCAAGTCTAGTTAAAAAGCTTGGGTGTACAAAGTGTCAGAGAAGGGGAGACATTTATTTCAGCAGGAAACACATTCCAGGGTCTTGGGGTGGCAACACAGAAGGCCCGTCCCTGAGTAGCCACCAGATAAGCTGGTGGCAACTGCAGATGGACCTCTCTGGATGATCTCAACGGGCGATGGGACACATTTAAATTGTGCTACAGCATATTGCAGTAGTCAAGTCTGGAGATTAACCAGAATATGTACAGTGGTCCCTCGACTTACGAAGCACTCGACATCCGAAGATTTCGACATACGAACAACAAAAAATACCGGAAGTCGTTGCCGGTTTAGATGCGGCTTCCTCGACCTACGAATTTTTAGATGCGGTTTCCTCGACTTACGAGTGTTTCCAGACCTCCGTGGATGCGCTTTTCGACTTACGAAAATTCCGACCTACGAACGTGCATTCAGATCGGATTATCTTCGTAAATCGAGGGACCACTGTACTGCCGTTCTGAGATCATTTGTCTCAAAAAATGGATGCAACTTTGCCCTTTCTGTACTCACACCCCATAATATTTTTTATGCAGCAAGCATCACTGAAAAACCTGTGATTTTTCTACTATTTGTGTATGCATTTTTTAAATAGGCAGGTAGAGCTGCCCTTCTAACTTCAGCATGCATTTGTTCTCCACCTTTGTAGCTGGACTTTGCTTTATCTGTGGCTTATATAGATTTATTTACTTTGATATGTCTAGCCTATACTTCCTCCAAGAAGCCCAGAGTGGTGCACATGGTATCATTTATCCCCCCCCCCAAAACAGTCCTATGAGGAAGGTTATGCTGAGAGATAAGTGACTGTCCTAGAGTCACTCAGTGAGTTTCATAGCTGAATGGGGATTGGAACTTGGATTTCCCCAGTCTAGTCCAGCAGATTAACCACTGTACTACTCTGGCTCAGAGTTCTTTCTGGTTGTTTTTAATTGTATTCATTTTTGAAATAATCAGGCAGACAGAGCTGCCCTGGTAACTTCAGAATGCATTTACTCACCTACTGAAGCAGCCTTTTGTAGCTTGCCTGCGCTTTACTTGTGGCTTGCACAGTCCTTTTCGTGAGCGTGTGTGTGTGTGTGTGCTTGTGTTTGATCCTGCCATGTTAGATACAAATCTACACACTACTGTCGTCCTGTTAAGCACTATAAAGCAACAGATGTTTTCCATATTTCTCTGTATCTCTTGTGTGCCTATATGTGTGTTTGTGGTTTGATCCCACTCATTAGTAATAATTGGCAAAGTGCTGATTTGTAACTAAGACATCTGCCTAATCTTGGCTCTACCTCTGCAACTGCCCACAATTGATTCCACCTCCCATTACCTGTAGCTCCACCCATCACCTGCCCTGCCTAGCCCTGCCCCCTCATCCCAGGAACCACCACCAGCCACTGATTTTTACATGGTGCTCTTGTTCATGTATAAGGCACATGTAGGAGGTGTGTTGAATCTCTTACTTTCTACTTCTAGAATTCATGTCATGAATTTGGCCATATCTTTGCATGCTGTTGCTCTCTCGTGATGTTGTGATGGTTTTCATTATGACTACACATGGCATGGCTCAAGCAGACATCATTAGTCCATTCAAGCAGCTAGTGCAGCTGCCACTGCTGCTGATCTTATGGAAACAACCTAGGTGTTTCAATCTCTGTGGTTGTCCATAGTTCTGTATCATGTGATATATATATATATATATATATATATATATATATATATATATATATATATATATATATTTAACCCCCTTAGAATGTCTTGCTCAAATGAACTTATCACACATCACCAATGTATTCTTAAAAATAAAGAACATCTGTAAATAAAGAACACATTCTACCTCATTTACCATGCCTGAGCCTATCTCTGTGTAGGTGTAACATCTGCATTAGCTGCAAGATTCAGCATTTTTATAAATCTGTTGTTATGCCCTCATGGAAACTCCTTCAGGCCCATTCTGATATATAGCCTCATCAAAGAAAATTGCATAATTAGTGTTGCCTTCTGAGAAGTCTTTGATTTCCCAAGAAAGCCAGACTGATTGTTGGCTACAAAACATTTTGCGAATTTTCTATTTAATCACTGTAATGACTGGTCAGGGCATTTTACAAAGGGATGCTAATATTTGTTAATGACTGTGAATGTGCTGTTCACTTTTCCATGTCTGAGATGAGTGACTGGCAGATTGTGCATGAGAAACAGGAGTGCATTTGGGACAGGCAGAGAGAAAGAGAGAAAGTTTCTGGATGGAGGACATAGCTATAGTGAGCAGATCCAAAATATGTTGAAATTGACAAATCAGTGGGATGTTGTTACATAGCTACACATTCTGTGGAAAGAACAGGGAAGGATATATTGGAATGGTATTTCTCTCATGGGGAGCTTCCTGCATTAAGGCTGAGAATCTGAGGACCTGCCTATCGCTGCTCCATGTGGCAGCCAGCCTGCCAGAGCACGGAGTACTCAGATCCTGGTCTGACCTTACCCAGCCAAGTTGTTCTCTGGATTCTTTCAGGACAAGGAGGAGGATAGAAAGACTTCCTGTTTGGGCTCAGCCTTTGTTTCAGTTTCAGGAACTCTTTGGTCCTGGTACATTGTGTTTTCTAGTACGGATGTTCAAACAGGTTCAATGTCAAACAGGTTTGACATAGAATCTGTTCAGTTTGATGGTCTGGTGTTGAACTGAACATCCCCCAGTTCAGTTCAACACTGGATCAGACCCCCCGTGTGTTGGAGGTGGTGGTTAATGAACCCTTCCCCCTCCCCCCCAAAAAAGTACTTACCCCTTCAGTGGGGTTTCTCTGAGTCTGCGGAGTGGGGTGTGTGTGTGTGTGGATGTTTCCCCTCCCCCTGCTGGCCTCTGTTATGCTGCAAATTGCCCTATTCCGGAGGTCTTTGGCATGTTCTGGGACTCACCTCTGTCACAGCAGCCATTTTAGAAGCCACCGCACATGCCCAATGGGCCTCTGCATGGCCTGTGTCATGACCCGGCCATGCAGATGCCCATTGGGCATGCACGGCAGCCTCCAAAATGGCCACCATAATGGAAGAATGGGCTGGTGGGGGGAGGGGAACCTCCGGGGACCCCTGTGGCTTTGGACAAGCCCCCCAGAGGGGGTAAGTGTGTGAGTGGGGGTGTGTGGAATTGAACCAAACCAGGCCAGATGATCTTGTGCACGCCCCTGTTTCCTAGTCCTGGTTCCTGCTGGCTTGACTCTTGGGTTTGGCTCTTTTTGCCTTCTCTTTCACACTTGGAGTCATGACCTTGACCTCAAGTGACACCCAGTACTCAAATCCTGAGGAGGAAGACAGACCCAAGCAAATTCCCAGCACCAACACCAGCTGCCATGGTGTGGGATGAAGGCGGCTCCAATGACAAAGGCACACTGGGCAATGCAGAGCCCCAGCAATCCAAATCCAGACCCCCAAAGCTGAAATCACTGGAGGAGTTGGACCCGGATGAACAGCAAATGTCTTGTCCCTCACTACCAGGCAACACATCTGTTTCCTCACCTAATGCACCTGTGTCACCTGATGCAGGGAACTTATCAGGTGAGAGGTGGTTAAGAGATGATTGAGTGCTCAGCTCCAGGGCATCCCTTTTAAGGATCCACACTCTGCAACCAAGAGTGGTGCCTGAGTGAGGTAGTCAGGGCCATAAAAGACATAAAAGGGCTCAGCTGAAGCTGGAACTCCATTGCTTCTACTTGCCCCACTGGAGCTTTCCAAGGTTCTGCAGACTGGCCTGGCCTTCCCTGACTAGGCCTTGCCTTGCCTTGCTTCATTGGCCCCTGTAAGAGATCAGATAGGACATATGGTTTCTGCTTGGCTTGGCCTCTGGCTTTGGCTTTCAGCTTGTCTTGCATTTCTGGTTCTGTTTCACTGGACCCGATCTTTGGTTCTGATTTTTGGCTTGTCTTCTGCTTCTCATTCCTGTTGTTTACTAGGCTTTGACCTTTGTCTTCCATACAGACTTCTGGCTTGTTCCTGGTTGACTCTTTGCTCCTGGTCTTCTGCTAGGTCCTCTGAGTCCCAACTTAACACTCCAACCTTTCCTCCAGTGGCTGCCCATGACCCAGCACTGACAGTTGGGCCCCTGTGATTGCTATTTAGTAAACCAAGGGCCAACAACAATGCATATGATATAAAGCATAGTTTGACTGTCAGATTACTTTAAATGGGTATTAGATAAATTAATAGAGGAGAAGTCGATCAATGGCTGTTTGTCATGACGGGTATGTGGAGCCACCATGTTCAGAGGTAGTAAGGTCATTCACACAACAGTTTATGCTGGGGTTGGGGTTGGGGAGGGAGGGGCTCCTGCTTAGCTTCCCCCCCACATGACTGGAGACCCTTCCTTGGCACCGCCACTCGTGCACACATATGACAAGCGGCATGCTGATGCAGAAGTCAGGGGAAAGAGCATCTCAGCCTCCAGAAATACCACAATGCGTCACACGTTGTGGCCATTCTAGAGGCCAGGATACTCTTTCCCCTGGCCTCTATGGTAACACAGGTCACCGATTTCCCTAACAGGGCCACATGACCAGCCAGTGGGGTAGGAAGGCATGCATGCAACCCACTACGTAACTTTTAGTCTGGGTAGAAAACCCAGGCTACCCAGCAGGGGAGTGCCAGGATTGGTCCCAATCCCAGTGCTCCACACAACCAGCCCTATCCTGGTAACAGCAAGCCAGGGTAGGGGTGGTCATGTGAATGGCCCTAGTATGTTGTTGCATACCAGGTGCTGGACAGCAACAGCGGGAGCTGTTCAAGCTGTTTGTGGGCTTCTCGGAGGCCATAGGGACATAGGAAGCTGCCATATACTGAGTCAGACCATTGGTGCATCTAGCTCAGTATTGTCTACACAGACGGGCAGCGGCTTCACCAAAGTTGCAGGCAGGAATCTCTCTCAGCCCTATCTTGGAGAAGCCAGGGAGGGAACTTGAAACCTTCTGCTCTTCCCAGAGCGGCTTCATCCCCTGAGGGGAATATCTTGCAGTGCTCACACATGTGGTCTCCTATTTATATGCAACCAGGCAGACCCTGCTTAGCTAAGGGAACAAGTCATGCTTGCTACCACAAGACCAGCTGGAATGAGCCCTGGGACAAAAAGTGAAGATGGACCCCCTGCATCCCCCACCTCCCCTTTTTCTTGGAGAAGTGAGAGGGGAAGAGCAAAGAGGAAGCTGTCATTTAGCTGGCAGGGCCCTCTCCCTCAGGGGTACAGCCTCCAGGGGCATTTGTCCCCTACCCCCTTGTTCAAATATAACTACACATAGTGCTATCTCAGCAGCAGAAAGAACAGAGAAATGCCGGCAGGCATCCAATGCCACTGGGCTGTTGGACCAACCTGTGGTCCCTCCAACAAGGATTCCCAAATGTTGTTCACCACAGCTCCCTAAATCTCCAGTTGCAGTGGCCTTTGGCTGAGGATTATGGGAGTTGTAGTCAACAACATCTGGGAATTCCTGTTAGAGAGAACACTAGGAACAGCCAAATCTTTCCTGACCATCAAAGAATACTAGTTCATGGAGACCAAGCAATGGCAGCGTCTGGCTGTTGAGGCAGGGTAGGTGGTGGGTGGAGGGAAGTGGAGGGAGCTAAAGGTAACCATAGGTGGGGCTAAGAGTAGGCAGGTCCAACCCTGAGACAAGTTGAAAAGTGGAAGGGCAATCACCAGCCCATGGTTTTCTCTAGTCTGTAAAGTGGTTTATTTACTTGTCTCAACCAAAATCTCCATCATTCATACCAGCACTTGCAGTTGGCGATTTAGTGCTAAATTTGCCCCTCAGTTGGCTGCAAGTAAAGGAATCATGGCTTTAGATGGGTTAACTGTAGGTGTCATTGTGGGGAAATAGCACAGCCCCTCTTTCTAAAGTCCCCATGCCTCTTCTTCCCCTCGGTGGCTCCATCCCTGCTATCTGCACTGCCTCGATTTCTTCCCCTCCTTGAAATCTCAGCCCTCTCCTCCCCATCTCATGCAGGACTAGGCTAAGCAGACCACCTGAAATGGGGGGGGGGAGGGCTTGCCTTGGAGTCTTGAGCACCTATTTACAATTTCACAGCATTTTCGAGTTTCACACTGCCTGAAAATGCCACAAGATATTTGGCCACACATAGACCCTATTAGTTTCCGTTCATCTCTGAAATTCAGTATGCACATGCATACTTAAAAAAACAAAAAAACAAAAAACCTCCCACATCATCCCGCCGCCGCCCCCCCCACACACACACACAATATAAACATTTCTGGGGTATGTCCTTGGGCTGCAATCATATGCACACAACAGTTACTTGGGAGTAAGCCCTCATGAGTTCATTAAGGCTTTACCTGGAATACACTGTATAGAATTGTTTGCAATTCTATGCAACATTTACTTGAGATGATCCTTTATCAGATTTGTAGGGCAGGGTGTACCCACTTCGCCACCACACAGGAGCCACCCCTGGGGCCAGATGACCTGCTCTGGAGAAGGGATCCATTAGGCTGGTGCTACGGCTGAAAAGGCCTGGCTCGTTGTAGCCATCTGCTGTATTTCAGTAAGTAGGGGGATATGTAGCAAGACCCCAAATGTCAAACGGCAGGGTGGGGGTGGGGATACATGTCGGAGAAGACTCAAATACCAAGCTTGGGTTGGCTTCAATGCCAGTTTTGAAATTAAGGTTCCAAAAATGAATTTGTGGATTGTACCTGCCCCCAGATTCTCTGAAAGTGACTTGTTCTCATTGCTCACTTTCTTTCCAGCTATAGAGGCCTTCCTTCCCCCCCCCCTTATTATAGAAGTAGCATAATTTCATCTAAAAAATGCCAGAGAACAAAGCAGGGTCTTTATTATGTTCCAACAACCTTTAAGTCTCTGGTGTGGCCAGTAGTGTAGGGAGGGCACAGGCAGCCCATGCTTGGTTGGTCCCCCCCGAGGCACCCCTCCCCCTGTGGCACCCCTCCCCCACGGCACCCCTTCCCTTTCTACCGCTTGTGTGGGGCACCCCTTCTCTCACCGCCACGCATGGCGGCAACAGAAGTGGGGGCTGAGCAGTGGGCTACTCCTTCAGTGAGGCTGCTGCTGCCGCCATGCACACAGTGGGGGAGAAACGGAGTGTTGGGGGCTGCCACCAGGAGCCCATCATGACAAGCGAAGTGGCTCCAACAGCAGCTGCATCCGGGTTCTTGGAAACCGTGTGCACCATTACAGCTTCTCCATGGGTATACCCATGTTATACATTCACATTAGTGGGGGGCGGGGGAGTACATAGGAAACTGCCATATACTGAGTCAGACCATTGGTCCATCTAGCTCAGTATTGTCTTCACAGACTGGCAGCGCCTTCTCCAAGGTTGCAGGCAGGAATCTCTCTCAGCCCTATCTTGGAGAAGCCAGGGAGGGAACTTGAAACCTTCTGCTCTTCCCAGAGTGGCTTCATCCCCTGAGGGGAATATCTTGTAGTGCTCACACATCAAGTCTCCCATTCATATGCAACCAGGGCGGACCCTGCTTAGCTATGGGGACAAGTCATGCTTGCTACCACAAGACCAGCTCTCCTCTCCCAAAGTATTAATATGAATATTTTATTTATGTATTGCTTTTCAGCAAAAGCTCTCAGAGTGCTTTACAATAAAACATAATGGTAAACAAAGATAGGATTTTCGGTGGGGCTATGCCTCCATTTCAGATATTATCATCAGTCACTCCCTCTGATGCTGTAATCTCAGCTCTAGGCACATCTAATTCTTGTTTCAAAATCAAGATATACGTTTCTCTGAACTTCTTGATCCTGAAGGCATAAACAACAGGGTTCATGGCTGAATTGGCGTGGGAAAGCAGAATGGCAACGTCTAACAGATACAAAGGAATGCTACACGTTTGGCAGAAGAGTGTGAAGGAGTTGATAACTATTAGAGGCACCCAGGAAATAATGAATAAGAAGAAGACCAGGGCCAATGATTTGACCATCTTGAACTCCTTCCCATAAAATATTCTTCCTTCTTTGGCACCTGTTACATTTTGTTTCAGTTTTGTTTGCATGATGTAGAAGATCGCTGCATAGAGAACACACATGATCAGCAGTGGGACAACAATCCAGGAAAAGAAGCTAAAATACACCACATAATCCATGCTCATCACTGCTCGGTAATAACATTTCAAGTAGCTGGAGCTGTGGGGATCCCTTTGGTTCCATCCAAACATGGGCAGAAGCCCGATCAACAGAGACACAAGCCAAGAGGTGCCAAGAGCCACCCAGATTCTTCTTTGTGTGACAATTGTCCTATACCTGTTTGAAAAAGAAAATCTTCAACATGTGAATTACAAATCTTTTAAATATTTATTTGCAGCATCCTCATACAGTATGACTGGTAAGACTCAAAGACATTTCAGGCCAAGGAAAGATCACCTTTGGGGGCATTTGTATTCACTGAGTGACATCCTGACTAACATAGCACCAGTCCAGTGCAACATCAGAAGTACCAGCACTGCTGTTGAGTTCCTGACTAATGCAGCACGTTAGCCAAATTCAGACATTATGCTGTACAAGTATACAGATTTCTGTACACTCATACACATGTCTGTGTGAATGACTGTACCTGTGTTCATTTTAAAAGTGAGCCTGGATACAGGCCCTTCAAATGCATGGTACAGATAAGAAGTGCACTTCTGTACCTGCATTCAGCATAACATGTGAATGACTATATCTGTGTACAGATTAGGGTTGTGCACGAAACAGATTTTCCATTTTGTTTTGAGCTCGGGGGGTAATGTCGGTGGCCGAAGTGTTTCATCAAAACAACAATTGAACCAGTTGGAACAAACTTGAAATGTTTCGAGTGTTTCGGCCATAGGGAACTGTTAAGAGAACAGCCTGTCTGAGGGCTCCCAGCAGCACCCCTACATCTGATTTGGAACTACAGGCTTGTAGTTTCCATTTTGACTTGTGGGATTGTGAGCTCCCCATTTGCCTACATGGGCTAACTCCCAGGAATAAGTCACCTAGCAGGTAGCATGGGAAGGTAACTCCAGTGTCAAGCCTGACATACAACTGAAAGAGGAACTATTCTCCGTGCTTTTCATGCACAGAGGATGTTGCCAAGTTAAGGAGAAGCTATTTCTCTAAAGGAGTAGCTGAACCTCTTATTGGTGTGGGCACAAAAGATTAGCCTTCTAGCTAATCGCCTGGACAGGAAGAACAGATAAGACTGCAGCAGGCTTATCCCTCTAACATATGTGTTAATGGTTGGCATGAATCATGGGGAAAGTGCTCCTTATGTTAAGGGAACATCTTCCACCCAGAAGGTCTTCCGGACACAAGATAAGATCTGGGTCAATGGGTTTTTTTTACATACAAGTTGTCTAAACCTTTTCACTTCATTGTGCCTTAGAGCAAACCCACCTAGGATTGAAAAGGACAAAATGTATTCTTTTGTCTGCCGCATATGCCACCCTTTTCTGCAAAGAGGTATGGTCAACATTTGGCCCCAGGGCAGGATTCTGCCTATTTGTACCACAAACCCCATCAAGCAGTGTGCTTCTTCTCTAGATTCACCCACTGCATGTACGTGCTTTTGGGCATCAGCTATTCCATCTGGCTGTGCCTTGGCCCTCGTGCCCATCCCACTTTCAATCTCCAGTTTGTCCCTGTCTCCAGGCCCAATCTGTGCAGCACATTTGGCTGCATCAGAGAACTGGTCCCCTGGGATCAGGCCATCTTTTAGACTCTTACTGGCTTCCTGATCCGTGAATGGCACACGTATCTCCACTCCTAAATCCCGTTTTTCTGCTTGTCCCTGGAGAGAGGTCCCTTGGCACCTGCTGAGCAACAACTATCCGACATACCATTGGAAGGATACAGGTGTATTAACCAACCTCTAATCCAAGCTCTTTTGCTCTCCTCCCTCCTTGCTAAAGCTGTTTTCTAAAGGCCCATTTCTCCAACCTCCTTGAGTTGATTTTAATTTGGATCTCAAGCGAAAATGCCTCTTCATGAGTCTCAATTTAGTATTATTCATCTTATTAGTTTTGTCAGTTAATATTGTGTTGCTTATTAATCAATAACTCCTTCCTGTATCCCTATTACCCTAAATAAAACTGATTTTATTTTGATTTTAACTCTCTGTCATCAATTTCCAAGATCAAAGCTTTGTACAAATTTATTCTGCAATGAGCTGCTCACTCTAGATTCAGTTAAATTTGCCTTTATCTGAGAAGTGACTGATAACCAGCCTGTTCAAGCAAATGGGAAACTGGAAAGATGGCTTTGGTGCCAGAGATATGGAACTGTATACAGGTTGTCATTTATATTTGGGTGGGTTGGAAGAAAGCACAGGGAGAGTATTTCATCCATCCATCCATCCCCACCACAGCATCCCTCCAGTGGCTTTTGCTGGTGTCTATCTTGTGCTTCTTTTTTAGATTGTGAGCCCTTTGGAGACAGAGGACCATTCTATCTGTCTGTCTGTCTATCTATCTATCTATCTACCTATCACTGTATACCAATTTGGGTACTTTTGTTGAAAAGCGGTATATAAATATTTATCGTATTCATCTTCATGAGCTGTTACACCACTATGAAATAAATTGCAACTTCCTCGACTACAATCCTTAGTCCCAACTTAATGGTACTACTCACCGTGTGGCCAGTTTCACTCTTAGGTACCGATCAATTGCTATGGCCAGCAAGGACATGATGGATGCATGACAAAAGACCATCAGTATGCAGCAGATGAAGAGGCAAGCATAGAAGTGGAGCACAATCCCCAAGCTCACTACGATGGCCAAAGGAATCACAAGGACCCCAACCGCAATATCAGCCACTGCTAAGGAGACAATGAAGTAAAAGGTGGTGTTCTGGTAAGCAGGGGTGAGTTTCACCACCCAGATGACCAGGGCATTTCCCAAGGTGGCACTCACTGCTATCAAGGACTCAATAATGATGTAGACAATGAGTTGGATGTCCATGGTCTGGTTGCTCTCAGTCATCTTTGGTTAGAAGCCAAATGTGAGAATCCAGTAGGAAAAAGCTGGGATGTGAACCTTCACCTGAGATGGCAACCTGTCTTAATTTTTTCCAAACCTGAAATTTCACTTGATATGCAATTGCAGATGTTGTGTGAGCACACCGCCTCTCAAAAATGTAAGTTTTGTGTAGGAATCCAAAGGGGGGAAAGTTGTCTCTAGAGGTTTATCCTTGTTAATCTCCCAGAATCCCTGGTGATCCTTCAGATTCCAGGTGTGCTTTGGCAAGTTATCCTGAAACAAACAACACATTTGAAGCACTGATAAAGATCAATAAACCAATTAAGTAGAGCCTTTGAGGAGGAAAAAGAAGAAGTATAACCAAGATGTAACATGAAATTCCATAACCAAAAAGCAATCATACCAACTTCACCAGCAGATTTCCAGGTAGTACCCTAATTTTGCTTCTGACAACTAATTTTATCACAGGCTAGATAAGGATACCTATTACCTTATGCATACATCCCCAAGATCTCCAGTAAAGAAGGACTCTTAAATAATTTTTTCTACCAATTAACTAGAAATGTTGAAAAGGTTTCTGTTACATTGCCCAACCTCACAGGAAGTTACTAGCTTCATTCAAGAACTAAAAAAAACATTTAAGGGGAAGTGGGCTTGTATATCTATGTATATCTATGTCCGCTGCAAATTAAATTCAGCTCAGGTTGGAACCCATGATCCTAATAATACATTCATGCACTATCTGAAAACAATGAAAGTAAGTTCATGGTTGCCTTTATAGGGCAAGAGTGCTTGAACAGAGAGCATTGGAGACTTATGCAATAGATTGTGAGGTTTTGGGGGCAGGGAACCATCTTTTTTCCCCTGTGTAGGCCACTTTGAGAAGCAGTATATACATGGTAATAGTAATACACTGTTTATTTAAGAGAAACATAGGAACATAGGAAGCTGCCATATACTGAGTCAGACCATAGGTCCATCTCACTCAGTATTGTCTACACAGACTGTCAGCGGTTGCAGGCAGGAATCTCTCTCAGCCCTATCTTGTAGATGCCAGGGAAGGAACTTGGAACCTAGATGCTCTTCCCAGAGCGGCTTCATCCCCTAAGGGGGATATCTTACAGTGCTCACATTTCTAGCCTCCCTTTCAGATGCAACCAGGGCAGACCCTGCTTAGCTAAGGGGACAAGTCATGCTTGCTACCACAAGACCAGCTCTCTTCCTTAAGAAAAGACACAGGCTGAGCAACAAATCAATCTTATTGTGAAATAAGGGCAGCTGGTTCTAAAAAAGGTATCATATGCTGATTCACAATCTATAGCTCTGGGTTCATGGCACACAGAGAGAGAGAGAGAGAGAGAGCAGTTTCCTGGGATGGTGGAATAGTCGCCTATTGCTCTTCTCTTGTAGCAATGTAACCTAGCACCACCATTGCATTCTGCAACTGTATGCATTATGGAGGCTCTCCATGATCCAAGCGAGCTGGTCTTGTGATAGCAAGCATGACTTGTACCCTTGGTTAAGCAGGGTCTGCCCTGGTCCCATATGAATGGGAGACTAGAAGTGTGAGCACTGTAAGATATTCCCCTTAGGAGATGGAGCCACTTTGGGAAGAGCAGAAGGTTTCAAGTTCCCTCTCTGGCTTCTTCAAGATAGGACAAGATTTATTTATTTTTTTTAATAGGACAAGATTTTTTAATTGAACCAACAAACTACCAAAGCATACAGTAGGGCCGAGAGAGAATCTTGCCTGCAACCTTGGAGAAGATGCTGCCAGTCTGTGAAGACAATACTGAGCTAAGTAGACCAATGGTCTGACTCAGTATATGGCAGCTTCCTATGTTCCTATGTCCCTATGTTATCCTATTTATTACGAAGTTATGCTTCACCACACCCTCATTCTCTTTGCATGTACGATTTCATTTACTTTCCAATCCAGAGTGGAGTATCTAAGGATTGCACTGTTGAGTGGTTATTATAGTGGGACAGAAGTAAGTACATAAGTTGACAGTGCTAGTCCAATGCAATACCACTGAAAATCTTGGCTGCCTTCAGACATAATGGGGAGATGGAGGCAAACATGCAAGAGGTTCAAGACTGTGGTTGCCCAAATGCGTAAAGCTGTGGTTTCACTGTTGAACCGTGGGTCGGGTTTTGACCCCAAACCTAAATTTGAACTTCCGGTTTGCTTTTACTACCGAAACCTCAGGTTTGAAGGCAGCATCAGGTTGTCCGGATTCTGCTGCCTTGTCCTCTGGTTCGTGCAAACTATATAAACCAGAGTTAAGGGTTGGAAGCTCCTCCCTCTCTCCTACTCAGTTTAGAACAAAGCTAAAATCTGTAAGTCGAATTAAAAGCCTGGTGAACAAATGTGTCTTAACTGTAGAGATGTGCACAAAATGAATTTTTTAATTCATCTCAAATTTGAATCCAATTCCAAAAATTTGTTTCTAATTCAAATCAAATTTCAAATTGATTTGACCCTGTTTTGGTGCCTTTTATAACCAACCAGGGAGCATGAATGGTTTTTAAAAGGTGCCAAACAGCTCTGGAATTGAATTCAAATCAAATTTTGAAAACCCAATTTGAATTCAAATTGAATTGCCTTTTTAAGGGGTGATTCAATTTGAATCTGAATCACTCGAATTACCCAGACTTGAGTTGAATTTATTTGGCTCTGAATCGATTTGCACATCTCTACTTAACTGCCTTCTTAAAAGTTATCAGAAATGGGGAGAACTCTTACTTCAACAGGAGTACATTCTGAAGCCTTGGGTCAGCAATGGTGGCAACTGCAGACAGACCTCCCCAGATGATCTCAATAGGTGGTGGAGCTCATAATAAAGAAGGCATTCTCTTAAGTTCCCTGGACCTAAGCTGTTTTAGGGATTATAGGTTATAACCAGCACTATGCATTTTGTCTGGAAACATATTGCTGGCCAGTGCAGTTCTTTTAGTATAGGTCAGGCCTGCACAACATAAGTCCTGGAGGCCGGATTCAGCCCACAGAGACTATTTTACTGGCCCCCAGGAACCCTGCTGCTACACTGGAGCTGGAAACTGCCTTATAGCGCCATCCTATGCATGTTTGCTCAGAAATATGTTCCATGGTGTACCCAGTGAGGTTTAGTCCCATGTAAGCGTGCCTAGGATTGCAGCCTGAAAGCAATGACAATTTAGGGAGAAGAGAGGAGTTGGCATTTATTTTGGGCTGGCTTGCACTCCAGGGACCCCACTGATTGAGCAGGTACAGGACCTATTTTCTGGTCACTATTCTTGGGTCCATTGACAGGGGGAATAGATCCACAAGTAACTAATATATATTTTAAGTTTAATGTAATAATGTGCTAAAAATTGACCTTGGCCCCTGCATGACAAGTTGTGGTTGATTCTGGCCCACTAGGGCATTTGAGTTGTGCTGCCCTGGTATAGGTGTAACGTGGTCTCTTCGAGAGTTACTGGACTGCGTACAGAGGAAGCCCAACATAGAGCACATACAGTAATCAATCTGGAGACACCAGAGAGAGGCTTGGATCCAGAAGTACTCCTAGACTGCATACTTGTTCCTTCTAAGGGAGTATAACCCTATCCAGGACAGGCAGACTGAAGCTGTCTCTTGAGGTCCAACCCCACACAAAAAGTACCTCCATGTTATTTGCATTCAGTCCCGGTTTGTCAGTCCGCATTGCTAATGGACGTAGGGGCTGCTCTGTGTTTACTGATTTATACATCGGGGCAGTTGTGATCCACTCCCATTAGCTTAGTAGGCACGAAGTAGCGCCCAGCTCCACTAGCAATGCAGATGGGCTGTTGACTGGCACAGAAACAGCGAGTGCACCTTCCTCTTCAAAATACCACGGCTAATCTCTCAGGACAGCCTTTCCATGAGGAAGAGTGAACCTCATGCAGAGGTGTCTGAAGAAACTCAGAAGGCAGCAAGCAGTAGCTCCTTGACAACATGGGCATCACCCTGCCACATGCTGCCACTGCTCATCCTCACCCCTCGGGGATGCTGTTCATTTCTCCATCCCTATCCTGCTGGGATGTGTCTCTTATTTCCCCTATCCACCCTGACATGGGCTAGGGACACTCCTGCCACCACTGCCTGACTTGGTGGCATAGTCTGAGAGTGTTTGCATCCCATCACTGCCTCAGTAGTATGGCCTACAAGTGCTGAACAACCATTTGTCGATTGGCAGGGGAGAGACGACCTTCTTCTCAGGCAGCAAAATGTCTTGGACCGCCCCTGTGTCCCCATACAAGGAATTGAGGGAGATTTCTGGAAGTTTGAAAGAAGGGGCAGGAATGGAGTGTACACAGTGTAGGGCTTTGTTTGACCCCCACGCAGGAGTCTTCGAACTTCAGCACTTGATGGTCGTGAAGGGAGAAGGGGTAGAATAATGCCCTTGATGATGCACAGTGGCACGGCGGCACCACTGCACACCGGATTTGGGTTACTGTGCATTCATAGGACAGCCCTAAGCCTGCAAGGAACAAGCAGAACAAACCTTTTTGATGGCCCCACCAAAATTATGTATTTCACACTTTGGGAGATAAAATTCTGTCTTTGGGCCTAAAATAAACCTTGGGTTTGACATCTACAGAGGACACCGCAGTCTCAAAGAGGTACTCGATAGCTATCACTCGAGTTCTATTATGTTCATGCTCTTTTATCTTAAAATCTTGTTCTTTACAATAGTTATGAAGCCTAAAATAAAGATGTTCTCTGAATCTTCCTACATCAGGAGTACATCTATAGATCAGATCTACTTTTGTCTCCACATTTTGACTGAGATGTTAAAACCACTTATAAAACCCACAGTTCAGGGCTGTTAAAATGTGCAACTGCCGTTCATTCTTTTTTTTTAAAGGAACAAATAAAAACAGCCCTGTTAGATCAGGCCCAAGGCCCATCTAGTCCAGCATCCTGTTTCGCACAGTGGCCCACCAGATGCCACTGGAAGCCTACAGGCAGGAGTTGAGGATGTGTCCTCTCTCCTGCTGTTACTCCCCTGCAACTGGTACTCCTGCCTTTCAGACTGGAGGTAGCCTATAGCCCTCCAACTAATAGCCATTGATAGACCTCTCCTCCATGAAGTTATTCCCCTCTTAAAGCCATCCAGGTTGTTGGCTGTCACCACATCTTGTGGTGGAGAATTCCACAAGTTGATTATGCATTGTGTGAAAAAATACCTCTGTTTGTTGGTCCTACATTTCCTGGCAATCAATTTCATGGGATGACCACTGGTTCTGATGTTATGTGAGAGGGAGAATTTCTCTCTGTCCACTTTCTCCACACCATGCATGATTTTATAGACCTCTATCATGTCTCCCTGCAGTCATATTTTTTCTAAACTAAATAGCCCCAGGTGTTGAAGCCTTGCCTCATAAGAAAGGTGCTCTAAGCCCCTGATCATCTTGGTTGCCCTCTTCTGCACCTTTTCCAGTTCTACAATGTCCTTTTTTAGATGTGGTGACCAGAATTGTACACAGTACTCCACGTGTGGCCGCACCATAGTTTTGTATAAGGGTGTTATAATAGTAGCCGTTTTATTTTCAGTCCCCTTCCTAATGATCCCTAGCATGGAATTGGCCTTTTTCACAGCTGCCACACATTGAGTCGACACTTTCAATGAGCTGTCCACCACAACCCCAAGATCCCTCTCCAGGTCAGTCACCAACAGCTCAGATCCCATCAACGTATACTTGAAGTTGGGGTTTTCATCCCAATGTGCATCACTTAACACTTGCCAACACTGAACCGCATTTGCCATTTTGTCGCCCACTCACCCAATTTGGAGAGATCCTTTTGGAGCTCCTCACAATCCATTTTTGATTTCACTACCCAAAAGAATTTGGTATCATCTGCAGATTTGGCCACCTCGCTGCTTACCCCTACTTCTAGATCATTTATGAATAAATTGAAAAGTATCGGTCTGAGTACAGATTCCTGGGGTACCCCACTTCTTACTTCCCTCCATTGTGAAAACTCTCCATTTATCCCTACCCTCTGTTTCCTGTCTTTCGACCAGTTAGCAATCCACACATGTACTTGTCCCCTTATCCCATGACTGCTAAATGTTACTGGCCAACATGATGAACAGTGGCATGGAACCACTGTACACTGCATTTGGGCTGCTTTGTACACATAGGACAGCTCCAAGCTTGCAGGGAACAAGCTGTTGCACACTCAATACTAGGAACATCGGATGCTGCCTTATACCATGTCAGTCCATTGGTCCATCTAGCTCAGTATTGTCTACCCAGGCCGTGGCTTCTCCAAGGTTACAGGCAGGAGTCTCTCCCAGGAGATGCCAGGGAGGGAACTTGAAACCTCCTGCATGCAAACATGCAGATGCTCTCCCCAGAGCAGTTCCATCCTGAGGGGAATATCTTACAGTGCTCACAGGTAGTCTCCCATTCAAATGCACACCAGAGTAGACCCTGTTTAGCAAAGAGGACAATTCATGCTTGCTACACCAACACCAGCCACTGCTATCACTCCCATTGTCCAAAATGGGAATAACTTCAATAGCACTGACTGCACAGCTGCTCATTCCCTATAGCATCAGGGCTGCCTTACAAGCCTGCAACAGCCTTGATGTCGTGCACAGTGGTGCTGTACCACTGCATGTGTCAGCCAATGGGAAATTAGAAAATATTCTCTTCCTCCCACCACTCATAGCAGCAGAGCTGTGCACAAGTTTCCCTTTATTCTCATGCTGGGTGAGATATATTGTGTCTGGATGAGAGGTGGCCAAAATAAATGCTCTGCTCCCCAGGGGAGTGAAAGAAGCAGTCCCATTCACATCTACTGAGCCCTTCAAAAGCACTGGGGCGGGGGGATCCTTCACAAGCAAAGGGGTGGGGAATCCTTTAAAAGTCTTCTAAGGGCAGCTGGAGTGGATCCTCACCAGATTTCCCTTTACAAACATAGTCCTCAAACCAAGTCGAACTGGTTTGTATCAGACTAGGCCTAACCCAGTTTGATTTGAACTGTTTCTGCACACATCTAAGGCCCGCCCTGACAAATACCTCTTGTTATATAAGCTGTGGTGGACTAGAACCCATGTCACTAGATGCATGATGTGTTATACTCAGTTGGTAGATATGGTGTTATGGCAGCTGGCCAACCACTTCTTTATCAGGCAAATTACTAGAGAATAGCTGAGGATAACCAGCTGATGAGAACTAATGATTAGGAGATACACTGTTTCCACAGTAGCCCTTTTTTCTCTATAAACCGTTTCTTACAGATAATTCAAACACATTGAATTGTTGCATTCCAGTGTTGTCTGTCAGAGGCGTAACTAGGGAAAACGGCGCCCGGGGCAAGCACTGAAATTGCCCCCCCCGCCGCCGCCGCCCCCACCGCCCCTTAGCTAAGCAGGGTCCACCCTGGTTTGCATTTGAATGGAGACTAGAAGTGTGAGCACTGGGAGATATTCCCCTCAGGTGGTGGAGCCACTCTGGGAAGAGCATCTAGGTCCCAAGTTCCCTCCATGGCAGCATCTCCAAGATAGGGCTGCAAGAGACTCCTGCCTGCAGCCTGGGAGAAGCCGCTGCCAGACTGGGTAGACAATACTGAGCTAGATAGACCAATGGTCTGACTCAGTATATGGCAGCTTCCTATGTTCCTAAATACTACTGCAGCACACACACAAGACACCTGTCCCATCCTGACACACAGCCAACTTCCATAATCAAGATCCTACACCTACACACACACACACACACACACACACACACAACTGCCTACTCCTAGATTTACAAGGAATACAAGCCACACCTAATGGCACAGCAGGGAAGTAACTTGCCTAGGGAGCAAGATGGCAGCCAGATGTGCAAATGCTTGTGCATGCTCAGGGAAGAAGTTAGATGTGGCTGCCAAAACCAGCAGAGCAACTGCCACCTTGTTCCCAACTTCTGGTATGCACCTATAGATCTTCACTCTATATACGTTTTAAATCTCTTGCCAATGTTATTTCTACAAAGAAGGATCTTCTCTGAAGGAAACAAGCCGGCAGCTGGAACATTGCTCAAGCAAGTGGGAAGTAAACCAACACACAGCTTTTTCAATCACTTGATAAATTACACAGAAACTCCTAGATGTCCTAGATGCCTCCCAGTTTCCATGATATCTGACACCTCAGGGTGGAACTATGTAAATAAAATGGTACAGAAATAAAATCCACATAATTTACCTTCAGTATCAGAAGTGCACATTGGTGGTCCTAAGGCACTTGGAGGGATAGTAAATTCTTTACAGGTAACGCACAGCAGTCTCCAAGACTGGTTGTGAGACAACAGTCAAGATAGAGATCTTTAAAGAATGCACAGATATTTTTTTAAATGTGCTCATTTTCAACAGATATCTATTTTTAATTTCAAATACTGCAGAAGTTGGTACGCCACATCTGCAAGATGTTTGCTACACAAATAAACTTCACATAAACCCCAGAGATCCTAATGGAAAACTATGCACATCAAACTACTTCCTCCTGCTGCCTCCAGCAATGCATTAAAAAAACAATCAGTTTATAATATAGAACCATCAATGTTGCTTCTATATTGCTGTTCACTGACACATTATTGCCTCTTTGTGTTGCACCACCAGTTAAGATTCTGTGCAAGCTACAGTTCTACACTAGGGTAGTTGTAAGAAGTTTTCAGCAACTGAACAAATATAGCTTTTCCATTTTTAACTTTTATTTAGTCATATATATGATCAGTCTAGCATCTCGGTAACTGTTTAATGAAGTAATCTGTGAATTCACTTAGTTATATATTAAATTTATCTGTGTTATCCAGTTATATTGGTGGTATAGATATAAGCTAGCATACAAAAGAAAAAGTAAATGGTAAATCACATTACTAGACAATTCATGAAGGTCATGAAGGTCTTCTAATAACATTGGGAAGATAACACTAGGGAAGTTCTCCTGCAGTTCCAAAGTCAAATAATACAGCTAAAGTGGGCTGGGTTGAGAATGTAACTAAGCAATTCCGTAAGATGTTGGGCAACATCAAGACTTTTGTCAGATGAACAAGTTTTTTTGCCACTAAAGGAACACAAGCTTCAGCTTCTTACTTCACCAACACAAATAGATTGAAATCAATCACATATACATGTGATTCAAAAAGAAAACATACTTGCAGTTATGGGCAGCAAATAAAGTGTTTAGAACACTAGAGCAGCTACATGACTTGCTTACATAGTCCATGAGAAAAAAACAAGATTTTACAAAGTCTATAAAATAACACTCAGGTTTCAAAGAGAAACAGTGGGTCCATCTGCTTCTTTAAACAGTTTTTTAATGAGCGAAAATTACCGAGTCACTTTAGTTTAATATTGATATATTATTATTATTCTTTTGAAAACTTAGCCTACAGAACTGTTGCCACTCAGCTTTCCTTGTGGAGCAGGATCAACCACTGTTTTCTCAGGAGGAAGAGGGGGGAGAGGCAGAGAGGAAGGAAGGAAAAAGAAAAGAGGAAGAGGAGAAAGGGAGAATGAGAAAGAGAAAGGGAGAAAGAGAACAAGAGGAAGGAAGGAAGGAAAAAGAGAGAGGGAAAGGAAGAGAGAAAGGGAGAAAGAGAATGAGAGGGAGGAAGAAATGAAAAAGAAAGAGAGAAAGAGAAAGAGAGAGAGAAAGAGAGAGGGAGGGAGGGAGGGATAAGAGAAAGAAAGAAGAGAGAGAGTGCCTTGGATGAAAAGAGGAACAGGAAGATCTGAACTGATGGGGGCTGTGGGCTCTTTCTTCTCCTCACCGAGAGTTCCACATCAAAGGGTCCATGAGGGTTGTTAGCAAGTACAGAGGGAGGCTCTGTACAAACAACGCTTTGACAAAATCGAGAAGGAAACGATACTCGCCCAGAGAGAAGAGGATATGAGGGGAAGATCACCAGCAGGGTTAGGGAGATTTGCCTCATACGAAGACTGAGGGGCCGAGAGGGAACATCAAGCATTAGAGGCGCCGCCGCGCCGGGCGTCATCCTGCTCAATTCTCAAAGAAATGAAGCAGGATTGTGCCTTCTTTGGGGGCGGGCTTGTTTTACAGCACCCCAAGTCCGGCACTCCTAAGTCCACTTTAACTGAGCTAGCATCAGAGCGGAGTCTACACGCCCAGCTGCGCTGCGCGTGCCCCAGAATTGCACTGCGTCCCTCGGGATGGAGAACGCGCGCCCGGTCAGGTCGCGGGCAGGAAAGTGGGGTGTGCTTCTTGGCCGCCGGCACCGGCAAGAAAAGGGGGATCACTGTCTGCTAGAACTAGAAGAAACCAAACCACCAGACGGAGGCAGAAGCCGCCGCAGTGAGTGGACTGCTCTGCTCTGCCGGGCCCTTCCAGAAGGAAGGGCACTACTCTGATCAAGTTAGTTCAGTTCACCCTTCCCGCCGGCGGCGCTGAGCCGCTAACAACGAGACCACGATTACAGGATCCGCACCACCCCTCCAAAAAGCACCATTTTGTAGACCCCGCGGGGTCAGACAGAGAAGAACATAACACACACACACCTTGACTGAGAGTTCAGTGCACGCTTGATGGCCCCGACTCGAGGTCTGTCCACCCGCCCCCACCGGCCCTTGTTGTGTTGTCCCCGTCCGTGACCCGTCGTGCTGCCCGGTCCTCCTGCCTGCCTGCGCCAGCCCCAGCAACGCTCTCCTCTCGGCAGCAGCGCCACGTGCAGAAGGCGAGCTGAGGACAAGCACACTTTCACGCATGCGCAGCGCGACTCGGCACGCCGGCCGAGTCGCGCGTGCGCTGCTCTCTAGTTCCGTGAGAAATGCATGTTGCTGTAAGCATGAAATTAGGCGCCCGCCGGCCCGCCGCCAACAAGGCAAGCCAGGCTGAGGCCAGCAAAGCAAGGGGGGTGTGCGGGCGCATGGAAGGGACCGCGTGGGGGAGGGGGCGCCGACGAAAAATTTTTTATTAATTTTTTTTAATTTTTTTTTTTAAATTGGCAATGGTGGGGGTCATGGCGGCGCCCCCCACGTGACCAACAAGGATGGCGCCGGGGGCACGTGCCCCCCTGCCCCCCCCATAGTTACGCCACTGTTGTCTGTATTGTCCTTCCATGTTCCTTCAGTCATGATTTGTGCCATTTTTGTTTGTCTGTTTTGCAGCATTCAGACATGATTGCAGCACCAGCCTGTCCACTGTGGACAAATTGCTATGGAGGCTTTTAAGTGTGCCTGTGCTTTTAATTAAGAGCTTCTTCTTTGTCAAATTCTACCAATTTGATTTATTCTTGTTCTCCCAGGGGAAAGGCTGTAATTACTAGTTATTTTATTCATTCATTTATTCATAATTCTATCCTGCCTTTCTTTCAAGGCAGCTTACAAAACACAATTTTAAAACATCATTTTTTAAAAACAGTCTAAAACAATGTAAATGTTAGCCAGACCCACTTTACAACTAAAAGAAACATACAGAAAGCAAGAGCTCAAATTTCAGAAGAAAACCTTAACAAAAACCCAGCTGGAAAAAAGTCTTCATCCTATGCTGGAAAGACACACAGAGGAGAGGTCAGCCAAATTTTAAATGGGAGGGTCTGTAGGTTCCTTCCTTCCAAATCACATAAGTGTTATTTTGCTATAAAAGAAAGAAAATGAAGGAATGTTTCTGAGCCCCTGAAAAAGGATTTTTCTGAAATGTGTAGGGTTGAATATAAATATATGTGAGGCACAGGGTTCCCCTTCCTTTTTTTTTTTCTTCAGTGGTGCCTCCACCCTCCTTTTTAATTCTGAGAATGGCAGTTGAGCAGAAATAAAGAAGGAACCAATGTTCTTCCTAGAAACCTAGAAACACTGGGATTGGAAGGCAACTGATAACAACTATTGACCTCATCAGTTGCTAATGGCCAGCTTGGTTTGTCAGTCCAAACATCTTGCCCCTTCCCTGCCTCCGCATCTTCCAAATAAGGCATTGCAGTTTCACTTGGGCAACATTGTTTGCACTTTCAGAAGCCCTTAAAGAGTGCTGATAAATCTGACAATTCTGACAGCAAATCTGACAGCATAGATCTAGCCTGATAATTCCGACCCAAAAGAGGCTCCCTGCTATCATGTCTGATTAGAGCTCATAATCCAACATAGTACTAGTGTGTCTGAAAGCTCCATAATATCTGACATGATGCACAACCCTGCTATTTATATATTGTTATATATGCATGTGCTATTCATTTAATTAATTGATTTTTACACTTATATCCCGCTCTTCCTCCAAGGAGCCCAGGGTGATGTACATGGTTTAGGTTTATCCTCAACCTACCTCGCAACCTTGTGAGGTAGGTTAGGCTGAGAGATAAGTGACTGGCCAAGAATCACCCAGTGAGTTTCATGTCTGAATGGGGATTTGAACTCGGGTCTCCCTGGTCCTAGTCCAACACTCTATCCAATACATCATGCTGGCTATGTATGCTTATAATGTATGCTTTGTATCTGGCTGTCAGGACATGGGTTACAAATGGGTGTTGTTCTTTATACTTTGAGTAACTGCCCTCCCGAAACAACACAATGGACTGGCAATCCCCCATGCCACCCCTTCAATGTGTATCTGACTTCCAGCGCATGAGTTAAAAAGTGGTATTGCTCTGTGTGTGTGTGTGTGTGTGTATATATATATATGTGTGTGTGTGTGTGTGTGTGTATAAATTTATTCACACAGACAGGTGTTATTGACTGGTTTGTTTTATCCAGACATTGAGTCCTTCCCAAGGACCTGGGATGGCTGAATTTTATTGTCAATGATGTTGCTGTTGTCATACAGTAGATATCGTCGCAGAAAATAGGCTGTTCCCAGTAAAGTTACTTTTTGTAATTGGCTGATGGTGATTTCTGTGGCCACTATGGTGTTGAGGTGCTCTTCAAGGTCTTTTGGAACAGCACCCAGGGCGCCAATTACCACTGGGATTATTTTGGGGTTTTTTTTTTGTCACAGCCTTTCAGTTTCAATTTGTAGATCTTTGTATTTTGTTATTTTTTCTATTTCTTTTTCTTCTATTCTGCTATCACCTGGTATTGCTATGTCGATTATAAATTAATTAATTATTGATGATGATGATGATGATGCCACCCTTCATCCAAAGACCCCAGGGCAGTTAACAAGAAGATAAAAACAGTAATACAACTTAAAACAGTAATACAACTTCAACAAAAACATACTGATTAAACAAAACAAAACAAACCAGCTATGTTAAAAAGAGAGTCAGGGGCCAATTATTGGTCAAAAGCCTGTATTAAAGGGGTGGTCTTCAGATTCCTCCAAAAGGTTGGGAGAGAGCCATGTGGATCTCAGCTGTGAGCAAGTGACTATAGATAGCAGATCAGCCAACACACACACACACACACACACACACACACTCTCTCTCTCATTGACATTCATCGAAGCAAGCTAAGAATGGGCAAGTGCCCATTATTGGCATCCTTTAGGGGTACTGAAACTTTCAAAATGAGAACCTTCTATCAAAATCAGAGCCAGCACTAATATAAAGGGCTGAAAAGAGCTTTTGACTTCCTCTTGAAATGAAGAGGAAGGAGGAGTTCCGTTCCTAAGAACATAATCATGCTTATCTGCAAGGGACATATGATTTTTCTTCTTCTGAGAATTGCATGACTATGAAAGTAGAGTGGGCCGGTCCTTTTGTCAGAGAGCCTCTTTTTGTTGTTCTGTCAGAAGACTCCAATTTTCAGTTATTTCACACTAGATTCTCCAGCCTTGAGGAAAAGAAGTTGACTACCAAGATGACAGCCATTATGGACTATGTTTACTTTTCTTTTGAGGCTGTGATTGCAGTACTTGCTATCCTGGGTAATGCCCTGGTCATCTGGGTGATAAAGCTGAACCCAGCCTTTCAGAAGACTGTCTTCTACTTCATTATCTCACTGGCACTAGCTGACATTTGTGTTGGGCTTGTCATGCCTGTGGCCATTGTGTTGACTTTAGACATCCAGATGCAACACATTTTCTGTGTCTTCATGTGCTGCCTGCCAGTGGCATTTACACAAGCCTCTATCATGTCTCTGCTGGCCATAGCCATTGACAGATATCTGAGATTGAGGCTGCTGACCCGGTGAGTTGAACTTGTCAAAGCTGCCAATTTTACCAGGATGGATTTAATAGCAGGGTTTGAATGCTCAAGCTGAGATGCAGGGGGTTTGTTTGCATTAGGTGTTGAATGTGCTCAAGTATCAATTTGTGTATTTGACCAACTGGGTTCACACATGTACATTTTCAGCATATAGGTACTGGTGCAGATAGGATTGAATTTTCAAAGTGGCTTGGAGAGAACAGTTTTTGACACATTAGCTTAGGTTTGTATGCAATATTTCCCTCCCCCCACCCTTCCCATAAAATTGTAAGTCTACAGTAGGCTATTTAATTTATTATACAAATTCTAGCACATCTTTGGCTGTTAGACAGTTGTGCAAATTTAGCAAATTGCACCATTTGTTGCACAATTCAGAACATTTGTTTAAAAAATATTAAATAAATGAGAATTCAGGAGCACCATTTCAGATCTGGCGGTGGGGTAGAATTCTAGGAATGGACTTGCCAAGAATATTTTCTCAGCAAGGTTTCAATGCTTAGGCAAGATTAATTTTTTTAAAGTACACCTTAAGAGCATTTATTGTGATACTAATACCTCATGGGGTCGGGGGGGGGGGGTAGGGCATGGTTGACCAAGGCCTGGGGGGAAAGTGTGAACAGCTGGTAGGGGTACACACAAACTGTTCAATGTAGAACCGGTTTGTATGGAACCGGGCCAGTTTGATCACTGACTGAACTGAGGCCGGTTCAGTCTGCAATAGAACTGAACTACGCCCAGTTTGAGAGGAACACTTTTACATTGAAGGGAGCCAGCGGGGGAGGGCAGCGAGAAAAGTAATATCAAGTACTCTGGCCGCTCACCCCCTCCCTGGCACTGCCCAAGTGCACGGAGGGCTGTATTTACCAAGGCACCCACGTAGCAGCAGCCTTTGCACATGCCCAGAGGTCGGAACCATACAGGCAGCTTTGTAAACATGTACTTCCGCGGACTTGGGCAGTGCTGGGGAGGGGCAAGTGGCAACCCAATTCTAACGGAACCACAAGTTAATTGGTGCAGACCCCAATCAGCTAGATCCAGTCAGGGATTGCTTCTCCCCTGACTTCTCAGGCAAAGGTGTATACCTCCACCTCCCAGGGACTGAGAGAAGAGTGTGACCAGTTGGACCCAACTGGAGAGTGCTTCTGTTCTGCTGCTTTGTCACGCCAAATGTGTCACTAAGTGTGATCTTGGCAATGCACTTGGAAGTATTGGAGGTTTGATTCTTTCTTTCCTTCTTTAACTCATATAGTAAACAGTAGTAGTTTTGTAAGGCTATGAGGGAACCTACAGTAATTAAGGAGTACAGCTCTGAAGTTGGTTGCAGCTGCGAACTATCCCTTCCCTGTCACTTCCAGTTTTGGAAAGTATTGAAAGGAAAGTTAAGGAAAGTTCTGATATTTGGGTTTATGTATTTTAACTGTTATAGCCTAATACCTCATAACAATGCTATTGTCACATATGAATAATCATTTTTTACTAGTAAGCAAAGATATTCATGCATTTGGGTGCTTTTAATTGTTTATAACAGTCAGTGTGTAAAGCCTGTGGCTGACATACCGCACAACTTTTTGTTCACATTGCAATGTTTTGCTTGTGCAGTTGCACAAAATCACTATTTGTGCTATTGCAAAAATTGCACAATATGGCCATTATTTCCAATGGTCATACTGTTGTGCAACTCTGATTGCCCCATTTTTTGTGATAACACAAATTTTGCTTTTCATCAGCTGAGCAAATGTATCACCACATGAATGTAAAGTTGTGCCCTATGACAGCTAGAAAGAGAACGCTCCTTAGAAAGAATATGTGCTTTGAAATTGTCCCTAAACAACTCTTATAGCAAATGGGGACCCGTGAGCATGTTCTTCCCAAGGGCTCACAACTTTTCTCAAGGGATCCCCCCCCCCATGGAAAGGGTAGTGCAAAAGCTCTCTACAGCTGCTCTCAACTTGTTTTCCAAAGGCAACACAGTCTTTGGAATAGTTGCCTTGAAGACTCATCTAATTGAACGAAGCTTTTATTTGACTTGACTAGCAAGCTAGAGGTTGCCAGTTCGAATCTCCGCTGATATGTTCCCCAGACTATGGGAAACACCTATATCGGGCAGCAGCAATATAAGAAGATGCTGAAAGGCATCATCTCATTCTGCACAGGAGATAGCAATGGTAAACCCCTCCTGTATTCTGCCAAAGAAAACCACACGGCTTTGTGGTCACCAGGAGTTGACACCGACTCAATGGCACACTTTACCTTTACCTTTTTACCCCCCCCCCCAAATAGGTACAAGATGATAACCAGTCGGAAAAGAATCTGCATGGCTCTAGGAATAGTCTGGCTCCTGGCTCTTGTGATGGGATTTCTTCCCATGTTTGGATGGGCAACAGGAAAAGAAGAAAATTCAACCAGTGTGACATGCAATTTCACTGCTGTGATGGATATGGAGTACATGGTATATTTTAGCTTTTTCTTCGGCACTCTCGTCCCACTGATCCTCATGATAATCCTCTATGCAAAGATCTTTTGCATCATCCAAACAAAACTGAAGCAATGTTCTCTGGGCATCAGAGGAACAGGAATATTTTATAGGCAGGAGTATAAAACAGCCAAGTCTTTGGCCTTAGTACTTTTCTTATTTGCTGTGTGCTGGCTGCCTATGTGTATTCTGAACACTATCACCCATTTCAACAAAACTCACGAGATCCCCAGATATGTCGTACAGATTGGCATCCTCCTCACCCACTCCAATTCAGTCATGAACCCCATCATCTATGCTTTCAGGATAAAGAAGTTCAGGGAAACTTGCATTCAGATTTTTAGAACCTACGACCTGTGTAAAGACCCAGAACGTGATGTACCTCATGTTACCACTGCATCTGAACACATATAGCCATCTTCATGGAATCAGATCATCCATCCCACTAGTCCTAGAATTTTCTGCTCTGACTGCGGTTTTCCAAGACTTTGGGGCAGAGGACTTTTGCAGCACTGCTACCAGCTGGAAATGCTAGGGATTAAACCTGATGCCTTCTTCACCACCACCTGGAGGGAATCCTTCCCACCATACAGTGTTGTGCCTTGCACAGTGCTGGACGACTGGGCAAAGAGGTTTTTATGGGGGAAGCACTGGGTAAAACTCTCTCTCTCTTTCAGTGCTCTGAACACACCTCCCAAGATGGCGCTGTAGCTCACATGGGCCCAGTTTCTCTAATAAACCCTGCTAACTTGGCAAAGAGGCACCTTTTAATGTGGTGATTCTCTTTATTTAGCAGGGGGAGAGTAACTGGCCCTATCCACCCCCAGCACAGTACCTCCAGTGACTGTTGCTGGTGTCTACCTTATGTTTCTTTTTAGATTGTGAGCCCTTTGGGGACAGGGTTCCATCTTATTTTTGTTTATTATTTCTCTGTGTAAACTGCTCTGAGCCATTTTGGGAAGGGCAGTAAAGAAATCAGAATAAATAAAAATAAAGAATAAATAAAAAGGAGACCCCTGATGCCAAGGACTGTGCAGGGGTCAGCTTGGTGAGAAATGACTCTCACATTGAAGGTTCTTCTCCCCGCAAGTGGCCTCCACTTGCAAAACAGTGACGATCATTGATCTAGGAAGAGATAAGCTTTTGTCACCATCTAAGGGAAGTACAGACTCATCTAGTTAGTCAAGCAGAGGCGTAACTAGGGAAAACGGCGCCCGGGGCAAGCACTGAAATTGCGCCCCCACCACCACACCCCCAACATACTGTGCATACATAACACATGTTTGCCCACCATAAGCAGATTCCTACATCAGATGCCCACATGCAGTATATACTCCTATGTTGTGGAGGAGGAGAGCTGGTCTTGTGGTAGCAAGCATGACTGGTCCCCTTAGCTAAGCAGGGTCCACCCTGGTTTGCATTTGAATGGGAGACTAGAAGTGTGTGCACTGGAAGATATTCCCCTCAGGAGATGGAGCCACTCTGGGAAGAGCATCTAGGTCCCAAGTTCCCTCCATGGCAGCATCTCCAAGATAGGGCTGCAAGAGACTTCTGCCTGCAACCTTGAAGAAGCCGCTGCCAGAATGGGTAGACAATACTGAGCTAGATAGACCAATGGTCTGACTCAGTATATGGCAGCTTCCTATGTTCCTAAATACTACTGCAGCACACACACAAGACACCTGTCCCATCCTGACGCTCAGCCAACTTCCATAATCAAGATCCTACACACACACCACAACTGCCTACTCCTAGACTGACAAGGAATACAAGCCACACCTAATGGCACAGCAGGGAAGTAACTTGCCTAGGGAGCAAAAGGTTGCAGGTTCTAATGGAAACACCTATATCGGGCAGCAGTGATATAGGAAGATGCTGAAAGGCAACATTTCATACTATGTGGAAGGAGGCAATGGTAAACCGCTCCTGTATTCTATCAAAGAAAACCACAGGGTTCTGTGGTTGCCAGGAGTCAAAACCAACTTGATAGCACAACAAACCACACCAGGGCTACCAACTTTCCAATAAGCCTCTGTACCCCCTTCTCAGTGTTCCAACAAGCCAGCAGCCAAGTCAGGTACAGAAACATCAAATTGCATTTGACTTAAAGCAAACATATATAGCCAGGAAGGAAGGAAGGAAGGAAGGGGGAAGGAAAGAGATAGATACATAGACAGATAAATAGACAAGAAGTGAGGGAGTAAGGGAGAGCGAGTGAGAGAGAGAGAGAAGGAAGGAAGGAAGGAAGGAAGGAAAGAGATAGATAGATAGATAGATAGATAGATAGGAAGTGAGGGAAAGAGAGAGAAAGAAAGAAAGAAAGAGAAGAGGGAAGGAAAGAGAGAGAAGGAGTGAGGGAGAGTGAGTGAGAGAGAAAGATAAAGGAAGGAGGGAAGGGGGAAGGAAGGAAAAAGATAGATAGATAGATAGATAGATAGATAGATAATAGGAAGTGAGGGAGAGAGTCATCAATCAATGACTATCAAACACTAAATAAAGGTCATGAATTATATCCGTGGACTGATTTTAGTACCATATTATTAATTTTTCTTTAAAGCTTTTCTAGTGCAACGCAGCTCTCATATCAGAAGTGCTTGGTTATTATCTGCTTTAATAGAGAGCTCTTCGAAAAAAATCTAAGACAAAAGCCAAGTACTTCAAAACTTTCACAAATTTATATTAGCCTCTCCATGACGGTTCAGCTCTATTGTCCTTCCCTTTCTCTCTCAGCAATCATTCCTTTGTATGTGCAATGGAATAGCTGAACTGGGGAGGGAGCAGGGCAGGAGGTCTTCCACAATGTTAAGCACTTAACTACTTATTTTAAAACTAGAATGATGACACTAAAAGAAATAATAAAGTACCATCTTATTCCATATATTATTGTGACACCAGAAAAAAAAACTGAGGTGGAGCACAGAAGGGGGAAAGTGTACTTATGGGTGGGTGTAGCAGCTCTCCCCCTATGAAATCACCACTTTAAAAGGTGCGTCTCTGCTCAGCATTTTCTCCGGCACAAAACTCAGTAAGCTCTAGAGACAAAGGGGTTAATTAGCTAATTAGGCACTGCGGCTCGCATGACACCTGAAGGAGATCTGCATTTTTGTCTCACTCAGCAGCGTCCCATGGGTTTGCAAGCACTTCGCAGAGAGGAGGGGCGGGACAGACAAAGATCGCCTTTCGTGGTGGCGCCTGTTGGGCTCACGCGCGCAGCCTCCCAGTTTTGCCACACCGACCCTCGACTGTAGCTGCCTGGAGGAGCCCCCGCCCTCCTCCTTCTCCATTCAATCAGCCCCGGGCAGGAAGGCTGAGCAGAGACTTTAGGCGCTATAAGGACGGGGAGAGAGGCACTCTCTCTTTCTGGACACACACAAAAAAACACCACAGCATGAAATGATCCTGCCCGGAGTGCAGCAGGGCTGTGGCGGCTGCTTTCTCCTTCCCAATGCTCCTCCTCCCACCAGCCCCGCTGCTGCCTGCGCCCCAGACAACTTTGGGGTCAGCAGCTGCTGCCAGCCAGCGCCAGCTCTCGCGCTATTTTTAAAAAAATAAATTTTCAAGAAGAGCAGACAGAGAACACACACACCTCCTCCTTGTCGACGACGATCACCAAACACTCGAGGTCTGTTGTTCTCCACCCGCTCTCGCTGTGGCTCTGCCTCCGACGCCACGTGCAGAAAGTGCTGGGGATGCCGACACACGCATGCGCAGCGGCGCGACTCAACCAGCTTACACTGATCAAGAATGCGTGTGTGCCCGCCCCCTAGAGGGCCTGCCGAAGCAAGCCAGCGTCCCGATTCCCAAAGGCAAGCAGCATTATAGCAAGGCAAGGCAAAATAGGTGTCTGGTGCGGTGCCCGCCGGCAGGCTGCCGCCGCCCGCCAACCACCTGACTCTGAGCAAAGCAATGGGAGGGCACGGCCGCGGCAGGGACTGCTGGGGGGGGCGCCACCACGCGCCTCCTGAAGCTAAATAAATTTTTATTTTTATTTTTATTTTTAATTTAGATCGGAGGGGGGGACTTTTTGGCGCCCCCCACGTGACCAGCAAGAGTGGCGCCGGGGGCACGTGCCCCCCCCTGCCCCCCTATCATTACGCCCATGTAGTCAAGTCCCAAATAAGCAATCATGAGAGTGCAGTTTGAATCCTCTCTGTGCATTGTTCTTAATCTGTTCCAAGGTGACAGCAGCAGAATACTATCAGACTCCATCCTAGCACAGTACAATTCAGTCACTGAAATGTAGAGTCAAATAATCAGACCGTTAATCCAAGGGCGATATTCAGAATTAATCTAGACTGGTTTTTGAGGAACTAAAGAATAGGAGAGAGGAACAAGTGATATAGAGGAACAAAAAGAAGATCAAATGCTTCCTCAGAACCCTATGCAGACGTTTGGAGCAAACAGCAAAGGAAGAAGGCAGAGATCCAAATGATCACTCAGCGATATAGCTGAAGAGCAATTTTGAAAGGATATGGCAGATAAAGTTAGACTCAGTCCTTTGCTGCTTGACTATCTACAGCACATTCAACCCAGACCTGTCATGAAAGCCCTATGTTATGCTCTGCAATGCAGAGTCTGCACACATAAATTATGTGTAATGTGTATGCACCTAAAGATCTGTACATGCATCGTTATTCACACATTATTAATGCACATGCAGTAGTTCATTTACTATCTGTACCCTACATTTGAAAGTGCCTATACCTAGGTTCACTTTTAAATGAACATACGTAAATAGGGTTGGCATATTCTGGCTTTCCAAATCTGGGCGCCTAATTATGTAAATTGGCTGGAAAATAATTTCTGAGCAGAATAATGACTGCATGTTTTGCCATAACTCTGCTTCTACAAGGGCTAGAGATTAGCTTATTATTATTATTATTATTATTTAAAATGACATCTGGGAGAATCTGGGTGGGCTAAGCAAGCTGGGTGAGATGCTTAAAATCTGGGAGAAACCTGGAATTTCAGGGGACTTGGCAACTCTACACATAACGACATTTAAACACAAACATGCATGTGTGCAGAGAAATCTGTATGTATGTACAATGTAAGGTTTCAACAGGGATCAAAACTTGCAACTGAATCTTAACCTAACAATGTTTGAGATTTTACAAATGTACATTAGGAAAGTTAGAATGGTTGCATATACCAGTTGTACAAACTCTGGCTGATATACTGCACAGTTATATATCATGCCTGCACTGTTATGCAACTCTGTACAATTTTTGCACTTGGGTAACAGCACTCTTGCAGAACTGCACAAGTGTTGCATTCTACTGCATGCATTGTGCAGCATGTCAGCCTCTGCTTCTAAGTACAGTCAGGTGAGCTCTCACATCACCGATTGCAGCTTTTTAAAACAGCGGACCTAGTGCAAATTGCCCTATCCACACCAGCAGTGTTCCCTCTAACAGGGATTCCCAGATGTTGTTGACTACAGCTCCCAGAATCCCCAGACCAAGACTGTTGCAGCTGGGAATGCTGGGACTTGTAGTCACCAGCATCTGGGAATCCTTGTTAGAGGGATCACGGCACACCAGTACTGTTTCCTAGGGTAGTTATACAGATGCTGCATGAACATTCCTGAGGATTACTTCTCACACTATTCCCCCTGCAAAATGTAGGCAGTATTATCCGATATGTAATCCTGTGAGGATATAATGAATTGTCAAAACAGTGGACAACAATCACTGTTGTAGGTTAATAGTGCTCTGCCTTAGAACTGGTCTGGAGTCCGAGGTGGTTAACAACTGACCAGGAAAAGAAAAAGTCTTGCTTCTTTATGCCTTTAACCGCAGCTTGATTGGCAAAAACGGGCAACTTGGCAGCAATTCTTCACTGAGATTAGCATTACCACCTGCATGCCTGTTGATAAACTTTAGTAAAGAAACAGAAACAGCACGCAGTAAGGAAGTTGGCAATCCTAAGATGTGGCATCCTATATATGCACTCATTTGTAGAATTTTGGCCAAACAAAAACGTTCAAATATGGGCCGGTACTGTGGTTAAGTGGTCAAAGTCACAGCAGATTCATTTACACATATAGCAAATTAATTGCATTTGCCACAATACTGAAAAGGCAGTTATGGACAATGGCATCTGGCCAATGTCCGTCCACTAGCCCTGTGGAAAAATCCTGTGCTTTTCCAAACAATCATCCCACTTCATCGCATTCAATCATGTTCACACAAACATATCTGTCACATGAAGCATCAACCCACAATTTGGAAAATACAGTTTCTGTCTCTCAGCTTGTCCCTCGCTCTAAATATCTGTGGATGTCCCATCAGACCCTGAATGAGTTGATTCTCTTTATGTCTTTATCATGAAACCAAGTGTCATCCCCCCAAAAAGAAAAAAGCTCATTTGGTATCGTCTCTTGCTGTACTCAAGAATGAAATCTATTTATTCAATGTGCTAGGATATGCACATAGTAATAGCATTTACATGCCCATTTGACTTCTGTAGGCAGCGCCTTACTGTCAGTATCTGCGGTAATGCAGAGTACGGTAAATGTCATTAGGTGGCATAACACATAGGGAGCCTTGCAGGGAGGAAGACACCTTAACATCTGCTTCCCAGAGAGGGCTGCTGCCCAATGGTGAAAGCCTGTGTAGCTCTCATCTGCTGTTGTCAGCCTGCATGCCCAGTGTGGGGCTGTTGCTTCTGCCCTGTGGGTGAGTCTGTGCGAGATCAGGGCCAGGGGGGAGTGAGTCAGCAGTTCCTGAGGAACATCTGCCCAGACTAGCCATCTTTCTGGGCTTATAAAAGGGCTGTTGCCCTTTGGCAGTGGAGTCACCACCAAAGGCGGTCACCCCTTTGGGGGTGGCGAGGGTGAGGTGGTATTATTTTAGCTTCTGTTGTTTTTAGACCCTGGGTGTTTCAGATGTGTCTTGGTTTGTCTGGGGATGGAGAGAAAGGTGGCATGTCCACTGACTATGGGGTGGCTATTCCACTGGTGTTGTGGAATAGTAGAAGTAAAGTTGATATGTCAGTGAGTTGTTACAAGGGAAGGGATGTCAGAAATCTATTAGCTGTTTCCCCTTCCAGCTGCCCTGCCAGCTCTTTGACCTTGGGGAGCAGTGCCAACCTCCCACAGACTCTCACCTTGCTCCTCTAATGCCAGGTCTGCCCAGAATAAGTTGGAAACCATCCATGATTTGATTCTGGATGAAGGGTCAGACCTGGTATGCATTACAGAGTCTTGGTTGTGGGGAGGCTGGTGGCCTAGTCTGGTCCCAGCTTCTCCCTCCAGGGTACTCTTGTTGAAGAGCAGGTGTGGGGATGTGGACAGGGATGTGGAGTGGCTGTGGCATATAAAGAACAACATCTCCCCTATCAAGATCCCTGTTGAAGTGTCTGACCATATTGAATGCGAGTACCAGCAGTACTCAGCAAGATGCTAGCAAGATGCTGAAAGGCATCATCTCATACTGCATGGGAGGAGGCAATGGTAAACCCCTCCTCTATTCTACCAAAGAAAACCAGTTCTGTGGGTGCCAGGAATTGAAATCAACTTGATGGCACACTTTACCTTTACCTAAGTTTGGGGACCAGGGATAGACTGGGACTTCTGTTGGTGTACTGATTGCCCTACTGCCCAATGGAGTCCCTAACTGAGCTGACGGACTTGGTCTTGGGTTTGGCGTAGGAGTCCCCCAGGCTTGTGGTGCTGGGGGATTTCAATATCCACTGGAATCAATTTGTCCAGGGCAGTTCAGGAGTTCATAGCGGCCATGACAACTATGGGCCTATCCCAAGGGGTTTCGGGACCAAAGACGTTGCTGGTCACACGTTTAATCTGGACTTTGACTCTGATCCAGGTGGTGTTCTGTGGGTGGGGATTCCTGTGATTTCCCCATTGTCATGGATGGACCACCATCTGGTTAAGGTTAGACTCCGTCGCAGGGGCGAGGGGCCCATTAGAATGGTCCACCTGAGGTTACTGGATCCAGTAGGGTTCCAAGAAGTCTTGGAGGGATATAGTGTTGGCTCTTCAGGTGATCCTGTTGATGCCCTGGTGGAGAATTGGAACAGCAAACTCACCAGGGCAGTAGACATGATTGCTCCCAAGCATCTTTTCTGACCCACTTCAAAATTGGCCGCTTGGTATACAGAAGAACTACGGGGACTGAAGCAGTGAGGCAGATGACTAGAGCACAAGTGGAAGAAGACTCGACTCAAATCCGACTGGTTATAACATAGAACACATTTGAAGATCTATACTCTGGCAATACAGGTGACAAAGCACCAATTCTTTTCAGCCGTATTGCATCCGCAAGTTCACATCCAGCAGAGTTGTTAAGAGTTGTGAGAGGGCTAGTAAGTGCTCCCTCTCCCTTGAATCCGAACTTGGAACCATCTATTACCCCCGTGATGTGTTTAATTAGTTTTTTGTGGATAAAATCTCTTGTATTGGCCGACTTGGATTTAGACTCCACAATTACTGCAGTGTCTGAATTGGAGGTGTCCAGCAACTCCTTTTATGTTGTCAGGCTGGATCAGTTCCAGTTTGCGATTCCTGAGGACAAGCTGCTTGGAGCAGTGTGGCCTACCACCTGTTCTCTTAACCCTTGCCCAACGTGGTTTTTACTATCTGGCAGGGAAGTTGTTGTAGAAGGCCCAGTAGAGATCATAAATGCTTCTCTGAGGGAGGGCAGGATGCCTCCTTGTCTTAAGGAGGCAATTGTTAGACCTCTTTTGAAGAAGCCTGCATTAGATCCCTCAGAGTTAAGCAACTATGGCCTATCTCCAACCTTCCATGGTTTGGAAAGGTGACTGAGAGGGTGGTAGCCTCCCAGCTCCAGGCAGTCTTGGAGGAAATTGATTATCTAGATCCATTTCAGACTGGCTTTCAGGTGGGCTATGAGGTGGAGACTGCCTTGGTTGGCCTGATGATCTCCAGTTGAAAACTGACTGAAGAAGTGTGACTGTTAGTCCTTTTAGACCTCTTGGCAGCTTTCAATACTATTGACCATAGAATCCTTCTGGAGTGTCTGAGGGGATTGGAGGTGGAATAGGGGCTCCACTTTTACCTCTCAGGCAGATTCCAGATGGTGTCTCTCAGGTACTACTGTTCTTCAAAATCTGAACTTCGGTATGGTGTCCCTCAGAGCTCTGTATTGTCTCAGATGTTGTTTAACATTTACATAAAACTGCCGAGGGAGATCATCAGATTTGGTGCAGGTTGTTTTCAGTATGCTGATGACACCCAAATCTCCACGTCAACATCATCAGGAGAAGGCATAACCTCCCTAAATGCCTGCCTGGAGGCAGTGATGGACTGGATGAGAGATAAACTGAGGGTGAATCCAGATAAGATGGAGGTACTTATTGTGTGGGGTTGTAACTAGGGGGATGATTTTGATCTGCCAGTTCTGGATGGGGTCACACTTCCCCAGAAGGAAACGGTATGCAGTCTGGGGGGTGCTTCTAGACACAAAACTCTCCCTGGTGTCCCAGGTTGAGGCAGAGTCCAGAGGTGCTTTTTATCAGCTTTGGCCGATATGCCAGCTGTGTCCATTTCTTGAGATAAATGACCTCAGAACAGTAGTACATCTGCTGGTCACCGCCAGACTGGATTACTGCAATGCTCTCTATGTGGGGCTGCCTTTGTATGTAGTCCAGAAACTGCAGTTGGTCCAGAATGTAGCAGCCAGGTTGGTCTTTGGGTCATCTCGGAGAGACCATATCATCTTAAAAGATCTTAAGTTTCCGGGCAGAATACAAGGTCTTGGTTATCACCTATAAAGCCCTAAACAGCTTCGGGCCTGGGTATTTAAGAGAATGTCTTCTTCGCTATGAACCAAACTGCCCACTGAGATAATCAGAATCATCTGCAGTTGCCACCGGCTTGTCTCCTGCAGGGTGACCTCTTTTTATGCCGCCTTTATCAATCTCAAGGCAGCATTCGACTCCATCTCACGTGTCAAGTTATGGAAACATTGGAAGCCTCCTCCATCAACTGGCGCCTGTTATTCTTTCTTCGCACCCTGCATGTAGATACATCATTCAAGGTGAGATGTAGCCCCCAAGGCCACCTCACAAGAACTGTACCAACTCAGAAGAGCGTCAAACAAAGATGCATTTTGGCCCCACTCCTCTTCAATCTCTACATCAACTCTATGGTGGGCCAGCTCAGGAACCCAGATTTCCACCCTCCAAAGCTTGCGGGGAGACACACTGCCATCCTGTTATATGCGGATGATGCAGACATACTCTCAAGGACTCCCATTGGCCTTAGAAGAGCACTGAGGCCCTGGCATTGCACTGCAAGGAGGACTGCCTGGAAATCAACTTTCACAAAACTATGATTATGGCTTTCACCAGGAGACCCTAGATCCACTCTTGGTGGATTGAGGGACACAAGACTGAGCAAGTTGCACACTTCAAATACTTGGTAGTAGTTTTTCATTCTGGCAGCTCTAGGAATGCTCATGGAGAACACCTGGCTTTAAAAGCCGAGAGAAGCTCCTCTGCCATTCTCAAATTCCTGCAGACAAGAGGAGGCCAGTATGTACCTGCAGCTCTTGAACTTTCCTCAGCCAAGTCAATAGCTCAGCTTCTCTATGGTGCTCAACTGGGCCCTTTCCCCAACATTGCAACTCTCAAACTTGTACAATCTAAATTCCTGAGAGCAGCACTCCAAGTACCAAGATGTGTCTCCAATGCCATTCTGCGCCTGGAGACAGGCTTGATCAAGTTGGAGCCTAGGGTGTGGGTGGCCATTCCCTGTTATTGGCTCAGACTATCCTATTGCCCAATTGGCCTTGCCCCCCTAACCCTACACGATGATTACTAATCTAACTGGATCCAGACAACTGAGACCAAAATAGCTACTCTGGGCCTCCCCCCAGCCTTGCTCAACATCAGGCAAAAGCAACCATCAAGCAGCGCATTATAGACATTGAGCGCCGAACTGATCTAAGCAGAGTTCCAAAATTTCATATCAGTGATATTCTACAGCTCCTTGCTACTCTCCGACTCTAAGCCTGCCATCACATATAGCGTCACCAGGTACTGTGCAGCTGCGATCAGCATTCGTCAGCGGATGATGCGCAGCGAGTCCTATCAACCTTAATCTGACTCCTGGTGATTCTGGGAAGGCCTTGCAATTGCTCACACACCTCCCTTTTACTGCATATTTAAACTTGCACCCAGCAGTTAAGAGCAATATCATTTACCAGATCTATTAGAGAAAGCAGCAAGAACAAATTATCACTTTACACAGCAGAGGTCAACCTGTCCTTCACTAGCTATGGTTAAAGCTGAAACATGTATGAACATCAATTTCTTTTAGAGGGCTGAAGAGTAAGAGATGGTAAGAGCGTATTTTCATTCACTGTGCTTCTTGGCATCATTTGCTCAAGATATAGTGACACACTTGAGTATTTCTGTGCCAGTTAAACTGCCATGAGTGGAGCAAAGTTAAGGAATGCAACTTTCTACAGATGTCAGAGAGAAAAGCACAGGAGTGCAGACATTTTAATTAAGCATTTCAGTCACAGGACTTAACACATCACAAGTATTCAGACAGCTGCCTGTGCAGATTTCGACAGCACTTTCAGGTCCGCGATGCACTTGGCAATGCTCTCCTTCTCCTGAAATACAAAAGCAAACACAATCTGAAACCAACTTGGGGGATGGAATAAGTATACTGTTGACATACACAGATTTTAGGTAACTAGTTGAAAATCAAAGAAATCTACCACAGAGTATATGGAGAGGCTGAATGTCACTTTAAAGATCTGACAGTACTTGCTTATATCAGATCTACAGTTACGCAGAGTGCACTTTTTTTTGTTTAGATTAGAAGCCCTTTGGGGACAGGGAGCCATTTTATTTATTTATATCTACATAAACTGCTTTGTGAACTTTTGTTGAAAAAGTAGAAATAAATATTCATCATTGTTGTTGAGAGGACTACGTGGGCCCCACACAATCATTATGAGCCATAAAGGCAAAGTGGAAAAAGAGAAGCAGCCCCACCCCACCCTAAAAGAGATCAGTAGTACCCTGGACAAAGTCTGGTGGTGCACCCAATATCTCCTAGATCACTCTCTTAGGCTTGAAGGATTTTAAAAAGGTACAATTCGCATGCATGCCATCTCTACCTTTATAAGGGGCAACCCCTTTTCTTTTCCCATGTTGGCTTAGAGAACAGGCAGCCATTGGGATCATCAGAGGCAGATCTAGACCAACCTCAATTGCATCGAAGTATCTCTTTGTCTTCTACCATATAAACTGATGGGCTGCTCTTCAGCTCACTTCTTAACAGCTTCTTAGTTCTGCACCCACTGTGCCATGAGAATTTGAGAAGTGTGCTAAGGAGGTGACCTGCCAGACTAGCATGTTCTGAGTCCATCTATATATCCTATTATAATTCAGGGTCAAACATGCCAAAGCCTACTGAAGCAAACAAAAACACCTTCAATCTGTTGGATTGTGACCCTGCTTTGTAACATCTTGAACAATGATTTATATGTTGAACACTGTAATTCTTAGCTTATTACACTGATTCATATGTTTTGCACTGCGAGCTATTACAAATTTATAAATTTTGCAATTCAAATTTATAATAAAATCTATTTCATTGTAATCTGTCAATTGACCAGTTGGATTCTTTAATTGTCTAAATGCCTGACTTCATGCTCTTAACTAATATATGCACAGAATCACCTTTAACCACCAGTACTATCCACCTTACAGGATATACTAACCCTGTGTTTGAAAGCCTACAGATTTTAATAGGATAACTCTGCTCCAGCAATAAAATCCATAGCTGTTCAGACTATATAATCTAAAGAAAACAGGAACCTTAAAGAAATGAGGTACAATCATGTACTATCTCAATGTACAATCTCAATACAGGAGTGAAACTGAGGAGAAAGAAATCCATACATACAATCCTGCTCCAGATCCATCCATCTTGCCCACTGTAATATTTGAAAATTGGATGTGTAGCATCTACACACTGGCCTTAACACAGAACCTGCTCTGCTCCAATAGGTCAGGTGTAATCCTCTTCTCTACCATGGAAACAAACCCCAAGGGAAAGCAAATCTTCCTAGCAGCAAGATATTGACTACCAGTAAAAAGACATAATGAATCAAGACAGGCAAGTACAAGCAGCATTTCATAAGTACCTGCTGGGCTGTGATACTCTGCCTAACGCTTCGCTCTACCCAGTTGATCATATGATCTTGCTCCATACGTCGCCTGAGATGCTGGATAGCCAGTTGGTAGTCTAGCCGTTTCTTCACTTGATTGTATACATTGAGGAGTCGCTCCCTGTAGTTGGTCTCCAATATCACAGCAACATTGTTCTAGATTGACAGAGTCAACATACATATCATTTTCCCATGATGGCTCTTCTGATTGAGCTCACTTCACAGAAACATTCCATGCATACAGCCTCTCTTTCTTCTATATAAAATAATTTACAGAAATTAACAAAAAGGGTTTGAAACAATAAATTAGGAATAATGGGACAATCATCACTACAGCGATGATGCAATCCTTTATAGCAAGAGAGCCCCTTCACTTTCGCTAGTAGTACATGGATAGGATTTGGAGTTGCTTGGAACTCTTGGATAGGTGAAGCCCTGCACAGAATGCAAGCCACTGATTGAAGATGCATTCTCACCCATTTTCTCCATTATATTCTCATGGGAGAATAATTTGATTCTGATCTACTGTCACTGATCCAGATTCACCAAAAAGTTATGATTCAATCTTCGACAGCCCAGATTGCACAAAATATGTCTTCCTATGATGATATATTGATGCTAATGGCAAAACACAAGAGGATAATTTAGCCTTACAGTCATTGAAGATCTCTTTTAAGAGAATGCTAACAACTACAGTATTGAGGGGTATTTTTTAAAAGGAATTTAGAATATTTCCCAACAAAATTCCACAATACCTTTCACAGCAGTTCATTCAGTTGTGCTATCACAAATCGACAACAATGATATTGGTCTGGCTCAGATGATACCTTCCCAGTCAACCCAAATAGAAAGGGGAGGTACCGAGGATGTGCCCATTGCAACGTCTTTCGTGGACGTCCCAATGCCCTGTCAATGCATGCCTTTATGTGTGGGGTCTGTTCATTCAAATGCCTGCTTTATTCACATTCCACAAGTATTTGGTGTGTGTGTGTGAGCGAGCGTGTATAGACAGAGAGAGGGCACGTGCATTCAGATGAACAGCTCACCCACACAACATGGGATGTGATGAAAAGGCACTGGGATGTTCGTGGAAAATGTCATAACGGAGGCACACTTGACTAGGAATGTGCACAAACCAGTTTGGCGGTCCATTCCCAGACCGTTGAATGGGTTCGAAAGACCAGTGTTCGAGCTGGTTCAAAGGTAGGGGAGATGCCACGCTCGCACCCACCACTTCCTGCATTACACCAAACGGGGCAGCAAGAAGGTACACAGCTGCCCTGCGACAGAACATTTACACACAGAGCCTTAAAGCCATGTCCCCCACCCAGGTCCCAGGAGTGCATGGAACTGGTTCCGTGCACATCCCTACGCTTGACACATCCCCTTCCTAAGGCTGTTAAGGTAGTGTCTAAACCAGCTCTCTGTCACTTAGCAATAATAAAGGCATCAAAAGCAATTGAATTTGAAGGACAAGCAACATTACAACTGGTAAGTGACTTTATATTACGTTCTAGAAAGTTTTGGACAAAATCTAAACGTTATCAAAATTAGCTAATTGCTATTTAAAACTCACAAACTAATTCTTCATTTAGCAATACTTATATATTTGCACACTTTTTTTAGAATTTATGGTGCTTTTATTAGTAATATAAGTAAAAACAGAAAAGGTTACATCTCTGAGAGTATACATGATTACACAGAAGAATAGGTCCATCATAAGAGCCTCCTCTACATGCAAGATACCAATAATAGTATTACAGGCCTAACAGTGAACCAAGATATAGAGGGGAGAGCCAAAACCGGCAAAAAGTAACAGCAGAAAAGGAGGAAGCTATATACATGAAGATTAAGATTAATGCTCAGGCACGGAGCATTTCCATCATGAACGTCCCCTCCCGTTCCTGCTGACTCAAAAATATCATTAAACATATTAATAATTAATATTATTAATATGTTTTTACTATTAATAATTACAATTAATAATTGTTTTTATATTATTACTTGGGAGTTGAGAACTCATGCTCTTTCTGTTTAGGTACGAAACTAATGCAAGTTTTTAATGGATATAATATATTAATAATATTAATTATTAATCTCAACTCCCAAGTAATAATATAAAAACAATAAATAATATTGTTTTTATAATAGTATAAAAATATGATTAATGAATCTCAAACAAAGTACTTAGAGGGCTCCCTCAAAACAGAACAGCCTGTCAAAGTGTAGAGCTCAGCGCCAAATCATGCAGCAAAATCTTCACGCTTATTTATTATCGTTTTGTGTTTGGTTGTCCTCTCTACTAAAACACAACAAGAAAATCTATAATGATGTAATAAAAATGCAAAAAATGCAGAAAGAAAAACATTTCAGCTCTCAGCTGTGAAGATCCCTTTGAAAACCAAAAAAGACAGAATAAAACTGAAATCTGGTATGTGAGGGAATATATGTATAGGAAACAAACAAAGAATGGAGGAACAGTTTTTGAACCTCTCTTCTGGCTCCCCCAAGTATCAATATGTTGAAATGTTATATAAAGGAGTTGCTCATGAAGAAAGAGGATGCTGACCACCCCAAAAACATGAAATTTGAAGTGAATTTTTCTTGATAGCGCAGAGCCATATTGAAATTCTCAGCCCTAACATGCCAGTAAGATTACAGTTTATCGTATATTCATGACTGGTATCCAAAACCTAATATACAAAGATATAAAAGTAAAAAGTAGACAATAACAAGGGGTAAAATTACGGTAAAATAACTGGCTGGAAGCTCTCATCATTTTAAGACCCAGCTAGGGTTTCCTTAACCACAATCTTATACAATGCCATCAAATCATGTTTCAAATTTTACCCATAATATAAGAGAAATTGAGCTTTTAGTTTAATGATTTCCCTCTTACAAGATTTGTAGTAAAAGCAATTAAATAACAGGGAATATAAAAGCATTTCTTCAATTAGCAGGAACTAATTACATATTCAAAACACCACCACAATGGCAATTATGACATATATAAATGTTTACAAGAAAAAAATGTTTAAACAGATTTCCCTAACCTCTGTTATATTTGGGGGGATAACACCACAGGGAATACCATGAGAGAAAATATTGAAGAAACACTATACCCGCTTTGCATCAAAGAGGAAGTGGCGACCTTCAACCCTCCACTGCTCTTTCTTCTCATTTTCAATTGCCTTCTCAAAGTGGTTTATTGAACTCTCTTTCATCTCCACCAGTGAAGCCATTTCTTCCTGAAAGTAGATAAAGCAGGTCTAATCTTGAGAGAATGCCCATTTTGCCAAGTCAGACTTATCTCCAAGCCTTACTGCAACATTAAAAGGAATCACACTACGAGTAGGGAAAGACTGGAAAGTATCAGGATTCAAGATACTGGTCATTATCCAGACTAATGCTGCACTCGTGTGACATGTTTGTGTGACATGTTCTGCACTTCCTGCTGGGTAACCTCTTCGTCAGTCTGCATGTGCTGCAGTGAATGTATGTGCAAGAGTGCAACTCTTGAGAACTGGTGCAGCTATGTGAATTTTTGCAAGGGTGCAATTTTGTTGCACAAGGACAGTGTCAGTCTGGATGTCAGCCACTGAAAATAAGCAATTCAACACCCAGATACTTCCTAACACAGTGTGACCTCTTCTCCAGCTGCATACAAACACAGTGAACTGGGGAGTAGCCTCCAATAGTCTGTATTTATTCCAAAGTAAATCCTATTTTCTATACTTGGACTTACTTCCAACCAACTGCGCATAGATTCATACCTAACTATAATCCAATATGAGTTTTACTTCTGATTCAGTTGACAAAAGTTACATTAAACTATGTGGCATCAAATCTCAAGTTTATCCTAGTAAAGGGCATGAGAATTCAATTCTCCAGTAAGAGTAAAATATTCAAAATACTGAAACCCAGTAATCTGAGATATTTTTATTATCTTATATTACTTTTTCTCTTTCTCTGTGTGTGTGTGCACACATGTGCGTGCATGTGCTGCGCACGCACACACACGCGCGCGCACACACACACACCACACTCGCCTCCCCCCACCACCAACTGAGGATAACACTTCATGCATCTTCTGAAATGGGCTTTAGGCCATGAAATCTTATGCTAAACTGAATTAGTCAGTCCTTAAGGACTGTCTAATTAAGTCACAAGAGTCCCGTTCAGGCATTATAAAAACTGGCAACACTGTACTCACGTACAGCATCCAAAAACATGCTCTGAAGCCCTGCTCCAGTCAAAAATCTCACCCCTGCTGTACACTGTCTGGAGACTGAACGTTGTACTCATGGACAGATTTCTTCCCATGATGCAGAACACTGGGCTCTCAGGATTCTGCATTACAGGAAGAAATCTTTTCATGAGTACAACATTTGTTTCTGCAGACAAGACAGCAGTGGGTGGGGCTCGTGAACATGCTTTCAGGGATGCTGTACACGAATGCAGCTTCCTCAATTTTATAAAGCAGGAACAGGGCTAAGATATTTATTGTTTTTGATGCAACAGACTTGTAGTGGTACCCCTCTGGAAATTATAGTGAATTTCCATTATAGTATAATGAACTGCCACCTACTAGGGATGTGCACGGAACCGGCGGGGGGAGGCTCGAGAGTGGATACCTTTAAGGACTGGGGAGGGTACCCTGCTGGCAGTGCAGTTTAAAAGGGTCAGGCGAGCCAGCAGCAAACCTCCTGCCACCCCATTGTCTCCTTGGACTGGAAGTGACTGGAAGTACCTGGCACACACAATGGGATAACAAGAACTTGAGGTGATGGGAATTGCGGGGTTAGATTCCTGGAGACTAAAAAACAGCTAAAAATCGAAGTGCCATACCATGTTCTGCAGGTCTCCAGCTATCCAGCAATGTTCACCCCCCACCACCCTCAATTTTGGCAAGTTCCCGCAAAAGGTTGCCGGGCGGAGGATTATTTATTTTAAAAGGGCCACAAAAGGACTCCTTTCAGCAAAATGGTGGCCAGAAATTACCTCAAAAGGTCATCTCCAGCCACCTAGGAGCCACCACAGGCAGCTGAAATGTAACCCTTTCTAAACCCATGGACAGTGAGGCCAGGTGCATGTGGCCCAACTGCGGATACGTGAAACCGCCAGTCTTGGGACCGTGAGTAACAAGCGACACCTGTACAAACTGATAATTTATGAATGACATTTGAATGTTCGTAATAGTCTCACCTCATTGAGTTTGTCAGCAAAAGCTGCTACATCAGCACCGAACTTCTTAACAACATAGATGATTATTCCCACAATAGAGATTCCAGCTATGGTTTCATGGTTAATTACATAAATTTCCTTAGAAAGAAGATAGAGCAGAAGCCCAGTTCCAAGCATATAGGGACCTAGAAGCAAGCAAATAAGAAGACACAGAACAGATGTCTACACAGAACAGATGTATACACAGATGTCTACACAGAACAGCTGTATAATGCATTTTAAATTTTGCACACCACCTAGAGATGTACATATTAGGCAGTATAACAATATGATAAATCAATAAATGGAAATTTGTCTTTTTAAATGGGTCTTGCAGAAATATTGAGTATTTTACCCCTCCTGAACATACAATGTCTGGAGCTTCAGATCGTAACACACTACAGGGGAATGATATCAGAAGTAGCAAAAAAATAATAATAATAAAGCAAGCATAATTATCCTAATCGCTCCTCTTTCAGAGAAGGGTAGAATAAGGGTTGTCCTCCTCCAGTCTAAATATTTCCATCACTTCTAAGCCATTTAATAAACTTCTAAATCTCTTAAGCTGTAAGTGGTTAACTTGCAGCATGGGTTCCACAAGTGGTTCATGCAATGGGAGTTTGTCGTATGTCTGAACATGAGATTGAAAGTCCACATCCTGCCTGCCTCACCAGCTCAGTATGCTAGAGACAAAACTTCATTAAGATATAGAAAGGGAGGGAGAGCAAGGACAAATAGAGAAGAGGTATGTGGTGCACATTCATAATTTGCACTTGGCTTGTGGTTCTCTAGCTAAAAGGGTTGGCTTCCACTGATCTAACCAGAGTTAGATTTTATTGCTCCAAAGAAGCACTAGTCTACAATCATCACATAAGGCTTGCATTTGCAATTGGAGCAGAAAATGGAATATTATTCTATAAAGGCATGAGTATATTCCAGGGTCCTTCCTTCTGTTAATTGTGGACTGTAACAATTAACACCACATACTTCAAACGACCATGCAAAACTCTAGAATAAGCGAGAGACCATGAGCCAGATTAAGTGCTTTTTGTACATTTCTTGTCAAGAGCTTGCTTTGTCATAAGCATGCTTGGGAAGAATACTAACCTGTAACTCCTGTTTTAGGGTACAAGAACTGAAAGAACTCTTCAGGGATTACTCCAAGACGGACTTTTCCTCCAGTCTCTGGCAGTGGTGGCACAGGAGCCAAGTGCTGCTGACTTGCGTGAAGTGATCTTGAGACATGTACCACTCTGCAATAAGGAACACAATTCAATGATGTCAGTCCTTCACAAACCAGTTCCAGTTGTGGCTGAAGATACTCAAATTTGGGATATTCAACAACACACCTGTTATATGCAAACTAGGAGATCATCTAGCCTTCACAAAGTACTATAAATTCTTCATCCCAATAGATTGTCTACAAGAAATGCCCCTATTATCTCCATTATTTCAGTGTTGGAAACTGATGAGTTATCAAGGGACCAACGTTTCCTGGGGCATTAAAAAAAAAAGCAAGCACAAAGAGACTGGAGAGAGTAAACCTGGAAATAAAGATTGACAGATGGCAGACTGAAGCCATCTTCTGCATTCATGGGGATATCTTGGGCTTATCCAATGAGCATAAGAAAGACAGTTCACCGTGTTTAGAAAGAAGTGATTTGTCTCCAAATACAAAAGGAAACTGAGGGAGTAAACTACAGATCATTACACTGCACCATAGCAGCTTACAATGCAAGCACCAAAAGAAAACCCTGCTAGGTGTAGACAATTCTTACACATCCAAAAAGGGCTCACAGAATCTGAAATGAGAGTCCCTACCACCATCATGACTAATACAGTAGAAATTGTAGTACTGTGAGAAATACATCTAATAAAATTGAAATATTCATAGACACACAAAAACTCAAATGCTCCACACGTTTCCCTACAAATTCTTAGCAGAAAGAACTGGCAGTTTCCAAGATAATCTCCATAGTCCTTGTAAACAAGTCACTAAGTCAGCTTTCCTGAAGTCTCCATAAACATGATTTACAGGTGTAAGATATTAGTGATACTAAAAAAGAACACCAGTATAAACTGGAAAATATACCTTTTGAGTTATTTTGGTTTATTTTCATTTGACATTTGAGCAAAAGCTGGTTTACTTTATTCATAAATGATCTAGAACTAGAACTTCAAATGCAATGCCATTTATTTATTTATTTGTTTGTTTAAATATATGCAATGCCATTTATTTAATACACTGAGGGAAATAAGTATTTGATCCCCTGGTGATTTTGTCCGTTTGCCCTCTGACACAGAAATGACCAGGCTATAATTGGAATGGTAGGTTTATTGTAGCTGTGAGAGACAGAATAACAACAAACAAACCCTCAAAAGCCCAGTGCCCAAAAGTAAGCGATGAATTTGCATTGTAGTGAGGGAAATAAGTTTTCGATCCCCTATCAACCAGCAAGATTTCAGGCTCCCAGGTGTCTTTTCACTATATGCAGGTAACAAGCTGAGATGAGGAACACCCTCTGTAAGGGAGTGCTTCTAATCCCAGCTTGTTACAGTACCTGTATAAAAGACACCTGTCCATAGAAGCAAGCAATCACTCAGCTTCCAAACTCACCACCATGCCCAAGACCAAAGAGCTGTCGAAGGATGTCAGGGACAAGGTTGCAGACCTGCACAAGGCTGGACTGGGCTACAAGACTATCGCCAAGCAGCTTGGTGAGAAGGTGACTACAGTTGGCACGATAACTCGCAAATGGAAGAAACACAAAATAACTGTCAATCTCCCTCGGTCTGGGGCTCCATGCAAGATCTCACCTCGTGGAGTTGCAATGATCATGAGAACGGTGACAAAGAAGCCCAGTACTACACAGGAGGAACTTGTCAATGATCTCAGGGCAGCTGGAACCATAGTCACCAAGAAAACAATTGGTAACACACTACACCGTGAAGGACTGAAATCTTGCAGTGCCCGCAAGGTCCCCCTGCTCAAGGCAGCACATGTACAGGCCCGTCTGCAGTTTGCCACTGCACATCTGAATGATCCAGAGGAGAACTGGGTGAAAGTGTTGTGGTCAGATGAGACCAAAATCGAGCTCTTTGGCATCAACTCAACTCGCCGTGTGTGGAGGAGGAGGAATGCTGCCTATGAGCCCAAGAACACCATCCCCACCGTCAAACATGGAGGTGGACACATTATGCTTTGGAGGTGTTTTTCTGCTAAGGGGACAGGACACCTTCACCGCATCGAAGGGACGATGGACGGGACCATGTACCGTCAGATCTTGGGTGAGCACCTCCTTCCCTCAGCCAGGGCATTGAGAATGGGTCGTGGATAGGTATTCCAGCATGACAATGACCCAAAACACACAGCCAAGGCAGCAAAGGAGTGGCTCAAGAAGAAGCACATGAAGGTCCTGGAGTGGCTCAGCCAGTCTCCAGACCTTAATCCCATAGAAAATCTGTGGAGGGAGCTGAAGGTTCAGGTTGCCAAACATCAGCTTCGAAACCTTTCTGACTTGGAGAGGATCTGCAAAGAGGAGTGGGACAACATCCCTCCTGGGTTGTGTGCAAACCTGGTGGCCAACTACAAGAAACGTCTGACCTCTGTGATTGCCAACAAGGGTTTTGCCACCAAGTACTAAGACATCTTTTGTGAAGGGATCGAATACTTCTTTCCCTCACTACAATGCAAATCCATCGCTGACTTTTGGGCACTGGGCTTTTGAGGGTTTGTTTGTTGTTATTCTGTCTCTCACAGCTACAATAAACCTACCATTCCAATTATAGCTTGGTCATTTCTGTGTCAGAGGGCAAACGGACAAAATCAGCAGGGGATCAAATACTTATTTCCCTCACTGTATATATATATACACACACATATATTTATATTTAAATAAATAAATAAATGGCATTGTATTGCATTTGATAGCATCATGCACAGGCAACAAAGCAATGGGCTGGATGCAATGCTAGTGCATCTCACAGGAAAAAGTCATCTGGTCATGCAAATTATTATTTGGGGTGGCCCAAGGCTTTTTATTTATTTATTTATTTTGGAGTTTACAGCCCTAGATCCTTATTTGCAGTTCATGGGGGCATCCTGTGCTAATGCATTTTGAGCACATACACACCGGTTTTTGCTCAGCTAAATTCTTACGCATCTGTAGAAGATAATCTTTTGGTGATGGGGATATAATTATTTTGGAATGCAGTGGCATGAAATTCAGGCTAACCATAGAGTTGTCTCTCTGACAAACAAGGAACTAGGAACCAGGAACAAACTTCAGCATTGTAGACAGTGGTTTCTAAGCCATCTAGGTTCACAAGTACTTCAAGACACAGATGAACCAAACCAATCACAAACTGATACACTGTGCACCCAGGAAGTGGCCAAGAAAAGAATGCAAATGACAAAATAAATGAAACAAGTAAGTCTCCAAAGTGCAAGGTCCCAATGATTGTGGACCAGGGAGTTGGGGAGAGAAAAATAGGAGCTTCAAACCAATAAAATCAGCAACAGTGAGAGCTAGCAGATAGCATTAAGGATAAGGTATGTGCTTTCAGCTATCTAATGGCTACTGCATATGCATGGATGGGGAGTTGTGGGTCAAGGCCTACTCCTTCATTGCTATCTTAGATGTGCCCTTCTGGCAGAACTAGCTGCTGACCAAGTCTTCAGGCAAGATATATTAAGCAGGTCCTTCTATGCATACTGCTTTAGCAAAGGAGCTCTCTGCTTTTGAAGGTGGTGGTTATTCAAATATTTGTAAACTGCCTTTCAATCAAAAAGTTCATAAAGTACTTCACATAACAAAAGGAATGAAACAATGCTTGCTTGTCCCACAGGGACTCACATCTGCAACATCAGCAGGAAAATCAGATATGAAGCACCCACAGTGCTCCCACATACAAAGATGTGTGGGGGAACATCTGGGAGAATGGGCAAAGTTCACCTTCTGTATACCTACATACAAGGCAGCAATGAGAGTCAGAAAAGTGTCATGGGGGTGGAAGAGAGTGGCAGGAACAGAATGGAATAGCATTGCAGTAGAAAGCATGAATTGCCCCTTTGCTAAGCAGGGTTGTTTGCATTTTATTTATTATTATCATCATCATTATTAGAATAATATGCAAATATGAGTACTTTCTGCTGTAAAACATTCCCCATAGTGGGTGGGGCTGTAGCTCAGTGACAAAGTATCTGCTGGTAAGCAGATTGCAGAAGATCCCACATTCAATATCTAGCAACAGTATCTCCCAGGTAGGGCTGGGAAAGACTCCTGACTGAAACCTTGGGGAGCTGCTGCCTGTCAGTGCAGTCAATATTGACCTAGATGGACCATAGGCCGCTTCCTATGATCCCGGGTGCCAGACTCCACGCCAGGCATTCAGTTCTTCCTGCTCGCGACCCCCACGAGCCTTGCCCACAACCCTGGTTCCTTCCACAGCCGCACTTACCCCACGGAGAGAGAGGGTGCCAAGGTCTTCAGGGTGGCCGGGGCTGGGAAGGGAAAAAGAGCGAGTCACAGCACCACCAAGGATCAACCACCCCAACCAACCCACACCACCCCACCCCAATACAAACCTCACCTACCCAGGGCACGCAAGGCCAAGCGAGACAGCATCATGATGACTCCAGGAACGCGACCCGCTGCGCCCCAATGACCCCCGTCCGCAACACTAAGATGGCCGCCTCCGTGTAGAAGGTCTCGCGAGAACACTGCCCCGGACTCCGAGACCAACTTTCGAAACTCTATGGCGAGAGAGCTCTTCCACGTGCTGGGCTCAGCGGCCAATCCTGTGAATGCGACTGAGCCGCGCGAGAACTAAAGGCGGAAGGGCAGCTAAAAAGTCACATCGGCAATAGCCGTCTCAAGACCATGTCGGCGACGCTCTATCTCTGCACAATAAGAACTCTATTATCCCGGGTGTTTGCGGTTTAGGAATATAGGAAGCCGTTTTATTATAATAAGGCAGAGCCTTGGCTCATCAGCCCTAGTATTGTCTACACCGACTGGCAGCAGCATCGAGTTTCAGATAGATCTTTCTTAGCCCTCTTTGGAAATGTGAATTTGGGGCTTTTTGCATATGCTCAACCACGGAGCTGCGGCCCTTCCCCAAATTTACTACTGGCGAAACTGCCTTATAGACCTACTGGTTTCATGCACCAAGTGTGTGTGTGGAAGAGCGGGATATAAATGTTAAAATAATAAAATAATAAAAATAATTACTAGAGAAATAAATATGCGATTTGAATTGACACCCTGGAAAGGGCACAAAGACAGAAAAAGATTCGAATAAAAATCAGTTATTCGGGTTCCTTTGGACACTTATTTTCTTTCTACCTTGGGAGAAAGAGTGAGAGTTGCCCATAAAAAACTATTCAGAAATACAATCTTTTGGTATAGCTATGATGAGTAGCGACGTGTCCCCTCGATTTTTTTTAATATGTTAATTTTTGTTTTAACATGAAACCAGAAATGGCAGAAAGATGGTGAATTGCTACCTTCGGTAGGTAGAGATGGTGGACGCCGTTCTGCTCATTCACAGCCGGGCTGAACTGGATTGCTCTGTTTTCTGTCGCCAGTTGTCCCTTCCGAACCGGCGGAGACTAAAAAACTGGACTAATTGCTGCTGGTCGCCTTCTGTAGTTTGCGCTATTTGTGTAAAGTGACGTTGTATGGTTTGTTTGTTTTTTAATCTTAATATTGTATGCCATCGTGTGAGTTCTCTCTGAACCGCAGCAGGAGGATACACAATGTTTACACATTTTTAAATCTAATTAAAAAGAGTTTCAATCATGGCTTGAAAAACGAACCCGAATGTCTGCGAATCTATGTTTCATAAGTCTATGGGGAAAGTGGGAGGGGGACGTGTAGGAAGGAGAGCGAGGTCTGGCAGGTATCGCGAGAATAGGGCCGGCGAGAAGTGTCGGGGGCGGATCGAGCCTTCTTGGGAGCACGTGGGCCCGCTGAGTGAGTTTGCTGTGCTGGCCGCCGCCGCTGTTGCAGTCGCCATGGAGGAAGCGAAGCTGAGCCCTGGGCAGCCGCTGGTCGATGGAGACGCCGGGTCCGAGTGGAACATCCCGCCCAACGCGCCCGCCTGCATGGAGCGGCACCTGGACGGGGCCCACTACCGGGCAGGTAACGGCCGGGCATTGCACCTCTTTCGCTTGCTCCTGAATGAGCGCAATCTGAGCGCACCCCGGCGCTGCCTTGGCGTCCGCTTTGGATGCTGGGGCTGCAACGTGGGATGTCGGTGGACTCCGATTGGAGTTCTCTTGCATGAGCCACATGATGACACGGGGAGCCCTGCAATAGGCTTCCTACCGCTTTCTTGACCTGTTGTGTAGTTACTCCCTGGTCCCGAATCAGTTGCAGTGCCCCAGGCCCCCTCCCTCAAGTTTTCTTCGCTCCCCAACCCGCGGTGAAAGCGCGTGCTTCTCTTCGTGTTTCGGGTCTGCATCTTATGGAGAGTTCTTAAGGGTTGCATTCGCTTTATATGGAAATTACTCTTACTGGCATACTTACTAATTTTTTAAAAGTATGAAGACTATACATAGGAGTATGCATTTCCTTTACTTGATTAAATTTTGAGGGCACTGAAAATCGTGGGTACATCATAAGCTCACCAGCGTTACCACACGTTGTGCATGATATCACTGTTGTCATAGGGTATAGGAAGCTGTCATATACTGGCTGAGTCAAACTGTTGGTCCATCCAGTATCGTCTACACAGACTGGCAGCAGCTTCTCCAAAGTTGTAGGTACGAATCTCTCTCAGCCCTATCTTGGAGATGCCAGGGAGGGAACTTGGAACCTTCTGCATGCAAGCATACAGGTGCGCTTCCCAGAGTGGCCCCATCTTCTAAGGGGAATATCTTACGGTGCTCAAACACGTAGAGCCCTTCATTTCTTACGAATGGTGAGAAATTGTTTAAGGGAAAGCGGGGAGGAAGGCTGCTAGCAAGATCCCTCTTCTCTTCCTGAGCAGGCAAATTGCCTGTCCACAGAGTTGCCAGCCTCATGGAGGATCAGGGATTGGAAGCAGTGCCCTGCCACCTGAAACTCCCTCAGTGCACTGTGCGAGTGCACTGTGCATTGTGGGGATTCCCCCAGTGCTGACTGGGTACCATGCAATCTCCCAGTCCTGGCTACAAGCAGCTGGGGTTGGCAGACCAAAAAAAAATGAGGTTAAGAGGGCACTAAATCACTTTGCAGGAGGGCTGTGCAGGTAGGTTTGCTGCTGCAATGGCAGATGCTTGTCTTCCACTGCTTCTCATGAGCAACCAAGAGCGGGATTGACTGTCTTAGCCTGCTCTTGGCTGATCATGAGAACAGCCTCATAGTTTCCCATTCAAATGCAAACCAAGGTTGACCCTGCTTAGCAAAGGGGACAAGTCATACTTGCTACCAGAAGACCATCTACTTCAACAGGCCTTAATTCCATGTCTGAGAGTACTGTTCCTAAAGCTATTCTCAAAATCAGCAGTAAACTCAATTATAGTGATAAAAAATGGTACTGTATCCACATTTGTGTGGTAATTTTGCTTCACCCACTTGCTAAGTAGTAAAGTGTGCTGTCAAGTTGGTGTTGACTCCTGGGGACCACAGAGCCCCCTGGTTGTCTTTGGTAGAATACCTTTGGTTTACCATTGCCACCTCCCGTGCCGTATGAGATGATGTCTTTCAGCATCTTCCTATATCACTGCTGCCCAATATAGGTGTTTCCTATAGTCTGGGAAACATATCAGCGGGGATTTGAACCGGTAACCTCTGGCTTGCTAGGCATGTCATTTCCCACTGTGCCATTAGGTGTTAAGTAATAGACAGCACCCTGATTATAGTCTGGATGAATCCATCTCATTATTGGAACACAGTTCCATAAAGCATAGTAGTTTGGATTTTAGAACACTTCCCATCATAGTTTGATCAAGCCCTTGCTTTGCCCTTTGGTCTTCTCTTAAGGGACAATGTATGGACAGCGAACATATTTCTTTTTCTGCTCAATTTAGTTCATTAATATGCTGTAAATATTTCATTGCAGCCTAATTCTATGCTATGCTGTTTTCCAGATGGTGCCCTGCTCCTGGGAGCATCCAGTTTGAGTGGGCGTTGTTGGGTAGGTTCCATTTGGGTGTTCAAGGATCCTTCAAAAGCGCCGAATGAAGGCTTTTGCTCTGCTGGAGTTCAGACTGAAGCAGGCATAGCAGATCTGAAATGGGTGGCAGATAAAGGCATTTTAGTAGCTTCTGATTCAGGTAAGCATCAGTTAATTCTGTCTCCTGTAATCTCTTAATGTGTAGATAATGGCCACTTTGGTATGTATGTGCTGAGTTTTCCTGTCTTTAAAAGTTGTCAGAGATGGAGAGGCTCTTATTTCAGCAGGAAGCACTTTCCAATGCTTTGGGGCAGCAGTGGAGAAGGCTTTTCATTGAGTAGCCACCAGACGAGCTGGTGGCAACTGCAGACGGACCTCTCCTGATGATCTCAATGGGCGGTGGAGTTCATGACGAAGAAGACAATCTCTTAAATACCCAGGGCCCAAGCAGAATGGGCTTTATAGGTTATAATCAACACCTTGAATTTTGTCCGGAAACATATCGGCAGCCAGTGTAGCTCTTTCATTATGGGAATAATATGTAATCGCATTTCCTCTGTCAATTGCCAATTGGAGATCATCCATCATGCTGACCAAGGCAATCTTCACCCCATTGCCTGCCCAAAAGCCAGTCTGAAATGAGTCTAGATAATCAGTTTGCTCCAAAACTGTCTGGAGCTAGGAGGCCACCACCCTCTCAATTACCTTGCAAAACCACGGAAGGTTGGGGACAGGCTTGTAGTTGCTCAACTCTGAGGGATCCAATGCAGGCTTCTGCAGAAGTGGTCTAATAATTGACTTCCTAAGGCAAGGAGGCATCCTGCCCTCCCTCAGAGAAGCATTTATAATCCCTATCAGGCCTATTAAACAACCCCCCTGCCAGATAGTATAAGCCATGTCGGGCAAGGGTCAAGAGAACAGGTGGTAGGTCGCACCATTCCAATCAGCTTGTCCACTTCCTCAAGAGTCACAAATTGGAACTGATCCAACCTAATCACACAAGAGGAGTCGCTGGACACCTCCGCATCCGACACTGCAGTAATTGTGGAGACTGAGTCTGTAGCAGATCCCACTGCCACAGAGACAAGTCACTTCTGAAACTGAATAGTGTCTTATCTTTGGGATTTACTGCAGTTAAAAAGTAAAGTTCCAGGGCTTTTTTCCTGTGTGCATCTTTGGATCATGGCCTTGCTCTTTGGTAGCAGAGTATGGGGGAAATCCTATGTATTAAGGCCTCAAAAGCATTTATGGGTTTTTTGCACGGCAACCTTTGATAGTCACCCCTGCTAATTGAGCAACTTTTAAAGTGGTGATTCTCTTATATTTAGCAGCTGGTCCTATTGTAGTAATAGTATTGTTTCCCGATTATTGTTGCAATATTAGTGTCTATTGTTTCCTTTCTGAAGCACGATTCGTAACACATCCCCTGCCGCTCGGCGCCACTTCCTGAATCGCTGTGCTCCTCTCGGCTATCTTTGTGTGCCAGCAGTGCTCTCCCCCAGCTAGGAGGAGCACCACGATTCAGGGACTGGTGGTGAGCAGTCGAGGAGCAGGTATACACCTGCTCTTCTCCATTTTAAAGGTGTAGGAGATATGTTACAAATCACGATTTGTGCACATCCCTAGTGTTCAGCTTTCTAAGGGAAGCATAACTTTGGATGCGGAGGAAGGAATACGCGTGTGGAAGTATATAAGAACCATTTTAATGAGCTTTAGAGCAGGGTTTCCTAACCTGTGGTAGTCCAGATGTTGCCAAACTACAACTCCCATCACCCTCAGTCACAATAAAGTGTAGCTAGGGATGATGGGAGTTGTAGTTGAACAACATCTGGAGTACCACAGGTTGGGAAACCTTGCTTTTTTAGAGTATTGATCTTCTGCATGGGTCTGTTATCCTATGTTTTAGCCTGGATATGTTGAAGGCAGCCATAACTAGTGCCTGTTCATAGTATATAAGTAGAACAAATTTTAATAACTGAGCATTGGTTTAGTAAGCTGTGGCTTTTGCTCCTCAGGCTGAGCACATCTCATGCCTGTTACGTTTACAGGTTACTTGAGTAGGCTTCGCATAGCTGATGGAATGCTGCTCTGTTCTTTAAGTTACCAAGCATGACTGTGTAAGCCAGTGGAATCTAGTTGGTGTCTCTGAATTCTTCATCTGTTTAGTTTTGCTGAATCCACTGTGACTTTGTGAAAATCCCTTTGTCTCTGTGTCACTCGGTTACCCCATTTAAACATGGTGGACATCTCAATAAGTCTAAAGAGCATTTGCCTGGGAATCCCAGCATATTTTCTACAGCCTCTACTTGTTTAGAGCAAAGCAGCCTTTGTTCCTAGCTATCAGCTCTTTAAAAACCTCATGCCAGTCTATCTGTGCAAGACTAAATTTGTATTGTAAGCTGCTGTGAAATCTGTGTACATACTTTCAAACAGTGTTGCATCTTTAAGGGGTATCATTTTCTGGGAGACTTTTGATGTATAATAAGAGCAGCTCTTGTTATACATTAAAATATAGATTAAGGGTCCATCTAGTCCAGAATTCGATTTCCAGCAGTGGCTCTTAGCCAGATGCTTCTGGGAAGCCCGCAGCCGGACACTAAGGCAACAAATATATTTGTGTCATGGATGTGATGATGCTAGAACTAGAGAGAGGCGGGAGGCTCATTAGGCTTAACCAAGAAATTAAAATGGTAGAGGGCCACCTCCTTTGTGTGTGCTTGTGCATGCTCTTTTGGATGAATTCATCTGCCACATTTGTTCCCCTTCTTGTCCAGGTGCTCTGGAACTTTGGGAGCTGGATGAGAATGAGACTCTGATAGTGAACAAGTTCTGTAAATACGAGCATGACAATATTGTGACAACACTGAGTGTCTTCACCAATGGCACTCAGGCCGTCAGTGGCAGCAAAGACTTCAGGTAACCTCTTTGTGGTGTTGTGTTTCTGCTTTAATACAAGCTTCTATTCTACTTTTTAACTTTGATCTGGATTTTCTACCTAGTGTGAAGGTCTGGGACATCCCTCAGCAAACAGTACTCAATTCTTACAGAGGTGAGTGTGGAGCTTAATTTGTTTTATTTATTTTACTCCTTTAAAAAAAATCCCATCTGTCCTCCCAAGCTGTCAAGGTGGCATACATTCTCCCCTCCCCTGTTCCACATTTAACCCCACAATCCCTGTGGAAAAGGTGAGTATGAGAGAGCGGGGCTAGCCCAAGGACACCCAGTGAGGGATATGGACCCAAACTGCCTCCAGCCCAAGTACAGCACTCTGTCCACAACATCCCACTGCTTCTGCCTATCTACCTTTCCATGTTGAGTTCTGCATTGTGGTGGGGCTTTAATGATGGGAAAGAAACAGTCCTTGCAGATCTCTGATGTGTCCTCACTGACACATCAGTCTTGGCTGCAGTTCTGTTTTATTATATCCTGAACGTTATTACCCAGCCGACTTTTCTTTTGAACCACCTCACAACTGGAAGAGGAATAAGGACCACATCCCCACCAGGCTGTGCATTGACTTTCTGGGCATGATCAGCCTGCTTGCCCATATGCTCTTGTCCTTCTGCCACATTGAAAGTTTTGGTTGCATGAAAATTTTGCATTACCTTTTATGTGCAGGTTTCTGAATTAAGGGCAGCATCCAGGCGAAGTTAGTTGGGACTAAGTCCCACTGAAATTAATGGGACTTCAGTTAGTCTCACTTATTTCAATGGTGCTTAGTCATGACTAATTTAAGCTGGATTCTGTCCTTGGTGTGCAGGGCTCCTCAAGCATTAATGAATATTACTCTGCTCTGACAGCTAGATGAAATGAAAACAGTAACAGGAAGGCAAGAGATGCAAGGCAATACTTCCATCTTTTCCTATTAAAGATACAGGGTTACTGCAAGCAGTGCTTTGTTCTTGGTATATGGCATTTAATAAAACAATAAAGTTTTGTTTCCCCCTCCTTTCAAATCAGTAGGACTGTACATCTGTGGCTCACACACATGCACACCCTCCAGTTGTTCAAAACATGGATGCAGTGGGCCCAGGTACAGGGAAAATACAAGTGTGCCAGTTAGCCCCCTCTCAGAGTCCCATAGCAACACTCTCTGCTGTTCCCTGGTTCATAACTTGTTTGCTCTAAACTCGGGAAGAGTTTCACTCCATAATTTTGAATATTGGCTGCGCAGCATTCCAGATTATGGGGAGAAACTCTGCCCAGGTTCCAGGGTTGATAAAATAGGTGATTTTTAAAAAAACAAAAAACCCTAGGTCAAAGATATCATCATGAATGTCAATCATAACTTCTAATTACATTCTATGAACATGTTAACAGTATATGGGGATGAGAGATAACAGACCTGTTCTGCAGGTGGTGTACATGCAGTACACACACAGTCAAGCCCTTGCCCCACTCTCTCTAAAGATATTCGGCCCATCCACAAGTGATGTTCAATATTCATATAACGAGTATACAGTACATAGGTACAGTCATTCACATTTATGTTGACCATAGGTATAGCACTACACTTCCTATCTGTACCATTCATTTGAATGGGTTGTATCAAGGTTCACTTTTAAAATGAACACAAGTACAGTCATTCACACAAACATTTACAGATATCTGTACACTTGTACTGCATAATGTCTGAATCTAGCTAAAGAAGGCTGATGAATGAATAGGTGATTTTGAGGGAATCGAGTAGATTTGTGTAATTCTTTGTTATTTCTCTGTGTAAACCAGGCCTGCTCAACTTTGGCCCTCCTGCAGATGTTGGCCTACAACTCCCATAACCCCTGGCTAGTGGCTACTGTGGCTGGGGATTACGGGAGTTGTAGTCCAAAAACAGCTGGGGGGCCTAAGTTGAGCAGGCCTGGTGTAAACTGTCCTGAGCCATTTTTGGAAGGGCAGTATAGGAATCGAATTAATAATAATGATAATTAATCTGAGCAAGATGAAGTCTGGATATAAATGCAAGGGATAGGGGAGGGGAATAGAAAATGAAATCAAAAGTGAACAGAACGTATTCATGCAGTCCTAAGGAAACATTTTTCTGAGAATATCCTCCATTGTAGAAGGGAAACACCTATCATGGCAGCAGGCCGTAAAAGAGACCCTGTTTGGGAATATTTTAATAAAGTTCCTGTACCTGTTGGTAAGAAAGGCACGCGTACAAAATGCAGACAGTGCAACAACAAAATGCAAGGCCTGGTTGCCTGAACGAAACAGCATTATGAGAAGTGTATACTTATTTTTTAAGAATGAAACTTAAATCTATCTCTGATTTTGTATTAAGGTTATATTAAGAATGTACTTTTACTAGGAAATGAGGATTAAATAGAATCTTCTTGACCAGCGATCTAAATTGTGATTTAAGTCATTTAAAATTGACTCCTCCTGTGAGGCAATTTAAATCATGATTTAAATCAAATAGTCCTGCCAGGTTCAGTGCTTGTCTCTCCAGGAAGAGCAAGGAGTGTGTCCCTGGAACACAGTGCCAGAGGCATAGCCTTTCCCTCTCTACCTGGTACACTGTACGAACTTTATGGATGACTGGAAAATGCTATTCTGTCTTACTTTCTGGGGATAATAATCTGAAAAATGTTAAGTACAACTCTGAAACTGACCAGTTTGCCCGATATTGCATTGGTATGCATTCATTGTGTTGCACTGTTCCCTAACATTAATTAGCGTTTTTAGAAATTGAAAACTTTCCACAGGAAAAATATAACTGCAGCAAGTTTTCTGTCCTACATCACTAGATAATTTCCTAAGGCTTCTGGGCCTTTTTATCCTTGTTTTATTGAAATCTCTTGGGATGTTGCTTTGGAAGCCAAATGATCCTAATTGTGTGCCTCGCTTCTCATATCATATGCTAGGCAGCAGTATTATGTTCTTCTCTTTGCACAATATCTTCAGTTTTAGCATCCTCATCCTGCCAGTAGATGAAAGGTCCTTCTCTCATGCGTATGCATTGATGTTTCTACCTACATTGCATCTGGCCTAGGCTCACCTCTTAGACATGTCTATATTAATGTGGTATTTTTTCTTTTTTGTTTTAATTTTGGCTAGCTCATTCCGGTCAAGTGACATGTGTTGCCTCCTGCCCTGGGAAAGATACAGTATTCCTGTCCTGTGCTGAGGTAAACACCCACATTTTGTGTTTGATTCTTTGTGAGTAGATTGTTAACCTCAACAAAAGGCAGGGACCTTTGAAAGCTAACATTATCAGTATAAGTGCAGATGTCATACAGTTTCATAAGAGGAAAGAGAACCCTGACAAAACTGGGAGAGGTACTCTTTAGGATCAAGAGAATGGTTCCTGGTGACCAGTTGTGGTGGTGGCTTTGCTTTTCAAAATATTTTAATACTATTAAACTTGTTTTGTTCTAGGATAGCAGGATTTTACTTTGGGATACCAGAACCCCAAAACCAGCAACTCGGATTGGTATGTCTCTTGGTGTCAACTTATTTCTATGTGTTTCCTTTGGAAGACGTTGCTTCTGTGTTCTTCCTTTTTGTCTCTTCTGGCTTTGGAAGAATAAATTTGTTCTCAAAGTGTGTGTTGCCCACCAGAAATTCCACATTGAATAATAGGAAGCCCCTTAACCTATAGCAGGGATGCACAGCTTCGGTCCTCCAGCTGTTTTTGGATTACATCCCCCATAATCCCCAGCCACAGTGGCCAGTAGACCGGAATTATGGAAGCTGTTGTTCAACATCTTGTATCTGTTCTGTTTCCAGCTAGAGCTGTCATGTATTTAGTCTGATGATCAAATTAGGAATACTGTTGCCTCAATCAAAACTATTACTTCTAAACTTGCATTTTGGGAATCTGGAGCATATTAAGATCCAATGCAGGTATTTCTTATATCCAGTTACTGATCAGGAGCCTTCTGTAAGTTTGTGTGCTCCTTCCCTCCCTTTCTCATGTAAATCCCATCCTCCCTTCATCTGAAAGTCCTACAGTCCTTCCATTTAGATTGACACTAACTCAGGTTAAAGCTGACCATGACTGCCAGCTAACAGTTTTTCAATCACTTGAGGCAGCTGGCTTCATTTTAATTCCGAAGTTTGGTGAACAAGCCCAATTCCACAACTCAGATTCTCAGTCTTTGGCAAGGCAGGTTTTTTTAAATCTTTCGGAGGGTTGCTACATATAAAGTTTCCCAGTACATTCTAAATTCTGCAGCAAACCTTTCTTTCTTTCTTTTGCTTTTTGGTAAAAAAGTCAGTTTGATTTCAGCAAATCAAAGGAACCTAAGTAACCCTAGCCCAGCACAATAATCTTCTGTTCTCCTCCTCCTGCTTCCCTTCCTCTCTTGAGACTTTGACTAACTAAAATGTAAGATTAAATCCCTTTTAATATTCAGCAGCACATTTTAAATAAGTTATCTGCCAAGTGTTTGTTAGCAGGCCTTCTGAAAATGTCTTTGTATAGGGCAAAGAATTCCAATCACTGCTAGAACTAGATGAACTAAATTTGGAACAGTCTCTCTAGCTTCCAAGGCTGAAAATACTGCAGAACTCTATACAGTGCAAGCTGTGGTATGTGTTCATTTTTTGGTGTTTAAGAAATAAAAACACTAGGCAAGATCAGCTGCACTGCAGAAAAAAATAGGAAGATCTTTGAAACTGACAGTAGTTCTTTTTTTCTTTCCCCCTCTCCCCCCCCCCCTCTCACAGCCTGCAGTGCCTCTAGTAACATTCCTACCTCACTGGTGTGGCATCCACATCGAAATGACACTTTTGTACTGGGTAAGGACTATTTCTTCTTATCCACGCATTGCAGTCAAATGCCATTTCTCTCCCAGTTGACTGAGCAATAATGCTGTTCTCCATTGTCTTTTTTTGAAGGTGATGAAAATGGATCAGTTGTCCTTGTGGACACTAAGAACCCAGACTCTGCTGTCAGCTCAGCTGTGCACTCCCGAAGTATCACAGGATTTGCTTTTTCTGCACATAGGTATGCTCTGCAGTCTCAGTGGGAGTCAGTCTGTTCGTGGCTGTGCACTTGAATGACACAGAACAACATTTGAATAGAGAGTGTCTTTCCTGATGGAGTTATTAGAAGCACATGGGTTGAGTATCCAAATCTAGGCCTTCTTTTTCCAAGTTCAGCCATTTTAATGGTGTGTGGAAGCAGGGCTGTCCCTGCGGGTTGGCATTGTCAGGTAGCTGCTGAGGGCCCACTGCTGATCTTGCAGGCGACCCAGAGATACAGTCTTCAGGTGGTGGCGGTGGTAGATTAACTCTCTTGGAATGCTCTGTTGTTGCCACTTTTCTCCCATCCTATTTGCTAAGGTAAGCCCTACACCAAACCTGGGCAGGGGGCGGGGGCGATAAAAGCTGAAGCCAGCCATGTTTAGAAGGCTCTTGTTCCTTGGTAGACTAAGGTATACGTTTGTTTTAAAGATCTAGCTGACGTCGATTCTCTGTAGAAAACATCTAAATTATTTGCCATGCAAATAGTGTTTTGCACTGAGATTGGTTGATGCAGAAAAATCAGTTAGCATTTCTTGCAACTTCAGTGGGATTGATCAAGTTCCTAAGACACTCCCCAAACACTCAGGCTTTCACCTGAAATCATGGTGATTAATTATCTGATTGTTCCAGGTAATGTATTTTTGGTTTTCCATTTAAAATACTTTGTTTTGTTGTTTTACCAAAGTGATTGTGATAGGTGGGATGTGTCAGGGAGGCTAAACGCACAAGCATACAGAACTAGTTGAGCACTTGACGTTTGCTCAGATTTGAGTTACATGGTGATTGTACCAGCTCAGATTTTACCAATACTCTACACTGCAGTTACAATTTCAGGCAATAGTAACGTAGCTAGATGATCTCTGCTCCTTCTCTCAAACAGCTTCTGTTCCCTAAAACTGCCTATTGCCCTTGCTGCCTCTTATGCCTGGAACTCACTCCCAGAATACCTATATGATACCTCTTCTCTCATTCTATAAATCCTTTGGCTTTAGTCCTCCCTGCAACTGAGGTGAAAGCCGAGTGTGGGTAATTACATTTTTGCAAAATCCACTGTTTCATTTTGTTCTGCATTCTTCCCCCAGCTTGCCAAAATTTGGATTGTAAGTCTCTTTGCAGAGAGATCAAACTCACTTGCTTACTTTTTTTTTTTTTTTTGCATGAGAGTATATTGCTATTCTTTTGTTGTCTTTCCTAAATTTTTTTTTTTTTAAAGAAACAGGATTGGGGGGAAACGCCTTGTTTTTGAGACCTGTTTGAAGCTAAATAAGCCAACTTTGCGTATATTAACACAAGCTCTTTTCACTTCTAGTTCACCACTTTTGGCTTCCATCAGTGAAGACTGCTCAGTTGTTGTTCTTGACTCCACCTTTTCAGAAGTGTGAGTACAAAAGAGTTGCATCTTTTTCCATCCAGCTTTTTTTCTGGGTTCAGTTAGGGTTCCAGCAAGCTGGCTGCCATCTTGGCATACTTACTGTGGGAGCTGCATAAGCTTAGACAAATCCAAAATTTATCTACTTATGGTCTGTTCCATAATTCTATTCATGGTGAATAAATTCTCCAGCTGAATTTGCTCCATTGCAATATCCAGAACTAGCGAAGCATCTCTCTTAGTGGCCAGTGAGGTGCAGGGGAGGATGGCCCTCCCTCGCCCTGAAGCCTCTCATCAAACCCGCCACCCTGATCAAGGGGAAGAGCAAGTCTTGCCATGGTGAACTAATGGCAGTGGCAGCTTGGATGAGTCGAGGTGAGGTAACTTACTCCTGCCCTACAGTCACACAAAAAAGGAGTGGGAATTAGTCCGGTTTGCAACTGAAATAAAAGACGATGAGGCAAGGATAGGGATTTACACATCATCTACCCTACAAACTCACTTCTGTTCGGTGTTAGGGGCTACATGGGGGAAGGCAATCTGTCTGGTCCTCGAATGTTCACTTTCTTGGCTGCTAATCACACTGTAGCCAGGAAAAGAGGGAAACAAAGGGCTAAAGGCCCTTGCAGCTGGGGATGGTGGGAGTTGCAGTCAACAACATCAGGGAATCTCTGTTACAGGGAGCCCTGGTTACTGATATTGATGGTCTTCCAGGAAAGAGGAGATAAGTTCTAGCCGTTACAGCATTTTTAGAACATTATTTGAATCTATAAGCTCCACTCTGTAGGGAAGTGCATGAACCTGTTCGCAGGCCCTTTTACAGGCCTCCAGTTTGAAGTTCGAAGGCGGGGGGGGGGCGTCTTTCTTTAAGGGCGGGAGAGAGTGCACTTACCCCCAGGCTCGGCCTGGCTCACCGAGCAGTAGGGCATTTTCGCAGTGCACCCTCGCCTGGTGCGCCCTGCTGTGCTCGTTGGGCTCTCCCCGCGCCAGCTGCCCGTCTCCCCTTTCCCCCTCTCCCTGTCCGGAGAGCCCCACCTCCTCTCCTTCCAATTGGTCGTGAGAAGTAGGCTCAGACTGCCCTTAGGGTGACAGGGCATATTCCCGGTGTGCCCCACCCCTGCACCCCAACCCCCACCCTTAATTACCCCTTCTGCTCAAAACCTGGCCCCTCCCCGCATACATTCCACCACCCTCTTAAGTGCCCTCAGTCCGGCCCTGCTTACCCCTTCCCCCACTTTCCCCCCGCCAGCACTCCATGTCGGTAAAAGCCTTCAGGGCGGCAGTGTACCTCGCTGCCACCCCTTCCCCCTCTTCGGCCGGCCGGATGTACTGTGCGTGCGCATGTTGCGTGCCTGTCTGACATGTGCACGCATGCCTGGTACATCAGGCCACTTCCAGCTGGAGAGGGGGAAGGGGCGGCAGCAAGGTACATTGCTGCCCTGAAGGCTTTTACCGACACAGAGCGCTGGCGAGGGAAAGTGGGGGAAGGGATAGGTGCACCCTCCCCCGCCCTTACAGTGAGATCCCTGCATCCCCTTGAGCTGGTCCCGTGCACATCCCTACCACTCTGTAGAAGGATTTCAGTGCAGTTATCTTCCGTTTCTAGTCGTGTGTGGGTAATCTTAATACTTAGGTGAGGCTGTTTGTTATTATAATGACTATAACACTGTTTTCCTCAAATAATAGCACCATGTTTCATGTCTTTACCAGTTTCAGAAACCGTTCTCATCGAGACTTTGTGAAAGGCTTATCGTGGTCACCCTCAAACAAAGGCTCACTGACAACTGTTGGATGGGACCATCAAGTTCTACATCACACAGTCCCGACTCAGAACAACCATCCTTCGGGGAAAAACAACAACATAACTGCATAGATTTTATGGTCCTTGTTGGGTCCCTCTCCCTGGAATATCATCTTTTGGTCAAATCCTATGGTTACACGTGGTCCTTTGCAGCCACAAAGAAAGGTCCTGTAGCAAGTTCATGTTAGGTGAGCACTAGCCTCACACCAGTCAATCAGGAACTGCCGATAGTAAAATGTTATTGTGGGGAACAAAGGAATTTTCCTTTGAAGGACTGCTGGAAAAAAGAGGTTAGAAATTGCAAATGATAGAAAATTTGGTGTCACTCTTTTTTGTTTCATTGTACTTTTTAGAACCTCCAAAGTACCTGTGTGTGACTGTATTGGTTTTCTTTAATAGAGCTTGCAGTAGTTTTGTGGCAGCCTGCCTTAACTGCCAGCCTTTGAATAAGGATTAGAGATATGACTGAAAAGACTATGAAGTACTCCTGTCAAAAGAATGGGGATGCTTAGTTTAGCTTGAGAGGACTTGGCTAGGCTTACTAATGCCAGCCTCTGACTTGGTCTCATCTGTGCTAAAGGCATCTCAATTTGGGCCCCAACTTAAGGAAGCAATGCATTGTGATACAGAATAGCCTTTCCCCCCTGTGAAGTAGTGTGTATAAGAATGGACATAAAAGCACCCACAGTTTTCAGCCAAAAAATGTGTTCCAGAGATGTAAGCCTTTCTAGTGTATGCTAGAATGTATTTCTGAAGGTTTGATGTGTTTCTGAAGGTTTGGATTTCATGTATCGTGATCAAGGAAGCATTTCCTGTGTAGAAGAATCAGTCTCAGCCCATGTAATGTTCCTCTGTGTTCTTTGTTCTCTATTTCTGTCATGGAATGCTAAATGGCCATATTTCTCCACTCTCCCAACAAAAAAAATGTTTAACCAGTTCTGTATGCTCATAGGTTCTTACTCTTGAAGGGAAACAAAGAAGGCAAAGGCTTACAAACCTTTAGGTTAGCTTTTTAAATCTTGGTTCAGGTAAAACATTGCTTTGAATCTGTGTTGTGCCATATACATATGCCGTATGTCAGGCATTATCAGAATGGTTTCCACAATGACGGGAATGAACTTCTACAGAATTCCTTCCTGTCATGGAACTCTCTCAGAGTTTTGAAATGGATTCTCCCCAAAGACTACCTTCTCCCTGTGTTCTTCCTTTACGTGGGCCTCAGGTGGGTGCAGGAGATAGCAGATGCAATGTCCTCTTTGCTTCCCGCAGAGTACGGGAGCCAGCCAACTTTCCGCTTGCCTCTCTCTGTGGCTTCTATTTTAAAATGTACCACCATTTGTCTTTAAGCTCCGTGTAGGCCCCTAACCAGCGCAGGGGATTGTGGAATCATAATTCCATTAAGATTAAGATATACATTAAAAGAGCTTTGCTTCCCACAGTTCCCTGCACTCGTTTGGGATCTGCAAGAAGCTTGGGAGTGAGAGGGGAAGGTAACTTTTTAAAGTAGAGCCCATGGCAAGTGGCAAGTTGACTGGCTCCAGTGCGTGTGTGTGTGTGTGTGTGTGTGTGTGTGTGTGTGTGTGTGTGTGTGTGTGTAGAGGACATCACACCTGCTGTCTCCTGAACCCATCCAGTTCCCATGTAAGGGTGTGGTGAGGGGTTCTATTAAATGTCAGAAAGTGATGCAGTCTGACCAAACCCGATAGCTTGGGTGGGTTCTTGTTGGTCCCTCCCAGCAGTTTTCCTGTTGGATAAGATCAAGTCTGACAATTTTGAACCTACACAATTGCTTTTGTTTAGGCTGTAAGCACTTCCAAAAAAAATATGTAAAGAATGGCCGGGGGGCGGGGGGGCAGTCAGAATGTCCTGTGGTTCCTCAAACCCTACCAGAACCTTGTGTAAACTCAGTGTAAGGTTTTGTATTCACTGGTCCATTAAGTTAGACTAGATATAGTGAGGCTAATAGGAAGTCACTCTTCCTCCCCAATATGTGGTAATCAATCCTTCAAAATGAAAAGGAATCTGACATCTTTGGGTTTTTCAGATCTTTTGTGTGAAATCCAACTGTTGTGGTGCCCACATCTGATTTTTAGGCAGGCTAACTTGCTATTGTGTATTTTACTTTTATTCACTGTATTTACACCTGAGTTCCTTGGTGGAGTAGAAGGTTAGAATAGGCATGCTGATGTCTGACATTGCGGTTTTGTCCGTGGAATGCTAAGTAGAAGAACTGATGGGGTGGGGTGTCTTTTGTTTTTTGTTCTGCTGTGAACTTCTGAGCAAAGGAAGGCAAACTTTGTGCTTATTTGATGTTGGCAACAAGAACTGATCCATGATCTCTATGACACATGAAGTGAATGGAGATGACCACCCACAAAAGGGAAGACTTTTTAAAATAAATCCCTTTTTTGTTTTTAAATGGCTGTACAAGACTCTCTTTAATAGACCTCACTTTGTTTCATTCAGTGTCTTGGTTATGCTGCTTGCTTCAAACCCTGTTTTAAATGAAACTGCAGATTGTGCCACTTTGCAGGCTTGCAGTGATTATATTTAAAGTGTTCAGTCTCTTACCTGTGTGCAGCTCGCCAAAAACTTTGTCATTTCACAATGACATGGGTTAATCCGAACAATTTTCAGTGCCCTAGATGGTTTAGGACCTGATTCAGCATATTTGACAATTAGCAAAAAAAACTTAGTGCATCATGCTAATTTTAAATGCTGCACTATAAATATCTCAAATTTGCCTTAAATTTTCAAGCAAGTTCAAAGTTTTACATGAAAATTACTTTCATTGGAATACTTGTCAATCTTTTAAAAACACAATAGCCTGTGACAGTATAGTAGCATACATTGGCTTATACTGTTTAAATTTTGAGAGAATATGAAGGCACTAAAAACCTATTAATCTTAGCATGTCCAAAGAGTTATGTACTTATGAAGAGCAGCCAAATTAATGCTGTCCTTGCATAAGAAGGTATGATGGAGGTGTGCTGCCCTCAAGTTTTGCACACACAATGAGAAGGAGCAATTTTTGAAAAGCCCCCCTCCACCATTGCCCCCAGTGGTCTCTAAAAATATCTCCTTGAGGGCTGGGGAGTCCTTAGGGACATATTTTGACGCACAGCAGAGAGAAGCAGAGTCGGTGCAAATCACTCTCCACTGTACAAGCAAAATATTCTCACATGAAAACAGTCTATGATTTTATTCAGTTTTTATACCACCTTTCACAAGGGAATCCCAAGGTGGTTGGGAGTGGATGCTGTCCTGCATACTATATGTATTTGTGGTTCCCAGAAACAATTGCAACTTTGAAACTGCCCAGTTTGGTGGGTATTGTGTCCCTTTGTTAACATTTCATTTTATGAAACAATATATTTAGAAATGGATTCCTTCTGCGGAAAAATATAGATGGAAATTTCCATAGATCGTCTATTACAAAGAGATGTCTCTCACATCACTGCATTTCAGGTAAATTGTAAATTCATTGGGATTCCAAAGAAAACAATACTGAGAATCAGTGGTTGGGTATTAAGGTGAGTTCAGGTACATGCATTGACTTGAGTTGCAACACAACACTGGATGATGTGGAGGGGAAATGCTTCACCTCTGTTCATTTAAATGGGTTAAAGTATTTCCTGGACTGACTTGAAAACTGTCCTAACCAGTTGGGAAGCATTAATGTGACTAGGAGTGATGTGATAAGAACAGTCCTGCTGGATCAGGCCCAATGCCCATCTGGTCCAGCATCCTGTTTCACACAGTGGCCCACCAGATGCCACTGGGAGCCTACAGCAGGAGCTGAGGGTATGCCCTCTCTCCTGCTGTTACTCCCCTGCAACTGGTACTCAGAGGCATCCTGCCTTTGAGGCTGGAGGTGGCGTATAGCCCTTCGACTAGTAGCCGTTGATAGACCTTTAGATGGTCAACATAATGTTCATACATGTGGTTGCTTAGTTCACTTGCAGCATACTCCGTTGTCTGTTCACTCAGCTGACTGAAATGGTCACAAAGGTTGGTCAAAAACATCACCCATAAAATGACATAAGTATCAAGCTTATTCAAAACATTGTTCCCATGGGTTTTATTTGCTGCATTGCAGTGCCAATGCAAATGACCATGAATTATCCCATAACAGCTTTCAAACAAGTGTGTGTTCTTGTGGCCTGCTTCACATTCTAAGTGCAAGGCTGTGAAACACTTTTAGGGGTAGGTCTGAAAAAGGAATAATTACATTTTTCACATTTCCTGGGGAAGGATCCTGTGAGAACATATTTGCTGGCCAGAAATAAAATGCCAGAAATACTTCATGCATTGTTTAATCTGAAAAGATTGCCAATCCCATCTGACAACTTCTTAAAAGTCTCTAAATACTTATGTCTTCACCCAAGCTTTTTAACTGGACTGTGGTTTTGAATTGTTTTAAGGTTTTCATTTTTAATCTATTTTATGTTATAAACCATCCAGAGATGGACGTTTGGGGTGGTCTACAAATTTGAAAAATAAACAACTCCAGATAAGATTTACTCCCCACCCTACCCCGTCCCTATTCCCAGGGCCAGCTCAGGATGCTACTCCCAACACACATGATCAGGGAACAAATCTGTAGCCTTTCCTTCTATTTACCTAAAGCAATGTGTGACATGGGCAGCTTCTACTTGATTGGCAGTCATAAAAGGTGTATGAAGAGGGAAGAATCTCAGATCATAACTCCACATGGTGTATTGACATTATTTTAGGTGCAACTTGGTATGGCCACCCAATAAGAAAATGAACAGGACTCTTGGCTTCCTATACCTTGTGGTTCTGAGTTTTTCTGCTGCTCTGCCACATGGGGGCAGATGTGGCTTATCTAATTGGATGTTGCACAAAGTTCAGCCTGTAGTATAACCTCTTTAAAAGTATTGTTTAGGAAGCAATTACCTACGAGAGGTGTGTATTTAGCTAAACATGTCACTTCTGTTTTGCTAATGTCAAGACTCCAGTGGTTTGTAAGGTTATGCAGGGACTGGTGCATAGAAGCTGCTTGTACAGGAAAGGTGAAGCTGAAGAAAATGACCTTGGGAAACTAAACCCATCCTGAGAAATCACCTAACCTTTCAGCTGCATCTCTAACAGTTGCTTTAAATGAAGTAGTATATTAGAGGGTAGTGTTCAGGGGCATAGCTAGGGGAGAGGGGGCCCGTGTCCATCCCTCTCTCTGGCGGCCCCCCAGAAAGAGGGAGATAATGAAGAAAATAGGGAGGGGTGGAGCTGGAGGGCCCTCAGGAGCTGGGGGCCCGTGTTCTTTGAACCCTTTCGCTCAATTATAGCTATGCCCCTGGTAGTGTTTGACCTACCGAAACTGTACACATAGTGTATTTACCTAAATCAAATACTAGGTTTTTTCCTAGTTCTTTGATGTCAGAAATTGGGGTCATCTTAAATGCAGAGTCCTCTTCCTTTGGGGTAAATATAGGTAAAACCTGTATATAAACCTCATTTTTAAAAGGGACTCTTCTTAAATTCAGAGTCGTAAGATCAGCCCTGCTGCATCAGGCACAAGGCCCATCTAGTCCAGCATCCTGTTTCAAACAGTGGCCCACCAGATGCCTCTGAGAAGCCCACAGGCAAGAGCTGAGGGCAAGCCTTCTCTCTTGCTATTGCTCCCCTGCAACTGATATTTAGAGGCATCCCTGAGAGATGCTGGCATCTCCTGCTAACTGAGCAAAGAGGCACCTTTTTAAAGTGGTGATTCTCTTTATTTAGTGGGTGGGGGGAGAGCAACTGGCCCTATACATCCTCAGCACAGCATCTTTCTAGTGGCTGTTGCTGGTGTCTACCTTATGTTTCTTTTTTCTTTTCAGATTGCGAGCCCTTTGGGGACAAGGAGCCATTTTATTTTTTTATATCGGTGTAAACGGCTTTCAAAACGTTAGTTAAAAAGTGGTCTATAAATATTCATTGTATTGTATTGTATCTTGCCTCTGAGGCTGGAGATGGCCTGTAGCCACTGATAGACCTGTATACACCTCTATCATGTCTCCCCGTAGTCTCCTCTTTTCCAAACTTAAAAGCTCCAGATGCTGTAGCCTTGCCTCATAAGGAAGGTGTTCTAGGCCCCTGATCATCTTGGTTGCCCTCTTCTACACCTTTTCAAGTTCTACAATGTCGTCCTTAAGATACTATGATCAGAACTGTATGCAGTATTCCAAATGAGGCCACACCATAGATTTGTATAAGGGCATTATAATATTAGCATTCTAATTTTCAATCCCCTTCAAACCAGCATGGTGTAGGGGTTAGAGTGCTGGACTAGGACCAGGGAGACCCGAGTTCAAATCCCCATTCAGCCATGATACTTGCAGGGTGACTCTGGGCCAGTCACTTCTCTCTCAGCCTAACCTACTTCACAGGGTTGTTGTGAGGAGAAACTTAAGTTTGTAGTATATCGCTCTTGGCTCCTTGGAGGAAGAACGGGATATAAAATGTAAATAATAATAATAATCCCTAGCATGGAATTGGCCTTTTTCACAGCTGCTGCACGCTGAATCAACATTTTCAACAAGCTGTCCAACACAACTGTAAGATCTCTCTCCTGGTCAGCCATGTGACATTGGGGTTTTTTTGTGGGGGTTTTGCCCCCAAATTCATCACTTTACACTTACTTACAAAAGCGTAGTGAGGCAAGATTTGCCCTTGCAGAAGCCATGCTGCTTCTCCTTCAGCAAGGCCTGTTCTATATGTTAAACAATTTTGTCCTTAAGTATGCTTTCCATCAATTTACCCGGCACAGAAGTTAAGCTAACTGGCCTGTAGTTTCCCTAGATCCCTTTTTGAAAGTTGGAATTATATTAGCACCTTTCCAGTCCTCTGGTACAGAGCCTGATTGTTGGGATGTTGCATATTTTTGCTAGGAGATCAGTAGTTTCACATTTGAGTTCTTTCAGATCTCTTGGGTGGATGCCATCTGGCCCAGGCTACTTGTTAATGTTTAGTTTTTCAAGACAGTTTAGAACATCCTCTATCATCACCTCACATTGGCCCAGTTCTTCAGCCTCCAAGCCTGAGAAGCTCAGTTCTGGAGCAGGTATTGGGTCAGTATCCTCTGCCATTGAGACAGATACAAATAACTCATTCAGCTTCTCGGCAATCTCCTTATCCTCCTTAGTACTCGCTTTCCCAACCTCATCATCTAAGGGTCCAACTGCCTCCTTTGCAAGTGTTCTGCTTCTGATAAAAAGTTTTTGTTATTGCCCTTGACATATGCCCCTCAAACTCTCTTTTTGCATCCCTTCTTGTCTCCTTGCATTTCTTTTGCCAGACTTTGTATTCCTTTCTATTGTCTTAATTTGGGCAGGACTTCCATTTTCTGAAGGAATTCTTCCCTTTATATCTTCCCTTACCCTACTTGTTAGCCATGCTGGCATCCTCCTGAAGTTGGTGGTACCACCTATCCTCCTTGGTATACATTCCAACTGGGCCAATTGTGGTTTTAAATAAGCTCCACACTTTTTGGTGTGATTTGACTCCTGACTTTCCCCCTTGCCTTCCTTCTTACCAGTCCACAAATTTTTGAGAAGTTTCTTCTTCTGAAGTCCAACGCGTCTGTGTTGGACTTCCTTTGCAATGCTCCACTCTCATATAAGCTGAATCGGATCATACTATGATCACTGTTCCCCAGTGGTTCTGTAGCTCTGACATCTTGCACCAGATCCTGGGCACCACTCAGGATTAAGTCCAAGGTTGCCTTCTCTCTGGTTGGTTCCACAACCAACTGTGCTAAGGCACAGTAACTTATCTAGAAATGTGGCCTCTCTGTCAATACCTGCATGTGAATTTGCCCAGTCTATATGAGGGTAATTGAAGTCAACCATTATTACAGCCCTATCTCTATATTCTGAGTCATCTTGTATTTCAGTAAATGTGGTACAGCCCAAGAATAACTTATCTTTGTTCTCTGTCAGTCCCGTACCTTTAAGTTTGGATAGCAAAGAGTGTGTCTACAATTTTATGAATAAGGAAAAGGAAGTTTCAAAACTCATGTGAAAAATATATTCCTCACTTAAATGTCGCTGCTTTCATTCTGTTTTCCCCTGGTCATACCTAAGCATGTGTGGCCCGGAAAAATAAGTATCCCTTGGTACCAGATATGCAGTTGCTCAAAATAAATGTGATAAGGAAACAGCAACCTCCTGTTTTCCCTCTAAACAGAGGAACTTAAAATAAACTTTATTGTTGAGGTGCTGGTATTCAGCAGCATTCTACGCATAAGAAAAACCCCTGCTAAGTCCAGCCAAAGGCCCATCTAGTCCTGCATCGCACTGTGGCCAACCAGGTGCATCTAGGGAAGCCTGCATGTGAGGGAAAGAGGGCCACAGCCCCTTCTTCTGATGTTCAGGGGCACACCCCTCTGGTCCTCATGAAAATAGACAGCTATCCAGGCTTGTAGCCATTAATAATCCTGGCCTCCATAAATTTGTCTTATTCCGTTTTAAACCTGTCTAGATTGACCATCACCACATCCTGAGGCAGCAAATTTCATAGTTTAACTACACGCTGTGTAAAGAAGTACTTTATCTTGTCTGTCCTGAATCTCCCAGCATATACAGGTTGAGTATCCTTTATCCGGACTGCTTGGGACCAGAAGTGTTGCGGATTTCAGATTTTTCTGGATTTTGGAATATTTGCATAATGAGATATCTTGGGCATGGGATCCAGAGTGCCAAAACAGATTATTATTTATTCGATTTCTATAGTGCCCTTCCAAAAATGGCTCAGGGTGGTTTACCCAGAGAAATAACAAGTAAACAATATGGATCCCTCTCCCCAAAGGGCTCACAGTCTAAAAAGAAACATAAGATGCCAACAGAGCAGGCGCCAAACTGAGCAGGGAGTGGAGGGGGGGCTTTCCTTTTTCCCTCTAGCGCCAAAGCGAGAGCATCAAAAACATTAAAAAGCTTCACAATAAAAACAGAGCCGCAACTAGAGAGAATTACAGACAAAACCCTGTCAATAACAGCCTTCTGAAATAAGTAAGTTTTGACTGCATGTTTAAAAGCAGCAAAACTGGGAATCTGCGAGTGAGCTGAGGTGGGGGTTTTTTGTTGTTGTTGTTACGGTGTGGTGTCTGGATTTTGGAGCATTTTGGATGTCTGGATAAGGGATACTCAACCTGTAGCTTCAATTGATGACCCAGCTTTCTAATATGAGCAGGCGAGAAAAACCTCATCAATCCACTTGATCCACAGCATGCATAATTTTTTTCACCTCTGCCATGTACCTGCTTACCTGCCTTCTTTCTAAACTTACAAGGCCCAAGTGTTGCAGTCTTTCCTCTTAAGGGAGTCACCCCAGTCCCCTGTTCATCTTGGTTGCCCTTCTCTGCACCTTTTTCAGCTCTACAATATCCTTTTTAAGGTGAGGCAACCAGAACTGCACACAATATTCCAGCTGTGGTCGCACCATAGACTTCTATATGGGCAGTCCTACATCTGCCATTTTATTTTCAACCCCTTTCCCGATGATCTCTAGCAACTGCAATTTTAAAAGAACTGCATATACATGGGTCACTTAAGATGGTGATTGAATGGAAATGGGCATACTAGTGCTGGTTAGGTTTCGTACCAAGTTGCCTTAGGTTTTGAGGATTAATGCAACTATTTGCCATTTCAAAAGGTTCTCTTGTAAGAACTTGCTAAAAGGAGTTGTATGGGCAGCTTTCCATTTACAGCAAGAACCCTGGTAAGCAGCAAAACAAGCTTTCCTGCCCATGTCACCCCATCAAATACTCATCTCCCATGAAGATGACTCATTTGGTCTTGCTTATTAAGGTAGCAGCAAGAAGGAAGGTAGAGGTTGGTTTATTATGAATTGCCTGCCTGAAAGCCAAAAGCTGGGGCCCAGTTGGACTTATAAGCAGATGTGCACACTGCTAGCACCTTGTAGCTGACCTAATGCTTGAGGACTGCAGACTAAAGAACCATGTCATTCACCTGACCCGGGATATTCCTCTTCACAGACATTGCTAGAGTTATATGGGTGCTAGTCATGATGAGGAAGCAGAAACCATGCTATTTAACACCTGAATCTGCCCAAAGATGTGACACTGTCAGCTATTTGGCTCTCAGCTTTGTGCATTTTGTGGAATTTGGTTTTCAGGCAACATCTCCTGGCATGCAGGAAAGGAAAACAGCAAGATTTCTGTAGAGGCTCAGGGTGGAGCATCCAAGTACCTTTTGCCCTACTAATTCCAGCCATTCTATGTCAATCATCCCCAGCACAGCATCCCCCCAGTGGCTGTTGCTGGTGCCTATCATATTTCCTTTTTTGATTGTGAGCCCTTGAGGGACAGGGAGCCATTTTATTTATATCAATGTAAACCAATTTAGGAACTTTTGTTGAAAAGTGGTATAAATATTTGTCAATAGATACCTATCCCCCCCTAGAAAGTCTGAGTTTTGGGAGCAGAGTGCACCCCCTCTATGCTATTGGAACTGTGAGCACACAGTCTCCATGTCAGGTACTTCTGTTCATAGGTTCATTAATTCTTAACCTGCCCATATTTGGCAAAAGCTCAAAAGCTGGTTTCTTAGCATGAACAAAGCAGGGGGCAATGCACCCCAAGGTCACAACATCTAAAACTGCAAGGGGTTATCCCCAAACTTCTCTCTTTATCTCAAGAGAAGGCAACCTGCTAGCAAGTAGACCTAATTCAAAAGGTACACCTCCAGGAAAGAAAATACTCCCTTTTGTGGAGAGAGCCTTGCCAAACACTCTCCGTCTGCAGCTCAGATGATAAGCAACATTTCCCAACCCACCGTTAATAGTCTAATTGACTGTCAATGACCAGAGTGGAGGCATAGAAATGTATATCTTCGCATCTGGAATGGCATATCCATTTCAAGGTAAGCCCTTGAGTCTAGCTATTCACTGCCACTAGTGTTCACGTGTACTTCCACAAGCTATTCTTGCCATTTGTTTGGCCAATCACACCCAGGACTGACCAGTTCATGCAACTACATTGTCCCACTCGAGTTTCTGCCTGTCCAGGGAGGAAGCATGACTTATGAATTGCCCCCAGGCATGTTTCGGAATATAAGTACTTCTGGCCAAGCCTCATGGCCTCAGAATCTGTATGGACCTTTATACTGCCGGTTCTTAAGCATGCAAGTGGTAGCTCTTCGCCCCTCACCCTCTTTTCTTCCTGCCTTTTCCTGTGAGGAGACCTGCTAGTGCACCGAACACACCACCGGACTAAGGATAGGTAAAGCTAACCTGCCTCTTTGAGTCTCTCCTCCCCCCGCCCCCCGCCCTGCTTTCGCTCTATTCCTGCCTCCAAGCACTTATTACAGCAAGCCTTAACCTGTAATTTGGACCCTAAGCTAAATTACCTTCGGTGAGATTCCTTTTGAGACTATCAGTTAAGTTTTATTGCCTTGTCTAACATTTGCCTTCCTGTACCCCCATTTACCCCTAAATAAATCTGTTGTATTGCATTTCCAAATTACCAAACTTGCTCAAATTGATATTGTAACAGAACTGTTCCCTCAAGCCAAGCTAATGCCCCCCATCTTAGACAAAAGCATAGCTGGAACATCCAGCCAGCGTTCTGGGACAGTTCTGGTAACAGTATTCAAAACTGAAAAAAGTTTACAAACCAGACTTTCAAAAATGAAGGTTTTTTCATGTGTGGCTGATTTTTTCTGTCAAACCCTTACTGTTTTTCATGCTTTTCTGTACAGGTGCAAATATTAGAGCTGTACTTCAAAACAAAGCTAAGCTCCTAACATGCAATACACCAAATATTATTTCTGTCCCACCTTTATGGTCCAAACTGGATCACTGAAGGTAGCTCATGCTACAATTAAAAAACCACAATCAGAATTAAAATAAGAATGGCAGATAACATAAGAAGAGCCCTGCTGGATCAGGCCCAAGGCCCATCTAGTCCAGCATCCTGTTTTGCAGAGTGGCCCACCAGATGCCGCTGGAAGCCACAGGCAGGAGTTGAGGGCATGCCCTCTCTCCTGCTGTTACTCCCCTGCAACTGGTACTCAGGTACCAGTACCTCAGGTACTCAGAGGCATGCTACCTTCAGGTACTCAGAGGCATCCTGCCTTCCACAGGCAACCACAAAATCCTGACTTCCACAGGCAAAACTTACAAAATCAAGAGTGAATAGAGAACCATTAAAACAAAACAGCTAACTAGCTGCCATACAAGCTCCAGAAGTCTAACTAAGCAGAAGTTGTTTTCAGAAAGTGAAAAAATGTCCATGCAAGAATGAGGCTGGTGCCTCTCTTGAGACAGAAGTTGCACAAGGTGGGTGCTGCTCCAACTAAAAAGAAATCACCCTTGTGTGTTTCTGGTCTCCTCGTGCTCCTACCAACCACACTTCAGATTGGAGTGGGACATGCACAAGGGCCTCTCCTGTTGACCTCAGTGGCTGCGCAGGAAAATAGAGTGTACAGCAGGGGTCTCCAAACTCCAGGCCCCAGGTGTTGGGTTACAACTCCCATTATCCCCAGCCACAATGGCTGAAGATGATGGGAGTTGTGGTTTGAGCCTCTCATGTAAGAATATGACGGATATTTGTATACTGCTTTTCTACCAAAGTGGTACAGTATTTTAGCTATATTTAAAATATAGATTAACTATTTACACTTTATTAAACAGGAATTTGTATTTGGGATCAGTAGATTGGGAAGAAAGCCGTCTAAGCCAGACCTGCAAGACATTTTTTGGCTATTTTAAATAAAACCTTAGGAGGTACACTACAATATGCCCAAAGCCCCAGTTGAATTAGATAGGATTAAAAACCACGTAGAGAGTAGGGATGTGCACAAACTGGTTTGGCGCCTCCTTTGGGAATCACCGAAATGGCTCATGCACCCACAGCCGAATCAGTTCGGCAGGACGGAGCGGTTCCCTTTTAAAAGCAGGTAAGCAGGTCCTTACCTGCTCTGCTGCTGCCCCACCACTTTTCCGGGCATGGCACTCATGCTACCAACAGCCGCACATTGCTGCAGCGCTGTTCCTTGCAGCCTGAACACAACATCAGGAAACAGTGGTTCTCTCTACCAAGTGCCTTTGGTAGAGCAAGTGCCATGCCTGGAAAAGTGGCGGGACAGTGGCAGAGCAGATAAGGCTTATCTGCTTACCTGCTTTTTAAGGGAACTGCTTCCCACCCCACCCGCACAAGCCCTTCATGCACATCCCTAGTAGAGAGGACCCCTTGTTCCATGCACACCTGCTTCACAACTTAAAAGCCTATGCACCTGCTAACTGGGCAAAGAGACACCTTTTTAATGTGGTGATTCTCTTTATTTAGCAGGGGGAGAGTAACTGGCCCTGTCCACCCCCAGCACAGTACCTCCAGTGACTGTTGCTGGTGCCTATCTTATGTTTCTTTTTAGAATGTATGTGAGCCCTTTGGGGACAGGGTTCCATCTTATTTGTTGTTTCTCTGTGTAAACCGCCCTGAGCCATTTTTGGAAGGGCGGTATAGAAATTGAACTAATAATAATAATAATAATAATTATTATTATTATTATTATTATTATTATTATTATTATTATTATTATTATTTTGTTAATAAAATAGTTCTCTTATCAAGTTAAATAGTCTTCTAGCATGACTTAATATGTGATGTCATAGCATACAAATAGATGCATGCAAGGAAATGATGGAAATATTATTGCCTAATATGGTTTAATCACAACCAATTTTCAATTGAGCAGTGATGGTCAAAATCCCAGTGGTGTTTGTTTTAAAACAAACAAACAAACAAAAAACACCAAGGAAAGATCTGTTGGAGATTAACTTCCAGTGCATCGACCTTTTGCATCAACTGTCCTAATGACCACTAGGGCCATTGGGAGTAGAGACAGTGGGACAAGAAAAACCAACACGCGTATGGCCTTTTAATTTTGAGTATAAGTGATGATTTATTGATCTATGTGCGGGATACTGATTTAGCCTCAGAAGCATGGGATAGACTGAAAAAGCAATGTGGCCAAGTCTCTGCAAATGTAGCTCTGCTCCTGTATAAAAGCCTATGTGAAAGCAAACCGCAGGAAGGGGGAGACTTTGAAGCCCACATAGCAAATATCTTAGAAATTAACAGGCTTTTGAAGAGTAACCATTGTGAACTGAATGAAATTATTCTAATTGGGGCAATCCTACAATCCCTGCCTAAAAGTTTTGAACCCCTAATTGTCGCTCTTGAACTGTCTCACTGTGAACTGAAGGTTAATGCTGTTGTGTCCAGTCTGAGAAATTTTAATATAAAGTTGCAGCAGGAGAAATTTGAAAGCGATGGCACTCTGGCACATTTCAGCAGGCAAAGTAATTCCAGCATTAGCAAGCGAAGTAGCCTCAGTGACTCGTCAGCATATAATTCAAAGAGCGGGGAAACTCAGAGGGCACAGAGCTGGTCACCATGGCAATGAAGTAAACACAGGGATGAGTCATGGCGACAAACAAAGACGGGAGGAGGAGAAGCATGGACAAGGTGGCTTATCTGAAAGGGAGAGCAATGCCAAAAGCTACATTACCTTAAAAGAGCCAAGAAAGGGCCACACTTTCATCCTGGACTCAGGTGCATCCCAGAATATAATCTGTGATCGCAATCTATTTATCGAACTCGATAAAAGTCATAAATCTGTTGTGATCTTAGCAGATTCAAGGAAGCTAAGCATGGCTGGCAAGGGGACAGCAAAGATACTTTGTGGCTCTGCTGCTGAAGCTTATGAGGTTAAGATAACTGATGCACTTTTCATGCCAGAGATGCAAGTCAACTTGATTTCAATTGGACATGGACTCAAGAAGGGGTGTAAAGCAATTTTTGAAAATGAAGCATGCTACATCTCTAAAGGTGATGAGTTAATCATGACTGCCCACATGCGGGATGATGGACTTTTTGAAATAGACTGTGCTACTGCACAAGCAAACGTGGCAAGTAGTTGCCAACACAAAAATTGTGATTTCTCATGGCACAGAAAATTGGGCCACCGAAGCCTAAACTTTGAAACTGACTCCCAAATGAGGGAACTAACCGAGAAATCAGTGCCAGATTCAGAAGGGGCTGCACAACCAGAACCCAAACTGAGGCACTCACAGAGGCATAACAAAGGGGTTCCACTTAACAGACTCTCACTCATGGCTAAAGGAGGAGAGATGCAAGAGCCCACTATGTGGCAATATATAGAAAGGTTGCCAGCTGATGAAGCTGAGAAGTGGAGAAAAGCAGCAACGGAAGAAATTGATTCCTTGCACAAAAATGAGACTTGGAGACTTGTGGAACTACCCACTGGAAGAAACACTGTGGGATGCAAATGGGTCTTCAAAGTCAAGCAGGATGCAGAAGTGGATGTACAGCGCTACAAAGCCAAACTAGTAGCCAAAGGATACTCCCAAATCTATGGTCAGGACTATTATGAGACTTTTGCACCAGTCATGAAACACACATTAATTAGAACATTGCTCAGCGTGGCAGCAGCCAAAGGGATGCAAGTTGAACACTTGGATATAAAGACTGCCTTCCTATATGGGGAAATCGAAGAAGACATCTACATGCAACAACCACCAGGCTTTGAGGAACCTGGAAAGAAGGGGCTAGTGTGCAAACTGCAAAAGAGCATCTATGGCTTAAAGCAGGCAGCCAGAGCATGGAATGAAAAACTGAATCAATTACTACTTAAGGAAGGGTTCACGCAATGAAAAGCTGACCCCTGCCTATATTCTAGACACAGAGACAATAGGTGGACTTACATTCTGACTTACGCTGATGATTTGATTCTTGCACACGAGGAAAGGCAAGACAGTCATGAAATTATTCAACACCTGAACAAGGAAATAGAGGTGACGGAACTCTGAAGCATCTTATATGACCTTGGCATCCAAATAGAAAGAGAAGAGAATGGAACGTTCCTTCTCAACCAAAAACAGATCTTCTAGAATGCCTGGGACTGACAGGTGCCAATGAAGTCAGCACGCCAATGGATGCTGATTTCTGGAAGCAAGATGAGGACAGCCAGCCTCTACCAGCCAACAATCAATACAGAAAGGCAATCGGAAAACTTTTGTACATAGCTACAGTGACAAGGCCAGACATTGCCTCAGCAGTAGGAATCCTGAGCAGAAAAGTGAGTGTGCCAACAAACAAGGACTGGATAGCGGTCAAAAGACTGGGAAGGTACCTGAAAGGCACTGCACATTATGTATTGGAGATTCCAGCAAACAGCAATCCCAAACTCGTGGGATATGTGGGTACAGACTGGGGTGAGGACAGAAAAGACCGCAAGTCCACAAGTGGACACCTGTTCCTGTATGGAGGTGGAGCCATAACTTGGAGTAGCTGCAAGCAGTCACTCGTTGGGCAATCATCCACAGAAGCAGAGTATGTTTCAGCAAGTGAAGCGTGCAGGGAAGCAGTATGGATACACCAACTACTACTGGACTTTGGCATCGAGGAACCAAAGCCCACAGTGATGTTTGCGGAGAACCAAAGTTGTATCCAGATTTCCCAAATGGAGAAGATGAAATCTTGAACTAATCATATTCCAATAAAGTACCACTATGTTCAGGACTTACAAGAAAAAGGGGTGGTCCAGCTGAGGTACTGCCCCACAGAAGAGATGCTGGCAGATGGATTAACCAAGCCATTATCCAAAGACAGATTCCAGGTGCTTCGTGAGAAGATGGGAGTCGTGACCAGGTGCGACAGGCGATGAGAAGGGGTGTTGGAGATGAACTTCCAGTGCATTGACCTTTTGCATCAACTGTCCTAATGACCACTAGGGCCATTGGGAGTAGAGACAGTGAGTCAGGGTCTCCCTATCTGTCCCTACACTATGACTCCTGAACTGATTCTGCGGCACTTCCTGTGCTGAGTCACAATCCTTCCTTTCCTCCTAAAGAGCAGATGGAAACATCTCTCTCTCTCCTTACCTATCCACTATGTAGTCCTTTAGATTAGAGAGAGGTCTTTCCTATCTAAGTGTATTTAACCAATAAATATTTAGTGTTTAGTCATACAAGGATCTCCATGTGTTTTCTCTAAATAGCTGCAATATCCAAACCATCCTCTGCTACCTACTCTGTAACTGGAGTGTGTTCTCATTCCTTAGTGCTCTGCTGTTTTACCTATTGTGGGTAAAAATCAACAACCTCTAACAAGATCAACTTTGTTACACTGCACTACCAAAGTGCTTCTTCGGCAAAAGGAAAGTTGTAGCTATAAAACCATGTCTTCCCAGGGAAGAAATGGGTGGGTAGCAATGTTTCTTTTAAAAATACAAATCTAGTAGCTGAAAACCATCTGAAAATGTAAGAAAACAAATAGATGTTGGTGCAGCAAATAAGGAGCCATGGAGTATTTTAAAGGACAGTTCTTCCATACAGAGAGCTTCCTCGTGCGAGTAAAATTGTGTATATTCTAAATACTGCACACCAAATGCCTTATTACAGGCTTAGTCAAGCATTTATGTGTGGTAAATCACGGGCCCCCATACTGGCTTAGCGAGTCACCAATCCAAGAGAGAGGTACACTCACCACTGGTGCCACTAAGTGGCTACTGTAGCCACTTTGAGCCACACAGTCCATAGTGCCACTAAGTGGCTATTAAGGAGTGTATCATCACACTTCCAATGCTACTCCAATCATTCTGAATGGAAGTAGCAGCTGAAGTGCTGATAAATGATGACACCATCCATTGTAGCCAACAAGCTACAGAGTGGCTCGGAAGCAGTGAGTGCACCTCCCTTGGATTGGTGGTTCGCTGCACAATATATGGACACTGATTCCTTTGGTGTTAGTTAATGTTTAAAAATAACTGACTATATTTCTTTACTGCAGGCACTGTTACACACATTACCAATCAGTGGCAGTATGATAACCAAGGGATATTTAACAGTAGAATGCTACTAAAGTAGCGCAGCTAGGGGTTAGATCTGAAGGCTGAATATTTTACTCCTAGCAATTGATAACACACTTGCTTACTTTGAACAGGAATAGTAATATGCTTGAAGTTCAGTGTTAAAGCATAAATTTTTGCTTTGGGAGAGGTCACTAGCTTCCTGAACCAGGCTCTTTACAAAGAGTTGATACGATCCTTTGGTGTCTACATGCTGACACTAGAGAAGCACGTGGAATCGTGTGTGTGCTTTAATACGCTCAATGTGTATGTTTTGGCTGCCAGCACTTTAGTATGTGTCTCTCTTTGCAGAGCATGGCATGTAAGTTCTTCCTGTGTGCATGCACCTTTTTTCTTCAGGTGCAACCCTGCAGGGGGGGGGGCGTTTTATACCCTCTGCTATCAAACTTTTTCTTGCCAAATCTCTTGCTCAGCTTGCATATGGTGCACAGCTAGGGCCTTTATCTAGTTTTCAGCAGGTGGAAAGAATTCAATCTAAATTTCTTAGAGCTATACTTTCGACCCCCCGTTGTGTCTCTAATGCCAGATTGAGACTGGAGACGGGTCTAGTGAAGGTGGAGGCTAGATATTGGATACTTACGATTTTTTACTGGATTAAAATCCATCACTCCCATGGTAGTTTAGTATTTCTCACATTACAAGATTCATTTCATGCCTCCTGGGAACGCAGAATATTTACTAAACTGGCAACATTGGGGTTGCTTCCGCTTCCGCTGCTCAAAATGGAAGTATCACAAGCCCGTGCCTTGGTGAAACAGAAAATATTAGACACGGAGCGGCAGGAAGATTTATCTAAGTCTCCGGATTTCTACTGTAATGATACCACAAGGTACCTTGTTGCTCCATTATCTTATCTGCAACAATTAGACATCCCCAGATATAGGTTGGCTTTTACACAGGCCAGATGTAGATGCCTTCCCTCTGCTGTCCTCTAAGGTCATTACAGTGGGACTCCTTATGCGGAGCGTCTATGCCCCTGTGGTGATGGGGAAGTTGAAACCATCGAACATGTTTTGCTTTATTGCTCCTTTTATAGGGACTTACGTTTAGAACTAATATATCCACTGTTGGCTCATTTCCCAGGAAATTCGTCTAGCCAACAAGTGGCTTTCCTGCTTGAGGACAGCATACCTGCCATTACTCGGAAAGTGGCGGGCTTTTGTGCAGCAGCTCGAAGAGTGCGCCAGTTTTTAATTAACAGTCCTAGTGCTGCTCTTTAACCTTTCAGTTATAATATTGGGTTAGACTGTTGACTTGTTTGTTTGTTTTTTAAATTATTTATATTTTAATTGTATTGTCTTTCCCCCCTTGTTGTGCTGGTCATAGACCGTAATAAACTTTGATTGATTGATTGGCTACCAGCACTTTAGTATGTGTCTCTCTTTGCAGAGCATGGCATGTAAGTTCTTCCTGTGTGCATGCACCTTTTTTCTTCAGGTGCAACCCTTTGACTTACAGCCACAGACGGAAATCTTTGCAATCTCATTTTACTTGGAGCAGAATAATGGTTTGAAATTAATTACATTTTATCTAGTGTTTCCACCATCTGAAAATGAAAGCGAGATACTATCAATTGTTACTATAATAAATTATAGGTAAACACACAACGGCTTTTGCAACCGCAAATACTTAACAGCAATACAACCAGTTTTCAAAATTAGCATAGCCTAGATACTTGTATACTAAGATACCAAGTTTTTGTGTAATTTACACATACGTATTTCCAAGATACTAAGTTTAAGTGTAATTTATATAAACATATTTCTATACACATACACCCTACCTCGGAAAAGTGAAATGAATTAAAGAAGAGATGTTGCATAAGGAGAAAAATAAAAAAGTGCTTTCAAGATACTTGTGTGTCAAAGTGCTTTATATTTCCACAGTACAATGTAGTCTTTACATGTTTTCAGTCCTTAACATTGCTTTATGATGCAAATAATCCTTTAATTTGCTTCTGAAGTTTTCTTCAGAAGGTTTGCTTCTGAACTTTTCTAATCACATGATCTCTTACACAAGTTGGCCATCTGAAATGAATTTAAAAATTGTGCTGGGGAAACAAATTATGGCTCAAGCTACTCCCATGTTGGATATTTTTTCAGCTACTGTCAGCACTGGGGATGGTTTGTTTTCGTTTGGAAACCACCATCTGGAGGCTTTTCACACAGGGCGTCTGCCCCAAATCTCCCTCAGAAGAGAGTGTGTGCATTCACACACCAGCCACACTTACCTCGAAGTCCCTTTGAGATTTTTGGACCCACTCCACACACAAACTGAGGTTTGTGATGTGAATTCTAGCTTATCTCTACATATGTCTGGGTTTTTAAAATGCTGGTTTTAAGCTACTTTTTCTGAAAATGCTGGAGCAAATGGGAGAGGCACTGATGTAGAATCATTAGCATGATAAGAGGCATGCTCTCTTCAGAAATCTCTGCAGGAGCTCTCCCCGCTGCCTCTCTGGCTAGAAGGAAAACACGGAGCATGCCATGTGGACTTGTTTCAAAATAAAACCGAGAGCAGAGGGGAGGGGCTGCTTCCCTCAATGCAGCGAGTGTACTTCAAAGCGGCTTCGCTCAATGTTTACCCCGAAGCCTGAAGCCAAGTGTGAATAACTCCCTGGTGAGATGTGCTCAACATGGATATTTTGATGAGCAAAATAATACAAGCAAAAGTTGGATGCAAGTAAAATAAGGCAATAAGATCACTTCAGGTTATTTTTGCTACATCAGTGAATATGTGGCTTGTGCAATGGCTGGAGCCTCTCATGCTATTTGTATATATAAAGAAGTCAATGGTTTTGCAGCTTCTAAACACTGGCTGATGTACTGTGAAACATTCTGGGGCTATTCAGATGATCGGCAAAAATCAGGCTAGGAAAGCCTAGCCTGATTTTTGCTGATCGTAAGAACCGGGCTCTCAGCCAAGCCCGGTGGCTCTAGAGCGGGTAACCCAGTCAAGAACCCCTGCCTTAAAAGCAGGTTTGCGGAGCGAGCGGTTCACAAACCTGGTTTTTAGGATTGTGAGTAGCTGTGGGGCGGCTCCGCGCTGCACCTACTCATGAGTAGACCCCTGGAGGGGAGGCGAAAAGCCGCCTCCCAGCTCCAGGGGTCTCCCCAGTATGCCCTGCGTGCTTGTGCAGGTCATACTGGGGCTTCCAGGGGGCGCGCGGCCCCCGAGCTCCCCAGCCCCCGCCGGCTCCATCTTGGAGCCTGCAATTGTGTGGGTGGCCAATCCGGCTGCCCAGGGCTCCCTCCCTGCTTGTGAGCGAGGAGAGTGGGCTTAGCCCGCTCTTCCCGCTCACAGCCCCAAACCAGGTCTCACGGATCGTGAGACCCGGCTCTCTATCTTCCTTGTAATGGAATGTCTGTGCAGTTGTGCAAGAGTGCTTCTGCGCAAAAGGCAAGAAGTGCACAAACACAGTTGCATGTGTCTGTTGGAAATGGCCATTCATCACATTGTGCCATTATTGCATTTTGCACAAAAGCACTCTTGTGCACATGTTTCATTACAAGGAAAATGGAACAATGCACAGTATATCAGCCATTATGGGTTTTTATGTAGGAACTATGTAACTTATTAATAAGATGACTTAATGCAACTGCAGAGTTGTGTAGAAGAGGGAATTTCTTCACCCTTGCGTTACTATGACATGAAAAGCTGGAGCAGCTGAAATTCACTTTTCTACATTGCTCTTAAGGGTTATGCCTTCTCCCCTGCACTTGGTTGCTTTATGTATGAAGTGGTCTTAAGGGATAGAGCATCAAACCGTTGAACTAAACTGACCTGATTTGAACTAAACCACATGCCTTTGAGATATAAAATCATGTGAAAGACAATCTGTTACGCAAAGACAGAAATACTGTACTGTACATGGTTTATAATATACAATGGTATCTACAAGTGTGAAAAACTATTAATAGATAGATCATTTTGCAGAAAGGTTTGTGCATATTTTACAATCCTAAAAGCCCTTGTTCATGCATAGACAATAGGACTAGCTTTTCAATCGGAGGTTCAGAATTCTCTCTTAACTCACTGTTAAAAACATGATGTTTACCAGTTAGCTAGTTATTAATATCTTACAAGATTGTCCATCAGTTAGATTATGAGAACTCCATATACAGGGCAAAATAAGCTTAATTGGAATAAGACTGCATATACTTCCCAATGGCAAGTGAATCCCATTTAATCAATATTTACTTCCAAGTAAAACAGGGTTAGGATCAGGCTGAAAGACTCAAGTTCTCATAGGTGGCCTATAAACCTGTATTACTTCAATGTTAGTGATCTAATAATTTTTAAAAGGTGCCAGCACCTCTTTATTAAGGTGCTCCCCAAAGGAATAAGAATCCCTCAAACCAAAGCAAGCTACTGAAACATGGGCCTCCATACTGCTCAGCGAGCCGCAGATCCAGACACGAGGTGCACGCTTGCTGCTTCCGAGGCACTGTAAAGGATGCTACTTCCGAGAGTGGGGCTGCTGTGTACTTCCTAAGAAATGCAGACATTTCAGGCTGCCAGTGCCTGTTTGCACCTCTTTTTTTGCAAATGGCAACCTGGAGAGTCTATCTCAAACATTCCAAGGAAGCAAAAAAAAAGATGCAGCACTACACCTCCCATCCTGTACGTCTGCCCGCACCCTTCTCCCACCTGGTGTAGCTAGCCAGAATCTAGTTTTCCATCACAGTACGAAGGGTCAAGAGAACCAATGGTGGAACAGGGTAGGAGACATCATCACTACACCCTTGCTTGCTGCCCCAATTTTTAATGGAACAAGCAGGATCTCCAGACTGTAGTCTAGCAACTGCATGGCACTTCCAACTCATTTTAACCTTCTGCAGTTTCTTAATTAAAGTTGCTCTCTCAAATTAAATGAAAAAGTTGAATCCCAAAGTGACAGCATAAATCCTAGCATGTGACTTCATAGGGAACTGATATTATCATACTTGGGAAGTCTCATTCTTGTCAGTGAAGAAGTGGATTCTACAAAGATGTCATGCTCAGCTTTGGAACTGATTGATAAGAGCATCTGGAGCCCAATTCAGACATTATGTTGTACCTCAGTTCAAATGTCTGTACACTCATATGTATTTTTGTGCAAATGACTGTACCTATCTGTGTTTTAAAAGTGGATAAGGGTCCCTCAAATGTGTGGTACAGATAGAGAATGTACTGCTGTGCCTGCATGCAACATAACATGTAGATAACTATATCTGCATGTAGATCTTTACCTATCTATACAGACTGCATGCGCTGTGAATGCTGGATGTGTGTGAATAAGGCTTTTGTCTGATAATCCCTCATAAGTTTACCAGCTTCTTTTCTGTCAGGGATCCTGTGCCTTTTAACAGCTACATATCAAGCAGAACAGGTGCAGTTTGTCACAACTTGGAGATTCAGCAATGAGAACAGCTGCGGCTGCTACCTTTCCCTCTTGTGATGCAGCTGTTAAAGCTACAGATATAAAAGAAAAACAATAACCAAAAGGGCAACCCTACTCTTCTCATCCGTTCTGCCTGGCTTGCTCTTTACTTCTCTACTCTGCTCTTTCCTGTCCCCACATCTGAGCCACCTACTTACTTCCACCTCCTAGGCCTTTTAGCTTTCAGTTTTGCTGCGTCCAGCATAGCTATTGCTACCATTCAATCGCCCTTCTGATCCCAGCTCCTGGATTTTAGGCTTGTCACTTTCTGCTGTTGAGAATCCTTGTCCTCCTAGAGGACCAGGGTGCTTTCTTTGCTTTTCCTGAACAACAAAAATACATTAATGAAGATGATGCTGGAAAGGTAAAGTCCCTTCCATAAGCTGCTATCACTTATTGGCTAAGTTGCCCCGAGTCACAAGGAAGGTGATGTAACTGCATACTTAGAAGTTAAGCTAATATTGCTGCATCACCTGGTGCCATTTCTTGCCCTGGTATTCTTATTGCATAGAAGAAGCCCTTAGAAGCGGGGGATCCATCCAAATGACTCATTCTTACCCTTGTCCCTGGTCACTTACAGCCAATCTATTTACAAGAAGGTACTGGGACAACCTGAGGCTCTTAGGCCTCCTTAAAGAGTCACAACAAAGCAGGGAGAGTCACGCCTATGATGTGAAACACCAGGCTTGGCTAGAGCTATGTGCAAGATGATGAAGCTTCCTCTTTGAGTGCCTTATCGAAAACCTCCTTGGTATGAATAAGAAATGGGTTGTCTTGTTCCAGGCCTGACAGTAAATGTATTTGTAGTTCCACCATACTGTTGACTTCCATGGGAAGGCCTGGAAAGGAGAGAGAGAGAGAGAAAAAAGCAAAAATATCATCAGATGAATGGAAACCTTTCACCATACAATACAATGAAATAAAACAGCGGCCCCCAAGTTTGGGGTCTGTGGGTATTGTTGGACTACAAATCCCATGATCTCCAGTTAACAATGGCCAAAGGCTATGGATGGGAATTGTAGTCCAACACCCAAGTTGGGAAGAGCTGTAATAGGAGATGGAGAGAAGAGTATGCCTCTCCCAAGGCAAACAAAAACAACCCCACCACACACACAAACTACCAGCTTTCATTCCTGTGAGATCCCATCCTGTGAGGTCTTCTCAGGTTGCCCTTCTTTTGGTCCCTGGTCTCAGAGAGGTTCATAGTACTAGGGCCTGTGGAAGGGTATTCTCTGTTGCTGCTCCTTCACTTTGGAATTCCCCCCCCCCCCGATTCAGTCTGCCTCCTCCCTTTCAGCCTTTATAACTTTATTGAAGGCATTTCTTTTCTGCCAGATGTTTGCCCTTTAATTTTTGTTTGTTTGTTAAAAATCTCAAATGCTGTTCTTGTTTGTACACCGCCCTGGGTCGTGTGGATTGGGCGGTATATTAAATCTCTTAAAAAATAAATAAATTCCAAATACAAGGAATATTGAAGAAAAAAAGCTTTCCTGGACAAAAGACTTTGCAGCAATCACTTCTGCCAATAATTTCCAAGAGCCAATGTATGCTTGTTGGGATTCTCATGGTGTGATGTCAGTAGTGTCAGTATGAACTCCAGCTATACATCATAAAATACTCTTTCTCTTATCATCACTGTCCTCTCAATGGTTCCCCAAACTGACTTGGGTCCTGACATCCCCACCTAAATTACCAACAGCACAACAGTGTTCATATTTACCCGGAAGTTAGTTCCAATGCGTTCAATAAAGCCAACTCTGATAAATGTACACAAGGTAGCACCCCAATAACAGCGTTAGACATGTAGGCCGACATCCTGACTAACAAAGCATACAGGCTTCAAGGGACTGGAAGCAATGGTAGTAGTTGTGGATGACTGAGGGGGCACAACTGGAGTCCTCACACACCTTGTGCACACACTGATGTGCCAGAGCCATTAGACCTCTGAATGGTGCTCATGTTCCAGAAGGGCTCCGCAAGATCAGAAACATATTGGATATAACTGACCTTCAACAACCTTGCAGAGTCTCTCTGGAGCGACAGTGCATGCACAGGGCAGAAAGAGAAGTTGCACAAGAGTTTCTGTCACATCCCCAGAGTCCCTAGAAGTATGCACACTTTGTGAGGATGTCAGCCGACAGCCGCAGTGTTTTTCGCCAGCTGAGATCTTGACATTTGGAGGCCATTGTCTTACTCAGCTGTATGTGCGGGTGAGGAAGAAGCACACATGCAGCCAGAGGGGTTTTGTTTTTGCTTTACTGCAGCCAATCACCCACCTGAGCAGACAAACTGATTTTATACAAAAAAAGTGTTTGTCCATTCTACTGGGTGATGATAACACAACTAACTGATGCTAACAACTAACTGATGGTAACACAACTCCAGCTTACACATGCAATTTTCCTCAGTCCACATATACATTTAGGGTTATGGACTTCATTGCTTTCTCCGAGGAAATGGGCATTTAAGTGTTTTCCCCACTGTTGTCCAAAAGGAGGAAAATCCTCTGTCTACCACTACCCAGTTGAAAATGTAGGATTTTAGAGAGGCCATCCACCCGCCTATATTTGACCAGCAACATTTTCTAGCTGCTCCTAACTCCCGTTACATTTATGGCAAGTACAACATACCTGCTAGCAGCTGCTGCATTAGAAGCATACTCTCCGTTCTGCCCTTTATACTTGACATCGTTGGCCGCACTGCTGTAAGTCACCATCTTCCCAGGTAGCTCCAGGGAAACTCTCCTGCCCTGTGCACTGCCGGGAACATTCCTGTGAGCAGAGTTGACCCGGCGCATCCCTTCCGCCACCTGAGAGTTGTAGGTCATTGTATTGTGGCCATAGGCATTGGGTGTGCTAATACTACGAGAGGACATGGTGGGCCTGCTGTATGATCCATCAGTCTCTGACACGTAAAGACGCTTCTTTATCAGAGGACGGCTGCTGGAAGAGCAATTGAGATAATTAGATGAGTAGCTCCCTCCAGGATAGTAGAAGCAACTGTATCCACTGGGCCTCACGCTGTTTTCCAGAGTTGGCTTGGATGTCAGGGAATAACCATTGCCATAGCTACTGCTCAAGTTATTGAAATGAAGTTGCTTATTGGAGGCCCGATCATCACTTTGGATATCAAGGCTTTTGGGGTTCCCTTCCCCACTTGAAGACACACCTGTGACCCCACTGGCATCGTTGCTGAACTCTGGTGGTGGGGGAATGATCTCATAGTCAAAATCCTCTTCCACCTCATAGTTATTGCTCATGGTGTGGCTTTGGGGTGTAGCAAAAGAGTGCTGGGGAGTATCAGGCATGCTGTGAGATACTTGCTCTTTCAACTGGCTGGACTCTAGCAGACTTTGAACTGAAATGGAGGCCCCAGACTTACTTGATGTGGGGAGATTCTGAGGTTCGTTCTCTCTGAGGTGCTGCACGTTCCCGCATTGTTCTGAGGCACTGGAGAATGAATGAGGCCTGTGCTCTCTCTGCCCTAATTCTGACAAGCCCCAGATCTTGCCATCAGGTGTGTTTGCCCCATTGTGCTGCTTAGTCTCTGAGATGGTAAGAGATTCTCTTTGAGGGGACTTTGGTACAACAGTGACAGAGTTTGGCTTACTGTAGTAAATGGTAGAGGAGGGCCCACTCTCCGATTGGCTGTTAAGCTGCAGTTTTTCTGACAACTTTAATGGAGGCCTCTCAGATACGTAACTGTTCTGTCGAGAGGCAGAGGCAGAACACCTGCCTTTCTGGGCCCGCTGCTGAGCAGCCAAGAGGAGAGCCATTGGAGAGCCTCTCTCTACTTTTTCTCCCGTAACAGGATGGACCAAAGCATTACTATTTGCTTGCTCTGCATTCCTAGAAACTGTGGGTGTCTGCGGTGACACACCCTCAGCAGAGTCTCTTGGGTTTTCATTATTATTTGTGCTAAGTGGTCCATCTTCAGTCGTTTGTGAAGAGGTGACAGAAGCCAGGCTGTCAACAGAGCCGAACCTTGTCCTATGTGTCTTGTACTGCAGGAGAGAAAAGTCCACACTGGGAGAGGCAGTTCGTACTGGGGAGGCGGTCCCAGAGGAGGCCGGTGAAGCTGCAGCTGGAAACAAGAATACATTCTTTGGTTTCAGTGGGGAGACTGGAAGTTTACGGATGGTGTCAGATGGAGAGTTACCAGAAGAGGCACTAGAAATCTTAGACTCTTTCTGTGTTACTTCTGATGTTGGTGCATACTGACTTGCTGTGGGTTTTGGAAGCCTGGACTCACCAACATTGGTCTGGCTGCCACCAAACTGAAGAGTAATTTGTTTCTTTGGTTCTGAATTGTGTCTTAGGTTTGCAAGAGCCAAGGGTGGGCCTCCACCCTTGACTGGGGACAACATAGCTTCCAGCTCATTTCTGAATGTCATAACAGGGTTTGCTTGCACAGTGGTGGATTTATGGTCTGGAGCTGAGAGAATGACATCTTTGCCTGGAGCAGGTGCATTAGCAGGGATCTTCTCTTTCCTCTCACCCTCTGGCCTTGCAGGTGACAGTGGTCTCATCACAGCAGGCTTAGCTTGTTTTAACTCATCTGTACTAGACTGGTTGCCAACAGTAATGCCGGTTTTAGTCTTGGGAACTACAGCTTTGTCTTGCTGTCTGTCTTCCTTTCTGTACGAAGAGGATAGCAAAGCTGACAGTTCATGCTTCAGCTTGTCCAGGTTGCTGCGTTCCTTCCAGTCATCATCATCATCATCGGAGGATGCTCCGTCCAGAGAAGGAAGCTCTGTTTCTTCTGCAACTGGCACCTCACGTTTCAGTGGGGCATGAGAAGAGCTACTGGAATCTGATGTTGGTTTTGCACTCTCTGTGATTAATGTGGAAGGTTTTTCAAAAGTAGCTTCCCCCCCAGTTTGTCCCCCTGAGTGAACCATGGCTGCAGTTCGTATAGTGAAATTAGTTGGCAGGGCAGGCCGGCTGTGAGGAACCTTCTTGGGAAAGTGCTCATCTTTTGGGCTGGATTCCTTTTCTTCCAAGGGAATAGATGATGTCCTCACAGGGGTTGGGGGAGGTATTTTAAATGATCTGGGGAAGGTGAGATTAGGGTCTGGGCTGGACTGGGACACTTGAGGCACCTTTTGCATAGGGGTCAGTGGAGATAGGGGGTTTGGACTATGAAAGCTGGTTTCTGCTTGCCTCAGATTTAAAACAGTCTCAGATTTCCATTTGGACACACCATTTGAGAAGGAGGAGATATGAAGTGCTGGTGAAAGGGGAGGCATAGGAGAAGCAGAACCATCCTTAAAAGCCAGAGGAGGAGTAGGGGGGATGAAGTCTGGTGGGGATGGAGTGCTGGGAGAAGACAAATTGGAATATGGGTATGAAGGTGGAGCCAGGAATGGAGATGAAACTGGCATTGCTGGTGGAAGTGGGGGTGGTGGAGGTGGTACCATTGGTGGAGGTGGAGGAGGAGCTTCCATTGGAGGTGGAGGTGGAGCTTCCATTGGAGGTGGAGGTGGAGCTAGGTCAGTGGAGGATGGAGGTGGTGGAGGCGGAACTGATGGTGGGGGTGGAATATCATCATCATCCAAGTAGTCTTCTTCAAATGCCCTGGGCCTCAGGTCAAGAGCAGAATTGTACTTCCTGTAATTGCCATTGATCTGGGAACCAAGCCCTAAGGAGAAAAGAGCAGAGCACATGGCATTAAGACTTCCTCTCATTTTACACTAGGAAAGTCAACATTAGTGTAAGTGAACATTTTTCATTAGGCAATCATGACAAGCATTTTTATAGGGCTGAAAAAAATAAAATCACACACACAGGTCCAGCTCTGCCAGCAAAAGACAAATAAACAGAAATTAAAACCTACAGGCACATTAATCAAATTTTCTGCTTTTGATTTCATTGCCCCCTGTGCCCCACCCCCAGAAGATGTTCTATTAACTAAAGTTTTGTTGACCATTAAATGAAAACGAGTGCTTTGGCCACCCAACCTTCTTCTAAGTAAACAGGTTTCTTTAATTTTTCAGAAGCTCATTGGGCTTCTGAAATTGATACAAACATATCAATTTGTGAATTTGATAAGGAAAACCTTATCAACTACACAGCACTTCCTTGTCTTAACCCAAAGGTCTGTGAATGCACAACCATGCATAGGAATCTTCCTGTGCATGTAAGGTAGTCTGTTTGCTTAAATGGAGGGGGCTTCTTCACCTGGAAAATATGACTAAATACACACTTCATTTCTTCTGCTGAGCCCTTTTGGGACAGGGAATCGTCTTATCTATTTTTTATTTTTCTATGTAAGCTACTTTGACAACCTTTGGTTGAAAACTGGTAAATAAATAGTCTTTGTCATTGACGAAAAGGCAAACTACACAATAGGGCAACTCAAATTAGTTAGCTTGTGCCAAATTTCTATAAAACTGCAACATGGAAGGGGTGTCCTTAAAGTGCAGTCTGAGCTAGTGTGAGAAGAGAAGCTAGTCTTTTCACCCACCCACACTTTCCCCTGCAGATGGATTTTGCTAGCTATTTTTTAGCCAACAGGAATAATTTTGCGTTGCAAAGCCCCATCAGAAGCAAAACAGCTGAAGAGGAGCAGTTTCAAGGCAACAAGCACAGGTGAGGTGGGAGAGCTCAGCTCCTTTCCCCATCTGTCCATGCTGTACTTTTAATGTGTCCCCTCAATATAAATCTGGCAGTGCCCTAGTTCTTACATAATGGCTAGAATTATCAACAAAATCTCAGTGGGAATATAATGATTATTTCAAGTGAAACCACACACAGCACCCCACCTAGCTGGTGTCCAGGAAATGTTCCTCCCATTGTAGGAACAGATTCTGGAATCCACAGAACTGACAACCCTATTAAGGGTCGCCATCGAACTGAAAGAACAAACAAAAATCAATTGACATTCCAGCTGCCTAGTAAATGAGGGGCTACAGCAAACAAGATTTACTCATTAACAGGGAAGTAACTCTATAGTTTAAAATATGTTTGATAATTGCCATGGTTGCCTCGCTTGCAGAAACTAGCTGAACGTGCTTCTGAAGAGGTTGATTCAGCATCATGATAGCTGCCCTTAATTCTGTGCCAAGACTTCCTGTTAGCAACACTAAATATTTTGAGTCACTTGTAGATTAAATACTACAACCAGAAAAACTAGAACAGAATGAATAAAGACTAATGATCTCAGCTTAATATTTTAATATAAATGTAAATACTCCTCTCTCCCATTTTAAACATGGACGATAAACATTTTTGGATATTGGGAAATAATTAGAAGTTTTGTATGGAAAAAATGTTCATTGCTATTTTGTTGCCCTCAGATTGAACACATTGGGCATAATCCACTAGGCCAGGAGTAGGCAACCTTGGCTCTACACCTCTTGTTGAACTGATTGATGGATTGATTGATTGACTGACTGATTGATTAAGTGCTATCAAGCCGGTGTCAACTCTTAGCAACTGCATAGATAGATTCACTCCAGGATGATCTGTCTTCAACTTGGCCTTTAAGGTCTGTCAATTGTTGTCGTAATCGAGTTCATCCACCTTGTTGCTGGTCATCATCTTCTTCTCTTTCGTTCAAATTTTCCCAACATTATGGACTTCTCAAGGGAGCTAGGTTTTCGCATAATGTGTCCAAAGTATGATGCTTTAAGCCTGGTCATTTGTGCTTCGAGTGAAAATTCTGGATTGATTTTTTCCTATGATCCATTTGTTTGTTTTCCTGGCTGTCCATGGTATCCTCAAAAGTCTTCTCCAGCACTGAAGTTCAAAAGCGTCCATACCTTTTCTATCTTGCTTCTTCAAATGCCAGCTATCACATCCATAGAGTGTCACGGGAAAAACCATTGTCTGAACAATTCTAACCTTTGTAGGTATAGACACACCACAGAATCTAAATATCCTTTCCAAGGCCTTCACTGCAACCCTACCATATTCAGCATATTTCTTGACTGCTGGATCATTTACTGTTGATGGTCAATTCTAAAAGGCAGAAGCTATCCACCACTTCAATGACTTCATTGTCAATTCTGAGTCTGGTTGCTGTACCCGTTGTCCAACTTGTTGGACTACAACTCCCATAATCCCCAGCCACAAAAAACTGTGGCTGGGGAGTTGTAATTCAACAACTTCTCGAGAGCCAAGGTTGCCAACCTCTGCACTAGGTATTTCTTTAGGGCAAGCAACACGGGAATGAAGAGGAGCTATGCAATTAAAGTTTCAGGATTGTAACCATGATTTAAACAAATATTTCAAATTTGATAAATTATGTCAGTAGGGAAGCAAGACTCTAGGGCATGGAGCCTCAACGTTGGGCCCCCAAATGTTCTTGGATTCCCATAAACCCCAACCAAACTCCCATAAACCCCAACCAAAGGCCACTGGGGCTGGGGATTATGGGAGTTGAAGTCCAACAACATCTGAGGACCCAACGTTGAGAATCCCTGCTCTAGGGAATATATAGAACTCCTCTTCAGGCAAGAATTTCTCAAAGAAAGCCTGAATGTGCAGGATGGGTGTGGAATGCAAGCTGAAGTCCAAAGAGCATTTGTTTGTTTTGTAATTTATTATATTTCAATCCCATTCTTTCTCCAACAAGCTCATGCAAACATACATTAAGTAGTCTCATTTTAAACCAGCAACAAGCTTCATAACTCAGCAGGGATTTCAGTCTGGGTTTCTCAACTGGGTTTCAAAACTCAAGCCTGATTTTCCAAACACCCAACACATGGCCAGCATCACTGGGCAGCCACTAAGGGCCTACTGCTGATCCCTGAGTCTACCTCTGTGCCTACAATCTTTACTGCATGTGATGGTGGCAGAGTGACTCATTTAGGGCCTGTCCAGGCAGGAGGAGGTTCACAAAGGGCAATTTGGCAAGGGCTCCCTGAAACTTGGATCTAACCCTGTCCCAGCTCTGGCTTTACATAACACTTAGCATTTACATAGTGCTTCACTTTGAGTGCTCAGAGCACCTTCCATATATTATTGCAGCATGTGGATTGCAGGGGCCGAATGCATGTACATGTTGCCTACTTAGTTCCTAGTCATGTGTCTCCCCAACTCTTTCCTGAAAGAGCTCAGCATGTTGTATATGAAGTTATCCCATTTCATCCATTCTCATTCTGTGAAAAAAACTGGATTCAGAGGGTGTGAACTGCCAACGACCACCCCAGTAAGCTTTATGGTCTCCATCCCAAATCCAGCACTCTGTCAAGTGCACCATCTTAACTCGACGTGAAGCAAGCCCTCTCTAGATGCACTCTAAGGCCATCTCTACACTTGTCTAGTATTGAGCACTGGGTGAATGACTAACCTACCCAGTCTGTATGATTTTGATGGTCAATTACACATCAAATGCAGAACTTGGCAACATTGTCTGCATTGCAGATAGAAGCAATCAGTTGTGTGATTGCATGGTCAGTATTAGCATGGACTCAGGTGTGGTGATGGTGTTAAGTTATCCTTTACTATATGGTTGTGGAATGGCTCATCTCTTTTCCCTGCCAAAGGCACATTATGGTCCAGTCATCACATCTACTGAGCCATGAAATAAACACCAAGGGTGGGTTGTTCCAAGCCCTGCAACAGTGCACCATCACAAAATATGTCATTGCACTGCTGTTGCAAGGATGTTAGTGACTTGGAAAGAAGCTTGCAACAGTAAGGCTTAAGTGCGAGAGGAGACAACAGCAAGCGGTACTGAACCATGTGCAAATGCAGAGTTGGCTTTGTTAGATGAGCACATTAAAACTGGCAACTTACCCAAAGCTGTTTTCTCCTCAAAGCCTTCTGGTACTGAGGGTGTTGGTACAGCGACTCCATGTGCTTCTTGAGCATTCTGAAATGGTTAGAAAGATGGACTATAAGATCACATACAACAAGTGCTGAAAGTCAAAATATTCAAAGATAAAGTAGAAAATGATAAATATTAAGTCTGAAATTCAAAGCAAAGCAGAATGCCAATTCCAGGGAAGAAAAACACAACCCTTTAAGAAGCGGCAACACAAGAAGAGTTTGTTACATTGGTATATGATTACTGTGGCCTTTTGTTATTTATTTGACATGACTTATTTATTAAATTTTCATTTTAAAAGTCTGAATGTTATTTGATGGTGTAGTACTAAGTGTTATGTAATGTGGCAAAGCTGAATTTCCATTCACTGTTTTGCATGTCTCTTAACACTTAATAACAATCAATCTGATTATTATTACGAACACTTAATTAACCACACTTAACCATGTCCAATTTAAAGCATATTACAACACAATAATAAGTCTTAATACTTAATAATAACCAGTCTAAAGAATGCAGATCCAAATACTGATAGGAAGTATGTAAATCTGGTTCACAAATTTGCAATGCAACAGCTTTACATATTATCCACTAAGTTATCTTACAAAAGTCTCATCATACCCACAACTATATGTCAACATGGAAATCATAGAATGATAGGATTTTATTTTATTTTATTTTAGCTTTTCATCCTGACCAAGTTGACAGGAAATAAAGGGAATATAGATATATCATATTTAAAGGGAATATATTTATATATATTTAAATGAAATATAAATATATCATATTTACAGAAATCTAAACCATATGACTCAAAAGTAAATAGTTTTTTAAAAGACATTTCACAAACAGATTTATCACTTTCCTTCTCCACACCCCTTGATGACACTTTAAAGTAGAGATGGATGTGTTTAAGAAAGACCATCTGATATTAATTGCTGACAATCTTGGCTTCAGAAGACAGAGGAAGCCATGGAAAATAAACTCTCAGGGCCTATTTCAGATAGTGGCCACATCACACTGGAGCACAGGTGAGTGAGTAAAACTGCTGCAACTCCAGTGGGTACTGAGGGTGTCCTTTACAAAACTGCTTTTGAAGCCAAGGAGGCTTTCAGAAGCAGGTCATGATGTAGTGTGGGAATATGCCGTTCAAAAGAGGGAGGGGAGTAAAAAACCAACCAGATATACCCAAGTCCTTGGGCACATCCAAAGTTAGCTCTCTAGGTCCTGCTTATATAAACATACACTATATTCTCAGAAACAATAGCATGTATTTTGGCCTCTAGAAGCCAAACCGCATTCAGTGTGGTTATAAAATGGTTTGCATAGCCAGACAAGCACCAGTGACAAAGTTGTTTGCATACTCCTTCCTTGCAAGGCTCAAAGCAGTGCTCACAGTTGGTCTGGTTCTGTTTTCCTTCCCGTCCTCATCTCTAAAAGCTGGTAAAATAATATGACTATTAAGAACAATCCTGTGTATGGGTTGACTCAGCACTCAAACTGAACTACTTAGATTTCATGCTTGTGGAAGTGTCGAGGCTATTTTAGGTTGTTTGGGGTGCTCACTTCCCTGCCCACAACGCTAGTTGTTATCATTTCAATATGAAGCTTTTTAACTCCTGAGTCCTGGATCTTTCCCAGACAGCAGGCTTTACTGAGAGGTTTACTGAAAGGCTTTGCTGCAAGTTTGAATTTGCCTCCAAAAAACAATACAAAAAGTAGATTTTTTAACCCCAGATATAAATCGACCCACACTCTAACATGCAATAAAAAACCTGAATTGTGTGTAAAGTGCTCCCTGATAGCTTGCAAGGACTTTGGGGTAAATTTGGGCAATATGTGAATGCAAACCCCTCCATTCCAGAGGAGATGCAAACTAAAAACTAGGTGTGAAAAACTTCCAGGTGCTTCAAAGCAACCCCAAATACAAATTTTCGCCTCCTAACCCAGCCTCAAGCCAAAGAACTCAACTTGCCCCTCTGTTGGTGACTCACTCTTGAGATCATTCCACAAAAAGGCATTTAATGTTCCTGCTGCCCTCTGAATATATGCTAATGCATCAAAATTATAGGGAAGTGCTTGCCAGGAGTCAAACTCATGCTTCCTTCTTCCTGGGACAGTGGTTTATTTAGCAGCACTGAGTTTCTGCCTCACCCAGGTTCAACAGACCAACACCAGAGGCATTTCTTCACAGAAATGAGGGCTAGTTTGCATATTGCACTGTGTCCCACCATAATTTCAGTAAATATGAATGAAAACATAAATTATTTTTCTGTGTGGGTTCTGTTAAGATAGCACAACAACTTAATTATGTGAATCAGCCCCACGTACAAACACAGTTTAGATAAAGGTATGTGCTCTATATTTGGAACATAGCCCCCAGGCTTCCAGTGCTCCAGGGCTCACTGCAGGGTTGGGAAGTTGGGAATGTTGGGAAGGTTCCTGGAAGATGCATATGCCTTCCCCCAGGGGACTCTTTCATGTTCATCACAAGAAGTCAGCCACAGGAAGTCAGAAACATGAAGCTGCCTTGTACTGAGCCAGACCCTTGGTCCATCTAGCTCCGTATTGTCTACACAGATTGGCAATGGCTTCTCCAAGGTTACAGGCAGGAGTCTCTCTCAGCCCTATTTCGGAGATGCCATGCCAGGGAAGGAACTTGGAACCTTCTGCTCTTCCCAGAGTGGACCCATGCCCTAAGGGGAATATCTTACAGCAGGGGTGTCAAACTGAGGCCCTCCAGATGTTGCTGGCCTACAACCCCCATCATCCCTGGCTACTGGCCATGGTGACTGGGGATGATGGGAGTTGTAGGCCAACAACAGCTGGAGGGCCACAGTTTGACACCCCTGTCTTACAGGGATCACATGTAGTCTCCCATTCAAATGCAAATCAGGGTGGACCATGCTTAGCAAAGGGGACAATTCATGCTCACTGCCACAAGACCAGCTCTCCTCTCACTGTTTTTCACTGCACCAGCTACATGCTGGTTCTATACTGCTCCCTTGTCAGACCTGTAGTCTAGAAACCAGCAGACTGAAGCACACCTTCCATGCAGCTGCAATGATTGCTTCAATGTAAGCAAATGGATGTACCCTTACGGCACTTTTCAGTCAAAGTCCTTTATTCTGCATATTTAACATGCTGTTTTAGAGCATGTAAATGCGCCAGACTGCTTTTAGAAATAAACAGGAAATGGGAATTATTAATGGCATTAAATAGCTTTATCTCATTGGGAGTTTTTTTTACTGCACTACTATGAATACTCCCATGGATAATAATTAAGCCAGAAATCTGAGCTTGTCATTGAGTACTTGTTACCATTGTTTTTGGAGACTGCAACAGAAGACCAAAGTCTCCAGGCTTAACCTGTGACATCACAGACAAATCAAACCATAGTATCAAAGGGCAGATATGCAGTCTGTCGCGAAGAAATGGATCGACACCCCAGTCCTATGCTTGTTGTGCAACAGCCGCAGTCTACCAATCCTTTAAGATTTTCTTCTAGCTTATTCTATACATACATGGAACAGGGAAGCAGGATGAAAACCTTGACTGGTCTTGTAATTAAAAAAACCAGCTGTCTGTAATTTGGAAGAAGAGCAATTAGAGTGAGGATTTATACGCATATTTTATAGGATAAAGTTGCATCTCAAATATGCATATAAATCCTCGCTCTAATTGCCTTTCTTCCTGATGCACCAGCATCCCCCTAATCCTAAAAGCACACCCTCCTCTGAACCCCTGAATGCCCCTCCCATCTTTTTACTTGTTTCCTATGTGCCCAGCCTCTAGCTGCTCATGAAGTTTTGAGTAGTTTGGGTTAAGCACAAATGTCATAAATATTATTTTAAAGCAGGGGTTCCCAACCTATTAAAACTAGTGCATCTTTTATGTCACAAATCTTCAGCTCAGGTACTCTAGACTTGCTAGGTGACTCTGGGCCAGTCACTTCTCTCTCAGCCTAACCTACTTCACAGGATTGTTGTGAGGAGAAACTTAAGTATGTAGTACACTGCTCTGGGCTCCTTGGAGGAAGAGTGGGATGTAAAATGTAAAAAAAAAATAAAAATTTTTAAATAAATGATACAATTATGGAAAGAGAGAGAGAGAACGCAAATGAATGAATGAACACAGACACATTTAAATGCAACAATTATGAGACAGTCGTTAGTTTACATCTACTCCAGTCACTGGTTTACATCCAAACTAAATTACTCATTAGTACTCCCACTGAAACCAATAGGACCTGTTTACTTGTCCTATTAAGCTTAGTGGAAGTACTCAATGCTAATTTTCTGAAGCCTGTCAGTGAGACTGAGGGGATGGGTATATTGAACTTCAGCACATAACCCCCCAGTCAGAAGCAGTGGGCCTAGTACTGATGCAGCACATAGCCAGCCAATCAGAAGCAGAAGCCCTTTCTGCAGTGGACACATTGCTGAGGATGTGTTGACCTCAAGTCGATAATCTTCAGTTGAGGAACATATAGCACAGCTGCAATGTGAGGAGGCAGGAGCTCCCTGGGAGCTTTTCAAGCACCCCTAGGGGTACTAGTACTCCCTTTTGGGAACTGCTGTTTTAAAGATTAACTTCCTATGCTAGGACATCACAGCTCTATATAACACCCTAGAGACTATTGGAGGTATGAGAACAGGACTCTCTTCTAATACCTCAAATATTGGTTGCTTACAACTCACTGGGAAAGTCCTGGGTATAAATTTAGACATGTAAAAGACAAAACCAAGCACAATGTGTTTCAAGACTGCCTCTAGTTTCCAGGCCATCTGGGTTAAAAACTGCCCAGGGCCCAGAGGAGATTATATAGGTCGACCGTCAACCTGTCACACAGCCTTCTGCTGCAAAACTGAATCTGTATCTCCAGTTCTCTCTGAGATGGTTGTTCTCATCCTGAAGCCGCCTAGATTTGGGCCTTAAAAAGACACTATACATAACTTCATGCATCAGACAAAGTGGGCTCTAGTCAATAAATGTTTGTGCCACAATTCACCTGTAAGCCTTTAAGATGCCACAAGAGTCCTTGTTTTTTAAGACCATAGATATTAACTTGACCCCATTCCAAATCACAATACTGCTGAATATGTCAGGGAAGGAAGTTCACTGGAGACTGAGCACTTTTATTGTGTTTATACTCTGCCTTTCTTACATGATGAAGCTCAAGACAGTGTATATAGTTTCCCAGCCACAGGACCAGGTCTCCCATCTAGACACTAACCAGACTTATCCGCTTAGCTTCAGCAAGGTAGGTTGAAGTATCATGTCATGTGCCTTCAGACCATACTCTGTTCTCTGATGCATTCAAAATGGAACTGGTATAGATTTAGTCACAGCTGCTTCGTGGCTGGTGCACAGATATGGTCCGAAATATGAAATCCTGTGCCTTGCACAGAATCTATAGAATTCTATGAGGCGGGTCACACGATCAACGAGACCTGCCTCCAGAGGGTTAGTGGGGAGTGTGGGCTTAGCCCGCTCTCCCCGCAGACGACCAGCCAGTCTGCTCCACGTGCCCGAACCGGCCACCCACAGGTCTGCCAGCTACGTTACGGAGCCAGCGGGGGCTGGGAGGATCAGGGGGCTGTGCAGCCCCCGGAAGCTCCAGCATGCCCTGCACGAGCACACAGGGCATGCTGGAGAGACCCCCGAGCTGGGAGGCTGCTTTTAAGCCTCCTGGTCAGGGGTCTACTTGTGAGTTGCCGTGGCACGAAGCCATGCTGCAGCAACACACAAGCGTAAAGCCCGGGTTAGTAGAGCGCTCGCTCCTCTAACCTGGGCTTAGGGGAGGGGTACTTAAGTGGGTGACCCGCTTGAGAGCAACTGGGCTTGCCTGCGAGCCCAGTGGTTCTCATGGTAGCCAGACAGTGGGCTAGGCTCCCTTAGCCCACTTTTTGGTGATTGTGAGAATTGCCTCTATGTCTCTGTCTTTGGGCTTGTTTTCACAACCTGTGTAATCACTGTTAGACTACGATCACTGAGCTGGGCTTGTTCCTTCCTGTGGAGCTTCATGTGAGAACTCGCACTTGACCAGCAATGAGTCCCCCCACTTCAGCTAGCCAGGTTTAAGCAATGATCAGCAATTATGATCTGATGGATCACACCAAACTCGGTGACCGTAGTTAATGCCTTAACTACGATCATGCAGGCTATGAGAACAAGCCCGCAGTGTGGCTATTCTCACAATCAGCTGAAACCGGGCTAAGGGAGCACAGCCTGGTTTCGGCTTGTCATGTGCTGCAATGGGAGCTATGCGACTCCTGGCGGCAAGCCCACTTAAAAGCTCCCCCAAATGAGGTTAGCGGAGTGCATGCTCCACTAACCCCATTTTCTTGCTCATGTGTCGCGGCTCCGCGCCACAGCAACTTGCAAGTAGCCTCCTGACCGGGGCGCTACAACAAGTCTCCTGGAGATGGGGAGCTCAATGCCCCCCACACTCATGCAGGTCATTCTGGGACTTGCGGGGGCCAGGAGGTCCCCGAACCCCTCAGCACCAACCAGCTCCGTGACGGAGCCGGTAATTATCTGGGCAGCCGATCCAGCCACCCAGAGAGGGCTTCCTGCTCGTGTGCGGGAGCCCGCTCTCCCCGTGAACCCCATTCAAGCTCTCCAGAGCCTTAGAGTATACCTCTCATGGAGGTAGAGAGAAACCTGCATACAGTTAGAAAACAGTGGTCAGGGAATGGTGGTTTCCCTCCATTTTGCAGAACTCTGCAAGGCCTAAGTTCTTGTTCCTATGGTCTTAACCCACCTCTTACTCCACCCTCACTATTAACCCCACCATCCATGCATTTCTCTGTGGCAAAATAAATAATGATGTTTTTAAAACTAAGTTTCAGATTTAATTAGTTGAATTCAACTAAAATGTATGGACAAGTCAACTGAGAAGTTCCCAAAACAGATTGGGCTTCTCTTGAAGGTATTTAAAACCTCTAGTAAAGCTGACTAATATAGCACTCAGTCATTTCTTCACACAGATGCCCTGCTAGCAGAGGCGTATCTAGGGAAAATAGCGCCTAGGGCAAGCACTGAAATTGCGACCCCTGTCCAAACAACCGACACCCATCTTTCAGATAACTTTACCATAATATCAGCTCAAAAATACAAGTCAAACTCGTTAATCTTTTCATATTTCAAAAACTATTTTAGCAGTGGACTTAGCCAGACCAAAAAATGCTGGAAAACTACAGATTTCAGTATGTTGGGGCTCATGAAATACCCAAATACTATGTGGAGGTGTACTTGGAAAACTAAACAGAAGTGCCTGTCTAATTCTCTACTATGCATTGTAGCATCACTATTACATAAGTTTTAAAAATAAATGGAGAATTTGGCTTTTCCCAGATACTCTGAAAATAATTAAAGGGATATGCAGAGTAAACTGTGTCACTGTGTTGGAATATATTCTAGTATTTCAGAAAGACAGTTAAAATGAGAGAAAGAGAGCAAGAAACTCCCAGTGGGCCTTAATACTAAGGATTTCACACTGATTCAAAGACAAACTAAGCATTCATAGCCAATTATTAAGACATCACATTTAACTCACTTATCACAAGAAGCAAAGTAAGAGCAAATGAATACAATCTTAGCTCATAAGCTTCAGCTCAGTATTCCCAAGCCCTGATTCTCTGTACAGAGTGCCAAACTGAATATGTGTACAGTAACTTTTTTTTTAAACCTGTAGCCCCTTTGGGGGGCTTCCTAAAGGCTGGGGGGGGGTCTGCAAAGGTTCCCCCTCCCCCCACTGGTCTCTTAATTCACCGCCGCAGCCCGTCTCAGGCTGATTTACAGGCCTGTTCGGGCCTACAAAGATCGGCGTCATGGCCATTTTGGAGGCTGCTACGCATGTTCAAATGGCCTCTACGAGGCCTGGCAAGGACTAGGGCCTTGCAGGGACCATTTGAGCCTGTGCGGTGGCCATTTATATATATATATATATATATATTTTTTTTTTAAATGGCCACCAAAAACAAAATGGCTGCTGTGCATACTCAAATGGCCTCTGCGAGGCCTAACATGGCCTAGGGCCTCACAGAGGCCATTTGAGCATGTGTGGTGGCCATTTTGTTTTCAGTGGCCATTTTTTTAAAAAAATTTCATTTTAAAAAATGGCGCCCCCTTCAAGTGGCGCCCTGCCCTAGATATGCCCCTGCCTGCTAGCCCTTGATCACTTCTGTGTTCGATAGTTCTTTGTTGGTGTGGTATACATGCCCAGCATTAGCAACATCAGTAGCCTTTTCCTCGCATTTATCTGACTCAGGGAGAGCCACTTTCACTGTTGAGCGTCGCTTAAGTTAAAACCAGCATTTCAAGCTTGCAGAATGTGAGTCCTGAGGCATTCATTGCATCAGCCATCCTTTTCAGGTAGGCCTTCACTACAGTAAGGAAATGTTCTGTGACTGTTGAGGGACAGAGCAAAACCTAGGACCAGGATACCTGAAGAACCACCTCTTCCCATGTTAACCTCCCTGAATTCTGAGGCCATCTTTAGAGGCCATCTCTGTATTCTTCTGTCATCACAAGTACAGCAGGTGTATAGGAGAAGCAGGACTTTTCTGTCACAATGCCAAGATTATGGGAGAACACCATCAGCTGTATGCTAACAAATGGTTGGTAAAATGCATGCACCACTGAAACCAAAGCGGAAGAATTATTCTGATCAGCATTACTATTTCCCTATTGGGGTAGGGGGAAATATAGGGGTGGAGCCACCATTGAGCAAATGGGTTCGAAGAACCTGAGCCACCGCCCCTCAGGGGCCGTGCCTCATGACCCAGCCACATTCCCTGCATCTGACATCACACAGAGGGCATAGCTTTGCGTCTGATGCCAGATGCAGGGGGTGGGGCTATGGGGCTGTGGCGGTGGGCAGGCCCAGGCCCAAGTCCCCCACTATCCTCCCTTCTCCCCTGGGGAAATGGCTTGGTTTGCTGAACTCAATTAGAAATCAAATGTGGTGTGGTGTGGTGTGTGTGTGTGTGCAATACAACATAAGAACAGCCCTGTTGGATCAGACCCAAGGCCTATCTAGTCTAGCATCCTGTTTCACACTGTGGTCCACTAGATTCCTCTGAGAAGCCCACAGGCAAGAGGTGAGGGCATGCCCTTTCTCTTGCTCTTGCTCCCCTGCAACTGGTATTTAGCGACATCTTGGCTCAGAGGCTGGAGGTGGCCTATAGCCACCAGACTAGTAGTCAATGGAGGACAGATCTATCAATCTATTGTGTCTAAGTCCCTTTTAAAGCCATTCAAGCTAGTGACCATCACTACATCCTACGGCAGATAATTCCATAGATTAATTATGTGCTGTGTGAAAAAGTATTTCCCTTTGTTGGTCCTGAATTTCCTGGCCTTCAGTTTTGTGGGATGACCCCTGGTTCTAGTGTTGTGAGAGAGGGAGAAAGTTTTCTCCCTGTCCACTCTCTCTATTCTATGCATACATTTATACGCCTCTAACATGTCTCCCTGAAGCTGCTTCTTTCCCAAACTAAAAAGCCCCAGGTGTTGCAGCCTTGCCTCATAAGGAAGTTGCTCTAGGCCTCTGATAATCTTGGATGCCCTCTTCTACACCTTTTTCAGTTCTGCAATCTTGTTCTTAAGATACGGTGACCAGAACTGTACGCAGTACTCAAAATGTGGCCATACCATAGATTTGTATAAGGGCATTACGATATTAGCATTTCTGTTTTTAATCTCCTTCCTAATTATTCCAAGCATGGAATTGGCCTTTTTCACAGCTGCTGTGCACTGAGTCGACACTTTCAATGAGCTGCCTGGTACCTTTAAGCATGAGTAATGCAGATCCTTACCTGCTCCTCCACTGCTTTTCTGAGTGTGGCACCACACCACTCAGAAGTCTGTGTGTGGCAGCAGAACACACATGGCCAGCAACACCATGCTGACCATGCACATGGCCACCATGCATGCACGGTGGCCATGTGTGTCCTGCCTCTGTGCGCAGGATGCTAGGTGAAGCCCCGCGGCCCTGCGCGGACTTCTGAGTGAGGCAGCGACACACCCAGAAAAGTGGTGGGGCAGTAGAGGAGCAGGTAAGGGCCTCCTTTACTCATGCTTAAAAGGTACTGCTTCCCACCAAAACATTTGTGCACATCCCTACTTTCTTAAAAGCTTTTTGGAAGTCTGAGTATACTATGTTGACTGGATCACCTTTATTCACATGCCTTTTGATAGCCTCAGAGAACTCCAAAAGGTTAGTGAGGCAAGACCTGCCCTTGCAGAAGCCATGCTGGTTCTCCTTCAGCAAGGCCTGTTCTTCTACATGTTAAACAATTTTGTCCTTAAGTATGCTTTCTATCAATTTACTCAGCAGAGAAGTTAAGCTAACTGGCCTGTAGTTTCTCAGATCCCCCCTGGATCCCTTTTTGAAAATTGGAGTTACATTAGCTACTTTCAGGTCTTTTGGTACAGAGCCTGATTGTAGGGACAAGTTGCATATTTTTGCTAGGAGACCAGAAGTTTCACATTTGATTTTATTCAGATCTCTTAGGTGGATGCCATCTGGCCCTGGCAATTTGTTAATGTTTAGGTTTTTAAAGACAGTTTAGAGCATCCTCTTTCATTGCCTTAAATTGGCCCAGGTCTGCAGCCACCAAGCCCAAGAAGCTCAATTCTGGAGTGGGTATATAGTCAGTATCCTCCGCAATGAAGACTGATGCAAATAACTCATTCAGAGTCTTCTTATCTTCCTTAATAATCCCTTTCACGCCCTCATCATCTAAGGGTCCAACCGCCTCCCTGGCAGGATTTCCGTTTCTGATATATCTAAAGAAGTTTTTGTTATTCCCCTTAACAGCTATTCCCCTTCTAGCTACATGCTCCTCAAACTCTTTTTGCAACCCTTATTATTTCCATAAACCTTTGCCAGAGTTTATGTTCCTTTGGACAGGGCTTCCATTTTCTGAAGGAAGTCTTCTTCCCTTTTATTGCTCCCCCAATTCTACTTGTTAGCCACGCTGGCATCCTCCTGTACTTGGTGGTACCTTTCCTCCTTCTTGGTATACATTCCAACTGAGCTTCTATTACTGTGGTTTTAAATAAGCTCCATGATTTCTGGAGTGATTTAACCCTCCTGACTTTCCCTTTCAGCTTCCTTTTTACCAATCCCCTCATTTTTGAGAAGTTTCCTCTTCTTAAGTTCAACACATCTGTGTTGGACTTCCTTGGCAGTGCTCCACTTGCATATAAGCTGAATTGGATCACATTATTGTAACTGTTCCCCAATGGTTCTACAACTCTGACATCTTCCACCAGGTCCTGCACACTACTCAGGATTAAGTCCAAGGTTGCCTTCTCTCTGGTTGGTTTGACAACCAACTGTTCTAAGACACAGTCATATAGCATGTCTAGAAATGTGGCCACTCTGTCAATACCTGCATGGGAATTTGCCCAGTCTTTTTGAGGGTAATTGAAGTCACCCATTATTACAGCTCTCTCTCTCTTTGATGCTTTTCTGATTTGCTTTTCCAATTCCAAGTCATTCTCAGCGTTTTGATCTGGAGGGCAATAGCATATCCCCAGTAACACATTTCCTTTCAGACCTCGTATTGTCACCAATAAGGATACTGTGACATAGGAACCTGCCATATACTGAGTCAGACCATTGGTCTATCTAGCTCAGTATTGTCTTCACAGACTGGCAGCGGCTTCTCCAAGGTTGCAGGCAGGAGTCTCTCTCAGCCCCATCTTGGAGAAGCCAGGGAGGGAACTTGAAACCTTCTGCTCTTCCCAGAGCGGCTTCATCCCCTGAGGGGAATGTCCTGCAGTGCTCACACATCAAGTCTCCCATTCAGATGCAACCAGGGCAGACCCTGCTTAGCTATGGGGACAAGTCATGCTTGTGACCACAAGACCAGCTCTCCTCTCCAACGAACTCCAGTCCTCCTAGATTTTCTAGCTCATTGATTCTATCCCTTCTTCAATATACAGTGTTACTCCACCCCCAATCTGCCCCTCCCTGTCCTTTTTGTAGGAGTTTATATCCAGGAATAACAGTGTCCCACTGGTTCTCACTGTTCCATCAGGTTTCAATTATGCTCACTATATCTATGTTTTCATTAGCAATCAAGCACTCCAGCTAGCTCATCTTGGCTTGGAGGCTTCTGGCATTCGTTTGTAAACACCTGTACATCGAGTCTCTTACCTGGTGTGTGCTATCTCCCTTACTGTCATTTGTCATTTAGGGGATTTTGCTTGCTGAGCAAGATACCATCCAGTTCCTATCAGAACACCCCCCCAGGCATCATTTTAAATGTAGCTCTGTGACCACCAATTCTGTTTTGCTTCCTTGATACATTTCTCCACTTAGTAACTCATATATAAGGAAGTCATGCTGACTTGGGCAACGTTATGGAGGGTATTATTAGAAGGTAGTAAGGTTGCATGGCTCGCACTGAGGGCATAATTAAAAGGGAGGGAATGGCATGGATCAAATGTTATTAAGGAAACAATTCAAGGTCAGTGGTGCTGTAGAGATATCTAAGCTAACGTTGCTGAATGAAATGGAAACGCATACAGCATGCACCTTATGTTGAGTGTGACTAAAAGCAACTGGGGAGGAGAGGATGAGCAGAAAGGTGAGGTGTGCTTATATGTGCATGTGCACACATGTTCATGTGCTTAACCCTTTCCTCTTAGCTGTTTTGCTTGAAACGGCAAATTCCCCATCTACCTTTTCTTCTACAAAGTTCCAAATGGGTGTTTATCCTTGTAAACATGTACCATATTTACCTGTATTCAGGATTAGGTCCCCCCACCACAAGTTCTTTGATGTTATAAATCGGGGAGTCATCTTAAATTTAGAGATGCATATAGCCTGTATTTTTAAAGGGGTTATCTTAAATTCAGATTCATTTTCTATTTGGGTAAATATGGTATCTGCTGGTATTTCATAGAGGGAAAAGCAGCTGGGATGGATCAAGTTGAAGGAGAAAGATGGTTGGGAATGGAAATGTTAATTCTCCCCCCCCCCCAACACCCAGTTTCTTTGCTCAGAATCATCCCCTCGAGATTATTATTAATATTTTATTATTATTTTATATTTTATATCCCGCTCTTCCTCCAAGGAGACCAGAGCGGTGTACTACATTTAGGTTTCTCCTCACAACAACTCTGTGAAGTAGGTTAGGCTGAGAGAGAAGTGACTGGCCCAGAGTCACCCAGCAAGTATCATGGCTAAATGGGGATTTGAACTTGGGTCTCCCCGGTCCTAGTCCAGCACACTACACGAGATGCTATTATTATTTATAAAAAGTGGTCATATTGAGGCTTCATTTCATACACTGATATATAATGTGCCCTAACTAGTTAGATCCTTAAATGCTGGGTCAGGCAAATGTGCCTAAAATATGAAGTTCGTGGGCCAAGCCCATCTCTCCTGCTATGTGTGTGTCTGGAATTCTTGATCTCTGAGCCCTTTCCTTACACAGGCTTTAGTCCCTGTGCATCAGAAAAGAATGAGGGTTTGACCGGTTGCCATTGGGTGTGTGAGTCAATATTTGAAGAGGCTTAAGAACTGTGTACATGACCCGAGGTTGGACGGAAGCCCATGCATGTTCCTTTGCCTTGAAAATATCACGCTGCAAAACTAAAACTTCCTTGCTGCACCCTGTTTTGAACTTCACACATGGTGAGTATAGCATCCAGGAAGCATTCTTCATATTTCACTGAGAAAGGAATTGCATTCTAAGCAATGTTTACTGGAGCATGTCTGAGGCAACAGCTGCAGCTGTAGACCAGTGCAGATGCCATGTCTGCTTGGATGACTATAAGGCTGGTGCATCTGCCAGACACCTTTCTCTCCCCGCATCTGTCTGCCCCAGGCAAGGTACAGGATCAACACACTGATGTTGGGAAAGGGTTTTTATTTTTACACTTATATCTCGCTCTTCCTCTGAGAGGTCAGAGTGGTGTACATGGTTATTTTTATCCTCACAACAACCCTGTGAGGTAGGTTAGGTTGAGAGATACATGACTGGCCCAGAGTCACCCAGTGAGTTTCATGGCTGAATGGAGGTTTGAACTTGGGTCTTCCCGGTCCTAGTCCAACACTCTAACCACTACGCATGCTGACTCTTGGTCAGCTGTGCCCAAATTGCACAGCTTCGATAGGTGCTCCAGAATTGCCCATTTCTGGAAAGACCTGGCCCCAGTCAGACATGCCTTAAGTTCAGTTCAGGCATCCTGGAACCATGTGCACTATACATGGTTAAAATGCCAACTGAAGCATACTGGCAGTGGCAAATCCTACCTCAATATGCTCCATTGGCTCCCTGCCCAGGGAGAAATCCTCTCTATGACTGGGAACAGAACAGAAGAAAGAGGAACACCAACTTTAGTAATGGTAACACCAACATTTACATTACTAAATACAGATATGGCCCTTTTACATTGCAAATGTGCATCTCTGCACATGGTGGTCTTTATGGACCACCATAAAGAGTAAAAGTAGTTCAAAATTGCACATGTGAAGCCAGCCTCACTTAGCTCAGGACACCTTTTTCAGATCCGAAAGTTGTCTACTCCACCAATATATAATGGCCCAAGGAATTACCTAACTAATCCTGTCTGTCTATCTGTCAGTCTGATAGTGCAAATATGTAGGCAGAGACACTTATTGCCATGTTGTTCTTTTGTCTGGCAATAAGATTACCAGGTGCTAATCCACAGATTCGAGCTGTCACTTTGAAAATCTGGAGCTAGCAGGACAGTATGTGGAAATTGTGCTTTTCTGGGCGCTTTCCAGATTACACCCTGCAACAGGGTCACACCAAATGTGCTCTGAAATGTGAATCTGAAATCTCTGAAATGTGCTTCCACACTTCCTGTGTTGTGACAGCGCAGTCCCTACACTGACAGCAGGGTGCCGTTCATATTTCCAATGCCTTTTTTCAAATTTAATCACTGTGTTATAGTGCTATAATGGTGTATATCTGGTGTAAAAAAGTTGCTGGTTTGGGGGGGTTGTTAGTTTTCGCAAGACAGCTCCCCCTGCTGGGCGCTTTGCTATTCATGTTTTGAATGCAATTAGCCTGAACGGAAGCATTTTGCCACTGTTGAGCAGCTAATTTGGAAAGCATCCTGGTGGACCTTTCTCAGCTTCTGCTTGTTGAATCCAGCAAGACTGGAAAGACATGTGAATGAAGGGATCATTGGAGCAGAAGGGTGAAGGTCTTTGTTGCTGCCTCCTCTTTTGCTGCCTCTGAGCTTTTAAAGGGACAGGAAGAGTCTCTGGGTGAGCACCCAGCAACTAGGAAGAATACGTGGAGTACCACAGGACATGAAGATGAAAGGCAGACAAAAGTCTGTTTGGCTTCAGAGGGAAACCAGACTGTAAAATGTCATTAGGAAAAGGTATTCTTTTGGTTGCTTTCTCTAGCAACCAATTTGCCCATTGCAGTCTGTTAGTAATTTTATTTATTTATTTATTTATTCATTCATTCATTCATTCATTCATTCATTCATTCATTTGAAACATTTGATATAACGCCCACTCCGAAGACTCTGGGTGGTGCACAAAAACATGCAAAACAAGACAGCATTAAAATTACATTCTAAATAAAACTAAAGTAACTAACAAAAAAGAAAAAGCCAAAAAAGCAAATAGGTAAACTACAGGGTAAAAGCCTGGCGAAAAAGAAAAGTCTTCAATAAAGATTTAAAAATCAACAGGGAAGGAGCTAAACGAATCTGCAGGGGAAGGGAATTCCAGAGAAGTGGGGCAGCAACCGAGAAGGCCCTTTCACGGGTCCTAGCACCCCAAACCTCTCGGAAATTGGGGACCGACGCAAGGGCCATCTGAGCAGATCTGACTGGATGGGATGTAAATGGATGGGAAAGGCAGGTAAGTAGGTAGACAGGTGCCAAATCCCGCAAGGCTTTGAAGGTCAAAACCAGGACCTTAAATTGAACTCGGTAGCGAATAGGCAACCAGTGCAATGACTGCAGGAGAGGTGTTACCCTGTCATGTTTTCTGGCACCCATAAGTAAATGAGCCGCTGCATTCTACACCCGTTGTAGCTTTCCAATCATCCTCAAAGGTAACCCTAGATAGAGGGCGTTACAATAATCTAGGCAGGAGATAACAAGGGCATGGGTCACTGTCATCAATGCTAATTTTTCTCAGGAGTCTTTGATGAGGAACTTTGTCAAAAGCATTGGTATTCGGAGGCATCCTGCCTCAAAGAAGCAACTCCTCACTTAAATTATTTACAGTGGGAGAAAAAATACACTTCCGGGAGGGGATATGGGTAATAAGGTTTGGTGGGGGAAATTCAATAAAATGAGGGGGGCATCCCAAATGCTTAGGAGAGGATCTGCACCCCTCCACATCATCAATACAAATAGTAATGTGGAACAGTCTTGTCCTTTTTGACATTTCAGTCGTGACATCACCTTCTTCCTTCACCCACTTCCATGAATCAGTAACTTGAAGCACCACTGCAGACAAGATTAGCAGGCTATGACATAACCAATGGTCATCATCTCAATATACTTATGAATCACAAACAACACCAATGAATTTCCCATCGCATTTGCATGAAGGATACCAAGCCAGTAAACCAAGTTCAGAGGCATTCCCATTTATGCTAGAGATATTCCCCTGTAGAGGAAGTTCTCTCCCATCCTCCACTGCTTGCAAGAGGGATGGGAAATTTGGTAAAGGTAAAGTGTGCCATCAAGTCGATTTCGACTCCTGGCGCCCACAGAGCCCTGTGGTTTTCTTTGGTAGAATACAGGAGGGGTTTACCATTGCCTCATCCTGCACAGTATGAGATGATGCCTTTCAGTATGAGACGATGCCTTTCAGTATCTTCCTATATTGCTGCTGACCAATATAGTACCAGTGGGGATTCGAACTGGCAACCTTCTACTTGTTAGTCAAGCATTTCCCCACTACACCACTTAAGGTGGTACTAACATATAAAACCATCTTATACTATTGGTCCATCTAGCTCTGACTGAAAGCAGCTTTCCAGGATTACAAGCAGGCTCTTTCCTAACCCTACCTGGAAATGCCCAAGATTGATCCTGGGATTTTCTGCACGCAAAGCATGTGGTCTACCACCAAGCTATGGCCCAATGGTTACAATATGAGTCATAGTAGTTCCTACCCTCATTTCTCAACTTTTGCCTTTTGTATCTACCTCCTACTAATCTACCTCCTACTATTTAAAGCAGAAGATTAAGAGACAGCTTTTAATGGGAATAGCAGCTTTATTAGATCAACTTATGCTAGTGACTGTGGATGGACACAGACATTTGTTGTTTACCAAATAGCCATGGTGTACATGTAACCACTGGATAAACTGGTTGATCATAGCACAGGTGTGGGGTCCAAATCAGAACTGTGACAGGTGGCTTTTACCTTTGTCCCTACCACGTTCCTGATGTCTATCAGCCCCACACAGTTATTATTTTGGGAGAAAAATTATCATTGGCGCCAATGAAAGCTTTCTCCCCTGGTCAAGGAGCAGCCAGCCATACAAAGGTGGATCCAGTTCAGGACTGCAGCAGAGACAAATCCCCCTTTGCCACAGTTCCAATCTGAATTGGATCCTTGTGTATGCAATTTAACAAAGAAAGCAGAAGCATGCAGCTGCATTGCACATGCTCAAAGTAACATCCAGTTTGATTCTTAAATCACTCTAACAAGTATTTTAAAAACCCACTACATGTTCTATGCAGATGTGTGGTAGTATAGTCTCTGTGCTGAAGTATGGTTTTCAAATCATGATTCAAAAATAAATTCCATCTGTTGACAAATAAATATCTCCTTAACTTCCTGACTTTTATACAGATCCAAAAAGTTCATTTGTCCATCTTGGAGATTTCCCACCCTTTATTTAACGAGTCCACAGCTCTCTAGAGGAGAAAATAATTTTAATGTTTTGGAAATAACAGGCAACATTCAGGCTAAGTTAGTCATGACTACAATTCATTGAAGTTAATAGGACTTAAGTTAGTCATGTGGCCAACTTGTCTCATTGACTTCAATGGTGCTTAGTCATGACTAACAAGTCGGATGTTGCCCAACAATTTTTGCTACTATTAATATATTCACTGGGCTTGAGCCCGAAATGTTTTGGAGGCCATTATAAAGGCCTCCGAAATGTTTTGGCTGGGGGTGGGGGTGGGTGGGTTCAACCTTTCGGCGCCGGCAATGGGCGCATGCATGATCGCTACTTCTGGCCACTTCCGGCTGATGAGGGCAACAGGGCGGCAGGGAGGAACACTGCCACCTCGAGGGGCTTGAAACCAACGGAGCGAGGGCAGGGAAAATGCGGCAGGAGGGGTGAGTGCACCCTCCCCACCCTTAAAGAACCACCCTTGCTGCACTGAAGCACTTTCGGGCTCATCCCTAATATTCACCAGCACACTCATTCCAAAATCTGCTGGTTTATCAAGTTTTTCAACAAAATAAATTTAGGATACAGTCAGAGATCATATCCATATAAATGCCAAATAATTCTGAAGATGTCTTTGCAGTATTTCAAGATAGAGCACAATTCCACTTGCTATGCAAAAAACCTGTCCCTTTGTGTTGATATCAAAAGCAAGTGCTCTGCTAGAACATAAATCTTATTCGGTCTCTGTGGCCTCAAGAACCATGCACATACAATTTCATAAATTCATCAGAGCAAGAGAACTTGGATCCCATATATAAATATGTGCCCAGTGTATGGAATCTTTTGACCTCTCAAGTTATTTCTTTAGACTTTGTCTGGAAAGCAGGTCTGTGAAATTTACCCCAATAACTGAGCAAAGAGGCACCTTTAAAAGTGGTGGTTCACTTATATTTATCAGGGAGAGAGCAACTGTCCCTATTCAATCCCAACACAGAGTCTGTCCAGTGATGGTTGCTGGTGTCTACCTTGTTGTTGTTTTTTTAAGATTGTGAGCCCTTTTAGACCAACAACAGCAACAAATATTTATATACAGCTTTTCAACAAAAGTGTCCAAAGTGGTTTACATGGAGAAATAATAAATAAATAAGATTACCAGGAACCATTTTTCTTATAACTTTGCTATTTAAACTGCTTTGAAACTTATTTGTTAAAAAGTGGCATATAATATTCTTAATAATAATATTAAACAACAAACAACTGGAAATCATGGAAAATCTTCAGTTGCTGCTACCAGTTGGTTGATTAAAAAATGCTATCACTTATGTGCACCTCCTTTAACAAGAACAACACAGAAACAGCAGTCTAAAAATGAAAACCCAAACCACCAGAACACAGAAAATACTCACCAGAGGTAAGAAGGTTAGCAGGGGTCGCACTCTTGGGCGTGCCTTAAGTGTTGCTGTTCCAGAGTCCGTAACTGAACTAAACCGATTATCCCCATAATAAATGCCATCTACATCACCTAAACCAAAAAAGAAACAAGTAAGTAATAGAAGGCAACCCAGTGCAAGCCTTGTTTTAAGATGTGGTGAACCCCATCACGTCTCCTCTAGGATAATGGGCAGAATTCCACAGATTTATGTGCGAATTTCTGAGTCTGCTGCTTAAATTGGTATTTTGAATCAGATGGAAATCAAGACAAGAATTTAATGAAAAACCATCTGGATGTTTGTGGAATCCTTGGTAGATGAATGCCTTCGAGGTTAAAGTTATAGCTACATATCGGCTCCCCTTTTGTTTGGCTTTTGCAAACTATTCATGCTGGCTATTATGCTTTTTCCCAAGAGAGCAAGGTTTGGGGATGATCAGGATTGCTTGTGTGGAGAGCAAATGTCTTAACCTGCCATTCTAAGGGCAGGATAAGGCATTCTAAGGCAAGTCACAAAGCTGGGCACTGCGATTTCAGGAGCACCCATGATTTATAGCACTCACTAGAACTTAGGGTTACCTCGTGACCATGTCAGACATTTTGTAGCAGCAAACTCTAGTTTGCTACAAAATATAATAAATAATAACAACTTTATTTATTGACTGTTCCATAACAACTGTTCTCTTGGCAGCTCACAAACAAAAAGCAATGCAATAAAACATAAAATTAGAAGCACATTAACAACAAAAAGCTTCAATAAATACAAAAACATTTTTAAAAAAACATTTCAAAAAATGGAATTGCAGCCAATCCTGAATGGCACCTGTATGTTTTGCCTCACAGGGCAAATAGCAACTCCAGGGAGGTGATTCAGATGCAGTAAACATAGATTAATTTCCACCTTCCCCAACACCACTGCCCTGAACCAAACTGGGGACCCCTGCAGCAATGTGTAGCCTTTGAAACAATTGTAGGACATGCTACACTAGATCTCCAAATGCCACATTTAGTTTGGCTGTTAGGTGCTTACCTTAAACAATGCAATGTGTGAAGTGGCCCTAATTAATGAGTACAATTTCTGGCTGTATTCGCATGTAACACAGGATTGTGGGTCCAAGGGACCCATGGTTCTGCTCCCCACCACAACCCGCTCTCCTGTCTGAATTCAGATGCAATGGAAAGCTGGAAGCCTGCAGTCAGTGAGGCTACAAGGAGGAGAGGGAACTGGCTGTGCGGGATTCCTTCTTTCATGAAGGACAGCCTGCACAGCCAATCACAGCCAGAGAAAGGGAGGAACTTCCTCCCTCAACTTTGGTTTCAGGGAATGTAGCCTGCAGTTCAGCATTCACATGTAACACAGGCTGCATTCAACCTCGTGTTGTGGTGGTGAAACTCACTACAACACGAGGGTCCAAATTGGAGTTTGGAGTGCAGAAACACTCTCTGTGAAAATCCAGAGTTTTGAAGGGGTGTCCTGCATTCAGACATACTGGTTTGGCAACCTCTGACCCCTTAAACATCGGTTTCACATTACAGGTGAAACTCGGAAAATTAGAATATCATGCAAAAGTCCATTAATTTCAGTAATGCAAATTAAAAGGTGAAACTGATATATGAGACAGACGCATTACATGCAAAGCGAGATAAGTCAAGCCTTAATTTGTTATAATTGTGATGATCATGGCGTACAGCTCATGAGAACCCCAAATCCACAATCCCAGAAAATTAGAATATTACATGGAACCAAGAAGACAAGGATTGTAGAATAGAACAATATCGGACCTCTGAAAAGTATAAGCATGCATATGTATTCAGTACTTGGTTTGGGCCCCTTTTGCAGCAATGACTGCCTCAATGCGGCGTGGCATGGATGCTATCAGCCTGTGGCACTGATGAGGTGTTATGGAAGACCAGGATGCTTCATTAGCGGCCTTCAGCTCTTCTGCATTGTTTGGTCTCATGTCTCTCATCCTTCTCTTGGCAATGCCCCATAGATTCTCTATGGGGTCAGGTCAGGCGAGTTTGCTGGCCAATCAAGCACAGTACACTGTATACTTTTCAGAGGTCCGATATTGTTCTATTCTACAATCCTTGTCTTCTTGGTTCCATGTAATATTCTAATTTTCTGGGATTGTGGATTTGGGGTTTTCATGAGCTGTACGCCATGATCATCACAATTATAACAAATTAAGACTTGACTTATCTTGCTTTGCATGTAATGCGTCTGTCTCATATATCAGTTTCACCTTTTAATTTGCATTACTGAAATTAATGGACTTTTGCACGATATTCTAATTTTCCGAGTTTCACCTGTATGTGTGAGTGCAGCCTCTGTGAACAGTCACCTATGAAAGACTTGCAGAAGCATATCCTGTTGCTTTTGCAGAAAAACACATCAAAATAGTGCTCCTCTCCGGTGCATTTCACCAAGTGATACAATTTCTACAAATACACCCATACAATTTTGACCATTCATTCATTCAGTGGTTTTCATGTATATGCCTATTCCCAAACACTGCATATGCTCCCAAAAGCTCAAGGTTTAACACAATAGTTCCCAAACTCTGATGGGTTCATACGCCTTCTGACACCAAGTACCCCCAATTGTGGCATGCAAACCACAATTTAGGAATAACTCATTTAACTCATTTGATTCTGAAAACAAACCTTGTGAGGGAGGCTAGGATGAGAGATAGTGGCTGACATCCAGACTAAAGCTGGTGCTATGGGAGAGAGGCAATTCTCACCAATCTCTCCTTCCCTCTGAAACCCACTGAACCACCCCAAAATATGTCCCAGAGGTCACACGGCCCAGGCATGCCCAACTGAAATACATACAAAACTCTGACCACCACACCACACCACACCACACTGACTCTCAGATACAAGAGACAACATTACAAATAGTGCTGTCAGCAGAGCTCCGGAATACGCCATGTTTTAAAAATGTCGATGAATCACTTTTGGCCATGCTACAAGGAAGAAAACAACAAGCAAGCTCTTTCAAGTCTGGCGAGAAAGACTGTCTTGGACTCTCTCCTTCCACTCTTATCGTATCTCTTGATAAAACACCTGGCTGATTCTGCAGATAGACCCGTCTCTGCTAGCAGCCCTCCAACTGTGGCCTTTGGCTGATATTCCGGCTTTGGCAGGGAAGGGAAAATTGGATTGTAGTGTCAGAGTGTTAGCAATGGCCTGTCACTAACCACACAACCCAAGCCCTGATGAATCCCAAGCGACCAACTTTCCTTTATGTCCTGGTGTTGCCAACTGCTATACCCCCATTGCCAGGGAGTCTGCTTTCCATACTCAGGCACTTGGGATGATGTTATCACTTCAGTAGCTCTTGGTCATTTAATCGTGCACAGTGCAGAAAGGGACAATGAGCCCTCAGTGTTGCTAAAAAGTATTGCTGCTCATATAGCTTAGCAGCCAGTGCCTGCAACGCCTTTTGTCAGGAAGCTTTGCAAGAAACACCAAACAGAGGAAAGGACAAGTGAGCTACTGTACCTTTCTCCATTCAGCTCAGCGAACAAAGTCTACAATAGGAGGCACAGGGTGAGGCGTACCTGAAACTGCTTGTTTTCCCTTTACCTGGCTGCTCCATTCTTGCCTAAGCAAGGAATGGAAAGAATTAGGAAACTATCCTTGCAGTCACACCTGTATTTGACATGCATAATTACCACTGGAAATGTCCTGGCACAGCCCACTTATTGGGTAAACAGAACTTTCTCCTCTGGGTACCCCTTCCCAAGGGGAACTGAGAAGATGATTTCCCATGGTCCCTCCTCACATTACTGCTGTAGCCAGGCAGAGTATGAAAGAGACACATTGTATAGGAGGTGCACATACACAGCTGAGAACAAGGCACAATTCACTAAACCATCTTCAGAGATAGTTTTACTGAAAGACTCGAGAGAAATTAAAGCCTCCAATTTGCAGAAGGATTTAATCGTGTTATTAATATCAGCAAAATTTATAATTGCTTCTAACGGGGGAGAAAGAAAAGGAAAAGAAAGGAGAAAGAAAAGTTTCAAAAAATATGGGAAGTCTTAATACAGTACAAATTATCCTCACAAATTAAAGCTTCTCTGAGTGCGAGTTATAAAAATTATTTTTTTAGAAAGGTGGATTTATTTTCTTAATTTTATTGACAGTTCTAAGTCCACATGCCAGAGCGATTAAATAAGATGATTATTATGTGAAATATTTACATTTAAAATTATATGGATATTTTCAGTGCCCTTTTGATATTAATAGTGCTGAATGTCCTTTGTTAGTTTTATGTGGTGCATTGTTTATATTATTGTTGTTTTATGTGCTTTAAAGGGGGGGGACTAAATATTTTTTAAAAGCTACAATTCAGGAGGTACGACCCAGAGATTTGGGCTCTGTGCCAGAAACTTCAAATGGCAATTCCATGGTTGTAAATAGATAACAATAAGTAAATAAACCAACATTTTGCTGTCTTTTAATAGTCTTCCCAAATCTACTGCTTGAGGCACGTCACCTCACCCAGCAGCAAACACGGTGTCCATCTTGATTCTTCCCTCAGAGCTTACCAATAGCCCATCTGTTCTGCATACTGAGAGCTGGTCTGGGCAAAGTTTTAATAGAAAAGCAATATACAAGTTAAAATTGAATCTCTAACTATAAAGTTTACACCTCCTCGGTGGTAATTAGATGCTTTAACAAGCAATTCAGGTAAGAACTAACCTGCCTAATTTCTGTGCAACGGCCATTTTGGATGGGGGTGCATGACATCATCACAGACCACACTGGTCATGTGTCCCTATGTGGCACAACATCTGTACCAAATTTGATGCAAATTGTGGAGTTGCTGGGGAGGGCATACATGGATGGGACAGCAAGGCGATCTCATATTGGTACTTTCCATGCAGAAAGTAGGCTGAACAAAAAGTATCACCTCACCTTTCAGTTTCAGGCTGAAAGCACCCCACTATAAGAAATATTTAAAAAATAAATAATTTAGGCTGCCGCCCAGTTAAACAAATTATGATTGATCCGTTGCATGCATTTTAGGCAATCATCGTTCCGAAATAAGAAGCAGGCTGCCTTTTTCTTTAGGCTATGGCCATGGGAGTCATGTCAGGCATTATCTTAGAATATGCATTTTCTCCTGGATGAAAAGGAAGAGAAAATGCTCCTTTTAAAAAATGCTACTTTCAATTACACCCTTTTAGGGTAATTATTTATTTAACTTTAATGCAGCCCTATAAAAGTAGACTAAAGCAATGCATTTAACATCAATCAGAAGTATCAAATTATTTAAAACCACAAATCATATAGCAGTGGCAGAAGACTAACATTAAGTCAACCCAACTAAGCCCACAGGACCCTATTTCAAAAGAAGAGAATAAATGTTGAATCCCAGTTCAATAGGTCTAGCTAAGCAGCCTTCTCCAGAGACAGAGTTCCAAAGCAAAGGTACCACCACATAAATTCTAATGGTAAAGTCTTCTTGAGGATCCCAGTTTCCATTTCCAAAGGAAATCATTGCTGAAGGAGAAAACAAACATGCTTTGGGGGTGTGGAAGACTTCATTCATAACTTCTATAGCACTTTTCAGGACACAAAGAGCTTACAGCAATTCTTATATCATTTACCTTCACAGCATACCTCTGCAGTTGTAGTCTGCATGGATACACTCAGTACTGTTTAAACACACTACTCATTATTCAGCACAGAACTCAGCTGTATGAAAACCACAAGTAGATGACTGTGTGAGATGATTGTGCATAGCTGCAGTACCTTTTAAAGAGGCAGGGCAATGAAAGCAACTGCTCTGGGACTCACGCACGGAGAGGTCTCACACATGGACAGGGGCCACCTCAACATTGACATATGGTGGAAGGAGACTCAAGGGAGATTTGATTCAGCCACTGGGTCTCTTAGGCTGGGTGCAGACAAAAAAACAAAACCGGAGGTCCCTTCACCTCCAGTTTTTTTAACCAAACGTGGCAAACTGGAGTTAAAGGGGGGGGAAATGGACCCATGGTTTCCCTCCCCAAACTCTATTGCCACCTTCGGTTATCACTCAGTTTTACCTATTCCAACAGGGACCTTTCAATTCCATCTGGGGTTATGCAGGGCCAGTGTTACATTCAAATGCTGGCACCGCAGTTTCACCCCTCTGAAACCGAGTTGAGGGAGGAAGCTCCTCACTCACTCTGGCTTCTATTGGCTGTGTGGGCTGTCTTTCAGGAAAGAAGGAAGCCCACACAGCCAGCTCCCCTGCCTCACTGCAGTCTCCCTGACTGCAGAGAGGCCCCTCTCCCCAACATCCGAAGGTGGATGGGAGAGCAGAGGGGGGAGGGGCACGGAACCACAGATCCATTGGACCCACAGTTCTGTGCTGCGTATTAACTGGGCCTTAGAGTTTTAAGAAGGGCCTGCAGAGCAGTCTGTTTCATGATGTCCACACCACTGAGAAGCCAACACCTCACTCAGCTTCCCCACATGAGTGCATGAAAAGCAATAGACGTGCATGTAATCACAACACAAGATGATTTACACACCATTTGTTCAAATCCCTTCAAAAATAGACTCTGCCTCCATTTCCCAACTGTAACTATAGTTACAAGAAGGGTTGTGAGGGCAAACAAATTAAAATTGTAAAACACATTAAATGTGCTACATACTTTCTTTGTGGAAACGTCTTTGTGAGGTAGGTTACAGTGAGTTCCATAACCAAGCAAAATTTGACTTTGGGTTTCTCATACCAATGCCAACGTTTTTATATACTGTGTTTATGCTGTCTTCTATCCAACAACAACTATTTATTTCCTGCTAGAAATAGAAAATAGCAACAGTTTTAGGAGACTGATTCTTAGTGTTTTCACTTAGTGTTTCATCACATGTGTTGGCAATGGTAGACATCTCCTGTCTAAAGCTTCAGCAAGGTTCATCAATTTAATGGTGGCTATCAGAGCTTGCCCAGACAATCTCCTGTGATCTTCACCGGTGACAAGCAACACCGTCCCATCCCATAGACAGAATCCTCCAATAGAGTTTTAACAGGTTTGAAAAGCAACAAGGCTACCCCCAACATTGCTCCACTATTTTAGAAAACGGATTTACCGTATTTTACGGACTATAAGACGCTACGGACTATAAGACGCACCTTAATTTTAATCCAATTTTTCAGAGTTTTAACATATTAAACTGTTAAAACATATAAGGCGCACCTGAATTTTGGCGGATATTTTTTGAGGGAAAAAGTGAGTCTTATAGTCCATAAAATACGGTATTTTATTTTACCGTGTTCTTGCTGCCTGTGTATGACCACAAGGCCATATCAATGATGAAGTCTACAGTACATTCAGTGCCCCCATTAAAAAACAAAACAAAACGTGAACAGTATCTTTACTTCCTCTCTTCCCACCATGTTATATGAGGATGGAATATTGTGCTACTGGAGTTGCAATAGGCCTCATATAAGTATAATGCTAAGAATCAAATCCTTTGATACTGGTACTTCCCAGAAAGACCCTTAGGCTTGTTGATTCAGAACTGCCTCCAGCTTCCTGATGTCTACTCTGTTTTGCATACGCAGCATTATAGGAATGATAGTTCACCAGAACTTCACTTTCTACAGTATGTCATCAATTGGTTGTTGTCACAATACAAAACCACTAAAATAATCAGCTTTTACAGCAACAATGATAAAAAGGCATGGACTTTTTTTTTTCATTCAGCACCTTTTATAAACATTACTTTACTTGGGCTGCCCACTACTCAAGGATTTGGAGGAGCATCCTATGGCAAGGCAATTGCAGTGAGTCCCCCACAGAGAGGAAGTGAAGCATGCAAACTACAAGTTATCTCATCTTTCTTTTGACTTCTCTAGATGTCTCAGGGAAAATGACATGCTTCAAGAACCTTTATGGTCTTGGAACTCCAACAAATGCCTGATCTCACCATTCACTGGAGTTGTCCCTGTTGGGGAAAATGAATGTCAGATTTCTAGGAACATAGGAAGCTGCCGTATACCGAGTCAGACCATTGGTTCATCTGGCTCAGTATTGTCTACCTAGTCTGGCAGTGACTTCTCCAAGGTTATAGGCAGCAGTCTCTCTCAACCCTATCTGGAGATGCCAGGGAGGGAACTTGGGAACTTCTGCATGTATACCCTTCTCAGTCAACCCTTTCCCTAAGGGAAATATCTTACAGTGCTCACATATAGTCTTCCATTCAAATGCAAACTAGGCTGGACCCTGCTTAGTACAGAGGACAATTCATGCTTGCTACCACAAGACCAGCTCTCCTCCCTTTCTCTTTGTGAGCATATAGGCATTCTTTCTAAACCTTGTGTTAAATATAATTATTCCCACTGTAAAAATGACAGTGGAGGAAAGCTGATGGCACAGTGTTGGTGTCAACGCTGGGAACAGAAGTTGGGGACTTCCTAGCTTCCAGTCTTATGTTCTTGCCATGGGGCCACACCTCTCTGAGCTGTCCTTTCTAGCATTGAGCACAGCCCATAATTTAATTTAATAAGATTCTCAGCTGAACAGCATGAATTAACAAGTATGATCAGCAGAGGCACTCAAAGCCTGCAAGCCCCACCTCCGCTTGAAGGGCTGATATGTAGCAATTTGCTACAGAGAGAAAGCAAACATTAAAGCAAAAGCATGAAGGAGGAAAGCAGACATGCCGAATATGCATGATCAGCGATAAAATAGGATGAATTCCCACATGAAAAGGTCCACACCCATTCCAATCAATTATATTTCATTATTAGTTCAGTGTGAGTGAAAAGATGACTTAATTTAAAGATTAAATAGCTTTTCTAAATATATGAAAAACAAAGCACCATATTGAACCAGAGCCAATCACTTTCACTGCAATGAACTCTTAGTTTCAAAATACAGTGCAGAATCCTCAGCAACACAAGGGAAAGGATATACTTATGATCAGCATGTGCTTCTTAGTAACATTCTTAGTTATGTGGCTTCTCTGCCACAAGATGTGGTGACAGCCACTAGCCTAGATGGCTTTAAGAAGGGCTTAGATAAATTCATGGAGAACAAGTCTATCAATGGCTACTAGTCTTGTGGCTATAGGCCACCTCCAGCCTCAGAGGCAAGATGCCTCTAAATACCAGTTGCAGGGGAGCAACAGCAAGAGTGAGGGCATGCCCTCAGCTCTTGCCTGTGGGCTTCCCAGAATCATCTGGTGGGTCACTGTGTGAAACAGGATGCTGGACTAGATAGGAGTTTGGCCTGATCCAGCAGGACTGTTCTTAACATGCCTATGTGTTTATTTTTGACTTGCCAACTAGCTTGCAGTTGAAATTCTTGAGATACCTGGTTGTCTGGGCTGCTATGGTGATCATTGTCACTGTCATCCAGACTCACCCATACTCACAATCTGTGACTCTTCTGCCCAGTTTTCCTTCCAAATGGCCAAATCAAGCTAAATAAAGCAGCTGAAGATCAGGTTAACCTTGATGATGATGACAATCTGGGTGTGCTTGCTTCTATGAATACCCACATCATAGTTCAACACACTTTCAAAAGGGTCCCCAAAATGGACAACAGAGGAGAAGGAAGTCATCCCAGGCTGACACGCAATAAACTGGTTGTGTGATGGTTTCAGCCCATCTCCAAATTGCAACTCACTGCACATCCTCCATCCATTTTGGGAACCTGTTTTGAAGAGGTGGCGATGAGTTATAACTTCAGTGTCTTTGTCATATCTGGATCTTCTCCAAGGAACTCAGAATGGCATACATGTGATCATATTGCACCATCACCGTGTGGTGCTTGGGGCTGACTTGATCACATCAGAAATGGTAGTCTGAGGACTTGAGGATGCTCTAGGGAGGAAAGGTAATATTGCAGTGTGGGAGCAGGATCATCCTGGAGATGTCCCTCACACAGCAGATTGAGAGGGAACCTATTCTATGTCCTTCCCAAGTGTCACCCTGAGCAAGCTATTATCAAAGTCAGATCAGCATTGCTAGTCATTCATTTGAAAGCAGGAGAACCCCAGCTGAGAAAAAGTGACATGCACAATACCAGACAGTGAGTCCTGCTGTTTAACCTGCATTTTCTAGGCTACTTTCAAAGTGTCTAAGTCCATAAACCTTACCCTACAAATGTAGGAGGCTCGTACGTGCCACGCAGAGACTCTCACTCCTTATCTCTTGTTTGTCTAAGCCAAAGGCTCCCAAACCTTGACACCACCACCCCTTTGTTTCTCTGCAAGCCATTCCTCCTTTTCCACCCATCCTGCAATGTACTCTGCCCACACAGACACTATTCAGCTAGCTAGCTGGCTTGCCTTTCCTATGTTGCAACTGATGCCACAGGCAGGTTGATGGTGCTGTAGGGAAGACAGGCAGCTACAACATTCGCTTGCTCCCACCTCTCATGCGGTCTTCCCCCCACCCCCGAGATCAGGTATTTCACTTTCAGAAACTTTGCTGCTGCTGCAGCCTAGTAGCCACCAGCCCTGTCTGTCAGCTGCAGAGTCCCCCAATAGCAAGTTGCTTTGCTGAGAAAGCAAAGCATTTATACAGACCTATGGGTGGTGGTGGGGGCGGGGCTTGATACAAAGTACATTTATATCCATGCAGTTATGTACAACTATATATAAGACTGTAAACAGTCTCGCCATGGTGTGAGTGGAGTTTGGTAATTTGGAACAATATTCAGTGAAGATCAGTGTGAATGGTTGAAACAAACAAGAGGTATGTGAGGAACTTAGGAACTAACTATGTCTAAAATGCCCATCGTGAATGAATGAATGTTTATTTCAGTCAATGACACATAACAGAAACAACACAATACAGCTCATTTCACATATACAAGGAAATATTATTTAACCAATTCATTCTAATACCATTTACTCAAACTGGATCTAATCTTGCTTGCTGCTGCACAGAATTTAGCTACATTCAGTGTTATGCATTCACTGCCATCTGCTAACAGAAAAGAAACATACCCATCCTCTGGTCTACCAGGGATATTCAATAAAAAGGGGGGAATCAATTCAGAACGAATATCCCTGTAAAATAAGCAATATAGCAAAACATGAGCCACCGATTCTATACCTTGACCACAGGGACAGATCCAATTCTTAATAGGGATTTTCCTATATCTGCCCTCTACTACAGCTGATGGTAAGATGCCCATTGTGTAACAATGCCAGATGCTCCCCGAGCCCGCCAAAGAAGCAAAGCCACATTGGGAAGAGAGAATAGAGAGGCAGCAGGAAAGTGAAAGGGGTGCTTAATCCTTTCTCCTCCCACCACTGCTCTGCTCTGGTGCCTTTCCCATCAGTTGAACAAAACAAGCATTTGGGAGGGCAAAGATGCATGTGAAACCCAATGAGAGAAAATCTGCTGTGAGGAGAGGCATTCTGAAGCAGTGGCTGACATCCAGATTGACAAAGCATGTGTGCAAATGTGTTGCACTACTGCAAGGCTGTTACACTAGCTAGTTGTGCTAACTCTGGAGCTTGCATTCCAGACTAGCATTGCACTAGCACAAGGTGTTAGTGGCACACCTCATACATTTTGCTGGGGACTTTTCTGCAAGAGTGCACAAAGTCCCCACAACCTCAGGCAGCTACACAATCTTCTTGCACAGGTGCTACTTTGTTTGTTGCACAAGTACTTTGCTAGTCAGCCAGTGCAAGAAGGCACGTGACCCCAGAAAGGGGAATAATGCAGCTCCAGAGAACTTTTTATGGAGCCATCTAACACTTTGCCTTTTGCGAAGCTAAATGCATCCATTCCTTTTAATCATTTACAGCATTAAGGCTTTGGGGCACATACATTTCTCATAATGAGCAGGACTTATGCCAAGCAGCATAAGTGGGATATGGGATGAGAGGCAGGCTGAATAGCTTGGAGATTGTGTCAGGGCTCTCCAGTGAACCCAAGGATAGGATGTATACCTAATACTGACATCCGTATGGACATGTTTGAGTTCAGCATGTGAGTCATCTGCAAAAGCCGACTTGAATAACGTTCAACTTGAATAACGTTATATTTGGACAAAGCCTACGCCAAAGAGATTTCCCAGAAGCCCTTATTTGAACATACGAAGGCACTTTATACAGAGTCAGAGAATTCATCCATCTAGCTTAGCATTGTCTACACTGACTGGCAGCGGTAGCTGTACAAAGTTTTAGAAAGGGGTCTTCCATTTACGCTTTCCAAACACACACTCTACCTCTGAGCTATAGACCCTTTCTCAAGACCAAATCCTTTTAAAGGACAGCAAATAAAAGCTGGGGATGGGTCCATAACCCAAGAGCGTAGTGGTTGGACTAAGACTGGGAAGACCCAAGTTTGAATCCCCATTCAACCATGAAACTCACTGGGTGACTCTGGGCCAGTCATTCGTATGTATATATCAGCCTAACCTACCTCACAGGGCTGTTGTGAGGATACAAATAACCATGTACACTGCTCTGAGCTCCTTAGAGAAAGAGTGGCATATAAATATAACATAAATAAAAATTTTAAAAATCTACTTTATATTCAGAAGGTCCCAAGTTCAATCCCTGGCATCTCCAAATAGCACTGGGCAAGACTCCTGCCCCTGCCTGAAACCTTGGAGAGCTGCTGTCACCAGTCAGTGTAGACAATACTGAACTAAACAAACCAATGATCTGACTATAAGGCGACTTCCTATGTTCCTTACAACCCAGTCCGAAGGTTGTTTGTGCAACATCATTGACACAGAAAGAAGCTCTTCAAGAATATCAAAGAAATCCCTCAGCAGAGGTTCCTAACCTTGGTTCCCCAGACGGTGTTGGACTACAACTCCCACCATTCCCAGCCACAGTGGCCAAAGACTGGGGATGATGAATATTGAGGTCCAACCACATCTCGTGACCCAACTTCATGAACCCTTGCCATAGAGAATGGAGCCCATCCATTTCCTCTTGATTCAGGGCACACAACTAAAGTAAGGCTTCAATAAAACGGAGCCACCTGAGAGCAATGAAGCAGCCATTGTTCCTATTTTCTATTTTGAGGATGGGCAGATCAAACAAAAGAGACGATTCAGGACATCAGCAGTTCACAGAATGCTGAAGGGTCATACTCTCCGGTTAAAAAGTGGGGTTGGTCTACAGGTCTTCAGGGGCAACAACCACCACCACAACAAACAGATATAGCTTATATAGCCACCATATTCTGGTGTAATCAGGTGCTGGTGCTAACCTTAAAAGCCCTTTACCACTTCAGACCTGATCATCTTAGTGCTCATGTGCTAAGATCGTCATCAGAGCTCCTTCAGAAGCTGGGCAGATGGCAATCACAAAAAGGGCCTTTTAAGGTTGTTGTGGCACCCCAGCTGTGGGATGCACCCCCTAGGGAAGCTTCCCTGTCACTTAAAAGTAAAGTTGTGCTGTCGAATCAGTGTCGACTCCTGGCAACCACAGAGCTCTGTAGTTGTCTTTGGCAGAATACAGGAGGGTTTACCATTGCCTCCTCCCACGCAGTATGAGATGATGCCTTTCAGCAACTTCCTATATTGCTGCTGCCCAATATAGGTGTTTCCCATAGTCTGGGAAACATAGTCTGGTTTCCCATAGTCTGGGAAACATACCAGCAGGGATTCGAAACAGCAACTTTGGCTTGCTAGTCAAGTCATTTCCCCACTGGACCATTAGGTGGCTCCCCGTCACTCTTATGCTTTTTCAGCAGACCTTATTATTTCCCCTGGCTTTTTTGAACATTTTTTAAATGGTTTTCAATCAGTCTTTTGATGTTGCAGTTTTATTCTGATGCTATTGCTGTTTTGTTCGCAGGTTTCACTGTATTGTTTTATATTTCTGTTATGCTAGTTTTAACGGCCATCCTGAGAGTCTTTTAATACTGAAGTGCTTGAATAGTGCTTCAAGGACCTGATGTAAGTACTTGAGCAAACAAATCGAATAAATACAAAAAACTGAGCTAGGAGAGGAGTCAAGGGAGACATGTTAGCTTCTGCTAATTGCTTGTAGTCTTCTTAGAGAAATATGCCCGAGAACCATGATGGAGCCCAGTCCAGACATTGGGCTGGTTCGGGCAAGAGGTCCGCTGGCACACACAGTGGGATGGGGTTACACCAGGACCCACCCACTGTGATGTAGGCAGAAGATGTCCCAACACACTCTCAGTGTATCCCTTTATCACATGAGGGGGCCGTTAATCTGAATCGCCCCTCTACACACACTCCCAATACTTGATTAAACAGGTCTTGGGAGCAAATGTATAAGGGTAACTCAAATTAACAACTCCCTCATGCAATAAAGGGACTTGCTGAAAGGGTATCTGGACATCCTCTGCCAACATCACAGCCGTCACACTCTCAGCACAACCTCATCTTTATAGATGTGTGCTAGCAGGCATTTTGTCCAAACCAGCCCATCAGAGGTGCAGCTAGGTAATTTTGGACCCTAGATGGAATTAGCTTACCACCTCCTCCCCTCACCTGCAAAATAAGCATTTTACCAGAAACGCACAGGTCTGGACCAGAGTGCATGTGTAGGGGGAGGACTATACAACCCCCAAAGGATCCATACATCTTCTTGACCAGTCAGCACAAACCCACAGATCTGGGCCAGAGTGCTTTCCCACCCAGCCCCCAGCCCCGCAAAAGACTACACAAGCCCCAATAGATTCACATAGCTTCTTGACCATTCATAAACTAAATGAGACACAACACGTGTCCCTTGCTCCACAGTTCAAACACAAAACTAACTCTTTCTGGCAGCTTTACTGCAGTAGGGTGGGGGAATCATTAAAAATTATAGGATTGACCAATCTCCTTGAAATAAAAATATGCAGAGTCCTGCTGATCTTTGACTACATGTGTGCACAGTTTCAGAACTGTAAACCCACTGATTTTGGAAATGTAAAGGATTAGGCAAAGGGAGGGCATCATGTAATGTTTTATGAAGGTAAAAAGGGCAGATTTCTTCACATGGAGGTGGAATTATGATCGGGTGTGTGTGTGTGTGCTTCAGTTCCAGAGGTTTTTGCAATTTTCTGTCATGAAACAAGCCACTTATGGGACTTTTTTGGAAGGTTGTAATTTTTTTAAAAAAATAATCAGATCAACTGATCTGCTTCAAAATCAATACACAAAGTCCTGATAACCTGTCCTATATCTGTGCCAAATTTCAGAATTCTAGGCCAAGCCATTCTGTAAACATAAAATCATGAGGCCCTCTAGGAGAGTGAGCACAAGGACCTGGCCCCCAGGTCCATGCCTAATGGTGTCCCTGTAGCCCATTATGTAGTATGTGCATACAGGTGTCTGCACACACATACATGTCTGTGTGAGTGGCTGCATATGCATTTATTTTAAAAGTGAACTGGGGTGCAGGCCTCCTCAAATGCAGAGTACGGAAAGGAAGTCTATTACTGTACCTGCATTGAACATGTGTAAATAACAGCACAAGCATACACATCCTTAGACTGAACACAGATCATTGAACATAGTGTGTGGATTGGGCTTATGTGACTTTTGGATGAGTCCTGTGTTCTAGGTTTGATGCTTGGTTTGAATTTCACTATTCACCTTGAGGACATGTTGGAGAAAGCCCCTTTTCAGACAGTCCTCATGAAGTCACAAATGCTCAATTCATTGCTTGGAAAGGAGAGGGAACAGACAGCTACATTTCATGAGGACTCAGAAGATAGTTACAAAATGGGTGCCTCCCTGTATATACTGTCTGTGTTTGCACAAGCCGGGGGGTGGGGGGTGGGTTATCTTCATTTTAGAAGAAACTGGAGCCTGAACTTTACCCTCCCAGACAACGATATAATTAGTTCAGATATGTAACTGGGTAGGAGCTATTTCTGTGACATTGCTAACCATGTCATGTCATTCACTGCATTACACATGAGAAGGGCAGCTTAGCTGTTTCTTGAGACTGAGTGCATCCGTAGCTTTAAGGGAGGTGTAAGGGAGAGGGAGGGGCCGGGAACTCGATTCAGGAATCTCTGAGTCAGTGACACCCACAAGCCCACACCCATTTCAGGCTGGGTAACCTGTGTTTACTTTGCAATTCATCTGGTGCAAAACTAAGGTGGGGATTAGCTGAGGCATTCCGTCGCTTTTAGCACATGGAGCATGGAAAGTATGCAACAAACCTTCAGGGAAGGGGGCTGGTAAAATAGTTAGGCCTGGAGTGGCTCCAGTGCCACCCCTATCATCAGTCTGCCTCATGCCGACCACTTCGTTTCTCAATAGGCCATAGCAGGCTCGGGGCAATTATGTATAATTTTTTCGTAACAGAATGTAGCTGTCACCACTGTAGATCAGGTTTATGTTATATACCGGGACTACACAACTTCAGCCTTTCAGTGGTTTTGGACACAAGGGTGCAGCTATAATTGAGCAAAGGGGTTCAAATAACCCAGCCCCCCCCCAGCTCCTGAGGGCCCCCAGCTCCATCCCTCCCTATTTTCCTATTTTCTTCATTATCTTCCTCACTCTGTGGGGCCGCTGGAGAGAGGGGCGAACACGGGCCCCTTCTCCCCTAGCTACGCCCCTGTTGGACCACAACTCCCATCACCCCCAACCACAGTGGCATTATGGGAATTGTTGTCCGGCATCTGTAGGAAGGCCAATGTTGTGTAGCCCTGATATATATCATATAAAGATGTATTACATCTTTAATACACCTTTGGACATAACCCGCAGTTCGCCTCCATTCCCCCAGCACACTCCCAGACTATCATCATTTGCAGTTTGGGAGGCTACAAAGGGGGAGGAACTGGCTGTGTAGGCTTCCTCCAACAGAAGGACAGCTGCGGCAGCCAACTGCATTTAAGAGAGGGAGGAGTTTCCCACAGTTAACTCTGGTTTGTGCATCACGTAGGAGGCAATGGTTTCATGAGTATGACTTAATTCCAACCGAGGGTTCATTCCAGGGGAAGAATCAGAAACATGGTTGGGTCCAGGTTGGGGAGAAGAATTGGATCTGAAGCTCTGGTTATTTGGACATCATGGGGCGGAGGAACCTGAGATGATTTGCCTCAGATTACCCATGATGCCAAAAAGTTCCCAGTTTTAAAAAGCATGTAATTAAGTTCCATCAGCAGAAAGCAGACAAGTGGCCAAAATACAAGGAAACGATGGGAATGTTCACATGGAAAGGGCTCAAACCCTGGTTTGTGATCCTGATTGGCAGGCAAATGCAAATTGTACACTTTGCCTGTTCAGATGAAATGCCACTCATGGTTTGCTGTGAAAAACAACTGCAAGTAGGAAACTGCCACACATCAAGCAGGGAGCACACAGAACTGAGGCTCCTCAAAGCTCACTCATGTAATCATAAGATCATAGCTAGAGCTAGACTAGAACCAGAGGGCTGAAAGGAAGCAGATTTAGACTAGACATTAGGAAGCATTTCCTAACTGGAAGAGCTGTATGAGATTGGAACAGTTTGACTCACACAGCAGAGGGCTCTCTCTCCTTCATTGGAGGGTTTCCAACAGAGCCTGGCCAACTATCAGGAACGCTGCACCAGCTTCCCTTCTCTGAGCAGGGGTTGGACGAGAAGCTCTCCAAAGTCCCTCACAACTCTTATCATTCTTTGATTACACCCAGTGAAGCTTGAGGAGCCCAGGGCCTCTGTGCTCCCTGCCCTCGCTGTGCCAAGTGCGGCTGTTTCCTACCTTTAGCCTTTCTTTCAGGTTGTCATTGTGTCCGAGTAACCTCTCAGTAGCTCAGCAAAACAACTGCCTGTCCAAGTGCAGCAGACCAACCCTTGAAGTTGCTTGGCTGTGGAGATGTAGGCTACCTCATGCACGGGATCTGGCTGCTTATTTTTTCCATGCAATCGTCATCTGCACACATGCATTTCTACAACGGCCGCAACACTTTTTGCCATCAGAGAAATTATTGCTAATTATTATTGCCAGCTACCATGGCTTGTCACCTATATCGGGCAGCAGTGATATAGCAAGATGCTGAAAGGCATCATCTCACACTGTGCAGGGGGAGGCAATGGTAAACCCCTCCTGTATTCTACCAAAAGAAAACCACACAGTTGTGTGGTTGCCAGGAGTCGACACTGACTCAATGGCACAACTTTACCATGGCTTATGTCCATGTCCAACCCATTTCTTCCTGCAACACTACACACAAGAGAAATCGTAGGAATAAAATAAATAGCCCAATCGCATGTGTGAGCCGACCCTATAACAGCTGCTGCAAGTCCAAACTTTTAGGAGGTGGGAGATGACACAAAGGTGTCCCAGACCACTAGAAAACAAGTTAAACTAAGACAGGGTCTGATAAATGTTTCACTAAGGGGACCCAAGAAGAAAATGTTTCATTCAGATCTCACATCAATGTCAACTTTTGATCTGGATATCAGGGTTTCTCTGTTAGTCCCCTCAGTGTGTTTCACACAGCAGGTTTTACCATGAATTCATTGTGTGGCTTTGTTGCAAGTCTGAAGCTGCCCCCCAAAATGACACACAAAAATGTTTTTTTAAATCTTGGATATAAACCGAGCTACAAAGAAAAACCCAAATCGTGTGTGAAGTGCTTCCCAATAGTTTGCAAGGACTTCTGAGTAGATCTGGCTGATATGTAAACACCCTGCCCCCCGCCCATTCTGGAGGAGATGCGAGCTAAAAGCCCTGTGTGAAAAATGCCCTGCTAACTGAACAAAGAGGCATTTTTTAAAGTGGTGATCCTCTTGTTTAGCAGGGGCAGAACAACTGGCCCTATTCAGCCCCAGGACACCATTCTTCCAGTGGTTGTTGCTGGTGTTTGCCTTATGTTTCTTTTAGACTGTGAGCCCTTTAGGGACAGCAAACCATCTTCTTTATTTCTGAGAACGTGTGTTGAAAAGCAGTATATAAATATTCATAGTCATCATAGTCTATAGTAAACTCCCACAATGGGGCTGTTTGGACAGAATGCCAAGCCATGGCTTTGCTTTATTAGAATGAGCTCTGAGGAGCTTCTGCTTTGTGCACTCCATCTTCCCTTCCCTTCTCTCCTTGCATGTCGTCATCAGTGATGTCCAGTCCTTGTTTGTGGCAAGCCACAGATTGCTGTTCCATCCGGACAAATGATGGCTTGCGCTTGCTTGAAACCCACATTTGCAAAATGGGTTTCGATAACATCCAGGGGCAGCCCTTCCATGAGGCAAGGTGAGGCAGTCACCTCAGGCAGCAGATTATTGGGGCACCAGTGAGGCAGCAAGATCTCCTCCACACACACTAGGGGGAGCAAGGGGAGGAGATGCATGCAACAAGGGGCATTGTTTGGCACCCTGCCTCAGGTGCATAGAGGTCTTGAGCTGCAGGCAAGTGTAAACCATAGTCTGCCTGGTTCAGATGGAATGATCAGCTATGTTTTGAGGGTTGAGGGTTGTATTTTTTGGGAGTTTTTTTTACAAGCAAGGCTCAGAAGTTACTGATCACTGTGCATAAGAAAAGGAGGGAATAGGAAGACAAGGGAAGAAGGGAGTCCATGTTTTTGTAACGTCAAACCATGGCCCAGTGTTACATTTAGGAACCCAGGAAGCTACTTTATACCAAATCTAGCTAATAATAATAACTTCATTTGTTCATTGATTGATTGATTGATTGATTGATTAAGTGCCGTCAAGTCAGTGTCAAATCTTAGTGATCCCACCCCATTAAAAATTGTTATCTGGGCAGCTCACAATAATAGAATAAAACATAAAATTAAGCACATATAAAAAGAAAAAGAAAAACAGCAATGGAAAATACAATACAAAATGGTGTTTTTTTAATTTAAAAAATCAAAAAACACCCCACCAGTTTTTAAAAGCCTGAGTGAACAGAAAGGTCTTCACCTAGTGTCTAAGAGAAGAAAGTGATGCCACCAGGTGATCCTCACTGGGGATCCATAAACAGGGTGCCACCACTGAAAAGACCCTCTCCCTAGTAGCCACCTGCCTCACCTCATTTGGCTGGGGTCCTGGGAGCAGGGCCTCTGAAGAGGATCTCATAATCCAGGTAGGGACAAATGGGGCAAGGCAACCAGGTAACCTAGTCCCAAGTCTTTTAGGGCTTTAAAAATTAAAACTAGTATTTGAACAGACCTGGTATCTCTCATCCCAGAAATTGTTTCATTGCTGTACTACTGAACGTAGTACACAACACAGTACCAGTCTTAGATCAATTGCACCTGAAGCAAAGATAGATAGATAGATAGATAGATAGATAGATAGATAGATTCCTCTCTTCCTACCCCACTCCTTGCATTTATTTTTTAAAGCAACAGACCAAAGAAATAGATTGAGGGTTGGGAAAAGATTCCCCAGTGGAATCTGCTGCCCAAAGTGACTGTTTTGAAATTGCTTCTTGGGAAGACCTTTCTTTATTCAACATGACTGATATCTGTACGTATTTCTTCATATATTAGTTACTGGCCCCAGAGAACATCCCACAATCCTGGGAGAAGGAAGGAAGGAAGGAAGGATGTATGGACAGGAAACATGAATTACAGAAGACAATGTGAAAAACTGCAAAAGAGAGCACCAAGAAAACTTAAGAGATTGCCTTCTTTGGCGTGAACCCAGCCGCCTATTAAGATCATCTGGAGAGGTCCGGTTATGGTTGCCACAGAATCATTTGGTGGCAACTCGGGACTGGGCCTTCTCCGTTGGGATATGCACGAACCAGTTCGGAGGCCCCTTTATGGACCTCCGAACTGATTCAAAGGTCCAGAGATTTGGCTGGTTTGATGGGGGGTGGTTACCTTTAAGGAGCAGGGAGAGTGCTCTTAAACTCCCTCCACCATGGAGGTGCCAGGTGTGCGTGTGCGATGTGCGCATGCACACCAGTTACTTCCGGTCCATCATGCACCAGGGCAGCAAGGAGGTACACTGGAACACCCTCCCTGCTCCTTAAAGGTAACTCCCCACCATCGAACTGGCCGTCGCCAGTTCCATGCACATCCCTACTTCTCTGTGGCTGCCCTGGAGCTTTGGAATTCACTCCCTGATGAAATTAGAGCATCTCCTTCTCTGTATGCTTTTAGTAAGACAGTGAAGACGTACCAGTTTTCCCAGTCTTTTGACTGAAATTGAAATTTTAATTTGTTTCTACTCATTGAAATTTGTATCTGTTTTATGAGTTTTAACTGTTTTATATTGTTTTAATATTATGTTTTACCTCTTCCATGCCTGGAGCTTTCTATATCAGGTGGTATAGAAATATGATCAATCCATCTGTCAATCAAAGAAGGGCCCTTTGCCACAACACTGCATCCCACTGCTGTTCACTCTTGGCAGCCTCACAGCCCTCCACATGGGAATCCGTAAGCAAAGGGACCCGAGTGATCATACAAAGCTTTCTATAGAGGCTCAACCATCAGGAGAGGCCGACTCCTAACTTTAGCACTGAGCAGATTCGACAGATGCTGCCTTGGACTTGGGGCATCGCTTGGTAACTAAACACGGAGACACTTTTTGATCATAGTAAAGCACTGACTCATTCTTTGAACTAGAAGCAAGCCAAAGGGCAAAGCTTCATATTTCAATTCATATCCGAGAATTCTGTTTCCACCCCTCTCTCCTATTGCTTAGGTTTCCCCTTTATCCCAGATATCACTGTCCTGGATTTTGAGACAACGCTGTTCTCCCCACCCCCAGCAACGCTGCCTATCTTAAGCTGACACCCAGGTACAAGTTACATAACTCTGTACATTTTAACCATCCTGCTGAATGGCCTCCAAGGGTGCTGTCTATGAAGATCTCGCTTGTGTAACCTCCATTTGTTCCAATGACACATGCATGGGATTCTCTCATGGTTACTAAAGCAAACAGGTTGTGCAACAGTGTGCTTGCTGGATCACACCCTAAGCTCAGCTTAAACTAAGATCAATCCCCATTCTCTTCATGGATGCTGTTCTGACGCCATTTAGAGCTGACACCTTCCCATCTGAGCCTCCAGGTGGTTGTACCACAATTACAAACTACAAGAGGGAAATCAAGCCCACGGAATAAACAATTCTACTGCCTCCAACTCAGGAGGCACGCACGAAATATTCCTCTAAAGGTTTCCTAATGGCAGCAAATCAGCACAACTGTAATCTCACATAAACGTCAAAGGTTTATTGACAGATGTCTGGTGGAGATGCTCCTCAGTTTATGCTCTACCCCCTCATATCCTTGCTTTAAAAGAAGACCTGCTGGAATCCTCCTTGTTGTTTTTGAGAGAGCTGATCACAGGCTGCTAGTTTAGTTTTGCAGGTTGCAACAAGTTTCTGTTTAATCCAGTCATTCTTACCAAATGCTTCCTGCAGCTGCCCAGTTCTACAGCTACTTCATAAGGATCTCTCGAAAGGTACAGCTGAAGCACCCCAATCAGGATCACAGTCGCTCACCCCACCTCTCTCCAATCACCCCCTATAACTGAACAGCCTACATGCTGGAGTTTGATCAGATAAAGTTGCACAGCGAGAGCACAAATCAGCTCCTCTGGTAGTCCTCTCCCTCCCTTGAAAGCTCAAAAAGAGGAAAAGCCATACTGACCAGAGCGTGCCAGGTTGTCAGAGCTAACCTCCTGTGTGAAGATCCATGGGGGGTTGGTGGCGTATAGAGAAGTGGCGGAATTGTTGTTACTGTTGGCATGTTTTTTCCCAAAGAGCTTGCTAAAAGTTCCCTGCATGGAGTTCTTTTTCATCTTTGCTTCTGCCCTCTCTGATGCGTCTCCAAAAGTTCCCTCTAGCAAGACATATTTCCAGTTTGCTCAGTTATTACCACCCAGCACGCAGAGGCTCCAACAGGTGCTAGACTGCTGAGCTACCTTGTCAGCTGCTTTAAAGGTAAACCACCTGAGCAGGTAGAGGGGGTTGGCTGCTGTCAGCTGGCCACACCCCGTAGCAGCCACTTCAGTCACATTCTTTCCTCGCTGCTACAATGAGCCATTGTTAAAACCAGCCCTTCTTTAGCCCAGAGACTTGTGAAGGTCTTTCCCCAAGGTGCTGCTGCCACGTCCAAGACAGTCTGTAAGACTCACAAAGGTTTCCATGAAAAGCAGTACAAATCAAACATGCCTTTCAGGTTGTCAGAGGCAAAGTCAAGTGAATAAAAAGCATTGGTTGGCAATACGTATGTTACCCAATCTACCAGGTTAATATTTATTTAGGTTTGTAACCTGCCTTATTTCATACCTGCCAACATGCCTTTTCCCCCATTATGATGAATGGGGAAATAGGGACATGTTGGCAGTTATGTTATTTGTTTGGTCTCAGAATAGGTAACAACATTTGAAAATGCGCAGTTCAAAAATGACATATTGAAGGGAAAAAAAAGATAAAACAGAAATATTTTTCAGAGATGCAAGTTTTGGGCAGTATAGCAATATTTTAAACAAATAAATAAAATAAATAAAATACTGTGTACAGTTAAAACAACTCCCTTATCCAGAGCCACTGAATTCTTGCCTTCATAACATCTCTGTGAGCTCAGGCTAAGGTTTTGATGAGCCTCCCCATGGCCAAGGAGCTGGCATGGGGAACTTTTCTCCATGGGCCCTCACCATGTGTACTATATATACAGAGGCAGAGGTATACCTAGGTAATTTGGGAGCCTGGACCTAAAGACCTTTGGAGGCGCTCCCTCCCCCTCTCCCCTCCCCACACCCCGTGATGCATGCATATTTTTAACACATGGTTTCCTGAGGACAAAAACAGCAACTGAACTCACAAGAATCTAAGAATATAAAACAGGCATATTTATGCAAATATGCATTAGCAGAAACATTGCAACACACTACTTCACATATTCCCATCCCACATATTTCTTTCCTCACTCCCCCCACCCCGACCTCTGTCTTTAAAGCAGAGGTAATGCTTGGCTGCCCAGCACAGGTCACCATCGGCCGCTTTGTGCAGCAGCGTGGTGTGAATGCCACACCACCCAGGACAGACTAAAGAAGATTTGGGGGCCCCCAGGGGTGTGGAGGCCCTGGACTTCTGCCCAGAAGTCCAGGTGTAAGAGGGCCTCTGTACGGAGGGAATGATTAAGAATTTGCTTTCAGCCTGAAACAGAGATCATAAAGACAGAAAGGCAGAAGAGATCTGTTTTCCAAGAAGGAAGTGCCTCCTTCTGAATACTTGTCCCCATCACCACCATAACATTAAGTGGCGGTAAACCCATCCTGTTTCCTCATCACATGGGCTATCTGCATGCCAACATTAGACTCCTTCAGGAATGTGCAGTGCTGGCACAGAGATGGTCTATGTAGTGATGAATTATACGCTTAGTGATTCCACATGTTAAAGCAGCAACAGAGTTTTTGGGGAAGTAAAACAGAGCAACTTCAGGAACATCCGCATGGGGTTTCACCCTTGTGTAAATCAACTACAGCTTTCAGAATAAAGATACATTAGGAAGGTTTGGAAAATCACTTCTCTCTCAGTGCTCTTCTCCATCTACACATTTTCCCTAGACCACCAATAATCTAGAACCAACACAGTGGATGCGTAAATTCATATTGAACAAGCACAAATGTAGCAAAAACTGAATTTCTTCCTCTGAATTACTCAAATAAGCTCTTCACATGATCCATGTGAAGAACTTCAGGTGAGTCTGCAGACGATCACCCAGCTCAGTGGGTGCGCAGTGCATTATGGGCAGCCTCTCGACACGTATCGGGAGGCTACTCATGTGTCGGTGCAGTGTGAAGCCACAGGGCAGCGACACACGATCAATTAGCCCAGTTTTTGGGCGCACCTGTGCCCAAAACCCTGGCTAAGCAGTGGGCTACTTTACAGGGTTTGCTGCCATGCCACCGCCAGGAGCCACATGGCTTCTGGCAGTTCACATGCGCAGCGATAACTGGGCTGGGCTTCCCTAGCCCGGCTTTTGCTACGCGTGTGAATAGCTTCATAATGTGGCACAAAACTTAGGCTTTCCATCAAATTTGGGTACAAATTTAGTACCTCAGTGGGAAAGGTCTAGTAAGAAATTTAGATGGACACGTAACAGGTTCTACACAGTTGCACTTCAACTAGCAACCCAATGGCTCTTTGTGTGTGTTCGAGTTGGGCCCAATTAAAAACTTAACAGATGGGCTACATTTCCCAAATGGCACTGGAGCACTTTACATTTAGAATAAGCAGCAGTGTTTTTCTCTGTCATTATTTATACATTCCTCTTTGCTGTTTTTCAGAGCAAGAGGAAGCAACCATGAATGAATATGGATAGGAAAAGGTCATTATGAAGAAGAGCCCATTTTAACTTTGAGGTACATGCTTTTCCTATCATACCATCCGCAGCAGCGATGCACAACATCCTCCTTGAGGAGAAGAGCTGGTCTTGTGGTCGCGAGCATGAACTGTTGCTTTTGCTTAGCAAGGTTTGCCCTGTTTTGTATTGGGATGGGTGGCTACATGCGAGCAGTGTCTGCTGTAAGATATTCCCCTTAGGGGATGGGGCCACAGCTCAGTGGTAGACCACCTACTTGCATTCAGAAGGCCCCTGGCTCATCCTTGGCATCTCCAAGTAGGGTTGGGAGAGACCTGCCTAAAATCTTGGAGAACTGTTGCCAGTCAGTGTAGAAAATAATGAGCTAGGTGAATCAATGGTCTGACTGAGTATAAGGCAGCTTTCTGTGTTCCACAAAGCCTCTCCTCCTATTGAAGCTTCCTGAGTCTCCTGAAAAGCTATTGCAGAGGGTAATGGGACTTTTGGCAATGGCATGAAATCCAGCACAGGAGGTGGCAGGGAGAAGGAGAATTCTCTGGAAACCAGGAACAGAGAGGTGCCTTCACCAGCACTTCCCATAGTCTGAGTTCAGACATAGCATGAAACCAGAGGTTGGCAAATCCGCGGTTTCCATTTCTAACTGTGAATTGTGCTGCAGACATTTGTCAAACCATGGCTCACCAACCTCCAGTTGCAGGAGAGAGGAGCTCCTCCCTTCTGCCAGGCCACTGAGGCAGATCCCAGCAAGCTCCATGGCAGGACTGTGGGCAAAGCATCACCATGTCAGCAGAGCTGCTGCGATTGGCCACGATCTCGAATGGGGGGGGGGTGCTGAGTGCAATCATAAATTTTTGGAGTGGTCCACCCGCTCTTGGCATGGAAAGGGCATTTAAATGCCTTTTAAATGCTGGGGAAAGTTGAAGGAATGAGAAGAGGAGGACAACCAGCAGCAAGGTGGATGGACCCGATTATGACAGCAATGAATGCACCACTGGAACATAGGAAACTGCCATATACTGAGTCAGACCATTGGTCTATCTAGCTCAGTATTGTCTTCACAGACTGGCAGTGGCTTCTCCAAGATTGCAGGCAGGAATCTCTCTCAGCCCTATCTTGGAGAAGCCAGGGAGGGAACTTGAAACCTTCTGCTCTTCCCAGAGCGGCTTCATCCCCTGAGGGGAATATCTTGCAGTGCTCACACATCAAGTCTCCCATTCAGATGCAACCAGGGCAGACCCTGCTTAGCTATGGGGACAAGTCATGCTTGCGACCACAAAACCAGCTCTCCTCTCCATTGAGAGATCTTAAAGGCCAAGCTGAAGACAGATCAACCTGGAGAGAATCTATCTATGTGGTCGCTAAGAGTTGACACTGACTTGATGGCACTTAATCAATCAACCAACCAACCAACCAACCAACCAACCAATCAAATGCCATGCCAATGCCTCTTTGGACAGTGATGGCACACACACCCCCACGAGCCCTGCACCCACATAGACCCACACACATATGATTCCTGAAGTGGGGGGCTATTTCCCTGTTACTCAGGAAAGGGAGTGGAACCTGAAGACATCTTAGGAGGTGATATGTAGCCTAGGAGGGGATATGTAGATGAGGGAAGGCAAAGGATGCGGGGGGGGGGGCGTCCCACCATCACCTGGGATAATATTGAGAGGGATAACCTTGGCAAAGTAGTCCATGCAGATCCAACCAACATCCAGCTCCACTGGCAGCTTGCTGCCATTTGCCCGCTCTCTAAGGAGAGGGCCAGTCTACTGGGGAACACCATGTAGCTGTGAGGGCGCTGGTCTACCCTTGGACTGTGTACCCATGAGTTGAGCCAACCCACGTAACGGGGCCTCACTTGTGTGGGGCCCCCAACTCTCCATGGTAAGAGATAGAACAGAATGTATGTAAACTCCCCCCCTCATTCGCTGTGAAGCATTTGCACACACCCAAAGGAGATGTTGGCGCTCTCTGTGCCATGGTCTGGCCATGTGAGCAGATGGGGGAGAGACTGGGACAGACCTTTAACCCCATTCAAAATCCCCAGGTTCAGTCAGGTGTTGCATTTATGCAGATCTGCTGGTGCAGGGTTTTGCGGGAGAGGGGAGCCCCTGTTTTCCAGGGACAGCAAGGTTGCTGTTTGGGGGCACAGGCAAGAGTGCACATGTCCACATGGGTGGACAGGCTGGTAGTGGGCCCGGTTTGACAGCTACTTGGTGGCAGTCACCAGGTCAGCATTCGCCGAGGTACTTGCGCCCTTGGTGGTGGGCCGGAGGGAGATGCTACCATGCGTGTTTTGTGAAGGCTGCTCTTCCCTGGTGCCACCAATGAGCCCCACAGGCTTTGCTGCTAGGCCTTCTTGCTGCTGCTGGGCTTGCCCTCTCACAAGAGGGCCAGTCTACTTGGGAAGGTCATGCGGCTGTGAGGGCCCCGTGTTTCCCCTCGGACTGTGCGCTCATGAATTGAGCCAGCCCACCTAAGGGGCCCCCACTTGTATGGAGCCCCCAACGCTCCATGGTAAAAGACAGAACATCATATCTGCAAAGCCCCAATTCCCTGTGAAACCCTGCACACACCCAAAGGAGATTGATGCTCCAGATGCCATGGACTCACTGTGCAGATGGTGGAGACACTGGGACGGACCTTTAAACCCATTCAAAATTCCCGGGTCCGCTCTAGCATTGTGTAGTATGCAGATCTGCTGGTGCGAGGATTCACGGGAGAGGGGAGCTTCCACTTGCCAGTGATCTTGGAACCATGGGGTTGTCATTTCAGGGCACAGGCAAGGGTGCACCTGTCCACATGGGTGGACAGGCTGGCAGGGGCCACAGTTTGACAGCAACTTTGCTGCAGTTGCTAAGACTGGGAGAGCAGTAGCTGGGGTATCCTTTCCCACTGTTTCCCTCCACACAGCAGCCTGGCTGGATATTGAGCCCCAATGGCCTGGCACTCTCATGAAAGAGCAGTTTGTGGGAGAAGGGGATGTTTTGCCATCAGGCATCAGTAGAGTTTCTGATTGGCAGTTCTCTCCCCTCCCCTCTGATCATTCACCTCATGAGTTGTATGGGGGTGTCCCTATGGCCTCACACTCTCATGTTTGAGCAGTGTGCCCCGGGTCAGTTGACTCTGTCTTCGCAGTAGCGGGACACTCTCCTAAGACTGGAGCACTACTGACCCTGGTGCCTGGCCATAAGTAAGCCTAGGGAGCACAAACCCCCCAGAGGGGAAAGGTTGGTCCCCCTTTCCTCAATCATTCCGTGAAAAAAATAGAACTTGGCTGCTTGAGACCCCCTGCACGGGACTGCCTTTTAAACCCACCCACCCACCATTTGCTCCCCTCCTGGCACTACGACGGGGTGCCCTGTTCATGTGGCTTGCTGATGGCTGGCTATCCCTCTCATGAGAGGGCCAGTCCACTGGGGAGGACCAAGGGTGGCTTGCCCCAGGTCTCTCTTCAGACTGCACACTCACGAGTCAAGCGAATCCCGCCACTGGGGACCCCACTTGCAAGGGCCCCCCAACTCTCAATGGCAAAAGATTAAACTTGAGCACTGCCACACCCCCTTCCCTGTGAAGCCTTGTGCACACCCACAGGGGATTTTGACGCCCCATGTGTCAGCCTGCCCATGTGTGTGAACAGGGAAAATACTAGGTGTGTGGACGGATCTTTAAACCCATTCAAAATTCCCAGGTTTGGTCTGATGTTGCACCATATGCAGATCTGCCAGTGTGGGGATCCATGGGAGAGGGGAGCCCCAGTTTCCAGCAGCCCCAGGACAGCAGGGGCACAGGCAAGGGTGCATCTGTCCACATGGATGGGCAGGCTGGCAGGAGGCACACTCTGACAGCTACTTGGCAGCAGTCACCAGGACCGGGGCAGTATTCACCCAGCTACCCATCCCCATGGCCTTCCTCATAGACCATCCTGGCTCAATTTTGAGCCCTAATGGTCTGGCACTCTCGTGAGAGAGTGGTCTGTGGGAGAATGGGTGGCAAGTACATGAGTCCCAGCAAGTAAATTTGGAACTATTCTTCACAGACTGTTCTTCTCGTGAATAAGCCTAGGGACCATTAACCCCCAAGGGAAAGGGGCTGGGACCCCCTTCCCCAACCTTTCTGTAAGGAAAAAAATAGAACTTGGTTGCTCCATAATCCCTGCTTGGGGTTGTCTTTTGGACCCAACCCTGGGCACCCGCCCCCCGCATCCATTTGTTCCCCTCCTGACACTGTTGCAGCATCCCTGTTTCTGGGCAACACCATAGCTGTATAGGTGATAGGAGGGCCTCTGTGATTGCGGTTTGAAAATCAACGAGAAACCGTGGTTATGGCGGCATCTGGAGTCAGCCAGACCAGACGCTTCGGCAGCCAAACCACAAGTCTCGGCGGTGAAACTTTGTGCTAACTGAAGGTTAAATTTGGAGTTTAGTGAGGCAAACTGGAGATTGTTTTGCCACAAAACCACGGTTTCATGTGTTTGGATGTACTGGAGTTCCATCCTCTTCCCTGTTTAACTCTGGTTTTGTCGCTACATCTGAACTTGGCCATAGTGCTTTCCAGGTATCCGCCTCCCCCTGCATCGCTCAGCAACAGCTTTCTGGGGACTTCAAGAAGCTTCAGTAGGAAGCAGAGAGTGGGGGAAATGCCTTATGCTGTCGCACAGTGCATCAGCAGTTCACTGCAACTTATACACTCCATATTTTCATCCAAGGCTGGACACAGAAGTAGATTGTAGTTCACTGGTGGACAGTTTCAGCTTTTCAACAAAAAAAATTCCCAAAGCGGATTACATACATAGAAATAAATAATTAAATAAATAAATAAATAAATAAGTGGCTAGAATGATCCTGGAATGAACCGGCAACATACTTCCTATACTAGACTGGCTATATACTCTGGCTCTATCTATCTATCTATCTATCAATCACATTTCTATGTCACCCTATCTGAAGGTCCTGGGTGGTGTACAACAAAAATAAATAAAATTTAAAATAAAATTTGTAAAAATTTAGCTCACATCAGACCACAGGAGTATTTTTTTTTAAGTAAATTAAACTCTATAACACTGAAATCAGCCCCCCTCCCCCTCTTTTGGTCCATTATCAGAAAGCAAACCTGTCCTTGAAAGAGGAGTCTGCTAACTAAAATATGCAGTCATACTGGATTCAAAAACTTAGAAGGCTGAGAACCATGATTTCTTGAGCCAATCTCACTTTGCAAAACATTCCCTTCTCTTTAATCCATGCTGAGAGATCTTTGGTTTGTTTAAGGTTTGATACAAAGAAACAGTTTGCCGAAGGAACTCAAATATTTACAGTTAATGCACCATATGGACTCAATGGAACTTACTTCCAAGCAAACATGCATAAGACTGGATTGTTAATCGTTATGTCCACTTCATTTCTAGCATTTTTCTCAGGTCATCTTCTGCCTTTCATTTCTATCACAAGAAGAGCCCACAGAGACTCAATACTTGCATTTCATTTTAGTAACTGAAGTCAATATAATAGTAATGATTGAGTTGATTGATTGATTGATTGATTAAGTGCCGTCAAGTAGGTGTTGACTCTTAGCGACCACATGTGGTCACTAAGAGTTGACACATAATAGTAATACCAAGCATTTATATTGTGCACTAAGAGGCACCTTTTAACGTGGTGATTCTCTTTATTTAGCAGGGGGAGAGTAACTGGCCCTATCCACCCCCAGCACAGGACCTCCAGGGACTGTTGCTGGTGTCTATCTTATGTTTCTTTTTAGAATGTGAGCCCTTTGGGGACAGGGATCCATCTTATTTATTTATTATTTCCCTGTATTTTTGGAAGGGCGGTATTGAAATCAAATCAATAAACAAACAAATAAATAAATAAGTTTTCAAAGGACTCTGCATACATGATCTCTGCTTAGCACTAACTGGGGGCTGCTGTCCTTCTTGCTCCGTGGCTGACACCCAGACAAACACAGCACTGGTGCTTCTGAAGAGTTCAACTGCCTCAGCTTCACCATTCATGTGGAGGGATGGGGGTGGGAATTCAGTCACAAGCTCACTTGGTGGTTTTAGGCAAGAAACAAATCTCTCTACCTCTACTATTCATCTGTAATATGGGGATAATTTTTTTAAAAATTAAACCCTTCATTCTAAGATTAAAATTAAGGTGCCTCGGATTTTGACTCATGCTCCAAAAACTGTGGAAATTGCAAGTTATGGCACTCATCTTAATTCCTGCACTTTGTTATCTAAGACATCAGGTATGCACCCATATCAGAATGACTAATTACCTTCACCCTTCAACTGGTGTGTGGATTGCATGCCAGGCATTCAGGGCACCCGAGTGGCCTTGGATGTGCAGGCTCGCCAGTCTTAGGTTCACCAGAGAAGCACATCCAAGATCTGAGAAGAACTATCTGTGTGCAAACTCACAAACTAAACACGAGCCCAATTTCCCTCTCATCTCACCCTCACTTCATAATACATGTGCACAGTACCACAGTTCCTGTGAAAAATATGCAAGACATATGACTTGGTATTTATATTGTTTGATCAAACCTGTTCAGCAAGCTATATAGATAAGGGAAGTGAAGGGAAAATGGGAGGAGCTTTCTGAAAGAATAGTCTTAATGGGTGGTTAGAAACATACACAAACACACACCTACCTACCTTTAGAGAAAGGATGACTTAGAAAGATGTTAGCAATTTTTTTTAATCCACTGGGACTCTGGCGAACTTGAAAATTTGCTCACACTACTTAGTGATCTTTTCATTGGTCCTAATAGGTATTAGACTGCAGTTATTTTTGGATTTTTTCTAATTGACCAACAAGGTTCCCTGCAATTTTTGCCTGCTAGAAGTAACTTGGCAACTGTTTTACATTCCCCACCAGAAACCCCTATATACTAAATAGATGTGCTGATTTTCTAAACATCTTCACCATCTTTCAAATCTCTTAGCACATCATCCACACATATCCATTTGAGGATACAATATCAATTGTTCACCTTGAACTACAGTACGTACACCTCATTTTCTTTCCAGAAATGGATACTCTGCATTGTTCACACATGGTTGACGATGAAGAGGAAAATGGCAGTAAATCACATCCTAATGCTAGAATTCCCAATCTTGGGTCTCTAGATGTTGTTGAACTAGAACTCCCATCCTCCCAGCCACAATGGCCTTTGGCTGCCATGTCTGCTGGATAAGGCAAGGCCACCTTTGGCTGCTGTGACTGGGTATGATGGGAGTTCTAGTTCAACCATATCTGGGGACTGAAGACTGGGGACCCCTGTGCTAGTTCATGCCATCCACATATTGACGACTTGTGCTCTGCAAGACAGCCAAGTGCTATTAAACGTTAGTAGATAGGGCTGTGCATACTGGCTCGATCTCACATATGGCCTGGTCATGCACATGGCCTGTGTGCATGCATGGCAGCCCCCCCCCCAAGGCCACCAACTTTGTGTTAAGTCAACCTTTTAAAACAAAATTTAATTGTATCTGGCACCCCCTAACTGGGCCTGAACTGGTTTGAATTTGAACCGAACCAGGGGGGCCTGTATGGTGTGTTTTTTTAACTGAGCGTGCCTGGTCCAGTTCAATTCGAACTCAACTGGGCAAACCGGTTTTGTGCACAACCCTATTAGTAGACATAACAGTTGCAAAGATCTGGATTCTTTCCTATTCATCAAAGGCAGATGATACAATTAACTGTGCTACAATCCATTAAAGGAAAGATGTTGGTAATCTCGCTAGAAACACAGTAGACAGAAATGTGGAAATGGGAAGGGCACAATAACTATTTGCCAATGATCCCAGGATCTGAGATGCTGACTTTTGTTCCCAGATTTAATGGCAAACAAAACCTTTGCTAGACCATTCCCACAACAGTCTTCAATGAGATTTTTGCATGCAAGCTACTCTGAGGCTGCCTCCAGAGTAATGGTAATGACAGCTTTTATTTTTCTCTTCTGTGCATGTATGTCAAAGAGCTACATTATATAGTTTTACTACTCCCCACCTGAAATGACTAAATCCATGCCCATTAAGAAGTAAACTTGCTGGATAACATCCAGACAAATACTTTAGCAAGCAAAAGACATTCCACTCAGGCAAGGTGGCGTTGTCACCAATCCCCCTTCCCTCTTCTGCCCCCTGCATCCCCTCAAAAAAACCCCCCCAAAAAACCCTGCCCCTGAAGTTCCCCAACCCTCAAGGACGTATTTCCTGGGGTCATGGGAGGCTGCAGAAGGAAGCAGGGATCTGTGAAAATTGCCCCCTTGTGTGCATAGAACGTCTTCCATTCACCCAAGTGCTAGCTTGATGCTACCCACTATCTATCAAACAGTTAGGTTAGCTGCAGTGCAAAGTGACATCACCTACCTCATGTCTTATAGGTTTGCCACATAATCATGATACACAGCAGAAGCTTGCCTTCCCCACAGATGACCCTCCAGGAGTTTCTGGGCATGCTGATCCCATGCCCAGATGGTCCACAGCCACCATGGGCACACGGAGGTGTGGGGGTTGGGATGTGTCATCCCAGCCCTTGGAAATCCCACCGCAATGCATTGTGGGGATGCCCCCGGCGACGGCTGGGAGCTCGCTCCTATGCCAGCGCTGGCTGGGAGCCAACAGAGCTGACACACAAGCAGTTAGCCCGGGGTAAAGGCACACTCATGCTTGTAACCAGCGGGCTCCCTAGCGGCGTTCCCTCTAATGGATTCCCAGATGTTGCTGACTACAACTCCCCAAATCCCCAGCTGCAATGGCTTTTAAGCAGTGACTACTGCAATGGCTGTAGTCAACAACATCTGGGAATCCCTCTTAGATGGAACACAAACTCCCTAGGTGAGTTTGCTTCCGAGGTGCTGCCAGAAGCCTTGCAGCTACCGGCCGTTCTCATGGGCAGCCAATCCCGCGCTTAGCTGCCCTAGCCCAGTCTTCACTGCTTGTGAGGACAGCCTCATTGTATGCATTCATTAAATGCTTCCAAATCCCACAATTGAAGGAGTTCACTTGGATCAGAGACTTCAACCAACAGTGGTCCCTCTCCAGTCCGCCACGATGAAGCAGACTGTGCCGTCTACACTGCTCACTTTGCACTGCTAGTGCCGGAGAGCCAGGGTGCTGGGGGGAAAGTACATGCATTTTTTTCAGAGGACATTTTCTGCAATCCAGTCTGGGCAAGTGGGGTGTCTCTAAGGAAGGCTATAGAGTCTAATTTAGTTTCCATTAATATCACCAGTTCACTCCCTTCTTTTGCAAATGTCTGGTGAGAATTCCTAAACTGGACATTCACAGGCAACAATTGGGCTGGCGCCTGCTTAAAAAACTGCTTTCTATCTCCAGTGGATCTTGGTGCTTGTACAATTAAGTTCTCCCCCAAACCCTGTTATTATTAGCCTTTGAACCAAGGTAAATTGTAATAAACCAGGTTCAAGCAGAAAGGAGCACATGACAAGCTCTGCCCACAGCCAGCAGCTTCCATCAAGACCTAATGGGTAAGAACCTGAAAAGGACTCAGTCCAAGAACATGTTTTTAACACCAAGGCTCAGCCTCCAAACATCTAAGCCAGTGGTAATGGGGAAAGAGAACCTGAGCATGTGCAGAGTGTCTCTTCACATCTGAGAAACCATAATCCCTCCCCTTCCACGACTGGGGCTAGGGACAGGGCTTTCATGTCAAGAGGGCGCAGATTCCAGATTTCTTAAGCCAGAGTACCTCTCTCTTAAGAAATCAGTAACTGGTCATAAGGGCTTGCTTGCACAATTCCCAACTACACATTTGAAGCAAGGGAAACTGAAGTTGGGAAAATTGATCATTTTTAATACCATGCCTTCACAGATCACTAGATGTTTACAGTGCAGATAGTGCAGGTCAGGTGCATATTGTGATGCTTCACATTAGCATGAACCATTGGTAGAAACCTAGTGCAGGAATACTAAATTACATTTCTCTTCAGTTCAATAGAGAAGTTCTATGTAACTCTAAAGGCATCATAATAGACATTAGACAAATTTGGTCTAACAAAAGACAATTTACTCTGTGTGTGTGTGCACGCGCATGTGTGTGTGTGTGCAAACACATATAAACCCACTTCAGAAGCTATTGTGTTGTTTTTACGCGATATCACAGTTCAGATCTTGCCTCCTTTCATCCATGCTTGTTGAAAATGCAAACAGAGCATGAGTCCTTTAAACCCCCCCCAAAAAATAAACACAGAAGTGGAAATATTATTTTAACAAAAACACAACCAACATCTAGGCGCTTCTCTTCATGCCCATTTCACTACAGGGAAACAAAACATTTGTTTTATACAACAACAGCCTGTTTCAAAAAGCTGCTGGTACCAGCACCGTTCAGGTTAAGTGGAACACAGAAAGGTATGAAGCTGAACAAGAAAAGTCAAAACAATGCATAAAAACATAGATTCTGATCTCCACAGTAGAAAACCTGGAGGGTAGGTTTCTTGTGAACTGCTCAGGGAATAGGAAAGGATGCCACAGACAGGCAACATCCCATCATTCTCCAATGTCTTACCTGTTGACAATCTGCTGACTGACACTTCCATAAATCCACTATGAAGAATAGTACATTTGATGCTTCTTTGAAATTACCGGTCAGACATTATGCCTCTCAGACGAAATTAACTTTTACATTTAATCTTATGTGGACAGAAAGATAACATTAAAAGTTGGTGCTAAATGTACAAGGGTTGCTGCAATGTTTATCTATTGCAAATTGGGGGGGGGGGGCGGGGGAGTTTCAGCATTCTTGAAAAAACACTAGGCAGGATCCAGACTAAGCCTCATTGACATTAGTCGGGCTTAAATGGTCATGATTAACTTGTCTAATTAATTCAATGGTGCTGAGCCATGACCAATTTAGTCTCAATCCTGCCCAATATTAGTGTAGCTCCCCGACCACCTGTTGGGGGTTGTAATTTTTACCCCCAGTTAATTAGCAGAGCACTAAAGAAGTTACCCGTTCCATTTACAGAGTAGAATGCAGAGTTTAGTTGTTGCAGCTATTTAGAGAAGACACATGAAGATTCTTGTAAAACTAAATGCTAAGTATTTATTGGTGAAGTACACTTTGGATAGGAAAGACCTAATCCTAATCTATAGAACTACATAATGAATAGGGAGGGAGGGAGATGTTTCCATCTGCTCTCTAAGAGGAAAGGAAGGGATTCTGACTCTCACAGGAAATACCTGAGGAGTCCAATCAGGGGTCATAGAGTAGAGACAGGCAGAACAGCTAGGGAGACCCTTACTCACTATCTCTGCTCCCAATGCGCCCCTAGAGGTCATTAGGATAGTTGGTGCAAAAGGCTGATGTACTGGAACTCCATCTCCAACACCACCCACCCAGGTTTATGAAATACAAGCCTCTTGCTCATATTGAGAGGCATCTTGCATGATGCCTCTCAATACCAGTTGCAGGGCAGCAACAGCAGGAGAAAGGGCATGCACATACCTCTTGCCTGTGGGCTCCCAGAGGCATCTGGTGGGCCACTGTGTGAAAGGGGATGCTGGACTAGATGGGCCTTGGGCCTGATCCAGCAGGGCTGTTCTTATGCTTTCAAAAATGTTTATTCTTCAGCTTCTGAGATGAAGTAAAGAGTTTTCATTCCTGCAAATCTGAATTTTGATCAGATGTCTAGAATGTGTTATGGTTTTAAATTGTTTTAGTGTTTTAATTTTTGTTTTAATCTGTGTTGTTTTATTGTACACCTCCCAGAGACATGAGTATGAGGTGGTATATAAATATGCTAAATTTAAAAAAGAGTATAGATAATCATGCATTGGTAAACTTATTTACTAGGAAATGATGTGGGGTTGGGGTTCATTCCTATAGATTTTCAAACAACGTGGTTGTGGAGTGTTAATTTTGATAGGTTAGAAATATTTCAGCCAACGTGAAATCTGAATTGATTTGAAGTCAAGGAACCTCCCCCAGCTGCCCACGCAAGTGGCCTACATCCAAACTAAGAAGTGTGTGCAGGGAAAGCTTCCACATGCAGGGGCCATTTTCTGCAATCCTGCCTTCTCTTTGCAGCTTATGCCTTCTGATAATATGTCTATGCAAATACCTATGCCTCCCAAAATATGTCCTTGTGGGTTGTGGGACCTGCACGGCAGTGTTCTCTTTAATTTTTTTCATCTGTGTACGAAATGAGTTTTGTTCTGGACAGCAGTATCAAGGCAATGTGTGCACATGCACATTTTGGGTGGGGCCTTTCTGATTCAACCTGAGCGGGATCGAAAATTAACTGAGCAGACATCCAAAAATGGGTGAGCATGCACACATGTGCATGCCTTAGAACAGGACCTCACACAGACATATTTTTGAGAGCACAGGTGGCTGTCGAGGGAAAGGTGGATTGCCGAAAATCACCCCTTTCCTCTGTGTGTTCATGGAAGCATTCCCAAGTGTAACTTTTAGTTTGGTTGTAGGCAATAGTAGTACATTTCATGCAAGTAAGTCTGCAGTAGCAACTAGCAACGAACAAGCAACAAAATGAAGATATGCCTAGTTTCTTTTCCACAAGAGGGCAGTGCTCTATGGAGAAAAATGGATCTTCTAAATGAAAAAGTCTGGTTTTTCCAAATGTTTTGAATGTACTCAATATTTTTCCTACAGAAAGAAGTACAAAATAATTCTCTGGAATATATCTGGTGATTTACTGTAGTCGCAACCTCCAAAATGTTTCTACAATACACTATGAGGTGCATGGCACGGCGGGGCACATATAAGTGTGCCTTTCAGATCTCTTTTGTTTAAGAACACCAGAAGCCTAGTTTCATAACCATTTTAGCAGCAGCACATGAAAAACTGAGTCTATCAGAATGCTGCACAAAATCAATGTAAAAATCAATACATGCAAAGTTGTCATCTTCTGTGACAGAGACAGATCAGGTGTGCCGATTATGGACACTGCCATCATGAAAGGGGCTAGAAATGCAATTTTAAAAGAGTACTCAAAAGTTGAACAAATGGAAGCTGTGCTGGAAGAAATGTTCCTTGCCCGGAGCACCTGAATCTTGTTCTTTGGTAGGTATACGTTTCTCTTGTAGCTGTGATAAAACAAGGGACCTTGCAAGGGTCATGGAAAGAGAGCCAGACAAGTGTGGGGAAATGTTTCAGGTCAGACACATGATAGAAGGACCTCCTCAGAAAATAGACATGCATACAGTACGTATTCTGCAGTCAGCACTGGCAACAATGCTGTACAAATCATCATGACAAGGGCAAAATGTCCTAAGGGATTTCTCATCTGCAGAATTGATTAAGAATGCAGCAGGGAGGTTATATAATTAAAAAAACAAAACACATAGCACTCCCTTTCCAGGAAGTATCTGTTATGACATGATGGAAGTTATTCATGCCACTAACTCACAAGAAACTCAGCTATGTGTGTACTTAAAATGGTGCATGCCCAGAGGGGTGTAGTCCCTTTAAAAGATTTCTGAGAATGACAGGCTGCCACTCACAGACAACCCAATCATGGGACAACCGGATGTAGATGACCCTCCGTCAACATCCATGCCCCAAGACAGGGCAGTGACATCATCACTGTACATATGATTTGCAAAGAAGAAGAAACAAACAAACCCACAACAAAGCTTGTAACCCCATTATGTTTAAGTTAATGTGAACTTTCAGGCAGTAACAGATTAATGGCTGTATTTTGTGAATGGTTGACAGCAATGATTAGCACAACACATATTCTTAGACTATAAGACACCATGGCAACTCAGTAATGTTCAGTTCAGCACCCTGCACACAATAAGACTTCTGAGCACAGATAATTGACTGAATGTAAGGCTGAGGTATTCTCACATTTGAATCCTCCCTTCCTCTAGGGAGCTCAGGGTGCCATATAAAAGGTTAATTCATCAATTCTCATAGGGCCGGTTCAGATGATCACCAGCCTGCACACATGATCAGGATGGAGTTGCACCAAGAGCATTCCCGCTCTGACATAATTGGAGGATCCCAACACACTGTGTATATTACAGGACTAATTACTTTGACTAGAGAGAGACAGGGAGAGAGTGACCTTGTTAATTCTATCAGATCTCTTAGCAATTTACGATACCATGGTATCCTTTTGGATAGGCTGTCCAGGTTGGGTGTGGGAGGTGCTTGCTTGGCGGTGGTTCCGCTCCTACCTGGATGACCGTTTCCCAAAGTTGGTGCTGTGGGATTATTGCTCAACCCCTTGGCAGTTGTGCTTTGGAGTTCTGCAGGGTTCAGTTCTTTCCCTTATGCTGTTTAACATCAACACAAAACTGCTGGGAGAGGTCATTTGGAGATTTGCCTTGAGGTGTCATCAATTTTATTTATTTATTTGTTTACATTTATATCCCGCTCTTCCTCCAAGGAGCCCAGAGCGGTGTACTACATACTTGAGTTTCTCCTCACAACAACCCTGTGAAGTAGGTTAGGCTGAGAGAGAAGTGACTGGCCCAGAGTCACCCAGCTAGTTTCATGGCTGAATGGGGATTTGAACTCATGTCTCCCCGGTCCTAGTCCAGCACTCTAACCACTACATCAATAAAATAATATATAAATATTAGTTGTATTCGTCATATTCATAATATGTGGATGACACTCAGTTGTATCTCTCTTTTTCATCAGACGCAGGCAGGCGTGCAGGGAGGCCAGCAGTGGCCCCTGTTCCGCCCACCACCACCGCTCCCCGCCAACCACCCCCATGCATCTGACATAAAATGCAGCATCTGACCTGTGACACAGGGGGCATGGCTGGGGCATAAGGTGCGGCCCCTGAGGGGCACGGCCCGGGTTCTTTGAACCCATTCACACAATGGTGGCTCCACCCCGGACGCATGTGAGGCAGTGACTGTCCTGAATCAGTGCTTGGATGCAGGTGAATCCAGACAAGTCAGAAATATTACTGGTAGGTGGTTCATCCGCCCAGGTAAATGAGGTTCAGCTTGTTTTAGAAGGGGCTGTACTCCCTCTAAAGGACTAGGTTCACAGTCTGGGAGTGCTAATTGATGCAGTACTATTTGTTAGCCACTCCATAACAAATTGTTCTCTGGGCAGTTCACAACACAGCAGAATTAAAACATGAGATAAAAACACACCGCACATAAAATCGTAACAGACCAAAAAAGGAGGGGGGGGGAGATACAAAATACAATACAAAACAATTTAAAAGGCATTTTTAAAAAAATCAGATCCAAATTAAAAATGTAAAAGGCCTGAGTGAATAAAAAAGGTCTTTACCTGGCATCTAAAAGAATGAAGTGTTGAAGGCAGGTGGACCTCAGTGGGGAGGCTATTCCATAAACAGCATTTCATGCCAGTGCTTTGTCAGCTGCACTGGCTCCCAGTCTGTTTCTGGACCCAATCCAAAGTGCTGGTTTTTACCTTTAAAGCCTGAAATGGCTTGAGACCAGGCTACCTGAGAGAGCGCCTGCTCCATATGTCTCTACCCAGACCCTGAGATCTTCTTCAGAGGCCCTGCTGCAAGTGCACCCACCAGATGAAGTGAGGCGTGTGGCTACTAAGGAGAGGGCCTTTTTGGCGGTGGCATCCAATTTATGGACTATCCTTCCCAGTGAGGCTCGCCTTGTATTGTCACGTTGTTCTTTTAGACAACAGGTGAAGACCTTTCTGTTCACCCAAGGCTTTTTAAAAGGTTTTAAAAATGTTTTTGTATTGTATTTTTATTGTATTGTGATTTTTTGTTTTGTTATATTTATTTATTATTATTTATTTAAAATATTTATACCCCACCCCTCCAGTGCACTACTGCTCGGGGCAGCTCACAACAATAAGATAGACACAGATACAATAAAAGTACTAAAATTAACTATTAAAAAAAAAAATTAAAAAAATCTTTTTAAAGCCAGATGAAAAACCACAATTATTAAGTTCAAATTAAAACTGAAAATTATAAAAAGCTAAAGAACCTAACAGATATAACAAAATAATAATGGAGCATTAAAAAGCCACCTTTAAAAGGTGTGTTTTAAGATGTTTTTGAAAAACACTGAGGGACAGAGCATGGCGAAGCTCTTCAGGGAGGGAGTTCCAAAGCCGAGGGGCCATATTTGTTTTAACTGCATGATTTATTCTATTGCTGTTTTTCTTTATTGTATTGAGAGCTGTTCAGTGAACAATTTGTTATGGTGCAGCTAAATAATAATAATAATAATAATTATTATTATTATTATTGTAGTAGTAGTAGTAGTAGTAGTAGTAGTAGTAGTATAAGATTATGAAGACTGAAAGGCAACAGTATTCAATATCATTTCTCTTTTTCTTTTTAAGAATTAGCCTAGTTCCTATTAAAGACCATATGCCAAACAGCGCCATCACTTTATTTTACACTGTACTAAATTTTTGACTACACAAAACTTATCTAGCTGCACATTAGAATAAAGGATGCTACAGACTACAATAGGCTAGCCCAGAGGTGCCCTGTCTTGGGTCCCACACGGGTGCAGACAGAGGGAACCTTGAGGAGCAACTCCTCACTGTAATTTTTAAGATTATTATTATTTATTTTTTAGGTACGGTGGAGGGAAGGGAGACATTTGATGGGTGATATGGGTTTGGCAGGGGGAAGTTCAGTAATATGAGGGGGGGACTCTTCAAATGCTTGGGGTGGGTGGACCTGAAGTCCTGCAGTCCCCAAATGCTGCCTTGCCATTGCAGCTGAGGATGATGGTAGTTTCATAACTTGTTTCATGTTATCACCCTCACATAAAAGCCAGTGCTGTGTTGTGGACTGAATATTTGGATTTGGCATGCAAGGACCTTTGATGCTCAGTGAGCATCAATAACAATAATAACTGCGGACCCAAGGTAGGGAACTCCTAGGCTAGGCTAAGAGACATAACTGGCCACTCAGGTTACCAACAGTCCCTTATTAGCAGGGATGCCCCTTATTTTAGCCCAGCATTGTCAGGAAATGACAATTTCCTGGATTCAGGAAATGGGAAGAACCTATGGCTCATATCAAACCAGTTATTTTGACTAATAACGAAATAATGAATGACTCCAACTCCTTTCCCTTCTCCCTCCCTACCATTGTACTCTGTGGTTCTGGTGGGCTGCAGGGTGAAGGTTGCCAACAGTCATCAACGATTGGCGAGCTTAGCATTCTCCAGGTATCAGGATGGATCACAAACATCACACAAGCGATGACTATTAAATAGTACTCACGTGTGAAACTTTTTTTTACTGGCTAACAATGTTTCTCTTTCTAGGGAAAAAAAATTTCATCATATCCTGTTTGGCTAACCATGGTTATATCAATAAGCAGAGGAGAAGTAATCTAAGTTATAGCTTATACCACAGTTTCAATGGAAAGTGGTAGAACAACAACACCACAACACTCAGGCTCCCAATTACTCCCTGCCTCATGAACCTTATTTGGGCAGTGGAATGTTGGCAACCCTACTGGCCACTCACTGAGCATCAAAGGTCCTTGCATGCCAAATCCAAATATTCAGTCCACAACACTGCACTGGCTTTTATGTGAGGGTGATAACATGAAACAAGTTGATCTAGTAAGAACTAATCAGCCTACTTTCCTTTCAATGTCTCTACAACTGGAATAAATTTGGCTCAAATCAAGGTTCACAAGTTAGATCACTTGCAGCTCAAATGTACACGTGTCCACCATCTTGGATCGGGGTGGATGACATCATTCCTAACGACACCACTGAGGTGTTCCTATGTATCACTCACTATAACTGTACCAATTTGGTTCAAATTGATTAGACAGTCCACAAATTAGCTGGCTTGCGCATTAGATGTCTACGTGGCCACATCTTGGATTGCGGTGGGTGACATCATCTCAGACTATGCCATTGAGTGTCTCTTCAGCTGTACCAAATTTGGTTCAAATCAGTTAAGCGGTTTACAAGTTAGCCCACTTGCCCTCAAATGTTTACATGTTCACCATCTTGAACTGGGGTGGATGACATCATCACAAACTACATGATTGAGGTGTTCCTATGTGTCCCTACAACTGCAGCAATTTTGATTCAAAATGGTTAAGCAGTTCACATGTTAACCCACTTACACCTCAAAAGTTTATGCATCCACCATCTTGGATTGGGGTGGATGATATCATCACAAACTATGCCATTGAGGTGTCTCTGTGTGTCACTCACTGCAACTGTACCTAATTTGGTTTGAATGGGTTAGGCAGTCCACAAATTAACCCACTTGCACCTCAGAAGTTCATATGGCCGCCACTGGGATTGGAGTGGATGACATCAGCACACACCATGCCATTAGGGCAGGGGTGGGGAACCTTGGCCCTCCAGCTGTTGTTGAACTACAACTCCTATCATCCCCAGCCACAATTGGCTGGGGATGGTGGGAGTTGGAGTTCAAAAACAGCTGGAGGGCCAAGGTTCCCCACCCCTGCATTAGGGCGTCCCTATGTGTCCCTACAGCTGCAGCAAATTTGGTTCAAATTGGTTAAGTGGTTCACAAGTTAACCACTTGCACCTCCAAAGTTTACGCATCTGCCATCTTGAATCGGTGTGGATGACATCATCACAAACTATGCCATTGAGGTGTCCCTGTACGTCACTCACTGCAACTGTACCTAATTTGGTTTAAATTGGTTAGACAGTCCACAAATTAGCCCGCTTGCACCTCAGATGTTCATGTGGCTGCCATCTTGAATTGGAGTGGATGACATGATCACACACCACACCATTTAGGCATTCCTATGTGTCCCTACAGCTGTAGAAAATTTGGTTCACTTGTGCCTCAAATGTTTACGCATCCATCATTTGGATCAGAGTGGATTAGCTCATCACAAACTACTACGCCACTGGGGTGTCGCTATGTGTCCCTACAGCTGTACCTGATTTGGTTCATATTGGTCCAGGCATTGCGAAGTTGATTAGGGACATACACACACACACACACAGAATGCCAGGTGATCTCATTAGTCTACTGGAAAGTAGACTAAAAATGTGGAAACTGCCTCATGATTTGGAACAAGCAAACAACAAATATTTATTAACCACTTTTCAACAAAAGTTGAAAAGTGGTTTACATAGAGAAATAATAAATAAATAAATAAATAAATAAATAAATAAATAAATAAATAAATAAATAAGAAAGATGGTTCCCTGTCCCCAGAGGGTTCACAATCTAAAAAGAAACATGAGATAGACACCAGCAACAGTCACTGGATGTACTGTGCTGGGGGTGGATAGGGCCAGTTACTCTCCCCCTGCTAAATAAAGAGAATCACCACCTTAAAAGGTGCCTCTTTGCCCAGTTAGCTAGCAGGGGTAACTAGGCAAACAAAGCCATTGTCTGTTTAAGCCAGAATAGGGTGTACCTTATTGTATCTGTTTATTGCATATGTGGAATGTATTTTTATTGATACATTAAAAAAAACACATTAAGAAAATTGAGTCATAACAATGAAGATTTGTGTGCTTGCCAAAAGGAATGTGGTTGCTATCCACCGAATAATGCACTGAGAGGAGAGCTGGTCTTGTGGTAGCAAGCATGACTTGTCCCTTAGGTAAGCAGGATCTGCCCTGGTTGCATATGAATGGGAGACACTCATTGGAAGGCACTCCAATGAATGGGAGACATTGGTTGCATATGAATGGGAGACTAGAAGTGTAAGATACTCCCTTAGGGGACGGAGCGGCTCTGGGAAGAGCTTCTAGGTTCCAAGCTTCCTTCCTGGCATCTCCAAGGTAAGGCTGAGAGAAATTCCTGCCTGCAACCTTGGAGAAGCTCCTTCCAGTCTGTGTAGACAGTACTGAGCTAAGATGGACCAATGGTCTGACTCGGTATATGGCAGCTTCCTATGTTCCTAGAAGCAAATGCGTGGCTACCACACATTTCAGACTATACATCCTCCGCTGCTTCACACACACTACCGCATTCTTGATATATTTCTTACATCTATATTCCACCTTTTTCATATTGTGCAACTCAAAGCGGGGTTCCCAGGCGGTCAGCTATGTCGATTTAGAACGGGAAATCCACAGCAGTAAGGCAGCGGCGCCGAAAGCTGTTCATCCCCTTACCCGAAAAAGAGCAGATTCGAACTAGTGGCGTTATTTGAGCCAGGGTTCAGTCCAAGTATTGGGGACGGTGTAAAAGCCGGAACGGAACAGATCCTCTTAAAGAAAACGGAGGCAAATCAATATGGGATGTGTAGAAACTCCTTAGACCTGGGTCCCGGCTGGGAAAGGATTAATAAAGTTGGGTTTCAGTTCTAAAATATTAACAACGGTAATCTCGGTAAGCACTTTGAGATAATGCTTTTATCTCTAAAGCATCTCGCTGCTTGTTAACTCGGTTTTGTTTGTTTTTTAGAACTTGCCCGGTCCGGTTGTTTTGTTCCGTTCCGGTCTTTGCAGCATTCCGCGAATCATAAATAAAGAATGCTTCTGAGCATAAACAAAGTGCCTTGTCCTATAACTTCAGCTTGCAAGTGGATTTAGAATTCAAGGGTGGTGTCATGGGATTCGCGTGTAAGCGAAGCGGAAACGTCTCGTTTGAAGCCCCGATCGAGTCGAAACTCGCCTCCCGAGTCCCGGCAACCCCACATCGGCCAGAATACGAGCTGCTCGCTTCCCTTTTCGGCATCCCGCCCTGCCTTGCTAGCTGACGTCCGCCACAAGTCACAATGGCCCGGGCGGGCAGGAGAGCACAGCGCCCCCGCCGGCTGCAGAGCGGCAGCGGCGCAGGCGGGGCAGGTCACCATGCGCCCGGCAGCGGCAGCAATTCCTTCCCTCCCCTCCGGCTGCACTTTTCCAGGCGCTTAGGAACAACGGGCGGAGGCGGGCGGGCGCCCACGCGGGGAGGAGCTGCAGCGTGACGCACAAGGAGAGCCCCGCAGGGAGGATTCCCTCGGAGGTAGGAGCCGGCTGGGCTAATGGGCTTAGGAGTGGGGGGCGGAGCCGGAGCAGGGAGTCCCCCGCCAGCGGGTCCTAATCGCCTCTCTTGCAACTGGATGCAGGATCCAGCCCTGCCTTGTTGAATGTGTTCAGCGGATCGCGTAGAATTTCAGCCGCTCCGGGATGTGGTCAAGGCGGCAGGCAGAGGGGCTTCTTCAGCAAGCCCTTGATTCTGTCCTTTATTTCACAGCGAGAAAAACTGCCTTACAAGACATACAAAATATCCAAGCATATAGAGGGGCTTTTCTAGCAGAAAAGAAACTAGACACATATTACTGTCTCTATCCCACCCTGCCTCTAAGAAGCTCCTCTAAGGGCAGAGGACAAAGGAGACACTGTACAGGATCTCATTTTTATCTGCAGTACGGAGTCTCCTTTTTATCTTCACTGCAACCCTGTGATTTATTTATTTATTTTATTACATTTTATATCCAGCTCTTCCTCCAAGGAGCCCAGAGCGGTGTACTACATACTTAAGTTTCTCCTCACAACAACCCTGTGGAGTAGGTTAGGCTGAGAGAGAAGTGACTGGCCCAGAGTCACCCAGCTAGTATCATGGCTGAATGGGGATTTGAACTCATGTCTCCCCGGTCCTAGTCCAGCACTCTAACCACTACACCACGCTGGCTAGGTTAGACTAAAACACAGAACTTGCCTCCGAGTCACACAGTGAGCTTCATTGCCGAATGGAGATTTGAACCTGGGTCCCCCCATGGTGCAGCGCGGAAGTAACTTGCCTAGGGAGCAAGAGGTTGCTGGTCTTTTGGTAGCAAGCATGACTTGGTCCCTTAGCTAAGCAGGGTCCACCCTGCTTGGCTATGAATGGGAGACTTGATTGATGTGTGAGCACTGTAAGATATTCCCCCTAGGGGATGGAACCGCTCTGGGAAGAGTAGAAGGTTCTAAGTTCCCTCTCTGGCATCTCCAAGATAGGGCTGAGAAAGATTCCTGCTTGCAACCTTGGAGAAGCCGCTGCCAGTCTGTGTAGACAATACTGAGCTAAGATGGACCAATGGGCTGACTCGGTATATAGCAGCTTCCTATATTCCTATGCACAGGGGGAGGCCATGGTAAACCCCTTCTGTATTCTACCAAGAAAACCACATGGCTCACTGGTCACCAGAAGTCGACAGTGACTCGATGGCACAACCTTCCCCACCCCATATTGTGTTAAAGCACTGTATGCTGAACACCATAGCAATGGTTGGTCCATGGTATTATGTTGGCCTGAAGCAAGGCTGTATGCAGATAACCAATTTCTCCTTAAATAGTAACACTGGCTTTTGCAGTCGCGAAATGGCGGCTATTAGGTTGCCTGATAAAAAGATTTCCAGCCAGCAATAACCTGAGAGCCATCAACTGAACAGGCTGAATATTGGCAGCCCCAAGATCCTTCTGTACAGAATAGCTAGACATGGAAGAAGCTAGCTTGAAGTCCTCCCTTGCCATGGATTTGAGTAGCCTTGGGCAAGCAATTAGCACTCACTATCCATCTGGAAAATGGGGATAATAGTGACCTCCCTGATAGTATTGTGAGGGCCAGTGCTGTGTTTTTGAGGATCATGTCCACAGTTTCTAACTAGAAATGTTTGTTTTTGAAACTGATTGGTTTGTGAGCTGGTGTAGTATATAGTGCAGTGTAGTGAATGTGCATTGTGAGCTGAGAAGTCCCCAGTTCACACCTTGCCTCGGCCATCAATTCATTAGGTGGCCTAAGCAAATCACCCTCCCTCTCAGCCGCAGCTTTTTACCTGCGATGATAATAGTGACCTGCCTTATGAAGGTGTCTTAAAAATTGCTGTAACTGGGATAATGTATGTGACATTTTTGAACACTCTAAACTTAAGCACTATGTAGATGTGAAGTACTGGCATGTATTTGGGAGTAAATTATAGTAAGCATAAAGCTAAGTCTTAGTATATCCTAGATACAGTAAGACAGATTAAAATGGCTTCATAGATGATAAATAGTAGTCATCCAACAGTTATGCTGAAACCTTTTAAATTCCTTTTCTAGTGTAAAATCACCTGCTAATAAAGTACCCAGAATGTTGGGGGCAATATGCTAAATCATTGTAAACCGCTTAGAGAGCTTCGGCTATAGAGCGGTATATAAATGTAAGTGCTATTGCTATTGCTATTGCTAATAAGTCACTCACTTTGGGTAAGTTTTTTGTTTGTTTGTTAAACACAGCTCTTGTCTGTGGAATGAGAATGCTAATAGCCTACCTCACAAGTTTCTTGTGAGGCCAAGTATGGTAAACTCAGTTGACAATTTCGATCTCCTAGTTCTGGAGAAGGTTACACTTCATCAGAAGGAAGAGGTACGCAGTCTGGGAGTGCTTCTGGATCCAAATCTCTGATGTCTCAAGTTGAGGCAGTGGCCAGAGGTGCTTTCTATCAGCTTTGGCTGATGCTCCAGCTGTGTCAGTTCCTTGAGGTCAACAACCTCAACACAGTAGTACATATGCTGGTAACCTCCAGACTTGACTGCTGCAATGCATTCTCTGTGGTGCTGCTGCCTAGCCCCAAAACTGCAATTGGTGCAAAATCGGGCAGCCAGGTTGGTCTCCGGGTCATCTCGAAAAGACCATATCACTCCTCTATTAAGAGAACTACCCTGCTGCTGCCGCTGCTGCACCACCCTCTACCACAAAATGCCTGTAGAGCCACAGCATTCTCTTGCTAATTGCTGGTCCGCTCCGTGGCACGTTCTTCTGGGTCTGGTCCTCAGTCCAAAGACTGAGGGCCTTCTCCATCTGTTCACATGGATGGAATGCCATCTTGAGACTATCCAACAGGCGTGGAGGGAGGCTGGCAGCAGCCTGTGTTTGGCCGCCGCCATGGCCCCCTGTCCCTGTCCCCCGCGTCTGATGTCAGAGGCAGGGGGGCTGGCTAGTCATGCCCCCACTTCTGACATCAGGTGCAGGGGCATGGTCTCCTTCCCAAACGGGGCCCCATGGCCCCGTTTGGCTCTCCCTGCCTTTAAAAGGCAGGAGGATGTAGGAGAAAGGCAGGACGTAGGAGATCGGCCTTTAAAAGGCAGGGAGAGTCACTCCGGCCGTGCTGCCAATGCAGCGCGGGCCGATTTCAGTCCCAGACGAGGCCACACAGCCCCATTTGGGAGTGAAATAATGTCCCCTGCATCTGACATTGAACGTTCTTTGAACCCATTCACTCAGTGGTTGCTCCGCCCCTGTTATCCAGTGTGCAGGGGTGCACTGACACGGATGCTGGCTTCACACTTCTTGATTGAACAGATAGTCAACTCATTGATGCCAAAATGGCGGCCAACAGATGCGACACTGTCCTCCCAAGCCATGTCCAGAAGCTTGACCTTCTCATTCAGTGGCAGCGCTTTGGGAGCCCTGTTACAGTCCAGGCCTGATTTATATACTAAATATGCTCATTAGCTAGCATACAAAATTAGGCCTGGCTCATAGTATCACCAAGTGACCAAGTTCTTTTATATAGTGACCATGTAGGATCTGGGCGCAAGGAAGAATGGAGATCAAACCAATCCTAAATGATTCAATGGGCTTTATTGAGTATAAAAGAATAACAACATCAATCTAGCTGAGCAGAAAGCAGAACATTCTATCAATATTAACAGTTTTTCAACCCTAACCAGCAACAATATTCACCTAGTGTTCCTAACTAACATATGTGTGTGTGTATTAAATCTTCCTAGAGCCTAAAAGAACTCAGATATAGATGGGGGGGTGGTGGTAAAGGGGGGGGTAAGGAAAGCTGAGGGCTGGCATGGTTTGGGGAGATCAGGAATTAGTAGAGGGACGAGGGGAAGGGGGAGGAAGGGGAAAGGATGAAGGGATCCAAGGCTTGTAGGGGCAGCATATTACCAGGATCAGAGGCTGGAGAGCGGTGGATCTTTCAGCTGAAGGAGCGAGGCTTCTGGCTGGAGACAGGAGCTTTGGGATCAAGCATGCAGTTTGCTCAGAGCATGGCTGAGACTCAGAGCACCATGGCTGGGGAAGTCTTGACTTCTCACTGCGCAGTAGAAGTCACAGACAGTTCCTGTCCATGGACAGAGTTCCTGCTTGTTGCCCCGCGGCTTAGCAGCAAACTCTGGGATTGCTTGTGAGCAGATCTTGCTTGTAGGCACAAGATTGCTAGCTCTCTGTCCAGCAAGCCTGTTCTTTATAGCTGTATTTTCCTTTGATCTCTCATAGAGTCTATTCAAATCTCCTCATCTTTTCCTGGGTCCCCAAAAAGGTGACAACTTGCTGTTACCTTCTGGATATCATCTTTTAATTACTCAGCCAGTCCAGAGAGATCTCAATCTCATCTTCTGTTAGCTGCTATCTTGAGGAGGGGACATTGCCCAAAGCAAATCTGTATCTCTGAGTTGCAAATGGGCCCCTAGATTTGCTAGCCTGGTCCCAAAAGGTGTTAAAAGTCAGGAGTTGGTGAGAGAATTAGTTCTATTTGTGTGAGACAGCAATTACATTATTTCTTGTGTACCTCTATCTAGTGTGTAATTATAACAAGAGAATATTTAAAGTAACATAAAAAGGGGTACATGTGTGAGACGAGTTAATCAATACATTTGACTGAGGCAGAAGCATCCTGTCAGTGAGGTAAGGGGATTACTGGACAGCAGGTTAATTTCAGCAGTGTGAGACTGGTAATTAAGCCTGTCCCATTGTGTCTCTTGTGAGTTCCACAAACACTGATAAACAATGCTAGATTCCCCTGCCTTTACAAATCATTTACCAAGCATTACCCAGGCAGATCTGGGTGTCCATTCACCCTAGGTCCAGGCATTAATTCCTGTCTTAATAAAATGGAACCAGACACAGGCCTGAATTCTACATACTTCTGGGTTGGTACCTTTTAAGTCTAAGGCTGGGGTACATGTGCCCGTACATGTGCCCCAACAGCCCTCTCGCCCTCTCAGCAGAGCTCTCAGCTGCACGCTTGCTCATTTTGACTGTGCAGGAATAAAATCTTAACTCAACCTCTTATCAGTTTTAATTTGAATTGTACAGTGAGTGAATTCCAGATCAATTTTCAAAGCATGATTAAAATCAATTTTTTAATGCACAGCGCTTTGGACCAATTTACAATGGATGCAGAAGCAGTGTTTTCGGTTCTTCAGGTAAAGCTCAGTTGGACAGCAAAACTGGGATCTTACCAGGGCTCCAAGGTGCTACAGGAGGTCCCTCTAAGAAGGTCACTGGGAATGGGGAAGGTAACGCTCCAAAAAGGCTTCCGCAGGCTTGAGAAGCCTCCACAGAAAAACAGAGCCAAATTTAGCAGCAGCAGAACACAATGGCTCCAAAAGGATCCCCGTGGCTCCTTGAGGACACCAAGGCTCCACACTGCTGCAAAAAGCTCTGAAATACTGTGTGTTTTTTTTCCCCTTGGGAAAAAAACCACACAAAACCACTCCAACAAACTCTCTTACGTCCTCCTCCCACGACCCATGGAGCACGTGTGGGAGGAGGATGACCATATAAGGATGGTCAGGGAGGAGAGCTGGTCTTGTGGTAGCAAGCATGACGTGTCCCCTTAGCTAAGCGGGGTCTGCCCTGGTTGCATATGAATGGGAGACTGGAAGTGTGAGCACTGCAAGATATTCCCCTCAGGGGATGAAGCCGCTCTGGGAAGAGCCGAAGGTTTCATGTTCCCTCACTGGCTTCTCCAAGATAGGGCTGAGAGAGAGTCCTGCCTGCAACCTTGGAGAAGCCGCTGCCAGTCTGTGAAGACAAAACTGAGCTAGATAGACCAATGGTCTGACTCAGTATATGGCAGCTTCCTATGTTCCTTCCTAAGGATATGCCCTCTTGCCAGAAAACCGCAGATATGCGAAGCAAACTACTGTGATTGCTGAAACCAGTGCCTTTTTTCAATCTGCAGATTTGTGAAACTGCATATCCTGGGACTGTGAATAATGAGTCCTACTATTTAACTATGATTAGAGCTTGATTGATTGACAATATTGTTTCATTTGCATCCAGTTGTCTAGGTACAAATCACAGGTCGTTCTGCAAGGTAGAATGCCTTATGCCTGTTTTCTTTGCATTCCCCCTTGAATTGGACCCCTGTCCTGACTTGCTCCCTCTACAACTGTGAACCAAGGCCTTGGTGCAGTGGGAAGGGTACTTCCGAACCTCCACAAGAGCCTGTGTATATTTGGTCCCCTGTGCAAAGGGGACCTTGAATGCATATGGTCAGAAGGTGGGACCAGCAGGCCCACCCATCATGACCTCTCCACATTGGAGTTAGAGTTTTCTTTCATGAGATGATTTTTAAAAATATACCCCTTTCATTAATCCACACATTGCAATTGTACTTGCAAATAAAACAATCACAATCATGTGAAAAACAAATCATTCTATTCCTAGAACCGTAATACGTCAATTATAGTTAGCTAAAAATAGGTATTCCAAAAATATCCACTAATTTCAGTTCCATCATTTTGTTTTGAACCTTATTAACTCATTCTCTACCTTCTCTGTAGATTACTAGGTGTGGCAACTTAAGCACTGAGCATTCCAGACTCTATTGGACCACTTTTTAGTCAAGTTTGTTCTCCCCCCCACCCCAATTATCTGCCAGCTTTCAGGCTATAGTTTTTTCTGTTACAAAAATATTCAGACCTATGGAACCATGTGGTATTTGTTTTGAGCTGGAATTTTTATTTTCTGCAAGGTGATTGAAGAAATTGCAAAACATAGTCTTCCCAAACCTGAACCTAGGCATGACTATAAGCACTCAGTTGGAGTGAAACAGTCCCAGGTACATCACAAGAAAAAGAACTTGTTTAATAATGCAGAATACTTAGGTGGAGCTGAGCGCAGATGGGTCTGAACGTGTAATTCAGACCCTTCAAAAACACTCTGATTTCTCAGTTTGATCTCTGCCCTCGCTTTGACCCCCATCTGGAGGATACTGTAGAGGGATTATGTGTCTATAAAGCAGGCCTGCACAACATAAGGCCCGGGGGCCGGATTTGGCCCACAGGGACTGTTTTACTGGCCCCCGGGTATCCTGCAGCAACACAGAAGCTGGATACTGCCTTATAGCACCATCCTGTGCATGCTTTCCCAGTAATATGCTCTATGGTGTACCCAGTGAGGCTTACTCCCATGTAAGCATGCCCAGCATTGCAGCCTGAAAGCAACAACAATTTAGGGAGAGGAGAGGACTTAGCATTTGTTTGGGGCTGGCATGCACTCCAGGGGCCCCACTGATTGAGCAGGGACAGGACCTGTTCTCTGGCCACTATCCTTGGTTGAAACCATGGGTCAATTGACAGGGGAAATAGAGCCACAAGTAGCTAATAATATTTAATTATAATGTCATAATGCGCTAATAATGTTACTGCGGCCCCTGCACACCAACTTGTGGATGGTTCTGGCCCACTGGGGCATTTGAGTTGTGCAGCCCTGCTATAAAGAAATACTCACTTGTGAGAGGATTCTGCAAGTTTCTAAATCCAGACAGAAGCTATGGCCATAAATATACACAAATTTATACAAAAAGAAATTGTTTCCCTCCCCAAGATAAGCCATGACCTAAAGGTGTTTCAGAAAGCCTGTTCACATGTTATGTTCAACATGTTTACAATCAGTGTACAGTGTACACATGTACAGATCTGCATGCACATAGATATTGACACATTATGTTCAATGTAGGGACAGTAGTACACTTATTATCTGTATCCTTCATTGATTGGTCTTATACACAGGTTCACTTTTAATGTGAGCACACGTGCAGTCATTCATATTGTGACAGTCCCTCTATTCTCTGCCACCATTTATTTTCAGTAGTCCTCTCCTATAATAGCTATTGCCCTGGATAGTGGGGGGAATGCTTTAGTCATGGGGTGTTACTCCAATAGAGAAAGTCCAAATGTTTTAAAAAATAAATAGGATGTATTGTTTCACAAAGAAAAACAAAAACAAATGAAGCAAATGTTGATCCTTGCCAAGAAACACACACTTTGAAGCTTTGAAGCAACTTTCTGCCTGTCTCATCCTTCGCAGCTAACTTCCAAATGACTTTCCTTCCTAGATTCTGAGATTCATGGGACTCTTCCTGTCAATCCCAGTACCTAGCAACAGTTGCCATGCGTACCTCACTCATCCCTAGATTAAAACAACCTATAAACACATAAACAATCGTTAACCAGTGAGTTCTTCACACATACAAAAACACGTGCATGTGTACGGACACCTGAATGCATGTACAACGTAATGTCTGAATAGGGCTAGAAATGCTTTGAAAACTTGGTGCAAGAGAGGCAACCAGTATATGAGGAAAGTGGGCTGTAGCTGAATGGCAGAGCATCTGCTTTGCATGCAGAAGGTCCCACATTCAGTCCACAGTCAAGACTTTCCCCTCTGTCTTCTCAGTCACAATGACCTCTTTCGTAAGTTATTTTCTTATCATGCTGGCATCAGTGGCTGGATCAGCTTCCTGACTTGCATTCAGAGATTTCTCAGGGCCCACATTCTTTTGATAGCAGGCATCCACCAACACAATGATGTCTTTGTTCCATGCTTAGTTTATATAAAGAGAAATGCCAGGTCTCAAGTCTACTTGAACACTCATCCTCTAATCCAGTCGTTCCCAAACTGGGAGCCTCCAGATGTTGCTGAACTACAACTCCCATCAGTCCCAGCTACCATTTATTGTGGCTGGGGATGATGGGAGCTGTAGTTCAGCAACATCTGGGGGCTCCCAGTTTGGGAACCACTGCTCTAATCCCAGTTGTGTACAGAGAGATTGCAGTTGCTCATACATAAGGGAGAGTCACTGTTGGCCTGTTCACAAGTACTATCTTCATTATTGCTTCACATGTTCTAAAAACAAGCTCTGGCATTGAAAACAGGCTGTGGGACTGAAACCTGACAGGTTCTAATTAAGCCCTAAATCTCCCTAGAACTTTTGTTCAGCATTCTCCTTAACAGTGTGCTGGCAACTTGGTGATCTACCTTCCGAACCTGGTATGGACATTTTGAGTATCTAGACATGCCCTTTGGGTTGAGTAGGGCTCTGGCCATATTTCAACACTTCATGAACACTGTGTTCTGAGATGTGTTAGATTATTTATTTGGATTGATATTTTGATTTATTCAGTTACCAAGGAGCAACACTGTATTCATGTAAAACCTGTCCTACAGCGTCTCAGGGAATACCATCTTTATGCCAAATTAGAAAAGTGTGCCTTCAGCTTAAAGGAAGTAGAACTTTTAGACCATATAATTGCCTTTCAGAGGCTGAGGATGGACTCCTGCAAGGTTCAGAACATCCTGGACTGGCATCCACCGCACACTGTAAAAGATGTACAGCAGTTCCTTGGTTTTGCGAACGATTATCAATAATTATACCCCAGTTCTCTGCCTTAACTGCCCTGATCGCCAGCCTTTTGAAACAGAACAAGCAAGCACCCTTTTGATGGACCCCAGAAGTGAAGGAAGCCTTCATGTGACTCAAGCAGTGGTTCACCACAGGCCCAGTTCTGGTGGATCCTGACTCAAACCAACCATTCACAGTAGAGGCTAATGCCTCAGATATCACCCTTGGGGCGGTTCTCCTTCAGGCCACCCCGGAAGGCAGCCTGGATCACCCCTGCATGTACTACTCACGAAAATTCTCGGCATCTGAGGCAAACTATACCAGCTGTTGTTGCTGAACTAGCCCTCCAAGGTTTGGAGTGTGTAAAAGTGCAGAAAAATTTCAGGGCATAGCAAGGGAGTTACTGGAGGTGTTGGAACATCTTGGACATGCTCAGGTTTATGAGAAAAGGCATCTGTCCATTGGTTATGCGTATGTGGGATGTACACAGTCTTGATGTTGAATCATACAAAGAAAAGGGACCATCAGATTCAATGCTGTTTAAGTAATTACAGTGGACTGTGTGCACTGTAATTGTGTTCTGTGCCCCTTCAAGGTCTTGTCACCATGTTTTGAAGGCTGTTTTGATAGCCAGGAGTTCCTCACCAGATTCCCCTTTACAAGCATAGCCTCCCAAGCTGGGTTGAACCAGCTGAACTGGATTGATCAGAACTGGGCCTGGTTTGGTTCAAACTCAGGCTGCCCCTCTTTTGCGGTGGGGAAGGGGGGGTCCAGTCCAAGCTCAAACTTGTCTGATTTGAATTGAACGGGGTTCAATTTGAACCAGTTCTGCACACCTCTAATCCTAAGAAGCAATGTGTGAACCGGTTCTAATTCGGTTCACACTCAAACCGGCTCCATTTGAGTGGTTCAGCTTTGAACTGAAACAGAGCCAGTTGGGTCCTATGTCAGACTAAACCTCTCGGGCCTCGTTTTGAGGGCAGAGGGATTCAATTTTTAGTTTTAAAAAATGACTTACTGCCCAGCAAAGGCAGTGGGGGCCTTCAGGGGGTGCTCCGGTGGCCGTGGGGGGATCTCTGGTGTCTCTCCCTCCCTCCACTGTCGTCCCACCAGTGTCCCACAGGCTGGGCCAGCCTGTTTCAGCCCACTGTGAACACGTGTTGGCTGTTTTTGAGGCTGCCACACATGCACACAGCCTTGAAAATGGCTGCCATGTGCTCACAGGGGACTGGAACAGCCCCCAAATGGGCTGGCCCAGCCTGTGAGGGACACCAGGGGAAGGGGGAGACACCAGATAACACCCCTCCCCAAAGGCCACCGCTGCCCTTGCTGGGTGGTAAGTCATTTTTTAAAAACTAAAAATTGAACACACACCCCACCTTCAAACCGGGCCCAAACGGGTTGTAATTCAAACTGAACCGGGCCCTATTCGAGAGGTGCCAAAATCGAACTTGCCTAGTCCAGATCTGATTCAGATTCTAACCGAACCGCACAAATCAGTTTTGCTCACATCCCTACCCCGGTGTCCTCTCCGAACTGCTTCAGAGTTAGCCCTTTGATATTCAGAAGACCTATGGGAGCTGAAGTCATGAGGTAGACGACTAGAGCACAACTGGAGGAAGACTCAGCATGAATCCAACAGATCACACCGAGCACATTTGAAGATCTATTCTCTGGCAAAGAAGCAGTTCTTTTCTGCCCACATTGCTAACACAAATTCACAACATTCAGCTGAGTTGTCTAGGGTTGTGAGCAGAGTTCTGTCTAAGAGGGAGTCCCAGATGTTGTGGACTACAACTCCCATAATCCTCAAGCAAAAGCCATTGCAGCTGGGGATTCTGGGAGTTGTAGTCAACAACATCTGGGAGTCCCTGTTAGATGGAACACTGATTGTGAGGGGGCTAGTATGTGCCCCCCCCCTTGAATTTGAACTTGGAACCATCAGTCACTCAGTGATGTTTTCAATGAGGTTTTTGCAGATAAAATCTCTCATTTGGGCTGAGCTGGATTCCACAGTTACTGCAGAATCTACTGTGGAAGAGTCCAGCAGCTGCTCTTATAGGATTAGATTGGATCACTTTCAGTTTGAGATTCATGAAGAGGTGGACAAACTGCTTTGGACTGCATTCCGAGGACCCTTATTATGTGAGGCCCTAAGCTGTAGCTTAGGAACATAGGAAGCTGCCGTATACTGAGTCAGACCATTGGTCCAACTAGCTTAGTATTGTCTATACAGACTGGCAGTGGCTTCTCTGAGGTTGCAGGCAGGAATCTCTCTCAGCCCTACCTTGGAGAAGCCAGAGAAGGAACTTGAAGCCTCCTTCTCTACCCAGAGGGGCTCCATCCTCTGAGGGAAATATCTTATAGTGCTCACATGTGGTCTCCCATTCATATTCAACCAGGGTGGACCCTGCTTAGCTAGGGGGACAAGTCATGCTTGTAACCACAAGTCCAGCTTACCTGGTGCCTATATCTTGCACTGCAAGCAAAGCTAGTTTTAAAAAGTGACAACCCTAATTATATTCGTTGTGTAGATTTCTTGATTCCCATGACTCAATTCCAAAGAGTGTGTGTGTTTCTGGGAGGGTTGTTGTGTCATTTTTTATAGGCACCTGCCCATATTAGACCTTGAAAAGGCTTAATGGAAAAACATACTAGTTTGTCTGGGAAATATGCTGCTTTAGGAACCACCCAATCCTTTGCTGCTTGTTTCACTCTCTAATTAATGGGGAGATGCTATGGATTTTTTGCCTTGCACTTTGGTCCTCGAGAATGCTTTGAGCATAAACTCAAGGATAGGAAATTATTTTGGTTCCACTCTCATAAACTTGGATAAATTGGATAAAAATCCAATTATATTTGGATTTTCTGAAAGCTTTATTTTGAAATGAAGGATGAATAAATGGTTAATAATGCTATATGTGTGTTTGGTATAAGGGTGTGTCTCTTGTCAGCATTGTCTTGGTATGTAAGCATTCTTCCAGCTGGGTGTGCATGCAGTAGGTATACATGCCTCTCAACTGGTGGACTGTGAAACAATACCAGATATGCATCCATGAAGCAGTATGGAATGCTATGTGACAGGCATGTTTTCTCCCAGGGAATCTATATGAATCATCAAAACGATTGTGTAGATTTTCTGATGTGCATTATTATATGACTGGAAAGACATATGAGACGTTGTGAGGCGCATCACACGATCGGTGTGAAGCGCCAGATGGGGTTAGGCAGAGAGAGTGGGCTTAGCCCGCTCTCTCCGCAGATGATCAACAGGCAGGCCTGGGCGGCCGGATCAGCCACCTACACGACTGCCGGCTCCATCATGGAGCCAGCGGGGGCTGAGGGGATCGGGAGCCACGCGGCCCCTGGAAGTTCCAAGATGCCCCGCTTGAGCGCGCGGGGCATCCTGGAGAGACCCCCGAGCCCGGTAGGCTGCTTGCAGTCTCCCGGCGGGGGTCTTCTCGTGTGTTGCCATGGTGCGGAGCCGCGCCGTGTCAGCACACGATCGTAACACCCAGGTTAGCGGAGTGCTGGCTCCGCTAACCTGGGCTAAGGGGAGGGCTACTTTGGCGGGCTAGCTGCCAGAGAACCACCAGGCTCACCCGTGAGCCCGCTGGTTCTCACGATGGGGAAAAACTGGGCTGGGCTTCTTTAGCCTGGTTTCCCCCCATCGTGAGAATAGCCTCTTTGAATGGGGGAAATTACTGTTTGCTCTGACATGGTCTGACTGAAGCCCTATTACAATAACAAATTAAGGCAAAACTACAAATTTGAAACAGGCAGTTAAGTTAAAATGGACGGGGAAACAAACAAACAAAAGTGTTCTTACCATTAAGTCAAGGTAATTTTTTTTTTCATTCCATCTAATAGGAACAAAGGAAGATGCCTTATACTGAGTCAGGCCATTGGTCCATCTGGCTCACTACTGACTTTACACCGACTGGCATTGGCACTCCATGGTGAATCTTTCCCAGCCCTACCTGGAGATGCCAGCATTGAACCTGGGACCTTCTCTATACAAAGCATATGCTCTAACACTGAGCGATGGCCCCATCCCCCTTATTGTAGATGCTGTTGAGGGGTGGTAAGATACATTGGAAAGTTAATACATATTTGTGCTATGACTGAATCTCCTGATATTATTTATTTCATTAAAGCAACTGTGGGGAGCCCCAAATGGGGAGGGGTGTGCACGAACCGTTCAATGCTGAACCGGTTCGCCTCGAACCAGTCTGGTTCAACAGCTTAATCATGAACCAAAATGCCTCAGTTTGGTCTGCGATTGAACCGAACTGCACACGTGCAAGCACACACACACACACACACAAACGCACACACTATGGAGGGGGAAAAGACAGGTACCCATACTGTTTTAGGCAAGTGAGGTCATTGGAAGTTTTATATTAAAGCCTGAGTATAGGAGGAATCTGTTATTCCCAAAACAGAAGTACTTCCTTGAAGGAAGAAATCTGGATCCAAAGTATGAGAAATAGCTTGCCTGGGGAAAAGAAAAGAAAAATCCCTTAAGAAATGCTGGTTATTTCACTGCACTGTAGCCATTCACTGATTTACATTAACATGTCACTGATTTCCCTAGTTACAAGATTAATAGCTTTGCCAATGAGTAGACAGAACCAGATCTAGAGGCCTAAAATAATGCAGCCTAATAAGCTCAGAGCGTCATGGAAAGTAGAAACCCTTTAGCAAGGTTTAAAAATAAACTCATGCCGTAAGAGTTTAAGATACACAAATAAACAGGATAATCAACACAGGATGGAAATTGTTTTCCATTCAACAATGATCCGGTATGCAAGCGTCAATGATAAAAAAACAAAGCAACTAATTTGGAACTGGGCAGTTAAGTAACAACTTGTGGGGGTGGGCAGTTCTCACACAAAGATCTCAAATTACTGACAAAAACAAATTCAAAACTAACATAACAGCTAGACTGAAGAAAAGGACTACATGGAAGTTTTTCACACCTGGCTTTTAGTTTTCACACCTCTGGAATGGAGGGTGTGCATTCACATATCAGCCAAATTTACCCCAAAGTCCCTGTGAGCTATCGGAGAGCACTTCACACACAACTTGGATTTTTCATTGTGTGTTAGAGTTGCCATTGAGTCGGTGTTGACTCCTGGCGACCATGGAGGAGCCCTGTGGTTGTCTTTGGTAGAATACAGGAGGGGTTTACCATTGCCATCTCCCACGCAGTATGAGATTATGCCTTTCAGCATCTTCTTATATCGCTGCTGCTTGATATAGGGGTTTCCCCATGCATACCAGCGGGGATTTGGACCGGCAACCTCTGGCTTGCTAGTCAAGTCATTTCCCGGCTGCACCCCGGGTTAATATTCAGGGTAAAAAATCCACTTTTTGTGTCATTTTGAGGGGGCAGTTTCAAACTTGCAGCAAAGCCTTGCAGAAAACCTTCTGGGAAAGGTCATGGTCATAGAAAACACTTCTCTATGGTCTGCTATTGCTGTTTCAGTATAAGGCATATTTATACTTCTGAGATACTTTGGCCTTCATTTTGTAGTGTTTCATTTTCTTACCATTACATTTTTTTAAAAATGTGCTCTCTACCCTCCGTTACATTCAGTTATGAATTCTGTTGAATTTGAGACTTGAGAAAAACACATTGTAAAGCTGTATCAGAAAGTTAATACTTGAGGAACGAGGCTGTAGCCCAGTGGTAGAGCATCTCCTTTACATGCCGAAGGCCTGAGATCAAATCCCTGGCAGCAGCTCCAAGGAGGGTTGAGAGAGACTCCTGCCTGAAACCTTGGAGAAGCCGCTGCCATTTAGTGCGTAGACAGTACTGAGCTAGATGGACCAAAGGTCTGACTCATAAAACAGCTTCCTATGTCCTAAAATGTAAAGCAATGCTTTGCTTTTAGTTTAGTTTTTTTTTAATGTTCATCAAAATCAAATGTTAACATTTGAAACTGGAGATTTTGCAGATTTTCAAAATCTCAGCTCCCTCCCTGTATCGGTGGCTGCCCATGTAAAGCTCCTTTTCTCAGTATGAAAGAGGTTCAAGTGTCCGAATGGAGAAATCCCACACCCTTCAGTTTTGTTGCATGCGGTGCCAGGGCGCTTTCCAGATTACACCCTGCAATGGGGTCATGACTCATGGCAGATCTTGGAAGTGTGCTTCCACACTTCCTGTATTGTGACACCGCAGTCCCTACGCTGACAGCAGGGTGCCGTTCACATTTCTGATGCCTTGTTTCGAATTTAATCACTGTAGTATAGTGCTATGAGGTTGTGTATCTGGCGTAAAAAGGTTGCTGGTTTTTTCCCCAGATTGTTAGTTTCCACAAAACTGCTCCCCCTGCTGTTTATGTTCTACGTGTGATTTGCCTGAATGGAAGCATCTTGCTGGTGCTGAGCAGCTAAACTGGAAAGCGCCCAGGCTTGACTTACTCTTGTTGAGATTTTTACTGGTTTTAGTTTTTTTTTAATTAATAAATAAAAATAGAGATGGCCCAATAACTCACTTACCCACCCCTTCCTCACCTAATCCACCCAACAGAAGAAAACGAAATGGGACTGGAGGATACTAGAACATGCAACCATAAATAGTAAGGAATAAGAGAAACCAAATGCTTAGATTAGAAGAAGCATCCCTGCTAACTTGGCAAAGAGGCACCTTTTAATGTGGTGATTCTCTTTATTTAGCAGGGGGAGAATAACTGGCCCTATCCGCCCCCAGCACAGTACTTCCAGTGACTGTTGCTGGTGTGTATCTCATGTTTCTTTTTAGACTGTGAGCCCTTTGGGGACAGGGTTCCATCTTATTTGTTTGTTTCTTTGTGTAAACCACTCTGAGCCATTTTTGGAAAGGCGGTATAGAAATTGAATGAATGAATGAATGAATGAATGAATGAATCGGGTAGGGGGAGCAGAAAATCAGGTACAAGAGCGGAATAAGTGGGGGTGTACACTATGGAGGAACTTAAGCCAGTGTGGCATAGTTGTCAGAGGGCTGGATTGCGACTGGGGAGACTTGAGGTCAAATCTCCATTCAGCCATAAAACTCCCTGGGTGATTCTGGGCCAGTCGTTTATCTCTCTCAGCCTAACCTACGTCAGATGGTTGTGATGAGGATAAGCATAACCATGTACACCACTCTGCTCCTTGGAAGAAGAGCAGGATATAAATGCAGTAAACAAACACATGGAGGCACTGCTCAAAAAGAGAATCTTGCCATAGACATGTGTACTGTCAGGAATATCTTGCTGATTGTAGGCAATCTGTTCCTGAACATAAAGATTTATGATTTTGACTTGGCCCTGTCCATCCCCAGCACAGCATCCTTCCAGTGGCTGTTGCTGATATCTGTCTTACGTTCCTTTTTTAGATTGTGAGCCCTTTCCGGACAGGGAGCCATTTTATTAATCTATTTATATCTATGTAAACCGCTTGGGGAACTTTTGTTGAAAAGCAGTATATAAATATTTGTCGTATTCATCATATTCATATTCAAAATCAGATCTTGAATGCTGGCTACTGTAATGAAATACTGCATGTCATGCAGTTTGAGTAATACATGTACAAGCATCTCTTTCTCTGTTTGTTTGTTTTTTTAGTACTCCTGTGAAGAGCCAGTGGAGCTCCCAATGTGGGGGTCGATACCAACTGACCAGCTCAGTGGCCCCTCTAATTCTTTTCATCTCTGTGCGGAATGTGTTTTGTTCTGGGCAGCAGTATCAAAGCACTGTGTGCACACATGCCTTCAGAATGGGGCCTTCCTAATTCAACCTGAGTGGGATCTAAAATTAACTGAGTGGACTTCAGAAAACTTGTGAGCGTGCACATCTGCACACACCTTAGAGGGAACAGTGGACCAGCTGCCCAAATGCATGTAGAAGTGTGTATACCTGTATGTCTCCCACTTGGTGTGCTGTTTTGGCCTTGCATAGTCATATACGGATCAGACCTGTGTACATGTGTGGTGTTTTTGGTTAATCCATTTATTGATTTGGTTTGATCCAGGCCAGCTTTTGAAGGGGGCTTTGGTTATATGTATTCCAGTCCTGGAGTAGAGGCGAGGCTAACAAACAGCCAACAGCAAGAGCACTGAAAAGCGGTCTGTACTTGCCTCTCTTTACATAAGGAGGCAATTCTCACGATCGGCCAAAAGAGGGCTAATGAAGCCTAGCCCACTTTGGGGCAACCGTGTGCTGCAATGGAAGCCGCGCAGCTCCTGGCAGTAAACCTCCCAAAGTACCCCTCCCCTTAGCTGAGGTTAACAGAGCAAGCGCTCCATTAGCCTCGTCTTTTTGATCGTGTGTCGCCGACCGGGAGTCTCTCCAGGATGCCCCATGCGCAAGTGCATGGGGCATCCTGGAACTTCTGAGGGCCGCATGGCTCCCGATCCCCGCAGCACCCGCCAGCTCCGTGAAGGATCCAGCAGTCATGTGGGTGGCCGATCCAGCCACCCAGGGCTCCCTTTCAATCGCCTGTGGGGAGAGTGGGCTAAGCCCGCTCTCCCCACAAACCCCCTTCCAGCGAGTCTCGCTGATTGTGAGACTCGCCTCAAGATTTATTTCACTGAACTGTTAATATTCCTGATTTAACTCCACTGCCTTGTCCTTGCATACTACAACTCTTTCCCTTGGACTCTACAACATGCAGTTGAGCAGTTGCTGGTTGGGCGATATCATCCACACCAGTGCAATAAGTCCTGGGTGCCACTTGGCTTGCCCTTGCTAGAGTACAAGCCTTTGTTATTAACCAGACTTCATGTTCTGAGGATGCAGATGGGCATGATGGTGACTCCAGATTCCTTAGCAAATGGGTGGGCAGCACCAAAAATTGAGCACCCCCCCCCCAAAAAGAATAGTGGGTAGGTGTCGAAAAATACAAAATCCCAAGATCCCAACCCATTTTGAGCTAAATGCTCCTCAGCGGGGGAAAGACTAAAAAATAGCAGTGCTCCAAAAAGAATATACCCCAAAGAAAACGGGGGGGGGGGGAGGAGTTGGTTTTGTAGTAAAGTAAAGGTAAAGTGTGCCGTTGAGGAGGGGTTTACCATTGCCATCTCCCCGCGCAGTATGAGATGATGCCTTTCAGCATCTTCCTATATCGCTACTGCCCGATATAGGTGTTTCCCATAGTCTGGAGAACTTCTGGGGAACTTCTGGGGAACATAGTGTGGGAAACTTCTGGGAAACTTCCCATAGTCTGGGAAACATACCAGCAGGGATTTGGACCGGCAACTTCTGGCTTGCTAGTCAAGTCATTTCCCCGCTGCGCCATTAGGTGGCTTTGGTTAGCAAGCATGAATTTTGTGAAAAGCTGTATATAAATATTCATCATATTTATATTGGTAAAAAAAACAACCCAACAGTTTAGAGGGAAGACTGGCTCCTTACTCCCAAACTTCACTTTAAATCCCAATCCTAATCCTTTCTAGGGATCCAGCTGCTATTCTGCAGATGGGTCTGCTGCCACCATGCCTTCTTTTGATAGTTAGATGTCATAATGCTGGTCTTGTGGTAGCAAGCATGACTTGTCCCCATAGCTAAGCAGGGTCTGCCCTGGTTGCATATGAATGGGAGACTTGATGTGTGAGCACTGCAAGATATTCCCCTTAGGGGATGAAGCCGCTCTGGGAAGAGCAGAAGGTTTCAAGTTCCCTCCCTGGCTTCTCCAAGATAGGGCTGAGAGAGATTCCTGCCTGCAACCTTGGAGATGCCCCTGCCAGCCTGTGAAGATGATACTGAGCTAGATAGACCAATGGTCTGACTCAGTATATGGCAGTTTCCTATGTTCCTAATGCTGCTTGTTCTGTTTGCATTGAACAGTAAGTCTCAGTATGCCTTCCCATTTTGTTTTTGCTCTTCACAGACAAAATGGAAAGAATGCCTGTCCCGGGCTGCTGCAAGATGTCAAAGGAGGAGAAAGCGGCCAAAGCACTGCCCCACTCGTCTACACGCAAACCCAAGAAGCAGTTTCCAGTCGCTCTGGGCTATAAGATGGAACAGGCTTTAGCCTCTGAATATGTCCCTGTGGTCATACACCCTGGGGGACAAAAACCGGAGGCTCTCAGCTTTGCTTTCTACAACCCAAACTACTCCAATTCGTACATGCCGTTCTACACTTTGCAAAAGCCAACATGTGGTTACCGGTATTGCCGAGACACAGACCACAGAAGAAGGGTGCTGGATGTTGAGCGGGTGAATCTTCCCAAGTGGAGAAGCATTGTGGGGAAGAAACCAGGGTTGTCCTCTGTTGCCTCAAAACAATGAAACGGCTGTGCACAAAGGCTGAGACTCTCATTTATAAGGGTGTTCTATCTGGAGTCTGTTCAGCTCGATCATTCCCCAAAAGCACCCAGAGGAGATGTTGCAGAAGCTTCTGAAGAAACAGGTCTGCCTTCCCCAAGAGCTTCTGGAACGCATTCAAACCATCATAATCCAAGTTCTGCAACAGAGGTTACCATGCCAGCCTAAAGCTGGCACTCTAAATCAAGGCCCATACTGAGTAGAAACAATAAAAGGGGCTGACTTTTACTCTTTTGACATGAGTCAGCAGTATGAGTCAGTAGGACAGATGTAGGGTGTTTGAGAACAGCATGACATACATGCTGAGCATGTGATGAAAGCACTGACATGCATAGCCCATGAAGGGATACCTTTCCTCTATTGCCTCACTTATGGCATGTTCCTTCTTCTGTGGAAACAACAGAACTGCTATAGCAGGGGTGGCTTTCCAGCTGTTGTGGGACTACAAATCCCACCCCCAGACAAAATGTTTTTCAGCTGGTGTTGATGGGACTTGGAGTCCAACCATAGTTGGAGCGTCTCTGATTAACTGCCCCTATTCTATAGAATAGTCCACATATTAGGCAGAAGTGGGGAAAGCAGAAGCTACTTCTGTTTTGCCTCTCCCATCTTCATTATAATGTAAAGTCAAGTAGGAACCTGCAGATCTTATCCTCAATGAGCACAGTGAGACTCAGATAATCCCTGGAATTCCAGATATTACAGCTCAAGCCGGAAGGCAGAAACAGAACTTCTGTTACTCATGATGGCTATATGGCACTTCAAAGTTCAGAGACAATATACGTCACTGTACATCAGTTACTGGGAAGCAAGAGTGGAAGAGAGCTATTGTTTTCATGCAGCCAGAGGACTTCATGGAGTCCCCTGGTTAGCCACTGTGTCAGGCTGATCAGCTAGGCCTCTGGTCTGATCCAGAGCTCTTCCTATCTTTTGTACTTCTGCATTCACTCCCATCTGTGTAACATGAGCATTTGCTTTCAGGCTCTGATGTTTAAAGCATATCAGCTTCTGGAGCAGATGAAGGAGGTGTGTAGCCGCTTAGGTGCTCATTTACATTGGATAAACCTGAAAGCAAAACTTCTAATTCAAAGCCATGTTAGTCTCAGAACTCAGAAATGCCAGAATTCATCTCAAAGCCTAACCAAGTACCCGAGTACATAGTATGAGAATTCTGAAATTATAACTTCCTATTCAGTCACTACATTCTACACACATGCACTAGAACAATTACTATCAGTACCCTGCATTTGAGGGCGCCTATACCCAGGTTTGCTTTGAAGTGAGTGCATGTGCAATCATACACACAAAACATGTATATGTCTATATGCGTATATAATATAGCATTAGTTGGTGGCTGCTGCTCTTGAAAGGAGCAGAGAAGGAGCAAGTTGTGGGAAGGAAGTATACCATATCCTAAGCCCCCAGAAAGGCCACTAGTACTATGGGGTTGATGGTGAGCAAGGGTATTTCCACAGCTTCCGCCCTCATTTTCTAGAAGTCTATTTTCTAGAAGAATTTCCCCACACACCTGCATTAGACTTGGCTGTCTTAAATACTCTGACCTAAGTGAGTTCATGCCACTCAGTTCTGTATCAGAAGTGCTTTCACTACAGGGACTTTGACATAAGTTGGGGCCAAACTATACAAGAAAGTGAACGCATCTTTAGAAGATGCGCTTAATCTTGTAATAATGTATTTATTATTTCTCTATGTAAACTGCTTTGGAAACTTTTATTGAAAAGCAGTATATAAATATTTGTTGTTGTTAATCTGGAAGTAGACCAGAAGTGGTCCTTTGAGCTTTAAATATAAGCTGCATCGAGCCCTTATCCAGATGGGGGAGAGTGGCCCAGTTAGCAGGGGTTACTACCTCTGTGCCATTTTTGCCCCATCCCCAATTCCCCTCCTGAAACAGTGGTCTGCCCCCAAAGCAACAGATAAAACAAGATGAGCTCCAGGATTTTTGTGAGCCTATAGGCAAGAGACCAGCTGCGTGCTACCTACCAGTGAATGGGGACCCGTAATGAGACTTCTAGGCATGGGCTCACTTTGCAAGGGAGGCAGGATGGGAATAGAGATGGGATCTGAATTCCTAGCTTGTTGGGGATGTGACATGAGATTTTATTTTCTCCATCTTCTATTTTACCTTGCAAAGAAGAGAGAGCACCTAACTGAAAAACTTCAATTTGCAGAACTGAAAAATGTCATTTAAAAAAACAAACTTTCAATTTGCTAGGAATCAGATCCTAAGCATGCATTAGTTTGCACAAACAGTCACAGAAAATTTTAAAGAGCTTTATCCACATTTATGTTCGGCCAATTGTCCCCATCTCTATGGGCAGGCTAAATTCCAAGGGACTTGCAGACAGACAAAGGGAATCCTGGGGTATAACAAGAAGGTAAGGGGGGGAATCCGTGGATAGGTTTAGCAGCTTCAAGCAAATCCAGGTTTAGGTCAGGATAAGTAAGGGCTGAATTTTGACACTTCTTTGGGTTCTCATTCCTCAGCAGATTGGAGGGAATCTCCTGAAATCCTCTAATTGCATAAGGGCTGTCCCTAATTCTTAGTGAACATGGTCATTCCTCAGCGATAAAGAGGTGTTTCCTTGTCCTCAATATTAATCCTACTTACACAAGCTGCAGAAGTATGCCATGAACTGCCTTGCACTCTGCTGTATCCAACTCCTTGATCTGATTCACTCCATCCAGATGCAGCTTCTATAATCTAGGACAAACTACTGAGATGGTGAGAGGGGGAAGAATTGCATAGAGGACTGCTTAGATTGGTTCTGGCCTCATCATGATTGCTTGGCTGGAGTGGAATCCATCTTTTTGTCCCCTGGATCACATGAATTTTTCCAAGATCTGGCAACCAAGAGCTTCTGAAACAAAAAAAGAGGTGTTTGAAAAGTTGCCCTTTTATATATTTTGTTGTTCATTCTATGAGGTCATTCACACAATCGAAAACTGTGTTCTACCCAGGTTTAGGAGCTGTGTGTACTCCCGATTTTTGATTGTGTGGAAGCAAGGTTAGAGGAAAACCTGGGTAGAAGTGATTGTGTGGAAGCAAGGTAGGAGAAAAAGCTATCCAGATTTATTCTGGAACAGATCTGTAACAAAAGGGGAAAGCAGGCATGAGCTCCCAGCCCCCTCTGCAATTAAATGGGCTTCTATGACTGTCGAGCGTGTTGATGATGGATCAGGAAAGATCTCAGGAAATGGTAGTGGCTCTCTTTGACTGATGATGAGAAGGCTCCATTAGGAATAGGGTAAAAAATAAAAATTGGAGAGACCAGCATGGCAGAAAAAGGAAGAATAGTCAGGGGTGCAGATCCCCCTAAGCATTTTTCATTTAACTGACCACCCCCTGTCAAACCTAATAACCCATAACTCCTCCCTCAAAGGATCTTTTTCCCCTCCCCTCCAAAATTAAGTGAGAAGTTGCCCCTCAAGCTTTCCTTCTGCTTGCACATTCCTTGAGAATAGCCATACTTGCTATTGGATCTTTCAGCAGTTGTGTGTCATTTACCTTCATCCTTGGATGTTTAGTGAGGGGCATGGCTTGTTCGAACTGGGTAAGCAAGTCTGATTATTTGGCATATAATTTATACATGCACACAGTTATTGTTGCACACTTTGGTCTAGTGAAGAAGGGATACAACAGCTTTATTAGGCTTACCCATGAGTATATAACATATACATTGTTTTTCCTCAGTATAAGAGGCTGTCATAAGCATGTGCAATATTTGGGGACTGCTTCATTTGTTCCACTTGCGATCCTTGATACAAATTGCTCATATTGTCCACCATTGTCCAAGTCTACAACAATGGGTCCTTTGTGACTGAAAGCAAGTACTTTTACTCTTTGGGAGAATAAGGTTTTGATTTGTTGTGTTCACTTCCTATACTGTGTTTCTTAGCTAAATTTATTGAAAAACCTGCAACTCTTGCTCTTAGGGTTGCCAACATTTCATTGCCAGAATGAGGGACACAAGTTTGAGGGGGCTGGTTGGGGGGCTGGGAGGTGTATGCAGTGGTAATCAAGAGCTTGAGTATCATTGACATATCTGCAATTGAGTTATATGCTATTGTCGGTCCCCTGTTGGAACCAACAACGTTGGCTCTATAGGGACCAACATTTCATCGCTGAAATGAGGGACATCCTGTGTAATAATAGACAGTTGGAAACCCTACTTGCTCTACTGGAATATTTCATGAGAAACCAGATCTCTGTCTATGGCAAAATCTAACCTGTGGAACATGGTAGGTAGATGATCCTATTTTACACCTGAGTATCAGACTAGATGGGCTTTTAGTCCATTCTGCTTGATGAGTCCAAGGGCATTCTAGGAAACAATAAAAATACAATAGAAGTACTTTCCCATCCTCTTCCCTGCTATGCCATCACTATTCACGTGGCTGGCAGAATCAATAGTGAAGTGGATTAGAAGCTTATGCTATCGTCAGGTAAATCCTGCCATTTTAATCTCTTATCGGGGCCCATAATCTGCAAGACTCTTTCCCATTTTACCTCCTTTCTATTTTCACCCTGAACTCCACATGTTCGTTTTGGGATCCCATCACATGACTCTTCCCTCATTGGCTGGAGAAGGATTTAGTGGGTACTTAAATGCCCGGGGCTTCTTTGCAGAGGCTTTTAACTCCTTCAGTGAGTGTGACATTTTCTCAGAAAGGAAGCCTTTTGCAGCTCCTCCTCATTCATGATCTTTAGCCAGCCTTACTCGTAGGAAGTTTTCTGCTTTTTTGGCACATAGACTTCACACTGCCTACTTCTGAATTTTAAATAAGGGAAACCCTTTAGAAGATTTCCATTGCTCTCAAGAAACGTGCCCATCGCTTTTGCTTTAAAATGGGGAACATGGATGGAAAATCCGTTGAGGAACTGAGTGCCACCGAATGCCACCAGTGGTACAAGAAGTTCATGACGGAATGTCCCTCAGGCCAGCTTACCCTACATGAGTTCAAACAGTTTTTCGGCTTGAAAAACCTGAGCCCATCGTCAAATCAATATATCGAGCAAATGTTTGAGACTTTTGACTTCAACAAGGTGAGTATTCATTTGCAACCAGACAGTAGTTGAGTATATCTACATAATATATATGTGTGTGGTCTTTATATTACTTAGAAGTTAGTTATACATGCCTATATCACGTGCCTATCAGATAACACATACATTATTTGATCTGTGCGTTTTCTACTTTGCACATGTAGGACTGTAATTTGTGTCTGTGAACACTGAAAGAATAATGATGAATGCCTGCCTTTCAAACACCGTATTTTGCTAATATCAAAATTTGCACACCTTTACAATGGCAAAGCAGCAGATCTGTTCTTTCTTTTTCTGTTGTAAATGGCTATCCTGATGAGTATGCTATATTGTTGTAAACCAAAGGGAATATTTTCAGAAGTTGTTTGGTTATTTGGTTATAATAGTTCAGTGATTTAAATTTATTGTAGCTTTAGATGAATATTTAAAATAATAAACTCAACAATTCCCCAATCCTTGTCCCAGGATTGCCTGAATACAGAACAAGAGAAATGGAAATAACATTATTTACTGCAAGCTTACTACAAAACAATAGTTGCTTTAGTTTATGTTCATATGGAAACAACTTTTTAAATATGAATAATTACAAATAATAGAACATAGAAAGAAAATAGGTACTAATTTGTTTTCTTTCTATGTTCCATTATTTGTAATTATTTATATTTTAAAAGTTGTTTGCATATGACCATAAAGACTCTAAGTACTGAAACAATACAGTAGCCATTAAAGCCATTTTTATCTTCTCATATTCCTCATCCTCAAAACAGTTCTTAAAGCAGTTTATGTAGAAAAAAGAATAAGAAATTTTTGCCTGTCCCCAAAGGGCTGACAATCACACACACACACCACACACACACACACACACTGCTGTGCTGTGCTGTGCTGGGGCTAAATAGGACCAGTTGCTCACCCCCTGCTTAGTATAAAGAGAATCACTACTTTGAAAGGTGCCTCTTTGCCCAGTTAGCAGGGGTTACACATATAGTCAAAATCCATACCAGAGTAACGTTTGGGAGGGTGTGTGTGTGTGTGTGTGTGTGTGTGTGTGTGTGTGTGTGTGTGAATCTACCATACCAGCTTTTCTGAAGAAGTATACCAACACCTTTATTAAATACAACTGGAAAGCAATTTTCGTATTATTGTTAATGCTCTACAAGAATATTCTGATCATGCAACTCTTCTTGCGATAACTGTGAAGATAATGAACTTTCTTAAGCCATTTTGTAAAAGAAGGTTCATTTTTATATAAAATGTTGGTTGTATGTTCAGGGCCAGCTCCAGGATTTAGGGGGCCTCCTCCTACTGGTGGCCCTGGTGGCACAGTGGTAAAACTGCCGCCCTGTAACCAGAAGGTTGCAAGTTCAATCCTGACCAAGGGCTCAAAGTTGACTCAGCCTTCCATCCTTCCGAGGTCGGTAAAATGAGTACCCAGAATGCTGGGGGGCAATATGCTAAATCATTGTAAACCGCTTAGAGAGCTTCCAGCTATAGAGCGGTATATAAATGTAAGTGCTATTGCTATTGCTATTGCTACTTGGCTTATCCCTGAGAGAGTCGCCCTGGTGCCATACACAAAGGCTATGGGCCCAGAGATAGTCTCAGGGATGGGCAGTGGATTCTTCTGAGGGCCCTTGGCCCTCATCAACTGTGCCGATTCTGACACTAGTCCTGACAAGTTTGCTATGCTATTCTTATTTCATACTTCATTATTTCATACCTGCTTTAGCCCATTTTGCATCACTGGAGTTGATAACGTGATCACAACCTGTGCAAAGGAGTGGTGGAGAGAGCCAGGCTCAAAGAACCCTATAAGGAGCTTTCAGGACAAAAGGCCTGGGTGGATTATTTTCTGGTCATAAGGTCCTAGGGTCAAATCCTGCTCTCAGATAACCAGGGTATAAATATGGAATCAGCCTGTTAACGTCAGAGTTCCAGTCCTGGTTTTATCCTTGTGGCAGCTTTGCACTTGAGCCATTTACCCACACACATCTTTGCTTCTGTGCAAAACAGATTGACCATTGCAAAATCCCTTCAAGGAGTCTCCAAGGAGTTTCTGGCTTGCCTCAGATCCCTGCAAAACTAGATGTGACTGCAAACATGTTGTTTGGCCCTGATTGTTTGGGGTTTTTTTTGGTAAATAAATGTTGGGAGAGGAGCCCATGAGAAACGCCGCATAAGGGAAGTTGGGATGGTGGTGGTAACCTTTGTCCCACCACAGTCCCAATCTGTACTGGAGGTTTCTATAACTGCTATTTGTCCTGGGAGGAAAGCTGCTATTGCCTCTTTCAGTGGACAGTCAAAGGCAAAATGTGAGAGAATGAATCAAAAATGAAGTCAGAGAAATGAAAGCGAATGATATAGGTGTAGATTAAGCTGGGCTTTGTATAAGGCCTGGTTTTCGTGATAGAGTAAATTTTGTACCACAGGGCTTCTAAATCAACTGTGTGTTTTCTGTATTCTTTGCTATAGTTAGTTTAGAAACTGAAGTTGGTGGGGTGTGAGGCAAGAGTTTGATAATGAGTGGTCACACAGTTGTTAGTATTTGGAAGAAATGAGCCGTGTTAACATATCCTGCTTCAATGAAAGCCACTTTTAACTTCTATATTATAAAGTATGTAATGGTTAAAAATATGGGTGACTCCAGGTTTTATTGTGAAGGGAAACACACCTTCCTCTGAAAATCATTCTCATGGACAGTAATGGAATAGAGAGATTATATATCCAACAAAACAATTTCTCTATATACTTAGCTCAGGATTCAGTCTGCTCAGTGAATTATGTGCAGCCAAGAGTGCTTTGAACTTGAGTTTCCTGAAGCTATCCCTCTTCCCTGTATATTACATGGGAAACCTTTTGAAACTGAAGGAAGTGGCAAAAAATGTTTGTGACATGTCCTTGGGGTTGGGGTCTGCTCTCTCAAGAAAGAAGTCAATGATCCTACTGGGTGAGCAAAATACCTTGAACTACTTTAAAGGGGTAGGAGAGGAGAGCTGGTCTTATGGCAGCAAGCATGACTTGTCCCCTTAGCTAAGCAGAGTCCGCCCTGGTTGCATATGAGTGGGAGACTTGATGTGTGCTCCCCTTAGGGGACGGAGCTGCTCTGGGAAGAGCAGAAAGCTCAAAGTTCCCTCCCTGGCATCTCCAAGATAGGGCTGAGAGGAATTCCTGCCTGCAACCTTGAAGAAGCTGCTGCCAGTCTGTGTAGACAATGCTAAGAGAGATAGACCAATGGTCTGAATCAGTATATGGCAGCTTCCTATGTTCCTAAGGGTATCTTTGGATACCTGCTCTGTGTGGCAAGTTGGGTGCAGAAAGGAAGGAATAGGTTTATTCCTATATCTTGTTTTACTTTAGAAGACAAACTAAGCTACATTCTAGTCCCTAAAGCTCACCTCAGAAGTGCTAGATGTCTCTTTCTCTGTTCCTCTCTCTCTTTCTCTTCCTCATTTGCATGAAGGAAATTCTCCTTGAGATAGATGTATTTCATTATGCAAAGAGAGGAAGAATATGTGACTAAATGCACAGTAAGAAGGATGCAGGCATATCCAGAGATTTTTGCTACCAAACTGTCATTTTAACTAATCTAATATCAAAAGCTAGTGCCACAGTAACCACTTCCCTTCCCTTCCTCTTTACCTTAAGTCCTCAAAGGAGGCTTACATAGGATTTATGTGATGCAAAAACCTGATCCAGGTTTTCTGCAGGTGGAATGAATGTCACCCACACAGTAAGCTTTTCATGGCTAATTTGGAAGCAAAGATAATTATGTCCTACTAATGGCGCAGTGGGGAAATGACTCGATTAGCAAGCCAGAGGTTGCCGGTTCGAATCCTTGCTGGTATGTTTATATCAGGCAGGAGTGATATAGGAAGATGCTGAAAGGCATAATCTCATACTGTGCGGGAGATGGCAATGGTAAACCCCTCCTGTATTCTACCAAAGACAACCACAGGGCTCTGTGGTTGCCAGAAGTGGACATCAACTCAACGGCACACTTTGCCTTTATCTTTACTACTGTATACAAAGAAGAACTCTCACAGAAAGACTAATTGCCTGTCAAAGACTGGCAGGAATATCATCTGTCCTCTAGCATTCACAGAAAAGACAGGATAGATGTGATCCAGTCAAAATTAAGCATTTTTATGTCCCATAAATTTCAGAGGAAAATACACTTTAGGATGTGCTCAATCTTCCCACTGACAACCACTGGATTAAAAGTGTTTCGTTTTGGCTAGATTATGTTATGTGTTGAAAGTCTTTAGATATTCTCAAGGTCTCATTATAAAGCAGGAGTTCCAGTTGTCTTGCAGACCCTGAACAGCAAACTGGGCCCAAGCTCTGCATAAATGCATAACCAATTTAGTGGCCACCAGTCATTCTTGTTGTATACCTAGTGCCACTGAAATCTGCAGGGCAAAGTTGATTTAAATCCAAGTATGGCACAGTGGGGAAGTAATGTGCCTAGGGAGCAAGAGGTTGCCTATATGAATCCCCTCTGATATTTCCCAGACTATGAGAAACACCTATATCGGGCAGCAGCAATATAGGAAGATGTTGAAAGGCATCATCTCATACTGCGTGGGAGATGGCAATGGTAAACCCCTCCTGTATTCTACCAAAGACAACCGCAGGGCTCTGTGGTCACCAGGAGTTGACACCGACTCAATGGCACAACTTTACCTTTACTTTACTTCAGGCTAACAGGGGCTGCCATGCCCTATTAGATCTCTATCAGGAAAGCCTATTATTCACAACGTCTACAATAGAAGAGTGTTCCTGGAAGATAACATTAGGTCCTATTTGCCTTCCATTCAAAACATCTCCAATTTTAGTCTCTCAGTTTTAATCTGGAAATTATTCCAGACTTTTTGTTTAGACAGCCAGTTGGGTTTGTACCCCAAAGCAGCAGGTTCTGCCATAAGTACTCTGAATTGTGAGCTCTGTTTTAGAGCTTATCAAATTTCACTTCTAAAAATTATTAATAATTTAAAATTCATTTACAAACTTCACCTTATACAGTGTTCAGTTAGCATTATCAACTGTACATATGAATTATCAGCTGAAAACAGACTCATTGACTTGGAGCCAAATCTCTGTGAGTAGCAGAAAATGTGTGAATGCTAGTTCATGAACTCTCACACATTGATGAATATTATATTTTTGTACACATTTGATCACTGCAATTGCATTACAACTGGTATTATATAGTAACAGTCTTATCATTATTGTCAAAAACAACATATATTAGAGGCTCCTATCACAATTTTTGCATAATTTATAAATGCCCATTATTTTATCTTTCACTCAATCTCTGGGTATTTTTTAATGCACTAAATTGGCACAACAAAACTGAAGGTTCCTGACAAGTATTCAAGACTATCTAATTCACATTTTTCATCAAAACTATCATTAGATACTGTCACTCAAACACTTACAGCCATGGATACAGACACCAAACTGAGTAAGACAATTGGCCTTTGTTTTTGTTTTCTCCTTATTGCATAATGGGTCAAACCAGTGTCCTATGTGCAACATGACCCTAAGCATATTTACCCTGAAGTGAGTTCCATTGAGTTCAAGCATGCTTTTCTGTAAGTAGGATTGCAGCCATAACTTGGTATTGTAATACACTGTGGGTAAATCAATCAATTTATGGTTTAGGGATTAATAAGCATGAGGTTGCATCATCCTATGCACTTGGGCTAATGTGACCTTTATTAATTTAACCAGCTGCTTGGATCTGAGAGTTTAATTGTTGTGTTTGGCCATTGAGCCAACATTCATGAGAACTTGTTAACACTCATCCTTAGTGCGACCTCAATGGACACGGCGTAAACCCCTTATCTGCAAACCTCTATCATGTTCTTATATGCTCTTGAGGCCCACTGAATCATTGAAAAATAAGTGATGTCACTAGGTATAGGATGGTATAATCCTATTATCTTGAGAGATTATTTTGGAAATTGTTGGAGCCATGTTGAAAGCCTAATCAACATCAGATATTTGGTTTTGGTTTTTGTTTCTTAATTAATCATGAATAACATCGTAGAAACTAATACGGGAACTGAATCAGTTCCTCAGTATGGATGTCTCTTGACACCTCCTCCTTTTGGATTAAAGTTTTGCATTCTATATCCATTGCAATCCTAGCAATTTAATTCTGCTTATAACATGGATTAGTTGCATAACCATAGAGTTGAGGCAGTATGCAACTCTAACCTCCCTACTCATGCCGTCAGAGGAATAATCGCCAACTTTGCCGCTCACATTTAGAGTCATCAGATCTTTTAATCTTGACCTGACCAAAGCAAAAATTCCATGTCACATAAAACTGATTATCTGAATAAGGCCTCTAGGGAACAATCTGCAGAATAATAATAGAATGTAGGAATGAGCTTAGAGGTAGGTTTGGAAAAGCATGTATGTTTTTTTTCATACACCAACTTGGAAGGAAATCTCATCAATTTAATGGAACTCACTGGCAACCACGGTTTGCAGCTTCAAGCTCCCATCAGTGAATGTTTCATTTGTGATTTTCCAAGGATCAAAAAAAGAACTTAAGTAATGTGCTGGACAGGAAAGAGGGGGATAATAAATACCCTCTTGGACTTGAGTGTATCCATTGTTCTCCGTTCTAAAGGAGTCCAGGTCTGACTACACACCTGAGCTAGAATTAGAGATAAGAAAGGTCTGGGGTGGGGGGGCAACAAATATTGGGGGTGGGGAAACTCAGTCCACCCCACCCCCCATTTTTCTGAAGGAGGGTTGTTGTTTTTTTGCTTTTGTTCTACAAAATGTGGGGGGAGGATTATGAAATATTTTCTTTTGGAATTATGAATAAAATGTTCAGATATATTCATATAAAGAAAGATGTTCTGGCCTTTATTCTCCCAGGCTTCTTGCTTGCTTCAATCTCCTCCAAAGATCAAAAGCTGATGTTGAAATTTGAAGAAACTGGCTCACAGAGATGTTAGATTCCTTGGAGTCCAGCAGATTGCAGTCCATTTGTAACAAACATTAAATACCATTTAAAAGTAAATCACTACCTTTTAACTAATTGTCTGCATAAATTATACTTCTAAATGTAATATACCAAACATGATCAATGTTATGAGCAAAGCAAGTTATGCATAATAAATGTTCCTAAAGAAAGAATGAGGTCGTGCATTCAACCATTGGTTGGTTGGTTGGGGAGGGCAGGTGGGGCAGAAGGCAGGGTTGAACCTAGTTGATTGTCATGCTGCTCAGTGCAGCACGGATCGAGCAGCAGCACCCACACAATCTCCACTGCTCTGAGCAGCGCGGATCACCAGAGGCTGGAAAAATAAGTCCCAGCATCCAGGTATCCCACAATTTCCCTAGCAACATGCATGGTGCATTGGGGAAATTCCCTGTGAACTGGGCGTTCTAGTCACCCGCCTCTGTGTGTGCTCAGGCTGTGTGCAGCCCGAGCACACACATGACCCCAGCCCTGGGGTTAAGTATGTGCTTATGTTTGGGGCTAAGGGCCAGGGTTAAAAGTCAGGCTTACAATGGAGACAGTAGCCTGGGTTGGGCCTCTCCTGTGAATAACCTTAATGTGACTATAGACCTGTAAAAAGGTAAAGGTAAAGTGTGCCGTTGAGTCGATGTCGACTCCTGGCGACCACAGAGCCTTTTGGTTATCTTTGGTAATAAAGGGTGCTTTAAAAATGTATTGCCTATATGTCAATATTCCCCCCAACATTTCCGTTTTTTTCCAGGAGGAAACCCAGGAGAGAAAAAACCCAGGGTTTTTTTATGACTTCAAATTTCCGGAAATTTTTGCTTTTCTAGCTGGAGAGGAGAGCTGGTCTTGTGGGAGAGGACAGCTGGTCTTGTGGTAGCAAGCAAGACTTGTCCCCGTAGCTAAGCAGGGTCTACCCAGGTTACATATGAAAGGGAGACTAGAAGTGTGAGCACTGCAAGGTATTCCCCTCGGGATGGAGCCGCTCTGGGAAGAGCAGAAGGTTCCAAGTTCCCTCTCTGGCTTCTCCAAGATAGGGCTGAGAGAGATTCCTGCCTGCAACCTTGGAGAAGCCACTGCCAGTCTGTGAAGACAATACTGAGCTAGATCGACCAGTGGTCTGACTCAGTATATGGCAGCTTCCTATGTTCCTCTAGCTGGGATCCAAAGAGATTCTATGTCTGCCCAAGAATTTGGACCGGCCCAATCGGATTTCTTTACTCCCCTCCCCGTCAAACAGCGGATTTCATTGCCATATCACAAATTGCTTTGGAAAGTCTTTTTTTCAAACGTGGTTTGCCATGTGGCATGAGAGATTGTGATTTGAGCAGCACAAGCTGAAAGTCTCCTTGGGCATGTGGGACTGGATGCGTGGCTTTTTATACCCCAGCACTGATGGATAAGTCACATACAGGAAATCCAGGTAATTGGGTTCAGTATTTTAAAACCTAATCTGGTTTTTGCGTCTGTAGCATAAAGCAGATTACCTGTTTGTGATCCTGAGGGCAAGAGCCTGAGTTGATGCAAGAGCAACTCCTATTAGAATTTCTATTTCCTTTCAGACTGTGTTATTTTGTATTGGAAACACAGGTATGGAAGCATGCAGATAAGTTCTGGGTTTCAGTTTCAGCAGATTAACAATGTAAAGGCAGACATGGTTTGAGCAGGCTGTTTCAGAGTGTCTGAACAGATGCAAACAGATGCACCTGTTAAAGTGTACAATACATGCAAATACACCTTAATCCTGACAAGTAACTTCTTAAAAAGTATCTTGAAAGACCTGGCCATGAACTGAACCTAGCTAACATGGCAACACCTGGTGAGGATATAGTGCCATAACAAAATTAAGTGAAAAGGCAAAGACAAAAAGAGTAAAGGCTCAAAATGAAACGAAAGCTCCAGTGGAGATAAATCTGGACTAACAATTCCTTATTTACCAAAATAACATTTATTTTATTTTGGATATTGTTGTGGTATCTTCCCCCCCTTTGATGCCTACATATCAATCAAATTAGTAGCCAAAAGAATTTCATTGGTACAATCCATTAGGGTCCATCTGTATACCCCTGTTTTGCGTTGTGTTCCAAAAATCACTAGACTGCATCAAAAAATACCATTTAGCACTGAATATAACTAAGATCAAAGCATAGGAAATCCTATGAGGTTTTAAAAAATTTATTACTTCCATTGAAAATCTTTTGATACTTGAATTAGGAGGTACAGCATACCTATTTGTTTTTTTGTGAGATGGATTTCACTAGGTTCACTTTGATTTTTAAAGCTGTGTACCTGGAAGACAACAGTAATATTACAGATTTCCAGTAGGTTGATATAGAAGTACAATTATAATTGTTGCCATTAAAAAAAAAAAACCTCCCCAAATAACCCCATTGCTGTTAGTAATTAGTGTTTATGACAGTGGTCTGAAAATCTCAAAGTCGCATAGAATCTTGTTCCTGTGCAAAAAAAAAGAAGAAGAAAAAGGAGGAGATGCAAGAAGGAAGGGTTGGGTTGCCAATCTTCAAGGACTGGCTTGGGGTCTCTAGGAATTGTATCAATCTCCAGGTAATGATTGAAAGCAATCCTGGAGATGTTAATGATTTAATATAGTGAAAAATATTGGGAAATAAAACCTTGAGGAATAGCAGTTGGAGTTGCCAACCCTAAGGAAGGGAAGGGAAGGGAAGGATGATGGACGGACAGAAAAACAGATGGACACTGAAGTGTGGATTCACATGGGCATCAGAGGGAACAAAACCACCATAAAGAAAGGAAAGATTGTGCCGTCAGGTCGGTGTCGACTCCTGGTGACCACAGAGCCATGTGGTTTTCTTGGTAGAATACAGGAGTGGTTTACAATTGCCTTCCTCCCACGCAGTATGAGATTATGCTTTTGCCATTGTCACTTGTTTATTTATTATTTCACTAAAACATTTATATCCTGCCTTTTGCATGACCATCCCACTTTTGGTGTGGGTATGACTCTTGTGTGTGTTCTGAATGCACAACTCAAATGCCCCAGTGGACTGGAATTCACACACTGGACTTGGTGTGTGAAGCCTGAGGTCAATTTTCAGCACATTGCTTATAACATTCAAATTAATAATTAAAAATATTAATGAAAGCAAGGGGGCAGAGGGTTGGTGTCAGGGGGAAAGGCAAAGAGAAAGAGGGATGAGGGATGGTGTCAGTGGGCCTTTCATTACCCAGGGCAAAGCTAAAAAGGTGGGTGGGCAGCATCTAGTATCAAGCCCGCTGCATTGAGCTGCTGCTGCTCATCAGTGGGACAGACCAAACACTCTTCATGGCTCATGCTGTTGCTGCAGGACATTACTTCCTGTAGGCCAGCAAAGAGAGTGTCTGTGGGCTGAATCAGGCCCCTGGATCTTATGCTGTGCAGGCCTATTCTGAAACATCATTGGCAACCATACCATTTCAACTTACCAACTTCTTCAGGAGAGGAGAGCTGGTCTTATGGCAGCAAGCATGACTTGTCCCCATAGCTAAGCAGGGTCTGCCCTGGTTGCATATGGATGGGAGACTAGGAGTGTGAGCACTGCAAGATATTCCCCTCAGGGGATGAAGCCGCTCCGGGAAGAGCAGAAGGTTTCAAGTTCCCTCCCTGGCTTCTCCAAGATAGGGCCGAGAGAGATTCCTGCCTGCAACCTTGGGGAAGCCGCTGCCAGTCTGTGAAGACAATACTGAGCTAGATAGACCAATGGTCTGACTCAGTATATGGCAGGTTCCTATGTTCCTCTCCCTACTTTTCAGGAGAACTGGGAGGCAATGAGCTGCAACTCTGCTACTTACCTGTGAAACATCACATTCATATGAATGATCCCTGTATACAAATAATGATGCCATGGTGGTCTTTACCACATTAGTTGTTTGCTTGAATTTATTTATTCATCATTATTATTTTATTTATTTGATTTAATTTGCTGGTGAAAGGTGGCGCTTGTGATTTGAGACCTCTTGAGCTCCTTTTTTCTAATGTAAACTTCCAATGCACTGGATATGTTAACCAATTGATACCTTTCTCCAGCCTTACAATAGGGTTGTGATTATACTTCCCTTGAAAAGGGTGAGATATTCTATTATAATGGAAATTAAGCCTATAGAAATCTTCTATATACACAGTATTTTAAGGGGCAGTGTTATTTGACTTTTTGGCATAAACAGATTATTGCAGACAAATGGTAACATGCATTTTGGGAAGTGTAGTTGGCTTTGGTGATTCCTACTGAAAATGTCTTCTACAAGAATATTTGCAGAGGTGCATTTAGCCACGGACCTTGGGGACCAGGTCCGTGGCCTCCTGCCTCCTGGGGGCCTCCAAAGATCAGGAGCATCGCCAGAGCCTCACTGTTGTGCCGCTACAGCCCTGCACCTGCCGCTGCCTCACCACGCTGATTTTTCTCCTATTTTCACCACCGGGGGGGTGAGCCAAGCAAAGCAGGCCACCCCCCACCCCTGTGTCAGCAGCAGTGGTGCACAGGCCTCTCCCCGCTCCCTGGCTTGTGCGTGGGATGCTCTCTGACATCACGGCACGTGATGCTTTCCATACTCAAACTGCCCCGGCTTGCCGGCCAGAAAGAAGCCCTCATGCCGGCCGAGGAGCAGGGAGAAGCCCACCCACTGGCTGGGGAAAAGCCTGCCTGCCATTGCCATGATATGGGGTGGCCTGCTCCACTCGGCTCACCCACCCCACCCCCTGGTGGTGAAGATGGGAGAAATATCAGTGTGGCGTGGGGTAGTGGCAGCACAGTGGCAGGGCTCTGGCAAGGCCCCCCACATCATTTGGAGGCCTGCCAGAAGGCAGGAGCAGTGGCAGGACCAGGTATCTTTAAAAAAAATTAAGGGGGGCCTCATGGTGAGGGGGGCCCTCTGAAGCCCTCTAGGTCCAGGCTGATTTTGGACCTAGGTGCACCACTGCATATATTTTGAGGCTGTTCTCATGCGTACCTTAACCTAGGCTAGGGAAGTCAAGCCTGCCTTAGGCTCCACATGAGAACCACTGCGATTTGGATCGATGCTGGCAGGGCAGCGCTGCCCAGCCCAACTTTTAAACTCAGCTCTTAGCTGGGGTTAAGGGCTTCATCAAGCCCTTAACCCAGGTTCCGGATCGTGCGTTTGCTGGGGCTACATTAAGCCCCAGTGGGCACAGGGATGGGTGCTTAGAGTGCCTAAATTCTGGGAAAATCCCCCAATGCTTCATGCATGTTGCAAGGCGTGTTGTGGGATATCCGGAGGTCAGGATGCATCATCCTGACCACCGGAGCTCCACTCTGTGCCATGCAGCATAGCATTGTCTGGTTCATGCTCCCAGCAACAGACAAGCCTTCATCTGGGGGGAAGGTAAGCTCAACCAGCCTCCACCACCCATCACCTCGCCCACCCGCTCATGTGAACGGCCTCATTGTATGCCCCATGTATTGAATGCATACCTGTGCTTGTGACAAAATGTATGGAACAAAAATATTCAAAAAGTCCAGCTGTGGTTTACTCAGGCTTCTTTGTATTTCAATAGGATGGCTACATTGATTTTATGGAATATGTGGCAGCTCTAAGCCTGGTCCTGAAGGGGAAAGTGGAACAGAAGCTGAAGTGGTACTTCAAACTCTATGATGTGGATGGGAATGGCTGTATTGACAGGGATGAGTTACTGAACATCATTAGGGTAAGTTTTCTTTCTTCCTCAGCCAATTATTATGCTGATAGCAGCTCCACTGCTGGCTCAGTGGTGGGGGCAAATTTTGACAACCTCCCCTTCCCCAGAAGTGTTCTGTGCCATCCAAAAATATGTCCCTGATGGTCACAGAGCTATCAGGGACATATTTTGGGGTTACATAAAGGACTTCTGGGGGAAGGGGAGGTCACTGAAATTCTCTCTCTCTCTCTCTCTCTCTCTCTCTCTCTCTCTCTCTCTCTCTCACACACACACACACACACACACACACACACACACACACTAACAAACATTGGTGCAGCATTAGTCTGGACCTCTTAAACAGCATCAACGCTATACCAGTGCTTCTCCCATTTCACTGTTGTTTGTTAGGATGTCAGCCACTTTAGTTAATGCCTGTGGTCTGATGCTGTTTTTCTGTTATATGATAAATGGTGGCATGTCAAGAGCTGTAGCAAGATAAGTCAAGAGGAATTAGCAATGCCAATTATACTGAGGGCATTCAGAAATCTCCCTCTCTCCATCCCGGTGTCTGCTGTCGAAGAGCTTGGTAACTATGGAGACTTTCAGTGGGAAGTATGTTTCTGGGACCCTTCCATAGCTCAGATCAGAAGAAGGCTATACAGAATTATTGTCCTCCTCTGCCACTCATGACCACCACCCCAAATACATCGATATTGGCAGACTCTGAACAGAAACTATCACAACACTCCTGTAGAGAGTACACTATGCATTAAAACCAAATTGAATCAAAAAGTAATGCTCATTAATTATTCTGGAGGCACCTTATGTACTAAAGTGTGTCGTGCATTCTGGTTTATTTTTTAACTTACAGGTGGGAATTATTTGTTAGTCCCATTGGGAAATGTCAGGCTTTGCATGAGAATTTGTTGATTCATGCATGGGGGGAAAATCATCCAACTGCTGGTCTCAGTTATATAAATCTGAAGCCCGGGTCATTTAATATTCTCCATCTACTTTTCCTGCAGGCAATTCGCACCATCAATCCATGTCAGGAGGTGATGTCTGCTGAGGATTTCACAAATATGGTGTTTGATAAAATTGATATCAATGGAGATGGTAAGAATGTTTGTTTCTGTGTATTCTACGGCATTCCCTTTAGTTAGTAGATGTCAAAATATTATTTGGAACCCACTATTGGGTCTGTGTCTGTGAAGGTTTCTGTATCCACTGCCATCATTTATCTTCAAAAGTCCTTTCCTACAATATATGTTGCCTTTGATAGTGGGGAATGCTTTAGACATGGGGTGTTACTCCAGTACAGACAGTCCAAATATTTAAAAAAATAAACAGGATTTATTGTTTCATAAAGAAAAATAATAACAAACAAAATCCTTTCCAAGGAACATACAGTTCAAAACACAATAAGTTACGGTTCACTGTCTTACAATCTGAGTCCCTTTCTGCCAGCTTCCTCCTTGGCAAGTTATCTTCCAACTGACTTTCTTTCCTAGGTTCTGAGATCCATGAAACTCTCCCTGTCAATCCCAGTACCTAGCAACGGTTACCATGGTGACCTCACCAGCTGCCAGACCAAGCAACAGATAAAAACATAAACATTTATTAACTAGTGAGTTCTTCACAAGTCTTGTGTGAAACTTGCAGGCTGACATCAATATATTCTGGGGGGAAACAAACATTTCATTTATCTAGGAGAAGTAATTTGATCAGATTGTGAAAAAAGATCTCAGATGGCAGATAAGCTTTATGATTTAGTAGAGAAATAGGTCTGGTTCACACAATCATTTGAATCTAGGTTTAATGTTAGTTACCTACATTAGTGTGATTGTGTGAGCCCATGCCAAGGTGGTTTATGGCCCAAGAGGAAATTGATTCCCACTTTGACATGGGTTCATACAATCATGCTAATGTTGGTAACCCACATTAAACCTAGATATGAATGACTGGCCATTTGAAACACAATTTACAGGAGAGAAGATGATGGATTCAAATTATCTGTGAGGAAGACGGTTAACATTTGGTTGACTAAACATTGTGATAGCCTGACATAGGAACTAATGGATTCGATATAAGAAAAGCACAGAACTTTTTCAAAAATGTGCTCACAGGCAGAATTGGCAGGCATGATACAGAAACCACTATTTAGAGGTCCATATCCCTGTATGACTGTAATCAGAAATCCCATCTATTACTTCTGGCCATAAACAGAACAATTCTCTGTGTGTTCCTACAGGTGAGCTGTCTCTGGAGGAGTTCATGGAAGGTGTACAGAAGGATGAGGTTCTACTTGATATCCTCACCCGAAGCTTGGACCTAACACACATTGTTCGAATGATCCAGAATGATGGCAAGAGTCCTGACGTGGCAGGGGAGTCAGCAGAGGCTGCCAAATAGACTGCTGGTTTGTTTTAAACTGCTTTTGTAACAGAAGAAAAGAAAGAAAAAGAAAGCTAAATAAATGTAATATTCATATCAAGAAAACTCAGGGATACAGATTGGACAGGTGTCCAATGGACTCTCTTTTAGAATATCACCCTAAAGAGAAAAAGAAAATGTACAGTTTTTTTGTGTACAATTGTGTAATCACAATTTTGTTTGTTGTGAACACAATGAATTATGGTTATCAACACCTAAAAGCTTTCAGGATTGCCTGGGAAGTAGAGGCAACAACTGACGTTTTCTGCTAGAGGAAAGTGTTACAGCTATAAAGGGAAGAAGGTGCTTAGCTGGCAGGTCCCTCTAGGATCAGCACCATGGCCAGCATGGAGGGAATTTACTGAATGGTGCCACAAGAACCCCTGTGCCATCTGACTGTCTCTGAATGCTAATGCAAATTGTGGTGAGGAATATTCATCCTGGGGATGAATAGGATCATGAAAAGTAAAACACTTGCAAAATGTGCATGTGAACCCTTTCCTCCTTATTGCCATCGTCCTTAGTGGAGCCCAGCACCATCAAAACATTATCTCATTCTGAAAATCTAAGTAAAATTGGTTCCACTGAAGTCACTGGCCAAAGTTTCATTGACTGGAATTAATCTAGGCTGACATCCTAACACTGTGTGTATACTTCAAATAACCATGCACATGCCCCCATGCTGGCCTCCATAGGAAGCATGGGCATTCTTACAGAAGAGACTGATTATTTTGGAGCTCGCCCAGTACTCTGGGTGTATGTGTGTGTGTGTGTGTGTGTGCTGTGTTAGAACTGAAACATGTTCTTGATCCATCCTTCAGAAGTGGAAGGACTACTGTGAATGCTAGCGCGGCATGCATGTTGTTGTTTGAAGCACAAACACAGCATTAGTCAGGATGTCAGCCCTAGAGTCTGTAGTATAATACAAGTATTTCTGCATACAGAATAATAATATAATCTTCCAGGAGTTGTGGCCCCTTGATGGCCAGTGTCAACCTGGGAATACAATGTAGAGACATACCACTCGGCCCCCCAAATTGCAAGAACAACAACAACAATTAATAATGTGCTGTTTTACTGAACCAGTTTCTATTAGTATGCAAACATGCACACATTTGATTCACAGACTTCTCCTTCTGCCTGATGAAGGGTTCTGTATAATTAAAAAATGGGCATACTTCCATAGCAAAAAGAATTTTGGATGAATAACTATCTCTGTACTGTATTTTGGAAACAAAAAAGACACAATTGAAAATGTTGATATTTTTGTTAATGAAAACAAAAGACAGCTGAGAGTTGCAGCAGGTCTGAACCAAATTGGCACTGTTGGTGAAATGAAGGCACTCAGAGAAAAACTTTGCACACAATTCCTTCAGAAAAGGATTAAGCAGCATTTACCCAAGGTTTTTTCTGTATGCCCTATATCCGCCCCCCCCCCCGAGAAAAATAAAACACCAGCACCAGTATATATTTGTATATTCTTATATAGGTATGTTACACCCTTGATAAAATGATTCCTTTTCTCACTCTGCATACGGTTTTCAAATGTGCAGCAGTGTAACGATATAGCTGAAAGTCTGTGAGTAAGGAACCAGGAGCTTTCAAATATGAACAATTTGACCATTAGGTCATGAGCAGAACTCAATGTGAATCTGGTGTTGAATGTCACTGCTAGAATAGCTTTTTGAGCATTCGTGGTGGCCTGAAAAAAGCCAACACATCAGGTTCTGTGTGTGACCACTGGGCGGCCGGGCGGCTAATGCCACATTTCAGCATCTAACAATATAGCTGAAAGTCAGAGGAAGTGAACGAAACTGTAGTTCCATGTGTCAAGAGGATGATGAGAATGGGCCCCAAGATTCACCATTTCTAAGGATAGGGTTTAATTTTAGATTATGCGGGGTAAAAATATTTTTATGGAGAAAATGATGGATCTCCAAGCAGAGGCAGACATTAATGACACAGCAGGGTATGAAAAGATTGGATTTCCTTAGTCTTTCCAGACAGTTGCTCTGTGATAGAAACTTTTATGTTGTCTACATAGATGGGTGAGATTTGTAGTAATGATGAGATATACTTAGCCATAGGATGTGCAAATTAAAAAAATACCAGGCCCACAAGCCAGAGTTAGAGCTAGAGTGATATTTCCCCCCCCCTTTTGTGTGTTTATCATGTGCCTTTAAATGAGTACTGGACTATTCAGAGCAGTATCTGCACAAGTCTCTAGTTGTTTCATGAAGAATTTCTAAGGGCAACAATAACATGTTATGACACAACATGTTTTCTTAGAAAATCTCCTGTACATAATGGAAAAGTTTTTCAGCACCATCTACAATTTTTACTTGCTGGTCCTGTGAGATTTATTTCCCATCATCTAGATGCATATAACCAGATTCTCATTTGTTCTAGCATAAATCCAGAGTCATTATCTGCACAGCTATACAGTGGAAATAGAGCAACTGAGAATTTTGGCTTAAGTGCTTTATGGTTTTGATAGACATAATAGTCATTTTTTAATAAATAAGGGAAGTGTTTTTCATAGCTTTCCATATTACCTACATTATTCTCTGACAAGTGATTAATGTACAGATCAGTTTTGAACACCAAGTTGTATAACTGCTCTCTTGTCAAAGTTTATACTAACTAAATGCCAGCAAAGCTAACGAAAGCCTTCTTTGATGGAAAAAGAAAATACCATTCTTGACCTTAGTAAAAACTACATGCTTAGCTTCTAAAATGTTGCTACACCTTTTTAACCAAATCCTTTTAAGGCTCTTTATAACTCATTGATAGAAGTCAGCGACAGAAACATATTAAGGTTGTTCGCCTGACCTTCTGCAGTGCTGGGCTGGCGGGGGCGGGGGGGGAGGCAGGAACACCTACCTTCCCCCCCACCCCACCAGACGATCCAGCAGCAATCATAGCTATGCGGCTCACACACCCACATGACCAGCATGGCATTCTGCAGGTGTCCCATCCTCCAGATAGCCCACAATGCACCCCACAACGAGCATGGTGCATCGGGGGATTCCATGAGTCAGGTGCTCTAAGTGACCAGGGACCTGGGTAAAAGGGCAAACTCACACTCTTTAACCCAGGCAACAGCCAGGTAAAAGCCTGGAGTAGATTTGCCAGCTACCCGGCAGAGCAGCACTGGGATCAGCCTCAGTCCTGGCACTTCACACAAGCAGCCCTACCCAGGCCTGAGTAGGGCTGCTCATGTAAACAGCTTCATTGACTAAAATCCAGACTAAAGTTGTGCTAGCACAACAATGTTGTGCACATGCAAGAAGGTTGCAGAGCTGAATGAAGTCATGAGGATGCTCAGTGCTGCACAACCTCTCTTGAGCTCTTGCAACAAGGAGACATAGGAACATAGTAAGCTGCCTTATACCGAGTCAGACCATTGGTCCATCTAGCTCAGTATGGTCTACACAGGCTGACAGCGGCTTCTCCAAGGCTGCAGACAGGAGAGTCTCTCAGCCCAATCTTGGAGATACCAGGGAAGAGCAACTTGCAACCCTCTGCATGCAACCATGCAGGTGCTCTTCCCAGAGCAGCCCCATCCCTTAAGGGGAAGTCTTACAGTGCTCCCATTTGAATGCTTATCAAATGATCCTGCTTAGCAACTCATGCCTGCTGCCACAAGACCGGGGGAGCATGATGTGGGCATTTCACAGCAGGAGATGTGTTATAGGTTGCGCACTTTGTGCAAGCATGCCCTGTTCCACAAGCACAACAATAGTCTGGAACACACCCTGCTGACTTAGTGGAAGGATCTTTTGAAATATCCTTGAGCTATGTAGCATGTCTTAGTCTGGATGTTGACCATCATGCTTTGAACTTTGGAGTACCTGACAGCTTTTCATTGGAAGAACAAACCTTTTGAAGAATGAGAATTGTATATCTTCTTTAAAATGTAGAGGTATGTGTGTTGGTGTTTGTCTGCCCCACTGATGAAAGTGGGTTGCATCTTTTGTTGATATTCTAAATTTGAGGATTAATGTGGCTGAGATGTTTTGGTGGAACTCTGCAGCATTTTCTGGTACTCCATACCTGTACATTCCTGTCCACTTTAATTACTGCACTTTACCCATCCCTGTTAGTGAGGAGGGAATGTTGACACTTTTTCATTTTATGGGGATAGCAAGCCGGCATGAAAGTCAGATAATATTGGAAGTAATAACTGTCTTGAATTTTAACTATTTTGCGCTTTCTGTGTACAAACTGCTCTCTGAATTTCTGTATATATATATATATATATATCTGTTCAAATACAAGGTTTCATGTTTTGTACTTTGGCTCTTACCACATTATTAAAAAGACACATTAAAGATAGTATTTTGCAAAATCAGTTCACTTTGGGATTATTTGCGTGTTTTGAATCAGTATACTTGTAGCCTAGTTTTCCAGTATGCTTGGATCTAAAGAAGCTTAGTGGTGGTGGTGGTGGCGGCAACAAAATGCAGCGCTGAAGCTTAAGCATATTAACTCACATTTATAGGAGACTGTATCAAGTAGAAGATTTAAGAGGGGACAACATTCATTATGTGTGTGTCATTAAAAACTAATTCCAGACTAGAATGTGGGTGGAAATTTTGTCTTTTCAGTCACATGCAAAAATGGCCAGCACTGTAAAGTCGTTCTCACGCAACAACCTCGCGTGAGCAGGGTGGAGAGGGTGCGGCGGTGGGGGTGGGGGATGCAGGCTGGATCTTACCTCAGCCCCACCAGACAATCCTGTTGTTGGTTATGGCCACGCAGCTCACGCACCCCCATGATCGGCACTGCTAGGAGCCATGTGGCCATGTGGAGGCCAGGGAAATGCATCCCAGCCTCCAGGAATTCCCCAATGCACCAAGCAAGGAGCATGGTGCATTGGTGGATTTCCCTGCAAGCTGGCTCTAGGCATCTGGCTCTGTGTCTGCTCAGGCTGCAGGTAGTCTGAGCAGACACACAACCAGGAACCCACAAGGAAGGGCGCACTCGTACTCTTTTACCTGGGTGATAGCCCAGGGCAAAAACCTGGGCTACCTGGTGGGGCAACACCAGGATCAACCCCAATCCCTGCGCGTCATACAAGCAGCCCTACTCCGGTAGGGCTACTCATGTGAACAGTCTTGGTTTGTGATGAGCTTACTGAGACTTAATTATTTGTGTTTGTGTGTCAAAGTCAACACATGTCAAAGCATGAGCAGAGGACTAGGAATGCCTAGTTCAAAAACAAGTTATTCATTTTGGAAAGAAAGGAAAACCAGAAATAGGAAACCATAGATACAGTGGCTGATATACTGTGCAGTGTTATATTGTGTTGTGCAAGAGTGCTGTCGAGCTAAACACAAGAATTGTGCAAACACAGTTGTCTAATTGATGGCCATTAGAAATAATCATCACTGTATGTCAGTCACTGTCCTATCCAGGTTGTAGATGCACTGACTGTAGATGGAATGAGGTGGGATTGAAAGCTTAATAGCAAATGTGTATTACTCTTTTCCTTTCCAAAGGCTAGATCTTAACAATTCTCCTAAGTGAGCAATAGTGTTCCAGGGAGCAATGAAAGGGAACATTCATTCTCAAGTCCAATTTATCAAGAACCTTTCCCAAATCAATTAATGTTGAGATACATTGACTGATGTACCACACAGTGCGCTGCTGCTGTGTGGCTCAGAAACATAACACTGACACAGTGTTATGCAAAAAATGTTCTTGCATAACTGCCGGAAAATTGCAGTAATAGTGCTGCATGACTTTCTGAGTAGCACTCCTATTCAATAAGGTAGTCTGGATGTCAGCCAGTAAATGTATGTCTCTCCTCCTTTCCTTTCATCCATATATTACTTTTGAGTGGAATGGGGAATTCTTGAGTTTGACCCTAGCTGAGGTGAGAAACCTCTAACTGGGCTGTACAACTTCAGTACAGTGATGGGGAGGGACTCAGCTGACAGAATGCTCTTCCATGCAAATAATTCAGAACACTTGGGAAACTAAGTATCAGGGAGAAGGCTTACCCTTCTCATGGAAATGTAGTTTTCTATGTGCAGGGAAGTTGGTTTTGAGGTTTTGTTTTGTTTTTTGTATGGAGGATTATTTAGTCAGGTTATTTCCTATCTGCAGACTACATACAGCACAACACATTCCTGTTGCCCTGGTCAGACATGCAGCCTCTGTGGCTGCATTTCAGTGTATTAGGAAAGCCATTGGGAGACTAATCACACATAGGTTACACTAATCCCCCCCCGCCCCCGCCCCTGGATCTGCACACAGGGCACTTCTCTCTGTGTGTGCGTGTGTGTGTGTGCGTGTGTGAGAGAGAGAGAGAGAGGGAGGGAGGGAGGGAGGAGGTGGGGGGGAGAGAAAGAGAAGAGTAGAAGGGGCAGGTGACGTGACAGCTTTCTCTCCGCTCCTTTTCTTTTTCCGCTCTTGGTGATTTTGTGCAAGAGCACCAGGCTCTTGCAAAAATAAATAAATAAATAAATAAATAAATAAATAAATTGGCTTATTGCACAAGAGCAGCACCCAGGATTTGGTTTTTTAAAAGCTGATTGCAGAGGATGGTTGCTTTGCTCAAGAACAATGGGACATTTTTTCAAGGCTGATTTCAAAAGCTGGGAGGCAGAAGTTAAGATATATCCTCTGATAAGCGCCTCCATATGACACCTCAGAAAAGCTGGAACATGCCTGCAAATTGTTCTCAAAACTAAGAAAATTAGCTACTGATACACTGAAGGGATGTGCTACTGATACACTGAAGGGATGTTCAAACTGATACACTGAAGGGATGTGCTTCTGAAGACTGCTGTGTACTGTGAATGCCTCCTTTTTTAGTTGTGCTTTTCTGTCACTTTCTCATGCACATACAATGCTTTAAACCTGAAGTATCAAGATAAGATCGGAATACAGGCTGTGGCTGTGTGAACGGCACCTTGCTGTTCCCGTATGCACAGCGGTGTTAAATCCCAGATCATATGAACGCACACCAAGGCCATACATAGTGAGGCAATTTTAAGTTGCCATCTGGAAAGTACCATGGAGAGGCTAAGCTTTAGAATGGTTTGTTTTCTGATTGGTTCTCTGCTAGCAGCAATCTCACAGGTTTGAAGTAAATGTGTAAATGCTGGTTGATAAAAGTTTCTGGTCCTCAGTTACTCCTATCCTGTTTACACAATAGTGGACTGTCTTATCTTATGCAACATACACAATCCCCAGCTTGAGCTATTGTGTTTAAGTTCTCCACATGACAGGTCATGAGTTTGCTTCTCTGCCACTACATTTTCATTGTTGTTGTTATAAGCCCATTCAGACATTTAAAAATGTGCCACTGTAACTATGTGCAGCGGCACAAATGGGTTGGAAGTTCTGCCCCCAACCTGTCCATTACCATTGTTGCCCACCACTCATGCTTAGAGCGGCATTTGTATGAATGGGATGCGCCCTATCCATGATGCTGGGTGCTTCTGGGACTGCAAGGCTGGGGCGCTTCCATGGTTGTGAGGCTGGGGCCATTTGCACCACTGTACATTTTGATTGCTGCACATTTTTAATGTCTGAATGGGGCTATTATTTTAATGCATATAGTACTGTTTCAGTGCTTCACATTCAGTTATGTTTTAACAAATGCCCCAATACACCTATCACTGAGCCATCCACTGGGGTGATATAAAAGTCCATCCACGTTTTCTCAGAGTCCCACCACTGTGTTCAATGCACCTTATTCCTAGGTAAGTGTACATAGGATTACAGTCAAATCAAATGAGTATTAAAACAAAAATCTCCTGGAAAATTCCACAACTGCATGGAAGTGACAGAAAAGCACAACTAAAAAAGGAGGCATTCACAGTACACAGCAGTCTTCAGAAGCACATCCCTTCAGTGTATCAGTTGGAAAGCGGGTTTACCTCGTTCATGAATCATGATCAGCTTATGTGCTTGGTCAAATGGATCATGATAGGCTAGTAAGGGGGAAAGAACAGGAAAGGTAATAGAAACAGGCCAACTCAATCAACATGGGCAATGGTTAATTGGATGCCCAGTTCCTCACACTTCTGTGTCTTCTTAGGTTTTACCAATAACATTTCCATCACTTCCATCAGAGCCATACGAACTGTTGTGGCAGTCATTTTGTTATTTATTTAGTCAGATTTATATGTCGCCCTACTCCCATAGGGTGGCTTACAAACAATAACATATACAGCAACACAATTCTATAAAATACTCGTACATCTTACATAATGTCATAACCCCAACCCCATACAGTACTCATTCCACATGACATAGTAACCATGGATTACAAGATCACTCTATGACCAGCTATCTCAGCGACTGAACACCCAACAGAACATTTCAGTTTTACATGCCTTACGGAAAGCCAACAGATCGTGAAGAGCTATGATATTATCCGGAAGACTGTTCCATAGAGCCGGGGCCACCACTGAGAAGGCCCTGGCTCTCGTTGATTGCAGTTTAATATCCCTAGCGCCCGGGATCACCAAGGTATTACTTGTGGCCGATCTCAAGACCTGGCAAGGGACATATCGAACAAGGTGGTCCTGGAGGTATGGAGGGCCCATACCGTGTAGGTATTAAATGTTAAAGTTAATACCTTAACCTAACCCGGGACTCAACCGGCAACCAGTGCAGCTGAAAGAGCAAAGGTGTCACATGTACTCGCCAAGGTGCCTTAGTAAGGACCTTGGCTGCTGCATTCTGCACCAGTTGCAATCTCCGAGTTAGGTGCAGTGGCAACCCCACATAAAGCGAGTTGCAATAATCTAACCTAGAAGTGACTGTCTCATGGATCACAGTGGCCAAATCCAGAGGGGACAGATAAGAGGCTAGCCACCGTATCTGGCGTAACTGAAAAAAGGCCTTTTGAGCGATCTCCATGATCTGAGCCTCCATATTCAAAGAGGCATCAAGAATCATACCCAGACTCTTTACTGTAGGCTGAGGTATCAAACAAGCACCATCAAGGGTCGGTAACTGGAAATTCCCCGCTGACCTCTTTGGGCCCAGCCACAGAACTTCAGTCTTATCCGGATTAAGCCGTAGACGACTTTGCTTCAGCCAGTCTACGACTGCCTTCAAGCACCTGGTCAGCTGGGTTATGGTGTCCTCAGCCCTGCTGTCCATCAGCAGAAAAAGCTGGGTGTCATCAGCATATTGATGGCACCCTAGCCCAAAACTCCTCACCAGCTTTGCTAAAGGCCACATATAAATATTGAACAGCAAGGGAGAGAGAATAGCCCCCTGGGGGATGCCACATGTTAATACATGACATGAAGACCTCTCATCGCCCATTGCCACCCTATATCCCTGGTCTTGTAGGAAAGAATGCAGCCACAACAAGGCCACGCCTCGAATCCCAGCATCAGCTATGCGGTGGATCAGAATATCATGGTCCACAGTGTTGAACGCTGCTGTGAGATCTAACAGCAACAGCAGCACCGACCCTCCCCTATCAAGCTGGCGACAGAGATCATCAGCCAGGGCGACAAGGACCGTTTCGACCCCACGCCCAGGCCGAAATCCAGACAGGAAGGGATCGAAAATCGCTGCATCCTCCAAAAACGCCTGAAGTTGTACTGCTACCACTCACTCAATCACCTTACCTAAAAAAGGCAAATTCGATACCGGGCGGTAGTTAGCTGGCTCTGAGACATCCAACAATGGCTTCTTCAAAAGTGGCCTAACCAATGCCTCCTTCAGCTCTCCTGGGAAAATCCCTGTCTCCAGGGAAAGATTGATAATATTCCCAAGGGAAGTCTGCAACCCCTCCCGGGCGGCTTTCACCAGCCAGTAGGGGCAAGGATCTAGGGGACATGTGGTAGGCCTCATAGCTGTCAAAAAAATTTCAACATTGGCCTCAATAGCCTTCTTAACTGCCAAGCTCCACCAATGAATAAAGAGAATGAAACCCTTTTTCTTCATGACATCAATTTATGTTTGTTGCATGACTGCTATTCAATCATATTTTGCAACTATTATTATTGCTTAGGAACACACTTCCTGCTGAAATAAGAGCCTCCCCATCTCTTACAACTTGTAAAAAGGCAGTCAAGATGCATCTGTACACGCAGGCTTTTAATTAGATATTGTTTTAATTGTGTTTTTAATAGTTTTAATGTTTTACATTTTAAATTGTTGTAACGTAATGTTCTCCCCTGCCCTCCCCCACCCCCGCCACTCCAATGCCTGCCAGCTGTTACTGTCTTTAGTGTCAATAGTGGCGAATTTCAGTTTGTCTCCTTTTACGTTATGCTGGTTCAAGAGCAAAATAAAGAGATTGATTTATTGTTTCATTCAAAAACTTGGGTGCTACAATTTGTGTGTATATCTGAACTACCAGAGGAGCTGGTCTTTGAAACAAACACATATTTCCACATTACATATAGAAAACTGAGAAACACAGTTTTATGTATTCTGACATGCATGCTTGGCTCATGTTGGACATCACTGTTAGTCTAGATCAACTGAGTGTGCCTCAAATGACACTCTAATCCCCTGCAACTCTAGACTGCAAAAGAAGATGCCTGTCTTTCAGTGAACTTGTTTGCCGCTATTCATCTTTCACAGAACCCCAGGTTCACTGAACTTCAACTTGAAAATCCTAGCCCCCTGGAACATCCTGCCCCTGCTAACTTGGTAAAGAGGCACTTTTTAACGTGGTGATTCACTTTATATAGTAGGGGCAGAGTAACTGGCCAGCACAGTACCTCCAGTGACTGTTGCTGGTGTCTATCTGATGTTTCTTTTTAGATTGTGACCCCTTTGGGGACAGGGATCCATCTTATTTATTTATTTATAATTCCTCTGTGTAAACTGCCCTGAGCCATTTTTGGAAGGGAGGTATAGAAATCAATCAATCAATCAATATACCCCAGAATCAGAGGCAGAGGGAGGCAGCCCCCCTAATCCCACCCACTTCATCTGTCATCAGATGCAGGGAGCGTTTAGCTCTAGCTCCCTGAGGGTCAGCAGCCTGGGTTCTTTGAAGCCATCTGCTCAATGGTAGCTCTGCCCCTGCCCAGAATGCTATGCAATTTTCAGGAAAACTTTGGCAGAAGTTGGGAGAAGTGGTAGTATATTCCTCAGCTGTGTTCCAATGTGGAAAGCATCCTGATGACAGACATTTTGAAAACCATTTTCCTATAATATAAGAGGCTCAGTTTCTTGTATGTGCACTCAGTCTAAAATTTTCAGTATTGGGCTTTAGCTCAATGCTTTACCGGCCAAGGCAATATGTTAATGCACAACCGCATTAGGCCCCAATCCCTAGTGTAGCCACATTCTCCACAGGGGGAACTTGAAGAGGGACTCCTCACTTGATAATCAGATAGATGAAAAACTTGAGGAGCAACTCCTCTCTTAATTTTTGGGTGGCGGGGGTGGGAAGGCACTTGCCAAAGGAAGATATGGATTATTAGGTTTGGTGCAGGGGAAGTTCAGCAAAATGAGGTGAGAACTCTTCAAATGCCTCGCGGGGATCTGTACCCTTGCTTCACTTGATTTTTGTTTTCACTTGAGAGCCGGTGTGATATGAGGCTACAGTGCTGGGCTTGGCCATGGGAAATTCTGGTTTAGATAACCCACCCAGCTTTAAAGCTCACCAGATGGCCTCAGGCAAATCACCATTTCTAACCCTAAAGCTATTATGCAGCTCTGCAGTCTTTGGAGGAAAGCTGTGCTACAAATAAGTAAATAATTAGAGTGTCTAAGACTTTATATAATTGGAATGACATTTATTTATCTATTGTGTTTATATACTGCCCTATATAAAATCTCTGGGCTGTTTACAATTAAAATGAATATGAAAACGCCGATCGATATTGATGTACTGTTTTTCAACGCAAGTTTCCAAAGTGGTTTACATAGATATAAACAAACAAACAAAATGGCTCCCTGTCCCCAAAGTGCTCACAGTCTAAAAAAGGAACATAAGATAGACCCCAGCAACAGCCACTGGAGGGATGTTGTGCTAGGGATAGATAGAGCCAGTTGCTCTCCCTCTGCTAAATAAAGAGAACCACGACTTTTAAAAGGTGCCTCTTTGCTTTTCTTGAAACCTGTGACTAACTTTTAAAAGTGCCGCTTTGCTCAGTTAGCAATTTCCCAATAGCAATTAAAACCTAAAATCATATAAAACAACTTAAGATAACCATCAAGCTTTAAAATATTTTAAACTAAAAGCCTGATAAAATAGCTGCACTTTCAAAAGTCACTTAAAAACAGCCAGAAATGGGTGAGGTTCTGATTTCATTTGGGGATGTGTACCAGAGCCCTGAGGCAACCCTAGAGAACACAGGAAGCTGCCATATACTGAGTCAGACCATTGGTCTATCTAGCTCAGTATTGTCTTCACAGACTGGCAGCGGCTTCTCCAAGGTTGCAGGCAGGACTCTCTCTCAGCCCTATCTTGGAGAAGCTAGAGAGGGAACTTGAAACCTTCTGTTCTACCCAGAGCAGCTCCACTCCCTGAGGGAAATATCTTACAGTGCTGACACTTCTAGTCTCCCATTCATATACAACCAGGGTGGACCCTGCTTACTTAAGGGGACAAGTCATATCCATAAGACCAGCTCTCCTCCACATATAGGGCAGAGATGGCCAACTATGGCTCTCCTGCTACGGTTGGACTACAGTTCCCATCAACCTCAGAAGTGCACCTGGGGATGATGGGAGTTGTGGTCCAACAACAGGAGTGCCCCAGATTGGACATTCCTCTAGCAGGGCCAGATTGGACATTCCTCTAGCAGGGCCCAGTTTGGGGTCACTACCAAATGAGCCAATGGTAACAGCAACCAGTCCTTTACCGATGATCTTCATGTAAAAGAAGGCACTCTCTTAAATATCCTAGGTCCAAGCCATTCAGGGCTTTATAGGTAATTGTTGGAAATTCTCTGTGGTGAGAGAATCCCTTTCTCATTATAGCAGAGTGCACAGAGGCACAACACAGCGGATTAGTTAAGCATGCGTGTGTGCTGAGAGTAAAGTAACTTGGAGCCAATTCATAGTTTCAAATCAATATATAAGGCATTTATTAAGGAACTCCATTCTAGATAGGAAAGTGAGGAGTTAGGATCTCTAATCTATCTATCTAGCTGGATGCAGATGGATTCTGCATCCTCTCTGCACATATGGTGCAGGGAGAGAGGCTTGCCATGTTGCAAGGTAGGAGGCCAGGTAGGAAGAGAGAGAGAGGAAGAGGAAGTTGATCCCTAAGAGTAGCAACCTACATTTCAAAGGGATAGCATCAGAGCAGTGGAGAAGGGATGACCAATGTCTTGACTCTCTAGCCCTCTGACTTACTAATCTGTCCTCCACTGTCTGAGGCAAAGAGACAGCGCAAAGTCCTTTAACTTCCAACAGTAATAACCAACCCTTTGAATTTTGTTGGAAACAAATTGGCAGTCAATGTAGTTCTTGTAAAATAGGAGGGATGTAGTTTCTCCGTGTAGCCCTGGAGACCAGCCTGACTGCTGCATTCTGCACCACTTGCAGTTTCCAGACTATGTACAAAGGCAGCCCTACATAGAGTGCGCATTGCAGTAGTTAAGCCTGAATGCTACCAGGGCGCTTTCCAGACTAGCCGCTCAAAAGTGGCTAAATGCCTCGTTCAGGCAAATTGCAGTCAAAATGTAAAACCTGCATGGGGGGCAGTCTCGCGAAAACTAACAACCTGGAAAAAAATGACACCTTCTTTATGCTAGATAAATGACGCCATAGCACTAAATTGCAGTGATTAAATTCAAAGCAAGGCGTCCAACATATGACTGGCACCCTGCAGTCAGTGTCTGGACTGTGGTGTCACAACACAGGAAGTGTGGAAGCACACTTCAGATATAAGTCCTGATCCCGTTTTAGGGTCTAACCTGGAAAGCGCCCTGAATATGCACCACTGTTTTCAGGTCAGAAATGGACTTAGCTGCTTTACCAGCCAAAGCTGATAAAAAGCACTCCTGGGTGCTTTCCAGACTAAGCCCTACAATGGGGTCAGGACGTATCTCAGAAGTGTGCTTCCACACTTCTTGCGTTGTGACACCGCAGTCCCTACGTGGACAGCAGGGTGCCATTCACATTTCCAATGCCTTGTGAATTTAATCACTGTGATATAGAGCTAGGATGTCATACATCAGGTGTGAAAAAGTTCCTGGTTTGGGGGGTTGTTAGTTGCTGCGAGACTGCTCCCCCTGCTGTTTACGTTCCAAATGCAACTTGCCCGAAAGGAGGCATTTTGCAGCTAGTCCTGAAAGCGACCTGGCCATTGCCTCCACGTAAGATATCCACATTAGTAAACAAGGCCACATGCCCCAATTGCGGGTAAACTTTGGCTGGTGCCGCGTGGCCAGGAACACCTCTCCCTGCTTGCAAAAGCAGAGATACGCCTTCCGGCCAGACTGAGAACCCAGTGCTGGCTGAAGCTTTTCAAAACTGGAGCCATGCAGGGAGAGGCACTCCCAGCCACACTGCAAACGTGGCACCAGACAAAGTGTCCTTCGAAACAGGGTACGTGGCCCCGTTTGCTAACGTGGCCATACCCCCTGCATCTGATATCAGACGTAACGATGTGGCTGGGGCTCCAGGCACGGACCCTGAACACAGTGGCCCAGGTTCTTTCAACCCCACGCAATGGGGGCTCCACCCCTGAGGGAAGTTAAGCCAACTCCTAGTAAGCTGATATGGAGAAATAGATTTGGGTGTCATCAGCATGTTGATAACACCCTACACCCAATCTCTGGCCTCTGGCAGCACCTTTCTAGCTAAGGAGCCAGGTGATCAGAAGGGATCCAAGGTCTCCTGTTGCTCTTCAGTCTGAGCCATTGGTCACCCAAGAAAGCCACTTGCTGTTTTCAGTGCCTTTTGGACTTCCCTCCACCTATACCTGCGTACCATTTTGCACATTATTTGATACATTGTTTGATCCTCTACCCAGCCCTATCTTGCTGAGACTGCAGCATGGAGTGCCGCCCAGTGGTGAGGATGCATGATCCGGAGGTCCCTAATTTGATTCTCACTTCTCTGAGGTCCCTAATTTGATCCTCACTTCTCTGGGGGCCTGTAGGCATATTTCCTCAGCAGGGGTGCAGTTGTAGTTGAACAAGGCACGGTGGTGGTGGGGATGTCCCTGGGCCCCGAGGGTGGTGGATTCCACTGGCTAGGTGACAACTCACTCTTCCCCCTCCCACATCCCCAACTCACTGACATGCTGTTGTCTCCTGATTGAAGGACATCTTCAAAAAAGAGGGCTTCCATCCAGGAGGTATTGATATCGATAGCAGGCATATATGTTTGTTGGTTTTTTAAACTGGAGCCAGGGAAAGCACACATGCAAGTAGAAGTGAGAGAAAGGGGATGTCAAGAATATTTTGTTTCTCTTTCTCCTCAGTTATTGTTGTTGTTATTGTTAATAATAATAATTGTTTTTATTATTTCTTGTTTACACAGTCAGACAGGTGTTATTGACTGGTTTGTTTTATCTAGACATCGAGTCCTTCCCAAGGACCTGGGATGCCAGAATTTTATTGTCAATGGTTATAGATATCGTCGCAGAATATAGGCTGTTCCCAGTAAAGCTGCTTTTTGTAATTGGCTGATGGTGATTTCTGTGGCCCCTATGGTGTTGAGGTGCTCTTCAAGGTCTTTTGGAACTGCACCCAGGGCGCCAATGACCAGTGGGATTATTTTGGTCTTTTTGTGCCACAGCCTTTCAATTTCAATTTGTAGATCTTTGTATTTGGTGATTTTTTCTATTTCTTTTTCTTCTATTCTGCTATCACCTGGTATTGCTATGTCGATTATTTTGACTTGTTTTTCTTTCTTCTCGACTACAGTTATATCTGGTGTATTGTGTGGCAGATGTTTGTCTGTTTGTAGTCGGAAGTCCCATAATATTTTTACATCTTCATTTTCTACCACTTTTTCAATTTTATGGTCCCACCAATGTTTGGCTACAGGTAGCTTGTATTTTTTGCAGATGTTCCAGTGTATCATCCCTGCTACTTTGTCATGCCTTTGTTTGTAGTCAGTCTGTGCGATCTTTTTACAACAGCTGATTAGGTGGTCCACGGTTTCATCTTTACAAAGGCGGCACTTGCTGTTTGTGGTTGATTTTTCAACTTTTGCTCTTATTGCATTTGTTCTTAGTGCCTGTTCTTGTGCAGCCAGTATTAAACCCTCTGTTTCTTTCTTCAAGTTGCCATTCTTAAGCCATTGCCAGGTCTTGGTGATGTCTGATTTTCCAGTTATATTGTGCAAATATTGACCATGCAGGGGCTTATTTTTCCATTTTTCTGCTCGGTTCTTGACTTGTTCTTTCTTGTAGGCCTGCTTTGTTTCATTGGTGTTGAATAGTTTCGCATTCTTTACCATTTGAAGTGCATCTTCTTCACTGTCCTTGATATATTCTTCAAGGCCTCTTTTCTCCTCCTCTACTGTTTGATGGACTTGCAGCATTCCTCTTCCCCCTGAGCTGCGAGGGAGGTATAGCCTATCGACATCACTGCGGGGGTGCAGAGCATGATTGATGGTCATGATTTTCCTGGTCTTACGATCTAGTGTCTCTAGCTCTGCCTGGGTCCAGTCTATTACTCCTGCACTGTATCTGATAATAGGTATAGCCCAGGTGTTTATGGCTTGTATGGTGTTCCCGTCATTGAGTTTGGACTTGAGGATTTTTCTAACTCTCCTGATGTATTCACTTCCAATTTTTCTTTTAACTTCAATGCATGTGATGTTATCAGCCTGGAGAATGCCCAAGTACTTGTAATGTTCTTTGTCTTCCAGGTTCTTGATCTTGCTTCCATTGGGCTGTTCTATTCCTTCTGTTTTTGTTATTTTCCCTCTGTTCATTATTAATGCAGCACACTTGTCTAGTCCAAACTCCATTGCTATATCGCTACTGAATATACGGACAGTGTTTAGCAGTGATTCGATTTCTGACTGGGACTTTCCATACAACTTCAGATCGTCCATGTACAGCAGATGGTTGATTTTACTGGATGTTTTAGATTTTTGGTATCCGAGGCCTGTTTTGTTTAGTATTTGTGAAAGTGGGGTCATGGCAATTACAAACAACAGAGGGGATAGTGAGTCCCCTTGGAAAATGCCTCTTCTAATGCTAACCTGTCCAAGTGTCTCGCCATTGATTGTTAACTGTGTACTCCACATGCTCATGGCTTTTTAAAATAAATATCTGAATGTTTTTGCTGACACCAGTTGTTTCTAAACATTTTAGTATCCATGTGTGAGGCAATGAATCGAAGGCTTTCTTGTAGTCAATCCATGCAACACTTAGATTGGTTTTTCTTCTCTTGCAATTTTCTAAAATCATTTTGTCAATCAGCAGCTGGTCTTTTGTGCCTCTGGTGTTCGGGCAATTTCCTTTCTGTTCAACTGGAAGCTGTTTGTTAGTTAATAAGTGTTGCATCACTTCATCTGCTATTATTCCAGTTAATAATTTGAACATGGTTGGCAGGCAGGTTATCGGTCTATAATTACTTGGAACTGCACCTTTTGCTGGGTCTTTCATGATGAGATGAGTTTTCCCAGTTGTTAGCCATTGTTCAATATCACCTCCTTGCAAAATGTGATTGAACTGTTTTGATAGTTGTTTATGAAGGCTTGTTAGGTGTTTAAGCCAAAAGCCATGCAGTTCATCATTGCCTGGAGCAGTCCAATTTTTAATTTTCTTTGCTCTTTCACTTATTAATTCTTGTGTTATTATTAGATCTTGCATTTGTTGGTTACTTGTTTTGACCTCTTTCATCCAGCCTGCTTTTTTATTGTAATCTATTGGATTATCCCATAATTTTCCCCAGAATTGCACTGTTTCTTCTTTATTTGGTGTTTCTATTATTAATTATTTCTTGTTTACACAGTCAGACAGGTGTTATTGACTGGTTTGTTTTATCTAGACATCGAGTCCTTCCCAAGGACCTGGGATGCCAGAATTTTATTGTCAATGGTTATAGATATCATCGCAGAATAGAGGCTGTTCCCAGTAAAGCTGCTTTTTGTAAGTGGCTGATGGTGATTTCTGTGGCCCCTATGGTGTTGAGGTGCTCTTCAATGTCTTTTGGAACTGCACCCAGGGCTCCAATTACCAGTGGGATTATTTTGGTCTTTTTGTGCCACAGCCTTTTAATTTCAATTTGTAGATCTTTGTATTTGGTGATTTTTTCTATTTCTTTTTCTTCTATTCTGCTATCTCCTGGTATTGCTATGTCGATTATTTTGACTTGTTTTTCTTTCTTCTTGATTACAGTTATATCTGGTGTATTGTGTGGCAGATGTTTGTCTGTTTGTAGTCGGAAGTCCCATAATATTTTTACATCTTCATTTTCTTCAACTTTTTCAATTTTATGGTCCCACCAATGTTTGGCTACAGGTAGCTTGTATTTTTTGCAGATGTTCCAGTGTATCCTGCTACCTTGTCATGCCTTTGTTTGTAGTCAGTCTGTGTGATCTTCTTACAACAGCTGATTAGGTGGTCCACTGTTTCATCTGCTTCTTTACAAAGGCGGCACTTGCTGTTTGTTGTGGATTTTTCTACTTTTGCTCTTATTGCATTTGTTCTTAGTGCCTGTTCTTGTGCAGCCAATATTAAACCCTCTGTTTCTTACTTCAAGTTGCCATTCTTAAGCCATTGCCAGGTCTTGGTGATGTCTGATTTTCCACTTATATTGTGTAAATATTGGCCATGCAGGGGCTTATTTTTCCATTTTTCTGCTCGGTTCTTGACTTGTTCTTTCTTGTAGGCCTGCTTTGTTTCATTGGTGTTGAATAGTTTCGCATTCTTGACCATTTGAAGTGCATCTTCTTCACTGTCCCTTATATATTCTTCAAGGCCTCTTTTCTCCTCCTCTACTGTTTGATGGACTTGCAGCATTCCTCTTCCACCTGAGCTGCGAGGGAGGTAGAGCCTATCTACATCACTGCGGGGGTGCAAAGCATTATTGATGGTCATGATTTTCCTGGTCTTACGATCTAGCGTCTCTAGCTCTGCCTGGGTCCCGTCTATTATTCCTGCAGTGTATCTAATAACAGGTATAGCCCAGGTGTTTATGGCTTGTATGATATTCCCGCCATTGAGTTTGGACTTGAGGATTTTTCTGACTCTCCTGATGTATTCACTTCCAATTTTTCTTTTAACTTCAGTGTGTGCGATGTTATCAGCCTGGAGAATGCCCAAGTATTTGTAAGGTTCTTTCTAGTATTATTATTATTATTATTATTATTATTATTATTATTATTATTAACATTTATATCCCGCTCTTCTTCCAAGGAGCCCAGAGCAGTGTACTACATACTTGAGTTTCTCTTTCACAACAACCCTGTGAAGTAGGTTAGGCGGAGAGAGAAGTGACTGGCCCAGAGTCACCCAGCTAGTTTCATGGCCGAATGGGGATTTGAACTTGGGTCTCCCCGGTCCTAGTCCAGCACTTTAACCACTATACCACGCTGGCCCTTCCTCTGCCTTATCCCAGCCCCGTCACAAACAGTCCTGTTATGCTATTATAGTCCAGGTTGTAAGAATCTCCTTTTCTGCTGTGTACCCGGGTACAGGAAAATGTGAGTGTGCCAGGGAGTCCTCCCCCACTTCCTGTGGTGGTCCATGAGCCTTGGGACAGGTGGGGTGGTGGGAAAAGGAGTAGCAGACTTTAAAAATGGGGGACTCATTGCCAGCAACACCAGAAAGGTGGGCTGGCACCTGAGCCTACATTCCATACTCTCGTCCAGACCTATGCTATGCCCTCCAGCTGGCCAATGGGCATGCACGGCCACACCCCTGGCTCTCCTTGAAGACAGAGACAAATGCTGAACCTAAGGAAAGCATCTGCCCATGATTTGGAATGCTGGCTGCCAGATTTTCCAGACCATGGAAAGAAACTCCCCCAGATATAGCAACGCATAAGCCTCTGCAGACAAATACTGGACTTGGGAAGAGCGCACTATGGAGCAGGTTGGCATAGTGGGTGGGTGGGGGTAGCTGGTGGATACCTGTACCGTTTGTACTTGGGTGCACTGTAGCTGTGTACAGTAGCGACTGAAGAGGGCTCAAATCTTACACATGTACTCTGGTAAGTTACACCTTGGTCAATGACTATCTATATCTATAACCCTAACCCCTGCTAACTGGGCAAAGAGGCACCTTTTAGCATTGATTCTCTTTATTTAGCAGGGGGAGAGTAACTGGCCCTATCCACCCCAGCACAGAACCTCCAGTGACTGTTGCTGGTATCTGATGTTTCTTTTTAGATTGTGAGCCCTATGGGGACAGGGGTCCATCTTATTTGTTGGTTGTTTCTCTGTGTAAACCACCCTGAGACATTTTTTGGAGGGGCGGTACAGGAATTGAATGAATGAATGAATGAATGAATGAATGAATGAATAAATAAATCTATTAACCGTGTAGGAAATAAATCAGGAACAAATGAAAAATCTGCCATTTGTCATATTTTAAGAAACCGGATGTTTACATTTTAGTGTTCATAGCTTGCAAGATTCCCCTTTTTTAGCCTACGTTCTAGTAGGCTTATGTGCTCACCCATCTCTCTCTCTCTCTCTCTGTCCCTATCAACTTGGCAGTGCCTGGAACAATATGAAACAAATTTATATTGGGGACACCTCGCCAGCGTAATTTGTGATATCAACCACCCCAATTCAAGATGACGGATGCGTACATGTTTGGGGTGCAAGTGGGCTAACTTATGAACTGCCCCAGATGGTATAAAGATATGATAAATAAATACAATATTTTAAAATTTGTATTTTATACTTGTGGTTCTCAGTGCTTTGGGGAAACTACCTGCTTTCTAAGCAAGCCTCACTGGTCTTTTTCAAACTCTGTTCTCTTTCTGACATCACCCTCTATGACATCACCTAACTGTCCTCTTAACTGTCAACTGCTCAGAAGTTTCTTGGGAGTCAATTTCTGCTCTTTCTGAAGCAGTTTCTGGGATCTGGGAGAGTAGCTGCTTCCTCTCTTCTCTGCTTTCCTCTGACAGGGTTAGCAGAACGTTTATTCTCCAGATGCAGTTAAAGGCTTCAAGGACCCCAACGGGCAACTCCTGGGCACTTTCAGCATCCTGCCAGGGGAGTCGTGCTCATCATGATGGAAGGGGCTTCTCTTCTGTGCTGTGGCCCACTTCATCAAGTGGTGAGTTTCAAGGGAGCCCTGCCCTCCCTCTGTTCCCTTTGGAGGAGACTAAGGGGGTTTCTATAAAAATTTGCTTTATCTGCTAATAGCGGGACCCCTGTTAACCGGGCCTAGAGTTGCCTTTTAATGTTAAGACTCTTCTGTTGGGCACATGGAGAGCAACTGTCCCTCTTCAGTCCAGCACAGTCCCCCTTCCAGGGTCTCCCTTATGTCAAAATCAGCCCTGCTGACTGGGCAAAGAGGTACCTTTGTGGGTAGTTTTCATATTTAGTGGTGGGGCAGGTTGGGGGGAAAGCAACTGTCCCTATTCAACACCTTGGCTGTTGATGGTGTCATGTGTGGGGGTGTAAAGTGTGCCATCGAGTTGGTTTCTTTGTGGTTGTCTTTGGTAGAATACAGGAGGTGTTTATCATTGCCATCCTCCATGCAGTGTGAGATGATGCCTTTCAGCATCTTCCTATATCACTGCTGCCCGATCTAGGTGTTTCTCATAGTCTGCTCCATTAAGTGGCTACTGTGAGTCCTTTGTGGCACAGTTTGGACTTCACACCTGCCCACTGAGCAAACCACCACTTTGTAAAGTGGTGACTCTCTTCTATTTAGCAGGATGGGGAGCAACTGTTCCCCTAATCAACCCAAGATAGTATCCTTCTGGGGCTACTGCTGGTGTCTCTGCTGTGCTGCTGCATAGATTGTGTCCCAATTTCCTTCTGGACAGGGAACTCTCTTCTCATTCCTTTGGCAATGTAAATCACATTGAGAATCCTTTTTGGTTGAAAATAGACCAGTGTTTCTCAAACTTTTTGGAGTCAAGGACCGCTAAATTCTTCGTGCAGAGTTTCAAGGACCGCTACATTCTTCATGCGCAGTTTCCCGGACCAGCAGTTAGTAAAGGGGTTTCAAGTCTGTCTGTCTATCTATCTATCAGACTTCTATACTGCCCAAAACTTGCATCTCTGGGCAGTTTAGAATGAAAATAATATAAGCATTGAAATAATTAAATTTGGAATCTTTTGCAAACATGGAATATTAGGGGTTCTTAACCTTGGGTCCCTCAGTTAAACTCCCATAACCCCCAACAACAATGACATTTGGCCATTATGGCTGGGGATTATGGGAGTAGAAGTCCACCAACGTCTGGGTACCCAAGGTTGAGAACCCCTGAATCTAAAAGCCTGGGTGAACAAATTTGTCTCCAGTATGTCTGCAGTGGAGGTGCTTGTGATTACTCAATGGAGAGGGGATGTTGGGCCATTAGAAAAATTCAAAAGCTACATGGGGCCAATGAAAACAACATACAAGCAAGCCCCACTGATGCAAGAGGGAAACAGTGTTCCCTCTCAAGGCGCCTCGACCACAACAGGCAGCTGGGTTTCAATCAACCAATCTTTGGCTGCAAACAATGAGCATGCAAGAACCAGCAGCCCTTCAAGTGGCGCCCACTGCCATACTTTTTCCTCCATGCCCCCGCATCGCATACAGTTTGAAGCTGTAAAGATAGGGAATAAGATAGCTGTAGGAAGATCTCAGCAGCAAGTGGAGGCAAGGCACAAGAAGGGTCCCATGCCTCCGTGATACTCTTCCTCTTCCGTGCCATGTGCAAAATTGAGGAAGTGAGTGCCTTGATTTCAGTTGGGAGGGGGGTTGACTCCCAGTCAGGGACCGGCACTCAACCCTTCGGGGACCGGCAGCGGTCCAGGGACCGGTGGTTGAGAAACACTGAAATAGACTATCAACATTTGTAATATTTGTGGATCATGAGTGTGACTGGAAAGAGTTACAAAGTCACACAGTCCCTCCTCCCTGCTCGTGTGCCAGGCTGCACATCACCCATTCCTGGGAACTGTGGGTTAACTGCTTACACAACTGGATGTATCTGTTTTTTCCTTCTATCTATAGAAAAAGAGGCACCAAAACAGGACCATGAAAGATTTGGGGGACAAGTGGTGTTTCCTTTGACCAACCTGGTGTAAGGTCAAGATGCGTAAAGATAAAGCAGGATCCGGCAAGGAAAGAGCGGACTTTGAAAGAAGGTGTAGTAGTCAAGAAGAGAAGAGGTGTATCCGGGGAGGGGAGCGGGTACAAGAAAAAGAGACCCTAACTGGGTAACAGAAGGGAAAAGACATAGCTGGGTTGTGGGGTGGATGACAAGAGAAGAAAAGCCCACTGGGCAGGAACAGTCAGTGAGGGCTTGGGAGCAACCAAGCCAATGCAGATACTTGCTTAGGAGGGATCTTTACAGCTTCCTCAGAAGAACCACAAACAGCCATTTTCTCTGAGAAGAAGGGAGAACCTCTCCTTCCTCCTGCTGTAGCCTCCTGTCTTCCCTGATAGGTCAGAAAAGGTGCCAGATAAGATATTCTGTCTTCTGGTTGTTTGGGGGCTACCTGACTCTGCGTCTTCTTCTTGATTCTGACCAGGAGCTCCAGGCAGCACTTGGGCCGAGCAGAAACTGGCACTTAACAGCTAGTGGGGTGGGCAGTTGGGCACCCATCCACCCAAAGACTAAAAGAAAAAGCTTGCAAAATAACATAAATAAATCCTGGAGACACCTGGGGAAAAGAGAGAGCCTGGCAGGTTGGGCAAACACAGCTTACAAAACAAAAATTGCCCAAGCACACAGCAGCAAACAGCAAGGGGCTGCCAAAGGGGAAGGTGGGGAGAACTCTCAGCATCCTTGTTATCAAAGGCACTGAGGGCTGTTACATGTCAGAAGTGGGTCGGGGGGGGGGAGCCACAAAGAAACAGAATTTAAACCCACAGCAGCACCCAGTTAAACCCACTACCACTAGGGCTGCTGGCACCATTTTTAAAATAATAGTAAAATAAGCAGTTGGTAAGGAAAATAAAATAGAGTGAGGCAGACACTGGCACAGTCTCTCTGCCACCACTCTCTGCTCTGCTGCAGTCTTCCTCCTCTGATATCCTCTAAGAGTGTGGCTCTCTCTGTCGAGCAGCCCCTTATATACACTTTGAAACTCCCTCCTTTTGGCTACCCCTCCCTCCCCCCTCCCCCCAGCCAGTGGGAGCACAGTGGCCCCTGACGACACTTGATTTTGCATGATGACAAGCCAACAAAGGAACAAGGAGATCACAAGCCAATTGGAAGGCAATGCCAGAAAACCAACAAGAAAGGGGAAAACACTAAAACAACCCTCCAAAATGGCACCCACAATCGCTGCTCGAAACAGCAAACCCACTTGCCGCAAAACTGGTTGGTTCTGGGTTGATCTCAAAGAAGACCCCTTTTTGTAGGGTGTTCTCTGGAGAGACTGAACTGCTTGAAATGCCCCATTTCACAGCAAACCTTTTCCTAGGCATTCTGGACATCCCTAGTTAAGGTTGAAAGTTATTAAGAAAATAAGTCATTTAAGTAGCAGGTCCACAGATTTAATGCTGACAGTGGTGAGTGAGAGTCCTAGAAAGAGGGACAGTTTTCCCAGTGTCTAAGTACTGTAGACCTTTTCTGCTTCGTCATTTCAGCTGATATGTTAAATTGTGTAAGTCTGTCCCTAATTGGTTGCTGTTTTATTTTGGTATTTGGTTTTGGTTTTATTTGAGAAACTGCTTAGATTGTAATCATGGATAGTACCTAGATGTAATCAAATGCTTTCTCTGTTTTGTCATTTTCCTGCATATATGCCAGAAGGACCAGGCTGGCCATATACTACTTCCCAGCCCTGAGGAAAATCCCATTATCCACTTCAAAATGAAATTTGGCACCATTGAATAGCACTAGTTCAGAAATAAGAATGGTCTATATATTAACTTTGGTATTTCAGGAGACAATGATGACAGGCTGGCATTTCAGGAGGACCTTGCCCCTTCTGCAGCCAACCACAGAACTGTCCGGTACCCCACCTTCTGCAGCCAGAACCAGAACATTCCCACTCAGCTCCTTCTGCAGCCAGCCCCGGGACCATCCCGCACCCCACTTCTGCAGCCAGCCCTGGGACAGTCCCACACCCCCTTTCTGCAGCCAGCCCTGGGACAGTCCTACACCCCTTTTCTGGAGCCAGCCCCGGGTCGGTCCCACACCCCCTTCTGCATCTGGCCCCGGGACGGACCCACACCCCCTTCTTCAGCCAGCCCCGGGACAGTCCCGCACCCCCCTTCTGCAGCCGGCCCTGGGACAGTCCCGCACCCCCCTTCTGCAGCTGGCCCCGGGACAGTCCCGCACCCCCCTTCTGCAGCCGGCCCCGGGACAGCCCCGCACCCCCCTTCTGCAGCCGGAACCGGGGCTGTCCCGTACCCCACTTCTGCAGCCGGAACCGGGGCTGTCCCGCACCCCACTTCTGCAGCCGGAACCGGGGCTGTCCCGCACCCCCCCCTTCTGCAGCCGGAACCGGGGCTGTCCCGCACCCCCCTTCTGCAGCCGGAACCGGGGCTGTTCTGCACCCCCCTTCTGCAGCCGGCCCCAGGATAGTGCCGCACCCCCTCATGCAGCTGGCCGCAGGACAATGCCGCACCCCCACTTCTGCACACACACCCCGGCTCTGGGCCAGCCCTGCCTCCTTCCTGCAACTGGCCACAGTTTAGTCCTGCCCCCCGCCCTTGATTTCCCTCAGGGTAGGGATTAAATGGCTTGCCGAGAAACGAGAACTCCTGTAGTAACTACAGCCAGTGAATGCAAGGGAAATGCAGAATATCAGGAGGATGGGGCAGCTCTAGATGGAGCATCCCAGGAGTGGAAAATGCTGTCGAGATTCTGTTGAAAATGCTGTTTTACCCAAGGACTTGCATCACGCCTGAAGCAAGGTTAAAGTCAATATCAGTTACTGGTTTTGTATTTTTGTTTTTGAATTGCTCAGCTCCTTTCCCCATTTGGGTGCAAATTCATGGTGAACCCGATTTGGGGATGGATCCTAAGAAGTCTTGGATGTGGGTGTGTCTAGGGAACAAGGGGGCTATGCAGAAGGGATTGGCTGCATCCCAGCTCTAATTCTGTGGAGGGCTGGAGAAGACAAGAGCTGGACCAAGCCTGGATGGATGGGGAGCTTGAGAGGGGAGAGTGCCAGTGGAGGTGGGGCAGACCTACTGGACTCCATGGGACACTGGTGTGCTGCCCTCCACTGCTTCCATTTATATATAAGGTGGGGGGTCTTAAGTTGATGGTAAGCCTTTCATTTCATATATATTTAAAATGTTTCTATCTTGTATATTCAAACTGTGCTTTGTTAGGACACTCTGGGGTGGTGTGCAGCCCATCGGACCCCTTGCAGGGTGTGGCGCATTCTTGTAATTCATTTCAGTAGATCCCAGTTATTAATTCCAAAGTGGGACTTCCTCCAGTTTCTAGGAAGATAAAGCACCCCATTCAGTGCCAGTGCAAGCACCTTTCCACTGCTGGGTGCTTTCCAGATTACAGTTACAACCACCGTAAAATGCTTCAGCTTGGGATCAAATTGACAACGTAATGAAAGGGTGTTGCTCAAGTCCACCAGCAGGGCAGCAGTCTTTTCTAGTTTGCCCCAAACTCCCTAAAATGGAAAAATACTGCAATCTTTTTACAATGTTGCAGGACTGTAATAAAGCAATAAAATCTGAAAGAAGGCATTGGAAATGTGAATGACATCTTGCTGATAGCACAGAGACTGTGATGTCAATGCACAGGCAATACAGAAGCACACTTCGCAGATTCGTAGCGGCACAGTGATAAGGGTTAATCTGGAAAGCACCCAGGCTGACCTGCGCAACTAACTCCTGGCAGCTGAACAAGCTTGAGCCTGAGTGTTTTCTTATAGGAAGCACATGGCTAAATCTCTAAACAGAAATACTACTGGCCGGGCAAAAGAAGGGGAAAGGGGTGGTGAGGGAGGGGAAGGAAAGAAGGGGGGAAAATCCCACTGGGCAAGAGAAGGGGGGAAGTGTCTTGTGGGGGGGAGGGTACAAGAAAAAGAGAACCTCACTGGGCAACAGGAGGGGAAAGGCCCACTGGGCAGGAACAGTCAGAAGGGGCTTGAGGGGAGCAACCAAACCCATGCAGACACTTGCTAAGAAGCAATCCGTACAGCTTCCGTACAGCTTCCTCAGAAGAACCACAGAGAGCCATTTTCTCTGAGAAGAAGGGAACTTGCTTCAACCCCTCCTTCCTCCTACTGCAACCTCCTGTCTTCCCCAATTGGCCAGGGAAGATTGGGAGCCGTCTTCTGATTGTTTGGGGGAGTCTGACCAGGAGCTCCAGGTGGCACTTGGGCAGAGCAGACACTGGCACTCAACAGCTGGGGGGAGGGCAGGTGGGCATCCCCCCTACCCCAAACGTCAAGCTATCCTGTCTACCCAAGCATTGCCCACCTCCCGGAGGAAAAATGTAAAAGTCAATCAATCAATCAATCAATCAATCAATCAATCAATCAATCAATCAAATACAGGCTGTGGCAATCAGCCTGGTAGTTGTTTCTCCTGGGGTGAGGGGGTGGGCAATGCTTAGGGGAGTACCGAAACAATCAGACAGGATAGCTTGACTGGCACCTCTTCTGGCCAACCATGGCAGAGAAGCAGCTACAGCCGCAGGGAGAAGGGGCTAAGCAAGTTCTCTTCTCTTCAGAGAAAATGACACTTTTGCTCTCTTCTGGTTAAGCTATAAGTTTCCCTTCCTAACAAGAACATTAGTTTGCGGGGGGAAGGGGGACACACAGCCTCCATGCCCTTACTCAGCAGCCCCCAGTAAGCACAGCAGACAGCCAAAGCCAGGAGAAAAGCCACAGATGATCCAAGGAGCTAGTGATGGCCCACCTGAGACTCTCCAGCTGTTGTTGGGACTATAATTCTCATCATCCATAGCTGCTGGTGGAGGGACTACAGCTCCCATCACCCAATCACAAGAAATGGGAGCTGGGGATGATAGAAGCTGTAGTCCAATCATCCCCAGCCACCACTTATTGTGGCAGGTGGTTATTGGAACTGTAGTCCCTACAACAGCAGTGGGGGTGATGGGAGTTGTAGTCCAATGACAGCTAGAGAGCCTCAGGTTGGCCACCCCTGCAATAATTAATATAGTCCGCTGGTGCAGAACCCCATGTGTTTTTGAAGAAAACCTAACATTTTGGGCAGCAGCTCTTTGGCAGGGGGCTGGATAAAGACATCAACATGAAATCAAGGTAGTTGAAACTGAGGGTCATTGAGAAAATGACATTTAAGTCATAGCAGGTCTGCCAATCTGAAGCTCACACTTGTTATCTTGTCCTAATCTCTCCATCCTACCAGCAAAGGAGCACTTCCTGGAATCCCACTTGGCATTGTAAGCGAGGTAAGTGCAGAGGGCAACCTCAGCCAGGTCAGTACACATCAACACTGACAAATCTCCCCTCGTGGGTGAAGGGAATTGTGGTCAGGAAGAGGTTGAGGAGATCAAGCCTGCACCAGATTCCTATTCCCTTTCTGGCTAGGTCCCCCAAAGCCTCAAGTCTATTCAAGGTGTTGGGAGAAGACCAGGGGCGTAGCTAGCCCGCCGGCGGCCCGTGTGTGGCCACGGCGGGCGCCCTGATAGCCCTGCCCCCTGTGTCTGATGTCAGACACAGGGGATAGCCACGCCTCGGCATCTGACATCATACGCGGGGGGGGGGGGCGTGGTCTGGCTCCCGAACAGAGCCTTGAGGCTCCGTTTGGAAGAAGCAGCTTAACTGCTGAAGGGGCCATGCGGCCCCTTCGGCAGTTAGACAAGGGCTGGTGCTGCGTTCGCAGTGCAGCCCAGGAGCGGCTCTTCCCTGCAGGGAAGAGCCGCTTCTGGGCTGCGATACGAATGCAGCACCAGTCTTAGCTCCTGAAGAGATCGGGCGGCCCCTTCAGGAGCTAGTTAGGCTGGTGCTGCGTTCACAGCACCAGCCAGGAGCAACTCTTCCCTGCCTTTGCAGGGAAGAGCCGCTCCTGGCTGGCGCTGCAAACGCAGCACCAGCCTTTGTTTAGCTCTTGAAGGGTCCCTGCTCGAGAACTAAACTCCCGACCCCGCGTCTGATGTCAGACGCAGGGGGCGTGTCAGGGCCGCTAATGGCGGTTCCTGATTGGGCACGGCTCGGGTTATTTGAACCTGTTTGCCCAATTATAGCTATGCCCCTGGAGAAGACCAAATGATCCTTCTGTATGGAAGGGAGGATTCTTCTCCATTCAGAGGATTTTTGCCTTCACCTCTGAGGCAAAAACCACCCCCTTAACAGGGAGGCATGGTTGCACCGCAATGCTTCACCCCAGGAGTGGAAGCCACACCTTAGTTTACAGAACTCCTTTCAAACTAGTTTCTATAGTTGTGGCCTGAGTTTGCAACTCATCTCTTGATTCAGAGCCTGGGTGCAAGACCACATCTTCTAGCACTGCATGCAGTGTGGGGTGCTGGTTTTTTGCATCCATTCCCAGCAGGGTATAAGAAACAAGCCTGGGAAACAAAGTGGACCATGCTGTGACAGCGTCCTCGGTAGGGATGTTCCTGAATCGGCACATTTGAATGAAGCGAATAGTTTCGGTGCCTCTCTAATGAGGCACCAAAATGATGTGAGCACATCCCTTATCCTTGGTTCATAGGGCCATCCAGAGGGATGAGGACGTGCTAATGAAAGCAGTCCCCAACCTCTGCTGGCTTTCTGCAGCAACACCTTGGCATCTGCTAACCCCGCCGGGTGACAGTGTGGGATTAGCTGGCCGCCTTTTGGGGCCGAGTAGGAATTTTCCCCATCCACCCAGATTGGCCTGGAAGTGGCTGGTTTTTTGCCTACTCTACACTGTTGCACTGGTAGGGGTTTTTGATCTGGCCCATGTTAGGAGCGGTGCCTTTAAATAGAGTAGCTCCTTGGTCACTAGCACCATGATGGCAGGTCAGAGGAGGGGATACTGTGCTGCACCCTAGGGGTGGCAACTCCACTGTGGCTTGGCTACATTGCAGCTCTCTGTTGAAACTAGGTTAATAAAGTTATCGCCCTAGTTTTAACCCATTTCCTGTGTCGTGTCATTTATTTGGGGGTATGGGTGCAAAGGAACCTCATGACAGACCTCTTGCAAGATGTTCTCAAGTAGGCCTGAGTAGGATCTCTAGAGCCACAAAGATAAGCTTTGCAAAGAGGCAGGATCCATAAATCAACGAGAAGCAGGATTGCTCATTCTGCCCTAGCAGCGCTCTGGGAGCCAGCCCTACCCTCCATATTCTCCAAACAGGAGGCTGGTTTATACACTCACACAATCCAGAGGCAAAGCTCTGCATCCAGGCTGCAAGTTGAAGATGGGATTTTAAAATAATAATAATTTTAAGGGAACTCTCTGGGTGTGGAAACCTAGCATGTTGGGGAGAAGGATCCAACACAGGTGTGCAGACAGAGGGAAAGCTTGAGGAGCAACTCATTCATTCATTTTGTGGGTTGTTAGGTTTGGCAGTGGGGGGCAGGGGCAGTAAAATGTGAGGGGAAACTCCTCAATTGGCTGGGGTGGTGTGCACCGTTGGTTCAATGTAATCCTTTCCCTAAATTGCTATCTTTCTCTGTGTGGTGACCTTTCATGGGGAGGATCACACAAATCACACACCTGCAGTTTGAAGTGACACAGTCCTGGAAAATGTAACTGCCTGGTTTTGCTGAATGTTTAAATGGGCAAATATTATCAGAAGACTGTGAGCATTGCAGAAAGAAAGAATCTGGTGATTACTAGTAGGAGTCAGCATGAATGTGTTAAGAACAAGTCATGCCAGAGTAATCTCCCCTCCTTTTTCAACGGAGTTCCTAGTTTAGTAGAGCATGGAGATGCTGCAGCCATTGTTGTGTGTCTTAATGTCTTCTACAAAGCCTTTGACACAGCCCCCACAATATCCCTTTTTTTATTTCTGTGGAGGATGTGGCCCAAACCTCCATTTTGTTGTATGTGTGCTTGTTCTTCATTTTGATATGTTTAAAATGGCGGCCTGACCCCCATCTCGTGTTAGAGTTCCTTATACAAAAGGTTAAGCAAACTTGGCCTTTTATCCATCTCAGGTTTGTTTTTTCTGTCTGGAGGTCATTATGTTCCATCTGGTTTGTATTTGCCATGATTGGCTAATCCAGAGGAGGCGGGCAAAGTTTCGGGGATAAAAAAGGAGAATTGGAACAGCTACAGCTAGGAAGCAGTAAGAGCAGTTGATTCACAAAAGCCCAATTCAGATGTTATGCTGTATGCGTGTACAGATGTGTGGTACAGATGTGACTGAGTTCCTGGATATAGTGAACCTGGATACACGTCCTTCGTACAGAAAGGAAGTGTAATTCTGTACCTGCATTCAATGTAACATGTGAATGACAGTGCCTGTGTACAGATCTGTACCTGTGTATACTGTACACTCATCGTACCAGTGTTGAACATCACATGTGAATGGGCCTAAAGAAGAGAGCTGAACATCGCACAGAAGAATTGGATCACTCTTGGAACAACCAGAGGAAAAGACAACGGCAAGATCAGACAAGGCAGTGCCGAGCAGAGAGACAGGCTGTCTAAGAGCTGCTGGTGAGATTCTGTTTGGGCCAGTATAGAATAGAAGATAATCACGGCATGTGCTTATCCCATTATCATTTTTTCTCCTTGCTCTTATGGTTATTGTTCTTAAAACACTGCAAACGCTATTGTTTGAACTGCCCCCCCTCCTTTCAAGTAAAAACTGCACCTTTGATTCAATTCTTGAGTACTCTGTATCCCTTAGATGTCACAACACTCTACCTAGAGAAAGAGAGATATATGGAGAACTGGGAGGCTGTTTAGTGCAGACAGCCAGGAAAAACAAACAATTCCAATTGGCAGGGGCATATCTAGGGTGGGGCAGGCAGGGCATGTGCCCCGGGCACCACTTGAAGGGGGGAGCCATTTTTTAAAATTATTTTTTTTTAAATGGCTGCCAAAAACAAAATGGCCACCACACATGCTCAAATGGCCTTAGTATATTAAGGCCCTTAGCATTAAGTATTGGGAGTTTCTTGCTCTCTTTCTCTCATTTTAACTGTCTTTCTGAAATACTAGAATATATTCCAAGCAGTGACACAGTTGACTCTGCATATCCTTTAATTATTTTCAGAGTATCTGGGAAAAGTCACATTCTCCATTGATTTTTAAAACTTATGTAATAGTGATGCTACAATGCATAGTAGAGAATTAGACAGGCACTTCTGTTTAGTTTTCCAAGTACATCTCCACATAGTATTTGGGTATTTCATGAGCCCCAGCATACTGAAATTTGTAGTTTTCCATCATTTTTTGGTGTGGCTACGTCCACCGCTAAATAGTTTTTGAAATATTAAAAGATTAATGAGCTTGACTTGTATTTTTGAGCTGATATTATGGTAAAGTTATCTGAAAGATGGGTGTCAGATGTTTGGACAGGGGGCACAATTTCAGTGCTTGCCCTGGGTGCTATTATCCCTAGATATGCCTCTGCCAATCGGTGGCAGCAACAAAGCTTATCAGATCACGGGGTTGGCTGCGAAGTTTAAATAGCCACTCTCCTTGCTTCTCTGCTGATGCACAGGGAAGTTTAAAGAAGCAGCACCAAAGGCAAGAGTGGATGGAATAGCCTGTGCCTCTCACACCACTTCTTTATGTTTGGATAACCAGAAGAGGACAGGTAGAGAGATCCAGGAGTTGAGCAGAAGGAAACACAGGACAGCTTGCCAAACAGGTCAAATGATGGTAAGAGGGAAAGCACATGCCAACATCTGGTGAGGGACCTGGTGTAAAGGGGTCTGTATACCAATGCCAGAAGCCTCCGAGCCAAGATGGGTGAGCTAGAGTACTTGGTTTCTAATGAAAACATAGATATAGTGGGTGTAACAGAAACCTGGTGGAGTGGTGAGAACCAGTGGGACACAATTATTCCTGGATATAAACTCTATAGAAGGGTCAGGGAGGGGAGGGTTGGGGGAGGAGTGGCACTGTATATCAAAGAAGGGATAGATTCCAATAAGCTAGAAAACCTAGGTGGACCAGAGTCCTCCACAGAATCATTATGGCTAACATTACAAGGACTGAAAGGAAATGTGTTACTAGGGACATGCTAATGCCCTCTGGATCAAAGCGCTGAGAGTGACCTGGAGTTGGACAAACAAGAGAGGTGTCAAAGAGAGACAGGGCAGTAATAATGGGTGACTTCAACTACCCACACATAGACTGGGTAAATTCACATACAGGTAATGACAGAGAGTCCAGATTTCTAGATGTGCTAAATGACTGTGCCTTAGAACAGTTAGTCACGGAACCAACCAGAGAGATGGTGACTTTGAATTTAATCCCGTGTGGTGCTCAGGATCTGGTGCGAGATGTCAGAATTGCAGAACCATTGGGTAGCAGTGACCATAGTGTGATCCAATTCAGCATATATGTGAGTGGAGAATTGTCAAGGAAGTCCAACACTAATGCGTTGGACTTCAGAAGAGGAAACTGCTCAAAAATGAGGGGAATGGTAAAAAGGAAGTTGAAAGGGAAAGTCAGGTGGATCAAATCACTCCAGAAAGCATGGAACTAATTTAAAACCACAGTACTAGAAGCACAGTTGGAATGTATACCAAGAAGGAGAAAAGGTACCACCAAGTCCAGGAGGATGCCAGCATGGCTAACAAGTCAGGGAAGCTCTAAAAGGGAAGAAGACTTCCTTCAGAAAATGGAAGTCCTGCCCAAATGAAGAAAACAGGAAGGAACATAAACTCTGGCAAAAGAAATGCAAGGACACAGTAAGTGGTGCAAAGAGAGAGTTTGAGGAGCATATAGCTAGAAGTGTCAAGGAGAATAACAAAATCTTCTTTGTTGGAAAATGTATCAGAAGTAGAAAACCTGCCAGGAAGGCAGTTTTTAGAAGTTTTTATAATTTTCTGCCATGAAACAAGCCACTTAGAGGACTTTTTAGATAGTTTTTTTTTTAAGCCAGCAAATTTTCCCAGCTGTTTTAAATTAAATATTCAGAGACTTCTCAGTCTCTCCCCACTCCCTATCAAAGCCCTATGGCAAGCAGATCCCTATATATAGGTGGGTGGGTGTGACCACAAAAAGGAGTTCACATTGTACCTGGCAAATGCTGGGCTGGGCAGAGGGTCTGCTGCAGAGAGCTGTGGGGGCCACTCTGCCTGCCTCCCTCCTTGCTTGCTTGGGGCCTCCCTGCAAGCCTACTCCAGTTCAGGCTTCACTGAGGCCTACACGGAGGCCTCCCAGGAAGCCCTGCCCACCCGCCAATCAGCTGAGAGGCAGGGAGAAAAGGAGCTCTTTGCAGCTTGCCTGCTGCTTAGATTGCATGCCAGGAGGACAAGCAGGAGAGAGGACAAACAGGGCAAGTGGCTGAGGGGCCTTGGGGCTGGGCAGGGGGCAATGGGGAGTCATATGAGGTGTCTCATGAGGCAGTGGGGCCCCCAGGCAACCGCCTCCCCTTGCCTAATAGTAGTTATGCCCCTGTAGGGGAGCCTAGCCTGATTTTGCCTAATTGTGTAAACCACCGGACTTGCAGGTGAGCCTGATGGTTTACGAGCGGCTAGCCCGCTTTAGTAGCCCTCCCCTTAGCCTGGGTTTGCGGAGCGAGTGCTCCACAAACCCGGGCTGCCTGATCATGAGTAGCTGCAGTGTGGCTCCCTGCCGCAGCTACTCATGAGTAGACCCCTGGAGGGGAGGCGAAAAGCCGCCTCCCAGCTCTGGGGGTCTCCCCAGTATGCCCTGCGTGCTTGCGCAGGCATACTGGAGCTTCTGGGGGCTGCATGGCCCCCGAGCTCCCCAGCCCCCACTGGCTCCGTCACAGAGCCAGCAATCATGTGGGCAGCCGATCCGGCTGCTCAGGGCTCCCGCCGCGATTGTCTGCAGGGAGAGCAGGCTTAGCCCACTCTCCCCGCAATAGCAGCAAAAGCAGGTCTCACTGATTGTGAGACCCGCCTCAATGTGTTTGTTGTAAAGGTTTTCTGACAACAGGCAAACCTGGCCTACTAAGGTGGCTGCTTCAAGTGGTGAATTGGTAGTGGTGTTGGGTCTTCACAACTGTGAAATTAGCTTGAAATCATGGTCAGCTGTGTAACATATTAGCTTTCTTTGGGGTTGTTTCTAAGATGTTGAAGTGCTGCTTATGAAGTCTGGATGAATCCCTGTGTCCCCTGAGGAGGCTTTCCTTTTTCCAGTAGCATCTGCTCAAGAAAATAAAAATAAGAAAGGGCACAAAGCGATGCGTTTTCTGTTGTGGATCTCACAACAGAAGGGAAGTTTTCTCTCTAGGGAGGACTGTTAAAGCCTGACTATATTCCTGCAGAATAGAAGTTATCACTTTTCTATTCAACCAGGCATCTGTGCTGTTTTAGTTTTATATGGGTTTGATCTGATCTAATGGGACTTTCTTTTTCTTTCTTTCTTTGCTATTGGTCTTGATATTGGGTTTATGAGTTTTATTGTGATTTTATTATTTATTAATTTTATTGATTAGGAAAATGTCTGTACTGCTCTTCAGCAATAATCTTACTAGAATGGTTTACAAGTTAAAAACACCAAACAATAAAATACATTTTTAAAAAACAGCAGCAGGTAAAACAGCATAATACCTTTTAAGTATATGGAATTTGAAGATTAAAAGGTTTGGGAGAACAAATGGGTCTTTGAAAGGATATTAAAGTAGGCCCAAATAAGTCTTCAAATAAGAAAACATCCGCAAACAGGGTGCAACCACCAAGAAGCCCTGGTTGTTTATTGTTGTTGTGCACTATTAGCCCTTTGAATTTCCATTGGGAAAGAAAAACAGGATGAGCCCTTTCTCACGATTGGTGAGAAAGGGCTACAGGGTCAGTGGGGAGGAAACCTTTAAAGCTTACCTACCCGCAAACGATCCTCATTAAAAGACTGAGCGCAGAGATTGCGTGCCCAAATGTGCAGCTGCCTCCTCAGGCAGCGTGGAGATTGGGGTGCCGGGAGGCGGCACCCTACCCCTGGAACCCCCATAATGCACCATGTGAGTGTATTATGTGCAGTGCATTATGGGGATCCCCCCTCTCCTCCCTGAAGCTGGCCAAATGCCCTGCAGGCTGCTAGCCCCTGGCTGGCTTGGTGGGTTTGCTGCCAAGGTGATGTGAATTCCGGTTCGTCCCTGGGTCCGCCTTAAGCCAATCAAACAGACACAGTGGGAATCAATTAGAGGCTTGGTTTAATGCTCTGCAGAAGCAGGTAGACAATGGGGCTCACGCTCCACATTGAATACAAATTGGTTATAGGTGCATCTTACATTTATACAGACAATCTGAATGATGCTGACATAGTATATGTGGCAGTAAAATGGTGGACTAAGTATCTAGTACGCATGCGAATGATTCATTGTTCATCTGGTGATCACTCCTTATTTGGTTACATCCTGTTTTATTAACTTGTCAGCAAGGAACAATGAGAATCTTGTGAGAACCAAGTTTCATAGATACATTTTAGTGGAGAGAGATAATGACATTGGCCGTGATGTCTCTGAGCTTGGCTGGGGTTACTTTAAGTTAGAATTAGGTTTTCTAAGCAAATTTGGAGATGCTTTGGTATTCTAAGTAAAATGGAGTTACTTTGGTTTTCTAAAACACATCAATTCCCCCCTGAAACAATTGGATCATCCTGAATTTTCAGGATATATGGGCTTGTGAAGGTATAGCTGTATATATGGGTCTTACATTATGGCAAGGTTTAAAGGTTCTCATAAACATTTGGATTAAAGCTAAAATGCATTATAAGCAGCAACATGTTGATTATCAATAAAAGGAAATACATGCTATAACTAGAACCACCTTCCTTGCCCATAGATCAATAGGCTCTCCATATTAGTTAGATGAAAGTTCTGTTTGGAAATATTAATAATAGCTCCTTTTTAACACATAAACTCTTAGATAGAACTCTGTGTTTCGTGTGGCTAAAGGGTTTGGGACACATGTGGTTTTGGGATGCCTTAAGCATTACAGAAATAGTAGGTGCTTAATGGGCTGTACATATGGCAATAAAACTAGATACATTGCATACAACATCCTAGAGCTACAAACATAATTAGTATAATTCTATAAATCACACACATATCCTTAACGACCCATATCTGGCATGATTTGATATAGATAAAAAGTTTTACATATAGCAGCAAGGTGTACATATAAAGTCATATAACTTATAGCAAGCAACATTGTTTTAACCCATCTTTATCCCAAATAAAGTATCAATAACAGTCTAGCAATGTGGAACCAGGTGCTTCTGGCAATTAATGGATTATCAGCTTGTGGAAAGCGATAGCAATGACAAGTCATGTACAATCACATTGATTAATTACAAGTGTCTATAAAATTGCAGGTAAGGCTTGAGATAGCTTAATGTCTTAAAGCACAAAAGGGACCAGTAACTTGGGGATAGGTGCAGACTTGCAGGTAAATGCTTTGGTTGAAAACAATGAGATGATTGGCACAATATGTAAGTGAAACAAATAAGGAAATGACTGGAGAGCAAGCATGTGAGGTCCATGACCTTACAGCACAAGAGATAGCAGGGTTTTCAACATAATGATAGCACATAGTCATTACAAGAAAGTAATATAAGAAAGTGGTGTAAATCATCAACTCCCACCCCCCTTAGTGTCCTCTAAAGTCTGTCATGGCCAAAAAGGAAGCCATGGAGAGCTTTAGAATTCAAAATCTAAAAGTCCTTGGTAAGAAAAAATATATTTTAGTCCTTCAGTTGAGAACCAAATGCTCTTGTACAACGTTGCAGGATTTTGGCTATCCTGGATGTTCTCTGGTCCATGTCGTTTTGGCTTGTTTGGCCAGTGTCCACAGACAAGCTCGAATGTTTATGTGTTTGGGAGCCTTGACTCCCCCCCTTGTGGGCAATCTGAAATAGTGTCCTTGGCAAGGTATCTTACCCAGGTAGGATGGTTCCAGGGCTTTACAGCTTGGGGAAATGCTGTTACGTGTATGACTCCAGAGAAAAGTGAACAAATTGGCTTGTTTGTTTGTTATCAGGCAGTCTTCAGGCGTTTGTTGTCTATCCTTCTCCTATAACACTTAGGAGCAGGAAGATGAACTTTGCATTAGGCCCTCTTCCTCGAACACAAGACAGGGTAGCAGATGAACGTCCTGTCACCATTGGGTTGGACTGGAAATGCAGATAGGCACTGCCCTCGGGTAGCTGCTGCTGCTGATGGTTAGTTTTCCTGGGTCAGTGTGGAGACTCCCTTGGGATCACGTTCTGGCAATGGATCCAGGTATTCCTTCGATCTGGGGAGGACCAATCCTTCTTGGAAAGACAATTCAAGGCACTGTTGGTTGCAAACCTGTTTACTTGAGAGAAAGACAGGCAAGTGAGTTGCCAATTCCCTCCCTCCTCCCCCCCCCCGCCATGTAGGGACAGAATCCTGAGACTAAGTCTCTGGGTGCCAACCATTAGCACAAAAGGAAAAGTCAAGTTTTCAAGGCAAATAATACAAAGGATGGACAAAACCTGAGGCTAATTTCAATTTGGTCTTTTGGCAATTTTTTTTCCTCCCTCCCCCACCCCCATTTATATTTTTGTTTCCCTCTTTGCCTTGGGCCCCCCTTTCCCTGAAGACCAGAACAGGGGATGATGTCTTCATTTAAGGCTTGGTGGCTTGTGTTGTAGGCTGGTTTCTGATCACGAGAACAAAACAGCAATCCTGGGCAAAAGCAAAGCAATAAAGTCAAAAAGAAAAAGGCATTCACATTTTTCACCCCCCTTGTGAGTTTGGGGTTTTGAGGAGGCATTGAAGCCTTTCAGGTCAAGCATAGTCACTGCTAACAAAGTCCAGTTTCCATGTGGCATCTCACATTCTCTTCTGTATCCTGTTCTTCCTCCTTACAACAACCCTGTGAGGCAGGCCAAATCATTTGAGTTGTAGGCTCTGTGTCGCCCAGCAAGTATCATGGCTGAAAGAGGACTTGGACTCGGGTTTTCCCGGTCTTAGTCCAGCACTCTAACCACTGCACCACGCTGGCTGACAATCATACTTACAGGCCTTTGTCAGGGCAATCAATCTCCATCCAGTATAACTGACTTCATCGTCAGTAACGTGTAGATAGTTGTGGTGTCCCAGTTCTCCATCTTTAGCCTCATAATTAACCAGTCACTGATGGATTCAAGTTTTGGTTTGACATTTCTGTAAAGCGAAAACAACCTCTCGAGACAAGGAAAAAGATAGCCCACACAGGTAAAGTCAATCGCTGCCCTCTGTCTACCCACAATTTGGGCATTACCTGACTTGGCACCACCAGGATCGGGCCCAATCCCGGTCATTCTCATGTGCAGGCAGGACTGGGCTTGGCTTTACCTGCACGTGAGAACAGCCTCGATATATATTAAAATAAGGATTTTTCACAAAAAGAAACAGTAATGCATGAATGTGTAAACCCTGCCTATGGTCAGAGAAGTATCAGTAAGTAAAAATACAAATAAACTAGCTGGCTGGGCACATAGCATCTGTACCCCTAGTTCTCCCTGACTATCCCCCCTCCAGCCCCTTCTCCCTAACTCTTCCCCTAGGCGTCTCTGATCTCCGCCCGGCCCGCTTCTCCCCCCCCCCCCACTCCCTGCTCGTGGTTTCTGGCCGGCTTGCCAGCCCGTTTGCTCCTGCCGCTGCCTCCTCCTCTTCCTGGCGGCCTAGCCGCATCCTGACCCCAGCAGCTGCTCAGGGCCCACCTCCTCCTCGCCGCGGCTGGTCCCGCCGCCCATCACCAATTCCCCCGGCAGCAGCTCAATGGCCTCCTGAGTCGTGCTGCGCATGAGCCTCTGCCGCCCAGCCAATCCGTTGAGTGCCGGGATGCATCCCCACACATCCAGGACAGGCACATCTACGAGAATTAATAATAATGATACTGATGATACGATTGTCTTGTAGTACCATCAGTTGAATGTCAAGTCTTCCCAAACAAGATATTTGAATTGTTGCTTAAAGAATCCCTCCTTCATCTAGCTCAGAAGATGTGCCAAAAAAGATTTCACGAATTTGTGATTTCACTTTGTTATCTGTACAGTCACCTGGTGCAGCAGGGAAATGACTTGATTAGCAAGCCACAGTTTGCCAGTGGTCTGTTTCCCCGCTGGTCTGTTTCCCAGACTATGGGAAACCCCTATATTGGGCAGCAGTGATATAGGAAGATGCTGAAAGGCATCATCTCACACTGCGCGGGAGGAGGCAATGGTAAAACCCTCCTGTATTCTACCAAAGAAAACCACAGGGCTCTCTGGGCGCCAGGAGTCGACACCAACTCAACGGCCCAACTTTACCTTTACAGTACTTGACACAGCACGGAGCCAAGGCTTCTCTGAGGCATCATTACTATATTCTATGTACTATTATATTCTGTTCTTGATTCAGTATCTGATAACATTGCACAATAAAAGAAGCCCTGTTTTCTTAATTCTGTTGTGTTTTATCTTCACTCCAGTCTTATTTTGGGCACCTTCACAATGTGGCGTGACAATGACCAGTAGTTCACTGCCTCAGCTGAAATTTGCCTCTTCTAAGCTTTTGATGCCCTCCTCCTGGTTTCCTAAATTAGCTTGCTGAGAAATTGGATCAAGGCAATCCAATCTTAGTTAGGCTGTAAGTCTGGAAAATGGATTACGGAAAGTTTCTGACCAAAGGAACCAGGCCAGAGGTTAAATTAAATTTGAGAGGAGGTCAGTTTCCTTCTTAAAGTTCTAATGGCAGGACTGAATGACAAGAAAACATCTTTGAAATGCACATGCATAGATGCCATCAAAATCTCTGGGCTAATTTCAAAAGTGTTTAGTGGTTAATTCTGGTTTTGGTTTTAACCTCCTTCCCCCAATCATATGCACTCCAAATCTGAACATTTCTGGAAAAAATAAGTTTTTTTTAATGAAATACAATTGGCTGCTGTATGTATGTGTGTGCATCTCTGTGGTTTGGAAAGTTGTTACTGATGTCCACATTTTTTTAAAAAAATCCCTCAAATGCTAATGATGTGAATTCAGTTCGTCCCTGGGTCCGCCTTAAGCCAATCAAACAGACACAGTGGGAATAAATTAGAGGCTTGGTTTAATGCTCTGCAGAAGCAGGTAGACAATGGGGCTCACGCTCCACATTGAATACAAATTGGTTATAGGTGCATCTTACATTTATACAGACAATCTGAATGATGCTGACATAGTATACGTGGCAGTAAAATGGTGGACTAAGTATCTAGTACGCATGCGAATGATTCATTGTTCATCTGGTGATCACTCCTTATTTGGTTACATCCTGTTTTATTAACTGTCAGCAAAGAACGGTGAGAACCAAGTTTCTTTAGATACAATTTAGTGGAGAGAGATAATCATGTGAGGCCGTGTCCTTGAGCTGGCCTGAGCTGGGCTGGGGTTGCTTTAAGTTAGAATTAGGTTTTCTAAGCAAACTTGGAGATGCTTTGGTATTCTACGTAAAATGGAGTTACTTTGGTTTACTCAAACACATCACTAAGAGCTCTAACAAAACAAAACAAAACCCCCAAACTCTAAGAAGCTATACCCACAAGCACTGGCAAGTGGGCTAAGGGAGCTTAGCCCACTTTCCAGGGATTATGGGAACCACTGGGCTCGCAGGCGAGCCCGGTGCTCCCAAGGTGGCTAGCCCGCCTAAACCACCCTCCTCTTAAATTATTTATGTATTTATTATTATTATTAATTCTCAGTTAACCTCATTTCATTACTCGTGTGTTGCCGCGCTGCACAGTAACACATGAATATACCCCTGGCCGGGAGTCTGCAAGCAGCATCGGGGGTCTCTCCAGGATGCCCCACGCGCTCGAGCGGGGCATCCTGGAACTTCTGGGGGCAGCGCAGCCCCCGATCCCCACAGCCCCTACTGGCTTCATGACGGATCCAGCCACCCAGCTACGAGCGGCTGTTCATCTGCGAAGAGAGCAGGCTAAGCCCTCTCTCCACGTGGAACCCCATCAGGTGCTTCACACGTGTCGTGTGAAGCACCTCTAAGAGTTATTGGCTGACAGGATGAGAAATACTACTCAAAGTAGTCCCATTGAAATTAAAAAGACAAGTTGGGTTGGTGGTATAGCTTGAAAGTGCTTGCATGTCATTGTCAGTGGCTCAGAAGCATGGCTTGAGGATGCTGAGACATAGGCGGAACTGGGGGTGGGCAGGCAGGGCACATGCCTTAGGCGCCACTGAGGTGGGGGCCAGTTCCTGCCACCCTCACCCCATTGCCCACCTGCCCAGCCCCAGGGCCCCTCAGCCACTTGCCTCCAGCTCCGGCCTAGGATCGGCGAAGCCTAGGATCGGAGCAGCCTGCAAACTGCAGAGCTCTTCTCTCCCCGCCTCTCAGCTGATCGGCGGGTGGGCGGGGCTTCCAGAGAGGCCTGCGAGTAGGCCTCCCTGAAGCCTGAACTCGGCAGGCCCCAGCAAGTCAGGAAGGAGGCTGGCAGAACTCCCTGCAGCAGACTCTCCCTGCAGCAGAGCTTTTGCAAGGTAGGCTGTGAATTCCTTTTTGTGGTTACCCCATATATAGGGATCTGCTTGCCATAGGGCTTTGATATGGGTGGTGGGGCGAGACTGAGAAGTCTCTGAATATTTAATTTAAAACAGACTGAAAAATGTGCTGGCTTTAAAAACAAAAACTATCTAAGGCCTATAAGTGGCTTGGTTCATGTCAGAAAATTACAAAAACTTCTGGAACAAATATTTATTTATTCTTTCTTTCTTTCATTCATTTATAAATGCACTTATGTTCAAGTTGTTTTGCAACCCAGAAGGTCTGAGTGAGAACTGTGAAGCATGTGTTGTGCTTTTATTTTATTTTATTTTATTTTTCTTGTGTGTGAACTGCTCTCCAATAACTTGCAGGGACTTCAGGGTAAATCTGGCCAACATGTGAATGCAGCACCTCCATTCCAGAGGAGATGTGTGTTAAAGCGCTTTAAAAGCCTCGTGTGAAAAGACTCCTGGAATCAAACTTGACTGAATTTGTTCAGAATTCTGAGAAAACAAACATAGGCTCACCCTGCATGGTTGAAAGTCTCCTTTGCTAATCTGCAGCGAGGGGGCCATTTTAATAATTAGCATTGCTAGTGTGTTCTAGGCATTAAAAGTAGCACAAATATATAGTACTCAATGTATATCACTATATACTGTGAAGTGTGCATGTGTGTCTTCAGTGCAATGTATTTCCAGGCAGCATACTTATTTTGAAATATCAGACTTAAATCCTTTGGGGCCTGGGATGTGTGGAGGCCCTGGACTTTGAGGGGCTGGGGGCCTATTTTAAAATCTCATCTTGGCCCATTCCAACCTTGCTATGCCCCTGGCGGTCACTACACATGGGTCTCTGCACAACACCTGCACAGAAGAAACTTCCATGTAGAAAATGTGTCTCTTGTAAATTGACCCTGAATTTTCCATCCATGACTGGGATATTTGAGAGTTAGAGTCAATAATAAAAGAACAGCACACTGCTTGTGACAGGAAGGGGCAAATTACAATGATTTCTTAGTCTGGCAGAGGCTGGTTTTGGCCCTGGCAGAACTTGGCTGTCTGCTCCTGTTGCAAATGCCTCTGTCTAGTGTGGCAAACTAATGTATCCTCCTCCCTCTTGGTGTCAAAGTAAGCACTGGTGTGGTGAATGCACATATACCCCATCATGAGCCAACAGTCATCATAAGACAAAGGCTGGCAGGAATCATTCACTGGTTTATAGACTCCCCCCCCCGCCCCCACCAGCACCTTCTTCTTCCCCTATTTTGCTAGTGGCTATTTGGGCAGGTGATCCTCTAGGACAAAGTCATGTTTTTTAAAAAAGAATGAGATGAGACAGAGAAAATGACACTTGGAATCCTCGCATAACTCCTGACTGTTCTAAGTCTTTTACAGAGATGGCTCATGTTTTCAGGTTTTGATCAACAACCATGTCTAGATGGTACAGTGTTCCTTTTAACAAGGATTTCCAGATATTGTTGACTACAAGTCCCATCATTCCTGTTTGGACAGGGGCGCAATTTCAGTGCTTGCCCTAGGCGCTATTTTCCCTAGTTACGCCTCTGTGCTGAGAACCTGCCTGCAGATGTGGGGAGCATCATATTGGCCTTTGCCTCAAGCATTTGAGGGCTCTGGGGATGTCCCTGCTCCCACCCATGGCTGTGTCAAGAGAAAGACCCTGGGAAATCATCCAATCACGAATCTGCTGTGTTTTGAAGTTTAGCAAAGACCGTATTCCTGGCAGAAGATTTCTAGAGTGAGATATTTTTGTTCCTCCTGAACAGTCCAGCTACTGAGAGGAACAGTCTGAAACCTTTCATTCCCTTCTGTATAACTTCTCTACCTTACTGAGCTCAATTTTAAGAACTACACAGCTGTTTATTTTTAGATGAGTCTTCATTGACATTAGATTATTCCATAGCAGGAGGTTGTTGGGTTTGTTTCTGTACTGTCTTCATTTCCTCTGACATTGCAGTCTATGGGACATATCAAAGATGGCAAACCATTTTAATAAATAAATTATCTTTATTACATTCCAACATTACAAAACTCTTCTGTTTACTTGTTGCAATATTCACCTGTTCTTGAGTGGCAAGATTAGCAAATATCATGCCTTGTAGATAAACTGACTAGCACATTGGATTTTCCAGTATAAAGGTGCTTTTTTCCATGTAAAGTAGTACTCTGTCAGCAACATGTAATCTTGAAAAGAAAAAAGTGGAAGGGTAACACATAATACAGATCTTGCCATTTGAGTTTGGATGTTGAAACTGCAGCATTTTAAAAACACACATTCTTATTATACTGTACAATCATTTCTCAGCCACTTGATTGGAGCTTAAACAAGCAAATGTCCTAGACTGAGGCCAATGTGAAATAAGATTTTCTATCAGATTATCACCTAGTAGAAATCTAAGGTTGTGCATTAATTTTGCTGGCTAACATACTGTGCAAGGGAATGTAGGTGGCTGTAGTGCTGCCCACGCCCCTATGTACATCTAAGCTCTGCTGATGGGGTTGCATTGCAGGGCAGCAGTGCTCCTTTGTTGTACACACAGTTGTGTGATGCAACACCCAGTGCTTACCTGTGCTCAGTGCTCTAGCCACCCATGTTCCCTTGCACAATATGTCAGTCAGTAAACTTTAGATGTAGGCCTTTACTAAGCATAAATCAAGAGTAGTGTCGCTTAGACAAAAGAACTAAACCAGTATGAAACCAGAATTGCAAATCTAGCTGGTGCAAATTATTAAGCAAAGCAGAAGGCAGTGGGGCACTGGCGCCTTGGGCCCTCCATGACTTTACTGGGCCTGACTAAGGCCATATTTGCACCAAAGATTTTCAGGTGTGCTTTGATACACGAACAGCCACTGATCTCCTCCATGCCATCCACCCCTCAGTCAAATTTGGTCATAGTACTGACACAGTGCAGATCTGGAGAAGACAGCAAAGGGAAGGGAAGGTCAGGGAAAACTGGCAAAGCCAATCATGGATAATTCAAAGTCTATCTGACTTTAGTGATAATCTGAGAGCCTTTTCTCACAAGCAGTAAGAAAAGGCTGCAGGGTTTGCGGGGAGGAAGCCCGGAAGAGCTTACCTCCCTGCAGATTATCCGTTTGCTTCCGAGCACCGGCTGCTCCCGGTAGCTCTGGGGGTCAGGTGCTGGGGTGTGGTGCAATGCTCCCCCACCGGAGCCCGAATAATGCACCATGCATTGGAAGATTCTCCCCTCCCCTCCTTGTGTGTCAGCCGTTAGGAGGGGAGGTGCTTGCTCTCCTATCCCAGTTTTGAGAGGAGGCTTCTTAGGCAGGTTTGCCGCTGTGATGCCAAGATCATGTCCGAACCTTGCGGTTCACATGTGCGTGCAAAACTGGGCTGGGCTCCCTTAGCCTGGTTTTGCATGAGCTTATGAATAGCCTCTGAGTATATTTAATTTCATTTAGCCTTACTTCAAAACCCAAATGTTCACGGTTGCTATGAAACAGCATAAGTGTATTGAAGTCAAAAAGAACTATGCTGTTTTATTCATTGATTTGATTTATATCTTGCTATTTCTTGTGGGCTCAAAGTGGCTTACAGAGTTTGGTGGGGGTCACCTGTACTTAACATGTTTTTGGAAAGTCACAATGCATAAAGTAGTAAAAACAGGTTTACAGCTGATTCAGTCCCCCAAATTTTTTATTAGACTGATCAAAGCTTGGAACTATACAACTGTAATAACCTATAGGAGATCTGGGTCATAACTGTTTGATCAAACACAGTACAGTATATGTGAGCCTGGATACAGCCCAGATATAAAGGCTAGCTATTTAGGGCAAATCACAAACACTAAAAATTATAGCTTTGTTCTCAGTTCAGCACCCTAAGTCAAGATTACAATTTTCAGAATCTTTATGGTGTATTCTTGAATAATTCTTACAAGCACTTAATTTCATTCTATAGCAAAATTATTAGAATTGGAAGGAGTCATTAATGCCCTCCAAATGAGCTTTTCAAGTATAACCGCATGGAGTTGGAAATCACTTCCTCCTTCAGTGTTAAAATCGTTTTCTACTTGCATAACAAGTACACTTTCTTTGAAAATAGAGGCAGCTAATCAAAGTATAGAGACTTATAATTCACATGTACTGGATCAACCGAAAATATTTCATTTCACATCACCCATCCATATACCCACTCAATTGCTCTAAACTTAAGAAAACAATGGGACCACAGTATATAAAACCTACCTACTAAAGAAAAGCAAAGGAGTTATAATAAAAGGCCACAGGAAAAAAAAGAATTAAAGGGTGATTCCAACCTTGAACAGAGGAGATTTTGATATCTGTCTAAAAAAAGAAGAAATGGCAAATATATATTCAGTGTTACGCTGGAAATAATTTTTCTTCCGCTGGTTTAGTCCACATTGCAAATAAATTTTCTTAGCATTTGGTTCTTCTTCTCATGCTGGTGCCGAATTCTACCAGAAGACAATAGTTCCAGCCCTCACAACGAGTTTTATTGTGATGATTCAAAACACTTGCCTATATAGATACATTTCTGCTGTTTCCACACTTGTATAAATCTGTAGGTCAGGTGTGCAATGGCTGGATGTTCCTGCATAATTAACCCATGAGATCTACATGATGCAGTTGGTTGTGTGATCTGTAGGGTGCAAATAGCAGACTAAGCGATTGCTAGTGTGATCACTCCATCAGAGTCTGCATGGAACCAGACCACTCTTGCTACACTGTTTAATCATATATGTAAACAGAACTCCCATTTGTCTGACTCTCACAGGCCTAATTGTCACAAACAGCAGAGGAAGTGTCTGGACTATACCACTTCAGATTGCAGTGGAAGCTCACATGACTGAATGCTCCTCTATCCAAATAATAATAATAATATAATCAGCCAATTACAAAAAGCAACTTTACTGGGAACAGCCTATATTCTGCGACAATATCTATAACAACAGCAACAACATTGACAATAAAATTCAGCCATCCCAGGTCCTTGGGAAGGACTCGATGTCTGGATAAAACAAACCAGTCAATAACACCTGTCTGACTGTGTAAACAAATAATAATAATAAAAATTTCTAAACATAGGAAAACAGTTGTCAGGGGAAAGTCTCCTGACGTGCTAATTTTCTATGCATAGGAAGCTTTGTGTGTGTGAAAACATTTTGCCCCTGCACTTTGAAATGGCACAGTCTGGACAGAGTTTGACCACCTCATCTGTGAGAACCAGGCTTCTGTATGTGGACAGTTTGAATATACCCTAGGCCACTCAAAATAAATGAGTTCTCCTATATTTGAAGGATTTTTAATACACATAATCAACAACAGCCTATATGTTAATGATAACCTCTGTCTGCTGTATAACGTACACAGTGTGTAGCAGGCTCATCAGCAGTGGAGTCTCATCATGGTTTGTTCATGAATTCGTCTATAGAGCTCTTGTGTAAATATGACAAGTCTGCAGTGCTGATTTCACAAGCAGGATTATTTGTCCCATAAATCCTCCCCTCTCTCATAATTCTCTCTCCTTCATGACACTCAAGTCTGTCTCAGGAATCATGTTCCAGTACTCTGGTCATGGTCTGGAGTATCAAGATGTTTAGAAGATTCTCACACTCACTTCCACCACCCTCCTCCCCTCTAGCATGCCATTTCCCTGCTCCATTTCCTAGCTCCTCTTACCACAATTTGCCATGATATCTGTGGTGTTTTTGGTTAATCCATTCCTTGATTCAGGCCAGCTTTTGAATGGGGCTTCAGTTACTTGTATTCCAGTCCTGGAATAGAGGCAGGGCTAACAAACAGCCAGCAGCAAGAGCACTGAAAAGCAGCCTGCACTTGCCTCTCTGTACATAATATCTATTTCATTAAACTGTTAATATTCCTGATTCAATTCCATTGCTTTGTCATTGCATACAACTCTTTCCATTGGATTCTACCATATCCAAATCAGGCAAACTGTAGTTAGAGGAAACTGGAAACGTACGGACGGAATTGGTACACAAGAGGGAAGGAGTGGAGGTGGGGGAGAAGAAGCTAGTGAACCTGCAGCACTTTCTGATCCCCCATGCTATGATCTGGCATATCATCTGAATGAGACAACTTTTCCTTGGAAACTTCTGATATGTAAGTGGTTTCAAAGTAGATCTACCATGTGGAGAAGTCTGCTCTAAAACAATCAACAATGAATGAGTTGAAAGAGGAAAAAAGACTGAGAGAGCAGTAAGTTCACAGCAATATCCTGTTCTCTATCTGTTCAGTCCCTGCAGATTCATTATGTAATATGTATAATATAGCTTTCTTTCCTGTTTCCACACAAGGTTGCTACTGATCTGAAGTTTTACAAAAAAGCTAGAACATCAGACTTCCATGTATAATGAGACAGCATCCATATGCCTTTAGCTTAGTGGCAGGATACTTACTGCAGTCTACCCAGCAAACAAAATCCTTTGGAACTTGCAGATTTGGTAGCATAATCGACTAGCCACATCCTCAAGGTCTGTTACAAAAGCACTCGCTTTGTTTGAGGAAGTTCACATATCCTTAGTCATGAAATTACACACATTGATCTACACAGAAAGCAGCATGATTCACTAGTCAGTCACCTTGTATATTTCAAGCATCAAATACCACATTACTTTTACTGCAAGATTCTTGTTAGCCATTCTCTCAGGATGCAACCGTAAGTCTGAGTCAACCAAGGATGGTATGCACTGCAGATGCTTATTCTCTAGTCTGGCTGGTCATGTGTTCTCCATAGTGGTCCAATCCAGGTGTTAGCACTTCATGCTACTTTCAGTATACATGTTTAAAGTAGGGAAGCTTGACTTTTCAGGGTTGCTGGAGCATTCATATGGATATTCAGACAGTTCTAGGGTGAAAGAATGTGCCCATCTGGTGATTATGCCTGGCCATGTAATACCCTGAATCTTTTGCTGCTTCACACTTTCCAGTCACATAGGCAACTGTTAGGACAATGGTTAGGATTCTGAGCCTTTCCTTTTCTGATCAACGATCCATCCTCCTGGGTTCACATCTATCTGCAGCATCTTCATCACCCACTTGTCTTTCCGTGCCCCATCAATGAATTCATCCAGAGATAACTGCCCTATAGAATCAATGCAAGAAAAAAGGAATGACCATGGGACCATGGCAGAGGAGAACAAATGATAATTGTGGGCATGTGTACATGTCAGGATCTGTGTAACCCTGCATTACTTTGCCAACACTGAATAAGCAGAAATTTATCTTGCACTTCCCATCTGTCATTGTCATTGGGAGGAAATGAGATTCCCTGTGTTTGTAGACTCCAAAATGGTGCTTCTGCTTTTTTTTTTTTCTCATTGGAAAACAAATATCAGAATGCCTGAGGTGAGTCTGATGAAAATTTAATATTTTCATTGTGGTGAGGAAAATCTATCTATCTATCTATCTATCTATCTATCTATCTATCTATCTATTTAATTTGTATGCCACCCCAAACTTTCATTTCTGGGCAGTTAACAATAACATAAAACAAGTTAAAAACATACACAAAACTTAGAACAATTTAAACAATTTAGAAGTCAAAAACAGATTAAAACCTAAAAATTTTAAAAAGCTGAAAAAGCTTGGGTGAAGAAGTGGGTTTTCAAACGCTTTTTAGAAATTGTCAGAGATGGGGAGAATTGTATTTCAGTAGGGAGCACATTCCACAATCTTGGGGCAGCAATCAAGAAGGCCTGTCCCCGTGTGGCCACCAGCTGAGCTGGTGGCAACTGGAGACGGACCTCTCCAGATGACCTCAATGGGCAGTGGGGTTCATAATGAGGAAGATGTAATCTTAAATACCCTGGGCCCAAGCTGTTTAGGGCTTTATAGGTTATAACCAGCACTTTATATTTTGCCCAGAAACCTACTAGCAGCCAGTGTAGCTCTATCAGCAAAGGAGTGAAATGGTCTCTCCGAGATGTCCAACAAAGCTGTTGGGTAGGGTCTGACATGGCCCTTCCCAAAAATGCTACTATTAGTCAGATTGGGTCAGGTCTGAATCCAAAATTTTGGTGGCACACAGACCACAAAGAGCCCAGTGGAGAAGAGAAGGTAAGTACAAATCCCTCCCTCATATTCTTGAGAAAAGCTGTTTGGACAGTTAAATAGCTGACCATTACAGCTGAGACCTATCCTTCTAATAAACTATAAATACTATAAAAAGCCAACAAAACCAATATGAAGCTAGAAAGCCAGCAGGAGAGGGGGCACTTCCCAGTTTATTGTACAGAGTGTCACATGTATGACTATTTGCTCCATGGGCAGAAGTCATGGGTGTGTGCTCGGTGCAAGGTGTTCCTGGTTCTCAGGGAACAAGTTCATTACCTCGAGACCAAGATCTCAGGGAGACAGAGAGGCATGCGACGAGACTTTCAGGGACATGGTAGGGGTACCCCACTCCAGGGCTGATAGCTCCGCTGCTCTCAGGGAGAATGAAGGTCTCAGGGAGGACATCGGTCTGAGGAAGCGGGAAATGCTCCTTTAGAAGGGACCCCTTCCATGGATGAGGAGCCCATATCCTCTTGCACAGGGGATACTCCTCCGGGGTGGTGGGCTCCTTGTAGTGGGTGATCCGATTATTGGAGGTATAGAGAGATGGGTTTGTGACCCGCGTGTTGACCACACGGTGACTTGCCTGCCTGGTGCAAAGATTGTGGACATCACACAGCATCTAGATAGGCTGTTAGGCAGTGCTGGGGAGAAGACAGCTGTCGTGGTGTATGTTGGCACCAACAATGTGGGGAAATGTAGTCGAGAGGTTCTGGAAGCCAAATTTAGGCTGATAGGTAGCATATTGAAGTCCAGGACCCCCAAGGTAGCATTCTCAGAAATTCTACCTGTTCCACACACAGGTTGGAGGGCTATAGGCCACCTCCAGCCTATAGGGCTATAGGCTACCTCTAGCCTCAAAGGCAGGATGCCTCTGAGTACCTGCTGCAGGGGAGTAACAGCAGGAGAGAGGGCATGCCCTCAACTCCTGCTATAGGCTTCCAGTGGCATCTGGTGGGCCACTGTGTGAAACAGGATACTGGACTAGATGGGCCTTGGGCCTGATCCAGCAGGGCTGTTCTTATGTTATTAGGTACAGTGAGACAGGCAGAGCTGAGGCGTTTCAATGCGTGGATGAAACATTGGTGCAGGGAGAAGGGGTTTAGATTTGTTAGGCACTGGGACACATTTTGGGGCAAGCAAGGCCTGTAAAAAAGGGACGGGCTGCACTTGAACCAAGATGGAACCAGACTGCTGGCACTTAAAATCAAAAAGTTTGCAGAGCATTTTTGAAAATGACGCCTGGGAAATAGCCGACGGGAGCTGGACAGAAACATGGTGGAACAGTGAGAACCAGTGGGACACTGTTATCTCTGGATATAAACTCTATAGAAAGGACAGGGAGGGGTGCCTTGGTTGAGTAGCACTGTATGTTAAAGAAGGGATAGAATCTAACAAAGTAGAAAACCTAGGTGGACTGGAGTCCTCCACAGAAACCCTGTGGGTGACAATACAAGGCCTGAAAGGAAACGTGCTACTGGGGACGTGCTATCGCCCTCCAGATCAAAACAGTGACAGTGACTGGGAGTTGCAGGAGAAAATCAGGGAGGCATGAAGGAGAGGCAGGGCAGTAATAATGGGTGACTTCAATTACCCACACATAGACTGGGTAAATTCACAGTCAGGTAATGACAAAGAGGTAAAATTTCTAGATACGCTGAATGACTGTGCCCTAGAGCAGTTGGTCTTGGAACCAACCAGAGAGAAGGTGACCTTGGACTTAATCCTGAGTGACACCAGGACCTGGTGTGGGGTGTAAGTGTCATCGACCCTTTAGGGAACAGTGACCATAGTGCGACAAAATTCAGCATACATGTGGGGAGAGAATCACCAAAGAAGTCTCACGCAGACACTTTGAATTTCAGAAGAGGAAATTTCTCCAAAATGAGGAGTATGGTGAAAAGAAAGCTGAAAGGGAAAATCAGGAGAGTCACTTCACTCCAGAATGCATGGAGTTTACTCAAAAACACAATACTAGAAGCCTAGTTAGATTGTATACCCAAAAGGAGGAAAGGTGCCACTAAGTCCAGGAGGATGCCAGCATGGCTAACAGGTACCATCAAGGAAGCCATAAAAGGGAAGAAGACTTCCTTCTGAAATTGGAAGGCCTGCTCAAATAAGGAGAACAGAAAGGAACACAAACTCTGGCAAAAGAAATGCAAGGTGACAATAAAGGAGGCGAAAAGAGAGTTTGAGGAACAATTAGCTAAAAGAATTAAGGGGAATAACAAAAACTTCTTTAAATACATCAGAAGCAGGAAAACTGACAGGGAGGTGGTTGGACCATTGGATAATGAGGGAGTGAAAGGGATAATTAAGAAGGATATGGAGGCTGCCAAGAAGCTAAATGAGTTCTTTGTGTCTGCCTTCATGGCAGAGGATACTGAACATATACCTGTTCCTGAAACAGGCTTTTCGGGGATGGAGGCTAAAGAACTGAGTCAAATAGCAGTGACAAGAGATGATGTTCTAAACTGTCTGGAAAAACTGAAAACTAACAAATCGCCAGGGCTGGATGGTATCTATCCAAGAGTCCTCAAAAAACTCAAATGTGAAATTGCCGACCTCCTTGCTAAAATATATAACTTATCCCTGCAATCAGGCTCTGTACCGGAGGACTGGAAAGTAGCAAATGTAAAGGTGATCTGGGAAATTGCAGGCTGGTTAGCTTAACGTCCATTCCAGGCAAATTGATGGAGAGCATCTTCAAGGATAAAATTGCAAAGCACATAGAAGAACAGGCCCTGCTGGGAGAGAACCAGCATGGCTTCTGCAAAGGTGAATCTTGCCTCACAAACCTTTTGGAGTTCTTTGAGAGTGTCAACAAGTGTATGGATCAAGGTGATCTAGTTGACATAGTATAGCTGGACTTCCAAAAAGCTTTCAACAAAGTTCCTCATCAAAGACTCCTGAGAAAACTTAGCAGTCATGGAATAAGGGGACAAGTACATGTGTGAATTGCTAACTGGTTGAAGGACAGGAAACAGAGAGTAGGGATAAATGGAGAGTTTTCACAATGGAGGGAAGTAAGAAGTGGGGTCCCACAGGGATCTGTACTGGGACCAGTGCTTTTTAATTTATTCATAAATGATCTAGAAGTAAGGGTAAGTAGCGAGGTGGCCAAATTTGCAGATGATACCAAACTCTTCCGGGTAGTGAAATCCAAAACAGATTGTGAGGAGCTCCAAAAGGGTCTCTCCAAACTGGGGGAGTGGGCGACAAAATGGCAAATGCGGTTCAGTGTTGGCAAGTGTAAAGTGATGCACATTGGGACGAAAAACCCCAACTTCAAGTATACGTTGATGGGATCTGAGCTGTCGGTGACGGACCAGGAGAGGGATCTTGGGGTCGAGGTGGACAGTTAATTGAAAGTGTCAACTCAATGTACAGCAGCTGTGAAAAAGGCCAATTCCATGCTAGGGATCATTAGGAGGGGATTGAAAATAAAACGGCTACTATTATAATGCCCTTATACAAAACTATGGTGCGGCCATACCTGGAGTACTGCGTACAATTCTGGTCACCACATCTAAAAAAGGACATTGTAGAACTGGAAAAGGTGCAGAAGAGGGCAACCAAGATGATCAGGGGCCTAGAGCACCTTTCTTATGAGGGGAGGTTACAACACCTGGGGCTATTTAGTTTAGAAAAAAGACGACTGCGGGGAGACATGATAGAGGTCTATAAAATCATGCATGGTGTGGAGAAAGTGGATAGAAATTCTTCTCCCTCTCCCATAACACTAGAACCAGGGGTCATCCCATGAAATTGATTGCCGGGAAATTCAGGACCAGCAAACAGAAGTATTTTTTTCAAACAATGCATAATCAACCTGTGGAATTCTCTGCCATAGGATATGGTGACAGCCAACAACTTGGAAGGCTTTAAGAGGGGTTTGGATAACTTCATGGAGAGGTTTATCAACGACTACTAGTTGGAGGGCTATAGGCCACCTCCAGCCTCAAAAGCAGGATGCCTCTGAGTACCAATTGCAGGGGAGTAACAGCAAGAGAGAGGGCATGCCCTCAACTCCTGCCTGTAGGCTTCCAGTAGCATCTGGTGGGCCACTGCGTGAATGAGGATGCTGGACTAGATGGGCCTTGGGCCTGATCCAGCAGGTCTGTTCTTATGTTCTTAAAGCTTTCGTTTTCAGCTCTGTTTGTTTTCATGGTTGTTGTTTTTTTATTCCCCCGCAACCCATTTCACTCAAACATTTTCAAGAGTGCCATAAAGTCCCTGAACAAGCCTGCAAGACCAAGCCTGGAGAAACTTCTGCTTCCCTGAATAAAACAGCTGTGCTGTACTACTTCTGATGTGAACATCAACACTCACTCACTTTTTGACTCCACCCAGTTTAAAAATGGTACTCCATAAGAAATTTGAGGAATTGTTGTCTCTATTCTTGGTCCAAGGAAATGTGGAAGCTTTTATGTAGAGAAGGTCCCTTAGCTAGATGAGTGAATTAACTCTGGTTGGCTCCATGCCCGATATGGTTCCGGGCAAAGTACGAAGTGCTGATTATAACTTTTAAAGCCCTGAATGGTTTTGGTCTGGGTTACCTGAGAGAGCGCATTTCTCTACAAGATCCCCACCACTCATTAAGATTATCAGGAGGGGTCCATCTTCGGGTGCTACCAGTTCGTCTGGTGGCAACCTGGGATTGGGCCTTCTCGGTTGTCATTCCTAGGTTGTGGACACGCTCCCCATGGATACAAGAGGATTATCTGCCTTGGAGGCCTTCAGGAGAGCCTTAAAGACCCATCCTTTTAGTCTGGCTTTTAATGCTATCTAGTTTTAATTTTAATGAATTTTAATGTGGTTTAATTTTTATTTTATTTTAATTGTTTTATTATGTGTGTTCCCTTTTAATGTAACCACCCTGAGTCACTTTAGGACAGGCGGTATATAAATGGAACAAACAAAATGTACTAAAATAAATAAGATTCTATTTCTTGTGAATTTTGGTATACAAATTGTTTAAAATTGCTTGACACTGTTAAAGTTACAGGCATCAATATTATCCAAGCGGTAAATTTCTTACCGTCTCCATTCTCATCCACTAACTCAAATATCCTGTCCACAACTTGATCTGGAGTGAGACGGGGGAACCTTGGATCTTCTTCAGGCTGACATACCTTCTTTAGCCTGTAAATAGACTTCAAGGAAGAAAAGCAAACATGAGCAAAAAAACAAGTGTTAAGAGAAAACAACTGTATGCTTCCAAAATAGAACGTTTGAATGACGGCATTGACCAAAAGGCTGCAACAAAAATTAGCAAAAGGCAGTGGCTAGAAACATCCTGTTTCTGTCTTGTGGCTTGTTTAAGGCAAGTATCTTTTAGGCAAGTACTAGAAACAGAGCATTTAACCCACTGGATGTTCTGCCTGTCTACCCACTGGGGCGCCGCTGTCACTAATCAACAACTGGAGTGTTTGTAGCTTTCCAATTTTGGAGCACAACGTGTTTAGCCAGTAAGACTCCATGACCTTTGACGTCTTCCAAATATAATTATTTCTTCTAAAAACAATTCTTTCCCAGCTTCCTTCTTTCTATTAATCATATTCTCTCTCTCTCTCAGCACTATTTAAACAGAAGTGAAAATATAACTCCTATAACCATTATCATTATGAACAATGACTTCCTAATGAATGCTGGTGTTATACTGGTGTTTGGGGTTTTTTGTTTTTGTTTTGCAGAATTGCAGACTGAGTCATGGCCTCACTTTTCTTTTCTGACATAATTTCTCTTGTCCTCTCTTTGATCTCCTTTTGGTCTCCTGAGATGGCACCTTTCCAGACCTTGGATTGGTCAGGGCATGACCCAACCTGGCCAATTCTTGGTTGACCTTAAAGCTAGGACCGAATTGGCCTGAGACAGACCTTTCTGGTGACACAAGTCACTGGCTTCTGACACTCCTAATGTTCGTGGCTTGTCAAGTAGGGGGCTGGCTTCATTTTACTAGAAGGCATTAGCTCTACAATTGGTCTAGGATATGGGGAGAGAGAAGCTGAGCTCTTTTAAATGCAAGCCAATCCTGTTGCTCGAACTAGGGAATGGCAAGTGTAATAAGTATAATGGTTCAATCCGGATTTCTCTATGCATGATCCTTATTCTTAAGCCTTTTAATAATAGCTGGGGCAGTAATCTTTTTGAGAAATTTCCAGTATAGTTCCTTTGCACTGTTGCTCCACATTACGTGTAAGGCCCCATAAATCACACAAGACACTGGTTTTCATTTACCATTAGATGCCTGCTAATTTTTATCTGAACAAGAGGATAAGCAACAAAACACTTGTGAATACTTCTGTTCTGACAGAAGTGCCTTTCTCGCACATACTAGCGTTAACACAGATTTCCCAAATATTAGTGCAGTCCTATTGTTTTGTTGTCCATGCTTACTAACAACAGAGATTGTTATTATTATTTTTTTAATTTTTAAAACTTTATTAAAACAAATTTACAACAAGGATTATTCTCAAGTTGCAAAAAACCAGGGATGATCATGTAATAAATTCTTTTTATATTCCATTAAACTAGGGTTTCCCAAAGGCTATTTTTGCTTTTTGGGGTTTAGTCCAATGCTTAAGTGGTTCTAACCTCCTGTGCTGGACCTCCCCTCCTCTGTTGGGGATGGAAACCCACTGCCAACCCCTGCAATCCATTCTGCTGCCACTACCAGCCTATCCAGAACCTACCACTGTCTTTCAAGTCTGTTGTTTACCCTGTCTGAATACTTGCAGCATAATCTGCAGCACTATAGGAAGGTTGCTTTTCCACTAGAGCCCTTTAACACTGCCAAGCCATTGCTTTTTGGTAATTAGCTGAAAGTGAAATTAAAACTGAGAAACATAGAAAGCTGCCATATACCGAGTCAGTACATTGGTCCATCTAGCTCAGTATTGTCTTCACAGACTGACAGTGCCTTCTCCAAGGTTGCAGCCAGGAACTTCTCTCAGCCCTAGCTTGGAGAAGCCAGGGAGGGAACTTGGAACCTTCTGCTCTTCCCAGAGCAGCTCCATCCCCTGAGGGGAATATCCTACAGTGCTCACACTTCTTGTCTCCCATTCAAATGCAACCAGGGCAGTCCCTGCTTAGCTAAGGGGACAAGTCATGCTTGCTACCACAAGACCAGCTCTCCTCTCCAGACCAGCTCTCCTCTCTGAGGTTCCACACGGCACATAATATAGCACTATATTATCCATGCATAGCCTTCTCCATGGCCAGCATTTTTCTATAATGTCTATTTACAAGTAGATTCTATTCCGCAAAGGCCCTGTCAAGTGCTAATTAAAAGTCTCCTGTTTGTAGGTTCAGCCTGCTGCCTTAGTCAGCCCAGTGGGGAAAAGGTTGCCTGCCCCTGAGATAGAGTATCTGGCAATAAAGAAATTTCTACTTACCTCAACTATTTCTAGAAGTTCAGGTCTGTCTATGCAGCCATTCCCGTCCTTGTCATATATTTTGAACGTCCACCTCAGTTTGTGTTCCAGCTTCCCTCGTAAAACAAGATTCAAAGCAGCTACATACTCAAGGAAATCAATGGTGTTGTCCTGTGGAGGCAAAACAGGAGTGTAACTTTGACAGATCTTCGCCATTTTAATTCTTCTTAAAGGTAAAAGTGTGCCGTCGAGTCAGTGTCGACTCCTGGAGATGACAGAGCCCTGTGGTGGTCTTTGCTAGAATACAGGAGGAGTTTACCATTGCTATCTCCCGCGCAATATGAGATGATGCCTTTCAGCATCTTCCTATATCACTGCTGCCCGATATAAGTGTTGGGAAACATACCAGCAGGGATTCGAACCGGCAACCTCTGGTTTGCTAGTCAAGTCATTTCCCCACTGCGCCATTAGGTTCCGCTTACTGGCATATGAGAGGTAGACTCCACTCACCAGACCTAATGTTCCTGCTGAGCAGTCACAGCTCAGAGGAGAGGTGAGTCGGGAGACTCTGTACATCAATACTGCCACAGTTTATGTGTAAATATCCACAATAGAAAGTAAAGTAAAAGTAAAAGAAAATACAGCAGAACAAAAATGGTTACCATATAACTAAGCTGAACATTAATTTGCCATTTCTTTCATGTCATTCCCTATGACAGCAGTGGTGCCAATGGTGACAAGGATCCCCATGTTAGCCAATTTTTTATACTAGCGGCAGCTGAAGAGCTCAGTTGTCAAGAGGGACAAAAACAAATGGAAATGGAAATGGTACTATAAACCTGTTGCCCTAATTTATACCCTTCAATCCAATCCAACTGTTCACACTGCCTGGAACAGTTATATTTTACTTCCATTCTCCTTGAATATCTAGTGAGAAGGCAGAGTATACAACTACATATTAAAAACAGCGCCATGTTCAATTCAATACCATAAAAAGCAGCAGTTATAAAAACCATAACATAAAACAAACACTAAAAGGTGACAGAGCAGACATAGAGCCGGGTCTCACGATCAGTGAGACCCGGTTTGCGAAGTTGAGCAGGGAGAAGCCCGCTCTCCCCGCACACGAGCAAGTGGGAGCCCTGGGTGGCCGGATCGGCCGCCCGCATGAGTGCTGGCTCCATGACGGAGCCGGCAGGGGCTGGGGAGTTCAGGGGCCGCGTGGCCTCCGGAAGCTCGAGTATGCCCTGTGCAAGCGCGCAGGGCATACTGGAGAGACCCCCGGAGCCGGGAGGCGGCTTTTCGTCTCCCCTCCGGGGGTCTCCTCATGAGTAGGCGCGGTGTGGAGCCACGCCACAGCTACTCATGATCTTGAAAACCAGGTTTGCAAAGCGTTCGCTCCGCAAACCCAGTTTTAGGGGAGGGGTACTTGAGCGGGTTACCCGCTCTAGAACCACCGGGCTCACAGCCGAGTCCGGTGGTTCTCATGATTACAAGACTGATCAACAAACAGCAGTCAGGGGCAAAAATAACAGGATTGGTTCTGCAGAGGCTAGCCCGATTTTCTGCAATCGTGAGAATAGCCTCAATGAGTCTGTTCACACAAGCAGCCCAACCCAGGCTAGGGCAGCCAGCCTGGGTTGGGCTGCTCTTGTGGAGCAATGAGGACCAAAGTAGAAGGCAATGACAATTAAGTATGAGGAAACTGGGGCCGCCTGCATTGCTTTTTAAATCAGTAAAGGCTGAAGGCACCCACTGGAATCCTGGCCCACTACACCGAAGCCCTGGGTCTACTTCAGCCTGCGGTTGAGGGCCTCACCCTCAGCTATTATCAATAACCTGAGGAAATTAAAATCACTTTTCTTCAGTTGAGGGTCTAGTTCTCTGATCGTATGTTTTTCAATTATATGAAAAGATCATGAAAATCTCTTTTAGACCTTAGATCAGCCAGTGGATCAAAGGCGTAGCAACGCTGGAGTGGGCCCCAGGAGAAAAAGTGAAGACAGGCCCCTGCACCTTCTTCTTCAGAGAGGTGCAACAGGGAGAGCGAAGAGCAAGTTGTCACCCAGCAAGTTGTCTCTCAGCTCAAGGATCCACAGATGTCCTTGGGCCCCTCTTCCTCAAGGGCCCAAGGACATCTGCCTGCCCCCAACCCGCCGGCCACTTGTTCAATTGTAGCTGTGTCCTTGCAATGGATGACCTGAAATAGTGCAATATCACGGAGAAACACTGGGAGAAGTAAAGCTTTATTGTTTCTTGGACCCTCTCTCTTGCTTTTCTTCTTAAAGCAAGCTTTCAAACCATGCATCTCATCAGGCAAGGATGAATTATCTGAAATTCAATGATCGCAGTCGGAATCAGTGAAATTTTGTTCAGGCATGACAATCTGGGCAAAGTGTTTGAAGCCACACTGCTTCCACAGAACCCCTGATTCCAGCCTTGTCTGTATCCCTCATATTGAAAGCCTGTCTATATACTCAGGCAGCTTGCACATGAGTAGTTTCTGTGCAGAAGACTGATCAGCAAACAGCAGTCAGGGGCAAAAACAACAGGATTGGTTCTGCTCCGTGCTCCACACATTGATTAGCCACACATTTTAGGTTGCTGGTGCAGGGCTACATCTGGGTTTAACATAATGAAATGCCTGCTTTAATTTTCTCCCGTCATCTTAAGCCATCTAAGACAATATGATAATCTAAACACAGCAATAAGGGCCAAACTGCATGTTGTGTGAAATGCATGATTGGGTTCTCTGCGGATGTGTTCGCACAATCACAAGAGTCCTGGTTAAGAGGTTAATCAGGATTAGTGAGCCCAGCAGAGCTGACGGTGTGAACGCAGAATTTCAGGGCAACCCTGAAAGGGTGGCTCCAGGGGAGGGGCAAGGCCCCTTCAGGCAAGCACTTTGCCCCCCTCCCATTTGCCCCCTACATATCTGTTTCAGAAATCTAATATGGGACACCATTTGCCCACCCATAAATGCACTATGCCCCTTCTGTGCTCCCCTCAATTTTTTTTTCCTGGTGAAGCCACTGAATCCTGGTCAAAGCAGTCCAGTTAACTAGTATTTAACCAGAACAAGTAACCAAGATTTAATGAGCTCACTAATCCTGATTAACTTTTTAACCAGGACCCTTGTGATTGTGTGAATGCAGCCTATCTTTCTCTCTCTCCGAAAATTAATAGCAGGCATGGGAGAAGCAACAAGGATTGGGGCAGCAATGTCGAGTGGAGATATTTAACCCCTTCTTCACCGTGTGGCAGACTCAATTAAAACGTACCCCTGAGAGCTGCCATTAGTCCCGTAAGGAAAGCTGCTATTGGTACCAGTGGAAGCTTCCCTCCCAAGACTAATAGCAGCTTCAGTGGGGCCATTATTGTCAGGTTGCCCCCTTACATGCATTGCTGCCCTGATCTTGACCGTACTGTTATTTACATTTTTTAAAAGGGCAAAGCTATGACTGGTATCCAGATCAACACTGCACTAACATACCAGGGTTTTCCATTGCATGAGGAGAGTGTGGTGAGTTTTGACAAATCCCCTTCCCTGTGCAGCCACCCATGCATCCAAAACTATGTCCCTGAGGGCCTACCAGCCCTCAGGAGCATAGTTTCAGGAGGCACAGATGGCTGCACAGGGAAGAGAAGATAACTGAAAGTCACCCCTCCTCCTTTGCATGACAGAAAATGCTGGCATGTCACTACAGCATTGGTCTGGATGTCAGCCTGTGTATAATGTAACAAATGGTTTGGCCCTAGTGGTTGGTGTTTGTGTGTGTGTGTGTGTGTGTGTGTGTGTGTGTGTGCATTCAAGAATAGAGTTGAAACCTTTCTGTTTATGTGAGTATTTTCAGTGTTTGCTGATTTTCTGGGCACTGTGATAGGTTTTCAGTTGACAGATATTAAGGTCGTGCACCTGACCATTGCTGGCAGGTGGGGAGGGCATCAGGGAAGGCAAGATACAGCCCCCCTCCCTACAAATGAGCAAGGTCCACACATAGGATGTGTGACTCGCATGTCCACACAATCCACACTACGCCCAGCAGAGCAGAGTTCTGGAGGCTGGGAAAATGCATCCCAACCTCCAGATATCCCACAATGCACTGCACAATGAGCATCGTGCATTGGGGGACCATGCCCCAATGCTTGCGCTCGCTAACCCAGTTAAGGGCTGGGATAAAAAGTCAGGCTAGCATGGATAGAAGTGTGACCTGAAGTCTTGTTTTCCCTGGCTATCCAAAGCTGTATGAAGCACCAATAATCCCTGCTTACTCTTTGGCTCCAGTTTCTTTATTTGGCAAATCTTTCTGACTTCTGACTCTGGTCTATTGACACCCAATATGCTTCTTCTGACACTAGATGACTTCAGTTACCTTATTCCATTTCTGGGCCTTTCTCAGTCTTTACTTTGCTTCACCGCAGAGGGAGTGGGTGTGCATTCACATATTGGCCAGATTCAAGTCGAAGTTCATGCGAGATCTCGGGGAACACTCCATACACAATTTAGGCTTCCCTCTGCACACTGGAGCTTAGCCCGTATAGTAAAAAAAAATTCACTTTTTATGTCGGATTTTTTGTTTTTGTTTTGCTAATTCAAAATCTCTGATATACCCCAACATTTCTTCCAGGATGTATAGAGAGGCCATACTGATAAACCACCTTTTCGTAAAGCCTCACTTTTAAAACTTACAAAAAACCCCACAAACATTTGCTGGGTGATCTTGTGGAACTTCGACTGCCAGAAGAGGGAGCAATTCAACAGCTCAGCTCATCGAGTTTCCACAAGGCTCACTGCCTAAAGGGCAAAAAAGGGGGGGAAAGGAAAAGAAAGAAAGAAAGGTTTTTTTGGCTGAGATGCTGGTCTTGCAGAAGTCACCCCAAACAAACAAAAAATTAGCAATCCTTTGCACATAAGGAGTAATCACCAGATGAACAATGAATCATTCGCATGCGTACTAGATACTTAGTCCACCATTTTGTTGCCACGTATACTATGTCTAGGGTGTCAGCATCATTCAGATTGTCTGTATAAATGTAAGATGCACCTATAACCAATTTGTATTCAGTGCAGAGCCGAAGCCCACTGGATACCTTGCTAATCTGCAGTAGCAATAAACGCCTCAAAAGAGATTCCCACTGTGTCTGTTTGATTGGCTAAAAGGCAGACCCAGGGACAAACCGAATTCCCATCAGGAGGAAGGGGAAGCAGCTAGGGCTACAGCCGGGATTTGGGGTGGTAGCAACAGTTACAGGGCTGCCCAGGTGGCAAGGAGGAGGCAGTAGTGAGAAGCAAAGCCTGGTGCCGGGAACAGGTGAGCCTCCACTGCTGCTGATGCAGCAGCGGCAACTGGAAGGCCCTGTTGCTACTAGAGAGGTTAATACAGTGCAAGAAGTGTGTGCGTGCCTTTGGCGGGAGGGCTGCTCCTGCACAAGCACCCTGGTGCTTATGTATATGCAGCCTCGCTCTGCTGGACCAGCCTCGCTTTGCTGGCTGGGGTGGGGAGGGGGAGATGGATTGCTGTGCTGGGGATGGATAGGGCCAGTTGCTCTCCCCTGCTAATTAAAGAGAATCACCACTTTTAAAGTGTTGGTTTTAAAAGGTGCCTCTGCCCAGTTAGCAGGGGCCTGAGGCAGCTATCCAAACTTTCTAATTTGACACTATTTTTCAGCTGCCTCTTCCTAGCCAGTGTACCAGAGGCCTGACACCAGATGTTTTATGAGCATGAGCCCTATTATGTTGTACATGCATCAAGTGTCTGTGTATACATATATATGTGGGACTAGATATGTGTTGATTTAAAAAGTGAACATGGCTACAGGCCGCCTCAAATGCAGAGTACAGACAGGAAATGTATTACCATATGTGCGTTGAATGTAATGTGTAAATAACTGTATGGGCACACACTGTACACAATTATACATGCTAGTATACGTGAACAATTATACATACATAGGGCTAAGATATTCTGCTCCCTAAATGCCACCATTTCCCCCTTGACTTGCTTCCCAGAATGTCTCGGTGATGCCACCTCGCTTATTTTATTTACATTCAGTCAAAATCTACCTTACTCCTTAGTCCCCATACTCTGTTGGAACTAATTCTAATTGCATGTAAATGAAACACTGCAATATTTCTCTGCCTTCTCTTCTCTGTTCTCTCTCAGTTGCCTCACTTGTGTCAATTTTGGACTGTGAGCCCCTTAAGGCAAGGATCTGTATTCTCAGTTTTGGAAAAATACATGGAATAACAATCCTAATCATAATGTCCCTGAACAATCACCAATAAGACACTCTAGTAAGCCCAGGTTTGCCAGTGGTTCTGACTAGTAACCAAAATGACAAGTGAAGCTGGAGACAGTGGCCAGCACCCTAACCATAGCTGCTTGTGTGCAGTCAACAAAGACAGCCGCGCAGTGACAGCATCCACATTTCTGAAGCATGGCGGGGGGTGGGGTGGAGGAATTATTTTCGCCAATCACCCCTTTCCCCGGAAGCTTTCTGGGAAGCACTAAATTATGTTCCTAAGGGTCCCTCAGGGACATACATTTGCACTGCACAGAGGACTTCTGGGGGAAGGGGAGGGCAGCTTAAACCACCTCTGCATGAGCCCCCACACTTCAGAAATAGGGATGCTTTTGATGAGTGCCTGCCTTTTTTGACTGCACAGATGCAGCTTTAGTTAGGTTGACAGCCAGTTTCTGACATCTTGTTCTACAGATCAAGTGAGATGTATAGGGACAGTGTTCCCTCTAACAGGGATTCCCAGAAGTTGTTGACTACAATTCCCAGAATCCCCAGTTGTGATGATTTTGGCTTAGGGATTATGGGAGTTGTAGTCAACAACATCTGGGAATCCCTGTTAGAGGGAACACTGTATAGGGAGGGTCTGTAGCTGTAGTTTGGTGTCAAAGCACATACTTTGCATGTTCTCCAGATTCAGTCCATTGGCATCTGCACTTAAAGCTACTCAATCCAGAGATCTGCCATTCAGAGTAGACAATACTGGGCTAGACGGTCCAACGGTATGAAAGAAATTCAGTCTGAAGAATCTTTACATGTGCAACTCTTCTTTGGCACAAGATTTCATGAGAGAGCAAAAGAAAGATTTTCTTGGCTACCACTATAAAACAGGCCTGCTCAACTTCAGCTCTCCTGCAGATGTTGGCCTACAACTCCCATAATCCCTGGCTATTGGCCACTGTGGCTGGGGATTATGGGAGTTGTAGTCCAAAAACAGCTGAGGGCCACAGTTGAGCAGGCCTGCTCTAAAGTGAAATAAACAAACTACCCCTTTTCATGCTTACTTGTTTCCTGTTAATACAATTGGGAACTGTGTTTCAGAAATACCTCATAATAGCTGCATTGGTAAAAACCACAGATAGAATTTCAGCAAGTAGGGGGCAGTTCAGAATATCTTGAGGCTCTACACATGATCAGTGTGTGTGTGTGTGGGGGGGCATCCTGGGGAGCCCCCTGGTCAGGGGTCTCCTCATGAGTTGGTGCAGTGTGGAGCCACTCAGTGGTGACTCACGGTTGCCAAAACGGGGTTAGCGGAGTGCTCACTCTGCTAACCTTGTTTAAAGGGGAGGGTACTTATTGAGGTTTGCTGCTGGGAGCTGCACAGCTCCTGTGGCAGCACAAGACTGTGGGAAAGCGGGCTCGGCACCCTTAGCCCGCTTCCCCACGGTCGTGAGAATCACCTCATTCCCTTCCAAAGGAAGGAAAGAAGTCGAAAACAGGCTTCATTAATCGGGTTTGGTGAGATATGGATTAAAATGAGCAGGGCTTTATTTTAACCTTGGAAGGGTAACACCTTCCAAAAATAGTCTTTTAGGCTGTGTCCCCCCACCATCCTTTTCAGCAGGCAACACAGCACTGGTTTCGCATTTTATCTGCTCAGCTCTCAGTGTAGCATAAACCTTGTTTATATATGCATACTCTTGCTACTCAGTGAAGTCAATTTGCCTCCCCAAGAAGAGAAGCAATGGGTGTTGTGTAGGGCTTGTTGTTACAGGGGGACACCAGGTTCTTAGCGCCCCAGGGCTTCTCCAAAGAAACAACTGCTGGAGGGGTGGCTCTTGACAGGGCTGGGGATCTCAGATGGGACATACTTCTCCTCAAAAATAATACAAGAGCAGCTGCAGAAGAAATATTTATTCCGACACATTTTGATAATATAAGTCTGTTTAGGGCTTTGACTAGAACACATGTCTCTCACGTGGTAAAGTGAAAATGTTCCTTGAAAAAGATATATTATCGAAAAGCGTTGGAATAAATATTCCATCAGCAATAAATATTCTTGTATTGTTTTCAAGGCCATTTCAGTTGCTATCGATCCTCTAATTTCATTTCACATGCTTCTACTCCTCCTAAGTGGTCCTGACAGACTCTCAAGCATACTATGATATCCACATTAATCTATACATACAGAATGGCTGGTATATTAGAAACCCCCTGGAAGTCTGTTTACTATCAGAGATGGCAGAAGTAGGCCACTAACACCCTTAAATATCTGTACAAAGCCTTGTATGCTGGACAGCCCAATCCTAGGGATAAACTTAAGCTGTAGTGGCGCAAGAAGGAAATGCTGTCTCTGATGTACATTTTAATACACGAGATGCCCTATAGTCCCACGGCTATCAATTTAGACAGTGCAGCTTTGTGCCTACCTCCTTGATCTTATGGGAACCTTTTCCCCTTCCCAGAGTGAGCCAGTGAAGATTGGAGTGTATGGAAATTCTTGCATGGCAGGCTCAGAGATTACTATTGAATTGGCACCGGAGTCGAGTGTGGATCCTAAGCATTGTTGCACCCGTTCATGCTGGTGCCAGCATTAAGACCTTTACATTCAAACTTACCACTCTAGGAGTGGAGAATGGTTTCAAAAGAGCAGGCCACATGAAAATCTACTTCACCTCAATTCATATCTTTTTTTCAGGACACGTTCACTTCTTAAATTTTGCAAAGAATTGTCCCTCTTAGTAAGCAGGCTCAACCCTGGTTTGAATTTGAATGGGAGAATACATGCATGAGCACTGTAAAATATTTCCATTACGGCATCGGGCCATTCTGGGAAAAGCATCTGATGCTTGCAGATTATTTTATTTGAAAATAAAAATGCTATTATAATGCCCTTATACAAATCTATGGTGTGGCCACATTTGGAGAACTGTGTGCAGTTCTGATCACTGTATCTTAAGGACAACGTTGTAGAACTGGAAAACGTGCAGAAGAAGGCAACCGAAATGATCAGGGGCCTGGAGCACCTTCCTTATGAGGCAAGGCTACAGCATCTGGGGCTCTTTAGTTTGGAAAAGAGGCAACTATGGGGGGGGGATGACATGAGAGAGGTGTATAAGATTATGCATGGAGCAGGCGGCATCCCATGAAACTGAAGACTGGGAAATTTAGGACTGGAAGAAAAAGGAAGTACTTTTTCACACAGTGCATAAGTAAGCTATGGAATTCTCTGCCACAGGATGTGGTGATAGCCAGTAGCTTGGATGGCTTTAAAAGGGGCTTAGATAAATTCATGGAGGAAACATCTATCAATAGCTACTAGTCTGGTGGCTATAGGCCACCTCCAGCCTCAGAGGCAAAGCAAGATGCCTCTGAATACCAGTTTCAGGGGAGCAACAGCAGGAGAGAGGGCATGCCCTCCCCTATTGTCTGTGGACTTCTCAGAGGAATCTGGTGGGCCACTGTATGAAACAGGATGCTGGACTAGATAGGCCTAGGGTCTGATCCAGCAGAGCTGTTCTTATGTTCTTAAGGTTCCATGTTCTCTCTCTCTGACATCTCCAAGATAGGGCTGAGAGAGAAGACAGGATTTTGAGAAGCCACTGCCAGTCTGCGTAAATGCTAAGCTAGATGAACCAATGGTCTGACTTGTTATAAGGCAGCTTCCTATGCTCCTGAATCACATTGATCTGAATTAAAAACCTATTTCACTCATGACCCTGGTGGCACAGTGGTAAAACTGCAGCCCTGTAACCAGAAGGTTACAAGTTCGATCCTGACCAGGGGCTCAAGGTTGACTCAGCCTTCCATCCTTCCGAGGTCGGTAAAATGAGTACCCAGAATGTTGGGGGCAATATGCTAAATCATTGTAAACCGCTTAGAGAGCTCCGGCTATAAAGCGGTATATAAATGTAAGTGCTATTGCTATTGCTATGACTTTGTCCTCACAGTGAAGGGGAACAGCATGCAAAATATAATTAGTAGAGATAGCAGGGTTAAATTCTGGACTTCTCTCTTTCTTCTTGATCATAATATCTAATCTTATGTAGGTATATTATCTGTCTTACAAATCTTTCCTTTCCCCTTCTCTGGCTGTGAATCAGTTAAAACTTGTGTTATTTATACAAAGCTGCCCATGTAACAGTATTACTCACTATGAAATGCAAGCTCTAGAATGTTGTTTCTGATGAGATTTATCTCTCAGCCCTTTTATCATTAGGTAACCTACTAAACTGAATTGGCTCTTTCCGACTTTAAATTGCCCAGTCATCAAACAAATAATTTGTTGTACAGATAGTTTAACCATCCTTGCAAGTTATTTGGATCTACTACAGTCCAATCCAGTTGTTGACTGTTTACAAACAATGTGAGAAGTAAAGGCTGATACATGTATTTCCACCTCCAGTGACCAATATTCAAACTATAGGCTAGTTCATATGTCACAAGGAACCTTGGTTAGAGCCGGACTGTGCACGATGTCCCTGAGTCTTGGGAACACCAAAAGCTCCATAAGAAAAGAGGGGAGGGAAAGGATGGAGAATTATACAGCATCAAAAAATCAGAAGGAAAAGAGGGGTGGGTGGGCGATCCCAAAGGTGCTGATAGTTAATGAATTGTTCATTCATAGTGCCTAATGTGTTTTGAGCAATGAATGCTCTTCTTCAGAGGTATATGTATTTCTGATATCTTTCTGGGGATTATATCCCGCAGCAGCAGGAATATCTGTATCTAGATATTCACATAGACACAGATATGTATTTATTTTATCATATTTATGTATCACCTGATATATGTTTCTCTAGGCAGTGTACACAATCCAAAATACAATATAAAAACAGAATAAAAATAATTAAAACAATTTCACAGGATAAAACAGTTACAGTTTTAGGTGTGTCTTAAGGGTCTTTTAAAAAGCAATCAGAGATGGAGATGCTCTTATTTTGACATGGAGTGGATTCCAAAGCCCTGGGGCAGTCGCAGAGAAGGCCCAGTCCCAAGTCGCCACCAAATGAGTGGGTGGCAACCGTGACTGGATCTTCCCGGATGGTCTAAATAGGTGGCAGGTTACTTGACAAAGGAGGTGCTCTCTTAAGTACTCTGGACCGAAGCCATTCAGGGCTTTATAAAAATAATCAGCACTTTGTATTTTGCTTGGAAACATATTGGCAGCCATCTCCAGAATTAGAAACACATTTGCCTCTGTAGAACAACATCCATTGCTCAAAACGCATCAGGCACTTTTGAATTAACAATTAGAGCCGGGTTTCACGATCAGTGAGACTTGGTTTGTGAGAGTGAGCAGGGGGAGCGGCCGCCCACACAATTGCTGGCTCCGTGACGGAGCCGGCGACGGCTGGGGGGAGCGGGGGCTGATCGGCCCTCGGAAGCTCCAGCATGCCCTGTGCGAGTGTGCAGGGCATGCTGGCAAGACCCCCGGAGCCGGGAGGTGGCTTTTTGCCTCCCCTCTGGGGGTCTCCTCGTGAGTAGCCACAGCACGGAGCCGCGCCACAACTACTAATGATTTTAAAAACCAGGTTTGCGGAGCACTCACTCTGCAAACCTGGTTTTAGGGGCGGGCTAATTGAGCGGGTTACCCGCTCAAGAACCACTGGGCTCGCAGCAAAAATCGGAAGAAAATTGCATTGCAGAAAATTTCTCGCATTGCAGAAAATCGGGCTAGCGGAGGCTAACTCAATTTTCTGCAATCGTGTGAATAGCCTCTTAGTCTATCCAGCACCTTTGTGACCCCCCCCCACCTCTTTCTCCTTCAAACATGTGCTCCATTCTCCCATCCCCACATGAGCTTCCTATCTAAGATGAGATTGGCCATGTCATCCAAATCTAACAATCTCTGTTTATTCTAACTTACCTGCTTCAAATAACCTGAGATCTGCACCCAAGCTTTGAAGTGAGTTACAGAACTTGGATTATTTAAAGTAAGTGGGTTAGAATAAACCAAGATTGGAGGGTTCCGGTGACATGACCAACCTCGGCTTATTTTAACCTCGATAGGAAACAGAAACTTACATAGAGATGGAAGCAGGGAGTGTTCGCTCCTGAGATGCAGAGATGCTGTGTGGAGCCCAGATCTAACTGAGGTTCTTCGTTATACCTGAACCAGCCCAATGTAAGCACAGAGTGTAATACATAACCCTCCAGCTACTGCAGCATTGTCTTCAGGAAAATGAGCAACATTAGAGTACAATTATGGTGACTTGATGCCAGGCCCTTTCTTCACTTTTGAGCATAGAAAGAATTTCTCTCCCCACTGGCAGTTCCATGATTGGCTTAGGTTAATTATTGTAATGGCTGTGTGATTCTATGCACACGTCCTCCCTCACAGTAGACTGACACATGTCTGTATTGACACATGTCTTTTATTGCCCCCAATCCCCTGTATGCTACATACAGAGGCTGGAAAGAACTCTGCCTTCCAATCTTACCCTGCCAGAATCATGCCACTGATTTTGCTGAGCTATAGGAAGGAATGCCTATGATCACATTTGGCATAGCAGGTTCTGAACCAGATGTGGGGACAGAGTCTGGTTTTAGGAAGGCTGGTGTCAATTATCCCCTATATTGATGCTAGAACCTTTTTGCCCAAAATTATGAGCTGCTATCTCAGCACACATATCATAGAAGCAGACTATTATCTTCAGGCTATCTTCACAAGAACCTGTCTCCTCAACTATGACCCACATCCTAACAAACAAAAGCAGGAGTGCGACATGAGAAGCTCTGGTGCTGCCACTGAGTTCAGGGCTCCATACTGGCATTTGCACAGGGAGGGAGTAAATGTTGACATCCTCCCCTTCTCCCAGAAGCCCTCTACAGCACTTGAAAATATGTCCCTGAGAGCTGTGTGACTCTCAGGAACATATTTGTTAGTGGCACAGAGCACTTCAGAGGGAAGGGAAAACTGACAAGTTGTGTGCCCCCACCTCAAGCACCCTTTCGGCTTTGGTCTAGACACAGGAACTACATGCATGTTTTCTTTGCTGCATGGGTACTTCCTTAGTCAGGATGCCAGCTGCTGTGGTGTCCAGTTCTAGGCACCACATTTCAAGAAGGACATTGATAAACTGGAACCGGTTCAGAGGAAGGCAACAAAGATGGTGAGGATTCCGGAAGCTAAGCCCTATGAGGAAGGGTTGAAGGATCCAGGTATGTTAGCCTGGAGAAAAGACTAAAGGGAGATATGACAGACATCTTTAAATATCTGAAGAGCTGTCACATAGAGGCCAGCGTGGTGTAGTGGTTAGAGTGCTGGACTAGGAAGACCCGAGTTCAAATCCCCATTCAGCCATGAGACTTGCTGGGTGACTCTGGGCCAGTCACTTCTCTCTCAGCCTAACTACTTCACAGGTTTGTTGAGAGGAGAAACTTAAGTATCTAGTACACGGCTCTGGGCTCCTTGGAGGAAGAGCGGGATAGAAAATGCAAAATAAATAAATAAATAACTATAGAAGAAGAGCATAGACTTGTGCTCCTGAGGGCATTCTAGAACAAATTGACTTACATTAGAAAGAAGCAGATTTAGGCTAAACATTAGGAAGGATTTCCTAACTGCAAGGGCTGTTGCAGAGGAATAGTCTGCCTTGCACTATGGTGAGCTAGGTCTAGACAGTGCAACAGCTTCCCACAAGCACGCCATTGCTATGGATGTCAGCCTACTTTTCTATGGAACCACTAAGACTGCAGTTTTACTGTGAGTTCCCTGCAGTACTGTGGCAAAATTTGCTGAACCCTGCCAATTTGAATGATGATTTCTTATGTGCCTGAAGTCAACAGGAGTGGACTTTAAGTAGATTTGCACACATTGAACTAGTTTTGTGTACAGTTTAATGAGCGCTCAGCACTCACTGTAGCTCAGCATATCCTGACTGAAAGGTCTCAGGAGTCACCATTTGGATAGATGTTGAACCATTCACAATTCCATTTCAACATATTGCTTTTCTGTCTGTAAGTTATTTGGTGTTTCTGTGATTGGGGTGGGGCACATGAAGTTAAACTAAGTATTATTTATTTATTATTTTTATTTATTTATTTAACTTGTATACTGCCCAAACTTTCATCTCTGGGTGGTTAACAATGACATAAAAACTTTTAAAACAAATATAGGTTTTAATATAGGTTAAAACAGTTTAACAATTTAAAAACAGCATAAAATTAAAACCTACAAATTTAAAAAGCTGAAAAAGCTTGGGTGAAGAGTTGGGTCTTCAGACATTTTTTAAAAATAGCCAGAGATGGGGAGGATCGTATCTCAGCAGGGAGCGCATTCCACAATCTTGGGGCGGCAATCGAGAAGGCCCGTCTCGGTGTGACCACCAGACGAGCTGGAGGTAACTGGAGACGGACCTCCTCAAGTGACCTCAATGGGCGGTGGGGCACATAACGAATGTTCTCTTAAATACCCAGGGCCTTGAGACTGCAGTATGGGTGTAAGATACATAGTAGGTTTCAACTAAAAATACCTTCAGCGGTTGAACTGAACATGAACAAGAAAATCAGCAGCGGTTTTCTGCATGAGTGACAGAAACAACAACAAATGGCTATTCTGGCATTTTAATTAACTATTAAACCTAAAGCAACTTGTCTTGTCCAAAGCCACTGCACTCAGCAGCGTTTTTCCAGGCACTAACATTCTGACTGGAGTCAAGTACATCTTATATAAACTATAAGACTATTACAGTGTGCTTCAAATACTACGATTCCCTTTTTACTGCTCAGAAATGACAGGCTGTTTCATCAGAAATTCACTACTCAACTACGCTGTTATGATATTAATATTACTGACTGAAATTCACAGAAGTTATCTTGTTTTTCTTTTTCTGACAGCAACTCCTTGTGCTGTGGGGAGGAGACCACACCAGGTTTCAGGCAGAATTAACTGGGTGGCATGGGAGTTGCTTTCAGAAGAATTTTTTGAATTGCTTCAACTAATCAAATATTTATGTTCAAGCTCATCACATAGTCCTTTGGGTCCTAGCTACTTATTTATAATCACCATAATCTTCAATCACATCTATAATCCACAGATTTTTGGCTAACAGTGCAAAATATGAGTTCTTAGCATCTGTCAGGTTAATCTAAGGCTCAAAGCACAAAACTGGAAATAAAAATATGGCCTTCATAAGATTGTTCAACTAAAAGGCGTGCATTAATTTAATTACTTTTCATATTTAATGAAGTGCTGGAAATCATTGTCCACTTCTGGGAATCCTAGAAAATCCATCACTTCCTTGAACTAAGAAGCTTAGAGAACATATCGCTGGGGGAAAAAACCCACACCCCTCCACATGTAGAAAGGAGAGGCAACTGTTACTCTTCTACTTTAGAACCAAAAGCAGCTTCATTGATGCTTACCCCGTTCTTATCAAAAGCCCTAAACATGTTCTCCACATACTTTGCTGCCTCCTCATCATCTTGTACACCACAGAAGCGTCTGAATTCATGCTTGAAGAGAGTTCCACTCGGACATTCCACCACAAACTTCTTGTACCATTCCTGCAATTCGGCCACATCAATCTCAACTGGTTCTCCATCCTCATTTGTCAAGCGTTGTCCCATGTTGCTTTGGAAAATGGAGGAGACAGATCAAATAGTTTTTTCAGCTTTATGTTTTCTTTCTTCTTGGATAACTTGTTGTATGGTGTACTGATTTTTAAGATGTGGTTTCTTTTTTTAGCAAAATATGCGGTTTCCTCCTTGCATCTTCCTCCTCCTTTCCAGCTTTCTGCCCTGCAGCCTCTCTGCTCACTCTACCAGTCTCATTCTCACAGTAGTGCAACCTGAAATGGGTTCCCTGAGCTAAGCCAGCACAAGATAAGAATATCTAAGATCATTAGGAGATTCCCCCAAACACGTCACAGAGACCATCAGATGGCTTAGGGCAAAGCTTCATTTAGAAGTATTCCCCAAGTGGGGTTAGCGGGGTCTCTAATGTCAATCTCAGGTTCTGAACTCTCCCACATTAAGGGCTATTTATAACACCCTTCTCACCAATTCTGTTTTTGAACTAAACCTTTAGCAATGTCCCAGTTGTCAGCTCAAATATATGTGAGTGGACTCTTTGTGAGAGCCTCATTGCTCCTCTCAAATCTTGTGAGACAAGTATACACTTAGATTAAACTAGATCTAAATCACCATTGTCTCAAAACAATATCCCAAATTCAAAGTAAGTGTGTGTGTGTGTGTGTGTGTGTGTGTGTGTGTGTGTGTGTGTCACCCAGTCTGGTCAGTGAATCCTTAGGTCAGGGGTGAGCAAACGTGGCCCTCTAGATGTTGTTGAACTACAACTCCCACAATAAATTGCCGCTGGAGATGATGGGAGCTGCAGTTCAACAAAATCTAGAGGGCCAACTTTGCCCACCCCTGACCTAGTTCTACTTGTGAACTTCTGATGACCAACTTCAAACATCTCAAAAGTTCCCTAGATCATTAGTCAGGATGTCAACCACTGAAGTGCTGGTGTACCAGTGTTGAGATCCACATTAAGGAAAAATGATCTCTCCTTCCTTCTGCAGCTGCCTGCGCCACCCAAAAATATGTCCCTGAGCCTTAGTCAGGATCCTTAGTCTGGTGCTCCATTAGTCAGGATGACAGCCAGTGAAAGAAGACTCACAAAAATAAGACTGCACATTTTGTCTATTGCTTTGAGTGCCTTAACAGACTTTTGGAGTGGAAAGTATTGGCATACTTTGCCATATCAAGATACAGAAATGACTTTCCTTTTTCATTAAACTGACCATACGTCTGAGTGAAGCAAGTTCTTATTAAAGTAAAAGGTAAATTCAATACAACTGATGATCTCATAGCAAAGAAAAAAGAGCTAATTTTTGCAAAATTGTCAGAAATAAAAAGGGGAAAAAACATTTGCAGAAAAGCTGTTAAATGCATAGTCTGCATGTATTTTAGTTTCAATAGATAGATATATAGAGATCATCAGACCCTGTCTGAGACCCTGCAGAGCTGCTGCCAGTCAATACAGACTGTGTGGACAATGCTGAGCTAAATGGTGCACTCCATGCATAATTTTATACACCTCTATCATGTATCCATGTAGACACCTCTTTTCCCAAAGAATGAGCCCCAGATGCTGTAGCTAGGGATGTGCATGGAATCAGTTCAGAGGCCCTTTATGGGCCTCCGAATTGGTTTGAACAACTGGTGGTTCCACCGGTTCGAAGGCAGGGAGCATACCTTTAAGGGCGAGGGAGGGTGCTCTTACCCCTCACGTGCCTGACACAAGATGCGCACAAGTGTACTTCCTTTTACTTCCGGACAAGGAGGATACCGGGGGGCAGGGCAGGGAGGTACTCTGCTGCACCGAAAGAGACTTTCTAAATAGAGCGCCTGCAAGGGAAATGCAGCAGGAGGGGTAAGGGCACCCTCACCCTTAAACGTATGTCCTCTGCCTTTGAACCAACCACCACTGGTTCCGTGCACATCCCTAGTGTAGCCTTGCTTCATAAGGAAGGTGCTCCAGGCCCCTAATCATTTTGGTTGCCATCTTCTGCACCTTTTCCAATTCTACAGTGTCCTTAAGATATGGTGACCAGAACTGAACATAGTACTCCAAATGTGGCCACACTATAGATTTGTATAAGGGTATTCTTGAGGATCGGGGTATTCTTTACTGGAAAGATAGAACAGATCAAAGTGATAATGGTTTCCCAAACCCATTCCCACAGTGATACGAGTAATCCCACTATCACATCTGAACAACTATGGAGAGAGAGAGAGAGAGAGAGAGAGAGAGAGAGAGAGAGAGAGAGAGAGAGAGAGAGAACACAGCATATACAGATGCAACAGTAATGGGATACTAGATCCCCTGCAGTGCCACTAACCATTTAGTGTTTAAAACAAAGATTTCAGACCCAGATGATCCTCTTAATGAAAGTTGGTCACAGAAACAGCAGATAAAATACATAAAAGAATCTAATCGGCACCACTTTCTTTGAATCAAGGTTTATTTAACAAACATGGATTGGTGTCACAGATTTAAGAAAAACCAAGTCTTGCTTTGTTTTGTCATGACATGGTTTGTTTGAGTCCCACAGCTTCTTTAGGTCTAGGTTCTCATGGTCTAAGTTTGCCCTGTGAGGGTGGAGTTATTGACTGACATCCTGACTAATGAAGCACACACATTAGGAGGGTCTGTAGGGACGCACCAGGAGCCATCGTACAACCCTGCCCCCCAATCCTCCTGCGCATGCTGTTGTGCGAGGGAGCTAATACCTGAGAGTGCTGCTCACACTCCTGAAGCACTCTAAGCCTGGAAACACACTGCTGAGTCACTGATGTGTTTCTGATCTTGCAGAGCATTTCTGGTGCACAAGTGGTGCTCAAAAGTATTCGCTTCCTTGCACAACAGTGTGCACAGGAGGGCGGGTGTGTGTGTGATGCACAACGGCTCCTCCTGCATTCCCGCAGAGCCTCCTAATGCATGTACTTCATTAGTCAGGATGTCAGCCATAGAAACAAACGGAGATTAAATCACAATTCGGGGTTTAGGCATCACATAATATTATGGATACAACAAAAATATCAACTTCAAATTTCAGGTTAAGATTGTGGTTTGACTGCTTGAACTAAGACACAGTTTGTTGACTGCCATGGGTTCAAACATACAAATTAACCATCGTTATACGAAATAATCTATGGTTCCATGTGATGTCTGAACTTGGTCAATGGCATCTCAGTTATATAGATCAAATTGTTTACATTATTAGATTTTAATAATATACTTATAACATAATAAGTATTATAATAATAAAATATACCATAGAATAAAATGTGACCAAAACCAGATATTATTAGACATACATTATTATAATTCAATAGTGTATGAACTATCAGTATGAACTATTGAACTATCCACCCCCAGCACAGTACCTCCAGTGACCGTTGCTGGTGTCTATCTTATGTTTCTTTTAGATTGTGAGCCCTTTGGGAACAGGCAGCTATCTTTATTTATTTATTATTTCTCTGTGTAAACCGCCCTGAGTCATTTTTGGAAGGGCGGTATAGAAATCAAATCAAATCAAATCAAACAAACAACCACTCTAATAATTGATGATAGGTCTCCATTGATTTATGCACCATGCAAAGGATTGTCACATGTGATAAGAAACCAGACGTCTATCTTCGTCTATCTTCTCTAACCCTCCCCCATTTTTCTATGTCCCATTTTTATAAATCCATTGTCATGGCCTGTTGCCCAGGACCAAATCCATGTTCCTGTGTCAACTGGAAACAAATGACCTGTCGCTATAAATGTGCTTGAGTCATCCTGATAAGCAGATAGGATTCCATTCTAAGAGGATTGGTGTAGTGTTAATAAAAAACAATAGTCTATATGCCATAATAATAGTAAGGCACTAAGGATTAAAAGAGGTTGCCTTCAGTAGCAGGCTGCTTTACAAAGACAAGTTAATAGGGACCACATTCTAGCTTATATAGCAGAATTTGCTTTTATAAACCACATGGAATGCACAGTGGGAAGGAAGCTGGTTCAAAAATGGAAAAACCGATGAACATCTGAATAAATTTAATTCCTCCTCCCTGCAAATTGCTTTGACCTTTTGGCCCATCTCCCTGCCACCCCACCACTCCAGCAGCGGCTAAATCTTGCTTGCCAGTCCAATGCCTTCTTGTTAATAACACAGATGTCCCTCCTTTTCCTCAATGCCATGCTTTCTTCTCCTCCTTTCAACAACCTACTCTAGCCCTGTTTAGACATTATGTTGTACCTGCGTTCAGGTGTCTCTACATGTTTTTATGTGAATGACTGCACTTGCATTCATTTTAAAAGTAAACCTAGGTACAGGTCCTTCAAATGCATGGTACAGATAGGAAAGTGTGCTGCTGTACCCAGGGGTGTTGCTGGGTTCTCCGAAGATCTGGGACCCAGGCCAACAGCCCCCCTTTTGATAATTAGTTATGCCCCCCACAAATTATTATCTGACACCGCCGCAAGGGAAACTGGAGGAGACAGGTGCTGTACTGGGGGCTAAAGCATCTGTTTTGTCCCCAGCATAGCATTTTTTAGGGAGGAGCATTTCCAGACGGGGTTTTCAGCTTGCTTCTCCTCTGGAATCAAGGGTGTGCATTCACATATCGGCCAGATTTACCCTGAAGTCCCTGAAAGCAATCGGGGAGCACTTCACACACAATTTGGGTTTTTCATTGAAGCATTAGAGCATAGCCCGATTTATGTCTGGAGTGAAAAAATCCACTTTTTGTGTTGGTTTGGGGGGGGCAAATCCAAACTCTCAGTAAAGCCTCTCAGTAACACCTCACTCACAGGCGCGTAACAACGATCGGGCAAGGGGAGACAGTTGTCTGGGGGTGCCACTGCCTGGAGGGGCCCCCCAGAGGCACCTCACGTGACTCCCCATTGCCCCCTGCCCAGCCCCAAGGCCCCTCAGCCACTTGCCCTGTTCGCCGTCCCTCCAGCTTGTTCTCCTGGCTGGCAATCCAGGCAGCAGACAAGCTGCAAAGAGCTCCTTTTCTCCCGCCTCTCAGCTGATCGGCGGGTGGGCGGGGCTTCCACGGAGGCCTCCTGTAGGCCTCTGTGAAGCCTGAACTCCAGTAGGGCCCAAGCCAGCCAGGAAGGAGGAGGCAGCCAGAGTGGCCACCACTGTTCTCTGCAGCAGAAGACCCCTTGCTGCCCTGCCAAACCCAGCATTTGCCAGGTAGAGTGTGAACTCCTTTTTGTGGTTACCTTCCCCCCGATACATAGGCATCTGCTTGCCATAGGGCTTTGATATGGGGGGGAGGGACTGAGAAGTCTCTGAATATTTATTTTTAAACAGCTTGGAAAATTTGCTGGCTTAAAAAAAAATCTAAAAAGTCCTATAAGTGGCTTGTTTCATGGCAGAAAACTACAAAAACTTCTGGAAGAAACAGTATTATATTTATTTTATTCATTAATTCATTCATTTATAAATGCACTTATGTTCAAGTTGTTTTGCAACCCAGAAGGTCTGAGTGAGAACTGTGAAGCATGTCTTGTGCTTTTATTTTATTTTATTTTTCTTGTGTGTGAACTGCTCCCCAATAACTTGCAGGGACTTCAGGGTAAATCTGGCCAACATGTGAATGCAGCACCTGCATTCCAGAGGAGATGTGTGTTAAAGGGCTTTAAAAGCCTCGTGTGAAAAGACTCCTGGAATCGAACTTGACTGAATTTGTTCAGAATTCTGAGAAAACAAACATAGGCTCACCCTGCATGGTTGAAAGTCTCCTTTGCTAATCTGCAGCGAGGGGGCCATTTTAATAATTCATCTTTCTAGTGTGTTCTAGGCATTAAAAGTAAAACAAATATATAGTACTCAATGTATATCACTATATACTGTGAAGTGTGCATGTGTGTCTTCAGTGAAATGTATTTCCAGGCAGCATACTTATTTTGAAATATCAGACTTAAATCCTTGGGGGCCTGGGGTGTGCGGAGGCCCTGGACTTTGAGGGGGGGGGGCATTTTAAAATCTTGTCTCTGGGCCCACTCCAACCTTGCTACGCCCCTGCTCACTCACCACTGACTGCGCTTTCTCTGAACAGGGAAGAACTGTAACCATGGTGATGGATGCTTCTGTGATCATGAGGGTGGGGCACTCTAAGCTCATCTCCAGCAATCCTCATTTTCCAGGTCCACCAACACAAACATGCACAAAACAGCAATCCACCACTACATACAAATTAATGCCGCATCTATGATAAAGAGTCGTCTTGCTTTTTCCCTTTTTACTTATTTAAACATTTTGACATTCCATAGTATCAGGTGCAAAGAAAGCTCTCCACCATTATTTTTCATTTAAGACCATGAACCCCATTCGGACAAGGAAAATTTTCTTATTCATTTTTGCTTTGTAAACTACTTTAAGAGCTTCCCTTCCTCTTGTGAAAAATTATAGTATATTGCAACCCCACAATTTAAGGACATTGAAGAACTGCAATGGGTTCAGAGGAGGGCAACAAAGATGGTGGAAACCAAATCCTATGAGGAGCAGTCAGAGGAGCTGGGTATGTTTAGCCTGCTGGACAAGAAAAGACTAAGGGAAGATAGGATAGCAGTCTTTAAACCTCTCAAGGGCTGTCAGGTAGAACATAGGAAGCTGCCATATACTGAGTCAGACCCTTGGTCCATCTAGCTCAGTATTGTCTTCACAGACTGGCAGCAACTTCTCCAAGTTTGCAGGCAAGAATCTCTCTCAGCCTTATCTTGGAGAAGCCAGGGAGGGAACTTGAAACCTTCTGCTCTTCCCAGAGTGGCAGCTCCATCCCCTGAAGGGAATATCTTGCAGTGCTCACACATCAAGTCTCCCATTCATATGCAACCAGGGTGGACCCTGCTTAGCTAAGGGGACAAGTCATGCTTGCTACCACAAGACCAGTTCAGGGGGTGGACTTGTTCTCTCTTGCTCCTGAGGACAGGACTAGAACCAGTAGGTTGAAATTGCAAGAAAGCAGATTCAGGATAGACTTTAAGAAGAATTTCCCAACTGTAAGATGGAGGGGGGAGGCTCTCCTGGACGTTTTCAAATAGAGGCTGGACATCCCAGGTGTCAGGGATGCTGTAGCAGTTTTCTGCAATGGACAGATGGGATGTCCAGGGGGGATTAGAAACCACAAACCACAGCTTGCAAGATTTCTTGGAAATAAATCACTATTAAATTAATTTAAGTCCATAGTGTAGAAATGACTACAATGATATTACACAAAAATAGCATCATTTGAAGCCTCTTCATTTCAAATCAGTGACTGATCAAGAGAGGGATCTTGGGGTCATGGTGGACAGCTCATTGAAAGTGGCGACTCAGTGTGCAGCAGCTGTGAAAAAGGCCAATTCCATGCTAGGGATCATTAGGAGGGGATTGAAAATACAACTGCTAATATACAAAATACAAAGTGCTGGTTATTACCCTTAAAGCCCTGAACGGCTTAGGTCTGAGGTACCTCAGAGAGTGCCTTCGTCTGCATGATCCCCACTGCACATTAAGGTCATCTGAGGAGGTTCATCTTCAGTTACCACCAGCTCGTCTGGTGCCGACTCGGAGGTGGGCCTTCTCTATAGCTGCTCCAGGGCTGTGGAGTGTGCTCCCTGCAGAAATCCGTAATTTGAATTCTTTATTAGCCTTCAGGAGAGCCCTTAAAACATATCTGTTTGGTCTGGCTTTCCAGGGTTTTTTAATCGGTTTTAATATTTTAACCCGGTTTAGGGTTTTTAATTACTGCGATTGTTTAATTGTTGTTTTAAAATGTTTTTAAATTGCTAATTGTTGTTATATTGTTTTTTTAATTTTTGTTTTAGCTCTTTACTGTTTTAATGGTTTGTGTTAATTGTAAACCACCGTGAGCCATTTTGAAAGGGCGGTATAAAAATCAAATCAAATTGATCAATAAATAATATTCTGAGTGACACCCAGGACCTGGTGCGTGACGTCAGTGTCATCGACCCTTTAGGGAACAGTGACCACAGTGCCATCAAATTCAGCATACATGTGGGGAGAGAATCACCAAGGATGTCTAACACAGACATTTTGAATTTCAGAAGAGGAAATTTCTCCAAAATGAGGAGTATGGTGAAAAGAAAGCTGAAAGGGAAAATCAGGAGAGTCACTTCGCTCCAGAGTGCATGGAGTTTACTCAAAACCACATTACTAGAAGCCCAGATAGATTGTATACCCAAAAGGAGGAAAGGTACCACTAAGTCCAGGAGGATGCCAGCATGGCTAATGGGTACTGTCAAGGAAGCCATAAAAGGGAAGAAGACTTCCTTCTGAAATTGGAAGGCCTGTCCAAACGAAGAGAACAGAAAGGAACACAAACTCTGGCAAAATAAATGCAAGGTGACAATAAGGGAGGTGAAAAGAGAGTTTGAGGAACATTTAGCCAAAAGTATCAAGGGGAATAACAAAAACTTCTTTAAGTACATCAGAAGCAGGAAACCTGCCAGGGAGGCAGTTGGACCATTGGATAATGAGGGAGTGAAAGGGATTATTAAGGAGGATATGGAGGTTGCAGAAAAGCTGAATGAGTTCTTCGCATCTGTCTTCACAGCAGAGGATACTGAGCATATACCTGTTCCTGGCTTTTTAGGGATGGAGGCTAGAGAGCTGAGTCAGATAGAAGTGACAAGGGATGATGTTCTAAACTGTCTGGAAAAACTGAAAGCTAACAAATCACCAGGGCCGGATGGCATCCATCCAAGAGTCCTCAAAGAACTCAAATGTGAAATTGCTGACCTCCTTGCTAAAATATATAACTTATCCCTGAAATCGGACTCTGTACCAGAGGACTGGAGAGTAGCAAATGTAACACCGATTTTCAAGAAGGGATCCAGGGGCGATCCGGGAAATTACAGGCCGGTTAGCCTAACGTCTGTTCCAGGCAAATTGATGGAAAGCATCCTCAAGGATAAAATTGTAAAGCACCTAGAAGAACAGGCCCTGCTGGGAGTGAGCCAGCATGGCTTCCGCAAAGGTAAATCTTGCCTCACCAACCTTTTGGACTTCTTTCAGAGTGTCAACAAGTATGTGGATAAAGGTGATCCAGTTGACATAGTCTACCTGGACTTCCAAAAAGCTTTTGACAAAGTTCCTCATCAAAGACTCCTGAGGAAACTTAGCTGTCATGGGATAAAGGGACAAGTACATGTGTGGATTGATAACTGGTTGAAAGACAGGAAACAGAGGGTAGGTATAAATGGAGAGTTTTCACCATGGAGGGAAGTAAGAAGTGGGGAGGGAAGTAAGAAGTGGGGTCCCCCAGGGATCTGTACTGGGACCTGTGCTTTTTACTTTATTCATAAATGATCTAGAAGCAGGGGTAAGCAGCGATGTGGCCAGATTTGCAGATGATACCAAACTCTTCCGGGTAGTGAAATCCAAAACAGATTGTGAGGAGCTCCAAAAGGATCTCTCCAAACTGGGGGAGTGGGCAACAAAATGGCAAATGCGGTTCAGTGTTAGCAAGTGTAAAGTGATGCACATTGGGACGAAAAACCCCAACTTCAAGTATATGCTGATGGGATCTGAGCTGTCGGTGACGGACCAGGAGAGGGATCTTGGGGTTGTGGTGGACAGCTCGTTGAAAGTGTCGACTCAATGTGCGGCAGCTGTGAAAAAGGCCAATTCCATGCTAGGGATCATTAGAAAGGGGATTGAAAATAAAACGGCTAACATTATAATGCCCTTATACAAAACTATGGTGCGACCACACTTGGAGTACTGCGTACAATTCTGGTCACCACATCTTAAAAAGGACATTGTTGAACTGGAGAAGGTACAGAAGAGGGCAACCAAGATGATCAGGGGCCTAGAGCACCTTTCTTATGAGGCAAGACTACAACACCTGGGGCTTTTTAGTTTAGAAAAAAGACGACTGCGGGGAGACATGATAGAGGTCTATAAAATCATGCATGGTGTGGAGAAAGTGGAGAGAGAGAAATTCTTTTCCCTCTCACACAACACTAGAACCAGGGGTCACTTCATGAAACTGATTGCCAGGAAGTCTAGGAGCAAGAAACAGAAGTACTTTTTCACACAATGCGTGATCCACTTGTGGAACTCTCTGCCACAGGATGTGGTGACAGCCAACAACCTGGATGGCTTTAAGAGGGGTTTGGATGACTTCATGGAGGAGAGGTCTATCAATGGCTACTAGTCGGAGGGCTGTGGGCCACCTCCAGCCTCAAAGGCAGGATGCCTCTGAGTACCAGTTGCCGGGGAGTAATGGCAGGTGAGAGGGCATGCCCTCAACTCCTGTCTGTGGCTTCCAGCGGCATCTGGTGGGCCACTGTGCGAAATAGGATGCTGGACTAGATGGGCCTTGGGCCTGATCCAGCAGGGCTGCTCTTATGTTTCTTATGTAATCTTATAATGCCCTTATACAAAACTATGGTGCGACCACACCTGAAGTACTGCGTACAATTCTGGTCACCGCATCTAAAGAAGGGCAGTGTAGAACTTGAAAAGGTGCAGAAGAGGGCAACCAAGGTGATCAGGGGCCTAGAGTACCTTTCTTATGAGGCAACACCTTCCTTCTACACTGTCCTTCTACAGCACCTGGGGCTTTTTAGTTTAGAAAAAAGACAACTGTGGGGAGACATGATAGATGTCTATAAAATCATGCATGGTGTGGAGAAAGTGGAGAGAGAGAAATTCTTCTCCTTCTCACATAACACTAGAACCAGGGGTCATCCCAGGAAATTGATTGCCAGGAAATTTAGGAAGTACTTTTTCACACAATGCATAATCCACTTGTGGAATTCTCTGCCACCAGATGTGGTGACAGCCAACAACCTGGATGGCTTTAAGAGGGGGATAACTTCATGGAGGAGAGGTCTATCAATGGCTACTAGTAGGAGGGCTATAGGCCACCTCCAGCCTCAAAGGCAGGATGCCTCTGAGTTCCAGTTGCAGGGGAGTAACAGCAGGAGAGAGGGCATGCCCTCAACTCCTGCCTGTGGCTTCCAGCAGCGTCTGGTGGGCCACTGTGTGAAAGAGGATGCTGGACTAGATGGGCCTTGGGCCTGATCCAGCAGGGCTGTTCTTATGTTCTAATTTACATTTCCACTCTCCACTATTACATCGGCATTGCAAGATTCAAATCTTTACAAAAATGTAGACAGTAATTGTGTCAAGGCTGTTGTTTTTTTTAATTAGTCAAATGAGATAACAAAATGGAGTGTATAGGGATCTGCCATTTTCTGCTCTTTCATTGTCCACAAAGCGGCTGTGTTTTGAAATTCAGCTACTATGCATGTGAAACAAGATTCCACATGCCTGGATCATTGCATCACTTTGTTTTGAAGCTTCGGATTCTATTGATTTTTCCCCAGGAAGATAAAATAGCTTGGCAGTGTTTATTTTGAAGAAGGAGAAAAAGTATCTCAGAAGAATTAAATCTGCTTTCTTATGTTAATTCAACACCTAGGCATTTATATTATATTTTGATTTTGATTTCCTCTAACAGCTGTGTGGAGCAAGTTTTCATTATTATGATCAGCAAATCTGTTCTATCATCATTTTAGATCTGTAATTAGGTGGATTTTGTACCAAGACTGAACCCCAGCAGTACAATTTAGGGATGTGCATGGAACCGTTTGGCGTTCTATTCTAGGAGCACCGAACTAGTTCCATGGACCAGAGTTCGAAGGTGGAGGAGGGATACCTTTAAGGGCGGGGGAGGGTGCTCTTACACCTCCTGCCACGTTTCCCCCCACCGGCGCTGCAGTTTAAAAGGGTCTGGCAGGGCGGCAGCAAACCTCCCTGCTGCCCCGTTGCCTCATTGGATCGGAAGTGCTGGGTGCACATGTGCATGTCACGCTCTTGCTCCACCCTCAAGCCGCCCCCTGCCAGTCCATGCACATCCCTAGTACAAGTAGCATTGTCTGTTCTGGCTGCCATTAGGCAAGAACACAGGAAGCTGCCTTATACTCAGACAGCCCACTGAGTCCATAGCTTAGTGGTGGAGCATCGGCTTTGCATGCAGAATGTCCCAGGTTCATTCCCTGGCATCTCCCGGTAAGGCTGGGAAAGACTCCTGTCTGGAACACTGGGGAAGACACTGCCAGTTAGCGTAGAGTCAGCGGACAATACAGAGCTAGATGGACCAGTGGTCTGGCTTAGTATAAGACAGCTTCCTATGTTCCTTATGTCCATCTAGCTCAGTATTGTCTACACTGACTGTGGTGACTATCCAGGATTTCAGAAAGAAGCCTTTCCCAGCTCTGTTTGGCAACACCAGGGACTGATCCTAGGACCTTCTGCATGGAAAGCATGTGCTTTACCATTGAACTGCAGCCCCTCCCTGAATAACCTACCAATTGTAAAGAACATAGGGGACAGTTCAGATGATACTTTCATCGCCAATCTAGCCACACATGCTAAGGAGATGTGCATGCCATGAACATGTACATGCTTCTCCCCTCCCCATTTAAAAGCATCTAAGCCACTGGCCATCACCATCTTGTGACAAGACACAACTCTGTCTTGAGGGAAGGAGCTTCTTTTGCTGATCCTGAATCTATAGCCAGTTTCACTGAATGACCCCAAATTCTGGTATTATGAGAGAGGGAGAAAACTTCTCTCTATCCATTTTCCAACACTCTGCATAATTTTATATCTTCTATCTTTCCCCGCAAACTACAAGGCCTCCAAACACTTTCGCCTTCCCCATAGGGAAGGTGCTCCAATCCACTGATCATTTTGGTTGGCCATTTCTGCATCTGGGACAGTTCAGTTATGTCACCAAACTCATGCTGAATTCATTTCTGCTCTTCTGTAATCACTAGTTCAACTTGGCCCACAACCTGAAGTCCTTATGATATGCAGTTCTCCACTCCTGCTAGCAGCCAATGGTAGGAGGGTAACAAAGCACATCATGACAGGTACGTTCTGGATTGTGATGAGGTAGTGGGGAACTTGACACAAGACTGCCAGCCTGGTATTGTGGTTACAGTGTTGGACTAGGAGTAGGGAAACCCAAGTTCAAATCCCTATTCAGCTATGACCCTTGCTGAGTGAATCTGGGCCAGCTGCTTATCTCTCAGCCTAATCTACCTCACAGGGTTGTTGTGAGGTAAACATAACCATGTACACTGCTCTACACTTCCTTTTTTGGAGGAAGAGCAGGATTTAAATTTAAATAAATAAATATAAATATATTTTGCAGCAGACCATATTCTCTTTAATATGCAGTTCTTTATAACATGCAAATAGGAAAGAAAACATCACAAGCAAAACATCAAGTGCCACATGGATTGCCTACACTAGATTAGCAGAATCTGTGCAGCCATAACATGATTTACAGTGCAATTCAATGGGTATTTGTTTGAAAGGAAGCCACATTGGCCGACAAACAAAGTGTGAGTGCTTTGGAGGGACTGGGAGTGCAGGCATGTTTCTAATTTTAGAGAGCCCTTCTGAAGCGTGGGGAGTGCTTGGAACTACAACAGTTCTGGTGCAACAGCATGTGTGCAAGGCAAATTAGGGAGTTGCGCATGTGCTCCTGTTGTGCCCCCACAGTCCCTCCAAGCACACATGCGTCATTAGACAGGATGCCAACCACGGAGTTCAATAGAATTTAGTACCTAGTAAGCATTCAGAAGACTGCAGTCTTCGATTAATTTCTTTCTGTACTGTAGATGACAATGTGTCACCCAGTTCACATATGTTTCTGTTCGTTTCCAAGAACTGAAACAAGGTGGTAATTTCTCACAGGCTGCTGAAGCTGCTCAACTGCATAAGAGATTCAGATGTTAATCAAAAGGGAAAGGAAGCATTAGAGAGGGGGAACTAGCTTGGGTAACCAAGGTACCAAGAAACAGATGGCATCTAGTCGTATGCCCTTCTGAGTCATACATGCTATAGTCAGCAATGAGAGCAAAGATATTTTCCAACTGCGGGCTTGGGAGGATTTGACAAGACAGGTTACTCATTTTCCTTCAGACTGCTTACAGAGCACGTTCTGACATGTCAGCTGCACAGAAGCCTGAAGGGAATTCAGGAAGTGGTTGCAATAGGGACAGAGACATTCGCTTCAGATCTGTATTAAGAAGCAGGCTTGCTGTGGGTGAGCATTAAAAAGGCAAACGAAGAGGATGCCACTAAGGCTGGGCTTCCCAGTTTTGGGGCCACAAATGGTGTTGGACTACAACTCCCATCATTCCCAGCCACAATGACCTTCATCCCATCTAACCCCCTGAGCGCCTTGCTATGCGCAGCTTTGGGCATCTGTGCCCCCAGCATCAGCTCACCCCTCATTATGACTGACATCGGTTTTAAATAGCCTTCCACAGATGCTGCAAGTCTTGGGAGAGGCTTGAGGGATGGTCCTTTGGGGCCAAGCGTGGCTATGTGGAGTCAGCAGCTCACCCAATCCCCAACACAAATAAACAGAGTCCAAAGCCAGGTGGGGGCAGATAGTCAAATTAATCAACCATAAAGGTCCTCTGAAACAGCCAGGCCATCACTTGGCATCTGTATAGTGTCAATGCCTGCCAAACCTCCACAAGGAGGGCATTCTACAAAGTCAAGGCCACCACTGAAAAGGCCCTGCTCCTACTCCAGGGGTAGTGGACCTTTGGCTCTCCAGCTGTTGTTACCTACAACTCCCATCAACCAGTGGTCCCTCTAATTTTTTTTCATCTCTGTGCGGAATGAGTTTTGTTCTGGACAGCAGTATCAAGGCACTGTGTGCGCACATGCATTCAGAATGGGGCCTTCCTAATTTAACCTGAGCAGGATCTAAAATTAACTGAGCGGACATCAGAAAACTTGTGAGCGTGCACCTAATGTGTTCCCACCTTAGAGGGAACAGTGCCATCAATCACAATGTATTTGGGCTGGGGATGATGGGAGTTGTAATTCAACAATAGCTGGAGAGCCAAGGTTCCCTACCTCTGTCATACTCAATAACCACCATGACTTAGACAGCAAAGTCACCCAGAACAGGACTTCAGATTATGAATGTAGTATAAGGGAAGGAATACACAGGAAAACAGTTATTCAGATACCCAGGCTCCTAACCATTTAGAACACAGTCATTCACGGACCTACCCATTGACATGGAATAGTTTAGTTTAGTTTACATTTTAACCTCTTCTCCCTACATGGAAGTTTCTCATTGGTTTGAAGTTAGTAACTACATTCTAGCACAGAGTTAGGCATTCTTAATTCTATTATTAAATCTTAAGCGTGCCCAAGTTTGCATTAGATTGTAGCTTGCATGTGCAGGCCTCTCCAGCACTGGAAGACTATCTCACTTTCAAACGAGAACACCCACACAGTGAGAGAGTGAGAGTGAGAGAGAGAGAGAGAGAGAGACTGCTTCTATAGCTTCACTGAACTTCCTGCAGCAAAACTACACTCCCACACATTTTATGATGCTGCTGGGACATTGGGTTTACTGTCACTGATTCAAATCTGGCAGGAAAACAATAATAAAAATGAAAGAACAAAACAGGTTTTAAAATCTTCTAGAAAGGCCGTACAACCAGTTTTCTGTTGCTTCCATTACTGCTTGTTTCAACTCAAAAATGCTTCCATTTCAATGATGAAGCCATGAAATATAATTTATTATTATTATTATTTACATTTTATATCCCACTCTTCCTCCAAGGCGCCCAGAGCGGTGTACTAGATACTTAAGTTTCTCTTTCACAACAACCCTGTGAAGTAGGTTAGGCTGAGAGAGAAGTGACTGGCCCAGAGTCACCCAGCTAGTATCTTGGCTGTATGGGGATTTGAACTTGGGTCTCCCCGGTCCTAGTCCAGCACTCTAACCACTACACCATGCTGGCTATTTGGAAAGAGAGAGAAAAGAGCCCCGAGAGAAATTGTGCCATCTTCATTATTACTGAAAAGTGTAGAAAGGTCAACTAATTTCAAAGTATTGGCATAGAATAACGCTGGGCATCAGTCAGGCTTTCCAAAATTAGTAACACTTTCAGATGCTTGGGAGCAGACTATAGTCTGTGTGGGCAGGGGGGAAAAGGGTATGTCTTCCTTCTTTTCCTGATTAATTTACATAGAATTGCAGCGTTCACTCTCTCGAAACCAAGATTCACTGTTGAGTCATCGCTCTCCACCTTAGAAGAAGGTAACCAAAATGAGGAATCACATCCAGCACCCAGTGAAGAAGGATGAAGTCAGTAAATGACTGACTTCAGTAAATGAGCTGGAGAGAAGAAGAATATACTGTGAGGCAGTTATAAGCAAAGGTAATCCTTCTGGCGTATTGGGTTGAGGTAGATGAAATACCATAATATTTGTTGGGAGGATCTGGATTCTTTAATTTTTTAATCGTGCTTCATCAAGGTTCCCAGAGGTTTGTGCTAAGGAATATGTTAGCATAATGTATCACTTCAAGATGAAGAATGTGTCTGCCTGTGGAACTGTGTTATACTGTATTATAATATCCTGATCTGAATTAATCTAAACACATTTTTAAAGAAGTTACTATAATATACAATAATTGGCCCAAACTGTAATATTTAGACTTCAGGTGCTTTGAAAGAATTTTGTAGATTATTTGTAGTGAATACACATAGAATCTGTGCTAATCTAAACAAACTAGCAGCAACTGACACAGATGATACAACCACCCACTACATCAAAACAGCAGTTGTAGTCCAGTAGTTAGAAATGTGTTACCTACTTGTACTTTTCTCTTCATATCCACTTTCATGCTATGATTGCTGCTGGAGGCTCCCTTAAATTGGAATGGGGAGGGGGAGTTATACAGACTTAACAAGGTAAGGAATTGCAGACATTAACTTAGAAATGCAATTCCCATATAAACAAAGTTGAAGTGTGTTTCAGACTAAATGTTAAGGGCATTATCACAAGTGATACAAATCTGTTATTGCATTTCTCAGATCTTATATATCAAATGAAAACTCTATATTGTCTACAATGATTTAAAATAGGCTTTCTTCCATTTTCGGCACTGCAAGAACATTCACAAGCAATTAATTCCATACTAAAAATCATTATTTCTTGTGAACAAACTCTTAAGCAGCAATGCTATGCACACGTACTAGGGAGTAAATCCAACTGAATTTAGAATTTATTTCCAAGTAAATATGGCTAGAATTGACCTGCATACCTGACTAACAGCACAGTCCTATCTACACTTACCGTATTTAGGAGTAAACATGATTGAACACAATGAGATACTTTCAAGTAAAGCCTGATTGCACTACTAATCAGTTTAAGTAAACTGTTTTTAATTATTTATGGATTACATATATTTTTCTCAAATACAGGTGTGATTTACTATAACTAAATAAATTCTTCTCACCAACTGTAACTTATTTCAGTTTAATTTTAACATTTTTACTTAGTGGCTAACACTTTGCCTAGATTTAATTTAATCCCATCAACAAACAGAACAACAAATAGTTCTAAGTAGAATGAATGGGGTCTATCTTCTGCTTCTTTTAAAACAGGGATTCTTACTAAAACCTCCAAGACCCCCTTCTATATGCTGTGAATTTGATTTGCATTGGACAGTCAGCACATAGGTTACAAAGGGGTGTTACCTGTTTAAGTGGCCACTGTCTTGAAACATGGCAGATGGGCAAATAAAACCCCTGTTGAGTTCCCCCAGGACCCCTTTCCATGTGCTGTGAATTTGGTTTGTATTGGACTTAAGAGTCACCCAATGAAACTGAGAGACAGTAGGTTCAGAACAGACAAAAGGAATAGGGTTGCTATATTCTGATTTTCCAAATCTGGGTGCCTAATTTGCATGTTATATAAATTGGCTTGAAAATAATTTTTGAGCAGAATAGTGACTGCACGTTTTGCTCCATAACACTGCTTCTATAAGGGCTAGAGCTTGGTGTGTGTGTGTGTGTTGTGTTTTTTTTTTTAATGAAATCCGGGCGAATCTAGGTGGCTAAGCAATCTGGGTGAGATGCTTAAAATACAGGCAAAACCTGGAATTTTGGGAAGCGTGGCAACTCTAAAAAGGAACTGTGTGTTCAGACAACACATGCATTAATGTATGTAATTCATGACCATGAGATAAGATGTTGTGGTGATGAAAACCAGATACTAGCAACAAACAGCAAGGAAAGGCCATCACCTTAAGACTCTGCTTGTGCGTTTCTGGGAAGCATTTTGCATGTCACTAATTCAACCAGGCTTTTGTACTAGGTGACCTAGTCTAATCCCACAGATACAGCAGGACACTTATGCCACCTGGAAATAAAAAGCACCCTATTTTAGCTTGTAAGACTATTCCAATAAGCACTTTCTAAAATATGGCTAGTGTTACTACGAGAAGGTGCATTTTCTGTTGTGCAGTGCTGCAGCACCCAGCTTGTGGAACTTCCTGCCTCAAGGGATTAGGTTAGCTCCCCTTTTGTTCTGCCACCATCTAAAAACTTCCTTGTTTCAGCAAGGACAACAGTTTTTGGAACACATCTTTCTTTTCTGCTCTCCCTGGATATAATGTTGAATGCTTCAGTGGTGCTATTTGTATTTTACTTGTCTTTTATATATGAAAAGGGGGGGGAAATCTAATTATTTTTGTATAAATGTGTTTCTGATGTTAGCACTGTGATTACTTTCCAGGAAACTTGTAAGCTTTAAAGCGATACAAATATTAGTACAGCACACGGAGTTGTTTGACTCAAATCAAGTTCGAAACCCCCAAAGCAGAATTGCCTGAGGCATCCTGGTGGGAGGAGGGGAGCGGGCAGCATACTGGTTAGACCAGTTACAACATCAAGTTATTCCCATGGAAAAACGACTGGAGAATCTTAGGGGGCGGGAGGAGGAAAGAGTTTGCGCAAACATCCCACAACCTTTTAAACTAGAAGGGACGAAAGCCGGCTCAAACTTTCCCGGGGGTGCATGCACGTTTTTTTAGAATAGTATTTGAAACCCTTATCACACAGACTGCGTGAATAAAGTGGGGGAAAGAAGAGATGAATGGGTGGGCTCCTCGTGCTTACGGAGTAACGATAGTGAAGTACTCTATACATGCTCAGAAAACCACCTAGCTCATTAAGACCGTGCACAACCCAAAGCTGTCTAACACACCGATCAACAACAGCGTACCTCCGCAGACTCTCCCAACCTTTGCTTTTTCCCATTGAAATTAACCCCATCCGTTTCCCTGAAGAAATATACCTGGGCCTCCCACCCTCTCTTTCCTCGACCACACCCCCTTTGGGCTCGGCCCGCCCTTTCCCCTACGCGGTGGGGTGGGGTTGGAACTGGCAGCAACTACACCTGGCAGCACCTGGCCCAGGTGAGTGAACGAACGAGCGAGCAAGTTAGCCGCCGACCGACAGGCAGGGCGGGGCCGTCCATCGGAGGAGCGCTGAAGCGGTGAGTGCAGCGGGAGGGAGCCAAGCACGGCGGAAGAAGACTTCCCCCTAGTTCCCGTCCATTGTAGGCAGCACTGCAGCAGGTTGAGAGAAGAGCCTCTCCCATCTTCCGCCTGTCGGGCCTCTGGCCGCTCTGTGCTTTCCTTGCGCGCCCGGCCGCCCCCCTGGTCATGTGTTTCTTCTCCCTTGCTTTCCTCTGATCCTCTTTGGATGAATGGCTTTTTGCCCTTCCACCCCGAGCTTGCCCTTTCGTCAAGCTTCTTTGCTCAGGCTCTCCCCCCACCCCACGCTCCCCCTCCCCCACGCCCCGTGGACTTTATTCACGCAATTTCTCTCCCAGTACTTTTGTCATGGAGCCGGTCTCTTAAACCGTCCCTATTAACTCGGCCTTGATCTATCCAGGACTTTCCTGCAAATCCTGTGGCGGCCGAGAACGTGGGAACAACAGCAAGAGAGGGGGCACGTTCTTACCTGTGGGATTCTCAGGCACCTGGTGGGCCACTGTGCGTAAGAGGATGCTGGAGGAGGACTAGATAGGCCTTGGGAGTTGGGAGGGACTAATCCATTAGGGCTGCTATTATGATCTTAACAACTAGTAAAGTTAGGCCTTTGCCCTGAGTAAGTTCCTGCTGTCCATAGTAGGCTCTGAGGTTGGTCAAAAAAACTGAGATCTTTCCACCCCCACACATCCTGATCATTATCTTCAACAAAAACTCCCTTAAAGCAAGTTACTTAGTAAAAGGGGAGAGAAGACAGTTCCCAGTCTCAAAGGAGATTGCAGTCTAAAAACACAAGGAAGATAACAGCAACAGCCAGTAGAGAAGATGCTGGGATAATCATTGTAACCCACCCCTAAATATTACAAAATTTAGCTACTTTAAAATACCAATTTGCTCAGTTACTACTAGGTATCATGTTCTTGGTCTTATTTTCTAATGGTTGCATCAGAGAAAAGGATGGATATGGTAACATAATATATTTCACATTCCACAAGATAAGCAAAGATCAACAGTGTGTGTGTGTTTCTTTGTTTTTATTATGGGCAAGTTTACCTCTTTGGGACAGTGTGATTCCATCAAAATATGTTTACTCAGAAATCTGGCCTGACATCTGCATAGAGGCACCTTTTAAAGTGGTGACTCTTATATTTAGCTAGGGAAGGACAACTGTCCCTATCCAACCCCAGTACAATGTCTCTTCAGTTGCTGTTGCTGGTCTCTCTCTTGTGTTTCTTTTTAGATTGTGAGTCCTTTTGGGACACAATCATCCCTCCGCCCCTGTAAATGGCTTTAAGAACTCTTTTGTTTTTGTTGCTGTTGAAAAGTAATATATAAATATTCTTAATAATAGTAAATCCAATTGGATTCAACAAGGCTATCCTTAGAGAGCCCTGGCTGGGTGCGAGGCCAGGGGCAAATCAGCCAGTGTGGGGGTGGGTGTTAATTCTAATGGGGGTTAAAAGAGTGGGGGCTGGGGTGGTCACCCTGCTTGCCATGCCCTAAGGACAGACCTGGGATTCAATAGGAGTTATTCTACAGCAAGTATACATAGGATTGCTTGCCTTAATGTTTCTTTCAAGATAGTTTGTCATTTGTTGTGATTCTTTCAGTGACTTTGCATAGCTGGAATGAAGCTAGCTGGGAATGAAGTGCCTTGGTCAGTCTTGTGAATAAGACAGCTAGTTGGGTGGAATTGAGAAGTCCTGGTGCATTCATTACAACAGGCTAGTCTTGGCCTATTTGATGATTGTGTTAAACCAGATCATTTATAATGTTAACTGAAGTGTTTGAGCCAGATTGGTTAAACTGGATTAGTATTATTATGCAAATTGTTTTCTGGTAAAGAAACCAGTTTTACATCTGAGAGGGAGTCCCTGTTCTTAGCAGATTTCATCTGGCTTTTCCAAAGAGGAGTACAGACTGGTCTGGTGTAAACACTCCTTTTGTCTGATCATTTTCATGGCACAAACAAAGGCCTAGGTTTAATGTGAGGATGTTGTGACATTTATTTTTTTATTGTATTTTAATGCCACACTGTATAACATCTCAGGGCAATCTATAATTTAAACCAAGCAACAAGTAAAACCTAAAAATTACATAAAAACAAATTAAAATTTCCATTAACAAAACTTTATAACACCATAAGCTAAAAGCCTGATAACGTTTTCAAAAGTTGTTTAAAAACAACCAGCGATGGGGAGATTCTGATTTCATTTGGGAGACTATTCCAGAGCCCTGGGATAATTGCTTAGCCTAAATAGCCAAAAAGCCTAGTTTAATTTTAAAATGAAAATAGTGTGTGTTGGTGGGGGGATGGGTTGTTTCCCTTTTGGGGATTACACCTGGTGGTGTTAAATTCTGTTTATGTTGTGTGGGTGGAATTATAGAGTTGAAAGCAGAGTATTAAAATACATATGGGAAGACCTCCCCCGCCACCCATTATTCATTTCTTAAAATTGTGGAAGGCTGTGCCATGAGGAGCAGAAGGCCACTGCTCCCTGGTGTAGCCTGTGGGTGTAAGTATTAAGCAAACTGGGCCTCAAGTCTAGAATGGTTTGTCCCTGTGAACTTGAGAACATGGTTGTTACATTCCCCCCCCCCCCGAGGCTCTGGGTAATGGCCCAACTGCAGTTTCCCTAACGGTTCAGCATTATGCATGGAAATGCCGCACCAAACAGTTTTCTGTCTGCCGTACTGCTATTAACCCCTTTCAGATTTGTTGTTGAAAAGTGGTATATAAATCTTCTAGAGATAAGTAAAGTAGGGCTGCACAACTTGGGCCTTCCAACTGTTGTTGGACTACAGCTCCCATCATCCCTTACTCTTGGTCATTGTAGTTGAGAATGATGGGAATTGTAGTTCAATAGCAGCTGGAAGGCTGAAGTTGTGCAGCCCTGTACCAAAGGCTTGGGGGTGGGGGGGGAAGCAGCAAGGAGAGAGAGGAAAAAAGAAAAAGGCAAGGAATAAAAGTAGCAATCCTATTTGCATGCCCACCAACTGTTCCCGTTTCCCTGGCGCTAACACATCACTGCACCTGTTTTTGCCTTTTGGGGATGCTTTGTTAAAATGTTCATTCTGAGTTTCTCGAGTTGTCATTTTTAAAGGTTTTCCTCCCTCCCTCGTGTCTTGAGAAGATAAATCTGACTGCAGCATCTTGTCTATAGAATTCATGTATGTAATCGCATGTGCATGGTAAGGTGCCGTGCAGTATGCAGCTTGCAAAAGCGCTTGCACAGTAGCTGTTGTATATTTTGACCTGTTAATAATTTATTGTAGACTTGTTACATTTTTCTTAAGCCACGATAACAAACACCTTCTTTAAATGATTAGAGGACAAGCTCTTACAGAGGAAAGGAATAAAGCATATAGGTGCAAGTGGAGAAGGGCCCTCAGCAGTGTGCTAGAGATCCCTTAGGCAGTGATCCTTGGTATGATTCCTCACAGGCTCAGCAAATTGTTGGAAAGGCTTTTTTCAGCCCAGTTTATTGTCATGAGCCTGAGTACAAGGACTGCTCAAAGACTACCAAATTGGGAACACTGCTGTGGGCCCATCTGCGTTTGCAGCGCCTGTTTGGATAACTACAAACTGCCCAGAGGGCAGTAATGCTGCTGACATGATACTAGCATTAAGTATTGTATTGCCTGGTTTTACTGACAGGAGATCTTACAAGTGGTGGCATTAGAGCTTTTGTGCTACAAGAGGTAGGATTCATACCTAAAATTTCCTAATATGGTTGCAAGGACTGCCTGCCTAATGCTGAGTGGCTGAAATAGTCACATACCTGTTCACTGTATTCTCTTATCTTCATGAGGAATTTTCTTCTTCTTCTAAAAACAATGGGATATCTTGGGTCCTTGAGATAACAGCATATTTTGTTTTAATAGAATAATGAAAACCACAGTGTAATGCTGCTAGGTCAAATTTGTGTCATTTCTTGTGAAAAGTAGTGTTGTGTTTGCAGTATGTGTGAAGAGTTTGGTTTTCAAATGCTTTCAAAGAAAACTGGTGTTGGCATCTGTGTGAATGCTGCACTCTCCATTTACCCCAATTCAAGTTGTTTTTGCTGTAGCTGGTGGATTTGGGACCACCAAATAAATCTTGACTTGGGACTAAAACACACACGAGAACACCTCTTATTACTGTCTAGTCTTGACAACTTTTAATATGCCTGTGCTAGACTTAGATCTGTGAATAATATCCATGCCTGTGGGATTTAATGTTTGGTGTGGAAACTTATGTCTATAGAGGAACTCCATTTAAAAAAACAAAACAAAACAAGAAAAAGTTATTCCTTACAGCTGGAACCAAGAAATTTTTAGAAACCTCTGTGTAGTAAGGCTCAAAACTTAACCTCCCTTCAGCCATGTTTCTTTTCCTTCCTCCCTGCATGAACTCAACTTGCCTCTTCCTGCCAGCTTATAATTCCTTTCCCCTCTTATATAGGAGCCCACTGGGTTCTAAGTACAGAGGGGTGGAAGTTGGTGGTTGAATGTTAAATGAAGCCTGTTCTACAAATGCAGTAAGTGATGTGGTGGAATAAATTGTACTACTTCAGGCTACAGGAGTGGGAGGTGTGAGTGAGCAGAGGTGGGGTAGGTAGGAGGGGCTGCTTGCCCTCCCCCCAATTTCACTGAAAATCTTAAAATTAATTTTTAGAAATATGAATAAAGAACTGTCTGCTTGGCATTCCTCAGCCAAGGCAAGTAGTAGATGCTGTGTTAGAGATGTGAAATGCAGCCCGGGGGGGGGGGGGGGCATGGCTTGAATCTAATCTGTTCTAATATGTGTCTAGATTAGCGATGTCCATGGAACTGTTCGGCGCTCCATTCTAAGAGCGCAGAACTGGTTCCATGGACCGGCGTTCAAGCCGATTTGAAGGGGGTGTGTTGGATAACTTTAAGGGCGGGTGTGTGTGCTCTGCCATATTCCCCTGATGGCGCTGTGCATACATCGGGAATTCCCTGGCCACTTAATAGTTGCCTAAATAGGAAACAAATTGTGCTTTTGGAAGTATCTATATATTTAATTCTCTTGGGACATTCGTGCCTAGGATTTGGCGGCGGGCGGGGGGAGAGAAAGGCGGCGGCGGTGGGCAGGGGAAAAGAAAGGCGGCGGGTGGGGGGAGAGAAAGGTGGCGGCAGCGGGGCCCTTCTTGGCCGCCTGCCGCGGCTCTGTGTGGGGGGAGGAATGGGAGGGGAGCGGGCCGGAGGGAAGGGGAAGAGAGGAGAGACAGGGCAGGAGGAAGAGGGAGGGGGAAACAGCTGGCCCCAAAGCTCTGCACAGATACTCTGGGGGGGTTGGCTAGTAATATTTAATACCAATGTTTTCATCTCTGTGCTTCAATATAGTAATGAACAAGGGGATTTTGTGGTGATAATGCTGAAGCCTCAGGCAGGATCTAAAATATGCTGATTCATCTATCTTGGTATATTTAATACTTTAAACATGTTTGGAACAAGTTCCATCAGAAATAGATGGATATATCTAGGTGTGAAATAGGGATGTGCCCGAACCGGTTCAGAGGCCATGCTGGAGGCCTCCGAGCCGGTCCGGCGGCTCGGCACGGAGGGGGGTTGTATCTTTAAGGGCGGGGGGTAGTACTTATCCCCCCCCCCGCCGCTCTTCCCCTCTGGCGCTGTGGTTTTTGTAAAAGTTTCTGGGGCGGCAGCGTTCCTCCCTGCCACCCCTGCCCCCGTCGTTAGCCTGCCAGAGCTTAAGAACGTTACACGCATGTGCCCGTTCCGGCGTGCGTGCGCACCCGCCACCGCCGCGTGCGCTCCATATATGTCACACGTCGACGTGTGACATATACGGAGCGCGCGGCAGCGGCGGGTGTGCACGCACGCCGGAAACATTCCCCCCGCCCTTTAAGCTACAACCGCCCCCCCCCATGCCAAACCGGACCGGTTCGGAGCCATGCACATCCCTAGTGTGAAATACAGGTGTGAAATCACTTTACTTATTAAAGGCAGGATGTAGGGATGTAAAAGAGATCATTGACAACTAATCTGTTGAGAATTCAGTTTGCTTATGTATGTACTGAGTGAAGCTTCTTAAACCCTTAACAAGGTATCTGCTCTCGTACATTATATTGGCACAGTCGTGCCAGTATAGTTAAGATGAGTGTTTCCAATATCCCACCATTATAAGCCCTGGACATTGTATTGCTTAAAGTTAAAAAGTATCCACCCAATTCCTGCTCTCAAGGATTACTGCCCACTTGATGAGGTCATCTGAGTGGGTTCTGCTCCAGATGCTGACAATAAGGGAGGCTTGATTGTCCTGCATGCGGGACAGGGCCTTCTCTGTTGCTGTCCCCAGGCTCTGGAATGCTCTCCCGGTGGCTATTCTTTGCTCGGTCTCCATCACAGCTTTTAGAAAGAGTGTAAAGTCTTGGCTTTTTGCCCAGGCATTTATTTGATTCTCTGCTGCTGCTCTTTGTACTCTGCATTGCTTTTATGCTTTTGTTCTAAATTTTTTAATCAGATTTGTTTAATACTTTTCACTTAATATTTTAATTGTGTCTTTTTTTTACCATCTTTTTAAATTTTGTTGTAAACCGCCTTGGGATTGTTTTAATGAAAGGCGGTATATAAACTTAACAATAAATAAATAAATTCCTCTGAAATCATGCATACATCAACAAGAAACACTGTACCAATTTGCACCAAATTTAGTGCAATTCCATTGCAAAATGGCTGAGACACAGCAGTTTATATTTTTAACTCCTAAAAAGAGGTTTCAAAATGTTGGCAATGTTTTTTCAGCACAGATGATGTATATCTTTAAATGTTTGATGTCTTTTTAGCATTCCCCCCAAATTCAAGTCCATAGGAGACTAGTGTCTTTTGCTGGTTTGAAAGGCATCAATCTAGTGATTTTTGAGTAACTACTTTCAAAATCCTCATAATAACAGAGAAAAAAACTAAGGGAAAGTTAGCCAAGAGCATAACTGAGTCTCCCCTCCGAGAATTCTGAAGCCAAAGTTGGGAGGGGCAAGTCCTGGCAATTTCTATCAAGTGAGTTCCTGGTTCTGAACATAGTTGCCTGATAAGGACAGTCCATGAGCACCCCGGCACTTGTACAGTTAAACAACCACAGCTCCTCCCCCTCCCTTTCCTTTCATGGGCATTTGTGCCCCCTTTCTCTCTCACCCACCAAAGTAGGGGAAGCAGAGCCCCTCAGCAAAGCTTGGAATAAATTACTATAAAGTAAGTCCATTGATTCCACTTGAGCTTACTTCTGAGTAGACACACACAGGAATTGGGACCAGCAGAGATCCTAGGCAAGAATGTGGGTTCTTTCTCCCCCACCCCTTTCTCCCAGCCCTTCAGCAAAGCATAGAAGAGGGAAACCCTTTTGAGGGGGGAACCCCATTTATTTCTCTGGTGCTTACTTCTGAGTAAAAATGTATAGTATTAGGACCAAGGACCCCATGCTAGGAACTTCTGAAGGAGGAACCTCAAGGAAATAATTAAAAAAACCATACCCACCCAGTACCAAGAAACCATTGTTCTGTTATAGTCTGTTCTTGAACATGGAGGTTCTATGTCAGAGCCAAACTGCCAGTGAATATAGAAGCATCACTTTGCCATACCTAAGAAATGAAGCTTCCATATTCACATGCAGTTTGGCTCTCATGTAGAACCTCTGTGTTCAAGGGCAGTCTACATCACAATAAATAGTTTGTTGGCGCTGGATGGGAATGGTTTCTGGGAAATTGTTCTCAAAGAATCTGACATTGGTCAAAGCATCCCACAGGGAATAAAATCTTAGTACATTGCTATTGCTATTGCTATTGCTAGTACATTTAAAACAAAAATGCCAATAATCCCCCCTCTCCTACTTTGTAGAGAGAACTGCAAGAAAGAGATAGTGATTGATATAATGAGGAACATTACTCAAAGTTATCCTACTGAAATTAAAAGAACATGTTAAGGAATGCCTAATGTCCTTTTAAGTTAAATGAGACTACTTTGAGTAAGCCATTATCCTATCCGCCATTAACCATAAAATGGAGGCTTGAGGCTTAAAGGGAAGAAATCTACTCTGTCTATATTCAGAGCTTTTAATCTCATGCTGGTCGCTGACCGAAATAAAGAGATTTGATATTCAGAGGGTATATCACTTGTGTACACCTTTTAAAATCTACTACTTTCTAGACAGAAGGAAAAGAGACAGACACTAATAAATAGCCATTACTTATTACAAACATGCCATAGCTTTATTAAAAGAGGAAGAAGAGCCAAGGCCAGAAGAGCTCATATCAGCTCCCCAGACCTCTACTGTAGTCAGAGAACAGGCCCTGGAAAGGTGGGTTCATCTTAGTTGAAGGTTTTACAAAGTTTTTGGTGTTCAACATCAAGAAGTTATACCTTGTGGTTTGGGTAAGCCCCATTGTGTATAATAAGATTTCCCTTTTTAAAAAGCCTGGAAATTCAGTAATCCAACATCGATTTAAGATGAATGTTAAGATGCTTTTCATTTTTGCTATAAAAAGAATTGACATTGTAAGTTTGTTTGCCCATCTTAACTCGCGTGCCATATAAGCTGTAAAGACTTTGTAGAGTTGGGTATATGATGATGGCTTTAGAAATGGGGCTCCATGGACCCACACTTTGCCTTGGTCTTTCAGTTGGACTTTGAGCTGGGGAGAGATGTATCCAGGCAGACATTTAACAGGTGCAGTTTCCCTAATTACTTGCTAGAGATGCCCCTGATGAATTTCTGCCCTAATGCATCTCTAATCAAGGCAAAATGTGGGTAACTAGACAGCTGTTGTATATGGCAGTAAAGGTAAAGTGTGCCATCAAGTCGATTTCGATTCCTGGTGGCGCCCACAGAGCCCTGTGATTTTCTTTGGTAGAATACAGGAGGGGTTTACCATTGCCTCCTCCCATGCAGTATGAGATGATGCCTTTCAGCATCTTCCTATATCGCTGCTGCCCGATATAGGTGTTTCCCATAGTCTGAGAAACATACCAGTGGGATTTGAACTGGCAACCTTCTGTTTGTTCCATCTATATTGCAATATCTGAGCCCCTGGTGGCACAGTGGTAAAACTGCCGCCCTGTAACCAGAAGGTTACAAGTTCGATCCTGACCAGGGGCTCAAGGTTGACTCAGCCTTCCATCCTTCCGAGGTCGGTAAAATGAGTACCCAGAATGTTGGGGGCAATATGCTAAATCATTGTAAACCGCTTAGAGAGCTCCGGCTATAGAGCGGTATATAAATGTAAGTGCTATTGCTATTGCTATTGCTAATATCTAGTTTAGGCCTTTCTGGTTTAAAAAAAAAAGTGGGGGGAGGGCTATGCTGTATAATTTGACAAATCCCAGGTACCCAGAAACCATTACACTTAGAAGTTTAACTGTGGTGCCTAGACTAGGATATTCAGAGGCAGAGTTATTTAATAACTTTTGTTGTTGCCTGCCCAGATACTCTGTTCTAAGTATGTTCCTTGTAAGGAAATAAAGCGAAGCCCATTTACTCTCTCCCCATGACCACTATGTCCATCACAAAGTCTGGTAATTTTGCCCAGTGTCCTTTGTCTGGCTCCTAGATATTTGGACTGGCTTCTGTATACAATTTGCCAAGACCTGGTATAACTTCAACCAGTTTGTGTGAACTGTTCTAACCCGTGTCGATTTAGTAGCCTCAGGTGGTTTTAAATAAAGGCCGCTGAATGTCCTGATATTTTAAATCTGAATTCTTGTCTACTTACTTTGAAAATTTGCCTGGCGTAACTGATCTTGTATTTCCAAGCTTATCTGAGTGACCCGTAAATTGTCTGGAATGCTTATCTGAGACCCTCAAGGAAATTGAAGGAGTTGGCATCAGGGTGCTGAAGGCAGCCACAATTGGTTTCTATTGCTTCATTCTCCTAATCTCCTAGAAAATGAAAGTTCCTACCGACTCTTGATGTTTGTTTGGACGTTTGTGTTCCCCCCACCCTCACCCCCTCTCCAGATAATGGCATTACACCCACGCAGAGTTCGATTGAAACCCTGGCTGGTAGCTCAGGTGGACAGTGGTATGTATCCAGGCCTTATCTGGCTTAACAGGGAGGCAAAGCGATTTCAGATCCCTTGGAAACATGCAACTCGACACAGCCCTCAACATGAAGAAGAGAACACCATTTTTAAGGTAACCAAAGAAAGATAATCTGCACTGGAAATCAAGTGTGGTGTAGTAGGTAAAGTGCTGGAACTGGATTGGTGAGATCTGGATTGAAATACATTCCTAGCCTAGAAATAGCCTTGGCCTGTCACTATCCTTTAACCTAGCCTGTCTCACAGCGGGGTTGTGGCTAAACAACCCTGTGTTTACTGCCCAGAGATGCAGGTTTTGGGCAATATAGAAATATTTTAAATAATAAAAACAGGAGAATCCCTGTGGATGTCATCGTGAATTGCTTGAAGCCAGTGGCATACAAATGTAATAACAGTCCTGCAAAGTGGCATGCTGAGATGGTGGTTTGCGGGTACCTTCTGCTTTCCTTGCCATGAGAGTGCTGCTGTGTTTTCCACCACAGGTGCTAAATTTGCATATGCCTGCTGTGCTTGAATCCAACAGAGTAAAAATTTGCAGGAAGCCCATTTGTCATCATAGCCATTGCTTTAAATCTGGACAATGGCATGCAGTTATGGCCGTCATTTCACACACTTCTAGCACTCTGGGATCAAGAACCTCTTGGTTAAAAAGAGAAAAAGAAAAGGCACTAGGGTCCTGGAAATGAAAGTTGGTGATAATAGTTAAACTGTGCGATCAGATCAGCTAACTCAGGAGTGGCCAACCTGAGAGTCCAGCTGTTGTTGGACTATAACTCCCATCATCCTCAGCTGCAGTAAACTATGGCTGGGGATGATGGGAGTTCGGAGCATAGGAAGCCGCCTTATGCTGAGCCAAATCATTGGTCCATCTAGCTCAGTATTGTCTATACTTGCTGGCAGCAGCTCTCCAAGGTTTCTGGCAGGAGGCTTTCCCAGGCTTACCTGGATGCAGTGTTCTCTCTAATTTTTTTCATCTATGTGTGGAATGAGTTTTGTTCTGGGTGGGAGCATCAAGGCAGTGTACGCGCATGCATTCAGAATGGGGCCTTCCTGATTCAACCTGAGCAGGATCTAAGGGTAACTGAGTGGACATTAAAAAAACCCCAACAACTTGTGAGCGCAGACATGTGTGCATGCCTTAGAGGGAACACTGACCTGGTGATGCTGCCAGGGACTGAAATGAGGACCACCTGCATGCAAAGCAGATTTTCCACCACTGAGCTATAGCACCATCACTAAGAATAGCTGTAAAGGCTCCGGCTGGCCACCCTTGAACTAGCAGATTCTCAAGTGACTTATACTGGAAAATACTGTGCACTATACAACATTTCCATACATGAAGCACCAGGCTTTCTTTCTATGGACATTTGTCCCTCATTAAAAAATGTGTCAATGACCCTTATTTAAGTTCAGACAACTGTGTCTTGGTATGTCCCTCAGTCTGCTCCTGCCTCATTATCGGAGCCTTTCCTTGTGCCATCCATTGTTACAGTATTCATGTTGCTAACATTCTGCAGAGGGGGAGGGAAATGGGACAAGGGGGTAGGGACCGCTTCTTACCTTGCTCCACCCCAGATATTTCATAGTTTCAGTACTTCATCTGGCTGTTTGTTGAATTTAAAATTGGTGGTGTGTGCAGGGATGAAACATGGGCATCTGGAGGAGGGTGGGCAAGGGAAGGCAGTTGTCCCCTCCCTGAATCTAGTCCCTTGAGACTAGATGAATTCAATGAGACTTACTCCCAGGTAAGCATGTATAGCATTGCAGCCTTTGCCCCTACCCTGGAAAAAAAAATCCTGTTGGTTCTCCCTGGAATGTCCACAGGCAGACCTAGCATAATCTGTTTAAACAGAAGCAAAACAAAGAAACCCTGAGTCTATGAAACCAAGAGGAGGAGTCATTCTGTACTGCAAATGTGTGAAGAGCCACATCGGGCTATCGCAATATGGAAGGCTCCATGTAATTCAGTTGGTCTTTTGAAGTAGTGGTGTTGAATGCAACACTGCCCCCCAATCAGAGACTCGATAGTTCTATCTCTCCACTCTGTGTACTCTCTGCTGCTGCAGACCTAATCTTCCTGTCCTTTGTCAGGTTGTTGACTGTTTCTCTTTTGAACCTCTCTAGTAGTTTCCCTTCTGAGACTCTTCAAAGTTGTAATTATCTCCTTGTTAACTCTTCTCTGCTTCTCATGTTTGGGTTGTAGTACATGCTTTCTCAGATCTCTATCTTAAACACTAATCAGTGTTGTGATGTGTTGCTTACTTGGACACTTCTTCTCTCCAACTATCTGCATGCTGGTTCTGGGACTGAACTCATTCAAGCAGTGGCTTTTATTTGTATTAATTCAAGAAGTGCCTAACGCAGACATTACTAAAATGTTTGTTAAATGCAAGGTCAGTCTGTGTTTCAGCACGGCCAAGCTGAATAAGCTATACCATTCCGCTTGAACCGTTTGGTGGTGGACACTCACCGTGCATGCATCTCTGCATGGTACTTCATGCTTCTAGTATTTGTGGGGACTCCTTTGTGGGAAGCAGAGCTCTGAACTGCCCCAGTGAGGGCTGGAATGACACGTGGGGCATGACAGAAGATGTGTGTGGGAAATGCGCTGTGTGTGTCCACCAGGAAAGTACTTGAAAACCCCTCTCAGAGTTTCCAGTGTACATCGAATACATTGAATATTTGTACGTATCAAATATTTATATTCGATGTGTATATTTGTATTCGATCTTTTCAACAAAAAGTTCCCAAAGCGGTTTTCAGAGATAGAAATAAATTAATAAACAAAATGGCTCCCTTGTCACCAAAAGGCTCACAATCTAAAAAATAAACATAAGATAGACACCAGCAACAGCCACTGGAGGGATGCTGTGCTGGGGATGGATAGGGCCAGTTACTCTCCCCCTGCTAAAGAAAGAGAATCGCCACTTTTAAAAGGTGCCTCTTTGCTCAGTTAGCAGGGGCAACGCTTCCTGCTGTGCGTCATTCCAGCTGGCACTGGGACAGTGCAGGACGACTCTGCTTTCCATAAAGGAGACCTCCCACTGGAAGTTCACAGTACTGTGCAGAGGCAGACTTACTGTGAGTGGTTACCTCTGTGCTGTTCTGATGGGACTGGGCAAATTATTCAGTTTGGCCATGCCAAAGCAGAGGCCTACTAGACATCTTGAAGCAACTCTTTTTTTAAATTTTTTTTGTAAATTTCACCTCCTCTTCCTCCTGCACTGGTGTTCTCTGTTAAGATTTATTCAGATTTTGTCAAAAGATACTTATCTGGCCAGCGTAGTATAGTGGTTAGAGTACAGGATTAGGAAGACCCGAGTTCAAATCCCCATTCAGCCATGATACTAGCTGGGTGACTCTGGGCCAGTCGCTTCTCTCTCAGCCTAACCTACTTTACAGGGTTGTTGTGAGGAGAAACTTAAGTATGTAGTACACTGCTCTGGGCTCCTTGGAGGAAGAACGGGAAATAATAATAACAACAACAATAATAATAATAATAAAATAATTTGCAACCATAACACCAAAACCCTGCAAGTTTAGTGTAAGATTGGGTTAGCTCCTTGGGATACAGCCAGGTGGCCTATATTGGAATCCCCCACATACTGATAAGTCCCAGCTATTTTAGGTTCCCTAAGTGCTACTTTTTGTCAGTTTGTATTGAGGGAGGGGAAGGCAAGTGGCCGCAATGGGTTGCAAAAAGTGTTCATTGCCTCGCTTGCTAACACTTCCGTGATGACGGATGAGGGTTTGTTTGGCAACAAGCTGGCATAATGACAACAGTTAACTGGAGTGTGGTGTACTTTGATCCCAGGCCTGGGCTGTGGAAACAGGAAAGTATCAGGAAGGCGTCGACGATCCGGATCCTGCCAAATGGAAAGCCCAGCTGCGGTGTGCTCTCAACAAAAGCCGAGAATTCAATCTGATGTATGATGGCACCAAAGAGGTGCCAATGAATCCTATTAAAATTTATGAAGTGTGTGATATCCCACAGATCCCGGGAGCAATCTCGAACCCAGGTGAGGCACGTTGTGATTGTGCTCTTTAAGGAGACTCCTGACTAGTTCTTCTGGGCAAGTTCTCTGGCTGCCTTTTCAACTGAGGCATTGGTGCTCGGGAGAAAAATCCTTGTTGGTGAATCCAGCTAACTTTTAGCTAAGAGTAAGCATGTCGGATTACTCTTTAACAGACACACAGCAAAGTTTAGATCACCCTTCCCTCTGAGTAAGAATACATTCTATGCATTCACAAATTCATCACCAGAGTGATGCACCTTGGCTTAAGCTTTTTCTATCTTTTTTTTAAAAATGCAGAAAGCAGCTTTGCAATTTGCAAGCATCCTAGGAGAAGTTGGGAGCAAGAGGGGAAGGGACAGTGTTTCTGGAATAACAGTTCCTTGAGTAGCTTCCAACCTTCTTGTTCCCCTTCATTACCTCAATACTATACAACAGCTCAGTAAGGATACTTTAGAAGGATACTTTGGTGGGTTTGGCCTGCATCTTTCATTGGATGGAATTCACTCAAACTTTCCACTGAAACAAGAGGGGTTTGCACATGGGCACTTATTTGCTGGAAGAAGCATTCTGAGGGTTTGCTGTTGTACACATAGCCAGTGCTGAAGGCTGGCAGGTGCTGGAACTAGGTAAAATTTCTGTGGGCCTCTGTGTACCTTTTTGCAGACCAGCTGATAGAGTGAGCAGGGCAGGTGCTAGTGCAGGGATTCCCAACCTGTGGTACTCCAGATGTTGCTGAACTACCAACTCTCGTCATCCCTGGCCACAAATTGTAGCTGAGCATGATGGGAGTTGTAGTTCAGCAACATCTGAAGTACCACATATTGGAAACTCCGCTGTTAGTACTTTGGCTGGGTTATACAAGTATTGGGAGAGCTGCTTCAGGCTACTGGAAGCCTTCCAAACATAAGCTGAGAAGCACAAAGGAAAGTGGGAGGACTCTTGGCTCTGGCAGAGTTGTGCTGCTTCTGAAATCATGAAAGAGACTGAGCAGTACTTGGAATAAAAATTCCCAGGAAAGTGCTTATATCAGTCCACAAAAAGAGAATTCTTCTGTAGTGTTCTCCTTTGAGTCATACTGGCAACAATTCCATTTCTTTTCTCTCTCCTGCAGATAAAATTCCGTATCGCTTGTTAATTCGCCCATTTGTTCCTTTCCAACAGGCTCTACTGGTTCAGGTCCATGGGATGAAAAGGATAATGACCTTGATGATGAAGATGAGGATGAATTAAACCAGTCTCAACATGTACCCATACAAGATACCTTTACATTTCTTAATATAAATGGTTAGTAAATACATCATGGAACAGAACATCTTTGAAACGTATACCTACTTTTGTTTTTGTTAATGCCATATTAAGCAACATTTTGATAAATGCTTTCACAGAACTATGGCTTTTATCTCTGGATGAAACAAGCTAGCATTTACTTCGACAAGTGCTACAGAAAATGTCCCAAGGAGCTAGCAAAGTCTCTATGCCATATAAGAAGTACAAGCTCTTGTATGCTTGGTGTGGACAGAAGCCTTTTGTTGCTCATTCTTGTTCATGTTTCACACATTTTAAGAAAACAAACTCTGAACATGTGGGCAGTGTACCTATTTACTTAGCTCTTTCTGCAAATTTGTTTTTTTAGCAGACCCTAAACCTGTCTGCTTCATGATCCTGGAACTTGACTGCTTGATCTGAAGACTCTCACATGCACTCAGCATGGACCACCTTTTGCATCCATTATATCCAGCTGCCCAAAGAGAATGGCTAGGTTCTACTGTGGGAAGGTCATTCCCCTGGCAGTTGCCTTCTTGGCAGGGGTGACCTGAATCTTCAGGTCTGTAATGCTGGGTGAACAAAAGGGTGGGAGAAGAGTCTTCATTCCTGGTTGGCTTCACTGCTGGGGAAGCCCATGCCACAATAGGCTGTTTCAGCAATAGGCTGTCCTACTTCCAGCTCATTGTGATGGGCTCTTACCTAGAGCTCTAATAAAAGGGTAAATTCCCACAGTGTAACAAGAGCAAAGGGACACGCCTCTCTATCAAACCAATATAGAGCATGTAATGATGGTACAGCCTTCAGCTTGCTCCTTGGAGTTCTCGGGAATTAGGTTCTGGTTTAACAGGTTTTAAGTGAAACATTCTCTCGGCAGTCAGGCATTAATTTCCCACACATCAATCTTGTTGAAAGTTGAGTTCTGGTTTTTAAAAGCATCTTGTTCACATGCAAGTGGCCTTTCATACCATTTTCATCAGACAGTATCCAGACTAAAGCTTGTGTGAGAGCAATGCTTCTATTTGCTCGTGGGTGGAGGGTATTTTCCTCCGATTTCTCCCCCGCTCTATGCCTGCCAAAATATGTCCCTGAGGTTCTCCCAAAGCTTGACGATATATTTTTGGTGGGCAGAAAGGGCTCAAGAGAGAAGAGAGTCGGATCAGAAAAAGTCATCCTTCGCTTCCATGTGCAATGGAAGTGTTCTGCTCTGCCAAGTCTGAGTCTGAATGCTGCCCATCTCTTCTTTTCTTTAATATATATATATGTATGTATGTATGTATGTATGTATGTATGTTAAAGCAGTATTTCTCAAACTTGGGTGCCCAGATGTTGACTATAGCTCCCAGCATCCCCAGCCACGGGCTGATGTGAGTTGTAGTGCAACAGCTGGGGACTCAAGCTTACTTTTCCCTTAGAAAAATCAGATCACATTATAGAGATGGAATGGACCATTCACTATAAATATTAATCGTTTGTCCACATATTGGGAGGGCCTTATGTTACTTTTGAGTGAGTTGGGTCAGTTCACTTATTGCTTAAGTGATGTTTTCCTTGGATAAGTTTGTAAAGGGCCTATAAACTGATCTTCCTTTCCTTGTGCACTCTTTGAAAGTTGTTTTTGGTCAGGTTGGGACATGATGGTTGTGATGTAGGAATCACGCTGGAGAAAATGGAGGGCACTGATTATATTCTCTGTCCAAATGTGCACATTTGACACAAGTTGGCAAGTACTACCAAGATACTGTCCTTTACAGTAGGCGTGTCAAGAATTATTTTCAGTAGACTTACTCTTTTATTTTTTTAGCCCAGAGTGGTATCCATGGTTATATTTATCTTCACAACAACCCTGTGAGGTAGGTTAGGCTGAGAGAGAGAGATAGGTGACTGGCCCAGAGTCACCCAGTGAGTTTCATGGCTGAGTGGGGATTTGAACTACAGTTTCCCCAGTTCTAGTCCAACACTCTATCATTGGCATACACACAACGGTACTGGGCTGATGTACCCTTGCATGTTACGTCAGCAGCTTCTTATTAAGGCAGTGATTGATGGAGAAAGAGTATCCAAGCTTTTTGAATTACCCTTTGTTGGACAGAATGGGGAAATGCAGTTTCCAATAAACTGCAATACAAGGTTATTTGCTCATTTAAATACTTACACATGCAGTAGTCCAGCTCAATTTGCCTCTCTAATAAGAAATGTGCCACATTCACCCGCTTTTTAATAAGACAGATTGCATCACTCTGGATGAAAAGCATAAAGGCTTTTAAAAACACACTCCTTTTTCTTAGATTCCCCAATGGCACCGACTAGCGTGGAGACCTGCAGCCCTGAAGCTGTGTGGCCAAAGAATGAACCTGAGGATATAGAGATGCCAATGCCGCCTCCAGCTCTGCAGCACGATATGTTCAGCTCTCCTGAACTCTGGATTAGCTCCCTTCCAAGTATGTCTTTTTGGTGTATCTATCCCTTGAATAAATAGACTGGAAGTTGTATTGTATTGTGTGTCCGAGCAGTGCATAAACTATGTACTGGAATTTACAGCAACAAGTTAAAGCCACATAAGAGGGGTTTTTGTAGTTATTTCTGCTTGGATTGTCATGGTTCAGGCAATGTTCTGTATCAGGAAGTGCACTATAGTTCTTAGCGGCAGCCTATGGCTAAAGGCAACTTAGTCGAAAGCTGCTGTTGACCATAGACCAGTGACAGTCTGCCAGCTTATATTCAGCTGAGGTGGTAGCAGTAGGCCTGTGCCTCAGAGCACCCAAGACTGCTGAATCTGCAGCACACACACAGTGCCACATGAAGGTGGCCACTCCCATCATGGCCACCTCCATGCAGCTCTTCACATTTTGGATGCAGGGTGGGCAGCGGTGGCTTTTTCTACAGCAGGGATTCTCAGTGTTGGGTCCCCAGATGTTATTGGACTTCAACTCCCATAATCCCCAACCAAAGGCCGCTGGGGCTGGGGATTATGGGAGTTGAAGTCCAATAACATCTGGGGACCCAACGTTGAGAATCCCTGTTCTACAGGAATGGGAGCCCGCAGGCCTGGCTGGGAAAGCACATGCATGTCTGGGAACTATATACATGGGGATAGTGCTGGGAGGAATTGGCTTCCAGATGCCCACACAGCCCTTCCTGATGTGCTTGTGTGCCTTCCTAGCCAGGCACTTGGGCTCCCATGCTGGTAGAAGAGGCCTCCTGGCACTGGAGATGACAATGGTGGGAGTAACCACCTCTGCATGGCACTGGGGGTAGAGGATGTAGTAGATTGGGTGCACCAATGCACAACCTTACAATTAAGCATATTGGGAAGTACTGTATTCAGATGGTAAGTAAGTCTCTCCATGATAACTTGATTAGATATTTTCCTGTTGCTTTATCCTGTGATAGCAATGACCCTGAATTAGCCCCTGGTTTCCTTGTATGTTACGTTTCCCCTTGTGTAATAAGGGACTAGTAGTGCTGCACTGTTGTGTGCAATTACTTTTCCTCACAGAGGTATGATATGAAGTGACAGTGGTTGATATCCAGGCTAACCTTCTGTGAAAACGCCAGTTCTGTTGTATGAGGCAGGGGAGGGGTGATTTCTGGTTATCTCCTTTTCTCTCTGCGAGTCACTTGTGCTTCCCCAAACTAACATGTATACACTTCACATATGGGTATAACCCACACGGGATTTACCCCGCAGAAAGCTAGCAATTGTGTTTCATGCATAGCCCACACCCCTGTATTACCTGCACTTCTTAGCTAAATTCCTCATGGCCCCTGAGAAGTGTGCAACTCAGTACGAGAAGCTATGATCCATTCCCCACCCCCCCGCCCCCATGAGAATTAATGGACTTTACTATGGCACGGTTTGACGTTCTTCCCTCAGCTGTGAGAGAAAATTCCATTTGTAGAATGTACTTGCCCCTGTGAGTCATGAGCAGCTGAGATAGTGGAGCATGTCCTTTTGTATGGCGATTTGTGTAACTTCTAAATCAATCCTCTTATTGAATTTGCCAAGATGACCTGATGAATGTTATGTCTCCTTCCTCCTTGCTGATCAGAATCCAGCTATTACTTACAGTGTAGCTAAATTTTGCACTGCAGTATATAAAATCCGGCACGAGTTAGTGTCATATTCTAATTCACTTTGAGTGTATAATTTTAGTCATTTAGTTTTTCAACTCCGGTAGTTGGCTTTTTTGTTTTAATAGGTTCTGGTCTTGGGTACTTTTCAGTTCTGTTGTACTGCTTAGCTGGCGAAAGTCCAAACTAAAGTAGTATTAAATCAAATCAAAACCAAATCTTTATTGTTATGGTCATTCGACCAGCAAAAGTCATATTAATACTAATGGATCTCCTGGAGTGAAAATAGGAAGAAGAGGGGACCCTACCCCCCTGCCACTGTTTGCACAAAAATTACAGACTGTGGGGTATATGTGTGAAAACATGGTATGTCCCAACAAGTTAGTTTCAGGGGGCATAGGAAACTGCAGAGGGTAAGGAAGTAGCCGCAAATCACCCCTTGCACAATGGAAAAACCTAGTGCATCTGTGGAAGATTAGTCTGGATGTTGGCCAGTAAATGCAAAATGTTGCAGTATCTGCTGTTCTAATAATATATCCTTCTAATTAAGTGACAGACCTTGAAATCAAGTTTGAGTATCGAGGCAAGGAGTTTGGGCAGACCATGACGGTCAGCAACCCCCAGGGCTGCAGACTCTTCTATGGAGAACTGGGTCCTATGCCAGATCAAGAAGAACTCTTTGGCCCCATTAATCTGGAGCAAGTAAAGTTTCCGGGGCCAGAACAAATCACAAATGAGAAGCAAAAGCTCTTCACAAGTCGCCTGCTTGATGTCATGGATAGGGGGCTGATCCTGGAGGTCAGCGGCCATGCTATTTATGCCATCAGACTTTGCCAGTGCAAAGTGTATTGGTCTGGGCCATGTGCGCCTTCCTCTACCACCCCAAACCTGATTGAAAGACAGAAGAAAGTCAAGCTTTTCTGCTTAGAAACATTCCTGAGTGGTGAGTAACTAACCTAATTATTTTTTTTTGAATCAATTTATGTGTTGTGTACCAGGTTTAAGGTCTATGGCCCTTTTAAACTGGATCTTGTACAATTAGGTAGCTAAGGCTGTGCCTGTATTAGCCATATCCTGCAGGCTGACTAGGACAGAGATCTACATAGAATCTTCTGGGCCCACATTTGCAATGTGCCCCACCATCTGCATGTAGGCATGGCCGAAATGGTACTGGTACAGCATATTGCTGTACTACAGTGTGATTACATAAGAAAAGCCCTGTTGGATCAGGCTAAAGGATCATCCACTTCAGCGTCCTGCTTCACACAGTGGCTAACCAAGTGCATCTGGGAAGCCCACAAGCAGGAAAAAGAGGGCTACCACCCCCTGCCATTGGTGATCAGGGGCATGGCATGGTTGGTGGCGATTGATTGCCCTGTCATCTATGAATTTGTCTAATCCCCTTTCAAAACTCTAAATTGGTGGCTGTTGCCACATCTTGTGGCAGCTAATTCTGTAGTTTATCTACACATTGTGTAAAAAGTTACTCTTTTTGTTTGTCTTGAACCTTCCAGCATTTATCTTCAATGGATGATCCTGGGTGCTAATATGGTGAGAGGGAGAAATAGCTGCAAATCTATTCTCCCTCTCTCTCCACTTCTATCCACTTTATCCACACTGTGCATAACGTAATACACAGTTATCATGTCCCCCTTATCCTCCCTCTTTTTAAACGAAAAGGGCCCAAGCATGGCCCAAGTATCATAGGGCAGTCATGCCAACCCTTGATCAGTTATGTATGTATATCTGTGCAGTGGCACATTACAGAAGGAGCTGAGTGAAATAGTACTAGAAGCTACTGTTTGTTAAGATATTGATCTGGTACATAGCTGTGGGAGAAGAAAATAACATTGTTGAGGTCATTGTGAGGAGATCTGCATGCAAGAAAGACCATGGTGGGGTAGAAAGAGAGTTGAATAAAAGCACCAATTTTGATCCGGAAAGGGCAATGAAGGGTAAGTAGTGTCATACTGATTCTAGAGGCATGTGTATCTCTCTCTGTGTATGTGGGTAAGCTTTGTTTTGTTTTCCTCTAGAACTGATTGCCCATCAGAAAGGACAGATTGGTAAAAATCCACCATATGAGATTTACTTTTGTTTTGGGGAGGAATGGCCAGATGGGAAATCTAAAGAGAGGAAGCTAATCGTTGTTCAGGTAAGAGAATAATGAATCTGCAGAGATGTTAACAGTACCTATTAAGAACAATAGACGGATCCCACATAAAGGGGAAAACCATTAATTACAAGTTGCATTTCTGTGCTGTGCCAGTTTAAGTAACCAGAGTCATGTGCTGTATGATGATTAATTCAAAACCTGTATACATGTACAGGCCTGCTTCAGCTAGTCATTGGAAGCTTCATGGGATTATGCATGGTACTCAGACCCTGACCACTGGAAACTGATTGGGTAGCAGCCAGCATAGCATAGCGGTTAGAGTGCTGGACTAGGACTGGGAAGACCTGAGTTCAAATCCCCATTCAATATGAAACTCACTGGGTGACTCTGGGCCAGTCATGTATCTCTCAGCCTAACTTACCTTACAAGGTGGTTGTGAGGATAAAAAGTAGCACGTACACCACTCTGAGCTCCTCGGATATAAATGTAAAAAATGAATAAATTTAGTCTAGAACGGGAGTCCTTGCTCAGATGAAATGAAAGTGAGAATTTGCATGCTTTTAAGCACAAACTCTGGAGCTATTGATTCTGCCTTCGTGGAGAACATGTTTGCTTCAGCCATGTTGGTTCTGTCAGCCAGGCAAGGTAGTACATGACGCACAGTGCAGATTGTGTAGGCTGAATCTTGATACAATGCCTAGATTTCTACTCACAGTGACATGTCCTTGGGGAGCCTGTTCTAGAATGCCTACTGGTATCTGTGCATCAACTTAGCTTACTTCATCAATGGAAAAATGACTTAAAATGAAAGTGAAACCAATATGTAGAAAACTTGGGGATGGCTGATAATCATTCTCCTCGAGCATCCTTCTTTTTGGCATGTTCTAGCTTTTCAGATGACCTTTTTGTAACTGATGATCTCTTCTAGATTAATGCTGTGAAATTTCTTTTCAAACAGGTAATTCCAGTAGTAGCTCGGATGATCTATGAGATGTTCTCTGGTGACTTCACCCGCTCCTTTGACAGCGGGAGCGTGCGCCTTCAGATCTCCACCCCTGATATCAAGGACAACATTGTTGCTCAACTGAAGCAACTCTACCGCCTGCTGCAAAATCATCAAGAAGGCTGGCCAATGCAGCCACCAAACATGCAGATGACTCCACCCCTCGCAGCACAGTGATGACCAGGTTTTGCCAAAATGAGGAATTCCTTGGATTAGTAAACTGTGTGGATACTGTAATTCAAGAGTATTTTTATTTCAATTTAAATTACACTTAAGTGGAACCTAAGCAGGAACGGATAATGTATAATACAGTCTGGTTTAAATGTAATTTTGCCTTAATCCAGCTCAATGTTTGCATGTAGGCAAAAACTTTTGTCTTGGACTTAACCGTTTCACTTGGACAGTTTATGTAAATATATCAAAGGATGTTTTTAATTGTGCCTGTGATCAGATTTAAGTGTTTTTTCAAAACGGGCATCGAAAGCCTCTAGCAAAAACACTTTAATCCCAGTTTACTCTTAACCAATGGCTTGATAAAAGTCAAGTATATTATGTAAACTGCGTATTTCTACTTGATGGGTTTTTGCCTATTTAAAGCTGGCACACATGAAATATTTGATCCAGGCAAAGCAACTCTTTAATTGCCATAACTGTGTTTGTATTCTACCTCTTTAATTAGAATACTCTGGATTTTGTCTCTAGCAAACTATTGTTAGCTGATAGCATGCCTCTTCTGAATGCAAATGAAACAGCTTTTCATACGTTATTCTTGAAAAAAGCATGTTTAATAAAACTTTAGAATGACTTGAGCTGGATCTCACAAGAATAAAAATATAGTAATGTATTAAGTTAATGCTAAGCTGTTAAATAGAAACCTAACAAACAGTTCATTTAATGTGATCCCATGTTGAATGCTACAAGTCAGCACATTAACTGACTACTGTACTTCTACTACAGATATTTATATACTGCCCTTCAACCAAAGTTCTCAAAGTGGTTTACATAGAAAAATAATACATTAATAAGACCGTCCCCTGCCCCCAAAGGGCTCACAATCTAACGTGGAAAAGGGTCAGCTACAATCGGTGTATGCCTGTCTGATTACTTACGAAGGAAAACAAAGCCATCTTCAGTGCTGCTCCTCAGACTGAAACTTTAGCTCCGCTCCCGTGTACTAGACTTCCAGAAGATATAAAAAGGCACCAAAGCCCATTTACTCTGTGCAGAAGTTGTTTTCACATGGATGTAGGCAGACCTGAGAAGTTTGACTATTGCTACAGATGTAATCCAGCCAGTTGTAAATATGTTTTGAATGCTAAGCCCCAGCTTTGTGTATGTTTTAGATACTACAGACTTCTTGCATGTGTGCTTCCTATGCTGAAAAGTACATTAAAATGTATTATCATAAGTATTTTGCTCACCTATATGTTCATGACTATTCCATGTCTGACTAGTGGTTATGCATGATGGCTGCATAATCAAACTGCATACCTAAGTTAACTAATATTCAGTTCTGTTTTAGTTTAGCATTTGATTTAGAATGTTGCGATTTGAAAGAGTTTTGTGCATGGGGAATGTATAGGCAGACTACTTGGATCAGAACTGGGTTCAAATTCCTAGACTAAATGGTGGTGTGAGGCAAGACATTGGTCCAATAAACATGTATACTATTTTGTGTATATTGACTGCAGAATCAAATAATTTTGCAAGTATGACTGATTAACTGCAGACTAATCATCACAGAACTTGCATAATACTCCATCATGCAAGGAATAATGTTCAGTGAAGACAATCTGTGCATTGGTTAAAGAGTAACTGAGTGAAGATAATGAATGTGTGAAGATACTAATTATCTTTCACCTGCTATTTCCCACTACATTTTATTCAGAGTGGTTGTGACGCTAAATCTTCAAACAGTGTACTGGATAACTTATTAATGGTGGCTGACATCCAGACGAATATTGTGTGTGTGCAATGGGGGAGGGGTGATTTTCACAGACCTCCCCTTCCTTCTGCAGCCCTCCATGACGTTTGAAAATATGTCTCTGAGGGTCCTGTTGCCCTTAAGGAAATCTTTTTGGGAGGTGCGGAGGAAAGGGGAAGTTGTTGAAATGCTTCTCCTTCAATGCACATGCAAAATGTTGATGTGTTGATTGAATGTCATGTGCTCCTCTGAGATGTGGTTAAAGTATAACTTAAATAGTCCATTTCGGCTCATTTAGTTCCCAATTTCCAAAGTACAAATAGATACGGATGAGTTTACATTTGTGTAGGAGTATGGGGCCATAGCTCAGTGGCATCTTTAGGCAGGACTGGGAAAGACTCCTGCCTGAAACCTTGGAGAAGCTGCTGCCAGTCAGTATAGTAGACAATATTGAACTAGATGGACCAATAGTCTGACTTGGTTATAAGGCAGCTTCCTAATGTGTATACAAGCTTTGTAATTTTTAAAGCTTGCAGACTTTGATTAAAACAGGTTCTTCAGTCCTACTTGTCTGGAACCTGCATCTATGCACACATCTCTACCAGGGCTATTTGGGTTTCCCCCCTAATTTAGATTTCTGTGTTGAGAACTTCTAGCCTTTCCAGGTGTAATATTCCAACTAGGCACAGAGCACCTGTGTGCTTGTACTGTATTGCTCTTCTCGATTCCACCACAGCCCCCTCACCCCAGAGAGGTCCTCACCTGAGCCCCAGATTCTCTGCTGCTCCTCCTTCTCCTCGGAGGTCCAGAGTGGTTCCCAATTGGAGCTCCAGTCTCACCCCTGCACAGAGCAGCAGCAGGATCATCACTGCCGCTGCCTCTTGACTGGGCTTGACACCCATGCAGCTCCGTGCTCAAGGCACCTCCAGCGTGCCATGCATGCATATGCCACATCGTCAGCACTTTATATATCCAGGGCTAGTAATCTTGTTTTTGGAGGGTCAGGGGATAACAGAATTAGAACAGATTTCCTTCTGAATCAAGGGGTGAAAGACTTCTTATCAATTAATGAAGATCACAGGTTTCCAAACTGAACCATTCAGGAAAAGAAAGTTAAAATTTTAGCTGAAGATTGGAGATCAATTCTTCCTTGATGTAGGCTTAAGCAACTGAGCCTACAGCCCCTGTGTCCTAGTTACATAAAGAGACCCTGGAAAAATACCGCCACAACACAGCCAGTTTTCATATGGAATACACACCCAGGTTAACAGGTAAGTTGAGTATTCCTCCTGGTTCAATCTACTCAGTTTGCTCTGGTCAGAAAGCAACTTAAAAACAGATGAGCTGCTGTAGAAAGATAAGGCAGGGCATAGATTTTCATCTGAATACCTGAAAAATTTTCACACTTTGGACAACAGGCAAGAATTCTAGGTGAAGATTTGGAAAGCAGTGACTAAGGCAGGCTTGTGTTGTAAACAGCTATCCTGCCTAACCTAACCAGCATGGTGTAGTGATTAGAGTGCTGGACTAGGACTGGGGGAGACCTGAGTTCAAGTCCCCATTCAGCCATGATACTAGCTGGGTGACTCTGGGCCAGTCACTTCTCTTTCAGCCTAATCTACTTCACAGGGTTGTTGTGAGGAGAAACTTAAGTATGTAGTACACTGCTCTGGAGTCCTTGGAGGAAGAGTGGGATATAAAATGTAAAAATTATTTAAAATTAAATTAACCAATGCAGGGTTCAGTTTGCAGGTGCTACAAAAGAAAAAGCTATTTTTTAAAAAAATAATAAAAATCTCAACCTGCTGCTATTCACATATTCTTTGGCAAGGCACTTTGATTTAACATATCTTTATCTGTGTCTGTGTAGATGTTTTTGTGTTTCGGTAAGAGCCAGGGCAGATCTAAGGTTAGTAAATCTGGCATCCAGCTCATATCAGGCCTCATGGAGTCCAGTGGAGCTTACTTTTAAGTAAGTGCACAGAAGACTGTAGCTTTAGTTGATCGTTTAATTGCTGTTACAATAAAATACTGACTTTCATAGGATTATTCTGGAGAAAGGTTTTTAACTTTATGTGGTACTGTATTGTCAATGTGGCTGCTACCAGATTAATCATCTGCTTTTTAAGTAATTAAATGCAAATGTATATTTCCAGAAGCTCAGTCTTTCTGAGACATATCCTGAAGGGAATTTAGTTTAATAAAGGGAATTTAGTTTAATAGATATTGCTGCTCGTTACAATCCTACCCCATGATCTGAATGAAGGCACTCGATAGGCAAAGTTGTCGAAGCTAAAGCTGGTCTGAGGCTGGTTTGGATAGGAGACCTGTGGAAAGATCTTGAGTTCAGTGGAAGAAAGGTGAGAAATGCAAATGAAGCTTTCTGTGCCGCAAGCAAAAACAAACTAACAAGGTTGTGCTTAACTCTCAGACTCGAGAATTAAATTGGATCCTTACCTCTCCGATTAGTCAATCCATGTAAACATCTGAACTTGCAATTCCTAAGGACCAGAGCCTACAGTACTTCATGCAGTATATGTGGACTCATGTGTCTGAGATTCGCCACGTTGATTTTTTGAAACAAAAGCAGCAGGTGAGGGCTCAATCCAGATCACAGCGCGAAGGGCTTTAATCCTCCGGCTGAAAATCGTCTCTCCAATAGGTGCTATTTGTCCCCAGCAGGGGCGTAGCAAGGTTGGAGTGGGCCCAGAGACAAGATTTTTAAATGGGCCCCTCACTGAAGCTCAGCTCACAAAGTGAAGAAATCTTAAATGAGGCTGAATAGTGGTAACAAAAAGCATAGTAAAATTTGTGTGTGTGTGTGTGTGTGTATACACACACACACCTATGTGCCACAATAGAACATCATCCTAAATTTTTTTTAAATAAAAGGTTTTGTAAATTGTGGACGATGCAAGTCATTTAAAGGTACTAGAGAAAGACATGCTATTCTGATAGCTCCAGGTCTTAACACTCACATCAATCTTGGACGATGAATACAACTTAAGGAAGCCTGGGCGGGTGTGCAGCTGGGGGAGTCAGTCATGTGACTTGCCTCTGGGGGCCCCCCAAGGCAGCGGGCCCCCAGACAACTGTGTCCCCTTGCCCTATTATAGTTACGCTCTGGTCCCCAGAATACTCCGTAGAATTTCTGCTGTAGGCACAAGGACTTCTAACAAATCCGAGAACACTGCTGTGTGTGCCAGTAAAAAGCAGCCACACACACCCCTGCAAAGAGGCGTTGGGCTATTTGCAGTGGGGGTTGGGCTTGCAACTCAATAACAGTGTTTTGATCCCAGATTCAACTCACACACAGCACAGGGACCAGGCTCGCCTGAAATCCTGGGGAGCACCTGCCACTCAGAGTGCAGATAATACTGGACTAGCTAGACCAGTGGTCTGACTCAGTACAAAGCAGATTCATGGGTTTAAAATATGCAGACCGAACCTGTCAGATGCTTAAAAACTCCATCATGTGTAGAGCGAAGTGCTTGTGCTTTAACTTGACTCTGTCTTGGCTGTTGGCCTGGCCAGTTGTGAGTGTCTTGCGGCGACAGCAGCAGATAGATCAGCAGCACCATGCAAATTCAAACAGAACTTCTCGAGCCGTTCATGCTCAGACGCCGTTCGCCTTCACAGAGCCTGTCTTGTTTCTAAATGAAGGGACGAGAGGCGGCGAGCAGCCTTTTCTTGCTTCCCTTTGCACGTAAAAAGGAAGCGGAAATCTGCAGCTCGCCGTCTATTAGAAGGGGAAGCCAACGCGCATGCTCGTAATGGAACGGTACAAAAGGAGGTTAGTGCAAAGCAAACGACGGAAGAATTGTGGTAGCTTAAAAACTACAGATTTTTTTTTTGTAACACCTTCCGCGGACTAGAGTCCTAGAGGTCAGTGAGTGTGGGTCATACAAAGGGCAGGGGGGCTATTGCCCTGGCTTGGAGAACGAGCTCTGTATCCGCCCCAGGTAGCAGCTTGTGTGGCGCTGGGATCCTGCAGCGGCTTGTGGACCGGGATTCAGCGCCAGGCATGAGTTTGCACCGGCAAGCTCGCCCGGGATACTCAGCATCCCTCGCCATACTCACAACTTATTCAACACACGCACCATACAGCGAATTGGACTGAAGTAGGTAGCGCCTGAAGATCGCGGCACAGCTAGCACACCGAGGGATCTGTGTGCGGCTTTGGTCTCCCCCCTCTCTTCACCGGCAGCATTAAACCTAGCAAAATAAGCAGAGAACGCAGCAAGGAGTCTGGTGGCACCTTAAAGACTGCTTTATCAGGTGTCCGAAATGTTTTCCTCAGGTAGCAGATAAACAGGTACAGACGGAACAGGGATGGCGGGGAAACTCTATTAAAAGTGAGGACATGAGGTCCTGTAACAACAGGCACATGTGAATCATTACCATGCATTAATTTAATTACAGGTGGAAAACAATCCATTCAAAAGATGAGGTGTGAACCCCTTCTGCTTGGTCCCTCTTTAGGTGTTTGCGGCAGATAGCAACTTAGAGGGATTTCAGGGGCAAGAGGGTTAGCCCTTTTCCACAATCGGCAGCATTATTATTATTATTTTCATTATATATCCTGCTCTTCCTCCAAGGAGTCCAGAGTGGTGTATTACATACTTAGGTTTCTCCTCACAACAACCTCGTGAAGTAGGTTAGGCTGAGAGAGAAGTGACTGGCCCAAAGTCACCCAGCTAGTCTCATGGCTGAATGGGGATTTGAACTCGGGTCTCCCCGGTCCTAGTCCAGCACTCTAACCACTACACCATTCTGGCTCTTCCGATTGGGGCCAGGGGTTGATATGTTTATGTTTATGTTTTTTTCCAGGGGGTTGTGGTAGTTGTTTTAATCTATGCTGTGTATCATAAAGTGGCATACCTGTCTCCTGTATTTCTTGGCCATCTGGTCTTGTGTTCCCTGCACAACTCTATTATCTGCCATTTGAGAATTATATTCCATGCATATGATGAAGCAGTCTCTGGCCAACAAAAGAGCTGATTCACAAATGTTATGTTTATCACTCAGTTGATGACTACAAATGTAAAATAATTACTTGCATATGTGAATGGGTCATAGCATTATTTAAGATTATATATGTATTTTCAACCATAAAGTGGTGTACGGATATAGTGCTGCAGACAAAAATTCTGTTTACTTCACATTACTTCCAGAGGGGTAGTTTGAATGATACTTGCCAGCCATTGCATGAAGAGGAGCATATGCTTGCATGTTCTTCCCCTCTCCCCCACAACATGCCATTCCATCCCAACATATAGGTGTAAAATGTCCAAGCTGGCCCTAATCTCTTGGTTACAGTATTACTGCAGAATAGTATGGTAACTATGCAGTTGGCATGGTTTGGGCATTCCTTTTCCCTGCATGGTAATGTGAGGCAAAATAGTGCACTGGGTGTAGAGAAGAAGACGTGTGCATGCATACTACAACCTACCAGTTGATGGCATTATCCAGACCAGTCCAAACACAGTGCTTTGTGATGGAAATGGCTTATAATTCACTGTCAATCGTATATTAATGAAGTGATGTAAAAAAGGTGCTCCAGGCCACTGATCACAGGAGCACCTGCCAACACGGTTAGAGTGCTTTCCTCTTCACATGAACACTGCCTTTTCCACGAGCAGTACAGTGATGGAGGTGAGTGATGTGCCGGGGCTGGACTTCCGACCTGCTTCCAGCACTTGTAAGCACGTTGAATTGTGTTCTTTTGAACGCCTGGATAGGGCTAGGTGTCTCCTTGATTCTCAAGTAGCATTAAAAGCCTGCTGATGGGAGTTAGGGTTACCAGAAAAGGCTGCATGCTGCTTTGATTGTTCAGTTGCTTCTGTGTTACGAAACTGCTGTTTGATTTGTGTGGGGGTGGGGGGGGGGCAGAGGATGCTTCCATTTCATAGCTCCAGTTGAAGTCCACATTTTAATCACAACAATCCTTTATAACCCTTGTTATGATAAGGTTTATTAACGATTTCCGTTTCCTGTAAAACAATTAATGAGCTAGTCTGGTCCAGTTGTCCACCAGGCCTCGTAAACACAGTGGGGAGGAGTGTGGGCGTGCACATTTTCCCCATCTGATGCAATGTTTTGTTGCTGTTTAATCATGTAGGAGAAACTGCCCCTCAAGACACGGGTAAAATCAGGATGATGCATCAGATGCGGGGAGCTACCCATATTCCACCCCCATGCTTTTGCAAGAGCTGGCAGACATATTGTTCAAACTAGCCCACTGATGGGCATGTCCTGTAGCATGAAGCAAGCGGTGCAGATCCACCTGCACTGCTGCAGGGCTCTAACACAGCAATGCTGTTGCAGAAGAGGGCTATTCAGGTACAGCTTAACCTTGCATGATTGCAGGCCATGCACGACTTGCATTATTTCCAACAGGTAGCTCACAACTTGTGATCGCGCAAGGGTAGGTTGTACTGGAGCAACCCTTTTGTGCAGCAGCGTTACCATATGTATTAGAGGCCTGCAGCAGTGTGGGCAGGTCTGCACTGCCTGCATTATGCTGCGGACATGTCAGCCAACGCATCCAAGAACAGAATGCCACATGACTCTTCTGGTTTCAGTGAAATATTACATCTGCACAAAGCATGGTCTCTGCCATATATGCACACAACTGCCATAGTCCTTGGGTGATGGCAGAACTGGTATATGCTTCTCTTTTTAGTTCTGCAGGCCCTGAGCAACAAATCCCACCTGGATATACTGTGAGCTGCCCCAAGCAATATTGTACTGGAGGAGCGGGATAGAAATATTTTAAACAAATGAATAAATATGGGGCCAAAAAACGTGTTATAAGAAAGGTCTTGCGTAAATTATCATGCACTTTATATGTACAGTGAGGTTTTGCGTGACCAAAGCTTCTAGCCAGGGATGTAGTGAGTTTGCTAGCAGCCTGAGGACAGGCTGCCACCACCAGCCCCTCCCCCCCACATTGTTTGTGTACGCCAGCCACTCCCCCTGCATTGACGTCAGATGGAGGAGGCATTGCCAGCATCCAGAAGGAGCCGCGTGGTCCCTCTCCCAAACAAAGTGCGCTCCCAGCTGGCGCGTGCTTCATTCACTGGCTGGGCACGGTGCAGGATAAGGGGGTGCCCTGATGGAGAGGCAAGGGGGTGTTGTGGTCCCCCCTCCTCTGGCCTGGATGCCCTGGAACATTTGTCCCCCACCCCACCCCCCTTTATCCAGTGGTGGCTGTGCCACTACTTCTAGCTGTCTATCTCACTGGCTCAAGAAGAAGGCTACTTAAATATTTTAAGCCTGAAAGCTTTTGATTCACCCCGCCAGTAAGGACAACATCCTCTTTTACCCCTTGGTTAAGTTTCGCTCAATTTATTAGAAACAAAAATGTACTGGATGCTTTTGTTTTAACATTATTAATTGCAGTTTTCTCACTATCTCCTAGGACCTGGCTGAAGAAGCAGATGGCTAAAGACCATCTTGTTCTGTAAAGGGCAACAAAGTGATGCACAGGTCTCCCAATCTAAGATATTTCCTAATCTCTGGATGGGAATGGCCAAGCCATTCTCTCACTTGCTCATTGCTGCAGCTCAGCATCACATTAGAACAGGGAAGAAGACGAAACTATCCCACTCCAGCACTTTGAGACTGGCTGGGGAGGTGCTGGCTGTAGCTGCTGGCTTGAAACCTGCTTTCCTGTACGATTACAATTCGGCTGGAATTCTGCAGATCCTGAACTATGTTCAGCAGCTCCAGTCCATCAGTCAGATTGGATGCCGGCTACACATCCTGAGTATAGCTGATAATGTTCTGATAATCAACTTGGAAATGATGCAGCTATGGCTGGAGATGCTCTTGCTTCAGAATAACATCTCCTTCATTGATGTTTCTGCTTCCAGAACGTGCCCTGGTCTTTGTGACCCAGAAGTTGTGGGAGTCATAAAAAGCCATATTTCTGACATACTGGATCATATTAAAGCAATGGTAGCAGATACATCTCAGTTGCTTTCCTCCAGTGCAGTCTTTTCCACCGAATGGAATCTATGCACTCTCTTTGGTGTTTTGCTGGGCTACCCAGCATCCTATAGCTTTCCTGCTCAGAAGAACTTTGATAATTGTCTTTCTCTGGTCCCACTGAGGGTCTTCACTGCCCAAGCAACACTCTGTAGAATACACACTGATTTTAAAGTTCCATTTTATTCTTTCAGTGTCCCAGATATCTTGTATCCCAGCATAAAAATCGGTCTTGATGCATGGTGTGAAAAACTGAAAGAGGCTTTCAGAGCTCAGAAAGACTTTACAGATCTTTGTATTACAACTGAGGTTGTTACTCTAACAGCAGTGGCCTTGTAAATTTGGGCTGTGATCCGGAGGCACGTACAACTTTTGCTTCAAAGCATCCAAGGGAACCACCACCAAAAGAAACAGATGGGGTTGGGAAACATAGTGTAGTTTTGGTTTCAGCAGTTTTCAGGCTAAACTGCTGTAGGGTCAGCCCTCAGGTAAGGTTTCTTAAGAAGGTGCTAAATGCCTATAGCTTTTAAAGGTTTTTCTGCACCTTGCCCTCTCTCTCAATGAAATGAACTCCACCCACAAAGAATCCAGCTGGCTTTTACCAACCAGGATGCAGGATGGGTCTCCACTCCAGGGTGGTTAAGCAAACGTGTTGGATTGCAGAAAATACCATTCCCAAAGTTGTAAGACTCACAGTTGTTGATTGATGTAGAGTCCTGTACTGCATGGGGAAACCCAGACAGATGCACTACTTTTTGTAACACAAGCCTTTAATTAAAAACAGTCAAAGTCACACACCAGCAGTGGTTGTTTTGATTTTTTTTTTAAACCAACAAACTCATTTACAGAAAAAAACACCATTCCATATACTATAAGAAATTAAAAACAAGTTCAGTATATAAACAGATAACTTAAGAATTCTCCATAGCAAAAGCAGTAGCATAAGCAGAACTAAATAGAGGGAATACTCAAGGTGTAAAGTTGGCTAAGTAAGATACCATAGCTGTTGCCATCACCACCATTATGAGAGGGATCCAATGACTGTGTCGTCTCTGAAAGAAAAAGGAAACCTAATGAGGTAACAGGTAAACTACTGAGTAATTAATATTTAAGAGAAATCTTTATTTCCTCCCTGTATTCAAATATTCTGTCCTTGTCTATGACCCAGGATGGCTGTCCTGGCCTGTCCTGGATTTTCAAGAGCATGTATTGAAAACCAGTGTGGTGAAGTCCCATGTGACCAGATTGCCTTTCCATTCCACATTTTGCTCACTGCTGCTGCTTCAGGTATGCACAAACGTCAGATTTAGCCTGAGCTTTGATCTGATCAAAATGTGGATTGATAGTGGAGAGGCACTTAAACTGGGATTAAGGATGCATCTGTACAAGGCCCTTCCATGTTTTAATTCTGTGCTATTATTCCACATGGGGCTGCTCCTGAACAGAGTTTGGATACTGCAGCTTTTGCAGAGTACAGCTGCCTATAAGGGACATAGATAGGAGGCAAGACCATACATATATTGTTTTGTGTTGGCTGCACTGAGTGCCTATGAACTTCTGGGCCCAATTGGCCTATGATTTATTGCTGCTATTTAACTGATCTTTTTAATCATTGGTTCCAGTGTTCCCTCTAACAGGGATTCCCAGATGTTGTTGACTAAAACTCCCATAATCCCCAAGCAAAGGCTGTTGCAGCTGGGAATGCTGGGAGTTGTAGTCAGCAACATCTGGGAATCCCTGTTAGAGGGAACACTGATTTGTTTTAATGATTATTATTGTATATCATGATTGCTTGCTATCTTGAGGCTCCCATCAGGGACAACGGCTGGGCCATAAATATTTTAATAAATTCAAGAGGTCTGTTATGATCTAGGGAATGTCTTTAATGACAACTTATGCACCTGTTAAGCTCCAGTTGCCTTCTACTAGACAGCTAAGGCTGGCTAACAGAGCAAGTCTTCTTCATTAGTGGTCCCTGTCTTGCAGAACTCCCTCTTCAAAAAGGCCCACCAAAGCCTTTTAGCATTAGTGTACAACAATGCTGTTTAAACAGGTGTTTACTTTACTTTAGTGAGCTTAGGATAAGAGAATTTAAATTTAAACAATTCCAACTTCTAATGCCATGGAAACATTTTTATGCATTGGTACTGCTCACGTCTAAAGTTCCAGCAATCAGCTTTTATATAACCAGACACAACATTATCCAGCACTGGTTGTAATAATATTTTCTAGTCCTTGTATTTCTGATTTATACCTGCCTATATTAGTTATTAAGTCCTGCTCCACTCCCAACTGGTACAGCATTTTTAAAGTAATGGTAGCATGACATTTTTGTTTGTCATCCTGTTGCAAAGTATGTTGGAAGCTTCACAGTTCAATTCTAGAAAAAAGTTCACCATAAAATGCAAGAAATTTTAAACATAAATTTCCCTTATTCACCAGAGGTTTTTCTGTTAAATATGACTAGATCTTATATCCCTACTAAATATACAGAGTTGTCTATATACATGATTACTGCAGCTAGGATTTTATATGCTGCTAATTGGAGACTACACATAATCCGAACTTTAGATGAGTGGCTACTAAAGACGTGGGAATATGCCTCTATGGCTAAGATTACTGCTTATTTACAGAATACTTCAGATGAAACATTTGGTTTAATCTGGGAACCTGTTATAATTTAGCACAGGGTCAACAACTACATCCAAGATTTGGTTTTTCTTTCTAGAACAGAGGGTTAGTTAAAGCATTATTTCTGGGTTTTTTTAATAATACTTGGTATAAGGATGGTCTTTTGGAGGGTTGACAATGGAGGGCTGTTGAATTCCCGATCGATGTATGTAATTATGAGATGTGAATGTACGATAACTGTGAAGTTACTTTTATCTTTTATCTTTCTATATGTTTCCCCTATTTCTGTTGGAAAAATAATAAAAAGATTTTTTAAAAAAATAAAAAATAAATAAAAACCAGTTCAATCCCTGAGGCTGTTCTCACGCACAACCAAAACCTGGGTGAGGCAGCCAAGCCTGGTCTTGGCTGCTTGTGAGAACCGCTGGGAGCCATGTAGCTCCTGGCATTAGCAAACCCACTTAGGGAGCTTGTCATTTAGCCAGGGTTAAGTGCTAGTGTATTGGCACTGTGTGGCACAGGAGCAGGGCAGGCTCCTAGCTGGGCGGGGGGGGGGTCCTCCCAAAATGCACCAGGCCCTTGTGTGGTGCTTTATGTGATTTCCAGGGGCTGAGACTATGCAGCCCGTCCCCCAAACCTCCGTGCTGCCTGGGGAAGCTAGTGACTGTTGCGCACCCAGCAAGGACAGAGGAATTGTGTGCGGGGAAGGTAAGTTTTAGCAGCTTCCCTGCCACTCGCCCAGTAGCCCTCTCACATAATCGTGAGAAAGGGCTCCCTGAGTATCAGGGTCTGGGAAGTTGTGCTCAGATATCCTTGCAGATCATATGAAAAGCTTGTGGTAGCACAAGACGGACAGTCAAAGAGAACTGCTCCTTACTTCAGTCTGCTTGCTTTGAGAACGATTGAGTTCATCCCGGCACTGGTGGAGCTTGGTCAGGCAGCTGCGATACTCATCACTCACGATCTCTAATTCACAGTGGAGATCTTTGCACTGGGCAAGAGAAGCAAATAGAGAGAAGAATAGCTGTTAACTTTTCCCCCTCTAGCAATGGGTTTGATGGAGCCATAGACACCAGCCAGTACAGAACAAAATGCAGTGGCAGCTGGGGCATATCTACTCCCTTATTCTGAAGCAGATTGGAGAACTTCATGTCCTGCTGCTGGCCCACCTTATGCCAAAGCTCACGCACCTCGTTAAAACTTTCTAGGGACACTGGCTGACATGATACACAGCCAGGATGCGCCAGTGCAGTGAGAGAGCAGCCTAATGGAACTTTCCAACTAACAAAGCAGGAGGAAAGTGGCAGCTTTTGACACCTCCCCTTCCCCAGGAAGCCCTCTGTGCCACCAGAAAATATGTCTCTGAGGGTTGCACAGCCCTCTAACAAGCTGGGTTTCTAACAGAACTTCCCAACCAGTTAGTTGGGAAGTTCTGTTAGGCTACCCTTCATTGCACCAATGCATCCTTGCTCTGTAGGTCAGCCAGTACAAACGCTCTTTATATGCTCATCTATAGAGAAAGACAATGCAGCAAGTAATGTGGGAAATGACCATTTCTAATTTGAATGATTTCTTGTTTCTTAAAATGTGGCTGTTGTGAATGAGGTGATGACAAACATCTTTCTCTCCCTATGAACAGACTTGGTCTTAAAGAGGCATCATCAGTTGCAGATTGCATTCCCTGCTCTGCTGGCCAGAAAGCAAAAGTGTCTGGTCACAACTGCTGCCATCAAAGACTAGCAAATAGTGGATATGGTATTTCTATGTGTGCAACAATAACATTTGTAGTAACCTGTATAGTGCAATTCAGCTATGATGGCCTCATGGGAAAGCTATTCAGGTTTTTCTTAGGAAGACTGCTCGAGTTCTGATTATCAACACAGAGTTCCAAATACTGGCACATATAAATATAAATTTATTTGCAGGATTTTAGTATATATCAAATTTCAAAACTTTATAAACAGGAAACTGCAAGTTTGTTAGCAAGCAAATATAGACATTTTGAAGCCTTTATAACAACAACAAATATTTATAGACCGCTTTTCAACAGCAGTTTCCAAAGTGGTTTATATAGAGAAATAATTAAATAAATAAGATGGATCCCTGTTCCCAAAGGGCTCACAATCTAAAAAGAAACATAAAATAGACACCAGCAACAGTCACTGGAGTTATTGTGCTGGAGGTGGGTAGGGCCATTACTCTCCCCCTGCTAAACAGAATTGCCACGTTAAAAAGGTGCCTCTTTGCCCAGTTAGCAGAGGATTTTATTTTGATAACCCTGCCTTCATTGGCTTTGTCTCCAGGTCAATTTACATAAGGCTTGGATCCATAGTATGACATGAAAAACTTGCATGTGCCAGCAATCTATCCATGCCCAGCCAGTTATGTGCAGCTACCGTGTAAAATCAGCCATTTTCAAATGAATGTAATAAAATGTTCACAGCACATGGTGCTAGCTGCTGCCAATCAGTCAGCTAGCCGGTGTGATGCACAGGATTTTGAAAAGGTTACCAAAGGTAATGTGAATCAGTAGTATTTTGTTTTCTGCAGACTGGTATATGTCCTAACCCAGTGGAAGCTAGCATTCAATCAGAAATTGCAGGTGGGTACCCACCTTAAGTGGCACAGCAGGGAAATGCTTGACTAACAAGCAGAAGGTTGCTGGTTCAAATCCCCACTGTCAATTCCCCCGCAGCCGCGATATAGGAAGATGCTGAAAGGCATCATCTCATACTGCGCGAGAGGAGGCAATGGTAAACCCCTCCTGTATTCTACCAAAGAAAACCACAGGGCTCTGTGAGCCAGGAGTCGAAATTGACTTGACAGCACACTTTACCTTTATCTTACACAAGATGTGCAGTGTATTGTTTAGTAAATGCCCAACAGGGCTTTGCTTATACTGGATATAGATGCATTGAAGGAGTGTGTTTAACAGATATAAACTTTAATAATGATACTTTGGATTTGTATAGTGCTGCATATAATAGCACTATAAGGTCATTGTCTGGGGCTGTATTAGAGGACATCTGAGTGGGGTTATCCTCTCCACATGGCTCAAGGCAAGACTTGTGGGCAACACCACACAATGCGAAACTACCCCGCTTCTACAAAAGGTTCTACTGCAGACAGACGAAAGGAGCAGATGAACTGGTGGCACAGTGGCTGAAAGCACTCTTATATGCATCCCCACCAACTTCTCTTCTCAGTGTCTACTTCAAAAGATCCAAATCCTCAGGCATTAGTAGTGGCCCCATTTTGGCCTCAATGTATGTGGTTTATGTTAGGAATTCTCTCTGGTAAGATACCCTTCTATTACAGCAGAGTGCACAGAGGCAAAACACAGCGGATTCTGCCCAGGCATGCGTGTTTGCTGAGAGTAAAAGAAACTTGGAGCCAGTTCATAGTTTAAAATCAATATGAGGAGTCTTTATTGGAGAACTCCATTCTAGACAGGAAAGTGGAGAGATAGAATCTTTAATCTAGCTAGCTAGCTGGATGCTGGATGCAGAAAGATGCTGTCTGCATCTCTGCACACAAGTTGCAGAGAGAGAGGTGAGCGTGTGTGTGGAGGGAAGAAGAGGGGCAGGAAGGAAGTCCCTCAGAGTAGCAATCTACATATCAAAGGGATAGTGTCTGAGCAGTAGAGAGGAGGAATGACCAATGTCTTGACCCCTCTAGCCTTCTGACTCACTAGTCTGTCCCCTCTGTCATTGAGGCATGAGGTAGCACAGAGACTTTCACTTCCAACAGTTTGCAGAGCTTCAGAACCTGTCAACAGCGGACCACCTTCCTCTTCCAGTGTCAGAAAATCTCTTACAACAGGGGCTGGTACATTATCAGGATCCAGGCTGGTTAAAGCTAGCTGCCTGGAGACTGAGCGGCACATGTTAAAAGTATATGATTATTCTGACTCAGTGCTCAATATGCTTTTGGCATCCAGTTGCGAATCAACCAACAGGATTTACCAGTGTACATGGAGGGCCTTCCTACATTGGTCAGCGTAGAACTCAGTCCTGAGGGGGCAAGCCACTATGAAGCATCTGCTGCAATTTTTACAGGAGGGCCTGGAAAAAGGCTTGTGGGCAAATACACTGAAGCAACAGGCAGCCTCATTAGCGGGCCTGATATCTGGTTTCTCTAGAGGTTCTCTACAAGCTCACCCACATCTGAAGAGGTTCCTTAGGTGTGCAATCCTGTTGACTCCGCCAGTAGTCCACTGGTTTCCGTTGTGGGACCTTCATACAGTGCCGAGACCACTTAAAATCATCACCTTTTGAACATCTAAGAACCATTCCCCTAAGACTTTTGTCCTTCAAGACAGCTTTTCTAATAGCAGTTGCATTGGCATGACGGGTCTCAAGAGTTTAGAAGTCTGCACACAAGAACTTATACATGTTTTCCAAGGCTCAGTCCATCTCATCCCTAATTCCTTCGTGTGTCCAAAGGTGTCCTCAGCTTTTCACCAATCACTGGATATAGTCTTACCATCTTTCTGTCCAAATCTGACTCATCAGACAGAAAAAGCGTGGCATAAATTGTATGTGCGTAGGTGCCTAAAGGTTTGTCTGCAGCGTACTGAGCAGCGCAGGGTAACAGACATTTTATTTGTATCATTCCATCCAACTTCAATGGGCCAATTGGTTTCATCATCAACCACAGGCCCCTGGATCAAGGTATGTATCATTGGTCTACAAGTCTCAGCACCTCAAGGCACCTAACAGGATTTTGGTGCATTCCATAAGAGCAGCTGCTATTTCAGCAAGGTTTTCTACAAACTCACCTATCCAGGAGATATGTCAAGCTGCCACGTGGAAGGCACCATCTACATTTACCGAGTACTATAAGATGGACTCTTGTGGCTCAGCTCAGGCTGCATTCGGCAGATGGGTCCTCCAGCAAGCCCTTCCTCCTGAGTAGCTGCAAAGGTTCCCTCCCATTCAGTGGTTATAAGGGCTGTGCTGTGATATATCCCCACTCAGATATCCTCTAATAAAGCCCCAGCGAATGGAGCATTGGTTCACTTACTGTGAAGGCTCCTTCTTGTGGCTGTATTTGAGGACATCTGGACCCGCCCGGGGAGTGCTGGCACCTCCTCAAAGGAATACAAGTGGGAGGCAAGTTTCAGGGTCATGTTTCTGTCTACTTAGGGACCTGTGGCAATCACATGTTTGTGTTTTCTTGACTATGTTATGGTTTTTATGTTGTTTGAAATGTTCTTTCCATTTCGCTGACACTTGGCCTAAAAGAACTGGGCGGGCTTATCCATATCCTTGAATACAGCCACAAGAAGGAGCCTTCACACTAAGTGAACCTATGCTCCATTCTCAGAAGCAACGTGGGGTGGACTGGGGGGAAGGCAGGATCCCTTCTCTGGGCTCTGCTGCTTGCACACCCACATGACTGGTGCAGCAGCAAGCTCCAGACCCAGGTGGGAGGGGGAAAACTTGCAGTGGGTCCTCTGGGACCCATAATGCACTGCATGAGCATCGGAGCTGCTGACCTCGGCATTGCAGCAGCTCCATTCTGCCTGGCCCCTCTCTCTCCCCCCAACTCTGTGATTAAAATGGCCGATGGATGCCTGGGAGCAGCTTTGCAAGTGGCAGCGGCACAGACACCAAAAACGTGAGGTAGGACAAGCTCTGCTTTCTTCCTACCTCACTTTTTTTTACCCTGATAGCAGATCTCGGCTGCCTAGGTCTGGAGCAAGTGTGTTGGGAGGCCTCCCTTGGCTCAGACAACATGAGCTACCTGGGCTAACTCTCTCTTATCCAGTTAGTTCATGTCGTGAGAATGGGTTCTATACGTTTTATCCTGGTAGTCTTTGCAACAAACCTGTAAGGCAAGGAAGTATTATCTCCATACTGCAGCAGAGGGACTGAGGCTGAGAGGTGGGTGGCTTGCCTAAGGGCACTAGTGAGTTCATGGCAGAGGCAAGATTGGATCTAGGGAAATCCAATCTGATTAGCAGCTGCAGTGAATATTCATTTCCCGACAGCACAGAAACTGCAATAAATTCAACATGCCTGGATCATCTTTCAAATGTCCCTTCTGCTGTTTTTTCTCACTTGTGTCTGGAACAGACTATAAAATGTCTCACATTGTTCCAGGAAACAATTATACAGAAAATCTTCTAAAAATGTAAATACTCTTGAATGACTCCTGGTAGGAATGCAGCAATCAAAGTCAAAGAAGGGCTAGTGTGTATTTGCTTACAGTAAAAATCATCAATGCCTACTAACTAGGCAAAGAGGCACCTTTTAAACATGGCGAATCTCTTTATTTAGCAGGGGGAGAGCAACTGGCCCTATCCAGCCCCAACACAGTACCCCTCCAGTGACTGTTGCTGGTGTCTAACTTATGTTTCTTTCTTTCTTTTTATTGTGAGCCCTTCAGGGACAGGGAGCCATTTTATTTATTTCTATGTAAACCGCTTTGGGAACTTTTGTTGAAAAGTGGTAGATAAATATTCATCTCATATTTATAATCTTACAGCTAGAGCACATCAGAGGCTTACACTGGTGATACAATATTCTATGGCTGTGGACAGAACAATTTTATTAAAAGATTACTAGCTGAACCTGCACAGAGCATCTGTGCACTAGGACTTTGTTGCTCTCCCCACAGCCCCTGCTTTATTGCTCAGTTTCAGCCACCCAATCTCAGCCACCCACTCACTCGCTCGCCTACCTGCTCCTCTTCTCTATCTGCATATGGAATCCCCACTGCCCAATCACTGCAGCACTTCTGTTCTGTTTCCTCCGATTGGTAAAGCACTGTGTGGGCAGGGCTTGCCACGTACAACCTTAGAGTATTATATATAGAAATTGGATGAAAGGCTATATATTTTGTTTCCTGGAAATACTGGAATGCAACCTACAGCAAACCTCAAAAGTATGTACCCATATAGACTTACCTGTGTCCTTACCAATCCACACTGCTTAGTGCCAAAGTACACATGAGCACAGCAGATTAAACCAAGGGTGGCTGATAGTAAACACTGGGAGAAAAACACTTGGAAAGAAGGGCTTACATACAGTGCAGTGTGCTGCTCATGGAAGGAAAGTGCACCTGAGTTTTTCACAGCAACCAAGAGCCCATCCCCAGCTGTGTGTTTACTAAGCTGTGCATCATTATATGCACAGTTGTGCCAGTAGAGTTGAGTGTTTTCAGCATTCCATCATAATAAGCCTTGAACATTCCATTGCTTATAAAGTCAAAAGTATCCACCCAATTCCTCTGAAATTGTGCACACACCAACTGCTGTAGGTTGTCCCATGACCCCATTTTGGCTCCCAGGACACCAGATGATGATAAGTGATTGTTCTCAAAGGATTCTTGTGATGGAAAAATATGACAAAAGACGCAACGTACTCCGCAAATTAAATTCTATGTAGGGGGTAAATAGTAGTTATAATCGGGAGATTGTCATGGGGCAATTCAGACAAGCAATTCTGTTTCATGATCTTAGAAACAAGGGAGTGAAAGTGGGCCTTTCAGGTCAATGTGTTTGCTATCATTGCATTCAGTAGTCTGAGACATCTGCTTGCAAGTTTGAAATGCTAAACAGATGATTTGTGGCTTGTTGCATGGCTAAATAACCACCCTGTGTTTTCATTTCTGCACTGAAATGCATTTGAAAATAGCAATTAATCTCCTAATTAGATCCTTTAATCTCATTAACTGCTTGAGTCCCCCTTCTCACCTCTTTCTCCTTAGCTGTGAACTGGGATGTCCTCTCTTGCAGCTGGTCCTCTAGGTTGCTCTCTCTCCCCCCCATGTGGTCTTTGTACTGGACAGTCTCTGTGGTTCTGGCTGGGCTGGGGGATTGGCTGTGTGATGATATACTCTGGTCTAAAAAAGCAGCCAGAGATCTTATTAACATTATATTCTTTCATTTCAGCTTCTCTCTCTCTCTCTCTCTCTCTTACTGCATGAATTAAAATCTGGACTTAATAGGACCAAAGACACCCAATAGGTCCTGAAAGTAAACTATGTTTTTAAAAAAATATGTTTTCCATCAGGTTTCCACTGTAGTAGAAATATAGGAAGCTGCCTTTTACCGAGTCATACCATTGGTCCATCTAGCTCAGTAAAGATTTCTCTCTCCCAGTCCTACTAGGGGATGCCAGAAAGTGAACCTGGGACCTTTTGTCTGCAAGCAGGCAGATGCTCTTCCACTGTGGGAAGATGCTCTTCCCATCCCCTAAAGGGAACATCAGACAGAGCTCACATGTACTTTCCCATCCAAATGCAAACCAAGGTGGATCCTGCTTAGCAAAGGCAGCAATTCATGCTTGCTACCACAAGACCGGTTCTTCCTATAGTACTTTGCTCCCTAGTACTATACTGAAGTTAAATAAAAGAAGTTGTCTTATGCTAAGTCAGGCCAATGATCTACTAGCCTGAAGTCAATAGATCACCAAACCCAACTCTTCCGGAGTCTCAGAGGGCCTTTTCAGCCTTGCAGTTACTGAACTGGAGAAGCTGAGGAACAAATTGAGACGACATGCATGTGAAATCATACACAGTGCTGTGAACCACAGGCCCTTCAAAGTTAAGTATAATCTATAAGAAAATCAACGGTTGGATTTTCATTCCATATTTGTGGCCTACCTGATTGTTTGGATTTGGAAAGGGATTTACGAATATGGTATAAGCTTTTCATTGTCTCTTTTAACCTTCCCTACCGTACTTATTTGAGGTTCTAAATAGATATTGGAAGTGTGAGGGTCTCTACCTACACTTCCTGTGCAACATGAAGTGTGCAAAATTTATAATTCAGAATGTGGCTTATGTTCATATATTGGCATTTAGAGTCCAACATTTGTAGGCCAGATCCACATAATCATTGCTTTTCAAAATGAGTTGTGAGGGAATAAAGATTGTTCATATTTGGTTTGTGCATATTAAATAGGGATGCGCATGAAATGGATTTTGCATTTCGTTTCAAGCTCAAAACACAAATCCCTGGCATGTTTCTTTGGGACAACTGGTTGCGAGTTCTGAGTGTCATTTTGGAGGACTGTTTTTCCGTGTAGACCTGGTCTACCAGTTGGGGTCAGCGGATAGACCAGGCCTCTGTGCCAGACTTTGTGCATCGGCCTACCTCAGAGGGCTGGTCTGCCCACTACATGAGATGAGTAAACCTCACTACATGAGATGAGTAAACCCAGACTTGGTGCATAAGCCTGCCTTGGAGGGCTGGTCTACCCGCCATGTGAGGTAGACCAGTCCTCAGATGCGCGCCAACGCACCAAGTCTGGGGCAGAGGCTTGGTCTACCCGCCAATCCCAAACAGTAGACCAGCTCTCCCCGGAAAAACAGCCCTCCAAAATGTTGCTCAGAACACTTGAAATGTTCCAACTCGGAACATGCTTGTTCCCACCAAGCTCAAAAAAGGGCCTTCATTGGAAGAGTGTTTTGTTTTGAGCTCAGAACACTCGAAATGGCCCATTTCAAGTCAAAACATTCTGAGCTTGAGACGTTTTGCTCATCCCTAATATTAAAAGCTACACAAGCACACAGCACAGGCCCTATTCCAAGGTTATGTCCAATGCAAAGAAGAGACATGCAGAGAACGTTCAATGCCCGGAGAAGGGTCAAGTGCATCTAATGGAGTGACATAATCTTGGTCCCCTCCTTGGAGTTTTGTGTAAACTGGTTTTGTGTTGCACACAGATTTTAGCTTGCTTCCATTCAAGACACAATGAGCAGATTCAGATGGCTGCTGGCATGGCAGCAAGCAGGTAATTTCTTGGTAAAATGTCAGGATGCAAGAGCATGACATCTGAACCTGCCCTAGTCTGTACCTGAGATTCTCTACATGATAGTCACCTGAGATTCTCTGCCCATCTTACAGATCTTGGGGACAAAAGTCAGGAGTATGTCAGATGGAGAATCTTGGGTACCAGTCTTGTGTGGATTTAGATGTCACACCTTCCAGAAACATGCGCTCTCATGTCTTGATATTTTTTCTGAAAAGTTATTTGTTTACAGCTGTTTTGGCAGTCACCCCTAAATGTGCTTCCTGCTATGGGTTCAAAAACAAAACAAAACTGAGAATCCTCTCTGACTTATCAATGTATGATAATTGGTACCCCTGGCCTTTATTTCTGATAGCCATGGATAGCTGACTCTCCAGAAGCAGAATTCTTAGATGGCACTATAATAAAATGCCAAACCTCATATCTACTTAGCCCAAGCTTACTAGCACTGAATGATATGAAAGATAAATGCAAAGCTCTCTGCACCATTACTTTAGGTTATCTGAGATAGCCTGTTTTATGACTGCTGCTGAATCGTAGCATCAGTGTGCACTCATCTGAGCTATTATTTTATATTTTGTACTTCCTAGTTTTTTTGTCTTTAAAAAAATCAGCAATGCCACTGACATCAGCTTTTGAGATAACAATCGTTTATTGTTTAAGGAATTTGCTCCAACAGTATCTAAAATTAGGGATATATATCTAGCAGCCTTGTTCCTGCTAAACATACATGTGTGTGTGTGTGTGTGTGCGCGTACACACACACACACACACACACACACACGCACGCTTACTTCAGTGGATGTTCTGTTTATGGCTCTTAAGTGAGATAATGTATAAGACTGGTGTCTAGATCCAGACCTATCTTGTGAGTAGTTACAGATCCCCAGATGCCTAGAAGTCCTGTTATCAGTTAAGCTGACCTGTCTTCTGCCTCTCATCTTGCGAAGCTTTCAGTTCTGCGGACTGATTCTGTATCACATCTGCAAATGGAAGAAACCAGAACAGATCATAACCCAGAACACTTGCATGAACCAAGTGCTTTCCTCACTGGTGTTCTATCTCTGTCACTACATTCAGTCCTTTGTGCATAATTAAAAGAGTTATGATGTGGAGGTACATCTACTTGCATCTGCAGCACCCCCCTGAAACTAAGATTTCATTCTCATGGCAGCTTCCTACTTTCCAAGTTTAGTGAAAAAAGGAAGATGGAAGACGGCACAAACTCTGCTTGTCCTGCAATGATCCTTCTTGCCCATGAGTGGTTAGAGCCTATGTGGTGTAGTGGTTAGAGTGTTGGACCAGGACTGGGGAGACATGAGTTCCCCAAACTGGGTGAATAAGCAGCTCACACGCCTGGGGTTAACACGGCAGCAGGGGAAGTGAGGCTGAACAAGGCAGCTGGGGCAGGGAGTGGAGAGTGGGAATGAGCACCAATTGCAGCTCGTTTCTTGCTCCCCATTTCACCTGTATGGGCCACTGCTACCATGTGTGAAACATTGCTTCTGTGGATGTGCATGCTCAATGCTCTTTGGATCACAAATAGTTTACTTACTGTGCAAATGTTTAATTGTAGCCTCCAGCATTAGCTTCTGTCTTTCTTCAGTTTGCAGCTTGCCTGAAATCAACAAACAACCTCTCAGAAATGGTAAGTATCTCTATGCAGGGCTTGTCTTCTTCCTTATCTGCAAAATTTTGGCATTGTGTGGAAGTTATATCTCAGTAGGTTACATCAAGTCTCCAATTTCAGTGCTCTGAAATCAGAGGAAGAACCCTGCATTGGATATTCCAATTGTTTTCTTTTTCTGAATCAGTATGAGATCTGTGTTACTGTAATTGCATGGATGGGAAAACATAAACTGACACATTAAGGCTGTTCACATGAGTATCCCTACCCAGGCTTGTGCAGCTTTACCAGAGTAGGGCTGCTCATGTGAAGCGCTGAGATCTTGGCCGATCCCAGTGTTTCCCTGCCAGGTAGCCCGGGTTTTTGCCTTGGGCTATTACCCAGGTAAAAGGGCTCAAGCACAACCTTCTACCTGGGTTCCTGGTTGTGTCTGCTCAGGCTGCCTGTAGCCCAACTAGACACAGAGCCGGGAGCCTAGAGAGCTTGGTTTGTGGAGAAATCCCCCAATCCACCACACTCTGCAGGCCAGGCTTTGTTTCCCGGGCCTTTACATAACCACGCGGCTCCAAGCAGCACCAGTTGTGTGAGTATGTGAGCTGTGAGGCCAAAAGCAGCCCCAGGATTGTTTGAGGAGAAGGTAAGAATGCTCCTGCCTTCCCTCCAGCTCTCCTCAACCAATAGTTTTCTTTTTGTGCTGTGCTTCCTGCAACCATTAAAGGGCAACATGATCTGTGCCCAGTTTGAACTTCTGGCCCCATAAGTACTGGTGCAATTTCTCCAGGGCATAGACAATTGCATAACACTCCTTTTCTGGGATGCTCCAATGTGCCGCCTCTTCAGATAGCTTCTTACTTAGGAAAACAACAGGATGCTGTACTTTATATGATCTGATCTGAATTAGGACAGCCCCAATACTCAGAAGCATCAATGGTTAAAATGAAACGCTTAGTGTAATCAGGTGCTTGAAGCACAGGGCAGCTACCGATGGCAGCTTTTAGTTGGTCAAAAGCTGCCTGACATTCCTCCATTCACCTCACATCATTGAGACTAGCATGCTTTGTGAGGTCAGAAATGGGGGAAAGCTATTTTACTGGAATGAGGTACACATTTACTGTAGTACCCCACTAAACCCACAAAGGACCACACTTGATGCTTCATCTTTAGGGTGGGGCTGGTCTAGAATGGCTTCAACATTTGCCTCTAAAGGTGAGATGGCGCCTTGTTCGCCCTTATGTGCCAAGTAAATCACTTGACTGAGTCCAATCTGGGATTTCTTGCCCTTGATGTCCAACATCCTTGATGCATTGTAGCAACACTTCAAGATGTCGTAGGTGATTGTCCCAGGTATTAGAAAATATGGTTATATCATTGAAGTAGGCTACAGCAAAGTCTCCCAATCCAATCCCAATCAAATTGAAAATTTGATTAACCAATCTTTGGAAGGTGACCGGAGCCCAAACAGCAAAACCAGGAATTCATAAAGGCCTTGATGGGTGATGAAGGCTGAGCGAATTCATAACGGTTCTGGTAAGGTGATGAAGTGTTTGTCTACTACAACTATAGAGGAGGCCCAGACACTCTGCAAAGATCTAATTATGTCTAGAGCTAACATTTCTTCAATCTCTATAACCTTGCATTTCCAGTAGGGAGTATGGTAAGGACCTTTGTGCACAGGGGGTCCATCTCAGGTGTTGATGGAGTGAGTTACCAGTGTTGTGCACCTTCGTAAAGCCAAACACTGAGTGGCAAACCTTCCATTCTCTGTAACCTGGGCAGGTAGGGGTCCAGGGAATTTCTTCCACTCCTATTCACTCAGGGTTGCCCTAGTGTTCTTCTTGTTTCCCTCCCAACAAAAATCCCACCGCCCACCCACTTTTTAATATGAGCAGATTCACCCTTCCAAGGGAATATTCTGGGAGAGTAGAGTGGAAAACCCCTTCCTACAGAAAGGCTTGAGCAGTCTTAGGCCTTCAAGAGCATGTGACTAGGGCAGAACCCAATAAGAAGTGACACTCTATAACAACAAAAAAGATTTAGTAATAATTAGATGATTCAGAAAACTATAGAGGCATCAACAACTGCTGCTTCCATTCAAGTAAAACCCTTCCTTAGGAACTACAAGAACCATGCAGTCAGATCCAAGCACTTAAACAAAAGTAAATTCCCTGATGTGTCTAGTAAACCAGCACTTAATCCCTACAGAAGAACTGATCAAAACTTAAGAACTGCCACCCTTATTGGAAACAGGAGGGCATTTTAAGATCTCTCTCTCTCTCTCTCTCTCTCTCTCTCTCTCTCTCTCTCTCAAAGTTGTTTACATTTATCATTATCCAGCCTTCTATTTCCTCTACAGATTTCTTACCTTCCATGGCACTGAGAAACTCCATTGTGACCCTTTCATCTTCTTGTAGGATATCAATTCTTGAATAGAGACTGGCACGTTCACTCTCCAAGTTCTGCAGGGTTTGGTGCAGCTGAGAATTCTGGGCTTCTGACCACTGTAGGGAAGAAACAGCCACATAACAACATGTTGTTAGCAAAGAAGTAATTGAAAAGAAGTCTATGAATTCTCATAAAGACTGGTTGATGATAACACACTGAAAAAAACAGTAAAGCATTCAGTCCCCCTGTTAAAAACAGAGCTTATTCAACTTTTAATAGAGACAAAACAATAGCTGTCATAATGATTGGCACTTCAGTAAAACTGAGTTTAGTCTGAACTTGCTTGAAAATGACAGTGTTGATTTGGTGCTGGAAGGCAACAGTTCTATGCTCTATATTCATTTTTTTTTAAAAAAATCAAAACACTTGTTAAAAAGACATTCTATTTGGGGAAAATATTTAGATAAGACCTGGATTAACGTCAAAAATTATGCTTTTGGAAACAAATTAGTTATTTTGAAGCTGATTTTGTAAACACAAACTGAATCCCAAGTATTTGGAAAAATAACACATTCCAGCTATTTCTAGAAGCCAGAAATTCATTATTTCCAAACAATGCACCTGCAGCTGAGTTACTGCAAAGTTCTTAAAATATGTAGTTTAAATTACACAACTATCCCAGTCTCTGTAGGAACAATGCCACTTCTGATTAAAATGCAGCTGTGACTTGAAAGGAAGAAATCACTCATAATGCTGCGTGGGTGAGAAGAAGTTTCACCCTCTTTGCTACTACAAATACTGGAACTAGGGTCAAACTAGACACTGAGGCGATTCTCACGATCACCATTGTGCGTGGGAGAGGTGAGGAAAGCAGGGTAAACCTTACCATTCCACAGACGCCGAAGGTGGTGGGAGCACGCTCTGCGCTCCCACACAGGCAGCCCTGCTTCATGCAGCTCCACGAAGCACGGAGCAGGGTGTAGGGATCCAGGACTGGAACTTGTTGTTCTGGCCTCTGGGTATCCCACAGTGCAACATGTGGCACACACATTGCATTGGGGGATTTCTCCATCAGATGGGTGCAGTATGTGCCAGTCTCCTCTCTCTCTCTCCTTGGGCTGAACTCAGCCTGAGACACACGATACTTGACAGCTAGGTTAAGGGTGTGAGCGCACTTTAACATTGGCTAACAGCCGGGTTTGTTTACAGGGTTAGAAGGGCAGAGAGAGGAGGAATCCGCGAGGATCCTGCCACTTCTTACGGACAGCCTAGCCCAGGCTTGGTTGGTCGTGAGACCTGCCTCATCATGCCAGACATGTCATTGTGTATGTAATTTGTTTTAAACTTTAAAATAGTCACGTGTGTGTGGGTGGGTGGGGGGATCTGCATCAGTACTGCAGCACAGATGAAGAGGGGTGTTTAAATGTGTTTCTCCTCACTGTTTTCCCACGAGAAACCATCCCCCCGACAAGCTATTATGGACTTTAATGTGCCTGTTATTTTAAAACTTAAAAAATTATGTGATTAATATCACATCTAGTCTGGCCTTGACACCATGGTTTTTGTGAGATACAGCTCTGCATCAAATGGAAGCACCAGTGCTCCTGGGGTCAGGGGAAAACAGCCAACATAAGTGGACAATTTATCCCCCAGAGTTGGCATGATGAGCCACTGTCCTCAGCAAATAATAGATTGGACCAGAAGGCTCAGGATGAGGACTAGCTTATTCACTCACCCTCAACAATTCTGTGATGTTAGTCACTCTTGTTTCCCATGTTAAGGTCTATCTGCAAAGGCTGAGAGCCTGAACGGCTGGTGTGAAGGTGTGGCTGGAACATAGCCTCACAAGGAAGTTACCTGCAGTTTGTTCTCCAAATCATGAAGCTTGTTTTCTAGTTCAATGTGCTTGTCAGTCAGCTGGCTCCAGTCCTTTTTTAATGTGTTGTAGTGTTCCTTCCAGATGGCACAGTCTTCCTCTGCAACAGCTAGAACTCTCTAGGAAGGAAAATGTAACATATGAGGATGAGTTAACAGATGCACGTTTTTGATAGTGACACAGACCTGCAAAGCAGCAGCAGTAGTAGTAGCACCAGCAATAGTAGGTGGAGGGTTGAAAGCTAATGTACATTGTAGTTGGAACTATTTTCCAATATGGCCTAATCTCTCTTTCTTAAAACCTAATGGGAACTTGACCTAGTATAGATGAAATGGCATCACTTTCTTTTTCCTAAACCTAATGCAGGAGAACCTCGATATCCACGGACTCCACATCCATGGATTCACGTATCCACGGCTGGGTAACTGACACCCAACCTCGGTATAAGCGGAGGAAATCGGCAAATAAGGGGTTAATTTCACGTATCCATGCGTGGCTTGAAATTACCGCGGAGGTCATTTCCGGCTGTCATTTTGTGTTTGGGAGCCTCAAAATGGCTCCGATTAGCTAGAGTCATTCCAAACTGGCTTTCGAGTGGACTATGGGATTGAGACTGCCTTGGTCGGCCTGATGGATGATCTCCAATTGGCTATTGATAGAGGAAGTGTGACTCCACTGATCCTTTTGGATCTCTCAGTGGCTTTTGATACCATTGACCATGGTATCCTGCTGGGTCACTTGAAGGTGGTGGGATTGGGTGGCACTGCTCTACAGTGGTTCCGTTCCTACCTCTCAGGTAGGTTCCAGATGGTGTCCATTGGAGATTGTTATTCTGCACAGCACGAACTAAAGTGTTCCACAAGGCCCCATACAGTCTTCATTGCTTTTTAACCTCTACGTGAAACTGCTCGGCGAGATCATCAGGAGGTTTGGTCTGGGATGTTATCAATATGCTGATGACACCCAGATCTATTTCTCCATACTAACCATCAGGAAATGGCATGACCCCCCTAAATGCCTGCCTGGATGGAATAATGGGCTGGATGAGGGATAACAAGCTGAAGTCGAATCCAAATAAGGTGGAAGTACTGGACCTGAGAGATAGTTTAAATCTGCCTGTTCTGGATGGGGTTACACTCCACTTAAAAGATCGGGTACATAGTCTGGGAGTGCTCCTGGATCCCCAAAGCTCCCTGGTTTCTCAGTTTGAGGCAGCCAAGAGAGCTTTTCATCAGCTTCGGAGGATATGTCAGATATGTCAATTTCTGGAGACAAATGACCTTAATACAGAGGTACATATGCTGGTAACCACTAGGCATGACTACTGTAACACACTCTAACATGGGGCTGCCTGGGGCTGTTATTACCTATAAAGCCCTCAATGGCTTGGGTCCAGGGTACTTAAGAAAGCACCTTGTGTCATGAACCCTGTTGCCTATTAATATAATTTGGAGAGGTCCAGTTACAGTTGCCATCAACTCATTTGGTGGTAACTTGGGACCGGGCCTTCTCTGCAGCTGTCCTGGGGCTTTGGAATGTGCTCCTTGCTGAAATAAGAGCATCTCCTTCTCTGTTTGCTTTTAGGAGGACCCTGAAAATATACCTGTTCTCCCAGGCTTTTAATTTAAATTTTAATATGTTTTTATTCATTGAGATGTTTATCTGTTTTATGAATTTTATCTGTTTTATATTGTTTTTAATATTATATTTTAACTTGTACACTGCCTGGAGATTTCTATACCAGGCACACTAGAAATATGATAGATAGATAGATAATAAAATGGCTCTGTTTAATAAAATAAAATTTTAAAACTCACAATTTTTGGCTGATTTTCAGCTGATTTGGGTGGGCACAGCTCAACAAAAGGGGACCAGTGAAGCATGGTAGGCAGCTTCCCCCCACATTTGCCCTGAAATTTGGTTCAACCTCTGGGAACCTACCCCCCCCCCCAATCCCATAGCCCAAATGACTCGATATTTGTGGTTTCCACATCCATGGCTACAGCAGGGAATGGAACCACTGCAGATTGGAAGTTGGACCACACTTGGATTTCTCTGAGACAAAGCAGCAATTCTGTGATATTTCTGCCTGAAGGAGAGTTGTGTGAACCTCAAACACTCTCACCAACAGATCTTGTTTCACTAGATATCATTTCTACTGGTTTATGCCATGTATCCTTCTGTAGGGTTCCATCTAGTGGAGAGATCAGGAAATGGGAAGTTTCAGGCTAAAAAAGACAAGAGAGGTGAACATAAAAACAGAATCACCTCTTATTAAGCAAAAAGAAGCCATGGCGTGGGTGGGGGGTAGATCCTCATCAAGACCATGCTGCATGTGGAGGGGAAAGTCTTACACTGTCTTCCTGCTGCCCCATGGATACTGGCTGCAAAAAAAGTCCACGGTGTCCTCCACCCTCTGTATAGTCATGACCAGAAGCACCTCCTCTCCTACCCTGTGGCTACCTTTTACTGAAGAGGTGCTTCCAGTTTTAAGCAATCTCTGTAAAATGCATCAAGACAAATGTCTAGTTTGTCCCACAGCCTTAAGGGCTTTATGCAGTCATGCAAGCATGCCCCAACTACATTCTAGCCATTGTGGAGTGGGTCTAAAAGGCCCAATGCAAAGGTGAGAGTGCTCCCCAACTGACTTGCAACAGACTGGGGTGATGTAGGTGTGCTCATATGAAAGAGAGAGTCTTGCTCCAACACCTGGAAGAGGGGGTGCATAGTTTTCAAAGGAAAACATACATAAATGCAAAAGGTTCACAACATGGCTGGTTGCCAGGATCAGACCATCCACTAGGCAGTTGCCTAGAGCACCCATTCTTGGAGGGTACAGAAACAGTGCCAGAACATAACACTGCCAATTATTCTTTCTCCCCCTCTTGTATTGCACCCCTGAAGTACTGCACAGTGGTGTAAGAATGTACTACAGGTTGAGTATCCCTTATCTGGACATCTGAAATCCGGAATGCTGCAAATTCCGGACACCACGCCGTAACAAAAACAAAAAACAAAACGCCTCAGCTCACCCGCTCGCAGATTCCCAATTTTGCTGCTTTTAAACATGCAGTCAGAACTTACTTATTTCAGAAGGCTGTTCGTGACAGGGGTTTTGTCTGTAATTCTCTCTAGTTGCGGCTCTGTTTTTATTGTGAAGCTTTTAAATGTTTTTGATGTTCTCGCTTTGGCGCTAGAGGGAAAAGGGAAAGCCCCCCCTCCACTCCCTGCTCAGTTGGGCGCCTGCTCTGTTGGTGTCTGTTTTATTTATTTATGTATTTATGTATTTATTTATTTCCCAGACTGGCCCAGAGTCACCCAGCTAGTATCATGGCTGAATGGGGATTTGAACTCGGGTCTCCCCGGTCCTAGTCTAGCACTCTAACCACTACACCACGCTGGCTCTTTTGGTGCTCTGGATCCCATGCCCAAGATATCTCATTATGCAAATATTCCAAAATCTGGAAATATCTGAAATCTGGAACACTTCTGGTCCCAAGCGGTCCAGATAAGGGATACTCAACCTGTATGCAATACAGTACCCTGCTCTCCAAAGGTAATACTCTCCACCCTGCTCTCACACCCTGTACCACAAAATGCAGTCTTCTTCGCTCACTCTACCTCAGCCTCAATAAACAGCTAGTCTCATAAGTTGCACTCACTCTCTTAAATATGAATTGCCTACTTCAGCATTCATTTCCAGAAAGAAATGTTCTCAGACTGGATTTCCAAATTAAAAGCAGCATCTTTTCATCTCTGAAGTGTTCTAATTTTGCCCCCATAATACTCTCCCACTGTATCTCCAAACCAGCATGGGCTAGTCCTTCACTGATTATCTGCATGGGCTGGTCATTCAAACTGGTGAATGAGCATCCTGCATGGCTCAAGTTAAAGTTAGGGCTCCATACTTCTTGGCTGGGGGAGGATGGGGCAAAGTTCAACTTCACCTAGGGTGCCAAAAAACCCTAGGGCCAGCCCTATTGGTTGCTGGGCATATGAGTATGGGATGCCTACTCTATGCCTAACATTGATAGGTTGATTAACTGATTAGTTGCATTTAAAATGTGGCATTTTATTCAGAGTTCTCCTCTCCTTCATATATATTGTGGACAACATTATTACAAGCAAGCCAGGTACCTTCTGTTTGTATGAAGCTGAAAGAAAGGGAGATTTCCTGATATATAGTTTTGTTTCTTAACAACTACAGTTCACTAGCTTATTTCCCCCCACATAGGTAAAATAAATTATCCCCCAACACAGATAGACCCCAGCAGCTCTTCAGTTGCTGCCCTCCTATGCCTGCTACTCAAAATGACCCTTAGGGTGGGGAAATAAAAGAGAAAAAGAGCAACACTGGTGTGGACTTTGGTGTGTTACAGACATGTGCAAATCTCTCTTTCCACTGAGCAATGTTTTTAGAATTATACCACAAGCAGAAGGAACTGCAATAACACATTCTAGAAGTTATCATCACCACTCATGCCCTCTAAATACACTGATCACATTGCTTTGGGGTTTGGGTTTGGGTTTTGAGGGCTACGTCATACCCGTGTTTCCCCCAAAATAAGACAGTGTCTTATATTAATTTTAGCCCCCAAAAATGCACTAGGGCAATTAGCGGTACATCAGAAATTACTGCCAGGTCTTACTTTCAGGGAAACAGGGTATGTAATGAAAACTAGCTGGGCCGGCACAGAGCATCTGCACCTCTAGTCTGTCACTGTGATCCCCACCCCCCACTCCCACTGTCTTCCGCCCATTCTCGTTCTGTCGTCCACCTGTTCCCACCTCATTCTCCCCCCCCCCCGCCTGCTCGTTCTCGGCTCATTCTCTCCCCCCACCGCTCGTTCCCGCCTCATTCTCCCCCCCCCCCCGGCCTGCTCGTTCCTGGCCTATTCTTCCCTCTGGCCCACTCGTTCTTCCCGCCCACCCACCTGCCCGCTTGCTGCCACCTCCTTCTTTCCCCATCCCCGTCTGTTCCCGCCACCTCCATCAGCCCGCCGCCGCCATTTTCTCGGTGCGGTCCCCACCTCCAGCTGGCCAGCCAGCCGTTAGCTATCAAAATGGCAATTTTTTCCTCTCCCACCCGTCCTGTGGCTAGCCTACCCAGCAGCTCTCAGAACTCTCACAAGAGCTGCCTCGCATGGGATTAGCCATGGGTATACCTTAGAGAAATAAATATATAGATTCTACAAGTCAGACATCAACTTTATTTGCAGCACGGTGTATACATTTTTGCTAAGAACCTCCCTGTCCCAGACTGAAATCCCATGCCTACCTCGGCATTCTGGAGCTGCCTTTCTGCTTGCAATTTCTCCTCAAGCAGTTTCTGAAGAGAGTCTTTTGCTTTCTGCTCATAGTTCTGCTTTTGATCCTCCATCTCCAGCAGAATCCTCTTTAAGCCTCGCTTTGAGCAACTCTAACAAAGCAAGTGAGAGTAACAATTCCTGATTATTGAATGCTTATATTTTTAAGAGCCAATGGAATCCACAGTTCACTCAGGTAAAGATAATGTCTTGGAATATTTATTGGCTACTAGTCTGGTGGCTGTGGGCCACCTCCAGCGTCAGGGGCACGATGCCTCTCAATGCTGGTTGCAGGGAAGCAACAGCAGGAGAGAGGGCATGCCCTCACCTCTTGCCTGTGGGCTCTCCAGAGGCATCTGGTGGGCTACTGTATGAAACAGGATGTTAGACTAGATAGGCCTTGCGCCTGATCCAGCAAGGCTGTTCTTATGTTTTCTCTGTGGATAATGCACTAAACTAATCTTTTTAATGGAAAGCATTGTACTCTGGATGGGGTGGTTTATAAATGTAATTAATAACAACAATAATAATAACAATAACAACACCAACAATAATAAACAACTGTTGTCAGCAAAAACATTCAGATATTTATTTAAAAAGCAATGAGCATGTGGAGTACACAGTTAACAATCAGTGGTGAGACACTTGGACAGGTTAGCATTAGAAGAGGTATTTTCCAAGGGCACTCACTATCCCCTCTGTTGTTTGTAATCACCTTGACCCCACTTTCACAAATACTAAACAAAACAGGCCTCGGATACCAAACATCTAAAACATCAAGTAAAATCAACCATCTGCTGTACATGGACGATCTGAAGTTGTATGGAAAGTCCCAGTCAGAAATTGAATCACTGCTAAACACTGTCCATATATTCAGTAGTGATATAGCAATGGAGTTTGGACTAGACAAGTGTGCTGCATTAATAATGAACAGAGGAAAAATAACAAAAACAGAAGGAATAGAACTGCCCAATGGAAGCAAGATCAAGAACCTAGAAGAGAAAGAACATTACAAATACTTGGGCATTCTCAAGGCTGATAACATCGCACACACTGAAGTTAAAAGAAAAATTGGAAGTGAATCAGGAGAGTTAGAAAAATCCTCAAGTCCAAACTCAATGGCGGGAACACCATACAAGCCATAAACACCTGGGCTATACCTGTTATCAGATACACTGCAGGAATAATAGACTGGACCCAGGCAGAGCTAGAGACGCTAGATCGTAAGACCAGGAAAATCATGACCATCAATCATGCTCTGCACCCCCGCAGTGATGTCGATAGGCTATACCTCCCTCGCAGCTCAGGTGGAAGAGGAATGCTGCAAGTCCATCAAGCAGTAGAGGAGGAGAAAAGAGGCCTTGAAGAATATATCAAGGACAGTGAAGAAGATGCACTTCAAATGGTCAATAATGCTAAACTATTCAACACCAATGAAACAAAGCAGGCCTACAAGAAAGAACAAGTCAAGAACCGAGCAGAAAAATGGAAAAATAAGCCACTGCATGGTCAATATTTGCACAATATAAGTGGAAAATCAGAAATCACCAAGACCTGGCAATGGCTTAAGAATGGCAACTTGAAGTAAGAAACAGAGGGTTCAATACTGGCTGCACAAGAACAGGCACTAAGAACAAATGCAATAAGAGCAAAAGTTGAAAAATCAACCACAAACAGGAGCAGATGAAACCGTGGACCACTTAATCAGCTGTTGTAAAAAGATCGCACAGACTGACTACAAACAAAGGCATGACAAAGTAGCAGGGATGATACACTGGAACATCTGCAAAAAATACAAGCTACCTGTAGCCAAAAATTGGTGGGACCATAAAATTGAAAAAGTTGAAGAAAATGAAGATGTAAAAATATTATGGGACTTCCGACTACAAACAGACAAACATCTGCCACACAATACACCAGATATCACTGTAGTCGAGAAGAAAGAAAAACAAGTCAAAATAATTGGCATAGCAATACCAGGGGATAGCAGAATAGAAGAAAAAGAAATAGAAAAAATCACAAAATACAAAGATCTACAAATTGAAATTGAAAGGCTGTGGCAGAAAAAGACCAAAATAATCCCAGTGGTAATTGGCGCCCTGGGTGCAGTTCCAAAAGACCTTGAAGAGCACCTCAACACCATAGGGGCCACACAAATCACCATCAGCCAATTACAAAAGCAGCTTTACTGGGAACAGCCTATATTCTGCGACGATATCTATAACAATAACAACAACATTGACAATAAAATTCTGGCATCCTAGGTCGTTGGGAAGGACTCGATGTCTGGATAAAACAAACCAGTCAATAACACCTGTCTGACTGTATAAACAAGAAAAAATAATAATATAATAAATAAATTATTAATAATAATTCCTCCCCAGTAGGGATGTGCTAGCTGGTTCGACCTCGAGCCGGCTCGGGTCGAGGGCTTAAACATGAACTGGAACTGGTTTAGCATGAGGTCAAGGCCAATCCCCTGGGCCAATTTGGGCCTGGTTTGGGGTTTACAGATATGTTATAATTAGTTAACAAAAAAAGACAGACTCACCACCACTGCCGGAATCAGGAGCCCCGGTGGGGGGTGTCCTCTGGTGGTTTCCCCTCCCCCTGCCAGCACCCCCCCAATCTCTGAATGGCTGTTTGGCCACACAAATGACCCACGTGCATGCACTGTGGCCTCAAAAATGGCCACTGCACACACTCAAAGGGCCAAAATGGACATGAAACAGCCATTCGGAGACCGGGGGGGGAGATCAGCGGGGGGAGGAGAAGCTGCCATAGAACACCACCACTGCGATGGCAGTGAGTCCATCTTTCCCTCCTCCTAATTATAACATGTCTTGCACCCCCATACCGGGCCCAAACCAGTTAGAATTTGAACCAAACCAGTCCCCAAGTTCAGGGGTGCCAAAACCTAACATGCCCAGTCCAGTTCAAGTCCGGTTCGGACTTGAACCAAACCAGTCAAACCAGTTGTGTGCACAACCCATCCCCCAGTTCCATAAACTGAAGATGAAAACTAGATGGCTCCACCATCTATAGAAATCCTTTCAAGCTATTTAGATTTTAACTGCATTTCCTACAATAGAGAACAGGGGTGGACAACCTTTCATGCCCCCACTTGAGGACTCGGAAGATGAGGGGGGTTGGCAATCTGAGCGGGGAGGCATCTGAAACAGGTCAGGGTGAGAGGTTGCTGCGGGAGGAGCCAATGGGGCAGAAGGATCTTTTGAGGGAAGGGTCAAAGTCTGGGCAAGAGAAGGAACGACCACTGTCTCCTAGACATTGTAGGTGAGAGAAGCATCAGCGACAGGTGATTGAATTGAAGAAAAGCAGCCGGCTATTAGCAAAAAGGCAGCACGAGACTGACTGAATTTGGGGCAGCTGCCAGGGGTGGATTGGGTGCATCTGGTTGTTGGCTATACATTCTGCAGCTTGTGCTTGGGGCTGACCGCTGGAGACAACGCGTCTAATCAGCCTGCATGACCCTGCTCTGAAGGATCGTGATTTTGGATGCTAGACCCCTGAAACTCCACAAGAAGGCTCCTGACACTCTCCTGACAATCTCCAGGTCAGATATAGCCCATAAATATACTTTACTCAACTCACAGGTAACATTCTGATGTAACACAGAACCATGGGTCCATTAGACCCGTGGTTCTGCTCCTTACCCACCCTCACTCTCCTGTCTGAATTTGGATGTAACAGAAAGCACTCTTTCTGCAGTCAGCAAGACTGCAGAGAGGAGGGGTAACTGGCTGTTCAGGCTTCCTTCTTGCATGAAGGACAGCCGTCACAGCCAATCACAGCTGAAGAGAGGGAGGATCTTCCTCTTTCAACTCCAGTTTAAGGGAGTGAAGACTGCAGTACTGAATTCAGATGCAATTCAGGCTGCATTGAACAGGTTGGGGCGATGAAACTCACTACAACCCAAGGGTTCAAATTGGAATTCCAGAGAGAAAAACCTCAGGGCACTTGCATCACAGAACTGGAGTTGCATGCATTCAGACGTAATGGTAAGACAACCTCTGGCCCCTTAAACTCCAGTTCCATGTTACGTGGCCACAGTGACCTCATAAAAATTGTAATCATGGTTTTAAAATGTTCATAATTTCACTTTTAAGGAAAAGAAGTACTAGTCTCATAATTGTTCAAGATATTATTGTTCAACTGTTATCTCTTTATTGCATTGTTGCATTGCTATGGCACAACCCCTTGCACCCCATATCCTACTGCCTTAGTAAACATACATGAAAGAACAGCATATTATTCTTGTTTATCCTGCCTGCCCTCCACTCACCTTCTTCTGCTGTCTCTCTTGTGTCTATTTCTTGATTGTTGGTCTTTCCATACAGCAATAAAGTGCAGGATATTCAAAGCTTTCATGCAAGTTCCAAGTGCAATCTTACTTCCTGTACACATGCTGCTGCAGTCTTCTGCACTACTTCCTGGAGCAATCTTATCCTCTGCTACACCTACAGTGCAGGGACCTCATATGATTTTTACATCACTTCCTGGCCAGCCCTTGCATTTTGATAAGAACTACCCGCCCTTTCCCCCAGATGTCACAAAAGTGGTAATGAAAAATCAGAGGTTTTTCTTGGAATGCAGGAGCTGACCAGTAGGTGGAGCTGCAAAAAGTGCACAAGGTCCCTGCTCAGTGTGTGTACAGAGAGCAATAATGCACTAGGAAGCACCTGCAACAACAAGTGCACAGGGAATAAGAACACACTTGAAACTTGGCTTGCATCAAAGCTTTGCATATTCCATTCTTTATTGTTGTATGGAAAGACCCTGAGAACCAAAAGATCACTACCTGCCTACTGAGGTAATATTTCAGAATGACTTCCCACATCTGAATGCATGTGGTACCATATCTGATGTCAACTTCATTACAGAAATAGACTATCCCTGGAAGAGCCCTTGGATAAAAGCCATACACTAGTGTCGGGTGAACAGAGCAGCCCCAAGAATACACATCCCTAATATAAGTACCCCAAACTATTACGATCTGAGAAATAGGCCTTCTCTTTGTAAGTCAGTTACCTGAGCGCAGATCTGCAATTGATTCTCCAAAATACTCAATCTGCATTTGAGTTTGTCTTCATTTAGTTGACCCTGACAGAAAAACATAGTTGGACATTTTGAATTACTAGATTGCAAAGATAAGTTGGGGTGGGGGGAACATACCGTACATTGCTTCTGTGCTTTGGTTCACTCATGTTTTCTAGCATTTCTTTTCAGAATATGGGTGCAATCCTGCCAAAGTTAAGCATTTTTAAATTCTAATGATTTAAATAGTAAGGAATGAAGCATTGTAAACTGCCCTGAGATTTTATATAGGGCGGTATAAAAATCAAACAAATATAATAATAATAATATGCTTTACTTTACTATTGATATCAATGTGCTTAAATTAAAACTCTTTAATTTTGGTTGGATCCTGACAATTGTGTTAACAAAGATGGCCAAAGAGTTAGTGGTAAAGAGGAATTTCAAGGTGGCAAAAAGAATAATGGGAATGGATTTATTTCCTCCTATAACTTTAGTCCAATTCCACTTGAGAATTTGAGAACTTCTCATCACAAAGAATGATGGAGTTAATTAGTTAATTGAACCTTTTCAACTAATGCTATCAGCTCCAAAGTTTATATTTTCCCCTTTTCCATATCTAGCACTCCCTAGTTATTAATACAAAGTATGTGAAACTTTGGACAGAATCTTCTAGAAAATGATAGAAGACATAATTTCATCTAATTTCTCAAAAAGGTTGTCATTTTACCTTTCCTATGTGTGACATAAGATCTTGAGATCATTAATATGAATAGAACAGAACAGAAAGTTCTTTGTGCTTCTTGTAGGTAGGAGTATATTTTATTTTACTTTTATTTATTTGCATTCTTATTCTGCTTTCTGTCACAAGAACCCAATTCAACACTGGGTTAGATCTTGTTTCTATAGGCTGGGGAAGGCAAATACTTATTCCTGAAAGGTAGTAACTTTCTTTCCCATCTCCAGGATGCCGAAGAAGCTATTCACAAGTGCACTGAAAACCGGGCTAAGGAAGCCCAGCCTGGTTTTTGGTGTGTATGTGTGTGTGTGTGTGTGTGTGCACTCTGCCGGGATCAGGCCTGATCAGCCTGATCCTGGCAGCACCTCAGCAGCAAAGTCGCCTAGGCAGCCATCCTCCAAAACGAGGTGAGGAGAGCGAGAGCTCTCCTAACCTCATTTCTGCTTGCAGCCATGGCTGGCAGACTGAGGAGATCCTGGGCAGCTTTGAGGAGGGGAGGGGGGATCCCCATAATGCACTGTGCACCCATGCGGTGCATTATTGGAGCTCCTGGGGCTGGAGTGACGCATCCTGGCACCACAGCCCTCCAAGCTACCGGCAGCAGGTGGTAGTCTTCTCTGGCAGGCGGACTGCCTCCTGAAGAGAGGACACGGTTGCTTTTCTGTGGGGAGGTAAGCTCTTTAGGGCTTCCTCCATGCTAACTTTGCTTTTTCTCATTGCTCATGAGAAAGGGCTCTAAGGCTGCAATCTTATCTTATGCACACTTATAGTGGAGTAAGCCTAACAGTGGGACCACTAAGCCCTTAAGGGTTGTAGAGTAAAGGTAAAGTGTGCTGTTGAGTCAGTGTTGGTTCCTGGCGCTCACAGAGCCCTGTGGTTGTCTTTGGTGGAATACAGGAGGGATTTACCATTGCCATCTCCCGTGCATTATGAGATGGTGCCTTTCAGCATCTTCCTATATCGCTGCTGCCCAATCTAGGTCTTTCCCATAGTCTGGGAAACATACCAGCAGGGATTCGAACCGGCAACCTCTGGTTTGCTAGTCAAGTCATTTCCTGCTGCGCCATTAGGTGGCTTGTAGGCTCTCTGTAAAACCTTGGGACTTAAAGCTACCTCAATCAAGGCACAGATGTCTTTGCAGCACATGTGGAGAGCATCTGAGAGGTAGATGCTCAGGCTACTGCCTTTCTGGCCCAAACCTTTCTGACTTGGTGCAGCAGAAATAAGGCAAGAACGAACCGGTTTCTGACTTCTCCTGACTTGGCTGAAGATAGTTTCAGTTTCTTCCCTATGTTCTTTTGGAGTTCCTAAAGTCCTCCCTGAAAACCCTGCCTCTCTATCACAAACAGGAAGACAAACTCAGTGAAGAGGTTTTTATTGTTAGCCCTGTTGTCAAAGTTACTCTGCTAGGTGGTCAACCCAACACTGAATGTCATCCTACTTAGAGGGAAGGTTAGAAAGATAATAAAGATGGGTGGTCAGGATGGGGAGGGGTGTTAGATGGGATCTGAGGCTAATACTGAAAAACAGCATATGGCTATTGAGCATGATAAGACTTTCCTGGCTTTCTTTTTAATCTGACTGCACCCAGTTACGCCCCATTCTTTAGATAAGAGCAGTATTATATCCTAGAGCAGATAAGACATATGAGAATTTGCCCTGGTCTGCGGTGAAGGCTCCAAACAATGGTTACAGCCTGGATTGCTCCATGTAAATGTAAGAATGCAATGCACAGAAATTAATTTTTTTAAAGCGGGATTTTCAAAAAGCCAAAATGCAATGCCTAACCCATGGTCAGAATTCTTTCTTTGTGCTTCTCTGAGCCACTTTAAAACCCTGAAATTATCATATGCCAGTGTCACCTGTGGCTTAGAAGAGGCTCTTAAAATAAATTTTTAAAAGTGTATCTCTCCTTCTACATTCCCAGTGACAAACCTTAAGGATCTAATCTAAATTCTGTTTTGAAACCTCAGCAGCAGATTGTTGCTCTGTTACAAAACTAAAAGCAAACAATGCAGTGGAATCTATTTTCTATAGCAGAAGTGCTCAGAGACAAAGTGCCCACCCACCTGTTGCTAAGCTGAGGTTTCACAGCTACTTCCTGCCAGGCACGTCAAGCTATTTCCCCCTGCTCCTCTTAGATTTGACAGAAATGTTTCACAGCGGAAGTCTCAAACCACAATACCTCAAGCAGTACAGGTTATTTGGCTTTTCTGTTCTGACAGAGCTCATGCTGATCTTATCTTTCAGCAAACCATTTTGCATTGCAAAGGGGCTTTTTTCTGCATGAAGTGCTTTCTTAACGGCTAAGCTTTCAACACCACCCAAGTCTTATTCTGAAAAGCCATCGAGGCTTGAAACAGACATACTATTTTCTGGGCCAGTACTGCAAATAGAGTATACTTTTCTTCTGACCCATCATAGGATATAGTTAAACTGGTCTGGCTGTTTTTCAATATGATTTTCACTGGACTAATGAAAACCCAGCTATTCCACTCAGAAGGGAGATACAGCCTCATTGATAAGACATACAATATGTATGGCTGTTACAAGCACCTATTGGTCAGTGCCTGGGGCATCACAAGAGCCATGAATACATGCACACCTGAATATCCCTGGAACAGCATTACATTAAAAAAATGTTAGTTAGTTATTTAGTCATTTTATTTATTTATTTATTCATAATAAGGGGTATGCATATACACATGGATGTATATAATAATAATAAAGGTAAAGTGTGCCGTCAAGTCAATTTCGACTCCTGGCGCCCACAGAGCCCTGTGGTTTTCTTTGGTGGAATACAGGAGGGGTTTACCATTGCCTCCTCCCACGCAGAATGAGATGATGCCTTTCAGCATCTTCCTATATCGCTGCTGCCAGATATAGTACCAGCGGGGATTATATATGGCTCTTTAAAAAGGAAAAGGAAATTAATATAAGGTTTCCAATTCCCCCATTCAGAAGTTACCTGCCATTTAGAGATCTTTCCCTTTTAAAATTCACGGCTGACATATTGCGCAGCATAACATGAGTGGTTCAAAACCACCTGCATCACTGTGTGTGTGTGTGTGTGTAACACACCACCTGCACTGTTGAAGAATAGTTCTGTTCTGCTATCATATAAAACTGCAGTCATTGTTGTGCAATGCTATGACCATTATTTCCAATGGATGTAGTGTCACACAACTATGATTGCTCAATTTTATCCAGTAGCAGAACAGGGCTGTCCCACAACAGCAAGGGTGATGCTTTAGACACATGCAGCAGCATGGGTGGTTCTGAAGCACCTGCACTGCATAAAATGTCAGCCACTGAATAGAATGATTTTCCCACTTCCAGTACTAATCCATACATCACCTGGGCTTTAAATGCTTTTAAAAATGCCCCTAGGAAGTTTTCCACACAGGGCTTTTAAAGCCCTTTAACTTGCATCTCCTCTGGAATGGAGGGGGTGCATTCACATACCGGCCAGATTTATTTATTTATTTATTTATTCATTCATTCATTCATTCATTTGTTTTGATTTATATACGGCCCTTCCAAAAATGGCTCAAGGTGGTTTACATTACAGTAAAAACAATTAAGATCAATTAACAATTAAAATCAAAACTATAAAAACAGCATAACACTAATTAACAGTTAAAACATTTAAACAGTTAAACAGATTTACCCCAAAGTCCCTGCGAGTTATCGGGGAGCAGTTCACACACAATTCAGGTATTTCGCGGCACATTAGAGTGTAGTCCAATTTATATCCAAGGTTTTAAACAATCCACTTCTTGCATTGGTTTTTGGGGACAACTTCAAGTTCGCAGTAAACTCGCAGTAAAGCCTGCTGTGTGCAAAAGTCCCAGCCTGCAAGGACTATCCTGAATCAAGACTCCCAGCCTACTTAATTATCTTCATTATCTATAATATGGTTATTCAGAAATCAAAGCTAATATTGAGGCCAGAGCTCAGCTACCAAAACAGTAAAGGCACAATCACTCTGAAAATGTTCTGCTTGTCTGTAGCCTTAAAATCCTGAGGTCTCACTGAAAATCAGCAAGCCTTCCAACCCAACTGTGATAGACTATGGTACTTATTGTTGGGAATTCTCTCTGGCAGAGAAACCCTTTTTCAATTATAGCAGAGTGCACAGAGGCACAACACAGCGGATCTAGTTAGGCATGCGTGTATGCTGAGAGTAAAGTAACTTGGAGCCAGTTCAGAAGGTGGATTGTGGTCTACTAAAAGATCTCTGGGCGATTTGTAGTTGTTCAATAAGGGATTCTGGCTCACAATTGCTTGACAATAGTAAAACCAAAAAGGCATTTCTCCCCTAATTCAGGCTGCTGAAACAAATATATGGGGTAAAACCAGGGCTGAATTTTGCATGAAATGATTGTGAACTCAGTTCTGGTACTGAAAATGAATTCTTGGGCAGAGGCGGTCCATTTCTTAATTTTGAGGGTATATTCTGTCTGTATGTACGTTCAGTGGCCCTCCTGGTACGTTGGTAATTTTGAGGGTACGTTCAGTGGCCCTCCCTGAGCCACTGTTTTCCATTGGTGAACCTCTGAATTCAAGTTAAAAAAACCCCCAAAAAACTGCCCATCCCTGCCTTAAATGTGACTGAGGCTACAACCCTATGCATGCCTACTTGGTAGTAAGTTCTATTGAACTCAGTGCATAGGATTACCTTGCACAGAACCTAAGAACCATTTTTGCAGCTATTCAGACTGCTGTTCTAACACAAAGTCTATTCACAGCCAGTATTGGGCTCTGCAAAGCAGAAGCGTTGTTTTTGCATACCGGATGAATGAAGTGCAGGGGCACTGCATAACTGGTCTACAGATTTGAGCCACGGTGTACATGTCTATTTGTGTAAGGAGGCGTGTGGGACTCGCTGTGCCATGAACATAGGCTTAGAAGAGAAAACACTGGCTGGTATCGCTTATGACAGTGGTGAGAAAAGCCACACCTGGAGCATTCCCAGAGAGTGTGGGTTTACTGTGGGGCTTTACTGCGAGTTTGAATTTGCCCAAGAAACCCAACATAAAAAGTGGATTTTTTAACCCTGGACATAAATTGGGCTCTGCTCTAACAAACAATGAAACATCTGAATTGTGTGTGAAGTGCTCCCCGAAAGCTTGCAGGGACTTTGGGGTAAATCTGGCCGATCTGGAGGGTAAATCTGGAGGGTGAATGCACCCCCCCATCTGGAAATGCTCCTGTTGAAATGTTCTTTTCTATACAAACATTAAAGGAACAGAAATCCTGTTCCCTGATGCATGTGGGCAGCCCCCAGCCTCACTCGTCAAAATACAAGTCCTGCGTAGGTACAAATACTGTACTAGGAAGCTCAGGGTGGCCATCTAGTACCTTCCAAGACTTTTCTGCTGCCTGTAGCAGTGTGGCTAGAAGCTCCTGCAAAATAACCATCTTCTGTTTCAGCACTAGTTCTCGATGTAGCGCTTCCTGAAGGTGAGGGGGGGAAAAACAGATCCATCAAATTTATATAAAAGTTCCGTAAAGCACTGTCAGAACTGGCTACCTAATCCATTCTGCTGCATTGCTTACGTAGCTGCCCTCAACATCCCAGGAGCTTTTTCAAAAGGAAGCATGAGGAAACTGGCTCCAGTGTTTGGTCACCAGTTCTGATTCCTGAGCTGGCTCTGACTCCCAAGGAGCTCTCTTCCTGTGCCTCTGCCACACCTCTTCTGTGGCACGAATTCAGCAAACACTCCAACCACAATGTTGTTGTCAGGGGCGGATTAACCTCTTTGCCGCCTAGAAGCAAAGAGGAGTTTGCTGCCATGGGTGGGGGGGCCCTTTTGCCTATAAAAATCGCCAGTGCCATGGTGGGATGGGGCGAAGCGCAGTGTTGGTGGCTGGCTGCAGGGAGGGTGGAGGGGACAAGGAGGAAAGAGTTACCCCCTTTCTTTAACGTTTAGAGTGCTGTATAAATAACTCCTCTGCAGCAGTGGCCAGTGGCGGCCCAGTGGCCCCTCCCCTCCAGTAACATTATCCCTCACAAAGGGGGCGAGCTCACCGGTCGGCTCCGAGCAAGATCCCCCTCATTTCAGGCAGCAAACGGCTACCTGAAATGAGGGGGGAGGCCAGATTGCTCACATGGGCTCTCCAGAGCTCGAGGCCACGCTGCCATGCGTGTGACATCGCATGGAAAGGGTGTGTGGCCCCGGGCTCCAGAGAGCCCGTGTGAGCTCTCCTCCTCCTCAGTTCAAGCAGCAAACGCAGCCGGAAATGAGAGGGAGAGCTTGCTTGGCTTTGGAGCCAAGTGGTGAACCAGGTGATGCCCCCTTGGTGAGGGATAATGTTACTGGAGGGGAGGGGCTTCCAGGCTGCCGCTGGCCACTGCTGTGGAGGAGTTATTTATATGGCACTTTAAAAGGTGCCTCCTCGCCCCCCCCCCCTCCACCCTTCCTGCAGCCAAACATCAACACTGTGTTCCATCCTGCCACGGCAGTGGTAATTTTTATAGGGAAAGGGGGGGGGAATTCCCCCTCATGCCCCTGCTCCCCACAGCTACCACTGCCCCATAGAGGCATGGCAAAATTTGAGGAGCGGCAATCTGCTCCTCAAATTTCACCGCCATAGGCAGACGCCTCCACTGCCTATACCTTAATCCGCCTACGGTTGTTGTTAGTTCTCCATTTATTTTTATCCAGATGATCTCCACTGAGCTACACTCTCTTGAATTCCTGTGCAAGTGTACACATTTTTTCTGTATAATGCTACTTCCCTTTCTGTTGCATCTATTCTTTTCCAACAAGTTATATATCACATACAAAGCTTCAATCTGCCATCTTTCCCCTGTAGCACTCTTTCCGGTCATTCAAGTGTGTAAAACAGATGGCATACAGGTGAAACTCGGAAAATTAGAATATCGTGCAAAAGTCCATTAATTTCAGTAATGCAAATTAAAAGGTGAAACTGATATATGAGACAGACGCATTACATGCAAAGCGAGATAAGTCAAGCCTTAATTTGTTATAATTGTGATGATCATGGCGTACAGCTCATGAAAACCCTAAATCCACAACCTCAGAAAATTAGAATATTACATGGAACCAAGAAGACAAGGATTGAAGAATAGAACAATATCGGACCTCTGAAAAGTATACAGTGTACTGTGCTTGATTGGCCAGCAAACTCGCCTGAGCTGACCCCATAGAGAATCTATGGGGCATTGCCAAGAGAAGGATGAGAGACATGAGACCAAACAATGCAGAATTGCTGAAGGCCGCTAATGAAGCATCCTGGTCTTCCATAATACCTCATCAGTGCCACAGGCTGATAGCATCCATGCCACGCTGCATTGAGGCAGTAATTGCTGCAAAAGGGGCCCAAACCAAGTACTGAATACATATGCATGCTTATACTTTTCAGAGGTCCGATATTGTTCTATTCTTCAATCCTTGTCTTCTTGGTTCCATGTAATATTCTAATTTTCTGAGATTGTGGATTTGGGGTTTTCATGAGCTGTACGCCATGATCATCACAATTATAACAAATTAAGGCTTGACTTATCTTGCTTTGCGTGTAATGCGTCTGTCTCATATATCAGTTTCACCTTTTAATTTGCATTACTGAAATTAATGGACTTTTGCACGATATTCTAATTTTCCGAGTTTCACCTGTACTTGGCATCAAATGTGGGTAAACATTTAAGCCAATAAGATTTTCAGTAAGTCCTTGAAGGCAAAAGCAAAACCTGTCTATGGAAAATCTCAAAGGTAATTTTCCTAGCACTCTGACATGGATACCTCCTATTTAGTGTCTCATTTTCAGCTTCTATTATGGTCCTCTTGTTATGGGGTTCTATCATGTCCAATCTGCTCTGTATTCAATGAAATATATTTTTATTAGGATTTTAAATCTGTGGTTTTGACTTTCTGGGAAACTGCCTGCTTTATAACCCTAGCCTAAAAGGTCTCTCAAGGGGAAAGATGGCTCCCCCCATAACACTCTGATGGATAAAATTTCTGAATAAATAGACAATTTATAATACTTCTCATCTTTTGTTCCAAGTTAGCTTTAATTACTCACGTTGAGGTAATTGGAAAGCTGAATTATTTCCTGAAATAGAAATAAATGCATTTGAAATTCTAATTGAGTTTCAACATGGAAACTTCACATTTGGTAAGGAAATTCAAGAGAACATATCACAAGGGCAGCTCCACAAAACAGAAACAAAAATCCAACAAATACAGAAGAACAGGAAATACAACAGTTGCTATGAGTATCAATCTACGAGCTAGTAAACTGAGGCTTCTCAAGGGCAGATCGGCGGCGGGGGGAGGTCTCCCCAGATAAGTAGTTTGCCTCCCACCTGCCCCCGCCCCCAATTTGGTTTCAGAAATCTAATATGTGGGACACAGTTTGTCCACCCATAAATGCACTTTGTCCCTTCAATGCCCCCCCCCTTTTTTTCTGGTGCTGCTACTGGTTTCGATTCTTAACGGAGAGACCAAACGTTCTGCAGATTCTGTGTATTACAGTATATTACAGTTACTGGGCACTATGTAGTCTAAGGGTACATGATACTGTACAATGATTCAAGTCAAATGCTTCGATAACTCAAAGGTACATCAGACCATTTATAGAGTAATCCACAAACGTGTGGCATTGCACTGATGTAACTCTCTCAAGCATACCCAGCAGCCAGGATACCACATAGCTCAGTGGTCCTGCAACTATTGCTTGTGCTTTGGAGACTCATTTGCAGTCCCAGGCAGGCAGCAGAAAAGGAAAGTATTTCCTTCTAGAACAAGGAAGTCTCTCTATAAGCTACAGAGTCAAGAAAATACAGCTGGCAGAGACTGCAGTAAAAGCCTTTTGCATACAGTATGCCATATAGGCTCTTTGGGTTGGGAAGTTTCCCTGAGCAGGCTTAGGGCCTGCACTGCTCAATTTATCCCCAAAGCTCAAGAGCATCCCTGGCCCTGTCTATGTAGCCAGTAAATCATCCTGTGTGCATGTGTATGCTTAGTTTTGTCTGAACTTAGGCTGGTGTCCACAACTTGGCCATGAAATAGAAGAAATGTTAAGGCAAAGTAAGAAGGTACATTCAACAATATGAGTCAGTGTGTAACAATCTTGGAGATAAAGGGGTATATTTTTAGCTCTATAGAGAAGCTTGTAATTGCTGACGCAATTTGGAATTGAGTTCCAAATTGTTTGGAGAGTTTGTCCATCACTGACAAAAATAGGTTTATTGAGCATTTGGTGGGCCATCTTCCATGACCATACCCAGAAGCGGAAAAATCAAGAATCTCAGCAGAAGAATCTCAGAATCTCAATAAGAATATCTTATTATTCATTCTCATATGCATGTGAGTATACAGACTTGCTCTCAAAGGTAAAAATTAAATCCTTCTCTTACATAAAGATTACTCATTTATTCTGGAATATAAAAAGCGTCCAATTATTAGGCAACTTGTTTCTATATTTAGGTGAGCAATCTGTTGAGTAGTTTTGAAGGGTGTTGGGAATAGTCATATAGAAATGATAACCGAATTCAAGGGCTGCTTGTGGTTTTTACCATAAGGTATGTTATGTTTGTGGCTGATGCTTAGAATATGTCAGATGTTAATGTTTTAAGGAAACAAGATCCCAATCAACATTTCATGTTTTTCTTACTTTATCTAGAACTGCTATTCCATAGCTGAAAAAAGAGAAAGAACAAAAATCAAGGTAGTCAGTTTTGTGATGAGTGATACCACAACAATAAGAACATCTGGATAATAATCAATACAGCCTATGCAACAACAGTAACAACAAAAACCACCCTATTCAAGAATCCACAGAACTAGAAGGCTAGAAGGGATCCCATGGTCCTCCACTTTTACTAAGGGATCCCAATAATAGGATTTTCTGCCTTTGTTAAATGCACAAGGTACACTCTGAAAGTGGTTTTGCTGCGCTTTTTCAGATGTCACTGCTATCTAGCAACCAACCAAGGAGGGACCTTTTTCATACTTTGCATGTTTCTGTCCATAGAGGGATGAAAGTTGATCACAGCCAGTAAGTATAAAGGTCTGCAAGTGGCCTTTACACCCATGCAGGCTCTTGACTTGTGATTTGTACAAATTGGGTCCCTCTACCCCTACTGAATCTTCCCTATGGTGGTAAGGGACAGTAATGCACAGAGTAAGTCCCAGATAGGACACACCTTGGACCTACTCTGGATCCCAAATAATGTTTGGTAACCAGTGGTCTAACCAAAGGAGAGATCTATCATGCCCAAACTGTTGATGGCTATTTCCTGTCAATTGCCTCTTGAATTATCCTATGACCCAAAACCAAACTCCACTCCTAAATATGCAGGTAGCAGATCCTTAAAACAAACTAATTTATAGCGTGCTTCTAGCAGAAAACAGTGCAGTGGGAAACAGAACCATGTTTCTGACCATTTTTTGCCAGTAGGGCTGTGACCAGAACAAATGTACATGTGGGGAGTAGGGATTCGCCTGCCCATTCTGTGCTTTAAATTGCCCTCCACCACTTCACTTTACAGGGAATCAGCATTGGATTTATAGGGAATCCTCTGGCTTGATCCTGTCAAAGACATGGTCTACATATGCAGCACAATGAAGTGGGAAGAATTTTGAGATGGGAGACTGGATAGTTTGACTTCACATTATTTGAATATTCCCTGAAACGCACGGATGTCATGTTGGTACAGGAGGCTTTATGTGCGTGCAGTATGGCATATGAATTAAAGGCATCCGATATAGATTAGGGATGCGCATGAAGTGTTTCGTGCACATCCGGGGCTGCAGAGATTGGGCACTTTAAAAGGAGGAAGGCAAGTCTTACCTGCCCCTCCACTGCACCTTTGCTGCCCCCCACCCCTACCCCAGAGCAGTGCTGATTGTATTAAGCTGTCGGGCTCTCTGTTTGACCAGCTGCATTTGCTTAGAAACAAGAAGTTCCCTGTTACCAGCAGGAAATGGCATCTGAGCATGTGTGAACACCATCTTGAGTGGTCAGAACACTTATCACTGACCACTCAAGATAGCGTCCGCACATGCTCAAATGCCATTTCCTGCTGGGAACAGGGAACTTCCAGTGGTCAGAACACTCAGCACTGACCAGTCAAGATGGCATCCGTCTGCACATGCTCAGATGCCATTTTCTGCTGGGAACAGGGAACTTTCAGTTTCTATGCAAACTGCAGTCGGTCAAATAGAGAGAACAGCTGCTTAAAATAAACAGTGCCGCTCTGGGGTGGCAGAGAACGGGAGCAGTGAAGGGGCAGGTAAGACCTGCTTTTCTCCTTTTAAAGTGCCTGGTCTCCCCCAGCTAAAAAGATTTGGCTGGGGCGGCTTGAAGCGTTTCAGCACCTGGAAATAGCAGGTGTTGAAACGCTTTGAGAACATCCCTAATATTGATGCTAGAAATTGCTGGACTTTGATAAGCTATGTGGAGGACAGAATCAGGACATGAGGAATGTAGTCAGACTGTGAAAGCAAGGAGAGGTGGTTTTCAGTAGACTTCTAGATGAAAAATTCTGTCCATTATTTAAAATGCCTGATAGATACTTCACATCTGTCTGAAAAATATCAACCCCGGAAAGAATGGGATATTCAGCATATGTGCTTGCTTACTCTGTCTGTTGCCCTGAGTTTTTCTTTTCTGCAACGGACTCTGTTGTGGTTTGTGTACCTGTATGAACACAGAATTTAAAAATTCAATTTTTCAAGTATTTTGAACAATGTTGAGTCAAATATGATCAGGCATTTCTGTTTAAATTGTTCTTTTTGGCTCAAATGTTTGCTTTTTAATGTTTGGCTCAAATATTTACATTAACTTTTAAAAAAATTATTGGGATTAACTTTTTTTGCTGTATTTTGTAATGAACAATATTTTTAGTGGATGCTCTCAATTTCTGGAAACCATAAAGGGTTTTTAAAAAAATATTCTCATTATAGTCTTTAAAAGAAAGCATTTATATAAAATTTTATAAATGTTGTAACACCAGTGGTTTTGGCAATCAGTTCAAATGGAGCATGACTTGTCCCCTTAGCTAAGCAGGGTCTGCCCTGGTTGCATATGAAAGGGAGACTAGAAGTGTGAGCACTGTAAGATATTCCCCTCAAGGGATGGAGGCGCTCTGGGAAGAGCAGAAGCTTCCAAGTTCCCTCCCTGGCCTCTCCAAGATAGGGCTGAGAGAGATTCCTGCCTATAACCTTGGAGAAGCCACTGCCAGTCTGTGAAGCCAGTCTGTGAACAATACTGAGCTAGATAGACCAATGGTCTGACTCAGTATATGGCAGCTTCCTATGTTCCTAGAACAACATCACTGAATTGTTTTGCTAAATGTAAGATTAATTTTATCCCTCTTACCTTTACAGTGTTTGGAAACTTTCACAGTAAACTTGTTTTCAGGCAAAGATTTCAACTTGCCACATGCAAAAGCATCACTGAAGCTTCCATGCTGTATTGACTTGGGATGAAGCTGGAGGGTGGAATTGTTCGAAGACATCTGAAATGAAATAATAATTTGTTTTTCTTTTCCATATTGGCCCTGATCTAGAGAAAGTAACCCATGCTTTAGTTCCACTGAAATCAAGTTAGTGAGGCTGTTCACACGAGCAGCCATACTCAGGCTTGGTCAATCCCAGCGCTGCCCTGCCAGGTAGCCCAGAAATTTACCCTGAGCTTTTACCAAGGTCCTCTGTTGTGTGAATGCTCAGGCTGCATGCAGACCGAGCATACACAGAACCAGTTGCCTAGAACACACAACTCAGGGGGGAATCCCCCAATGCACCACGCTTGACAGTTATCTGGAGGCTGGAACACATTTTCCTGGCCTCCAGGATGTTGTGCGGTTTGCAGCAGCATCAATCATGTAGGCATGCAAGCCGCATAGCTACGATTGCCGCTGGATTGTCTGGGGGGAAGGTAGGTGCTCTCCTGCCTTCACCCACCCACCCACACCCGGTCCAGCAGTCAATACTAACATATCCCATTGGAATTCAATGGAATGTGTGTGCAATTGACTTTCTCTGGGTTGGGCACATTATTCACCAATCTGTTTCCACTTGTTCTTTGAGGTATCACTTGGATGTTGAAGACTGGGTGACTGAAAATTAATTTTTCATAGGTCTAAATAAATAAAATAATTTATAAAATAAGTAACTATTCATAAAAAGTAAACTGCTTTGGGAACTTTTGTTGGAAAGCAGTATATAAATATTTGTTGTTTTCATTGTATCATTGGAATGAGAATTCATTTTACAGGTGATTCTTATAGGGCTTCTGTTGAACAGCCCGGTTTGCAATGGGAATATTTATATATGTTTGTTTGTTTGTTTGTTTTGTTTGTTTTGTTTGTTTTTAAAGATGTGTCCCACATTTCTTCAATTAGAATTCAAGGCAGCTCATAACATAGTTTAAAACAAAACATAAAAACAGCACACATAAACTTACAAAAAGGCTAGAACCAAGAGTAAAACCTCAGGGAGAGACAAATTCATCAATAATCATAAAAGTTGGGGAAAGGCTTGGCAAAAAAGTCAGGCCCTTAGAACTATCAGAAGGCCAGCAAAGAAGGCACCAGTCAGGGCAGATATCAGTAGGAATTATTTCCAAGTTAAAATGTTTAGGATTGCCTGGGAGCCCTTCTTTCCTGTCCTCCGATGTTACCTGGTTGGTAGGAGATGACCTCAAATATGTCCAAGCTGATCTCCCCTCCAAAGCTTCTGTTTGGTCCTCAAGAAACAGAGATGTGTCTGTGCAAGGAGGCAACCTCACTTTCCTTAGTGACTCTTCAGTTATTAAATTTCTTCTCCTGAGGAACTCTATCTGTCGGGGGCTTGGAAGAGACTCCTTGGCTTCTTTTCTGTGGCATCTCCTCATGAACCGGCACATGGTCATGTTATTTGTTCTGCGCAGGTTTTCACGCTTCTCCTGTCGACGGTCACATTTTTCTTCATACGTTTCACACCGGGGGCCACGCCAGCGATAAGATTTGCAAAGCCCACTTATCATACTGAATGCAAAACTCACACCAGTACACAACACTGTCCAAATACACTGGAGAGACACCCTCCTGATGAAACTGAGAGAAAGAAAGTCAGTAGAATGTAGATGGCAGAGTTTTTGTATACTAATATGCAATGAATCAATAAGTCTGAGAAATAGGATGCAGGAAATTCCAAGAAGTCATTATATCATAAAACCATAGATATTATGGGAAAATACTCTATGCTCCTTGAATTGTTCTCCATAGCAGGTTACACTGTTCAATTTCAACCACATCCCAAATTATGGAAGTCCCACAGCTTCACTTAGGGTTATTCAGGAGCTACAGTTCTTACCATTCAAATTTCTCCTGTTGTTCAGCTCTATGTAATTTGAGAAGCGCATGGGAAATTCCCAGAATAACATTATTTCAGAGAAGGATAATTTTTCTAATTAAAAAACAACTTTCTTTCTTTTTTCTTTTTGCAAACTGCCTTACATATGGTGAGCAAAAAGTCAAATTGCTTGTGTTACTTTTTTTTAAAGTTGCTTTTTGATATTTATGCAATTAAAATGTATTTATTATGGAATTTTTTTTTTAAAGCACAATGAATGTGGTACCTAGATTTAACATTTTGAATCTACTTCTTTTCCATAAACTTTGGAAGTTTTTAAATCAGGAAAATCCTTGCTTAATGCTCAGGAACATCAATAGGAGTTGTAATGTGGTTGATTCAAGACATTTTTGAAATTTTAGTGTATTAGAAACAACAACAAATCAGTCACAGCAATAGAAATATCACTCACTAAAATAATCACAGTGAAAGAATTACTCAACACTAAAAGCTCAGCTCAACAAGACAATATTTACAAATCATCAAAGAATAACAATAGAAGAGTCAGACTCATTTCCCAAGGGAGGGAATTCCAGAGGCCAGGTGCCAGTACTGAGAAGGCCCTGTACCTGCTAACCTAACTTCAAATGATGATAGCATCCAGAGTATGCTTTTATATTGTTTGGCCATCAAGGGAAGGAACATCTAAGGAAAATCTCTAGTTATCTCTTGCACCATCAGCTTTAAGGGTGATCTTTTCTGGAGGCAAAATATATCCTAGCAGTGAGTAGGCACACAACTGGTTCTTAATCCCGCCCCACCCCCTCTTACCTCCTGTAATAGCTTTATTTTCTATGTGCTCGACACTTTCCAAAGTCTGCCAGATCAGAGATGTCCTATCACTTCACGTTATACATTTAAATATATTTATCTGCCCTTTAAGTAAAGCATAAGCAAAGAGTCCTAAGCCCTAAAAAGCACCGCTCAAAGCTCGAAATAGATTTTTCTTCTACTTGTTTTTTTTCTGTTTCCATCTGACTGTAATCCAAGTGACACAGGCAGGTTCCACCAGAACTCAGTCAGAAGAATGAGTGCCTTTGTTTAGGCATTACCTCTCTGGCCTGTGCCTATATGAAGTGTGAGTTATTAACCTCCTCCTCCCTCATAGCAATTTTGAAAAATCCTCCATTGCATGTGTACTTGTCCTAAGGAGCCAACTGCACCAACTGTTATTAAATCGTTGCTTTTCTATCAAAAACAGAACAAGGGGGTGACAATTCAACATACGTTGACAAATCCTTATCTATATAAATTATTCTTCCTTCCCACAGCTGCGGGTTTTGTGATTCACTATGCCTTCAACCACCTATGGACTCCTTGTTTGTATTCTAAGAATAGTGCATGGAAGGAGGATAATGTGAGAATGCTATGAAGTCAGGAAAGAAAGCTGAAATGGGATTGGTCCTGTATGACAGAGGTGGAGCCACCATTGGGCAAACTGATTCAAAGAACCCGGGCCGCCACCAATCAGGGGCTGTGAGCGTGGCCCCAGACATGCCCCCCACATCTGACGTCAGATGCCGGGGTGTTATTTCGGACCCAAATGGGGCCGTGAAGCCCCGTTTAGAGCCAAATTTGGCCCACGCTACGTTGGCAGCACAGCTTGAGTGACTCTCCCTGCCTTAAAGGCAAGGAGAGCTGCTCCTGGTCTCGCTGCCAAAACAGCGGGGCCGATCGATCTCCTTGCCTTTAAGACAGGGAGAGTCGCTCCAGCCCACACTGCCCAGTGCAGCGCAGGCCGATCTCCCTTCCAAACAGGGCCATGCAGCCATGTCCCCCCCTTATGACATCAGATGCGGGGGCGTGGCTAGCTGGGCACCTGTGTCTGATGTCAGGTGCGGGGGTGGAGTCAGGGGGCCACGGCAGCGGCCGCACACAGGCCGCCGCTGCCAGCCTCCTTACACTCCTGCTGTACTACACTTAAGCAACTACCTCTGCTTTAATTCACCTTGTACCTACAATTATTTAACACTTATCTGAGCCACCTAATGGCATAGTGGGAAAATAGCTGGACTACCAAGCCAGAAGTTGCTGGTCCGAATTCCCCGCTGGTATGTTTCCCAAACTATGGGAAAAACTATGGGAAACACCTATATCAGGCAGCAGTGATATAGGAAGATGCATCTCTTAACTTGGCAAAGAGGCACCTTTTAATGTGGTGATTCTCTTTATTTAGCAGGGGGAGAGTAACTGGCCCTGTCCACCCCCAGCACAGCACCTCCAGTGACTGTTTCTGGTGTCTATCTTATGTTTCTCTTTAGATTGTGAGCCCTTTGGGGACAGGGATCCATCTTATTTATTTATTATTTCTCTTTGTAAACCACCCTGAGTCATTTTTGGAAGGGCGGTATAGAAGGCGAATAAATAATAATAATAATAATAATAATAATAATAATAATAATAATAATAATAATAATGGAAACAATGGAGCTGCAGGGGTGGTCCCACTGTGTGCACGAAGCTGCTGCTAGCTTGTCAGTCAATGGCAATAGCATGTCAGGCTATGAGATGCAAAGACAGCAGTAGGTCTGTGGCACTTCTATACATATCCCAAATGTATACAAGATAAGAAGAGAGAACATATAGTACTATTATAGGTGTAAATATGTTTCTCTCTTCTTGTATTCATTTGGGATATGTATAGAAGTGCCACAGACCTACTGCGGTCTTTGCATTTCATAGCCAGTTGGCCCCATTGGCTGGTGTGCTGACAGCAGCTTCGTGCCCACAGTGGGACCACCTCACAGCTCCATCATTTCCCTTACGTGTGTGTGTGTGTGTGTGTGTGTGTGTGTGTGTTTTGCATAACAATGCCAGTGGACACTTATCCTGAGATGCTCTCTTGCTCTTCCAAAGCCCTCGGTAGCAGCATAAACATGTTGCTGTTTATGTGGTCTATATAAGAGTATATTGATAGATTGATTAATTGCCGTCAAGTTGCTGTCATCTCTTAGCAACCACATATATAGATTATAGTATATATAATACTATTATAGATGTAAATATGTGCTATACTATAATAGTATAGTATACCACTATAATACAATCTTTGTAGTTAACGCGGTATTCTAATGTAACACTTGTAGTGGGAAAGAAACCTGGAGTTCCAATTGAACAGAATTAAATTTGCTGATAAGTTCTAGTTCAACAATTTCACACTGAAACCTGATCAGCAACAGAAAGAGAATGAACAGGACATTTCAGTCTCCCAAACAGAGATAGCTGAATGTTAGAAGGCACAAATTATGAAGGAGATGGAGAGCAAAGCAGTCACATTTGTGTGACATGTTCAAATGAAAAAAGAAATACCGTCAGGTAACAGAGTTCTAAAGGTTAGGTGCAGAAACATCACAAAAATTAAAGAGTGATTTTTCACAGATGCAGTGTGTTTATGGCCTAATTTTGCCTCTAACTTACCTTTCTCAACAATTTTTGACGTCTGGATTTGACCTGTGTGCAGGAAGCTGTCTTTGATCTGCAGAGATTTCACCTATTGGGAGTTAAGCATATGGTCATCTCAATGGTTGCTATTTTGTTTTGTTATATTAGAGCAAAATATTGGAGTAAGCTGCAAACAAGTGGATTATACACTCAGGGCCCAAGTACGGGTGAAGGGTACACTTTACCAAGCCCTGGACGGCCAGTGGGGCCGCCAGCCCAGGCTGCAACCCTATTCCCAGGAGTTGAGGGAAAATCAAAGCCTTAACTGTAGGTTATACTTGGGGTTTCTTACGGAAAGTTATATCCTACCTATAGGGGTCTCCACTGTGAGATTTGCTGGAGCCAGGCAGAAGCAGAACAAGCAACATTCTGAATTGTGAGTGGTGGGCCAGTCCAGGACCCTTATGTGTGTAGAGAGAATGTGCTTGTGGAGTTAATTCTAGGATTTGTAGTTTGAGAGACAGAGTGATTTATGCATCCCTGTGTGACATGCTCTCTTAAAAACTAAAAGTCCCAGAGTCCCTTGTGTTTATAGATGGAGAAAAGACAAATCACCATATAACAAGGGACATTGGAAGCCTCACAGTGTTGCTGATAGGCTTCATAGGCCCCAAAGTGAGTAATGCATTAGGCCTGTTGGTGGTTTACACATTGCACAGAAAACAACTGAAACAAACAGGGGTATGGTTAGTTTCTGGTAGGAAATTTCCTCACACATGCAGAAACCTGTCTGGCTATAAACACACATTAGGTAGCCAAAATTGTAAGAAGGCAAAATAAAAGAGCACTCAAGCTACAGGACACTAAACAGTGCTCTAGTTTTTCATATCAGACAAGGCGTTGCTGCAGTCTGCAGGGAAGCAGCATGTCCTGAAATATTAACATGTTTTATTTATCTGTAGCAACTTTCTTATAATAGACAATCCTTTCCATGTTCAGTCCATTCTCAGTCAGACGCATGCTGTGGGGTGCAGGTGTCGATTGCTATCTGTCCGCTCAATGCATCTTCCAGGTGTTCTAGAAGCGCTAGAACAGGGTAGGGATTTGCCAAAACACAATTTGGCGTCCAGATTGCGGGCTCAATCCCTTTAAAACGGAGGGCTTCCACAGACCCTTTAACACGGAGGAGAACACGTCCATCCCTGCTCCTCCTGCGCTCACCGCTATTGCCATACGAGTGACACTTCCCCCAGCTATCAGTGCGCACCGGCGGTGCTCTCCCCTAGCTGCCCGCGTGTGGTGCCAGCACATAAATGGCCTCTGTGTGCCAGTGCCATGTGGGGGCAGCTGTGGGAGAGTGCCACCAGCATGCACTGATAGCTGGGGGGAGCACTGCAAGTACGCCAAAGGTGGTGAGCAGAGGAGGAGCAGAGATGGACCTGCTCTCCTCCATGTTAAAGGGGTTGTGTGGAAGCCCTCCATTATAAAGAGATTGTTCCCACAATTTGGATGCCAAATCACATTTTGGCACATCCTCAGAACAGGAGTTCCCAACCTTTTAAAACAAATGTACCCCTTATGTCGCAAACCTTCAGCTCAGGTACCCCACAGAGATTGTGTATGCGTGTGTACACATGTCTATATATAGATATATACACACACACTTAAATGTTATACTTATGAGACAGTCTACTCCAGTCACTGGCTTACATCCAGACTACGTTACTCATGAGTACTCCCATTGAAATTAATACAAATAAACATGTCCCATTAATTTCAACGATACTGCTCATGACTAACTTCATCTGATTGTAAGCTGGTGACTGAAGTAGCCCATCTCATACCTGTAACATTTAAATCTCTTTGTGTGTCTGTATATTATTTATTTATTTATTCATTCATTCATTCATTCATTCATTTTTTATACCGCCCTTCCAAAATTGGCTCAGGGCAGTTTACAATAAAACAAATACAGTTAAAACCAATCAACAATTAAAAATTATAAAATACCAAAATCATCAAACAATAAAGCAATTTAAACATCTTGAAAAACAGGTACAATTAAAACCCTTTAAAACAATTTAAAAACCCTGGAAGGCCAGGACAAACAGATAGGTCTTAAGGGCTCTCCTAAAAACCAATAAAGAGTTCAAATTACGGATTTCTGCAGGGAGTGCATTCCACAATCTAGGAGTGGCTACAGAGAAGGCCCGCCTCTGAGTCACCACCAGACGTACTGGTGGTAATTGGAGACGGAACTCCTCAGATGACCTTAACATGCAGTGGGTATCATGCAGAAGAAGGCGCTCTCTGAGGTAAACTGGACCTAAGCCGTTTAGGGCTTTAAAGGTAATAATCAGCACCTTGTATTTTGCCCGGAAACATATCGGCAGCCAGTGCAACTGTTTCAAAACAGGCATAATATGTTCTCTCCGAGTTGCCCCGGAGACCAGTCTGGCTGCCGCATTTTGAACTAACTGAAGTTTCCGAACTATGTACAAAGGCAGCCCCATGTAGAACGCATTACAGTAGTCAAGCCTGGAGGTTACCAGCTGGTGCACCACTGTTCTGAGGTGGTCCTCTTCAAGGAATGGATGCAGCTGTCGAATCAGCTGAAGCTGATAGAAAGCACTCCTGGCCATTGCCTCAACCTGAGATACCAGAGTGAGGCCTGGGTCCAGTAGGACTCCCAAGCTGCATGTATACACATGTATTCAGAAAAACCACAACTTTAGATGTCACAGTTAGGGAGACAGGCTACAACATTCACTGGCTCACATTCGCACTAAGTTACTCATAAGCATTCTTATTGAAATTAATGGGACAAATTAATTTTCAAGTGAGTATGCAGTACTAATTGGAGCTTTGTGACTGTTGCTCTTTGAAATGGGAGCTATTATATGGAACCCCTCAGGGCTCCATTCTGCCACTGTTATGAACGGTCTATAACATATCAGAACCAGAGGTATCAACTCAGAAGCATGTGAAATATAGGCCTGTGTCTAATTTATTTTATATTAAGAGTTCAATTCAATGTCTAAACTGGAGGTGAATCTCATGACTGCCTGGTCAATGATTTGTAGAGGCAGGGGAATCTAGCATTGGTTATCTGTGGAAACTCACTGAGACAATGGGTCAGGCTTAATTACCAGTCTCACACTGCTGAAATTAACCTGTTGTCCTGTAATCCCCCTTACCAGGATGCTTCTGCCTTAAGTCAAATGTGTTAATTAACTTGCCTCACACAGGCATACCTTTTGATGTTACTTTGAATACACAAGAAGTAATGTAATTGATGTCTCACACCAATAGAACTAACTCTCTCCCACTAACTCCTGACTTTTTAACACCTTTTGGGACCAGGAAGATGGGATTAAGATCTCTCTGGACTGATCAAATATCCTGAGCTAATTTTGGTAATTAGAAGACAATATTCAGAGGATAGCAGAAAAACACCTTTTGTGATCCAGAAGACTGAAAAGGGCCATCAAGGGATGGGACCACTATAAGAAAGAGTCTCTGGACATGGCAGTTTAGCAGTTCTGTGCCTACGGGCATTCTGCTCACACGCTAGCTATCTTGTGCCTACAGCAAGATTTGCTCAGGAACTCTGCCCATGAACAGGAACTGACTGTGACTTCTACTGCGCAGTGAGAAGCCAAGACTTTCCCCCAGCCATGGCACCTTCACTCTCTGCCTCACTCTGAGCAAACTGTCTGCTTGACCACGAGAAGCCAGACCATCGCTCTGTTGCTGTTCCCAGCTACAGTCTCTCCTCTTCAGCTGAAAGATCCACCATTCTCAAGCCTGGGTAAATATGCTGCCTGGAATTCCCTCATCCCTCCCCTTTTACTGCTCCCTTCTCCTTCTCCCCTCCTTTCCTCTACTAACTCCAAACCATGCCAGCCCTCAGCCTCTCTCAAACCCACCCCCCTCTTTTCTGCCTGTATCTGAAATGTATTAGAATCTAGGAAGATTTAATTACACACACATAAGCTAGTTAGGCACACGGTGAATATTGGTACGGGTTAGGACGTTCTGTTTAATTACTGTTGCTAATATTGATAGAGGATTCTGCTTTTTGCCTTGCTAGATTAGGTCTTTTATACTCAATAAAGCCCATTGAATCTCAAGGACTGGTTTGGTCTCCTTTCTTCTTTGCATCCAGATCATACGTGGTCACTAATACAAAAGAACTTGGTCCAGACCTATTTTATATACTGGCTAATGAGCATGTTTAGTATATAGATCAGGCCTGGTCTGTAACACCACCAATTCTTTTTAATATCTACATGAAACTGCTAGGTGAGGTCATCAGGAGATTTGGTGTGCAGGGTGTTATCAATATGCTGATGACACCCAAATTTATTCCTCCTTTTTGTCATCATCAGGAAATGGCATTCATTCCCTCAATGCCTGCCTATAGGCAATAATGGGCTGGATAAGGGATTGAAGCTGAATCCAAGCAAGACGGAGGTGCTCATTGTAGGAGGTCGGATTTTGAGGGATTACTTAGATCTTCCTGTGCTGGATGGGGTTACACTCCGCCAGAAGGAGGTAGGCCGCTTGGGAGTTTTCTTGGATCCAGACCTCAGCCTGGTATCTCAGGCAGAGGCTATGACCAGGAGCACCTTCCATCAGCTTTGTCTGATTCAACAGCTGAGTTCATTTGTTTGCGAGAATGATCTCAAAACAGTCATGCATCAGCTGGTAACCTCCAGGCTTGACTATTGTAATGCGCTCTATGTGGGGCTGCCTTTGTACATAGTTCAGAAACTTCAGTTAGCTCAAAATGCGGCAGTCAGATTGGTCTTTGGGGCAACACGGAGAGACCATATTATGCCTCTACTTTAAAAGTTGCACTGGCTGCTGATTTTGCCGGGCAAAATACAAAGAGCTGGTTATTACTTTTAAAGCCCTGAACAGCTTAGGTCTGGGTTACCTTAGAGAGAGACTTCTCCTGCATGATCGCCACCTTAAGGTCATCTGGAGAAGGTTTGTCTCCGGTTGCCACCAGTACGTCTGGTGGTGACTCAGAACTGAGCGTTTTCTGCAGCTGCTCCTGGGCTGTGAAATGTACTCCCAGTAGAAATTTGTGGTTTGGGATCATTGTTGGACTTAAAAAGAGTCCTTAAAACTTATCTGTTTTTACTGTTTTGTTGTAAACCGCCCAGAGACTTGCATTTTGGGCTGTATACAAATGTGTTAAATAAAATGATAATAATAATAAATAGTTGTTTGGCCTGGCCGTCCAGTGTTTTAAAATTGCTTTTAAATGTTTCTGTTTTAAATAGTTTTAAACTGTTCTAAACTTGTTTTTATTGCTTTCAATTGATTGTTTTAAATGATTGTTTGATAGTTTTTGTTCTGTTGTGCACCACCCAGATCCTTTGGATGGAGCAGTATAAAAGTGGAATGAATGAATGAATTTCAAAGCCTATCAGTCAAGCTGAGGGGAGTGGTATGCTGAGATTCAGTGCAAAGCCAGCCAGTCTGGAGCAGAGGAAGAGGGTCTTCATCCTCATCCTCCTCTTGCTGCAGTGGACACATCACTGAGGGTGCATCAGCTTCAGGCAGGCAATCCTCAGATGAGGAATAACTCAAACAGCTGCAGCAAGGGGGAAAGGTAGGGCTCTGAGTACCCCCTGGAAACTCTTCAAGTACCTCTAGGGTTACTAGAACCCTCTTTTGGGAACCACTGCACTAGAATGTGCTCTTGAATTCAGGTTCTGGAAGCACTGGAATGCAAGGACTCACTCCTTAGGAGCCATGCAGCCTCCTTGCCTTAACAAGCCATACCAGGGAGCTTTCCAGATTATACCCTGGAAGAGCAGTAAAATGCTTTGGCTTGGCAGGATCATTTTGAAAACAATCCCTAGAATCTCAAATTCCTACAACGGGAAAATACAGCTCTTTTTCTGTTGGAGACGAACTTCCAGTGCATCGACCTTTTGCACCAACTCTCCTAATGACCACTAGGGGCACTGGGAGTAGAGACAGTGATTCAGGGTCTCCCTATCTGTCCCTACTCTATGACCCCTGAACTGACTCTGCAGCACTTCCTGTGCTGAGTCACAATCCTTCCTTTCCTCCTAGAGGGCAGATGGAAACATCTCTCTCCCTCTCCTTACCTATCCACTATGTAGTCCTTTAGATTAGAGATAGGTCTTTCCTGTCTAAGTGTATTTAACCAATAAATATTTAGTGTTTAGTCACACAAGGATCTCCATGTGTTTTCTCTAAATAGCTGCAATATCCAAACCATCCTCTGCTACCTACTCTGTAACTGGAGTGTGTGCTCATTCCTTAGTGCTCTGCTGTTTTACCTATTGTGGGTAAAAATCAACAACCTCTAACATTTTCTGTAATGGACTTGCAACATTGTAGCACTAAATCATAAAGATAAATCCGAAGTAAGGCACTGGAAATGTGAATGGCACCTTGCTGTCAGCGCAGGGCCTGCGGTGGAAGCACACTTAGCAGATCTGTAGTGACACTGTGGTAAGGGTTAATCTGGAAAGCGGCCAGCAGGATTTAAACAGGCTCAGAAGAAGTGAGCTTCCCTGTTGCTTAGACAGCCTGCTGTGCAGTATGGGAGCCATTTTCTCCCATGGCTGGACTTATGCTAACTGCTTATCCCTGTGTCTCAGTATTCCTCACCTGTAAAATAGGAATGTTAACCAGATCTTTGTGCAGCTTCATTTAGTTATCTATCTATCTATCTATCTATCTATTTTCACACTTATATCCTGCTCTTTCTCCGAGGAGCTCAGAGCAGTGTATATGGTTATTTTTTATCCTCACAACAACCCTGTGAGGTAGGTTAGGCTGAGAGATACATGACTGGCTCTGGAGTCACCCAGTGAGTTTCATGACTGAATGGGGATTCAAACTCAGGTCTTCCCGGTCCTAGTCCAACACTCTAACCACTACGCTATGCTGGGTCTACTGGCCAGTTTTAGAATTTTGTGTTAGAATTCCTGATACATAGTACAGTAATCCCTCAACCTACGAACTACTCGACTTACGTTGTTTTCGAGTTACGAGCGACAAAAAAGACCGGAAGTAGTTGCCGGTTTAGATTCAGCTTACTCAACCTACGAATTTTTAGATGCGGCTTCCTCGAATTACGAATGTTTTCAGACTTCCGTGGTGCGCTCCTCGACTTACGAAAATTTCGACCTCCGAACGTGCTTTCGGAATGGATTATTTACGTAAGTCGAGGGACCACTGTAGTTGGATGTAGATTTGTACTTGCATATGCAGGACTTGTATATATGCCTGCCACACCGAATGCAGTAGCAGGCAAGTGGCTCTGCCACTTATCAGGTCCCACTCTCTGCCTCATTCTGCTGCATATATAGATCAGGCTGCCACTGAGGTGAATGGTCTTCCAGATAAGGTCCACCTCCACATGGAAATGACCTGCCAATACTGAAATGCTGCAGAGAACTAAGACAGGGGAATTATTTAGTTCTATTCTACCTTCCCCCCATTTCTTTTCCCTGGGCATTTAATGACTAGTTGTTTTTGTAGCATTACACAAGCTCTATTTGCACATTATGTTCAACAGTTGTACAAGTGCAGTGTACAGTGCAGACGTATACAGATCTGTACACAGGAACAGTCATTCATTCATTCATTCATTCATTTGATTTCTATACTGCCCTTCCAAAAATGGCTCAGGGTGGTTAACACAGAGAAATAACAAACAAATAAACAAACAAATAAGATGGAACCCTGTCCCCAAAGGGCTCACAATCTAAAAAGAAATATAAGATAAGACACCAGCAATAGTCACTGGAGGTACTGTGCTGGGGGTGGATAGGGCCAGTTACTCTCCCCCTGCTAAATAAAGAGAATCACCATGTTAAAAGGTGCCTCACATGTTATACTGAAGATAGGTATAGTAGTACCATGCATTTGAGGGGTATCAAGCACTTGAGGGGCTTGCACCCAGGTTAATTTTTAAAATGAATGCACATACAGTTATTCACATGAAAACATGTACGTGTATACAAACATCATAATGTATAGTGTTCAGACAATGTATAGGTTACAGGCAACATAATGTCTGAATAGGGCTTCAGTGTTGTGCTAATCACTGTGTTGATTAGCACAGTTGTATAACCACAGGGCTCTGTGGGCGCCAGGAGTTGAAATAGAGTTGAAATCAACTCGACGGCACACTTTACCTTTTATAGCTGTTGGAGACCCAGTGCTAACCTACACAACAGTAGAGATTCATGAGTGGATCTCCCAATGTATTTATTATCACTTAACAGCAACTGTCCCCTCCGCCACAATTAGGATCGGAGCAGAGATGCTGGCTTGCCCCACTGGAGAAAAAACAGGTATCTATAGTTCATGCTGGAATGTGTACTCTGCTTAACTAATATTACCCAAAGCAAGCATTATTTCCTGGTCCATGGATTTAGAAGAACTGCCAGCCAAGACAGCAGCCACACACAGCTCCTCACATTGAATCCCAACATTCAGAACACTCACGGCCAGAGCAAGTGAGAAAAGTAAAATTCTATAACAAATATATGATCAGGTTTGGGATCTCAAGAAGCAAGAAATTTTGTTTTCTTGTCTTATAATATAATCCCTGGGGTTTTTTTTTGTTTTTTTTAAATCAATTGACTACATTTTCTGACTCTCTCGTGTAGAATTATTTCCTTCTTGGGTGGAAATAATCTCTTTAAAACAATTTAATGGGTGTAGGGGTGCATATATAAGCGTATACATCACTCAGATCCATCTAGCCAACCGCAAAAATGCAGCCTCCCAGGATACCTTTAAAATGAGTCATATTTCAAAGTACGAAGGATGCACAGCAGTTTTGTTTTTACTCTTAGTGCCTGGATTATTTAGTGTTGTTTTAAATGCCCTTTTTAATGGAATTGCTCCAGAGACACAGAGGGCTCTCAGAACTGATACAGATATCCCTGGATATCTCCAACATCAGCTCTCATGGTCCCTGGCTCTTTTCCCATATTCCATGACTGCCTGGCATCTATTTATTTATTTGGAGGATTTATACCCATAGCTTGCTTAGCAGGATCAATATGAGTAAAACAATGTAAAAAAAAAAGATTGTATTGTAAAACCGACATTGCTTCTTTGGGGCACCATCTCCTCATTTCTTACAATGCTTATTCAGTCAAGAGGGAACCTGCCTTCCAATAAAGTTGGAAATAAACACACAGCAGGCTTCTTTGTGCTTGCCCCAGTCATATAAAGACTGTGCCAAACCCTGTCTAATTACTGCTTTTCCCCTAAGGGAATAACAGTAAACAGCAAGGTTGGTGCAAAGCAGTACCAAAGACACATTACTGCATTGAATTGTACCTCTTCTCTGAGGTGCTTTTTCTGCCATTTTCTGTTTGGTGCTGCTATTGCTGAGGTAAGCAGATATCTGGCAGCACCCACACACAGAAGCATGCCTCACTGTACCTAGGTTATAACCTGACGTTCTATTTATCACATTTATCTATTTATTTATCATATATATATATATATATACACACACACACACCTCCTGATGTGTGCATCCCTAGTGCTGCACATAAGTTAAAGTACAGTAAGGTAAAGTTGTGCCATCGAGTCGGTGTCGACTCCTGGCGACCACAGAGCCCTGTGGTTTCTTTGGTAGAATACAGGAGGGGTTTACCATTGCCTCCTCCCACACAGTATAATGCCTTTCAGCATCTTCCTATATCGTTGCTGCCCAATATAGGTGTTTCTGGGAAACATACCAGCAGAGATTCGAACCAGCAACCTCTTGCTCCCTAGGCAAGTTACTTCCCTGCTGCGCCATTGGATAAAATGATACAAACAATTTCATGACATAAAACAGACCTTTTGAAATTAATTAACTGAAAGCCTGAGAAAACAGGTGTGTCTTAAGTGTGTGAAAACAGGTGGGTCTTCTCTTTAAAAACAGCCGGTGATGGAGAAGCTCTGATTTTGACAGGGAGTGCATTCCAGGGCCCCAGGGCAGCCTCAGAGAAGGCCCAGTCTCTAGTAGCCACCGAACAAGCTGGTAGTAAGTAGTCGTAACTGGAACTCCCCAGGTGATCTTAATAGGTGGGAGCGTTCATGACAAAGGAGGCACTCTCTTAAATACCCTGGACCCAAGCTGTTAAGGCCTTTATAGGTAATAACCAGCACTTCGTATTTCACTAGAAACGTATCGGCAGCCAGTGCAATTCTTTTTAGATTGTTGTAATATGGTCTCTTTGGGTTATCCCAGAAACCAGTCTGGCTTTTTCTGTTGAGTTAATTCTGTTTGTGCAGCTTTCGAATGTAATTTGTAATCACTTTTTTCTTTACTTTCAATCTCCTTTCCCTTACTTATACCCCTATGCACCTGCTTCCCACCAACACCAGACAATATCCTTAACTTAGAAAATAGCTTCACAGCAACTGATGGATGGATGTTAGTACTAAGTAGGACAGTGCAGCATTAAGGCAGATAAGAACATTAGAAAAGCCCTGCTGGATCAGGCCAAGGCCCATCCAGTCAAGCATCCTGACTCATGCAGTGGCCAAACAGGTGCGCCTGGGAAGCCCGCAAGTGGGGGGGGGGGGAAGAGGGCAGCCACCCCCCACCCCCTTGGTGCTCCCTAGACTAGGATAAATCTGATTTGGTTTATTTCTGTTGGTCTGTTATGTTTCTGTTTTATTTTTATGCTGCGGTGATACTGTTGTTTTGCTGTAGATGTTATTTTACTGTTGCAAACTACTCTGGTTTATTTTTAAGAAGAGCAGGGTGTGAGGGTTTTTTGTTTTTTTAAAAATAAGAACAAATATTTATTTACTACTTTTTAACAAAAGTGTCCAAAGCAGTTTACAGAGATAATAAATAAATAAATAAATAAATAAATAAGATGGATCCCTGTCCCCAAAGGGCTCACAAGCTAAAAAGAAACATAAAACAGACACCAGCAACAGTCACTGGAGGGGTACTTTGCTGGCGGTGGATAGGGCCAGTTGTTCTCTCCCCCTGCTAAATAAAGAGAATCACCATGTTAAAAAGGTGCCTCTTTGCCTAGTTAGCAGGGGTAACTATTAATTAATTCAATATCAATACAATAATATTAATACAATAAATAATTAATTATTAATACTTATTATTAATTATTAAATAATACAATAAATAAAACTGTAAATAACATCTAAATTTCAAAAAACTACAAATGCAAAACTGAATGATTTCTGGCCTCATAAGTGACTTTGTACAATGATTTTTTTCCTCGCCATTGAAATGTCCCATGTGTTTTGTGATACTAACAACAGCACCTGTGGATACTCAAGTCATGTATGCTGTAGTGAGATGTCCTGCTGAGAACATGTGGCTAAATGATAAGTGGTATCTAGTAGAGCCATTCTGTTCTAATCATTCTCTCCCACCCTTTCCCTTTCCTTCCCCTTCTCCATTTTTATCTACTACGATGACGACAACAAATATTTATATAATGCTTTTCAACAAAAGTTCTCAAAGCAATTTACACAGAATAATAATAATTAATAAATAAGATGGCCCCCTTTCCCAAAAGGGTTCATAATCTAAAAGAAACATAAAGTAGACACCAGCAGCAGCCACAGGAGGGATGCCGTGCTAGGGTTGGATAGGGCCAGTTGCTCTCCCCTGCTAAATATAAGAGAACCACCCCTTTAAAAGGTGCCTCTTTGATCAGTTAGCACTTGTCCTTATTACTCTCAAGGCCAATGCACAGGACTGCCCGGATTAGTGTGGGTGGAGTGGCAGCATGAAAACCTGTCATTTCTGCATATGTGAACAAGTCAGGCATGCCATGTGCTACAAGACTGCCACTCCTTCCTCCTGCCCATCAAGAGATACAGAGTTCTGGTGGATTTTTTCTTTTTCAAAGTGGAAAGAATATATATATGTCACCTATTGCTTTTATCTAAAAATAACTAGATTTAAAAAAAAAATTCCAAAGCCTAACACCAGAGAATGTTTAAGCATGGGGTTTGAAGCCTGCTAGCATCTATCTTGGCATCTGAATGTCTTCTGTACCCAAAGAGCTTAATCAACAGACTGTGCTGAACTTGCAACCACCTACCCTGTCTGTTGCCATTCTTTTCAGAGTTTCCTCATTGTGCAGTTGACTTGAAAGAGCCTTAGCTTAGTGCAAAGTACATTGGAACAATGAATATGAGAATTATGTGCTGGGATTATTTAGCCCTGAAAACTGGGCACACTGCTGAGGTCATATTATCAAATTATGGGCTTCCTTCCTCCTCCCTGGGCCAAAATGTGTTTCTCCAAGGAGCACTAATGCTTTTTATCTTCCCCTCACAGACACTGTAATATTCCCCACTTTAAACAGGGAAATAATGCCAGCTCACTTTAGAATTTTACATTGTCAATCATGCAGGCGGAGGCCATGAGAGAGAAAAGAAGTCCCTTTTTAGACAACGCATGTTTGCTTTCTGTTCAGCGAGAACTAAAATGAAAGGCTTGTTACTAACAAGAGAGGTCCTTACCTTTGCTTTTCCATGGCAGACCTGAAATGAGTAATTAAGATCCAAGAGACTGGGCTCTGCTGTTGCTGAGGCACAAATGGGAGAAGATGCCCATTCATTTATCAAGTACTAACATGCTGTAACTGTCATCTTCATTCGGAGGACTTCACTTTACAGCTCCGTGTGTGTGGTGTTCTCCCCCCTTCGAAACAGGAAATGCTCTAAGCTATGACACTTCACCCTGCCCTGGTTCCTCTCTTTCTTCCCGCTCTTGCTCTCTCTGACTCTGCCTTACCCTGATGTGATAAGGGAACCCAGAGTTCTGTGCATAGTATAGTAGTTTGACCCTGTTGTGGTGGGATGGGCTATATTGCTTTTATTATCATTGTGGTTCCAGCAACAGCTCTTTGCTGAGTTTCTGCTATCGGTTTTGACACCTTGAGGCTGTATTTCATTCCAAGAAATTGTGGTTAGTACCCTAAGACCAAATCGTCCATGGGCCCTTTGGGCATAAGAACTCCTTGGCTTGAGAAGAAAGCAACCTTTGAGCACTGTTGACGTTCATGCTTTTAAAAATCTGAGATCAGGCTGTAGTGGTTGAGTGTGTGAGCTCTGAGACCGAAAACTCCCAATAAATCTCACTTTTGCCATCTGTTCTGCCGACAAGCTCAGGGGCGTAGCTACAACTGAAAAGGGAGGACAAGTGTCCTCCGTGTGTGTGTGTGTGTGTGTGTGTGTGTGTGTGTGTGTGTGTGTGTGTGTAAGCCAACTGAGTGGCAGCTTTACTCTTTGCTCTCCCCCTCATACCTCTCTGATGAAGAAATGGGGGGTGGCCCGCAGGGGCCCATCTTCCCTTTTGTCCCAGGGCCCACTACAACCTTGCTACACCTCTTGACAAGCCACTGTGTCTCAGTACTCCATTTCCCATCTGGAGTATGGGGATAATAATGCTGGTCTGCCTTATGTAAGTATGTTGTAAGTAAAGCTTGCTTTGAAGACTTTAAAGTGCTTTGTAAATATGCAGTGTGTGTGTTTGTGATAAGCTGAACATCTGACATCAGACTGACATCTACATGGTGCCAATCAGACATCAGGCTGCACAGGCATACAGGTGCCTGTACATAAGTACAAGTGTTTATGTGAATGACTGCATGTGTGTTCATGTTTAAAATGAACCTGGGTGCAGGCTCCCTCAAATACTGGGACAGAGGCATAACTACCATTAGGCAAAGGGAGACAGTCATCTTGGGGCCCCACTGCCTCGAGGGGCCCCCCAGAGGCATGTCACATGACTCCCCACCCACCCATGTTGCACCCCCTATGAATTATGTTGAGTCTCTTGAAGATCGGCAGTAGCAGAGAGTAAAAAAACAAGATTCAATGTGAACTAGATATTCACTGTATTCATAATGGGGATGTGAGTGTGAGTGCACTATATATTTTGAAGTGTGTTTGTGTATATCAGCGAGGGGCCCATTTTAAAATCTTGTCTCTGGGCCCACTCCAGCCTTGCTACACCCCTGTACTGGGAACAATAAGGAAGGCTAATACCCTGTACATGCATTGAGCATAATGTGTGAATGACTGTACATGTATGAATGATATGTATTTTTCTTGGATTGTTGCCCATATATCTTTTGAAACAGGATTGCTTACCTGTCTTGCCACTTACAGGTCATTGTATATTTCACTTTAATTTCAGAGGACACTGTGGGCTTTCTCGTGTGTGTGTGATATTTATATATTTATATATGTCTCACTCACTCCAAATGCATTTTACTCAAAAAGCATTTTACTATATTTTCATAGGCAGAAATCTGACCAGGATCTTTAAAGTGATTGATGTTTACCCAGGAATTTCTTTTAATAAAAACTAATAGGCTGTAATCTGGTACATATAAGACCCATATGAAAGGACAACAAATGGGGGAGGGGGGAGAAGGAAGGGTGATTTATTTTTTCAATGGAAATGTACATAGCAAGCCCTAGAAAGCCCATTATTCTCAAAATGTGAGACATCCCACTGTGGGGACATGACCTTCATGTGTTTTTGGTGGAGCGCTAAAATTGTTTGAGTGTGCTTATAAGCTAAGTACTAATCCATGTGCTTGTGTGCAAAGTACTCCTGTGTGTGCGGCAGCTGTGAAAAAGGCCAATTCCATGCTAGGGATCATGAGGAAGGGGATTGAAAATAAAACGGCTACTATTATAATGCCCTTATACAAAACTATGGTGCGACCACACTTGGAGTACTGCATACAATTCTGGTCACCACATCTAAAAAGGGACACTGTAGAACTGGAGAAGGTGCAGAAGAGGGCAACCAAGATGATCGGGGCCTAGAGCACCTTCCTTATGAGGCAAGACTACAACAACTGGGACTTTTTAGTTTAGAAAAAAGACAACTGTGGGGAGACATGATAGAGGTCTATAAAATCATGCATGGTGTGGAGAAAGTGGATAGAGAGAAATTCTTCTCCCTCTCACATAACACTAGAACCAGGGGTCATCCCATGAAATTGATTGCCGGGAAATCTAGGACCAACAAACAGAGGTACTTTTTCGCACAATGCAATAATCAACTTGTGGAATTCTCTGCCACAAGATGTGGTGACAGCCGACAACCTGGAAGGCTTTAAGAGGGGTATGGATAACTTCATGGAAGAGAGGTATATCAACGGCTGCTAGTCGGAGGGCTATAGGCCACCTCCAGCCTCAAAGGCAGGATGCCTCTGAATACCAGTTGCAGGGGAGTAACATCTGGAGAGAGGGCATGTCCTCAACTTCTGTCTGTAGGCTTGCAGCGGCATCTGGTGGGTCACTGTGTGAAACAGAATGCTGGACTCGATGGGCTTGCGCCTGATCCAGCAGGGCTGTTCTTATGTGTTTGTGAAATGCTGCTGGATGAATTTGTGTGTGACATGCTGCTGTATGTGTTTGTTGTTTCATGCTTCTCTGTGCCTTTGTACATGTTTGTGAATGATGCATTGCTGCATGTGTATACATGAGTGTGAAGTGCTGCTATGGGAATATGGGAATGTCATGCGGCTGCATATGCTTCTGCATGTATTTATGTGTGTGGCACTGCTGTGTGACTTTGCCCATGTTGCATGCAGCTGTGTGCTTGCATATGGTTCACTGTAGTGTGTTTCTGCATGTGTGTATGTGATATGCTGTGGCACATGTTTGAATGCAGACTGCTAATCTGTGTTTGTGCGAGAGAGAGGGAGGGAGGGAGAGAGAGGAACTACCAGGACTTCATTTGATTTGCAGTGCAGTCTATAGCTTGGCTCATTTCCTCTAATAATCTGCTCTGCATTTCTTTTGAGATTTCGACTGTATGCGCTTGATTTGCACTCTGTGATAATGGCCTACATTCTCGAGTTGTTGTAAGCTGCTGTGTCTTGGCTTTAGCCCTTATTTCCTTGGTGTGATATTATGGGAATAACAACCATGGTCCATATCGTCTGCCTGGTTTGCATTTTGAGGCATTGGACAAATGGTTAGGATAATAATTGAACATGAATAATGTAAGGATAATGGTAACTATGGCCTACCTAAGGATTGATATAAAGCTTACTGAACTAATCTATGTGAAGTGCTTTCAATACTAAAGTGCTGTATAAATGCAAAACATTATAGAGCCACAGTGAAGCTAAATGCTGCTGTTCCTCCTCCTTCCCACAGAGGGTTCATGCAAATCAGTAAATGTCCTTTCCAAAAAAAACAAGGACATTCTGCAACTTAAATAACTTTCAATTTAAGAGAAGAGTTCAGTCAGTTGCAAGATCACCAATGCATCCAAACAAATGGAAACGGAAAGTTAAGGCACTTGTCACACCTTCCATGCCATATAAAAAGTAAGCACGTCATACAGGCGCATGCATTATCATTGGACTTCTTCTGTTCCAGAACGGTTTCCATCAGCATCAGCTAGATTCCCGGAACTGTCTCTCAGTCAGTGGCCATTTCACTGGCCTTTGTAGCAATCCAGTATAGTATGTAAGAACTGGCACCTGAAGGCTCATTTCCGCCTTTCCTTAGGAACAAAGGAAGCTGCCTTATATTGAGTCAAACCACTGGTAGAGATGTGCATGGAACTGGGTGGGGGAAGTGTGAAGGGGGGGTGTTGGACTTTAAGGTGCACTTACCCCTCCCTCCGCTTTCCCCCCACCGGCACACCTTTAGCCAAGGGTCTGCCAGGGTGGCAGTGTACCTCCCTGCCACCCCGTCCCCTCGTTGGACCCTGCATCTCTGGAAGTACCCTATGTGCCTGTGTGCATCAGAACATGTGCACTCGTGAGCGCGGCATGTACTTCTGGTGACAAAGGATCTGACGAGGGGACGGGGCGGCAGGGAGGTACGCTGCCGCCCCGATGGACCTGTTGCTAATGGAGTGTCGGTGGGTGGAAAGTGGAGGGAGGGGGAAGTCCACCCTCCCCCGCCCTTAAAGTCCAACCCCCCGCCTTTGAACTGGCAGAACTGCCGGTCTTTCGAACTGGTTAGAAGGCCCATAAAGGGCCTCTCAACTGGTTCTGTGCACGTCCCTAACCACTGGTCCATCTAGCTCAGTAATACTGACTGGCAGCGGCTGTCCAAGTTTTCAGGCAGGAGTCTTTCTCAGCTCTGCCTGGAGATGCTAGGGATTGAACTGGGGACTCTCTGCTGGCAAGTAAATGCTCTACCACTGAACTATAATTCCTTCTCCTAAGGGGAATATCTTGAAATGCTCACATCCAAATGCAACCCAAGGCAAACCCTGCTTACCAAAGGTGACAATTAAGAACGTAAGAACAACCCCGCTGGATAAGGCCCATCTAGTCCAGCACCCTGTTTCACACAGTGGCCCACCAGATGCCTCTGAGAAGCCCACAGGCAAGAGTCGAGGGCATGCCCTCTCTCTTGCTGTTGTTCCCCTGCAACTAGTATTTAGAGGCATCTTGCCTCTGACTCTGGACGTGGCCTATAGCCACTAGAATAGTAGCCATTGATCTATCCTTCCTCCAAGAATTTGCCCAAGCCCTTTTTAAAGCTATCCAAGCTAGCAGCCATCACCACATCTGTGCCAGAAAATTCCACAGATTCATTATGCGCTGTGTGAAAAAGTACTTCCTTTTGTTGGTCCTAAATTTCCCAGCCTTCAGTTTCATGGGATGATCCCTGGTTCTAGTGTTGTGAGAGAAGGAGAAAAAATTATCTGTATTCCATTCATAATTTTATATACCTCAGTCATGTCTCCCTGTAGTTGCCTCTTTTCCAAACTTAAAAGCCCCTAGTGTTGTATCCTTGCCTCATAAGGAAGGTGCTCTAGGCCACTGATAATCTTGGTTGCCCTCTTCTGCATCTTTTTCAGTTCTACCATGTCCATCTTAAGATACTGTGACCAGAACTGCACTCAGTACTCCAAATGTGGCTGCACCATAGATTTGTATAAGGGCACTATAACATTAGCATTTTATTTTCAATCCCCTTCTTAATGATCCCTAGCATGGAATTGGCCTTTTCTACAGCTGCCATGCACTGAGTCGACACTTTCAATGAACTGTCCACCATGACCCCAAGATCTCTCTCCTGGTCAGTCACTGACAGTTTAGACCCTATCAGTGTATATGTGAAGTTGGGGGTTTTTTTTGCCACAATATGCATCACTTTACATTTGCTTAAACTGAACCTCATTTGGCATTTTGTCGCCCACTCCCCCGGTTTGGAGAGATCCTTTTGGAGCACCTCACAATCTGTTTTGGATTTCACTACCCTAAATAGTTGAGTGTCATCTACAAATTTGACCACTTTGCTGCTTACTCCAGCTTCTAGTCCATATACGAACAGGTTAAAGAGCACTGGTGGTGGGTGGATTGGGGAGAATGATGATAGATGGAAAATGCAGAGAGAGGGGCACAAGTCTGGGGACACTGGTCCTGGGGCACCACTCAGGATTAAATCCAAGGTCATCTTTTCTCTCGTTGATTCCACAACCAACTGGTCTATGGCACAGTCATTTGGCATGTCCAGAGATTTGGCCTCTCTGTCAATACCTGAAGGTGAATTTGCCCAGTCTTTGTCAGGGTAATTGATGTCACCCATTATTACAGCTCTGTCTCTTGGACACCTCTCTGATTTGCTTCTCCAACTCCAGGTCACTCTCAGAGTTTTGATCCGGAGGGCAATAGCACATTCCTAGTAACACATTTTCTTTCAGTCCTTTTATTGTTAACCATAATGACTTGAAGGACTCCAGTCCTCCTAGGTTTTAGAGCTAGTTGGATTCTATCAATTCTTTAATATACAGTTTTACTCCACCCCCAGTCCTCTCCTCCCTCTCCTTTCGGTCAAGTTTGTATCCAGGGATAACAGTGTCCCACTGGTTCTCATCGTTCCACCAGGCAGGGTGGGGAGACCTTAGAGTGGGGCGACCAGGGCAAGTGCCCCGAGCCCGCGCTGGCACAGGCCCCACTCTGGGCACACTGCAGTGCAGCCTGCCCTCCTCTCTCCCCCCGGCCCCAGCCACTTATCTTTCTCCGCAGCTGATCTTTTGTGTCTGTGTGCAGCTTGAAAGGCTCCCAGGCGAACTTCTAGAGTCAGTCTCTCCCCACCTCTCAGCTGTTCGGTTGGTGGGCGGGGCTTCCAGAGAGGCCTCCATGCAGACCTCCTTGAAGCCTGAAACTCAGGAAAAAAGGAGGCAGGCAGGCAGGCAGAGAGTATCCAGCACCAGAGCTCTCCGTCCGCAGACCCTCTGCTCAGCCCAGTGTTACTAATGGAGGAATGATGTGATTTGCTTTTTGTAGTTATCTCTTCCCCTTGAATATTTAGGGATTGGCTTGCAATAGGGCTTTGACACTGAGCAGAGATGTAGGGCAGGGTGGGAGGAATATGTATGTTTAAATTGAAGTGGATTGGACAAATTGTTGGTTTTTAATTATTTTCTTTAACTTAAACCCCCCCCCCCATCCAAAAAGTCCTACAAGTGGCTTGTTTCATGGCAGAAAATTACAAAAATGTCTGGAACTGAAGCCACCCCACCCACAGATCATCATTCCACCCCCACATGGAAGAATCTGCCCTTTGCCTTCATAAAAAAGGGTAAAGCAACCCCCCCTTTGACCCCAGCCTTTAGATCACCTGTCCTGGAATGATTTGGCATAGGGCTTTGTTATTGAGGATAGATGTAGGGCAGGATGGGAGGAATATCTATATAATTAATTCTCTAAGCCAGCCAGATGTACGTGGCAGGCAGAAATGTGTGTGGATACATGGGAATGCGGCAGTGGAGGCAGGCCCAGGCTGGGTGGGTGGCAGAGCCGTGCAGGCCCGGCCCGGGCCAGATGCAGTGAGGAGGTGATGGTGGCGGGTCCGGGTCTGCTACAGTGAAGCAGCGGCTGGGCCGCCACAAAGAGGCAGAGGGTGGGGGAGCCAGGCCCAGGCCCAGGCCTGGTTGCCAGAAGGGAGAGAAAGAAGGGGGAGCAGAAGCGGGCGGTGGGGAGGCAGCGGCGGCTCTGGCCATGGTGGGGAGGCAGTGGTGGCGGTGAGGAGGAGGTGGCGTTGGCCACCAGGAAGTGCTGCCGAGAGGAGCCCGGCTGGGCGGGCAGCAGAGCTACGCGGGCCCGGCCCGGGCCAGACACGGTGGGGCGGCAGCTGGTCCGGGCCAGCTGCAGTGAGGCAGCGGCTGGGCCACCATGAAGAGACAGGAGCCCAGCTGGGTGGGTGGCAGCACCATGCCCAGCGGGGGTGAGAGGAGGCAAGAAGTAGAGCCGTGCTGCTGAGAGGAGCCCAAGCAGCTGCCAGAGCCGCACAGTGAGGAAAGTGTGCTAGCGGCGCAGACTGGGGCAGAAGGTGGGGGGAGGGCAGGGGAGACTGGGTCACCAGGAGGGAGAGAAAGAAGAGGGAGCAGAAGCGGGCGGCAGTGAGGCGGCGGCATCTCTGGCCAGGGTAGAGAGGCGGTGGTGGTGGTGAGGAGGAGGTGGCGGCGGCCACCAGGGAGTGCTGCCAAGAGGAGTCCAGGTGGCCAGGCACTGCGTCTTGCCCCAGGCCAGATGCGTTGGGGCAGCAGTGGGTCCGGGCCGGCCGCGGTGAGGCAGTGGTTGGGCCGCCATGAAGAGGTGGGAGCCCAGCTGGGCAGGCAGCAGCGCCGCGCCCGGCGGTGGTGAGAGGTGGCAGGCATCAAAATAATCCTCTAAGTGGCTTGTTTCATGGCAGAAAATTACAAAAACCTCTGGAACAAACAATATTTATTTATTTATTTATTTATTTATAAATGCACTATGCTCCAGTTGATTTGCAACCCAGAAGGTCTGAGAACTGTGAAGCATGTGTTGTGCTTTTTATTTTTATTTCTTTAGAAATGCATTATATGTCCAAGCTAGTTGGACATGTCCAAAAACGTCACTCACACTATTTACACTGAATGTCATCAATCAGTATGATTCTGTAATGATATGAATTGTTAAGGAGGCCCCACACATGCTGATTCGCCCCCCCCCCCCACAGGAACAACCCTGCCACCAGGTTTTCCTTATGCCCACTATATCTGTGTCCACTACAGGTGAAACTCGGAAAATTAGAATATCGTGCAAAAGTCCATTAATTTCAGTAATGCAAATTAAAAGGTGAAACTGATATATGAGACAGACGCATTACATGCAAAGCGAGATAAGTCAAGCCTTAATTTGTTATAATTGTGATGATCATGGCGTACAGCTCATGAAAACCCCAAATCCACAATCTCAGAAAATTAGAATATTACATGGAACCAAGAAGACAAGGATTGAAGAATAGAACAATATCGGACCTCTGAAAAGTATACAGTGTACTGTGCTTGATTGGCAAGCAAACTCGCCTGACCTGACCCCATAGAGAATCTATGGGGCATTGCCAAGAGAAGGATGAGAGACATGAGACCAAACAATGCGGAATTGCTGAAGGCTGCTAATGAAGCATCCTGGTCTTCCATAATACCTCATCAGTGCCACAGGCTGATAGCATCCATGCCACGCCGCATTGAGGCAGTAATTGCTGCAAAAGGGGCCCAAACCAAGTACTGAATACATATGCATGCTTATACTTTTCAGAGGTCCGATATTGTTCTATTCTTCAATCCTTGTCTTCTTGGTTCCATGTACTATTCTAATTTTCTGAGATTGTGGATTTGGGGTTTTCATGAGCTGTACGCCATGATCATCACAATTATAACAAATTAAGGCTTGACTTATCTCACTTTGCATGTAATGCGTCTGTCTCATATATCAGTTTCACCTTTTAATTTGCATTACTGAAATTAATGGACTTTTGCACGATATTCTAATTTTCCGAGTTTCACCTGTATATACACGTTCAGCACTACAAGACTAGCTTTCCACCCCAACAGTCACTATACTTTCATTCTGTATTGTGTCCATTAGATTGTGTGCCATCATCTTAAACTGTAATGTAAATCAATTTGAATTCATGGGCAGCAAGATATATAAATACATAAATATAGCAGTTAAGGAAGTAAACAAACAAACAAATACAAATGGAGGCTTACAAATTAGTCTCCAGGCATCCACATATTCCCTCAGCTTTCCTGTGCAGGTTGGTGGTATACTAATGATCAGGATACTGTGGGGCAGTAGCCACCTAGCCACACACTGCTTTCTCTATATGTTTTCATTTGGGTTAGAGAGAACGGCATACATTAGTCGTGATGGAGGGCGGATGGAGTGGGGAGAATGGTGATAGAGGGGAAATGCTGAGAGAGGGGCACAAGTCTGGGGGCATTGGGGTTAGAGTCTGTATCATCATGAGACACACGTTAGCAGGAGTGAGGAGGAGATTGAGTCCTGCATTTATGAGTAAAGAAACGTTGGATTGGCCTTCTCAAGCAGTTGGCAGCAGTTTAAAATAAATAAATTAAATCTTTAGACTTTTGAAGCAGAACAGAGCAAGTCTGCAAATCTGATGTTCTGATAAGCCTCATAGTTACATTTACCTTTAAGAGTAAACATGCACAAGGTTGAGCTCTGCAGCTTAAGATAAGCTATGCAAGAGGTCGGTTTTCAGAATTAAGAGTTCAGAATGGAAAGACGCATATCTTTTAAAAGTTTAATATATCACTGTCCCCAGTTTCAGTGTTACAGCAACCTGCAGAGAAAGAAAACAGGGACTGAAGGATCAAAGAAAAGGCTGGAAGTATGGAGGCTAAGTCATAAACAAGCACAGTAAATGAGAGTGTAAATTTGCTGCTTACACGGCATAGAGGCACCTGCCTTAACTTACAATTTCCCTTTTTGTGTGTGCATAAGATAATTTGTAAATGTTTTAACCCGTCTCTTAAACCGAAGTGTTATTATTCTATCCTAGAATTTAGATTGTGGTTGATTCAAGCGGCAGAATATACATCTGCCCTTATTTCTACCCTTGCAATTTAGAGAATACAGATAGCTGTGTGTTGTATTTTTAAGCCATTGATTCTATTCTCTTGAGACCCTTACATCACAATGTGTACTTTTGCTCCCTCCATCTTTTGTTAATCCAATTGGCCCCATGCCTCAGACACTATGGCATGCGTCTGCCAACTGATTCATCATATCTGTTTTATCTGCTTCCAAACTGGTTTTTCTTAGGCTTAGGGTAGGTTTGATATGAAAACCTCCTAGCCCTGAAATATCTTGGTTTTCTTGGAGAAAGGGAAAACAGCACAAACCATTCTTTATCATATATATTATTTTAATGAACTTCCACAGTTGCACATTACTTCCCCATCCTTTGCCTACAATTCTATATCTCTTGGGAAAGTGGAGAATAAGTATATCACTGCACAGGAGAGCCCAGTATCTTTTTTTGTATAACCAGTGCAACTGACAAATTACTTGTGGCAGGCTTTTCAAGTTCATATCAACTAGAACAAAACTCATTTTCTAAAGCAATACACACCCAGCAAACCCCACAGTGCTACCTGTGGCTCCACATTCAGAAAAACACAATGTGGAGGGTAAGATGACCTCCCAGTGATGAATACTGAACTGCTTTGGAAAGCTGGCTTTAGATATGGAGCTTAGAAATGGCTTGCCTTCACGTCAAAGCAAGAGAGTTTGATCAAAGTGAGGGGGAAAGACGATGCAGTTCTCAGTCTAACATTCTGCAAGTATGAAGTGGGCTTCCATGTGGGATTATTATTAACAGATGGCTGGGAAGACATCTGCCATTTGTTTGTTTTGACTGGGCCAAGACACAAAGCACAACTTAATTTTCACCTGACCTCACCAAAAGGACAATCACAATTGTATATCTCTACACTTGTGTTGATTTATGATGCTGGGGAACAATGGAACAATCCCTTAGTTTTGCAAAGGCTTCCCTGCCTCCTTCTGTAAGGTGTCTCTCATGCTGTGGGCCCATGTGGCACTTCTTAAGTCATTTTGCATTGATCTACCTGGCCCTATGCCTGGGAACAGCATAAGCTTTACCCAGCAATTTGTCTTAATTTTCCTCTAGTCACTGTTAGGGAACTTCAAATAATTTGTTCCTTGACAAGGGAGGCTTGCAGTGACAAAGGATGAGAACCAGTTCTTTGATACAGTAGAACTACAAGAGCCAGCTTTTCAAAAGAACTAATTTCCCATTTACCAAGCTTACTGAGCCTTTAGGGAATCCATATGTCAAAGACAAAGAGAGAGCTGCTGGATATCCAGCATTCCTGACATCGAGAAAACTATAGGGCTGTTCTCATGACCCTAAACAAGGTTGGAGGAGTGCCCAGCTAGGGTAGGGAGAGCCGTGTGTGCTCCCGATGGGCAGTTGTGTGCATGCAAAGCTCAGGTTAAAGGTTAGAGTGATTGTGTGGGAGCCAGGAGCTAGGGGGAACAACTTTTCATCCCCCAACTCTATAAAATACTGGGGACAGAATGTGGGTTTGGTGCACCCATCCTACCCAGCTCCTGCCTCGCACATGATCATGCCCCTCTCCTCCCCCCTTGATCTTTGCATTCACACGACTGCCAGTTAGAAGCATACATGGCTCTCCTACCCCCTCCAGCCCAGTCTAGGATCGTGGGAACAGCCCTTATAGGTTTTTCCTTGTTTTGTGTAGGAACTGCCTGGCTGCCCCTTACAGCCCTTGGGCTTCAAAATGAGGACTAGAATTCTTCAGGATGGAAGGGATGGAAGAAAGGCTATCAATTTTTTATTCAAATATAATGAAGCAATGTTTTATGGAGAACTATGAATCTATTATTTGAATGAAATGATTGTGATTTGGGGGAGAACTGGAGGTTCACAGGAATTAAAAAGTGTCCCCCGGAGTTCTATAAATAGGAAACCTGTTCTGTGGGACATCTATGTTCTGAACAATGCGGATAATAAATATGCCCTCCTTGGAGAGGAGAGGATAGCTTGAGGTCAAAATGACTTAGGGTTTAGCTTGATGTACTGAACTCTAGCAGCTATTTGACATGGCTGAAGACAAATCCAGACCAACAGAACAAATGTAGAAACAAGGAGCATTGCAAAAGTAATGGAAAACAGATTCAAATGGAGGGCAAGTACTGCTGTCCTGAAATCTCTTTGAGTGGTATTGGCTGTGGGACAAAGATACTATTTTCTCATATTTACAATTAGACTGCCATAAATAAATGAACTATGACTTATAGTGTAACTTGCAACTTCACCTTCAGATATCCCACCAGTGGATTATATGAGAGTACCTTTAAAAATTTAGGCAATGCTGATACAGACTTTCACTCCACTGTAAGTCTAGGGATACCCAGACGTTAACATCAAGCCATGGTTTGGCATTCTAAGATGAGCAGGCATGAGTTTCAGACTTCTCCACATGTGAAGGGAACAAATTAGAAGTTTCCAGTACTGGTTTCCAAATCTGACAAACCATAGTTTGCAGTTACCAGGATTGTAAACCATGGTTTGATTCATGATAAACTATGGTGCATGCAAAGGTTAGTTAACCAAGTTCTGACAAAATGACAAACCACTTTTTACAAGAAACTAGGAATGGATGCTTCTAATTGCCACACCCCTCCCCATTGTATGCAGAGGAAGAAGAGAGGGAGTGAGCCCAAGATTCATGCCTGCTCATGGCATTATGTGTGAATGTAGCCACTGAGTAATTGTAAGAGCTGTCGTGATCCAGTTTCAGCTCATTGGGATGCTTTAGCTCACTGTGCTACCTGGATTTCATTCACCAGGAGGGGGAGCTGTTGGACAGAAAAAGCTGCTTTTCCAAAAAGTTTTCAGTACAAAGATATTCCTTATCCTGATGAAAGTAAGCCATTTAAATCTGTAGTTATAACACAGAGATCAGACCACCAGACTTAAAAAAATAAAAATGAAGGTTGTGAGCTTTTAGATCTGAGGTCACTGGGAGAAGTAATCCAAGGATTCATTTATTCAGATCCTCCCAGCCCAGGATCTTGGGTGTATTGTACTTCAGTACATCTGGAGTGAACATGAATTTGCAGAAAAATTTTCAATCCACTCATCTAATTCAATTGCCTAGGAGGTATATTCAGATTTATATTCCCCTTGTGGCTGTGTTTTTGTTTTTTGTTTTTTTGTTTTTGCAGGGGGAATGTTTCAAAATATGGGTGTTGGGTGGTTTAGTGTAAAACTAGGTCCAAAATAGTGTTTGACATTCATTAATGGCTTTACATTTTATCCATCAGGCATATCATTTAGCTTTTTCTAAACATGCCCCTCAAAACTGCATTTTTAAAATGAACGATGAACATTTTCATGTTTTAAAAGTCACATTTGAATTTTTTGCCAAAGCTTACATTTGGACAACATTTAATTTCCATTCTAAGTGCACCTTATCTCTGTAAGCCAGGAGGCATCATGGAGCTTGCACTCCTCACCTGTCTACACAGCAGTTAACTTGTGATAAAAGGTGGATTCTGCTCATGCAGCAGAATCCACATGAAGGAGAAAAGTGATGACAGTGCATGATACCCAAGACCACATTATAATTTCTGATATCATGGACTTGCTTCTTCAAATCCTGTTTTCTTCTAAAACATCCAGTTCAGAGCATGTGAAGCTACTGTGTGGATGCAGCTAAAGAGCACTCCAAACATCTGCCATGAACATGAGACTCAGTATGGTTCAAGCCACCTAACTATAGTCGATATTCATGCTTTTTGAATATGTTTGAATATGTCATGCATATGTTTGCAGTCTAGAATCCCAAGATTCTATAGTGGATTGGGGGTCTGTATGTAACAGCATACAGGATACCACCATTTTCAGAGCCCTACTGTTGTATTATCTTAAAGAGAGACAGCCTGAGCTAGAAGAGGGCATGGCTGCAGCACCACAGCCCTATGTAAAATAACATAAGAGATGTAGAGACAAGCAAAGGCACCAGAAGATTACAGTTATTTTTCTTTTAGTTTTTCCACATTATAGTTCCTCCTGATGAGATAATCCAGGAGACCTGGAGCCCAATCCCGGATCAACAGAGGGATCTTCGTAGATGTATATTCATAATAAACCTCCCGTTGGCGCAGGGCTCCTCCCTTAATTATTTCTAGTGCACATTCCTCCTTTGGTGCTGGTGAAGAAGATACAAACACTCCAGAAACAGCTTTCATGGCAGATTCTAAGGGAAGAAAAGGACCTCATTACTAAGTGTTTACAGCTTAGGAACTCAGTCAAAAATGCTTTCTTGCGCAAGCTCCTAAACTGAGCAGAGTTACTTATTTTTGTTGGCTGACATCCAGACCAGTACAGGTGCAAGCAGTGCTGAGTTCCAGACTACTACTACAACATATATTTATATACCACTTTTCAACAAAAGTTTCCAAAGCAGTGTACACCGAGAAATAATAAATAAATAAAATGGACTACTGGGAAAGGGGTAATTTTTGGCAGTCTCCTCTTCCTTCTGAAGCCCACTGTGTGTCATTAAAATATGTCCATGAGGGTCGTGTGACCCTCAGGGACATCATCAGTAGGGTAAAACTAATCTGTCTCACAATGGTCTAATCCCAGTTTACATTCCCTTATTATGTTTACAGGGAATTCTGATTTAGAAGGGTTCAGTCATAATCCCATAGATGGTAGCTTTACTCCATTGGCTGCTCAGCCATGCACATACCCAAATGCCTGAACCTGCAGTTCCTCTCATATGGAATGTGATTACTATTGCAGTAAATCCCATGGGGATGGGGCCATAGCTCAATGGTAGAATATCTGCCTTGCATGCAGAAGGTCCCAGGTTCAATCCCTGTCATCTCCAGGTAGGGCTGGGGAAAATCCCTGTCTGAAACCCTGGAGAAGTACTGCCAGTCAATGTAGACAATACTGAGCTAAATGGACCAATGGTCTGACTTGGTATATACAGTTTCCTTATGTTCCTATATCTTCATGATGCACAGTGGGCTTTGGAGGGAAGGGGAGATTGGTGAAAATCAACCCTGTCTGCACTTGCACAACAGTGCAGCATTAGTCTGGAACTCAGCACGGCTACGCCCATGCAGCACTGGTCTGGATATCAGCCGCTGAATATTGATTTTTAAAAAATCATAACTTTGCCTGATAAGGTAAATGGGATGCATTTTTTTCACTGTGAAATCTTTTGTTTCTATTAAATTGTGCATAGTTCAATTTCCCAAGTGTGTGCATGCAGTATGTATGTGAAGTGAGATCCTTTTCTGGAAATCAGACTGAGAAACTGACTTACTTTGCGGAATTCAGAGAACTAATTCCAGGGGCATTATATGGATCGTAATCATAGGTAGGCTTGCTCCAATATTGGGTAATGTGTTGACAGTGTGAAAAATGCCTCTCTGTGCTGGTTGCCATATGCTAATGATGTCATACAACCAGGTCCCTGCAGTTCATGCATCAGATAACTGATGGTTAGAAAGAATTCTTTAAGAGTGTTCAGACATTTGCTTCGCAGTGCACTGGCCCACTTCCAAGGCTCTTACAAATTCTGTGTACGTGTGTGCTAGGGTTGCCAACTCTGATGGAATCAATTCCTGGAGAATCCCCCCCCCCCAGTATTTTTCATAATGACAACCATTAGCTATCCAGGATTGCTTTCTACAGTGACCTTGAGATTGATGTTGATACCTGGAGACTCCAGGCCAATCCTGGAAAGTTGGCAACTCTAGTGTGTATAGCTGCAGTTATAAAGTTTGAATGGAAAGAAAGGAGTCTGGAGTCTCTTGGCCTAGAAACGTGTCTTTAAAAACTGTCCTTTCTAAGGACCCCCCTTTTTAACATAATTTATGACACAGAGAAACAATAGGGCAACTCTGTGAAGAGGAAGATATGTTATATTCTGTAGATGGAGGTGGATGCTTTCTGCTTAGACAGAACTGTTCATCATTCATGTGAAAACCTGCCTACTTCTGTCATAAACAATGTACATATTTTATTCTTTGGGAACCATCAAACTAAATTTATGGGCAGTTCATACTTGAAAAAGATGCAGGACAGCATTGCTTCTTGACTGGTATTTTATGTTGTTATTATCTACAGTGACAGAGGTTAGAACAAAAAGAAAAGATCACCAAAAGATTCACATTGGCTGACATCCTGACTAAATTTATTCGACGAAGTCCCATTGAAATTAAAAGAACAAACTAAGCATGCTGAACTTGCCCTTTTGATTTCAGTGGGACTTCTTTGAGTAAATTTGGTCAGGATGTCAGCCACTGGCTTTACAGTTGTTGAAGCTGTGGAGTAATTGTACCTGTGTTGATGAGCCCGAGGATGCAGAGTGTGATCGAAACATTGGTATTCTGGAAGACAAATTCCTGCCTCAAGGAGTTGAAAAATCCATCCAGAGCAAACTTTGTGGCAGAATAAGGAACGACAAATGGGAAGCCAACTTTACCTAGAACAAGAGAAGTACAGCAAGAGTACAGAGGTGAGTAACAGGAGATGGGATAAGGAACACCTGGGACATCCTTAGTATGGCTAAACTGAGACATGTAATCAGATTCTAAAAAGGAAGAAAAGGGGTTAGGAAAGCCATAGGCTTTGTAAAATGTAGGAAATTATTTGTAAAAAATTTGTAAGATGTTATAATGTGCAGCATGGTCAAGATGTCAGATCTAGGACCAGCAAATGGAAGTACTTTTTCACACAGGGCATAATCAACTTGTGGAATTCTCTGCCACGAGATGTGGTGACAGCCAACAACCTGGACGGCTTGAAGAGGGGTTTGGATAACTTCATGGAGGAGAGGTCTATCAACAGCTACTAGTCAGAGGGCTATAGGCCACCTCCAGCCTCAAAGGCAGGATGCCTCTGAGTACCAGTTGCAGGGGAGTAACAGCAGGAGGGAGGGCATGCCCTCAACTCCTGTCTGTGGCTTCCAGCACCATCTGGTGGGCCACTGTGTGAAACAGAATGCTGGACTAGATGGGTCTTGGGCCTGATCCAGCAGGGCTGCTCTTATGTTCTTATGTCAGACTGGAAATTTTTAAATGTTAGTATAGGAGGAAGAGAAATGTCAGTTCCTATATGAGTAAATCTCTTTTAAAAGAACTTAATAATAATGTAATAAAGTCATTCACATGACCACTTAACCTAGCACCAGGGAGTGCTGGCAGGGAGGTAGGCTCCTCCCTGCAGATGAGCAGGACATTTGACAGAACATCACCACTCGCACACCCACACTAGTGCGGGGAAGCAAGTGGCAGAGTGTCAGCAGGAGAGGGAAAGCTCACACTGGGTCCTCTGGGAGCCCAGTGTGCAATGTATGAGCAGTGGAGCAAGTGCTCTCATTATTGCAAACGCACCGCTCTGTGGAACTGCTCCTCCCTCCCGCCCTGGCTTGCTGCCTAAAACGGTGGTGGGCTGGTTGGGAGCCCAGCTACCCAGGGCAACCGTGCACATGATTGCCTGTAGAATGAACTACAGGTTTGTTCTACCTTGTTAAAGGCCTGAATGTGGGAGCTGGACTATCCAGGTCTGGAGCAGCCGGGATGAGAGTGCTCCTGATGCATCAGATGACACATTACCTCAGGCGGCTCGTGTCACATGAATAGATTCAGGACCTGATCTAATTACTTGTCTATAGCTATTGGTCTTAAAAGTCATATATAAATAACTATGTATTTCAGATCTAGTTTGTATGCATTTTGCACACTGTAGCTATTTCCCCCCAAAATTATAAGAATAAATTAAACTAACAAACAAAAAAGGCTACAGAGCTGGGTAAATTCCGTGATGGTCCTGAAGGTGGCAAAGTGTATCTGTCATTGAGTCTCAATGAGAGGTGTTTTTCTCCTTCCTGCTTCCATTTATTTACTTATTATTTTATTGATATTTCCCCCAAGTTATGTAAGCACTCAAAACTCAGACTTGTGGCACAATTGACTAAAAAAAAAAAAAAGGATATCTTGTTTTTCAATGTTTTTAAGACTGAATGGATTTCTGGCTGACATCATGTCTAGCTGCCCAACAGTGTTAAGACCACTTCTGCATAGTGCCATTCTGCACTTCCTGGGAGTGAATGTGAACAATGCGACCACATGGGGAGAACTGATCATGTAGGTCTTTCTCACTCAACCAGCACTCTTCTTCTGGGAAAGACTCTTTCAGTCAGCACACGGTGATTAATTACACAGGCTTCCCTGAAGCATGAGATTACACTACATGTATGCTTCTCCTACACCTGTCCTGAAAGTTTCATATGTGAAGACAGTCAGAGTCCTACTTGGACCTCATTTTCAGATAAAGTCCAAGTTCTCCCCCTCCCCAGTATAGCATCCCAGCTCATTTTATGCCTTCATCCTTTGTTCTGAGTTGTCTCTCATTTTGATAGTTTTTGTGGAGAGCCAGAAAATGCACTGTGATCCTGTTACATAGAACTGCGAATTGGGTCAAAATTAGCAATGGAGCTGTTTGGATACAACGAACAGCAGTCATTCTGCACTGGCTGCTTCATTGACCCTGCTGGGCTTTGGTATCTTCAAGATTTGTGGGCTGGAGAGCAGATCTGTTCAGTGAGCGACCTATGGTTTTTCCTCTGCCTAGGCTATGGGAAGGATGGACATGAGCTCTTTCCTCCTGCTGTATTACTGTGCTGAAAATATAGCTATGTTTCTTGGGGCCATTATCAGAACAAGGTCAGAGATATTGGATGAGGCCAAGCTGTATTAAGTTTAACTCAATTTTATATTGTATTTTCTGGAATTTGTTGTACAGTTTGATTGGATTCACGATCTTTAGTTTTGTATTTTTATTTTTGGGATTGATGTTTAAGTATGGTTTTATGTCAGTAGACTGAAATTAATTGTATTTGTATTACTGTGAACTTTGTTAAAGAAGTGGGGGTTCTGGTCAATGACTGAAATAAAAATGACTGACTGTCTGACTGACTGAACTGGAGGTTGGGGCAACCCATCAGTGGAAAGGTTTCTCAGGTTTGCAGAAGTTTAGCCTGCTTTTAAGCATTGACCTTGCATCTTTCTGACTCTAGCCTTACTCAGTTTCAAGGGTAGCATGAATGTGAACCCACCATCATGCAGGTTTCAGTTGAGGACCCAAGAGTAGAAATACAGACCTGACAGCCATCTAATACAGCTCATTCCCTGTACTGAGGCAGATAGTATTATGTCACAGGCAGAGAGAGGAAAGATGACCAGGGAGCATCATTGCAGAGATACCAAAAGGCAAGAAATATCCACATAATTCAAACATGATATGTTTTGCATCCTAACAAAATTAGAGTTTCTCCTTTTCTGAATGTTTTTAAGTAGGACCTAAAAACATACCAATTTAGTCAGGCTTTCAGTTTATAGTTTTAAAGCTTCAGTTTTAGAATTTTATTGTATTTTAAATTATCTTAAATAATTCTTATAAGAGCCATCTTATTTATTTATTTATTTATTTTTCTGTGTAAACCACCCTGAGCCATTTTTGGAAGGGTGGTATAGAAATTGAATTAATAATAATAATAATAATTATTATTATTATTATTATTATTGCAGAATATAAGAAAAAGAAATAGAAAAAATCACAAAATACAAAGATCTACAAATTGAAATTGAAAGGCTGTGGCAGAAAAAGACCAAAATAATCCCAGTAGTAATTGGCGCCCTGGGCGCAGTTCCAAAAGACCTTGAAGAGCATCTCAACACCATAGGGGCCACAGAAATCACCATCAGCCAATTACAAAAAGCAGCTTTACTGGGAACAGCCTATATTCTGCGACGATATCTATGACAACAGCAACAACATTGACAATACAATTCAGCCATCCCAGGTCCTTGGGAAGGACTCGATGTCTGGATAAAACAAACCAGTTAATAACACCTGTCTGACTGTGTAAATAAATAATAATAAATCGTTTTATTTTAAATTATGTTAATGTTTTAATTGCTTTTATATTGTGAACCACCCAGGGACCTATTTGTATGGAGTGGTATATAAATGTATTAAATAAAATACATACATACATACATACATACTACAGAGGAAAAATTATCCTGGAGGTACTGCTGTGGAAAATTTCTTTCCCTGCTATTCCTAAACATGGTGATCAGCTACAACCACTTCAGATATTTTGCTTTTCCTTCATAGGAAGTACCTCAGGTAAGAACATATATGAAAATTAAGAGTTGATCAAATTGTGCATGTTTATTTTTGTATATCCAGTTGGGCGCTGCAGCCAGTTGATTGCTCCCACACCCCCAGTTGCAAGGACACTGATCATTGGATGAAAAGGGCCACAACTTTATTAAATGTTTCAAATTAGCGAACAGGATATTGAATCTCCACCCCTTGCAGTGTGGGCCTAACAAGGCAGGAGGTCAGACGTTATGTCTTTCCCTGAGCCTCCTACAGGCAACACACCCTGGCTCAAAGGTAAAAGCAGTGCAAAACTGCTTCCTTTTCCTCTTTGCCAACTCAGAAGGTCAGGGCAACTTCTAGGGCTTCACCTCTTCACCCCAAGCTGTGTAGCCTTTAAGGTTTGTGAAGCTCTGAAGCAGGTGTAATGGCCAATTGTAGCCCCTGAGCTGTGAAGCCTCTAAGGACCGTGGGGCCACTCCACCCTTTCAAAATGGCCAAGGGTGCTCACTGATACCAAACCCTTCTAAACATCCACCAAGCCCACACTGCACCTGCCAAGTTGTGACCAAACCACTAACTAACTAAGAGGGAAGACAAAATGGAGTAGGCGAAAAAACTCCCCAACCAAGCCAATCAGTTGGGGAGCCAAAAATTCCAAACTTGGCCCCACAAAAGGACAACCAGCAATGCCCATTCTGTGCCCCAGGGAGGGAGGCTGGGAAAGCCCCCAAGCAGCGGCCGACTTAGAGGGGAGGCGAGTGACGGCCCAACCGTCTATCAGCACCCTCTCCTTCCCTCCTCTCCTCTGATCAGAGTGGCCCATCCTGCGGCTGTGTAAATGAGGGTGGAGCAAACACACACACACACACACCCCGCATGAGGCCTTGGGCTGGCCCAGTGAGCAAACAGCACACATATTTTTGTATGACCATCAGCACATGTGGTTATCATAGTTTCTGTGTAGGGAAATCATAATTTGACTCAGAGAGTCAATTCACACAGTTGCAGTCCATACTCACCTGCCATGGAGGAAACCACTACAATGCTGCCTCCACTGTTCTTGAGCATGGGGAGAGCGGCCACTGTCATGGCCACATAACTCAGGAAATTGATGTCCAGGAGCTTTTGCACATGCTCAATGTCATTATTGAAATAGTTGAAGTAGGAACTGCCAACGTGATTCAGGATAAGCATATCCAGGCTTCCTGAGAAGGGAAGAAAGGCGGGGTGGGGGGAGAATGTATTTATACCAGACTATTGGAGGGTGGCATGAATTTTGTCCTGATCGGCTAGCCTAACAACTCCGCGTAATTTCTCAAATATCACTGCTTGGGCTCAGGCCTGCCTAGGAGCTATAAAGCTGGTTTCAGCCTGAGTGCCTGCAAATCTTGAGCTGGCTTTGCCTTTGTGTGGCCTTGGAGGTTTTCTAGCATGAGTATCTTGACAAATCTGCTCAGTACATAGACTGTTCTGGTTACCCCATGATAAAATGCCACCAAGTATGGACCCAAACACAAGTTCTGTCAATTGGCACCTATCATATGGTGATCCTACATTCACAAGGGCAATTATTTACAATAATTGTCTGCTCAAAGGACCTAAAGGCTCTAAACAACAGAGGCATCTCCTACCAGGCATTTGCAGGCTGTTAAATGCTCCATCTGTATTTGTGATTTTAGAGACATGCAGCACAATCCTATGTATATCTACTTGGAAGTCAGTCCTGCTGTGTTTTTCTCCCATATAAATGTACATAGGATTGTGTTAGGACTTTAGGAGTATTTTTAAAATATGATAATTGTCTTCTTATGTTGGGCTGTTGATTTTAAATAATGCTTTTAATGGGTGTGGTGTTTTATTCTGGGATTTGTGGGTTGTTGTTGTTTTGTGTATTGCATAGGGTACTTAATGCGGCAGAAAAACAATTCAGAAATCTGTATACAGTTTCTGAAAGTATGGAGGTTTGGCATCCTTATAGATGGATTACTGGAGTGCCTGTGGGCAAGTTGGAAGTACTGGCAGACTCAGGGTAACCCGCAGATACGTTAGTGTTCAAAATTTGAAGAAAAAAACCTGAAGAGGCTAAACCCCCTCAAATTTTCTCCCATGTTAGTCAATGGGGTAGAATGCTCATGAGCTCAGACAACTGAGTTAACAGACAAGCCGATGGGCAAAGGTAATGGAACTCTGTGCAAAGAGTGGGGAAGAGGACTTGGACAAGAAGTTTATTTGCTTGAGGAACACTCTCTCAAGACAGTTACAAGCCCTGCTACTTCTTAAGGGCAAAACACTCCAGTGAAACCCTTTTGTTTTCTCACCAGCCATTTCACAACTTTATGTTTCTGAGATAATAGGGGTCTGAAAAGGAGCTGAGAATGAGCACCAGTGGCCCCCCTCCACTCAAAACACCCAGAAAACAGAAAAAATAAACGTTGCATATGAAGTAAGACCCAAGTTAGAGCAGGCTTTCCTGTCTTTGTTGCTAACCTGTTTCCCCCCCACTATTCTCAGCCTAGGGTTGTCATGCCCCCCAGAATTCCGAGTATCAGCTGGATTTTAAGCATCTCACACGGATTGCTTAGCCCACCCGGATTCACCCAGATTCCAGCTTTTGTTTTATTAATTTTTTTAAAAGGTTTCAATCAGATCTTCTCTCAAATAAGTGTGTACAGAATTGCAGCCTTAATTTAAAAGCTGTGCATTTTTTTTTGTCCTATAGCTTTTAATATGTCAAGGAATATGGTCAGGCAAAGATATCTTCCCACACTCCTCTGATTATTGGTGAATTTCAAAAGTATTTTTGAATTCCTCATAGGAAATAATGAGGATTCCAGCAAATGTATTGCTTCCCGTCAGGGGGAAAGGGGTGGCCTAGAGCAGAGTGTGGTGAGTGGTAGTGCCCAAGTGGGGCAAGGAAGCTATCAGAATTATTTGAAAGGAATTGGGCAAAGGGCTGATTTTTAAGTGATTTGTTGAAGTTCACGCGTCTTTAAGGTTTTTCTCCATAGGGAAGAATGGAGGTTTCAGCAGCCCCATAACTGCACTTGGGGGGTGCTGGGGAGGCCCAGAGTGAGTGCTGGTGTAGTGCAGAGAGGGTGCCAACAAAAACCAGGGTTTTGTTGTTTCTGAGTTGTTCTGAGTGTAGATTCTCTGGTAGCAAATGAGAGTGGATTCATGGTTGGTCAGGTAAAACCACATGGCTCTGTGGGCGCCAGGAGTTGACACAGACTTGATGGCACAACTTTACTTTATTAATAAATAAGGTAATGTCTTGATGTCAAAAGGTTGACCAGGAACTGCCTTCCCTTGGATAAGCAGCTCTTGGCTCAACTGGAAGTTGATTTGTCAGCTCAGTTGCTTGCTCTCCTGCTTTTTGATATCTGCCCCTACTGATACATATTGGATCTTTTTAGATTTTTGATCCTGGAAGCAGGGGCGCAGTCACCATTGTCTGAACAGGTTCAAAGAACCTGGGTCGCCAATGGTAGGGGCCGCTGAAGCCCTCAGTGGGGCATGGCTCGGGCTCTGGAAGAGCCCCGAGCGAGCGCTTCCCCATCCTTTTCAGGCATTGTTTGCTGCCTGAAGGATCTAGTTCCCTTTTTCTCCCTCCAGAGAGGGAGAGAAAGGGAGAATAGATGCTTTCAGGCAGCAAATGCTACCTGAAAAGGACGGGGAAGCCACAGTGCTTGCTCGTGGGCGGGGAGTGGATACGTGTGACATCACACTCATGGAACGTCGTTAGAGGGGCCGTCGGGTGGGGCTGGTCCCAGGCCGCCACTCAGCTGGCTCCACGCCTGCCTGGAAGCTCAGTGATGAACTGCCAGGCCTTCCATTCACACCTTCGTGTGTTCTAGAGGGTAATGACATATTTCTGAAATGGTGGAAGGAAGGGGAAGGTGTGATCCTTAACTGCTCCTATAGTGAGAGGGAGAATGTGGCAGTAACAGCGGAAAAGGTTGGTTGGCATGGTGACAAAGATGTACAACAGGGCAAATCTGCTTTGCAGAAATGCCATTCCTCCTGCACACATTTCTGTAAACAACTTCATACAGCTGTTTAAGGTTAAAGCTGGCCCCATCTCACTGCTATAGATTGTCACAACTTCACAGTCTCATTCCTTCTCTCAGATGTGTGGCCTTCCTTATGGAAGGGAGAGAACAGTAAAATAAATGGTTGAGATTTCATCGTTCCACAACCATCCCAAGCGTGTATTTTCCAGGTGGAAAATGCATGCATTCATCCCTTAATATGCAGGGCTATCAGCACACTACCATGTACCATGCAGATAGCCTTGCTTGCTAGGGAGTTGCCCAGGAAAGTCTAGGGTCACTGGTGAGAGTACTTTTCCAGCAGCTGTGACTAGAACGCCTTACATACAGGATGGTGTCTGTATGTGGTGAAGAGTGTGTATGTATGGATTTAGGCTGGAAGAGCAAAGCAGGTGACCTACAACCTGTTCCTCACAAAACCCCTGCAGTCTGTTGGGGGCCTTCACTTCTATGGCATGTTGTGGCCAACCATGGCTCCATCTGGGAAGAACTGCTGACTGGAGCAGCTGCTTCCAGGAAAGGTCGCCTTGATCTCTGTATGTCGTCCCTGCAAGGAACAGCTACCACCACTGCCTCTGGTCCATTTATCCACACAATTCTCAGATTGTGTGGGTAAATGGCAGTATCCACTGGGTGCTTCATTGGAAGTAGCTCAATGTGTTTCCCCATTCTACCCAGAAGTTCCTGGGCTTACTACATTAGCAACAGGGCTGCTGTCTCCAGAAAATAATTCTAGAATAACAATTCTGAGATAATAACCTTTGCGTGCTTGTCTTTAACCATAATAAAGATGATTGATTGATTAAAGATGATTGATTGACAATACTTTGAATCACATCTCAACAGAGGCAAAAAAGAGGGGATAATCTTTGAGACAATGGGATGAAATGAATACTCCAATGAGTATCTTCTTCCACAGGGGAAGGCAACCTTGAATCTCCAGCTGCTGTTCAACTACAACTCCCATCATCCCCAGCCACAATTTATTGTGGCTGGGGATCATAGGAGTGGTAATTCAACAACAGCTGGCAAGCCAGGGTTGCCGATCCCTGTTCTTGAAGGTATGTGCGCCTGTTAAAACTTGACAATGAAGCCATTCTTCAGGTGAAATTGGAGTCCCTCCAGTTGTATGCTGCTAGCTAGGGAGGTCCCTGGTTCGGTTCCCAGTGTGTCAGCCAAGGCAGGGACTAGCACGTCATATGAACCTTTTGTATTATGTACAGTAGTGTGGTGTGAGAGTAATTGGGTTCCTACAGTGCCAGAGGACTCCAAATTCCAGCTGCAGAAAGAGCTGAGGTCCATGACTAAGAATCAAGAATAGAGGGGTTGCAAGCCCTAGAAGAACATCATGATAGTAACAGCAGAACTCTGACGGGCCTTCTTATCCTGCTAATGAGTGTCATTTTCACTGCTTTGATGGTGGGCTTGTTGGCACTGAAAATATAATTACCAAGTCAGCATACCCCATAGGTCCTCTGCTTTCTTCACCACATCCTGAGCAAAGGCCATATCTTCCATGCTGCCACTCATGTACCTGGCAGATGCTGCACCCAGCTTCAGGCACTGAGTGACAACCTGAAACAAAGAGCGGAGGAGATTTCTAGAAGCCCGTTGCCCTTTCAGCCCCCTTCCCCTCCCACCAAATTAAATTCCTGTGCTATACTGCAATGAAGCAGCTGGGTAGTTCAGTTTACAAGGAGACTTGGAACAGCACATTTTTGGTCTGTCTGCTTAATGGCTCAGCTTTATCAGTGGGGAATTCCACTTGAAAAATGAAGCTTTGTCAAAATTTCCAACAGGGAGAATGTTGAGTTTCTTCATTGGTAAAATCAAAATGAAACATTGTTAGTTTCAATATTTTTTTAAAAGGAGAACGTTAAAACCTTGCATCTTCCAAGTATCTATCTGGGGTTTAACCTTAGAATTTTACCCCCTTCTTGGTGTCTCTGCAGTGCCTGCTGTGAATGCTATATTAGGCTTGTAACCTTTGAAAATCATGACAATGGCTACAGTAATGGCCATAATCTAAACTAACCAACAGGGATGCAAACTTCTTTTTCATGCTTAAGAGTCAGTGGCCAACATCCTGATTAATGATGAGCTGCTGTGTTGCTGCTGCGGAGTTGGAGGGGCAGGGATTTAAGAGTCCCCCCCCCTTCCTCCGGAAGCCCTCTGTGCCACCTGAAAATGTGGTCCTGAGGGCTGTGCAACCCTCAGGGACATATTTTCAGGTGGTACAGAGGGCTTCCAGAAGAAGGAGAGGTCGTCAAAATTCACCCCCACACATACATGCACAAGTGCTTGTGCTACATTAGCTGAACCTAGCAGCAGCAGCAGCAGCAGCTCACCTCACATAACAGTGGCACTTAGGTTATCAAGCAGTGAGGTTATCTAGGACCCAAGTACCTGTATCAACCCAGGTGTATTTGATGGGCCTGGTTGTTTAGGTTCCCATAGCTACTTGGCACCTGGATTTTTTGCACCCTGTTTGTGATATACCAAGGAATTAAAATATAAAGGCTACTGAAATCTAAACATGTGCAATGAAAATGTGGAATTTTATTTTATTTTATTGGTTACAAATCCTAATATATCCTTTTATCATCTTTCCTGTAAAGTACTTCAGTGGTCAAATAGACTGAATTCTAGACTTAGATCCACCCTACCAGACTGACCACATGCTGTTAGCTTTAAAGATGCTTCTAGAAAGATACATCTAGCTCACTCACTGTTGTGAGAAATCTGGTTATCCAGGAGCCTTGTGAGTATACTGACTGATTTGATCATATTGACTTCGGTTTAAAATATTTCTCTTCAGTGTTGATAGGCATTCCCTGGCAAGGGTAGCAAAACCAAACATTGATGCCCTGCTTGCCAAACATGGGAATTAACAAGGTTGAGCTTCAGCTGGTCAAGGAACTGTCTGAGCTGCTACAGCTAAACTCAATCTTTAGTATAAGATCTTCTGGCTCTTTACCATTATAGGGCAAGAATGTATCTACAGCAGTGGTTTTCACACTGTCGTTGTGGTTATGGCCACAAACCATGCATGGTGGCCATAAGTGTGCCCCTTCAGTGGTTTTCTGCATTGCAGACCCTTCTACTTCCTCCATAAGTCAATGGAAAGAATACTGCCTACCTGACTTGTATGGAAAAAGAGGAAGGATTTGCAATAATGCAAACCAAATAATAAGGTGCCAAATTTACCCATTTCTCAGTTACTTTTGTCTCAGGTTCCAGGATGAAGAAGGACAAATAAATCCTTCTTTTCATACTTCAGCAGTTCCCAGATACCTCCATTTCTGTGCTATATATAATCACATTTGAGAGGATGGCCTAGAGCAGGGATTTTCAACGTTGGGTCCCCAGATGTTACTGGACTTCAACTCCCATAATCCCCAACTAAAGGCCACTGGGGCTGGGGATTATGGGAGTTGAAGTCCAATAATATCTGAGGACCCAACGTTGAAAATCCCTGGTCTAGAGCAGGGGTAGGCAACCTTGGCTCTCCAGTTGTCACTGATCTACAACTCCCATCATCCCTAGCCACAATTTATCTACTTATTACTAGTACTGGTTATTTATTGTGGCTGGGGATGATAGAAGTTGTAGTTCAATAACAGCTGGAGCACCAAGGCTGCCTACTCCTTGTCTAGAGATCCACATAGGATGAGAATGAACATGCATGCCAAATGTTGAAAAGTTTAGTATGAAATTGGAGTCACATGCAAAAATATACAGTGGGGCTATTCTCACGATTAACAAAAATTGGGCTAGGAGAGCCTAGCCTGATTTTTGTTAATCGTAAGAACCACCGGGCTCGGCAGCGAGCCCGGTGGTTCTAGAGAGGGTAACCCGCTTGAGAACCCCTGGTCAAAAACCAGGTTTGCGGAGCGAGTGCTCCGCAAACCTGGTTTTTAGTATCGTGAGTAGCCGCAGCACAATTTCGCATTGTGCCTACTCACGAGTAGGCCCCCGGAGGGGAGGCGAAAAGCCGCCTCCCGTCTCTGGGGGGTCTCCCCAGTATGCCCTGCGCACTCGTGCAGGGCATACTGGGGCTTGCGGGTGCCGTGCGACCCCCACTCCCCCCAGCCCCGGCCGGCTCCATCACGGAGCCGGCAATCGTGTGGGCGGCCGATCTGGCCGCCCAGGGCTCCCTCTCCACTTGTGAGCAGGGAGAGCGGGCTTAGCCAGCTCTCCCTGCTCACTGCCCCAAACCGCGTCTCGCGGATCATGAGACCCGTCTCATTATCTCACAAACATGCATAAATAACTGAGGATGTCAGATGCCCTGAGCTACATATGTGGTAACACTTTTGGAGGCTTCCAGTGGACTGTAGTATTTCTGCAGTTCTTCTATTTGAACCAGCTACTCTGTTGGTTTTAGTACCTACCTACCTACCTCTCTCTCTCTCTCTCTCCCTCCCTCCCTCTCTCTCTCTCTCTCTCTCTCTCTCTCTCATTGCTTTGGAATTTTTTTAGACATGCATTTTAAAAGTTCAAAATAAATAAAATGCCCTTTTTAAACAAAAGATGGCTACCACATTGGTGTAATCCTGGGTGATGTGGTGACAGTCCATCCTTTTTAGTAGCTGTAGTGCTTTTGGACCACACAGATGTGATAAACTCTATTCCAGAAAGAGGAGCATTGTGTCAGAAAGTTGAGGGGTGACATCATACATTACAATGGAACTCAGGCATCTTGTTCACTTTGCTTTAATCTAAATATTTACGAAGTATACAATGCTATTGTCTTCCTTCCTTCCTTCCTGATGCCAGATTTGGCAATTTACCAGTACCAGCAAGTGAATATCTGCACAATCTGACAGGAATGTGAATTCTACATTCATAAGTCTTTACACATATGACTGGAGATGAGGTATGCACATGCATGTGTCTTTGCCGGAGTATGCCTGGTGAAAAACATGCATATATGAGCCTCTGACATTTACTTTTTGAAGCTTGGCTTCGGTCCGCGCAGTGATCAGTATGTGGGAACCCATGCGGGCCAGGTGGTATGCCATCTGCTCACCGATTCCAGTGCTTGCCCCAGTAACAACCACACGCTTCCCTTGCAGCATTTCTGAAGAGCAAGATACAGGGATAGCCCGTTTATGAAGATTCCACTAAATCTCTCTCTCTCACACACACACACACACACACCACACACACACACCATCGCCCAAGGGCAAGAGAATCAAGAGGATAACCAGCCATTTCAGCCTGCAGACTGACTGCTCATTCCCAATTGTCCTCCAGTCCAACCCGTGTTCTCCTCCCCTCCCCCCCAAAATCAGCGGCAACAAGAACTGCCAACATTCCAACAGGATGCAGAGCGACGCCAAGAGAGACGTTTATATTTTTTAATCTAATTGAACATCAAGATGCGTTCATTTTTAGACACTTTGAACATTGCACTTTTCAGAAGTTTTAAAGCAGCCACCTCATTTAACAACTTTCCCACTCGCTTTGAGTTATTTTCACAAAATAAAATGCTTTCCAAATACACCGAATATCAAAGCCCCTTGGAGAATCCAAATGGCAAGCCTCCCACCTCACCTGTTTGCTGAAAAAATATCCCTGCTTGTTGCTTGATGTCATTCCAAAGCCTTGCCAAGCAAAGCCTTCTATTATCAGCTATGCAAGAAACGCCCAGACATGTTTCATTTTAGACTGTACACCAGTTCCTCTGTAAAAAGTGTTCCAGCATGGTTCCTTTGCCTCCCCTCTCCCCCCTGCTTTTATTTTAAAATCCTTTTGCTTTAAATAACTTACCCGGTGTAAAGTTGTCCCTTCCTGAATAAAAACAGAAGGCCAAGACCAGTCCTATAAAAGGAATCAGAATCTTTTGCAACAGACCCATCCCACTGTAGAGTCAGGAAATAATCAAGCATGAGAAGCAAAGAGAGAGGGGGGAAAGCCCGGCAGAGCTGTTCCAGACAGAAGGAGCAATGTCTATGCTGTAAAAACCTGCCAGTGTAGAGGCAGCAACTTCTCCAACCTTCTGACAATTCAGGGCGCTCGTGGCAACGGCTTCATCACAAGCCTCTAATTTACTCTTCGTCAAGAGTTGATAAACTTCGGCCTAAGTGACAGCGTCACTTTGGATCCTGGCCGTCCCATTTCATATTTCCTGTCCCTACGTTTAAAATAGAGAAATTTGCACAACACCCTGGAAGAGGTGTGTCTTTGCTGAAAAGCATCAAGTTTCACTTCAGAGAAGATCCCAGGCTGCCTACTCCAGATGGGCTAATTTTTCTTTTTAAAAAATTCATTGTTAGTATCTGCCAGGCACAAACTCCACACACAGCATGATGCATGTGTGCCAGGTTACAGCTTCTGCCCCAAGGAGTTTGCAGTTAAACTGCCATATGAAAGCAGAGGAGTCAATGCTGTAATCATGCATCAGGGATTCAGGGCACTTGGATGGAAATGACTAATTAGCACATTTTAAGGGACTGAGTCAACCAGCATTTGTTGCTGCAGGTTTTCCGCTCCCTTTGGGAGCTCTTAAGAGTCTTGTTCCGTCGTTATCAGTCAAAAGCACTCTTATGCCCATAATTAGTAGAATATCTGAAAACTGTATATGCCCGACTTATCCTTGCCATTCCACAGTATTTATGCTTGCTGATATTGCAGAGTAAGCCTTTTTATTATGGTTCTTCCTCACATTTATAGAAGAGGGCCTCGGATACCAGATATCTGTGTCCTAGTGGAGTACCACTGATTCTATAGTGTGTTATAGTATGAAAGTGAACCTCACAGTCTACACAATATGGTGGATCATTTGCACATGGGCGAATGGACAAATGCTTTCCATACTGCAGTCACATGCAGTTGTGGTGTAGGTCCTACACCACAATTGCAATAGCAATTGCAATAGCAATTGTCGGTGACTGAACTGTGTTAGGAGCAGTATCAGCATTGGGCTGGTCCATATCATTTTGTTCTTTCTTCAAGAGGTGCTTTCTTCTACTGTATCAGAGGTGCACTTAGGTAATGTTGGAGCCTGGACCTCAAGGCCTTTGGAGCGCCCCCCTCCCACAAATTAAGCATCATCATGCTTGGCCAGGTGACTACACCACTAAAGTGGATTTGGGGGCCCCCAGGGGCTGTGGAGGCCCTGGACTTTGGCCCTAAAGTCCAGGGGTAATAGCACCTCTGTCTACCATAGCATGTTTTGCCCATGATGAGGCTGGAACAACTGCAGATGCAGGCATTTTTTTAATGCATTGCAATTCTGGATTTCATGCTCCCACAGGTGCTTCCCTTGCTCTTGATTTGGCTTTCTCTGCTAAATGGAAATTACGGGAAGGGGGACAAAGCCATTTCCTCTTCAGCATTGCTCCTGGCATGAAATTATGTAGTCCACGCTGCTCCTACAATGGTCCTGACTCTAGTGCCAATGGGTGGGGATAGGCAAGAGATTAGTATGGGCTGAAGTTGCCAGTGCACATGGATGACCATGAGTGAACCGCATGGGGTATACATTTGCCCCTTTTCAGGACACGATCCTTGCCCTAAGAAGTTACACATCTACCATCCTGTGCTGCCTGAGCTTTTTACCTGGAATATTTCAGCCTTAACATGCAAGCATTTTTATTTAATACTTACTAATCCCCTCCTAGTTTCAAAGGGTTGGCCCTAGAAGCTAATTTTGGAGGTGTCAGGACCTTCTAATTAGCCTACTCAGCCCCTCATTCTTCTCATTCTCTCTCTCTCTCTCTCTCCTCTCTGCTAATACCCACATCAATCCGTTCTTCAACTTCCATCCATACACCACATAACCTTTCATTTGGACCTGCTTTCCTGCCACCCACTGCTCCTTACAGCATCCCTCATAGCCACTGAATAAGTCTGGAGATTGCTCGGGGAGAGGGAGAACAGGCAATCAAAGTCCTGGTCACTGTAAGAAATCACTTTTGGGCTCAGATGATTTTGCCCAGCCCTAGCATCACACATACACACACACGCACACTGCTGAGGACAATAGTGTTATGCATGGAACCAGCACCTGCTGGTTCAAAGGTGGGGGGGAATCGCTTTAAGGACAGGGGAGGGTGCACTTACCCCCAATCTGCTATGTTTCCCCTGCTGGTGCTCTCTTTAAAAACAGTCCGGTGGAGCAGCAGTGTACTTCCCTGCTGCCCTGTTAGCTCCTCAGACCGGAATTATCCGGGGTGCATGTGCACATCGGGCGTGCGCACATGCACCTGACATGCGCATACATGCTGGGTACTTCCGATCCCAGGAGGCAATGGGGTGGCAGGGAGTTACGCTGCCACCCAGTCGGACCATTTTTAAGGAGAGCACCAGCGGGGGAAATGCAGCCGGGCTGGGGGGTAAGTGCACCCTCCCCAGTCCTTAAAGTTATCCCCCCTGCCTTCGAACCAGCCGAACTGCCAGTCTTTCAGACCTATTCGGAGGCCTGTAAAAGGACCTCTGAACAGGTTTGTGCACATCCCTAGAGGACAACTCTTTATAGTTTTTCCTGTGTCCTTAAACGGTTGCCATTTGCACCTCTAGGGAAAAGGAGAGCACTGTGGATTCGGTTGCTGAGAAGGGAAAAGCTCCACCCCATCCCTGACTCTTGGTGGCATCAATTCTCACTGACAGTGATTGTGCTGCTGGATTCACCGTGTGTGCAGAATGCAAGAGACATCTTGGACCCTCAGGGGTCCTGCAAACCCCTCCTGTATACCGCTCCCCCTCATCCCAATTTTGGTCATTTTTGAATAAGGGAGAGAAATCTCAGGCAGAGCAAACAGCATCTGAGGTCTCTGTACTCTAGGCATTAGTAAAGACAATACAGCTCTTATATAACAGGTGCTATTTTAAATTTCCCATGGCCTAGATCTTCCCAGACAGTACAGAACAGCAGAGTATGTCCCATTACACGTAGTCCTGGACATAATGTCATAGTATTCGCAGACTAGGCATAACCCCAATTGGGCTAAGAAGAGTCACCTCACAGGATCCTGACAATTTACGTTCAGAGGAGGAACAGAAGATTAAAACCAGCATTGCACAGGAAATGACCTTGGCAGCAGTTTGATTATACAGATGTGTCCCATTGAAATGGGCATTTCTCCCATGGGCTACACATACTCTGAGGAATCCTGCCTGCCAAAATCCACTTAAAAACCAATTAAGAAAGGAAGAACTTAGAAGTGTATCCTCCTACGCACAGAAAAATAAACCACCGAACAGTTAACCCTAAAGCAGTAGCTCTCTGCACAAATCCCTAGTGTCATAGCCTAGTACAACTTCAAAGGGTTACAATACTATTTCAAAGGGTTATATTTATTCCATACAATATTCACTAGTAGCACTACCAAAACCAATATAGGCCCAGTAGTGCAATGAAAGAAAGATGCAAGAACTTTCACAAGCTTTGCAGGCTCACATGCATAGCTGGTTCAAATCTCACCACCATAAGTTTTATAGCTGCTTCCTTTATAAACACGTAGTCTTAACTTGGTCTAACTATTCAGAAACAACTCCATTTTTAGTCTACTTTTCAGTAGGCTTATGAGATCACTCAGCATTCCATGTGTCTGTCTGTCCATCTGTGTCTGTCCCCCTCTATCAACTTTGCAATGCCTGGACCAATTTGAACCAAATCAGGCACAGTTGTAGGGACACATAGGAACACTTGAATGGCATAGTTTGTGATGCTGCCATCCACTCCAATTCAAAATGGAGATGTGTAGACATTTGAGAAGGAAGTGGACTAGCTTGTGAACCGCCTAACCAATTTGAACCAAATTTGCTACATCTGTAGGGACACATATGGATGTCTCAATGACATAGTTTGTGATGATATCATCCACTCTGATTCAAGATGGCAGATGCGTAAACATTTGAGGTGCAAGTGGGCTAACTTGTGGACCATCTAACCAATTTGAACCAAATTTGCTACAGTTGTGGTGAGTGACACATAGGGAACTTCAGTGGGTAGTTGGTGATGATGTCATCCATCCTGATCCAAGATGGCAGACATATGAATTTTTGAGATGCAAGAGGGCTGACTCATAGACCACCTAACTGATTTGAACCAAATTTCATACAGTTGTAGTTAGTGACACACAGGGACACCTCAACGGTGTCACTTGCAATGATGTAATCCACTGCCATTCAAGATGCCAGACGGGTGAACATTTGAGGCACAATTGGGCTAACTTGTGAACCACCTAACTGATTTCAACCAAATTTGCTACAGGTGTAGGGATACATAGGGATGGTTCAAGGACGTAGTTTGTAATGATGTCATCCACCCTTTTTCAAGATAGCAGACATGTGAACATTTGAGGTGCAAGTAGGAACCAATTTGGACCAAATTTGGTACAGTTGTAGGGACATATAGGGACAACTCAAATGCATAGTTTGTGATTATTCATCCACCAGTTCAAGATGGCAGATGCATGACTTGTGAACAGCCTAAACGATTTGGACCAAATTTAGTCCAGTTGTACGGATAGTGAAAGGGAAGTAAGCAGATTAGTTCTTACTAGAACAACTTGTTCTCCTTCTCCTTTCCCTCTCTTTTCTTTCTGACTCCACCCCCCATACTCCCTACAGGATCCCCACTGGGACAAACTTCTAAAATCACAAAACATAAATGTTTATTAGATAAAATACAACAGGAAGCAACAGAGCAGATGGTCATCAAGCTGTGTACCCTCATCTAGACTTCAAAAGTAAGCTGCTATGGAGAGTGGGCATCTAAGCTGTGCAGTTATACTCTGAGGTAGGGATGTGCACGGAACTGGGCAGGAGAGGCTCGAAGGTATGGGGTGTGTGTGCTGCTTTAAGGGTGGGGTCTGGTGCACTTACCCCTCCCACCGCTCTTCCCCTGCCATTGCTCCATTTTTAGGAAGTCAATGGGGCAGCAGCATACCTCCCTGCTGCCTCGTTTGCCCCCATTTGCTGGATATATCTGGAAGTATTTGACACACCTGCATGGGCATGCACACATCACACCCATCTTTCAGCCACCCCCGCCACGTGCACCATGTGTGCACGCCTATGCCAGTGTGCACAGGTGCATCAGATACATGGACTTACTAAAAACGGAGCGCTGGCAGGGAAGAGCGGCGGGAGGGGTAAGTGTACCCTCCCTCACCCTTATGTAGCACCCCGCCACCTTTGAACAGGCGGAACCACCTTCCATTCAAACTGGTTCACAGGTCCATAAAGGGCCTCCGAACCGGTTCTGTGCACATCCCTACTCTGAGGTAATACATCCCTTTATATTGGCTGGCATTCTGATGCTTAGAAATAATATTGCTCATCCTGTCAGGAACAACTTCTCAAAAGGGAAGGATGATTTTTTAAAAGGATTTTGAGCAACCCTAACATTAATAAAGGGTAGGATTCAGATCTTTCACCTAGATTTGATACTTTTATTTTCTCTCCTTAGATTGAAGTGTGTGTGGATAATTCTGCAACCTATGAGTGCCTCAGCACAACCTACATTAATTTCTTTCATAGGAAAGAGCCCCAATTTGCCCTCTTTGGCTCTTGTTCACAATGCAGGTTATAGATTAGAATATGTCTGTTCCAAGGATGAGTGTTTCACAGGACATATAAAACATCTATTCTTTGTCCCTTCAGGTCTCCCTAATTGGGGATTTACTTATGGATGTTGTCATAGGAAGGGAAGTATCTTGAATTTCCTACAGTTCTTCTCCCAAAGTCTGGGCCATCACTTTGTTACTCAAGGTTCTAACCATGCTGTCATGCCTACTTACAAGTAAATTTGCTAGAAACAAATGTACTCAGAAGTGGGCACCCTAGCTTGCCACATGAATTGGCCCTTTTGTCTCTTTTTATTTCTTTGTATGCATGCACAAGAACAAACAAGAACAATGAAACAGCAAGAGGCAAAACAAAGAAAAATTAAGAAAATGAACCATAATAAAACAGACAGTCCCTTAGGTCATAGCTAGATGCACATACTTGGCAGGCGAGTCCTCTGTAGTCATCCCTACTACAGCAGATATGCAAATGTTTAAAGAGAATCTACTCAGGACCAGCTAATGTTGTTTCAAGGAGAAGTCAACTTTGTGGAGTGTTGATAAGGCACCCCTGTGGGGTGGAAAGTTTTGACTTCCTTCCATATGAAGGTTGCTTAAAAAAACTCATGCTATAGTAGTTGTACTACCATGGTGAACCTAACAGTTGTGACATCCAGCCATGGGATTAGCCACATTATCATGCTTCCACAACTACCTGGAAATATGAGGAAGTAGGAGATGTCCACATGCTCCTCATACCAGGTGACCAGGGGTTTCTAGTGACCAGACTGCCACATGATTAGAACCACAATGGGATCAGCTTTTGAACAGTCACTATATCTTATATTGTATGATTTCACTCTTTGACATCTGCCAGAAATGGAAAATGGAGTGTTTCTCCACTTCCCCACCTACGAGCATATGATACAACTGTTGCTCTGCAGAGTTTGTTTTTGCAGCTTCCTCATAGACATTTAAGTCCAGCATGTTTAAAAAATGTTTATTACTTGCACATCCCATTGTGTTACTCTAAACTCAGTATTCTGGGGAAATGGGAGGTGATTGTTCTTGCAAACAAAGCAAATCTTTTGTGTGGGTTTTAGCCATATATAATGAGTCCTTGTTTTGCAGGGAAATTCTTAGCTTTCCTGTGAGTCTTCTTCCCTTTTTGTTCTGACCTTGAGGTCAGAGACTTAGATGCTTGACTTACATAAGTGAATAAATGAGCAATTAACAGCTGTCAGATCTAACACCTGAACACTATGTGAGTGAGGGTGTATGTGGAGAAGGAGTGTTGTATTCCATCCAGTAATCTTTTATGTTTTGTTGTTGAGAAGTTTGTCCCAGCGGGGATCCTGTAGAGAGTGTGGTGGGTGGAGTAAGAAAGAAAAAGGGAAGGGAAGGAGAAGGAGAAAGTGGAGTTGTTTCTGATTAAACTCTTAGTTAAATCTACAGAAGATTATTTTGTGTTTGTGAGGGAAGCAGCTATAAAAAGGAGGAACCCTCTAACTTCAGGAATCAGCTCTTCTGAAACTTAGTGATTTGTTAAAAACTGTGAATTAAGTTGAGTCTCCTCAGCTATTTCACATTTGTTACATTGATAATAACTGTTCTAATGAATGAACAGTCAAAATTTGACTCATGTACTCTGGCAAAGTTTGCAGATACTGTTGTTCATTTGTAGCTTGGTTTTGTATTTCAAGGCACAGCTTGGACCAGTCACTCCAGCTTCAAAACGGACTTGGAAACAAATGATTACCAAATGATTACCATGGCTGGATGGCACAACTGTTAGGTTTCAAAATATGAAAGGCTCATGCTTTCATGTGATCTGTGCTGCTTCAAGGAATGCAGATTTCTGGAGGCCAGGAAACTGAGTCCCAGCTTGGGATGTACATGAAACGAGGTTCATGCACTGGTTCAGCACCATGGGGAGGGGGCGGGATATTTCAGGAAAAATAGAGCAGGCCCTTACTTGCTCTCCGCCACCCAATGCAGCTTCCTGCTGTGGTGGTGCTTTCCCCAAGCACCCACCTGCGGTGCCAGCTACCGGTTGGGACTGCGGTGTCATCAGAACAGATTGGTGATGTCATAATGATGTCAGCCAATAGGGCAACTAATTTCCAGCCAATTGTTAAACTATATATTATTGAAAGGTATAACAGCAACACAAGAACAGTGATTTTTGTTCTTCTGGCTATTGAGGCTGTGTTCTCTTGATGAGAACAACTGTGAATTAAACAGCTGTGATTGGCAAGCCCTGCAAGCTCCTGCAGAGCATGTTGTGAGAACTTGGAATTTCTGAGCTATCCTGATTAGCCAGCATGGTTATCTGTGTTGGTTAAATGCTGGTTCACCTCAGCAATTTAACAGAGATAGCCTGGTAACTCTGGATTCTCATGGCATGCTCCAGGGCAACGTGCAAGGCTCACTTATCACAGTTAACTCTTTAACCGTGATTGTTCTCATGAGAACATGACCTGTTTAAGCCATTGATGAAATTATGGGACTGGCACAAATTTAGGAAAAATTCTGATTGTAGCAGCAACTGGTCCTGTATAGACTGATAAAAGTGTTGTTGAGTCTTTTCAGTGTGACTCTCCCTTTAATTAGCAGCTTCTTCCTTGCTCCCTGTTTGGGGGTGGGGGGAGAAATAGCTAATTATCAGTCCTAGACAACTAAGATTCTGTATTCACATCTATGAGTATTTCAATTTTCAATTCACCTCCAGGCTGTGTAAAGGAAGATAGCTCTTCCCTTGCTAGCTGAAACAGAACTGAAAAGCAGCACTTCCTAAGGACTGCTTAAAAATAGAAGTGTGTCCTTGTAGGACACCAGAATGGCCTGCTAATTAAGCTAGGAGGAAACAAGCTGGGCAAGAACAAGCGAAATGAAAAAGCAGGAAACAGTAACCTGGCAGGTGTTGGAAACCTCAATAAGGATAGTACACAAAAGCACTTAAGGAAATATAGGCAGGAAGGAACATGAGATGGAAGATCATTTAAAGCCGCTTTTAACACAACATGCACACATGAAAAGGATTGCCAGGCACCAGCTAAGGAGACATTGCTGTCTCACATTTTAAAAGAAGGCATGAACTCTTTATGAATTTAAGCCAAAAGCAGGGACTTTTAAAAAAAACAACAGCAGCACAGTACTGAGCACAAAATCAGGTGCTTTATAAACAAACCATAACCCCTCAGTTTAAGAATTAAGACCATTCACAGAAGGGCCTTGCACTGGTCTGCATGAGCTTTATTTTCAAGAAATAAAGAATCATTTGTTGCAAGGAATTGGCAAAATATCTGTATGCAACCATTCTGCCTCGATCATCTCTGCCCTCAGATGCTATGTACAAGCATATTCTGGTGTACAGTGATCATTTCAAGACCCTTCTTGCCTTTTTAAGTGCTGGAACTGTATAATGCTCAGTTTCCATCCATCTGTGAAATAAGGGGAAAAATATTATTGCTGGCAAATACATTAAAGACTGTACGAATTAAAAGTGTTCAATAAACAAACTGTTCCATGAAAAACTCTGTTAAAAAGTGTTCCATGAGTATAGGGAAGGGGAGGGAATTTCCATCTTCCTCTAGTGATGCCATTGTCAAGGATTCTGGCAATGATGACACAGGGATGGTCCATGTAGACTGTCAATTGTTCCATGGTGAAGCGGGCACATCGACTCCTTCCCAATGTGAATATAAGGCATTTTTTGAATCCCTATTTTCTGGTCTCTGTTCCTGGGTGGTTTAGCGAGCCTTACAATGCAAACAGTGGTGTAAACGGCAACGTTTTTGTGTGCCAATTTTAAATGGCAGTTGAAATTCATTGTAAGCTACAACGGGGAAATACAGCTATTTTCCTGCTACGCATATGTGACATTACAGGGCTACAACGCAGCAACAAAATCTGAAAGAAGGCATTGGAAATGTGAATGGCATCTTGCTTACAGCTCAGGGACAGTGCAGGTAGTGCGGAAGCACACTTACGGGATACATTGTGACACTGTGGTAGTGTGCAATCTGGAAAGCGCCCTGGTTAGTACTGTCGGAGGAGATTCTCATGATCCACTAAAAGCGAGCTACGGGAGCCTAGCCAGCTTTTGGTGGATTGGATTGTGTGCTGCGTGGCTCCCGGCAGCAAACCCCACTATTTCCCCCTCCCTTTAGCCGAGTTTAGCGGAGTGAGTGCTTCGCTAACCCTGTTTTTTTTTTAAATTTGTGAGTTGCTGCAGTGTGGCTCTGCGCCGCAGCAGCTCACGAGGAGACCCCCAACGGGGATGCTAAATGCAGCCTCCCGGCTTGGGGGTCTCGCTATGCAGGGCATGCTGAAGCTTCTGGGGGGGCCAAACTCCCCAGCCCCCGCCAGCTCCATAACGGAGCCGGCAGTCATGTGGGCAGCCGGTTTGGCCGCCCACAGCTGACTGATGGGTCCGTCTGCAAGGAGAGCGGGCTAAGCCCTCTCTTCTTGCAAACCCTATATCGGCGGTTCCCACTAATTGCGGGAACCGCCTCTCTCACTGCCCTTATTTTGGGGGAGATGCAAGGATTATTTTTTAAAGTTAGTGTGCACATACGTATTCTGGAGTTCTTTGGGTTTCAGTTCCTATCAAAGCATCAAGAAGTTACATTTTGGGAGTGGGAAAGATACAGCTTGACTCCGATGCACATACCTGGAACTGCATGCACATGGACATCAAATGATGGTGTTTTTCCTTTTTCCTCTAATCCCCCATAACCACTTATACCAACAGACAGACTGCTGACTTCAGAAGCCAGTTCAAGACTGTTGCTCCTGAGAGTAGGACTAGAACCAAAGGTTGAAGTTAGAAGGAAGCAGATTTAGGCTAGACATCAGGGTGTTTTCCCCCCTAACTGTAAGAGTTGCCCAATACTGGAACAGTCTTCCTCATGCAATGATGGGCTCTCCTTCGCCGAATAGCCATCTGTGAGGGATGCTGTGCAGGAAACTCACATTGCAGTTCCATCCTGTGCAGGAAACTCACATCTCTGAGTTTCCTGCACAGAGCAGAGGGCTGAACCAGAAGGCCACCAAGCCCCCTTCATATTGAACATCTGCAATTGTCTGTTGAAGAATTAATTATTAGTAAGCAGAGAAGAGGCTTCATCAAAATTATGTGACAATGTGTGGCTGGTGGGGATTTTAGGCAGTGATCCTTTATGTGAGAACAATGTGCTAGAAAAACATTAGAGTGTCCCTATTTCCCTCTGTAATATGCTGGAAGGTATGGAGTCAGGTAATCCAAATACAGGCCCAGGCATATGAAAGGCTTGAATGGCAACATCTTCGTGCTCACTTTTTGAGGCCTCCATACATATACTTTATATACATAATTTACATACACATATACAAATACATAGACTCCATATATATGAATATACAGTATACAATGCTTTACCTAAGCAGTATGAGACCGGACCATGAGGAAGTGACTCATGCCATTCCAGTATCATATGGACTGAACCTAAGAACAAATTTGATTCCAAACAGATGGGAAAGCACAGTATGAAGTCCTTCTGGGACTGTACCACTTTAGAATGTAGGTGGGGGATTACATCTTTGAATGCTCTTCCTCCAGGCCAAAATCTGCATCTACATAGAAAGGTAGTACAGTGGTCCCTCGACTTACGTAATTAATCCGTTCCGAACGCACGTTTGGAGGTCGAAATTTTCGTAAGTCGAAGAGCGCACCACGGAAGTCTGGAAACATTCGTAAGTCGAGGAAACCGCATCTAAAAATTCGTAGGTCGAGTAAGCTGAATCTAAACCGGCAACTACTTCCGGTCTTTTTTGGCGCTCGTAACTCGAAAACATCGGATGTTGAGTAGTTCGTAGGTCGAGGGACCACTGTATATGAAAGTATATGAATGGGATGAATTCCAGCCTTGCCTTATTTCTGACATGCTAGTTTTTCATGTGCATAGGGTTGGTGGTTTTTATTTATTTATTATTAACATGAGGGAACATTCAAACATATGATTGCCTTCTGCCTTCTGAAGTGATGCAGACTCAGGAGGATAAGGCCACATCCCTTTTCTGGACATTTGCACTGGCTCTGAACTAGAGATATTTGATAAATCATGAGAGATAATGACAGAGCAGAAAAGAGCCAAACTAAGTAGGAGGTGCTAATCCCTTATAAAAACAGAAGCACTGTTTGCAGTAGAGAGGAACGATTCAGGGCTGTATGTACGGGTGCCAAAATCACAAAGTTGGACACAAACCCATTGGGATGTTGCATACTCAAGGCTGACTTCACCGGTAATTTCTGAGCAGTTTGGTTAAAATGGTTAAGATGTACAGAATAACATATTTTATTTATGTATTTATTTAAAATATTTATATCCCACCCTTCCAGCACACTGCTGCTTACAGCAGCTTACAATAAAAGCATAACATAAAATCCATGATAAAAGAATAAAGGACAATAAAATAAGGTGGGGACTGCAGTTGCCGAGAGAAAGCGAGAGAGAGAGAGAGGGCAGTGGCTGCGTCCATAGCCATGGGGGGGGGGGAGAAAGAGAGACAGCATGCATGGCAACAGGAGGAAGGAAGCAAGAGAAAAAGTGTGAGTGTTGTAGCCATGGTAGTGGTGGTGGGATAGGAGATGGTGGTGGGATAGGAGAGAAAGAGCACGCGTGCATGGGGCAAGAGGAGGAGGAGGGGAGCAAGAGAGGGAGAGGGAGGGGAAGAGAGAGAGAGAGAACACAGAAAGAGGAGAAGAGGAGCAAGAAAGAGATAATGAATGGCAGCAGTGGTGGTAATAATGGAGAGAAAGCGTGCATGGAAGCAAAAGGAGGAGACACAAGCCAGGGGCTGCCACTGGAGTTTGTGTGGGTTGCCATTATGACATCACCAACCTGTTCCTCTGGCTATACTTTCACAGTCTCTCATTTATTGGAATGTAGGATTGCCAACATTTCATTGCCAGAATGAGGAGAGGAGAGCTGGCCTTGTGGTAGCAAGCATGACCTTAAGCTAACCAGGGTCTGCCCTGGTTGCATAAAAGGGAGACTAGAAGTGTGAGCACTGTAAGATATTCCTCTCAGGGGATGGAGCCGCTCTGGGAAGAGCAGAAGGTTTCAGGTTCCCTCCCTGGCTTCTCCAAGATAGGGCTGAGAGAGTTTCCTGCCTGCAACCTTGGAGAAGCTGCTGCCAGTCTGTGAAGACAATACTGAGCTAGATAGACCAATAATCTGACTCAATATATGGCAGCTTCCTGTGTTCCTATGTTCCTATGAGGGATCCAGGTTTGGGGAGGGGGCTGGGATGTGTATGCAATGGTAATCAAGATCCTGAGTATCATTGATGTATATTTAATTGAATTATATGCTATTGAATAAGGCCAGCATTGTTATTATTTAGAACATATTCAAGTTATATCACTTTTCAACCAAAAACTTCTCAAAATAGAAAGCTGCTTGCCCCACCACCAAAAGGAGGGTCAAGTGCTGTCCCTATAGGGACCAACATTTCATCCCTGAAATGAGGGACGTCCCACATAATAAGGGACAGTTGACAACCCTAAAGACCATGGTTTTTTCCTGCTTGCAAACTTCCTTGAGGCATCTGATTGGCCACAGATGATGACATAGTGCTGAACTAGATGAACTATTGCTCTAGTTTAGTGTGGCATTACTATGTTCATATAATCCTGAGTTGTCTGGACGGAAATTTGGAAGCTCTGCATCTGCATTGCAACAATGTTCACGAATTCCATTTTTAAAGGGAAAGGAAAAGATTCTGGATGTTATTATTATTATTATTAGTAGTAGTATAGACCTTGGGGTTTAAGAAAGGTACTCAATAGCACAGGAGAACCTGAAAGTTGACAACAGCTGACCACCAGATTTTGAGACAAAGAGATGGCTTATCATAAAGAATGACAAACAAACAATCATACTATAAATTCTATTCGCCTGATACAGAATTTTTCTTAGATCTCAGAATCCTTTCCCTAGCGAAAGCAACATGGTTTTGACTTATCAGCTCTCATTTTTCTTCTGCCAGGGAACGAGACTTTGCTGCACGTGTCTGGAGACCACACTCATCGAGCAAAGGTATTTTTTCCTTTCTGGAGGTGGAATGTTGTTTATGCACAACACAGGCTTGGAGCCTCCAGCTGCTAAACACATTTTTTTGTGGGCCAATCAGGCCTATCAAATGAAAAGAGACAAGTGATACTAGGCAGTCAGGTTTCTATCATACACTCACATATATGCTGTACTCCAGACCTTTACTCTTCACAACCACCTTCTAAATTTAGCAGGAGTTATTCAGGAAGCATGGCCAAAACCTTAAAGCCAGTTAGTGCTGGCATGTGTAAGAAAAAAGATACCAGGGCTGCCTTGAATGTAGCATAATGAGGAAGTGATGGCCATGTTTGAATTAACTGTTGCTGGATTATTTTGATTATTATAATCATATAGGGCAGCATACAGACTAGTTAGTCATGACCATGCACCACTAAAATAAATGAGAGAAGTTAGTCATGACTCACTTAAGTCAGATTCAATATGGTGGAAATCAGAAGGGTTGCCAACTCATGAAATAAATAACTTTGTATTGTGGCAAGACCCAAGAACTGATCAGTAGTCAGTCCTGTTTGTTCTGCAGAAATCACCTGAGAGGGTCTGGTCGGTTCTCCCAAGAGGTTGTTAAAGTCAAGGGGACATAAAACAACCTCCCATACAGGTTTTTTCCCTTGTTTTGACATATTTAGTGAAATATATAGTGCAGTGTCATAATGGACCAATTACGGTTTCAGCTCATGAGCAGGTGCATTTATCTATTGGAAATTTAAGGGAGGAGGTGAGGAAGTCACATCACTGGTGTTTTATTGTTTCTCTGCTACACAATAAATCTCTTGTTTTAAAAAAGGACCAATCTAGTTCTGTTTCTCATTATGACTATTTCCCCCGTAGCAATACTTGCATAAATTGTGCAGTTGTTATCTATTATGTTGGCAGTGGCCAGTGCTCTAAACGTGAACACCACACTAGCCATGCCACCAGCCTCCTTTCTCCACTGCCGCCCTGGCCCCATAGCTGCCCTGGCCCCATAGCCGCCCTGGCCCCTGCTGCCCTGGCCCCATAGCCACCACCTCTGTAGCTGCTCACCTTCTCCTTGTTGTCGCCATTGCCTCCACCTCCTCCCCACACTGCTGCTACTGCCACTGCCGTGATGGTGGTGTCTCCTAAGCTTCCCCGGGCTACTTGTATATAAAAACATCATGACCCAATGACATCTTTATAGGGCCAGCAGCCAAGGAAAGCTTAAAAGCTGCCACTGGCCACTGTTGACCCTGGTGCTTGAGGAGCCACCACTGAGTTGGCAAGTGAGCAGGGGGTACTGGAGGGCTGTGGGTGGATAAAAGGTGGCCCAGAGGGCTGGGGAAGAGGGGGCCTCTGTTAGGGATGTGCAAAACATTTCGGGTACAAAACATTTTGTACACAGAACGGGCCGTTTCGGGTGTTTTGTAGACAAAACAAAACTAGTTTCGTGTGTTTTTTGTTGCTCATTCCCTTGCCTCTGCTAAGGAAAAATGAAGCAACTGAAACGATCTCTTACATGCTAGGCAAACGCAGCAAATTGTTCATTGTAAGCCCACCCCACCCCACCCCCAGAGGTTATTTTGCTTCTATGTAACAGTAAAGAAGACTTAAGAACACAGTTCTTGATATAGGGGCTATTCTCATGATCAGCAAAAATTGGGCTAGGAGAGCCTAGCCTGATTTTTGCTGCTCGTGTAAACCACTAGGCTCGCAGGTGAGCCTGGTGGCTTACAAGTGGCTTGCCCGCTTTTGTAGCCCTCTCCTGAGCCCGGGTTTGCAGAGTGAGCGCTCCGCAAATCTGAGCTTCCCGATCGTGAGTAGCCGTGATGCGGCTCCACGGCGCGGCTCCGTGGCATGGCTACTCACGAGGAGACCCCTGGAGGGGAGGTGCAAAGCCACCTCCTGGCTCCAGGAGTCTCGCCAGCATGCCCTGCGCACTCGCGCAGGGCATGCTGGAGCTTCCAGGGGCCGATCAGCCCCCGCTCCCCCCAGCCCCTGCTGGATCCGTCACGGAGCCAGCAGTTGTGTGGGCAGCCAATCCGGCAGCCCAGAGCTCCCTCCCTGCTCGTGTGCGGGGAGAGTGGGCTTAACCCGCTCTCCCCGCACACTCACAAAACCCAGGTCTCACTGATCGTGAGACCCGGCTCATAGTGATTTGTTCATAGATTTAGGAGTTTATCTGAAAGGCCAATCAGCCTTAGTTCCCAAGGACCTAGGAGGCAGGGGGAGCTGAGGCTATTCCATATTTCTTCTCCCTTCCTTCTTTGTAATGTCTAACACCTTTATCCCTATAAAGCATGATGTGCTGCCATCCCACAGAGTGGCTTTTGTGTGTAATAACCAACCATGAGACTCGTTCACACGACCAGAAAGTGGGTAGGGGAAGCGTCATACCCAATTTTGGGTGCTGGATGTGCTCCCGTTTTCTGATCGAGTATTAGTAAGAAACAAGGTAGGAAGCACCAGCAGTGATGATTGTCTGCTAAGCAGCAGCTGAGTATAAGGGCTTTTCCGCCTACCTCATTCAGCAGCCGAGTACAGCTGCTGGGAAGAACAAAACTCTACCTGTTCTGGGCAGGACGGGTGCTGCCAGGGGTGTAACGAGGGTGGGGCAGGCAGGGCACATGCCCTGGGCACCATTGCAGGGGTGCAAAGTGCCTCACACGCCACACCCCCACCCTCCAGAGAGGGAGAGAAAGGAAGAATACATGCTTTCAGGTAGCAAGCACTGCCTGAAATGATGCCAAAGAGCTTGCTCAGGCTCTTCGGAAATCGAGGCCACGCCCCTTTGACATCACATGCAAAGGGAGTGTGACCTCAAGCTGGAGGGAGAGAACGGGGAATAGATGATTTTAGGCAGTGCTGGGGGTGGGGACCACAAGGGGTTGACTGTATGTCTTAACTGTTAAGGGATGCTGAGTATGTGTGCGCTCTTGCTTTGTTTAAAGCATGTTAGTGGATCACAGGGATTCTAGTTTAAAACAAACAAAACAACACAAAACTGAAATTAGCTCACTCCTGCCATACTGTGTGCATTCTGTGCTAAATATAAATACATTTTGAATGAGGGTAACACAGATTCTGTACCAAAAATGCAGAATTCTCTGTATAAATAAATCAAATATATCTGCATAAATTTAATTCTTTGTACAGTTGAATTTACTTTTGACCATGTGGAGGGGCACTATCAACCATTGAAATCTTGCTCAGTCCCACCTCTTATTTTAGGAGCAAAGTGTTCAAAATACAGCATGTGAGCTTTGGAGTTACACAGAGCTCTTCTTCAGGTTACATGGGGGAGAACATTTATTCCAAAAAGGAACAGTATAGATATTTCTGTTTATCATGCCCACACTCAGAAATACCTTGTTTCCTTTTAAATTTGTTGACCATTCAATCTGAGAAAGAGTTATGTGTCACTCAAAAACTCACATACCTCATTTGGTATGTGACAGGCTGGCTAACTGGCTGGCTGCATACTATTTTTCTGACTGACTTTGTTCTACTGGACCAACAGGGGTAATCTGATTTTAAAATGCAACAGATTACTCTTGCACCATAGATATTTATACAGTCCGCTTCCCACACAAAAACAAATACTCAAAGTACCGTGCTTGCAGAGAGACATCCATTTTCTGTAATTAACAAATACAACTGGATAAACAGGCATAAAAGTTTAGATAAATTTTTGTGACTAGAGCCTGGTTTACCCAATTTTTGTAATTTAGGTTTCATGTGGGTTACTGACAATAGCATGACTGTGTGAATCCATGCCAAGGTGGTTGATGACCCAAGATGAATCTGAGAATCCTTGATGTGGGTTTACACAATCATGCTAATTATTATTTATTTATTATTTTTAAGTCTTCCCAGTTTCATGTAGTGCCATAATTTGTTAATTAAAAGATTAACAAGCCTGACTTGTATTTTTGAGCTGATTTTATGGTAAAGTTATCTGAAAGACAGGTGTCAGATGTTTGGACAGGGGGCGCAATTTCAGTGCTTGCCCTAGGCGCTATTTTCCCTAGATACGCCTCTGGGTGCTGCTGCATGGCGTGTGCCACCAGCTAAGTCCAAACTGCAAAGAAGGGAATGCAGGGGTACCATTCCTCTAGGTCAGTCTAGGGCAGGGTATCCATCAATAGGCCCATATCTGAAAGCACCCTAGTTCGGTTTTCCAGCCTCAGGGCTGAAACACAGCACATACTTCCACCCAGGGTCCCAAAGACATTTGTGCACTGTGGATGCCACAAACCATGAGGAGCAGTGGTTGTCTTAAAGCAGACACTCCGCTGGGCGGCTTCCAGGATAGTACTGAGCAGAGTCTTCACCAGCAGCCCCACATCTGGAATCAAACTAAGAGAAGGGGTGAAGGCAAAAACTGCAAGTCTCAGGGAAATTCTTTGGCAAAGCATTCACCAGCAAGTCTGATCCTAAAGTCACATCAGCTTCTTGGTGCTTGGGGTAGTCATGTTTTCTTCTCATGACCCTTGTCATGACTCCTACCAGAGCCAGAGGAGGAGGGGGGAGTTACAACAGCCCTGCTGATCAGGCCCAAGGCCCAAGGATTCATTTTCAATGACAAACAAGTAATATACTCTCATTTGCTACCAGAGAATCTACTCTCAGAACACCTCAGAAACAACAAAACCCAGTACCCCATGGGCTTGTGGGTATGGGGATGGTTGACACCCTATGGGCACAACACCACCACTCGCTCTGGGCCACCTCGGTGCCCCCCAAGTGGAGTTATGGGCCTGATGAATTCCCCATTATTCCCAATGGGGGGAAAGCTTAAAAACGTGCAAATTTTACAAATTCTTTAAAAATCAGCCCTTTTATCAATTCCTTTGAAATCTGGACAGTAGGAGGCACCCATTGGGGCACTACCACCCGACCCACTCTTCTGCCCCAAAGCCCCCTTTCTCCCCTGACTCTGCCCCAAAGATGTGCAAACTTCAGAAATTCTTTAAAAATCAACCCTTTGACCAGTCACTCTGAAACCTGGATGGTAGCAGGCACCCATTGGGGCACTACTACCTGACCAACTGTGGCACTCCTAGGAGGCACCCACAGGCAGAAATGGGCACTGTCCCCATTGTCCCATAGGGTGGATGCAGCACACATCAACAACAGCAGAGCTTTGCAAAGAACAAGGTTTCCAAAGGTCATACACATCCACTGTGTCATACACTCACCACATCCATTGTGTTCCTCCCAGAAATGCAATTGATCTACACACAACAATGTGAAACAACAATGAAATGCACTGCCCCACGCACCCACTCCCAGTGCAGGGTAACAGCAGCAGCCAGCAACAAGCAAGCAAGCAAGTGTGATATCACAGATGCAGCAGACTAGGGCAGAGGCGTAACTATAGGGGGGGCAGGGGGGGCACGTGCCCCGGGCGCCATCTTTTCAGGTCACATGGGGGGCGCCGCCATGACCAATTTTTTAAAAAAATTTAATACAAATTTCTCCTGCTCAGTGCAGCAGCGCTGCAGCAGTCAAGGAAGCGCGTCGGAGCCCCTTCCCCCATGAGCGGTCCCTTCCACGCCGCCCGTAAAGAGGTTTACAATGATTAGCATATTGCCCCCAACATTCTGGGTACTCATTTTACCGACCTCGGAAGGATGGAAGGCTGAGTCAACCTTGATGTAGTGTGTATCATCATTGCATCATAATTCTGTTGTTTGAGATTCAAGCCAACTTCACAGGGTTGTTGTGAGGAAAAAACACATGTGTGTCAGTCAGATGTATGCTGGGGGGGCGGCGGCGAGGGAGGCACGGCGGGGGGGGGGTGCAATTTCAGTGCTTGCCCCGGGCACCGTTTTCCCTAGTTACGCTTCTGGACTAGGGCAGCAGACTAGGGCCAACAACAGCATCAAATGTCCCCACCCCTCCCTCCCACAAGCATTTTTTGTCCACAAGCAACAGACATAGCTACATCTGTGGCACCCAGCCATAAAAGCAGGTTAAATAAGGAAGGGTGAAAAACAACATTCTGCCGCTGGAACAGCAAAGTTTGCCCCCCCCCCTCCTGCCTATACAAGTAAAAGAGTGATGATGACAACAATGGCACACAATCTTTTGGCACATTTTTTGACATTTCGGCAACAGATCAGAGCCTGTGGCACCAGCACAACCTATTGTAGATGCAAGCAATCTAGTTTGAATAAAAATGATGATGATGCTAGCTAGACTTGAGATTAGGTCTAGCTAGCATCATCATCTAGCTAGGGGGGAAGCATAGTATACCAGTGCGTGTGTGCTCTGCGAAAGTGTTAGTGGGCTTAGGGTTAATTTTTGCCATGGCCTGAGAATGCTGCAGTTGGGGGTGGGGGTGGGGTAAATGGGTGCAGGGAGGAGGCCAGAGTCTGTGCCTTCCTGCCCACTCAGAGCCAGTAGGCTGCTGGGCAGAGAATATTAATACTGATATATTATGGGCAGAGAGGGCTGGAGGACAGGCTTCTGTATAGATAGACAGATAGATAGATAGATAGATAGATAGATAGATAGATAGATAGATAGATAGATAGATAGATAGATAGAATGGGGGGGGAAACAGAATTGCTTTTTAAAACCATGAGGCTATGCTACCCTTCTAACCACCTACTAGTACTAGCTAATGGAGATCCCATTAGCTAGATCCCTCTCACACGGAACCCCTGTTTAAACTTCTTCTAAACTAAACAATACACAACTTTTAAAATTCAATTGCAACCCAAAACCTCCCTCAAAACAGAACCCCGCCCCCCAAGAATACAGAATTCCAGAGGGGTGTGTGTTTGTGTGTTTGTGTGTGTGTTAGAGCCAGCATGGTGTAGTGGCTAGAGTGCTGGACTAGGACCAGGGAGACCCAAGTTCAAATCCCCATTCAGCCATGAAACTAGCTGGGTGATTCTGGGCCAGTCACTTCTCTCTCAGCCTAACCTACTTCACAGGGTTGTTGTGAGGAGAAACCTAAGTATGTAGTACATCACTCTGGGCTCCTTGGAGGAAGAACGGGATATAAAATGTTAAATAAATAAATAAATAAATAAAATAAAATAAAATGGGTACACTCATTCAGTCTAGGGCTTCACCCATGTTGTGTGTCCAGTTGTCCACTTCTTTGGTCTGGTCTCTGAATCTACTCTTTCTTCTTCAATCTTCTCCTCCTTCATTCTTCAGATTTTGGGGGGGGGACTGGGGGAAAAGCCTGGGGGAAAAGGGGGTGGCTCGGGCCGGTGGCTGGCACAGACACAGCAGGCAGAGGTAGGCAGTGATGCTCTTAGCAGCAGGAAGGGGGTGAAAAAAATAATTCTCTTCTTCTTAGGAACAAAAAACAAGCAATGCAGCAGGTATAATCCATTCCCAGGCTGGCATGAAGCAGCCAGCAGGGTCAGACAGGCTGGGTGGAAGGCAGGCTGGGCTCAGGCTGGCAAGGCAGAAGGCAATATGCATGGCATGGCATGGCATGGCAAGGCAAGGCAAGGCAAGGCAAGGCAAAGCAAAGCAAAGCAAAGCAAAGCAAAGCAAAGCAAAGCAAATCTCTCTCTCTCGTCCACAAGGCAGAAAGGCAGAATGGTGGCTGCTGCCTCTTTAAATCTAATTGAAAATCCCCCTTGCCCCTTCTTTGGCCCTTCCCCTAGCCAATGTGGGGTCTGTCAGGAGTGGCAAGAGCCAAAAGAGCCAATCTGGAACCAGGAGGGAATCGTCAGCAGATCAGCCCATGCTTTTGTTCACTGATCTGAAGCTTGGAAGGGTGGGAAATTCAAATAGACATCAGACACAAAATGGAGACTACATGGAGATCGCCACAAAATGGAGGTATGAAACAACAAAACATTTGGCTCCGAAATTCAGGCCATTTGTTTTGGAGCCGAATTCTTTCGGGACTTGCAGAGGTGTGATTTGTTTTGTGCACAAATCGCCCAGAAAACAGGCAGATTTGGGTACAGATCGTTCTGTACCCGAAATGTTTTGCACATCCCTACTGAGGAGTCCTAAGCCTGCAAAGGTGTGTGACTAAGGCAGACCCAAAATGAAGAGTAGCACACTTCAGCCACAAAGATTTATTATCAGATGAAAAGAAAAAGATATGCAATAAGAACAATTGTCTTTTCTTAAAACAGATTGTAATAGAGAGTTTTCATTAACCTGGCAACGCAGATTCCAAGAAATCAGTAAAGAAAAATAACTTCCCTCATGCGTTTAACTGACTTGGTTGTAACTTATTACTTATGGGCTGTGGCCTTCCCATATCCCCAGCAGCGCTCAGCCTCCTGCTTCCTCAGGGCCCTCCTGGGACAGAACTAACCAACAGAGCAAAACTTCTGCTGGTGGCTGAGCCAGAAATCCCCACCCAGTCTACTGGATTGGTTCCTTTGATTTGAATTTCCCAGGCTTTTTTCCTTTTTAGGAAAAGTCCACCCTCTCAAAAGTTGCTCTAAGTGAGGCCTAGTCCTCCCTCAAAGCCTTCCCATCACTACAATCTTAAACAGGATTGGTGGAGTGCCCAGCAGGGTAGGAGAGCCACACATGCTCCTGATCGGTGGTCACGTACATGCAAAAAAGCAAGGTAGGAGGAGGGAAGAGTGATCATGTGGGAGATGGGAGATGGGTAGGATGGGTGCGCACAACCCACATTCTATCCCCAGCATTTTATCTAGGGTGGTTGAAACGCCATCCTACCCATCTCCCACATGATCACTCTTGAGAGAAATCCAGTGACAATAAGATGGATTGAAAGAGACCCCCCACTCATGGTTACAACTTCAAAAGCTGGTAAGAAGTGCTGCCCAGAGCTGCCACTTATTCTCTCTCTATAGTCGCTCACAGTTACAGTAATGGTCATCTGCAGAAGGACCCACCATAACTGTGAGGGAAGGTGCTCCCATGACAGCCTGGGGGGATTCACAGAAGCACCTTCCCTTATGGTTACAATGGGTCCCTCTGCAGACAACCGCCACTGTAACCGTGAATGGCTGAAGAGAGGGAGGGAGTGACAGCTCTGGGTCAGATCTGGGGTAGGACTTCCTACCTGCTTTCGGAGCTGTAATCGTGAGTGGGCTTTCTTTCAAAATGTCTGAATGGGGCTTCTGTGATTCTAACTCAGCCTCTCTGTGAAGCCTTTGGCACAATGTTTTAGTCCTCATTCCCTACTATAACTAAGCTCAAGTAGGCACAACTGAAATGTTTGCATATTCTTCCTCCGCTTACCCCTATCTTCATTTCCTGTCCTTCATCTGTTGTTTCCCCTGTGTCAATATCTACGTTATAGACCTCTTGTTTTAGGAACCTTTCCTCTCATTGTTTGTACAATACCATCTACGTGGATGGTGCTAAATAAATAAATAATGCTAAGTAGAACATCAATGCACAGTTAGTTGTGTGTAATAACTAATGTTCCCATAGCTTCACCTGGATCATCTTTGAGCCAGGTGGAGCTATGGGAACATTAGTTATTATGGAAACTGGATGAGCACCCAGATGTGTAACTCCATGTGCAATGTCTGTGCATGAAAACCCATTTCCGTGTGTCTTCTGTGCTGTCAGGGCATAGTAGCAGCCACCTGTTCAACAATCATAAGTTGGGCTGCTGGAAATGATGTTATTGATTTATAAAGCATGAGATTTAAAATGAATTCATTGTTCTTTTACATGTCTAGGTTATGAATATTTAACAATAGTCACATTTGAAGCTTTCTTATGCCACCATGAAAACATTTTAGATAAAAGAGTGTGCTAGGCTATACCTTTGACATGGTGACATGGTTTTCTAGAGGTGGGATGACATGTGTTTTCTATGGACTGATGCATGTGATAATATTTTAGTAGATATTAATTACACTTGGTTTGGTCTTTTGCTCTGATCAAGGTGGTGTTGAGCGGATGGGGAATCTTGTCATCTCCCCATTATCATGGATGGATCACCATCTGGTTAAGGTAGAATTCACAGCTACAACCCATCTCTGCAGGGGTGAAGGACCTATTAGATTGGTCTGCCTAAGGAGATTATTGGATCCAATAGGATTCCACGAAGCCTTGAAAGGGTTTAGGGTTGGCTCTGTTAATGGTTCTGACCTCTGTTGCCAGATTTGGCTTTTTTAAAGCCAAATTTGGGGTTTTGGCCCATTTGACTCACGAGTATACCCCTGAGGTTCTGGCGCCTCTGGAACATGGAATATTGAACTCACTTGAACAGTAGACACAATCACTCCTAAGCATCCTCTCCAACCTGCTTTAAAGACATCCCAGGGGTATTCGGATGAACTATGGGAGCTGAATCAGCGAGGTAGATGACTAGAGCACAAGTGGAGGAAGACTCTGTGCTGATCAGATCGGGCAGAACGCAGAACACATTTGAAGATAAGGAATAATTAATTTTGTGGAAATCAGGTTGTGTGATTTGGTTCTAATGTTTTTACAGCTTAATTATGCCAAGCTTCTAGATAGATAGGACATGTGCAATGAAATCACCAAAGTTAGCTATGATGGTAGCTAGCATTTAGGTCTACTTTCTGATGTACTTGTACAAAGTACAATAAAGGACATTGTTTATTTAATAAGTCATAACTACAGCTCTGTCTTATTCAATGTCAGCATTTTCATAGATCAGATAAATGCGCCAGGCAGATTTTAAGAATAACCAGTACATATAAGACTTGCCCTTTATCACATAATATAAATCAAGTAGTAGAAAGAAATTTGATATTATCTATCTATCTATCTATCTATCTATCTATCTATCTATCTATCTATCTATCTATCTATCTATCTAATCTATCTATCTATCTATCTATCTATCTATCTATCTATCTATCTATCTATCTATTTTGCATTCTACTGTATATCCCGCTCTTCCTCCAAGGAGCCCAGAGCAATGTACTAAATACTTAAGTTTCTCCTCACAATAACCCTGTGAAGTAGATTAGGTTATAATTTAGTTCAATCCTCTATGAGCAGAAAGGATATCCTACTCCTAAAACACCCCAACAATGCCTGTCCAACTTGTTTGTGAAATATGCTGAGGAAGTTCATTTAACAACAGGATTCATCCATTGTTTGAATAACTCTAAGGAATATTTCCCCAATGTTTAAACTGGGCAGCATTCAAATTAAGACTTCCACAAGTGGAAATCTTCTGCTTACATATGGAGAAAGAGGCAGTTTTTGGTGATCCCACTGCAGCCTCCTGTGTCTACTGAAAAATGTCCCTGAGGATTAGGGGACCTTCAGGGACATATTTTTGATAGGCACAGGGGCACATTTCCTCTGGATGCCCTTTATCCTGAAGTCAACCACAATTGTTGCCCTACCTTCAGAGTATGGAATGAATAATTGTGTTTCCTCTTCTTTTTGAAATGCTTTGAAATGATTACATCACAACTAAATTTTATTTAATTGAAGCAAATTGTATCCTGTTCCAGGTATTGTCTGGTAGAGGTGCATAATGCCATAGAGTCCACCAGCAGTGAGACAGCTAGGGAGGGTACAGGTCATAACTGTGCATTCATAGAAAAACTGCACATATGCAAAAAGCTAGATCCAGACTGATTTGTTAAATCTTGGTCCTGGGTAGGAAAGAAATACTTGTATTTAATTGTTTGGATCTTCTAGTGTTTTATGCTTGAAGTATGAAAGGTTTTAAGGAGTTTTGGAAATATTTTATTAAGGGCATTGTCCCCTGCTAACTGAGCAAAGAGGCACTTTTAAAAAGTGGTGATTCTCTTTATTGAGCGGGGGGAGAGCAACCGGCCCTATCCATCTCCAGCACAGAATCCCTCCAGTGGCTGTTGCTGGTGCTTATCTTGGGTTCCCCCCACCCATATTGTGAGCCCTTTGGGGACAGAGAGCCATTTTGTTTGTTTGTTTGTTTATATCTGCATAAACCACTTTGGGAACTTTTGTTGTATAGTATATAAATATTTGTTGTATTTGTAATAGTATTGTTCCTTGATATACCTTTTATATGCTTTCTAAGATGCATATAGGTACAGATATTTTCTTACGTGTACATTTTTAGCTTGGTCATTTAACTAGTTTAATTTTATTAATCTTTTACTTCATATTCTATTAATGTTGAGAGCCACCCCGAGCAATAGTGTGCTGGAGGGGCAGGGTATAATTATTTTAAACAAAAAATCAAATAGATATTACTAGCATAACCCCTACAGAGCATCTGCATGCTAGTACTTGTTTGTTCCTCTCACCCCCTGCCACAGCCCCCCTCACCTCAGAGATCTCTCCACCCTCACCTGAGCCACACTCCTGCTCCTCCTCCTCCATCCAGTTGCTTCCATCCCCCTCTGGCTGCAGTGTTGCTAGTGCCTGTTGGCCAAGCTGCAGCCCCCTATCCCCAGAGACCTCCTCACCCTCACCTGAGCCCTGCTCCTGCTCCTCCCTGCAGGAGCAGCTGCAGCAGCAGCAGCAGCGTTTGACTGGGCCCTTCCTCGCTGCTGCCACTGCCATGGCCGCTCACTCCATGGTTCTTCTGCTCTCACAGGCTCCTCCCCCCATCTGCATATGGAATCTCCCCTGCCAAATCATCATGGTGTTTCTGCTTGTGAACTCTTGCGAGAGCTGCCACACACAGGATTAGCCATGGGTACTTAGAGAATTATATATATAGATTATTTATAGGTATTCCCTGAGAAAGATAATTCATTGAAACGTGTCATAATGAATCTTCCATTCTGTGGCTGGTCTTGTTTTTGTTTTTGTAGGAAAAAAATACATCTGCTCCTCTGCTTACAAGCAGCACAAACTAGAATTCTGCCAATCTTTTGGCACTTAGCTTGGCACATGGTGGAACTGTGGATGGCTTCACACAATTGCTGGGAGGTCCAATTCCCAGGCACCTCTCAGAGTGTGCTCTCCTGGTGGGCAATATTATGTAAACCCACGAATGTCTGCCTGTCATTCTCTATCCAACTTCAAATCTTGGTTATGGGAATGGGACAGAAATCAGGTAAAATGCTGGGCAGAAGGCTTAGGAACCAGACTTTGGTGGGTTCACACAACACACAAATACAAATATGAATACAATGAATATTTATATACCACTTTCCCACAAAAGTTCCCATAGCAGTTTACTTAGATAAAGAAAAATAAATAAAGATGGATCCCTGTCCCCAAAGGGCTCACAATCTAAAAAAGAAACAAAAGATAGACACCAGCAACAGCCACTTTGGGAGGGAGGAATGCTGTTCTGGGGATGGATAGGGCTAGTTGCTCTCCTCGTGCTATATAAAGAGAATCACCACTTTAAAAAGATGCCTCTTTTGTTCAGTTAGGAGGGAGCACATGCTGGGAGCTCTTCCTGCAAGTACGTGCTCTGGACTTCCCAGTGATGGCCATCTAATGTATGAGTGATCTCTTTCCAGCTCTTTCAGTATTGGCTCATATAAACGTAATTCTACGTCCATAATTATTCCCAGAATTCATCTCTGAATTCTTCCTAACTTTTCAACATTAGTTTTTCAACCTGTGGATCCTAAAATTAATGCTCAGCTGACATGGAAGGGTGGAGTAGGGGAAGATGTTATTATATCTTCTATAATATCTAGGCACTGTTCATAGATTAAAAACAAATTGGCAGGGCCTGTCTGCATAAAGACATTGGCCTTCAGTCCCCCCAGGCAGCTGTCAGAGTAGAGTCTTGAAGAAGAGACCAGGGACAGGAGCAGCTGCTGAAAAGAGGCTTCTTTCATTTCTCATCAGATTCAGGACATTGAGCAGCTGGGCAGCTTGGCCAAATCCAAAATCGTTGGCCTTTGAACCAGGAATTTCAAAGCTTTTACACAGTGCTCGAAGTTTTTCAGACCTGGCTTTTAGCTTGCATCTCCTCCAGAATGGAGGTGTGTGTTCACATATTGGCCAAATTTAGCCCAAAGTTCCTGTGAGCTTTCAGGAAGCACTTCATAAACAATTGGGGTTTTTCATCGTGCATTAGAGTGTAGCCCAATTTGTATCCCAAGTAACTGAACTGAACTCATTTATTTATGGTCAATGACCAAATAAACACTACAGCAAAGAGCAATACAGTACAATACAATAACATAAATAAAATTTAAAAACTAGTTTGCAGACATCTTATTTTACATGCCTCCAAACAAAAACAAGCAATCTTATGAGTAACTTCTTCATGCCTGTCTCCTAAAAAACAAACAATAAAATGCTCCTCAGACCAATCCAAATGTTTCTTTTGACAGGGGCGATCTGAATGGAACGGACAATATCATAGAAAGGGCAGTTAAACAAAGTATGTATTAATGTTTCCACTTCGGCAGCTCCACATGGGCACATACGTTCCTCCAAGTATCCCAAGTAAAATATCCAGTTTTTGTGTTGGTTTTTGTGGGGGCAAATTTGAACTCGCTGTAAAGCCTGCTATCTGGGAAAGCTCTTCCAGGTGAGGCTGTACTTTCAGATTCTTTGTCACATGAAGTTGTGCAATCTTTGTGAATGAATTGGGTTTTATAAATACTGGCTGACAGGCAGACTGATGAAGCATGAGTGCAGTGAATGCTGTGTGAATGGTCTGGGGGAAGGGCTATTTTTGTTGATCTCCTCTTCCCTCTGAAGCCCACAATGCCCCCCCCAATATGTCCCTGAGGGTCATGCAGCCTTCAGGGACATATTTTTGGGAGTCACCATGTGTGCAACCCTCAGGAATATATTTTTGGGTGGCACAAAGGGCCTCCTGGGAAAGGGAAGTTGGTTGGAAAGTTCTGTTTGGATGCTCTCTTGCTATACCAGTGCACTTCCTTGCTCTGTATGTCAGCCAGGAACAGGCTCGGACTGGGCCATAGGTCAACAGGGCATATTCCCAGTGTGCCCTACCCACATGGTGCCCCTGCGCCCCAACTCTCACCCTTAATTACTGCACCCCAACTCTCACCCTTAATTACCTATTCTGCTCAAAACCTGGCGCCCTCCCCACATACATTCCGGCACCCTCTCAGTGCCCCCAGTCCGGCCCTGGCCAGGAAATACACGTCAGAAGATTAGTCAGTTGTTCTGCTGTAGTAAAGGTGGCAAAGGGTCTTGTAGTTCCAAAGTCTACATATTGATTTAGCTCAGCTTGAGTTTTCATATAAAGGAGCTATCAGATTTGTGAAAAGCTCCTAATTTAACAAACTGGTAAGCTTTTACATAACCAAAGATTTTGCTGATCAAGCCTCTTGTGTTTTTCTGTCAGTCATATGATTTTAAAATTTCTGAATATTTGGGGCTGCCCACAATATAAATTCACATGAAACCAGTCTCCACATTGACCACACAAGAGTGACCACACTCCACACAAGAGTGAGTTGTGATGACTTAATGTTTTGTCGGTGAATCTCAAGTTACTCCTGCAGGTGTTTGTTTAAGGGCATCTAACTGCAGTTGAGAATCTATCTATGTGGTCGCTAAGAGTCGACACGGCACTTAATCAATCAACTGCGGTTGCCTCACAAACAGTGCATGCCAGTTGCATTCCTGACACTTAGGGTGGCACCCTGGGTGGGGGTCACCTCCTGCTGATATTCTGAAAATATCTTTTTAAAACCTTTATATTTAGCCCTGGTGGCATTTGGAACCTGATGCTGTAAACCTGTAAATAGTAAGTGTGCTGTTCTATAAACAGTCTCTCTGCCCTTGAGATAGGTCTGATAACTTGTCAGAATTTTGGAAATGGTTCAACACATTATCTTCCTCCTTTTGCCAGGAGAATGATTTTTTTAAAAAACCACACCACTTTATTTGAGAATACTAGTCTAACTACCCTTCTGAAATGTATTAATACAACTCTAATATGCTTGATATTGTTTTAAAATGAACATTGCTCATTATAAATGTTATAAGGACCACACATCTATAGATAATTATATATCTGTGTTGCAGCCTCCGGCAGTGGAAAATTATGAGTCTGTTCTGACATTAATTCACTTCTGGTATTTCCCCCAGGATGGATTGGAGAGCAGGCTTAGAACTGCAAGCTACCTCCTTGGCTTTGTTATTTTGATCACCAGGAAATTAAGAAGAACCCTGCTGCATTGGACCAAGGGATCAAGTAGTTCAGCATCCTATTTCCAAAGTGAGGACTGCAGGAATCCTGCAAGGAAGGCAAGGAGGCAACAAACCCCCTCTGTGGCTTGCCTCCAGCATCTGATATTGAGAGATATACTGCCTGAATTTTATCGTCAATGTTGTTGCTGTTGTTATTATAGAAATCGTCACAGAATATAGGCTGTTCCCAGTAAAGCTGCTTTTTGTAATTGGCTGATGGTGATTTCTGTGGCCCCTATGGTGTTGAGGTGCTCTTCAAGGTCTTTTGGAACTGCACCCAGGGCGCCAATTACCACTGGGATTATTTTGGTCTTTTTCTGCCACAGCCTTTCAATTTCAATTTGTAGATCTTTGTATTTGGTGATTTTTTTCTATTTCTTTTTCTTCTATTCTGCTATCCCCTGGTATTGCTATGTCGATTATTTTGACTTGTTTTTCTTTCTTCTCGACTACAGTGATATCTGGTGTATTGTGTGGCAGATGTTTGTCAGTTTGTAGTCGGAAGTCCCATAATATTTTTACATCTTCATTTTCTTCAACTTTTTCAATTTTATGGTCCCACCAATTTTTGGCTACAGGTAGCTTGTATTTTTTGCAGATGTTCCAGTGTATCATCCCTCCTACCTTGTCATGCCTTTGTTTGTAGTCAGTCTGTGTGATCTTTTTACAACAGCTGATTAGGTGGTCCACGGTTTCATCTGCTTCTTTACAAAGGCGGCACTTGCTGTTTGTGGTGGATTTTTCAACTTTTGCTCTTATTGCATTTGTTCTTAGTGCCTGTTCTTGTGCAGCCAGTATTAAACCCTCTGTTTCTTTCTTCAAGTTGCCATTCTTAAGCCATTGCCAGGTCTTGGTGATGTCTGATTTTCCACTTATATTGTGCAAATATTGACCATGCAGGGGCTTATTTTTCCATCTTTCTGCTTGGTTCTTGACTTGTTCTTTCTTGTAGGCCTGCTTTGTTTCATTGGTGTTGAATAGTTTCGCATTATTGACCATTTGAAGTGCATCTTCTTCACTGTCCTTGATATATTCTTCAAGGCCTGTTTTCTCCTCCTCTACTGTTTGATGGACTTGCAGCATTCCTCTTCCACCTGAGCTGCGAGGGAGGTATAGCCTATCGACATCACTGCGGGGGTGCACAGCATGATTGATGGTCATGATTTTCCTGGTCTTACGATCTAGCGTCTCTAGCTCTGCCTGGGTCCAGTCTATTATTCCTGCAGTGTATCTGATAACAGGTATAGCCCAGGTGTTTATGGCTTGTATGGTGTTCCCGCCACTGAGTTTGGACTTGAGGATTTTTCTAACTTTCCTGATGTATTCACTTCCAATTTTTCTTTTAACTTCAGTGTGTGCGATGTTATCAGCCTGGAGAATGCCCAAGTATCTGTAAGGTTCTTTCTCTTCTAGGTTCTTGATCTTGCTTCCATTGGGCAGTTCTATTCCTTCTGTTTTTGTTATTTTCCCTCTGTTCATTATTAATGCAGCACACTTGTCTAGTCCAAACTCCATTGCTATATCTCTACTGAATATACGGACAGTGTTTAGCAGTGATTCAATTTCTGACTCGGACTTTCCATACAACTTCAGATCGTCCATGTACAGCAGATGGTTGATTTTACTTGATGTTTTAGATGTTCGGTATCCGAGGCCTGTTTTGTTTAGTATTTGTGAAAGTGGGGTCAAGGTGATTACAAACAACAGAGGGGATAGTGAGTCCCCTTGGAAAATGCCTCTTCTAATGTTAACCTGTCCAAGTGTCTCACCATTGATTGTTAACTGTGTACTCCACATGCTCATTGCTTTTTTTTATAAATATCTGAATGTTTTTGCTGACACCAGTTTTTTCTAAACATTTTAGTATCCATGTGTGAGGCAATGAATCAAAGGCTTTCTTGTAGTCAATCCATGCAACACTTAGATTTGTTTTTCTTCTCTTGCAATTTTATAAAATCATTTTGTCAATCAGCAGCTGGTCTTTTGTGCCTCTGCTGTTTGGGCAATTTCCTTTCTGTTCAACTGGAAGCTGTTTGTTAGTTAATAAGTGTTGCATCACTTCATCTGCTATTATTCCAGTTAATAATTTGAACATGGTTGGCAGGCAGGTTATCGGTCTATAATTACTTGGAACTGCACCTTTTGCTGGGTCTTTCATTATGAGGTGAGTTTTCCCAGTTGTTAGCCATTGTTCAATATCACCTCCTTGCAAAATGTGATTGAACTCTTTTGATAGTTGTTTATGAAGGCTTGTTAGGTGTTTAAGCCAAAAGCCATGCAGTTCATCGTCGCCTGGCGCAGACCAATTTTTAATTTTCTTTGCTCTTTCACTTATTAATTCTGGTGTTATTATTAGATCTTGCATTTGTTGGTTACATTTTTTGACCTCTTTCACTCAGCCTGCTTTTTTATTATAATCTATTGGATTGTCCCATAATTTCCCCCAGAATTGCACTGTTTCTTCTTCATTTGGTGTCAGGTTTCTTGCAGTTTCTCCTTCTATGCTTTGGTAGAAACGTCTCTGATTCGACTGGAATTGGAGATTCTGCCTGTGTTGTGTAGTTCTGGCTTCATATCTGCTAATCTTCTTTGACACTGCTGTTATTTGCTGCTTTATTATTTCCAGGACTTCTCTAATTTTCCTTGAATCTAGGTGGTATTTTTGGATCAAATACTGTTTGCTGTTTTCATTCTTCAGCTTCTTGTCTTTCATATCTTTCAATTTGCTAGCATCTGATCTAAGCCTGGAAATTTTATTTTCTAATCTAATCTTCCATTTAGGTGATGTACTACTTTCTTTTTGTACAGGTCCATTGATCTTATATCTGAGCTCTTTTGTTGTTATTGTTGCTGCATTGTACATTAGTTGGTTTGTTTCTTGCAAATTATTGGTTGTTATTTCTGCAAGTGCAGCATTGACATCTTTTAATACCTGAGCAAGTTTTTTTTTGCCAACTGTTTTTAGAGCTGGAAGTCGAACCCTGGTGGTTGTTTGGTTCATGTGCTCAGTTATTATTTGCTTTAGTTCTTGTTGCTTTTCTGTTAAACGGCATTTGTGTTTTTGAGGTGAAGGCAAAGGGGAGGTTGCCTGGTTTTGATTTTGAAACAGTTCAGCAAGAGTGGTATCCTCTATTTCCAACACCTCCTCCACCTGCGCCTGAGCAACTGCTTCAGTTGGTGGTAATTCTTCTTCCATATCTTGAGCCTGTGTTGCTCTTTGCAGTTCTTCCAGCTCAACTCCTGTGAATACTTTATTTCTTATTATGAATCTTCTCTGGTCTGCTAGCCTTTGTTCTGTTATTTCTGTATCTGGATGCTTCTCTTTCCAAATTTGGTACATTCTTTTTAAATCATAACCTCTTCTAGTTGGACTCAACTTGTAATAGCAGATCATTATTTCCTTGTTGGCATTTTTTGTATATTTTTTTTGGTTAAGCGGCGTTTCTTCCAGTAACTTTGCTGTCTTCAGCCCTGGTTGCTCAACTGAAGATCCTGAGTCCTGTTGCCCACTTGCCACCAGATGTCCAGGGACTATAGCATCTGGCGCGGTCCTTGTTGACCCAGGCGACGACCGATCCGGTATAGGTTTATTAAAGTTACGTCTCATCATATTGTTGATGGGAGAGGCACTCTTTGTCTGGCTCCTCTGGTGAGACCTGTCCAGTATGGTTGGACCTCTGGCATAGCTCTCACCTTCCTCAGAGCATGCAAGCCCCACAACCACGCCAAGGTAGTGCCTCTCAGGGGGTTTAGTGCCTCACTGGGGGGGGGGTAGTGCCTCACGGGGGATTATTATTATTATTGTTGTTGTTGTTGTTGTTGTTGTGTTGTTGTTGTTGTTGTTGTTGTTGTTGTTGTTGTTGTTGTTGTTAATTCAGTTTCTATACCGCCCTTCCAAAAATGGCTCAGGGTGGTTTACACAGAGAAACAACAAACAAATAAGATGGAACCCTGTCTCCAAAGGGCTCACATTCTAAAAAGAAATATAAGATAAACACCAGGAACAGTCACTGGAAGTACTGTGCTGAGGGTGGATAGGGCTAGTCACTCTCCCCCTGCTAAATAAAAAGAATCACCACGGTAAAAGGTGCCTCTTTGCCCAGTTAGCAGGGCACACATTAGATTGTGTATCCTTTTTTGAAGGGTCAGAATGGACAGCTGAAGCTGGGATGGTTGATTGGTCTGGCTAGTAATACAAAACAGGGAGTGTAGCAGGGAGGGTAATGTTGCCACACACCTTTGCCCCCTCTGTGCCTCTGCCTGCCTCCCAAATCATTAAAATGCCCCCTAAATGGGAACAAGGTGGTGAAGTTGGAAGAGGGACCTTTCAGCTCAGCACCACTTAAAACCCTCAAATTGGAGTCACTGGAAGTCTCAGTGACTCTTGCCCTCCCTTGCCCTCCAGCCAGCGGTGACCGGTGAGGGTGGTGCAGGGGTGGTGGTGGGAGGAGCAGCTGCTTCACAAGATGCCAGGCAGTGAGCTGCAGCTGGTCTCAGATTCTGCTCTCAAACGTGTCAGATAGAGAACTTTCCCCCAAACTGATTTCATGAGAAATGGTACAGTGTAGACCTGAAACACATTGTGCCCTGTTGAACAGCAGCCCCTGCCATCAGAAACTATAGGCCCATCTAGTTTAATATTTTTTTAAAACCCCAAAGACAGCTCTAAGGCCATGAAACAATCTTCGGAAATTTTGCATGTATCACAATTCTGTCTGGTAATCCATCACCACAATGAATCCTCCCACTAGTCTGTTTGCAAAATGCCACTTTGACAGAGTAGAATGGAGAGGCTGACCTCTTTGGATAATATTATGAAAGTGGTAACCTCCAAGATTACAGCAGGTCAGGAGGCAGAAACTGTATTGGACAGAAGATTGGACATAATCTTGTCTTTCCTAGCTGTCTAATCCTTCTACCTGCTTAAGAAGTAGCTATTTCAACCGTTACACATCACTCATTCCCTTAAGCTTATAAACCACAACATTGCATAACTGTTTCTGAAAAAGTTAGGCAACATTGGAACCTCTCAACCCCAGTCATTCTGGAGAAGCAAATGGCCAGTTTTAGAGTCTGAGGTTAAAAATAACCAACAGCTTAGATTAAGCCCTGGTCAAGCTAGCATTAGTTAAAGCTACGGACTACCATCCCAAACCACTTCTGCCTTTGAAGGAATAGGGAAATAGGACTTTTTACATTGCTGCACATTAGTTCTACAGCCTTGTCTGATAGAAACAAGATTTAATAGTTAGGGACAGTCTTCCAGGAGGTGGAGGAGATGCGCTGCACTTGGGTGTTCGAATCGGAGAGGATTCAAGACGTTAGAGTGAGTCCCCTTCACTTCACTTGGATTGGAATCAACATTTCTCCCAAGTGGAATTTGAAGAGTATTTCAGGGTTCCTCTTTGGCTCCTCCCAAGGAGAAACTGGAATTCTAGGATAACTTCAGGATTGTTCCCAAGGAGAGACAGAATTTTAACACATGATTTCTCAAAAACGAAAACAAAAACTCATTGTGTTGATGAGGCATCAGTTGCTAGTTTTCGGGAAAATGCTAGTGCTGCCTCAAAGTTTTGTAAATGGGATTTCAGGAGTGGTTGTGAAAGGATTTGTGAAAATCTACTTTTAACTATTCCGTAATTTATTTTCTTGCTTGTCTGCTGATATTGCTTCTCCCATAGCTGGAGATTTGATGCCATTTTTAAAATATACAATGGCTTCTTCACAGTGTGATCCCAGCCAGTCAATGATCCTGTAGTATACATGATGCATCATGAAGTCAATTAGATTTGGCTATGTGACATCACTGTACTAAACAAATGAGGAATCCTATTTTTAAAAAATTCTCAGTTTGCACTTAGATTCAGTCTAGACATTCAAATTGTAACTCCTAAATGTATACCGTATTTTACGGACTATAAGACGCTACGGACTATAAGACGCACCTTAATTTTAATCCAGTTTTTCAGAGTTTTAACATATTAAACTGTTAAAACATATAAGACGCTCCTGAATTTTGGCGGATATTTTTCGAGGAAAAAAGTGAGTCTTATAGTCCATAAAATACGGTAGTTGGTGTTACTTCCAAATCCACACTTTGAAATTGTGAAATATATTATTATTATTATTATTATTATTATTATTTTGCATTTATATCCCGCTCTTCTTCCAAGGAGCCCAGAGCAGTGTACTACATACTTAAGTTTCTCCTTACAATAACCCTGTGAAGTAGGTTAGGCTGAGAGGGAAGTGACTGGCCCAGAGTCACCCAGCTAGTATCATGGCTGAATGGGGATTTGAACTTGGGTCTCCCTGGTCCTAGTCCAGCACTCTAACCTCTACACCACGCTGGCTCCATCCTCCAAATATATTGAATAGCATGGAAGATAAAGCAAAGCTCCAGATATGCAGCTGCTTAATGTGTGTTCCTGGTAAGGTAATGCAAAAGGCTGTAATGCCAAGGTTGTGAGTTCAAATCTCAGTTGGAGCACAGTCACCCAGCCTTTAGATGGCTGTGTGACAGCTACCTGGATGTTTGAAGGTCAAGGCTTTGTCAACACACAAAATGGGCTGGGCATATACTGAATATCAAATTTTAGCAGAATCTACAGGGCCATTCTGTTTCCACATAAACCAAAGAGAGGAAATGCTGGAAGCTGAGGAAAATGGCATGCTTTAGCAGGAAATCTCTCTTGTGGAGCTTGGCGTGATTTCCTCGAAGCTGGTGTGGGCTGGAGAATAGAAGTGAAATGGATTTTGACATTCCAAAATACTAAACTCTCTTGGGACATCCAGATGATGGAAACAATCAGAATTTTCTGGGAGCCACAAATTTTGCTTGTTGAGGTTTGAGCAATACTTAAGTTTCTCATTTCTCTGACACAAACAAACAAACAAACAAACAAACAAACAAACAAAGAATGGCCAGTGGATGACTCCTACAATATTTGTTTCTTATTCTTTGCACTGGTACCTCTTGGGATGAGTGTGTGTCTAGACATCACATAAATAAGAGGCTGTGGTTCCAGTCATTGATCCCTTGCCCCTTAACATTTTGTTAGCATGAATTCTCATTAAAAGTGTGTAAATACCAAAAAGTCAGCTTCATCTCTGAACATTTTGCATAAAAGTAGACCAAGGGCAATTCCAGATGGCTCCAGCAGCATGGGAGGAAGGCTCATGGAAAATTGTTTACAGGGGGAAAAAATCCACATGGAATTTGTGGCAGAGATCCAAAGACTGCAACAAAGAACCCAGGCAGAAACTGGGTTCCTGTTCACTCCACATATTGGAGCTTCCCTGCAAAATCCATGTTGATTCAACTAAACAGTTTTCATGTATATTTCCCTGTGGGTTTTTCACTGTAGAGAAAATACATTACATTGGAATTGACCTACTTAACTCAATGTCCGAGACAACAGCAATTAAGTTCAAGCTGCTGCCAGTGTTAATATATGATATATCAAAAATAAAAACCAGCCACTTGTTTTAGGGATGTTCACGAACCTGTTCGGAGCCCCCCCCCCACGTTTCCCTTGCTGGTGCTCTTTTTTAAAACGGTCCTGCGGGGCAGCAGCGTACCTCCCTGCCACCCCGTTGCCTCCTCGGACAAGAAGTGACCGGAAGTACCTGGCACATGTGTGCACATTGGGCATGGGCCCACTCGTGCTGTCCCTTGTGCCTGCCCGACGTGCTCACACACGCTGGGTACTTCCAGTCACTTCCGGTCTGAGGAGGCAACAGGGCGGCAGGGAGGGACACTGCCGCCTTACCGGACTGTTTTTAAAGAGAGTGCCGGTGGGGGAAACATGGCGGGAGGGTGGAGTGCACCCTCCCCAGTCCTTAAAGTTATCCCCCCCCCCCCGCCGCCTTCGAACTGGCAGGCACCGGTTCCGTGCACACCACTAAGACTTGTTTCTAAGCCGCTGTTGGCAATCAAGACCGTGTTGGCGAAGCGTACCTTATCATGCTCATTGGAGATCACATTCACTGTGCCCAGAAGCATGAAGTTGGCAGGCTGTTTTTATTATGCACTTGATGGAAGGGTACTTTTAATATCACTTGAATCAAAGTTGGAATTGAGCCAGTCACTTCTCATCCCAGAGTGCCACAAGAGTGACTGGACCTTAGTTTTCCCATATTTGTTTGAAAGTCATTGTGACCTCCTAAATCTTTTTCACAGCTCCTTCCTGGAAGCTCTCAGTGCAGAATGTTTTCGTTAATCCCTGGCATAGTTTTGTTATTGTAATACTGGGTGTGTTATTGTGCCTTACTCATGAGCTGGGAAACTCAAGTTTTTATGGCAATGCTACCTGCAAAGGAATTTTACTTTTTAAAAAAAAAAATCCTTGCTACCCAAGAGGCAAGCTCTTCCTTCCAGAGGTTCAGCTTTACATGTCATTCAAGCATATTAACATTATACACATCCCTTTGGCTTCACTGGAAGAGAATTGTCAGAGCTACAAAGTCCAGTTTAAAAAGAACTACTGCCAGCAAAACAAACCACAGGCATTTAATGTTAAACTGTTGCATGTAGCAATGAAGCATGCTTTGTTTTTGTTTTTTAAAGGGCACACAGTATTCTTAACGTTTTGTGCGATGTTGCTTACTGCTGGTTAGTGGTGGTGGTAGCTTCCTTTTCCCTTTTCCAAACAACTATTTTATGCAGCAAGTGTGTATTTTTATGATGTAATTTTTATTCTGTAATTTTCAGAAAAAGCAGCATTGGAGTGCTAAGCCTCTTTGCGGTGGTCAGCTCTGCTCAGCTGCCCTCCCCTGCCCTGCTGAAAGTTTGCCTGGAATGGTGGTACCTCATGACGTACTATCATTACAGGAACAAAAATGGCAGCCAGGTGAGCCAGCTGCTAGAAAGAGGCCTCGCACTTCCATTCCTGCTTCTGCTGCTGATGCAAAGGCACAGAATTAACGGGAAACCATACTAAAGGAAATAACACCTGCTGTTGCAGAAAACTGCCTCCCTTGAAACAATACAAGAATTTATCTTCCATCTCTGAAATTTTTCTTGTTCTGTTTCTCCCCTCCTTGAACCCTTGAATCTTGTAGACATTGCTTCTAGGATATGGTTTGGATCAACATTAGTAAATCGTGGGGAAGTGATACTGAATGAGTGCACCTGATTCCCCTAAAGAAGCATCCCATAAAAACAGGCACATCCTTGATGAAGAAAAGTAAAAATATTTACCGTATTTTATGGACTATAAGACTCACTTTTTTCCTCGAAAAATATCCGCCAAAATTCAGGAGCGTCTTATATGTTTTAACAGTTTAATATGTTAAAACTCTGAAAAACTGGATTAAAATTAAGGTGCGTCTTATAGTCCGTAGCGTCTTATAGTCCGTAAAATACGGTATATACAGTATATATTATACACAGTATATGTATATGTATATGTATATGTATGTGTGTGTGTGTGTGTGTGTGTGTGTGTATACATACTGTGAAATCTATACAGTATATATTATACATTATATATTATACACAGTATATATATACTGTGAAATCACTCTTTACCCCTTGAAGTCAGGAGGGTAAGGAGATGTTGGAATGTAAAAGAAAAGGTACAGGTGCCAGGATGAACTTCTATATATTTGTTTCTCTTAGACGTACACGTTGCTAATCTCATGCGTGGCAGCTCTTGCGAGAGTTTGGAGAGCTGCTGGATAATGACAGGGACGATAGTGATGGGGATGGGCAGCTGGCCAGCAGGCCGGGACTTAACAGTGGTGGCATGCAGTCAAACAACGGTGCCGGATGGCAGGAGAGTGAGGAGGCAATGGCGGTGGAGGCGGGCAGTGAGGAGAAGGCAGAGGTGGGCGGGGACCGGGAGGAAACTGCAGTGGAGTCGGGTGGGCAGGGAGGAAACTGCAGCAGAGGCGGGTGGGTGAGGAGGAGGAGGAAGGAAATGGTGAAGGGGGCAGGCAGCCGGGTGGGAGGGGAGAGATGAGGCAGGCGGGGGAAAGCTGTGACAGTGATGGGGAGGAAAGAAACGGCCAGGCGGGGAGAACTAGAGGCGCAGATGCTCTGTGCCCGGCCCAGCTAGTTTATCTTTAATTGATGTCCCAAATACATTCTGAATAACATATTTTTCAAGGGGGAAATGGGTACATTTGAATGTTCTTTCTAAAGTTCTTTGTAAAGTTCATTTATGGTATGCTGACACCAATGATGAGGATGCCCTCACAACAAAAGTTGGAGAGTATGAGAGTCTGCAAGTGCCACAAAGCTGACCAAACTCAAACGTTGCTCCCAACTTCTTTTGGAGAGGGCAGTTAAGCTTTTACCCTGGCTAAAGTTTGTTCTCATTTGTATGCTTGCTGTTAGGGAATTTAATTACTTTGGATCCTGATTGCTTGCAGAAACAAACACTGAAAGGCTTGGTGGGAACATAGTGTTTTCTCAAATGGAGTTGTTGGCTGGCATCCTAGATTTCCTATAACAGGGAAACTTGTGTGGGCTATGTCATTAAATACAAGACCTGGGAAATTAGTAGGTTTAGCATAGCATTCTTTCCCAACGAACTGTTCCTATTTGTTTTTGGAAAATGCAAGTGTTCCTAAGATGAAGAAAACCATCCAAGGGTCATAACAAGACCCAAGTGTGAGTTCTCTCTCTCTCTTTTTTAAAAAGTGTAATTCCATAGCTAATCCTCAGAGAGATGGAATGTAAAACACTTTTACTTCATGGATTAATGCAATTTGTTCTTTTCATGAGTGCTATCTAGGCCATCTAATGATGCAGCGGGGAAATGCTTGACTAACAGGGAGAAGGTTGCTGGTTCGAATCCCCACTGGTATGTTTCCTAGACTATGGGAAACACCTATATTGGGCAGCAGTGATATAGGAAGATGCTGGAAGGTATCTTCTTATACTGCGCAGGAGGAGGCAATGGTAAACCCCTCCTGTATTCTACCAAAGAAAACTACAGGGCTCTGTGGGTGCCAGGAGTAGAAATCGACTTGACAGCACACTTTACCTTATCTGCAGCCTATGTTAGAGCTATCTTAGCAAGAGATCCTCAGGGCCACCAGCTTGAAGGCACCAAAATAATGAAGACAAATAAAATTCAGTACCTGTGCAAGTCAATGGAAAGAGAGTGACATGGTACAATTGAGACACAAATAGATGTGTCTTCATACAAGTCTTTTGGTGAAGGTCATTCTGAGGGAGGAAATTTAAGTTGTGGCATGTCCAGACGGTTTTAACTTAGGAACTTGGTACTGCAATTTAATCTGATCTTCACAGCCCAGATTTATGGAGTGCATTGTCTTACACTACTCTCTTCTTGCCAAAATCATTGGTGTTATTAATAATATCGATACACTACATTTCTTTTAAAAGGTTGTGAGGGGGGAGGAGCCAAGATGGCATTTAGTCAGGACTCTCTTTTCAGAGCTCTGTAGTTTGTTTCTTTTAAAAAAAATCTTCTTTATTTTCTTTCATGAGCTCAAAATTTATCTTTAGTTTTTAAAACAAGGTTCTCAGTGTTGGATGTTGTTGGACTACAATGCCTATTGTCCCAAGCCACAATGTAAACTGCTTTGAGAACTTTTTGTTGAAAAGTGGTTGAAGCAGCAACAACTCCAATGGAGAATGCACAGCTCATACATCAAGGCAAGTGGCATGGGGCTATATCACTCATGATGCCTAGAGAACTTGAAACACAGGGACTTTGGTGATAGGAACTCTGGGAGAGGGCACTTTCCACAACAAGGGAGTAATTTTCACAAAACTGCTAGAGATGGACAAGCAGGTTGCTGCTTGCATCAAATGTGCTCTGGGGTTGTTGTTTTTTTAACTGTCCCAGATAAACACTTAAGAAGTCTCAAGGGATTTTTCAAATGCTCAATAGAACTTCTGAAAAGCCCTGATTACCTGCCATTCTCCTCTCCACCACTGCTCACGTTCCCCAAGGCAACCCCCCCTACAACCAACCAACCAACCAAACAAACAGAACACACACACACCCTTATTTTGGGTAAAGGGAGATGGAACAGAATGGCTAATTGGGGACTTGAGCCCCAGAGTCCTTGCTAGGATTCTCTCTTGCTCTTGCTCCCCCCTGCAACTAGTATTTAGAGGCAAAGTGCCTCTGAGGCTAGAGGTGGCCACAGCCATGAGACTAGTAGCCATCGATAGACCTGTCCTCCGTGAATTGATCTAAGTCCCCTTTAAAGGCATCCAAGCTGTTGGCCATCACCACATCCTGTGGCAGAGAATTCCATATTTTGATTATGTGCCGTGTGAAAAAGTACCTCCTTTTGTTGGTCCTAAATTTCCTGACCCTCAGTATCATGGGATGACCCCTGGTTCTAGCGTTGTGAGAGAGGGAGAAAAACTTCTCCCTGTCTACTCTTTCTACTCCATGAATAATTTTATACACCTCTATCATGTTCCCCCATAGTTGCCTCTTTTCCAAACATGTTCCAGATTACCAGATATATACTGATGTTTATGTTTTATTTTTATCTTTATCTATATCTATATCTATACACACAAACACACACATACAGAAACTGATAAATACAGCCTTTCCTCATAACAATGAGTGCAAGTGTGAGTGTGTGCGCGCACGCATTCCAGGTACCTTAGGGATATATACCCTCTGTGTGTGTGTGTGTGTGTGTGTATACACACACACACTCACACACACACGTGGTTACCTTAGGGACTGCCTGCTGTCAGCTGAATCTGCCCACCTGACTAGATTGGTTGAGAGGGCTCTGCTCTGTGCCTGCTGAGGCTCGTTTATCAAGCACACGGGACAGGGTCTTCTTGGTGATTGCCCCCAGGCTGTGGAACTCACTTGCTGTTGAGATCTGCATGGCTGCCTCTCTCTCAGCCTTTAGGAGGAAGCTGAATTCTGCTCTTTTTATCCAGGCTTTTGGCCAATGAGTTCCTACTGCTCTCATTTTAAATGGTAGCTGTGTTTGTTTTATTTTCAAGTTGTTTTAATTGTTAACTGACTTGGGGTCTTAGGACCAAGGGTGGTATAAATATATATGAATAGAAATAGATATAAGTATATAGATATGAGGTTGCACTTCAGCGAAGCAGTGTCCTTTCTCCAATATCCATAAATAAGTATTTTGACTGAGGTTTTGGTAAGACACAATGTATCTATTTCAAAGTAAAGTATGCAGCAACTGGATCTAATTTACACAGTGTGTTTGCATGTGACTTTTGTATGTGTAGCAAGTCCCAACACATAATGAGGCCCAGAGCCATTGGATAGGGTGGTATAGAAATGTAATACATACATAGATAGATAGATAGACAGGCTGAAAGATAAGGCTTCCCCAAACTGCGGCCCTCCAGATGTTGCTGAACTACAACTCCCAGCATCCCTAGACACAATTTTATGTGGCTGGGTATGCTGGAAGTTGTAGTTCAGCAACATCTGGAGGGCCACAGTTTGGGGAAGCCTGCGAACACAAAATTACATCCATCTACTGGAGGTACGAGGTGAACTTCTCCTGAACTTCCAATTTGGCACTAAAGCAGAGGAAGCTCCCCCAGTTCTTCCCCATCAAAGGGCATGGAAAGTTCAGTTACAATCCCTGTTCCTATCTATCTGTATAATTAAATACAAAATACAATTCTCCCGTTCCACCCATTCTTCTCCTGTGAAACTGAGCAGGAAGAGAAGAGAGTCTGAGCTGTCCTTTAGGATCTGCAGGACTGGACCTTAGACCCCGTTCTTGTTTGTTTTTGTCAGCAGTAGGGGGTAGCGGAGAAGGAATATATCTCAAATTGTATCTTTCTATCGGACTCTTCATCAGACTCCTGCATCAGCTCTTCTTTTAATTCCACCTAGAGCTGAAGCACAACTTGCACTCTTCTACTTATGTGATTCCTAGCAACAATTTAGTAATCAAAGCCTTAACTATAGGGGGCAGTATATGATGCTTCAAAAACACTGGTCGGTGTGATTAGAGCATGTTCTCTGAATGGTAGAGCAGAGTGTTACCATGGACAACAGTGTAAAATAATACTCTGCTGATAATGGAGCACCCATATTTATCCTAATAATTTAAGGCAGTGCCTGACAAAACAATCATTCAAAGTCATCCCATTGAAATTAAGAGGATTTCAATTGGACTACGATGAGTTATTTCCTCATCATGTCAGCTAGTGTTTCTTAAACTGGGGGTGTGCAACATCAGAAGGCAAAAGGATGTAACTTGCACATCTTATTGATAGTTCACTGTTAAATGGTCAACGTGAGGTATACCACAACTGGGATCATTGTAAAAATAGTGGCTTTGCAAATTCTTGATAGCTGCCCATTTCCCCATAGCTGAAGAGATACATGGAAAGGGGGAATGTGATGCAATAAAGAGGCTGAAGCTCTACCACTTTATAAGCATCTGCTTCACATGCAGAAGGCCCTAGACTCACTTCCTGGCATCTGCAGGCATCTGGAGCTGGGGAAAATCCTCATCTGAAACCCTACAGAACTAAAGCCAGTAAGTGTCGATAGTCCTACATGGACCAGTTGTCTGTCTCAGTAAAAAGCAGCTTCATCTGTTCACAGGGGAGAAGTGAGATGAGGAAAGTGGAAATCAGCACAAGGTGTGTGTAGAAGCCAGACAGGAGGGGCACAGCAGCATCAAAAGGGTCTCCATGAGTAAAGGCAAGTCTGATCTTGTAAGGTTTGAAACACTGGATGGACTAACAAGTGGACATTTTATGATCAATGCTTTGGAAACACTCACCCCCCCACACACACTTTTAAACATATTCCAACCAGCATACGGACAGCAGGCTATGCATGGGGATGGAGCACATATTGTGGCCTTTTTAGCTGAAGCAGAGGTACTGAAACTGGAGGTGAGGACTGATCCATCAATCTTGGGAGGAATGATTTGTTATGGAAATCAGCAATTTCTTACAAGTCACAAAATCTGCCATGGATGAGGAGGCTGTTCTAGCTATAGAGAATTCATTTTGCACTTGGAGGGCAAAAATAGTATAGTGGAGGCAAAGAAGTATTCCAGATTAAGAAAACCCCTCAAACAATTATGGTTTGATTCTGTGACCTGAGAAGTACATGCTTTCATTTGTGCTCTGCCCACAAGTCAAGCCTGCCCCCTTTTAAATTGTGCTCTGCCCCCTTTAGAGAGCGAGGCCTCCTTTCTACAGAGCTGAAAGGGTTTACATTACTATATTGTGTTGCTCATCCCAACAACTTGCTTGTTTCTATTTCTATCGGAGCATTACCTGTTTCATCCATGCACTTTTAAAAGTTCTCAGGCTACAGGAAAGGCAGACTATTAGGGCATCCTCCAGTCCCCCCTCCCCACACCAGTTCCCAATATACCTGGTTTTCTCAGTATTTTGGAAACACAGCATTATCAGCCAAATATTATAGGAGCAAGAAGTCTGATGGACAATTATACCTATTCCTTAGTGCATTTCCCCCGGTTATAAGCACTGTTATTTCAGTGATATACATTTCCAAGTAAGCGTACTCAGGAATGGAGACCTAGTTCTGCTGTCCTAGATGTATAATCATAGAGAAAGCTCCACTGAAACCTTTGCAGCCATTTTTATTATGATGCAGAACTTACTCTACAATTCTGAAGGCCCAAAGAAATGAGTGTGATGTATATCACAGAAGGGACTTAATCTGGGGGAAGGGGGGCAACTACAATAAAATGAAGTACTCTATTAAATATTGGATTTCCACTGAAGTCAATGGAAATTAGGCATCAAGCCAGTGAAAGCTCTCTAGGATCAATGCAGTCCCTTTGCAGGCTGTCAAGACGAATTATGAAAATGCTCTTACAGGAGATTATGTTCATTCCTCCCCCAACCTAACCAGTTTCTGCCCATGCAAAATACACACACTAGAACTCATTTGTGTCAGGTATAAAATAGTTTATTTATAATGCAAATGTATGTAAAACACATGTATTATATAATTACAAAAATAACCCCACATAGGTACCCACATAGGTAGGTAAGAGATGCTACAAGCGTCACAGGTTCATACCAACAGAACAGGTACATAGAGGTCAACCATGTGCACTTTGACTGCTGCATGGCAGCAAAATAAAACCTTGTTCATAGAGTCCTTTTGCATTTGCAGTCTCTCCCACAAGTACTGTTCTCTAGCCTTATCTCCTGGAAATCTGGTCCTCAGGGACAAGAGCAAGCAACAAGTGTTCTGGGCACTGCTGGACACAAGTTCACACACTTGTCTTATGAGGCATGCTGCCTGTTCACTGAATTCCTCATGGCTAGTGCCTGTTTGCTCTTTTCCAACACAACCTCCTCCTGTTTTTGAGGAGCCACCTCCTCTTTTGTCAAGGAGGCAGCAGGTCTCTTCGCCTTCTCTTCCTCGTCCCTCTCTTCAGAAGTGAAAGGGCTGCAGACCGTTTCCACCAGGCCAATGACCACTCCGAAGAAAGCCAGCATGCTCCCCAGCATGTACAGCTTGACCATCTTTCCATTGGGCTTCTGGCTCAGCATCTCTTTGGCGAAGGGGATCAGTTCCTGCATGGTCTCCATGGCTCAGCTACAGACACACCAAGCAACACAAACCTAGAGAACCAAAAAAAGGAGAGAGAAGAGAGAATGGACATGAGTGGGTTTGTTCCAGGTCTCACCATTCCAGCCCCAGCTGATGAAGCCTCCCTTCAACCCCAGCTAATCTGACTTTGCAGAGACAGCCAGCACTTGCTTTCTCCCAGAAACACGATTTTACACGGCCTACTGTTCTAGAAGCCCTGCATCGTGCTCTACATCTGTTGTGTGCATATAATGCAAGCCAATTATTGGCATAGCCCATCACCCCTTCATACAGGTGTAGCACTCCAGCTGCAGCACTAATGCAATATCATAAGTAAAGTTGTGCCATCGAGGCAGTGTCGACTCCTGGCGACCACAGAGCCATGCGGGTTTCTTTGGTAGAACACAGGAGGGATGTACCACTGCCATCTCCTGAGCAGTACGAGAGGATGCCTTTCAGCACCTTCCTATATCGCTGCTGCCCAATAGTCTGGGAAACATACCAGCAGGGATTCGAACGATTTATACCCCAAACAAAAATCCTAGCACATAATCCCTACGCATAGAGTCGCGGTTCCAACCACTGCTGTTGAATTCAGATCGTCTGCCTCACCCAAAGTTCAAATTAGCCCTGGCGATGTCCTGAGAAGCTGCCATGAAAGAGCAACCCCCACCATTTCCCCCGCTTTGCTTGCCTTCCGCGTCCCTCGTACTTACCAAGGAGAAATCGCCGGCTGCTGCTGCTGCTTAGAGAACAAGCACGATTTAGTCTCTCTGCTCTTTTACCCAGAAGGCGCTCTGAGCTTCTCAGCTGCTTCCTTGCAAGCGTGCTCTTGGCTTTATATTCCCCACGCTCGGCCGAGGCCCCGCCCCCGCCGAGCCAGCCTGCCGGAGTTTCTCGAAGCAGGCTGAAGGCCAAAGGGGCTGCCCATGCGCTGAGCACGCACCCAGCACACGCACCCATTGGCCACGCGTAGACCCTCCTGTGCCCCTCGGGGCTGGCAGGCAGCGGGGTGGCCGCCAGCGTCCAGTGACCCTGGGAAGGCGAGGGGTGGCGGGGAGGCAGCCACGGAGCACGCCGCCATCTCCCAGCCTCATTCCTTGGGGAGGGCGGCGGGGGCTGTAGGGGAGAGTCACGTAGCAAACGTCCTGGGAGGCAGCCAGCCACCGGTTTGGGGCGGCCCGGGAGGGTTTCGCAAAGCTGGGCAAGGGGCTTTTGTGCCTGGCCTCGCAGTGCCGTCGAGCATCCCGAGAGACGTGTGTGAGTGCCCGTGTTAGGGTGACCTTCATCCCTCCCCTTCAAAGAAAAGAAGTGCACAGAGGCAGGCAGCCTAAGGAGACTTAGTCGGTACCTGGGCTTATGCTTCGTTGTATTTACTCTGCGGATTGAATTGAAGTTTAACTTGCCCTCTGCTGAGGGATTAGAGCGCAGGTGACACAATGCACGACCCGCGAGACACACACACACACACAGTATCGGGATTTATTTATTTTTATTCACACCACGGAGTTTTATAACCACTTTTCTGCAAATGAATGCATCCAGAATGGTGAACGACCGATTAAAAGTATAGTCAGTTAAAACAAACGAAGAACCATAAGCAATACCTGCCAAACCCAAGGAGGCGGTGGGACAATAAGAATAATAGGGGCAGTGAGACAATAAGGACCACAAAGCAGTTGAAAAGCAATTTCTGTGAATAGTGGGCAACATCCTGTTTCCTTAGGCTTTTAATTAAAACTTTTAAACTGTATCACTCTGTGAAAAGGTTTTAATTTTTGTGTGAAAGTGTTTCAGTTCTTATTCTGTATATTGCACTATGTTAGTACACTGCCTAGAGAGATATATATCAGGCAGTATATAAATATAAATAGCAATGGCAATAGCAATAGCAATAGCACTTACATTTATATACTGCTCTATAGCTGGAAGCTCTCTAAGCAGTTTACAATGATTTAGCATATTGCCCCCCAACATTCTGGGTACTCATTTTACCGACCTCGGAAGGATGGAAGGCTGAGTCAACTTTGAGCCCCTGGTCAAGTTTGAACTTGTAACCTTCTGGTTACAGGGCGGCAGTTTTACCACAGTTTACCAAATAAACATCCAGATATAGTTAGTCATGACTAAGCCGTACTGACGTACTGAAAGTAATGGGACTTAAGTTAATCATGACTAGCTTGTCTCTTGATGTTAGTGATCCTTGGGGCTAACTAGTCTGGATGTTGCCTATTATTTATTTATTTATTGTATTAATTTCTTCATCAGATTCAAAAGGCAGCTCTAGGAAGTAGATCTTATAACCCTTCCAAAAGCTGTATCTTGTTTTGAAGACTGTAGTGTATAGCTTTGTGATTATGCTTATGCAGGTGTGACAAAAGCTGCCTAGGCCAAATGCCTCATTATTTTAAAAAGATATGCTCTTGGAACAAAGCATCATTTCTCCACTTTCAGATAGTTGCATTCTTTTTCAGACTATTGAGCACCAGGGAAGAGATATTTCATCTTCAACATATCTTTATAACTGGTATTTTTCCTGCAGGTATAAGGAAGGAACCATTGCTCTGGATAGCCAAACCATAACATAATAAATAAACATCCAGATATAGTTAGTCATGACTAAGCCCTATTGAAAGTATTGGGACTTATGTTAATCATGACTAGCTTGTCTCATTTGATATTAGTGGTCCTTGGGGCTAACTAGTCTGGATGTGGGAAAGCTGAGAAGGGAAAGCCCATTTCAGTTTTATATTCTCACTACGTTCCCTGAACCTCATGTAAATGCTTTCTTGCCCCTCTGTCTTGCCATGAGATTAGCTAAAGTTCATTCAGTGAGACTAGAGATATAGACCTCATTCTTTGGAGTTCAGAGCATCATGCATAGTTAATCTCCATCCAATTTTACCCTAACAACAATTCTGGGAGCTGGGTTAGGATGAGAGATGTTGAAGCTATTTCCACGATCAGCCAAAATCAGGCTAGGGGAGCCTAGCCCGATTTTGGCTGATCGTGGGAGCCACTGGGCTCGCAGCCAAGCCCGGTTACCTCCCAGCGGTTAACCCGCCTAAGTACCCTCCCCTTAAACCGGGTTTGCGGAGCAAGCGCTCCGCAAACCTGGTTTTTTGAATCATGATTTGCCACGGTGCGACTCTGCACCATGGCTACTCATGAGTAGAGCCCCGGAGGGGAGGCAAAAAGCCACCTCCCAGCTCCAGGGGTCTCTCCAGCATGCCCTGCGCACTTGCGCAGGGCATGCTGGAGCTTCTGCTCCCCCCAGCCCCCGCCGGCTCCGTCATGGAGCCAGCAATCGTGTGGGCGGCCAATCCAGCCACCCAGGGCTCTCGCCCTGCTCGTGTGTGGGGAGAGCGGGCTTAGCCCGCTCTCCCTGCTTAGCTCCCCAAACGGGTCTCAGTGATCGTGAGACCCAGCTCGATGATTAACCCAAGGTCCGTGGCTGAGCAGGGTTTTGAACCTGGGTTTCCCCTGCTTCCGGGGTATCACTAGTCCACATATGCTCTTTATAGTTGTAGCTTGCCCTTCAACTGTATTTTGTTCTTCCAAGAAATTCAGGATGATATACATGGACATTTATTTCCATGTTATCTTCACATGTTATCTTCCTTCACATGTTATCTTCCCAGGCCATGCAGAGTCCCACTGCACAGGTGCGGCAGCCTCCAAAATGGCCACTGCACTGGGGAATTGGCTCGGAAAGGGCCGAAGACACCCGATCTGGCTGATTTTTACAAAAAGGAAAATCAGTAGGGGGAGGGTGAACCTCCACAGACCCCCACCACCACCACATTGGAGAAGCCCCACCCATAGGGGTAAGTTAAAAAGAAAAAGACACCACCCCACAAAAAAAATGGTTGACAACCCTCCTCCGAACCAAAACAAGCAGGGGTGGGTGGAGATTTAGAAGGGGACCAAAACCAAACTGGCCTGATGCGGTTCGGGTACAGTTTGAACTGAACCAGGCCAGGTGGTTTTTTGAACACCCCTAACACCCACATGACCAGAGTAAACAGAGGCTGGGACTTGTCCCGGCCTCCAAGAATCCTGCAATCATTGCGCTGATTCCCCCAGGGGACAGGTGCTCTAGATGCCTGTCTCTGTGTCAGCATGAGCTGCAAGCTCCGGGGATCATATGTCAGCAGCTTGCACTGACACATGATCCCACAAGCCGGGTTCAGAGGTGCCCTTACCCCACACCCGCTGGGAGTCCCCAAATCCTCTTTAGTCTGTCCCGGGTGGTGTGGTTGCCACACTGCCAGACTGCGCTGCTCCTGGTAGCCAAGTATGACTGTGACCTGCCCTGGGGGCTGGTGTGACCTCTGCTTTAGAGACAGGGGAAAGTGGGGAAAGAAATATGCGGGATGGGATTAAGTTGCCTGTTAAAATGTTTCTGTTAAAGCATATTTGCATAAATATACCTGTTTTATATCCTTACGTTCTTGTGAGTTCAGTTGCTGTTTGTGCCCTCAAGAACCCACGTGTTAAAAATACTGCATGTGTCACAGTGTGTGTGTGTATGTGTGTGTGTAGGGGAATGAAGCTTAACTTGTAGTGGTTGGGGGTGTGTGCACATTTCAAAGGCCTATAAGTCCAAAATTAATCCAAAATTACCTCGGTGCACCTCTCACTGGGATAATGGCGCATTTGTGCTCTTAACCTCGGTTAAGAGCCAGGCTTTGGTGCAGGGTTTAGCGCTGCTGGGATCCAAGCGAAGCCTGGCGGTTCTCACGGGCAGCCAAGCCCAGGCTTCTTACCACACTTAGTTTATAGAATTTCATTACCAACCTGTGTCTGCAGAATCTGCCTTTTCAGTCCCATTTAGATCCATAGAGCCTTTTCTACAACTCACTAAGACCAAAATTACTTCAGGTGGGGGGGGGGTCAGACTTAAATGGTAGAGATCTGCCACTCTCTCCAGCCCTTTCCTCCAGCTCTTGACTCATGCTTTCAGCTGAAAGGCAAATGGCTCATTTCTGCATAGCCTGGCTTCTTGCTAGTTTTTAGATGGGTTAGGAGACAGTTCCTTTCTAGTGCATAGGGCACGGGTCTAGGACTTTACACGAGGGAGCTGTACTCTATTTCTGTCCACCAGGCCACTGTCCAACTTTGCGCAAGCCTTTGTGCCTCCCTCTCACCTCTCACCCACTGGCTATGTTGTCTCTCTGGACAATAAGGGATTGTGACTCTGCATGCAGTGTAACTCTTGCAAAAGGGGCTCTCACTGAAACAAAGACCCTGTTGCTTGAAGCTGATAAGAAAGGTTGGAAGAAATTAAAAGAGTGGAGAATTGAGCTTTGCTCAGGCATTCAGGATTAATGCAAGGGCGAGGGGATTGTGCTGTTGCCCACACTCCCAAGCACCACATGCCCGCTATGACATCAGCATAGCATTACCTACACATGTACATTTGAATATACACAGCCCCTCCATAGCGCCCCCCTGCAACCAAACATTAGTGCTAGCTCCAAGAGTTGGGGAGTGCCTGTGGCAAGATGCCCTCAGTGGGCTCATTTTTCCTTTCTGCCATCATGCTCTTGCTCTCCCTCCCTCTGAATCTGTACACCGTCCTCACTATCATGGAGAGAAGAGCAGCCGAATGAGCAGGCAGCTGCTGCTTCTCCTGTCACTTGCTCTTAGCAGCAGGGCTAGAGGGCTCGGTGGTCCAGATGCACCCTCCTGCTGGCCCCCGACACTTGACTCCTGACGCTGGCCCCACTCTTACTCTCCATTTGGCTAATCCTGGCTCAAGCACAAGGGGTTTTGTTGTTGTTTGTTTTTTGCACATAATTGGATGTACAACCTAGGCTCCTGTGCAAATGGTGTAGTGCAGAGGCTCCTAAGCTTTGGTCCATGGAGGTTGTTGGACTACAACTCCCATTATCCCCAGCAACAATGGCCTTTGGCCCATAAAAAACACAGTGCCAAAATAAACACACATCACCCATATATAATGGAGGAAAGGGAACTGTCATAGAGCTTCAGTGAACTGTTATAGAGCTAGCTGTTTCCCCAGACACTTTAGTTTGGCAATAACATTATTACTTGCACTGCCACAGTTTAAGCCAGTGAACCAACTCTGCAGTGTTTGGCTTTTGCACCTCAGAGTGACTGAAGTCATTATGTCCTGAATACTGTGTTTTGTCTGTTCTCTCTTTGCTCCATTTCCCTCTTTTTGTCTTGGGGATCTGACTGAAGCCAACCTTCTGCTGTTTATTGATTTTTCTGCAAAATATTTTCCCAGAACTTTCTCAAAATATGATTTTGTGTTTTATTCTTGAGGGTCTAAATTATATCAAGGTTTCAAGCTCATTGAGTTTGAGCAGCTGAAAGTGTTGGGAGAGAAAGAGTTTAAAAGCTAAAATACCCTATGGGGTAAAAATGTTCTGTTTTTCTGACAGTTATTATGTCTGAAAAAGAGTATTGTGATGAAACTAAATAGGGATTCAAAACAACTAAAAGAAAATAATACTATATTCCAATATTTTCTTTTTTCTGTCTGCTGTTCTTCCTTACACAATGGGTTTTCCTTCTTCAATCATGAAATAATGCATGAATCAGTTATATGTTAATTTCCCCTTAAGCAATGAGTCATGTCTGGATGGTACGGCACATTCTGTATGGGAGATTGTGGGCCTTTCACTGCCACTTTCAGACTTCTTTTTTTCCATCTCTATACGAATATTGCATCAGCAACATAAAGTAGGTTACATCATCTTTAGGAACACCTCCTTTAACCTCAAGCTGCTACTAAGACTCTTCACCTAAATAGTATACGTTCTATTTTTTGAGAGGTCATCACTGTGGGGGAAGTAGCTGGGATTAGTGTAAGATTGCTTCCAAAGCTGACAAAAATAGTTTAGTCAACGTTCTCTTCTCTGTTATGGCCAACAATTTTGGTCTATGATCATTTGCTTTCTGTCCATATTCAGAGCTCCCATGGTGTGATCACTTGTCTGATTTTCTCTTTCTACTATACTTACATTTAGAAAAATGCTTAAAAGAATATGTGATCTATTCAACTATGGTCTCAATGAAAGGATTACCTCTCCAGGTTATTAGGTACACTAAGAACAACCAAGAGAGACTGGTGTCAATCTAAAGTCTAAGAAATTTATTGTGACAAGCTTTCATGGGAGAGCCCACAAGAAGTGCTGTCCTTAGTTGGCAGATATATATGTCTATGAATAGTGACAGAGAAGGTGGAGTTGAAGGAGGTGGTAGTGAGGCCAGAAAATTCATCAGTGAGAGAGAAAGTGTGTCCTATTACTATGCAGAGCACAAATGAAAACAGGATCTAGCTAAAAAGTACAAGATACAATCAGAGTGGGTGTGACCCACTCCCAACTGGTAATGAACTGGCAAAACAAGAGAAGCAGTGTACATAAACACCTACAAAGGACCAATTGCTTTCTGCAGTGAGCTAATCACTCCACTCCCAGTTGCTATCAGCCCAAAATCGAAAGTGTTGCATCTATAAAGGAATTCTAGCAGCTTCATGCTGGAGTCTCTTCTTGAAAGAGACTTATTTGTTGACGAATGTTGAAGGCTTTCAAATCTGTTGCTATATGTCCAGACAGACTGAAATGGTGGCTGGTGAGGAAGCTCACTGGTGAGCATACCCTGCTGTGCTTGGGGAGTGATCTCCTCTGAGCCTGTTCCAGTTTGTACACTTTACACTTTGGGTTCAGAGGAGAGCAAAATTTGTGGCCAGAGGTCTGGAAAGCAAGGGCGGAGCTGTCATGGTGTGCACGGGTTCCAAAAACCTGTGTGGTGCTGCCAGTGGCTCCCCCTACCAGCACCCCTTTCCTCCTTGCCGCAGCATGCGGCGGTGGCAGCAGCCGCCTCCCTGAGAGAGCAGCCTGCCCCTCAGCTGCCACTGCTGCCGCCACTGTGCATGGTAGGGAGAGAAGGGATGCCCCAAGAGCACAGCAGAAAGAGAAGGGGTGCCATGGGGGGCACTGTGTAGGGGGGTGCTGCTGCCGGGTTGGGGAGGGTGGGTGGCCCAAACATGCTGGAAAGCAAGCCCTCTGAGGAAAAGTTGACAGAACTGGGTATGTTTAGCCTGCGGGAAAGAGAAGGCTCAGGGAACATGATAGCAGTACTCTTCAGATTCCTGAAAGGCTGTCACACAGAAGAGAGCAAATACCTGTTCTCTGCTGCCCTGAAGGGCAGAACTTGATCCGAAGATTTACAGGAGAGCAGATTTTAGTTGAGCGTTAGTTGACCTTAACTGTAAGAGCTGTTTGACAATGGAGCCAGTCACCTGGGTGTGGAGGTGGGCTCTTCCTCCCTAGAGGTCTTCAAGCAGAGGGTGGGCAGCCACCTGTAGGGGAGGCTCTAGCCCTAGATTCCTGCATGGAGCAGATGGTTGGACTACCTGGCCTATGAGATTTCCCCAGCTCTGTGATTCAATTCTGGTATTTTTCGATGGTGCGGAGGGGTCAGCATGCTAATACACAAACATTCAGAGGCAGCAAGGGAAGCAGGGGCAACTCAGTCACCACTGGTCAGGTGTGCAGCTGCTGACTTGCTAGCAGTTCCCAACAGAAGTGTGGGCCTCTGATACTAGTGAGTGCTGCTAGTCAGCCAGCTGCGTATGCTTGGATGTTGCTGACTGAGGCACCCCCAACCTCCATCCCCTGCAAGTTCTTTCCCTCCCTGCATGCTTCTCCCAACAAACCACTAGCCATCACTGATAGATGAGATACAATGAGCAACCAGGCAGGGAGGGAAATCCCCTTTGTATTCACAATGGAGGCAGAAATAAAGCTTTGCCTTCCCTGCAGCCTACACCTTTTCCCCACCTGAAGTGTGCTGTCACTAAGCAAAAAGGGGATGCAGCCTTCCGAGAGTTTAGTGCTCCTCAGGGTCAAACGACCTGCTACAATAAACACATGCTTAATGCTGACATGCTTGTTTCTTTTAAACTGAAAAGCAGCCAAATCAGGCCCTCTGCAGATCAGGGCTGTGTGGGTGGGGGCAGCGGGGATCAGAACTCAGCCTGTCATGGTTCTGATCTGGATCACCTCCCTGCAGATGCTTTTTGCTGTTGGGGGGGAAATACCCTTTGGCACCAATCATGCTTTCACTTCCCAATCCCCACAAACACTGCTGTTATTTTCCAGACCAGTGCTCCTGCACATCCAAATTATCCCATTTCCTTCCTTCCTTCCTTCCTTCCTTCCTTCCTTTTGTCTTTTTCTGTCTTTGGTGAAGACAGGAATTTCATTTCAAAAAGCAACAGTTTCCTGCACATTCCTTTTCCTGCAACTCCACCTCTTCCCCTTTGAGTGCCCAGGGAAACTGCACTGAGGGTACTCACAGGGAAAGCGCTTTCGACCCTGCAGTTTTCAAGTGTTGGGGTCACAACAGAACAGCACTTCTTAAAGAATTGACACAGGCTTTTGATGTATTGGACAGGGATTACATCCCTGACAGCCTGTGTCTGGAACGAATTATATTGTCCTTGAACTTTCATTTCTCTTTCTGATTTCTAGCACATTGGAAGTTATCTTCTGTGTTAATGCTCACTTTTCCATGCACACAAAGGGAAATGAGTCTTAAACCTGACTGTAAATAAACTGACTGTAACCTTTGTTGCCAAGTTGGAGGCAGAGATAAGAAGGATCTGTGTGTGTATTTTAAATGAAGCCCTTTAGACACTGCAATTTGCAAAATGATCCTTTGCAACACTGTCAGGGAACCAATGTCAGCAAACCTAGTCTTTTAGAAAGGGCTGCTTGAAACCTGTTCTGTTTTGGGACCAGGGCCGGTGCTACCATTAGGCCAACTAGGCAGCCACCTAGGGCGCAGACCTCAGAGGGGTGCAGATTGTAGAGTGTCAAAGTGTTGAGTGTGAGAAACCAGAATAATGAGTAGAAATATGAGAAAAAAACCAGCTCATTGTTTTCAACACTAACAATACTGTTAAACTTAATTTATAAATTCTAAAGAAAAAATCTACTGAAGATATACTTAAGGCCTGCAAAGATTTGGAAAAATCATTGATGTATAATGGAAACAAAGATATTGATGCTGAAGATCTGTGTTGTGAACTTATAGCAATAGCTCAAAGACTTCCAAAGTCTATGCCACCACAAGGAATACTTCTCTTCATACTACAACAAAAACTCCTGGATAATGTGTCTAATGTTTCTGTTGCTCTAAGGATCCTTCTCACACTTCCAGTATCAGTGGCAAGTGGTGAACGTAGTTTCTTAAAGCTCAAACTTATAAAAACATACATACGCTCAACAATGTCGCAAAAGAGACTAATTGGCTTGGCAACGATATCAATTGAAGATGAACAGGCATCAGCACTTGATCTGATTGAATTGGTGACAAAATTTGCAAAGGAAAAGGCACGCAAAGTGAGATTTTGATGTGGTGTTGAGGGTTGTGTTGCCCTTGGTGGAGGTATGCGCTCTACTGCGTGCCCTTCTAGTTCAAAATGATTTGTGTGCCTAAATATTTTCTTTTGTATTTGAGAAAGATAATCAAAAATTGATGTATTACCTATTCTTGCAATTTAAAATAAATTTAGCAGTTTCAAGTTTTGTGCTTTTATTTTTTTCTACAAAACAACTGTTTTTGAAAATCGAAGTTGAAATTTTTTTGAGGGTGTGTGTGCAAGTACATAGCCTTGACTAGGGTGCAAAATAGTCTGGCACCGGCCCTGCTTGGGACTGATTCAACATAATCTGGTAGCAAATTTGGATTTGCCATTGAGTGTATACACTTGGTAGGGAGCCACAGCCCATCTAAGATCCCTGATGTGGACAGCTCTCTGATTTGTAAAATATATGTTTATTCATAACACTTTAAATGTGTTAAATGATTCTTCATTTCACACCTTATCCTCCCAAAGCTCACAATTTACTGTTAAAAATAACAATACATATTACATTAGGCATAGCCTGTCCAGCACACAATAATAACGGCAATATATGTCTCAAGGCCATACATCTTTAATTGCCTCCTACCAAAATGCAAAGAAAACGTTCCTACACACACACACCCCTGGAAGAATACAAACAACACCGAATTCCCCTTATTGGTTTCAGTGCCGTCAGTTTGCTCATAAACAGATTACATTACATTATCCCTGCATGTAATGTAACATTCAAAACAGGCACTCATATGTGTCCCAGAATTTTATGCAATCTTGTCCAGTGGCGAGTGGTTCCACCGGTCACTCACATTGAAGTGACATCTTCAATGACTTTCTTTGTGGATAAAATCTCTCTCATTCAGGGTGAACTGGATTCCACATTAATAGAATAAATGAGGTCACTAAAATGGCAAGCGCAGAAGCCCAACCCAGCCTGGAGAAGGCCCGAACTGGGCCACAGCCAGACTGGGCTACTCCGGAGGAGGCCAGTGAGAGTGGGGAGCTGCTGCTGCCACTACACCATGGTCACTGCCGACCATTCAAGTAAGTAGCCCTGAATCTCCTCTTGCACATTCTAGTTCTAGGAAGCCCCTCTGCCCCTTTACTCCTAAAGGAGAATCCTCACCGGATTCCCCTTTATGAATAGACTCCTGAACTGATCCAGTTCAAACCAGGGTCAGTCTGGTTTGAACTCGGACTGGTAACCCTTTTTGGGGGGCTGGTTCAGTTTTAACCTGGACCACTCGAACCACCCCGGTCGAACCAGGGATCGAACCAAACCGGTTCACACACCCTTATCAGCAATTTTCAATACCATCGACCATGGTATCCTTCTGGATTGCCTGAGGGATTTGGGGATAGGAGGCACTGATTTACAGTGATTCCACTCCTACATCTCAAGTAGATTTCAGATGGAGGTGCTTGGTGACAGTTGCTCTTCAAAATGGGAGCTCTGATATGGAGTGCCTCAGGGCTCCATTCTGTCACCAATGTTTTTAATATCTACATGGAACTGCTGGTTGAAGTCATCATGGGGTTTGGTGCTGGGTGTTATCAATATGCTGATGACACCCAAATGTATTTCTGCTTGTCACCAGTATCAAGAAATGGCATTAGCCCCTTAAATGCCTGCCTACAGGTAGTTATACGTATTCTTTAACAGTTGCACTGGCTGCTGATATGTTTCTGGGCAAAGTATTAGAGGTGTGCACGGAACCACGGAGCTGTGGTCCGGCACTGGGGTGTGGGTTCCTTTAAGGGCGGGAGGAGGGAAGCCTTCAGGAAGCCTTTTACACATGTGGCCGCATGCAAGTCATGGAGACGTGACGCCCACGTGCAATGTGTGCACACGCAAAAGGCTTCCTGAAGCCTTTTGCAGCCAAGTGGGGGAAGGGGCGGCAGGGAAGTATCCTGCCGCCCCAATTGTTGACTAAAATACATGCTCAGGAGGGGGGAAAGCAGTGGGAGGGGTAAGTACACCCTCCCCCCGCCCTTAAAGGAACCCCCTCCCCAGTCTGCCCGAACCACCCATGTCCGGACCGGTCCGGAAGCCTGTGGAATGGCCTCCAGACCAGTCCGTGCACATCACTACAAAGTATAAAATGCTGGTAATTATCTTTAAAGCCCTGAATGGCTTAGGTCTCGGTTACTTGAGAGAACGCCTTTCTCTATAAGACCCCCCATTGCTCATTAAGATCATCAGGAGGGATCTGACTTCGGGTGTCACCAGTTCATCTGATAGCAGCCTGGAATTGGGCCTTCTCAGTTGCCACTCCTAGGTTGTGGAACATGCTCCCCATGGATATAAAAGGATTATCTTCCTTGGAGGCCTTCTGGAGAGCCTTAAAGACCCATCTTTTTAGCCTGGCTTTTAATGATATATAGGTTAAATTTTAATTGCAATGAGTTTTAATTTGGATTAAATGTGTTTTTTTAAATTTTAATTGTTTTATTCTGCATTTTTTATTTTAATGTAAACTGCCCTGAACCACTTTAGGAAGGGCAGTATATAAATTGAATGAATGAATGAATCTCCATCTCTGATTGCTTTTAGGAAGAACCTCAAGACACACCGGTTTTCTCAGGCTTTTTAACTGAAATTAATTTTAAACTCTTTAATTGATTTTCTCCCATGAAATAGTTTTAACTTTTTTATTCTGTGAAATTGTTTTAATTGTTTTCACTCTGTTTTATATTTGTTATGTTTTAAATGGTGTATTTTTAAAACACCTAGAGATGCACATATCAGGCGGCACATAAATATGATAAACAAACAAATAATCCACAGCGGTTGTTTGTATGGCTTCAAATAACCCTTTCAGGGTTAACTTGCCTGCCACGAAACCCGTCTGAATTGTAGAAGATTGGAACATAGGAAGCTGCCTTATACTGAGCCAAACCATTGGTCCATCTAGCTCAGTATTCTTCACCTTGACTGGCAATGGCTCTCTAAGGTTACAGGCAGGAGTCTCTCCCGGCTCTCCCTGGAGATGCCAGGAAGTGAACCTGGGTCCTTCTGCATGCAGTAATGCAGATACTCTTCCACTGAGCTGTGGCCCCATCCCCTAAGGGGTATATCTTACAGGGCTTACATGTAGTCACCCATCCAAATGCAAACCAAGGCTGACCCTGCTTAGCAAAGGGGACAATCTCTGCTCGCTGCCAAAAGACCATCTCTCCTCCCCCTAAGATTCTGACTCTTGTTCCACAGTATTTATTTATTTAAAATAATATGTGATGCTGGCCAACTCATTGCCCTGCACAAATCTCAGAGTGAACTGTAAAAGGCACCCACTACATTGCAGGGAAAGTGATGGGCAAACTACCTTTCAGAGAAGCCTGACTGCCATTACTGATGTTTTCACTGAGGAACACTCAGGGTTCTCTGGAACACAGATTGACAACTTGCTGCCCTCGGAACATATGACTCTAAAGAATGCAAATGAGCTGGTAGAGTTTGCAGTTAGTTCTTGGAAGTGATTTCTCTACATGCAGCATGGTGAGTAATGCACAATCCTGGAAGCTGCTCAGTGCATAGCACATGTTCTTGTGAGGAAGCAAGAGCTCCTTTTGCTACGTGCCGGTTGTGTGCAGAAGCCATGAGTGATTCACTCAGAATTTAGCAAGAATTTTACGTCCAGGGAAAGATTAGATGTGGTTCTTACAAAAGTTTCCTACACATACTCCCAAAACTTGCCTATGTGTGTACAAACCAAAGTGGGGAAAAAAAAAATTCTTCCCTGCTTAAACAAGCAAATAAACGTATAGTACATTTTGAGGAACTGATGTCACTTAGGGTTGTGCACAAAATGGGTAGGTAAGCCCAGTTGGGTTTGAGTCTGAACTGGACTTGAACCAGACCAAGCCAGTTCAGTTTTGCACCCCCTCGGACCCCCCACCCCGTTCAGGGTTTCCCCCCATGTTTTTTTTAAAAAATCAACTTACTCCCTCCAGGGGGCACTCCAAAGGTTCCCCTCCCTTACCAGCCTCCATTACTGCCCCAAACCACCCAGTTTGCACGGTCTTTGGCCCGTTCTGGACCTGCCTCCATTACGATGACCATTTTGGAGGCTGCCACACATGCCCAATGGGCCTCTGCGTGGCTGGGTTACCCCACCCACTACCAGCTTTGCTGCCCCCCACCGCTGGCACTGCTGATAGTAATTGTAAGTACTGATCCCCTCCCATCCCCTCTAAGCTTAGGAAAGCCCCCCTGCCCCTTTACTGGTAAAGGGGAATCCTCACCAGATTCCCCTTTACCAGTAGACCACTGAACTCATCCGAACTGGTTTGGTTCAAATCAGGCTCGGTTCGGTTTGAACTTGGACCTCCCAAACCAGGCCAGTTCGATGTCGAGCCCAACTCGAGCTGAGCTGGCTCACACGTCTTTAGCCTTAAATCTGGTCTGAAACCGGCAGATTTTTTGACTATCTAATTAATTAATCAATTTGTTCACAACATATCCTGGCAGTTCTTTCTATTTCACAGAAGCAATAACTGAGGACAAGAGATACAGTAATCCTTCAGTATGCTTATTTGAAATTTCAGTGGAAAGCAGAAATGTTTCTCCCCAAGTTATTTGAGACTCACGTACAATCATTCATTCAAGGTCACCCAGAGATATTGTGACCCAGTAGTGAACTGAATCTCCATCTCCAAACTTCTATACAACCACTCAAAAGGGTCCATCCATTTCCCAGAAATACTGTCATAGTTTTGTACATCAGGGGTCAAGGAATATGTAAAGTGAATCACCCCCTAGAGAGGGCTTATCCTTCAGCATTGATAGTGCTCATGAACATACACCAGAAACTACAGTGAAAAGACATAGAGAATGAAAGTGTCTCTTGGGCTTCATTAACAGTCTGTTGAACATGGAATTAGTTAGAAACCTCAGTCACCAGTGCTTTTTACTGGATTTTTTCTCCAGAGCTAAAAATATTTAGAAGGCAGCAGGACTGTATAAGCTATTGAAAACTTAGAATACTTTTGCTAAGTTTTAAAAATTGTTAGGAGAGAAAGATTCCTAAGAGGAAGTAAAATGTGTTAAGTAGACTGTTCTCAAATGGAAAATAATACACATGTGTCAGATACAGGCAAAGCAGATTATTTGTTGCAAGTGAGGTCAGACTCCCTCATTTGGAAAAGAGAAAGTGATGCAGAGCCGGGAAACTAGTGAGTTCAATCCAACTGTTACTAATATCACTTATTTTCCTGCATGTGCTGTATGTTCTTACCCAAACATCAGATCAGCATCTGAGGCTCCACTCCATGCTGAATCTCAGAATGGCTTGCCTCTGGTTCAAGTCCAGAGGGCATTTTGGGTTGTGGAGTCTCAGTGGAGATTCACCCTCCCAAGGAAGGTCCATCTCACTCTACCACTGCACCTCACCTGGCTCCTGCTCTCAGCTCCAGCCCATTGTCCCTGCTGTTGCTCCCAGTCTTTTTACTCCTGCCTTTAGTTTAGTCAACTACCAGCCTCAGTCTCTATCCTGAGTCCTACCTTTGACATTCAGAAAATCCCTCCTTTTCCTCCAAGGTAAGGTGAGGACACAGGCTGACAGTAGCAGCAGAGTGCAGATGAAGTAGGACATAATATGTCAGAGCCTAGCTCCTGGGAGTCCTGGTTCAAATCACATAACCTGGTACTTCACATGCTGTTTTTGACAGTAGTAGCACTATGTTATTTGTAACGTGAAGCTCCATAGATTGAGATACACTCCCTACCAAGGGAATCAAACCATATAACTCTTCTTTTGAACAGTCTATAATATTGCAAGCCAGTCTGCAAACCACCATTCAGTAGACTCAGCAGTCATGGTCAGAGAGATTAAAAAGAGTGCTAATTAATATGGGGGCAGAGAGTTTTACGTTGGCTGCAAAAGTGCTGACCTTGTTGCATGGTGCTGGAATGATTGCTATGGAAACCACTACTTAGTGTGACAGAGGAATTCACACCAAGTCAGACTTTTGTTTTGTGTGGTATTTTTGGTTAATCCATTCCTTGATCCAGGTCAGCTTTTGAATGGGACTTTAGTTACTTGTATACCAGTCCTGGAGTAGAGGCCAGGGGTGTGCACAAAACTGGCTGGCCCGCTTTGGTTTGAGGCCGGGCTCGAACCATACCTGGATGGTTTGGCTTCCCCCCTCAGCACCCCCCCCCAGTTCAGCTTGGGTGGGTTCGCAATTTTTTTAAAAATATATATATTTTATTTTTTGTACTTAGCTCCTCCGGGCGGCTCCTCCAAGGCCATGGGTGTGTGTGTGTGTGTGTGGTTTCTGCAGATGTTCCCCTCCCCCACCGGCCTTCCTTATGTATAAAAGCACCTGATTTGGGTGATCTTCGGTCCTTTCCAGGCCCTGCCCCCATTGTGGTGGCCATTTTGAAAGCTGCTGTGCATGTGCAGTGGCCCCCTGCATGGCCTGGGTCATGACCCAGGCATGCAGGGCCCATTGTGTATGTGTGGCAGCCTTCAAAATAGCTGTTGTGGCAGGGGCAAGGCCCGGAAAGGCCAAAGATTGCCCAAACTGAGTGCTTTTATACATAAGGAAGCATGGCAGGGGGAGGGGGAACATCTGCAGACACACACCCCTGGTGGCCTTGGTACCCCAGAGGGGGTAAGTACAAAAAATAAAATATATATTTTTTAAAATTCATGACACCCCCCCACACACCGAATGGCCATGGCGGGGGTGGGGGTGGGTTCGGTCCGATGTCAAGCCTAACCAGGGAGGGGGGTCAGCTTGACATCGAGTTGTTAAACCAAATTGGTTCAACTTCAAACAAGTTCAGAATAAAACCTGTTTGCACATTTCTAGTGGAGGAAGTGTTAACAAACAAGCAGTAGCAAGGGCACTGAAGGCAGACTGCACTTGCCTTTCTGTATATAATATCTGTTTAATTAAACTGTTAATATTCTTGATTCAAATTCACTGCCTTCTGCTTGCATGCTACAACTCTTTCCCTTGGATTCTAAAGATTGGAACGACAAAAGAACAGTGAAAGCCCTTGAGTTTTGTAAGACTCTGCATCATTAAATAGGCTACATTTATTGTATAGTTCAGTATTTGCTGCAAATATATCTAGGTCAGGCCTGCTCAACTTTGGCCCTCCAGCTGTTTTTGGACTACAACTCCTATAATCCCAAGACAGAGTGGCCAATAGCCAGGGATTGTGGGAGTTGTAGGCCAACATCTGCAGGAGGGATGAGGCTGATCTAGGTATAGATTTAAAGACTTGAATTGTCAACCCTTCACATGGCTTCAATTCAGCTGATGCTGGTGGCTTCTCTGCTTTAAGTGAAGTGTTGCTGGTTTTTAGAACGGACATATTTATGATGTTCTAGTTGGGTTCATGATGGGGCCAATGCCAGGTTTCAAGGGGCCCCTGACAGGCTGTTGTCTAAGGAACACCCCTAAGACTTGTGTTGGGGCTGATCTTAGTGGATGGACTAGGAGACAGAAGATGATAGAGTGACTTTCTTAGCCATGAGACTCATTCCATCACCACTACACAAGACTTATGGTCACAGGTTTTGGTTTTAGTAGTCCAGAAGTGATCTAGGCCCTCATCAGCTACCCAACAATGCCAAGTTCTGGTGCCAGCCCTGTTTGTGGCTCTGTTTGAGGGATTGTACACTGTTAAAAGAATGAGCACATATGTATGCATGTATGCATGTATGTATGTATGTATGCAAATATACATAGAAACTGTGTATTGGGAAGGGGGAGGGGAGGGAACTCCATCGATAAGGAGTAATTATAAGGAGTAAAGAGTAAGGATTATTTTCAACTTCAGTATCCCAGACCGGACTGGGCAGGATACTCACTAAGAGTTGACACCGACTTTTCTTGACAGTACTTAATCAATAAAATCCTGAACGGGATGGGAGGAATCAGGAGGATTTAATGATCCCTTCCCCATGCTCTGTCTCTCTTGCCTCGTACTGTCCTGAATGGGAAAGGCTGCAACTGCTCTCTCATCTGCTCCCAAATACAGGTGAAACTCGGAAAATTAGAATATCGTGCAAAAGTCCATTAATTTCAGTAATGCAAATTAAAAGGTGAAACTGATATATGAGACAGACGCATTACATGCAAAGTGAGATGTCAAGCCTTAATTTGTTATAATTGTGGTGATCATGGCGTACAGCTCATGAAAACCCCAAATCCACAATCCCAGAAAATTAGAATATTACATGGAACCAAGAAGACAAGGATTGTAGAATAGAACAATATCGGACCTCTGGAAAGTATAAGCATGCATATGTATTCAGTACTTGGTTTGGGCCCCTTTTGCAGCAATTACTGCCTCAATGCGGCGTGGCATGGATGCTATCAGCCTGTGGCACTGATGAGGTATTATGGAAGACCAGGATGCTTCATTAGCGGCCTTCAGCAATTCTGCATTGTTTGGTCTCATGTCTCTCATCCTTCTCTTGGCAATGCCCCATAGATTCTCTATAGGGTCAGCTCAGGCGAGTTTGCTGGCCAATCAAGCACAGTACACTGTATACTTTTCGGAGGTCCGATATTGTTCTATTCTACAATCCTTGTCTTATTGGTTCCATGTAATATTCTAATTTTCTGGGATTGTGGATTTGGGGTTTTCATGAGCTGTACGCCATGATCATCACAATTATAACAAATTAAGGCTTGACTTATCTCGCTTTGCATGTAATGCGTCTGTCTCATATATCAGTTTCACCTTTTAATTTGCATTACTGAAATTAATGGACTTTTGCACGATATTCTAATTTTCCGAGTTTCACCTGTACAGTACAACCCCAAAGCTGCAGGAAATAAGACTTGCCCAGTTCCCTCACTTTAACTCTTTCCCTGCCAGTTCCCCAGTAATCTAAGCCAAACGATTCCTAGCAAGCAGGGGTGGGAGCAGGCTGGCTTCTCAGGAGGATGAGTGAGTTATGTTTTAAAATATCAGTGCCCCTCTTGGCAACCTTACCTGTGGAGCCACCCAGCCTCACTATGGGCATGGTGCTGCCTGCTGCTGGGCTGGAGGCCGGCTTGCCTGAGCCTCGACAGAGCCTCTGCTCCCTCTCTGCCTTGTGTGTGTTGTGCATGTGGGTGGCGCCATCTTGCATCAGTCAGATCAGGTGCTCAGATCTGACTAACCAAGTGCCTGGAACCGGCCCGGCCTGGAAACAGCCGTGTGGAGGCAGGCGGGCTGCCACGGGCCACACTTGGCCATGCACCCCTCCTCGCATGTAAGAGACATCAAGGCTGGCTGGCGGCAGTGCAGGGGCGCTTCCACAGGTCTCGCAGTGCACTCAGCTGCCCAGCAGCAGTGCAGGATGCACCCCGCCCAGCACAAAGAAAGATGGGGCAGGGCGGCTGGCAGAGGCCCCACCACTCTTACCATGCACATGGCGTCCCTCCTCCCACAAAGAGAGACAGAGTTCAGGACAGGGCAGCTGGCGGAGGCCCCGCTCTTGCTGTGCACATGGCGGCTGATTGGACAAGGTGGCTGGTGAAGCCCCCCACTCTTTCCACACACATTTTATTTATTTATTTTTATTGTTAGATTTATATACCGCCTTTCATTAAAAACAATCTCAAGGCGGTTTACAAAAGTTAAAACACATAATAAAAATGAATTAAAAGTATTTAGCTAAAAATATAAAAACAATCTGATATTAAAATATATAATATACAAATACAGAAAACTATACATGGATAAAAACACACAGAAGCAGCAATAAAATAATCATGTAAAGGCCTGGATAAAAAGCCAAGATTTAACCAGCTTTCTAAAAACTGTGACGGAGTCTGAGGAGTGAATGGCCACTGGGAGAGCATTCCAAAACCTGGGGGCAGCAACAGAGAAGGCCCTGTCCCGAGTACACGACAACCTAGCCTCCCTCATTGTCGGCACCCAGAGCAGAGCCTCCTCAGATGACCTTGTCAAGCAGGCAGCAACCCTTGGGAGCAGGCGGTCCCTCAGATACCCCAGGCCCAAACCGTGAAGAGCTTTAAAGGTCAAAACCAGCACCTTGAATTGGACCCGGAACCAGACTGGCAGCCAGTGCAGCTCTTTCAGGATGGGTGTGATGTGCTCCCACCAGGCAGCTCTGGATAAAACTCTAGCTGCTGCGTTTTGCACTAGTTGCAGTTTCCGGATATTCTTCAAGGGCAGCCACATGGTGGCTCCTCCCTGCACAAACAGAGATCGGGCAGGCTGGTGGAGGCCCCACCTCGCACATGGCCAGCTGTTGCTGCCATCACAGGGACATTTGAAGCCCCCCAGGGGGACATTTGGAGGCCCACCCCCCGCAAAGGACCGGACCTTGGACTGGAGGTCTGGTCCAAAGTGCGCCTCTGGCCCTAGCTTTCGGAGACTGGTAGACCTAGCTGCTTCCTCAAAGAGGGCCAGGTCTTCTAGGCAGTTCACATTTGGGAGTGGGTAAATACCGGACAGATTGCCTTTTCCCAAGGACATTCCCCTTTTTCATGGAAATGAAGACATATGGCAGCTGTAGCTAAGTTGCAATCTTATACATGCTTACTTGGGTTCACATTCCATTGAGCTAAGTAAATCTTAGTCCTGCAGGACTGACCTTCCCATGAGGTTGACTGAGATTGTTACCTCAGGCTGTGGGTTGGTGCTTGCAGGGGCTGTCAGTGGCACCCATCTGCTTCTGCAGACCACCACTGCACGTCCTCCCGATATACTCCCTGGACTTAAAAGAGAGAAATGGAGCATAAGAGAGTGTGGAGCAGGGGCACACCAAGGTTGGAGTGGGCCGGAAGACAAGATTTTAAAATGGGCCGCTCGCTCCCTTCCTCTCTTTCTCCTGGCCCCATGTCTCTGCTAACTATTCCAACTAGAATTACAAGGTGTAAATAGCAGAAGAACCAACTAATACAACAGTATCAATGAAGAACTTTAATAATTGCACATATCCCAGCTCAAGTTATTGAGCTCCATAACTTGCATGTTCCAGATATTTGTAGGCACCAACTATAAGGAGGGTGGGGGGCAGTTATTGTTTGCATGGCAAACATGCCCCTATAGCATTGTCTGGTAAATTGTCGTAAATCTGTTAGCTCGGCTAACCCAACCCCCTTCAGCACTCCCCGGTGAGTTAACAGAAAGTGGCAGTGGAACTGCATGAATGAAAAATAAAAGGCTCACAAAGAAAAACAGTAAATGAATTAAGTCCCCTGAACTGAACTAGGTACCACCCCCCCTAACAATAACTGAGTAATAAGTGAAAAGAAAACACAGAGCAAGGAATGAAAATAGCAAAGGACGACAGAAGGAAGGAATTAACAGAACAAAGCAGGAAAGCATAAACAAGGCAAACTGGAACTCTGACAAAGTTTTGGAATTCAAATAGCACACTGTCTGCAGCCAGCAAAAAGTTGCAAACAGCATCTGAGCAAGTGAGACTGCTAAATATATATGGCTCAAGAGAACCAGCAGCCGATCAGGATTCCCTGAGTCAGCACTTTGGCTTCCTCTCTTGTGATCTCCTGCACCTGCATGACTGCCACTGAGCTTGCCTCTTGAGATGCCTTCTCAGGACAGGTGAAATCCCAGGCTCCTACCCATCAGAAATCATGTCTGGCAGCTGTTGCGAATCCTCAGCTCCAGAGTCTGGTCTCCCTGCCAAATCCTGTTGCTGTGCCTCTGAGCCCTCACTAGCAGGCGAATCCCCCTGCTCTGACTCTTCTGAGTCAGACGTCTGAGCCATGACATAAATTAAGCAATAAATGGATACGTCCATAATAAGGCCATTCCACTTTTTTCACTTCCCCCCACTATATATGCACCTGTCTGAGATTATACTTCATGTACCCAGTGATGTGGACTGTACTCCATGAAAACTTGTGCTATAATCCATTGGTTAGTCTTTAAGGTGTGTCACAAGACTCTTCATTGTTTCTGGAGAATAAAGAGGTCCTGGGAAAAATACTAGCAAACAGAAGAAACCTGGGATAAAGCTAATGTGGTCAGGAAATTCTCATCCAGCCAAGCCTCACTGAATCATGCAGAGAAATTAATTAATTCTCAGTTTTTGCTTCCTATCTGTAAATGGGTGCAACACCAACCATAGACTGTAGACACATTGCAGCTCTAACTATATGAAGTTTGAAGATTTATCCCTACTGTTACTACCCTTAACAAACTCCCTAGCCCTGGTACCCTTCCTAACATCCCTCTATTTTCCAGGCTCAACCTTTACTCCGCTCTGCCTGCTCTTTTTCTCTTCTTGTCACTTAGTCAAGCAACTTCCTCAAACCAACTGCTTTTCTCACCAATCCCTGGCACTCTTCATATCAAATTCCTCCCTCCTTTGCTCCTTCTGCAATGGTCCACTTCTCTCTTCCTACTCTTAAAATAACCAAGACCCAGGGATGTTGCAAAATATCCTTTGCTTTTTTGGCCCAACACCCTTTCCAGTTAAAATACTAATAATTATGTAGTAGGGCTGGGAGAGGCCTCTGCCTAATTTAATATCAGCATTGAAAGAGGCGTATCTATGGTAGGGCAGCCAGGGCATGTGCCCTGGGTGCCACTTGAAGGGGGGTGCACTAGTGCCATGCTGCTTCCCACCCCCTCCCCAGTTTGCGGGGAAAAAATTAAACTAAATTTTTTCTAACCAGTATCCCCTTTGGGGGTCTTCCTAAAGGCCATTGTGGGAGGGTCTGCAAAGGTTCCCACCTCCCCTGCCAGCCTCTTAATTTATTGCCGCAGCCCGTCTTGGGCTGATTTTCGGGCCCGTTCAGGCCTGCAAACATCGGCGCAGTGGCCATTTTGGAGGCTGCCACACATGTGCAAATGTACCACTTCAGGGTTGGCAACGCCCTCCTGTGTTCTACCAAAAGAAAACAACAGGGCTCTGTTGGGCGGCAGGAGTAGAAATCGACTTAACTGCACACTTTACCTTTACCTTTTACTTCAGGGTTCATGTGGGAATCAGGTTTTTTGAATGTTTTTGAGCATCCCCCTTTCAAGTTTGAGACTAAAATGTGGGAGACCATATATGCCAGCTGGAGTTCCTTAGAAGAAGAGTGGAATACAAATGTAAAAAATAAATGTCAAAGTAATTATTTCTTTGTTTCTCAGTTGTTGAGTGCAGGGGGTTCTCAGACATGGGTCCTCAGGTGTTGGGCTACAACATCCATCACCCACAGTGGTTTTTTTGGCTGTGGATAATGGGAGCTGTAGTCCAGCAACATCAGAGGGCACACATTTGAAAACCTCTACTGTAATGAATTATGCTCCCTGTAGGGATCAATCATGGATGGCTCAGTCAATAGGGAGGTGACAATTCTGGGGACTGTTGGAAAACCCAGTTTACTGCTGAATTCTTACAGGAACCTTGTGCTGACTTTGTGTGGGAGGTGGGCTTGTTTTTCTATTTCCCTTCTAAGTTATTTTTTCACACCCTACTGGAGCAAAGCAGTTTTTATTCTAAGTTAGCATCAGATGCTTGGACAGGGGTGCAATTTCAGTGCTTGCCCTGGGTGCTATTTTCCATAGATACACCTCTAAACCTCCTTGTATAGAGGCAGTATACCTTGGAAAGCCAGAAGCTAGGGACAAACACCAGGGAGGGCTATTACTTTTGTGCCCAGCTTTTAAGTTCCACAGAAGCAACCGGCTAGCACTGTAGGAAACTGAGTGTTGTGTCACAAGGACTGTTCCTCTGTGCCAACAGTTTTCTTGTTATGATTATTTTTTTTTTTTTAAAAAAAAGTCTGGAGCTAGAGATTTGCTTGCTTCACACCCCTCTAGTTTGGGTGCTCCCCCTTAATTCCAGACCCGGGTGGGAGGGGGGATAGCCATGGTGAGGGAAGGAAAGCACTTTGCACATCCACAGATCAGATGTAATCTTTTCTTTACTTATCACATTCACGAGAACAAGTCCATGGCATTGTTGTTCTCCAGGGCTTGACATGTCTAACCCCACTCAACCCCACCCCCCGCACTGCCCAAGTAGGTCTCCAATGCCTTTAACAGGAAAATGAAAGCAACTCTTGCAGAGGAGGAAGTGACCCTGGTACTCTTAGCTCAATTAAGATTACTTTTGGCTCAAATTACAGTGATTGCAATTAAAATAATTTGACTCCTGTGACGCCCCCCTTCTCCTACCCCACTACCCCATATTTACTTCCTCCAAGAGTCCTGTTTGCTGCTGCCGATCCTACGTGGGATAAGGATTTCTGGAGAGATTTCTCTTGCAACTTTGGAGTTTTCTAATAGCTGCTAATGATGCAGGAGGGGAAGAGCAGCTCAAGCAGTGGAGTGTGGAGACTAGGACGTCATGGTCCACCGTCACAGCAATCTCTACCCTGCTCACTCTGGAGCTTCTCCTCCTTGTCTCCTCCAGGTCTTTATATATATATATATATGTGTATATATATATATATATATATATGTGTATATATATATATATATATATATATATATATATATATATATAGGCAATGCCACCAGCCAGGCCAGCCTACCTTATTGGCTGTGCAGCCCACACCTGATGCTCACGGTGCACACGAGGCAGACGGGTGGCTGCTGACCTGCCCCACCCAGAATGGAAGAGACGGGGTGCACAGGCGCAGTTGCTCAGGTCTTGCCTTGAAGCCAAGGGAAAGCTATAGCTTCTAGCCATAGCGCGGCCCACCCAGGTGGCTGGCTGCAATCAGGTGGCTGCCTCAGCCACGGGGGACAGGTGTGCGTGACTGACCTCTGGGGGGCCCTTTGAGGCAGCGGGCCAGGAGACAACTGTCTCCCCTTGCCTAATGGACGGTACGCCTCTCGTGTGGAGAAATGAAGTGGTGGATAGAATGTTCCTCTTCCATTCCATTCCTCTCTTCCTATTTATTTATTTATTTATTTATTTGACATATTTTTATCCTGCCCAAAACCTGTATCTCTGGGTTTGGGGCAATAAAAACAATACAAATTAAACAAAAAATGATAAAACATTTAAATCATTTAAAACCCAACATTAAAAACTAATAAAACTATAAATCTAATTAAAAGCATGGGTGAACAAATATGCCTTCAGTGCCTTTTTTAAAGTTGCCAGAGACAGGGAGGTTCTTATTTCAACAGGAGTGCAATCCAAAGCCCAGGGGCATCAATGGAGAAGGCCCATCCCCGAGTAGCCCCCAGACGAGCTAGTGGCAACTGTAGATAAACCTCTCCACATTATCTCAACAGGCGATGAGGCTCATGGCAAAGGAGACTTTCTCTTAAATACCCAGGGCCTGTCACAGAGGGGAAATGACTTGACTAGCAAGCCAGAGGTTGCCGGTTTGAATCCCCACTGGTATGTTATCCAGTCAATGGGAAACACCTATATCAGGCAGTAGTGATATAGGAAGATGCTGAAAAGCATCATCACATACTGCGTGGGAAGAGGCAATGGTAAACCCCTCCTGTATTCTACCAAAGACAACCATAAGGCTCTGTGGTTGCCAGGAGTCAGGATCAACTAGACAGCACACTTTACCTTTAAACTGTTTAGGAATTTATAGGTAATAACCAGCACCTTGAATTTTGCCCAGAAACTTATCAGCAGCCAGTGCTTTTAAAAGCATGGAGTACAAAAGTAGGAGAAGGGACTGTGGTAGAGGGCAGCAGAGGTGTTGGGTTGAGGGGTGGCATTGTGTCTAAAGCCAGATCTGAAGGGGATTTGCAGCAAATTGTTACTTTGGGGGAACAATGTTACTGGGGAGGGGGGGGGGCGGGATCTGATATGGGAAAAAGAATTAACCCTTCAGAACATGGCAGCTATTCCACTTATCACATGAATGGAAAGATGGAGCCATATTCCCAGTTGTGGGACATTTAAAATACCGGGAGTGTAATCAGTATGAGAAATGATAGTCTTATGTATGCTGTTATAGATTTCTGGGAAGGAAATAGCAGGAAAGAAGAAGATTGTACCTTTGTGTTTTCCTGTAAGTCTGTGTATCATTCTCTCTGTTTGCTTGCTAGTGAGCATAAGGGAAATAGTATATGGGTCAGACAGGGATGAATAGTATTCCTCAGGGGAACATTGTGATCTTCAAGGCAGTGCTTGTTGAATACTAAAACATAGACAGTGAGCATGTTTGCTCAGATGGACTACTGCATTCATTATAAATAAATTCAAAATTCTGTGCACATTTAATTGAGAGTAGGACCCACTGACTACAAATGAATTGAGTAACCATGCTTAAGATTGCTCTATTACTCCCCAGTAAGTGAGCTGCATCCTCAGAGAGTTGGTTCTGATGTTACATACTGTTTTTGCATCTTAGGTATGTGTGCACAGGGTTGGAAATAGCCAGAGATTTGACTTATCTGATAGAAATCCATGACACTAATCTTGTGGGTCTGAAGCTGAAGCCTTGCAAGAGCTGTGTGCCAGATTCAGGCTCTATATTTCTAGCATAAGGAAGATTTGCACATTGATGTTTTTAATATGGGTCTGAAGAATATTCATCTGTATTTTAAAATGTGTTGAATATAGAAAGGAATTGTGTCCAAATCTGCTTCTCTGTTTTGTTGTGCTCATGTGGTATTATTATTTATTATTATTATTATTATTATTATTATTATTATTTATTATATTTATATCCGGCTCTTCTTCCAAGGAGCCCAGAGCGGTGTACTACATACTTGGCATTATCAGTAGTCTATTAAGATCCTATGCAAGTTTATTTGGAAGTAAGTCCAACTGAGTTCAATAGGGTTTTCTCCCAAGAAAATGTGCACAGGACTGCTGTCTAGAGGCCTGGTATTTCAAGAACTCCTCATCAGTCTTCAAGTGATTATTGAAAACAATCTGTGAGATTTTCATGTAATAATATTGTGAAAAAATATTGGAAAAATACTGTTTAAGAAGCAACCTCCAGGAATAGCATCAGTCAGAGTTGGAAGCTCTACTCCTGTGCTAATTAGGTAAATGTCCAGGCCCAGCCCAAGCCCAACTGGCACCTGAAGAAGTGGGCCAAGCCTCCCCCCGATCCTCTGTTACCCTTCCTGGCTTCCCCAAGCCCTGCCAACGCTTTTTCTCCTCCTCAGTCTGAAAACTTCTCCATCCCACACCTAAACCATAATGCCTTTTCCTTTCTCCCTCCACTTCTCTACCTTCTCCTTGGCGTGTAGTTCTCCTTCATTCCCTCTTTTCCAGGTGTGGGGAGAGCGGCATCTGCCCCACTTCTCTTTTGGGGCTACTAATTTTCCTGCTGGGTGGTTGGGAAATGAAAAACCTTGAGAGAGATGTGGAGGAGCATAAGCAGCAGTGGCAGGGACTCTGGGAGACAGTGGCTGAAGTGGCAGCACCCCAGGGTTGCACCTCCACTGCCTTCCATCTGCCCCCTGAGGTGACTGCCTCACCAAGGCTGATCAAAGGGCCAGCTCTGTCAATGTCACTATAAAGTGTCTCTGAAAAACAGATCAGAAAATTTGATATGTAAAGGTGGTGGTTGTGTGTTCTTTGGCTTCCATCACAGGGGTTAGAACTATGGTTTTCTCGACTTGGTCTTTAGCTGTGATCACAGAGATGTAGCATAATGGCTTAGAGACTGACCTATGAATCAGAATGTCCTTGGTTCTGCCATGAACCTTTAGGCAAGCCTAAAGTCTCCTGTCATGAGATCTTTGTGAGGCCCTGGAAATCAAGCCATGGAAATACAGTGTAAAATCTCTACTCTACTTACTCGTCATATTATCAAAATATGAAGACTCTGGGGGAAGATACCCAGGTGGTGAGATATCACATATCAGAGGAGTAAGTAACCAGGAACAGTGGAGATGATGGTTTATGTACAGTTCATGTACTGTAAATGATGATGACGTTATGTCTAAAAGGAGAATTTTCTAAAACCCCAAGACTTGGGATCTTTCCCCCAGAAGGGGCAAGGTAGAGATGGACACAGGAGACTCAGATTTGCTTTAAATCATTCTTCATGTAACTTTTATTCAAATATGTATTTTATTCAAAGTCTCAGACCTTAGCATTGATAGATGTGGCAGGTGATAATAATCAAGATTAATAATAAAGATTGTAAGTTCAGTCATAACAACTACAAGACACAAGGTGACAGCATATATTTCACAGCAAGGTTGCACACCAACTCTCTCCACACTCAAACACCCCATGAGTTCTTCTCTAACTAAACAAGATGGCCAACCTTGTTAGACTAGTTGGTGCTTGGGTGTGGCAGGACAGGAAGATGCTGCGGAGATCCTGGGTTACACAATGGTGGGTTGCTTCCTGCTTTCAAGCTCGGGTTGTTAGTCTTTATAGTGGTTCTGGTAGGGTGATCTCTCCAGCTGCAAGCCTCCTCCTCCTTACGTACATAGGCAGATGGGTGGTAAGTAGGACTGTGTGCTTCGGTAAATTGGGATTTATTATCGGAAACCCCAGGAGGCAGGCTTCCTAGGCTGCCCTGCATCACTCCCTGACCACCTGGAAATTGCTATGCTGCCCAGCCATCCCCATGACAATGCTGGGTGGGTAGTTAAAGGGCCACCACCACTACTGCACTATCCTGGGCACTTGCTGCCACCTGGTAGTGGGGGCAGGGGTTTCCGACACTGGGAATCCAAATTTAGCAATGTGTACAATCCTAGTGGTAAGTCCCTTCCAAGTCCCATATGGAAAGTTCCTCAGAGCCCAGCCATTGTCTGCTGGTCAAAGTCAGGCCTGTTCATCGTCAGGAGGTCCTTCCTATCATCTGGGATGGTCCAGCTATTACATTCCACTTTGCACATGACCCTTGGTCCTCTGCTAATGACACCTCTCCTTTTGCACCCAGCACTTCTTCGAGCTTTCTAGCACTCTTGAACATCTGACTATTTCTACACTCACTCTTCACACAGATGTTTCCCCTATGTTGCTAAATCTTGGGCAAGTAACGGCAACTGACAAAAGTAAGTTTAACATTCAAAACAATTTTTTTAGTGCATCAGGGCATAGCACAGTTACTTTGGTGCAGGCCTTAAGCCTTACAGCTCAGTTGACCCAAGACTGACCCTGATGACCAGCCTTGATCATGAATAAACCTGGAGGACAGAAGACCCCCCCCCAGGGGAAAGGGCTGGCTGTCCCTTCCTCAACCTCTCTGTGAACAAGAGAGAACTTGGTTGCTAGCAGGGGCGTAGCAAGGTTGTAGTGGGCCCAGAGACATGATTTTAAAATGAGCCTCCCTTCACTGGAGCTCAGCTCATGAAGTAAAGAAATCTTAAATGAGGCTGAATAGTGGTAACAAAAAGGAGAGGATATATATATATATATATATATATATATATATATATATATATATATATATATACACACACACACACACACACACACACACACACACACACCTATGTGCCACAATAGAACACCATCCTAAAGTATTTTTTTAAGGTTTTGTGAATTGTGGATGATGCAAGTCATTTAATGGTTCTAGAGAAAGACATGCTGTTCTGCCAGCTCCAGGTCTTAACACTCACATCAGTTCTAGAGGATGAATACAACTGAGGGAAGCCCAAGCTGGGGGAGTCAGTCATGTGACTTACCTCTGGGGGCCCCCCCAAGGCAGTGGGCCCCCAGACAACTGTCTCCCTTTGCCCTATTATAGTTACGCCCCTGGTTGCTAGGGAATCCCTGCTGGGGGGTTGCCTTTCAAAGCCTGCCTATAGCAGCCCCACCCAAAACATTTGCATGAATGGTGCAGACAAGGGGCTGTGGCACAGACCCTTAAACCCATCCAAATTCCCAGGTCCAGCCTGGTGTGGTGCCGTGTGCAGATCTCCAGGTGCAGGGATTCCAGGGAGTAGAGAGCCCTGGTTTCCAGCCACCCCAGGATGGCTGCATTGCTCATGGGGGGCGTGGGCAGGGGTTCACATCTCCACATGGTTGGGTGTGCTGGCAGGGGGCATGTTTGTGCAGTACCTTGGCCACAGTGGCCAAGATGTGGAAACATGTCTTATGGCCGACATCCAAAAAGCAACCTTGCTCTATTTAGAGTCCCCCTGACACTCTTGTGAGAGGGCTGTCCTTAGTAGAAAGGGAAGTTTTGCCATCAGGCATCAGTAGATTTCTTGCTCAGCAATTCTTTCCCCTCCCCATTGAGGGTCTTTCTCATGCTGGACCTCTTTTCAGTTAGTGCAGCCTGAGGATGTGGACAAGATCCTGGGCAGTGTGTGGGTGACATCGTGTACACTTGACCCTTGCCCTTCATGGCTAATAAAAGCTGCCGGGGCAGATGGTTGGAGGTGATTATTGATGCTTCATAAAGGGAGGGCAGGATCCCATCATGCCTCAAGGAGGCAATTGTAAGACCATTATTTTAAAAGCCCTCCCTTGATTCCTCCAACCCGGACAACTATAGACCTGTCTCCAACCTTCCCTTTTTGGGCATGGTGATAGAGCGTGTGGTGGTGTCCCAGCTGCAGAGGGTCCTGGATGATACGGATTATCTGGACCCTTTTCAATCTGGCTTCCACTCCGGATATGGGACTGAAACTGCCTTGGTCACTCTAGTGGATGACCTACGCCGGGAACTAGACAGGGGCCATGTGTCCCTGTTGGTTCTGCTGGACCTCTCTGCAGCGTTTGATACCATCGACCATGGTATCCTTCTGGACTACCTCTTGAGTATGGGAATCGGAGGTACTGCATTGGAGTGGCTCCAGTCCTTTCTTGGGAGGGTCCAGAAGGTGGTGCTGGGGGACAATTGCTCGGCTCCATGGCCATTGGCCTGTGGGGTCGCACAGGGTTCGGTTTTGTCCCCCATGCTGTTTAACATCTACATGAAACCACTGGGAGAGGTCATCCGGGGACTTGGACTGAGTTGTCAGCAGTATGCAGATGACACTCAGCTCTATCTCTCCTTGTCACTTGATCCTAGGGAGGCAGTAGATGTCCTGAATCGGGGGCTGAAGGCCATGATGGGTTGGATATGGGCTAATAAACTGAGACTGAATCTGGACAAGACGGAGGTAATATTGGTCAGTAGGAGAGCCAATCGGGATGAGGAGATTTTACCGGTTCTGGATGGGGTTGCACTCCCCTTGAAGGAGCAAGTATGCAGCTTGCGGGTATTACTGGACCTGGCTCTGCTTTTGGAAGCTCAGGTGGAGGTGGTGGCCAGGGGTGCCTTTGCACAGCTTCGGCTAGTGCACCAGCCTTTCTCAAGAAGGCAGATCTGGCCACAGTTACCCATGCCTTAGTCACGTCACAGCTGGATTACTGTAATGCACTCTACGTGGGGTTGCCCTTGAAGAATATTTTGAAACTGCAGCTAGTGCAAAATGCGGCAGCTAGGGTTTTATCTGGAGCTGCCCGATGGGAGCAAATCACACCCATTTTGAAAGAGCTGCACTAGCTACCAGTTTGTTTCCGGGTCCAATTCAAGGTGCTGGTTTTGACTTTTAAAGCCCTTAATGGTTTGGGCCCAGGATACTTGAGAGACTGCCTGCTCTCAAGGGTTGCTGCCCACTTGATGAGGTCATCTGAGGGGACTCTGCCCTGGGTGCTGACAATGAGGGAGGCTTGGCTGTCGTGAATGCAGGACAGGGCCTTCTCTGTTGCTGCCCCCAGACTCTGGAATGCTAATCACTCCTCGGTCTCCATCACATTTTTTTGGAAAGAGTGTTAAATTTTGGCTTTTTACCCAGGCTTTTATATGATAGTCTCTTCTGCTGTGAACCCCACCGCCCACTGAGATCTGCTGGAGAGGTCCGTCTGCATTTGCCACCGGCTCGTCTGGTGGCCACTCAGGGACGGGCCTTCTCCGCTGCTGCCCCGAGGCTTTGGAATGTGCTCCCTAGTGAAATAAGAGCCTCCCCATCTCTGACAGCTTTTAAAAGGTCTTTAAAAACACCACTCTTCACCCAGGCTTTTAATTAATGTTGTTTTAATGGTTTTAATGTTGTTTTAAAATATTATTTTAAAAATTTTAAATTGTTGTATGTGTGTCCCCCCCCCTCATTTTTGTCTTAACGAATGTTTTACTTTGTTTTTATTCTTTCGTAAACCGCCCAGAGACGTACGTTTTAGGCGGTATAAAAATGTTTTAATAAATAAATAAATAAATAAATAAATATTTTGATTATGTCATTTTTATAGTCTTGTTTTTAAGTGTTGTGTGAACTGCCTTGGTATTGTTTTAATGAAAGGCGGTATACAAATTGAACAGTAAGTAAGTAAGTAAGTTGTCTGAGGGTGTCCCCGTGGCCTGGCACCCTCTTGAGCCTAACCAAAGGTTCCAACTGGAGTTTGGCAAGACAAACCAGAGTTAGCTTTTGGGCAGTAACTGCCATTTTGCACGTTTGGGTATAACAGAGTTACAACCTTGGCCAGGTTTAACTGCGGTTAGCCGTTCCATCTGAATGTAACCACAGAGTCTCCCACACTGCCCCCCAATAAATGTAAGAGAACCATCACTTTAAAAGCTGCCTCTTTGCTCAGTTAGCAGGGGCCATAGTAAGTGACCTCTGAATTTGGATTGCTATTCAGCAAGAGATCATGTCTCTCTAATCATGTCCTCTTCCCTATGAGAACTTGCTAGATGCACCATTGAGCATAAATTCACAGAAGCTCTTGCCTTGTCTTTCCATGTAGACTGGGATAAGTGGCACAGGCCTTATCAGTCACCTTTGTGAACAATGGCCTCTGGTGAGGAAAGTGTCCCAGCGTAATCTTTATAGCTGCAATAGAACCTAGAGTTGCTCATGTCTTCAGACACATAAGCAGAGAGTGAAGGCATAGCTAACTGCTGATCTGTTGTTTCTTTAAGGATTTTGTGCTGTAAAATTATATGGCCTGGCAAGCTTCTTATTGATCTTTAGTGTTTGTAAACATTCCATGGTCTGTAGTGTAGTGCTGATGAGGTGGGGTGGCGTGGTCAGGCTGTCAGTTCTCTTAAAGGGACACCATCAAGCATGCAAACCACATTATCGTAGCTTTTCCAACATTTGCAGCTGCATTTGCAGTCTACAAAGATTAAGTTCCATAGTTATCCTGCTGGTTCTCACCAGCTCACCTCAAGGTGCTTTTAGATAATTGTTATGACCCTGTGCCAGACATTTTAAATGACTGCTTTAAATACTTTAAATGTAAGTACTAGATTGCTAGATGGGTCAGAAGGAGAGCCCATCTTTTCCTGGATGATCCTTACTCAAAGTGTGCCAGAGACTAATGTCAAGCATCCAGGGAAGGGCATATGGGGAGTTGTACACAAAAGACTCATAGGTATATAGGAAGCTGCCTTATACTGAGTCAGACCATTGGTCCATCTAGCACAGCATTGTCTACTCTGACTGGCAACAGCTTTCCAGTATTTCAGACAGAGGTCCTTCCCAGTCCTTTTTGGAGATGCCAGGTATTGAACATTCTGCATGCAAAACAGAAGGAAGTTGAGTGGAATAAGTTAGGATAATCAATCAACACGGAATGAACAGCAGTGAACAGGAGTCCTATGTGTCCTTTGGCTTTTTGGACCAGATTAAAATGGAAATCTCATTAGAGAAAGTTTCAGAGGCCTTCTTACTTCTGATGAACCTGTGACTGAACAGCGAATTGAACCTCTTTCTATCAGGCGTTTGAGCCATAATCCTAATTACTGGACAATTGCCTCTATTTTTCAAAAAGGATCTTCACTGCGGCCCCAATTTTAGATGGGTGTTGGATATCATATCAACATATAAATGTGCTATAAAATTTGCTGCAGACACGTGGAAACCTAATGTACTGTATCTTGCACATTCAGGTTAGTTTGTGCTTTATTTTGAAAAAAAGACTACCCATAGCAGAGCTTAACTACAAAGATGAAGCAACAATGTAATGCTTTCAAATGAGCAGCAATGTCCTCAGCCAAGAGAGACTGGGCAAAAATCAGTGTAACACAGAAAGTTGTCAAGAAGCCTTTCCAGACTGCCAGCTTTAGTGCGGGAGGAAGTGGTCTAACATCAGACGACTTAGGATGAGAGTAGTCAAAGGCAAAATAAATGGAAATGAACGTTTTCAAGCATAATTCAGAGTAAAGCTGGAGCCGTTCATATTCCTATATCTTATGAAGTTTGGCTACCATTCTTTAGGTTTTTCCCAAGCAGGGATTGTTCAAACTGCATGCTTTCCCTGCCATCCTTCTGGTCCATTTTTAGCCAATGAAATTGCAGAGGAGGTGGGCACCCTGCCTCCTTCTTCCTATTCAGGTGCTCAGGTAGAGAAGGAGCAGGTACTGTATGTTTGCATGTGTGGTGGGTACCCTGCATTTTAAACATTTACGGTTTTTTTTTTTTTAAAAACCCATAAATGTTTGACTCATTTAAAAAAAAAGTTTTCAGTGAGTCTTGCACAAGGCTGTCACAAGTCTCTATAGCAAGCTACAAAGTTGTGTTTTTTTTTAAACACACATAGAGGAACATTAGAAAAATTGTAAGTAGGGAGGGCTGACCATGGAGCTCTGAAACCAAGCACGGTTTTAGCACAGGATAGTGAGACTCTGTGTACTAAATTTGAAGCTGATTGGTCAATGGATCGATTTTTTAATAATTTTCTAAGCCAGGAAGGGTATTTCATTTTTGTTTGTTTTCTTTTTAAATTTGCACGTTGATCTTGTGCAAGACCTGCAGTTGGCTTCCAGGTGGCAGGCTTGCACAAGATCAACAGGGAAATAAAAGAACAACAACAAAAGTGAAGCACACTCCATCTAAACAATTTATTAAAATCAATTTGATTAACCCATCAGCTTCAAATTTAATATATGGAGTCCTACTAGCCTGTGCTACAACTGTGCCTGGTTTCAGAGTTGCATGGCCAGCCTTTCCCAACTTACATTGTCCCCATAATTTTCCATTGATCTCTGTGTTAAAAACATTGTAGCTGGCTGTAGAGACAAGTGACAACCTTGCACAAGACCCATGACAAATTAATTTAAAAATAAATAAATGAGTCAGGCTTTTCAGGAAGAAATAATTTTAGAAATTAAGGGCGGGGGGAAATAGAAATGAATGAATGGAAGGTGACTCCAGGGCACAGGAAAAAAGTATGTCAGCAGATGCTTGGCAAAGCCTCACTTCCATCTCATCTTGATCTGCTTTATCCGTGGGGTCTCTCCACACATTAGAATCATTCCACAGAATGATGGAGTATCCCAGGAAAACATTTTAGAAGGTGCAAACTATTTTTCGATGCAGATACTCTGAGTTAAGCTCCATTCATAAAGATAAAACCTGAATAATTCTGCTTGCTATGTGAACAGTACCTTGTTGTCACAGTACTGAATTTGGGCTAAATCCTGCCCTCATATGAATGCACCCAAGCCTCAGCATGAAAAGCACTGTAAAAGCCCAGTGCAGAAAATAGGGGTGTGCACAAAACTGTTCTGAGTAGGTTCAAAATAGAACTGAATTCAAACTGAACTGCCGGTCCGCAAATTGGTTTGTTAGAACTGGCCTGTGATTAAATCTGGGTGGTAGATTACACCCATAGGGCCCTACCCACCACCCAAAGTTGGTGCCCCTAGGACCTTTATAAGTGGTCCAAATCGATCAAAATCCAAATTGAATCAAATCAAATCAAAATTGAATCTGGGGTGATTTGGGGGTGGTTCGATCTGGGCACAAAACAAATCAGGAGTGGTTCGATCGGGGCACAAATCAAATTGAAAAAAAATCTATTTGTGTACATCCCTACTATCTCCTAATCAGAAAATGAGCCCTGGAATTTTCTACTGCTTTGGAAAATGGGAGGGGCAGAATAATACATTTAAAAATATTTAAATACAATAATACATTTATTTTCAGAGAGTTTCAGAAAGAAGCCTTTCTATCTCCTGAAGCCAAAACAGGCTGTTACAGTATGCTTTTAAACCACAGGGAGGAAGATTTAAGTGAAGATTGCTCTTCTGGACAATCATTTTGCTGCCATTTCAGCTCTTATTTTGTCACTTTGCATAACTGACTATTTCATTCAATTCACATGGGGGCTGTGCTGATCCACAGGCTGGCCACTGCCAGTCCAAATGCACTAAGGAAATTTAGCATAAAAGCTTCACACATGGGGACCTTCACTGCTGCTCTAAAGGGACTCAAGCAGAAAGCAGTGTCTGTACATGTTCAGGCACACCATACAGCCGTTCATCTTCTGAAGTCAGATTGCAAGTACTGCAAAATTAATTTTAATTTAGATAATTTGGAGGCAAGCATTTCACATTCAGGTAATCCAGATCTTTTTTGTTACTAGGCCTCAGAATATTTCATTGAGGTGATAAGGCTCCTGGCTCACCTTCCTTTCTTAGGGAGATCATTTCCTATTGCCTCGAATGGTTGACTGATGTTGCTTTAAGCAGAGTTAATGGGGGAGGGTTGGTGATTGCTCTGAGAGTCTCAAATGAAAAAACACCAGAGTCTGGGGATGGGGCACACCCCACCTGAGCTAACTGGAGGGGTGGAAGTGAGGTGTGTGCATTTCTTCTCAGTTTTATAGTTTCGAACAGACTAATATAGAAGCAGAAAGGGAGAATTGAGACTCAGCTGAAGGCTGGAAGTAACATAGGGTGTAGGGCCCCATCTCTCTGATGTGGATGTGCTGTCTGGTAGGAGTGTGCACTCTTCTTATCTTTGCTGGTGCTCGACTTGTATATTTGCAAGCAAAGCAAACGTTGCTAAAAACATCAGAAGTCTCCAGTAATCTCTCCTTCAAAGGAAATGAAATTATGGAAAACACAGAGAGTGCTATGCCAGAACTTCTCACCATGTGGGGAGTGGCCACAGAGGTCTTTTCAAATATCATTGGTGCCATTTATGCATCAGTAATATCTCATTAGCCCTACAGGTGAACCTCATTATCCATGGGGGTTCCATTCCACAGTTGAACTACAGATAATGGACTCGCGGATATCGGGGTATTGAAGTCAATGGGATTGGGAGGGTTGGGTGCCTGGAGGCTGTGAAAAAGGGCAAAGCACACACACAAAAAGGCAAATAAAGTGCCCTACTGTGTTCCTCAGGTGCTCACCTGTCCAGGAATGCCCCCCAGTCCCAATTTTCCCATGGAAAAGGTACAGGAAAAATGCCCCCCCTTTTTTAAACAAATGACCCACAAAATGGCTCTTATTGACAAAATGGCGGCCAGAAATGACCTCTTGAGGTCATTTCTAGCCATCTAGGAACCACGGACATGTGGGTTTTAACCCTTTTGTATCTGTGGGAAATGAGGTCGGATGTCAATTAGACACCCATGGATATGCGGAACCGTGAATAGCGAGGTCCATCTGAATTCATATGTTCAATCCTTGTGCAATCTGTGTAAATGTTCACAGGTACAAAGCTGTATGGAGGTACTGTTATTCACATGTTACATTGAATACAGATACTGCAGTATCTTTCTATCTGTATCCTGCATTTCAGGGGGTCTGAACCCAGGTTCACTTTTAAAGTGAATGCAGGCAGGTACAGTCATGCAAACAAAACATGTACATGTGTACATACATTTTAATGCAGGTACAATGTAATGTCTGAACAGGGCTTCTGTGCCGCAACCTCTCTGCTTTCTGCCAGACAGCAACACTTCCCAAATATTGCACAGTGTTATTTTTATCCATGTATCAATAAGGCAGAGGACCATTGATTGCCACATCCCCCAGTTCCACATGGCTTCAGTACGGGCAAGGGTCAACAGCATATGGACTTTGACTCCTGAAGGTAAATGCCTTGTCGGTTACTAGCATAGAGTAGAGATTACATTTAAAAAGGCAGCAAAAACTGCAGACAGAAAATGACTATGTTTAAGTCAGGGAGGAGGGAAGAAGAAGAAAAGGGCTAGCAATGCAAACCTAGCCTGAGGGGATGAATTTAATGAGTGGTGTTTGAGAAACTGGAAGAGAGGGTTGGTGGAAAGAAAGATCATGGCCCCCTGCTGCTAAGGGGCATAAATAGGGTTTGCAGCCCTCTAAGACTGGCTTGGTCTCCAGGAGTCAACATTAGTCTCCGGGTAATTATTAAAAGCAATTCTGGAGATTTTGATGGCCTGATATTGTGAAAAATACTGAAGAAAAAAAAACATTTTAAATGATCTCCTGGAATAGCTTCAATCAGAATTGGCAACCCTATGAGAGATGCATTTGGGCTGTTGTTGCATCAGTATTATGATTTGGGCTGTTGTTGCATCAGTAGGCCCCTGGAGAGGAGAGCTGGTCTTGTGGTAGCAAGCATGACTTGTCCCTTTAGCTAAGCACAGTCCATCCTGGTTGCATATGAATGGGAGACTAGAAGTGTGAGCACTGTAAGATATTCTCCTCAAGAGATGGAGCAGCTCTGGGAAGAGCATCTAGGTTCCAAATTCCCTCCCTGGCTTCTCCAAGATAGGACAAGATTTTTTTATTTTTTTATAGGACAAGATTTTTTTTTTATTGAACCAACAAACTACCAAAGCATACAGTACATTGCCAAAGCACAATTATATACAAAGTGGTTGTTTGTACATGATATATCTACAAAGATTTACACACAAGGATTTGGAAACCCACAAGGTTATGAAGTATATGCAGGCAGTACTGTAACTCGGGGGTGGGGGATTTCAAGGCACATCAGGTAATCGGGGGGGTTACGTCCAACGTCCATTTCCACAATTTGTCCCATTGCTGTTTAGAAGAGATACTCTTGTCTTTTTGCACATAATCATACAAACTTTTCCAGAAGAGATTTACTGTCTCATCTGTGTGAACCTCTTGGTCACATCTTCCCTCCCTATTCCTATGCAGGAGCATTGCATAAATGACATACAGGTTTACTAACCTGATTACGAGAAGGGGAACATTCCAATTCCATAGTATGAGGGCACCCGTTCCGTCCCGTTTCCTTGAAGGTTTCTTTCTGGGACCTTGAAAGGAGGTTCTATCACTCAAACCCGAGGTTAGTTCTTCCCAAGTCTGTTTTTCCAAATCAGGCCAGTCTAACAGCCTGCTTACTCCCTGCCACACTCTTTTGGCTACCACACACTCTTTTAAGAAATGTGAGTGGGTTTCCCTGAATGTTTTACCTAGCTCACTAGCTTTCTGTTTGCAGGTGATTTTAAGGCACTCTTGCTGGTCCTCTGGGAGCCATGGCTTAGCCGCATTAAGTGGTAGTACTTGATGGTATAAGCGCCACCTTGTTTCCCATAAATGGAAAGGGACTTTTTTCTCCTTAAAGAGAGCGATAAGGTGATCCGGTTGCAACAAGTACTGTGAAGTGCGGTGTTTCTAGTGTTTATGTTCTAAATCAGGTTTTAAGAAACCCACTTCTAGAATCTCTCCATAAATTGTTTTCCTTAGCTGCTTAACTGAGGAGGATCCTTTAAATAGATCTGGTTCAACCTTCCATTTTTTAAGTGTGAATAACAAATCTCTCAAGTAGTCCGGGTGTTCTCTTTTTAAGACTTGTGTGATATTACCATTGAAAGATCCTTCCCCCCACCATGCTATGCCCCATGCTGACTTGCGCCAACGCAGAGCAAAAAGTGAGACCCAGGTTTTTTGCAGGAGGTTGGACATATTATGGACATTCACGAAAATCCAGTTTCCAAAATTGTAGTACATGAATTCAGTTACAAAATAGGGTTGTAGGGCAGGTAGGGCTAGGCCTCCCCGCTCAACCTCCTTAAATGCTACCGCATGGGCCAAAGGGAAGGACGCTGTGTGCCATACTAGACGGAAGATCTGGCTTTCAACTCTCCGAAGGAGATCGAGCGGGGGAGGATAGACTACCGCCAGGTTATGCACCGGGGATTTCAGGTAAGTCTGGATGTAAACTGCTTTCTGGTACATGGCAAGGCTCCATTTTTTCCACATGGTGATTTTAAGCATTACTTTTTCTTCCCAATCTGTCCAATTTTCCCCACAGACTTTTTCCTTAGTCCCATATTCAATCCCCAAAATGTTTACTGTATCTACCCACTTCAGTTTGGACTCTGGGGCCCCTTCACTTTTACATTCAGAGATGGGTAGGCACGAGAGGAAACTGCCATATACTGAGTCAGACCATTGGTCTATCTAGCTCAGTATTGTCTTCACAGACTGGCAGCGGCTTCTGCAAGGTTGCAGGCAGGAATCTCTCTCAGCCCTATCTTGGTAATGAAATATGAAGCAAAAAAATGACAAAGCATGTATCTTTCCTCACTATTCAGCCCCAAAACATCAAGGACTGGAGCAGAAAAGGGCGCTTCCAAGAAGGCATAACTATCCTCCAGGCTTGAGCCCTGATCCCTCTCTCTCCTTTTCAAAAACCAAGCACTGTCTCCACAGTACCACCTCCCAACCAATCAGAACAATCCCAAGGGCATGGCCTTCTCACTCACCTTAGCAACACACTCCTCCTCTGATGGGTTATTTAGCCCACTCTAGCAAATGTACATGTTATGATTACTATTAGTGAAAATATTGTAGGGTTTTTTGTTTGTTTTGTTTTGTTCTATTCTGTTACAAAAGGATCCTTATTTATTTGAAGTACATCAAAGCTTGTTTTTTCTTCAATGTTTTATTAAATAGAAATCTATCTCTTTGTTTAATCTGTGAAAGAAAACAACTTAAAATGCTTGAAAAAAATCATTCAGATCTTCTGTGTGTTAGGTAACAGGCCTATATGGACAATTGTATCAAAAGCTGTGAACTTAAATAATATTTTGTTACATAACAGTTTTTATTGTGTGTTCCTTTGGGGGTTTCCTTTGTATGCCTCTTAGACTGTTTACTTTTATGACCAGAAGAGTCATCTGATGGTAAGGATAAATTAAAAAGGAAGCATTGAAGTAGTCTCAAATCAAATTTTGGGTACAAATGGCTTAAAAATTGCTTTCAGACTAATTATTGGCAATACTATGTAATGAACTGATGGAACAACCCTGCACAAATCTGGGCTTCATCAAGACTGGTGGATTTTTACACAGCTTTTGATTGTTAATCACTCAGAGGTGGCAAAGTTGGTACCTTTTGTTCCAGTTTAGCTGTTCACTTCCAGGTTTTCTTGTGTATTAAGCTTTATTGTGTGAAACGATGTACCTCATCAAAGAGGTAGACATTTTCCAGCAGTTCCTCTGGGTAGAAGTTTCATGCTGTCCCTGTTCTTGGTCATTACTGAAGACATTTTAAAATGCTGAATTTGCATGATGGCACATAGACATCTTGGTGTATTAATTGGATGATTTAGCAGAAGTTAAACCTAGATATTTCACAACCCTGAAACCCAGCTACTTCATGAGTCTGTCTAATAGCTTTCGTCTTCCTTGGGGTACACTTGCTAGCACACAGCATCTAGTTATAAGTGTACTTATGCTCAGCTACTCATTCTAACAAGATTATTGTACAAATTAACAATTCCATATTGGGCAGCCATGATATAGGAAGATGCTGAAAGGCATCATCTCACACTGTGCATGAGATGGCAATGGTAAACCCTTCCTGTATCCTACCAAAGACAACCACAGGACTCTGGTCGCCAGGAGTTGACACTGACTCAACAGCAACTTTACCTTTATGCCTGCAACACAAGGAGGATCAAGAACCTAGACATTGGAAATTAGTATCTGAAAAATAAGGGGAAAACATAAAAATCAGCATGAGTCAAGTCAAGTCAAGTCATGAGTTTGGATCTGGACTAGAGTAATCACCACAATTTGGCCTAAAGGAAATATGAAGTGAATTCCAGCATTCTCCCGAGCGAAAATATTGTAGGATATTTAGGGACATCAAAAGTTTCTGTATGGCACAGTTTCTCAGAGGGATTTGACACATCCCTACTAAGCAGATCCACATTTACAAAGAACAGTGAGATCCTGACTAAATTTACTAGAGGGAGTCCTATTGAAGTTTACTGGTCCTTTAGAGAAGATCCTGTAATTTATTCAAGATGTCAGCCACTGTGTATAGTTTTCCCAAGGTAATAGAACTCTCAAAATGTATACTGGGATTGTACTTACAGCACATTAGAGTGCAAAAGTAGCTTCCTAGTTATCCTCCAGTCTCAGTCCACGAGAACTTGAAAGGCAAGAAGTTTACTTCAGGCCTGCATAATGAGGGGAATTTGTGGGAAGATAGGAAATCAATGTTGAACTTGAAAAGGAACCTTGAGCAGCAGGGGAGAATGTGTTTAATTGCACTGAACTACATTTCCATTTATGGTTTGTTGACATTTAATGTTCTTTTATCAGCTCGTGAATCACTTTTGTGTTCTAAGGCACTGGGCGGGTTCACACATACGGCAGCAACAGAGGTTGGAGTGAACAACCAGTTCCCTGGGAACGTGAGCCTCTACTTCCGCTCCAGCTTCTGATATGCTGAGATTTGTCATGTTGGACCCACCAAACTTGGCAAATCCTGCCCTATTTCCCTCAGGGAACCTGACATCTCTTCCTTAAGTTACAGATGTCATGATTTCATGATAGATCTTTCCCCTTCAGCATTTGGAATCTGGTTGAGCGTTCTGTTAAATTACAGTAGTTCAGCCTTCATGAGCTCACAGAAAGGTAACAGCCAGTTTCTAGCCCATTTTATGCATATGTATGAAATTAGAAGAGGCTTAGTTTAGATAGCCATTTAGTAGTCAGCCTCTTGCAGTATTTGCCTAGAAGGTATGAATATGCAACTGGTATCTAAACCTGCCATCTAGTTGCTCCTTCCTCTCTTTGGCTCAGTTTCCTGAATACCCAAAGGCATTGTGGGAGGGGGAAAATATTGGCTTATGTTGTGCAGAGTCTTTGCAACTGGCATTTGGCTTCAGTCCCATATGTGGATTAGAACAACTTAATGCATGCCTTTTTCACATGCTTAACTGGTATTCTTATATGCATTAAAACACACACACACACACACAGAGACATTTTTTTCCTTTCTTTTTCCAACTCTGCTAATCTTTCCTGACATGCTGAGAGCTGTTGACTGCAAGGTGGTTTGTTGACTCAAGATTCCATGGTGGAAAATTTGGCATTGCAGCATTAGTAATTGGAGTCTGAGCAAGCAGTACAAAAGCAGACACACCCAGCATTTCTACCCACTTTCCAAGCATTCTTGCCACACCCAAGAACAGAAGAAAACTCTCAATTAAGGCTTCAAATCTTGTAGCCTTAGGAGACAGATTGTGATAGCTTTTTTCTTTACCTCTGAGCTGTAGATCCTAACTTCCATTTTAAGAACAAAAATAGTAAATGGAGTGTTATGCCAATGCAACAGTTTTACAGGATCTTAAACAAAATGCTTGAGACAAGAGTCGGATTCAGGTGTTATTTCAACACTTGTACAATGAATGTGCGGTGTGCACAGATACAGATCTCTACATTTATTCAGATGTTATGTTGAACACAGATACAGCAGTATACTTCCTATCTTTACTATGCATTTGAGGAGCCTGTACCCTTTAAAATGAGTTTAGGTACAGTCATTCACAGAAAAACATGTACAAGAGTACAGATATCTGTACATTCATACAACATAATAGCCCTATTCAGAGACTATGTCATACGAGTGTACAAATGTCTATGTCTGCAAACTCATACATGGTTTTCTATTAATGACTGCACCTGTGTTGATTTTAAAAGTGAACCTGGATACAGAGACCTCAAAAGCATGGTAAAGATAGGAAGTATACTGCTGCACCTGCGTCCAACATAACGTGCATAATTGTAGCTGCAGGGGCGAATCTATGGTGAGGCAGGCAGGGCACATTCCCCGGGCGCCACTTGAGGGGGGGCACCATTTTTTAAAATTTAATTTTTTAAAAAATGGCCACTGAAAACAAAATGGCCACCGCACATGCACAAATGGCCTCTGTGAGGCCCTAGGCCATGCCAGGCCTCGCAGAGGCCATTTGAGCATGCATGACTACCATTTTGTTTTCAGCAGCCATTTTTTAAAAACAAAATTTATTTTTAAAAAATGGCCACTGCACATGCTCAAATGGTCCCTGAAAGGCCCTAGAGGCCAGCGGGAGGAGGGGGAACCTTTGCAGACCCTCCCCCACAACCTTTAGTGAGCCCCCCAAAGGGACTACAGGTAAAAAATATTTTTTTAATTTAATATAAGTCACTGTACACATATTCAGTTTGGCACTATGTACAGACAATCAGGGCTTGTGAATACTGAGCTGAAGCTTATGAGCTAGGATTGTATTCATTTGCTCTTACTTTGCTTCTTGTGATAAGTGAGTTAAATGTGATGTCTTAATAATATGGCTATTAATGGTGAGTTTGTCTTTGAATCAGTGTGAAATCCTTAGTATTAAGGCCCATTGGGAGTTTCTTGCTCTCTTTCTCTCATTTTAACTGTCTTTCTGAAAGACTAGAATATATTCCAAGCAGTCACACAGTTTACTCTGCATATCCTTTAATTATCTTCAGAGTATCTGGGAAAGTCAAATTCTCCATTTATTTTTAAAACTTATGTAATAGTGATGCTACAATGCATAACAGAGAATTAGACAGGCACTTCTGTTTAGTTTCCCAAGTACACCTCCACATAGTATTTGGGTATTTCATGAGCCCCAGCATACTAAAAGTTGTCATTTTCCAGCATTTTTTGGTCTGGCTACGTCCACTGCTAAATAGTTTTTGAAATATTAAAAGATTAACGAGCTTGACTTGTATTTTTGAGTGGATATTATGGTAAAGTTATCTGAAGGATGGGTGTCAGATGTTTGGATAGGGGGCGCAATTTCAGTGCTTGCCCTAGGCGCTATTTTCCCTAGATATGCCTCTGTGTAGCTGTGTACAGATCTGCACCTGTGTGCACTTATTGTATGAGTGTTGAATATAACATCTGAATAGGGCTCATGTCTCAATAGGGCTGAGGTCTTGCAGTTTAGAATGAGGTACAATAAGTGCAAATAGCCAGCTTTCGTACCCAGCATTTGAGCAAGGTAGGAGGAAAAACTGTCCTACCTATCTCCTGTCTCCCACACAATCACTTCTTCTTCCTCTAACCTAGTTGTTTGTTCCCACACACAGCTCCCAACCTGGGTAGTGTTTTCAGTTGTATGAACAGCCTCAAAGTGTGTATGTGAATGTAGTGTGGGGAACTGACACCTGTGTCAGGTTGCTATCAAGTGCAAATTAAGTTATTTGAAAGCATACACACACACACACACACACACACAGAGAGAGAGAGAGAGAGAGAGAGAGAGAGAGAGAGAGAAATATGAAGGCCTTTGGAGTGGGGGAGAAGTACACAGTCCTTGTAAACCCTCTTTCATCCACCCTGATGACATCTTAGTAAGGGCTGTTGTTCTGTGAGATGAGGAAACCGGTATTTCCAAGCAACCAGACCACTAAATGCAATTGCTATGAAGCAGCTACTGCACTTGTCCCACCTCCAGTGCTTTGTGGTTGTGTTGATGTAATGAGTGTCTACTGGACTGATTGCTGCTTGCCAGAGGCGTAACTAGGGAAAACGGCGCCCGGGGCAAGCACTGAAATGGCCCCCCCACCGCGCCCACCCCCCTTAGGTTTTTCCTCACAAGCGCCCGCCGCCGCCGCCGCCAAGCCAGGCCACTGACTGGCCGCCAGGCGCCAGCAAAGCAATGGGGGGGGCGCAGGCGGCGCGGAAGGGACCGCTCGTGGGGAAGGGGGCACCGACGCGCTCCCTTGACTGCTGCAGCACTGCTGCACTGAGCAGGAAACATTTGTATTAACAAAAATTTTTAAATTTTTTTTTAAAAAATTTGGTCATGGCGGCGCCCCCCATGTGACCAGAAAAGATGGCGCCCGGGGCACGTGCCCCCCCTGCCCCCCTATAGTTACGCCTCTGCTGCTTGCCAAATCCAATTCAAAATATTTCCTGGTAGTTGTGCCATTTTGAATGCCCCACCATGGCATTCAAACGGCCCTATCAGTTTGCCCCTGCTATCTGGGCACCTTTTACCGTGGTGATCCTCTTTATTTAGCAGGGGGAGAGTAACTGGCCCTATCTACCCCCAGCACAGTACTTCCAGTGACTGTTGCTGGTGTCTATTTTATGTTTCTTTTCAGATTGTGAGCCCTTTGGGGACAGGGATCCATCTTATTTATTTATTATTTCTCTGTGTAAACCGCTCTGAGCCATTTTTGGAAGGGCGGTATAGAAATCAAATTAATAATAATAATAATAATAATAATAATAATAATAATAATTCAAATGGGCTAGTTCAGCCATGACATGGAACTGCAGCTATGCTTGATGCCACGTGACATCCCCAAGCCTCATTAGAACTCCCTCCCATGCCTGTGTGAGCAGCTACTTCTGATCAGATTAGAAGAATAAGGTCTGTCATGAAACCTGAACTGACCAATCTTGGGTTATTCTAACCTACTTACTAGGAAAAAAATCAGTGATTGATACCCAAGGTTTGAAGCATTAAAGACTGCAGTTTATTTCAAGTAAGTAGGTTAGAATAAACTGTTTGGTTGGTTTGGCTGTTACAGCGTATCTTGGTTTATTTTATTATTTATTTATTCGATTTCTATACCGCCCTTCAAAAAACGGCTCAGGGTAGTTTACACAGAGAAATAATAAATAAATAAGATGGATCCCTGTCCCCAACGGACCCACAATCTAAAAAGAAACACAAGATAGACTGGATGCTGCTGTGCTGAGGATGGATAGGGCCACTTGCTCTGCCCCTGCTAAATAAAGAGAATCACCACGTTAAAAGGTGCCTCTTTGCCAAGTTAGCTGAGGTAATTTTAACCAAGAAATAGATGCTTGCATGGGCAAGAGAAAGAGGAGCATGTGCTCTGGAGCCTTGGGGATATTGTGTGGGCCCAGGCTTAACTATGGTTCCACAGTACATTTGAACCAGCCCACTATCACCTTTGTTTATTTTTCTTGTTTCATGAAAAACTACACACAACTCATCTGCTCCAGCACTGACATGCATGTCTATTAAAATCTCATACTTTATGTATAGATCTTGGTATGGGTTACAGCCATTATCTATATCTGTTCTACAGGATAAATGAATTCACCTGTGGACAGGGCTCTTTTATCCTTTGCATAACACAGTAAGAATGAGAACATCATTTCCAAGGATGTTCATTGGTAGTCAGGATCATTACCCTGAGTAATTGCATCATTATCCCAAGTAAAGCTAATTAACTAGAAATGACATTCAGCTCCTTGGAGGAAGGCTGCAATAAAAAATGAAATAAATAAAAATTGATTATTGAGTCATCTAAAGAAATACAACTTTCATAGGCAGTGGAGCAGTATCTTATAAGATACACCAAATGATGACATAATTCCTTTTATTATATTTTGTTCTGTAGCCTTTGCCTGAAGAAAGCCTGATATGGCTTTAAGAAAACAACATTGGTATGAAAAGTGATTTCCTCTTGCCATGTGCATTTTCCCTGATGTGGGTACAACGAAGCAAAACCAACTGGCTCTCTCTCAGATGAAAAAGAACGGTATTGCATTTCCTTGAATATACGTCTATTTCTTATGGTACATGCTTAAACTAAGTTCATTGGGACTTGCTCCCAGAAAGCTGCCCAGGACTGCTGCTTTCTTTGTGAATGAAAGGATCCCCTGCTCATATCACCATAAAGTGACCTGTGTCTCAGGTAGTGCTCACTGTCTAGGAGGCATAATGAGTTATACTGTAAAAGGGTGTGTCTGTCTGAAGAGATCATTGAATCACTCCTTTATCATTATTACTACACCCACAGGAACTTACTTCCCCAGGTGAGGCATGTTTTAAAACGGAGAGCGAAAGACAACGGCTCAGGAGACCAGGTAAGGGATTCAGGTTGACCTCAGTAAGCGAGAGGAAGGGATATCCAGTGCAGAGCAGGTAGGTTCTCTGAAATGGGAATTTTGTGCTGCAAATCATCGCCTTTAGCACAGCATCTGTGTCTGAGAATGTCTTAATATGAGCTGAGGGATCTCTGCTGTGCTTATAATAGGCAATATCAATTTGTGATTGTGGAGATTTGGTTACCTACAGGGAATTATTCAGTTATTTTGATGGGAATTTTAATCTTGGAACAATGTGTGTTACACCCACACACACACTTACCAACAGACAGGGGGAAGGGGGGCGGAATTGTACGTGCTGCAATCAAGTAGAAATTGGCTAACAGGCTTGATTAATCCACATTTGTGGAATCAGTGCTGTGTATATGTAGCTTGATTTAGATAGTACTGCGCCACAGGTAATCTCTGAATAATCAGGTCCTCCAAGGCTTCTGTTGACATTTAGCACTTCTTTTGTTCCCTGGAGCAAATAGAACAAAATAGCTAAACTGCAGCTAATTAGTGCTTCAGCGAAAGCCCTATCTTTGTATGTTGATATTTATTTATTCAAAGAGATTTCAAGCAAAAGCACATGGTTCAGAAGTTAACTGAGAATAAGTGAGTCCTGAAGCTGTAGAATACAATTATAAATGCCCTTATTTTGGAATCTTCTGTTGTCTTACACAAATGGGGCTGGTGGTGAAAAGGAGGCTGTTCATAGTCTTGGCCTAGCTTTGGATAGGATGTTCATAGATTTATAAGGGGACTATCTGATTAGTGCTATGTTGTGGGTCAGTAATATACTAGATGTGTGTTAAACCACAACAGTGCAAATCTATGCATGTTTAGTCAGAAGTAAGTTCCACTGTACTCAGTGGGCATTACTCTTTGGAAAGTGTGCATAGCCAAAGTGTAGCCAAAGTGTACAATCTGCAGCATAGGCATATTTGATTGTTGGTGCATTAGGTTGGTCCATTGGGTTGGACTCTGTAATGTTGGCCTCTGTAGTGCTGGGCATGAGTCGTCCCATGACACACCATTCCTAATTTTAAAAAGAAAGATGATAATCCAGAACTCCATGTAGGTCCAAATTCAGCAATGAGATATGTGGATTTTCCAGAAAATTTTGAATTGGATTTTTTTCTGGAAACATTTCCTGTGCAATTGGCCCCCTCACTTGCCCCCCTCCCTAAAAACAACAACAACAAAAAATCACCATTTAAAAATTACTATATACATTGTCCATTTAGATTATGATCTGGTTTGGCATATATATTGTTTGATCTTTTTATAGAGTGACCAAAGCACCTTCACCATATTAATTTCCCCTCACTGTATCTCAAAAGTAGTCAAGTAGAATTTTAGAAATGGAAACAATTTCCATGGAAAATAAAGTAAGGGGAAATTTTCCAGAAATTTGTCCTCTCCACTTCTCTGAAGCACACACATTTTAAGCATGAGTGCATTTTCCCATTCTCTTCAGTGAACGATACAGTTCTGCATATGGTACATTTCCCATCCCTTCACTGAAGGTAATGGAGAGCCCTGAGATGGCTAGGGAAAGTAAGTGGCATTTGTCCCTCCCATCAGCTTTGTGTCACATTGGATCTGCACTTTTCTACAATGTAGCTGCAATCATAGTGACATAATATAATGGTTGCAAACCAGTATTGGAAAACTGATGCTGAGGGAGGAGTTAAAGTGCTGGTAATTTGTTCTTTTCCTTGTTACCATCTGTGCCGCCGAATTCATGTTTTCTGTTTACTTCAGGTGAATTCCATCATCATGTGGACGTTTCTTGTTCTTCTGGGTAAGTCTTCCTGTCTTAAGCATACAGCTAACTCTGTGTGTGTGTGTGTGTGTGTGTGTGTGTGTGTGTGTGTGTGTGAGAGAGAGAGAGAGAGAGAGAGGAGGCCAAATTTAGAAGTAAATTTTGTTGTTCAAAGATGTATATAATATCTGTAAGAAAATAATACACCTTCTACCAAGACTGCTCACAGGAATTGCTTGATGCTAATGGGGCTGCCACACCTGAATATCTGTAGGAATTAGTAAAAAGATATAGCCAGGTTAAAACACACACACACACACACACACACACACACACACACACACACACTTAGTACGGGGTAGGTAACCTCCAGCTGTTGTTGAACTACAACTCCCATCATACCCAGTCATAATAAATTGTGGCTGGGGAAGATGGCTGTTATAGTTCAACAACAGCTGCAGAGCCAAGATTGCCTATCCCTGGCTTAGTATTTGTACAGCATTTTAAAATATTCAAAGTGCTTCACACAATCTCAGTAATCTTTTCAACAATTTTCTAAGGTAGGGCAGTCTTACTATCCCCACATTGCAGATGGGGAACTGAGGAAAAGTGACTTGCCTAATCCACAGCGGTAGCAAAAAACAGCAAAGACTCTTGTGGTACCTTAAAAACTATTATTGTTATTATTATTATTATTATTATTATTATTATTAACATGTTATATCCCGCTCTTCCTCCAAGGAGCCCAGAGCGGTGTACTACATACTTAAGTTTCTCCTCAGAACAACCCTGTGAAGTAGGTTAGGCTGAGAGAGAAGTGACTGGCCCAGAGTCACCCAGCTAGTATCATGGTTGAATGGGGATGTGAACTTGGGTCTCCCCGGTCCTAGTCCAGCACTCTAACCACTACACCACGCTGGCTCACCACATGTATGAATTACTACTACTGTGAATGACCATCATGCTTATTACAAGACATCTATGCCTCTTGCATTTCCTGCCATTAGACATTCCCTCCTCTCATTTTTCAATTCTTTTCATATACCCATCAGAGCAGTGCTTCATAGTGTCTGAAGCCAAATAATATGTACCAACTCTTTGGAACCATGCAGAAGCAGGTGCTCCCAGCATGGCTTTCCACACAGTACTGTGTGCCCCTTTACAGGAATCAGACCCATATTGCTTCAGCGGTGACTAGGCGAACATGCAGAGAGCACCAAGAAGTATGAGCAGGGAACACTGGGAGGTATAGCCCCTTCCTCATAGAATTCAATGGGAAAGCCCTTGAAAGGACTATACACTTGCCCGCATTCTCTGTACACACACTCCCTGGTGCTTCCTGCACACCTTCCCAGCTACCTCTGGAGCAGTACAGGGTTCTGCTTCCCATAAATGAGCCCCCCACCCCACACTGGAAACATGCAATACCACACGGAGATGGCCACTGAAAATGGCCACCTCAACACAGTTCCAAATAGCTGGTGCATATTGTTCAGCTTCAGATGCTGCAAACCACACACACACACCTTTGTGCGTGTGCCCTGCTTCGTGAGGATTCAGTTCATGCATCTGAGGAATAAAAAAGCAATATTATTTTAGAGAATGATTCAATGAGCCTGTCTATTTTGTGCCTTCAGAAAATATGCTCCTGTGACATCATTTTCTCAATATTGACTTTAACTGAAGAAGTAAAGGTGCATGTGTCCAACAGGATTTGTCCCCACTGTGTTCAGCAAGGCAATGGCCACCATGTGACTCCTATCAGATAAAAGGAAAAAATACAGCAGTTGTATTGGACATGTGTACAACACTTAAACATAGCATATAGGGCTGTGCGAAGTTTCAGGGACCTATTCGGCATTGGCCTGAAGCAAAGCAAATTGGCTTAATCCCTTCAGCCCTACCCCACCCCTAAAACGACTTACAGGACCAAGACATGGTGCAGGAAACAGGCTGCTTTCTTCTACCTTTGCTCCCAGCTGTGAGGAAGCCAGCAGCCATCTTCCACAGCTTGACTTTTAAAATCACATCCCCTTCCCCTCTAGTCTGAAATGGCATGCGAGCCCGTGGGATTTTTAGTCTTTTCTGAGGCTGCAGTAGGGGCCTCAGTCTTCCTAGGACTCTGGGAGGGTGGAAATGTAGTTTTCAAAGTCAAGCTGCAGAAGATGATTGTCTACTACTCCCTTATGGTTAAGAGCAAAGACAGAGGAAAGTGGCCTGTCTCCTGCCCCATCTAGTCTGTAAGTATATTTAGGGGGAGAGAGAGAATAGGAAACCATGTCCTGCAGCTTGACTTTTCACATTAAATGTTTTTTCTTCCCCTGGAGTCCTGGGAATGGTGTGGCTGCTCCTGAATTTGTAGTATTTTCTAAAGCTGCAACAATGGCCCACAGTCTCAGAAAAAAACTACAAATCCCAGAAGCACCTGGACCATTCCCAGACTCCAAAGGAAGGGGGGGAAATGAAATTTTAGAAGTCAAGCTATAGAAGATGGTTGCCTGCTTTCTACAGCAGAGAGAAAAGATAGAGGAAATTGGTCTGTCCCCTGCTTGGTTCTTCTGTAAGTAGTTTTAGGGGCTGGGCCAAAGCACTGATGCTTTGCTTTAGAGGTCTGAAGGGTTTGGCCTGAAGCAAAGCAGGATCCCCCTGAACTGGATCCAAAGCAGTCTCCAAAGCAAAGTGGGGCTGCTTTGTACAGCTCTGCTAGCATATAACTAACATATGTAATCAGATTGTGTAGTTCAATATTGAGGCTATTCACAGGGGCAGAAGAAAATGCTAAACCTTAAGTGGATTTGATAATATCACAATAGCAAAGAATCCAAATACTGTATTCCAATGTTTTAATATGATACCAATAATAAAGCTATATAATTAAAAACTATCTTAACTACATAAGGAATAATTGATCAAAATTAATAAAATTATGTCCATGCATCACAACAAGATTTACAAATAATAATCAATGAGATCTCATAAAAGTTATCACTATATGTCTGTCCAATTGAAAAAATTAGATCCAATGATTGATATCCAAAGTGTGATTCATGCTGTGTACGGATGGGAGAGATATAGGATTGCAGTGTTGCATTTTAATTGAAAAACTGGATGTCCATCTTGTAGTTATGCCAAACACATTTAGACTGAAATTGGTCTTCTTCAGCGGCTATCTTTAAAACCCCCCACATATTGTAATATGTCATTACAATGGTGGTAGTCCATGAAAGCTCATCATCAGCGTCTGCAGGGCTCAGCCCTGGCCTGAGAGAACTGTTGAGGCAGTTGTTCCCCCACCTTCCCAGAGAGTGCTTCATGGAGAAGAGGGGAAGGTAGAAGAAGAGAGCCCAGGACAGGACAGGGGAGCTCATATTTTCAGCTCCCGAGGAGACCACTGGGGGCTTGAGGCACTCTTTTTATCTTTGGTAACATTTATTTTATTGTTTTTGGTTTAGTATTTAAATAATTAAGCCACCTTAGATGCTCTGGCAAAAGCCAATGAGGCGATTCTCACGACCGCCAAAAAGTTTTTTGGCGGTCATGCACTGCAACGGGAGCCATGTGGCTCCTGACAGCAAACCCTGCTAATTCCCCCTCCCCTTAGCCCAGGTTAGTGGAGTGAGTGCTCTGCTAACCTGGGTTTTTTGGTCATGTGTTGCCGTGGTGTGGCTCTGCACTGTGGCAACTTCGAGGAGACTCCTGGCCGGGAGGCTTGCAAGCAACCTCCTGGGCTCGGGGGTCTCTCCAGTTTGCCCCACACACTCACGTGGGGCATCCTGGAACATCTGGGGACTGCACAGCCCCCGATCCCCGCAGCCCCCACCAGCTCCGTAACGGAGCTGGCAGTCTTGTGGGTGGCTGATCCAGCTGCCCAGGGCTTCCTGCCTGCTTGTCTCCGGGGAAGAAACCTCTTTCTGGCGATTCTCACTGATCGTGAGACTCACCTCAGTATATAAATTCAACAAATACATAAATTTTAGGTGCCTCAAGACTCTTTTTATGCATTATGGTGTTGTTATCAAACTCCTGTTCCAGGTAGTGGGGCAGTGCTGAGGCTGAGAGAGTAACTTACCAGCCAGTGAGTTCATGGCTGAGCTAAGGCTCAAGCTAGGGACTTGCTGATTTCTAGCTCAGTCACTTAGCAAGTTCCCGACATCAGCTTTTATGTCATTCCTAGTCACTTCTGTTAAAATACCACATATACATTGCCTTGAACAATGTTGGCCTTTGTGTTCTCCTTCATCCTTGTAAATGGCATGTATTGAAGTCCAGTTCTTGTTTCATCCTAGCTTTTCCATATCTCCTGGCTGCACAGAGTACCTGCTCATATGGTGCTTGCTATCCACCTGTCCAAGACCTCCTCGTAGGGAGAATCCATCATTTGAAAGCCTCCTCCACGTGTGGACTTGTCAGACCTGAAACGTACTGTACGCCATATGGGGAAGTATGTATAAGACCAGTATCTTGATCTATATAAGGAAGGCACATGTTTAGCAGTTCTGGCAGTAGTTTTGTAATTGTAATTGAACAGATTAGAAAGGATGTTTCTGACATCGCAGAATTAAATGCCAGGAGGGCACAATGGATGGATGTTCTCTGCTCAATTGTGCCATATTCCATGAGTCTCCAGGTATATACTAAATGAGCCTCCAGTGTACATATGTCTCCACAAAAAGTTAAGGACATCCGTTTCCTCACCTTGCCTGAATATGGCATGTCCAGTTGCAGCGAGTTTTATCACACTTCATATACACCATGGCTGACTAGGGAAGCACCAGTGCAGGCAGTGAAAGGATCAAAAGAATAACACTGCTTCCAAGCCTAACTCACATAGGAGGGGTAATAATTGAAGATCTCCTCCAGGAAGCCCTATGTGCCACTCAAAAATATGTCCCTAGGGGCTACACAGCTCTCAGGTACTTATTTTCAGGGGGCACAGACAGCTTCCTGGGGGTCTTCAAAAACCACCCCACCCCTGTGTGAGTGCTGGTGCTGTTAGTCTAGAAGCAGTGTAATCCTGATCCTTGGTGCTTCCTTAGTCAGGATGTCAGCAAGTCTTTTATCTTTTAAATGGATCATTGAGAAGCAGGTGAAGAGCCATATATTAATGGAGCAGCAGATGTAAGGAGAGTACACACCAGCCTGCCACACTTCTCACAAACATGCTTTGATGTGTTCTCAGGCTCAGAACAGAAGGCCAGGCAGAATGTATGAGTGAGGCATGACAGGAGCAGATCTTGTGGCACCTTTTGTCTGCTCTTCCTTGCGCCACTTTTGTGATGCATGCTAGGGGCAAACCCTAAGCAACTTTGTGGCAAATGGCCATATTAATGTGCTTACCTTGCATACGAAGAAGCAATTTGCATAACATTCAGATTAGGCTGCCTGGGTTTGAGGAACAGTGATATGACAACCATGTCCGCACTTAGTATTCACTACTAAGCTCTCCTGCTTGTCAGATGCACAGCATGAGTCAGTGCAATGAGGGAATCCAAACTGAGAACAGTTTCACTTGTTGGGGCTATTCTGACGATCTGCAAAAATCAGGCTAGGAGAGCCTAGCCCGATTTCTGTAGATCATTAGAACTACTGGGTTGGCTGTGAGCCCGGTGGTTCTAAAGCGGGTAACCCGCTCAAGAATCCCTGCCCCCAAACCAGGTTTGCGGAGCGAGTGCTCTGCAAACCTGTTTTTCAAAACCGTGAGTAGCTGCAGTGTGGCTTCGTGCCATGCCTACTCACAAGTAGACCCCCAGAGGGGAGGTGAAAAGCCGCTTCCCGACTCGGGAGGTCTCCCCAGTATGCCCTGCGCGCTCGTGCAGGGCATACTGGGGCTTCCAGGGGCCACGCGGCCCCCGAGCTTCCCAACCCCCGCCAGCTCCATCTCGGAGCCAGCAATCGTGTGGGCGGCCGATCTGGACACCCAGGGATCCCTCTCTGCTCGTGAGTGGGGAGAGCGGGCTTAGCCTGCTCTCCCTGCTCACCCAAAGAAACTGGGTCTCACGGATTGTGAGACCCGGCTCGTTATTTCATTTATTGATTATTATTTATCATATTTATATTCTGCCTGATATATACATAGGAACATAGGTAGCTGCCTTATACCGAGTCAGACCATTGGCCCATCTAGCTCAGAGTTGTCTACACAGACTGGCAGCGGCTTCTCCATGGTTGCAGGCAGGAATCTCTTTCAGCCCTGTCTTGGAGATGCCCGTGAGGGAACTTGGGAACTTCTGCATGCAAATGCTCTTCCCAGAGTGGCCCCATCCCCTAAGGGGAACATCTTCCAGTGCTCATGCATGTAATCTCCCATTCAAATGAAAACCAGGGTGAACCTTGCTTAGCAAGGGGACAATGCATGGTTGCTGCCACAAGAGCAGCACAAGACCAGCTTTCACAAGACATCTCTAGGCAGTGTACACAATCCAAATTATAATATAAAAACAAAAGCAAACAATTAAAACACTTTTGTAGAATAAAAATAATCAAAAACAATTCACAGAGTGAAACAATTAAAATAATTTCATGGGATAATTAATTTTAATTAAAAGCCTGAGAAAACAGGTGTGTCTTAAGGGTCTTTTTTAAAGCAATCAAGTGTGGAGAAGCTCTTATCTTGACAGGGAGTGCATTCCAAAGCCCTGGGGCGGCCACAGAGAAGGCCCAGCCCCAAGACACCTCCAAATGAGCCAGTGGCAACCGCAACCGGACCTCCCCAGATTAACTTAATAGGCAGCAAGGTTCATGACAAAGGAGGTGGTCTCTTAAATATCCCGGACTTAAGCCATTCAGGGCTTTATAGGTAATGACAAGCAGTTTGTATTTCGCTCGGAAGCATATCGGCAGCTGGTGCAATTCGTTCAGAATCAGTGGTATATGGGTCCCTTCATGTTGTTCCCAGCTTTCACTCACAAGCTGTCTGGTACGTGATTGTAATGAGGCTGTGTGTCACATTCCCAGTTTTGTGCCAAATGGTGGAAAGTTTTCAAGTCCATTTTTTGCAACCTCTGCACAGGGTATGGGAGGAGGGACTTTGCTTGCTTTCCCTCTTGCTCTTTCCCCACACTCTGCCCCGCTGGCCAGTGTGTACTGTCTGAGTCTAGTGCCAATCAGAAATGTCCCAAAGTGCGCTCTTTTGCAATGCTAAGAAGTTCCTTGCTTGCTGATGGAGGCACTCCAGCCCCGAGTCCCTTGTCTGCTGCCTCTGCTTTGGCTAGGCTTCCTTCTAACCTTTATACTTTGTTCCCCCACAGTGACAGGCTGTCGCCCAGGACTAGGCAAAGTGCAGCCTGCCTCCATTGCAACAACTTATACAAAACAGGGCAGTTTGGAGGAGCTTGATCTCACAACCTCGCTTGTTCAGCATCATATCCTGGTTCCATCGAAGTTTGCATTGACATGCATATATGTGTTGCCTTGGATTGCTGAGGCAGGGCCACTAGGATTGTTGCTTGTTTTTCAGGAAGGTTTAACAGCTTTGGGACAGGCAAGAGTTAGCAGCGGTAGACAAAAATCTGAAGGAGGGTGACAGAAGGGGCAAAGTGCATTTCTAGACAGGTGAGCTGGGTCCCACATGTTAGGAACATAGAAAACTGCCATATACTGAGTCAGACCATTGGTCTATCTAGCTCAGTATTGTCTTCACAGACTGGCAGTGGCTTCTCCAAGGTTGCAGGCAGGAATCTCTCTCAGCCCTATCTTGGAGAAGCCAGGGAGGGAACTTGAAACCTTCTGCTCTTCCCAGAGCGGCTTCATCCCCTGCGGGGAATATCTTGCAGTGCTCACATATCAAGTCTCCCATTCAGATGCAACCAGGGCAGACCCTGCTTAGCTATGGGGACAAGTCATGCTTGCTACCACAAGACCAGCTCTCCTCTCCTCTTTCAGATATCTGAAACAGAAATGGAAGGGGCAGGCAGAGGAGGCAAACTACTTCACTCCCTCTGGAGCTACCCTTGAGTTCAGTAGGTGAAGCTTTTCCTGGCGTACCAGTGCAGTCATGGGAGCATGTTCATCTGTTGAATTTGTCTGCTGTGCAGCTGTTGCCTTGTTTTGTTTTGTTTTGAAATTGGTCCTGTGTTTCACCTAGGCTTTCAAAGCAATTTACGAGGCATTTAAACAACAACTACAAAACAATTAAAATAGCCAGTTAAAAGAGGTAGAAGACAACGTAACTTACTATACAACAGCATCTAAAAATCCTTGAGTGCTTGGGTGATTAAAATAAGTCTTGACATGGTGCCTGAAATTCCTTTGACTAGGCTCCAAGTGAGCAGCCTTGGAGAGCGAGAGAGAGAGAGAGCATTCCACAGTCAGGGTACCACCACTGAAAAGGCTCTTTCCCCATTGTTGTCGTCATCTGGGAGGCATCGAGAGAAAGGTCCCTATAGCAGAGGTGGTCAACCTTCGGTGCTTCAACTCCCATCATTCCCAATACATTGTGGCTGGGCATTATGGGAGCTGTAGTCCAGGAAGAGCTGGATTGTCCATCAACAGATTTGCCATCTTTGCTCTATACATCAAACAGGTTCATGTGTTAAAGGCATAGGAGTCTTACAAAAAAAAAGAAGTTACAACACTAGGGATAGATTAGTTTATCGAGCCGACTCGATCGTAAATCTAGCTTCTCCTTCCAGTATGTCACCTTCCATACTGCAACGGTGCCTCTGTGATAGGTAGATTGCACTTGGTTGCCTTTAAGATAGAATGATTACAATTTTATGGGATAATTGGGTTTTTAAAACCTCCCAACATTTATTGGAAAAAAGAAAAACAAGCAACAGGATGACTGAAATATTTCATTTTCAACTTTGTCTGAAGTGCTTCTCACTATTCCAGCTTTTCATGATGAGATAGATAATCTTGGAGGCTTATACCTGAATTCGCCAAATCAACTTTCTCAGTGTTTATGGTTTGTGAGGCCTTGGATATTAAGGTGTTGTTTGTCTTAGGTCAAGGACCGCTGACTCTCATCATTATCTTGCCTGGCAGTGTGGGGGCTATTAGCGCATGATAATCACAAAGAGTGAGAAGATGCTTTTATCATCAGAGATATGCAGGATAAGAAAATGGTGTATATACCCTGGGCAAGCCAAGGAACAGGTCATGTTTCTGGGACTAGATACATCTTAGCTGTCATCATAAGCATGCTTACTAGCAGGAAGGAAGCCCTCGGGAACTTGGTGTGACTTACTTCTGAGTAAACAGGGTTAGGACTAGGTTGTAAATCATTGCAACTTTCAGACAGAGCATAACAAGATGAAGATAAACTTTTAAAGGTAAGTAGAGATATGCTCCAGTTGTCCAACAGGTTGGCAATATTTGCTCTTTTTTTCGGAGCTTCTGCAGCTTGGGCACCCCCTCAAAAGGAATGATGGTGATGTTAGTGTTATCCAGAAGGGAAACATTACTCATGCTAGCCTCCCAGAAGTCCCCATTGGCTTGTCTGCACATGCAAACACACAATCTCTTAATAATGTGTAACACTGAACAAAGGGGTTTAAATCATTGTCTGATTCATCCTCCTAATGACCCTGTAAGATAGGTCATTATTCATATTTCTGTTTTATAGATGAGCAGTACTGTACTGAGCAGGGAGTTGGATTAGAAGATTTCTAAAGTTCACAACTCCAATTGGGAACTGAGGTTAACACATAGATCTGGTTCAGACAATTGAACAAACCACAGTTTGATCATAAGAACAGTCCTGCTGGATCAAGCCCAAGGCCTATCTAGTCCAGTATCCTGTTTCACACAGCGCCCCACCAGATGCCTTTGGGGAGCCCAAAGGCAAGAGGTGAAGGCATGCCCTCTCCCCTGCTGTTGCTCCCCTGCAACTGGTATTTAGAGGCATTCTTGCCTCTGAGACTGGAGATAGCTTATAGTATATAGTATACTAGTAGCCATTGATAGATTTGTCCTCCATGAATTTATCTAAGCCCTTAAAGCCATCCAGGCTAGTGGCTGTCACCACATCTTGTGGCAGATAATTACATAAATTAATTTTGTGATGTGTGAAAAAAATACTTCCTTTAGTTGGTCCTTAATTTCTTGGCAATCAGTTTCATGGGATGACCCCTGGTTCTAGTGTTAGAAATATTTCTCTCTCTCCACTCTCTCCACACCATGCATAATTTTATCATGTCTCCCCTCAGTCTGTTTTCTAAACTAAAAAGCCCCAGGTGTTGCAGACTTACCTTGTAAGGAAGGTGCTCTAGGCCCCTGCTCATCTTGGTTGCCCTCTTCTGCACATTCTCCAGTTCTATAATGTCATTTTGGAGGTATGGAACCAGAACTGTACACAGTATTTCAAATGTGGCCACACCATGGATTTGTATAAGGGTATGATGATATAAGCAGTTTTATTTTCAACCCCCTTCCTAATGATTCCAAGCATGGAATTTGCCTTTTTCATAGCTTCCATGAACTGTCAACACTTTCAATGAGCTGCCCAACATGACCCCAAAATCTCTCTCCTGGTCAGTCACTGACAGCTCAAACCCCATCAGTGTATATATGAATCTGGGGTTTTTGCCCAGATGCATCACTTTACACTTGCTAACATTAAACTGCATCTGCCATTTTGTCACCCACTCCCCCATTTTGGAGAGATCCTTTTGGAGCTCCTCGCAATCTGTTTTGGATTTCACTACCCTAAATTGTTTTGTGTCATCTGCAAATTTGGCTATGTCGCTGTTTACCCCAACTTCTAGATCATTTATGAATACATTGAAAAGCATTCTAAAAAAATAAAAAAAATCGCTCCCTCAAGCTGGGCCCGAACCAGTTCAGACTTGAGCCGGACTGGGACCTGGCTCCATGTACACAAAACTGGTCCTGGTTCAGTTCAAGTCCAGTTCTACTCGAACCGAACCAGGTTTTCCAGTTTTGTTCATACCCCTAGCTGCCCCCTTTCCTCTGTCCAATTTTTTTCACGTGAGTTGCTGGAGTTGTCATTCCTCAGGATTCAGCTCCCTTCCAGAATCTCTAGAAACTGAATCTCCAGGTGAGTGGGTGCGTGCATCGTGTTTGTAATGTACCTACATGTAAATGGGTGCACAGCACTAAGGCACTACGTAGCAAACCACATACAGTGAGTGGAATCCACTCTTCAATGTATAACAGTGGGTGGGGGGCTTGGGAAGTAATCCTTGGCCTGAGAACTGGCCTGAGAATATACTGAGAAGTATAGTCCTGTTTTCCTCTGCAAAATGTTGGAATGTATGTGTTTAGCTCAACTGCTTTGGTAATCTGGAATAATGCACTCTGCATGCACTCCATTGCCTGCTTTCCTTTTGTGGCAAGCTTGTAGTCAGAAGCATTAGCAGCTGGTGGGCAGTGGAGTGGGGGGCAAAGGAGAACCTGGTCACCAAGACAGAAAGGAGAAAGTAGGGACTGCATTTCCCCTCCCACCGAACAAACAAGCTAATAAAAGATCTGACTTACCAGCAGCCAGGGAATCCTCCAGAGCAGAGAGCTTCCTCCAGCCCCTCCTCCTCTACCTGAAAATTCCTCTTTTCGTCTTACTGACAGGAACAGCTGCTACTCAAACTACTCCAGCCAATCTGATTCCTAGGGGACTTCTCTTGGCACTGCCTCCAGAAAGAAGGGGGAAATGTATTAAAAATATACTCCCTGAAGCAACCAGGAAGTGCATTATAACCCATTATTTTAGTTCTTCCTGGGGGCAGTTCCAGGAGGAGCCCCCTAGGAATCAGATTGGCTGGAGCAGCCTGACTAGCAGCTGTTCCAGCCAGTAGGAACAAAACACGCTACAGGCAGGAGAGGAGGGAATGGAAGAAGCTCACTGCTTTGAAGGTTTCCCTGGCTGCTGGTAAATCCAGTCCTTTAGCTTGTTTGTTTTTGTTGGTGGCGGGCACTGCCCCTCCTGTCCTTACTGACCAGCCACCACTGGTCAGAAGTGTTCATCACACTTCCCAGGTTGCTTGGCCATGCCTCCTACACATTCACAGACATGTCTATATTTTCATTCATGAAATGTTGGGAAGTGTGTGCATGATTTCTCCAGAGTGTGAAAAGGGAAAGAAAGAGTTTGGGAACTTTTAAGAATTCATTCTTACATTCAGAGAGGAGAGCTGGTCTTGTGGTTGCAGGCATGAATTGTCCCCTTTGCTAAGCAAGGTCCACCTTGGTTGGCATTTGGTTGGGTACTTCAAAGCTATTCTCATGAGCAGCGAAAACTGGGCTAGGGAAACCCAGCCTGGTTTTTGCTGCTCGTGAGAATCACCGGGAGCCATACAGCTCCCAGCGGTGGCACGGCAGCCAGCCCTCCTAAGTAGTTTACCGCTTAACCTGAGTTTTGGGCATGAGTGTGCCCCCAAACCGGGCTAACTGATTATGTGTTTGCTGCGACTGCTTGCAGCCGCCGCAGGCACACTCGGGGTGGGGTGGGGTGGGGAGCTCCCAGTAATGCACTGCGCACTCGCACAATGCATTATTGGGGCTCTGGGGGGCGGGGCGCACCTGACCCCCGGAGCTCCTGGGCAAGTGACTGGGGAAGCCACCGCTCATCTGGGCGGGCAAGCCACCCACCCAGAAACTACTCTATGATTGTGAGAAGGGCTTCCAGATGTGATTGCTGTCTGCTATAAGGTCCCGCTTAGGGGATGGGGCTGTAACTCAGAGGTAGCAGATCTGTTTGCATGCAGAAGGTCCCAGGTGTTGGAGATGCAGCAGCTCCTGATGGCATCGACACTTAGCACCAGCAACCTGTTGCCCACTAGTGGTATTAGGGGCAAAGAAAGCCAGTAAAGGCATTCCCTCTCTGACCATGCATTCCCTACTCTGATTCCCCTTTGTTAGGCTGATAGCCTCAGGTTTCGTTCTCTAACCTGGAGAGAGACACTTCCATCTTCTCCCTCCCTTCTTCCTGCATGTAGCTAGCAGCAAGGCATGTAGGTCTTAATCTATCTTCCTGAAGGATTTCCTAAATAAGCTACTTGATTTAGAACTTTAACTCCATGTCGCCAAACAATATTAATTAGTAGTGTTCTCCTTGTCTGTGCACTTCTGCTGCAGGTGGGGAAGATAAAAAAAACCTGCCCTCCAAGCTCTCTAACACCAGGTTCACTAGCTGGCGTCTCCAGGTAGGTCTGGAAGAGACTCCTGCCTGAATCCTTGGAGATCTACTGCTAATCAGTGCAGACAATAGTGAGACCAATGGTCTCCCTTGGTATAAGGCAGCCTCTTGTGTTCCTACATTCTTGTTTGTTCAGTTGTCTGAACTGGCTGCATATAATTTTCCTAAATTCCCAGTGAGTCTAATATTCCCAAGTCCCCAGTGAGGCTTTAACTGCCATACCTGAGTGCACAGGATTGAGAGCTTTCAGTAACTACAGCCCATTCTTCCACTAAGGCACTCCTTGCTTACGTCTCTTTTTAAGAGGGATATGTTCTAACCTGTACAATGAGCATCCTTACCAGCACTTCCTAGCCTTTTTGTTTAGTTCAGCTGTTAAGGCATCTGCTGTAGAAACTCATAAGCTTCATGTATGCTTCTTCAGAATGCATTTTCCCTTTATGCAGTAACTACAGCCTACCATTCTAGCAAGAATAGCTGAGATGTGCTTTGTGGTTTCGTCAGCCTGTTGATTTCCAAACCTATTCCTGTGAAGGGGAGAAAGTGCTGAGTGAGTGGTCTCTGGCGCAAGCACTTGCATGTTTACAAAAAGAAGAAGGGGTTAGAGGGGTTGGTTTGAATCTAAGGAAGACTAGACTTATAACATCCTAATAGTTCTTCAAAGTCTGCCTAGTCAGACAAAATGGCATACCCAGAAGCTGTTTTTTGCAACTGGAGGTCTTTGTAGCTCTGTTTAATGTTTCAAAAATAGTGTACATATTGCACTTGGACTGGAGAAACCTGGGTTCAAATCTCCACTCAGGCATGAAGCTCAGAAGGTGACATTGGGGAAGCCACTCTCTCATAGCCTTTATTTTGCAGGGTTATTGTTATCATACAGATACCATAGCATGTCATCCTGAGCTCCTTGAAAGAATGTAGGGATACAAAAGTGATAAACACAGGACTGACATCTAGCTTGTAGAAAAAAAAGGAAAATTAATAGGAGTTCTTAATCACAATGGCTGACATCCTGACTACCAAGGTGTGCCCAGTGGAAGCTCTGTGGGGGCATGCCAGAAACCCATGCACAACTCCCAGTCCTTCCATGAGCACACTGTCTGTTGCACTGCAGGGTTGATACTTCTGAGAGTTGCTTGCAGTCTGGTAGTGCCCTGTAAGATCAGAAACACGTTGCTGAAATGTTTCTGGCTGCTTTATTCTTAAGAAAATAGCCCATAGCTTCTAAATCTCACATGTGCCTGAGACACTAGGAAGTCAACCTTTCCCCTTTCCAAGCTCATGTTATCATAGTATTTGATGTATACTAGTATGTACCCGGTGAGTCAAAGTACTCAGCTCAGACACTTTGATCAGTGATTTATGTATGCAAAACATGTGCTGTTACTAATATCTTGCTGTCCTCAAATGCTCCCTTCCTATATGTGCATGTTTGAGATATTTATTATAGACTTTACTACTGCATTTATAAATCTCAGTTTTAATTGAAGGAGAGCAGCAAGCTAAAAGATGTAATGTTGATTTAAGCCATAAACTACTTAAAAGGAATGCACCCATGTCCTTGCATGGCATCTCTTTAAAATGTCAACCTATAAATCACATAATGAGTCTGGCCCTTCATGGGACTGGCTCCAGCCACAGTTGAATATTGCAACCTTTAGAGCCAAGATAAATCCCAAAGTTCTTGAAGGTACTTCAGGCAAGGTTAGGCACAGTTGTCCCCACTTTCCCCTGCAAAGTGGATGCATGCCAAGTCAGTTCTTTTCATTTAAGTGCAGCTTTGTCAACATAACTACTCTAGAGATAAGATATCTCTAGTGCCCTGCATAGGCACACTGAAGAAACAAAACAAACTTTTTGATAACACTGTATATAAGCAATGTGTGTGGGGCTAAGATGAGATGGTATTTGGGGAGGGGGGAAATTCAGTTGTCTTCATGACAGTGGTATGACCAAATATTTGTGACTAGTAAGTGAGGCCCATCACTGACTGGGAAAAGTCATTTTGCATAGATAGGAACGTTCAAGGAAGTAAATAAATATAATAGAAAATTTTGTTAATGTACTTGCAAAAGGGAAGTAAAAAGAGCAGTTTGAATTTCAACCATGGATTTTCAACTTCAGCTATGATTCATTTTACTGAATAATCACCATACATAGTAGACATGATGTTGTTTTTGAATTATTGATCTGATTATTGAGTGTTTAAAATCTGTTGAGAACAATAACAGTTAAAATATGATTATTATATTCAGAATTTATTCTAGAAAATAGAAAACTACCATTTAAACCTTTCACCCAGCATATTCCAGTTTAAAAAGTAGTGCATTCACTTAATTTAAGAGGCAGCATTGTTTATGTCAAATTTGGTATCTATACGTAGTCACGAAGTATGACTTTATTTTCCAAAAACAAATCCACAAACAAACTCTTCAAAATGTATAATAGATGTGTAGCTGAGAAGGCAGAACTAGAGTCTGCAGAGCCAGCTCTAGGTCTGAGGTGGCCCTCAGCAAGATGGCCTCTGTTGGGACCCCTTGGTTGGGCTTGTAGAATACAGAGGAAATAGTTGTGGTATGCAAGGACAAGGCAATGGAGTGGAATCAGGAACATGAAATAGACATGAATGAAATTGATATTATTTACAGAGAGGCAAGTGCAGTCTGCCTTCAGTGCTCTTGCTTCTGGCTGTTTGTTAGCCCCATCTCTACACTAGGACTGGAATACAATAACTAAAGCCTCATTCAAAAGCTGGCCTAGTTCAAGGAATGGATCAACCAAACACACCACAGGGCCCTCCTCCCTTTATTGTGGTGATGGACCCAGGTTTCATTCATTCTTGGTTGGCCTGTAGTAGCAACAGCAGCATTCTGGTTGGTGGCAGCCACCTGCCATCCCCCCACCCCTCCATGACTGTGCCATGTAGTACCTGTCTGGCCTGTCCTAGGAGAGAAGGACCCACTCAGGCAGTGGCTGCCAGATGCTGGCTGGGCCCTGTCCTCCCCAGAGGGCCAGGGTAAGCCCAAGCAGTGAACTCCCCAGAGCGTGCAAAACAATGCGGGTTTGATTAATTATACAAATTTCTGTGAGTTGGAAGCACTTGCACAGTGAATTGGGATACAAGAACATTCTGGCCAGTCAAATGCACACTGCCACATGTATTTGCAGGCATGTGAAGAATGGCTTGAAGTATTTCCAGGAATGTGGAGCATGTTTTGAGGACAGGCAGTTTCTTGTTATAATTATTATGGGGTGGAGGAGGATCTGCACTTGGCCTACATAATGCTTCTAGGCCAAGTGTTCACCCAGTGGAGATGCCTGTACAACACCAGAAAAGAAGGGGTTATTATGTTTCCTAGCCTATTCCATTACTGCCCTTTCTTGGCACTCGTTCCTATCTGTCCTGAAGCAAAATTTAGAGTTCTGTTGGCTAGTGTCAGTCAGGGAGGAGAGTAGGTAAGGAGATGGATAGCGGAATAGGCTAAGAGGCATAGCAACTGTATCGTGCCTCATTGCATGGGATCATTTAAAGGCAAAGGCCTCTCTGACAAAAGCCTGACATCCTAAATGATTATTATTGCCAAAAGAGAGGGAACTGAGGCAGCTGTTGGGAATATAGGAAGCAGTGGTGTAGTGAGGGCTGAGCAAGTCCATGTTCGGTGCACAAACATGGGCAGTACCTCTGCGGCATGGCCCTCCCCCCCCAGTGGTGCGACCCCAACTTACTCATGGCCAGGCTTCTCTCAGGTCACTGGGAAGCAGGAAGGGCCCATTTGGGGCTTCCCTGCTTTCCAGCAGCCTGGGAGGAGCCTGGCAAGTGGGCAGCAGGGCGAGTGAGGGGACAGCAAGGGTGGCCAGCTGGCTAGCGGGAGGGGGGTTGGTGAGCAAGGTATTATTATTAATTTTTTATACATTTATATCCTGTTCTTCCTCCAAGGAACCCAGAGCATAACCCCAGAGACAGGGCACTGTGTGTTCTTAGGACATGGCCGCCCCCGAACCTGGGATCTTTTGCATGCAAAGCAGATGCTTCCCACTGAGCTGCGGCCCAGAAATGGAAGCGCTCATAAAATAGGAGAGTCAAGGAAACCGAGTGAAGAGTCCTTGTTATGAAAAATGATGATCAAGCCAAATATCCTACATAATATTCCGTAACCTGCACACTCAGTACAACTGAGGTAGGGTGGAAATATGTACCTAGTCGTGTGGTTGTTGTTCTGAAAGTCAAAATTATTTTTCAAGCACTTCTCACACTCCTCTTGTAGTTCACAGCAGGAATAGTTCCTGTTTGCTGTTTGGTTACTCAGTTTTGGTCTACAGCAGGCAATAGAGACATTCATTAGCAGAACAAACCAATGTGAACCTGGACAACAACTTGTGAATTTGAACTGCAGGGATTGGCAATGGTTTTTGGCCGGTCAAATCTAGGAAGCTATGGTTTGGATCAGTTCAGCAGTTCAAATTGCATTCAGTCTCCATCTGTCGATTCAGATCTCTAAAATTGCGTCTATCTTCTTCCTTTTGGGGTTTAATTTTAAGCACTTAAAAACCCTTCAAATTCCCCAGCATTCGTTTTTTAAGAATCTAGCTCTACAGAGGGTGGAATACATATTTTTAATTCCTAGGTTCTAGCATTTCTTGGCAAATATGTGTGGGATTTTCCCATCTCTATCATCACCATCTGTGAGCCTGATTCAGTGCACTCAGAAAGGTCATGATCATGGCTGCCTCCCATGTTAAATTTTTCCTACTTGGAGATAACTCCAATACTTCAGCTCCTCCCCTTTCCTCTGCTGCTTTCTATTGGCAATATGGGAAGCAGAGACAAGCAGGTTGAGGAGCAAGATTAGCAGGCAGCAACAGACAGTTCCAACCATATCTGATTTCTCCCTGTCCTTCCAGTCCTTCCTCATAATACCAATTTTGATCTTCTCTAGGAAGATCAAGACACCATAGAAAAATGTCCTCTCTCATAGTGTCTCAAGAAACTGGAGGCCTTTGAAACCTTGTCCATTTTGGCTCAGAATTACATACTGTGTAAGAGGTCTGCTGTAATGCCAACAGGGCCTTACATTGGCTCAAATAGGTCATGCTTCTTTGGAAGGGCTTCACCAAGTGTTCTGCCTGCCAAGGAAATTGCACACATCCACACTTGGCCACTGAAATAACCATTTCACAAGGCAGTGTCGAAATCCTGCTCTCTCTTTTTTGTTATTTTGGAATGCTAAAATTAACACTGGGAGCAAATGTAAGGGTTGTCTGCATTGAGCAAGTTGTGCAACATTTTAATTGCCTAAGAAGGGATTTTGCCCATTAGTGAAACTGCAGTTTCTAAGGGCAGACATGTGTCCCAAAGTTCCCCAAGAGAGAAGGAATTATTGGACAGAAAAATTAGACTATGAGTTTTGTTTTGGCACGTGTCAAGGGCATGCTGCTTTGGAAGAGCTTCACTAAGCATTTTCCCTGCCAGATGGATCAGACACATCCACACTTGAACACTGATAGAAATCTCTCATTCTTTAACTAACTGGAGTGATTCTCCAACTAGGGTCCCAGATATTGTTGGACTACAACTCCCCTCATCTCCACCTACAGTGGCTGATAGCCGCACATGCACAGAGCTTCCATGCAAGTTATAGTCCCTGCTCATGGCTGGGGAATGTTTTGAGCTTTGGCTGTGCAAGAGACCTGTGGCACCTTGCTCCCCAGGGTCAGCTGCCAGAAAAGCACTGCTGTTTCCTGCCTCCACAGTGGGAGTGCTGTTCTTTCCCCCACTCCTGTGCCTATGGCCTCAGTGATGTAGCAGGGTGTCCCCCCAATCTTCACATTCAACTATCTTCTGGATCATAGTGACAATGCCTTGTCCACTTAACCACAGCCAATCACTGCCCCCAATATGTGAGGGGTTCTCAAACTTGGGCCCACAGATACTGCTGGACTGCAACCACTCCTCATCCTCAGCCAACCATGGCCAAAGACCATTGTGGCTGGGGATGATGGGAGCTGTAGTCCAACAACAGCTGGGCATCCAAATTTGAGAAACCCTGCTATACCCAATTGCCTGGTCATAAGTCCCATGAAGTTCAAAGGGACATCTGAGTAAACAAGCATAGGACTGTGCACTAAGAGCAGTATCTATTTTATAAGGCACAAATATTAGTGTTTCAAAAAAGAAGCAGAGTATTGGTTTGGACAAGACAAAATATTAGGCACAAACTTCACAAGTTACTAATATTATTTACTAGAGTAAACATTAGCTACACCTAATGGTGCAGTGGGGAAATTACTTGATTAGCAAGCCAGAGGTTCCTGGTTCGAATTCCTGCTGCCTTTATTGGGCAGCAGTGAAATAGGAAGGTGCTGAAAGGCACCATCTCACACTGCGTGGGAGGAGGCAATGGTAAACTCCTCCTGTATTCTACCAAGGACAACCACACGGCTCTGTGGTCGCCAGGAGTCGGCACCGACTCGACAGCACAACTTTACCTTTAGAGTAAACACTAAGATCCATCTGTGTGGGCATGCCAATACGTTCTGTATTGTTTTCTTTGTTGTTTATAATCTGCTACTGAGCATGATGATCATATCCATCAGCCTTGTAAGCAGACAACAGCATGTGCCAAAAGTGAGGATAAGGATATCTGCAGGTGACATTTGCATTCCTTTACCAGAGCACAAAGTCTGTGTGAGGCACAAATAGTGGCTTTAGGTGCAGAATGTGAATGTTTGTGTGCTCCTTGATTCTGTCTTTATGCATTCTGTGGGTCACTGCAGCAAATATCCGAGCTTCTCCCATCAGTACTCTCCCCTGCATGCTCCCTTCCCATCGCACATGGCTTCTATAGCAGCTTTGTTCTCGGATGAATTTGCATCTGTTGCTTATCCCAGTGGCCTTGGGAGTGAAGAGAGGACATTCTACTCCCACAGAGAATATTAAGCTGATATACTGAGCAAATATATGTGCAGCCTCGCTAGCTAACTGTTCTCACAGCCTTTTATAAAAAGAAATTGCTGGATATATAAACCAAGGTCAAGGCTGCATTACAATGTCTCAGCAAAGCCACCCTTTCTTCCTGCTTCCTCTAGCTATTGTCCACAAGCATGAGAAATCTTTGACGCTCGGCTCGGACACTCGCTGGTCATGTATTTCTGCTTCACCTTCCAATCCCAGGTTGCCAATAAACAGCTTCTCAGGTCAAAGCTTTCTGTGGCCTTACATCTGTGCTATTAAAGGAGCTTCTAACTGTTGGCTGTGAGCTATATCAGGGAGGAGCTGGAATAGTACTTAGACTTAAAAAAAGAAGGGAAGGCATATCAAGGATTGGCAGGAGCTGGACTGAGAGGAATGATAGATCAGGTCAGAAGTAGGTCACCCGTTAAATGAGGCAATGTGCTCTTCTTATGTGTCTAATTTGGCATCAAATCACATCATGGAAGGTTGGAAAAGAAGCATGGAAAGAGAAGAGGAGGCTGCTGGCAACATCCCTCACTCTTTACATCCTGCACCTCATTTGCAAGGGCCCAGAGACACAGGCTTTAGGTGGTATATAAATATGTTAAATAAAGGGGGCTGGCCCCCACCAGGGCTGTGGGGCAAGGCAGCTTTTGGTGCATTGCCTCAGGCACCACGATACCTTGGGCCAGTGTTGCCTCTAACAGGGATTCTCAGATGTTGTTGACTACAACTCCCAGAATCCCCAGCTGCAACGGCTTTTGCTTAGGGATTATGGGAGTTGTAGTCAACAACATCTGGGAATCCCTGTTAGAGGCAACACTGCCTTGGGCTACCCCAGCAGTTACCATCTTCTGACATTCTTCCTATACAAGAGACAATCTGCAAGAAGTGTACTACACAATCATGCACAAGAAAACCTCCAAGTGTCTATGGGGGCATAAACATGCATATGGGGAATGTGCTACCTGGTTCCCCACATGAACAGTCAGAATAAAATAGATATACTTAACAGTACACATTTATTTTCCATCCCAAGAGGCTAGGGATGTGCAAAACGTTTCAGTGTCAAAACATTTTGATTTTAAAAGGGCTGTTTTGAGTGTTTCAAGCTCAAAACAAAACACCCTTTAAATAAAGGGCCCGTTTCAAGCTTGGAACAAAACAACCCCATTTTGAGTTGAAATGTTTCAGCATCTCGAGAGCCACTTTGTAGGCATGTTTTTCAATTGCTGATTGGTTTTCTGGCACTGGCTTCTGATTGGCTTGTGATCTCCTTAGGGGCGTAGCTAGGGCCCATGTTCTCCCCTCTCCCTGACAGCCCCTTGGAGTGAGGAAGATAATGAAGAAAATAGGAAGGGTGGAGCTGGAGGGGGCGCCCTCAGGAGCTGGGGGCCCCATGTTGTTTGAACCCATCCACTCAATTATATCTACACCCCTGGATCTCCTTGCTTCTTGTTTGGCTTGTTATCATACAAATCAAGTGTTGTCATGGGCAACTGTGCCCCCATTGTGGGGGGGAGGGGAGGGAGAGGACAGCCCAAAGGAGCAAGTTGCTCTAGTTGAATTTATGGCTATGCTTGCTGCTAAGGGTGCTGCTGTGACAACTACTATTGCAATGCTAGGAATTAAGGAATTATAATGGTGTGTGTGAGAGCAGCTTGTGCCAATGATCTTACTGCAGCACAGGCACTGTGGCTGGTAGTGGATTCTGGGTCAGTGATCCTTTTTTGGCCATTTTTGGACTGTATTTGAAATGTGTGTTCTGTGTTTGGAAGGACAGATTCCTTTTTACAGGTAAACTTTGTTATCCGCGGATTCATCATCTACGGTTTTGCATATCTGTGGTTGGGTGAATGACACCCGACCAGCAAATGTTAAACGCCTAACTTTTTACTATTTTTTTAAAGAAACATTTACTTGGTGATCTTGCAGAACATCATAAGTACCCACCCCATACAGGGCGGGTGAAATATGATGTTCCGCAAGATCACCAAGCAAATGTTTGATTGTTTGTTTGTTTAAAGCAAAAAGCGAGGCTTTAAGAAAAGCCTACTTATGTTCTTATGTTCACTGCAAAGTACCACTGGGAGTCAAACAGAGTCAGGAGGCTTTTAAAAACAAACAAACAAACATAAATTTTATTGAAAGCGGAAAACAAAAATGCACCATGCAGGTGCATAGAATGATGTTCCACAAGATCACCAAGCAAATCTTTTTTTAAACAAATGAAAAAAGTGAGGCTTTAAGAAGAGGCACTCCATCACTATGGCACCTCCATGCATCTCAGAAGAAATGTCGGGTGCTTCAAAGTATCCCCAAAAGCCACTGTAAAAAGTGGAACTTTTTAGCCTGACATAATTTGGGCTAAGCTCCAATGTGCAGGGAAACACCTGAATTGTGTATGGAGTGCACCTCGATATCCCACAGGGACTTTGAGGTAAATCCTCCTGACGTGCGTATGCACACCCACCATTCCTGTGGTGAAGCAAAGAAAATTTGACATCTGGGAATGGTCGTCGTCATTTATATCTATCTATCTATCTATCTATCTATCTATCTATCTATCTACACACACATTCGTAACTGCATGTACAACATAATGTCTGAATAGTGTTTAGCTGTAGCTTTGGATTTTTCTAATGGAAAATGTGGCTAATTGTGTTTTTTGTTTGCTTTCTAGCAAATTACTTTCCAAATGCATATATCCACTTATGATCAGAAACAATGGAAGGCATTTTTTAAAAAATGAGCCAGGACTTGGCTTGTCATCTTCTAGTATTTGTTTATCAAATTGAGCCTGTGGTTTCTTTTAAGCTATGTGTGCACAAGCTTTCAGGGGTAGCTCATCCTGTCTTGCTCCTTGAATGACTCACTGAAGCAGAGGGATACATTTTGCTCTGCCTGACTTTCCACCTAGTAACCTTTCACCCACTGGAGTGGCTTGCCCTCCGTTTGACTGATTTGAAAGAGGGTGTTGAGGAGTCTAGGCTTGAAGTAATTTGAGATTTAAATAAAGGCCTTTTTGTTTGCTTATATGAAACGTACCATATCAAAAGGCTAACCATGACTGTAGATGAGCATTTGGATGGAGGTAAAGGCTTGTGATAAACTGAGGGCACTAATTTAATCTTAAGAATATAATGCATGGTATAAGTAACCAGCCAGAATGTACTGTTCTGCCCTGTGCATTTAGGCCTTCGGCTGGTGCATCTGAATGTTTGGTAGATTAAAGTTACATGTTATTTTAAGCACATGCTTTGTATGCATGTGCTTGTTTTCTTACATATTAAATAGCAACCAGATTGGATGTCCATGAATCAGGACCATAGTGGGAGAACTATAATCCTAGCACTCACACACCCCTAAATGGTCCAGATCGTGCATCCCATGAGTATTTTTCAAGGTGGGTGGGGGAAGCTTCCATTGGTGTCCTTTGGGAAACCTATAAGAAAAGTTGAGTTTAAGCAATCTCGGTTTCAGCCAAATTGCATGAACATATGTCAGAGTGATACTGTGATCACAGTAGCTGTGATACTGGAAAGTATCACTGGATACTGTAGAGTCTGAACTCGGGACTGGGAGAGCTAAGCAGACTAACTGGGAACCAAGACAGGAAACAGGCTAGAGTTGAAGCTGAGCAGACAAACCAAGAACCAGGATCACGTTCGGAGCATGAATGAAGAGTGCAAGTGTTTTTCTTTCTTTCAATTGGAAGTTGTTCAGTCCCAGAGTAGTACCAACTGCTTGCTTCAGATAAAGGCTTTGCAAGGTTTACCTTTTCACCCTACTTCACATGCAGCCCACCCCCCACCCACAAGCATCCCCTTACTCTAGAATTTTTTTAAACAGAAAGGAACAAAGATGGAAAGGACAATAAGAATGAACAGAAAAAGAGATAGACAGGGAGAGAAGGGAAATAACATAGATAGGAAGGAAGGAAAAATGAGAAAGAGGAAGAAGTCATTCATGTGACCATTGGCTCTGAGGCTGGGGAGGAATGGGGGGAAGGCAGGAGCCTGACTATCTTCCTCCACCCAACCCCTGCCACTTCTGGGCTTTGCTTCATGGCACACCCACACGATCAACGGGTGTGGCGATCCAGAGATGGGGAGAAGGACTCCCAGCCCCCAAGAATCCCACAATTCCCCATGCAAGCCACATGGTTCATTAGGGAATTTCCTGTTTCCAGGTCACTTCTTCGCCTTGGCTCTATGGTCTTGATGGCTGCTGGCAGCTTGAAAGGAGCTGCTGGTAGATTGAGTGACCACACAACCCGGGCATAAAGTAGGAGGCACATGTGCATCCTCCTACCTCACTTTTAGCTCGGGTTCAGAAGCAGGGCTACATGGTGGTGGGAGTTATATGACCAGCCCTATGTGGCCCTGTTCCACTCCGTAGGGCTGGTCGTGTGAACAACTTTAATGAGAAGAAGTGAAAGAAATAGTGGTGTGATGGGGAAGAGCAAAGGAAGACCCAAATAGACTTCTAAAATAAGATTATGAAGACTGAAAGGAAACAGAATTCATCTTTAACTTCTGTTTCCCCTGTCTCTTCTTCCCCGCCTCTATGTGTTCAGTTCCACCTTAGAATAATCCTTGAAGGTCTGGATGCTTTAGAGCATGTGTATTTTACTTAGTCACACACAAACATTAGTTGTAGTCTTGAGGCTCTATAAACAGCTTGACATTTCCATGCATGTTTTTCTCTCTTCTGGTACATTGTGGCTGAGTTTGTCTGGAAGCCTAAAGAATGAATATTCTCCCCTTATCTGCTGATGTAATGATAGAACACCACAGATCACCAGGCTTACCTCTGAGTCACACAATTAAGTTGTAAAAACAACATTGAGAACCAATTGCATTGCAATTCAATTTTTATGAATCTTTTTTTAAAAAATGAAAGATGCATATCCTGGAACCATGGAATTGTTGGATATTCATCACAACCTTGGAACCTTAAAGAGCACGCTAAGGACCTTAGCACACATTGATCTTTAGAATTTCAATGATGTTAATGCCAAATGCCATGACCAGGCACCTGGGATTTTAGCACTGAATATATAGGCTAGCAAACCATGTGTCAAGGAGAAGCTGGGTTTAATACGGCCTAGCTTGTTCTGGAAGGATGAAGCATGAACAACTTTACTGTATAGTACTCTAAAAGAAGATATCTTTAGAGATCATTACAATTCCACTGCTTTCTTCCACAAGAGAGTAAAAAGTGGAGGACTTTGCTTGTCACAGCTTGATCCTTTCTTGAGGATGCTGCTGGGTACACTGTATGTTACTTTGCTACGTGCTGAACATTATGGCACTGGCTCCAAGCCAAATCATTCTGCCATTTTGAAGGGCCTCCTGGAGCACGTCCTCTATATTGTAGTGTTCGCTATGTTTCTGCTGTTCGGTGGGTTAGAATGCTTGGGCCAAAAAGTAATCTAAACTTGAACCTCCTAAGAACCCCAAGAAGGACATAATAAGGCTGTTTTCACAAGCAGCCTAGCTCAGGTTAGGGGTTGATTACAAAGTGGGGTTAGGCGAGTGGGCAGCGCTGGGATCTGCTTGGATCTCAGCACTGCACATGAGCAGCCTAACCCAGGCTAGGCTGCTCATGTGCAGTGCTGAGATCCAAGCAGATCCTAGTGTTGCCCACTTGCCTAACCCCACTTTGTAGACCGGCCTTTAGCCAAGGTTAAAGGCATGAGTGTGGGGTCTTGTGTGTGTTTGGGCTGCTTGCAGACCAGAGATGTGCTCCTCATGCGATGAATTGTGGGATATACAGAGTCCGGGATGCATTGTCCCGGCCTCCAGAGATCTGCACTGCTTGGTGCAACATGGATTTTCCGAACGTGTGCTCTGCTCTACAGGCAACCTTTGTTTTATCGTTTGGGGGAAAGGCAGGGGAAATCCTACCTGCCCACCCACCCAGTAGGTTGTGTTAATATCCTTAATGTTTAACTGCTGTAGAGTCAGAGCAGTGAAGATCTACTTCACACTGCCCTCTTCTCGTGAGGCACGAGTTGTAGCAGTCTAATCTCAAACCAGTTGAATATACCAGGAAGAAAGACATAATGTCTAACTGATATAGATCTAGTACTAAGATCCACTTAACACTGTTGATTTTTCTTGAGGCTACAGTTGCAAGAAATACAAATTTGCTTGAATGCGTAGTATGGCTGGGACACTCTTGTACTATAATGATTATTAGGAATATAGGAAGCTTCCATATACTGAGTCAGACCATTGGTCTATCTAGCTCAGTATTGTATACACAGACTGGCAGCGGCTTCTCCAAGGTTGCAGGCAGGAACCTCTCTCAGCCCTGTCTTGGAGAAAACAGGGAGGGAACTTGGAACCTTCTGCTCTTCCCAGAGCGGCTCCACCCGCTGAGGGGAATATTTTACAGTGCTCACACTTCTAGTCTCCCATTCAAATGCAACCAGGACGGACCCTGCTTAGCTAAGGGGACAAGTCGTGCTTGCCACAAGAACACCTCTCCTCCCTTGAGACCAGTTCTCCTCCCTTGAGACCAAGGGAGGAGATTATTTTGAGTATTTAAGGGCTGAACTAGATGTACTGTTAAAGATGGGTGAATACATGTCTGACTTATTGCTAAAAGTAGCCTGGGCCCCCCAATTTGGATTGGGACAGAAACATGGGGGAAGGAGGAGTTTAACTCTTCCCCCACTATTTCCCTGATGCAAATCTCCCCAGAGATGCTTTTAGTCATGGGGGGGGGGACATACAGGCACTTGATATGGGTGTGTGTGTGTGTGTGTGTGTGTGTGTGTGTGTGATTTGCCTCGGATAATCAGCATAGATAATCCATGGTATCCTTCTGGGTCGCTTGAGGAATTTGGGATTGTATGGCACTGTTTTACAGTGGTTGCATTCCTGCTTCTCTGGTAGATTCTAGATGGTGTTGCTTGGAGTTTGTTGCTCTGCAAAGCAGGAGTTAATGTATGGAGTTCCACAAGGCTCCATACTGTCTGCAATGCTTTTTAACATCTACATGAAACCACTGGGAGAGATGATCAGGAGATTTGGTGCAGGGTGTTATCAATATGCCAATGACACCCAAATCTATTTCTCCATATCAGCTTCATCAGGTAATGGCATAACTTTCCTAAATGCCTGCCTGGAGGTGGTAATGGGCTAGATGAGGGATAACAAACTGAAATATAATCCAAATAAGACAAAGGTACTGACTGGCTGGGGGTGGGGGCGGTCAGAACTCAAGAGATAGAGAGATTTGCCTGTTCTGGATGGGGATACACTCCCCCAGAAAGAAAAGGTACATACTGTACCTTGGGAGAGCTCCTGGATCCAAAACTCTCTCTGGTTTCTCAGGTCGAGGCAGTGGCCAGGGATGCTTTTTATCAGCTTCAGCTGATACATCAGCTATGCCCATTTCTGGAGGTAAATGAGCTTAAAAAAGTGGTGCATATTCTAGTTATCTCCAGGCTTGAGTACTGTAATGCACTCTAGGTGGGGCTGCCTTTGTATGTAGTCTGGAAACTACAATTGGTGCAGAACGTGGCAGCCAGAGGGAAGGGGAGAGAGAGAGATGGATGGATGGATGGATGGATGGATGGATGGATACTGCAGATGCATTCATGTATTTCCAATGTCATATGGCTGGGGCAGGCGGGCAGGCAGAGCATGCCTCAGGAGAGGGAGGCAAGGCAAGGGGAAAGAAGAGGAAAGAGGGTTGGCAGCAGCGGGCTCTGGCACAGGTGGCAGGGCTACCCAGGGGGCAGGCCAAATGGGTGGGGTGAGGTATCTTGCTTGATGCATTCATTTACATTGAGACCCCTCTGTAATTTTTTAAATGAATATTTTTCTTCCTTTTTATGTTATCCCGGTTGTGTGCTATACCTCTGAGCACCAGGCATGTGACTTAGAATTTACTTATGTTTTAATAATGTCTTGGAGTGTTTTATTATTGAGCAGACGTTTTCTGTTCAGAAAATACTGTATGGTCTTCTAACGGATGGAAATTCAGTTTCCTGGGCATCGTAATAAGAGATTTTGCCTTTTGCTCGCTCTTTCAGTGGAAAATGAAATGTTGCCGATGCGATTCCAGGGTTCCTCGTGCCTTCAACAGTCACCGGGTGGGAAATGTCCTCTCTTCCACAGGACGCATGCGGTGGTGGCAGTCTCAGAATGGTAAGCCTTGCTTTGTGTGCTGCTCCCAAACTGATGTGGACGTGCTGTCAAAGTGTGTCTCAACTGGATATCTTAGGATGGGAATGATCGACTGAGATGGGCAAGGGTTATGTGGATTCAGCAAACAGGGTTTGGGATTGAATGGAGAGAGGAAATGGATGAGCTGGCTGACAGGAAATCTTTATGTTTTCACAACCTCCTTGACCTGCTAGTCTGAAAACTGCTTTTTCTCCTGTATGTTTAGATGTGAAAGATGTCTCGCTCCAACTAGATTTGGATAGAAAATTTCAGCTCAGTGCCATCCTGCTGGACTTCAGGGTATGAGTATGGCTCTTGTATTGATTATTAGGGTGTGGCAAACAGTGATCACAATGGCATTGACAAGCAAAGGAGAGTCTGAATCTAGGGGCTCCTGATGCAACGTGTGATGGGTCATACTACTCATTGTGTGGGGGCTTGTCTGTCTTATCTTTACATTTACATCCTGCTCTTCCATTAAGGAGCCCAGAGTGTTATGTTTATCCTCAGAGCAACCCTGCGAGGTAGGTTAGGCTGAGAGAGAAGTGTCTGGCCCATAGTTACTCAGTGGATTTCATGGCTGATTGCGGATTTGATTTTGGGCCTCCCTGTCCACCTTACTCACCACTATACCATGCTGGCTCTTTCCATGATTTGAGCTCTGCACTTTTTATCTCAAAAAGTAGCCATAAGGAGGGAGAGAACTGAATCAGGGTTGTGATGTGGTGGTGGGGAGAAGGATCTCACTCTTTGCCCCCATGCTGATTCTCTGGGGATGTTCTCACGAGCAGCCAAGCCCAAGCATAGGCAGCCAAGCCTGAGCATGACTGCCCTTGAGAACTGCCAGGATCTATGCAGACCCCGGCAGTGCCTCCACGCCAAACCTTACACTGAAGCCTGGCTCTTAGCCGAAATTCAGGGTACAAACACATCTTTAACCAGGCTGCAGCAATCATGTGTCTCAATCAAAATACCATGTTGATAGAACACACAAATGCAGTGGAAAGATAATAACTAAATAAATTGTATATTCAGTCCATATATTCATATATTGCTGTCAAACATATAGTGCACGAAGGAGGAGCCAGGCTCCTATATGGACCCAGAGAGTATAGTTTCTAATGTTTCTTTGATATGTCCTTAAAGTCTTTGATAATAAACCTCATGGGTCACTGAAGAAATGAAGAGTTGTGGGTGCACACATTCCAAATCCAGGAAGCAGAGCAGCTGACTAAGATGAATGAATTCCAAGTTCAAAGCCTTGAACAGCTGGCTGAGGTGGATATATTCTAATTTCCAGAGTTCCAAAATAGACCTTATATTCAAATTTCCAGAGTTCCAGAATAGTCCTTGAAAACTGCCTAGGTACCAGTTTTTTTCGCCAAAGCTTCCTCACAAAGGACTGAAGGTAATGCTTCAAAACTTTTCTCAAGGTTGAAACTCTTCATTTCTTCAGTGACCCATGAGGTTTATTATCAAAGACTTTAAGGACATATCAAAGAAACATTAGAAACTATACTCTCTGGGTCCATATAGGAGCCTGGCTCCTCCTTCGTGCACTATATGTTTGACAGCAATATATGAATATATGAATATATGGACTGAATATACCATTTATTTAGTTATTATCTTTCCACTGCATTTGTGTGTTCTATCAACACGGTATTTTGATTGAGATTTCTTGATTTCACGCAATCGTGTGTCAGCATGAGCTACTTGCAGCTCTCACTGACACAGAGATGGGAGGCTAGAGCACTCATCTCCTGGGCGAATCCCCCTGTGCACAGCACTCAGGGTATGGTGCACTGTGGGATACCCGGAGGCCGGGTCAATGAATCCTGGTGGCCTCAGAATGATCTGCCCTGCTCCGTGCTGCATGGAGCAGCAGGGATCATGTGGGAGTGTGCTCCACGCTCCCACCAAGCAAGGAATTATCATCTGGGGGGAAGGCAAGTTTTGCAAAGCCTTCCCCCTGCTTGCTCAACCACCCGGTAGGTCGTGTGAATGGTCCCTCTCTCTTGAATTGCCTCATTGAGGCTGTTATTAGCTGCAGGAAGGAAGATTTATAGTCACAGAAAAGCCATTATGGAGAGTTCCACCCACTTCCATGTAAGATGTAGTTTGGACTAACTATCCTCTTTTTCCCTTCTGTGAAGGAGGCAATAGTTATTCTGCTACTTATAGGTTTGCAAGGCCTATGCAGAAGATTCACCTTCTTTGGCACAGATTGATCTGTGCAATTGATTAATCAGCAATTAATTATTGAGGGCTGTATACTGAGCACTGAACCGAAATAGTTCCTTTCCAAATGGCAACTTGATCATAAACATAAAGCAAAAGTAAGGCAGATTGAATTGTCCAGTTTTAAATTTTAATCCGTCTGAATTGATTCGGTGACAGTTTAGGGACATTTTTGCACCTTTAAAAAAACCATTCATGTGCCCTGATTGGTAAAAAAAAGTCACCAAAATAAGTTCAAATTCAATAAGTTCAAATTTTGATTCAAATCCAAATCAAATTGATTAAAAATTGAATTGAATTGGCAAATTTCAATTTGGATTCTAATCTAATCTGAAAATTTGATTCATGCACATCCCTACCTCTCAGGTCATGTTTCCCTCCCTTGTCCCTGCTGTGTGTCCCTTCTTTCTGCTACTGGCCACACTTGTTCTTGCCAGTGTCTATCAAAAATGAAAAATTTCCAAAAGAGGAAATGGACTGTTAGCAGGGGTATCATTGGGGGGGTGGGCATGGGCCCCAAATGGATGGCTTAAAGCCTCAGATCTAATCACCCACTTCCCTCCTCTATGACCTCTTCCAGAAAGGAAGGGAAACCATAGATTCACCTGCACAGAGCATGGGAGAGAGCTCCTAGCCTCATCTAGCTCTCTGCTGCTTCCACCTTCATAGGTGCTGTATTATATTGGAGACTTTAAAAAATATACATATTTTTTCTTGGGGAGGTATGACTGAGTTTAATTATCAAAAGCGGGGCTGTGTGGGGCCAGGTCCTGGATTTTTAAATTACCTAGCAACACCTCTGACTCTGCAAACAGAGCAATTGTATATCAAATGTTGTTTTTTTAAAAACCAATTCTATTGATATATATTATTTTGAATTTTCTGGAAAAGCAGACACCCATGGAATTATATCTTCCTCTCTTTTGTTGTACCCAGTATAATCTGCCTTTATGTCTCTCTTCCTATTCCTCCAGAGCCCCCTGCCAAATGGCCTGGTGATTGAGCATTCTACTGATTTTGGCAAAACCTGGAGGGTTTATCAGTACTTGTCCACAGACTGTGCTTCCTCATTTCCATCTCTTCCCAGAGGCCTCCCTCAGAACTGGCAGGATGTGCGGTGCCAGGATTTGCAGACTCAGCACAGACCACCTCAGAATGGGGGGAAGGTATTGTGACTGTGATACCCATGGACTTGGAAAGGCTGGGGACCAGTTCAAACAATATGTCCACCCGCTCATCCTAAATGTGTGGGGGAAGAGCAGGGGCAAGCACATATCTTCCCCTAGCATGCCATCCAACTGCTGCCTAATAGGGTGGGATGATAGTGGTACATTTGGTCTGTCCCTAAAACTGCTAATTAAATACTCCATTTGTAGTAGTGTGCACCCATGGTTCCCCCCCCCCGCAGGTTTCAGGATGGGCCATTAGATGTATCATCCAAACTGGCTCTACACGAGTTTCACCAAATTTAGCAAACTTCTAGGACATCCGCCAGTTTGTCTGCTTTGTAGGGGTAAGAAAAACTGGGTTTGCCGGTTTGGCTCAAATCCGGACCAGATTCAAGTCAACCCGGCCCAGTTTAGATTTTCCCTTCGTCAAACTGGACCCAGTGCAACTAGCTAGTAGCTCTACTGGTATAGGGGAATCCGGTGGGAATCTACCTTTACCAGTAAAGGGGCGGGTGGGGGTAGTCTAAAGGTAGAGGGGGTGGGAGGGAAGTAAATAGGTACTTACAAGTGCCAGCTGCAATGGCTGCAGCAGAGGCTGTGGGGGTGGCAGTGAGGGTAGTGAGGGCAGCGGCTTCCCCCACCCCTGTAGATCTCCCCCAGAGTTGGCAGGGCCAGTGGTGGCCTGGTTCGGGCCTCTACACATGCATGGAGGCCATTTTCATTACCTTCATGCATGCACAGAGGCCATTTGCATGAGCAAAGGTTGACCTCACCTGATTCCCCTTTACCAGTAGAGTTCTGGATCAGGCCTGGTTTGATTTCTGAACCTGTTGAGCCAAGGTGGCTCGGCGTTGAGCTCGACTTGAACCAAGCTGGCTTGCACAGCCCAACTGCTTTGATGACAGCCATTATCAGAGCTCCTGTACTGCAGCAGAAATGCAACTGCCCTTCATCTACCCATCTGCTTGGTGATAGCTGCACAGCAACAAATGCAGGAGGGGCCATCAAGCCACTTTTGTGTGAAATAGTTAACCACTTCCAACCTAGCTGAACTAGTGAACAGAAGGCGTATTTATTTATCAATCAATCAATCATATTTTTATGCCACCTGATATGTACATCTCTAGGCAGTGTACAAAATTTAAAATATTTAAAAGTCATAGATGAAAATACATGACACACTAAAAACAATAGAATAAAATAGTTATTAAAACAAGTTTTTAAAATTATTAAAATTAATTTTAATTAAAAGTCTGCGAAACAGTAGAGTCTTGAGGTTCTTCCTGAAAACAAACAGAGAAGGAGATGTTCTTGTTTCAACCGGGAGCATATTCCAAAGCCCTCTTTAGGCACAATAGTTAATTTGGATACACTGATCTGCCCTAACCCCTGCCCTAATCCCAGGAGTATAGAATCAAACTATGTTATTCTTTAATGAAAGACAATTTGCAACTGCTCAGACACTCTTCCTTATTCTTTTCATGTTCCCTCACATTAAAAAATGGTCCTTGAGTTGATCTCTGGCCCAGTTGAAGACTTGGTTGGGAGCTTTATGCCACCTGCCATACTAGCCCAGAGATGAGTAATTGTGGATCCTGGTTCCTATTCCTATCCCAAGACTGTTTGGCTCTACTCTGAAATGAGAGTTTGTTTTCCTTATATCTAGAATGAAATTTCATTCCTTATACTTCACATTGTCCATTGTCCAAACCTTGTCTGAGCAGAACTTTGCTTGCAGAAATTATGATAGGCAATACTCACAAGCATTTCCAACATGACTCAGTGTTGATAGGTGTTCTCATTACTATGTAGTTCTCATTACTACGTAGTTCGTAGTTCTCATTACTACGGTAACCACCTTCTTAGTGATAGTGCAAATGCAGTTTTTCTAACTTGGAAGTGCTGTTGACAATTTCCAAGAAGAGATGTTAGCAAAATTTATGGCTGCATTCTTTGACCTTAATAATCTCCTCTTTCTTTGTTTTTGCAAGATTGAGTTCAACCCCATTGGCCTTGCATCTGGGATGACGGCATCTCAAAGCCAAATAATCAACAGTACGTACATATTTATGTCTGTGGGAAGTGAGCTGCATTGTTCAGCTAGAAATTTATTGGGGGATTACAAGGAGCAGAACTTGTGTGGGTACCCAAGTGGAGGATTCCTTCCATCTAATGAGTCTTGAAGATGCTTCACTTCAGCTTTGGTCATAAGACCAAAGTCAAGCAAATGCTTTATTTCAGAATTAGATATCATTTCTGTGTTCAATTACCTTCCCCACCTTATTTTAAGAAGTGTGCATATTTGGGGCTGGAGAAGAGACTCGTGATATCAATCATTATAATGCTGGAATTGTCAGAAGCGAGTCTGATACACACAACTGACAGTCAGACTATGGGGAGCTTTATCAGCTGTGTATGTCTGCATGACGCAAGAAGGACCAAGTGGGAGGAGGGGAGGGGAGGAGGGAGGATGCCTGTGTGGGCTTGTTGGCACCTTCATGGTGGATTGTCTAAACCAGACCTTTGTTTTTTAAGTGATGTTTAGTTGAGTTGATGTGTATATAAATTAGGGATGTTGTTAATGCTACGATGCCAAATTGAGAACTCCTGCACAGTGGTGCAATTGTGTGTGCTAACAAATAACAACATTTGCTGTTTAGAGACAAGAACGCATTCCTTAACGTAGCTTGGAAATCCTCTGTAGGCAAATACAGTCAATAGTGCTTCTAGTATCCAACTGAGAGTAGCATTTGGTGAGGCTATTCTCTCGTTGTGGCAGGCAGGTGGGCGGGGGGGGGGGGGCAGGGAGGGTCCAACTCACCTCCTCCCCACAGACAATCGCACACATGCTGCTGGAAGCACAGCTCATGCTCCCAGATTATCCATGCTGCTACAAGCTAGGAGCAACCCAGCCTGGGTTAGGCTGCTGGTGTGCAGTGCTTGGATCTTTGTGGGTCCTGGTGCTGCCTACCCACCTAACCCTACTTTTTATCCTGGCCTTTAGCTGAGATTTAAGGGCATGGCGTGAGCATGCCCTTAACCCTGGTGTTGGGGTTGTGTGTGTGCTTGGGGTGCTTGCACACACTGGCTTAGACAATCCGTGATGGCTTAGGCAATGTGTAACATGGGATATCCGTAGGCCATGATGCCTTGTCCTGGCCTCCAGAGATCCATGCTGCCATGAGCAGCACGGATTGTATCGGTGTGCGGTGGCACGCCGAAGAATGGAATGCCGATTGTCTGGGGGAAGCTAGGTTGGTCCCTGTCTAACCCCCTGCGTGCCCTCCCTCCCACGCACCACCCACCCACCCTCCCAGTCATGTCAATAGCCTAGTTGCTTTCTTTGCTTTCACATGCATGATCCACTTGTGGAACTCTCTGCCACAGGATGTGGTGACAGCCGACAACCTGGATGGCTTTAAGAGGGGTTTGGATGACTTCATGGAGGAGAGGACTATCAATGGCTACTAGTCGGAGGGCTGTGGGCCACCTCCAGCCTCAAAGGCAGGTTGCCTCTGAGTACCAGTTGCGGGGGAGTAATGGCAGGAGAGAGGGCACGCCCTCAACTCCTGTCTGAGGCTTCCAGCGGCATCTGGTGGGCCACTGTGTGAAACAGGATGCTGGACTAGATGGGCCTTGGGCCTGATCCAGCAGGGCTGTTCTTATGTTCTTATGTTTCATACACGGTTTGATGAAGAAAACCACAGACAGCCAACAGGCCTTCATGACTTGCTTGATCTTTGTTCCCGCAGCTAAAGGATTTGGCTCCTTGCCACTTCTCTCTCACTTGCTTTCTTTTGTTGCTTTCTCTCTTATCTCAATAGATCTAGGTCAGTTCACTAACTTGAGGGTCAACTTCACCCACCTGTCCCGCCTCCCGTACCATGGAGACCACATACCCAATGCTTTCTATGCTTTGACGGAGATGCAGGTGCAAGGGAGCTGCTTCTGTAACGGGCATGCAGACCGCTGTGCTGCCTCTGATGTCTCCTCTGGAGAACCCAATGCTATGGTGAGGGTGATTACGATGTTGCTATATTGCTTCCTTACTCCTTCCTTTGTTTCTAGTAGGTTAATTCTGCAATGTGATGTCTCATTTGTAAAATTGATTCCTACACATTTGAAATGATATGCCAGAAGCCTTCTGTGTTTTTCAAAGTGAGTCTCTGAGACAGAGGTGATAAGGTCTTGCCAACTGTTTCGTTGGAGTTGCAAAAATTGCTTGTTTGGCATGCACAGAAGCATAGACAGGCTGCTTTAAATTGTATTTCTGACTATCCTAGGAGTCAGTGACCAGTAGCCTTGGGCTTAACCAGGCTCCTGAGGAGTAATGTGTCGGCCCCCTTTCTCCCAACTACTAATCTCGTCTCTCCATCTTGGCTTCTGAGGTTGCTCAGAGTCAGGAGTCCGGGGAGAAAGGAGAGACAGAGAAGGAAATGAATTGTGTGCACTCTTTATGCTTGCTTCGTGAGCCCCTTTTCTTGCTGTCTTTGCCATTTCTTGGCTTGCAAAGACAAATGGACGAAGGCAGCGGAGGGCTTGACAGAAAGGATTCAGTGGCCTGATTCACAGAATCAGTCAAATCTGGGCTTAATGTGGGTTACCGACATTAGCATGATTTTGTGAAGGTGGTTTATAGCTCAAGATGAATTTGAGATTCCTGTCATGCTAATGTCAGTAACCCACATAAAACCTAGATTTGAACAATTGTGTGAATCAGACCTATGTCTGTCTCTCAAGATGGGAAACTGCTCAAGAGGGGAGTCAGAGGAGTGTGCAGATTATGGGTGGATGACGGTCTCTCCCCATTCCCTTCTGTCATTTCATATTGTGTGGAGGAGGATGGGGAAGAGTGTTGGTGAGACAAACTGACAGGCTTCTTGTGGGGAGAGGGCTTAGCACTTCCTGCTCTCATTTAAAGGTTTTTGCATTTGGTCATGATAAAGGTGTGCATTCTTTTCTTTTCTGATCCGACATGTACCAATCAGACATGACCATACTGCACTATACAGGGTTTGGTATAATATTCTCATTTGATCTGTTACAAGTTGATCCCATTCATCTTCTGATTGACTGTTTAAATGACAGGGATCTGACAGGCAACTGAACAGTTGGTATTCCACAAAGATTTTAGCTGTACCGTGTGTACAACCCCCCCTCAAAAACCAGTATGTTAGCACCTTGAACATCAGTTGTGAATAAACTAGAAGGGAGGTCTTTATTAGACCAGGCAGAAAAAGACAGGATATGAGAACTAATACCTACCAAGAGTAGCAGAAGGAGTTATAGAACTTCTCACACCAAGCTTCCTTTCCACTTCAGGTTCATGGGCACTGTGTGTGCCAGCACAACACTGCTGGGCCAAACTGTGAACACTGTGCAGCTTTTTACAATGACCAGCCGTGGAGACCTGGCAGCGATGACAATCCTAATGAATGCCATCGTACGTATGCGTGTCTAATTGCATAGAAAAATAGATTTGACCCAAAGATGTTTTAAACAAACCTTTCAGAAATATAATTGGTACTTTTAAATATTTTTGTATGTTCTAGTGATTAAAATTATTGGCCAACATCCTGACTAAAGCTGCATGCGTGCCATGTGAGATGTACCTAGGCAGCAGAAGGCTTCCCAACTATAGCATCAGCGGTGCTTGCATAGGAGGGGGAATTTTGCCAATTTCCCCTTCTCCTGGAAGTGCCTTGAACTGCCCAAAAATATGTCCTGCAGGGCTGCACAACCCTCAGGGACATATCTTAAAGTGACTTGGGGCACTTCAGGGGAAGGGGTGCATTTGTGATGTTGACTGGAGGGAAGTACATTTAAAAAAACAACAACAATCTAAGTCTTGTGAAATTGCCCTAAGTTACATCAGTGGTTCATCCAGTCAAGAGATTTCAGCCATGACTAGGGTGGCTGATACTTTGCTGTTCCCTGCTCGTGTGCTCGACAGCTTGATCTTCATTCATTAGCAGGGGAAGGGTCACAGCTCATTGCTCAAGCCCATACTTTGCAAAAGATTCTAGATTAAATCACTGGCATCCCTAACTAAAAAAAGAAAAAAAGGGATTAAGTAGCAGGGCTGAGAAAGACCCCTGCCTGAGACACTGGAAAGTTGCTGACTAACTAATAGTTGGAATAAACTCATGCTTGAAACTTGTGGGCAGGTGTCCAGCTTATTACCTTCTGGAAGGACCTCTGACAAAGGCAGTTTCATATGTAGGTTCTTCTCCTTGCCATAAAATGATTCATATGCTGGTTCATAATAGCTATCGTTTAAAGGCATAGGAGCACACTAGGCCTGTGTTTTCCTGGCCCTGTGGCAACCCTGACCATGACTTCCTAAGAGCCTACAATTGGAGCCTGGGTATTTTTTGTGTGTATTGGGAATAATATTGGATTGAAAGCACAGTGTAGCCACTTTGCTAAATCGAAGCAGGTCTGGGTCTGGTTTGTGCCTAGAGAGAAGACTGCCTGAGGACTCCATGCACACTGCCCTGAGCTCTTGGGAAGAAAGGCAGAATAGAAATTTAATAAGCAAACAAGCACGATCCACATGTTCTACCTCTTGAGTTACAGCCCTCCACACAAAGGCTTCAATTGCTTTCATTGTTTTTTTGCCTACAGAATTATAGGTTAGACAAATACAGAAGCCTCAACCATATGCTTTATGTGGAGCTACAATGCAGACTTCTTTCTGTTGTTTGTTTATTTAAAATATTTATACCCTGCCCCTCCAGAACACTACTGCTCGGGGGAGCTCACAACATTAGTAACATAGATACAATGTAAAATAAGACTAGTAAAGTTAAATAAATTAAGTCTAAAGACCAGGCTAAAACCACAATTAAAATTACAATAGTTTTTTCTTAAAAAATCCAAATTAAAAGTTATTTAGAAAGCTAAAAACGGAGAACTTGTTATTAACATATACTTTGCTGTAGGATTGATGAGGGAGATCAGAGCACCATCTCCTGGGAGCTTAAAAGTAATACAGTTGTTTTTACTGATCTTCATATAGAAACTGACTGATTGCTTTTTTCTCCTAGGGTGCAACTGTAATGGCTATTCCAACAAGTGTCATTTTGACCCAGCTGTGTACCAAACCAATGGGGGAGTGAGTGGGGGTGTGTGTGAAGACTGCCAGCACAATACTGCAGGAAGGAACTGTGAACATTGCAAGATTAACTTCTTTCGTAGCCAACGCTTTGATCTTGGCCACCCAGAAGCCTGTCTCCGTAAGTGGGTGCTTAAGAGTTCTCTGAACTCCATAATGGACTTCTCTAGAATCTATATTACATATTTGTGCCTCTGCTTAGATGTGTATACTAAGAATCACAAGAACCAACGGTTAGTAGTAGTGTTATAAAGGCAAAACAGAGGTTCCAGAGCACCCAAAACAACTGTACAGTCCACTGCTGGCATAAGGAAAATGCTTCTTTGCAACAGCACTCTACTAAAAAACACACTCTGTGGCTCCAGAATACAGCATCATCATGGGAATGACTGAACTCCCATGAGAATCATGAGAGCTGTGATCACACTGTGCTTTGGAGCCATGGAGCCTGCAACTTGTGGCATGTACTGCTTATGGTATGCCAAGCAGCTGTGGCATGTTTCTGAGTAGGACACTGCTGTGAGGAGGCATTGTCCCTGCTGTGACAATACCTGAAATTAGACGAATCCTTTGTGTCCCTCTTGTAAAAAGAGTAAATGATTTCTGGAATGCCTTCTAGATGCGTAATAATCTATATATATAATTCTCCTGGGTGTGCCTTGGAATGTGCGTCCCAGTGCCCAGCTGATTGGTTGGGCGGCAGACGGGCCTGATTGGCTGAGGCGCACCCAGGAGGATTGGTCGCTGCGGCAGTGGCAGGCCTGGCCGCAGAGGCCAGAGGCAGTGGCGGGCCCAGCCCAGCCACGGAGGCAAGGCCCAGGAGGGGGAGGGGAGAAAGGGGGGGCAGAAGTGGCGGTGGGGAGGAGAGGTGGCTGGGCCTGGAAGTGGAGACTGGGACAGAAGGCGGGGCGGGGGGGGAGAGGTAACTGCCGGCCCCAAAGAGTGCACAGTTGCTCTGTGCAGGGTCGGCTAGTATGCTTCATATATGGGCTGTGCACATATATGCATGTCATGTGACATATAGTCCGTGGCTGGGCTCACTTCCTTGAGCTTTTAGTCTTTGCTTTGTGCTTGTGACAGAATTCCAGTTTGGACTGTGTTGGATTGATCTTTGATGGCCTGATATCCTGTATGGATGAGACTGCTTGGTGGCAGAGGAATTGTAAGCACTTAAAATATACAAATACATGAGATGAACATTGCTGTTGCTGTGAGGATCGGGCCCTTTACCTACCAGGTTTTTCCTTCAGACCCTGCTGGTGTACCAGATTTATTTTATATTTTATTTCAAGAGTTGGCAACCCCATCTCCATATAAAAAGTGGGTAAAATAAATCAGGACGTGCTAGGCAATACTGAGTCCCCATGTCAAGGTCTCACCCTGTTTCCCAGTTCTGATGTCAGTTCTTTTGCTGGAATCTGACTCACTGTGGATTTGATGTCTTCCTTTTCTTAGCTTGTGAATGCGACCCAGATGGCACTGTCCCTGGCTCCAGCTGTGACCCCCTGAATGGCCGCTGTGTCTGTAAGGACAATGTGCAGGGTGACCGCTGCCATCTCTGCAAGCCTGGATTCACCCAGTTAGTCAATTCCAACCCCCAGGGTTGCAGAGGTGAGTGAGGCGAGATTCTAAGGATATAAAGAAACATACTCATAGGTGAGGATGGATGATCAAAAGCACATTTACAGGCTGAACAACTTGAAACACCTGAATGAATTAACTTAGCACCCAACATGAGATGGAACCTTTTTAGATTGCCCCCTACTGCCCAGTCCTAGAAATGCAGGGCAGGACAAATCATACAGATTTCGTTGCTTAATCAGACTTCAAGTCCCCTTTTAGTCCAGCACTTTGTTTGCAACAGTGCCAACCCAGATGTCCCTTTGAAGCTCTCAAACAGAGCATGGTGGAGTGTCTCCAAAGATGCTTGTCCTAAGCATCTTTTAATTAGAGATAAGTAGAGCTTTCCATTATTAATAGTTTGGGTCCTGGATACCTGAAAGGTCCACTTGCTCTCAAGGGTTTCTGCCTGCCCAACAAGGTTGTCAGAGGGGCCTTTGTTGTGTGCCGATGACATTGAGAGAGGCTAAATTGCCATGCATTAGAGACAGAACCTCCTCTGTTGTTGCCCGGGGGGAGGGGGGGTGTTGGAATGCTCTCCCTGTAAATGTCCACTCTTTGACATTGGTGACTGTTTTTGAAAAACAACTAAAGACCTTTTTATTTGTTCAGGGGCTGCTTTCAGCTCTCCTGCTTCTGTTTGTCTTTTTATGTTGTTGTTGGGTTTTGTGTGTGTGTGTGTGTGTGTGTGTGTGTGTGTGTGTGTGTGTGTTATGATTTTTACTTGTAACTGATTTTAAGGTTTGAATGTGATTTTTATGAATTTTATTGTATTTTAACTTTCGTCTTGGGATGCCTTATGAAAGGTGGTATAAAATTGGACAATAAACAAACAAACAAATAAATAAAAATTAACTATTAAAGTAACAGATCTATCCTATCTTTCAAAAGCTACCTAAGGTAGTCTCTATCACAATGTCTGATGGTAATGAATGCCAGACATTAAAATTGTATATTGGGTGAAAATGTACCTCTCTGGTGTGCTGTATTGAACCTAGTGCCATTCAATTAATTGGATGACCACATCCTAGTATTTTGAGAGGTAAGAATCACTCTCTGCTCAGTTATCTCCACACTGTTCAAAATTTTATAAACCTCTTAAATGACTGCCCTTAGTAAACTCTTCCCTCCCACCTGAACTAAAATGAAACAACCTTTTTTTAAATTAAAAACAAAACAAAATGTTCTTCATAGAGGAATATGAAGTTCCATCCCTCTGACCTTTTCTGGATCTTTTACAGCTCTGTGGTCAACTCACATTCTCAAACTGGTGAGATGGAGCATATCAGTCTATTTTTGCTTGTGCTTTTGCATCATCATGAGCACAGCTTATAATTGGTCCCCTTACTGTGCTGCCACAAAGCCGCTAAAAGTGGATTGAGCTGGAGCATGGTAAATGTGGGTTGAGTTGTGGATTGTGTTTTCACAGGATCTCTGCACTCTCTGAGCCCAGAATTCAGCCCATTTTTGCACAATTCACATTCTCACCACTCCAAGTTGCTTGTGCGAATTACTTTTAAGTTAATGCAGCCTGGGTTTTTTTAATAGAGCAGGATGAAAAATTCCAATGCTCTACCCCATATAGAAAAAGAGCAGGGGGGATGTCTTGAAAGTTCTATTTTCTGTCACCCAGCTCTCTAGATCCTAACCCCTACTCTCTGGTTCCCAGTGCTAAGAACTCTGTGTATGGTTTCAGCTGCACCTCAGCTTGTGAAACCAATACATATCTCTGGAGGGAATCCCTGGATCTATATCCATTAATCACATTGCAGTCTCATAGGCAAATACTTTGTTTTAGACTAGAGGTGTCAAACTGCGGCAATCAAGCAGACTGTGGCCCTCAACGTCATCATCGCCAGTCACAGTGGCTAGTGATTGATTGAGTGCCATCAAGTCATTGTCGACTCTTAGCGACCACATAGATTGATTCTCTCCAGGATGATCTGTTTGCAACTTGGCCTTTAAAGTCTCCCAGTGGTGCATTCATTGCTGTCACGATCAAATCCATCCACCTTGCTGCTGGTCGTCCTCTTCTTCTCTTTCCTTCAACTTTCCCCATCATTATGGACTTCTCAAGGGAGCTGAGAGCTCCAGACTACACTGTCTGGAGCCAGGCCATCCAGCAGCTGAGGGGTACCCCTGAGGACCCCTATCTGCCACTTCCAGGCTTCATTGAGAAGTCTGGTTGTCTGCAGACAAGAGAGTACTTGCCCGGCATCAGGTTGAGAGTGGCAGAAATACGCCAGTCATGGACCTTTCTTTTGCACCAGCTCAGCTGTTGATGGGGCGACTTCTACCCGGCACCAATACTGGCTACATCTGCGGGAGGGCTGCAGTTTGAGAAAGGAATATGCTCCTTCCAGCTGCTACTACGCATGTTGAACTGTATTATTGAGCTTCAGCTCATTTCCAGAAGGTGGCAGTAGATGCTTAGTTAAATTTGATCTGGGGACAATACTGGATGAAATTACCTTTACTGATAAAGTGCCTGACTGCCTGTGTTGAGCTGAAAGAAAATGGGTATCACCACCAGTACCCTGAATGGGCAAACCTTCCTGGACTCAATTAGGAATTGGGTTCTGTTGCCAAAGTCTGTAATTCTTTGACTCATAACACAGACTTCAAGACTCATTATGCTTGCCTTCAAGTTCAAACCAAGGTTATCATAAGGATCCCGAGAGTTATTTTCCTGCTTGGACTGCAATCTGAGTGGGAAAATTCCTCCCTCTCACCATCTACAACTTGCTCATTTATCTCCCATCTGCCTACCCACCCACTTAATCCTTCCTTCTCCCTCCTCTTGCCTGGTTGTTGCGGATGTGGTGGCAGCAGCGGCAGGTAGATCTCCTCCACCACCTACATATTATGGATCCCAGGAAATGTAGTTTCCCCAACATCCTGGGGAAATTACGCTTCCTTAGGTCCCTGACATATAGAACACTGCTACAGCAGTTTAAGGAGGAGACCTCGTCTTGCAGTAGTGAGCACAAATTGTCCCCTGCTAAGTAGGATCTGCCCTGGTTTGTATTTGGGTGAGTCGGGGTGGGGCATAGCTCAGTGGCAGAGCATCTGCTTGCATGCAGAAGATCCAAGGTTCACTCCCTGGCATCTCCAGGTGAGACTGGGAGAGACTCCTGCCTGAAACCTTGGAGAGCTGCTGCCAGTCAATGTAGACAATACTGAGCTGGATGGACCAATGGTCTGATATAGTATAAGGTAGCTTCCTATATTTCTATGTACCTACAAACCAGAGATGGCAAGGGGAAGCTATCTGTCAAGGCTATTTCACAGCTGCTGCAGGTGCAAGGAGTGTGGGACAGGAGGGTTGACTCAATGATGCTCCTAGGTCATTTTGGAGCCCGGATCTGAAGGGCTTCAGAGGGCACCTCCCCCAGCACTGTGAGCCCCCCCCCCTTTAAAAATTTGTTGAAAAATAAAACCTGCCAGAAGCCCCGATCTTTGCCATTTTCACCAGCATTTGCGTGGCCGAGGGGTGGGGGGTGGTGAGCCGAGCCTCCCCCATGGTGGCGTTGGTGGGTGCAGCAGCAGTATCGAGCATCACAAGCCTGTGACGTCATGAGCTTATGACACTTGATACTTCCACTGTGCAGGTGTGCCCAGACAGACAGGCCCACCAGCCCACCACCACCACAGAGGAGGTCTGCTCGGCTCACCCCCCAGCCGAGCAAATAGCAGTGAAAACGGCTTTGATCAGCGTGGTGGGCAGCAGTGGGGCAGGCACGGGGCAGAGGCATGGGAGGTGTGGGTAGACCCACACCTGCCCCCAGAACATTTGGAGCCCCCAATCCCTGGAGACAAGAAGCCACGGACCAGATCCTCAAGAAAGGTCCATGGGACAGATCGCCTCTGGGTTGAATAGGTGAGTGGGGTTTTTGTATTGATGAGGTGGAAACCACGTCTTCTTGTGGCACATCGGTCACATGAGCAGCCCCAGGCTCCTGGGAAGAGTAATTTCTTTCAGAAATTGGGGCAACACTGACACAGGGAAGAGCCATTGTGCTTGGGAGGATTTCCTGTTTTACCTGAGTGGCAGGTTAGTCCCGAATGGTCTAAAGGGGGCTTTAGAGCTCTTACAGAGAAACCCCATTTGCTTCCCCCCCTCACATGTTCAGGGAACTCTTGGAGCAGGGTAGCGGAATCATGCCTGCTGGCTCTGCTCCCAGTTGGCTTCTGAAGGGACCACAGAACACCGATTCTTAAAGAACTGCACTGGCTGCTGCTATGTTTTCAAGTGAAATACAAAGTGCTGGTCATTATCTATAAAGCCCTGAATGGCTTAGGTCCAGGATACTTAATATACCACCTTCTTTGTCATGAAGCCTGCTGCCTAGTAAGATCATCTGAGGAGGTCCAGTTACAGTTGCTGCCAGCTCATCTGGTGGCAACTAAGGCCCGAGCCTTTTGTGGCTGCCTTGGGGCTTTGGAATATGCTCCCTGTCAAAATAAGAGCTTCTCTTATTTTGCTAACTGAGCAAAGATGCACCTTTTATAAAGTGGTAATCCTCTTTATTTAGCAGGGGGAGAGAAACTGGCCCTATACATCCCCAGCACAGCATCCCTCCTGTGACTGTTGCTGGTCTTATGTTCTTTTCTAGATTGTGAGCCCTTTGGGGACAGGGAGCCATTTTGTTTGTTTGTTTGTATGTTTATAGTCCTTCCTTCCTTCCTTCCTTCCTTCCTTCCTTCCTTCCTTCCTTCCTTCCTTTGTTTCTTTCTTTGTAAACTGCTTTGGGAACTTTTGTTGAAAAGCGGTATATAAATATTTGTCATATTCATATTTGTATCCATCTCTGATTACTTTTAAAAAGACTCTCAAGACACACCTGTTTTCACAGGCTTTTAACTTATATTTATTTAAAATTGTTTGTTTCACTCTGTGAATTGTTTTTAATTGCTTTTATTCTGCAAAAGTGTTTCAATTGTTTTATTTTTATATTGTAATGTACACTGGTAAGGTAGTATATAAATATGATAGATAAAGACATAAATTGGCATGCCCCCTGTCCACATCCCTGATGTCAGCATATTTAACTGAAAGCATGAAAGAGGCCTTATTCATGCCCAGCTGGATGTGTGGAGGGGCTTCAGGTTCTAGATCATGTGAAAATGCCTACACATGAAAGGGAGTCTTTTCTTGCACTCAGCTGAATGTGTAGCTGTTGTGGGCATAGTCCCCCTCCTCACACCATTCATTCACAGAATGTGTGAGGGGGGTGAATGAATCGGGCTGGAGTAGGTGTTACAGTGAGGCAATAGCATTCTAGACCGTATCACTTCACACTATAGTTGAGGAAGGGCATTTCCATTCAAAGCATTTTGAATCTTTAGCCACAGACTAAAAAACTATGAGAATCTATCTATGTGGTCACTAAGAGTCGACACCTACTTGACGGCACTTAATCAATCAAAAGACTATGCATTTAGTAAACTTGCATATTGGATAGGAAAGTTTAATATAGCCAACTCCCTAATGTACTGGCTTACTACCCGCAAGGTGGTTTTGGCAGGGGGGGAATCATAAAAAAAACAAAAACACTTCCATTTGCACCCTGAAGTGGCACAGTCTACAATTCTCTCCCCTCAACCCTTCCACACCTTTCTGTCTGATGTATACCATGGCTCTGGTACCTCCTGCAATAGCATCTGGAAAACAGCCATAGCATGTCCCATTTCTGACCAAGAATGTAATCTTCTGTGTTTTTCAGATTGTGCCTGCAACATCTTAGGCAGCCGCAGCAACATGCCCTGTGACGATGAAACCGGGCGTTGTTTCTGCCTCCCGAATGTGGTGGGAGACAAGTGTGACACATGTGCTCTGAATCACTGGAAGATTGCAAGTGGTGTGGGCTGCCAGCCATGCAGCTGTGACCCTTGGAATTCCCTCAGTCCTCAGTGTAACCAGGTACGGACCATAAAGAGGTTGCAGAGCCATAGCTTACTGTGTTTGTTTGCATGGGAGCAGGCAGAGGGAGATTCTGATCAATTTGTTACACTACAATTATGGTCACATTCCAGTCCTATGAAGAGGTGGAGAAGCCGTTTTTGTTCGATAGCTGCCACTGAGACTAGTTTATACAGTCAGCTGAATAAAGTGGTAAAGCTTTTCCTGGTTTGTATCAGTTGAGGTTGCAGGGTGGTGATGGAGTTGCATGATGGAGTTCCATGCTTCTCCATGGGGGGAAATTCTCTGCATGGCTTCTCCCTGATAATGCTAGTTCATGTGTAGGGAGGGCTTTTTGATTCATTTTTGTTTGTAGATGGGGGGCATTCAAAAATATATTGTACCATTTTTTCCTGATACACTATGAGCAGTGGCGACCCGTGAATGCGCCGCTGGGGGCAAGGAGTGGCGGCAGGAGGCACCTTTAAGAGTAAATAAATTTGGTGCTTACCTCCGCTCCCGCCACACCTGAACGCTGATAGGCGAAGCAGCGTGCCGCCCAGCAGCCCCTGTGGTGGGGAATCGCTTCCACCTCTCACCTGGCCGCTGGTGGGGGCTCGGATCCATGGAAGCCAGGTGAGTGGCAGAGGCAATTCCCTGCCGCAGGGGCTGCTGGGCGGGATGCTGCTTCGCCTAACAGCATTCAGGTGTGGTGGGAGCGGAGGTAAGCACCAAATTTATTTATTCTTAGAGGTGCCTCCCACCGCCCCCCAGCCAGTGGCACGTTCACGGGCTGCCACTGACTATAAGGTGCTTCACATGGTTTGTGTCAAGCGCCTTATTGGGATCTATGGGGAGTCCCTGCAGATGATAATGCCTGCAGCCCTGAGTGGCCAGATCGGCTGCCTACATGACTACCGGTTCCATCATGGAGCCGGTGGGGGCTGTGGGGACTGGGGGCCATGTGGCCCCTGGAACTTCCAGGATACCCCAGGCGAGTGCATGGGGCATTCTGAAGAGACCCCCGAGGCTGGGAGGCTGAATGTAGCCTCCTGGCTGGGCATCTACTTGTGTGTTGCCAAGAGCCACGGCAACACATGAGCAAAAATATGGGGTTAATGGAGCACTCTCTCTGTTGACCTCATTCAAAGGAAGGGGAATTAGGCGGGCTAGCCGCCTTGGAACCACCAGGCTAGCCCAGTGGTCGCCATGATCAGTAGAAAGCGGGCTAGGTTCCCTTAGCCCGCTTTCTACTGATCATGGGAATAGCTTCTTTATCTCCTAGGAACAGCTAGTGTAGTCTGGCTGGGATTTCTAGTTAGGATTCTAACTTCTGGGTTTTGTTGTTGGAAAAACCTCACTCATGTGGAAAACTCACAATGCTCCTGAACAGGGATGTGCAGAATGTTTTGACGTTGAAACCTTTCAACCCGAAACAATGTTTCAAGCTCAAAACAAAATGCCTCTATTTATTTTGAACCCCGATTTTGGGATTTTAATCACTGTAATTGTTTTTAAATTGTTAATTGTTATGTTGTTTTTAAATTTGTTTTAGCTCTTTACTGTTTTAGTGGTTTGTTTTAATTGTAAACTGCCCTGAGCCATTTTGGAAGGGCGGTATACAAATCAAATCAAATCAAATAAAAAAATTAAAAAAATAAAGGGCCTGTTTTGCGTTCAGGACAAAACAACCCCATTTTGATCTAAACAGTTTGACATTTTGAGTGCCATTTTGGAGACCTGTTTTTCCTTTGATGATTGATTTTCTGGCACTGGCTTCTGATTGGAATCTCCTTGATTTTTGGTTGGCTTGTTATACAAATCAAGTGTGGTCATGGGCATCTGCTAAATAAAGATAATCACCACTTTAAAAAGTGGTGTTCCTTTAGCAGAGGAATCTGCTAACTAGATCCCCATAGGACCCCATAGGATAGGGTAGATATCCTCTATCCCATCATGCCATACCACCCAACCCACTTTGGTGTCCCTAGGAGATACCCATGGGGAACAATGGGCTGTTTCAGGTTTTCCCAAAACATTCAACACCTTTTGAGTTTTGTTTTGTTGAAACAGCCGGTTTGACTGCTGTTTCAACAAAATGTTTCAGTCATTTTGCACTTCGTTTCAAGCTCTAAACAAAACCTGTTTCGTGCACATCCCTACTCCTGGACAGACATTGTCTAAGAAACATTGCTGCTTGGGTACAGCCTGCTTAACTGAGAGTTCATCCACTTCTGGGCAAGCATCCCAGCCTGCTGTTTTGAGTGGCTGGAACCCTCCACACTTGCAAATCTGTTGGGTTTCCTTCAGCCTGCCATTTCACAAATGGAGGCTTTCCTTGCAATTAGCTTCTGGTCTGGTCAGTTGTTCTCCAAACCAGTGGGCAAAGTTCTGTAATTCTGCCTTGTAGCCATTTCTTCACTGACACCCCCCACTCCCCCACTCTCCAGTTCACAGGGCAGTGCTCATGCAAAGAAGGCTATGGGGGTCAGACATGCTCTGCTGTGGAAGCAAAGGTTTGCCCAGACCAGTCTTATGGAGATGTCAGGACAGGATGCAGAGGTATGAAATATGGGTGACATCCATCTGGAAATCACAGAGTATCCCAAGGATTGTTGTCAACTCCCTCTGTTGAGTGACAAAATCTTGCTGTTGATGTTTGAATGTTTTGACAGCTTTCTCTGCTCCACGTCTTGCTACGCATAACAATCTCTTTCAACCCTCTGCTAATACTTTGCTCTTTTCCATATTATTCTTAAAGCTGAATGGTATGGGAATTTGGTAAATGTTGCAGAACTTTGGAACTGTGAGACATGAAAAAATAAAGAACACTTTCCCTTCTGCTTCCCTTCTCTTCTGCTTGAATAGATCCTACTCCTCCATGGCTTTATTTCATAGTCCTGAAAGGGCTGGATCAATTCACAGCTGCTTGAAGGAAGTAGTATCCTATAAATAATTATTTTATCCTGTTTACATCCCCTATCCTTAACAGCACAACACTTTAATTGAACAGAAGATTATGACAGGAAAGTTTATCTAATCATTTCAAAATAAAATGCAACAATGCCGCAAGTCCTGTCAGTTCAACTTGGATGAGTCTGCTGTCATAAGACTCTTAGGAAATCAGCTAGAAAGATACACTGTGGGAGCTTTACAGTCAAACTAGATGTGCTGTTAATGCATCAGCGTATAGTTACAGGCTTAAGTTTACTTCTGAGTAGAATGTGTGTGTGGCCATGATACAGATCAGGACCACAGCATGGCAGTAGGGAGTGTTTTACCCTTTATCTCAGTACTGTTTCCCTAATGAAAAATGTCCAAGCTGCTCTCTAATCCTGCAAGTGCCATTGTAGCAAATGATATTTCCAGGGTTTGATAGCTGTTTCATAGGGTGATATTCTGTGGGAAAACACTGTGGAGGTAGAGGATTTAATATTGGTGGTGCAGTGGGGAAATGCTTGACTAACAAGCAGAAAGTTGCCAGTTCAAATCCCCGCTGGTACCTATATCGGGCAGCAGCAGTTTAGGAAGATGCTGAAAGGCATCATCTCATACTGCGCAGGAGATGGCAATGGTAAACCCCTCCTGTAGTCTACCAAAGAAAACCATAGGGCTCTGTGGGCACCAGGAGTTGAAATCGACTTGACGGCACATTTTACCTTTATCACAGTGCTGTGGTCCTGATCTGTATCAAGGCTACAGCTCATGAGTAAGTGTGTAAGCCTATAACTACATGCTGATACATGCATTTAACCAGCCCAAGGTACTAGGGCACCTGAAGGTGCAAATTGCTCCTTTCCTCCACACTCCTGGTGGGAGCCAAGTCCCTTTCAAAACCAACCCCTGCAGGCTTTGAAAATACATGGGGACAGTGGCACTCTGGACCAGATTTCTGGGTGGAGGTTCAGTCCCCTGCTGGCCTGGGGGCCCTCCAATTGCTGAGTGGCTTGCTAATTTAAGTGGCAGGTTTGTCCGTGTAAAATGTGATATCTCTCTGTGTCAGTGTGAAGCATCTTATTCAGAATCTCTTCTAAAAAAGAAGTTTTCAACTTTCCCTGAGCATGTTCTAGTACAAAAAAATAGTGCATTGTAGCTCATCTGACAGCAGTAGGGGGTGGGGGTGGCAGGGGCAGCAGGGGTGGTGGTGGGGCCGCACAAGGCCTTTACGTCCAGGCTCCAAAATTACCCAGTTGCACCTCTGCATGCAAATCAGATGCACCTCTGTATGGGGAGCATGCCAGCAGCCTCCTTTTCTCCCCTCTGCTTCTTGCAAGCTTTGCAAGGCATGTGAAGAGAGTCCTCCTTAGAAAGCTTGCAAGAGTCAGATCGGTCTCAAAGAGCTTTCTGAATGGTGACAGTGGGAGAGGGGAATCTTGTCACCCTGCTGGCACCCCACTGATCTTCCACCTAAGGTGACACTCTCATCCTGCCTCATGAAAGAGCCGCCCCTCCATTTAAATGACCCTTGGAGTTTGGCCCTTAGTCTATCACCAGCAAGCAGATCCCATAAAAACCTAAGAATAGCCCTGCTGGATCAGGCCCATGGCCCATCTAATCCAGCATCCTGTTTTGCACAGTGGCCCACTAGATGCCACTGGGAGCCCACAGGCAGGAGTTGAGGGCATGCCCTCTCTCCTGCTGTTACTCCCCTGCAACTTGTATTCAGAGGCATCTTGCCTCTGAGGCTGGAAGTGGCCCATAGCCCTCCAACTAGTAGCCCAACTACTACCCCATAAACATTCTCGAGAGATTAATGTCTTTCTCCTTCTTCTCTCTCAACAGCTTGTGACTGTAATTTCCAGGGCACAGAGGAGATGGGCTGTGATAAGGTGACAGGCAGCTGCCTGTGCCATGCTGGCTTTACTGGGTCTCGCTGTGACCAGTGCCAGCGGGGTTACTGTGGCAACTACTACCGCTGTGAGGCATGCCACCCCTGCTTCCAGGCCTACGATGACGACCTCCATAGGTTTGGTTTGCGCCAGGCCACCTTGAAAAATTCCTCGCAGCGACTGCATCTAGGGACAATGAGCTCTGGCTTCAGTACCCGCCTCTTAGAAGCAGAAGGTGAAGTGCAGCGAATCCAAGGGATCCTGGGAAATCCCCTCACAACAGAGCAGGGACTGGATCAGGTGGCGAATATCATTGCTACAGTCAGGTAAACAGGTTTCCCATTCTCGTTATCTGCAACAAACCAGGGGTGCGATACACAACATAGTCCCTGTGCCAGGCCCACAAATTTTGGCCATTCCTACCATCTCAGGGGATGAATGCTCGTTGTTGTTTTTGGCAACATCTACCTCCCTAGAGATGGAAAATAGCATTGTTGCACTTACAGCTTTCTCTGTGTTATCAACCCTCCTTTATCCCTACCCCCAAATGTCTGGGGTAGAATTGCAGTATTTTTTTCACAAAGGAAAGGGATAGGGTAACTGTGAACAAATTGTTGTACACTCTCCATGGAGTGATCATTGGAGCACATTCCTGCCAATTTTCATTTTCATTCCTTCGAAAACATTGATAAAACGTTATAGTAGTTTTTGTGCTTTAAAAGCTTTTAATACACCATTGCAAATTTGGCTGCTACAGGCCCAATGGTCAGGACAACAAAAGCATGAGAACACACAGAAAGCTGAATGTTGCAATGCTATCAACTATTTTCCATCTCCAGGGGTATAGACCTTGTCAAAAATCACAATGAGCATTCATCCACACAGATGGTACCAATCCCCCCAGCTGGCTCCTTTACTAACAGGGATGTTGTGGTGGCAGGCAGTTCTGCAACTACTTAAAACAGTAGCCCTGCTCACATGACCACCAACACCATCATAGGTGGTCTTCTACCCTGGTTTGCATGGGTATGTGAATGCACGAAAATCCCTCCAACCCACGTTGCTCAAAACAGGGTAGTCCAACATCTGTACCCTGTTCTTAACCTTTTCTTAGGAAAAGGGAGTTTTCCTGCCATGCTGTTCTGGTTGTGGATCCATTTACCTTTCACAGGACCTCCTGGAAACTAGCAGACTTGGAAACAATAGAGAGCACTAGCTATAGAGGCTGCCATCCATGATTGTGCCACTCTGCAAAGCACCCTCTATGATCCTATGCTTGTAGAAGCTCCAGCAGGGCTTCTCCTGCCACCTGTCCCTTCATGGCCAATCAGAGGACACATGTTGATGTAATGAAGCTTGCCAATCTACTGGCAGTGCAAAACATGCTGGGAAGGCTTTCTCAGTCCTTGGCATGCCAGATGGGGGAAGGAAATGTGCACATTTACATCCTTAATCATGCATGGGTGGGGGCAGTTGGTGTGTTTTGTCAGAAAAAACAAATAGAGAGAAGTATCACTGACTTAAGTGGGAGTGTGCTGGCAGAAGGATCTGAGGGTAATGATCAGGGAGAAAGAAAGAGAATAACTATAATATTTTTCCCCAAATATGCAAAAGGTGTGTGTGTTCTATAATTTCTAGGCAGACCATTGAACGTATGAAATCTGAAATACCTCTTATGGATGAAGTGTCCTCCTTATCAATAGATATGGATGCTCTGGATAGAAGCCTGCTTCTAATTACCACTGAGTATCAAAACAAGAAGACCCAGTTTGAAGCCAACCGAAGCACAGACCTCTCAGGTATAACAGTTGTGCCTCCATCCTCACATAAGTTAACTTTATAAGCAGCTGAACTTGCTGTTGCAGATGAGGATTGATGTCTGATTAAAAAGGGCTTTTCTGTGTTGCTTTAAGTCCTGCCTCAAAGACAAGGCCAAACTTAGCATGATATCAGAAATGTGTGAATGCATCTTTATTCCCCTGCCCCTAAAAGTAGCTGGTGGGTGGGGTGGATTGAATTGTGGCTATGGTGCAGAGAGTGGGGTGGATTAACCCTTCCACCTGTACAGATTCACTGATGCAAATTGCTCCCTCCACCACTGGAGCTGCTATTAGCTGCATGCATGCATGCATGTGTAGAGAAGAAGTATATTCTGAGTTAAATCAGAATTTCACAATCTTTCACAAACATGTCATTTTTAAAAACTCTCTGTGAGGGCAGGTCAGAGCAGTAATAAATCTTGCAGACTGCAGTCCTATGAGTGCCTTAGGGATCTATACAAGGGAATTCTGCCCAGATTTACAAAAGTACATTTTCTAAGGTCCCTTAGAGGAAGCTTTGACCATTTTCAAATATGGCACTATAGTTTTGGGCCATTTTAAAAAATGTACTGCACTTTGGACAGGAGATAGATAATAGGATTTATTTTTAATGGCTGGAGGTGTTATGAAGCAGACTCATGGTGTGCACATTCATCCCCCAGTCTCTTTAGTAAACACGTTTTGTGGGCTTTTGTAGTTCTTCAGAAACCTGTAAAATCTGATTAATCAGAAAATACAAAAAACAAGCCTCAAAAAATAATAATTGGTGTGTGTTCAACAAGAACAACAATGCCTTAACCAAAGCAACTTCACTCTCTTTAAAACTACTGGGTAAAATCCAGACTATGAGGTCATTCACACAATCAAAAACTGTGTTCTACCTGGGTTTGGGAACTGTGTGTACTCTCAATTTTTGATTGTGTGGAAGCAAGGTTAGAGGAAAACCTGGGTAGAAGTGATTGTGTGGAAGCAAGGTTAGAGGAAAACCTGGGTAGAAGTGATTGTGTGGAAGCAAGGTTAGAGGAAAACCTGGGTAGAAGTGATTGTGTGGAAGCAAGGTTAGAGGAAAACCTGGGTAGAAGTGATTGTGTGGAAGCAAGGTTAGAGGAAAACCTGGGTAGAAGTGATTGTGTGGAAGCAAGGTTAGAGGAAAACCTGGGTAGAAGTGATTGTGTGGAAGCAAGGTTAGAGGAAAACCTGGGTAGCTTTTTCTCCTACCTTGCTTCCACACAATCACTTCTACCCAGGTTTTCCTCTAACCTTGCTTCCACACAATCAAAAATTGAGAGTACACACAGTTCCCAAACCTAGGTAGAACACAGTTTTCGATTGTGTGAATGACCTCTATGTTAGTCATGACTAAGTACCATTGAGACAGGTTAGTGCTGACTAACTAAAGTCCCCTTAATTTCACTAGGAAGCTATTCTCACGAGCAGCAAAAACCGGGCTAGGGAAGCCCAGCCCAGTTTCGCCTGCTTGTAAGAACCGCTGGGAGCTGCATGGCTCCTCGGGGCGGCATGGCGGTGAGCCCTCTTAGGTAGCCCACCGCCTAACCCAGGTTTTGGGTGCAAGTGTGCCCAAACACCGGGATCTGGATCGAGATCCGTCGATACCCATAAGAATGGGTTCTGTGCCTGCGCAGGAGTCACGCGGTAGCCATGCCTGAGCTTGTCGAAGCGCCGAAGCCACGCCCCCACGCTGAGCGTTCTATATAAGGCGTGTCTTTGGCGCGAAGTCCCTCAGTTCTTTTCCGACCGCCTTTGCGTTTGGACCTCGGTCTGCCACCTCAGCTGTTGGAAAAGTTCCTCTCTACATTAAGAACGAGTTCATCCTTTACTGACTGATTTTTGGTTTTGACGACGGACTGGAAAGCGACCTTTGTTTGGAATTTGACTCGGACTGACTTCTCGGTTTTTCCCGGTTCTCGACGCGGACTGACTGACGACGATCCCGGCTCTTCGACCTCGGAACGGACTCCACTACGAGTGTGAATATGACTGAGGAGAAAAGATCTTTTAAATGGTGTGAAGGCTGCAGGGCGAAACTCCCCTCCAAGGACCTTCACGACCTTTGCTTATTATGCCTCGGTGAGGAACATAATGTCGCCTCCTGCAAGATTTGCCTCTCTTTCTCGAAGCAAACGAGAAAAAACCGAGCGCTACGCCTTCGGGCCGCTATTTATGACGAGGTTCTGAGCCCCTCCACTCCGGGTACTCCTCGTCCCTCGACATCAACTTCGTCTTCAAAATTGCCCCCGAGGGCGGAGTCGGCACCTCCATCAACGTCGAGCCGCCACCGAAAGTCTTCCTCAGCATCGAAGAAAGTTGATTCTTCGAAGCCTACTTCGATGCCGAAGAAACATTCTAAGTCGAAGGAATCTCCAGCTCCTTCGCGTGTATCCAAGTTATCCACATCGACATCGAAACCGGTAAAGTCAACATCGACGCTGTGTACATCTTCTTCGTCTTCCCCATCGAGACCGGATCTTCGTTCAAGTGGACGTAACGACTCTCCTTCTGGGCGTCGAAACACAGATCGGCATAGTTCTCCACCTAGAAAACGTCGAAGATCCCCAGACCTGCCTCCTCGTACTCCATCTCCACCAAGAGTATCGAAGTCGTCAGCTTTACCATCAACATCGGGGATTCCATCGACCACTGCAGTGCCACCAATGACGACTGATCAGTCGGCGCTACCTGCTCCCTCGATGTCGACAGCTCAGTCGATGCCGACAAATCCTTCGATGTCGACGGCTCATTCAGCATCGACAGTTGCCTCGATATTGACTCCTGCTGTTCAACCGGTGCTTGCCTCGACGTCGATTTCGATGCCGATTGCTCGAGCTCTATCGCCAGCTCCGACCCCACTACACTCGGCTTCGCCATCTACACCGTCGGTCGGTCTTCTAGATACTGTACTGCACACCCCGGTCCTCACTTCTCAGGTGACGCCACGCTGCCCACCTCCTGCTTTCGAGATCATAGACGTCGATGCTGAGGATATTCTACCATCAGCGACTCGCTCACTGCTTTCGCTATTGGACTCAACGTCGAGTAGACGGACAACCTCTACCTTTAAGGGTTTCTTGCCAACAGATGCAGGCCCATCTCAACCTTCAGTCTCCACAGCACACTCCTCCAGACCTCAATCCGCCAGCCAAGGACGCTCCCCGCTAACATGGCACACCTGTGAATACCCCCAGGATCCCATGGGTACAACTTCACCTGGAGAACCATATGTGTTTGATGACACCGGGTCTCAACGATTGCCACTGCGTTCTGTGTCTACTGTATCTACCCAGACGCAGTGCCCAGAACTATTTCACCGCGCTTCACAGACTTTTCCTATGAGCACAAGATCTGCCTCCATTCAGACAGATGTCCTGCCACACTCATCTGTCAGCACTGAAGAGACACAAACCATTGCTCAAACTAATGTAAATGAACCGTCTCCTTGCTCCCCCTCTGAACATTATGGTTCGTCCGATTTTGAGTCGGATTCGGATGAGGACAGTAATATTGCGGATCCTCCAGTGGATGTGGCTCCACCCACGTATGTATCTCCGAATGATGAGCTAAAAGCTTACCACAAGCACATTCGTGCGATGGCAGATTCCCTGGGGCTGGACATTCGCTCTCCTTTGGCGACAATAGATGATCCGGTATACAACTTTATGCTTCAGTCTCAATCTACCGCTCCAGTGGCACTCCCTATGCTACCAGTGATCACTAGGGTGGCTAAGTGCGCTTGGGAAGTACTCCACACCTCCACGCCAACTTCCAAGAAACTTGAGAGCCTCTACCGGGTACAAGATAAGGACAATGAATATTTGTTGAAGCATCCGGCGCCCAATTCTCTTGTTATTGATTGCGCCACTTCTTCTAAGTCAAGCAAACGCCATACAGTTCCTCCGGATAAAGAGGGCAGAAAACTAGACCTTTTAGGCAGGAAGGTGTATTCGACTTCGTGCCTTTCGATCAAAGTGGCCAACTATGCGGCCTGCACGGCCAAATACACACATGGCCTCTGGGAACTTTTGGAAGAATACCTGGAATCTTTGCCTATACATGAGTTTAGGGCTAAGTTCCGCCAGACCTTGGAAAACACTGGGGATTTGACTCGTCGCCAGCTAAGCATTTCTAAACACCTAGCGGAAAGTGAGTCCAGGGCCATGACAGCAGCTATCACTCTACGCAGGCATGCTTGGTTGCGGTCCACTAATCTCCAGATGGACATGAAAGAAAAGATCGAAGGCCTCCCTTTCGATGGCTCCGGTCTTTTCAGCACCACCACAGACGCCACAATGGAACAGTTAAAAAAATCCAAGTTCACGGCAAAAACCTTCACCGCTGCCCAATCATCCTCCGGGCAGTCATCAAGATACCGACCCAATTATGGAAAATACAGGCCCAACTATCGAACCCAAGATCGCCGGGATTTCAGAAAGCCATATACCCCATATCAAAAGCGAGCCTACCAGCAGAGGCATAAAGCTTCTCAACCCCAGCGTTCCAAGACGCAGGACAACCAAAAGCGTCTTTGAAAATTGCAATTGCCCATTGACACCTCCTCCTCTCTCCCTTTCCCAGCCAGCGCGGGTACCGTCCTCACCACCGACTATTCTGTCCCAGCCAACCATCAGGCTGGCCAGCCATGTCCCCGCATGGCACCACATAACATCAGACAAATGGGTCCTGAAGATTGTGAGCTCAGGCTATGCACTCGAATTCAAGACCATTCCTCGGTTTATGGGGATGAAGCTCACTCCTGCATCGGATCTCCTGAGGGAAGAGGTGAAGGATCTTCTTTGCAAAGGGGCAATATCCCCGGTGTCATGGGCAGACAGGCTAGACGGGTTCTACTCCCGTTACTTCCAAATTCCCAAACGGGATGGGGGTATACGACCCATTATGGATCTCCGTCGCCTGAACAAATTCATTCACGTCCGAAAATTCCGCATGATGGCGTTACAGCACATCCTACCTCTCCTTCAGGGAGAAGAGTGGCTTGCAACGCTGGACCTCAAGGACGCCTATTTTCATATAAGTATTCGACCTTGCCACCGAAAGTACTTACGTTTCACCGTCGGACGGGAAGTGTACCAATACAATGTATTGCCCTTCGGACTGTCTACCGCACCGAGGGTCTTTACAAAATGCATGGCTGTGGTGATTGCACACCTACATACCAGAGGGATTGCTATCTATCCATACCTAGACGACTGGCTTCTGGCAGCAAAGACCAAAGAAGAGTTACGTTCGCATATCCGTTATGTGATAGATCTTCTCCACGACCTAGGTGTTCAAATCAATTGGAAAAAGTCACATCTACAACCGGTTCCGGTTATCTCCTACATAGGAGCAGTTTTGGACACCAGAGTGCAGAAAGCGTTCTTACCAGAGGACAGGTTCAACTGTATTGGAGACCTGATTCGTCTCTTCCAGCAACAACCAACCCAACCAGCCCTTGCCGTCCAACGCCTCTTAGGGCTGATGGCTTCGTGCAATGCGATTATACACTTCGCTCGCCTAAAAATGCGCAAGCTTCAACTATGGTTTCTTTCTGTCTTTCACCCATGCAGGGACAATCAAGACAAACGCTTACTAATGCCTCCTCAAGTCCTTCGTTCTCTAACGTGGTGGACGCGCCGAAACAATCTGCTCAGTGGGGTCCCCTTTCAAAATCCCTCCCCTACTGTCTGGCGGACCACAGATGCATCTCTACAGGGTTGGGGTGCACATTGCAACGGGCACAAGATCCAAGGCAGGTGGTCTCCTCAACAAGCCCTACTACACATAAATTTCCTAGAGCTACTAGCAGTTTTTCTGGCTCTGCGAGCTTTTCTTCCAATCATACAAGGCCAGATTGTTCAAGTCCAGCTCGACAACACAACTGCACAAGCATACATCAACCGTCAGGGCGGAACGGTGTCCCGGAGCCTGTGTGCCCTCAGCGTCCAGCTGTGGCACTGGTGCATCCAACACCAGATTGCCCCTGCAGCAGTACACATCAAAGGCCTGGAGAATGTATTAGCCGACGACCTCAGTCGGGTCTTTTTGAAAGATCACCAACACGAATGGGAACTACATTCAGAAGTCTTGACCCCGCTCTTCGACCAGTGGATGTTTCCCTCCATAGATCTCTTTGCTTGCTCCACGAATACAAAATGTTCCCGTTACTGCTCGAGAGCGGGCCACGATGCTCGTTCTCTAGGGGATGCTTTTCAGCTGAACTGGTCCGAAGAGACTCCGTACATGTTTCCCCCACTCCCACTGATACCCAGGGTAGTGGCACGTCTGCTGTCTCAACCGACCGACGGGATCTTGATTACCCCTTGGTGGCCAAGACAACCTTGGTTTCCGCGGCTACGCAGACTGTCCAAGAACTGTTACCACCACTTACCTCAGCGCCTAGATCTGCTGACACAAGACGACGGCCAGATCTTGCACCCAGACGTACTCACCCTTCATCTGACCGCCTGGCGGATATTCTCCTAAGACGAATTTTGCTCAACCAACGGAAGGCATCCACTCGTAAGAATTATCAGAGCAAATGGCACCGTTTTAAAATATATGCAAGGTCTAGAGGGTTTTTACCCAAGCAGGCTTCGATCAAGGAAGTCTTACGTTACCTAACGATACTAAAAACTCAAGGTCTTGCAAATGTCTCCCTTAAGGTCCATCTGGCTGCCCTCTCCGCACAACACCGGGCAGTGATGGAAAGACTTTGTTTTCCCATCCGTTGAGTAAGGCCTTTCTAAAAGGTCTCTTGAATGTGTACCCGCCAGTTAAGCCTCCTGTAGAACCATGGAGCCTATCTCTGGTTCTTTCATCCCTCACTCAGCCTCCTTTCGAGCCCATGGCCACATGTTCACTGAAACTGGTCTCCTGGAAGACTGCTTTTTTGATAGCAATTACTACTGCTAGACGAGTCAGTGAACTCACAGCACTCAGAGTAGACTCCCCTTATACTATCTTTTATCCAGACAAAGTCCGAATGCGTCTGGATCCTTCTTTTTTACCTAAAGTAGTGTCTTCCTTCCACCTCAATCAGGATATAATCCTGCCTACGTTTTTCAGACTTCCTTCCACTTCCTTGGAGAGATCCTTGCACACTATGGATGTACGCCGTGCTCTGCTGTTCTATATGTCCAGAACACAAGACTTTAGAGCCTCCAAACGTCTCTTCGTGTCTTACCAAGGCTCTTCCAAAGGTTCCCCAGTCTCCAGACAACGACTGTCGAGATGGTTGGTGCAGGTGATATTGTTCACATACAAACTACAAAACAAAGCACCTCCAGAAGCTATACGGGCCCACTCCATTAGAGCCCACGCTTCCTCGGCTGCACACCTAGCAGGGGTTTCTTTCACGGACATCTGCAAAGCAGCTACATGGTCCTCTGAGTCCCCGTTTATCAAACACTATGCCATAGATGTACGTTCTGCTGCAGAGGCTTCATTCGGGAGAAGCATCTTGAAAAGGGTGCTGCCTTAATTCCTACTGCTCCCCTCCTCCTTTTTTGGAGCTCGCTAGACACCCATTCTTATGGGTATCGACGGATCTCGATCCAGATAAACAGGTTGCTTACCTGTAACTGATGATCTGGTAGAGATCCGTCGATATCCATAAGACCCTCCCGACCTCCCCTCTGCAGTAGGACTACCTTTATGTGCATTGCGGTGTGCAGCCCTTTGCAACGTCCTTTATTGAGCACTTACCTTGGATGAACTCACCTTCGTCTTCTGGATGGTCGTCCTCCACGGCGGTCGTCCAAGAACTGAGGGACTTCGCGCAAAGACACGCCTTATATAGAACGCTCAGCGTGGGGGCGTGGCTTCGGCGCTTCGACAAGCTCAGGCATGGCTACCGCGTGACTCCTGCGCAGGCGCAGAACCCATTCTTATGGATATCGACGGATCTCTACCAGATCATCAGTTACAGGTAAGCAACCTGTTTTTACTTGATTGTGTGACTGCTGCAGCTGCTTGCAGCCATGGCAGACACACTCGGGGTGGGGGGCTCCCAGTAATGCGCCATGCACTTGTGTGGAGCCTTATTAGGGCTCTGGGGGTAGGGAGCCATGCGGCAGTGCTTCCCTGAGCCCAACCCCCGGAGTGACCGAGTGCGGCGTGGTGAGGCACGGGCAGCCTGCAGGAGAGCTGCTGCTTGACTGGGAGGGCGGTCCGCCTACCCAGTGAATCCTCTGTTATCATCTGCAGGGAGGTAAGCAATTTCAGGCTTCCTCCCTACAAAAGAGGGTAGCCCTTCTCATTGATGGTGAGAAGGGCTTCTAGGACCTAGTCATGGGTAACTAAGTCTGGATCCTGCCCATTGCCTGTCTTGATCTATCCTTGAGCCTTTTATATATATATATATATATATATATATATATATATATATATATATATACACACACACACACACACACACACACACACAAACCAACATTACACTTTTTTCCTACCATGGCAAATCAAAATGTACATTTTGATTTTGAAATTATTTGTAAATAATTTTAATAAATTTAATTTTTAATTATTTTAAAATCATCATCATCATTTATATACTACTCCCCCAATAAAAATGTTTAAGTGGATTTTCATAGAAAAAGAATGATAAGATGGTCCCCTGTTCCCAAAGGGCTCACCATTTTAAAGCCAATCAAAACACAAAGTAGATACCAGCAATAACCATGCTGTGCGAGAGTTGAACAGGGTCAGCTGCTCTCTGCCTATTAAATATAAAGAGAATTACCAACTCTGAATGATGTCTCTTTGCCCAGTTAACACCCTCTGCTCAGTGCAGGAATCTGCTACAGCATCTCTGACATGTGCCTATGTCCACAATCAAAAGGACATAACTTTGTATTGTCTTTGTAGAATTTCATTTTATTAGTTTTAGCCCAGTTTTCTGTTGCTAAAGTGATATAGAATTTTATTCCTGTCATCTGTGGTGCTATCCCTCCCTCCCAGTTTTGAGTCATCTGCAGATTTAATCAAAGTGATTGATTAAAACATTGAAGAATATTGGGCCAAGACAGAACCCTGTGGCATCCTACTCAAAACCTCCCTTCAGTTTGATGAGGATCCATTGATGTACACTCTTTTGAGTATGGTGCTCTAACCTCTTGCAAATCCACCTGATGGTACTATAATCTAGCCCACATTACCGATTTGCTAACCAAAATATCACTGGGAACTTTGTCAAATGCTTTTCTGAAATCAAGTTAAAGTACATCCACAGCATTCCCATAATCCACTAAATTAGAAATCCAATCAAAAAAGAGAAAATTAGTCTGGCAGGATTTATTTTTGACAAATCTAAGCTTGCTTCTACTAACCATTGCCATGTTATCAAGGTACTGCCTACAGACATACTGCTTTGTAATCTGTTCTAGCATCTTCCCTGGTATCAGAGTTATACTGATCAGTCTGTATTTTTCCAGATCCTCTTTCCCTCATCTGAAGATTTTAAAAAACAATGACATTAGCCTGTTTCCAGTCTTGTGGTACCTCATCTGTTCTCTAGGATTTCTCAAAGATGATAGGCAGAGGTTCTGAGATTACACCAGCAAGTTCTTTTAGTACTCTTGGATAGAATTCAGTTGTCTCCAAAGACTTGCACACATCTGAGATTAATCAGTGTCTCCTGACTGACTCCTTATCGACTTTAGAACTGCAATCCTGACCCTTTGCCATTTCTGCTGCTTTTGCGAGGTTGCACACAGTTCCCTTGTTTGGAGAAGATCATGGAGACAAAATAGGAATTGAGCAGTTCTGTCTTCTCTTTGTCACCCATTAAAATTTCATCATTCAACCTACTAAATTTTGATAAGACCATTTGAATGACTGCTTGGAGCCAGAGATAGTGGAAGTGCAACCTTATTATACACCATAAAGCTTAGATGCCCCCCATATTCAGTATATGCATCACTTTTCTTTCTCTTAGTGCACTTTTAAAAAACCCATTAAGTGAAAAGAGAAATGAGGCCATTAAGGAGTTTCACATGAAAGGTGATTGACAAGTATTTTTCAGTTGGCGTCCTTGTGATTCACTGCTCTGGCAGATCCCCCCCCCCTCTTTTTTTCCAAGGTAAAAACTCAGTACTGGGTTTGGGAAGCAGTGCTGCATTTATGAGTCATGAAGCCATTCATACTGCATTTTCCTTTGTTCCCACAGGATCATTCAAGACAGTCAGCTCTGCACATCAGACATCTTCTAATGCCAGCGTGCGCATAGCTGGATCTTCTAGCAGGCTGGCTCAATCTATGGGAAATAGAAGGAATGCTGAGGAGCTAGAAGGCAATCTGCAAGACCATAGTTCAGGACTGGAGACTCTGCAGGGTGAAATAGCCTCCTCTCCAAACTTGACTCCAGCCATTAATAAGGTGAAACTAACTAAGCCTCCTAATGGCACAGTGGGGAAGTAACTTGCCTAGGGAGCAAGAGGTTGCTGGTTTGAATTCCCACTGGTATGTTTCCCAGACTATGGGAAACACCTATATTGGGCAACAGCGATATAAGAAGATGTCAACTCAACACTGACTCAACGGCATAACTTTACCTTTAACTAAACCTCTGGTGAAGGAACTGTTAAAGTTGGTGCTCAATAGCTTGATGGTTCAATGTGGTGATAGATAATAATTTGGTATCCAGTGAAACTTATTTCCTGTGGTTCTCACTGCAACCTAGATGGCTGTGGCCTTACAAACCAGAAGACATTTTGGCCAGTGTCTCTTGTTTTTATTCTTCCTTTATGCTGTTCTGTTATCACTATGGAGACTCGTATTCACATCTCCTGTTGCCATGAAAATTACTAGCCACTCACTGTGCTGCTTTTCAGAGCAATGTTCTCAAATGAAATTCATGCACTCAGTGGTGCGGGAATGGTCAGGGCTCTGTGGTCGCCAGGAGCTGACACCAACTCGACAGCACACTTTACTGTTGATGGCATAACTTAGCTGATCCTGTCATCTCTTTGTTTAGATTTGCAGTGGCATGCGGTCAGAGATTTGTACTCCTGGGGAATGTGTCGGGAAACTGTGTCCCCAGCAGAACACAACTGAATGTGGCCCTAGTCAGGGCTGCAGAGGAATCTTCTCACTCTCCAGCAGTTCCATCCAAACGTCCAGGAAAACTTCTCAAGAGATTCGCAACTTAAGCATCCGACTGGAGGAGACCACACAGATGGTGCGTTTGCAGAAGGAGGCTGGGGGTAGGGAGGCAGTTGAAGTTCCTACCAACTTTGTTTCCAAGAGAAGCAAAGAATGAGAGCACTTCAACCATGGTCAAGGAGAATGCGTGTTTTGTGCTGTGCAAATATGGTTGTCATGACGCCTATCACGGAAACATCCATTTTCAATTTTAATTATAATCCTACTTATGTGATGTTTTAATTTTAATGAGGCAACAGGTGAGTATTTCTATGCATATGTGGAAGGACCCAGCCTTGAAGGCATAATAGCACCTTTTCAGAAAGGGAAACTTTCCGGAACCCCTGTGGAATGGCCTCTCCTGGACCAAAATAGGGCACTTGGAACAAATACTGCTTTGTGATTGCACATAATGTGGGTGTTATGATTCCACTGTGCTACTTCAATAAGCTGTGCTACTTTAGGACGTATTTGTGCTCCTGTAAATGGATACACAGGGAAGGTTTTTGCTCCATTAACGTTCGTTTTTCAATTTCCCACACTGTTTTCTCTGGTGTTTTTTTTTTTAAATCACCTCTTTGTTGCTAGATACTAGAATGGGGTAATTAAAAAACAAGGAGTTCTTGTTTTTGTTATAAAAATCAAACTACTGAACCAGTAGTTGGGGATTGACATTTTTAGGGGTACTGTATGGAAACTGACTCTGCCTTGCAATTGACAGATCAGAGCTGCAGAAATAGCTGCCAACCAGATTCAAACTAACACCCAAAGCCTGGGAGACCAAATGACCACAACTAGGACCCAGATAGAAGGAGACATCCAGCGCACCCAGCAGTTCATCCGCCAAGTTCGCAACTTCCTGTTGGGTAAGGCCAGAATCCCGTGCACGAAACATTAGTCCCAACAGGTCCCAGAGTTCTTTACATTAAGCACCGAAATATTGGAGAGTTCTACTCTCAATATAAAGTGGGCAGAAGCTATGTCACCTCGCTAATATAGAGAAAAACTCAAATAATTAAATTAAATGAATAAATAACACTTTTACACTCCTGTTAACCCAAGAGAGTTGCACTGCTACATTAACAGCAGAAATCATTTTTGTCACAGAATTGTACTTTATTGTACACATCCATTTATTTCAGGCCATTTGCAAATAAATAAAACATAATTCCCACTGAAGTAGAGGCAGCAGTTTAATCAATTCACAATAATCCCTCTTTTGCTTATTAAAAACATAATCAATCAATGAAAGTGTTGGTTCAGTGCTGCAAGTAACTTTACAAGGGGCTATGCTAATGAGAGATGTTGTACATCTTAGGCTAACCATTTTTTTCTGCAATGATAATTATCATGAAATAAAACTCACACTAATGTTGTTCACACAACCAGCAATACCTGGGCTTGCACAGCCCTACCTGGGTAGGGCTAGTTGTGTGGAGTGCTAGGATCTGTCCTGATCCTGGCACTGTCCAACCCTGTAGCCTGGGTTTTATAATCTCCAGCCTCACCACCCAGTCATATGGTCAGCTTGACCATAGGGCCAGGATGAAAGAGCATCCTGGCAACCAGCATTTCCTCAATGCACCAGGCAAGCAGTGCATTGTGGGATTCCTGGAGACAGGGCCTTGCTCTTGTCAGCTCCAGATTGCTGTGCTGCTTGCTGCAGCAGCAATCTGTAGGCAAATGGTGCAGTGAAGCAGGAAACGAGCTGTGATCGTTGTTAGAGAAAATTACTTATATAGCAGAGTATTTTAGAAGCTAAATTACTCCCATTACAGCAGAAGTTAACAGATTCTCAGGGGCAACAGCTTGTATATGATAAGCACGGAGATTTATGTAAGGTTAAACTAATCTACTTTATTCGGAAATACATGATGATAGAAAAGACCTAGATATAACAGTTGGCTACATGTTGGTCAGAGAGAGACCTATAGAAGCATGGTGCTCAGAGAGAGAGAGTTAGAAGCATTCTGGAAAGAAGAAGAAGGAGGAAGTCACTCCCAGGAAGTTCCTGAGTACATTCTATCAATAGAGGGGTCATAAAGGCAGAGATAAACAGGAAAGAGAAAGAGACCCTAACTAGCTATCTCTACTCCCAATGCCCTTAGTGGTCATTAGGGTGACTGGTACAAAAGGTTGATGCCATCTGGAGCTGGATCTCCAACAGTTGTGTGGGGGGAGGTAGATATAATCCTGCTTTTCCACCAGCCATCCCTAGTCCCAGGATTTTGGTTGTGTGAATGACCTTTCTGAGTCCAACCTACTTCTTGTTCTGACCAGTGTGCCTTGCAGAATAGATTCCATTAATTTTGTCATTTAAAACATAGCTTAAAAGGTGTTTAGGCTTTCATAACTCAGGTTTACTAGGCAATACATATAGTTTATCCGCTATGAATTTTGTAACATTTTTGCTCTGACCTTTGACTTCAGATTTGCAGAACCAGATTTATTTGGACTAATCTAATCCCTGTTTAAAGCCTCAGGTTTCCTCAGAAGTAAATTCTGCTGAATTCAAAGAAACTTATTCCTTAAAGCTGCAATCCTATTCATGCTTACCTAAGAGTAAACCTTGTTGGACTCAGACTTATTTCTGAGTAAACTTGCCTAGGATTGCAGCTTAGTCACATCGTTCTGCACATATTTACCTGTAAAAGATACATTGAAATGAGTGGGACTTACTCCTAGGTAGCTGGCAATATATCTTTTAGTGACAATTTACTGAGCATGAATTATAATAGGGGTGTGCATGTTCCGGAGCCCCCCCGGACCGGCACGGGGGGGGGGCTGTAACTTTAAGCGGGGGGGTTGTACTTACCCCCCCGCGCCGCTCTTCCCCCTCCGGCACTGGTCCGTTCAAATGTCTTCTGGGGGCGGCAGGGTTCCTCCCTGCCGTCCCTGCCCCCGTCGTTGTTAGTTTAGGAGCCAGAGTCTTGGACTGAGCAGAAAACTGGAAGAGAGACGAGCGCTGCAAAGCCTTTTAAAAAGAGACTTGAGTAGGTTAAACGTTTGTAAAAGAGACGAGCGGCTTGCCGAGCGCTAGCGGCGCGCATGCGCCCTGCGCGGCGCGCGCGCTCGTCTCTGACGCTGCCGCACCGCATACGTATGTGTAGCGCGCGCGGCAGCGTCAGAGACGAGCGCGCGCGCCGTGCAGGGCGCATGCGCGCCGCTAGCGCTCGGCAAGCCGCTTGTCTCTTTTACAAACGTTTAACCTACTCAAGTCTCTTTTTAAAAGGCTTTGCAGCGCTCGTCTCTCTTCCAGTTTTCTGCTCAGTCCAAGACTCTGGCTCCTAAACTAACAACGACGGGGGCAGGGACGGCAGGGAGGAACCCTGCCGCCCCCAGAAGACATTTGAACGGACCAGCGCCGGAGGGGGAAGAGCGGCGCGGGGGGGTAAGTACAACCCCCCCCGCTTAAAGTTACAGCCCCCCGAACCTCCGGACCGCCGGACTTCTGAACCAGTCCGGCGGTCATACCAATGGCCCCGAACCAAAACCATGCACACTACTAAATTATAATGCTGTTTTCTAACAGAGTGAAAGAATTCAGTTTCCTCATCTCATCAGTAGCTGACTGTCTCTAAAGTGTATAATACATCTGGGTGCAGATAGCAAATAGTGATGGTGGGTTTGTTAAAAAGGCTTTGAAATGTGATAAGCTTTATGGAAAGTCGCCAAAGGCCAATGAAGGTAACATTAAAAAGAAAGTTCTAAGGGTAGTTTAGCAAACATAATCCTTGATTAGTAATATTTTTAAGACTGCAGTTGTATGCACATGCACTTAGATGGAAGTCCCATTGACAAAGTGGAACTTACTTCTGAGTAAATATGTATAGGGTCAGGTTGTAAGACGGGGAAATCGAGTTTCCAAAGGAGTGGCCTAGCCTGCTTCTGTTCCCTTAATAACTGCTAGATCAAGAATTAGCTTCACCAAGATAAACATGCCATTGCTGAAAATCACATAGCTGTTCAAACTCCAGCTACAAAGGCCTATTAAAATGGCAGCTCTAGGGGGAAAAACAGAATTGGATTATCTCAGTTCGAGAAAAGTTACTTGATAAGGCTTGTTTCCCATTGTTTCACTAATGAAAACATTAGTTTAATTCCAGTTAGCATTTGTTTAATTCCACTTAAAGGATGAAACAAGATGTTCTGGTAAGAACTAATCTTCCTACTTTCCTTTCACTATAATTTAAATTGATAATTACTATACTCACAAGCTAGCCCACTTGCGCCTCAAATGTTCATGCGTTCACCATCTTGAATTGGGGTGGATTACATCATTACAAACTGCTAGATGTGCCCTTGAGCCGTCTCTGTGTGTCCCTACAGCTGTAGCAAATTTGGTTCAAATTGGTTAGGTGGTTCACAAGTTAGCCCACTTGCACCTCAAATGTTTATAGGTATTCCATGTTGAATCAGTGTGGATGACAATCACAGATTATGCCACTGAGGTGTCCCTACAACTGTACCCAATTTAGTTCATATTGGTCCAGGCATTGCAAAGTTGATGGTGGGGACACACACACGGACACACAAACAGATTCCCGGGTGATCTCATATACTTACTTTCCTTAAGGGGAAAGTAGGCTAAAAAGTGGTTTTAAAAAACCCAAACAATATAATAGGATCATTTTAGATTGCTTCCTGTTTGGTTTCAATTACTTTTATCAAAGCAGTGCTAACAATAATAATTAAGCCTACCACAGACCAAAGCCTCCTTCCCTCTAGGATTTGCCACTTGCTGAATCGGTTCCTTCATTTGCCTATGAAGTCCTGGGCTACAGAGCTGAATACTGGAATATGCACATTAAACAGCTTCCAGTTTTAAAGAGACAGCAGACCACAGGGCAAACAATACAAAGCTGAAAAACCTTTGAAGGTCACAAATATGCTTCTGCAGGGTATAGGGTTGCTAACTCTGACTGAAGCTATTTCTGGAGAGCCTTCTGCCCCCTCCCCACATTCCCCCCCCCAATAGTTTTCACAGTATCTATCAAGCTATTAAAATCTCCAGAACAGCTTTTAGTGTTTAAATGGTGTGTGTTTCACTTTATTATAGTACTGTTCTGCATTCACCACTATCATTCGGTATTAAGGAGAGAATACTGGAAACATATGCTGTTTTTGTAATATTTACAAATATGCAAGATGATAACCTTCATTGTAGTATCTGTTCTGCAAAAGCAAACAGAATGACATTAGAGCTCCCCCCACACCATTCACTATGTCCTCTCAGTCAATCACAATAGCTCAGACCTGCCTGTCTCCTTCAATGGCCACAACTGCTGCAATGTTTTCTTAAACCACCCCCCCCAAACAAACAAACAAAAAAGACAAAAAACCAGGAGGTAAAGTAAAGTTGTGCCATTGAATCAGTGTCGACTCCTGGTGACCACAGAGCCCTGTGGTTTTCTTTGGTAGAATACAGGAGAGGTTTACCATTGCCATCTCCCGCACAGTATGAGATGATGCCTTTCAGCATCTCTTTCCTATATCGTTGCTTCCCATAGGTGTTTCCCATAGTCTGGGGTACATACCAGCGGGAATTTGAACCAACAACCTCTGGCTTGCTAGACAAGTCATTTCCCAACTGCACCATTAGGTGGCTTCCCAGGAGGTAGGGGGTGTCTTTTAGCTTGTATCACCAGCCATCAAAAGCCATTATTTAAGCAAGCATTTCTAGCCATCAGTGCCAAGCAAGCACCTTTTGATTACTAGCCAAACAAAGACCTAGAGAAAAGCTTCTTAATGATTTTAACATATTTTAAAAAGAAAAATTACCTAATTTTTTTAGCCCACTTTCTGAAGGGGAGAAGGCTTATGAGATCACCATGTCTCTCTGTGTGTGCGTATCCATGTGTCCCTCTATAATAACATTTGTGTTTACAGTCCTATACAAACCAAATTCACAGCACATGGAAGAGTAATTTTAAGACAGCAGCAGCTCATAGTATATAGACAACACCCCTTTGTAACCCCTGTGCGGACAGGTGGCTACAAACCAAATCTATAGCACATGGGAGGAGACCCTAGGTAAGAGTCACCATATTAAAAGAAGTAGAAAGTAGGTCCCATATTTTGACAAGGGGCATAGGAAGGGAGGCTTGTAGCAGCCCCTTCACTACCACCTGCCTTCGCATCATCCACGCCCCCTACAGTGATATCATTAGCATGTCATCCCAGAGGGCTATTTTATAGCTACATCCCTCATAAACACAAAGTGATCTTAACTTAAGCAGATTTAACTAAGAGTGTATTCAGAAATAACTCAGTGTTCAACTTCTCCTTTCTCTATCTTTTCCTTTCTGACTCTACCTCCCACATGCTCTACAGGACCCCCACTGGGACAACCTTCTCAACAACAAAACATAAAAGATTACTAGATAGAATACAACACATCCCTTCCCTTTATAACAACCAGAACTGAATTAATTTAAAATTCAGTGAAAAAGTCCTGAAGTCTTTTAGGTGGTCTCCTGTCATGCATACTTCTAATTCTTGGGTTCTCTGTCAGGAGCTGTTAGTGATGTTCTTTCTGGTAAAGGGGATTGTCCATCCCTTTCATCAACCTCCACTGTGAGGTCAAAACAGTTCACAAGATCAAATTCCTCTCCAGTGCCTCCCTGGAAATCAGACGCCCTTCCTCCTTTTCTCATAGTATGCATGCTGGAAAGTCTCGAATTTCTTTCCATCATCTAATATGACTGAATCTGGGCCCATCCCTACTGTTCTGGGCCCAGAAGCACTGACAGTTGGTCTCTTCTAGCTGGCAAGGAAAGCACTTTTGTTTTCCATATGGGTGCTCTTTTTTCTCCCCTGCTTGTAGGGAGGCCAACCGGTGGCTCTTCCAGGCCCAGTGTCGGCTATGCCTCTGCACTGAGGTGCTTCTGATGTTGACACAATGCTAGCATTGGTCCCAGAAGTGCTGCCCATCTCCCTCTTACCATAGCAAGCACTTCATTTGCCAGCTGGGGGTCTGGCCCCACTGACCCAGACCCCCAGATGCCCACCAGATGACCCAGATGCCAGCCCCCCAGATGCACCAGATGCCAGACCCCCAGATGCCCACCAGTATCACTTGCTCCATGGTGGCTATGCCACTGACTAAGATCTATTTGTTTCCTTCTAATAGCAGATTTTTTTTTTAAAAAATGTCTGAGTCTGTAATGTATTGTGTAGTTTTTAAAAAACAAATGAGCCTGCTTTTTGTTGCTATCAATTCTGCATTTATTTGAAATTTTAATAGCCTGCTTGTGTGTGTTATAACAATACATTATGCTTTTATTATCCCTTTGTGTCAGACCACATGTTTGGCACACTATGTTCTCAGTGCTGCTGTGTCATAATACTCCCTAGCTTATCTGGAAGGAGACAGAGATGCTGTCATTATCATTGTTTTCCTGTTCCTCCACAAACCTCCTCTGTGATCTTAGGCAAATTATTTCTTGCCATTACAAGAATGGCAACTCATCTGCAACTGCTGGTTTTGTTTAAAAACACACATACACACACACACCCCAACTGAAACTGTATTCTTTATTGGACCAATTAGTTAATCAAAGGTTTCACACTTTCATAATGCAGCAAGACAATAAATCCTTAAAACATCTTGCTATATGCTCAAGCAGATGGATTCTTGTCTGCTTCTGCTGCTGAGGTCACAGCAAGCTAGTTTATAGACAATTCTTGCTTGGAGAAAAGCTTCAATTCTTAGGTTTCTCCGCCCTTGCAAGACAATGCAACAAATGAGAAAATATGTGAAAAATAAGCTTGCAAATGTTCAGGGAGAGTGTGCTACAAAAGGATTCTTTTGGCTCTGACAGACATAACAAACAGCAGAGACTTAGCAGTCTCTGGGACCTCAACCTTTTTATGCGCATGCACGCACACACACACACACACACACACACACACACACACACACACACACGTCTTACACCATTTACTTCCTATTGTCTAATTTCTGATCCACTGTCACTGAAATAGAATCCATTTTGCATAACAGCTGTTATGCACTGAGTTTTTAAAAGGTTATCCTCTGGGTTTACTTCCCTTGTTATGTTTAAAAGACACTTTGGAGCTCTCTTTCAAATCAAGGCCATACCTTATAGTGGGGGAAAGCTTGGAATGGTAATGTATGGACATATTTCAGAGAAAGGACATGCCAAGTCTGGAAACTACTTGCAGAAGTTTAGCCTGCATAGGGTTTTCTCTGGACCAGATGTATGTGGGATGGTTCAGAGATACCCATGGCAGCTGAGATTGCCACCTTCTTAGGAGCGCACAAGCCCCCCATCCCTGCATGAGACTATACTTCCATTGTAGGATCTGATATACCAAGCTTGGTTGTGTCGCTTGAATCCACCAGTCTCAGCATATCCTGTCCTGTTTGTTTCACAGGATGCAACATCTGTAACTGAGACCTCAAGTAAGTAACAGTTGTTGTATCCTGAGGAAAGTAGGTCAGGATATGCTGAGATTGATGGGACAACATGACCAGTTTCGGCAAACTGGAACCTACAACTGAAGTAGAGGCTCATGCTGGGATGGTGGAGGGCAACGTAAGGGCAACTTCACACAGCCATTGGCCCGTCTAGAAGCTGGAAAAATATAGATACTCCAGGACATGAGAGTGTGAATTCCTGGTGGGGGGCATGGCATCTGAATTCAGAGATTATCTGCCTACTTCTGGATCTTGGGAATGGGAGTCAAGAGAATGTTGGGAGGAGAATCTCAGGATGTGGGCTTGCATGATTTAGACATCACATCTAAATCACGCTCCCGCATCCCAGCATCTCCCTGACATTTTCTCAACTCCTGGACTGGCCGGTGGTAATGTGAAGCCAACATTGTCAACATTTCTAGATACAGTAAATGACATATCTTATTTTCCATTCCCTTTGCCTCCATACATAGTTTCTTGCCTGTTTTAAAAGTGTGTGTGTTTTTAAATAGTATCTATTTCTTGAGTCTACTTCCTTTGGGAGGAGATGTGCCCTGTCTTTGTGAAAATCCTAGCAGTCCCTCCTGAGGAGCAAGCATGCTATGAAATGACAGGTTTCTAGGAGAGAAAATGAGAGAGAGAGATTTTTAGGTGGGAGGATAACTCCTGAAATGCTGAGAGCATTAGGACATAGCAGATACTGAAAGTGATAGATTAGTTATCTCCTGCTGCTTTTGAAAAATGTCTAGAGAGACAGAAGCATTGCCAACAGTAGAGAGGGAAAAGAGTGCACATAACATAACTATGGACAGAAGCTGGTACTACCCAACTCTTCTTTTCTTGTGCCCTGTCTAGGTATGAAATGAATGTCAACACAATTTGTATCTCGATAACTAAGGAGCAAGTTACATGCAAAAATATATGTAAAAGCTCTTATGGCCTTTACAAAAATTAATGAGGGGCATATTGGTGTGATTTTCAACGGAGTACCCAGCACAGGGGGTACACAATCTTTTCCTTGGCCACTTTTCAGCCCAAACCACTTGCCGCTCTGTTTTTTCACACCCGCCGGGTTCCAGATGCACATGTAGCAATAGCAATAGCAATAGCACTTACATTTATATACTGCTCTATAGCTGGAAGCTCTCTAAGCGGTTTACAATGATTTAGCATATTGCCCCCCAACATTCTGGGTACTCATTTTACTGACCTCGGAAGGATGGAAGGCTGAGTCAACCTTGAGCCCCTGGTCAGGATCGAACTTGTAACCTTCTGGTTACAGGGCGGCAGTTTTACCACTGCACCACCAGGGGCTCAAGGTTGTACCCTCAGAACCACGCCCCTGGAATTCCACAGTTTCCTTTTCTGGAGGGGAAAATGGCTGAATGGAAAAAATGGAGAACCTCTGCTATTCCTTGACTCAGGACTGAGGGCAGGACTAGAACCAGTGGGTTGAAATTTCAAGGGAGCAGACCTAGGCTAGACATTAAGAAGAATTTGTACAGCTTGCCTTGTGCCGTGGTGGAAAACCTTCCCTAGAGTTTTTCAAAGAGATGCTGGACAGGCATCTGTCAGGGATGCTATATACGTTTCCTGCACTGAGCTGGGAGCTGGGCTAGACGACTTTGAAGGTCCCTTCCAACTCTAAAGTCTGTGATTCTATACATCAATTGAAAAAGCTTTTCTTTGTAAAAAGACTGTAATATCTTACATATTTTTGTGTGCTATGTGTAGTTTGCCCCAACTCCTATATGCCTCTCTTCTCCCCTTCTTTAATCTCTCCTTAGTATTTTCTGCTCTCTTCTCAGTCACCTGACCACTTATGGATTTGCATATAGATGGAATCCTTTGTTTTTTTGCCCAGTGTGTCCTTCACATTGCAAACCTAAATGGTATCAAAGAAATACTTCACATCTAGATGTTCTATTTCTGAAAGTAACATATATTTCTCATTGACTGCTTGCCTTGGGAAGGCTTTTGTAACCTGAAGCTCCTCTGGAGGGACCTAACCAGCTTTAAAGGCAGTTTGCCAGGTTGTGTCCTTGTCTGGAAGAGCAGCAAAGATGGTTTGTTTAAGCTTCTCAGAAGGCTTCTGTAGAATCTGAAAGATTTTTTTAAAAAATGATTATTTATTTATTTATTGTTTTATTTATTACATTTCTGGACTGCCCCATCCAAAGACTCTGAGTGGTGCACAAGTTTAAAAACTCAAAAACAAACAGCATTTAAAACACACTGCTTAAAACAATATAAATACAACTTTGCAATAGTTCAGAACCATTTTAAACCAATTAGAAATACTTTAAAACCATCCAAAAGCCTTGGAAGCCCAGACCAAACAAGTAAGTTTTTAGGGCTCTCTTAAAGGCCAACAATGAGCCTAAATTATGGATATCTGCCGGGAGTGCATTTCATAGGCCAGGAGCAGCTACAGAGAAGGCCCAGCTCCGAGTCACCACCAGACTTACCAGTGGTAACTGGAGACGGATGTCTCCAGATGACCTCAACATGTGATGGGGATCATACAGATTAGTTGATTGAATAAAAAATATTAAAAATATGTATATCGCTTTTCAACAAAAAAGTTCTAAAAGCAGTTTACATAGCAAAAGGAATTTTAAAAATGGCTCTCTGTGTCCCCAAAGGGCCCACAATTTTAAAAAGCAAAACAAGGAAGACACTTGTAACAGTCAGAGGGTAGGATTCTGTGCTGGGTAGAATAGGGCCAGTTCTCCCGCAGCTAAATATAAGAGGTGTCTCTTTGCTCAGTTATCAGGGAATTCATCTCAATTGTTCTTTATTTGACTTTCATTTGTAATCTTTGCAGATCCAGCCACTGATGCTGCTACCATCCAGCAGGTCAGCGATTATGTCCTTTCACTCCACCTCCCGACGGATGCTGCCACCATTCTGAGGAAGATGAAAGAAATTCAGACTCTGGCTGCTAAACTGCAGTGCCCTGAAAGCATCATTGCCCAAACTGCTGGTGACATTGCTAGGGCCAAGCAGCTTCAGCAGCAGGCTGAAGAAGCCAGGTAATGAGGACTTTGGAAGCTTTGGCTCAGAAAAGTGATGGAACCAACACATAATTGCAGTGATGTTTGGCATCTTGGGACTGGCCAGAAGTGGCTCCCTCCATTCACAGGGACATAGGAAGCTGCCTTATACTGAGTCAGACTATTGGCCAATCCAGCTCAATATTGGCCCATCCAGACTATTGGCCCATCCATCTCAATATTGTCTACAATGACTGGCAGGGTCTTCTCCAGTGTTTCAGGCAGGAGTCTGGAGAGTTGCTTTTCAGGCACTGTAGACAATACTGAGCTAGAAGGACCAATGATCAGACTTGATATCAGGCCACTTCATGTGTTCCTATGACAGTGTTTACACTGATTCAGCAGTGCAGATGGGACTCCTCTCAATTCTGTTGCATTGCACAGTACGTCAGTGGCGGTTTTCCCTGTAAGATGTGCTCATGTGCATGCACACACAATTTTTGATGACCGCTTCGTTAATTTTAGATCCCGCCGAGGTTGAATCAGAAAGGCCCTACTCTGAATGCATGTCCACGCACACTGCCTTGATACTGCCATCCAGATCAAAACTCATTCTGTACATAGATGAAAAAATTAGAGGGAACACTGTACAAAGACAGCATTTCTTGCTCGTAAATTTGTGTAAATGAATATTTTATTCATTAAAATAAAATTACAAAATATTTGGTTTATTTGCATAAATTTACAGATTGAGCTTTGAATGGATGTTGGGAAGATAGCACATCATTCTTAGCAACAATAGACTGAATCAGTTTTCCATAGAGTGACCCTTAGGAACATAGGAGGTCAGACCATAGATCCACCTAGCTCAGTATTGTCTTCGCAGACTGGCAGTGGCTTCTCCAAAGTTGCAGGCAGGAATCTCTCTCAGCCCTATCTTGGAGATGCCAGGGAGGGAACTTGAAACCTCCTGCTCTTTCCAGAATGGCTCCATCCCCTGAGGGGAATATCTTACAGTGCTTGCACATCAAGTCTCCCATTGATATGCAACCAGGGTGGACCCTGCTTAGCTAAGGGGATAAATCATGCCTGCTACCACAAGACCAGCTCTCCTCTTCCCTTGCATCTTAAGATGCTGCACTGTCTGCCCAGCTACTTCCATTCCAACCTAAAATATCTGGTCTCTGTCCCATTGCAATCTTGCTTGCTCTTTTCACACTGGCTTAACACACATATTTGCTGAGAGGGGAGGGAAGGAGGACAGAGTGATGTCACTTTCAGTCCCTCCTTTGTTCTTCTTCTTCTGCTACTACTATGAATATTTATATTCCACTTTTCAGCAATGGTATAAATGTAAGTAAGTAAGAAAGAAAGATGGTCCCTTGTCCCCAAAGGGTTTGCAATCTGCAGGGATGCTGTGCTGGGGTTGGATCAGGCAGTTGCTTTTCCTCTGCTAAATAAAGAGAATCACCACTTTTAAAAGGTGCATCTTTGCTCAGTTAGCACTCTCTGTTTGGTCCTGTGTACTTTTTGCAAGACCCATTATGATCACTCATTCAAACTAGTCAGAGCCATTAGCAGCCATTCAAGGAACATCCACTGGAGCTCTCTACACATTAGCCAGTGACTGACTCTCAGAAGAGTGGTCAAGCTGCTAACAACCTGCCATTTTGTATCCTTCTTCCCAGATGACAGATGGGGGACTGGTGTTGGGTGGGGGCGGGGGTTGCAGCTGAGTGATCAATAGTAACTTGCCTAAAGCCACCCATTGAGGTTTTAAGGTTGAGCTAAGAGGTTAACTAAGGATATCCTGGTGCACAGCTCCTTCTTGGAATCATTGCATGACACTAGCCCTCATCATGTTGGCTTAAAAGGATGGGATCTCTTTCTTCTCACCAGCTTTTCTGTGAGCACGAGTACAAATACAACCCAATATTTTTATTTACCGCTTTTGAACAAAAGTCCCTAAAGATCAAATAAAATAAATAAATAAATAAATAAAATGGCTATAAGCACTCATTTCTATGGTTCTAAGAGCACGCAATAAAATGGATCAACCAAAAAATGGTTCTATAAGCACTCATTGGAACCTAAGATGCCCAGCTGGACAGTTCAAGGTTTTGCCCCTACTTTGATTTAGAAGCTCTTTGTAGCATTTTGCCTGCTTGCCCTACTGCTTCAGTGTATTTGTTTATCATCTTCTGCTAGTCACAAAGCAATACCTGATAGGAATCCAGAGGAGTGCTTTATAAAATTAATAACAAAAACCCAAACTCTGTGTCTCTTCTTTGTTTAATATTTTCCTAGGAACCGTGCAAATGTCATTAAAGGCAACGTGGAAGATGTGGAAGAGAACTTAAAACAAGCAAACACAGCCCTTCAGGAGGCTGAAGACACCATCCGTGGTTCTGGTTATTCCCTCCGGCTCATCCAAGGCCGCCTTGATGAAGTGAGTGATGCATGCTCTGCTTGTGGTGTTCAACCCTGTGAGTTGTTTACTCCAAAGGACAAATCAGATGTGACACAAGTTGTATTATTAGCCCTGGCCTGCAGGGGTTTAGCAAGGTTGGAGTGGGCCCTGGAACAAAATGTGAAGATGCGGCCCTGCCTCCTACTTCAGAGCGGCATAAGGGAGATCCAATGATGTAGTTGCAAATTCAGAAGTGCAGGCACTCTCCATGTCAGCCTCCATGGCCATGCCCACCCCAACAGCCAGAGAAGCTGAGAAGTACCGGCGCTCCGTCCCCGTGCTCCCCCCCCCCCACATTACACCCCTGAGAGAACAAAGAGTAAGCTATAGCCAAGCTGGCGGGTCCCCTCCCTCAGGGGCCCAGGGCCATTTGTCCCCCACCTCCACCTTCTTCAATTGTGGCTGCTCCCCTGGTTGGTACACTTGCTTGTACGTGGCTTGTTTTTTGTGTAAATAGCACATCTGAAGGACCTTGATCTGGATCATGGTGGGGTGGGTGAGCTTTAACCCTGTCCCCCCACTGCATTCCTGATTTGGATTGACCCCACATATGCTGCTTACACAAGAAAAAAGCTCCCATTTGTTCCAACAGGAGAATGTTTTCCCTGTGTAAACCAGGGCTGGATTATCCATTAGGCACAATATTCACAGTGCTCGGGGGTCTATGATTATGAGAATGCCTAGGGCTTACAAGGACCTTAATCTAGCCCTGGTGGAAATAGCACATGCAGGGACTGAATCTGGATCAGGGCTACTACACTGGGGTTAAAGCTTCTCTATCCTCATACTGTATTCCTAATATGGATCACCTCTTCACACACAAGCTGTTTACACAAGAGAAGCAAGCATGCCAGAACTTATGGCATGACAAACCTCGTGTCTAATATGGGTCTTAAGGAAGACTGCAAAACTTGTGACCCTCCAAGCTGAATGTCGTCCACAAGCATTGTGGTGACTTGCCTGCCAAGTGCTTGACAACCTCCCACTGCCACCCCAAGGCTGGCACTCGAACCCAGGAAGTTTGTGGAGTCTTTGGTGGGTTCAGAACACAATTGGTGGGCCATTTGACTTTGTTGGTCACAGGTTGTACAAAAGTGCTTTAAAGTTTTTACTGTTACATGGGAAATACTGATGCATGTAGTTTAGAGCGGAAAGTTATACTTGTTGCTAAGATCTGTCATACTAAGCTGGGAAAAGCACTGTGAATCTGGATCTTGTCTTGTATAAACTGATATAATATTTTAATAGTAATAGTAGTAATGGTAATAGTTTAGGGAGGCTTTTTAATATGTTTTACTACAGCCTGATGGGTTTTTAATTTTTGATTGAATTTGTTTTAATTGTTTTAATTCTACATTATGTTTTATTGTGTTAAATATTATATTACTTTTACTGTTTTACTGTTGTGAGTGGCCCAAGCAATATTGTACTGGAAGGGTGGGATATAAATATTTTAAATAATGTTTAAAAAGTAACGATTTTTTCTACGTGAACCACTTTGAGAACTTGTTGGAAAATGCTATATAAATATTTTTAATGACCCACATGGTCGACAGCTTCTAGTAACAGAAGAAGAGCTGCATGATCCTCAAAACCATATTTGTGCATGTGGAAAAGGCTTTTTCGGGGGTGGGGGTAGTGAAAATCGCTCCCCCCACCCCTCCACGCCCACTCAGCTGCAAAATGAGCTATTGCCACAAGGATGCTGAAGGCTCCCCCAGAGACCTGCACCCCCTCTTAAGATGACCTACTTCTGTGCTTTGTATCAGCCATTGGCTTTAGTCCCAAAACAACATTACTCTGTTGCAAAGTCCTTGCCCAAAACAGGTAACTTAAACTAGTTAACTTAACTTAACTAGTTTAGTTAAAGTTAACTATAAATTACTTTTAGTTAAAAGTAAAAGTTAAACTGGAACATCCAGTCCCTGTTCAAATTTTGAGAAGTTCAGAAGCGTCTTTCATATGTCATTGAGTTATATCGTTTTACTGCTCTTCAGAGTGGAATGAAGAAGTTTCTCTGTGATGGAAGTAAAAGATGTTCAGAGCTGAAAGCCTTATCTGAATTGCTATATGTTTCTTCCCTTGGGATGGCCAGATCCAGACTGTCCTTAGCCCAGCCCAGAAGAGTGTTCAGAATATCAGAAATCAGCTGGACGGCTTCATGGGGAAACTCAGCCAGTTGCGAAACAAAGCCGGCCAGAACCAGATATGGGCTGCAGATGCTCAGCAGGCAGCAGGAGAAGCCAATGAACAAGCAAGGAATGCACAGTTGGTATGCAAATAGGATCTTCTACAACCTGCATTTTTAATAATAATAATAATAATAATAATAATAATAATAATAGTTGTTGTTGTTGTTGTTTTGATTATTTCAATGAGCTGGAATGCTCTGTGTCAGGGCTGCTGCAGCAGAGCCAAATGGCAGACCCAATGTGGAAGAGAGCCAGCAGTTGTGCAATCAGCGTCATCCCTCCCCGCTTTTTGCTTCAATGGGAGAAACAGCGCTAATGTTGATTGTATAACTGCTGGTTCTCTCCAGCTTCAGGGCTGCCATGCAGCTCTAATGCAGCCCAGACATGGAGTATTCCGGCTCTATTAGAGCGCCAGCCAATCTCTTTATGATCCAAATAAACATATTCCTTTATATTAGTTTCCCCAGATGCTTGCATACTCTAGGACAGGGCTGCATAACTTTGGCCCTCCTGCAGATGTTAGACTACGACTCCCATCATCCATGACTATTGGCCACTGTGGCTGGGGATTATGGGAGTTGTAGTCCAAAAACTGCTGGATGGCCAAAGTTGGACAGCCTGGCTCTAGGACAGAGGTTCTCAGACTTGAGTCTCTAGATGTTGTTGGACTAGAACTCTCATCATCCCCAATGGCCCTCAACCATTAAGAGTTGTAGCCCAACAACATCTGGGGATCCAAGTTTGAGAGCCCCTATTTTGGGAAAACAGGCTTGCAGAGTCTATTTTGCTTTTTCCTAGAACCTCAACTCTACCAATGAAAGTCAGGTGCAAAATGGTGTCTGGGGACAAAGTCAGACAAAAAATGGCAGCTCAGCAAGGACACCAAATTTACCTGTTTCACCCTGTGAGTCCTAGATACGCAGTTACTGGGATAACCTGCCTGTAATAAGTACAAATCTATGCCTAAGTTGCTACAGATCTGAGTTCGAACACAAAACTCCATAATCAGCCAAGAGAGCTGCACAAAAACCTGGTCAAAGGGAACCAATTAATAAGCTTATTCGACAGGTGAGGAACACTGGCTGATATCCAGTGCAGTGATCTGAGGATGCAGCAGGAGCTGCATCTTCACAGCCAGAGGCTTCCCCAGCAGCAGAACGCTTGCATGTGGGGAGAGGGAGTGATTTTTGCTGGTCTCCCTTGCCTCCAGAAGTGCTTTTTGCCTTCCAGAAATATATCTCTTAGGACTGTGTGATCCTCAGGGACATATTTTGCTGCTGGATAATTTCTGGCTGCAAGTATGCAGCTCCTGCTACATCCTCAGATCACTGCTCTGGATGTCAGTCATTGAAGCGGAGAGGTAAGGCCAGCCATAATATTTATATGCATATATCGTTCTCTGTGGCCGCCCCTCTTCTTTGGAACAGCCTCCCCCTTCCCCCCAGATTTGTTCATCCCCCGCCTTAGTGGCTTTTAAGGACCTTCTTAAGACCTACCTTTTTCGCAAGGCTTTTGCCCTTTAATTTTTTTAAAAAATATATTGTTATTGTTGTTGTTCACCATGTTATTGTTCACCACCTAGAGTCTTTGGAGGAGGTGGTATGTATGTGTGTGTGTGTGTGTGTGTGTATACACACACACACACACACACACAAATATATGTGTGTGTGTGCGTGCGCACACCCCCACTCCACCCTCTGATGCATCAAGCCAATAGCAATGTTTGGGCTCAACGTGATCCACGTTATCCCCAGGATCAGGTACATGATTCGCTCATTACTAGGACCATGTAGATCCCAATAACAATGACCATGTACAGTTCTGAGATATACATACACACACACACACACACGAAATTCTCTCTCTCTCTCTGTATATATGTGTGTGTGTATATATATATATAGAGAGAGAGAGAGAGATTCTCTCGCTCTGTGTCTGTGTGTGTATATATATATATAGAGAGAGAGAGAGAGAGAGAGAGAGAATTTCTTGTTTATAATTTCTTGTGTATGTGTATCTCTCTCTCTCTCTCTCTCTCTCTCAACTTGGTCCTAGTTAGTGAGCGAATCACGTACCTGATCCTGGGGATAATGTGGATCTCATTGAGTCCAAACATTGTTATTGGCTTGATGCACAGAGGGTGGAGTAGGGGGTGCACTTACCTTTGCTGAAGATTCGACTTCTCTGAAGAAAATAGCTACCTTCTGGGCAGCCACAGCAGTGGCATTTCAAAATACTAACTTTTTTTCCCTGCAATGTACCAGGAAAGGAAGCAAACGTCATGACATTGCATCCTTTTCTTGGTGCTTTACTGGAAAAAAAATTGCCATGCCCAGTCGTTTATTTATTTGTTAGATTTATAAACTGCCTGATATTAAGTATCCCCAAGCAGTTTACATAAACATTCAAAAATTTTAAAACAGCCAACAATTACAAGAATTAAAAGCAATCAAATCAGTCTAAAAACATTTTTTGAAAAAACTTAAAGCCCGAAGAAACAGGTATGTCAAGTGGTGTGTGTGCTGTTTTTTAAAAAAAAGACTTTAATAATAGTTACAGGGCATGACCATTTCCCCCTCAGCTCTGCTAGACACTGTAATCTAAAATCTGGATAAATAGACATATGTCTATGCAGGATTACATTTGACACAGTGCTTCATGTGTGGAATATACATAGACCCTGTCACACATGCAGATGACAAAGAACCTGAAGAACAGCTCAGATTTGCAGACTAGAAGTTCTGTGTTATTAATACAACAGGTCCTTCAGATGTTTGACTTGCCCCTTTTCATCCATTTCCATACAGGGATTTGAACAGGTGAAACTTAAATATGCAGAACTGAAGAAGCGGATGGGTCAAGGGCCAGGCTTGGGAGTGCAAGGGGCCCGGATCCAAAGCATTCAGAAGGAGACTAACTCTCTATTTGAAGAAACCTTGAGTATGATGACCAAGATGGGAGGTAAGAGAGGTCCAAATGTGAACGTCCATACTCCTATGACTCATAGCCACAGGCCAACACCCTAACAATGAGCTTATACAACAAAGTTGTGCTAGTGCATGAAACATGTGTAGCTGCACTAAATCATGGAGACCTTGGAGCTGCGCTCTTGCACCATTTCACAAACGCTCCCTGTGAAACCCATGGCATGCCACAGGTTGCAATCTTGCTGCGCAGGTTTGTGCCAGTGCAACACTGGTCTAGAATGCAAACTACAGAGTTAGCACAACTAGCTAGTGCTAGTGCAGTGTCCTTGCAGAAGTGTAGCATTAGAATATTGATCATTGTCTTCCCCGCCTTGCCATTCCATCTAGCAGGCATGGGCAAACTTGGCCCTCCAGCTGCGGTTGAACCACAGCTCCCATCAACCCCAGGCACAATTTATTGTGGCTGGGGATGATGGGAGTTGTAGTTCAACAACAGCTGGAGGGCCAAGTTTGCCCACCCCTGCCATATAGGCTTATGAACTTGGATGGAACTGGGGTCAGTTAGAGAGATGGTCTCTGATAAAATGTACCTCTATCATCACTGGGATCCATAGAGTCCTGGTAGTTCCAGGTGTTCTGTTATACGTCGAGCTGTTTGACACATAGTTGTTACTGCCTGGTGTCTAAAGGGGGAAACCGTTATTGACAGCTAGACACCTCAAGGCCCACTGAGCATGCTCCTGTGTGTGTTCTTTTAGATGGAGTCCACGTGCAGCAATAAGATCACTGCTGATCTGGTGTCAGGGTTTTTAGGGAGAAGTGGAGACTTGTCTGAAATGAAGAGCAACTGCTGTGCCTCTCAGCTTGTTTTTTGACATGATGTCCATTCAGAGGCCATATATACACTGTGCTGTGCAGTTGCTCACTTCCTAACAAGTGGTTGCTGTGCCAGGCCTTTTGATGCTCTATTCAGACACTTCAGTTTTAAGCTTTCAAGTCTAATGACTTTGCTCCAAATGTTTTGGGAAGCAGCCAGTGTGCAGACTAAATGCCTTGGCCCCAGTGGCAGGTGCAGCATGAATAACTGACTGGCTGAAAGCCAGAGATTTTATTGGAGCAGGGATTCAGCAGTGCTTTCATTGATAAAGCTTCCCTCTAATGAATGTCTTTCATTGAAGGTGCCTCTCTATGCCAGAGACTTGGCAGCTGGCTGCTGCCAGGCAGTTACCCCCTGCTCACAGTTTTCTGAATGCAGCAGGGAATCTTGATATTATTAAATAGGCCAGCAGGCAATTTCCTATGCAGAGCACGATGAACATACATTATCAGTGTCTGCTGACGTCAATGTTAAAACGCACTTGGTCCTATCAGAGGAAACTGATGCTTTAACAGGAAGGAACGGTAAACTGATTCAGGATGCTATGGATCAGGAATTCCCTAATGGTAGGTCAGATCCTGCCAGTGGTTTAGGGAAGTGGAGCAGATGCAAGTAGACACGCAGAAAATATTGCCTGCAGGATGATGGTGAGGACAGGAAAGAGACTGAAACAGAAGTCTCTCCTGAACCCACTTAGTAAAACAATGGATTCTAGGCCTGTGGAAATTTAGATTTGAAAATTCAGATTTTATCCGAAATTTCCCCAAATCCAAATCTGATTTTTCCCTACCCCAATTTAAAAAAAAATTGGATCAGTCAAGTCAAAATTAATTCCAAAATATTGTAATTAAATTCAGAAATACTTCAGAAGTTTGGAATTAGCAAAATGGGAAAGGACTTTTCCCCATAGAGGTGATTGGGAAAATCAAACAAAAGAACTAAAAATCCCTGGTTGGTTCTAGAGCCTTGATACTTGCCACACATGTGAGGAAGGAGACCAGGGCCCCCTGTAGTGAATCTGAAGACAATTGCATTTTTGTTCCCTGTTGAATCCCCATTTTTGATGAATTTTTGAAATCTTTGACAAAAATGGCTAAAAATTGTGACATCTGGCTTGTTTCAAGTCAAAACTTTACAAAAACTTCTGAAACTGAAGATCCCCCTTGGACCATCATTCCACCAGCATGTGGAGGAATCTGCTCTTTGCCTTCATGAAAAGGGTTAACAGCATGCCCCTTTTGTTCCCCCTTTTGTACTTCCAGAATAGATGGGCATACAATTATGAAATCTGGCACACGCAGAGTCCACATTGGCAGGAATCTTTCCCAAAGCCAGATTTACCATTTATAGTCATTTTTAAAGAACGAATTCAAAAATTCATCAAAAATCAAGGGATTGACCCATAGCTTTGGGGAAAAAAACTACACATGCTATTACCCATCATTCCACATGCTGGTGGAATGATGGCCCAAGAAGAGTCTTCAGTTTCAGAAGTTTTTGTAAAGTTCTAGATTGAAACAAGCCAATGTCTCCATTTTTACACGTTTCAAAAATTCACCAAAAATCAGGGAATGGACCAATTATCTTCAAATTCATTACACGGGGTCCTGACCTCATTCCTCACATGTGTGGCAAGTATCGAGGCTCTAGGAACAACTGGTGATTTTTCTATTTCCCCATTTACTATTATGGGGAAGAATCTGAAATTAAGTTGGAATTCTGATTCAAATTCTATATCAGATCTGATATCCACTATTGCCAGAGCCAATGGAATCTGAATCCAATATTGTGAAATTTGAATTGGGTCAAATCCAAATGTGAATTTTCTGAACGCACACAGGCCTAGTGGATACAATGGATACAAACTTAACAAAAAGTGCTTGTATTAAAGTGGCAGTAACTAATAATGGCTAGCATACAGCACAACATTAGAATGATAATGTGAAACTGCACAAACACAGTGTTTCAAGAGCTTTCTTGCACAAATATAAAAATTACACCAGTGATTGTGCAAACATTGGAAATAATGAGTGCACTATTGTATAAGGGTGTGTGAGCAATTTTTCACAAGAATGCTCTTGTGCAATTGTGCTAATAGCACTGTCATTCTAACACTGTACAGTATGCCAGCCACCATGTCTGCATCAGACGTTTATAGAACATAAGAACAGCCCTGTTGGGTCAGGCCCAAGGCCTATCTAGTCCAGCATCCAGTTTCACAAGATGTCTCTGGGGAGCACACAGGCAAGAGATGTGGGCATGCCCTATCTTTTGCTGTCGCTGGTATTGAGAGGCAATGTACCTCTGCGGGTGGAGGTGGAGCCTATAGCCACCAGACTAGTAGCCATTAATTCATCTTCCATGAATTTGTCTAAGCCCCTTTTTCTTAAGATACGGTGACCAGAACTGCATGCAGTACTCCAGATGTGGCTGTACCATAGATTGGTATAAGGGCATTATAATATTAGCATTTTAATTTTCAATCTCCTTTCTAATGATCCCTAGCATGAAATTTGCCCTTTTTACCATTGCAGTGCACTGAGTCAACACTTTCAATGAGCTGTCCACCATGAGCCCAAGATCTTTTTCCTGGTCAGTCACTGACAGCTCAGATCCCATCAGCGTATATGTGAAGTTGGGTTTTTTTTGCCCCAATATACATTACTTTACACTGGCTTAGATCGAACTGCATTTGCCATTTTGTTGCCCACTCCCCCAGTTTGGAGAAATTCTTTTGGAGCTCTCTTCATGATTGCATGCTTTTTGCTAGGAGAGCAGCAGTTTCACATTTGAGTTCCTTCAGAACCCTTGGGAGGATGCTATCTGGCCCTGGCGATTTGTTAATTTTTAGTTTTTCAAGACAGTTTAGAACATCTTGCCTCATCGCCTCAAATTGGCCAGTTCTTCAGCCTCTAAACCTGAGAAGCTCAGAGTGGGTATATGGTCAATATCCTCTGCCATGAAGACAAATGCAAGAACTCATTCAGCTTCTGTGCAATCTTCTTTTCCTCCTCAATAATCCATTCCACCCCTCATTATCTAAGGGTCCAACCACTTTCCTGGCAGTTTTTCTTCTTCTGATATATTTAAAGAATTTTTTGTTATTCCCCTTGACACTTCTAGCTGTATGCTCCTCAGACTCTCTTTTTGCATCCCTTATTGTTTCCTTGCATCTGTTCCTTCCTGTTCTTGTCTTCATTTGGGCAGGACTTCCATTTTCTGAAGGAAGTCTTCTTCCCTTTCATAGCTTCCCAGATAGCCAGGAGATAAAACATGATCTTGACTAATTAAGCTGGACACACACTCCACAACAGAAATATATGTTATAGGATTAAGAGAGATCTTACAGATTCATTGCCCTGATCAAAAGCCTATCTCATGCTGAAGGACTAGAAAGGGATTACAAATGGAGAGTTTTTCTGCATGTAACTTTTTCTCTTTCTTTCCTCAGTGTTAGAGACAGAGATCCAAGATGGCAACAATGCGATCATCCTTGAATCAGCCAAGCTGGCAGGCCTGGAAAAGAAAGTAGAAACCATCCGTGATCATATAAGCCACCGGGTTTCATATTATGCCACTTGCACTGACTAACATGACTTATTCTCATCTTCTGGCCAATGCCTTTTTCTAATTTGCAAAGTCCATTTTTTCTCTTGCAAATAAAAATTTATTTACCTTGTAGGAGAAAAAAAAATCCTGGCTTTGAGCAAAAAGAGCCCATTATGAAAGACCTGCACCAAGCTTTACCATTCAAAAGCCAACGGTCAGGGTGTTAATTTATTTCCTTCAGCCTTTCAAGGTCTTTTTATATCTAGTTTTTACATCTTGTATTAAACTCTTGCAGTGGCTGCTTTTCCTAGAATGTGTTTATTTTGCAGTTTTCATCCTAGGAGAAACAGGATTAATGCTGGATTCGGGGAGGGGAAGAAGCATACACAAAAAAGTATGAATGGTGTCTAGAGCAACACATTTACCTTGGGCCTCATGGCAAATGCCTGTCACAAAACATCTTGCTTTATTAGTCACCACCTGCTTTATGGAGAGCAGAGCATTTTGCAGGCAAAACGCGACAGGAAACCAATCTCCCAGTGGAGTTGGGGTGGCTGCCCTCTAGCGTGAATAAACAGCCCACTTCCATCACTACCAATAACCAGCAGGCACTTAAAAACCAATTAGCTTTATTAAGCAGAAGATACATTATACAGTTACTGATCTGGAAGCAGAAATTAACTTCAGAGAGATGAGAGGAGGCTGTGCAGCCTCCTCTGCTCACTGGGGGCTGTACAGAAGCTCTGTGCAAGCTCCATTGAAATGGATGGCAACTGTGCAGCAACTGAGCATGGCAGATTGCTCCCACATCATAATTGAAAGCTATAATTGAGTCAGCATAAAATACTTTCCATTTCACAACCTCTTCGACATACTGTAAGTTCAGTACAAAAACACGGGGCAATTGTTATTTATGATATTCCACTGGACAGCTACAGATTCACAGCATACACATACTCCCCACAACCCAAAGATAAAATACAGCAAGGATGTAGATTAATACATTGAAACTGCTAGCAGAAGCCTGGTGTCTCTCTTCCATATCGCTTCTCTGTCCGTATGAATGGCCCTTCCAACATTTCAGGATCATTGCACCATAGGATTCCTTAGGCCTATTGATGTGCACGACTTCAATGAACGACTATTTCCATCTGAGAACACAGGTCTCCTTGGCAGAGTTCAGGGCAGACCCTTCTCTTCTTGCACTACTGATGTTTGACATTGAAGCACGGAGAAGAACCAAATAGCCCTTCTGAAATTGAAAGGAGAGAGGTGACAGTAACTTCATTTATGTCACACTTCTAAAAACAATGGTGTTTTTACTAAGAACATTAGTCCATCTAGCTCAGTACTGTCTACATAAGTGACCATGGCTGATATACCATGCAGCCTACCATGTGTTGCGCAACAGCAGTTGAGACTGTGCACACATTCTAAAGGCTGTTGAGAAGCTGCACACTTGCACAAACACTGAAATTGCATGAGGGAGTTGTGTGATCACATGGCTATTGGAACTAATGGCCATGTGATTGCACAACTCCCACATGCAATTTTGGCATTTGCACACGTGTGTACTCTTGCAGCAGCCATGTGGAAGACACTGCAGCACCCACGTTGCACAAAGCATGCATAGGAGGTCACATGGCGAGCAGTGGCTCTCTCAGAGTTTGAGGGATGGGTCTTGGAGGTGTCAGGGATTGAACCTGAGACCTGAATGCAAAGCAGACACTCTTCTACTGAGCTACTTGCCCTTCCCCTATAGAACTTTCCAATTTTTATCTTGCTTGTGCTTTATATAGCTGTGCCAAGATTTTTCACCATTCTTTCCATTCACAGATATGCAACTCAGGTGAAGGGCAGTAAAGTGCCAAAAGCCATACAATATCATCCATGACAGAGCTAAGCTTGAGCTCCCAAGCAGCATTCCCTTTGACAGGGAATTCTAGATCTTGTTGACTACAACTCCCAGCATCGCCAGCTGTGATGGCCTTTGGCTGAGAATAATGGGGGTTGTAGTCAACAACATCAACAACTCCTCCTGTTAGAGGGAACACTGTTCCCAAGTATGCCAAATCTAAATTTCGACTGCTGGCCCTGTAAATATCCAGTTGCAACACTGTGTTTCAGTGTTATGTATTTCTTATTAAAACAATAGCATTAAGTACCTGTCAGCAGTACACCGATAATGCACAGACCTTTAGCCCTTTGAAATTAATGGATGCACGTCAGGGCGGGGACAAGAAGTTAAGGAGCTCCTTATCTGCTTTTCAAGGGAACTGCTCCCCGCCCTGCCAAACCAGTTTGAATGCCAGCACCCGAGCCAGTTTGGCAGTTCCCAGAGGCGGTGCCAAACTGGCTCGTGAACAACCCTAGTTCCTCATGGTTTAATGCACCAGCAGGATGCAGGGCTTCTCGCTCTGGGCATCTGATATGGGATAGTGGATCTGCTGCCAGTCTCCATTTATATACTACCTTCCATAGCTGTCAATAGAGCAAGCATTACAAAGATGCTCAAGGGCTCCACTGCTCTCTCATCCAAACTTGGGAAGCACTCTCCCAGGAACATAAGAACAGCCCTGCTGGATGAGGCCCAAGGCCCATCTAGTCTAGCAACCTGTTTCACACAGTGGCCCACCAGACGCTGCTGGAAGCCTACAAGCAGGAGTTGAGGGCATGCCCTCCCTCCTGCTGTTACTCCCCTGCAACTGGTATTCAGAGGGATCCTGCCTCTGAGGCTGGAGGTGGCCTATAGCCCTCTGACTAGTAGCCGATAATAGATCTTGTGGCAGAGAATTCCACAAGTTGATTATGCGTTATGTGAAAAAGTACTTCCATTTGTTGGTCCTAAATTTCCTGGCAATCAATTTCATGGGATGACCCCTGGTTCTAGTGTTATGTGAGAAGGAGAAGAATTTCTCTCTATCCACACTATGCATTATTTTATAGACCTCTATCAAGTCCCGCTGCAGTTGTCTTTTTTAAAACTAAATAGCCCCAGGTGTTGTAGCCTTGCCTCATAAGAAAGGTGCTTTAGGCCCCTGATCATCTTGGTTGCCCTCTTCTGCACGTTTTCCAGTTCTACAATGTCCTTCTTTAGATGTGGTGACCAGAACTGTACGCAGTACTTCAAGTGTGGTTGCACCATAGCTTTGTATAAGGGCATTATAATATTAGCAGTTTTATTTTCAATCCCCTTCCTAATGATCCCTAGCATGGAATTGGCCTTTTTCACAGCTGCCGCACATTGAGTCAACACTTTACTCAATGTGCGGCAGCTGTGAAAAAGGCCAATTCCATGCTAGGGATCATTAGGAAGGGGATTGAAAATAAAACTGCTAATATTATATTACACTTTCTTTGAGAGTGTAAACAAGTGTGTGGTAAAGGAACTTCCCACTGCTCAGGAAAATGGGGAGAATACCACAATATTGAAACAAAGTTCCTGGTTTTTGTCTCTGGGTTATATTGGTCTCGTGGTGCAGTGCACTGTCCTTCCATTAGGGGCTGTGGACACACAAGGATGCTGCGTATGAAGGAACAGATTGCATCATGCCTGGTACCCTGTGTTGACCAGGAACCTTTGGGCCAAGAGGAGGTTCTGAGGGGGCTGACCCAGCTGTAGGTCTGGAGCCTAACAGCCTTTATGTATTCTTTGGCTCTGTTCCCTTGCTGAGAAGCGGAGAGTCTGAAAAAGGGTCACTCCTCTGGCCGAAAGCCTAGTGTTCCATTGCCTCTCTGCAATTTCTCACCAGCACTGTACCTGTGCTGGCATATGGGCTTTCCGGAGCATGAGGTCTTTTGGGGGTAAGGATGCCCGGTCCTTGGTGGAATCTGGCTTAGGGACTACTATTGGGGTGGAGAGAGGTTGCGAATCTTCTAGGTCCAGGCCCAGTGCCTCTGCAGTCTGTGTCAGTGGCTAGGTTCTATGATCTATACATAGACCCCGCCGCTGACTGCAGAAGCTCCTCCAGTGCCCTTGAGGACACTCCAGCATGGGCTCTGGTGTCAATTTCAGAGATCCACAGTCTTGTTGCCCAACTGAGGCTGGGAAAAGCTCCAGGTGAATACCTTATTCCACTGGAGGCTGTGAAAAACAATCTGGACTGGTGGGCCCCCATCCTGGCATTGCTCTTCACCTATATTGACATGAATAGCCAAATTCCCAAAGATTGGGTGGTAGCAATCATTGTCCCCACATTTTAAAAGGGCAAGAAGGATGACTCCACCAATTTTAGACCCATCAGTCTGCTCAACACTATTAGCAAACTCTATGCAAGACACATATGGGAAACTTAGGGACTGGCTGGAACAGGAAAATCTCCTTGCTGAGGAGCAAGCAGGCTTTAGGGAGGGGCGCACCACTCTCGACCAGTGCTTAGTACTACAGCACCTCATTGGCAAATACTCCTCCTCCAAGGCAACCTCTCTATATGCTGCCTTCATTGATCTCAAGGCAGCATTTGATGCCATCTCACATGTTAAATTATGGGAGAAGCTGGAGGCCTCCTCTATTGACTGCCGCCTGCTATATCTCCTTCGAACCCTGCATCTGGACACTTCGCTTAAAGTGAGATGTAGCCACAAGGCCACCTCTCAAGTGCTGTTCTAACACAGAAGGGCGCCAAACAAGGATGCATTCTGGCCCCTCTCTTATTCAATTTCTACATCAATTCAATGGCTCATGTGGAGACTTATTGCCATCCTACTATATGCGGATGACACAGCCATCCTCTCAAGGACTCCCATTGGCCTCAGAAGAGCACTGAGGGCCCTGATGTTGCACTGTAAGGAAGATGGCCTGGAATTTAATTATCACAAAACTAAAATCATGGCTTTTGCTAGGAGGCCCAAGATACACTCCTGGAGGATGGAGGGACATAAGAACGAACAAGTAGCTCATTTCAAGTACCTGGGAGTAGTTATTCACTCTGGAGGCTCTAGAAAAGCCCATGGAGAACATGTGGCTTTAAATGCTCAGAGAAGCTCCTTTGCCATCCTCCAATTCATGCGTACAAGAGGCGGCCACTATCTACCTGCAGCTCTTGAAATGTTCAAAGCCAAGTCACTAGCTCAACTCCTGTATGGTGCTCAACTGGGTCCTTTTCCCAACATTGTGACTCTAGAATGTGTACAGTCAACGTTCCTGAGGGCAACGCTCTGTGTACCAAGATGTGTCTCCAATGCCACCCTGTGCCTGGAGACAGGTTCGATCAAGATTGAGGCTAGGGTGTGGGTGGCCACTCTTTGCTACTGGCTCAGACTATTCTTTTGCCCAATTGGTCTTGCCCCTCTAACCCTTCAGGATTACCAGTCTAGTTGGGCTCCGACAATTGAGGCCAAGTTAGCTACCCTGGGCCTTTCCCCACTGATCCTGCTCAATATTAGCTATGATCAGGCAAAAGCAACCATCAAGCAGCACATTACAGACATTGAGTGCCAAACTGATCTCAGTAGTGTCCCAATATTTTATATCAGCAAGGGACTTAGATGTACTGCCTCTCCTGCAGCATATCTTACCCAATTGGAGGTCACAAACCACAGAAGGGCGTTCACCTTGACTCGCTGCCATGGCCTCCCCTCAGCAATGCTAGAAGGCCATTACAGAAGGATCCCATTTGCAGAGTGACTATGCCCCTGAGGCTCAGGACTACTAAGCATATCCTCTTATACTGCTCATTCTATAGAGACATTCGTGCCTCTCTCATCCTCCCATTGTTAAGCAAGTGCCTGGGAAGTTTGAGACAATTCTACAGCTTCTGGTTACTCCCTGACATGAAACCTGCCATCACATATAGCGTTGCCAGATACCGTGCGGCTGCGATCAGCATTCATCAGAGGATGATAGGCTGTGAGGCCTTTTAGCCTTAATCTGACTCCCGATGACTTTTTGGTGACCTCGCACTTGCCTCCCCTCTTATTGTCTTATACTGCTTTTTATTGCTTTTTATAATTTTTAATCTGGATTTTACCATTGTATACTCCCCTTTTTATCTTTTCTGTGCTTTTTATAGTAGAAATAGTAATATTTTATTTTTAGCAGTTTTAGTTCTTAAGTATTAATGTGCATATATGTAATTTTTATCTAGTTTAACTTGTTTCTTTTAAAATTGCAATTATTTTTAATCTTAGCCTTTTCACGATATCTGTCATCATATTTCCAATCGCCTTTATCCTCCTGTATTTTTTAACATGTAAGTTTTAACTTGTATTCTCTTTTAGCCCTTTTACTATCACCCTCATTTAACATGTAATTTTATGCTGGTCTCTGACCATAATAAAGGTTGATTGATTGATTGATTGGTTGGTTGGAATCGGGACACCAGAGAAAGGAATCCATGCATTTTCTCTCTCCAATGCTGAGATGCAAAATTGCTCCCAAGCAGCAGGGCACTCTCCACATACTGTGCAACTGGCACGGTGTCATCACTAGGCCACTTTAACACTAAGCAAAAATCAAAGTGTATCACCATCTAGAAAGACACTACACTTACCTGTAAACGTGGATGCGCACGGCAACTCAAAGGACTGATTCTCCAGTCACATGACCAAACAAACTCCAGTCTGTCCAGTGCCAAAATATGAGTTACTGGCTTTTACAGGAACTAGGACTTCTGATTTGAAATGTCTGAGATTTCGAAAAGAACAGAAGCAAAACACAACACTGAGTTTCTAATACAAGCAGGGGAGGAAAAGCAAAATTTCTCAGTTACAGACTCACACATACAGGTGAGTAAGCTCATGAGCTAACATAAGTTAATTTAGTTATAGGGATGAAAGATAAAATTGCCAAGAATTATCAGTTGTGTGGGGAGTAATCTATTACATTGACAACTTCCGGTCAAGACGCTGATGGGAGGACAGCGTTTTTGTGAGCTTACTCTTTTAATCTTTTAGCTTTGTTTATTTCGTTTTATCAACTTGGCTAGCTGCCTCTGAGGAAAATCTTGAAGCACAGAAGCTGCTGTTTGGCTTGTTTTAATTTGTTTTTATTCTATTTGAGCTAATATCTATTTGAGAAACTACGTCAGAAAGGAGACTGACTATTACATTGTTTATGTGAATCTGAAAGGCAGATCAGCATAAAATCCTTAGAGCAGGGTGCTTTCCAGATTATACGCTGTTGAGCAGGAAAATGCTTCAGCTTGGCAAGATCATTTTGAAAACGTAAATAGCTTGCGGAACCCTCCTACATATAGGGAAAATACAGCTTTTTTTTTTTTTTTTTGCAATGCACATGCAACATTGTAGGACTAAAACACAAGGATAACATCCGAAAGAAGTGATCAGAAATGTGCATGGCACCTTGCTGAGAGCACAGGGACTGCGATGTTGAGACACAGGCAGTACAGAAGCACACACAAGGACATTTAGTGACACTGTTTTAGTGTGTAATCTGGAAGACACCCAGGTGAAATAGTTGACTTAGGCTAATGCAGTTCCCCGATGTTGGAACAGTGAGGATGCTGTGCTTAGTAGGCATGGAGGAACCTCATCTCCACAACCAGCACCCATGTGCCTTTAGGTAGAACACTGCAGCATGTCTGCATCTCACTTAGAAGAATAGGGGTCCGCATGGTATGTAAGTCAACAAAAGGCCCATACACATGCTATGTTCAGCACTTGTACAATGAATGTACAGTGTGCATAAGTACAGATTCCTACACAAGTACAGTCATTCACATGTTATGCTGAATGCAGGTACACAAGTACACTTCCTGTACGCACCATGAATTTGAAGGGCCTATATCCAGGTATACTTCTAATATGAACATAGGTACAGTCATTCACATAAACACATGTACAAGTGTACAGATATCTGTAGACTTGTGAAGCATTATGTCTGAATTGGGCTAAAGTTTCAGCTGTGAGGAAAAGGTGGACAAGATCCAGATGAAGTTAGTTATTAATAAGCACCATTGAAATAAATGAGACTAGTTTTGATGACTGAGTGAAGTCCAATTAAGTTCAATGGGGTTTAGTAATGACTAACTTAGTCTGAATCCTGCCCAGTATCCCATCACTTATCTTTCAACTATTTTTGAAAAAAATACGTACTTTAGGATTGCATTTTTATTAGTGATGTGAATGGAACCGTACCTCGGAGGTCTGGCACTGGGGAGGGGGGCTCTTTAAGGGCGGGGGAGGGTGTACTTAGCCCTCCAGCCGCTTTCCCCCTCCAGCGCTCCTGCTTTTGAATACATTTGGGGTGGCAGGATATCTCCCTGCTGCCCCTTCCCCTGTTCCTCGGCTAAAAGCTTCAAAAGGCTGACTATGCGCACACCGTGTGCGCGTCATGTCTGTGCGTCCTGTGCATCGCGCACACATGTGCATGTCTGATACACACACATGCACAGGATGCACACACGGGATGCACGCGCGTGGCGTGCGCATGTGCAGTCAGCCTTTTGAAGCTTTTTGCCAAGGAACGAGGGAAGAGGCGGCAGGGAGGTACGTTTGAAATGCGTTCAAAAGCAGGAGCGCTGGAAGGGGAAAGGTGGTGGGAGGAGGAAAGGCGGTGGGAGGGGTGTCCAACCCCCCCTTAAAGGTCCACCCTCCCCCATGCTGGACCGCTGGACCGGCCCCAGGTCTGGACCGGTCCGGAGGCCCTTAGAATGGACTCCGGACTGGTCCGTGCACATCCCTAATTTTGATACAAAATGTTGATATAAAATTCAGGCCCCAGACCTGCTCTGGTCATGTGCAATCAGTTATACACAATAGCAATGACTCTGGATGGGGATGCACATCTCCATTTGCTTTACAATATGCATCTAGCCAATTCTAGGCAACCCAAGATAATAACTAGATGGAGATGGAATTGTGCATCTGTTTTTATCCCAGTATTCACATTAGCTGTACACTGAGCATCTATGCATAGATATCTCTTTCTTGGTCTGGCTGAAACCCTCTTATTCAAAGTAACTTTGAGACAGAATGTGAATGAAAAGTCAAATGTAACTTCTATAGTTTAGTTTTTAAATTAAAATGTAGATCAGTTTGAGGACAAATTAATTTAAGCCTCATGTGTGAAAGATTCCTAATACTTTCAGGAATAACTGCAATGGCTTTTCATGATTTGGTATTGCAAAGCACAACACTCCTCTTTATTTTATTTTAAAGCCACTGCTATATTCTGGTTTTGTCAATAAGCACATATAGCGAGAGGAAATAATTTCCAGGATGGTCTCATAACAAAAGCAAATATTTTGTTGAGATGTTGTGATGTGCGTGCATGAGTGCGTGTGTGGGTTATATATACAAGCAAATTACTACAACTCTGATACTCTACCCTCAGGCAATTTTTCAATTTAAAGAAAATTGCTCTCTCTCGTACTTATCCTGAAAGCAGGATCTGTGAGATTTGCGATGAAATCACAAGAGACACAAAAGAAGATAAAGCAATGCCCATCTGGGGGCCAATTTTTTCTTTCACAGTAGGACATATCTGCAGACATCACATGCTATTGGTTTGGCACACAGCAGCAAAATTGCAAGCAACAAAGCAAACACTTCTATCTCCATGGTAGAAACTTGTTTCCTGCATGGTCTGCACTCACTCCACAATTGTAGCCAACTGTTGGGTGGGTGGGCTGGTATAGGCAAGGGGCAGGCCAATGCCGTTGGCACACATTGATTATAGGGATTAGAAATGGTCAACATCAGCACAGGCAACCTTGGGCAAGGACCTAGCATTCCAGGGATCCCCACTGCTGACATCTGTCTTGGATTTGTCCTCACAAGCAACCAATTGCATGGGCCCCCTCTGCTACCAAGTCAGGGGATGAGACTTTCTCTTTCTTTCTTTCTTTCTTTCTTTCTTTCTTTCTTTCTTTCTTTCTTTCTTTCTTTCTTTCCTTCCTTCCTTCCTTCTTTCTTTCTCAGTGGGCTGGCAGCAACAGCAGTATTCCAACCAGTGGCTGCTGCCCACCATGTCCCCCCACAGCAGTACCTATCTAGCATTGCAACACTACATGGAGAATTGTGAGAGGAGAAAAAAAACATGGCAGGCAGTACCCATCAGCTAGAAGGCTGCTGTTGGCACATCAAGAAACAAAGAAATCTATATCTGCCACCACAGTAAGAGGAGGGGACCCCCAGACATCACCCCTCAAACCTGGAGCTAGTCCTGGTATTAGATGGGCATTGAATGCATATTTGGATTTTTAAGACTTCTGAGGATACTCCCATAATATGGAAGCTTCCAACTTTCACAAAGCATTCACAAAGTCTGAGGTTCAAATGTTTACATGGTCTGACCATCCAAAATGGATTCAACAAATGGAACTAACTGACATACTGAATAACATTACACACGCAGTGGAATGTAAGTTTTGCACAGTTGCATAAGCACAAACATTGTGCAACTTGAGTTGTGCGAGAGTGAAGCCATTATATATAATCGGACAATGAAGCCTTTGTAGGGGTGTGCACGGAACCGTCCGGCCCAGTTTGGTTCGAGGCCGGACCAGCCTCAAACAGAACCAGGCCAGTTCGGTCCTGGCCCCCCATCAAACCCTCCCCCCGGTCCGGTCTGGTCCTGGACTAGTCCGCAAACTTTCTTTCTTTTTTTAAAATTTAAAAGTTAAGGAAGTACCTGTAGCCCCTTCGGGGGGCTTGCTGAAGCCGTGTGTATGTGGGGGGTGTCCTGCGGGTTCCCTTTCTGCCACAGGCCCTCCTCATCACCGCCACGGCCAGGTAACTGAAGCCTTTTTGGCCCTTTCAGGCCTCATTAAGAACCGCCGAGCATGCACAAATGCCCTCTGCGAGGCCATGGCCACGACCTCGCAGAGGGCATTTGTGCATGCGTAGCGGCTACCAAAATGGCGGCCGCTCGCTCTTACCAAGGCCTGAAAGGGCCAAAAAGGCTTCAGTTACCCGGCCACGGCGGTGATGAGGAGGGCCGGCAGGGGGAGAGGGAACCCGAGTGGACACCCCCCTCCCACAGCTTTAGCAAGCCAACTGAAGAGACTACAGGTACTTCCTTAACTTTTAATTTTTTAAAAAAAAAAAAGTTCGCGGACCTGCCAGACCGGACCCGGCGGTCCGGTTCCGGTCCGACGGAACTGGGGTGGTGGTGGTTCGGTTCAACCATGAACCCCCGACCCCTGGACCGGACCACTGGACCGGTCTGCACATCCTTAATTCTTTGTGCTCATACAACAGTGCTCTTATGAACTGCACAATGGTTACGGCAACATTTAAGGCAACAATGGCAAAGTTACAAGGAGCACGACTTTCTTCTGCTGCAATGCTAGTTCTGTGGAGCTCCCTCCTTTTGACGACTTGTCAGCCTTGCTAGTTCGGGTTTTTAGGAGAGCAGCAAAGACCTTTTATTCTATCAATTGTTTGGAGGAAGTCACGAGATCTCAATGGCTTTTATCTTGTTGCACTTCATTCTGCTATTATTTTATTATTATTGGGATCTTGCTGCTGTAGTTACTGTTGCAGGCTTTTGTGTTCTGCATTTCTGTAGAATTTGTTTTAATATAATATTTATTTTTATTGAGATATACCCTGGGAACCCTCATAGGGCAAAGGACATGTACATTTAAAAATAAATAGAAGAAATACCACCACTTTGCCCACACTGCTGTTCTCCTTTTCTGGAATGGAGAGACAACAATGTTATAGATTCTAAAGCCCTATTCACATTTTCAGGCTGTTCACAGAAGCTGCCCAACCCTGTGGAGGGCCAGGATCAAGGCTGATCCTGATCCCCTTGAATCCATATCCGGGATTGTGTGTATGCTCAAGCTGCACACAGCCCGATCATGCACAGAGCCGGGCTTGTGCAATGCATCTTGGGATTCCTGGTGGCTGGGACTCATTTTCCCAGCCTCCAGAGATCCGCGCTGCTCGGAGCAGTGTGGATCATGTGAGCATGTTTGCTGCTCGGCCTTGCCTTCCCCCTGAGTCCTTCCCGCCCGCCGAAAATGGTTGTGTGCATGACTTCTTTACGTTAAACATACATATAATCTGTGTACAGTGAATGATCATTCAGATCTCAACACATGTATTCTTATTCACACATGATATTGAACATAATACAACAATACAATTCCTATGTGTCCTGCATTTCTGGGGCCTGTGCTGAGGTTAAATGATTTTAAAATGAATGCATTTCATTTAATCACTTAAACAAAATGCAATCACTTGTACTGAAGCGGAACACATATATAACATAATCACCCCATTCACACGACCATGCATGCCTGGGTACAGCCTCTGGCCTGGGTATACATGGTTGTGTTAATGGGTGACCCATTCTGGTTGTAAACCGCCCAGAGACGTAAGTTTTGGGCGGTATAAAAATATGTTAAATAAAATGAATGAATGAATGAATGAATAAATAAATAAATAAATAAATAAATTTGCCCATTCAACAATTGGTTCAACAGAAAGCTGGTGGTTCAACGATTAGCTGGTGGAATGATCACCTACTGGGGCTTGGCTCCTCTTTTGAGAAGTACCGACTCAGAGCAAAAGGTTGTCTTCACTTTCTCATGTGTCCCACATGCTGCAGGGCAGCCAAAAGGAGGTCTGTTTGGAGGGTTCTGGTGGTCTTCCGCGGCTGTGCTGGCATCGATGGGGAGGGGCTTGCTAACCAGGCCATCCAAACACTTGCTGCCTGTTGTCTTGCTGCTTTGGTCAGAAAGGTCTGAAGTATTCTGGCTTAGTGACACAGGGATCAAAGTACTGACATCTTGGTTTGGCTGTTCCTGGCTGGTGACTGATGGAGTGGTGGGCCTCGATGCATTTTGCACTTGAATGAGTGGGAGACTACTTTCAGCATTGGCTCCTGGATGGTGGCAGTTCATGTGGAGCTTCTTCATGTGGTGAACAACTGCCGCAGCATTGAAGGCTTGCTAAGAAAGTAGAAGGCAGCATGTTCAGTCAGAATGCCTACCGCAGTGGGGAAGATTCGATCTGTTCAGAAGCTGCTTCATGCTGGAAATTCTTTCTGGGGTGATTCTTCATGCTGGAAATTCTTTCTGGGTAGGCCTCATTTTGTGTGCTCCCTCCCCCACTTCCTTCACTACAGGCAGAAAGTAATGAGTGAACCAAGACAGATCCTGAGGCAGCTGCAGGGAGGCACAGACCGTGCTCCCACACGATCTGCGCTGCTGCACCCAGCATGGATCTCTGGAGGCCGGGACACTGCATATCCCACAATGCACCTCACCATATCCCACAATGCACCGCACAATGAGTGCATTGCATTGCATTGAGGGATACCCTTGTGAGACAGGCGCTCTAGGCACCCATCTCTGTGTGCGCTCGGGCTGCAAGCAGCCTGAGCACATACACGATCCCAGCGCAGGGGTTTAGGGTGCACTTGTGCCCTTAACCTCACCTAACAGCTGGGCTTTGGAGTTGGGTCAGGCTGGGCAGGAGCTCCAGGATCCATGCAGTCTAGCCCAGGCTAGGCTGCTCGTGAGAACAGCCCTCCTATGTTTTTTAAAATTTTGTGTGCGAACTTCTCAACCTTGAGATAGAACCACTTCTCCAGGTTTCTCTCTCTCAACAATGTAAGTCATGTGCCATGTGATACAGTATTTCTGAGACACTTACAGACTCATTGAAACAGGAGTGACCAATGTTCTTCTGTGCATTGCTTCTCAGCTTCTCCTGTGGAGCAATAGCTGGGATCCACCATTGGATTACATGGCATTGAAGGCAAGTAGAGTGGGGGCAGGAAGTGGGACAGGTTCATCCAATAGAAGCACAGGTGACCTTACCTAGCACAAATTAATGATGTAACTGGCAGGTGCAGGCTGTGAATGACCTCAGACAAACTGGGCCCACTGCCAGGCTGTGTTTACTTGTGCTTATCTCAAGACAAATTGGCCCCACTGCAGTATCACGTTTACCTTCCAGAGGTGACAGGCAATATTGTCACCACTGGAAGGATTAAACCTCTAAACCCCAACTGTTCAACAGTGGTACCCACTGGCCAAGAACAGCAATGACGATCGCTGCTGCCTTGACAGCCAAATTTACCTGGAGTACTAATAAGTACCTCTGACAGCAACAGAGTCTTAGCCTATCATTATAGCACCAAGCTGGACAAGAAATCTTGGTGGTCTTTCCTGCTGTGCTACAGGTTCATAGTGTGACTACAGGTAAATCACATAAATGGAATCCCTCAAGAGAGAGACATAAGCCCTGTTCAGGCAACCAGTAAAACACCCCTGTACGTGCATAGATGGTCGCAAGCAGGTCAGAAGTCCCAACCCTGACCCATCACTCATTCAGCCTCCCAGTCACGCTCTTCCTGCTTGCCATGGCATTCATCTGAAGAGGTGAATGCTGTAAGCATTGTGCCTGTTTCCACAATTGGGAAGCTGGTGATCAGGTAAAATGGAAATGGGCATGATCACACTTACAGCATTCACCCTTTCAGATGAATGTTGTGGTAAGTGTGAAGGGTGTGACCAGGAGGGCAACTGACAAGCTGGGAGTGATACCGCCAATCTGCTTGCAACTATGTAAGCTTGGGGTGTGTACAACTGTTCAATCTCGAGCCGATTCATCTCAAACTGGGCTGGTTTGACAGTTCAGTCATGACCTGGACCATAGGCCACCTGATCTGTGATTGAACCGAACCAAACACAATCCATGGTGGACTGGTTCAGGATCGAGGGGCTATGCTTATAAAGAGGAATCCGGTAATGATCCGTCTTTACAAGCAAAGGGGTGGGGGAATCCTTGAAAAGTGTTCTAAAGAGTGACTGGGGGGCAGTGAGAAAAGTAGATTAAGGTTCTTGCCAGCCTGGTGGTGGCAGCTCCTGGCACCACCACTCGCCCCTCTGGTGCAGCCCAAGCATGCAATGCCCTCTCTCCAGCAACTTGCCCATGTGGTGGCGGTGCATTTGTTTGCATCTGCAGAGGCCAGAATATGCATTGCATGCATGCACAGAGGCCATCCATGGCATCTACAGAGGCTGGAAATCCACTACCGCTGCATGGACAGCTTTCTGGAGAAGGAGCGCTGTCCACTTAAGCTGGACCAGGGGGGTGAGTGCCAGAGCCATAAGAACCTTAATCTACTTTTCCTGCAGCCCCCGCAGCCACCCTTTAGGACCCTTTTCAGGGTTCCCCCACCCCTTTGCTTGTAAAGGGGAATCCTTACTGGATTCCCTTTAAAAGTATAGCCCTTCGAACCGCTGAACCAATTTGGTTGAATGGACCAGCCTAGCCAGTCAGTTCGGGGACCAGGGTTTCGGTTTGAATTTGGTCCAAATTCGAACCAAACTACAATTTTTGGTTCATGCACACAAATGTAAGCATGTTCAGAGGCATTTTACTGAACGTCTGAACTGGGCTATAGTGGTCCACAGATCTAAGAGCTGTATGTTGGGATTTTAGAGTCAATCTAGTTCTGGTTCTGCCTGTACACTTCCTGTGGTCTTGTGAAAATCATTCCCTCTGAGCCTCAATTCCTCATCTGCAAAGTGGGAGCAACAGTGACCAATCTCATAGGGTTGTTATGAGAGATATGATACAATAAAGATCAAAGCACTTTGCTAATTATAAACAAACAAACAAATAAATAAATAATGCAGAAAAACTTTCCTAAGAGCTCAACACATGGGGGATTGAGAATTTTTGCTATCCTTTATCTATTAAATTGACTCAGACATTTTGCCTTTTATGGGAAATGTATCCTCAAACCTATATACTGTACCAGGCCCAAATTCAGATCGATCCTTCTGTATCCCAGATTTAGAGGAATTCAGCCTAGGCTAAGCCTAGGCTAAGTAGTTTTGCTTGGAAATCTTATAGCAATGGTCTCCAGAGTGTTGGTTCCTTGCTAGACAAGCAAACCAAGTAGTACTTGCCTGCATATCAGCATCAAACAACTTACCTTCCATTTGCTCTTTGCAAAGTTTTTCTGGATCTGTGCACTGACAGATGGATATATGTCACGGTGGAGTGCTGTGTTTCCAGCAATCCTGCAGATGGAGTGAGAGGAATAACAAGCATTTAAGCAGATGGTGTTTGTGAGGCATTCTGCATTCTTGCAACCGTTATTGGACGCCATTGTATATTCAATCAGTAGTAATTAAACCCCAAAGGGAAAAGGCAACAGAACACAATATAAACAAATTCTCCAATGCCAGGGCATGGTCAGAGTGTGGCACTTCCCTCCCTTGCCATCTTAATGACAAACATGCATGTCAAAAGGCAGCTTGAATCAAGGTGCACTTTCACATGCATTTACCAACATACAGATGATGAAGCTGTATTCCAAACTGAGGCTTAATTCTTACTGAGATGGTAAAGCTATGTTTGGAAAGGATATCACTTCAGAGTTCAGGTGAGGGCTCACATAACTAAGTATCTGACTATATTTTAAAAAAGAAAGAAATTCTGCTCTCAAAAAACTAGATGTTAGGGAGAAGGCTAGGGTAGACCATGTAGTTTTATGTGGAGGGAGATTTTGTATGGAGGAGCGTTCTATATGTACCAGCAGCAGCCTGAAATGCTACAGCCCAGACACAGGTTTGTTACTAGTTCTTCTCAGTGGGAACTAGGCCCAAGAGTGATCAGGGCTAGCATCATATCCTGCTCGTCTACTCTATGGCACTTAGAGGTTTCAGAACATCCTAAGCATGAAGCTATTTTTAATTATCACTTTGGAAATAGATCATAAACTCCACAGAAAGGGATCTGATTCCTCAACAATAATCAAAGTGTGAGATGGGCCTGGCTGTGGAGCTGCTAGGGAAGGTGCAAGCTCATTCCTTCATACTTGTCCTGTTATTTGAATGTCTTGATTCATGTCGTGATTTATGCCAGGGCACACTGGAAATTAAGCAACAACCACCTCTCCAATTATTGCAGTAAGGCTGGCTGTCTTGGCTGGGGCTCAGGGCTAATAGAGCAATTTGTAGAATCCAAGGGAGAGTTGTGGTATGCAAGGACAAGGCAGTAGAGTAGAATCAGGAATATTAATAGTTTAATGAAAGAGAGGCAAGTGCAGGCTGCTTTTCAGTGCTCTTGCTGCTGGCTGTTTCTTAGCCCCGCCTCTACTCCAGGACTGGAATACAAGTTACTAAAGCCCCATTCAAAAGCTGGCCTGGATCAAGGAGTGGATTAACCAAAAACACCACACAATTCTCAGCTTTTTTCTTTTTTTGTAAGATCTCCTTCCCTCCCTGGCTACCCTTCACTGTGGAAACGGTAAAATGAGTCACAAGCCTAGGTGTCCCTAACTTCCATATTTCTACAAAGCCACCCATTAGTGACGTCTGCCCCCTTATTCACCTTTGTTTCATTTTAGCGACCTCTGATGAGGCTCAAATCAATTGCTCCTAGACTTGAGAAGGCTCATTGCAACAAACAGAACCCATATCTGTACTAAAAACCTGAACTGGTTTTTTAAATTGGGGATGTCGGGGGAGCATAACACAATGGTAGCGCACTTGCTTTCCAGGCATATGGACTCCTAGGGCAATCGTTGGCAGATCCAGAGTATTTGTTCTCTTGTATTATGAAAAGGAAAACTAAAAACAACAGCTGACATGCTGCCAAATGGTACATCAACTTAGTAACATTGCATGCACACAAGTTGTGCAAATGCAACATTTGCATAGGTGACATTACCTGAGGAAGCCAATTGGAAATAATGGACTTGCTCTCATATAATATTAATTTGCACATGCCATGGCAGTTTGTCATTACATCAGATAGTTGCACAATCCAATTACAGTTTCATTGTTTTTCCTCACCAGGGGTGCCTGAGGGCTTTCTCACAGGTAAATCTCTCATTTGGATCCTTCTCCAATAAGTGGCAGATGAAATCCTTGGCTTTTTAGAAGGAATGAGAACACAATTTAGCACAGGGAAGACACACAGCCTGGAAACTGATACAAACAGATGCAGGAAGCCAAAACTATTTGTCACAGGCTTCATGGTGCCAGAGCTTTTCACATCACATATGAGGCTTAAAGTTGCTCTTGCTTCATTCAGTTTGCAATGCGAATATAAAACCTATACGGCTGGAATGCTCATTTGCATTACAAATGCCTTTGAGGCAAATCTACTCTATGAATACATGAAGACCATTGTTTAGTACTTTTGGTCCATCTACCCCAACATTGGCTAGTGTGGCTGGCAAGAACCCTGCAAGGTCTTTCACAGTCCTGTTACCCGAGATCATTTTAGCCGGAAACAACAGGATCAGAACCTGAGACCAAAAGCTCAGGTATGCCCCCTCCCATAAATAGCAGTAATAGCACTCAACTGTAACAAATATGCTCATGTTCTTAGGGAATTATTATCTTGAGATGCTTGCTCAGCAATTGCCAAACCCTAGATCGGGGTGCCCAATCCAAATTGCAGTTCAGGATGATGGGAGTTGTAGTCCAAGAATAGCCAGAGTCTCAGGTTGGCCGCCCTGCTCTGTATATTGGAATTGCGACCAAATTTATGCCAAAGAAATAGTCAGCAAACATTCCACCTATTTTACTCTTCTGGGTTTGATTAACACAGGCAAAGAGTATTATACATAATCTAGCCCCATTCAGACCTTCAGAAGGCTTTTAATTAGATTTATAGTTTTAATACTTTAAAGTATTTTAATTAGATTTTCATTAGATTTAAAGTTTTAATACTTTTAATGTTGGGTTTTAAATGATTTTAATGTTAATGATTTTAATGTTTAAATGATTTTAATTGTTTAATTGATTTTAATGTTTAAATGATTTTAATTGTAATCTGCCCAGAGACACAAGTTTTGGATGGTATAGAAATATGTCAAATAAATAAATAAATAAATAAATAAAAATATGCTGCTGGAACCGGATCACCCCAGCCTCCCAATCACAGAAGTGCCCACCATCACAGATAGGGTGCATCCTTATTCACACAAACACTACTCTAAGCATGAGCACTGGAGAGAGGTGGTGACTGAGTGGATCAGGAGTGGGACTTCTGACCCATATGCATCGCTGTAAATGGTTTCAGCAGAACGTTTTTGAAGATCTGAACTGGGCTATAGTGATGTCACTCTTTGAAACTAGGAATTTTTCTTCCCCAGCTGGGTCTTGCTTACTGGGTGTTCTTCTTGCTGGGTGTTCTTCTCATTATCCAGATAACTGCCTAGCATTTAGAAATAAAAGACTGCAAAGCTCTCAGACTCAGTGATATAGTCAGGCACTCAAATCCACAAGCAAAGAGAAAGTATATTTTAAAAGAATTACAAAGACACGATTTACATCTGTAATATTATGTTCCGTCTAAAGGAACCTAAGCCCTGTAGCTCGGCTCCTTTATGGTTAGTTACCAGTCAGGGAAGTGAGGACTATATAGACATATATGGACTCCATGATTTGTAAATCAAGCTATAGAAGTGATATTCACTCATTTTGTAGTGGTGGCTACCAGTGCACGAGCTCCCACCATCTGCCACGGGCCTGTGCTTGGCCCAGAGGGCTCCCCCAGCGGCATGTGATCCAGCGGCAAGTGAGGAAGGCACATGCTGAAGGTGCTTGCCAGGCACTTTCCTGTCTTCCCTGCTGCCACTGCCCGGCAGACTGCCGCCACTCACAAAAGATGCAGAAGAAGGCGCAGCAAAAGGCGTGCCCTTGCACACCCCATCTGCAGGGGGGAGGGGGGAAAGAGGCGAGTCAGGGGCTGCCTATGGTGTCAGCAGGCCGCCAGAATGAAGAACACAGGGGTTTTTCATATTGTCCATATGAACCATATTGTTCTTCATATTGTTCTTCATAGGGTACAGACACAGAAACCACAGCAGCTTAACCTCAGTCCTGAAACCTAGCTCAAATTGTAAGGTATCAGCAGCTAATAATGTTGCACTACATTCATTAGTTGAAACCAATCTAAACTCTAATATTTTAATGACAATATACAATATTAATTAATGAACAAGATGGTTGTTTTTCACTATCTGTTTTATTTAAAGCCACCTAATGGCGCAGCGGGGAAGTGCTTGACGAAGAAGCAGACGATTGCTGATTCGAATCCTTGCTGCTACTATATTGGGCATCAGCGATATAGGAAGATGCTGAAAGGCATCGTCTCATAGTGCGTGGGAGGAGGCAATGGTAAACCCTTCCTGTATTCTACCAAAGAAAACCGCAGGGCTCTGTGGGCTCCAGGAGTCGAAATCGACTTGATGGCACACTTTACTTTTACATTTATTTAGAAAGCAGAGCTTCCAAGCTTCCTCTTGGAAGCAAGAGGATTCCTAAAAACGGACAGCACAACTGCTAATCCTGTGAGCATACCCCAAGGATGGTTCAGGGTTACGAGAGTTCATCTCAAACACAGATTCAAACTTGTTACAATTTCTCTTCCCTTCTCACTATCTGAAGGGTATTGCCTTTACATAACAGGGGAGAGAGAATGCCAGCAATCAAGGATACTATTTTGTTAAGTCTTTGACCATCCATTAGTTGCCCAACAATGGCCCATTCCCAGTAGTAGAAAATACCATGGAAGATACAACTGGGAAGACCTCTGGGTTTTTTTTGCCAGATCTAGAGTTACCTGATTCAGAGATATCATCCCAAAACGGAGACTCAAATTCAAAGTAGCCCTCTCTGATCTTCTCAAACAGCTTGGACTCTGTTTCTTCATAGAAAGGAGGGTAACCACACAGGCTGAAGTGGATTGGAAAAAGGAGAACAGTCAATTAGATTAGATGCTACCATCCATACAGCCTCCCTTTGCTCGTCTATTCAAAATGGTGAATCAAGGGGTAAGAATCCAGTAATATACACAAAGAATATGCAGCTTATTCTGAAAGTGGAAATACAAAAGAAGTGGAAGGGCTTCATTATATCCATGGGAGGATAAAGCCACTTTGCCCATCTAAAGAAGACTTCAAGCCCTCTGTTCAAGGTTCTGAATCACTTAAAATCTCTATAATGCCTAGCATATGCTGGTACTTAATAAATGATACATCCTTGTACATGGCAGTGCACAGTTCTGAGGGTACAAACAATGCAGCAGAAAGTTCAATGAGGTTCTGTACTGGCTGAGTCATAGCCCATGCCATGGCAGTCTGTCACTACACCACATAGTAGAAAGAAAGAAGGTAAGGTAAGGTAAGGTAAGGTAAGGTAAGGTAAGGGAAGGGAAGGGAAGGGAAGGGAAGGGAAGGGAAGGGAAGGAACCACTTCTCCTCAGGGCCACCGAGAGTGGGTTGGGGCTCTGGTGAAAAAATTTTTAGGGGCCCCCAACACAAAGCCCCCCCTGGCCACTGCGAGGCACCAATCTTTAAAATAATTCTAGCCACCATGTGTGCAGCCAGGGGGCGGGGGGATGAGCTGAGCACCCCCCTATGATGGCGGTGGCGGGTGGAGTGGCAGTGGCCGCTAAGCCTGACCATCCGGCCCAGGAGCCCTTGAGAACTGCGAGGCGCTTGAGCATGCCTGTGCAGTTTGAATCGAGCATTGACGCTCACCCCCCACCCATGCACATGGTGGCTAGAATTATTTTAAAGATTGGCAGTTCGGCCTCGGGGCGGTGGTGGAACAGGCACAGGGTGGGGTGGTGGCAGGAGGCAAGACAAAGACATATGCAACATAGTCAGGTCCCGGGCCCCCTTCCAGACCACCAGTCCATGGTAATTTGTACTGGCTCCCCCCCCCACCGCCACCTCATCGGCCCTGCTTCTCCTAACCAAAAGGATAATACAAACATCAGTCTACTGATTTGTTTCACGACCTGTTTACAGTGGCTTCACTTGTGTGCTTTTCAGCTTGGGCCATGCAAAATCACCATGGCAAAATGCAGAGAAAATGAAGAAGCCCACACCAGGGTACTCCTGAAGAGACCCCCAAAGACCTGAGTGAATTCAGCTGAGACAGTCCCTCTCCCATCTACCCAGGGCCTCTTTAAAGAGATGTTGCCCTGAAGGGGAGGTAGGAGAGGAGTCCAGGCCACAGAGATCACAACAGCCTGACACCACTCAGTTAGGACAACCTTCTCTTAAAGACCTGTGTGCCCCGAGGGGAAAATAAGATAAGAGAGGCACAGGGCAGGGACGGGAATTCCTGCCATCTGCTCTTGAGCTCACCTAAGGCTTGACACAAGTCTGCTATATGATTGTTTTGTATTTTTGTTTGTTGTATTATTTTAAATTGCAAACCATCTTGAGTGAGTTGGCAGAAAGGTGTGTGTGTGTGTGTGTGTGTGTGTGTGTGTGTATATATATATATATATATATATATATATATATATATATATATATATATGCAATAGTAAGTAAATAGATACAAACATAAATCAATAATTTGAACGTATTTACAAGGATGGAAACCCCTGCGTGCTTATAGGATAGGTCTGTGAAAACCATTTGTCTTGATTGCCAATGGAGAATACTAAAATCTCCAAGCAATAGAAGGTTGAAAACAAAAAACAAGAAGAGAGTTACTTAATTTTTTCATTCAGTCCTATGGGGCCAGACTGGCTATTAAAATGTTTGGTGGGCTAATAACATTTACATGTTTATTTACAAGCTTGCTGCTAAAGACAATGGGTGAGGAAACTCACAGGATGTAGGTAATGACGCCTATGGACCAGCAATCCACAGCTTTGCTGTATGGCTTCTGTTCTAGTACCTCCGGAGCTGCAGCAAATAAAGATCAAGTTTGGTTGCGTGAGAATATGTGCAATTCAGGCCAGAGACAGAGCTGTAATTGTGCACGCAGGTTCCAAGAACCCGTGCTCAGCTGCTTCCAGTGCCACTATGCTTGCCACGACAGGCATCCGGTGGCAGTCTTGCCCCCGCGCCCCCCCCTCTCCTCGCCGCATGCGGGGCAGTGACAGCCCTGATGAAGCAGGCTGGGGTAGTTGGCCACCCTGTCCCCACCGCTCAGCAGGCCGCCATTTGAGTGGTTGGCACAGTACTCCGCTGCCATGCCAACCACTCAACTGGCCATCACATGGAGCACGGAGGCCAGCTGAGTGGTGGGGGCAGGAAAATCTACTACCCCAGGCTGCTCCTTCAGGGCTGCCACTGCACATGCATGGCGGGGACAAAAGAGGAGGCCTGCATGCACAGTGGGAAGAGAAGGGGTGCAGAGGAAGAAAAGGGGCATGCAGCAGAGAAAGAAGGGGCATCAAGGAGGAGAAAAGGGTTGCCCCACATGCGGTGAGGAGAGAAAGGGCACCATGGGGGAAGGGAATATGTGGCCACAACACAGGCCCACCTATGCCCTCCCTACGCCACTGATTCAGCCTTTAGCAAAAGAACCCCTAAATCAAGGGAATGATCCCTTTCAAAGATTCAGAGAGGAAAGACCTGATGTCCAGATTATCCAGAAAAAGGGGGATCCCATGTCTGAGGCAGATAGCGGGACAAGCTGAAAGTGGGAAGGATGAAGATAAAATGCAGTGTCCATGCAACACAGCTTAAATTATTTGCAGAATACAGGACAGCATTGAATCCCTTCAGTTTGCAAGTCATTTGGCAAAGTCAAGTGAGGCAGTTCATATCTCTGTGAAGTGTACCTTTAAATGGCTTGCAGATTGAAGGCAGCAGCCCTATGCTTGCATACTTTAAGTAGCCCTGCAATCAATGTGCTGAAGATAATGATGTCATGTGAGCATCAATATGTCCAAATTTCAAGATTCTGTCCACAACCTGATCTAGACAGTACTATTTTAAAACATCAAAATCTAAACGTGAAGAAAATGATTGCTAATCTTGTCAATATCAGTACATTGCATATATCCCACTATATAAGGAATAAATTTTTCCCCAGTCATTCACATCCAAGGCATAGCTCCAGATCATCACTTATCCATTTCTGCAATTTCCAGCATTTTGATCAGCCATTCTCTGATTAAAGGGAACATAGGAACATAGGAAACTGCCATATACTGAGTCAGACCATTAGTCTATCTAGCTCAGTATTGTCTTCACAGGCTGGCAGCAGCTTCTCCAAGGTTGCAGGCAGGAATCTCTCTCAGCCCTATCTTGGAGAAGCCAGGGAGGGAACTTGGAACCTAGATGCTCTTCCCAGAGCGGCTCCATCCCCTGAGGGGAATATCTTGCAGTGCTCACACATCAAGTCTCCCATTCATATGCAACCAGGGCAGACCCTGCTTAGCTATAGGGACAAGTCATGCTTGCTACCACAAGACCAGCTCTTGAGGAACATGAGGAACATGCATGAGGAACATGAGGAACATGAGGGTCATGAGGTCTTTTCTAATACTGAGCTCAGTTAGTATTATTTTCACTTTGGAGGCGGGGGTGGGGGTGAGGGTGAGGGGATGTAACAGACAATTGGGGAGGGGAAGGTGTGAAGGTTGTCCAACACTTACTATGCCTTTTATGTTCACCAGATTTAAGTAGAAAATGTCTCAGGCAGGAAGTTCCAGTACCTATCCAGTGCCCCGAGAACCCCTATTTCCTTGCTTACCAACATAACCTGGAGTTCCACATGCTGTAGACATGATGCCATTCTGTTCCATTTTGGACAATCCAAAGTCTGTGATCATGATTTTGGAGTCGTCCTCGGGAGTTAGATAGAGCAGGTTTTCAGGCTATGGATAAGAAACGGAGAATTTACCTTCTGAACTAGAAGGGATGAGAAAGAAGCAGGAGAGAATGTGGCCAGATAACTTGTATATCAGTATTATCAGAAGAAGAAAAATACCACCAAGCCACATGCTGCTTCAACAACTTCATTTTTTAAAAAAAGGTAATTGAACAATGACATACGGATCATTTACCATGAGCGAATCAAATACAATACAAAACAAACATGGATGATATACAAGCAAGATGGGACAGTACTTGAACAACGGGAGACGAGGTTCATCTAAGCAAGACTTTGCAAGAAGATTGATGAGTTACCACTGGGCAAGGGATATTTGGGGTATTAATAAAAGTAACCAAAGAATATCATGCCAAATAAAAATCTTATGGCTTGCTTTATCTCTTTGAGAGTTGAATTTGAAGTGTCAGTTTTCCACATAAAGCTCTGCCACAGAACCCAGGATAATAATAATTTGGTAGGGATGTGCAACCAGGTTCGGGAGTTTGATATTCAAGGTTTTAGTTTGGTGGTTCAAAGGTTTGACCCTCAAACCAACCCCCCCAAACCCCTGAAGTTTGGGGGTATGTGGGCCACAAATATTAATTTTTTTAAAAAAATTTTTTTACCTTCTACTCCCCTTGGGGAGTTCCTGGAGGTGGTGGTGGGGAGTGGTGGTGTCAGCAGAGGTTCCCCTCCCCCCCGATGGACTTCTAAATCACCCCCTTGCCCCATTTCAGGTGCTCTTCGACCAGTTTTCGGCCTTCACCTGGCGGCCATGTAGGGGGCTTGGTGCCTGCGCACATGGCTTCTGTGTGGCCTGGGCCACACAGAGGCAATGTGCACAGGCGCCCAACCCCCAACATGGCCACCGGGTGGAGGCCAAAAACTAGCTGAAGAGCGCCCAAAATGGGGTGAAGGGGTGATTTAGAAGGCTGGTGGGGGGAACCTCAGTGGATGCTCCCCCACCACCTCCAGGAACTCCCCCGAGGGGAGTAGAACCCCCCAATCCCAAACCAAACGGGGGGGGGTGTTTGAGAGAGTGCTGGACCAAATCGGGCCAGCCGGTTTTGTGCACACCCCTATAATTTGGCATAATAATGGCTAAGAGGCCAAAGCATTTTACCTTCAGGTCCCGGTGGACTATCCCATTCTCATGAAGATAATGCACAGCTCCCAGGACTTGCTGAATTACAATACTTGCATCTTTTTCAGTGTAAACACCTCGTTCTAAAATACGGTCAAATAATTCTCCTCCAGACACTCTGTGAAGGAAGACAGTTGGAAGATTCACAACACTGCCCTGATGGAACGGCATGAAAATTCAGTTTAATTACATGTCTAGATAAAAAGAATTCCCTCATCTGTGTTCTGTATATTTACACAGAGTGTCACTGAATAGTCTGCTACATATGTTAACTGGTAATGCTGAAAATACTTGCATCTCATTTTTGTTCATCTGCAATCTGAAGGTGATTATGTAGAGGGAGTGAAATCCAGGGGTATGAAGTACTGTTATGGACCAGCTGTCCAGTCAGGCTGCATACTTTGACCATCTCTTGTCTCTACCAGCCTACAAAACTGACAGGGACTGGCAAGAGATCCATCTAGGGCAGGCTATGATGTCCACATGGCTGACTTGTGACTTCTTGCATTGAATGTAGGGGTACTTGGGAAGTCAAAGGTACCTGGCCACCTCACTTAACCAGGAGTCAGGAAGCTGCTATATAGGTAGCCTCACATGTCCTCACTTTCTGCCATCTCTTTACATATAAGTTTATTATTTCTCCAATGGAAGAAACTCCTTCTCTTTATGCAATGCATTCAGAAGGCTGGGAGAACATTGTGCGAGGTAGGGCTTTTTGGAGGGGACAATCCTTAACTGCTTACGTTAAAACATATCTTCATAAAGCTGAAGCAGCCAACAGGTCACACTAGTTTCATGCATACAGCCATGATAGAAATTAGTACATCAACTATAACCCTCAGTTCTCCAGATAAATAAGCTGTAAAGGCAAACTCATCTTGCACAGAATCACACAACTAGGGAACTGAAGTTCTGCCCCTTGTTTACTGGGCCTTGAGATTAGTTTCACAGAATTTAGAAATGACCAGTTTGTACCAAAGTAAAGAAAATGAGTCCTTAGTAACACAAGATGGACTGCACAGTGCTTCTGTCTTGTGATCTCCAAAGAACCAGGATCAGTTTTCATTATGATTTAGCTTTGTATACAAAGCTCTTGCCAGACTTCCATGACACAATCTGATTTACTAGCAGTTAATCTGCATGAAGTATCTTCATTAGATGAGTCCACCTTTAACCAACCACCTTGCTTTATTACTGACACACTAACCTATTTTCCTTTTTCATAGGAACATAGGAAACTGCCATATACTGAGTCAGACCATTGGTCTATCTAGCTCAGTATTATCTTCACAGACTGGCAGCGGCTTCTCCAAGGTTGCAGGCAGGAATCTCTCTCAGCCCTATCTTGGAGAAGCCAGGGAGGGAACTTGAAACCTTCTGCTCTTCCCAGAGCGGCTTCATCCCCTGAGGGGATTATCTTGCATTGCTCGCACATCAAGTCTCCCATTCATATGCAATCAGGGCAGACCCTGCTTAGCTATGGGGACAAGTCATGCTTGCTACCACAAGACCAGCTCTCCTCTCCTCTCATGTTCACAGTGCGAGATTAATCAGAAACCTTCCTCTTAATCCCATAGATTTTTTGTTAAAGTGGGGTCAGGTAGGTATGGACTTTATTAACAAAATACAATATTTTGTTTAAAATGCACCTGTTAGCTCCACTTTGGCATACAGGAGTTGACATCTATAGATCTGACAATGCCAAATTCCCAATGCTTGTTATAGGAAGCTTGTTAACCAAGCCATTCCAGTTGGGGGGAAAGGGGAAAAAAAAGAAAAAACCAACTGAAAATTAACAGTGGCTGACATACCACGCAACTTCCCGTCTGACTTCAAATAGAGTGTGTGTGTTGCACAAAATGCAAGAATTATGCAACCACAGCTGCATGGTGGATGGCCATTATATCCAATGCAGCTGTACAATTCCTGCAGATTGTGCAACAGCACTATTGTACAACAGTGCTATTACACAACTACGTGCACAGTCAGCTAATGTATGTGATCATTAGAGCAAGAAGCGTGCTCTACTTCAAAACTAGATTAGTCTTGTTTATAATGGGGGAGGAGGTTGGCCTAAGGGATCAGAATGGTCCATCCAAGCAAAGAAGTAAACCAAACAATCTATAACTCTACAAATTTGCCATTTGTTAGTGAGGCACGTAGGTATCCCTTTATGGCAGTGCCACTTGCCACAAATTCATCCCACAATGCTGCTGTAATATTTAGAGGCCTAGCCAAACATGTGAGATCTTACCACAAAATAGTCACACACCGTCTTGTCGATGCTAGCAACCCTCCAGGACTGGCATGGAGTCTCCAGGAATTGGCATCAATATCCATGTGGCTACTGAAAGCAATTCTGGAGATTTTAATGCCTTGCTATATGATTAAAAATACTGAAGAAAAAAATCTGCAGGAATAGCTTCTGTCAGAATTTGCAACTTTACCAAGTGTTTATTTCATGGCAAGTACTTGTGCAATTGATTTCATCCATATGGCTGCAAATCCTTAAGCCTTGCAGCAGCCATGTGGGATGCATCTATAATGCAGATGGCACTGCATAGTGGCTTCCACTGCAGTACTATAGCATTGAAGGAGTCCCGTATATAATGGGGTTCCTCACATTTGTGACTGTGGCTGGAGTTTCTGTGTGATGAAATAGGGAAGTCATAGCACTTGAGTGTACCAATATTTTTGCTGCATAGCCCAGGAATTCATACTTACAGCTGCATGACCAGATAAAAGTGGGTCGTGCTCTCATAAATGTCCTCCAGAGTTACTATATTTTCATGCTTTATTCTGCAACCAAAGTTAGAAATATTTCACAGTGCTGCGAGTGTCCAATCAAAAATAATTTCCCTCTTGTGATATACTCTTTTCGTTCTGACTGAAGTTCTTTTGTTCAAAGTAACTAGTCTGGTTAACACAGAAGGGAGACAAGCATTATTTTCAAGCACAGTAAGCCTCTTTCATCCACTCAAGGATCAAAAAGTGATGAACTTCCAAGAGCAAGATAATGTGCTTCCCACCCTGTAAGCCAAATTGCAGAACCCTCATGGGAAGCAGGAAGTCACAAACAGTGGCCTACATACCATGCAGTCCCCCATTCTTTCATTGGTGGGGGGACTGGCTCCCTGAGTGTGGAGAGCCCATCAATGCTCCGAGCAAATGCTCAGAGACTCTGTGGCTCTTAAGAATCATGTCGGTACGATAGGATGCTTCTCCCATAATTCCTAATGAGGACAGCCATGACATGATTCTTAGAGCCATGGAGACTCTGCACATTTGCAAGGAGTGTCGAACGGCTCTCTGTACTCATAGAGCTAGTGAGCATACACCCTGCTGATAGGAGAACAGGGGTCTGTGTGGTATCTAAGCCAATTTCTTCTGCTTAGGAACGGCAATATTTCTTAGGCCATGAAGGCTGGATTATCTGCTGTTTTAGGTACAAAATAGCAAAGTTTTGGCCTTGGGAGGACGTATTGCCTTCTTTCTCTGCACTGTCCTCATTTAGAAGAAGAGAACAAAGGCCACAATCCCTAAATATATATTCCACAATTTGTTCTCTTTCTCAGAGTTGTCCTGTCTTCATAAAGGTGGAACAATCAGAGCAATACTGCCTCTAAACATAGAGGCTGTTCTCACGAACAGTCAAGACTGGACTAGGGAACCGCCAGGAGCTGCATAGCTCTTGGCAGTGCCTTGGTGGCAAACCGTCCAATGGAGCCCACTGGTTAGCCAAGGTTAAGGGTATGAGTGCATCCTTAACCTGGGCTAAGTGCTCACGTGTCAACACCAGCTGCTCCCAGCAGGCGCTGACACAGAAGCAGGCTCCAGTCTGTCACCGGAAGGATCCCCACAATGCATTGTGGGGTTTCTGGGGGTTGGGACAATGCATCCTGGCCCCCAAAACTTCACACAGAAGCAGTGACACATCTGGGCACGTGATCCGCACGCCCAGCAACTCTTCTAGATCATCTGTGGGGAAGGTAAGCTGCTGCAGCCTTTCCTGACACTAGAGTTGCCATGCCCCCCAAATTCCAAGTTTCACCTGGATTTTAGGCATCTCACCCAGATTGATTAGCCCGAATTGATTAGCCCACCCAGATTCACACGGATTTCAGCTTTTTCTTTTAAAAAGCTATTGTAGAAGCAGAGTTATGGAGCAAAACGTGCAGTCACTATTCTGCTCAAAAATTATTTTCAAGCAATTTACATAATATGCAAATATGCAAATTAGGCACCCAGATTTTGAAATCAGAATATGGCAACCCTACCAGACGTCCACCCTCAAGCCTGCTCATGGGATTGTGAGAAAGGGCTCATAGGGTTTTTATTTAGCGATCATGACCAATAACCCTCATTTGCAAATGAACAACTTCTTATATCTATCAATTATCTAAGCAGCTGAACAACAGCTATAACTTTGCTCTGTGCAGGTATCTATCATAACATTTGGCTCCTGTATACTGATCTGTGGGTTGCCCTGATGTAGAAAGGTCTGAGCGTGCCTCAGTCAAGAGTGGCTTTATCAAAAAAATAAAAATAGTGCTTGGAAAGAAGAGCTCAAAGAAAAGCAACTGACCCAATCTCCTTGGAAAATCTAAACGACAGACCTCTACAGCAGGCATTCCCAACCTGTGGTCCTCCAAATGTTGCTGAACTACAACTCCCATCATCCCTAGCCACAATAAAATGTAGCTGGGGATGATGGGAGTTGTAGTTCAGCAACATCTGTAGTAGCACAGGTTGGAAACTCCTGCTGTAGAGTTCTTATACCAGTTTAACTGTCATGGCTTCCTTCAAAAGGATTTGTGGTTTGGTGAGAACACCCTGTAGCATTATAGTTCCCAGACATCAGGCTTTACCATGAGATTAAGAAGGGTGAAATAGTGCAAGTTATGGGGCATATTAAGAGAACATCTTCTTTACCATGAGCCCTACCGCCTGTTAAGATCATCTGGAGAAGTTCACCTGCAGCTGCCACCAACTCGTCTGGTGGCTACTTGGGAACAGGCCTTCTCTGGTGCAGCCCCTGGACTTTGAAATGCGCTCCCTGTTGAAATAAGAGCCTCCCCATCTCTGGAAACTTTAAAAAAGGCACTGAAGACACATTTATTCACCCAGGCTTTTAATTAGATTTATAGTTTTAAATAATTTTAATACTGGGTTTTACATGTTTTGATCTTTTACATCAGTGATTCTCAAACTTGGGTCCTCAGGTGTTATTGGACTTCAACTCCCATAATCCCCAGCCTCAGTGGCCTTTGGTTGGGGATTATGGGAGTTGAAGTCCAATAACACCGGAGGACCCAAGTTTGAGAATCACTGTTTTACATTATTTTAATTGTTAATTGATTTAATGTTTTAAATGATTTAAATTGTAAACTGCCCAAAGACACAAGTTTTGGGTGGTATAGAAATATTTTAAGTAAGTAAGTAAGTAAGTATTGGATATTTCGATTTTGCCCAAAACCCCTATGCAAAAAGCAGAATTTTTTACCCCAGATAAAAATCAGGCTAAGCTCCAACGCACAATGAAAAACCCAAATAATGTATGGAATGCTCCCCGTCAGCTAGCAGGGACTTCAACGTAAATCTGGACGATATGTGAACACAGGAACATAGGAAGCCGCCATATACTGAGTCAGACCATTAGTCTATCTAGCTCAGTATTGTCTTCACAGACTGGCAGCGGCTTCTCCAAGGCTGCAGGCAGGAATCTCTCTCAGCTCTAGAAAGCTAGTGAGCTAGGCAAAACATTCAGGGAAACCCATTCACATTTCTTAAAAGAGTGTGTGGTAGCCAAAAGAGTGTGGCAGGGAGTAAGCAAGTTGTTAGAGTGGCCTGATTTGGAAAAACAGACTTGGGAAGAACTAACCTCGGGTTGGAGCGATAGAACCTCTTTTTGAGGTCTCAGAAAGAAACGGGATGGAACAGGTGCCCTCATACTAGGGAATTGGAACGTTCCCCCTTCTCGTAATCAGGTTAGTAAACCTATATGTCATTTATGCAATGCTCCTGCATCGGAATAGGGAGGGAAGACGCGACCAAGAGGTTCACACAGATGAGACAGTAAATCTCTTCTGGAAAGGTTTGTATGGTTATGTGCAAAAAGACAAGTGTATCTCTTCTAAACAGCAATGAGACAAATTATGGAAATGGACGTTGGACGTAACCCACCCACCCCGATTACCTGATGTGCCTTGTAATCCCCCATCCCCGAGTTACAGTATTGCCTGCATATACTTTATAACCCTGTGGGTTTCCAAATCCTTGTGTGTAAATCTTTGTAGATATATGATGTACAAACAACCACTTTGTATATAATTGTGCTTTGGCAATGTACTGTATGCTTTGGTAGTTTGTTGGTTCAATTAAAAAAAATCTATTTAAAAAAAATCTTGTCCTATCTTGGAGAAGCCAGGGAGGGAACTTGAAACCTTCTGCTCTTCCCAGAGTGGCTTCATCCCCTGAGGGGAATATCTTGCAGTGCTCACACATCAAGTTTCCCATTCATATGCAACCAGGGCAGACCCTGCTTAGCTAAGGGGACAAGTCATGCTTGCTACCACAAGACCAGCTCTCCTCTCATGCACACCTGCCCTTCATGTGAACGCACACCTGCCCCTCCAAAGTAAAATTGCCATCTGGCAGGGCTCCAGGGGAGAAAAATGAATGCTATAAACCAGTTTATAGTCGTGCATATATGCCTTGAGGAAGTTTTAAGAACCATGGCACTAGGGAATACTCTCATGACTTGCACTATGGACATCTCAGGTTGCTCAGAGGCTGCACGTTTATTTACATTTTAACTGCTGTTGTGTCCTTTCTGTGCTGGATTGCAAATGTAGCAAGAATGGAGAGGAAGAAAATATTTAAGACATTCTTTTTTTTTTTTTTTTAGCGAATTAAATCATGAATAAAACATTGCTATTTCAGCTGTGGCTTCTTATTCTTTTGTCCCCGATAAGACAGGTCTTTGGTCTCTCATAAATGCAGGTCTTGCAGCCTTTTTATGGGGCTCTGGGGATGGCTGCTGGCTTTGTTTCACAATGCCAGCTATACTCACTTGTTCAGCACAGCTATTTCATTCTCTAGATTGCTGTCTCGGGTGACTGGTGACTTTTTAATGCATTTTAAAGCAAAAAGCTTGCCACTGGCTCTGTGCTTCACCAGGAAAACTTCCGAAAAGGCACCTCTGTGAAGGAAAGCAAAGGCAAAAGGCAATGAGATCTCACTAGTGTGTCGTAGCTGTAAATTAGCACAGGATACATTCTGAAAATGCAGTAACATCAATAGCCAGCAAGGAACAGGGTAATAATTTAATGCTCCTTTCAGAAGCAGATGGCATTAGTAATTAGACTTGTGGATTTGGCTCCAAATTCAAGTATTTTAATTGCATAAATACCCAGTGGGATTTGAAGTTCTGTTTACCTTGTGACTACATAGGAAACATGGAGGGAAAACTGCAGTGTTAAGTGATGGTAGTTATGTGGGCAGAAAGGCAGAATGACACAGAAATTATTTGCTCTCACAACTCCTTGGTAATATAGTTCAATGTACAAAACCAGGAAAGAAGAACTGAATGGATGGGCTTTCAGGTTAAATAATTAGGCTACTACATCAACATGGCAGTTTTTGAAACAGGGTAGCGGGTGACAAGTTGAATGTATCTAATGTTCATTCAGTCTGGTGTTCACACAGGTATGCCCAGGTCCTTTTTAGGGATGTGCAAAACATTTCAACATCAAAACATTTCAACTCAAAACTGGCTGTTTTGAGTGCTTCAAGCTCAAAACAAAACACCCTTTAAATAAAGAGTTTTGAGCACAATTTTGGAGGCCTGTTTTCCCCTTGCTGACTGGTTAACAGGCACTGGCTTCTGACTGGCTTGTGATCTCCTTGCTTCTTCATTGGCTTCTTATCATACAAATCAAGTGTTGTCATGGGCAACTGTGCCCCCATTGGCTGGAGGTAGGGAGGAGGGAGCCCAAAGGAGGGAGTTTCAAAATGTATTCAAAGAGACTGGGAGGCAGAGAGAGCTCTTATAGTGTGCAACTCTTGAAGAGTTGCACACCATCAAGAAATAAGAAAGGAATCAAGGAAGGTTTGATTTTGTGGTTTTCTCAGCACAGAGTATAATATGTCACGCCATTGGTACAATAACTATCTGGTTTTGCTGGATCTGTTTGACAAATGCAGAAATTTGGGGCCTTCCTTCCTTCCTTGAGTTGTGGTTTGTTTTGCTTGTGAGATAGTGTTGTGGCAAGAAATGTACAGTGGCAGTTCTGGTATGTGTGTATGTCTCTCTGTGTGTGATATTTCTTGGTGACTGCTGTGATGAGCTCCATGTTTGGCCTTGAAACTAACTTGTGCTTCACTCACTATTTTGGTCTGCTCTGTAATCTGCATTGCAAGGTGTACTCAGTCAAAATGTGCCTGAAGTTGCTCTAGTTGAGTGTATGGCTATGCTTGCTACTAAGGGTGCTGCTGTAACAGCCGTTGCATTGCTAGGAAGTAACATAAGGAGTCATAATTGTGTGTGAGAGAGCAACTTGTGCCAATGATGTACTGCAGTGCAGGCACTGTGGGTGGTAGTGGATACTGGGTCAGTGATTCTTTTTTGCCCATTTTTGGACTGTGTTTGAAATGTGTGTTGGGATGGACAGATTCCCTTTTACTCTGTGCTTCTGCAGTGTTTTTCAAGGCAGGGCTGCATTGCAAATTGCAACACAAATATGTGTGCAGTGCACTCTGTGAGTGCAGCTTGTTCTAGCCATAGGGAACAGTGGGGAAACTCAGAACACCCCATTGTTCCCCATGGGTAGCTCCTAGGGACACCAAAGTGGATTGTGTGGTAGGGCATGATGGGTGCTACCCACCACCCAACATACTAAAGTAGATAATTTTTTTTTTGCAACTTTTTAACCATTCCAAAAACCCCTCATAGGATCCTATGGGAGTTTTGGGGAAATATTGAAATTTTGTTAAAAATTGTCTACTTTCTAATTTCTTTGGTGGGTTGGGTGTGGTAAGTAGCACCAATCATGCCAAACCACATAACCCACCTTGGTGTCCCTAGGAGCTACTCATGAGGAACAATTGGGTGTTTCAAGTTTCCCTATTGTTCCCTATGGCTGAAACACTTAAAATATTTTGAGTTTTGTTTTGTCAAAACAGTCAGTTTGACTGCTGTTTCGCCGAAATACTTTTGGCCATCTGCATTTTGTTTTGAGCTCAAAACAAAATGCAAAATCCATTTCATGAACATCACTAGTTGTTTTCCTGTTTCTGATCCTTTTGCTCGTGGAGACAGAAAGACTACGGGATCAGCATGGTTAGCCTGCTTACATTTTGGCATAATAAAGAATATGCTTGCTTTTATTTTCACACCCTCAGATAATTCCCACACATCAGCTGACTATGCTCCTAGCTAAGCATTTCATTACAGTACACAAACACAGTTATTGGAAAAGTCTCAGGAAAAGGCAAGGAACTTTTCTCCTGGGACACTGACAGTTGGGGTGTGCCAAGAGAAGAATAAGTAGATTTCTCTTTACCCTCATACCCAAATGACCATGTTCATTGCCTGCTTAGTTTTCCAAAGGCAAGGCCAGCCTTTTACCCTATAGGAGCTGAGGCAGCATCACTCAACGTAAGCATCACACAAATCCAGACTCTCTTGTGCCACTCCCCCACTGTCCATAGCCTATGACTACAATCCAGAATCCTCTGCATGAAACAATAAAGAGGGCTCTAGGATTTTGATTTTTCACAGGGCCACCTTACTGTCTATGGAAAAATCCCAACATTAACAGTAGGGATATGTAAAGCAATTCAGGTACAAAATGATTTGTACCCTAATCTGGCTGATTTGGGTGATTTGTAGACAAAACAAATCACCCCTGTCCTCAGTTGCCCAGATTCGGGTACAAAACAAATCACCCCTAATTCAGATCCAAAAAATCCAGAGATTCAGACCTCCATTTTGTGGTCAAAGTGGGTTGGGTGTAGTGCCCAATGAGTGGAAGCTACCACCCAGATTTCAAAGGAATTGGGTAAAGGGGTGATTTTTAAAGAATTTTTGAAGTTGGCATGTCTTTGGGGAAGAAGAGTGGGTTTTTTTGTCTTTGGGGAAAAAGAGAAGGTGTTGGGGGTAGAAGAGTGGATCAACTGATAGTGCCCAATTGTTGCCTGCTTCCATACAGATTTCAAATAATTGGTGAAAGCGGTGATTTTTAAAGAATTTCCCATAGGGAATAATGGGGATTTCAGCAACTCTATAACTCCACTTGGGTGGGGGGCATCGGGGTGGTGTGGTGACCCCCAAACCCACAAGCCCATGGGACACTGGCTTTAGTTGTTTCTGAGGTGTTCTGAGAGTAGATTCTCTGGTAGCAAATGAGAATGCATTTAATGTTAGCCATTGAATGCACTCTCATTTGCTTCCAGAGAATCTACTCTCAGAACTCCTCAGAAAAAAAACAAAACCCAGTGCCCCATGGGCTTGTGGGTTTGAGGGTGGTTGGCACCCTATGTGCACCACACCACCACTCTCTCTGGGCCACCCTGGTGCCCCCCACGTGCTGAAATCTGCATTATTCCCTATGGGGGGAAAGCTTAAAGGCATGCAAACTACAGAATTTTTTTAAAAAATCACCCCTTTCACCAATTTGATATCTGGATGGTAGCTTCCTTGCATCCATTGGGCACTCCCACCCACCTCAACCTACTCTGGGCCACCCTGGTGCCCCCCCCCCCGGAGTTATAACTAAGGCTTCTAAAATCCCCATTATTCTCTATGGGGAAAAGCTTAAAGATGCGTTAACCTCAAAAATTCTTTAAAATTCACCCCTCTGCCCATTTCCTTTGGGATTTTGGCAGTAACTTCCACCCATTGGGCACTACCACCCACCTCACCCTTTTGACCTTGGGACCCTTTTTTAAAAATCCGAATCGATTTGGATTCAGATTAGGAAAATCCAGGTACAAATTGAATCTGGGGTGGTTTGGGTGTAGGTGTGTGAGATTTGGACCCAAAACAAATTGAGGGTGTTTTGATTCAGGTACAAATCAAAATGAAAAAATCAAATTGTGCACACCTCTAATTAACAATATGAGAATCTAGCACTTACTATCCAAAGGTGCCAAGGGGAGAAAGAGAGAAGAGGCATCCTCCTAAGCCAAGTCATCTCATTATTCTTCTTGGAGCATGTCCAACTTTAATTGCATTAAAAGCCACTGGTAGGATTTCACAAAGTTTTTTTTTAAAGGTGCCACTCTGATGAAATACAGCCTGCATACTATGACAAAGACTCTGGCATTTGCCTCCACTGCAGATAATGGCTACTTACAATGATCTCATTCTAAATACTCTCCTTTATAGCTTAACTTCCTCATGAGTGCCTCATGAGTTCTAGAATTCTGTTTGTTTATCTATCATATCTTTATACCACCTGATATATGCATCTCTAAGCGGTAGAGATACAGTGGGTATAGGAAAGAATCACCCCCTTTGATAGACCTTAAATTCTGGTTCCCTTACATCCTGAAATGAAAACACAAAGAAAATTCCCTTCACCAGCTGTACTTATCCAATGCAACCTATAACATCCAACTGAAAAACATCACAATTACAGTCCAGAAAAAGTGTCAGAAATAAAAAACAAGAATTACTGAGATTGAAAAAGGATCACCCCCCCAATGTCAATATTTTGTTGAACCACCTTTTGCTTTAATAACAGCCTTGAGTCTGTTGGGATACTTCTCTATCAACCTTGCACATCTAGACAGAGCAATATTTGCCCACTCCTCCATACAGAACTGTTCAAGTTCGGTCACATTGGATGGTAGGTGTTGGTGAATTGCTATCTTCAAATCTCTCCACAGATTTTCTATGGGATTTAGGTCTGGGCTCTGACTGGGCCACATGAGGACGTTCACTTTTTTCTCCTTCAGCCACTGTGTGGTCAATTTTGCTGTGTGCTTCAGATCGTTGTCATGTTGAAAGGTGAATCTTCTGCCCATCCTCAACTGTCTGGCAGAGGGTAGCAGTTTTTCTTCCAGAATCTGACGGTATTTTGCCCCATCCATTTTTCCTTCTACCCTAACGAGAGCCCCAGTCCCTGAGGCAGAGAAACACCCCCACAACAGGATGCTGCCACCTCCATGCTTCACTGTAGGTATGGTGTGTTGTGGATGGTGAGCTGCGTTGGATTTACGCCAGGTGTACTGTTTGGTGTTGAGGCCAAATAGTTCAATCTTGGTCTCATCTGACCATAAGACCTTTTTCCATTTGGCATCAGAATCTTCAAGGTGCCTTCTGGCAAAGCTCAAACGAGCTTTAATGTGGCCTTTCTTGAGAAGTGGCTTTCTCCTTGCGACCCTCCCGAACAAGCCACATCTGTGGAGCGCTCGTGAAATTGTTGTCACATGCACAGAACAACCACTCTTTGCCATGAAGTCCTTTAACTCCTTCAGAGTGGCCATTGGCCTCTTGGTAACCTCTCTTACCAGTTTCCTCCTTGCTCTTCCATCCAGTTTGGAGGGCCGACCAGATCCAGGGAGGATAGCAGTCCACCAACACCTACCATCCAATGTGACCGAACTTGAACAGTTCTGTATGGAGCAGTGGGCAAATATTGCTCCGTCTAGATGTGCAAGGTTGATAGAGAAGTATCCCAACAGACTCAAGGCTGTTATTAAAGCAAAAGGTGGTTCAACAAAATATTGACACTGGGGGGGTGATCCTTTTTCAATCTCAGTAATTCTTGTTTTTTATTTCTGACACTTTTTCTGGACTGTAATTGTGATGTTTTTCAGTTGGATGTTATAGGTTGCATTGGATAAGTACAGCTGGTGAAGGGAATTTTCTTTGTGTTTTCATTTCAGGATGTAAGGGAACCAGAATTTAAGGTCTATCAAAGGGGGTGATTCTTTCCTATACCCACTGTATTTCTGCTGTTGCAGAAATATCGAAGGAATGGATGCAGGAAATATTTGTGGGCATTGAATCTTAAGTAGACACACTTTGGCAACATTCATACATGACATGAAAATGGAGGTTGCTGAACCCACGGTCTCACATTTAAATTGTAAATCACATTGTCCAACCATGGTCTGGCAACTGCCAGCTCCAGGAGAGGGGCTGTTCTACCACCAAAGCCAATCCCAGCAAGCTCCATGGCCAGACTGGAGAGGAGAGCTGACTTGAGGAGAGGAGAGCTGGTCTTGTGGTAGTAAGCATGACTTGTCCCCTTAGCTAAGCAGGGTCTGCCCTGGTTGCATATGAACGGGAGACTAGAAGTGTGAGCACTATAAGATATTCCCCTCAGGGGATGGAGCCACTCTGGGAAGAGCAGAAGTTTCCAAGTTCCCTCCCTGGCTTCTCCAAGATAGGGCTGAGAAAGATTCCTGCCTGCAACCTTGGAGAAGCCGCTTGCCAGTCTGTGTAGACAATACTGAGCCAGATGGACCTATGGTCTGACTCAGTATATGGCAGCTTCCTATGTTCAGGGCACAAGCAAGGGGACATGTGTTGACATGGGCTTATCTGTTGACAGGGGACACGCTTTGACAGCTAATTGGCACCAGTCACCAAGACAGGGAGAGCAGTTGCCAAGGTACCCATCCCCGTGGCTTTCCTGAATAGAGCAACATAGGAACATAGGAAGCTGCCATATACTGAGTCAGACTATTGGTCCATCTAGCTCAGTATTGTCTACACAGACTGGCAGTGGCTTCTCCAAGGTTGCAGGCAGGAATTAGCCCTATCTTGGAGAAGCCAGGGAGGGAACTTGAAACCTTCTGCTCTTCCCAGAGCAGCTCAATATAGAGACCCAATGGCCTGGCACTCTCATGAGAGAGTGGTCCATGGGAGAAGGAATTGTTTTGTTGTCACACATTATGAGAGATTGTGGCAGACACCCCTGGACCCCACAGATGGTTCTTCTCATCATTTGTGATGGCCACCGGAAGGTTTTGTTCTTGTGGACATACAATGGTGTCACTTTATTCTTGGGGAGCGAAGCATTTTAATGAGTGCATTTTAATGAACAGGGACTGTCATCCCATCTCTGCTCCCTCCTGCTTGCCAGGAGAGGGGACAAGGAACAGAGCGGGAAGGGGAATGTCCCTGTGTGACTTTGCTGATTGAGAGGTCAATAAGCTTGGGATAGGATGTGGCGGCATCCCTGTTGCCAGGTTACTGCATTGCTGAATAGTTGACAGGAGGGGTGGCTCGCCAAACTCAATTTTGAACCTTCTGTTTGTAGTAAGGTTCGTCTGAGGTTTGGCTACTGAAGTGTTACGTCTGAACACAGACAGTGCCATAACTCCAGTCCCAAGTGGTTTTTCCAAATGGAATCATAGAGATGGCAATGTAGACCCACCCAAGATCGCAGCACTTCTCGCTGGTTGCCTCTCCAAGCACCAGCACCACCCCTCCTGTCTCCGATGCCGCAATGCAGGTGCCCGGCAACAGGGACACCACCACGTCCCATCCCAATCTTCTCAGCCTGTCAAGCAGCCAAGTCACACACGGGCATTCCCTCTTCCCACTCTGTCCCTTGCTCTCCCCTCTTGGCAAGAAGGAGGGAAAAAGGATGGGATGACAAGATTGGCACTAAGTGCTTTGCTCACTGAGAATAAAGCAACAATGATGTATGTTCAGAAGCACAAACACTCCAAGTGTCAACAGAAGCCAGGACGGGGACATATGGTGTGTGGTGGATACCCAGCATCAGGTTTAAAAGGCAGCCCCAACCAGGGATGCCTGAACAGCCATTTTCTATCTTTTAAACAAATAAGTTGGGGAAGGGGGGGCCCAGCCCCTTCCCCTTGGGGGTACCTACCTGTGTGGTCCACAGGCTAATTCATGAGCACGGCGGGGTGGCAGCAGGATCAGCATTGCCCCAGTGAAAGGAGTGATTCAACATCTGTGATGACAACTGATCCTGATCCTGTGTGGACAGCCCTCTCACATGAGAGTGTAAGGCCATGGGACACCCCCTCACCACTCATGGGAAGAACTGTATGTGGGGACACAAGTGTCAGGCAGAATTTCTAATAATGTGTGATGACAAAACAACCCCTTCTCCCATGGACAACTCTCTCATGAGAGTGTCAGGCCATGGGGGTGCTATATCAAACCAGGTGGCTTTATGAAGGGATGTCGTGGGGACAGGTATCCTGGTAACTGCTCTCCCTGTCTTGGCAGCGGCTGCCAAGTAGCTGTCAAAATGTGCCCCCTGCCAATCTGTGTGGACATGTGCACCCTTGCTTGTGCCCTGAAACAGCAACTCCACTTTCCTGGGGTCACTGGAAACTGAGGCTCTCCTCTCCCACAATTCCCCATGGCGGCAGATCTGCATACGGAATAATGCTGGCCCAAACCTGGGCATTTTGAATGGGAGTAAAGATCCATCCCCACACCTGGTGTTCCACCTATCCACACACACAGCTAGGCGCTGACACACAGAGTGTCACAATCCCCTTGGGGGTCTGTACAAGGCATCCCAGGAGAGGAGGGGGTTGCAGTGCAAATGTTCTATCACGCAAGCGGATTCCTCTTTGTTGGGTTAGCAACAAAGGTGGTGGTGGTGTATAGCAGTCGAGGTGCAAGCTTGTAGTTCATATTATTTCAGATGACCAACTGTGGCTGCCTGCCTGTTGGGAGAATGTATCTGCAGGTTAATCAAACCCCTGCAGCAAGATCATAAAGTTGTTCATACAACTCTTGTACAGTGGGGCAGGGAGGGCTGGGGTGGGTAAGCAGGATAACTTTTACCTCCCCCCAATGGTCCTTTCCATTCCTTGGGCTGTGCCGCTTGTGCACCCACATGAGCTGCGTGCACTGGAGGTTTTCCCTGCTGGTGGATGCTCCAGCTGCCCGGCTCTAGATTGGGGTAGAAGGGCAAGCTCATGCCCTTCTACCTCAGTAAAAGCCTGGGTAAAAAAACTCAGGCTACCTGGAAGGGCATACCACCTTAAGTGGCACAGCAGGGAAATGCTTGACTAACAAGCAGAAGGTTGCTGGTTCGAATTCCCGCTGGTACTATATCGGGCAGCAGCAATATAGGAAGATGCTGAAAGGCATCATCTCATACTGCAAGGGAGGAGGCAATGGTAAACCCCTCCTGTATTCTACCAAAGGAAACCACAGGGCTTGTGGTCACCAGGAGTTGACATTGAGTCAATGGCACACTTTACCCTTACTTTACCTGGAGGGGCTGCGCTGGGATCAGGCCAGATCCTGGTATTGCACATGGCAGCGCTGCACAGGTAGGGCTCTGCAAGCCCAGATAGGTCTGCTTATGTGCATGCCCTCCATGAATGGGAAACAACCAGTTAAACCCAGCTGCTGCAGAGACTTACTTTTTGGCCTTAGGTTTCCAGGTCTTGCACAACCTACTTAGAGCTGTACAAGCTTAATTAAGAACGGATGAATGAGCATCCAGTCCTATCCAGTGAGGACCTCGATTCTACGGCAGGAAGTATATTTTTAGCTTCCTAAAGCTGGCAAGCTTGTTAAAGGGTTTTGGCATAGGCAGCCAAACACATGATCAGCCATGCTAATGCTGTCTGTTTTGCCAGGTCAGTACTGATTAATTCTCACTACCTGAGCAGCAGTTAAACTGGTAATAGTAATGCAAAGAACTTTGCACTTCTGAGGCAAGATTCCCCTGGAACCCTTTTTCAGCCATGGGACTATGCATGTTACATTCATAAGAAAGATACTGGGCAGTGGGAAATCTGTCAGAAGCCACAAAGTTGTAATGAAAACAAACAAATTGGAGACTTAAAAATTTTGTGGACATGCTTTTTGTTTGCAATACCTTGTTGGTATTAAATCACATACACATTCTGCTCACACACCCATTTGGCCTAAAAGCTGACTTGTGCTGCAACAGCATTGCCTTCTGGTTTCTTTACAGACCTAAATGCCAAAAGGTCTCTGTTGAAGACCGTCTGTGTTGACATTTTAACTCCGTAGAATCTTCATGAGTATCTCATTACAACAACCCAACCAGCTCATGTGCACAAGGAGGCAGAGGGCTCGCTTCTTCCATCTTAAGGCTTCTGTGACATCACAGCAGCTTAGCCAATACAAAAAGAGTATTCAAATACATAAGAACATAAGAACAGTCCTGCTGGATCAGGCCCAAGGCCCATCTGGTCCAGCGTCCTGTGTCACACAGTGGCCCACCAGATGCCTCAGGGGAGCCCACAGGCAAGAGGTATGTGCATGCCTTCTCACCTGCTGTTGCTCCCCTGCAACTGGTATTGAGAGGCATCGTGCCTCTGAGGCTGGAGATGGCCCACAGCCATTAGACTAGTAGCCATTGATAGACCTGTCCTCCATGAATCTGTCTAAGCCCCTTTTAAAGCCATCCATGCTAGTGGCCACCACATCCTATGGCAAGGAATTCCATAGATTAATCATGCGCTGTGTGAAAAAGTACTTCCGCCTGTCGGTCCTAAATTTCCCAGCCTTCAGTTTCATGGGGTGACCCCTGGTTCTAGTGTTGTGAGAGAGGGACAAAAATTCCTCTCTGTCCACCCTGTCCACTCCATGCATAATTTTATACACTTCGATCATGTTTCCCCTTAGTTGCCTCTTTTTCAAGGTGAAGAGCCCCAGATGCTGTAGCCTAGCCTCATAAGGAAGGTGCTCCAGGCCCCTGATCATTTTGGTTGCCCTCTTCTGCACCTTTTCCAGTTCTACAATATCCTTCTTAAGATGCAGTGACCAAAGCTGTACACAGTACTCCAGAGGTGGCTGCACCATAGATTTGTATAAGGGCATTATAATATTAGCATCTTTATTTTCAATCCCCCTTCCTAATGGTTCCTAGAATGGCATGGAATTAGCTTTTTTCACAGCTGCCATGCACTGAGACAACACTTTCAATGAGCTGTCCACCATGACCCCAAAGTCTCTCTCCTGGTCAGTCACCGATAGCTCAGATCCCATCAGTGTATATGTGAAGTTGGTGTGTTTTGCCCCAATGTGCATCACTTTACACTTGCTTACACTGAACCGCATTTGCCATTTTGTCACCCAGTCCCCCAGTGTGCAGAGATCCTTTTGGAGTTCCTCACAATCCATTGTGGATTTCACTACCCTAAATAGTTTAGTGTCATCTGCAAATCTGGCCACTTCGCTGGCCACCCCAACTTCTAGATCATTTATGAACAAGTTAAAAATCACTGGTCTCAGTACCGATCCCTGGGCAACCCACTTCCTACCCACATCCATTGTGAAAACTGTCCATTTATTCCTACTTTCTGTTTCCTGTCCTTCAACCAGTTACCAATCCACTCATGAACCTGTCCCCTTATTCCATGACTGCTAAGTTTACTCAAGAGCCTTTGGTGGCTTTTAATGCAAAATGCATCATTCTTCATTATCTCCAGTATTGTCGTTTCTCTGAAACCACCATAAGTGTTCTAAAACTGTGTTCACGCTATGGGGATGGAGTCAGAAAACACACACGTATCTACAAATGGCAACCCATGGTATATCAGAGTGCATGAAAGGACACAGCAAAACACGAAGGAGATTCTGCTTCACTTGCCCCTTCCCTCTACTTCTCTCATTACATGATTCATCCAGGTCCTTCAACAAGCCACTTCCATGGAAACAATTTGAAGATAAACCAAATAGTTTATTCCAGCAACACTAGGGCTGCATTTGCACGTAACTAGAGTTTAAAGGGGGCATAGGTTTTCTCACCATGATGTCTGAATATGTGCAACTCTGGTTCCATCAGGTGACCCACTCAAGGTTTCGATTTTAAAACTGCAATCTGAACCCTTGGGCTGCAGTGAGTTTCATCACCCTAGCCTGAGCTTCCACACAGCCTGCATGTCATCTAAAATCAGAACCTCAGACTGTGTTAAGGGAAAAAGACCTCCCTCCAGCCACAACTGGCTGTACAGGCTGTCCTTCATGCCAGAAGGAAGCCCACACAACCATTTCCCCCTCCTCTCTGCAGTCTTGCCGACTGCAGAGAGTGTGCCCTCTTTGTCTGAATTTGGACAGGAGAGTGAGGGGGTGGAGTGGGGAGAAGATTCCAATGGACCCACGGGGGTGGGGATTGGAATGCAATAGGCCCGCCATTCTGCATATGTGCGAATGCAGTCTAAGTCTTACTGGCTTGGAATTGCAAACTTTCCTGTCTACATGGCCTTGTAAAGGCAGAAGATTCTTCTGCCTCCGCAGAGGCACCCTGTAGATATCATATGAGTGTTCTGCTGCTAATCTGATGGCCCAAGGAACGCCCACAATACCTAGTGTATAGATATTATGAATCCTATTTTAATAGGGAAAAAGGAAACTGAGGAGGTTGCGGGGAAAAGTTGTTATAAAGTTACTGAGACTGGTGTTGTTTGCTGGAAAAGAGCATGAGCTGTGAATTGGAAGGGAACAAATGTATCACATAACAATTCAACTTGCTGTCCTAAAAACAGGTATTTGATACCTAAGAATCTCCAAGAAATGTCTGTTCAACTTTTTATCTGAAAATCTAATTAAATAGAGAGCCCTGCCACTTGCCAAAGGTTGCAATCCTATGCACATTTATACTGAAGTAAGCCCATTGAGATTCATGAGTAAATGTGCATTGCATTCCTCTGTAGGCAGCTTACTCATTATGTTGCTGAACTGCTCTGCATGAGGTTTTACAGCCAGGGCACCCCACCCCCCAAATCCACTCCTGATTGGAGTGTGCTAGTCCACATATTCACTGGATTTAACTCTACCTCCCTGTGGGCTATCAGGGACCAGAACAGACAGGGCTTTGTTTTTCTTTGAAGGGAGGCTGTGAATTCTGGCTTAGCCCGAATTATGTCTGAGGTTAAAAAATCCTCTTTTTCCAGAAACTTTTGAAAAAACACTCCGGGGCTTCTGCTTTCTCCAAAGGTGTTGATGGAGGTGCTGGTGGCTATGCGAAGGAGGTGCTGATGGTTATGCAAATGGTCCATCTAATCCCCCGAATTACAATGCCTTGAATCTGCTGCAAAGCAGATCCGCTCTTTGGGTATTTATTTATTTATTTAACATATTTTTATACCCCGAGGCATAGAGCTATGTGTGAAAAACTTCCATGTGAGCAATCCAAAGGGATCAGAATGCAAAACCTGCAACTCCTCAGCAATCCTTAACTTGTGGCATTTTGCTCAAACTGCTGTGAATGTAAAGAACACTTTTAAGTTTGGAACAAAGTCTGCTTCTGCTAAGAACTGTGTTGAACTCTAAGCAGTTTCCTTTTGGTTTCTGAGCATTCCTCAAATGTTGTACATATATTTCTGTATTTTCCTTTGCAACCATGAAGGCTAGGAGATTGTGTTATTTTATATAAAAGGGGAGAAAAGACTCCAGTAATCTTATGATACTAAACTGTGCACCAGATGGCAGATTCTGCACTTGCCTGTATATATCTAGGGTCGCGAGCAGCTCTGGATGATGGTGTTTTGATGCAATTCTGTTGGCTCCCCATCAGTTTTTACTTTATTTTTATTCTTCTTTCTGCAGTGCCCAGTAACACATCCCCTCTGAAACACCCACGGCACTGGGCAGGAATCAGAATTTCTCACAGCATCTTTCCTTACAACTGAAGACAGTAGGAAATCAGCAGCCCACAGATCAGATGCTGCAGCATCTGTTCCATGTTTCATTCCTAAACAGTTTAAGATAATTACAACCCCACATTTAGACTACTCGAATCAACAAGCTGGCACAGAGGAAACAAAAGCTCTCTCCAGCTCTCCTTCTGTATTGCGCCGCAGGGTACTGGCTCTGGATAACTGATCTCATCCCTAAGGTTTACTAACCACGGCTGTATCACATGCTTATAACGTATGCGCCTGAAAGCTCAACTGAAGAAGGCAGACGCTATGCTCAATATATTTAAAGGGGACTTTAAAAAGAAAGAGGTCCCTTCCTATATCCTTTCATAGCCAGAGCCACTGTTCTGTTAAAATTCAGTAGTTATCCATTTTTTGGATCTGAAATTAATTTTTGCTGTTTTTCCCCTAGTTCTCAATGAATTCCAACATTCCAAATTTCATTTAATTGTATCACACTTAACCCAAGGGGCCAGCTTCCCTAACCATTAAGTCAAGTTAATATGGAGAATTTACAAGTTGCTCCGGTGGTGGTGGCTGTGGCTCTCCCAACCCACACCAGCCACCCCCAGAGTCTGCTGGGTCAGGTTTGGGCTGTTTCAGGCCTCTGCACTGGTACAGAGCTCCCTTGTAAAAACCTCCATGCATGCATACAGGCCATTTGCATCACCACACACACAAAGAGAGGTTTGGGGATGCAAATGGCCCATGCACCTGCGCAGAGGCCCAAAATGCCCAGAACCTGACCCAGGAGACTCGGGGGGGGGGGCTGGTGTGGGTTGGGGGAGCCACAGCCACCACCACTGGAGCAACTTGGGGGTCAGGGGAGCTGCCACTACTGGTGACACCAGAGTGACTTGTACTCTGTATTTAACTTTACTTAATGGTTGGGGGGGGCCCATACCCCATTACAAGGATCCTTGCAAGATCCCCCTTTGCTGGTAGGGCTTCGAGTCAGCGCGCGTTGGAAACAAACTGGGTGAGGTTCAGCTCAAGGTTGAGCTGAGCCGGCTCGATTTTGAGACAGCTCATGCATGCCTAACCCACAATAACCATATGGCCACTTCTTACATTAACTTCTTGTGGTTTGGTACCAAATAATCCAGCGGTGTCCTCTGGGGAATTTCCTCTCCTTTCTAAAGCTAGCTATAAAGAGGATGGTGGGAGATTGAATGCTGAGCAGACAACACTTCTGAGGATCAATGTGGGGCAGAAGAAGCAGGACAGAATCTCTTGCCAGCTTGCTCTGCCCTCCTAATCTCCACACATTGAGTGGTTCTGCTGCAGAGAGGCTGTACTTGACACATGAGTAGACCCCTGGCCGGGAGGCTGCAAATGGCCTGCCGTGTTCGGGGGTCTCTCCAAGATGCTCCGCACACTCACCTGGGGCATCCTGGGACTTCCGGGGGCCACACAGACCCTGATCCCCACAGCCCCCGCCAGCTCTGTGACAGAGCCGGCAGTTGTGTGGGTGGCCAATCCGGCCGCCCAGAGCTCCACTGCCAATCACCTGCTGGGAGAGCGGGCTAAGCCCACTCTCCCAGCAGACCTCATTGAGGTGCTTCACACAATTGTGTGAAGCGCCTCATTGATAGACCGGTCCTCCATGAATTTATCTAAATCCCTCTTAAAGCCATCCTGGCTGTTGGCTCTCACCACATCTTGTGGCAGAAAATTCCATAGACTAATTATGTGTTGTGTGAAAAAGTACTTTTTGTTGGTCCTAAATTTCCAGGCAATCATTTTCATGAGATGACCCCTGGTTCTAGTGTTATGCAAGAGGCAGAAAAATTTCTCTCCATTAACTTTCTCCACACCATGAATGATTTTATAGACCTCTATTGAGGCAGAACTCAGGTTGTGGTTAAGAAATGGTTAAAGGGTCTGTGTTACCAAACGGCCTTAATTGCAAATTGCTGAATCCACCATAAATCTGTCTCCTGCTGGAATGCAAGCAAAGAGGCCCCTTTGGTATCTCCAGATAACAGAGGCACTGGCTAACACCACCTTCAAGGCCAATGGCTGAGGGGAGTAGAGGTTGGAACAAGATGAAGGAGGGGAGGAATGCTCGATTATAAGCTAGAGAAATATTGCCTAATTGTAATAATAGCAATGATTATAATTATTGTAAAAAGACGATTTAGTGATGCCAACCAATGAGGAATGTATCCACTGAATGTACTTAAGTTGGGTATAAGAACTGAAGCTGGAATGTGATCGGGGCTCAGCTTTTGGGGAATTATCCCACTGAGTCTATTGCTGGCAATAAATTCTGCTTTTTCTCAACCGTTGGTGTCAATCTCTCACTCAGGACCTGGGGGATTTCTGCTACACTATCATGTCTCCCCTCAGTTGTCTTTTTTCTAAAGCCAGGTGTTGTAGCCTTGCCTCACAAGGAAGATACCCTAGGCCTCTGATCATCTTGGCTGCCCATTTCTGCACCTTTTCCAGTTCTATAATGTCCTCCTTAAGATATGTTGGCCAGAACTGCACACAGTACTCCAAATGTGGCTGCACCATAGTTTTGTATAAGGGCATTATAATATTAGCAGTTTTATATTCAATCACATTTCTAATGATTCCAAGCATGTAATTTACCTTTTTCACAGCTGCTGCACATTGAGTTGACACTTTCAACATGCTGTCCACCATGACCCCAAGATCCCTCTCCTGATCAGTCACTGACAGCTCAAATCCCATCAGCATATATGTGAAGATGGGGGGTTTTTTTGCCCCAATATGCATCACTTTACACTTGCCAACAATGAACTGTATTTGCCATTTTGTTGCCCATTGCCCCAGTTTGGAAATATACTTTTGGAGCTCCTCACAATCTCTCTTGGTTTTCACTACTCTAAATAGTTTGGTGTCATCTGTAAATTTGGCCATATCGCTGCTTACCCAAATTTCTAAATCATTCATGAATAAATTAAAAAGCACCGGTCCAAGTACAGATCCCTAGGGGACACCACTTCTTACTTCCCTCCATTGTGAAAACTCTCTGTTTATACCTACCCCCTGTTTCCTGTCCTTCAACTAGTTACCAATCCACATATGAACCAATCCCCTTATCCCATGACTTCTAAATTTTCTCAAGAGTCTTTGATGAAGAACTTTGTTGAAAGCTTTTTGAAAGTACAGGTATACTATGCCAATTGGATCACCTTTATCCACACACCTGTTAACACTCTCAAAGAACTTCAAAAGGTTGGTGAGGCAAAATTTACCTTTGCAAAAATCATGCTGGTGCTCCTTCAGCAGGTCCTGTTCTTGCTTATGTGCTTAACAATTTTATCCTTGAAAATGCTATATATGCGTAATAATTTTATCTATGAGAATGCTTTCCATCAATTTGTCTGGAACAAGTATTAAGCTAACTGGCCTGTAGCAGATGTTAAACTAACTGGCCTGTGGTTTCCTGGGTCCCCTGGATCCCTTTTTGAAAATTGGTGTTACATTGGCTACTTTCCAGTCCTCTGGTACAGAGACTGATTTTAGGGATAAGTTATATATTTTTGCAAGGAGGCTGGCTATTTCACATTTGAGTTCTTTATGGATTCTATGGATGCCATCCGGCCCCGGTGATCTGTTAATTTTTAATTATTCCAGACATTTTAGAACCTCATATCTCATCCCCGTGATCTGACTCAGTTCTTTAGCCTCTGTCCCTGAGAAGCCCAGTTCAGGCACAGGTATAGCCTGGTTCATGCTCACTATCCTCTGTCATGAAGACAGATGTAAAGAACTCATTTAGTTTCTCTGCAATCTCCATAGCCTCCTTAATAATCCTTTTCACTCCCTTGTCATCTAACAGGCCAAGGGGCGTAGCTAGGAGAGAGGGGGCCCATGTTCATCCCTCTCCCCAGCGGCCCCCCAGGGTGAGGGAGATAATGAAAAAAATAGGGAAGGGTGGATCTGGAGGGCCCTCAGGAGCTGGGGGCCCGTGTTCTTTGAACCCATTCACTCAATTATAGCTACGCCCCTGGACCATCTCCCTGGCAGGTTTCCTGCTTCTGATGCATTTAAACAAGATTTTGTTATTCCCCTTGAGGCTTTTAGCTAAATGTTCCTCAAACTGTCTATTCGCCTTCCTTATTGTCACCTTGCATTTCTTTTGCCAGAGTTTGTGTTTCTTTCTGTTCTCTTTATTTGGCAGGCCTTCCAATTTCTGAAGCAATTTTTCTTCCCCTTCATAACTTCCTTGACTTTACTTGTTAGTCATGCTGGCATCCTCTCCGGTTTGGTGGTACTTTTCCTCCTTTTTGGTATATCTAATTGGGCTTCTATTATTGTGGTTTTAAATAAACTCCATGCATTCTGCAGCGAAGTGACTTTCCCGATTTTTCCTTTTCCTTTTTCTTTTCACCAAACTCCTCATTTTAGAGACGTTTCCTCTTCTGAAATTCAATGTAACTGTGTTAGACTTCCTTCACAATTCTCTCCTCAAATGTATGCTGAAATTGACCACACTATGGTCACTGTTCGCTAAAAGTTCCATGACACTGACATCTCACAGCAGGTCCTGAGCACCACTCAGGATTAAGTCCAAGGTCACCCTCTCTCTGGTTGCAAAGCCAACTGTTCTTGGGCACTGTCATTCAACATATGTAGAAATGTGGCCTCTTGTCATTATCAGAATGTGAATTTACCCAGTCTATGTGTGGGTAATTGAAATCACCCATTATTACAGCTATGTCTCTCTTTGATGCCTCCCCGATTTCCTTCTGCAATTCCCAGTCACTGTCAGTGTTTTGATCCGGAGGGTGATAGCAATTCCCTAGTACCACACTAGGGACTTTCAGGTCTTGTATTGTCACTCACAGAGTTTCTATGGAGGACTCAGGTTTTCCTAGATTTTCTAGCTTTTTAGATTCTATTCCTTCTTTAACATATGAATAAGAAGGAGGTACTGACCACTGGGGGTCGGGACCTGAGAGATAGTTTGGATCTGCCTGTTCTGGATGGGGTTACACTCCCCCGAAAGATCAAGTATGTAGCCTGGGAGTGTAACTGGATTCCAAACTCTCTCTGGTTTCTCAGGTTGAGGCAGTGGCCAGGAGCGATTTTTATCAGTGTCAGCTGATATGTCAGCTACGTCCATTTATTGATTTAAATTACCTTAAAAGAGTGGTGCATATGCTGGAATCCGCTAGGCTTTTGACTACTGTAATGCACTCTACGTGGGTCTGCCTTTGTACATAATCTGGAAACTACAATTGGTACAGAATGTGGCAGCCCGACTGCTTTCTGCATCAACCCGAAAGGATGATATAACACCAATTTTGAAAGAACTGCACTAGCTGCCAATGTGTTTCTGAACAAAACACAAAGTGCTGGTTATCCTATATCATAAAAGGCTAGAGTGTGCAGTCGTGCTGCCTGTGTCTTTTTTGGCAGTTCTGAGCATGCGCAGAGCGCATGCTCAGAACTGCCGAAAAAGATATGGCCGCCCAGACACGGGCGGCCATGTTGCCCCAAACTGCCCGAAACCACCATTCCCGCTTCCCCCCCATTATTAAGGGCCAAATTGGTCCATGAAATTGCCTCCGCAGCTGCTGCCGCCCACCCGCCCTCCCAGATGCTCCCCCCCATTATTAAGGGCCAAAATGGCCCATGAAATTGCCTCCGCGGCTGCCACCACCGACTGCCAGCCCGCCCACCCTCCCAGATGCCCGAGTCCTCCTCCATTCCCACTCCCCCCCACTGCCGCCGCCAACCACCCGCCCGCCCTCCCAGATGCTCCCCCCCCATTATTAAGGGCCAAATAGGCCCATGAAAATGCCTCCGTGGCTGCCACCGCCGACCACCCACCCACCCTCCCAGATCCCCGAGTCCTCCTAACCCGGAAAAATGCAGAATCAGAGAAGAAGAGAGGAGCTCGCAAACAGAGCTCCTCTCTGTGCAAAGCATCTGCCCATACTGCCACTATGGACGTAAAGGATGCAATAGGCGTCCTTTGTGCCCAAAGTGCCAGTTTGGGAAGAGGCTTTGCAGAGAGAGGAGCTCTGCTACCCTGCTCCTCTCTCCTGCTCTGAATCAGCATTATCCCGGCGAAAAGAGGACTCGGGGATCTGGGAGGGCGGGCGGGTGGTCGGCGGCGGCAGCCGCAGAGGCACTTTAATGGGCCTATTTGGCCCTTAATAATGTGGGGGGGGGGAGGAATCGAGCCGGACTCGGGCATCTGGGAGGGCGGTCGGTTGGCGGGGTCTGTCACCCGTGTCTGGGCCCAAAAAAAAACAAAAAAACAAAAACAAAAACAAAAAACCAGTTACACGAGCACTTTATTAATCCTCTGTCCGCACAACCCATGCAGCAGAAAGCAGCCACCATTCCTTCTCCCTCTCCCCAGACAACCAATCACTGTGTCGGAAAGAACGCATAAAGGGGGGGGGGAAGGCTAGCGCCCGTTATTATAACGGGCTTAAACATACTAGTTATCTATAAAGCCTTAATGGCTTGGGTCTAAGGTACTTAAGAGAGCACCTTCTTTGTCATGAACCCTGCCGCCTAGTAAGATCATCTGGGGAGGTCTGGTTATAGTTGCTACTGGCTCATTTGGTGACAACCCGAGCCCAGGCCTTCTCTGTGGTTGCCCCAGGGCTCTGGAATAGGCTCCCTGCTGAAATAAGAGCATCTCCTTCTCTGTTTAATTTTAGGAAGACTCTCAAGATGTACCAGTTTTCTCAGGCTTTTAACTGAAATTTTAAGCCATTGAATGTGTTTTAATCTTCTGAGATTTTTAAATTTGTTTTCTGAATTTTAACTGCTTTTATATTTTACATTTGCTGTGTTTTTAATTTTGCACACTGCCTAGAGATGCATATATCAGGCGGTATAGAAATATGATAAACACACACACACAGAGACACACACACACACACACACAGACACACACAGAGAGACATAAACACACCCAGCTACTCCACCTCCAATACGCCCCTCCCTGTCCTTTCCCACTGGTTCTCACTGTTCCACCATGTTTCTGTTATGCCCACTATATCTAGGTTTTCATAGCACTACAACTCGCTCATCTTGGCTCAGAGGCTTCTGGCACTGGCATATAAGCACGTGTACTCTGAATCTCTTACCTGATGTGCACTATTTTTCTTATGGCCATTTGATCTCTTCGACCAGCTAGCACAGCCTTCTGTCTGCTCTTTATCTGGTTCTACTCTGTCCCCACCCTTTCTGTTTTATCTCAATCATTTACACCCTTGTGCCTTAAGGGATGACATTTGCTGAACTGCTGAATTGGATACTGCTCAGCTCCTGTGACCTATCCCCCAGGTGCCATTTTAAAAGCTGCTCTGCAACCTTTTTTTATTTTAAGCACCAGCAGTCTGGTTTCATCTTGGTTCAAGTGGTGCCCATCTCTTTTGTAAAGGGCTCATCTTGTCCCAAAATGTATCCCAGTGCTTAACAAATCTAAATCCTTCCTCCTGGCAGCACCGTCTCTTCCACACATTGAGTCCCCTCAGTTCTGCCCGTCTCACTGGCCCTGTGTGTGGAGCAGGTAGCATTTCTGAGAAAGCTACCTTGGGGGTCCTGGACTTCAATATGCCTAAAATTTGGCTTCCAGGACCTCCTGACTGCATTTCCCAACATCTTTGGTGCTGATGTGCACCACAATAGCTGATTCCTCCCCAGCACTGCATATCTAGACTTCGTGTGACATCCACAACCTTCACACCAGGTGGGCAAGTCAATGTGTAGTCTATAAGCGGGTGAAAGACCCAGCTCTCCATATCCCTAATGATTGAATCACCCACTAATAGGAGCCCACCCCCCCCAGGAGCTTCATCTGTGCAAGAGGATATGGGCCCATTGTAGCATTTCCCTCTTCCTCAGAATGATGTCCTTTCCTGAGACTTTCATTGCAGAGTAGCTGTCAGCCTGGGAGTAGGAAGCCTCTATCAAGTCTCTGAAGGTCTCATCCACATACCTCTCTAACTCTCTGAGCTTCCCCAGCCCAGCAACTGTGGCTTAGAGGGAACAAACATGTCCCCCAAAAGCCAGGAGCTCCTTGCACCAAGCACACACTCATGACTGCTGCCCATTGAGCAGATAATCATACACACTCCGTTCAATACAGTGGAAAATTCCCACTCCCCTGCTGGCTTTTCTATGTTCTGGTTTTGTCAGCTCTTTAGAGTATTAGAGATTGTTTATTTGAAAGTCAGGTCTTAGCTGAAGTTGTCAGCTATTCAACACTTCAAACCTTTCTTCCCGATCATATACAAGAGGGAGTAGAACTGACCTACTCTTCCCGCGGGACTCCTTGTGATCAAGAGGGCTCCTTTCAAGCTTCCCCACATACTTTCCTGCTAAACTCCATGTGAAACTCCTATGACCCTGTTTGCTAATTCCTGTTTGCTAATCTCTGTTCGCTATGTTCCCTGGTCGTTGCTTCTTATGCAGAGAATAAGCTTCAAACGGAGGCAAACAGGCTAAACAGGTATGTGGCCCGTCCATTAGGTGTGACTTAGCCCCAGCTGGCACCCCAGCTGGCAACCAGCACTGGCAAAAACCAAACACACATGCACATACACACACTGGGATTTCTCTCTTAAAGAGATACCAGCCTGTCAAAATCTCCCCCTTCTCCTGTGTGTTTGTTTGAAGAGAGAAAACTCCCCCCCCCCCGATAACAACAAGAGAACCACTGTTCTGAAAAGTACCTCTTTTACCAGTTGGGAGGTATTAAGTTTAGTTTAATCAAAAGCTTGGAGCATGGTTTGTGGTGTGATGTAGCTAAGAGGACAGGAAACAGGAAATGAAGGAAGAAAAAAAGACTGCTTTGGCTTAGTCAGGTTTTAGAGCTATAGAATAATATATGTTCTATAAGTGGTAAATTTTGTAATAACGTTGTTGGAACTTAACCTCCTATGTGCCCAACACATCAGTGTGCAGCCCGAAATTTACTGCATAAATCAGCTAATTCCTTTTAGCACTCAGTTACAAGCTGATTTGTGTCTGTTTAAAAAGATTACCAGTTTCTAAGTATCAAACAGCCTGTCAGCAGCTACAGCTTGTCAGCAGATGAGCTGTGGGTAGCAGTCACTAGGGGGTACAAGGCCCACCTGTACCAGCTGTCGCTGGCCTGATTCCTGAACCAGGCAGCCCATCAAGGTTTGGGGATCAGGCCAGTGGCAGCTGGTATGGGTGGGGCTGTGGGAAACAGAGAATGAGCCACACCTCCAGCTCGTTCTCACTCTTTTTGTCCTGTCCAGCTGCCTCTCTCACCTTGCTCCACCACGACATTAACCCCAGGTGTGCAGGCTGGTATTTGCTGGATTGGGGATTGCAACCCCCAACCCAGTGAATGAACAGCCTGCATGCCTGGAGTAAATGCCGTGGCGTGGTGAGGTGAGAGAGAGTGAGGCAGTGGGGCAAGGTGAGAAGAGTACGAATGAGCAACAGCTAAAACTTATTCTCTGCCTCCCAGGACCCCCCATACCAGCTACCACTGGAACAGGTCAGCAGGCTACCACCAGAGTGTCAGGCAGTAAAGGAGGAGCTGGAAGCTGGGGCGGCGGGTAGTCAGGAACCCACCAGAGGTCACACTGACTAGACAGTAAGGAGAAGTAACAGAGAGCTTCTCCTTGATGATGAGGCAAGGCCTACCTCAGGCAGGAAACCTTTTATCTTTCCCGCTATGGGTGGTCCCATAGGGCGGGGCTTGCCTACAGTCCCAAAGACGTAAAACGTGCTGCAGTGCAGCAAGCTGCCACAAGGGGCAGCATACAGAGCTTCAGGCAGGCAGAACAAGACCCAGCCTGATCCCAAACAAATATATCTAAATAACAATGAACTGTTAACTAGTTAATAGTTTTTCAGCTGTTCTTTGTTCTTTGAAAAGAACGTTTTGGTATATGCTAACTGGGCTTCTATTATTGTAGGACATGTTTGAATATGCAGTTTTGATCCCAAGAAAATCATCACTGTTTCAATATTTTATCCTGGTTAGAGATGCAAGGAACTGAATTAATAAGATTTTTGGAAGGACTGTTTTTTTAGATATTTTAAGCCATTCTTAAAAGAGAAATGGTGTCGGAAAAATGCAAATTGACACAGGGAGTAAAGTGCTTTTAAAAATCCATTATTCACAAAATGAGCCTTGGTTGGCAGGCATAATTGGGGAGATGAGCAGACCCCTCATAGGCTTGAGGGAGGAGAAAATGACACTGATGGTACAATATTGGAGTCACTTAAATGCCAAGACTGAATTAGAGAGGATGCAAAGTGTGAAGGAGAAATCTTTTGACCACTCAGCCATGTAATCATAATCAAGTGAGCGAGGCAGCTGCTGGGGAGAGATTCTTGAAAAACACAATGATTTTGTTTGTCAAACAGAATGGAGAGGGAGGCAGAAGAAAGTAGCAAGCAAAATGACCATGTAAGGCCTTAACTAGGAAGAGGGCAGGCATGAACTTAAGAACAGCCCTGCTGGATCAGGCTGAGGCTTATCCAGACCAGCATCCTGTTTCACACAGTGGCCCACAAGATGCCTCTGAGAAGCCCACAGGCAAGAGGTATGTCCATGCCCTCCTTCCTGCTGTTGCTCCCCTGCAACTGGTATTGAAAGGCATTGTGCTTCTGAGGCTGGAGATGGCCCACAGCCACCAGACTAGTAACCATCGATAGAGCTGTCCTCCATGAATTTGTCTAAGCCCCTTTTAAAGCCATTCAAGTTAGTGGCCATCACCACATCCTATGGCAGAGAATTCTATAGGTTAATTATGTGCTGTGTGAAAATGTACTTCCTTTTGTTGGTCCTAAATTTCCTGACCTTCAGTTTCATGGATGGCCCCTGATTCTAGTGCTGTGATAGAGGGAGAAACATTTCCATCTGAACACACTCTCTACCCCAGACAGAGTTTTATACATCTCTTTCATGTCTCCTCATAGTCACCTCTTTTCCAAACTTAAAAGCCCCCGATGCCTTGCCTTATAAGGAAGGTGCTCTAGGCCCCTGATCATCTTGGCTGCCCTCTTCTACACCTTTTCCAGTTCTACAATGTCCTTCTTAAGGTGACCAGAACTGTATGCAGTACTCCAAATGTGGCTGCACCATAGGTTTACATAAGAGCATAGTAAGCCAGTGTGGTGTAGTGGTTTGAGTGCTGGACTAGGACCGGGGAGACCCGAGTTTAAATCCCCATTCAGCCATGATACCAGCTGGGTGACTCTGGGCCAGTCACTTCTCTCTCAGCCTAACCTACTTCACAGGGTTGTTGTGAAAGAGAAACTCAAGTATGTAGTACATCGCTCTGGGCTCCTTGGAGGAAGAGCAGGATATAAATGTAATAATAATAATAATAATAATAATAATTAATAAACCAGTGCAATTCTGGAGGCTATTATGGGACAATCCAATAGATTATAATAAAAAAGCAGGCTGAGTGAAAGAGGTCGAAAAATGTAACCAACAAATGCAAGATCTAATAATAACACCAGAATTAATAAGTGAAAGAGCAAAGAAAATTAAAAATTGGACTGCTACAGGAGACGATGAACTGCATGGCTTTTGGCTTAAACACCTAACAAGCCTTCATAAACAACTATCAAAAGAGTTCAATCACATTTTGCAAGGAGGTGATATTGAACAATGGCTAACAACTGGGAAAACTCATCTCATCATGAAAGACCCAGCAAAAGGTGCAGTTCCAAGTAATTATATACTGATCACCTGTCTGCCAAACATGTTCACATTATTAACTGGAATAATAGCAGATGGAGTGATGCAACACTTATTAACTAACAAACAGCTTCCAGTTGAACAGAAAGGAAATTGCCCGAACACCAGAGGCACAAAAGACCAGCTGCTGATTGACAAAATGATTTTAGAAAATTGCAAGAGAAGAAAAACCAATCTAAGTGTTGCATGGATTGACTACAAGAAAGCCTTCGATTCATTGCCTCACACATGGATACTAAAATGTTTAGAAACAACTGGTGTCAGCAAAAACATTCAGATATTTATTTAAAAAGCAATGAGCATGTGGAGTACACAGTTAACAATCAATGGTGAGACACTTGGACAGGTTAGCATTAGAAGAGGCATTTTCCAAGGGGACTCACTATCCCCTCTATTGTTTGTAATCGCCATGACCCCACTTTCACAAATACTATACAAAACAGGCCTCGGATACCAAACATCTAAAACATCATGTAAAATAAACCATCTGCTGTACATGGACGATCTGAAGTTGTATGGAAAGTCCCAGTCAGAAATAGAATCACTGCTAAACACTGTCCGTATATTCAGTAGCGATATAGCAGTGGAGTTTGGACTAGAAAAGTGTGCTGCATTAATAATGAACAGAGGGAAAATAACAAAAACAGAAGGAACAGAACTGCCCAATGGAAGCAACATCAAGAACCTGGAAGAGAAAGAACATTACAAATACTTGGGCATTCTCCAGGCTGATAACATTGCACACACTGAAGTTAAAATAAAAATTGGAAGTGAATACATCAGGAGAGCTAGAAAAATCCTCAAGTCCAAACTCAATGGCGGGAACACCATACAAGCCATAAACACCTGGGCTATACCTGTTATCAGATACACTGCAGGAATAATAGACTGGACCCAGGCAGAGCTAGAGACGCTGGATCGTAAGACCAGGAAAATCATGACCATCAATCATGCTCTGCACCCCCGCAGTGATGTCGATAGGCTCTACCTCCCTCGCAGCTCAGGTGGAAGAGGAATGCTTGCAAGTCCATCAAACAGCAGAGGAGGAGAAAAGAGGCCTTGAAGAATAGATCAAGGACAGTGAAGAAGATGCACTTCAAATGGTCAATAACGCAAAACTATTCAACACCAATGAAAGAAAGCAGGCCTACAAGAAAGAACAAGTCAAGAACCGAGCAGAAAAATAGAAAAATAAGCCACTGCATAGCCAATATTTGCACAATATATGTGGAAAATCAGACATCAGCAAGACCTGGCAATGGCTTAAGAATGGCAACTTGAAGAAAGAAATAGAGGGTTTAATACTGGCTGCGCAAGAACAGGCACTAAGAACAAATGCAATAAGAGCAAAAGTCAAAAAATCCACAACAAACAGCAAGTGCCGCCTTTGTAAAGAAGCAGATGAAACAGTGGACCACCTAATCAGCTGTTGTAAAAAGATCGCACAGACTGACTACAAACAAAGGCATGACAAGCTAGCAGGGATGATACACTGGAACATCTGCAAAAAATACAAGCTACCTGTAGCCAAAAATTGGTGGGACCATAAAATTGAAAAAGTTGAATAAAATGAAGATGTAAAAATATTATGGGACTTCTGACTACAAACAGACAAACATCTGCCACACAATACACCAGATATAACTGTAGTCGAGAAGAAAGAAAGAAAGTTAAAATAATCAACATAGCAATACCAGGTGATAGCAGAATAGAAGAAAAAGAAATACAAAAGATCACCAAATACAAAGATCTACAAATTGAAATTGAAAGGCTGTGGCAGAAAAAGACCCAAATAATTCCAGTGGTAATTGGTGCCCTGGGTGCAGTTCCAAAAGACCTTGAAGAGCACCTCAACACCATAGGGGCCACAGAAATCACCATCAGCCAATTACAAAAAGCAGCTTTACTGGGAACAGCCTATATTCTGTGATGATATCTATAACAATTGACAATAAAATTCAGCCATCCCAGGTCCTTGGGAAGGACTCGATGTCTGGATAAAACAAACCAGTCAATAACACTTGTCTGACTGTGTAAACAAGAAATAATAATAGCATTTGTATTAGCATGCTAGGTTCAAGCTTTACAGGAGGCATTGCAAGAGAAAAGAAGCCTCTTCCACTCTATGTTTTTGTCCCCTCTTAACATCTAGGTAAATGGAAAATGTGACATATTGTTTTGCCGTGCACGGCTGCATGACGCTTCACAGCACTGGCTGCTGGCCATGCAATGCACTCATTGCCCATACAAGTACGAACTTGTAATGTGTCTGCCCTGCACCATGAAGCCTTGTTTGCTTTGGAAAAAATGGGAGGATTTATTGTTGTCTTTTAGCTTTGGTTCCCCGGGTTTAAGCTCCATACATTTCAGGTTGCCTAATCTGTATTTATAGCCAGGCCTAATGTATTTACAGTCAGAGAGGAAACAGCAGATATGGCAGCAGAGCATTTATGTATATTTGATGATGAAATGTTTAATCCAGGCCTACTAAGAAGTGTATAAAGGTTTGTTGTTTGTGTTTAAGAATGTGAGGTCTCTCTCTGCCAAGAGGTAGCAAATACCAGAGCCTGACAAAAGATACTGTATGTAGCCAAGGTCATGAGGCAATTCTGCACTCAGCAGAGAACAAAATATAGCTTGGACCAGAAGATACCGATAAGGAGTAGGGAGGGCAGATAGGCCAAACAGTAGCTCATGTCCAAGGCTAGTTGGCATGAAAACATCTGTTTACTCACAAAGACATGTATTGTAGGATTTACCAATTTGCTTGCTTTTTTTAGTCTATATAAGCTAGCCACTGCATATCCTCGGGGCCCAGTGCTTGTCAGACTTTTCTTGACCTGTACTGTGCCTTCATGATCATGAATAAAAACCATTTTTTGAGCATACGCCCCTCGTTGTATTTGACTCAATTTTGTCAGGCAATGAGTTCTATTGCGGGAAGCTGGACTAATTGTCTTTAGTTTAGTAAGACACCCCATTCTCTGTCAAATCCGATGGAAGGATGAAAGCAAGGGACTGAATTAAACAAGAGGGCAAGGTTCCAGAGGATTTTCCCGCAACATACTCAGTTTAAAGCTGAGCCAAAATTTCCCCTGAAAATTTTTGGTTTGAAATTTGTGTAGGGGCTCAAACGCTGCCCTGAAACTGCCCCCTTCCAGGCCCACCTTTTTTTCCTTCCAACACTGTCTGTTTTGTGGCAGTTCTCTTCCCATTGGAGCTGCTGGCAGCCACCATTTTGTGCCCCCAGAAGTCTCCTAATGATAGATCATTGTTATCAAGGGACTAATGGGGGACAAAACAGTAGTTGTCAGTCACCTGAGGAAAGGAGAGCTGATCTTGTCATAGCAAGCATGGATTGTCTCCTTTGCTAAGTAGGGTCCACCCTAGTTTGCATTTGAATGGGAGACTACTTGTATGAACACTGTAAGATATTCCCCCACAAGGGATGGGGCCACTCCAGGAAGAGCTTCTGCATGCTTGCATGAAGAAGGTTCCAAATTCCCTCCCTGGTATCTCTAATATAGGGCTGAGACTCCTGCCTGTAACCTTGGAGAAGCCGCTGCCAGTCTGTGTAGACAATACTGAGCTAGATGGACCTATGGACTGACTCAGTATAAGGCAGCTTCCTATGTTCCTAAGCATCATCAGCTGTAAGCCCCTATTTCAGTCACTTCCCCCCAATCGCTCATGAATGGGGCTGCAAATTTTAAGGGGGGCATTTCACCTCCACCCTACTCAGTACACTTTAGAGATTGTTCCCTCCCACTGGGGATCTAGTATCAGTTCTGTGTACTCTAGCACTTGTAGTTAGGGGACAGAGAGCTGCATTTGATATTCTCAATAGGGTTGTGCACGAAACTGGTTCGGTCAGTTCAATTCGAATCCAGACTGGATTCAAACTGACCCGTTCCCGTTCCAGGTTTGGTCAAACCAGGTCCGCCTTGGGTTGACCCTCAAACCGGGCCGAAAGGGCCTGAGGACAGGCCTGGATATACAAGTAAAGGGGGCATCACTAAACCTTCACAAAGGCACTGGGGGTGGGGAGAAAGCAGTATCCATACCTTTAGCGGAGACCATGGGATAGGGGGCATAGGTGGTGAGCTGGCAGCAGTGAAGCACAAGGAGGTAGCAGGCAGGGGCTCCTCAAAGCCCCTCGCTGGCCTCCCAAATGACACAGTTCGGGCCTCTGTGCATGCGTGGAGGCCATTTTCGTGACCTCCATGCATGCACAGAGGCCATTTATGTCACTAATATTGTGTGGTGACACAAATGGCCTCTGTGCACATGCGGAGGTCATGAAAATGGCCTCTGCACATGCGCAGAGGCCCGAACCATGCCACAGATGGCCTGGGTTGTCATTTGGGAGGCCGGTAAGGGGCTTGCAGGAGCCCCCACCACTCTGCTGCTGCTTCTCCGCTACTGCCTTGCCACCTATGCAAGCTCCGCTAAAGTTATGGAGACCGCTTTCTCTCACTACCCCTCTCTTGGTACCTTTTGGGAGGTTTAGGGATGCCCCCTTTACTTGTAAAGGGGAATCCTCAAGGATTCCCCTTTACAAGTGTACCCGAACTCTTGGTAGGTTATATGCCTAACTCTTGGTTGGACATATTGGTCTGCAACGAAGTTCTTCAAACCCGGGGCCGGTCCAGTTCAAACGCAGACTGGCTCCACACTTTGGGGGGCTGGTAAGGTTCGAATTTGGACTGGCCAAACCAGGCTGGATCAATGTCAAGCCCAGCTTGAAGCGAGCTGTCTCTCACTTCTGTAATTGGCATTTCCTATGCATAAGGAGGAACCAATAGGATGTGGCAGCTGACTGGCAAAATAGGAAGCAACAAACATCTGTTTTCAAGGACATTTTGATTTCAGGGACAGTGGTAACCAGTGCTGGGAATGTGCAGACCCCAGGACATATGTGAATGCATGAATTAGTTTCCTGGTCTCCAGAATGCATAGAAGAACTGAGACTGGATCCATCCCACAGACAGGGAACTATGTCCAAAGTGACCCCCCCACAACCCAGCAACACACAAGTTCCCACACTGCTTTACTCTGGAACACAGCAAACTCACGCATGCTTCCTTTGCTGCACATGGACTTCATAAGTCAAGATGTCAGCCACTGATTATTATTGTTTACATCCTGCTGAAAGCTAAAGCAAGCTGGGAGAGGCAGGTTATACATATTTTAAATAACTAAATAAGAATAAGGAATACTTACGATCCGAGTGCTTCCATGAAAATAAATGTTTTTCTGATGTTGTTGGTTTGTTTCTTCCAGGAACTGCCCTCCTCCTCTTGCTTGTGGCCCATCTTCTCCAGAGCTGAAGCTGAGAATTCTGACAAGATATAAGCATGGTTATGGATTGGTAGAAAATGGAAAAAAATAAGACTGCCCTAATAGTAGGCACACACACACAATTACTATATTTACCTAAATCCAAGACTAGGTTTTCCCTGAGTTCTTTAGTTTTAGAAATGGGGGTGTTGTCTTAAATTCAGTATCCTATTTCTTTCAGGTAAATAACCTTATTTAACCTCTGTTTTTAAGGGGATGTCTTAAATTAAGAGGCACAGCGGGGAAATGCTTGACTAAAAAGCAGAAGGTTGCCGGTTCAGATCCCCGCAGGTACAATATCGGGCAGCAACGATATAGGAAGATGCTGAAAGGCATAATCTCAGACTGTGTGGTAAACCCCTCCTGTATTCTACCAAAGAAAACCACAGGGCTCTGTGGGTGCCAGGAGTCGAAATCAACTTGACAGCACACTTTACCTTTAACTTAAATTGAGGGTTGTCTTTTTTGTGTGTAAATACATTAACCTATTAATACACAAAAATGTAAGAATTTATAATCACTGCCATTCTCCTCTGGTACAAGCTACTGCTAGTTTCCCCAATTCGGTCCCTTAGATATGACTTTTTTCTGTGACTTTTCTTCAGATGACACAACTCAGGACAGCTAAATGCAAGGTTGATCTCTCCTCTCCCTCTTAAAAATTGTGTGAACACTCAGTGGACTCAGTTTCACTATGTGACCAGTCTAGGTAACTTAGGGATCAGATAATCGCAGACTATGTTTGTTCAGAGCCAACATCTCTTCTTTACCATTCTTTTAAAAAGCTGGTCTCCCCTGTTCCATTTTAAAAGCTGGGTTTCCTGACTCTGTCTTTGTTGTGGTTGATATGAAGCTGCTTAAAACAGGGCCAGACCATTGGTCTATTTAGTTCAATATTTTGTCTGAACTTACTGGCAGCAGCTCACTAGATTTTCAGACATGGAGCTTTCCCAGCCTGACCCAGAGGTGCCAAGAAGATGCCACTGCTGAGGATGTGGACAAGCTGCTTAGAGCAGTGAGGCGTACCACTTGTTCTCTTGACGCTTGTCCAACATGGCTTGTTCTATCTAGCAGGGAGGCTGTTGTAGGGGGCCTGGTGGAAATCACAAATGCTTCTCTGAGGGAGGGCAGGATGCCTCCTTGTCTCAAGGAGGCAATCATTAGACCTCTTTTAAAGAAGCCTACATTAGATCCCTCAGAGTTGAGCAACTATAGGCCTGTCTATGGCTGGGCAAGGTAATTGAGAGGGTGGTGGCCTCTCAGCTCCAGGCGGTCTTGGAGGAAACTGATTATAGACCCATTTTAAACTGGTTTTCGGGTGGGCTATGGGGTGGAGACTGCCTTGGTCGGCCTGATGGATGATCTCCAGTTGGGAATTGACAGAGGAAGTGTGACTCTGTTGGTCCTTTTGGACTTCTTGGCAGCTTTCGATACTATTGACCATAGTATCCTTCTGGAACGTCTGAGGGTGTTGAGGGTGGGAGGCACTGTTTTACAGCAGTTCCGCTCCTACCTCTTGGATAGATTCCAGATGGTGTCAATTGGAGACTGTTGCTCTTCAAAATCTGAGCTTAAGTATGGTGTGTCCCTCAAGGCTATGTACTCTCTCCAATGCTTTTCAACATCTACATGAAACTGCTGTGAGAGATCATCAGGGGATTTGGAGCAGGATGTTATCAGTATGCTGATGACACCCAGATCTATTTCTCCATGTCAACCTCTTCAGGAGATGGCATATCTTCCCTGAATGCCTGCCTGGAGGCAGTAATGGGCTGGATGAGGGAGAATAAACTGAAATGGAATCCAGATAAGGCGGAGGTACTTATTGTGCGGGGTCAGAACTCCAGAGATGATTTTGATCTACCTGTTCTAGATGGTGTCACACTTCCCCCAAAGGAACAGGTTCACAGTCTGGGAGTGCTTCTGGATCCACACCTCTCCCTGGTTTCTCAGGTGGAGGTGGGGGGCAGGGGTGCTTTCTATCAGCTTCAGCTGATACACCAGCTGCACCCGTTTCTCGAGATCAATGACCTCAAAACAGTGGTACATTTGTTGGTAACCTCCAGACTGGACTTCTGCAATGCGCTCTATGTGGGACTGCCTTTGTATATAGTCTGGAAACTTCAGTTGGTTCAGAATGCGGCAGCCAGGTTGGTCTCAGAGTCATCTCGGAGAGACCACATTACTCCCTTGTTGATTGAGCTACACTGGCTGCCAATAGGTTTCCGGACAGAATACAAAGTGCTAGTTAGAACTTATAAAGCCCTAAACAGCTTAGGCCCTGGGTATTTAAGAGAAAGTCTCTTTGTTATGAGCCCCACCGCTCAATGAGGTCACTTGAGGAGGTCCATCTCCAATTACCACCAGCTCGTCCGGTGGCCACACAGACACGGGCCTTCTTGATTGCTACCCCAAGGTTGTGGAATGCGCTCCCTGCTGAGATATGATCCTCCCCATCTCTGGCTATTTTAAAAAAACGTCTGAAGACCCAACTCTTCACCCAAGCTTTTTCAGCTTTTTAAATTTGTAGGTTTTAATTTTATGCTGTTTTTAAATTGTTAAACTGTTTTAACCTTTTATAATTGTTTTAATTGTTTTTATGTCATTGTTAACTGCCCAGAGACAAAAGTTTGGGTGGTATACAAGTTAAATAAATAAATAATAAATAATAATAAATGAATAAGAAAGTTTGGGTGGTATATAAGCAGGGGCGTAACTATGGTAGGGCAAGGGGAGACAGTTGTCTGGAGGCTCACTGCCTTGGGGGGCCCCCCAGAGGCAAGTCACATGACTGACTCCCCCAGCTGCGCACCCACCCGGGCTTCCTTCAGTTGTATTCATCCTCCGAAATTGTGTGTGTTAAGACCTGGAGCTACCAGAACAGCATGTCTTTCTCTAGTACCATTAAATGACCTGCATCATCCACAATTTACAAAACCCTTAAAAAAATAATTTAGGATTATGTTCTATTGTAGCACATAGATAGATAGATAGATAGATAGATAGATAGGTTATATCTATCTATCTGCTTTTTGTTACCACTATTCAGCCTCATTTAAGATTTCTTTACCCCATGAGCTGAGCTTCAGTGAGCGGGGGGGGGGCATTTTAAAATCCTGTCTCTGGGCCCACTCCAACCTTGCTACACTCTTGTATACAAGTTAATCTGAGATTGAATCTGGGGCCTTCTGCATGCAAAGCAGTTGTTCTACTACTCACAGCTCCCTTTCTTTGTGGATAGAAGATGGAGATGAAGCCTTGCTACTTACAGACGAAAGCCCTGCTGCTGGGGTGAAAGGAGAGAATTACTCCATATAGGACAAAACTTCATACAACATGGGAGATCTGTACAGTGGCGTAGCCACCATTGGACTAGGGGAACAAATATCCTTGGGCTGCAGAGGTCTGAGGTCTACCTAGCGGCCCCCTTAGCCCCTCACTCACCTCCCTGAATACACAGCCAGTGAACAAATGCTCACCAGCTAGGTGTTCCACCCCCCCCCGCATTGATGTTAGATGCAGACTGATGCAGGGGGTGTTGCCGGTATCAGGGTACATGTGCACCACCACTGCCTCCCCTCTCCCAGTTGGCAAGCAGTTCCTTCATGGCTGGGTGCTTCCTTTCTCTCCCCCCTCACTTGTTGGAAAAGAAGTACCCAGCTGACCAAGGAACTGCTCGTTGACTGGGAGAGGAGTTAGTGGTGTATGCATGTCCCAATGCTGGTCACTCCCTGCATCACTGTGCTTCTGACATCAGCACAGGGGGTATGATGGCTGGCACTGGAGCATGCACATGCTGTTGGGAATTCTCTCTGGTAGGAGAAACCCTTAATCATTATAGCAGAGTGCACAGAGGCACAACACAGCGGAATTTGGTTAGGCATGCGTGTATGCTGAGAGTAAAATAACTTGGAGCCAGTTCATAGTTTCAAATCAATATAAGGAGTATTTATTAGAGAACTCCATTCTAGATAGGAAAGTGAAGAGATAGCATCTCTATTCTATCTATCTAGTGGAATGCAGATGGATTCTGCATCTCTGCACACATGGTACAGGGAGAAAGGAGCTTGCATGTTGCAAGGGAGAAGGAAGGGAAGGGAAGAGGAAGTGGCAGTCAGTCAGTCAGGAAGTCCCTGAGATTAGCAATCTACATATCAAAGGGATAGTGTCAGAGTAGTAGAGAAGGGATGACCAATGCCTTGACCCTCTAGCCCTCTGACTCACTAGTCTGTCCTCCTATGTCATTGAGACAAGACACAGCGCATAGTCTTTCACTTCCAACTCATGCCACCCATCCCTCTTCCAGTCAGGATAAACTTCCTGTCTTTGCTGATTGGAAAATAGAAATGTTGATGGGCCATGAGATAGATATGCCTTGTGGGGAGTTGGGTCTTGGACATCCAGGCTTTGTTGGGGTCCCTTGGGCAATATGGCCTTAGGGGTCTCCTCTCCTTGACTGTGTCTACATTCTCTCATCACCCTCACTGCTGTCCTTTCACCTGCCCTCTCCAACACACATTTTGTTCAACATTTGTACAACATGTGTACATTGTACACAGGTTCAGACCTGTAGTTATTCACACATTATGTTGACCACAAGCACAGCAACACACTCCCTATCTGTACCATGCATTTGTGGGGGGCTGCACCCAGGTTTTGACATGCACACAAGACATCCATATTTACGAGTGTACAGAGATCTCTGTACTCATGTGACTTAACATCTGAATAGGGCTTCCCTTGGGCCACATCTGTACCACCATCAGAGGGAGAGGCCAAGGAGAGTGGATGCTGTGGCTCCTTCTCCTCACTCATGTCACTGCATAGACATTTGGAGAAGGCAGGTGAGCAGGCAAAGGCACCAAGGAAGAGCAGCAGGAAGTCTATGCCTTGTGATGGCTGTGGCATGTGACATTATTTCTATGAGACCACTAGGATGTTATAATAAGAGCTGAGATACCAACATATGATTCATATTACTTTCAGTGTGCCGGAGAATGTTAGATTGACATTGCAAAAAGATATCAAACTTGTTTACCGATAACACAAGGATTCTTCCGTTTTCCAAAATGGTTTCACTATGGTAATCACACAGAAAATATTGATTCCATTCCCTTTCAATCTCACCACAATTTCCATTACAACTATGTGTGCTAGTAAAGTGGCTGTCTGCATATTCAATTCAAAGCCTGGTGATATTATTATTACATTTATATCCCGCTCTTCCTCCAAGGAGCCCAGAGCGGTGTACTACATACTTGAGTTTCTCTTTCACAACAACCCTGTGAAGTAGGTTAGGCTGAGAGAGAAGTGACTGGCCCAGAGTCACCCAGCTAGTATCATGGCTGAATGGGGATTTGAACTTGGGTCTCCCCGGTCCTAGTCCAGCACTCTAACCACTACACCACGCTGGCTAGATGCTAGATGATATTAGATGCTAACACAGTAGTTTTGATGGCAAAAACTGTAATTTAGAATTGCTATAAGAGATGTAGAACCATACTGTGGCTAGATTTATCTAATTTAATAGCCTACTATGGAAATTTGGAGCAATAAACGGATTCTATAGGCACTATTTGCACAGAATTAATTAAAAATGTTATCCTAAATGCTCTGGAACTGGAGGCTTCATTTTAATTTTTTTTTAAAAAAAGAAGTTGTTAAAATGGGCCATGCAGTATAACTTAACCAGATAGTCCTGGGTGCAATGAAGCCTTAGGACAAGCATAAAGGTATATAACACTGGTTTATTTGCACCCAAACCCAAACGAAGATACAAGGCAAATAACTGGAGTAAAACAGGCCACACCTTTATTCAGATTATTCAGACAGAAAGAAGGAGGATTGGCTCTCCACCCCACCCCCTCACCCTGTGCCGAAACTAAATATTCACTGACCACAGTGAACCAACCTAATTGAGAACAGGCAATACACCTTAGCTCCAGCCAGCATCATCACTGAGGTTAATGCTGCCATCTTAGCTGACCTATTGCCAAGGCTACCTGCCTTGAGATCACCTCCCTCAAACTGTGAAGTCCTTTAAGGAGGGCGATCCCTCAGCAGGTTGGAGTAAGTTCAAGGCCAGTGCTCCTTGAGCCATGAAGCCTCCAAGTACTGCCAAGGACTCATCCCGATGCCAAAATGCATGCTTTAAGGTGCTCACCACCCTGCACTGCCCATTTACACCACACTGTGCCTGCCACTGTGACTGGGGAACAACCTAACTAACTAAGGGTAGCAGTGAGAGGAAGGCAAAAATAAAATAAAATAAATTAAAATAAAATAAAAACCCTGGCAAAAGCCAATCAGCAGCGGGGCAAAAATTCCTACCTGGCCCCAGAAAGGGCGATCAGCCAAAATCCACACTGCATCCAGGGAGGGGAGGGCAGAGGCGTAACTATAGGGGGGCAGGGGGGGCACGTGCCCCGGGCGCCATCTTTTCTGGTCACGTGGGGGGCACCACCATGACCATTTTTTTTTAAAAAAAATTGTTAATACAAATGTTTCCTGCTCAGTGCAGCAGCGCTGCAGCAGTCAAGGAAGCGTGTCGATGCCCCCTTCCCCATGAGCGGTCCCTTCCATGCCGCCTGCGCCCCCCCCCATTGCTTTGCTGGCACATGGCGGCCAGTCAGTGGCCTGGCTTGGCGGTGGCGGCGGGCGCTTGTGAGGAAAAACCTAAGTATAATGTAGTATGTTGGGGGGGTGCGGTGGGGGGGCGCCATTTCAGTGCTTGCCCCGGGCGCCATTTTCCCTAGTTACGCCTCTGGGGGAGGGAGGGAGTTGCTTGCCAAAGCTGAAGGAGAAGGAGGACGGGCCAGCTGAGAGAGCATGCTGGTCCCACCCCCTCCAACCCCTAAACCAATTGGAACACCCCCCCCCCCAATGCCTCATGCTGCATTCAAATGAGGCTAGGGCAAAGAAGCTGCACCCTGTACAGGTCGGGGCGTGCAGCTACATTACAAAGGATTAGTTTGAGAAGGCATCTTCAAATACTAGTGGGTGGGTTGGGGGGAGTCATCTTCATAAGAATACTTGTCAGGATATGGAGAAGTATCCTGGGATATATAGGAGACCTGGTCTTGAGCACAAATTGTTCCTTTTGCTAGGCAAGGTCTGCCTTGGTTTGCATTTGGATGAGAGACTACATGTGAGTGCTGTAAGATATTCATTTTAGGGGATAGGGCTGTAGCTCAGTGGTAAAACCTCTGTTTTGCATGCAGAAGGTCCCAAGTTTACTCCCTGCCATCTCCAGGTAGGGCTGGGAGAGACTTCTGCCTGAAACCACGAGGAGAGTTAGATGGATCGATGGTCTGACTCAGTATAAGGCAGCCTTCTGTGTTCTTAGGATAACTGAATCCGCTTGCCCAAAATTTGGATAATTGGAAGCAACTATTCTTTTTAAAGAGGAAAAACATTAACATTTAGAATAACAATCCATCAAATTAACCCTTTGCTTCTGTACCAGAGCTGATAATGTACAGACTAATCCAACACATTTTTTAAAAAGAGACTTTAAAAAAATCCTACTGAATTTAACAAGATTTTCCATCTAATGACAGTAACCATTTCTGTAGTCTGGGCAAAGGCTGCCATCTTTATTGCACTGAGAGTACTCGATGCGGAAACCGAGCCTTCCTCTACCATTATTTGGGCCATCTTTAGATGAAATAAAGCTGGCAGAGCTTATTCTACTTCCCAGAACAGTTGCAGACACGGAAAAAGAAAAATGAAAGCTCAAACCCATGCATGTCCTCAGTAAACTTAAGGTCCCAGAGGGAATTAGGTATGTGTGAGCCAGACTTTAACCTTCCCCACTCTTTTCTGCAAGTTTTTAAAATTCCCTCTAGGGATACGTGAGCTGGCTTGCATCACATACATTGACTTGGGTGGTTCGAGATCGAACCGGCTCGGCCCCGAAAGTCGGGGAGCTGGTCCGAGTTCGAACCGGACCAATCACTAGTTCACTGCAGGGGTGGGGGCTTGGGGGAGGGGGTATGCTTGTAAAGGGGAATCCGGCTAGGATTCCCCTTTAAAAATACAGGGGATCTCCTAGCCTAAAAAGACTCTCCTTCTTTAACTTTAAAGAGTGGGGGGGGGAGGCAGAAAAATGCTCAAATCTTTGCCTTTTAAATGAAGCCCCTGTCAGCAGTGGGGGTAGCGGAGGTGGCTACTGCATGGCAGAGACTCAGGAGGTGGTGACAGTGGCTCCTCCAACTGCCCCGCTGGCATGCAAAATGCTTAATTATTATGTTTAAAATGGGATGGTGGGGGTGGCCACTGAGGCAGTGGAGATGGTGGAGAGGGCTCCTACAAATTATAGTCTGGCCTCCTTCCCAAATTATGGTCCAGGCCGGCTAAGGCCCGGTTCAGGCCTCTGCATGTTCGCAGAGGCCTGAACAGGGCTGCAGCCGGTTCGGACTATCATATGGGATGTAGGACAGCAGAGTGGTTGGAGAAGCCCCCACCGCTGCCTCCTGAGTCTCCTTAAAAACTTAAAATGTAACATGATAGACTCCATCCCCCCAATTTTATCCTCACCACAACCCCTGTGAGATAGTTTAGGCAGCAAGATGGTGACTGGGCCAAGATCATCTAGTGAGATCCATGTGTGAGAAGGAAATTGAATGCAAGTCTCCTCAGTCTTAAGTCCAACATTGATCCACTACTGCACCACTTTGGGTCAACCAGCGATTAAATAGAAGCACTCCTTATATGGTAAACTGGAAATATATCAAGAAATGTTACTGCCTTTGCTTAGCAATTATTAGTGCAGTTAAAGGAGATTTCTGGAAATGACATTAAGCAGAGGCACTTGAAAGTGCTCCTGAACCAAAGCAGTGCATTGAGTGGGAATGGATGCTTTGAGTAACAGTTCTTCAAACATGCTCCATTTCTCACTTCTCAAAAGCAATGAGAGCCTTCAGACACATGGCTGGGTTTGCTGGAGGCAAAATTGAATCTTTTGTTAAAAAGGAATGGTTTAAACAGCAGAAAGCACTACAGCAAAGAAGCCAAAAGTTCACCCTTTGTGACAGGTAGTTAAGATTTTCAATTCCCACTGAAACTGTATTTGCCATCTTCAATTAACAGAGTTACATGATTTTCAAGTGGTCCAACATCAAGCTTCAAAGGTTAATTCTACTGTACTGTAGTGAAAGAAATTGACTCAACGGCAAAGAATGACAACTTCTGTTCATAAACTCCTTAAAAGCCAAAATGTGAGTTGGCCTTTATCTACTCACAAGCGCCGGGGTGAGCTGTTACATTGCCAGTCTTAGTAAAGGTGGTCCTCATTCTGTATCTGCTGATGAAGACATTGCACCCACACCCCAAGAAGACATGAGGCACAAAATATTATGGTGATAAGGGCCACAATTTTATTATTATCTTCAAATGCAACTGAAATGGAAACTGGGATTGGCTCTCCACCCCCACAGTGTGGAACCTAAAGGTATGCCACCTCCGTGGCAGGATTGCCTAATTCCCACGGGCGAATGCACCTTGGCTCCAGGCTGCCCCATTGCTCTAAAGCAGAGGCTGCCCATCTTAGCAGACCTAAGGTCAGGTCTTTGCCCTTGATGGCATCCCCACCCCCCTGCTCGAAGCCGCCAAACTTTTCCAAGCCTGACAGAGTAGAGTGGATTAAATCAGAGTTCCCTGATCCACCAAGCCTCTAGGGATCTAACCTGCCACTCCATTGCCAAATGCTTACCTGATGGTGCTCACCAGGGCTTAGATGTTCCTCCCTGCACCTGCCAAGTTGTGACTAAAAAGGAAAACTTAACTAACTGGGCAGGCAAAAAAGGACGTGCACCAATGGCCAATTGGGTGAACGCCCCAAAGATTCCTGCCCAGCTCTAAACGGCAACCAGCAAGCCCAGACTGAACCCCAGGGAAAGGAGGGAGGGTGCCTGTTGAGAACGGACTGAGGGGGGAAACGCCGATGGCCGGTTGTGTGCCGGAAGGCCCTCCCCTTCCCAACACAGGAGCCAATGGGCTCCAACTCCAGCTTCATGCTCCTTGTGAAAGGGGCTGGGACAAACAAGTAGCACCGCCCATTTTGGCAGCGAATGGCTGGCTTTTAGCAGAGCTGACAAATTAAAACCAAAAAGGGAAGCCTTTATAGCCAGTGCCTGTAGGTGTGGTTCAGTATTGTCCTTGACTTAGCCAACCATCTTCACAAGAAAACAGGAATGCAAATACTTATAACTGAGTCACACAGGGTAAAGTTCACCACCATTAAATTTTCAGATCATTCAGAGGACCTGAATCTGGATATGAAGGGCAAAGGCCTAGTCTTCCTGCATATGAAACCATCCTACAAGGATCAGTAGAACCTTCTCCTCCCGCAACTGGCCAGCTACATACTGGTCAACACCACATTCCCAGGGCACAGCATTGCAGCCAGACCATACCCTTCAAGGCAGGGGCAACCCTTTCATGAGGAAAGGTGAAGCAGTTGCCTCAGGAGGCAGTTTGTTGCGGTGCTAACAGGGTGGCAAGATGTCCCTGTTGTCACCATTGGAGCATTTTTGGACCGATCTGGCCCTTACAAACTTTGCATGGGATGCTTCTCCTTACAAAGCTTGCAAGAAGTATGAGGAGAGAAGAGGAGGCTGCTAGCAAGCTTCCCCCCTTCCTGTCCACTGCATCACTTTCAGTCTTTGGAATGAATAGCTTGGACTGTACCAAGAATTCTAGGGCTGCTTTGAATACCCTTCTTTGCATCCAGGTTAAAATAATGAAACAATGTTTGATTTTTTTAAAGTCAAATTTTCATGGCATTAGACTGAATAATGCATCCTAATAAGAAGCACAAACAACCAAAAAGATCATTTTGTGCATTCCTCTTCTTTCTGATTAGCTGGACACAATATGAGTTGTCATGTCTAGTTATAATTCAGCAGAAAACAAATAATGGCAGATATGAGAGCTGATTCATACAACCATTTCGGAGGCTGAAGAATCACCATGTGATGTTCTCTCTTAGTTTTTAAGTGTGGCAGATCCCCTACAGCTACCACATGAAAAGCAGCAAGATCACATCAACATGGCGGGCAAAAGCCACTGAATGGTGCATCTCTCAAAAATGGTTTAGCCATCTTTTTGCACGATCCCTGGTCACAGAGAAAGAGTATGTGCACATACAGTTTGTACACTCATAGGTTAACATATGTGGGGTGGAGCCAATAAGTGTGATCAATCCACCCATTTGCACATACAGTCTACATACATGTAGCATGTAAATACCTGATTACTGGATAACCACTGTTTCCCATTTCATTCACAATTAAGGAAATGACTTTATTATCAAGCCAGAGGTTGCTGGTTCAAATCCCCACTGGCATGTTTACTAGACTATGGGAAACACCTATACTGAGAAGCAGTGATATAGGAAGGTGCTGAAAGGCATAATCTCATACTGCATGGGAGGAGGCAATGGTAAACCCCTCCTGTATTCTACCAAAGACCACCACAGGGCTCTGTGGTCTCTAGGAGTCAAAACCAACTCAATGGCACACTTTACCTTTAGAAAAGCTATTTTTAATAATTATTTTCTACAAACTGAACTCCTCCAGGGGCTAGAAATAATTTTAAAAAACCTATTGTATTTTCTGAATCTAAAAGCTGCTGCCAGTCTGTGAAGACAATACTGAGCTAGATAGACCAATGGTCTGACTCAGTATATGGCAGTTTCCTATGTTCCTAAGACTAGGTTTTTTCAAAGTTCTTTGATGTTAGAAATCAGGGTGCTATCTTAAATTCACCATCCTGTTCCTTTCAGGTAAATACAGGCATAATTGTATTTAACCTCTATGTTATAAGTGGGTCATCTTAAATTCAGAGTCATCTTCTATTTGGGTAAATATGGTATCAGAAATTAGGTCAGAGCTCAAGGCAATATGTATGGCTTTATTCAGCCCCAACCCGCAGTGGCTGTTGCTGGTGGCTGCTTTGTGTTTCTTTTTAGAATGTTCCTTGGGGGACAGGGAAGGGAACCAACTGAATTATAATTCTTTTTCTACGTAAACCACTTTGAGAACTTTTGTTGAAAAGTGGTATATAAATACTACTAATACAAAACCTGTATTTTGTTTTCCAATTATGTTCACCTGTAGGGTTGAGTTTGGCTCCTGAGCCAAATAACTGTTAGATTTCTTCTCAGTGGCATTACTTTGGACTGCAGCTCTTTTTACAGTAATAATAAAAAAGAAGTGTTATACACAGAGGCAGAGCCACCATTGAGCAGATAGGTTCGAAGAACCCAGCCATGAGCTAAGGAAGTGGCACCGAGCCTCCAGTGTTCATTCCCAACCAGTGTTTGCTGGTTGGGTGCATTTATTTCCCTTTATCTCCCTCCAGTGAGGTAGAGGGAGGAAAATAAATGCACCAAACACTGGCTGGGAATGTGCTTCAGAGGGCTCACGTGGGCCCTCCAGAGACCGCACCATGCCTCTTTGGAGTGTGATGTCACGTGCACATGGATGAGGCCCGATCTCTGGAGGGTCAGTGCGAACTCTCCAGAGCTCATGCCTAGCCAGTGTTTGCTGGCTGGGTGCATTTATTTCCCTTTCTCTACCTTACTTACTGGAGGGAGATAAAGGGAAATAAATGTATCCAGCCAGCAAATGCTGGCTGGGAATGCACTCTGGATGGCTTGCGTGGACTTTCCAGAGAACAGGCCACACCCATGTTCATGTGACATCAAGTGCAAGGGTTGTCACTGGTCCAGCAGGGCCGCTGGGTGTGTGGGTGGCAGGGCCTCTGGGACTCCTTTCCCTGGCTCTGACACTGGGTATACAAGAAAAGAGGCTAGAGAGGTAGGAAAATGATGCCTCTCTTCAATCTGCAACCTGATGTGTACTGCTTCATCTTTGTTTATAATGAGGTTTGCTCCAGATAATGCTGCAATTTTATTTCCTCCAGACATTGATGAGGGACCATCAAGTCTGTTCCTTTCAGGTCACTCAGTACAGAACAGCATAAAGCAAACACACAGAGATGCGTTCCTCCCTCACCCAGTATGCATCATCTCATGCTCACATGCACTCCATGTGAAAGCTAAGCTCCCCAAAGCCAGTTTCATTAAGCCACTGAAATGAACAGAAAAGGGAAGAGCAATGGAGAAGCCACTGTGATCATCAAGTGTGAAATAGAGAAGCGATGGATAAGACTAAATGTTGTTCAAAATTGAAGTGTAATTATCAGACTAGTTAAGTGAATGCATACATTATGCATCCCCTTAGGAAGTTTACAAAATGTGGAACAAACGTGTGATAGAACATGATACTAAGGCCAGGGTGCAGATCCCAACCCCCAATTAACCATTTGAGGAGTTCCCCCCTCATTTTACTGAACTGCCCTCAGCCAAACCTAATAACCTATATATCGCCCATCACCCCAAAAAAGGAAAATCTTCCTCCCTGCAAAAAATTCATGAGTTGCTCTTCAAGCTTCCCATCTGTTGGAACCCCTGACAAGGGCATTTGGGAGCATCTCAGTTTTGGTATCACTTTTATTTTCTGCTTTCAACCATTTTGCAAATGTGCACTATGTTCATTTAAACTGTTCTGTAGTAGCCAGTCTCTCTCGCTGGGAAGAGAAAATCGTTTTATGATAGTTGAAGGTGGTGTGATGGAGGCATTATCTCCCATGATGTATATACTTATTTCTTTTGTTCCACTATAACAGGTTTTGCAGATTATTGAAGCACTACAGAAACCTATGAACAGAGACAATAGTGGGATAGATGTGCACATAATGGCCAAAAGGAAAAAAAATAAAATTAAATGATGTCCCTATCACGTCCCTTTCAATTTTCTTTTTTTAAAAAAAACAACCCTATACTTTGGGTTCAGACTAAAACCTTCTTCATCCATTGTTCTCTACTGCCCCAGAGGGCAGGTCTAGATCTATTGTACTGATGTTACAGGAGAGCAGTTTGACAATGGAATCAATTACATAAGGAAATGGCAGTTTCTCCTTCCCTGGAGGTCTTCAAGCTGATGATAGGCAGCCAAATATTGGGGATGCTCCAGATTTTTGCATTGACCAAGGGGATGGACTAGATGGTCTACAAGGACTCCTTCTAACTAGGAACATAGGAAGCCACCTTATACAGAGTCAGACCATTGGTCCATCCAGCTCAGTACTGTCTACACAGACTGGCAGTGGCTTCTCCAAGGTTGCAGGCAGGAATCTCTCTCAGCCCTATCTTGGAGATGCCAGGGAGGGAACTTGGAACCTTCTGCTCTTCCCAGAGTGGCTCCATCCCCTAAGGGGAATATCTTATAGTGCTCACACATCAAGTCTCCCATTCATATGCAACCAGGGAGGACCATGTTTAGCTAAGGGGATGTCATGCTTGCTACCACAAGACCAGCTCTCCGCTCCAATGATTCAAACGCTGATTCTATGTTGTAGGACCAAACATACATACACCAGAGGGTAGCCATGGTTGTAGAGGGGTCAGTGAAAGTGCAAAGGCTAGGAGGGTGGAGTCTGGTGCTGCAACAGTGCTCTTACATGCGTTCATTGAACCCACAGCTGCATGGAGCCCCTAACCACTTTTCTACAAAGGCACTTGTTAACATACCTTGCCATTATTCTCATCTCTACAAATAAGTCCCAAGTACCAAACTCCGCTTGTCCTTTCAATTTCTGATACTCAGCAGCATGTTTCTACTCTTACAGAGTGCTTCGAGAGCACAAGCAGTGCTTGGAAGTATTAGCCCTCTTGTGCAACAGTGCAAGTGCTGAAGAACTGGAGGAATTGATTGAGGGCTCCTGGCACATACCCTCAGGCCCTCCTCAAACACACATTTTGAGTCAGGATGTCAACCAGTCACTCCAACCACTTTGGGTTCCCTCTCAATTAATTTACATCCTGGCCACACTTGTTCTATAGAGCTTGTAAGTAACTTTCATACTTAAAAAGATTGAAAGATATTGAAGAACACTTCATAAATGAGCCTTGCAATTAAGCCCCACCAAATTTACCTGCCTGCACATGATTTATACTTTCTGCCTTGGGGGCATTGGAGAGGGCTCTTTCTTTCTTTTATGAAGCACAATAAAGTGGTGACTGAGCTGGCCAATCAAACCATTACCAGGGCTTCAACTATGGATGTACATGAACCATTTGATGCTGAATCGGTTCAGTGGCTCGATCGCAAACCAAGCCCGGTTAGAGTGGACCAGTTCAACATCGAAGGGTGGGGGAGTTACAAGAAAGGTTGTCTAAGGTCCTTACTAGGGGTGTGCACAGATTGATTTTTTTGTTTTGATTTGAACCCAAATTAAAAAAACCCGAGTTGTTTTGGGTCCGAATCTTACCCCGCCCCCTCGAATCACCCCAGATTTGATCTGTACCTGCATTTTCCAAATCTAAATAACTTCAGATTTTTAAAAAGGGTCCCATGGTCTAAAGAGTGGGTGGTTGGTAGTGCCCAATGGGTGGAAGCTATCACCCAAATTTCAAAGAAATTGGGCAAGGGGGTAATTTTTAAAGAATTTTTGAAGTTGGCACATCTTTAAGTTTTCCCCCATAGGGAATAATGGGGATTTCAGCAGCCCCATAACTCCACTTGGGGGCACCATAACTCCATTTGGGTGACACCAGGGTGAGTGGTGGTTTAGTGCACATAGGGTGCCAACCACCCCCAAATCCACAAGCCCATGGGGCACTGGGTTTTGTTGTTTCTGAAGTGTTCTAAGAGTAGATTCTTTGGTAGCAAATGAGAGTGGATTCAATGACAAACTTCAAAAATTCTTTAAATATCACCCCTTTGCCCAATTTCTTTGGAATTTGGGTGGTAGCTTCCACCCATTGGGCACTCACTTTGACCACAAAATGGAGGTCCGAGTCTCCAAATTTTTTGGATTTCAATCGGGGGTGATTTGTTTTGTACCCAAATTTGGGCAATTGAGGATAGGGGTGATTTGTTTTATCTACAAATCACCCGAATCGGCCAGATTTGGGTACAAATCATTTTGTACCCAAATTGTTTCACACATCCCTGGTTCTTACCAGCCCAGCGTGGCTGCCGGTGCTGCTGCTCGCTGCTGCTTAATCCTGCGCAGCCCAGTCGCCACCAGATCTTTCTCTAAGCAGGCTGCCCATGCAGTGGTGGTGCAGTTCTGGCCGCCACGGGTGTACAGAGGCTGGAACCACCCTGCCCCTGCCGCTGCCACCAGCAGCCTACTTAAAGAGTGATCAGGGCAGTGATTGGGCTGCACTGGTTGGCGGCAAGCAGCGGTGGGTGGCAAGTGGCAGCAGGTGGTGTCATTTGTGCTGGGCCAGACTGCTAAAAACCTTAGACAACCTTTCTTGCTGCTCTCCTGCCACCCTTTGGCAGATTCCCCTATGTCCTTACTTGTAAAGGAGAATCCTCACCAGATTCCCCTTTACAAGTATTGCCACCCAAACTGCCGAACCAGTTCAATTAAACGGAATAACTTGGCCAAACTGGTTCGGTGGAATGCAGCTTGGTTAGAATTCAATTCAAATTCTAACCGAACCATGATTTTGGCATTGTGCACACCCCTAGCTTCGACTGCTCCTGCCTTTAGAAATCCAGTGAAAAAAAAGAGTTAAGAGAAATAATTACCACCCTCCAACACCGCTCATCCAGACATAGATCCCAGGTCACCAATCGTGACTAGGCAAGTAAAAGCCAAGACTGATAAAAATGCTATACTGTTATTGTTAGTGGACAACATCATGCCTAAAAGGAGACTGTGCAGCAGGGCTGCATTTAAGTCTAAGGCTGTGGTGGTGCATGCAGCAAGTGAGTGGGAATCTCCCCTCCTTCCACAGCTGCCTGCACCACCCAAAAATGTGTCCCAGAGCCTCAGGAACATTTTTGGGGTGGTGCAGGCAACTGTGGAAGGAAGGGGAGATCATCCCGCCGACGATATGCACCACGACAGCCTTCGTCCAGAATGCAGCAGAGTTACATTGGCACAGTGTTACTTAGGATGTCAGCCAGTATAACCATCTTTTATCTTTTTTTAAAAAGTGGTCAAATAAAGAAGGGAAAAGAAAACTTTCCAAGTCTTTCCCCTTTTTCCTTGCTCCTGATATTGCTGCCTAGTCCTATGTCAGAGTATGTGCAGGCAAAACACTGGGTGTCTCTTCTTACCCCTTGAAGAATGCTCACAAAACACAGCAATGTCTACCTTTTATTTCGAGTATATGATGTTTGCTCTCTAAAGTAGAAATCAGAGAACTTATGAAGATAAGAGCACATTATTATAAGGTACTTTTCCACCCCCACCAATAATTTCATGCAGAGCTGCTGAATTGCTCTCCTTTTCTGTATATCAGTCTGCACACATATCTGTGTTGCAAGGGGCAAGGACTTGTCGTTTTTAAGCCTAAACTTTGAGGTATTTCCTCCTTAGGGACCATATGAATCAAGTGCTGTGCTTTATTCTCTTTGATCCAGAGAATGATGCCTCACCCATCAGCATCTAGTGAGTGCTGTTATGGCCTTGCATAAATGTATCTCCAAGAAAATGTGTTCAGCTTTCACATTTTACCATATCAACCGACATGTCTGCAGACCGTCTGCTACTGATTGGATACGTTTATACAACTGCAGAAACATGGAGTTAATAATAGAGAGGCAAAGTTAAGACAAATAAGAAAGCAAAAACATGTGTCTGCTTTTCTCCCTCTTCTAACTATATAATAACCAGAGGAAGAAAGAGAGGATGTATACAATCAAAACTATGTGCTTTATAAAACAATTCAGCAAGTATTCAAGACCACACTGAATCACATTCCAGTAATCACAATTGTACTTAAAAGAACAAGTCAAGAGAAACACACTATATTCTTACTAATTACATTAGAAAGAAAATGATATAATTGATGATAGTATATCAGGCTGCAATATTGATATCAAAGGAATATGCTGACCACCTGAAAGATATTCAAGAATCCCTTTTGCTATGCATTTTCAGAGTAATACAAATGCTTGCAAAGTAAAGTTATCCCCTTTCCCCTCTGCTTTAATTAGCCAAAATAAAGTGTCAGAATGGCAGAATATTTTCACTTGGCTACAAAATCTGCAAAGCTGCATATTAATGATGCAAACATCAAACCAAATTCAGCCTAAAAGAGAAAATTGACAGTCCAGGATGGCACTTGCACTTTGGATAAAATCAGCACAGAATACAAAATGTAAGGAAATAGGCTCATCTTACCCCCAAGACCAAAATGAAGCAACTTCTGTTCTCTCACTCTCCTACTCAGCTCCTACAGGTCTGCAGGGATTAAAGGCAGGCACAGTGCTAACAATAAACTGAGATTAAAGGGGAGGAATGCAGGAGGCTCCTTTCATGAGATAGTAGCTAGGCAGCTCTTAAAGGGGAGTGAATGAACACTAGAATGCACTTCTCAGTGGGAGTCTCTGAAGCTGTAATGGAAGTGGTATTTTATACTTCCAGAACACCTGTCATCAGCACATTCCAAGCCACATAGCAACAGACTTCAATAGATATTCCTCTGCATGCTAGGAAACTGATTTAGCAAATCCCTAAAATGGCATAATGCACAACTTCCATAGGAACATCATAATCATAATTCTGCTAAAAACTCTGCTTATATGTAGTCCTTTATTGTGCAAGTCTGCGTGAAAAGAGCCATGCTGCTCTGTACCACTTGCCAGTTGCCAAAACAACACGAGAACCCACTTTCATACAACAGACATGCACAGCTGTGCCACTGAACATTCTCAGAGGCTGCCCAAAGCTGAAGGGCTGGTGAACTTATGAAGCTGCCTTATACTGAATCAGCCACTGGTCTGCCTATACCAATCTTCTTTATGTATAATTCTCTTAAACGTACCTGTCACTAATCCCATGCGTGGCAGCTCCTGCGAGAGTTCGGGATAGCGACCGGGAGGGGGAAAAATGGCGGCGGCCATGGCTGCAGCTAGCCAACCAGTAGGGAAACACAATGCTAGCTAGCAGCAGCGCAGCCAGTGGGTGTGTGGGGCGGGAGAGGGTGGGTGGCCAGGTGGCCGGAAAGAAAATGGCAGCAATGGCCGTGGGCAGGGGGACGAGCAGGGGGAGGATGGTGGCGGAGGCTGGCGGGGAAGAAGACGGTGATGGCGGCTGAGGGGTGGGGGTGGCGACAAACTAGAGACTAGGCCGGCCAGCTGCCAGGCAGGGAGGAGAAGCCTGGCCTCTGGCTGCCGAGGGAGAACAAACTGGGGCAAGGAGGGAGGATGAAATGATGGCTGCAGTCTAAGACGCAACTCCAGCACTTCTGAGAACAGACCAGGCTTTGCTGTGCCTCACTGGCAGGAGCGCCCAAGGAGGGCAGCTGCTGAGAACAGCCCTGAGCACCAGGCCTGCACTGCACAACCGGCCAAGAGTGAGTGCTTCTGTCCAGGGCTAGCTGCTCTCAGAGGCTGGTTGCAAGACAATATATGGCAGCAGACCTCTGCAGGAATCCACACTTCACCAAAAGTCATGATGACCAATGCAATTAGGGCCAGGGAGCAGGGCAGGGTGACAGCCTGAGAGGATCCTAAGGCAACCCCCTCCACCTGTGTGGCAAAAGCAACTGCTCATGGCCTCAGAATAACAGGGAGCTTCCTTCCATTCACTCTCTTTTCCTAAGAAAGAATCCCACACCCCCAGGCCAGCCAGGGAAGCCCATCACCAGGGAAGCCCATCACCAGCTCCCTCCCATGGAGACTAGAAACTGGGGCAGAAACTGGGGTGCGGGGGGGAGAATGAACTGGGGCTGAGAGGGGGGGAGAGACAGGGAGAACTAGAGGCACAGATGCTCTGCGCCAGGTCAGCTAGTACTATCTAGTCTGAGTACTAGCAGCTCTCTAGAGTCTGGGTTCCAAATTACATACTACTTGAAACCTTTCTTACAGGCAGACTTAAAGTAGGAAGTGGCCTGGAAGTGGTTTTTTAAAGCTCTCAACCAACTGTGAAGAGTCTGATTTGGTGTGGGCGTACAGTGAGTGTGAGAATGCTTTCATGCGGAAAATTGCCTCCCAACGTGAAAATGCACACATTTCATAGCAAGCTCATTATCTTGTCAAATTCCTCTTACGTTTACTACCTGAGTATGTTAGTCTGCCTTACTGCATACCTGTGGTGAACCGGGCCCCATATAGCTGTTTGACGGGTGTAAAAGGACCACTTCTGGTCCACTTCCTGCTTTTAGTCCTTTTTTAGCCATTTCATGCTTTTAGTCTTTAAACTAGGGATGTGCATGAATCTATTTTTTCAATTCAGATCGCATCACCCCCAATTTGGCAGGGTCTGAATCTGGCCAGCTAGCACAGGGGTGATTTGTTTTGTCTACAAATCTCCCAAAACAGGTAGATTCGGGTACAAATCATTTTGTGTCCAAATTGATTTGCACAGACAGCAGGTACAGGCAGTGATTCTCTCAGCAGCAGGAAGTGGGTGCAAAACATTCTCTTCTCTTTCCCTCAATCAGGAACAAAAAGCAGAGAATCCACTCCAGGCAGCAGGCAGGCAAAACAAAGCAAAGCTCCTCTGGCTCGCTCTCTCTCCCCTCCCAAGAGGAGGAGAGGCAGAATGGTGGCTGGCTGCCTCCTTAAGAACATTTGAAAATCCCTCCTTTGAACTCCCCCCCGTCCCTTCTTTGACCCTTCTCCTAGCCAATGTGGGGTCAGTCGCCCCGGCAACACAAGATTTGATGAGCCAATCTGGAACCAGGGAAGAATTGCCAATCAATCATTGCACACTGTAAGTCCCCAATCTGAAGCTTGGGAGGATGGAATTAAAAAATTTCCTGACACAAAATGGAGTCGAGAGAGAGCGCCACAAAAGGGTGGTCTGAATCTACAAAACTTTCAGGTATGAAATCTGGGCGATTTGTTTTGTACCCAAATCTAGCCAGCTAGCACAGGGGTGATTTGCTTGTCCACAAATCACCCAAACAGGTAGATTTGAGTACAAATCATTTTGTACCCGAATCGATCCACACATCCCTACTTTAAACCCCTAAAATGGGCTTAAAGTGATATGTAGTTTGTTCCTCAGGCAGAGATCTTTACCAGCTATGTTGCTACCCGAGCTTTTTAAAACAGGAAATGCCAAGGATTCAGCCTGTGACCTGCATGTAAAGCAGGAATTCTACTCACTGAAATATAAGTCCAGTTGATGGTGAATCAGGTTGCCTTTGCCACTTTGCAGACCAGGGTCATATCCAGCAGAAGCACACCATGATCATAGCATTGGTCATAGAATCATAGAGTTGGAAGGGACTTTGGAGGTCCAGTCCCTCAGTATAGAAATACACTCATTGTAGAAATATGTTGCAGCAATGTAGCTGTAGAAGATTGTCCTAAAGGAAGGTGAATTCTAAGGATGGGGACACTATTAAGGTCCAGCCTCCACCCCAACACTCTCAAAGGCAGGATCACCTACCAATCAGCCCTGATCAACCTATGCAATTCCATCTAAAGAGTGCCACAAATAACTGACAAAAGGAGCCAGGTAAAATGGACAGGCTGGGTAGCTAGTAGGGCAGTGCATTATACACTCCAATGCTGATGAATTTGCAGGACCCCCATGACCACACGAAGTTGGCTGCTCCCTTCATGACCATCTCCATGAGTTCTTCACATTTCTGCTGCCATGTGAGGCTCCTCTATAGGAACTGGAGCACAAGGGGCTGGCAGAGAGGGTACACTGGGACCACCAGGAAGACATGTGGGGACATCTGGGAAATGTAGTTCCTCCCAGCAGAAAGTGCTGGGAGAAACTCAGTGGTGGCTCCTACCTGAGAGCAGAGTGGGCGGCACCCTGAAAATATTTGTCAGCCATCTGTCTTCTGCAGCCATTTCTTTGTCTGCCTCCCTGCAACCTGGCCCCAGTGTGTATGTAGGGTGGGTGACAGTCCCAGCACTTTGTAAACACCAATAGGAGCACACAGAGTTGTTCAAATCTGGATATTAATGAGGCAGGAGCCAATTAGAAGGCTGCCCTTTCTTTTCAGAATTTGGGTGGAGTTTAAAATGCCCTGAGCATCAATCAGAAGGCATCAAGCTGATTGACTCCTCAGTTAGCCGGAGTGCTGGAAACCCTTTTTCTTTTAGCTAATGTTTTTCTATTCAGTAATCTTTTGCAGTTTGTTTGCACATTTGTCCCAAGGGGGCTCCTGTAGAGAGTGTGGGGGAAGAGTCAGGAGGAAAAGGAAGGGAGAGAGAAGGAGAAAGTGGAGTTGTTGCTGAATAAACTGTTGGTTAAATCTACTTAAGATTTCCTTGTGTGTATGAGGGAAGCGGCTATAAGACACTATCCAGAAGAATCCAATCACCATTTTGGTTAGAGAGCAGGTAGACTGGCTGGCTGTTCGTAAGTCTCATCTTTTGTTGGCTTCTTTCTTTGTGTTTGTTTGGAGGGGAGGAATGCAACCTCTGCTTTCTCTCCCTTGCTCTCTGATCTGATCTGTATGCAAAGCATTATGGCCATAAAACATGCCATAAAATATTGGAAGGAACAGCAAGCTGTGAGACTGGACTAATTAGATTAGAAACTGGCATAAAAAGCCAGAAATCTCTTTTAGGCATATGCATGGATTTCTGTGTCCAAACTGCTTTTCAAATAATTGCAGAAGTGGCTTTCTATGCGGGTGTGGTGTATGCAGAAAAGAAATGGATTCTGTTGGAAGAAAAATAATTTTTAAAATCAATTTGCTATGCAGAGAGCTAACCAGGGTTTTTTTCTGGATTGTGGCCAGTATCTGTAATATTAATATGTCCACTGGAGGTTATGGTTCATTGGGCAAAGATAAGGAAGTGAGCTCTATAAAAAAAGTTTGTTTGCTAGAATGGTCACCCAGGCTAACTGGTGGGCACCCAAGTCGGGCAGAGAGTGGCACCAAGCTGTTCAGCAGGCATGGAGTAGGGAGAGGGTGTCCCCATGCATCTTTGCTTCCCATGGTGTCCTCTAAGTCAGGAATTCTCAACGTTGGGTCCCCTGATGTTATTGGACTTCAACTCCCATAATCCCGAACCAAAGGTCACTGAGGCTAGGGATTATGGGAGTTGAAGTCCAATAACATCTGGGAACTCAACATTGAGAATCCCTGCTCTAAGTCACAGGAGATGGTTCACAGCTGCAGCAAGCATCATTGAAAAACCTGTTATTTTTCTATTATGTATGTATGCATTTTTTAAATAGGCAGGCAGAGCTGCTCTTGTGACTTCAGAAGGCATTTGTTCTCCACTTTTGTAGCTGGTCTCTGCTTTACCTGTGGCTTATATAGATTTATTCACTTTGACATGTATAGCCTGTGCTTCCTCCATGGAGCCCAGAGTGGTGCACATGGTGACATTTATCCTCTCAACAGCCCTATGAGGAAGGTTATGCTGAGAGATGACTGACTATCCCAGAGTCACTGTGAGTTTCATGGCTGAATGGGGATTGGAACTTGGATTTCTCCAATTTAGTCTAGCACACTAACCATTGTACCACTCTGGTTTAGTTCTTTATTTTTATTTATTAGTAGTAGTATTCGTTTTTGAAATAATCAGGCAGACAGAGCTGCTCTTGTAACTTCAGAATGCATTTACTTTCCACAGAAGCAGCCTTTTGTAGCTGATCTGTGCTTTACTTGTGGCTTGTACAGTTCTTTTCCTGTGCGTGTGCGTGTGTGCTTGTGTTTGATACTGCTGTGTTAGATACAAATCTACACACTACTGTAGTCCTGTTAAGCACTATAAAGCAATGGATGTTTTTCCATTTTTCTCTGTATCTCTGCTGGTGAGTAACTGAGATTTGTGTGCGTGTGTATGTATTTATATTTTGATCCCATTCGTTAGCTAAAAATCTGCACTTTGCCAGTTATTGCTAAGGAATCAGCCTGGTCCTGGCTCCACCTTCACAGCTGCCCACAATTGGCTCCACCTCTCACTACCTGTGGCTACACCCATCACCTGTGCTGCCTAGTCCTCCCCCCCCCCGCCCAGTCCCAGGAACTACCAGCTGCCACTGGAGGAACTACATTTCCCAGATGGCCCCATGCACGGGTGCCCCCTGGCACCAAGAATGTGAAGAACTGTGTTAAATTGGCTGTACTGGAAGTGATTGTTCTTGCACAGTAGCAGGTGTGTCCTACAAATTCATTGGCACTGGACCATCTGATGCACAGCCCTACTCGTAGATTGCAGTGGGGCATCTCTCATGCTACAGTGAGGCATCTCTCATGCTACAGTGATGAAATCCTAGCCTTCCTCTCATTCATGCTCTCTGATTTGGAAGCCAAGACTGATTTCAGAAGAAAGAGAGCTTGCTGTTGTTACTTAAGTGATGAAGGAAATGAATTCAAACATGCTCAAATGTACTCTGTCATTTCACCACATGTTCTAGAGTCAAATCATGCTACTTAAAACTTTGGTGAGCTTTAACTCAACATTTTCCTTAAAAAACCCACATACTGTAGTGTGTACCAGTGTGTTCTGCAAATTTTCACACACATTTCCTTGCACAGTCTCACTCCATATAAATGTCTCAGGAGCTTTGCTGTATATGTAACTTTAAAAAAAGAAAGAAAAAAAGATCCAGCTGGCTAGATTCCACTTGCATTTAATGCAAAGATGAACTGTATCTCAGTCCTCAGTACATATCCCTATGTTCCAGGGCAGTAATAAAGAAAGAAGAATTTTATAATTTACATTCATATCTAGTAAGCCAGTTCCCCCTCTACCTTACCCTTTGGATCACTCTTTTAATGTATGAACAAATATTGCCCTCTAGAGGCAAATAATGGGCAGACCATGATGCATTTATAGCCACATTCTCTTGCTGCTTCACCCTGGATTCCACATACAGGGCGATGTCCTATAATTAATTTTAAAGTGCTTGCATACATACCTCTATTGAGATTTAGCCTTTTCTTCTTTCTTCTGGTTGGCCTCCAATTTCTGGGATTACATGTTTAAGAAAAACAGAAGAAAAATATTTGGATTATATCATTCCTGCTCCCAGGACTAATATCAGTTTCTGCAGATCTATTTTAGTTTGGGAAAGTAGTGGGGAGGGATGGCTGCCCCCAGTACTCTTAGGGGGCACCCATTTCCCCCTCAGTAATACCTTGGGGAAAGACCATGAGGTCATGATGTTGCATCCTAGCCTTCCAATCACTGGAGTACCCACCATCATGGTTAGGGTGTTCACTTCTTCAGACAAACACTGCGGCAACCATGAGAAGCATGGTGTAAGGGATAAGTGACATAGGAACATAGGAAGCTGCCATATACTGAGTCAGACCATAGGTCCATCTAGCTCAGTATTGTCTTCGCAGACTGACTGCCTTCTCCAAGGTTGCAGCCAGGAATTTCTCTCAGCCCTATCTTGGAGAAGCCAGGGAGGGAACTTGGAACCTTCTGCTCTTCCCAGAGTGGCTCCATCTCAAGGGGAATATCTTACATAGTCTCCCTTTCACATGAAACCAGGGCAGACCCTGCTTAGCTAAGGGGACAAATCATGCTTGCTACCACAAGACCAGCTCTCCTCTCCTGTGGACATGCTGGAGCAGGACTTCTGGACTCGCTTTCAGCTCTTTTCACAATTACAGTGGCTTTTAAAATAACTCCTGAAGAGGGCTATACATGAATCTAAAAGAGTGGATTAGCTGGATCTCTCTAGCTTGAAAACATCAAGAAAGAATCTTAATACTGTGTAATAATGGTTTAATATAATTATAGTTACAAAACTGTATGGTTGAAAACTTTCCAGACTATGTTAAATATAATTAATCCAAATCAATAAAATATATCTATGGTCTTTCTTGATGTTTTGCTATATTGTCAAATCCAAAGAGGGTTTTCTTTTCTTCTTTTCTCTCTAGCTTGATCCAGACACTATAAAATTGCACTGCTACAGCCATGTACAGTGGTGCAAAGGAGGAGGAAGTCTCACCCCTGCTTTGACTCTTGTGCCCCAATACTCACACTTGGGAAGACACACTTGTCTGAAGTAGGAAGAGCCCTAAGACTGAAGGTGGGAACTCCTGTGATTGTGAAGCTGGATCAATGCAGCCTTGCAATCACGGAGTGCCCATCATCATGGATAGGGCTCTTCCCTCTTCAGACAAGCCACACCATAAGCTTGAGCAGTGAGACTGATGCAGTGAGGTTGGGACTTCCTCCCCCATTCATGCCACTGGACATGGCTACAACAGTGCAATTTTATAATGTCTGAATCAGACTCCTGTCATAATAAAAAATGAACTTTATTTGTTAGCTGCCCCATAACAAATTGTTCTCTGGGCGGCTCAAAACAGAGGATTAATACATACAATAAAAACATATTGGGGCGATTCTCAGGATCAATAAAAATCAGGCTAGCGGAGGCCAGCCTGATTTTTGTTGACCGTAAGAACCACCGGGCTCTCAGCTGAGCCCGGTGGTTCTTGAGCAGGTAACCCGCTCGAGAACCCCTGCTAAAAAGCAGGTTTGTGCGAGCGAGCACTCCAGCAAACCTGCTTTTTAGGATTGTGAGTAGCCACGGCGCGCCTTCGCGCCGCGCCTACTCACGAGTACACCCCCGGCCGGGGGTCTCCCCAGTATGCCATGCGCACTCACGCAGGGCATACTGGGGCTTCCCAGGGCCGCGTGGCCCCTGATCCCCCCACCGGCACCGTATTGGAGCCAGCCATCATGTGGGCGCCCGATCCAGCCACCCAGGGCTCCCTGCCTGCTTGTCTATGGGGAGAGCAGGCTTAGCCCGCTCTCCCCACAGTTGTTACAAAAGCGGTAACAACAATGGATCATGAGACCCGCATCATTAAATCATAGCAGACAAAAGAAAAGTGAAAAGAAAATCCAAAATACAATACAAAGCAGCATTAAAAACTCATTTTAAAATTAGTTAAACATCATATAAAATCTGAAAAGGTGAATTTAAAAACCCAAATTTAAAAGACATGGCTGAACAAAAAGGTCTTTACCTGGTGTCTAAAAGAATGAAGTGATGAAGCCAGGTGAACCTCACTGGAGGCTATTTAATAAATGTGGTGCAACCACTGAAAAGGCCCTCTCCTTGGTAGCCACCCACCTCATCTTGTTTGGCAGGGGCACCAGGAGGAGGGCCTCTGAAGAAGATCTTAAGGTACGGGTGCAAGGCACTCTCTCAAGTAACCTGGTCCCAAGCCATTTAGGGCTTTAAAGGTTAAAACAAGCACTTTGAATTGGGCCCAGAAACTGGACTGGGAGCCAGTGCAGTTGACGAAGCACTAGTGTAATATGACCAAAACGTCCAGGCTCAGTTAATAATCTTGAAGCCCTATTTTGTACCAGCTGCAGTTTCCGGACTGTTTTCAAAGGCAGCCCCACATACAATGCATTGCAGTAATCTACTCAAGAGGTTACCAGAGTGTGAGTAATTGTGGCAAAGCTATCTCTGTCCAGGTAAGGTCAGAGTTGGCGTATCAGTCAACAGTTTACACTGTCAAGTGTAAAAACAGTGAAAAACCTTAGTTGGTTGCTGAAAAATGGCTGAACTGGTCCAAATATGGAGTAATAAAATTGGTATACTTTACATTGAGCTACCATGGCTTCTTATGATACCCTGGATACAGCACCAGTGCTTGAATTATTGGGGGGGGGATTAGGGGGCCTTGAGCAAATCCACAAGCCATAGCCCCAAATCCCCTCAGTTTTAGCTAAATTATGTAGCCTTCTAAAAACAATAGCTAGGGAGGCCATCACAAAAGATAAGGGGTGGGGTGACTCTGGAACAACTAGTCTGGGTGAGCAAAGTGGTAGCAAAGAACGTTATAAGGGGAGAGAAGATTCTGCTATACATCAAATACTTGTAGATGTATTGATTAATTAATACAATTAAAGTAATTAATGAGACTCCTATTTGGGGTGTGCACAAACCCACCTGGTTCGGTTCGAGTTTGAACTGGACCCGAACTGTACTGGACCAGTTTGGTTTTGCCTCCCATCAACCCCCCTCCCCATTTGGTTTGGTCATGACCCAACCATGCAGGGTCCCACTGGACAGGCTCTGTGGCCTCCAAAATGGCTGTAGCACCAAGGAATAGGCCTGGAAAGGGCCAAAGATGCCTGAACTGGGCAATTTTTACAAAAAGGAAGGCCGGTGGTGGTGGGGGAGGGGGAACCTCCACAGATCCCCCACTACCTTGGAGAAGCCCCCCCGCCAGGGGGTAAGTTAAAAGAAAAAAGAAAACTATTTTTTTTAAGGCTCAACTAACCCCCAAACTCTGTGTGTGTGTGTGTGTGTGTGTGTGTGTGTGTGTGTGTGTGTGTGTGTTCAGTCTGGGGTCAAGCCGAATTGGGAGTGGTTCGGCTCAACCTCGAACCTTTGAACCAAACCATTCAATATCAAACCAGTTCAGATTCGAACCTGTTTGCCCACCCCTAACTCCTATGTACTTGGCTGTACTGACTTGTTCTGGGCTAGAGGAGTGAGTAAATGAGGGAGGCTTCTTTAAACAACGGAGGCCTTTTAAAGTCATTAATATACCATGGGAGTATAAACTGACACTTTGAAAGTTCCAATCTGCCAAATGGGGGTTCAGGAAATATGGGGGGGGCACCACAACCCCTTGCTACCCTTTGGAGTCATCACTGCGGGATGGGCACCGGTGCCCATCCCGTAACTAGAGCACTGAACAGAAACCTTCTAGACCAATATTTAATTATTTAATTATTTTATTTAACATATTTCTAAACCATGTCTCTTGCATCTCTGGGCAGTTTAACATCATTAGACAACTTTCCATTCATAAGGACAGCAGTAATAACACAGAATAGTTTTTGTTTATAAATTGATGAACCTAGATGTTCATAATCAATGAACCTAGATGTTCATAATCAATGAACCTAGATGTTCATAAACATAACAGTACTTAATTAATACCTGATCAGATCTTAGGACATTGGAATACTGGAGATTATATAGTTATTTCAAAGTTTTGCCATTTATTTTATAAAGCATTGAATGCATTCAACAAATGGGCAAAAGATATCTAAGCACTATTCTTCCATTATATTGATGTTCTTCAACAGGTCTTCAAGAGGAGCACTGAATTGACAGGTTTGGAAACTACACTCCTAAGGTTGCACGGAGTATGGCATAATACTTAGTCCAGTCAAATTTGCTTTGTCTTCTAAAACTGAGTGAAGATATGAGAAAATTGAAATGGGGGTGTTGGGTATTCTCTAGTTAGTTGCATCCTTTCAATGGTATTTTATGCCAACCAGCACTTCAGTGGACATTTCAGGGCCAGAAACTCTGGCCCCGAAGTTCCAATGCTATCTATATTATTACCTCTCTTTCACAGTATACAGTGATAATAACATAAGAACAGCCCTGCTGGATCAGGCCCAAGGCCCATCTAGTCCAGCATCCAGTTTCGCACAGTGGCCCATCAGATGCCACCGGAAGCCACAGGCAGGAATTGAGGGCATGCCCTCTCTCCTGCTGTTACTCTCCTGCAACTGGTACTCAGAGGCATCCTGCCTCTGAGGCTTGAGGTGGCCCACACAGCCCTCTGACTAGTAGCCATTGATAGACCTCTCCTCAGTGAAGTTATCCAAACCCTTCTTAAAGTCATCCAGGTTGTTGGCCGTCATCACATCATGTGGCAGAGAATTCCACAAGTGGATTATGCATTGTGTGAAAAAGTACTTCCGTTTGTTGGTCCTAGATTTCCCGGCAATCAATTTCATGGGATGACCCCTGGTTCTAGTGTTATGGTAGAGGGAGAAGAATTTCTCTCTATCCAATTTCTCCACACCATGCATGATTTTATAGACCTCTATCATGTCTCCCCGCAGTCATCTTTTTTCTAAACTAAAAAGCCCCAGGTGTTGTAATCTTGCCTCATAAGAAAAGGTGCTCTAGGCCTCTGATCATCTTGGTTGCCCTGTTCTGCACCTTTTCCAGTTCAACAATGCCCTTTTTTAGATGTGGTGACCAGAATTGTATGCAGTACTTCAAGTGCGGTCACACCATAGTTTTGTATAAGGGCATTATAATATTAGCCATTTTATTTTCAATCCCCTTCCTAATGATCCCTAGCATGGAATTGGCCTTTTTCACAGCTGCCGCACATTGAGTTGACACTTTCAACAAGCTGTCCACCACAACCCCAAGATCCCCCTCCTGGTCAGTCACCGACAGCTCAGATCCCATCAGCGTATACTTGGTGTTGGGGTTTTTCGTCCCAATGTGCATCACTTTACCCATTAACACATTTTTACTTTTGCAAGACCTGATGCCACAACTCATCTATGGATAGAATAACTGGCTGACTTTAATTTCAGCATAAAGTATCACCCAGGAAAATCAAATGTGGATGTTGATGCATTCTCTAGGATGCGTACTGATATGGACAGTTACATGACACAGTGTAACTACTGTCCACAACTACTGATATTGTGGGTGCTACTTTACAAGCCACAGAGAGGCAGGAAGAGGGCTCAGGGCACTGTAGCTTCAGTGATGGCTGTGACCTGCAATCCAGTGGTTATGATCCACTGGCCCTATCCAGTGACTCTATCCAGTGAATCCAGTGGCCCTATCCACCCCCAGCACAGTACCTCCAGTGACTGTTGCTGGTGTCTATCTTATGTTTATTTTAGATTGTGAGCCCTTTGGGGACAGGGATCCATCTTATTTATTTATTATTTCTCTTGTAAACTGCCCTGAGCCATTTTTGGAAGGGCGGTATAGAAATCGAATAAATAATAATAATAATAATAATAATAATAATAATAATAATAGAGTTTGAGGAAAACATGGACTTACTCTGCATCCCATCTCGCGGGAAGAACTCTGAGCAGACCAGAGAGCATATCCTGATACTTCTTACATCCTTCAGCTTAAGGCTTTGGAGCACAAGCCCACCAACTCTGCCCACACTAAGAGAAGTCTTGCTTTACTGCCGGAATGGCACCAAATGTATGTGAACCCTGAGGGCTTATTGCATCAGAAGTTCAAGTCAGGGAATCAACTTGTGTTGCCACAAAAGAAAATTAAAAATAAAACCCTGATATATCATAAACTGTATGAGGAAATGGGACATCTTGATGGTAAACAGGTCTTTGCCTTAGCTAGGGAATGACTCGATTGGTCTCACAGGAAGACAGACACTGAACACTATATTACCAACATTTGCAGTTGTGTCAAGCAAAATAAACCTCATGGCTCTGATAAAGCCCCGCTAATGAATATTGTTACTTCAGACCCTTTTGAATTAGTGTCTATTGATTTCTTGCATTTAGATAGAAGTAAAGGAGGAAATGGATATATCTTAGTTCTAGTGGATCATTTTATGAGATTTGTGCAGGCATATCCTACTACCAATAAGTCTGGGAGATCAGCAGCAGACAAAATCTTCAATGACTTTATTCTGAAATTTGGTTCCCCCAAACAAGGTGGAGAGTTTGAAAACCATCTTTTCAAAAGATTTCACCATTATTGCAACATCAGCTCTTCCTGTACTACGCCATATCATCCTCAAGATAATGGTCAAGTAGAGAAAATGAATCATACACTGCTATGTTGTGCACTTTACCAGAGAAACAAAAGGCCAATTGAAAAGACTCCCTTAACAAGGTGGTCCATGCCTCCAATTGTACACAGTATGAAGCCCCTGGATTATCTCCCTCTTATTTTTTGTTTGGGAGATCACTACACTTACCAATAGACATTGCATTTGGGCTTTCGCCAAGCACTTCATCCTCATCAAAAGACCACATTACTTCTATAGACGGATAGAAACAACAGATGAAGGAAGCATACAAATTGGCATCACTAATGTTCAAACATCTACGCTCTGGGAAAAACACTGTTATGACCAGGGAGTTCTTGGTACTACTCTTAGCCCTGGAGACAGTGTGATAGTTCACAATCTTCCTGGAAGAGGAGGCCCTGGTAAACTGAGAGCTTATTGGGAAGACATCATACATGTGCTCCAGAGGAAAGGTGATGGCCCCGTATAGCCAGTGTGAGAGGAAAATGGCAATGGCAACATTAGGGTCCTTCATTGTAATCTATTATATCCCTGCCACTTTTTATCACAGGAGCAAGCTTCAGTCACCAATAAATTACACAAGAAATCAAAATACCACGCACATCACGTACTGTGTATCCCAGCTTAGCAATGTGCACGAAACAGATCTTGCATTCTGTTCCAAGCTCGGAAAAGAATGCAAGATCTGCAGAATGTTCCATTGCAACAACTCGTTGTGCCAGTTGTTCTAATTGAATGAACTTGTTCCATTGGAACATTCTGAGAGCCATTTTGGAATCTAAAATGGTACTCAGAACGTTCCAAGTGTTCCGAGCTCAGAAAGTTCCGAACTCAGAATAAGGTCATTCCATTCCCAGCTTGGAACAGACCCTTTATTTGAAAGGCATTCTGTTCCAAACTCAGAACATGCAAAATGGCCCAGTTTGCAGTTGGAACATTCCAACTGCAAGCTGTTCTGCACATCCCTATCCCGGTGCTAGTGAGTTAGACACAGACTCTAACTCTTCAGATGATGATCATCTATATTACACCTCTCTACCAAGTACAGGACACATGGTGGATAGCATTCTTGACCCAAATGCACAAATCTTTTCTCCTCCTGATGAACCAGAGCTTACTCCTGCCACATTTCTGGCACCTTTCTGACACTGCAGATCGAGCTATGGATTTACCTGAAGAAAGTGTAGAAAGGTTGGAATTTTCTCCTACAGCTGAGTGGGTGAAGTGCCAGAGACTGAGTCTGCTGGATGTTGTCCAAATGTGGCAGGTCATCCAGAAAGAGAAATGGGCCCCACATGTATTGACCTATGAACAATTAGGAATGCCCTCCTACCAGTGCCTTCCTTCAACTATAACACAGATTGCTGTTCCTTGGTGTTATCCACAAAGCTATCTGCAATATTATTGTCCAGTTATAGTATTTTATCCTGGTTGATATGTACCAATGTAAAATGTGGGGTGTTATGTTTGTTTGTTTGCTTGAGGTGGGGAGAGTATGAAAGGAATTGAAATGCAATCCAGTGTGGTTAAGGCTTGGTTGGTATTAAATGTTTATATGGTGCTTTAACTTTAAAAAGAAAAGCCTAGTGAAACTCTGCGAAAAGAGTTTGTGGGGCTGCCCTTTTATGTTTTTCAGAACTCCAGTTAGTTCAAAATGCAGCAGCCAGATTGGTCTCCAGGGTTTCTCGAAGAGACCATATTATGCCTCTTTTAAAACAGCTACACTGGCTGCCTATATGTTTCTGGGCAAAAAACAAAATGCTGGTAATTACCTTTTAATAATGAGAATGCTGTTTTCAGTATGATCCCCACCACACTTTAAGGTCATCAGGGCAAATCTGTCTCCAGCTACCGCCAGCTCTAGTGGGCCTTCTCTGTAGCTACTCCTGGCTCTGGAATGCACTCCCTATGGATATTAGAAGCTTAAGAGTTTTAGTAGCCTTTAAAAGAACCCTAAAACATATCTTTTTAGCCTGGTCTTTAGTGAGTACTGAAATGATTTTAAACTGCTTTTAATTTTGTTTTAATGAGTTGTCTATTTTCTTTAATCTGTTTTTATATTTGTGAATCACCTAGAGCCATCTGGGTGAGGTGGTATAAAAATCTAATAAATAAATAAAAGGGAGGGGATAGTTCTAGAATAGTTTTAGTGTTGGCCTAGCCAGAGAGTAACAAGCTTGTAAAAGTCACTGCTGAGCTGTGAAGCAATAAAGGTTTGAATGTTCCTCCACAATCTCCTTGCATTGTGGTGTAACATGGCGTGATCCTGTGTAGAATTACCTAGGAGTAAGTCCCACTAAGTTTAATAGGGCTCACTCACAAGCTGTGGGCAAAGCAACACAGCTTTAGAATCTCAGTCTTGTGTATAAGCACTCTTACCAGAAGCAAGACCTACTAATATCAGCGACAATTACTTCCAAGTAGCGCGTGTAGGCTTCAGTTGCTAGGTGCTTAAGAATGACCTGAACATCCCTGGTGACTTTGAAATACTTGCTTTATGCACTGTGGGAGTTTTCAAAGGTGCAGAAAGGCACTGATGGGATATTAATGAACCATAGCTATCAAGGCTAAACTAGGAGCAAAGCCTGTACAAATAATGGTTTATGGAATAAGCAAAGTGGCTTATTTAAACTTGGTATGCAGCAGCTGTAGTGTTTTCCCACATTGTGTGCATTCAGAGTCTGGCCTTCAGCAAAGTGCCATTACAGCAGTGGGGGAGTAAGAAAAACTTTCTGTAAAATGAAACAATCTAGAGGATGCTTTGAACCCCACACCTTTGCAATTGGGGACAATAGGCAATTTAATCCAGAGATGATTGATGAGTGCTGCTCAATAGGCTTGTGCTTTAAAAAAAATAGCTAGAGGAAATTCAATGATTGCTGCTTATTTGAGTCACTGGTGAAGGCTTTATAATCAAAGAGCCACAAATTTAAGCTTAGTTCACTAGCCAGCCATTATTAGTGATAGTCACCAATCCCTTCACTTCCCTCAGATCCTTTTCAGGTCTTAGGAGGGAAGTGGATCCTCTGACATTTACACTGGGATATGGGAAGAAACAGTGGGAGCCCTTTCCTACTGCTCAGAAAGTGTTCTTGCTGCTTTTTACCTTCCCAAAAATGGCAGTGGAAATGAGACCTGTTGTGAGGGAATCTGTGTGGTGCTGGGGGTCCTGATCACCCAGAGGGACTCGTCACTGGTGAGCTGGCAAGTGGATTTGTCAATGCCTGTTCTTAAGGGATACATGATGCAGCCCTTAGCTGTGAACATTTCTGACCTTTTGGACTTGGACTACCAGCAATGGATCCTCCAGGGATCCTCCTCTTGGTGCTTCTAAACTGCGGCCCCAGAGTGAAAATAACTCAAGTGCATACTATGGGGAAATAGTAGCTTTAGGAGTCAGAGGATGAAGCAACTGAGAACTAAATTAAACGTTACAACAGGGATGTGCTCGTCTTTCCTAGCCACCACCCTGAAACAGAAGCTATGAAACCTCAGGATCAAGATCATAGTGGGGAGAGGGGGTGGGCTTCAGTTGCTGGCACCAATGGGATCTGCCCTCCCAGGGGAAATAGAAATTGTGAGAGGAGGAAATCCGAATTGGGAGTATGGCAGAGCAAAGTGTTAAAGTCTCCTGCCTTTAGGAAGTGGGAAACAAACATGTAATTGAAAACATGGACTTGTTGGAATGTGTAACTTCATCCTGAGGCTAAAGTACACAGTGGCCACATTTGCAAATAATGCAGAACCGCAAGTCCAATGGACCTGTGGTCCCACACCCCCTTCCCCCTGCTCTCCCATCCAAATTCAGATGTATTGGAGAGTTCCCACTCTGCAGTCAGCGAGACCGTAGAGAGGAGGGGGAACAGGCTGTGTGGGCTTCCTTATTGACTGAAGGATTAAGCACAGCCAATCACACTGGAGTTGAGGGAGAAGCTCCTCTCTCAACTCCAGTTCCATGGGACACAGCCTGTGGTTCCAGATTTGGACATACCGCAAGCTGAAGGTTGTGGTGATGAAACTCACTACAACCTGAGGGTTTAGATTGGAGTTCCAAATCTGATCCCTTGGTTTTGTCACCATGCCAAATCCCATTTGCTTGCATTCAGACATAACCTCCACAGAACCGCTGGCCCATTCAACTGCAGTTCTGCGTTACATGAGGGTATGGCCAGCAATCTCTTCGTGGATAAACCTGGTTCTGCAAATGGACTGATGGCTGACCATCAGCAAGGATTCAACTAGCTGGTTTGTAAAGGCTGGGCCAAATGACACCTGTTTCCAATGCAGACACTGGGGCTGTTCTCACAATGATGAACAGGGTAGGAGGCCTGTCCTACTTTTATTTGGGAGCTGTGCACACTCCTGTTTTTTGCTTGTATGTGAGTTAAAAACAAGGTTGGAGGGAGAGGAAGTGATAGTCTCTGAGGCTCCTGCTTTGTCAGGCGGCTTTTCCTTCTATCTTATTAAGCAGCTGGGTACAGCTGCTGGGTAGGAAGGAGCCCTTCCTACCAGTGTTCCCTCTAACAAGGATTCCCATATGCTGTTGACTATAACTCCCAGAATCCCCAGCTGCAATGGCTTTTTCTTGGGGATTATGGGAGTTGTAGTCAACAACATCTGGGAATCCCTGTTAGAGGGAACACTGCCTCTGACCAAGCACAAGCCTTGCAGATGAACACTTCCTCCCTCTCCGACCTTATTTTTAACTCACAACTGAGCAGAACGTGGGAGCACGCACAGCTCCCGAACTAGGGTAAGATGGGTCTCCTACGCTATTCATCTTCATGAGAACCAGCCTTGTATGTGTGATGGGAAGCAAAATGCACATTTCTTGCCTCCAGTATCCAAAGAGGGGCACAATATTCAAATAGGGACAATGTGCATAAAAATCCAGTGTGTATAGGACCAGAGTCCATGGTTGATTCCTACATTTTTTAATGGGATATGAACCATGGAACCTGGCCCTATGTACATTCAATGTTATGTGCACAGGCCCTATATGAATTTTATGCCCCACTTGTATGTTGAGTGACAAAGGAGATTTGACAGATGCTTCTGGTGGAATGGGAGGAGAGATGTGATGTCTCATCCCATCATGCATAGGGACTCCACCACTACCCCTATTCAGACATTGTATTGTATATGTGTACAGGTGCCTGCACACATGTGCATGTTTTTGCATGAATGACTTTTTAAAAGGGAGCCTCTATTCAGGCACCCTTAAATGTAGAGAATGGATAAGAAGTCTTCCTCTGTTTCTGCCCTGAACGTAATGTGCAAAGAACTGTAAGCGCATACAAATCTGTATGTGTGTTCACTGTAGAGAGAAGTCCTGTTCAGGCATAAAAACTGGGGATGCTGTACTTGAGTACAGTGTCCCTGAAAGTGTGCTCTGAAACCCTGCCCCTGCTGATGTACTCAGAAGCTCTGCCCCTTGTTCCCACAAGTGCTGTCGTGTCCCCGCAGACTATGTGGACAGCAGGGGGCTTCTGAGCATGCTCTCAGGGACACTTGTATGTACATGAGAACAACACCCTTGGATTTTATAATGCTTGAACAGGGCTCGGTTGTACATGTGAACTATAATGTGTTAATAGGGCTATTATCAGATCTGGTCTTGTATGTGTAAGACAAGTTGCAAAGTCAGGCTGGTTGTGGGTTATATGTTAGGGTCCACTGTGATTACAGTTTAAATGTTCTATCTGCTTTCACACTCCAGATCCTGTTTCTGGAGCATGGCCTTTTTAACTCGAGTCTTCCAAATGTGCTCCCCACCTCCACTTTCTTTCCTTTTTCTCTTCTACAATGATTATTTGTGAACTTTTGATTCTGCTCCATCTTTTTCTTCTTCTTTTTTCTGGCCACAGCATCCTAATAAACTCTTCCTACTGTACCCATTTTGTGTTATGACAATTGCTTATCTAACTGAAGGGTTTATTAATCCAGTTAATACTCCCACGTGTGAAAACTGGCTCTTCATCAACACAGCACTTTAGGAGCTGAGCATTAAAACCACAGTTTTCTGGATTTTTATGACTATCATCCATCAACCATATTTAAAAAGCTTTTTCAAATTGTGATGGTGTAATTTTTAAAAAGCTCTGCAGCTGACTGATTTTTCCAATCAGTAGCATACATAATTGTTTTTAATTATGCTGATAATTAGCCCCAAATGCCCCAACTTTGGTATTTATGATGACTCAATAATTTGCTCATAAATAAAGCTCACATTAATGTTAAGTTAGTTGCTCATGCTGTTTTTTCTCCTGAAAACCAATATGAAACTGATTTAACAAACATATGAAAGGATGGCAGGCTATTAGCAATAGTGCAATGCTTCTCTACTTCTGTATTCAACTTTTTTCCAACCTGTTCACTGCTTTCCCCACCTGCTTCTTCTGCAGCACCATTTTCCTCCTCCTTCTGGCTGAAAGGACAGTAGGTAAAAACTCATGTCCACATATTTCTCCCACTTGCTCGGTCTAAGGGAGGAGAGCTTTTTTTGAAGTAGCAAGCACGAATTGTTCCATTTGCTAAGCAGGGCTCACACAGGTTTGTATTTGAATGGGTGACTACATTTTGAGCACAGTAAGATATTCCCCTTAGGGGATGTATGCAGAAGGTTCCAAGTTCTCTCCCTGGCACCTCCAAGATAGGGCTGAGAGAGACTCCTGCCTGTAACCTTGGAGAAGCTGCTGCCAGTCTGGGGGAAACAACACTGAGCTAGATGGACTAATGGTCTGACTCGGTAAAAGTCAGCTTCCTGTGTTCCTAATTGCAGATAAATTATTTACTATTACTTAGGAAGCCAACTAACTGAGAAACAAGAGTTTGGTATTTATTACTAACTAAAAACACAGGCCAAGAAAACAATAAACGGGCTAACCATCTCTTATGCAGAGAGAGGGAGAACTTCTCTGTTTTAAAAATGACAGCAAGTAAAAAGGCTGTACTGAAACTCCACCCCCAAGCCTGGACACAGAAACATAGACAAGCATGCCCTGGACCCGAACAGAGACAGTGTCTATGGAAAAATCCCAACATTCCTGTGAGATAAGTGAACCTAATATGTGTGGCTAGAAGTCTGTGGGAGCAGATTTCATCAGCGCTGCCATTGGTCAGGGTTCATAGTCGCACACATCCAGGGGAGGAGTTAATACAAAAAGCACATCCAGTTGACAGAAGATCCCAGCCCTATTCAGACATTATGTTGTACTTGTGTTCAGATGTCTGTATGCTCATATATATTTTTGTGTGAATGACTGTACTGCGTTCATTTTTAAAGCGAACCTGGGTACAGGCTCCATGGATGCATGGTACAGCTAGGAAGTATACTGCTGTACCTGCATTCAGCATATTGTGATAATGACTGTACAGATCTTTATCTGTGTACACTGTACACAGATTGTATGAGTGTTGAAGATAACATGTGAGTAGGGCTCCTGTTGACAGCCTTTCATCTTGTCCCTACACCAGGGATTCTCAAACTTGGGTCCCCTGGTGTTGATTGGACTACACTCCCATCATCCCATCCCATGATGGAAGTTGTAGTCCAACAACATCTGGGTACCCAAGTTTGAGAACCCCTGCCCTGCACTGTAAGATTGTTCACACGACCACAAGCCTTCCTACCTACCTTCCCCTAGATGACCATAGCCCAATCAGGGCTCCACCGCCTTTGTACCCAAAAGAGTGTCATGGCAACCAGACAAGCAGCTATCGGGGGAAAGGAAGCTGGGGTGCCAGGTTGTTCATAATGCACCCCATGAACACCAAGGGGAAGCTCCATACTGCCTGGCTGCTCTTCCCCCCCAGCTCTGTGGTAAAGATGGCTGCTGGCAGCCTGGGAGCAGTGTGGAGCTCCACAAAAGGAGTGGAGCTCCACAAAACTGGTGAGTGAGGTAGGAGGCATGTGCTTGTCCTCAGGGGTGGATTAATATTTTGGCTGCCCATAGGCAGCCAAAGATTTGCCGCCCTAGGGACAAGAGTAAGGGGGCTTGCAGGGGAGGGAAACTTAATTCTGTTTTTTACCTTGAAAAACACTGTTTTGTAGCATTGGAGGCTCTGCTCGCCTCCTGCCATCACAGGAGATGAGGTTGGGCACTGGAAGACGGTGGCAAAAGAGGTCCTCCCTCAAGCCCAGCTTACTCGCAAATGACACAGAGTGGGTGATTTCGGGCCTCTGCCCATGCGCATTTGTGCACAGAGGCCCGAAATCGCCTGCTCTGTGTCATTTGCGGGTAAGCCAGGCTTGAGGGCCTTTTCTGCCGCCGTCCTCCAGAGCCGGACCTCTCCTCCTGTGATGGTTTAGGAGGTGGGCAGAGCCTCCGCCGCTACACATTGGCATTTTAAAAGGTTGGGAGAAAAAGAATTAGGTTTCCCTCCAGATACTGCTCCCCAAGATTTATGTTGCCTATGAGGTAATCCACCATTGCTTGTCCTTGGGTTTTAAATTAGGGCTAGCAAAGGAAGAGTGGTGGGATCAGGAGCAATCCCGGGGCTTCACACAGCCAGCTTTACTTGGGTAGGACAGGGATAGCCCAGGTAAGGCTGGTTGTGAGAATGGCCTCAAAGACTTCCAGAAGTCCCCAGGTCTTATATTAATGAGACCTAAGCAAATTCCCATTCTTTGCTTTTCCTATAATTGTGTGGGTGGATTTATTTCCTCTTTGTAAGTTCACATTCTTGGTTCTTGACCAGTGGAGCAAATAACTTCTCATCTACTGACCTGGTTAAAGCAGCAGAGTTGAGCAGCAGCACTTCCTTGTTCCAGCTTAGCTGCCATCATGTCCTTTCATGGGCTTTCAGAAGCGTTGCAGTACTACTGGAATAGCCTTTTTGGTCCTTTTTGGGTGGGAAAAGCTTCACACAATAATATTGTGGCCTGGAGCACCAAAGTGTTGTGACTAGCTTGGAGCTTTCAGCAGAGGGTCACTGCTGGAAATAAGGAGCTTTGACTCGAAAAAACATCACTAGCCATCACTGTTGCCATGCCTTTCCTAGCTTAAAAACAACAACAAAAAATGATTGCAAAGGTAGTCCAGATAAAACAGAGGACTGCATGCATATGTCCCCATTTTGATTTTGGGATTGAAAACAGTTCTTTTGGGTGGCAGGGGGAGAGAAGAAATATTTCTTGGCAAATTCTTAATTCTGAGAAGATTCATCTTCTCTTTTGATTCTGTTCACTTGCTATTGTTCCCTTATCCGCTGTTTCTGCTTCAGAACCATTTTCTTCTTCTTCTTCTTCTTCCAGTTAATACTTTTCTTCTTTCTGGATGCATTACAAGGGCAATCCTTACTGGAAACTGGAAAGTAAATGTAGTGATCCACAACTTTGTAGCTGATCAGATGATCATCACTGGGGGTAAGGAGGGTACAGCCCTTCTGGATCAGGCCCAAGGCCCATCTAGTCCAGCATCCTGTTTCTCACAGTGGCCCACCAGATGCCATTGGTGGGCCACTCTCAACTGAGAGTGGGGGCAAGGCTTATTGGTAGGGACATAGCTAGGGGAGAGGGGCCCGTGTTTGCCCCTCTCCCTGGTGGCCCATTGGAGTGAGGGAGATAATGAAGAAAATAGGGAGGGGTAGAGCTGGGGGTCTGGGTTCTTGGAACCCATGTGCTCAGTTATAGCTACATCCCTGCTTACTGGATCAGTGACTCACATTGGTGATTGCAGCTAATTGAAGAGCACATCGTGAATGTGATTACATCAAGAAGTACATAGCCAGTCAGATTTGGTTACATGACAATTTCACTGTGAGTTAATGAAGCTGAAAGAAACTGCAAAAGTCTACAAAGCCTAAGAAATAGGATGATTATGTTCTGTAAATTTTTCCCCTAGATCCCTGCTTCTTAAACAGACCTCCAGCTCCTGCCCCATATTTACTTCCCAGAGTTGATTGTCACAATAGGAACATAGAAAGCTGCCTTATAGTCAGACCATTGCTCTCTCTAGCTCAGTATTGTACACTGACTGGCAGCTGTTCTCCAAGCTTTCAGGCAGGCCTCTCTCCCAGCCCTACCTGGAGGTGCCAGGGATTGGACCTGGGAGCATTTACATGCAAGCAGATGCTCTACCATTGAGCTATGGTCCCACCCCACAAGGAAAATACCTTCCAGCAGTGCACACATGTAGTCACCCATCCAAATGCAAATCAGGGTGAGCCCTGCTTAGCAAAGAGTGCTTCAGGCTCACCATTATAAGACCAGTTCTTTCCCTGAACAATACAGTCTGAAGCACAGATGTTGAAAACTAGCTTTGTTCTATTGGAACTCAGAAGCACAGGAGCAGGTGTCTTTTAAAAATCTCCCTCTGTGTTTAAAGTGCGACAGATCAACACTTCCTCCTCTTCCCTATTTTCTCCCCCACTGTTGACTCTGTAGGCATTCGGCACATGTGGAAAACACCAACACATTCCAGCTGGCCTCCTCCATGCAATTGCATATCTTGCCTCCCTTGATTCCACTTCAGGCTGAAGCATACAACAAGCACACATGAGGGCAAGACCACAAGCGGAGCAGGAGATGTTGTCACTGCAAGCATCAAGTGGAAAGCCTCTGCTTTCTTCCTTTCGCAAAGCAATTTGACCCAGCATGAGAGGTGGGCTGGGCAGGGAGTTGAAAAGCAGCCCAACTGCATGATGCTAGAAAATAGGGAATTATTGCCCTTGCAACAATCACAGGAGAACTCTGGTGGGTTTACATATTAAAGAGAGGCAGATAATTTTCTCTCAAATGCTGCTCTGAAATGGAAAGCAGATTCAATTTAGTCATTTTGCTCGGTTTCCACACAGAGCAAATCGATCTGTTTCCCTCCCTCCTTCCCATCTTCTCCCACGCTTAATGGATAATGTGCCTTCTCACTTGCGCACACCATAGTGGGTGGTAAGTCAGTGGTTGTTATGCTGGAAATTTTAATGGCTGATAGTTGCTGTTGACTAGCCTGCCATGGAGAGATTTGTTTGTTTGTTTGTTTCACTCCTGCTTGCCGCAGGGAGGAGAGTTTGCATGCAGGCTGAACAGAAAACCAAGGAAGAACATGAGCCATTTTGAACCCAAACGTTGTTTTCACTCTGGGTGGGATCAAATGACTATTTACTGCATGGTGGCTACTTTAAATCTTCCTGTGCAAAAACTGTAAGCCAGGGGTTGTTGATGAACTACAACTCTCATCACCCCCAGCTACAACCTGAGTACCTCTGCCCTAAGCACATGGAGAGCTGGCCGTTGGTAGCCAAACATGAACATAACTGCTTGGAAAACAAGAGAATTATGTGTTCACACACTAGTATGTGTATATGTACAGTAGTGGCAGTCAGATCACTATGTGGCTAGAGCAAGGTTCACTGTGACCCTTGTGCAGATGTTGGCCTGCCACTCCCATAATTTCCAGCTATTGGCCAGTTTGATGGGGGTGGGTGGGATGGGAGTTGTGGTCCAACGATAGCTAATGCTGCTAATGGCAGACTTCCCATGTGAGTAGAGCTACCTCTTCCAAGGAGAAGGGAGGGATACCAACCATGGCAGGAGGGCCACAGTACACAAGGAAGCCACAAGGCCTCATCGCAGTGTTGATGACAAAACAACTGATGATGTCATGAGGGACACGTAGGCCTCTTTGCACCCTGGTCCATCTCGGCATGTATTGGAGCATCTGGGAGACCCACAGCCAGTGTTCCCTCTAACAGAGATTCTGCAGACTGACTACAACTCCCATAATCCCTGAGTATTGGCTACTGTGGCTGAGAATGATGGGAGCTGAATTCCAAAAACAGCAGGAGGGCCAAAGCTGTGCATCCTTGAGCTCATGCCTTCCTCCTGCTACTTATTGGCATGAATCGTGCCCGCTCCACCACAGCCCTATCTCTGGTAAATATCACAAAGTGGCTGTGGGCAGTGTCCTCTCTAACAGGGATTTCCAGATGTTGTTGACTACAACTCCCAGAATCCCCAGCTGCAATGGCTTTTGCTTGGGAGTTATGGGAGTTGTAGTCAACAACATCTGGGAAGGCCAATGTTGTGCAGCCTTGCACTACACAATGCTGCCTCTTTTGTATATATTACACTTTTGCAGGGAACAGAGGATGAAGTCAACACAATCCAGACTACAGATACCCCACAATAGGAATTAATGAAGGGCATGCAGAGCAGAGAGCTCCAGGTGACAAGTGAGGCAAGCCACAGACGATAGGGCCAGTCAAACAGATTGCACACATATATGCAGTATATTGTTAAAGAACTAAATATTTATCTCATGCAGACATTCAGAAAGACATTCTTCCCATTTTACAGTTAAGGAACACTGAGGCTCAAATATAAGTAGCAAAGTAACTAGGTCAAACTGCCGCATGAATCCATGCTAGAAAATTCTTAAGCAGGAAAATAACTCTTTTACAGTACTTAGAGACCAAGCTTCACACATCAGGGGGAGCTTCACCTAGGCCAGTGATCTTCACTGTTTTTCAAGTATTATTATTTTATTATTATCTATTTGGTTTCTATACCGCCCTTCCAAAAATGGCTCAGGGCAGTTCACACAGAGAAATAATAAATACATAAGAATAAATAAATAAATTAAATAAGAGGGGCCCACTTTGGCAAAAACCCTTCAGTGTTAGAGCCATTTCCCACTGTGGTGACCTCTGCACAGGACTGCACTGTTCTCAGTGCCGGGAAGGCCCTTTAAGAGAGACGGAGCCCTCTCTTAAGACCTTTAGGAGGAAAGCACCAGGAAGGACTAAACTTCCCAGCGTTCTGTGTATGCCAACCAAAATAATGCAGGGTACGAATGGGAGGGGCAAAGCAAGAACTTCAGGTTATAGGATAAGACTTGCTTCAAAGCAAATGATGTTTGGATGGCGTCTGCCCCCTGTGGGCTTCCTCCCTAGTGTCACTACCTTGGCATTCTTTGCTTGAAGGCTCATCTTCCCTAGATATTTCACACACGTAAATAACTATGGCCTCGTTTGCACATAGCACAGAACCGAGGGTCCAATAGACCTGCGGTTCCACTTCCCACTCCGCACAGTTACCTGTCCACGTTCGGACGAAACAGACAGGAAACAAACAGCAGTCAGGGAGACTCAGAGATGAGGGGGAACTGGCTGTGCAGGCTTCCTTCTAGCATGAAGGACAGCCCTGACAGCCAATCACAACTGGAGAGAGGGAGGAGCTTCCTCCCTCAACTCTAGTTATAGTGAGTGCAGCCTGCAGTTCTTCATTTGCATGTAACACTGGTGGCTGGAAACCTCGAGTATGAGCAGTGAAACTCACCACAACTCGAGGTTTCAAATTGCTAAGGGAAACTTTGGGTCACTTTTCTGACAGTACCAGGTTTCACACATTTGCATGTATAGGTTTGTCAGCCTCCGGTTCCTTCAGCTCTGGTTTCCCTTTACATGAGAATCCAGCCATTGTTATTTTCCTAGTGCATAAACAGAAACTATATGAATGTTACCAAAATGATTTAGGCATTCCTCAGTTTTCTACACGTATTTCAATTTTCACCAGAGCATAAAATTCACCTTGAGATTTGTTCTGGGTGATGACTCAAAAATAGATCTCTGATTTAGCTGTATCATGAACATGTATTACCAGTAGAGGGCAGTAGACTATAAGCAATGCAAGGACTGTGGCAAAAAGTCTAGAATCAAATGCGGGGCAGCTGTGCTTCTGAGAATTTTAAGATGCTGGAAGTGTGACTTTGATGCTTTGGCTGGACTTCTCTTCTCCAAGTGAATTGCATCTAATCAGAGGCTCTTTGTAGGTATTTTTCCCTTCAGTAAATGGTATTGATTTGTATTAGAGTCTTTTTCCACTAGCAAAGCTTACTTAGAAAGGAAAGATAATCTTATTACCAAGAATGATAAACCTGACTTGCAATTACTAGAGCTGCAATCCTTAAGCAGACATCATGAGAAGAGTTTGTCAGGCCCCAGTCCAGAAAATACACTATCAGTTGAAGAGCTCACCAAGAAAGAAATAGCACCATCATCAATAGGCTGTTCACCTGTCCTGTTCTCCCTATATGCAGTGGGGCATAACCAGAATCTTCAGGGGTGACTCTAAAACAACAGTTTGGGGGAGCAAAAGGGTGGCAAAGAACATTATTAAAAGAGTGAGGATTTTGCTATACATAAGGTAAAGCTATACATAATACTTAAAGAGATAAGGTAATTAATGTTGTTAGTTTATTTACCTTATTAATGAAACTTGCTTGACATTTTCAGTTGTATTCAGAAAATGGGCATATTCCTCTTAGAAGGTCTTTCTGGACTAGCCAAACCTTCCAGTCTGCTTTCCAAGCGGATTCAATATAAGGCAGCTTCCTACATATCAAGGCAGTGGTTGGAGCCAAGTGTTCCAAATCCAGAGTGGAGGCCTGGTCTACCCACCGACCCCAAGTGGTAGACCAGCTCTCCCCAGATAAACAGCCCTCCAAAATGGCACTCAAAACTCTTGAAATGTTTTGAGTTTGTTTTATCGAAACAGTCAGCTTGGCCCTGTTTCGATGAAGCGTCTCAAGCATTTTACGTTTCGTTTCGAGCTCGAAACGAAATGCAAAATCTGTTTCATGCACATCTCTCCCATTTAGGTCTGTATGTATGTGTGTGTGTGTGTGTGTGTGTGTATATATATATATATATATATATATATATATATATATATATATGCAGACCTAAATGGTGAACGCTGGCAGATTCCTTTTCTATTCAACCCTTAAAAAGTGCCTCCATGTGGTGTTTTTGGTTAACCCGTTCCTTGATCCAAGCCAGCTTTTGAATGGGGCTTTAGTTACCTGTATTCCAGTAGAGGTGGGGCAAACAGCCAGCATCAAGAACGCTGAAAAGCAGCCTGCACTTCAGGGGCATAGCAAGGTTGGAGTGGGCCCAGAGACAAGATTTTAAAATCCCCCCCCCCCGAAGCTCAGCTCATGAAGTAAAGAAATCTTAAATGAAGCTGAATAGTGGTGACAAAAAGCATAGTAAAATTTATTTTATAGATATAGATAACCTATGTGCCACAATAGAACATCATCCTAAATTATTTTTAAAAAGGTTTTGTCAATTGTGAACAATGCAAGTCATTTCATGGTACTAGAGAAAGACAAGCTGTTCTGGTAGCTCCAGGTCTTAACACTCACATCAATTTCGGAGGATGAATACAACTGAAGGAAGCCTGGGCGGGTGTGCAGCTGGGGGAGTCTTCTTAATCCAACACCTGAATAGCTCTCTGATGCTATTATGTTTACTTTATCTGTGCCTGCAGTCTTTAAAATAAATAAATGAGGGAGACGTATTAAAGAATCACAGTGGCAATTAGTGGTTCTCTGGTTCAGCCTCTACCTTAAAACATGTGATGCTATCCCATTTTTTTTGTGTGCTTCCTCAAATGGGGAGAAATTCAGTGCCGATGTTTTCTGTTTCCATTTGAGAAGAAGGCTTCATGGAGACTTTTGGCATCTTTACATCTTGATGGTGCTCACCAATGTACAGGCTGAGCAAGTATTATGGGAATGGTGGGAAGAGAAGCAAGTACACAGATCTATCAGGCATAGACAGAACAGAACAGAACAGAACAGAACAGAACAGAACAGAACAGAACAGAACATCCCAACAGAATATCAGTCTTAAAATCCAAAGCAACTCTTTGGTAAGAAAGATTTCAATATTGGCTAATCAGCTCTCCTTGCACACACTCTTTCAGGCAATTGTTTCAGCCCCCAGCTGGCAGGAGAATGTAAAGAGCTACCAATGAAGACTGAATCTATTACCGGAGAATCCCCAACTCCATATTAAGCCATTAAAATCTACAGGATTGCTTTCAATAGTTACCTGAAGACTGATGCCAATTTTTAGATATTCCAGGCTGTTCTGGTGTATGGTGTGTGTGTGTGTGTGTGTGTGTGTGTGTGTGTGTGTGTGTTTATATCATTTGCCACTAAGCACACCAGAGGAAATAGCACATGACAAGTGCAGTTGTATTCCATATCAATATCTTAATTAGTAACATATGGGCAAATCAATCCATTCTCTCATATACAGAATGCTGCACTTTCCTTAGAAAGATGAGATATGGCCAGTGAAAGGTCTACTTGAAGAAAGGTGTATGGACTGTGTGCAAATAGCCTCTGATCTTGCAGAAAGACCATGGAGAACCTTTATTCTTATTGTTAGGAAAATACTTTGCTTGTTCTTTATAAGGAATATAGGAATGTAGGAAGCTGCCTTATACTGAGTCAGACCATTGATCTATCTAGCTCAGAACTGTCCACACTATTGGCAGTGAGTCTCCAAGGTTACAGGCATGAGTCTGTCCCAGCTCTACCTGGAGATGCCAGGGAGGGAACCTGGGACTTTCTGCTCTTCCACTGAGCTATGGTGCCATTCTCTAAGGGGAATATCTTACTGTGCTTACATCTAGTCACCCATATGAATGCAAACCAAGGTGGACCCTGTTTAGCAAAGGGGACAATTCATGCTCACCACCGTGACACTTGCTCTCCTCCCCTAAGGAGGTCATATCTGTCAAAGATATGGAACTGATGCATTCAATCCTCCATTGTTCCATTTTTTTTTTTAAAAAAAAATTCAGCTTCTGAATAGTGTATGGTGCATGTGCCATTTGCCACATCTTTCAATTCTTTTCGTTCATCTGTGTCTTTCCTCCTCCATATCATTGATGTGCATGTGTACATTGGTAAAACACTACCCAAAAAGTGATATTATATATACACAGGTATACAGATCTTCTGTGCACTATTTTATTGATGTACATGTGTACTTGTATACATTGATAAATTACCTCAGAAAGATACTCTTAATATGACTCTACATACAATAATATCGATATTATTTTTGTGTGAAGCTTTACCAATGCACAGGAGCATTTATGCTCATCAGTATACCAGCACGCAAAAATAATTGATACAACTGCATGTACAGTCACTTAAAGATTGCCTTTTTGCAGTCTTTCTTCAGTGTGCCCATGAACATCAATAATGTAGAGTGGGGAGACATGGAAGAACTGAGGGAACCGAGCATTGTCATGAACTGAAGTCGGGGGCATGGCAACAATGAGGGCAACCCCGGAGCAGGATTTGCAGCGGCCCCCGTCACTGCTCCTGCCACCACCCATCCGCCACTTACATCAACTGGCTGCTGCCCTTTGCTGGGCCACATCATGTCTCGGTCTAATGATGCCACCATGCTGGTCCAAGCTGGCACTAGAACAATATTATATCACATTGTGGCTGGCCTAGGAGGCAGGTTGGCAGCGGCAGGCAGAAAACCAGACAGCCAGCAGGGGCAGCAGAGAAAGACAGTCCCTATGCCTGGTGGCGGCACCAGGAGGGGGAGGTGGGAGGGGTGGCAGCACCCAAAGAAGCAGAGCACAGGGGTGGGGGGGGGCAGGACATCAGTGGTCCCCATAGACTGGTGGACCAGGGACATTTGTCCCTCTCCTCCCCCACTTGATTATACCTATGCACATGTGAATGCTCCAATTTTGGTAAGGGCTCCTGAACTGGAATTCAGAAAGAGTGGAATGCAGGACAGAGATAACCTATGGAACAATAAAGGAATGGAATGGGAATGGTTGGCTCAACCCTAGCTCTTCATGGCACACTTTAAGCCAGCTTGAATTTTCCTGTTTGTTAGGATTATCAGTAATGGACTTATGGCTGAGTAGCAGGAGTCAAAAAACATGCGTGCATCTGCAAACTGCTGCGAGACTGGAGCCACACAAAGGTTGACCATCCAGAAAACATGGTCCAGCCCAAAGCTAATAAGGTACATAATCAGCAAACCCATTACTGATATTGTAGCTCGGATTTCTGTCTGCTTCATTTGGAGCATGGGCAAGCGTTTCATCAGTTTCCCATGCTGATGAAAAACAAAGAGGAGGTATCCACTAGAGAGAGTCATCAGTCCAAGGAAGAAAATGTCTCGGGTGACAAACACCAGTCCATTTCCAAAGTATAAAAGGTAACTGGGGAACACCACACAGCACAAGTCATACACGACTGTGATCTCTTCCTTGGTGCAGTTGGTACCGGCATGAGGCACAGAGTAAAGCAAACGGGTACAGCAAACCAGAAGGTTGAAGCACCAGAGGGCAATCATGATGGAAGGGAGTTGCTTGAGAATGCTGTGCCTCAGCCGCAAGCACTTCGGAGGACATGGGGTGATTAAGATACACTGGAAGCAGCCCAGCATGGATGTCAAGAAGATGCTCATGGCTCTGCTCACACAGTAAATATAGAGGGTGATGCCACAGCTCAAACCATTGTACATGGTGTAGATTCCAAGTATTTGGAGGGTGAGGGGGACTCCTCGCGTCAGGATCACCAGCAGGTTGGCAAGGGCAAGTTTGCCCAGGATGATTTCGCTGGGTGTGGTGTTTTGCTGGCAGATGGCTTTGATGAAGACATAGAGGATGGCTAGGTTCCCTGGGATTCCTATCATGTCCAGTGAAATAAAGCCAAGTGTATTCAAGATGAACCAGATTTTCATTGTAGAAGTGTGCCCTCCGCCCTGCTAAGAAGAAGGTTGCTGGGTCTGTCTGTTCTGCAAGGCAAGAGTGATGAGAAGTGATGAGATGAAAGGGCATCAAGTGCCTTTTCCAGGGGATTTGGGGAAAACAAAACGAGGTTTTTCTTTAAGGTTGTGGTCGCTCTAGTTTCTCCCTGTGCAAAAAACACACTGGAAAGTTGCTTAAGGTACTCAACTCTAAAAGGGACAAAACAGTCCTTTTGCAAACAGCAAGCATTAGCAGATATTAGCCAGTACTTGTGGTGTTATGTTGTTTTGATCATTATTCAGTGGTCTCATTATGTACAGCCAGCTGCCTAAGTCCTATTCCTAGGAGACGGAGCACTGGTCTTGCAACTAGCAAAAATAATACCATTTATCATTAGGGATCTAAATACCATTTTCCTGTAGCATTACAGATAATAATAAGAATTTTCTGTTTTTAGGATGCAATATCACCACCACCTAATAAAATTTTAGAAGGTGTCTAGTTAAATTTTTTAAAATAGATTTCCTCCTAAGTAGGAAGCTGGTTGGAAAGTGAATAATTCTGCAAAAAGGTAACTATCACACACATTTCAAAAAGACTGTCAAGTAGAATCTGAAATAGAACTCAGAACTCTAGTTCCATCTGGAATCTTTTAGTGTTACTTCTTGCATCATCCAGATTTTCACATATTCCATTGTTTAGATATAAGAGCAGCTCTGCTTGATCAGACCGGGAATCCAATCCTGCGATTCATCTTTTTCACACAATAGTCAAAACCAAATATCTATATTTACACAAACAGAAGTAGACTCTGAATGTAGGACACAGACACACAGAGACAGACACAGACACACACACACCTAACATTAAAGATTGTAGGAAAAAAACCTAGGGGCTATTCCCACGATCGGGGAAAATCTTTTCCCAATCGTCAGAACCACCGGGCTCGGCTGCAAGCCTGGTGGTTCTAGAGTGGGTAACCTGCTCAAGAACCCCTGCTCCAAAACCAGGTTTGTGAAGCAAGCGCTCTGCAAACCTGGTTTCCCAAACCGTGAGTAGCTGCGGTACGGCTTTGCGCTGTGCCTACTCATGAGCAGAACCCTGGAGGGGAGGCGTAAAGCCGCCTCCTGACTCCAGGGGTCTCCCCAGTATGCCCTGCACACCTGCACAGGGCATACTGGGGCTTCCGGGGGCCACGTGGCCCCCGAGTTCCCCAGCCCCCGCCAGCTCCATCACGGAGCCAGCAATCGTGTGGGTGGCCGATCCAGCCGCCCAGGGCTTCTTCCCCGCTCACCCCACCAAACTGGGTCTCACGGATCGTGAGACCCGGCTCCCTGTCTTGGATTTAGGTAAATATGGTATTTCCTAGAACTTCCTAGTGAGGTGGTGTTGTATTCCATTCAGTAATCTTTTGCTGTTTGTTTGGACATTTGTCCCAAGGGGGATCCTGCAGAGAGTGTGGGGGAGCAGGCGGAGAGGAAAAGGGAGGGAAAGGAGAAGGAGAAAATGGAGTTGTTGCTGAATAAACCTTTAGTTAATCTACATAAAAATTTCCCAGCGTGTATGAGGGAAGCATCTATAAGACAGGGGTGAAAGCAATAGCCCTTTCTAGTTCTTGTCTTTCTAGCAGCTGGTGTTCAGTAGCACATTGTCATTTAGCTGTCATCCACTAAGCCCATTGATTGGATTATCACCACCAAGAATCATTGCCGATCTTATCCTTTCCTTTTGGGTTGGGGCAGGGGGTTGACTAGGATTACACTCTAGTTTTGGAAATCCCTGCTTGAAAATAGGAGACACAGGCAAGCTCCAACTGACAGATATTGCAATCAGCTCCTTGGGACACTTGTTCCATTGAATAACTTTTTCACTGTTAAAAATGGGTGATTGCTTTCTCGCCTCTGTCAGCCTTTTTCCACCCATTTGAGTTTGTTATGGCCTTAATATTCTAGATTAAAATGTTTCTGCCTCTGTAGGATGTTATATAGACTCAGTGTGATGGAATCACTTTGTAGCTGCTTCCCTTGCATAAACGGCATAAGCTTTCCACTCATGTCCCTCGATGTGTTCTTCCCAGTTACACTGCCAACGACTGACAAGAATATCTGCACAGGAGACTGCTTTCATTTCATGCTGGTTGATAACCATTTCCATTTGACATCAGCTTGGCAGCTTTTCAAAGACAGATTGGTGATAGGGTTGCAGCTGATGCTAAAAATGTGTGAAAGTAGGAGCATAATTAGATCTTATAAGAACTGAAAACTTTAATGATTATGTCTGAAATCCAGTTTGGATCAAAGTGGATGGAGATGTCTTCTCTGGTGATAAAAAAAAGCGGGGGAGGAGGGAGGGAAGAGCCTGAACAAATATGAAAAATGGAGATTTTTGCATAACTTCAGGGAAACAGAACCATTTGCTTCACATTTTTGCTGGAGTGTGAAAAATGTATCAAGGGGTAAAAAAATAAATAAATCCCTAGGCTGTCCTAAATCATGATTCTGCATAAATCATGTGTCACTCTTGTAGGTTTGCTATCAACGTCGACTTCAAAAGGTTAGATAGCACCTGAAATGAAATGGTTGTAGGCAAGAACTTCCAAAGAGAAAAGTTCCTTGAATTTCTCTGCCTGAAAGTCAAGCTTTTTCACCTGGATGTCCATTGTTTAATCCTAGGCATGTGATGATGAGTTATGTCATCCAACCAGAGATGAACGTTTGGGGTGATGTACAAATCTGATAGATAAATCAATCAATCAATCAATCAATACATGCGTTTATTTATTCCATGTGGGAAAAACACTCTGCATATGCTCAGAAGCCATATCTTTATCCTTACCTCATATGTCTCAGGGCTTAACTGAAAAACACTTTGTTATACCCCATTCCAAAATAAGGTAAAACTCCAAAGAACATAATGGCGCAGTGGGGAATGACTTGACTAGCAAGCATGAGGTTGCCTGTTTGAATCCCCACTGGTATGTTTTCCAGACTATGGGGAACTTCTATATTGGGCAGCAGTGATATAGGAAGATGCTGAAAGGCATCATCTCATACTGCACGGAGAAGGCAATGGTAAACCCCTCCTGTATTCTACCAAAGAAAACCACAGGGCTCTGTGGTCGCCAGGAGTCAGAACCAACTCGCCGGCACAATTTACCTTTACCTTACCAAAGAACAACAAGATTAGTTTTGTGAGGAGTGCCAACAGAAATGCTGAACTTATCTCAGAAATCTCTTTTTAGATTTCTGGTGAACGTGCAAGTGACAACTCACATGGTAAAGTGTGCAAGTTTCACATGCCTCTCACTGTGCGCGTTGTGGGTGCGAAGGAAAGTACAAGTCATTGTTCTGCAGGTTACACTAGAAGGATGAAACAAGGACTGAGAAAATAACAGATCGCTTTCAAATTTCTACAACAGCCCTAAGTTAAAGATTAGAAAGAATTATCTTCCTATGGGACTATTAGGGAATGGAACAATGGATCAGACTAGGACACACAAACAAGTAATGCATCGATGTTGATTTGGGGGCTTTTTAAAGCCCATTTGTTTCCACTGAGGTAAATAGGAGTAAAACAACTCAAATCCAAGTGCTTTATCTTAACTTGGTTTTCGTTCAGGCTTTATTGAATTGAGAGCAATGAGGGTTTTTTGTGTTTGTTTTTAATGGACATCTTTTCAGTTCTGGTATCCATTCATAGGAATGGTTAGTTGCCTTTAAATAATTTGTCATCCTTGAAGTCCTGCAAAGTTTTACATTAATCCCACAACTTAACTAATATGCAGCATAAAATTCAATAATGGGTTGTACAATACCTGTAGCATGAATTGTAGATAAGCGGCCTTCCTGCTGTTATTTCCAAGCTCCCACACTTGAAACTGAAGCTGAACAAGCTGCATTTGCCATTGCTTTCTCCTCCCTAAACAGTGTGATGCAGTTTGGAGGAGAAATGCTACAGCTCAGAGAGGTAGCAGCACCACACACTACAGTATGTTAGTACCACATGTTTTACAGTATGATAGTACATTGGAAGGGACACAAAATGGAATGTGTACAACCAAAGAAAACTCTTCTTCCCCCCCCTGGGAAAAGGAAAGACTATGGTGAAGCCAAACTTTCATCATTAGACCGTCTGAATAAAGCAATTATCATTGAGATTGCCTCATGGTGAAACCAACTCCATTTTTCAATGAAAGTGGATACTTTACCATGCCACAATGGCTAACTCTAAGGTGTCTTTGCAATGGTACAGCAATGGAGGAGAGCTGGTCTTGTGGTAGCAAGCATGAATTGTGCCTTTACTAAGCAGAGCCCCCCCATTTGCATTTGATTGGGCTTTGTGATGCGAATTCTAGTAGTAGTAATATGTGTATTGCAGTCACAGAACAGATTAACAAACAATAACAATTAATAGCATGAATAAGAAAATTCAAGAATTTCAAAAGTTCACAAAATGTTCAAATTACTAATACAGTCTTTATGGAGCTTCGACACCACAAAACAGAACTTTGCCACATTATCTGAAATTACAGATTTAAAATTGGCCAGCATAATTTCCAAATAAAATTGGCCTGTGTGACCAGGATAAATGTCTAAAATAGGAGCAATAAATTTGGTACGAGCGTCCTTATAAAACTGGCAATAAAGAATAACATGGGTGATAGACTATATTCCCTGAACTACAGGGACAACAGCACTGATCATAAGGAAGTCGTTTGAATTTACCATCAAGTATTGCTGAAGGGAGAATGTTCAATCGCACAAGGGTCAGAAATCTCCTAAATTTTGGTACCAAGATCTGGTCTAAATATTCAGCCGGTTTATAGTTAAAAGTTTGAGAACCTAAGTATATTCCCTTGAGTAGCCGTGCGGACGCCTCCTGCAAATCTATATCTCGGAGCCATTGCTTCACGATGCGAATTCTAGCTTATCTCGATGTATTTCCAGATTTTCAAAATGCTGGTTTTAAGCTACTTTTTCTGAAAATGCCAGAGCAAAAAGGGAGAGTCACTGATGTAGAAGCATTAGCATGATAAGAGAGATGATCTCTTTAGAAATACAGATCTAGCTCTGTAGAGAGCTCTCTCCCCCCCCCCCGCCCCATTGCCTAGAAGGAAAACACAGAGCATGCCATATGAACTTGTTTAAAAACAAAACCCGAGAGCAGAGGGGAGGGCTGCTTCCCTCAATGCCGCGAGTGTAGTTCGAAGTGGCTTCACTCAACATTTACCCCAAAGCCATGTGCGAATAATTCCCATGAGCCTCATTGCCTACTGAGATCATCCAGAGAGGTCTGTCTGCAGCTGCCACCAGCCCATCTGGTGGCCACACAGGAACGGGCCTTCTCTTGTTGCTCCGAGACTCTGGAATGCACTCCCTGTTGAGATAAGAGCCTCCTCATCTCTGACAACTTTTAAAAAGTCTCTAAAGACTTATGTTTTCACCCAAGCTTATTAATTTAACTGTGGTTTTAAATTGTTTTAAGGTTTTTACTTTAACTTGTGTTTATGTTGTTGTAAACCGTCCAGAGATGGAGGTTTGGGGCAGTATACAAATTTGATTGATGAATGAATGAAATAATATGTAATACAAATCTCATCTTCTTTTTCATAAGAATTACTAGTTTGGGAGATCATGGAAATGCTGTAGACATAAGCCCACTACAGACATTATCAGAATGAACAGCATTCATTCTTACTGCAGGGAAAGAGGGGAGGAAGTGAGAAGGAACCCTCTTCTCACAGGGTTCACATGCTTATGGTGCCATTTATCTGAAGGGGGAGGTGCTGTAAGTATGTTCAGTGGCAATTCCATGACCTTGAGAGAGGACCGCTCCTCTCCCGGAGAGGAGAGCTGGTCTTGTGGTAGCAAGCATGACTTGTCCCCATAGCTAAACAGGGTCTGCCCTGGTTGCATATGAATGGGAGACTTGATGTGTGAGCACTGCAAGATATTCCCCTCAAGGGATGAAGCCGCTCTGGGAAGAGCAGAAGGTTTCAAGTTCCCTCCCTGGCTTCTCCAAGATAGGGCTGAGAGAGATTCCTGCCTGCAACCTTGGAGAAGCCACTGCCAGTCTGTGAACACAATACTGAGCTTGATAGACCAGTGGTCTGACTCAGTATATTGCAGTTTCCTATGTTCCTATGTTGATTGATAAAGGTTGCGGCTCACAGAATCTCACTTATGGTGCCATTCATTGATTCGATTTCTATACTGCCCTTCCAAAAACACCTCTCCTTTCAAATGGCACTGTAAGTGTGTATGTTGGGTGGGAGGGGTGAGTGACAGTGGGGTGGTGGGAGTTCCTCCCCTCTTTTTACCATAAGTGTGAGCACTGCTTCCGCTGATAACATCTGAAGAGCGCTATAGTGTGTTTTGGTTTCTGCAAAGCATTTGAAAAAATCTTGCATGATATCCTTGTTGGTAAGTTGGCAAAATGTGGTCTAGACAATGCTACTGTTAGGTGAATTCATAGCTGATAGAATAATACTAATTCATTAATGGCTCCATGTCATCCTGGAGGGATGTATCAAGTGGAGTGTCATAGGGCTCTGAATTGGGCCCTGTATTGTTCAACATTTCCATAACTTGGAGGAAAGAGTTGAGGGGATGCTTATAAACTCTTCAAATGGCACCTTAGAGGACAGCCTAAAGATTCAATCTGATCTGGTCAGGCTCAAATATTGGGTCAAAAAAAGAAGAAGAAGAAGTTCAACAAAGATGAAGTTCAACACGTAAAGTCCTGCATTTTGGAAAGAAAAATCAAATGCACAAGTATTTGTGAAAAGGATCTAAGTGTCCTAGTGGACAATAGAGGACAATAAGTTGTCGAAATAGTGGACAGTAAGTTGAGCATGAGCCCAGGGGCGTAGCCACTGTTGAGCGACCGGGTTCAAAGAACCCAGGCTGCCGCACCTCAGGGGCTGCACCTTGCGGCCTCGACACATTCTGATGTCAGACTGTGAATGGGGTGTGTGTGCTAGTTTAGCTCCTGAGCGGGGCCGTGCTACGGGAGTTAAATGGCCACTGCTGCGTTCACAGCATGACCAGGAGTGGATCTTCCCTGCCTTAAAGGCACGGAGAGCCGCTTCCGGCCGCGCTGTGAATGCAGCACTGGCCTGAATCTAACTCCCATTCGGGAGCCAGACCATGCCCCCCAGGTGAGCATGGGGCCACGGTGGTGGCTGGACACTGGTCGCTGCTGCTCTGGCTCTGCTACTGCATGAGCCAGCAGTGTGACACAGCTGCTAAAAAAGCCATTTCAATCCTATGCTGCATTACAGAGGCATGGTGTCCAGATCATGAGAAGTGATAATTCCACTCTATTCTGGTCAAACCACATGTGGAATACCATGTTTAACTCTAAGGCCCTGCATTTTAAGATGGTATTTGATAAACCGGATTGGGTTCAGAGGAGGGCAAAAAGGATGGTGAGGGGTCGGGAAACCAAGTCCTATAATGAACAGTTAAAGGAGCTAGGTATGTTTAGCCTGGAGAAGAAAAGACTAAAAGAAGATGACACAGCCATCTTCAAATACCTGAAGGGCTTGTCACACAGAAGGAATGGACTTGTTCTCTGTTACTCCTCAGGGCAGGGCTGGACCAGGTCTGGTCTTGTGGTAGGAGAGCTGGTCTTGTGCTAGCAAGCATGAATTGTCTCCTTTGCTAAATAGAGTCTGCCATGGTTTGCATTTGAATGGGAGACATGTATGAGCACTGTAATATATTCCCCTTAGGGGATGGGGCCACTCTTGGAAGAGCACTTGTATACTTTCATGAAGAAGGTTCCAAGTTCCATCCCTGGCATCTCCAAGTTAGGGCTGCCTTTAACATTCGAGAAGCTACTGCCAGTCTGTGTAGACAATACTGATCTAGGTGGACCAGTGGTCTGACTCAGTATAAGGCAGCATCCTATGTTCCAATGTTCCATTGGGTTGAAATGACAAGGAAGCAGATTTAGGTAGAAGAGTCTGCCTCATGCAGGGGAGGACTCTCCTTTGCTGGGGGTTTTAAAACAGAGGCAGGACAGCCATCTGTCAGGTATGCTGTAGCAGTTTTGGACTCAATTCTAAACTTCTATTATTCTATGATATGATCTAGAACAGGGTTTCTCAACCAGCCCTACATTGTGACTGGGGGTTATGGGAGTTGTAGTCCAAAAACAGCCCTCCAGCTGTTTTTGGGCTACAACTCCCATAATCTCCAGCCACAATGGCCCTCAGGGATTATGGGAGACATAGGCCAACATCTGCAAGAGGGCTGAAGTTGAGCAGCTCTGATCTAGGACAAGAGTTCTGAGAACATTATTGTCTGTGTAGATTCATATTAGATGGCATTGGTTTGCATTGCAAGCAGTTATTATTGCCTACTGCTCCTTTCATTGATTTTGTTACATAATGTTTTCCCCTTCTCTGACTGTGACAATGAAATGCTAAAAGTATCTTTAGCTGGTTAACTTTAGCAAAAAAATTTGTATGTTCATTTTAACCTTCCCCAATTAGAATCTGTGGACTGACACTCATTAATTAAAGACTGCTAAGGGATCGTGTAATTGGCTTCTAATAAACACATGCTGCTAATTAAGCTACTTGACGGTACATTTATTTACAGCTTAATTAGATATCTAAGTAAATCTGTGTGCCCTTCCTTTTATTTTTACCTGAAGTCCCTCTTTGTAGGACATGCCCTTACTTGTAAGACAGTCTGCTTTATATGAAAAACAGTGAAGCGAAATCAGGAGCATAGGATGCTGCTTACAATAAACAATTATCTCTAATAAAAATACTATTATTTGTTTACACAACCAGACAGGTGTTATTGACTGGTTTGTTTTATCCAGACATCGAGTCCTTCCCAAGGACCTGAGATGGCTGGATTTTACTATCAATATTGTTGTTGTTGTTATTATAGATATCATCGCAGAATATAGGCTGTTCCCAGTAAAGTTGCTTTTTGTGATTGGCTGATGATGATTTCTGTGGCCCCTATGGTATTGAGGTGCTCTTCAAGGTCTTTTGGAACTGCACCTAGGGCGCCAATTACTACTGGGATTATTTTGGTCTTCTTCTGCCACAGCCTTTCAATTTCAGTTTGTAGATCTTGGTATTTGGTGATTTTTTCTATTTCTTTTTCTTCTATTCTGCTATCACCTGGTATTGCTATGTTGATTATTTTGACTTGTTTTTCTTTCTTCTCGACTACAGTTATATCTGGTATATTGTGTGGCAGATGTTTGTCTGTTTGTAGTCGGAAGTCCCATAATATTTTTGCATCTTCATTTTCTTCAACTTTTTAAATTTTATGGTCCCACCAATGTTTGGCTACAGGTAGCTTGTATTTTTTGCAGATGTTCCAGTGTATCATCCCTGCTAGTTTGTCATGCCTTTGTTTGTAGTCAGTCTGTGCGATCTTTTTACAACAGCTGATTAGGTGGTCCACTGTTTCATCTGCTTCTTTACAAAGGTGGCACTTGCTGTTTGTTGTGGATTTTTCGACTTTTGCTCTTATTGCATTTGTTCTTAGTGCCTGTTTTTGTGCAGCCAGTATTAAACCCTCTGTTTCTTTCTTCAAGTTGCCATTCTTAAGCCATTGCCAGGTCTTGGTGATGTCTGATTTTCCAGTTATATTGTGCAAATATTGACCATGCAGTGGCTTATTTCTCCATTTTTCTGCTCGGTTCTTGACTTGTTCTTTCTTGTAGGCCTGCTTTCTTTCATTGGTGTTGAATAGTTTCACGTTATTGACCATTTGAAGTGCATCTTCTTCACTGTCCCTTATATATTCTTCAAGGCCTCTTTTCTCCTCCTCTACTGTTTGATGGACTTGCAGCATTCCTCTTCCACCTGAGCTACGAGGCAGGTATAGCCTATCGACATCACTGCAGGGGTGCAAAGCATGATTGATGGTCATGATTTTCCCGGTCTTACGATCCAGCGTCTCTAGCTCTGCCTGGGTCCAGTCTATTATCCCTGCAGTGTATCTGATAACAGGTATAGCCCAGGTGTTTGTGGCTTGTATGGTGTTCCCGCCATTGAGTTTGGACTTGAGGATTTTTCTAACTCTCCTGATGTATTCACTTCCAATTTTTCTTTTAACTTTAGTGTGTGCGATGTTATCAGCCTGGAGAATGCCTAAGTAATTGTAATTTTCTTTCTCTTCCAGGTTCTTGATGTTGCTTCCATTGGGCAGTTCTATTCCTTCTGTTTTTGTTATTTTCCCTCTGTTCATTATTAATGCAACACACTTGTCTAGTCCAAACTCCATTGCTATATCGCTACTGAATATACGGACAGTGTTTAGCAGTGATTCGATTTCTGACTGGGACTTTCCATACAACTTCAGATCGTCCATGTACAGCAGATGGTTTATTTTACATGATGTTTTAGATGTTTGGTATCCGAGGCCTGTTTTGTTTAGTATTTGTGAAAGTGGGGTGGTATTATTATTATTATTATTATTATTTTCATTTTCATTTTCATTTTCATTTTATATCCTGCTCTTCCTCTAAGGGGCCCAGAGCGGTGTACTACATACTTAAGTTCCTCCTCACAACAACCCTGTGAAGTAGGTTAGGCTGAGAGAGAAGTGACTGGCCCAGAGTCACCCAGCTAATATCATGGCTGAATGGGGATTTGGACTCAGGTCTCCTCGGTCTTAGTCCAGCACTCTAACTACACCACGCGGGCTCCTAAACTAGCCTATGACCCGTCAGTACAATTGGCTCTGTTTGTGCTATCAAATTGTCTTAATCTCTGACCCCCTCAATCTCGCCGGTGCCTCCAGAATCTCTGCCTGTCTTGATCCCATTGGCTGATGTACCCAGTTGTCAAACAAGCGTATCATCATAGCATGGGAAGAAGGTGTTTAGCTCACACCAAGAAGAGTGCCCCCAAATGAGAAAATATTTCTGCTGAGATTACACTGGCATAGGAATGCATGTGTATTATGGTGGAGGTATAAAACGGCACCAGGAGTCGAAATCAACTTGACAGCACACTTTACCTTTATAAAACCACATTCTATCATGTTCCATCCAACCTTGCCCCCCCACCCCAACTTCCATGGTTCCTCAAAGCTTTCCTTTTGCACTATTAGTGCTAGAATGGGCATTTTAAAGCTCAGAATCAGCTGCTTAACAGGTTTTGTCTGTCAAAAACAGTTGTAGCTCATTTTAAACCCAAGCACTCATGTCTGCTTCTTTTTTAAGCCTGGCAATTCTAAAGCATTATTTTCACTTTCCTTGCACTGAATGCACTTATATGAAGTGTGGCACATATGGGATCCTCTATTTTAAAAAGCAAGGCAATTCAATTAAAGGAAAACCCTTTGGTTTACGGGGCTAGTTATTGGCATGGCAGCTCCAACTGAACTGCAAACAACCAAGGCAATTCAACGGTCCATGATGTTAATTCACGTCATGGGGGTTTGAGACCTGATGTGCAGTCTGAGCTATTGTACTGGCCTACAGATCATAACCATGGAAACACAATTTGGCAAGGTTCTCCATGCTGCAATCCACCACCTGTCTAGACTGCTGGCAACATCAAAATCCGGTGCATTTGGTAACATGCTTCTGAGAATGTGGTGAGTGCTGTCATCATAGTTGTTGCCTGTTGATTATAGTTGTTGCCTGCTGCACTCAGAGGTACACAGCACTCAGAGGTACACATTTCCAGATTCTTCTTGAGCATTGCTGTAACACGAATCCTCAGTTATAATTTTGTAGGCCAGCACAATATCTCAGACTGGACATTAGGTCTCATACCCCATGGCATGAACATCACGGGCTGCTTAATTTCCTTGATTTTCAGTTTACAGTTGGAGCTGCCACACTGTAAACCAAAGACTGTTGTTTAATTGAACAGGATCCTTCTCTCTATTTTGCTTTATCTTGCTCTTTTCAGCATTAGTTTTGTCCTCACTTGGAGTTGGCTTTAATATTTAGTTGGCTCATTCCTGCAAATAACTGCTCATACAGATGGTTCGCTTGCATGAATAGTGTAACATCAGAGGAGAAGCACTTCTGCAAACAGGAAAATTATAAGCTGCTTTCCCCCACTGATCACAGACAAGGTGCTGCAGCCCCACTGACATTCCCTTCTTTGCCATTTCTTTGCTCATGTGAATAGACCATTCACACCATGTACTTTCCAAGGATGCAGTGTAGGTGCAAGTCAGTTACTCTATGCTTTAAAGGCAGGTGGCACTGCCTAGTTTCACCAGTGGCAGCTTATACAGTAGGAACCAGCTGTGTCTATCCAGAGAACAGCAGCAACCTGGAAATTCCTAAGTGTGCATAGTGTTGGCTGGTCATAAGTACTGGGTTGAGAGGAACATAGGAAGCTACCATATACTGAGTCAGACCATAGGTCCATCTAGCTCAATATTGTCTACTAGGGATGCGTGTTTCATTTTGGATACAAAACGTTTTGTGCCCCAAACAGGCCATTTCGGCTGTTTTGTAACTGAGACAAAACACCCAATGCTCAAAACAGAACATTTTGTAGCCAAAACAAAACATCCTTGTTTCAGATACAAAACGTTTTGTTGTTTCGGCCATTTCGGAAATCTATTTTGAAATCGCAAAAAGTCTTTCTCCTTCAGTCTCCTTTTTGAGTTTTGACATCTGTTTGAATTTCCAGTCCTTCCAGCCTGCAGATCGGCCAGCGAAAGCATGGGCTGATTTGCTGGCAATTGCTTCCTTATTCCTTTGAAGGAAATTTAAGGGTAAAATTTACCCTCATTGCCCAGTGGTGCAGTGTGTATTTATCCTCATTGGCCAGTGGGGCAGTGTGCACACTGCATGGGGCAGTGTGCATTTCATTGTTGTTGTTTCACACTGTTGTGGGTAGATCAATTGCATTTCTTCGGGGGGTGGGGGTGGATGTGTATGACCTTTGGAAATCTGCTTGGTTCTTTGCAAAGCTCTGCTGTTGTTGATGTGTGATGTTGATGTTATTTGGGGTGGATTCAGGGCAGAAAGGGGGCTTTGGGGGCAGAAGAGTGGGTCAGGTGGTAACGCCCCAATGGGTGCCTGCTGCCACCCAGATTCCAAAGGAATTGGCAAAAGGGCTGATTTTTAAAAAGAATTTCTGAAGTTTACATGTCTTTGGGGCAGATTTGGGGCAGAAAGGGGGCCTGAGGGGCAAAACAGTGGGTTGGGTTGCCCCAAGAGGTACCTGCCACAACCCAGATTCCAAAGGAATAGGGCAAAGGGCTAATTTCTTAGGAATTGTTGGAGTTTATGCATCTTTAAGGTTTCCCCCCATAGGGAATAATGGAGGTTTCAGCAGACCCATAATTCCACCTGCGGGGGCACTGGGGTGGCCGGGAGTGATGTTGTAGTGCACATACGGTGCCAACTACCGCCATGGGTTGCTAACTCATGGGGTGCTGGGTTCTGTTGTTTCTGAGGTGTTCTGAGTGTAGATTCTCTGGTAGCATATGAGATTTTCAACAACAAACCATGAATCCATTCTCATATGCTACCAGAGAATCTACACTCAAAACATCTCAGAAACAACAGAACCAAGTACCCCATGGGTTAGCAACCCATGGGGGTGGTTGGCACCCTCTATGCTCTACACTACCACTCGCTCTGGGCCACCCTGGTCCCCCCCAAGTGCAGTTATGGGGCTGATGAAACCTCCATCATTCCCTATGGGGAAGAACTTTAAAGATCCATAAACTCCATTAAATCTTTACAAATCAGCCCTCTGCCCAATTCCCTTGAAATAATTCTGGCAGCTTCCTTACCCCCACTGGGCACTACCACCCACCCAACTCTGCTCTGAGCCACCCCTTTCCCCCCAACGTGAAGCTATACTTTTGCTGAAACCTCCATTATTCCATATGGGGAAAATCTTAAACTTCAAAAATTCACCAAAAATCAGCCCTTTGCCCAGTTCCTCTGACATGTGGGTGGTAGCTTCCACCCAGTGGGCACTACCACCCCCACCCATTAGTTTTGCCCTGGGGCTGTTTTTAAAAATCCAAAACGTTTTGGATTCAGATTTTGCAATTTTGAACAAAGAACAAAATTGGGGTGTTTAAGATGGGCTGATTTTGAACAGAGAACAAAATGGGAGTGTTTCGGATTCGGGCCAAAAACAAAACAAAACAGAAAAAAACCAAAATGCACAACCCTATTGTCTACACAGACTGACAATGGCTTCTCCAAGGTTACAGGCAGGAATCTCTCTCAGCCTTATATTAGAGATACCAGGGAGGGAATTTGAAACCTTTTGCTCTTCTCAGAGTGGCTCCATCCCCTAAGGGGGATATCTTACAGGGCTCACACATCAATCAAGTCTCCCATTCATAGGCAGCCAGGGTGGACCCTGCTTAGCTAAGGGGACAAGTCATGCTTGCTACCACAAGACCAGCTCTCCTCTTCATGGAAAGAGGAGTGGAGAGAAAGTGGAGAACCAATGAGAGCGGAGAACTTCTCTCCATGGAGAGAGAGTGGAGAACCAATGCAAACAGCAATACAGAACAGCTACTATAAGCCTAGCAATTATGTGAACTAACTGTAAGGCTGCAAACCAATGCACATTTACTTAAGAGCAGTGATGTAGTGCTGCATGCAGTCCCAGTACTTTTGTTCTTCCAGGTCTCAACAGCAATGCAAAACCCTTTGTTTTCTAAATGAAAATAATATGTGGCTCTGCCATTCCAAAAGTTTGTTACATCACTGAAAATTGCACTGCAATTGTTTTTATTACCATTCTTCCTGTCTTCTGTTACAAGGAGTTTGGGATATACATGGAACTGGTTCGGAGCCCCTTTATGGGCCTCTAAACTGGTTCAAAGAATCAGTGGTTCCACCGGTCCAAAGGTGGCAGGGGTCTCCCTTTAAGAGTGGGGGAGGGTGCACCCCCCCGCCACTTCCCCCCTGCCAGCGTCTGTGTTTCTTAATGCCCATCAGGGCGGCAGCGTACCTCCCTGCTGTCCCATTGCCCTCATCTTCCGGATATGACCAGAAGTCACCAACGTGCCTGCGTACGCTGGCACAGGTGCATGTGCATGCATGATATGAGCGCGCCCGTGCTGGTGCACACAGGTGCGTCGGTGACTTCCAATAATATCCAGAAGACGAGGGCAATGGGGTGGCAGGGAGGTGCGCTTCTGCCCCAATGGGCATTAAGAAAGATGGACACTGGCAGGGGAAAAGCGGTGGGAGGGGTAAGTGCACCCTCCCCCACTCTTAAAGGGAGACACACACACACACACACACACCCCACCACCTTCGAGCCTCCCTGCCACGGTTGCATGCACATCCCTACAAGGAGTATCCTCCTTACTTTGTGGTTGACAATCCAGACTGCTCTTCCGGGTAAATAACCAGCTCTGTAGGATTAGGAAACTATCTTTGACTTCTTATAACAGTTCCACCCCCCAAATTATTGCATTTTTCTGCATGGGAGGTGTGGCCATTGGGGTGGGTGCGGCTATGGGGGCTGCCATGAAGAGTGCCTGCACTTCTGAATTTGTGACTACATCACTGCTTAAGAGTAAGCTCCTTGAATTGTTGGGGATGGAGTCCCAGTGCATTGACCTTTTGTACCAACTGTCCTAATGACCACTAGGAACATTGGGAGCTAAGGTAGCTAGTGAGGGTCTCATTACCTGTCCCTGCTTGCCTCTGCTCTATGACCCCTGCTTTGACTGCTCAGGTACTTCCTGTTGTGAGTCAGTCCTCTTCCTTTCCTAGCAAAGAGCATATGGAAACATCACTCTCTCTCTCCCTACCTATTCATTATGTAGCTGATAGATAGGGTAGGTCTTTCCTATCTCAAATGTACTTCACCAATAAATCAATTTAGTTTAGACTCTACAGTGATCTCAATGTATGTTACTTAAGTAGTTGCAACAACTAAACTCAGCACTCTGTAACTGGAGGGGTAGCTTCCTTGGTGCTTTGCTAAATAATCACAAAACCCCGACATGAACTTAGTGGGATTTACTTCCAAGTAAACATGCACTCAATCTGACTGCAAGAGATGAACTGTAATGAGCAGTAGACTGAGTAATTGCCATCAACAGTAAAAGGCAAATAGTTATCCATTTTTGTCTATTAAATTTGTATCTGTCATACATGGAGTGCATTTACATCCACATTCAAACAGGATTTGTTTTATATGGCTTGTTGAGTCATCTTGCATCACTTAGATTAGATCGGGCATAAAAACATTTTGCACCAAGCTCTGCATTTCATCCATAGACTCAGTGTGATGCTCATTCTGCCAGCTGCTGCGTATCCCCTTGTTAAAATAGCTTATTTCCCAAGTTGGTTGATTTAAATGCTCAAAGTGAGCTCTAATAGGAGGTGGCAGCCAATTAGGAGCCTAAAAGAGATTTTCATCAGCTATTGGAAAAATAAGTACCATAATTATTTAGGTTTAGTTGCATACAGACTCAAGGGGTTAATTATGTACCTGTAAAGAAACAAAATTTGATTTGCCCTGTCCAGGGAGCTGAGAGACTTACACAATGGGAATATTGCCTTCAGTCATATTAAAAAGAGAGAGGGAGAGAAACCAACTGGGAGAGCTTGAACGCAAGAACTTCCTCCAGGAAACATTAAAGCTCCATAACAGCCCATTTCTGAGGCTGCTTTCTTATTTGAAATGAAGAGACAATGAAGCTCTTCCCATGATCAAGTGGGAAGGGCTACCATGTTTTGTCCAAAAGGGCTTACCTCGCCGCAGAGGATCATCACCTTCTCTCTGGGCAGGAAGGTGGATCGCCCACCCAGACAAATGGCGGCTTTGCTCTGGTGCTTGACCACGACTTGCTTGGCAGCTCCGGGGGTCGGGCAAAGGGAAGCGTGGTGCATTCCTTGTGTCCCCCCTCCTCTTCGCACTCCTCGAGTGTGCCCGCCATGGCTGTGAGCAGCCGTGGCAGACACATGTTCAATTGAATGAGGTTAATGGACTGCTTGCTCCATTAACCTTGTTTAAGGGGGAAGGTATTTAGGCTGGTTTGCTGCCGAGCTGCCACTGGGAGCCAAGCAGTTCTCGGCAGTTCTCACATGCAGCAAAAACCAGGTTTGGCTTCTCTAGCCCGATTTTTGCTGCACGTGAGAATAGCCTTATAAGCTATAAACATAAGCAGAATGTTTAAGCAATGGGTTCTCAAACTTGGGTCTCCAGATATTGTTGGCCTATTACACAATGAGGCTATTCTCACGAGTGTGCAAAACTGGGCTAAGGGAGCCCAGTCCGGTTTTGCATGCTCATGAGAACCACCGGGCTTGAAGGTTTGCCCAGTGGCTCCATGGCGGCAAGCCCACCTGAATAGCCACTCTCTTAAATGAAGTTAAGGGAGCGAGCATTCCCTTGCCCTCTTTTTTTGATCGTGTGTCAGGTGCAGCTGCTTGGGTGGCTTGGAGCACCCACGTGGCTTGGAGCTGTGGCTGACACACTTGGGGGGAGGGGACTCCCAATCATGCATCGTGCATCCACACAGTGCATTATTTGGGCTCTGGGAGGCAGGGCGATGCGCAGCGACACTTCCCAGAGCCCGACCCCTGGAGCAGCTGAACGAGATTTGGGCGGCCCGCAGGAGACCTGCTGCTCATTTGGGTCGGCAATCTGCCTGCCCATGGAACTGCTTCTGATCATCTGCGGGGAAGGTAAGTGGAACCCTCCTTCCCCGCATATAGCCCACTAGTTCTTCACACAGACCATGTGAAGAGCTTTAATGGCTAAAGGCCCTGAGTCTGTTTGGGGGTGGAGGAATCAGTATCATGCCTGCTGTCCCCTCTCCTGACTTCCATGCATCCATCTGAACATCTAAACAAAGCTTACAGCTGTGCATAGCTCTGCACATGTGATTGGGTGCCCTGTCTTTAGCAGGTTTCTGAGTTGTTCAGAGAGAGCCTATGTAGGTTCTGTTCAGTTCTGTTCAGTTCAATTTGGGCTCCTATAAAAACCCCAGGTCTTATTTTGCTATCATCCTCCTGTTTAGCAATGTCAATTATATGTTGGTTTATGGCAACTGAGGCCTTCTCGAGGCCCATCCGTCTTATCACCGGAAATGAAAAGCCCAACCTGCTTAATTTATTGTCGATGTTCCGTTTCCAATGGGTATTAAAAGACCCCTGTTGTTGTTGTTGTTGTTGATAATATTGCAGAGTCAGTGGAATCATAGCAAGGAAGATTTGGAAGATGAGTTCAAGGTCATCTGTCTGAGATATTCACTAAATCCAATTACAGAGCCAGTTAAAGTGTGCTGCAAGTAAAACAGGCATAGGAGAAAAGCAAGTCAACACCTTGCAACTGCAGCTTCTCTCCACCTTCTTCTGGTCCTTCACATGATCTGGTGGCTAAAGTATTCACAGAGAAAATGAAAAATATACTGGTTGTGGGGGAGGCGGAGGCCACAGCTATAAATGGAGTTGCCACCAGTCTTCGCATAAAGCAAAGTTCTGAGGCAGTTCCTGCCTGGGTAACATATTTGAGGGTTTTTCCTCATTCACCATATTTTGTGACCCTGAGGTCATTCACACAATCGAAAACTGTGTTCTACCTGGGTTTGGGAACTGTGTGTACTCCCAGTTTTTGATTGTGTGGAAGTAAGGTTAGAGGAAAACCTGGGTAGCTTTTTCTCCTACCTTGCTTCCACACAATCACTTCTACCCAGGTTTTCCTCTAACCTTGCTTCCACACAATAAAAAATTGGGAGTACACACAGTTCCCAAACCCAGGTAGAACACAGTTTTCGACTGTGTGAACGACCTCCCTATCTGCTTACTTTGCTCATCACAACGTGGTTTCTTAGATGGCCTCAGGAACTGGCCAGGATCCATTGTTAAGAGGTAGGTGGGAAAGCTCCTGTTCAGTCACTCTCCGAGGCTATTCTTACGATCACAAAAATCAGGCTAGGAAAATCCTAGCCCGATTTTTGTGATCATCAGAACCACCGGGCTCACAGCCGAGCCTGGTGGTTCTGGAGCGGCTAACCCACTCCTGTAGCCCGCCCCTTAGCCCGGGTTTGATAGCTAGAGCGAGCACTCCGCAAACCCAGGCTATCTGCTCGTGAGTAGCCGCGGCACGGCGAGTAGACCACCGACCGGGAGGCTTAAAAGTATGCCCTGTGCACTCGCGCAGGGCATACTGGGGCTTTCGGGGGCCATGTGGCCCCCGAGCTCCCCAGCCCCCACCGGCTCTGTCTCGGAGCCGGCCATCGTGTGGGTGGCCGATCCAGCCTCCCAGGGCTCCCTGCCCACTCGTGAGCGGGGAGAGCGGGCTTAGCCTGCTCTTCCCGCTCACCGTTAGGAGCCGGGTCTCCTTATGGGGTCATGGGTGGTAGGGGCTCTTGGGACAGCCCACATTCATGGGCTGAGTGGCTGATCACACCCTGCACAGGTGGCAAAGAAAATGTGAATCATTGCAAGGTGCTGGCAACCTGAGCTTGTTTGCCTTTTAGTAAGATTTTCTCTCCCAGAAGCTGAGGTAGGTAGGGTTCTGATAGCAATCAGATTGACATATTGATCCTCACCCTATGCTGTCCCTGATCTCTGTGTAGCTGTAACAAAGTTGTGGTCTGCTTTCCAGTGTTCTGTCTAACAGGGATTTCCAGATGTTGACTAAAGGTAGAGTGTGTCACCAAGTCGATTTTGATTCCTGGCTCCCACAGAGGAGCCCTGTGGTTTTCTTTGGTAGAATACAGGAGGGGTTTACCATTGCCTCCTCCCGTGCAGTTTGAAATGATGCCTTTCAGCATCTTCCTATATCGCTGCTGTCCAATATAGTAGCAGCGGGGATTCAAACCGGCAGCCTTCTATTTGTTAGTCAAGCATTTCCCCGCTGCGCCACTACAACTCCCCAAATCCCCAGCTATCATGGCTTTTGCTTGTGGATACTGGGAGTTGTAGTCAACAACATCTGGGAATCCTTGTTAAAGGGAACACTGCTGCTTTCACTTCCAACCACTGGTGTTGCTGTCTGTCTTCTTGCGAGGGCACTCCCTGCGAAAAACACAGATCTGGAGGTTTCTAGTTGGAAGACACAGCTAAGGAATTTCGAGGGCAGCAAAATGAATTTAGATAAGACTACTGCTATTTCTGGGGGGGGGGGGTGTTCTCTGCTTCCCTAGCTGTGAAATGGGGTGGGAAAGCATTTTGGGACTGTCCAGATATTTCAGGGAGCAAGGCCTAAATTAGGCCTTCTGACACTTAGCATGAAACTGGCAGTCTGAACATTCTGATGTGGGTCAATGTGAGATCAATTTTACATATTAAAGTGCCCTGAGCTCAAGCTGTCTTCTAAGTGGGGCTGAAGTTTCAGTAGTCCTGCTCTAGGTATGCCAGCCACTGGCATGAGGAGGTGGATAGCAGCAAGTTTATGGCAGCTTTAGAAGAGACTTGAAGGAAGATGAGGCACAGTTGGAAGAAGTGAAGAATGGAATGAGGGCAAACTTGAGAATGTAACCAGATACAGAAAAACACAGCTGTCACCTATGGGCATCCCCAACCCCATTAGTTCCTTAGCGATGCTATTCCAGGTGGGAATGCTGAACCATCACCTGGGAGCCTTACCTGGGTTTACATATCTTGGCTAACATAGTGGGCAGCCTTAGAGAAGTCATTCTGGATGGGGCCATAGCTCAATGGAAGAGCATCTGCGTTGACTGAGATTTCAAGGGATTGAGGCATTTGGTTGATTATTATTATTATTATTATTATTATTATTATTATTATTATTATTATTATTATTATTACCACCGTGTTTCCCCGAAAATAAGACATACCCATAAAATAAGCCATAGCAGGATTTCTAAGCAGTTGTGTGATATAAGCCATACCCCGAAAATAAGACATAGTGGTGATCTCGGTAGAGGGAGACAGAGAAAGTGGAAGTACGGTAAAAATCTCCTCCTGAGAGAGACCCACAGACTGTTGCTGGTCAGTGTTGGGGAGCAGCAGCTTTACTGGTGTGTGTGTGGGGTGAGAGAGACCCACAGACAGGGGCGTAACGATACCGGTAGGGGTGGCAGGCTGCAAGCTGAGGCATACGGTAGAGGGAAGTACGGTAAAAATCTCCTTAGAAAATCTCCTCCTTAAAAATCTCCTCACATTGTACCACACTTAATAAAAATAAGACATCCCCTGAAAATAAGCCATAGTGTGTCTCCTTGAGGAAAAATAAATATAAGACAGTGTCTTATTTTCGGGGAAACACGGTCTTATTTTAGTTTTTACTGATTTTGTATATTTCCACCATAGGAAATAATGAGAATTCAGTCACCTATCCTAACCCTTACATGGACTCACAGCTTTATTATTATTTCTTGTTTACACAGTCAGACAAGTGTTATTGACTGGTTTGTTTTATCCAGACATCGAGTCCTTCCCAATGACCTGGGATGGCTGAATTTTATTGTCAATTGTTATAGATATCGTCGCAGAATAGAGGCTGTTCCCAGTAAAGCTGCTTTTTGTAATTGGCTGATGGTGATTTCTGTGGCCCCTACGGTGTTGAGGTACTCTTCAAGGTCTTTTGGAACTGCACCCAGGGCGCCAATTACCACTGGGATTATTTTGGACTTTTTCTGCCACAGCCTTTCAATTTCAATTTGTAGATCTTTGTATTTGGTGATTTTTTCTATTTCTTTTTCTTCTATTCTGCTATCACCTGGTATTGCTATGTTGATTATTTTGACTTGTTTTTCTTTCTTCTCGACTACAATTATATCTGGTGTATTGTGTGGCAGATGTTTGTCTGTTTGTAGTCAGAAGTCCCATAATATCTTTACATCTTCATTTTCTTCAACTTTTTCAATTGTATGGTCCCACCAATTTTTGGCTACAGGTAGCTTGTATTTTTTGCAGATGTTCCAGTGTATCATCCCTGCTACTTTGTCATGCCTTTGTTTGTAGTCAGTCTGTGCGATATTTTTACAACAGCTGATTAGGTGGTCCACTGTTTCATCTGCTTCTTTACAAAGGCGGCACTTGCTGTTTGTGGTGGATTTTTCGACTTTTGCTCTTATTGCATTTGTTCTTAGTGCCTGTTCTTGCGCAGCCAGTATTAAACCCTCTATTTCTTTCTTCAAGTTGCCATTCTTAAGCCATTGCCAGGTCTTGGTGATGTCTGATTTTCCACTTATATTGTGCAAATATTGACCATGCAGTGGCTTATTTTTCCATTTTTCTGCTCGGTTCTTGACTTGTTCTTTCTTGTAGGCCTGCTTTCTTTCATTGGTGTTGAATAGTTTTGCGTTATTGACCATTTGAAGTGCATCTTCTTCACTGTCCCTTATATATTCTTCAAGGCCTCTTTTCTCCTCCTCTACTGTTTGATGGACTTGCAGCATTCCTCTTCCGCCTGAGCTGCGAGGGAGGTATAGCCTATTGACATCACTGCGGGGGTGCAGAGCATGATTGATGGTCATGATTTTCCTGGTCTCACGATCTAGCGTCTCTAGCTCTGCCTGGGTCCATTCTATTATTCCTGCAGTGTATCTGATAACAGGTATAGCCCAGGTGTTTATGGCTTGTATGGTGTTCCCGCCATTGAGTTTGGACTTGAGGATTTTTCTCCTGATGTATTCACTTCCAATTTTTCTTTTAACTTCAGTGTGTGCGATGTTATCAGCCTGGAGAATGCCCAAGTATTTGTAAGGTTCTTTATTATTATTATTATTATTATTATTATTATTATTAATTTTTAAAAAGCTAAGCTCTAGCCCTTTTAGAAGTGGAGTTATGGAGCAAAATGTGTGGTCACAATTTTTGAAGTGTTTGCATTCATTAGAGTATAATCACTTTTCCTCATAATGAATCCCTATGAGGATTCATTGCACACCTTTATTTCTTCTGTTCATTTTGACTGTCATTGGACAGTGCTGTCAACTGCCATGTGTCAACTATACCCCCCACCACCACACACACACAGGGGTCTCACGATCAGTGAGACCCACTTTTGCTGATACTGTGGGCGCTCTCCCCACAGACGATCGCTGCAGGAGCCCTGGGTGGCCGTATCGGCTGCCCACAGGATTGCCGGCTCCGTGACAGAGCCAGTGGGGGCTGGGGGGAGCAGGGGCCAATTGGCCCCCTTAAGCTCCAGCATGCCCTGTGCAAGTGTGCAGGGCATGCTGGCGAGACCTCCGGAGCTGGGAGGCGGCTTTTCGCCTCCGCTCCGGGGGTCACCACATGAGTAGTCATGGCGTGGAGCCGTGCCGCAGCTACTTATGATCAGAAAGCCCAGGTTTTTGAGGTGTTTAGACTCTTTGGTGTGTAATGAATCCTCATAGGGATTCATTACGAGGAAAGATTAGACACCAAAGAATCTAAACACTTTAAAAAAATTCCTAGAACATAAACTGAGTAGTACCCCCACTGCCTTGTGGGTGGGAGGGGGGTGTTGTTGGCTCATGGCAGTTGACAGTTGGCACTGTCCAAAGACAGTCAAAATGTATAGAAGAAATGAAGGTGTGTAATGAATCCTCATAGGGATTCATTGAGAAAATGTTATTATGCACCAAAAAATCCAAACACTTGAAAAACAGTGACCACACATTTTGCTCCATAACTCCACTTCTACAAGGGCTAGAGCTTAGCTTTTTAATGAAAGCTGGGAATCTGGGGGAAATGATAGGAGGAATCCAAATCTTGAATCGATTTGAATTGAATCTGGGGAGATTTGATTTTGACCCAAATCTAGCCAATGGACCACAGGGGTGATTTGTTCTGTCTCCAAATCACCTGAATCACCTAGATTTGGGTACAAATCGATTTGTACCCAAATCAATTCGCACATCCCTAAATTTCAATCCCTGGCATCTCCAGGTAGGGCTGAGAAACACCTGCAACCTTGGAAAAGCTGCTGTCAGTCAGTGTAAATACTGAGCTATATGGATCAATGGTCTGACTCAATGTATGGCAGCTTCCTATGTTCCTATGCCTCTGTGTTCCACTCTTTCTCAGCTTCTTTCATCATTCTATAAAACAGAAAGATTACTGACCTAGCTCACAATAGAACTGGGGGCATGGAGGAGCCAACATTTGTCACTGAATATTCAGACACTCAAACCCAGATATGAATAATAGAGAATCCACCCCATCGATAGCCGTCCTGGCCTGATTCTTTTACCTTCCATTGTTAGCAAGCCCTGGTATCCCAGTCTCTGTTTCCCTGTAGCTTCTGCTTTTGTCATTTTGAGGATTATGGTGCATGGGCTGTAGAAATGTTCTGGGGCAGAAGGGAGCAGCAAAGAGCCATAGAAAAAGATATATCACCAACCTAGGGAGTTGGTTTAGGGGCTAGAGATTGAAATCTTAAGCAGCAACTTTGTCTTGCATAGTTCTTCGGAGTGTGAGTGAGAAAAGACATGGATAATCTCCTAATACAAATAATCATAATATCTGATTGAATACACAGAAGCAGTCTCAAGCCACTTTGATCATGTTACAAAACCAAGATCTCCAGAGATTGATAAAGCAAACATAAGTATGCATGAGTTTCATTTGATTCACACTAGCATATTAATTCATGCTAATATGCAATTTGTGACATGTAATGCAAAAAGATCCTGTTGCCATTATAATGCAGCAGCTGCATTATAACCAGCTCTAGCTATCAAAGAAAAAAGGAAAACCTCCTTTTTATGCTTTTCACATCACAGGATGTTCAAGGAGAAAACAGTTGAGTTATTTCGTTGAACTATGGCCGTACAAGCTATTGCTGGGGTTGATGAGAAAATGAACAAAGGATTACATTGGAGACCTTGTACGGTATCATGCAATTGCTGCAGATATACTTTGGCAGCAGAATTGCTCGAGGGAAGATATTTTGCAAAACAATTTAAACAAAGTCATTATGATAGACAGAACGTATATACTGTACCAGCTTTTGTCAGCATGCAAGGCTCATAGGGATGTGAGTGGCTAAACAAGCCAAGGGAGATGTGGCCCTTCACGATTATACAGACTTCATTTCACCAGCTCTGAGTAAATGCTACAGCTGAAATGAACGCAGAAAAATAAGATGGGATTTGAAGTGGCAAATGTGAATGGCATGTAATACAAACTAAAACCCAGCTAACAAAAGAGAAATAACATATTTCTATCTTTCTTTATATGATGGTGCTTATAAATCATAGAGGCTCTACACACAATTGGTGTGTAGCGCTTGCAGGGCTTCTGTGGGGAGAGCGGACTTGACCCTGTCTCCCCACAGATGAGTATCCAGCCATCCCTGGGTGGCCAGATAGGCCACTCAAACAACTACCAGCTCCGTCACAGAGCTGGTAGAGGTGGCAGGGATTAGGGGCCACCCTGGAAGTCCCAGGATGCCCTGCGTGAGTGTGTGGGGCATTCTGGGGAGACCCTCCATGGCTGGGAGGCTTGTTGGAGCCTCCTGGTCAGGGGTCTCCTTGTGAGTTGCCGTGGTGTGGAGCTACACTGTGGCGACTCACAATCGCCAAAATGGGGTTAATGGAGTGCTTCCTCCATTAACCTTGTTTAAGGGGAGGGGTTGTTAGGTGGGCTAGCCACAGTGGAACCACTGGGCTCGTCTATGAGTCCGGTGGTTCTGACGATCACTGGAAACTAGGTAGGGCTCCCTTAGCCCGGTTTCCAGTGATCATGGGAATAGCCTCATACTCTCTGCTCAGAGGTAACTGAGGTGATTAGCAAGTTTTATAATGATAACATGAAACACTGGCTCAAATTGGGGGGGGGGGAGCTTTGAGGGCATTTGAAAAGGGACCTGAGTGTCTTAGTGGACAACAAATTGAACATGAGCCAGCGGTGTGATCCAGCTGCAAAAATAGCAAATGCAGTCTTAGGCTGCATTAACAGAAGCATAGTGTCCAGCTCACAAGAAGTAATTGTTCCACTCTATTCTGTGCTGGTCAGAACTCACGTGGAATACTGAGTCCAGTTCTGAGTCTTGTGTTTTAAGATGGACGCTGGCAAGGTGGAAGAGGTTCAGAGGAGGGCAAAAAAATATGGTCTGGAAACCAAGGCCTATGTAGAATGGCTGCAGGAGCTGGGTCTCTTAAGCTTGGAGAAGAGAAGTATGAAGGCAGGATATATGATAGGGCTGTCTCTTCAAATATCCAAAGGGCTGACACCTTGAAGGGGAAGATGTGTTTTCTGTTATTCCTGAGGGCAAAACTAGAACCAATGGGTTGAAGGAGATTTAGTCTCCTTTAGATATTAGGAAGTATTTCCTAACAGCAGTTTGAAAATGGAACAGTCGGCCTTGACACAGTGGTGGGATCTACTTTGCTGGTTTTCAAACAGAGGCTCGACAGGCATCTGTCAGGAATTCTGTAGCAGTTTCCTGCACTGAGACAGGAGTTGGACTAGAAGACATCAAATCTCATTTTTAAAATTGTTTAAATAAAAATTTATTTTCCCCAAATTAATTCTTTTCTTCTTTGAATTTTTAATTTTAAATAAAAATAAATAAATGTCCCTTCCAACAATAACCTTCTATGAATATGAATGCTTACTGGCTAGAGGCTGATGATAATAACAGGGCCTCCATGGTATACTTTTAAGGTATGTGGGCAGTGAAAAGCAAATACCAATTTAAGTACAACTGACAGTTTAATTCCCTCTTTTTAAGTACAAGTGTATGGGTGAAATGGGGATGCCAGTTTGCTCTAGTTATGGTTAACTAGCAGAACAAAGTGGTGTGACTTCTGGTTTCATCAACATCAAGTTCCAAGGCATGATCTTATGTGGAATTCAATAATTTGAACTCTTGAGCTCCATTCTTTAAGTGTTTTTTACACGAAATTTAACACAAGAATTCACATTAAGTGTCTTCCGAACCATTTAAAGAGGTTTAACATTGTAAAATGTGTGTAATACAGCCTCCATGCCTCCATTTTGTTTTTTCCCCATGGAAAAAAGGAGGTGATCATAGAGATGATGTTTGGAAAATTGATTCAGCCAGTGTCTGTGAGTAGTAAGGGCTGCATATATACGGCTTGGGGCCGGGGTACCTGTTGGACTGCATTTGCCCATATGAATCTGCCAGGGCCCTTTGCTCATCATCTCAGGCCTTGCCCATGACCCCACCACTAAGAGATCCAGTTGGCAGGGACTAGAGACTGGGCCTTTTTGGTTGTGGCCCCTCGGGTTTGGAACGCTCTCCCTGAAGAGCTTCGCCATGCTCCCTCCCTCAGTGTTTTTTTAAAACATCTTAAAACACACCTTTTAAAGGAGGCTTTTTATTGCTCCATGTATGTATGTATGTATGTATGTATTGGTTATATCTGGTAGGTTCTTTAGCTTTTTATAATTTTCAGTTTTAATTTGAGCCTAATAATGATTGTGGTTTTTAATCAGACAATTTTTTGTTGTTGTTTAATTTAGTTAATTTTATTACTTTTGTTGTATTTTGTGTCTATCGTATTGTTGTGAGCGGCCCCAGGCAGTAGTGCACTGGAGGGGTGGGGTATAAATATTTTCAATAAAATCAATCAATCAATAATAAATATATTTCAGAAATAGGTGTAGTGTAGACAAAACAAATGAGCTCATGCATAAAATTTACTTGTGTGCAGCAAGAGTCCATCTCAGGCAATCTTGTAACAAGAGTCAAAAAGACACATCCTTTAAAATATCTCCCTAAACCAGTGCTTGATTAATTGGCCATTTTATTAGCTGAACAAAGTTTTAGGCACTATTAAAACAAAAAGGGAATGGAAAAATAATTACAGGACCAAACACCAACAGAGAATACTAATGAAGGATTTAAAATGCGATTTAGGATTTAATCAATTCCTTTACAACCTGACAGATAATTAATTAAGCCTTAAAACAGATGTCCCCAAAGCATGAACCGAATCTCAGGCCCTATTTATCTGTCACATCCACTCAGCAGTGTGATGGTTTCTTGGCATTACCAGGTTCCAGTGACCTTTCTAGGTGCAGAGATTTCTTAGTCAGTTGCTCCCTCTGATGGCCTCAAAGGAAATTGCAGTCCCCTTTGGAATCTAACTTCGTGTCTTACTCGCAAGCCGTGTAGTTGTAGAACGACTTAGCAGAATGTCATAGAAAGATGTGGTGCAGAGCACTCCAGCTATGAAACTGCTACTGGACTGAGGAAGTGCAGACAGTGATGCCAGCATTGCACCAGTGGCTATACTGGGTCTGTACACAGGGATTATTACTTGTGTTCAAGACAATCAAATATTGGCTGACATCATGCACGATCACCTTTCGACAGTAAGGACCTGTTGGGGCTGCTGCACAGCCTCAAAGGCAGCTCCAACAGTTTATCGACAGGGCTGTTGCACAATGACCTTAAAGTGCTTCCAGGCAGAAGCACAGTGCACCTTTCCATAGTTTCCCACAGAGGGTGCATTACATTGCTTCCTTAGTCTTTCAGTAGCAGCCCCGACACTATGCCTTTGGGACTGCCTTTGAGTTGTGCAGCAGCCCTAGTTGATCAACAGGAGACTGAGTATCATGTCAGCCACCATTTCTACTCAGATTCCACGAATGGGAGCTAGGCTTCTGGGGCACTGCCAAGAACCTCATTCTGCCATGTAACTTTATTGCACCAGCTCCACTGTATAACTCAGTGCATGCTTGCTCCCCCTCCCTTCACTACTGCCGTCACTTGCACGGTCTCCATTATTTTAGCACACTGTGTTCAGAGTATATTTTAATATAGCAGCCAGAATGTTGGGGGCTGGTGCTTGTGATACTTTGGTGTTTAAAGAGTTAATGTGATGGTTTGGTATATAAAGAGTTAATGTCACCACTTTGCTACAGGGGTGTTTGGAAATCTTGAGGAGCAGAAACCATTGGTATAGTAGCAGAGCCAGGCCAGTGGCGGCCTATGTCCAGCTGCTGCGGCCCTGCTCGCCCCGCCCCCTACGTCTGATGTCAGTTGCGGGGTTAGCCACATTGGACGTCAGATGCTGGAGTTAGACACATCGGACGTCAGATGCAAAGGGGCTTCGAGCTGATCCAAACTAACTCAATTTGAGCTCAAACTGGGGGCTGGTTTGGAAGGGGCAAAATTGAACTGGCCCAGTTTGATTTGAGTCCGGTTCAGATTCAAACTGAACTGGGAAAGCTGGTTTTGTGCACATCCCTACAGTGGTCTGACTCGGTAGAAGGCAGCATCCTATGTTCCTATGTTCAAAGGAATGTTCTTTTTTCTCCACATGGGAGTAGAATGATGATCCAAGGAGGGCTTCAGATCCAAAACCTTTTGAAAGGTTCTGGCTTGAAACAAGCGAGATTTCACTATTTTTAGCAATTTTAAAAGAAATTTTTTGAAATTCACCAAAAATAAGAGTGATCAATAGCTTTGAAAAAAATAACAGTCCAGGCAATGTGGACTTCATTTTTGCCAGACCCTCCTAACCATTCAGGAGATATAGGGTTAGAGTGTTGTACTAGGACTGGGAAGACCCGAGTTCAAATCCCCATTCAACCATGAAACTCACTGGGTGACTCTGGGCCAGTCATGTATCTCTCAGCCTAACCTACCTCACAGGGTTGTTGAGAGGATAAATAAGCACATATTTGAGCTCCTCAGAGGAAAATTGGGATATAAATGTAATAAATAAATAAATTGATAGATAATAAAAGGGGCATGCTGCTACCCCTTTTCAGGAAGGTAAAGGGCAGATTCTGCCACATGCTGATGGAATGATAGTGCATGGAGGGTCTTCAGTTTCAGAAGTTTATGTCAAGTTATGGCTTGAAACAAGCCAATCTCACATTTTTTTAGCCATTTTAAACAACAACAACAAAAACCCCAAAGATGAGGGGATTGACCAGTTATCTTCAAGTATTCCACATGGGGCCCTTCCCCACAAGTCTGGCAAGTTTCTAGGCTGTAGGACCAACCAGTGATTTTTGTTGATTTTTTCTTTCTTTCTGATTTTCCCCTTGACCATAGTGGTTAAATCTGGATTTAAGTCAGAATTAAGATTTGAATTCCAAATCTGATCTGATATCACCCGAGCCCATAGAATCCGGAACCAATATTTTCACATTTGGATCAGGTCAATGACTCTGAATTTGAATTTTCTGAACATGCCTAATAAACAAACATTCAAACACAACCTTAAAAAAAAGTTATTCTACATTTGTTTGCAGAAATCATCTGTTCTGAGTGCATAATGTCAAACTCTCCTCATGCTTTGTGAAGCTACATTAACCACCATAAAGGAGAATTAACAGTTTATTGGGACTTTATATTGTCTCATGGTTATATAAAAACCACAGAGACATCTATAAATAATTTTACTGTTAAGGAAACAAACAAAAATTCAAGCCCCTCGCCTGACAGCGCTCTCTGGGCTGTGTGTTTATTGCTGCTTCTTTTTCTAAGGCAGTGGATATCCATGTCACATGTTTTAAAATGGCCACTGCTTGTGCCTCTGCCTGATAAAAGTCATCGGGATAGACGTGCCAGTGTAAGCCAATGAAAACAGAGTCCATCGTGCAGCATCTACTCTTCTATGAGGCACTAAGAGAAGCAGGTCAGTTTGGGGTGAGGGGAAAGTAAGGCAGAATTCTCCTGTGTGCCTTGAAGCCAGTGTTCTCTGTAGCAGGGATTCTCAGTAGGGATGTGCATGAAATTGAATTTGCGTTCTGCTTTGAGCTCGAAATGAAACAAAATGGCAAAAACATTTCATCAAAACAGTTTGCTTGTTTTGACAAAACAACTTGGAACATTTTGAGTGTTTCTGCCTAGGGAACAATGGGGGAACTTGAACCACTGAATTGTTCCTCATGGATAGTTCCTAGGGACCCCAAAATGGGTTGTGTGGTAGGGTATGATGGGTGCTACCTACCAGCCAACCCACAAAAGAAATAGTCAAGTGGGTGATTTTAAACAAATGTTCAACCTTTCCTCAAAACCTCCATAGGATCCAATAGCCCACTTGCCCATTTCTTTTCTGGGTTGGATGGTAGGTAATACTCATCATGCTCTACCATTCAACCCAATTTGGGGTGTCTAGGAGCTACTCATGGGGAACCATGGGTTGTTTCAAGATTCCCCATTGTTCCCTATGGGCAGAACAAGCTGCACACACAGAGTGCAATGCATTTTACAACCCTGCCTTGAAAAACACTGCAGAAGCCCACTGTAAAAGGGAATCAATTGCTTCCAATACAGAACAAACATTTCATACACAGTCCAAAAATGGCCAAAAAGGAATCACTGGCCCAGAATCCACTGCTAACCACAGTTCCTGTGCTGCAATATCATTAGCACAAGTTGCTCTCTCACACACAATTACAACTCCTTACTTTCTAGTGTTGCAACAGCTGCCACAGCAGCTCCCTTACTCAGCAGCAAACATAGACACAAGCTCAACTAGAGCAACTTCAGGCACATTTTTGACTGAGTACCCTTGCAATGCAGATTGCAGAGCAGACCAGAGCAGTGAGTGAAGCACAAGTTAGTCTCAAGGCAAGACATGGAGCTCATTACAGCAATCACCAAGAAATATTACACAACACACACACACATACACGCACGCACACACAGCTGCCACTGTCCATTTCTCACCACAACACTATCTCACAAACAGAACAAAGCACAACCCAATGAAGGCAAGCACCCACATTCTGCCTGTCAATCTGAGATACAGCAGAACTAGATAATTATATCAGCAATAGCCCAGCATATTATACTCAATGCTGAGAAAAGGAAACCACAAAACCAAACTTTCCTCTCCTGTCCTGATGTGTCCTCTTCTCAAGAGAGGCACAGTTTAAGAGCTCTCTCTCTCTCTGCCTTCCAGTCCCTTTGAATACATTTTGAATTTGAAATTATCTCCTTATGTATCCCTCCTCCCCCAGCCAATGAGGTCACAGTTGCCCATGACAGCACTTGATTGCTATGATAACAAGCCAACCAAGAAGCAAGGAGATTACAAATCATTCAGAAACCAGTGCCAGAAAACCAATCAGCAAGGGAAACACAGGCCTCCAAAATGGCACTCAAAATGTCGAAATGTTTCAGTCGAAATGGGTTTATTCTTCTCTGAGCTCAAAACAGGCCCTTTCAAGCTGCAAACACTCAAAGTGGCCCATTTTGAGTCAAGATGTTACACCGTTGAAACATTCTGTACATCCCTAATTCTCAGATGTTGTAGACTACAACTCCCATAACCCGCAGCCAAAGGCCATTGCAGTAATCTGGGAAACTCTGTTACAGGGAACACTGCTTGAAGCAGCTAGAAAGGGCCACTTTTTGATAATACTGTCAAGTTCTGCATGGCAGCGTGCAAGATTTGTCGAACCGTCCTTGACAGCTTCCAGGCTCTGCCCGGAGAGTTAGCAGAACGCAGCCCTGCTACAGCACCTCATGAACTTTCTGACCTTTCAGAACTTGGGTTTTTATGTGTGTGTGTTCCTTTTTTCTTAGCTTTTATAGTTTATGGCAGTAGTATAGTAAACAAACATTTAAGCCCGTGCTTGCAGTTTTATCATTTTAACACAATAATCTGTAATCAGCTTTTATTATAAACTTTAATATAGTACCAGTTTATATCTATATCTATATCTATATCTATACAAATGATTAGATATAGATATAGATATAAAGTGGTACTATATTAAAGATTTTTAATGTTGTATTAATTTAATAGTATCATTTTATATTATATAATATATATTAATATATATTAACCTTCACAGACCATCTGATATCACATTGTTGCTCTCCTTGCCCTCGTCACAGCCCCCAGTTTATTGCTCACTGTCAGCTATCCACTCTCAGCTGTCCCCTTCTGTTCACTAGCACTTTCTCACTCGCCACCTCCCCACTGCTTGATCACTCACCCGCCCCTCCCGGCCACTCACTTGATCACTTGCCCCTCCTAACTGCTCACTTGATCACTCCCTGTTTGCTCGTGCACTAACCCCTCCCTGCCTCTCACTCATTCACTCATTCCGCCCTGCCACTGACTCACTCAATCACCCCCTCCCTGCTGCTCACTCACACACTCACCCCTCCCCACCTCTTGCTTGCTCACTCGCCTCCTCCTCACCACTCGCTCGCTCGCTCCCCACTGCTCACTCATGCACTTGCCCTGTGCTGCCGCTCACTTGCTCACTCACCCCTCCCTGCCACTTGCTCACCCTTCCCCCACTGCTATTTCGCTCCCTTGCCCCTCCTTGGTGCTCATTTGCTCATTCCCTGCTTGCTCGCTCACTCTCCCCTCCCCACTGCTCGCTCACTCATTTGTCCCTTCCCACTGCTCACTCATTCACGCGCCCCTCCCTGCCACTTACTCTCACTCACCCCTCCACTCCACTCACCATGCTCACTCGCCCACTCCCCGCCACTAGCCTTGTTAACTCACCCACTCCCCGCTGCTCACCTCACTCTCACCTGCTCCCCGCCACTCACCTCGTTCACCCCCCTGCTGCCCGCTCACTCACTCACTTGCCCCTCCTCTCTGCTCCTTCACTCACTCCCTGCTTGCTCTCACCCTTCCCTGCTGCTCACTCACTCGCCCTCTCCCTGCCACTTGCTAGCCCCCTCCCTGCTGCTTGCTTGCTCACTTGCACCCTTCCTGCCACTTGCTCACCCCCTTCCTGCTGCTCGCCCACTTGCTCACTCCTCCCCGCTGATCGATCACTCACTTGCCTCCTCCCTGCCACTCTCTCACTCGCTCTCCCCTCCCCACTCACTTGCTCACCCCCTCCCTGCTCCTCTTCACTATCTGCATATGGAATTTCCACTGCCCAATCACCATGGTGCTTCTGTTCTGTTACCTCAGATTGGTAAGGCACTGTGTGGGTGGGGCTTGTCACGTACAAGCTTAGTGTATTATAGATAGATAGATAGATATTATCATTTATTAGTAGTAGTAATCAATTTTAATATAGTTTTTTACCTGGTTAGATTTCACAGCCTCATTATTTAGGTCTTATACCCTGCAGCAGCAAATTTTATAACTCTACAGTATTTTACTTGCTTTGGTTTTATAGACTGATATTGCTTTTATATTACTCTGCCTTATACCCTTTTGTATTTTCTTATGCTGATGTACGACTGTAATAAAGATGATTGATCAACTGGGCCACTTTTTGACTCAGGAAGTGAAGTCAACATGCATGAATCAATACAAAGTATGGGGCCCACCAGTCTCATTTGGGGTGTGCGGGTCGGGCTCAACGTCGAGCCAGCTCAGCTCGCCAGGTTTGGGTTCAAACCGGACTGGCCTCGGCTGGTCCAGGTTCAAGCAAAACGGGCCTGGTTCAAACTGAGCCAGCTAGGAGCTGTACTGGTAAAGTGGAATCCAGTGAAGATTCCCCTTTAGCAGTACAGGCAGGGGTAGCGGGGCTTTTCTAAGTATAGAGAGGGCAGGAGGGGAGTAGATATGTACTTACATGTATGAGCTGTGGGAGCAGCTCCCCCCCATCACTGGCCAGCCCCCCGGCCTCGCCCTGAGTATCCCAGGCCAGTTGCAGCCCAGTTCAGGCCTTTCTGGCCCAGTTTGGGCCTCTGCGCATGTGTAGGGGCCATTTTACTGACCTTGTGCATGTGCAGAGTCATTTACGTGACCACACAAACTGGTCCCTGTGCATACGCAGAGGCCTGAACTGGGCTGCTGCTGGCCTGGGCTACTCAGGGGGAGGCCAGTGGGGAGGGATCTGGCACAGCCTCCCTCTGACGATGGCCACCGCTGCAGCCATAGCTCATAACTTGTAAGTACAGATTTACTCCCCCCCCCCATACTTAGGAAACCAACCCTGCCCCTGTACTGGTAAAGGGGAATCCTCACCAATTTCCCTTTACCAGTATAGCTTAGAGCTAGTTGAGCCAGCTCAGTCTGAACTCAAACCGGGTCCAGCTCGACTAGGCCAAAACCAAGCTTGGCCAGGTGGGCTCAAATCTAGTTCAGATTTGAGCCAAACCAGCTAATTGTTTAGTGCAGTGAGTTCCTTTTATTCAGTCCTGGAAAAAACTATGCCTAGGAAGAACATCCAAATAGAAGTATTAAAGGCAGTTTGGAAACACATCGATTTTGTGGCATGACTTTAATTTCTATGAAGAGTGAGATTATTTATTATATTACTAAACATCTGTAGTTCCATTTTCATTTTTCTGGGAGTACGTGTATTTCACAGTAGCTTTGAATATATAATTTTGTAGTCAGATTGTTTTTGTAATTTTGAAATTAATAGAAAAGAAAAATTTCTCTAATAACCGAAGCACAGTTGCAGATATTGTATTATTTTTCAAGTCCCTAGCACTGTTTGCAATCCAGTTCAGTTTAAATCAATGGTGGTTTTTGCCGTATGTTTGTGGCTGTTCTCCCCCAGCCCCACCTGGGGTGCAGCTTTTTTGCCCCAGCCTTGCATGCGTGAAGCATGAGGCACAGGGGCAGCCTGATTGGCTGGCAGGGCCTGGAGAGGAGGCTTAAGCAGCTGTTTTAGAATCCACATCCAGGCCCCTCTCAGCCATGTTGTAAGAAGCGAGCAGGTTCGTTGTGTCCTCCTGCTTCTCCATGGTAGTGCAAAGCTAAAGCAGTCATTATCTGATCGCCTTGCCAGGTTGGAAGCGGAGGGCATGGTTCTTGCTCCTACGGACCTGACTGAGGTACCGTTGGCACCAGCACGTGTTCCTTCCAAAGGTGGAACGCCCATGGAACTTGGTGAGCCACCTTTAGGGGTGTTACCTTGGTGAATGGGACAGTTTGGTTTCTACCAACAACTTAGGCCTTTGGGTGCCGTACCCAAGAAGGCTGGGGAATTCAGGCTGATTCATCACCTGTCTTCTCTGAAGGGTTCTTTGGTAAATGTCAACATACCTGTGGAGCTTTGCTTCATCAGGTACACAACATTTGACCAGGCAGTACGCATGGTACACAGTTGTGGGCCTGTAGTGTTTCTGGCAAAATGCAATATAGAGTCTGCCTTTAGGCTCTTACCTGTGCATCCCCTTGAATTTTGTCTCTTGGGTTTTGTCTTTAAGGTCTCCTACTACATTATTTATTTATTTATTTATTTATTTATTCATTCATTCATTCATTCATTCATTCATTCATTCGATTTATCAGGGCAGTTTACACAGATAAATAATAAATAAAAATAAGAGGGATCCCTGTCCACAAAAGGGCTCACAATATAAAAAGAAACATCAGATAGACACCAGCAACAGTCACTGGAGGTACTATGCTGGGGGTGGATACGGCCAGTTACTCTCCCCCTGCTAAATAAAGAGAATCACCATGTTAAAATGTGCCTCTTTGCCAAGTTAGCAGGGCTTTGCCAATGGGCTGCTCTATATTGTGCATAACTTACTCCAGCATAGTACGTTAAGTACTATGCTGGAGTGGCTTTTGTTTGTAGGCCCGTGTGGCTCTGGCCAGCAGTGTTCCCACCAACAGGGATTCCCAGATGTATTTGACTACAACTCCCATAATCCCCAAGCAAAAGCCATTGCAGCTGGGGATTCTGGGAGTTGTAGTCAACAACATCTGGGAATCCCTGTTAGAGGGAACACTGCTGGCCAGTGCAAGCATTTGTTGATCACGTTTATGGGTCTGTGCCAGGACCTGGGAGTGCTTCTTGTGAGGGACAAGACCGAGGGTCTGGTTACTAAACTTACATTGTTTTAGTATAGAACTGGATACAACCGCAGTGTGTCCCAGGCTGCCAGCAGATAAGCTGGTGGCTTTCAATGACTGGCTGCAGTTGCACCTTTCTGCCAAGAAGGTCACCCTCAGGAATTTCCAGATTCTGCTTGGGCATTTGAACTTTAATTGCAAGGTGATTGCTCCTGGCAGGTCATTTTTGCAGTGTCTTATTGATGCAACGAGGTTCTTGCAAGTAAGGAATATCTTCAAGAGTATCTTGGATGTTGATGTCCCTGCTGTACAGATTTTCAGTATACTCCTTCCATCTCTGTTTGATCTTCTCTAAATCAGTTACTATCTGTCCTTTGGCATCCCTTAACATACCAATTTGAGGTTGGAACCTCCTTCTGAGTTCAGAGAACTTTTGGAAAAATTCTCCTTGTTTTTTTTATGTGTCCATTTCCATCCTCAAGGCCTTTACAATTCTCATTGTAAAACTTGCAAGAACTTCTAGTATGGGAAGATAAAGTTAGATCAGCACTCCGGTCATTACCAAGTCGGAAGACTACAGGAACTGATGGAATAGCTGCAGAAATATGGCACTCAACAGAAGAAGAATCAGTCAAGGCTCTAACCAAACTATGCCAGCAAATTTGGAGAACGACACAGTGGCCAACAGAATGGAAGAAGTCAGTCTACATATCCATAATAAAGAAAGGAGACTTAACAGATTGCGCAAACCATTGCACAATATCCTTAATTTCCAATACTAGCAAAATAATGCTCAAGATCATCCAATGCAGATTAGAACCTTATGTGGAAAGAGAAATGCCGGATGTTCAAGCTGGCTTCAGAAAAGGCCGAGGAACAAGAGACATCATTGCTGATTTGTGCTGGATAATTGAGAAAGCCAAAGAATACCAAAAAGAATTCATTATGTGCTTTATTGACTAAAGAAAAGCCTTCAATTGCATCAACCATGTCAAGTTGTGGAATATCCTTAGGAAAATGGGTGTCCTAGAACAACTCATTGTTCTCATGAGAAACCTATACACAGGACAGGAAGCCACAGTCCAGAAGGAACATGGTGAAACAGACTGGTTCCAGATTGGCAAAGGAGTAAGACAAGGCTGTATACTTTTTCTGTATTTATTCAACTTAACAGTATATGCTGAACATATACTGAGACTAGAAGGTGGACTGGAAGAAGATGAACATGGTTTTAAAGTTGGAGGGGGAAAAAATATCAATAACTTGCGCTATGCTGATGACACCACTCTGATAGCTGAGAATGTGAATGATCTTGCAAGCTCTAGTAATGAAAGTCAAGGAGCACAGTGAAAAACTGGAACTATGACTAAATGTCAAGAAGACTAATCTAATGACAACAGGTACAGCAACCAGACTCAGAATTGACAATAAAGACATTGAAGTGGTGGGTAGCTTCTGCCTTTTAGGATCGACCGTCAACAGCCAAGGATCCAACAGCCAAGAAATACTCTGTAGACGAGCACTTGGTAGGCTTGCAATGAAGGCCTTTGAAAGGATATTTAGATGCCGTGATGTGTCTACACCTACAAAGATTAGAATCGTTTGGACAATGGTTTTTCCCATGACACTGTATGGATGCGAACACTGGACTTTGGAGAAGCAAGATAGAACAAGTATTGTTGATCCTTTTGAACTTTGGTGCTGGAGAAGACTTTTGAGGATACCATGATCAGCCAGGAAAACAAGCAAATGGATCATGGAACAAATCAATCCAGAATTTTCACTCGAGGCACAGTGACCAGGCTCAAACTATCATACTTGGGACACATTATGCAAAGACCCAGCTCCCTTGAGAAGTCCATAATGCTGGAAAAAGTTGAAGGAAAGAGAAGAAGAGGATGACAAGAAGCAAGGTGGATTGTCTTGATTATAACAGCAATGAATGCACCACTGAGGGATCTTAAAGGCCAAGTTGAAAACAATCATCCCGGAGAGAATCTATCTATGTAGTCGCTAAGAGTCAACACCAACTTAATGGCACTTAATCAATCAATCAATCAATTGATGCAACAGCGGTCTGAGGGAACCTGACCACAGGCTCTGGGTCTCTGCACACAGAAGGTTGATCTTGAAGTCTGGGCATCCTTTTACACACTTACAATGGGATTCCTTTTGGCATACTGAGTGTTCCCTTGAAGCTGAGCTTCAGGTGAACTCGGCTGCAGCTGGGGGATGCACTTCAGGCGCTGCTGGTGTGCAGCAGCTTGGCCATTTGTTTGGGTTGAGTGGGGCCTGACAAGGAACCTCACCTTTTTGCAATTCTTCCCTATCGTGGTGGCAGTTCAAATTTGTGTGGATTCTTTTGCAAATTCCACAACCCACTTCTGGTGTAATAATTTTGCTGCTGTGCATGTTATTAATACCCAGACTGGTTATGGTTCTGTTGCTTGCATTTGTGTTGCAATGCTTGCAAAATAATATTTCATTCATTGCCAAGCATGGTCCAGAGTTGCAGAATGGCATTGTGGATGTGCTCTCTCATTTACAGGAGAGTGTTTTTGCCAGCTAGCCCCAGGAGAGAATCTGGAGTTGGACAGGGTATCACTTTGGCTTTGGAACCTTGGTGTGGAGATTGCACAGGGCAATGTGGGTGACACTGGCCCCAAGTATCAGATCTGCTTATGCTAAGAAGGTCAGGGCACTTCAGTCTTTTCAGTGGGGATTGGCTGATGTGTGGCCAGCACCTACTGATCATCTGGTGCCATATGTGGTACAGTTATGGTCCATGGCGCTTTTGGCCACCACGTTGGCTGGCCATTTGGTGGCTATCATCTTATATTGTAAGATGTTGGGCTTTGCTGACTCTACTCAGGATTTCAGGGTGCGTGGGATGGTGGAGGGTTGGTCCCAGGAGTGCCCAAACCAGCAGGACACTAGGGGCCCATCTATGCCTGAGATTGTAGAGTTCTTGCAAGGACTCCTTCCTTCATTGTGCCACTTTCTCTTTGAGGTGGCGCTTTTCCAGGTGGCCATATTGTTTCTTTTTTTGGCGCATTTCGGGCATTGGAGTTTTTCTGCAGAGGGAGGGTTGGACCTCAAGCTACACTTGTGCAAGGTGTGCATGGAACCAGCTGGTCCAGTTTGGTTCAAGTCCAAACTGGACCCAGAACCCCCTCACCCCCCTCCTCCAGTCCGGGGTGGTGGTGGTTCACAAGCTTTTTTAATTTTTTTTTTTTTAAAAAAAAACTTACTCCCTCTGGGAGTTTCTCCAAGGCGGCGGGGGACTCCACAGAGGTTCCCCCTGCCCCCACTGGCCTTCCATTCATCCAAAACTGGCCCATTCAGCTGTTCTTTGGCCTGTTTGGGCATTTCTCCCTGGCTTGACAGCTATTTTGGAGCCTGCCATGCCTGCGCTATGGGCCTCCGCATGGCCTGGGTCATGCCAGGCCACACAGAGGCCCATTGCACAGGTGTGGCAGCCTCCAAAATGTCCAATGCACCTGTGGTGGAAAGGCCTGAACAGGCTGAAGAACGGCCGAACAGGCCAGTTTAACAATATGTTACTATATTGCTATGGTTCTTCAAGACTGGTCAGAGGGGAAGGGCTCACTCTGTGAAGATGTGCTGGCTTTGTGTTGTGTCCGATTATCACCCTGGAATATTATGTATCCCTGGGAGAGCAGTCCTAGGGATGCCTCTCCTGTCATCTGGACAGGTTTGCCCCTTACCTAATATCAGTTTTGGACTGTGCTGCAATTGGCACTGGAGGAGCTGGGTTTGTCTGTAGGTGCCTTTTCCTTTCATTCTTTTAAGACTGGGGCTGCCATCTATGGCAGCAAGGCTCGAGTATTCCGTGGATGGCATTCAGAGCATTGGGCACTGGTGGTCTGAAGTGTATAAGTGACATGTCCAGAAGTGATTCCAGTTCATGACTTGTGCTTTCTTTTTTGGCAGGGCCTGGTCTCCTGGTTCGGCCTGGCAGGGTGATGATTGTGGGATATTCGATTGTGTTCTGCACCAACAAATGGGCAGAGAATCCAACTGGGGCATACAACTTGCCTTGGGCTATCTTGCTGTGATCTCATGGATCGGCAGGAGGGTTATGCTTTTTGGTCAGCTATTGCCAACTGTTTGGGAATTTTTGGAGGGTGGTCAGCCACCAGACATTATTGTGGTGCATTTGGGGGAAATTACTTGTGTAGTAACTCAAGGATGGCCATATCCTGACAGCTGTGCAGGGATTTGGAGGTTTTAAGGGGCTGGATCCCAGGCGTTATGCTCCTGTGGTTAGCCTTGCTTCAGCACGATGTTTGGCGTGGCACTCACTGTTAAGTCGGGCCAGGTGGACAGAGCCCGTGCCAAGAGTAATCGTAATCTGGGGAGGCTTGTGTCAGCTTTAGGTGGAGGGTTTATTCCATATCCAGACATTCAATACACCCCTCTGGAAATGTTTAGGTATGATGGGGTTCATTTGTCCCGGTTGGGGTCAGTTATTTTCTTGGCTGATTTACATAGAGGATTGGCTGTAGTGCTAAAGGATGGTGCATGGTGGAAGGGACAAAGCTAGGCTAGTCCCTTCCTGTGGCAGGTACAGTACGGTATTCAAGGGTAGTGTAGGGTCGGTGAGTACCTTAAGGCACATGTTAGCTGTGAAGGGGGGTCCTTGGCAGTCCCTAGATGCTTTATGTTTCAGGGAGTGCTAGACTGGACTTACCCTAACCTGTGGGTAGTCGCCAACCTTAAAAGCTATACAGCTTGAGGGAGGTGATTCCTGTAAGCCAGTGCCTTGACATTAGGTTGGCAAAGAAGGAGAGCATCGGCCTTAGAGCAGATGCTGTCTGGAGCCAAGGTGTGTCACCCTAAGGATTTAGGTGGGATTTGTGCTCATGGCAGCAAGTCCATAGCTACCATACTGTAGGGGGTGGAGTGCCAATCCATTTTACCCTTTCAGCCTTGTTCAGTTTAATAAAATGGTGGCCTAATTTGAATAAAAAAAAATGTGTCTCATGTTTTCATTGTGTATGGGTGCAATGAATGGGATGAATCCCCAAGTGTACAATTCAAACTTGTGTAGGGAAACTTTTTGCAAAAATCAAAGAATCATTTAGAAATCTCTTCTTCCATAATGGTTGAATATAAATATTTAATGTATTGTATATTAAACCTAATATGTTTAATAATGACCTATTTCATAATTAATGCTAATTGATGCTTTAATTTCAAGTTTTTCTTATTACACTTATAAATATAGAGGACTATATAATATAGAGGTTTATTTTCTTGTTATCTGAGGCCTTTTTCTGGATGCTTACTGCCAGCCAGCCTGACTCATTGGGTTCAAGAAACATATCCTAGTCTTTATTTAAGCTTTATCTTTCAAAATTCATTAAAATAGAATTTGAGACAAAAATTTGTGGTTCCACTAAAATCATAGGTAGTAGAATCTCAATTTCTTTTACTGAAGCTGCTGAATAGTTATCTAGAAATTGCTCTAATAAATTCAATGCTGCTCCAGCATTCTGTGTTCTCATGATATTTTAATGCTTTTGCTGCAAACCACCTGATTTGGGTGAGGGATGCTTCCCCAAGGAATGACATTCCTGTCCCTTTCATACATTCAATAGCATATGTTTTTTCCAAATAAATGAACTATCTGAAAATCTTGTTCTAAAATATACTTCATTAGAAATTATAAAAATTAATTGCACAGCAAAGGAAAAGGTATAAGATATATATATATTATTTATTTATTTATTTACAGAGTCAGACAGGTGTTATTGATTGGTTTGTTTGATCCAGACATCGAGTCCTTCCCAAGGACCTGGGATGGCTGAATTTTATTATCAATGTTCTTGCTGTTATGATAGATATTGTCGCAGAATATAGGCTGTTCCCAGTAAAGTTGCTTTTTGTAATTGGCTGATGGTGATTTCTGTGGCCCCTATGGTGTTGAGGTAATCTTCAAGTTGTTTTGGAATCGCACCTAGGGTGCCAGTTACCACTGGGACTATTTTGGTCTTCTTCTGCCACAGCCTTTCAATTTCAATTTGTAGATCTTTGTATTTGGTGATTTTTTCTATTTCTTTTTCTTCTATTATGTTATCCCCGGTATTGCTATGTCGATTATTTTAACTTGTTTTTCTTTCTTCTCAACTACAGTTATATCTGGTGTATTGTGTGGCAGATGTTTGTCTGTTTGTAGTCGGAAGTCCCATAATATTTTTGCATCTTCATTTTCTACCACTTTTTCAATTTGATGGTCCCACCAATTTTTGGTACAGGTAGCTTGTATTTTTTGCAGATGTTCCAGTGTATCATCCCTGCTACCTTGTCATGCCTTTGTTTGTAGTCAGTCTGTGCGACCTTTTTACAACAGCTGATTAGGTGGTCCACGGTTTCATCTGCTTCTTTACAAAGGCGGCACTTGCTGTTTGTTGTTGACTTTTTGACTTTTGCTCTTTTTGACTTTTGTTCTTAGTGCCTGTTCTTGTGCAGCCAGTATTAAACCCTCTGTTTCTTTCTTCAAGTTGCCATTCTTAAGCCATTGCCAGGTCTTGGTGATGTCAGATTTTCCAGTTATATTGTGCAAATATTGACCATGCAGTGGCTTATTTTTCCATTTTTCTGCTTGGTTCTTGACTTGTTCTATTATTATTATTATTATTATTATTATTATTATTATTATTATTATTCGATTTCTGTACCGCCCTTCGAAAAATGGCTCAGGGCGGTTTACACAGAGAAATAACAAATAAATAAGATGGATCACTGTCCCCAAAGGGCTCACAATCTAAAATCTATATGTATAGTAAAGCAATGGGAATCTTACAGTTTCAAAGATTATAGAGATACATTTCCAGGTTTCAATGAAGACATGTAATGAATAAATCTTAATACCTTATTGCATTTCTAATATCAACGGCTGATATCCTGATTAACAAAGCAAGGATGCAGTGAGAGGCCCACTTTCACAGCTGGAGGTTTCCCCACTGGGTGTAGTGGGGGCGTAATTCTCCTTGATCTTCATGGCCTTCAGAAGCCTTTTGTGCCTTCCAAAAATATAGCCCTGAGGTTTGCACAGCCCTCGTGGACATATTTTCAGAAGGCACAGAGTACTTCTGGAAGCAGGGAATATCAGTGAAAATTGTTCCTTCCCAGTACCCATATGCTGCAGTAGTTGGGAAGTCTCTGGCGGTGTTAAGAGTAGCTTCCTGGTGCGTCCTTGCTTCATTAGTCAGGATGTCAGTTCATATATATGGACTGGGCTGTAAGAAACAGAGCAAACATGCCCAGGTCTGGCCTTAGCAGTGGATGAACTGGGCAATTGCCCTGGCCTGCGTGAAGGGTGTGCCAGGCTGAGCTTGAGAGCTCACAATTTGTTGAGTGAACCATGGATAGGGTTGCTGAAGGCACTTTTTGCCCAAGGCACTATTTACCCTAGGGCTAGCCCTGTGACCAAATATAGCTGTTATTTATGCACCTTATGTAAACTCATTGACTCACATGACAACCTTGTCAGCCATGACCTGTTTAAAATTGTGAACTATTATTTCCCAGTTCACTTATGTTCTTATACAGTCTCATATTGCCTTTTCATGAAAAGCTCATGCATATTTTCCTCCAATTTATTTATGTTCTCATCCAAATCAGAAGAATAGCAGAACTTTGAGGAGCTGAGGACCCTGTCATGCATTTGTTATGTTGTTGTGCAGTGGGACCCCCAAGAAACAATGGACACTAAAGCCAGCAAGTTTTAAAGGCCCAGCAAATATTGGGCAGTTGTAATGTCTCCTATTCCATACATTAATACAGCCAGACCATTCTGGTTTTTCACCTCAGAAATCTCTCTGTTCTATTAGTCCTACTTCAACTGGGAGGGGCTAGCTTTTAAGATTAGTTGCATCACACTGTACAGAGTAGGGGGCGGGTTTTATTTCCTTATAATGTGCAGTATACACCTCCTAGCTGAAGGTTTTAGCTGGTACTTTGATATAAAATGGCAGAGAAGTGGTAGATTTCCTTCCAAGCCCATTTCCCAATTTCCTGTGTTTATTAGCATGTCCCATGAGGCTGACAATCAGTGTATAACAGAACCTGGTGAATTACAGCATATTTAATTTAATTTACTATTAGGAAAATAAAAACAAGAGTTAGGGCGGTTCACAGCAGTCTGTAAATCCATCTCCCTGCACCAGACTTTTCATTAGAAGGGCTTGAGTTATTACAGGGCCTCCACATGGCATTGCCAAGTGCTATAACTTCTAAGCAGCTAAGATTTATACTGATTTATCCTCTCCAAAGCCAACCCCTTTCTCATAAAAGCTGCACATCAGCTTTGTGAAGCTAGCCAGCAGACCACCTGCCTCTCTTCTGATTTATCACTCGAGTCAGCCAATGCCACCGGATTCCACCTAGAATACAACTCATTCATTATTTAGATGGCAGAGCTTTAAACTCACTTTCAATTCAAATGGTTCATTCTTTTTCCTCCCGGTGTCAACACGCTGAGCTTTTTGCCAAGGTGTGAAGTACAAAAAGAAATACACAATCCTTGATGAGTCTATATTACAAAGAGAAAATGTGAACCTGATGTACCTTTTTATCCTCCAGAGAGCTTTTTCTTAAGATAATGAGGAAATGGAGGACACTGAAAACTCACGAATGTCATTCCCAGTGCAAGTGTTTCCAGCTTATTCCTGACAAGCCTGTGTCTTCAATAGCTGAAGGTCAAGCAGGACGTCAAATAGGGTAGGTTCTGCCATTGCTGCATCTCCATGCCATGAAAACCTGAACCTGCTGAATTTCTTCCTGCTATGCAGCTAATTCAAAAATTTGAAAAAGTAGAAATTTCTCCCATACCTACTATTACTAGAGTTGCGAACTTTTCAACTGGCCTTTTGAAGTTGCTACATTAGCAGCAGCATGATTTGCGTTAATTATGTGATTATTTTCAGATTAGACAATCTGAAAAGTTTCACCAGCTAATTCTTTTAAAAGCACAGGAGCAGGCCATTATGGGTCCCCTCTCCAGCCACTGGGCAACCCTAACTATTACTGATCATTAGGTTTTACGTTGTCATGAAAAAGGGGTAAGTAGTTGGTACATGGAGACGCTGGACTATTATTTTATTTATTTGGTTTTTTTAGAATATTTATTTCCCATCTCTCCAATATACTACTGCTCGGGGCGGCTCACAAATGTAAAAAACCAATGTAAAATAAATCTAATAAATTTAACCAATTGAAGTCAACAAGTTAAAAGTCCAGCCTAAAACCACAATCAGAATTAAATTTCAAATTAAGTTATTTTAAAAGCTAAAAATCAACTAAAAACTAAAAACTGAAGACTAAAAAACCTACCAGATATAACCAAAGTTGGAGCATTAAAAGCCTCTTTTAAAAGATGTGTTTTTAGTTGTTTTAAAAACACTGAGGGAAGGAGCATGGAGAAGTTATTCAGGGAGGGCGTTCCAAAGCCAAGGAGCCACAACAGAAAAGGTGCTTTCTCTCATCCTCGCCAGCTGGATCTTTGTTAGTGGTCAGGCCATGAGCAGGGCTTGAGATGATGAGCAGAGGACCCTGGCAGGTTCATACGGGTGAATGTGGTCTGACAGGTACCCCAGCCCCAAACTGTGTAGAGCTTTAAAGGTCAAGACCAGCACCTTGAATCTAGCCCAGAAGTGGACTGGTGAACAGTGAAGCTGCTGCAGGATGGGTATGGCACTCATTAAGCAACTTGCACCCATGAGCATCCTTGCAGCAGCACTCTGGACCAGCTGAAGCTTCCGAACCATCTTCAAGGACAGTCCCACATAGATCGCATTGAAGTAATCCAACCTAGATGTTACCAAAGCATGAGTGACTGTGGTCAGGTCCGACTTCTCCAAGTTGGGTTGCAGCTGGTGTACCAACTGTAGCTTGTAAAAGGGATTTCTGCACACTGCCAGCACCTGTGCCTCCCAAAACGTGCGTCTCTGAGTGTACTAGGGATAAGTGTAATGTCAGGTCTGACACATCTGCCAGAACTGGTTTACCTTATGATGGGAATTGTTAGAGGGAGTTCTACCATATCAGCAAGGGGCCTTATTGCTTGGAACTGTCAGGAGGCTCCCTGCTGTTATGGTGGGACATTGCTGGAGATCCTATACCTGTTGAATGCTTCTGTCCTTGCTGTATTCTCCTCCTCCTCCTCTTGCACTCTTTTGCAAGATTCCATGGCGCTGTGCTGTTCAGGCAAGGAGAAAGGTGGAGGGAGGAGGATGCAATGGCGGTTCCAACAGAGCTGCAAGATTCCATGGTGCTGTAATGTGCTGTGCAGGCAAGGAGAAAGGCGGGGGGAGGAGGAAGCAATGGCAAGAATGGCGGTTCCAACAGAGTTGCAAGATTCCATGGCATAGATTCCCTAGGATAAATAGCATCCTGGACAAGTAGTGCCCAGCCCCATGATTAGTTTTTCAGGATTGCCACAGTGTGGCTTGTGCAAGACTGTGAAACCAAGTCACATTATTTAAATGGGTTCTTTGTGGACAAGATCTGCTGTATTCAGGCTGACTTGGACTCCACTACTTCTAGAGGGTCTATGAAGGAGGTGTCCATCAATCCTTTCTGCAGACTCCTGAGGATGTGGACAAGCTACTTGAGGATCTGGACAAGCTACCACTTGTTCTCTGGATCCTTGCCAGATTTGGCTGCTTCTATCTAACAGGGAGATTGTTGGAGGTGGTCTAGTTAATATAATAAATGCTTCACTGATGGAGCGGAGGGTGTCTTCTTATTTGAAGGAGGCACTGGTTAGATATCTTCATAAGAAGCCTTCCCTGGACCCCTTTGATTGATTAAGTGCCATTAAGTTGGTGTCGGCTCTTAGCAACCACATAGATAGATTCCCTCAAGGGTGATCTGTCTTCAACTTGGCCTTTAAGGTCTCTCAGTGGTACATTCATTGCTGTTTTAATCGAGTCCATCCTCCTTGCTGCTCATCATCCTCTTCTTCTCTTTCCTTCAAATTTCCCAGCATTATGGACTTCTCAGGGGAACTGGATCTTCGCATAATGTGTTCGAAGTATGATAGTTTGAGCCTGGTCATTTGTGCCTTGAGTGAAAATTCTGAACTGATCTGTTCTATGATCCATTTGTTTGTTTTCCTATCTGTCCATGGTATCCTCAAAAGTCTTCTCTAGCACCAAAGTTCAAAAGCGTCAATGCTTTTTCTATCTTGCTTCTTTAAAGTCCAGCTTTCACATCCATAGAGTGTCATGGGAAAAACCATTGTCCAAACGATTCTAATCTTTGTAGGTATAGCCACATCACAGCATCTAAACATCCTTTCCAAGGCCTTCATTGCAACCCTACCAAGTGCTCGTCTACAGAGTATTTCTTGACTGTTGGATCCTTGACTGTTGACGGTCGATCCTAAAAGGCAGAAGCTATCCACCACTTCAATGTCTTTATTTTCAAACCTGAGGCTGGTTTCTGTACCCGTTGTCATTAGTTTAGTCTTCTTGACATTTAGTTGTAGTCCCATTTTTTGACTGTGCTCCTTGACTTTCATTACTAGAGCTTGCAGATCATCCGCATTCTCAGCTATAAGAGTGGTGTCATCAGTGTAGCGCAAGTTATTGATGTTTCTTCCTCCAACTTTAAAGCCACGCTCCTCTTCTTCCAATCCAGCTTCTCTCAGTATATGTTCAGCATATAAATTGAATAAAGGAGAAAGTATACAGCCTTGTCTTACTCCTTTGCCGATCTGGAACCAGTCTATTTCACCATGTTCCTTCTGGACTATGGCTTCCTGTCCTGTGTATAGATTTCTCATGAGAACAATGAGGTGTTCTAGGATGCCCATTTTCCTAAGGATATTCTACAACTTGACATGGTTGATGCAATCTAAGGCTTTTCTTTATTCAATAAAGCACATATTGACTTCTTTTTGGTATTCTTTGGCTTTCTCTATTATCCATCGTGCATCAGCAATGATGTCTCTTGTTCCTTGGCCTTTTCTGAAACCAGCTGAAACATCCGGCATCTCCCTTTCCATGTAGGGCTCTAATCTGCGTTGGATGATCCTGAGTATCATTATGCTAGCTTGTGAAATTAAAGATATTGTGAGATAGTTTGTGCAATCTGTTAAGTCTCCTTTCTTTGTTATGGGTATGTAGACTGACCTCTTCAAATCTGTTGGCCACTGTGTCATTCTCCAAATTAGGGAGATAAGGTCCAAATAAGGAACCCTTTGTGATTGATAATTATAGGCCAGTTTCCAATCTCCCTTGGTTGGGCAAGGTGACTGAGAGGATGGTGGCCGACCAGCTCCAGGCAGTCTTGGAGGAAACTGATTATCTAGACCCATTTCAAACTGGCTTTAGAGCTGGCTATGGGGTTGAGACAGCCTTGGTTGGCCTGATGGATGACCTTTACTGGGGAATCGACAGAGGAAATGTGACTCTGCTGCTTCTTCTGGTTCTTCTGTGGCATTCCATACCATCAACCATGGTATCCTTCTTGATCACCTGGGGGAGTTGGGGATAGAGGGCACAGCTTTGCAGTGGTTCCGCTCCTATCTCTCGGGTAGATTCCAGATAGTGGAGCTGGGTCACATTTGCTCCTCTTAACAGGAGCTGTTATATGGAGTCCTTCAGGGCTCCATTTTGTCACAAATGCTTTTTAATATCTACATGAAACTGCTGGGTGAGGTCATCAGAAAATTTGGTGCTGGGTGTTATCAGTATGCTGATGATACTGAAATCTACTTCTCCTTTTCATCTTCATCATCAGGAAATGGCATTCATTCCCTAAATGCCTGCCTACAGGCAGTAATGGGCTGGATGAGGGATACCAAATTGAAACTGAATCCAAACAAGATGGAGGAGCTTATTGTAGGGGCTCAGAATTTGAGAGATGAGTTAGAGTTTCCTGTGCTGGATGGGGTTGCTCTCCCCCAGAAAAGAGCACGTACTCAGCTTGGGAGTACTCCTTGATCCTGACCTCACCCTGGTATCTCAGGGTGCGCTCTATGTGGGGCTCCCTTTGCACATAGTTTGGAAACTTCAGTTAGTTCTAAGTGCGGCAGCCAGATTGATCTCTGGGGCAACCCAGGGAGACCATATTATGCATGTTTTGAAACAGTTACACTAGCTGCCGATATGTTTCTGGGCAAAACACAAAGTGCTGGTTATTACCTTTAAAGCCCTGAACGGCTTAGGTACAGGTCACCTTAGAGAGCGCCGCCTTCTGCATGATCTCCAGGGCACGTTAAAGTCATCTGAGGAGATCCGTCTTCAGTTACCACCAGCACGTCTGGTGGCAACTCAGAGGCGGGCCTTCTCTGTAACTGCTACTGGGCTGTGGAATCCCACTGGGCTGTGGAATCGACAGAAATCCATAATTTGAGTTCATTATAGGCCTTCAGGAGAGCCCTCAAGACCTATCTGTTTGGTCTGGCCTTCCAGGGTTTTTAAATTGTTTTTAAACTCTAAATGTTTGGCCTGGTTTTCCAGGGTTGTTGTTTTTTTTTTAACTGTTTTAAATGTTTTAATTGTTAATGTTTTATGATGTTTTATAGTTTCTGATTTTAACTGTTAATTGATTTTAGTTGCTTATATTTTAATGTAAACCTCCCTGAACCATTTTTGGAAGGGCAGCATAGAAATGAAATGGAATGAATGAATGAGTGAATGAATGAATGAATAGCTCAGCTCAGCTCAGCATCTCTTTCAGGTAGGTGCCCGGGTGACTGCATGGTTTGCTAGCCTCTAAGGTCAGCCCTGCCTGTCCCATATAGCCATTGTCAAGTGGGTCAGGTTCAATATGGCGTTTCTTGTGTTCTCCTCTTTCACCTCTTTGTTTTATGGCTGATATTCCTTCACAATACGATCCAAGTAAGTGCTAGAAACTCTAGCAATCAAGGGAATATAAAACACTTACATTATTAATTACATATTATTTTCCTATTCTTCCTAGAGCAAGGATTGGACAAGGCATTATTCATACTTAAGTTACAAATGTGAGTAGATGCATCACTTGCACAGAAGCATATTACCTCCTACCTATATATATGATTAAATGACTTTACTAGAAGTGTATATCAGGCCATAAAAAATCTTATAGACATGAAAGATGGGTTTTAATATGCTCCTGTTACAGTTGCAGCAATGACACCTGAAATGGCATATCACTAATCAAAGTGTTCTAATGGGATAGAGTCTGATCTGCCTGTCCTCCAGAGAGAGTTAAAGGAAATGGAGTGCTAGTTTGCTTTGTGATTTTTATTGCCATATTATATTACTATACCAACTGGACAGCTTCTATGGAGTTCCATATGGATGTGCTCTCATTTGGCTCCAATAAACGGTATGTCAATTTGACCTAAAGCTTGGATGTGCAAAAAGTGCTGGTCAGATCAGTATTGTGGCAGGCAATCTGATGAACAGCTGGGGACTCAATCATATTTGCCACATCATTTTTTAAAAAATTGTTCCCTAAATCAGAGAGTTCCCACCCATGGTTGCCCAGACATTATTGAACTACAATTCCCATAATCTCCAGTCACAATTGTCTTTGGGCCAGGAAGACATACCCAAGCTGAGGAAAGCTTTTTAAGCTGAGCAATATGAAGAGGCGGGCATCCCCCCCATCCCTGCTGCCTCTGAAACTATACAGTGTCACCTGAAAATGTCCTTGAGGGCTGCATGGCCTTCAGGAACACATATTTAGCCTACTCTCCTTAAGGAAACTAAGCTTATGAGATCACCCAGCTGTGTATGTGAGTGTATCTTATCAACTTCTCAATGCCTGGACCAAAATGAACCAAATTGTCCACAATTGTAGGGACACATAGGTACACTTTAATGGTATAGTTTTTGATGATGCAATCTACCCCATTCAAGATGGCAGATACATAAACATTTGAGGTGCCAGTGGGCTAACTTGTGAACTGCCTAACTGATTTGAACCAAATTTGCTACAGATGTAGAGACGCATAGGGATGGCTCAATGGCACAGTTTTTAATGATGTGGTCCACCCTGAGTCAAGATGGTAGATGCGTGAACAGTTGAGGCACATGTGGGCTAATTTGTGGACTGCCTTATCAATTTGCTTTAAAAAAATTTTTATTGGTTTTTACAATATCTTAACAATCCCATTACATCTGATTAAGTAAATATTGACTTCCCGCTCACCAATCAGCACAATTCATTAACTATACAAGTCACAACCATTGCTATAGTAATTCAAAACATATATCCTACACATTGCAAACTCGATTTAATCTACCCAACCTGCTATTATTACTAAATTTCAAACCCTGCTGAAAAGTCGATATTAGAAAATTAGTTCTTTAAATATAGTAAGAATGGTTTCCAATCTTCTTTAAAACATTCCAAATTTTCATCCCTTATCAATACTGTAAGTTTTGCCATCTCAGCATATTCCAAAATTTTTATCGACCAATCTTCTTTTGAGGGCATTTCCTTGTCCTTCCATTTCTGTGCATATACTATTCTGGCCTCCGTGTTTGCATACATTAAAAATGTTAAGTTTCTTCTAGAAAACCTTATCAATTTGAACCAAATTTGGTACTGTTGTAGTGAGTGACACATAGAGATACCTTAACGGTGTATTTGTGATGATGTCATCTACCCCAATTCAAGATGGTGGACATGTGAATGTATAAGGTTAAAGTGGGCTAACTTGTGAAAATGATAATTCTCAATTAAGAGTATAGTGAAAGGAAAGTACGCAGATTAGTTCTTACCAGAACAGCTTGTTATTTTAATTTCAAAAATATCCTTCCAAATCAGAAGTGTGTGTGTGTCTGTGTGTGTGTCTGTGTTCCAGGCTTGGAATCATGTGGTATCTGAGTAGGTTCTAAAGAGCCATGCTCAAGGAAACCCAGGTTTTTTTAGGGCTCTCCAGGCAGAGGAAAAGAGCTGAGCCCAGAAAAAGGGATCCTCAAAGCCTTGCAGAACACAGTGGTATAATTTTTTGAAAGGGAAAAACTAAAGAGAGAACATTTAAAACAATTCTAAGTAAAAATGAAACCGAAATTGTGTTTTGTCAGCTCAATTTGGTGGTTTTAGTTCAGCTGGATCATGGCATTTTATGCAGACATACTTGTCATATTTGGATTCAGTTAGACCCATATATTTCCCAGAGATCTCACCAGATTTTTCTCATTGCTTGCAGTTTATGAATACATCATAAAATGTTCCCTGTTTCTGTATGTTTGACTACAGCAAGCTCTTTTCTTTTTGGCTATAGCAAGCTCTTAAATGAGCCAGTTAGAATGTTTATCCCTTCCAGTATTATCTGAGCACATAGTTGTCTCAAGACATGCTTCTTCTGATCAAAAGAAGCAGCAGCAAAACTTCCTGGTGTGTCATAAGAATGAGATTTATACATGCCATCAGCTATGGCCTTTGATAAACTCCATCTCCATCAGACAAAGCCTCCCAGCTTGGCTTCCCTTGTATTCTTGTCACATGTTTGCCTGCATTTTGCATTCGGATAGTAGAACAGAGTTTATCATCAGCAGTTCATTTGTAAAGGTAACCTTTCAAGATCCAATATTTGTTCATTTCCCTACTGCTTTATTTCAGTGCTCCTTTGCTTTCCTTTCTGTGTGAACATGGTAGGAAAGTGAAAAGAAGAAAATCAAACCTCATTACACAGTCAGGACAACTGGCAAGTTCTTCCTTTTAACATGCTCATAATCTTTTCCTAGCTACAGAAGCTGAGTTCCTTGCTGTGGAATGGAAATAATGTTGATCATGTAGGTTTCTAAACCTGGATAGGTTTCCAGGCAAAATACAAGGTGCTGGTTATAACCTATAAAGCTTAGGCCCTGGGTATTTAAGAGAACGTCTTCTTTGCCATGAGCCCCACTGCCCATTGAGATAATCGAGAGAGGTTTGTCTGCAGTTGCCACCGGCTCCTCTGGTGGCTACTCAAGGATGTGCCTTCTCCATTCCTGCCCCGAGGCTCTGGAATGCGCTCCCTGCAGAAATAAGAGCCTCCCCATCTCTGACAACTTTAAAAAAGGCAATCAAGACACATTTGTTCACACAGGCTTTTAATTAGATACTGTTTTGATAGTTTTTAACATTGTTGTGAATTTTAAATTATTTTGGTTTTAGCCTTTTTATTTTGTTGTGATTTGTATTCGATTGTGAACTATCCAGAGATGTTAGTTTTGGGCAGGTAATATGTCAAATAAAATAAAATAAAATAAAATAAAATAATAAAATAAAATTGCTCTGATCATTGGGAACATTCTCTGCTAGAATTTAAACAGCTGCATTGTATACTGGTACATTTCCAAGCACAATTCAGAGTGCTAGTGCTTTCCTTTAAAGCCTTACATGGCTTGGAGTCTAGGTATCAGAAGCAACGCCTGTTCCCACATGCTCCCGCCTATGCACTGAGGTCATCTTCGAAGGCCCTTCTGCAAGCATCCCTGAGTTGGGAGGTGATTTGGGGAAGAGGGCCTTATGGTGTCCACATCTGGAATTCTTTCATAAGGGAGACCACTAGGGGTGTTCATTATTGTCTTTCAGGAGCCAGTGGAAGACCTTTTCATGCTCCCATGCCTTTTAGAAGCAGTGTTCCACACATCCTGTGGAACATTATAAACATGATGAAACTTAACATTTCTGCAGTTGCGTAAGCGTGCTGTTGTGCAAGCACAAAATTGCGCAAATAGAATTGCATGACTGTACAGCCTTTGTATACAACAGCCGCACTCTCATGCAACTCCATTTGCACAATTTTTGCATTTGTACAATAGTGCTCTTGCACAACTGCTCGAGTGTTAAATTCCATCATGTTCATAATGTCAGCCACCAGTTTTGGTGCTAGTACTAATCTGCCACTTGATGCAAATGCCTCACCTGGCCTCATTAGTGTGCTGGCTGTGATACATTTAGGGTTCTTTTTTGGCTCCTTTTTGATGTAACCCCCCCCCCCAAAGTAACATACACTCCGAACAACAATAGCAATTGTAACAATCAGGGAGTAACAGCCTTTCCTTTCCTGTAAAGAGTGAACCAGAAGTGAACCCTGTCTTGACTGACAGGCAGTGACCTCTAGGGATCAGCCACTCAGCACATGGTGGGCAGGACCTAGAGGGCCATGCAGCAGGAAGAGAAGGGGTTCTTAGTTGGAGGCTGGCTGTGCCTTCAACAGGATGGGTAGCTATGGAGTTGGCTAGTGAAAAAGACTGCATATCCTTGAGAGACAAGATTGCAGGATACTTGAAGCTATTGATGTGAGGGGTGAGTCTCCAAGGAAAAGGAGATTTAGTCTAGGGAACAGTTAACTAGTTAGCATGCACCAGAAACTTATTTTCCTTTTTGTGCTGTGCAAATCCTTACAACTAGTCTATTGTGTTTTATCTGAAATGTAACAAGTTAAGAAACACTAGCCTGTACTCAACTCAGCAACTAGGGTGTTGCAAAAGTCTCTGTAAACTCCCAAAGGTGGTGTTTGTTTTTTTTTTGTATTTTCTACATTCTTTGCAACAGGGTAACTATGATTTTTAAAGTGTGCTATTCCAATACCACCTGGACTGCTCTTTGGAAGTAATCTTGTAAAGTACTAAGTGTTTCTTTTACCTGTAACTAAAAATTGAAAGACCCTCAGACTGAAGCAGTCTGTAGTAATTTGAATAAAGTTTTTCTCTTTTTGTTCTTTGTATTTTACCTGCTTCTGAGTGGATTTTTAACTCAGGAAAAGCGGGTTTACTCTGGTGCAAACATATCTCAATTTTAATTATTCAGCGATTCTACCAAGTGTTCTCATCATGTGTAGGCTTGCACGTGGAGGTTTTTGTGTACTTTTTCAATAGTAAAGGGAACATAGGAACATAGGAAACTGCCATATACTGAGTCAGACCATTGGTCTATCTAGCTCAGTATTGTCTTCACAGACTGGCAGCGGCTTCCTGGACATTCACCCAAATCTGAGGTGGGGGGACTCTGTAAAAATTAGGGTGTGGTGGCAGTGCTACTGAAGAAGTAATGTTAGTTTTAAAGAAACAGCCTTTGTGGGTGAGAGCAGAATGAGGATGATTCAGCATTTTTCTTCCTCTCATGTGGGCTTGCTTTGAGACAAAGGCTGGGTTAAATCTGCTACAATAATAACAAAAGCAACAATAATAATTAATAATAGTTAAAACAAATGCAGCACAATTGGGCATAGCAGATTAAAACAGCAGTTAACCAGCTGTGCCTAATTTTGTTGCTTTTGTGTTTTAACTGTTATCATTTTTTTAATTGTATGTGGCTTTGGGAATTTTTAAAATGGAAAAGCAACCAAGAAAAGAATCTGAAATGTACCACAGCCAGCTGCTAATGAGGCCAGGGTGAGGCATTGGCCCTGAGTGGCAGATTAATACAACCTCTGCCACCCTGCTACCTCCAGCTGTTGACCAGACAAGTGCCTCCCCCAAACCTCACCTGGAGCATTCCCACACAGAACTTCCAGCTCTCAGGGTAAATGCTGAGTGAAGCCACTTCGAATTACATACAAAGCAGCCCCTCCCCTCTGTTCCCAGATTTTCTTTTGATGCAGGTTCATATTGCATGCCAGAGAGAGAGAGAGAGAGAGAGAGAGAGAGTTTGGGAGAGAGTTTGGGAGCTTCATGGGGAGGAACACAATGTTGCCTTCAAAACCTTGTGTCCTAGACTGGGAGCATTTGTATATACTAAAAGATGTCTTCCCTTTTTTCCAACACGTGTGTGTGTGTGTGTGTGTGCATGCTTTATATCAGTTTACTGGTGAAACTTCTTTTTTAACCAGCATAAACCTTAAGCAAGCCGACTAATATTGTTCAAAAAAGTCAACTTGAGCATACACAGAAGTTTTGTAACTAGAACTTTCAAAGAGTTTGTTTCCAGAAAAGGAAACAAACATGATGTTTCCACATCTAGATGTTTCCACATCTAGGCAAGACAGTTCTATTTGCATTCCTACAGAACGCGTTCCTCTTGTGATGTTAATTATTATGGAAATACTTCAGTCAGTGCCTCTCCTTGGCATTTGCTAACTTGTTTTAAGAAAAACCCGCTTAAACCAGGATTTTAAACACCTGGAAATACATTGAGACAAGCTAGAATGTGGAAGACCAAGCCCGATTTGTGTGTAGGGAACTTCCAGTGATCTCAAATGGACTTCAAGGTAAGTCTGGCCAGTGTGTGAATGCACACTCTCTCTTCTGAAGGAGATTTGTGGTAACAGCCCTGTGCGGAAACGCTCCTGGTAGCAGTGTGGTGACAGCAGCAACAGTCCACACTCATCCTGATTTGTCTGTTCTCCCTTTGGCTTCTCAAAAACCAAGGGGAAAGAGCAGAAGAGGGAGGGCCACTCTAGCTCTGCACTCTACTCTTCTCACTTCCTATTCTGCTTCCTTCCCAGAGGTGGTATGGATGAGTCAGGACAGAGTGAGCAAAGAGTGCAAGGGCGACAGTGGCTGTGTGCTGCTTTGGGGTGAGGAAGGAGGAGAGGAAGCCCACCAGTACTTCTGGGGGCTCAGGAGCCCCACAAAGTGAAATCTGGGCGTGGGAGATGTGTGTGCGGTATGTGTGGAAGGGAGATCAGAAGGTGGGGAAAAAGATCACACTAGGGGATGGGTGGGCAGATGGTGGGGGGATTGTTGTATGGCATACTGAACCATGTAAAGAAGATTGAGGTGAGGAAATGGAAAGGGGTGGGCTTGCTCTGTAATGTTTACTCTGATTGGTAGTGGCTCGCAAGGACAAAGATGTTCCTTAACAGAGAAGTTGGGTATTAACCTTGAAATCTTCTGAATGCAAGGCATGTACTCTACCCTTGAAACTATGGCAACTCTCCTATCATCTTATAATGTATCATATTTTAAAATTAGACAGTTTGGATGGCACCTTCTTGGCTTGTGTGATTTAAAAGGGGGTATACCAAAGGTGCCCCATTGTTTTAACAGTTGGCACACCCATTGTTTAACAGTTATTTGGAGTGCATATAGAGGGGTTATTTGGATTAACAGCACCCTCCCCCCCCTTGAGATAAAAAACGTGCCAGGAGGACATGATGAAGTGTTCATTCTTGACATGTCGTCTTCCTAATTGTGTGGGCCAGTAATTTATTATCTGAACCAGCCCAACATCTTTTAAAATGATACCATCATTTTTAGAAGGGTGGAAACTGACGCAGAGTTTAGTGTGCTCCAGTTTTGGCACTGCTGTCTTTCTGCTTGCCAAAAAATGAAAGGCAAAAGGGATGTTTATTCTAGGAAGGAATAAAATATTTATTGGAAAATTTGCCCAAGGTCCAAAGTTCAGATTCTATTTGAATATTCTTTGTTAGAAGTACGTTAATATTTTTTTAAAAAATCTGAAACACAACTCATTAGGGGAAAAATGAATCCCCCCCTAAAAAAAGCCCTAGAATAATAATAAAACTCAAAAATGAATGTTTTTAAAATGTCTAATGCAATGCCCAGAAACAACTGGCACTGTAAATCCTATGCCATATGGCATTTCAGGCCAATACACATAACTGCTGCATTCAGAATGGCTGCTTTTCTTCTGCATCCCCCTGTGGTTTCTTGCTTGTGGCAAATGAGTCGTCTGGTTCATTTGCCTCCAGCAAAAGCAGCCGGTTTTGCCTTCCATATGTGTTTAGTAAGTTAATTAAACCAATGAATCAATTTCATTTAGTCCTCATTGTAAAGATCCCAAAGCTCTGTCTACAACACTGGCCTTTCAGAAGATTTTTCACTTGTCAGTTCTGAATATCATTGAAATAAAAGTTAAAAAGCTTAATTCATTTATAATTCAGATCCTCTGTTCTCTGCCTGGCCTGGCCTACCCATGACAATTCTTTCTTGGTTTGGGTAACAATACATACCAGAAGTAAGAAAGGTAAAACAGAACAGTGACTGATTGATTGATTGATTAAGTGCCATCAAGTCGGTGTCTAGTCTTAGAGGCCACATAAATAGATTCCCTCCAGGATGATCTGTCTTCAACTTGGCCTTCAAGGTCTCTCAGTGGTGCATTCATTGCTGTTGTAATCGAGTCCATCCACCTTGCTGCTGGTCATCCTCTTTTTCTCTTTCCTTCAACTTCCCCCAGCATTACAGACTACTCAGGAGAGCTGGGTCTTTACATAATGTGTCCGAAGTATGACAGTTTGAGCCTGGTCATTTGTGCCTTGAGTGAAAATTCTGGATTGGTTTGTTCTATGATCCATTTGTTTGTTTTCCTGTCTGTGGTATCCTCAAAAGTCTTCTCGAGCACCAAAGTTCGAAAGCATCAATGCTTTTACTGTCTTCAAAGTCCAGCTTTCGCGTCTATATAGTATCACGTGGAAAACCATTGTCTGAACGATTCTAATCTTTGTAGGTGTAGACACGTCAAGGCATATAAATACCCTTTCCAAAGCCTACATTGCAACCCTGCCAAGTGAAACAGAACAGTAGCTGTTGAAAAACAGAGCACTTGCTTTCTAACAGGCCTTGCTTTGCTGCCTGTCCCTTTCTGATTACAATTTTTTGCACTCATCATTAGCGCCCTGTAGGAGCCAAGCTATGAATCTCTCCTCAGCCCTTGCTTATTACTAGCATGGCCCATGCAGGTTTGGTGAGATGGAACAGCTATAACTCTGCGATACTGAATAGGAAATGTTCATTTGCATGAAAATGAGGATGCCCTGCTGGCCGCCACACATGGATCAACTAATAAATATGTGGAGTATTTTGTTCCCATTAAATCTATGCAGACATGAGAAAGGCAAACAATGTTTCCTTCTGCCATGCAGCATCTGTAGAAGGTTTAGGGAAGGCCATTGTGCTTCCAGGAAGAAGCTTTTCAAAAGTCCTTTCAGCAAAAACAACAATCCTTCACCAGGACTGACCAAAGACCTGCTCCCATGAGCGTTTCAGCATGTGGTGGTGGCAGGAAAAGACTTGCCCGTGTTGGCTTCCAGCCACATTCGTCTTTGACAGACTGGCCATATGCACTTGCTGGCAAACAATACAACACCTAGAATTCAGCTTTCAGCATGCCACAGCAAACCTTGCATTTTGAGAAACTGGAGTGGTGTGCCAAAAACTGAACTGGTTGTGAGAAGAGGTCATCCCTTATTTAAAAATGCAGGGCAGCAACCTCAGATGTGAAAGGCTCATACATTAAGATCAGGTTCTTCTAGCTGGCTCTCTTTTCCCCTTTGGACCCCCGTTTCTCTTCTCTGTGGTCTCTCTGTGACCTGGTTGTATACGCTTCCGCCTCCCGCACTGAAATTGCCCTGACCCTCCAGTGGGATGATGGCTCAAGGTGTGATCCTGAAGCAGAAAATGCTTCCTGCTGTGTTTAGTTTGTTAAAATGCCAAGGTACAAATCTTTCTGGGTATTATATCCCCACCACCACCACTACCACCCTGTGACAATTGATTTTTTGGGGTGGTGGTGAGGGTGGAATGCTGTATTGTGGAAAGGGACAACTTATCATGATACATTATAATCTATTAATTAAGTGTATTTTCTCTGATGACCATTAGATCACAGATAGTAGTGGCAAAAAGTTTTTTTTTAAAATGCTATAGATTTACACCTTATTGGTAGCATTTTTACCACGTTGTGTTCCACTGATTATTCCCCAGTTCTCACATGCCATAGGTGGCCTTGCTTTATAGTCACTTGGCTGCTAACACTTAATAGGCAATCAAAGTTAGGTGGTTATTACCTACCTGCTAAGGTGAAGGATGAGACGGGTGTTCTTCCTTGGTGTGTTTGTATATCTGTGTTTACACATGTGTAAAAGAAGGGGGGAAAGGAGGTATGTTTGAGTCTGGCCTTGAAGCTACACAAGAGAAAGGAGTTTGAGTTTTTCCAGCTGGATGGCAAGAAGTAAACTTGGAAGACTGCTTTTGCTTTCAGTGACTGATGCTGGTTCAAGACTGGTACTGTCTTTTTGCTTTCTCATAGGAACATCGGAAGCTGCCTTATACTGAGTGAGACCATTGGTCTATCTATCTCAGTATTGACTACACAGACTGGCAGCAGCTTCTCCAAGGTTGCAGGCAAGAATATTTCCTAGCCCTACCTGGAAATGACAGGAATTGAACTTGTGACCTTCTGCATGCAAACAGATGCTCTACCACTGAGCTACGGCACATCTCTAAAGGCGGCATGCATAGGTCTCCCATTCAGGCACTGACAACACTAAGATCTGCTTCACTCCAGCAAGGTGGCTGCATTGTGTGCCTGTAGACCATGCTCTGGGACCCCCATACTTGCTTGCCTGCTCTCCCTATCAATGATTTAACTGATTAATCAACTAAATATTGGTTGATTAATTAGCAGGAGCCAATTTTTACATCCCATACCTACTACACAGAAGCAAGAGGCGACTAACGGGAGACATGATCAAGGTGTATAAAATTATGCATGGAGTGGAGAGGGTGGACAGAGAGAAATTTTTCTCCCTCTCTCACAACACTAGAACCAGGGGTCACCCTATGAAGCTACAGGTTGAGAAATCTAGGGCCGACTAGAGGAAGTACTTTTTCACAAAACACATAGTCTATGGAATTATTTGCAATGGGATGGGTGGCGTTAAAAGGGGCTTCGACAAATTCATGGAGGACAGGTCTATCAATGGCTACTGGTCTGGTGGCTGTGGGCCACCTCCAGCCTCAGGGGCACGATACTTCTCAATACCAGTTGGAGGGGAGCAACAGCAGGAGAGAGAGCATGCACATACCTGTTGCCTGTGGGCTCCCCAGGGGCATCTGATGGGCCACTGTGTGAAACAGGATGCTGGACTAGATGGGCCTTGGGCCTGATCCAGCAGGGCTGTCCTTATGTTTTAGGGATGTGCGTTTCATTTTGGATACAAAATGTTTTGTGCCCCAAACAGGCCATTTCAGCTGTTTTGTAGCCAAAACAAAACACCCAATGCTCAAAACAGAAATTTTGTAGCTAAAACAAAACGTCACTGTTTCAGATACAAAATGCTTTGTTGTTTTGGCTGTTTTGGAACTCCATTTTGCAAACGTGAAAAGTCTTTCTCCTTCAGTCTCCATTTTGAGTTTTGACATCTGTTTGAATTTCCGGCCCGTCCAGCCTGCAGATTGGCCAGTGAAAGCATGGGCTGATCTGCTGGCAATTGCCTCCTTATTCCTTTTAAGGAAATTTAAGCGTTAAATTTTCCCTCATTGGCCAGTGGGGCTTTCACACTGTTGTGTGTAGATCAATTGCATTTCTGGTGGGGTGGGGCGGGATGTGCATGTGCAAGGCCTCTGGAAATCTGCCTGGTTCTTTGCAAAGCTCTGCTGTTGTTGATGTGTGATGTTTATGTTATTTGGGGTTGATTTGGGGCAGAAAGGGGGCTTTGGGGGCAGAAGAGTGGGTCAGGTGGTAGTGCCCCAATGGGTGCCTGCTGCCACTCAGATTCCAAAGGAATTGGGAAAAGGGCTGATTTTTAAAGAATTTCTGAAGTTTACATGTCTTTGGGGCAGATTTGGGGCATAAAGGGGGCCTGAGAGGCAAAACAGTGGGTTGGGTGGAGGTGCCCCAAGGGGTGCCTTTCACAACCCAGATTCCAAAGGAATAGGGCAAAGGGCTGATTTCTTAGGCACTGTTGAAGTTTACGCATCTTTAAGGTTTTCCCCTCTAGGGAATAATGGAGGTTTCAGCAGACCCTTAACTCCTCCTGGGAGGCACTGGGGTGGCCGGGAGCGAGTGGTGGTGTAGTGCACATAGGGTGACAGCCACCCCCATGGGTTGCTAACCCACGGGGTTCTGTTGTTTCTGAGGTGAGTGTAGATTCTCTGGTAGCATATGAGATTTTCAATGACAAACCATGAATCCACTCGCATATGCTACCAGAGAATCTACACTCAAAACATCTCAGAAACAACAGAACCCAGTACCACATGGGTTGCTAACCCTATGTGCTCTACACCACCACTTGCTCTGGGCCACCCTGATTGCCCCCCCCCCCAAGTGCAATTATGGGACTGCTGAAACCTCCATCATTCCCTATGGGGAAGAACTTTAAAGATGAGTAAATTTGATCAAATCATTCAAAATCAGCCCTCTGCCCAATTCCTTTGAAACAATTCTGGCAGCTTCCTTGCCCCCACTGGGCACTACCACACACCCTACTCTGCTCTGGGCCACTGTTCCCCCCCCCCAAATGAAACTATATTTTTGTTGAAACCTCCATTATTCCCTATGGGAAAAACTTCAAAAATTCACCAAAAATCAGCCCGTTGCCCAATTCCTCTGAAATTTGGGTGGTAGTTTCCACCCATTGGGCACTACCAGCCCCAACCACTAGTTTTTCCCTGGGGCCATTTTAAAAAATAAATGTTTAGGATATGGATTTTGCAATTTCGAACAAAGAACAAAACTGGTGTGTTTCGGATTTGCTGATTTTAAACAAAGAACAAAATGAGGGTGATTTGGGCCAAAAACAAAACACACAACCCTATTATATTCTTATGTAAGCCTTAATGATTTCAATGGGACTTCCATCTAGCTCAGCATTGTCTACACTGACAGGCAGCAGTTCTCCAGGGTTTCAGACAGAAGTATTTCTCCACCCTACCTGGAGATGTCAGGGTTTGAACCTGGGACCTCCGGCATGCAAGCAGATACCATTGAGCTACAGCACCTCACTCATAGGATTACTGCCTTAATTAGTGAGGACCATTTTAAATCTTATTGCTGGTTGTGCATTAGGAGCATGTTGGCTCATTTTTTGAAGCTGTTTTAGTACTAGTGCATTAATGGAAATGAAAAAAAGAAAATATTAGAGATGATCTTTCTTTCTAAGCACTATGTGCCAGCTTTTGTTTATTTTTTTAAAGTTATTCTACACTTCCTTCACTTCCTCAAAAACACACTTATAGCAATGTTTTGGTAATATCTAAATGTATTTTAAATGTTGAATCCATTAAAAGGCAAGTGATTAAATCAAGCAAACATTCTTGCATCATTTGATAACCCTAGAAAAAATGTACTCCTCTCCCTGCAGTACTTGGGGAGAACAATATGCATATCTATTTGTGGCCACTTTCTTTTGCATGAACGTAAGTAGGCTTGTCCACATGACAATTTGGGGGTGGGTTGGAGAGCAGAAGAGCTCCTACCTCACTAGCAGCACATGATCAGAACCTCTGTTCGACTCCACAAGCCCAGGAAACCTGAGCAAGGCAGTTGCGGCTTCCACTGTTGAAATCAGCATTTGCAAGTCCCATCCCTCCATGGAAAGTCTTCCGGAGGCCCCTTTGCCTTTCCAGCATGCTTTGTGGTGCCAGCAGAATGGAAAAGATTCATCATGTCAGGGGCAGCCCTCTGACTGGCCACAAAAGAACAGGAGGCAGATGCAGCCCTGCAGAAGATTGCTCCAGCTTCAGGATCAGATAGCATGCTTTGCACATCCATGGGTGGCAGGTGCTCTAACTGCAGCTCTCTATGGTTCCTGTGCAGGGGGAGGGCATACTCTATGTGATGGCTGGAATAGAAGAGCTGCACGACTTCTCATGAACAAAGAATCAAGGTAGGAGAGCTCTCCTCTCCTCCACCCTCATTTAAAAGCCGAGTAGAGAAGCTGGGTTACCCTGCTTGGAAAAACCTGGGCTGGAGGAATTTGTGGGAATTCTCCTGATCACGCAAAACAGAATAACCCAGCACCTACACTGATTTTAAGGGTCATGTGAACCAGCTTAGTATCTCATAACTTTGGCAGTTGCCCTTACGTTTCCCAGCTGATCAATAGTAGAGGGCTGTAACAGACAAAAAAGGCGACATGAGTTGTGTGTTCAGAAAAGAGGACTTCTTCTTAATGATGACCATACAGTCTGGCCAGTGTTAGCATGACAGCTGCCATCTTGGCTGATATACTCAGAACTGATAAATGCACAAGTCATTAGAGATTGATGTGAACAGCAGGTTTTGTTGCTGGGCTGTAAGAAAATCATATGCATTCTCTTGAACACAATGTACAACCCATCCTTCATGTGGGCTTTACCTGAAAGGCACTGCACTGTTCATTGTTTTTCCTGTGACAGACTGTGCTTTGGGGATATGGACACACAGTTTCCCAAAGCACATCAGTTGGCACACACATGCTTTCTTTTCTTTAATAGCTTTTAATAATTAAGTCTAATGGAGAAGCTTTGATTGCATTATACACTCAGTGGGTTAATTAGAAACCTCTAAATAAGTTACAAAGTGGTGGTTTCTTTGGACTCAGTGCCTTGCTCACTCTCCTAACTAAAAATGCTTCATTCTCTGGAGAGCTCATGTTTAAGAATTGAGTGGAGGTAATTATTCCCAATAATTAAGACCACTAAGTTAAGTAATTTAATTTTCTCTCCTCCCTCTTCTCCAGACCCCCAGGAACTGGGGATGGCTGTCTAACACTATCAATAAAGGCCCCTTTAAAAAGGTTAACTCGGTATCATATTGAAAGTGCCTGGAATCAAGTGAAATCCAGTAAAGATGCTTAGCCAAGTAATGAGGGTTCCCAGCAGGGGTGTAAAATGTTGGAGTGGACCCTGGGACAAAGAGTAGAGATGGGCTTCTGGTAAGTACCGTATATACTCGAGTATAAGCTGAATTTTTCAGCACCCAAAATGTGTTGAAAAAATCAGCCTCAGCTTATACTCGAGTCATCTATCTGCCCGTGCTAAAATGTCCCCCTGTAATAAAGTACCGTACATACTGGTCACAATATACTCCACTGATGGTCTCAATTAATGTAATTTTATTGGCATTTATTTTGATTATTGAAACTCACCAGTAGCTGCTACATTTCCCACCCTAAGCTTATACTCGAGTCAATCAGTTTTTTGGTTTTTTAGGTAAAATTAGATACCTCGGCTTATATTCGGATTGGCTTATACTCGAGTATATACGGTAAGTAATAATTTATTATGGTCAATGACAAGTCAACATACACACCAAAAATATAAATCAGCATAAAACAAAACAAAATCAAAACAGTAAAACTAGATAACAACACACCAGGTTATACAAAAATCTCAGTTACAACTACTCAGTTGTTCCCGTCTCAGTTTACAGGCTGCCGCACAGAATCTTGCTGTCCCCACTGTAACAACAGCATGTTGATCTGCCAAGAGATAGGAGATGTAATACTCTTGACCAGGCCTATTTTTAAAAAATGGTTTGATCCAGATAGTACAAATGCCCTTATAATAGGCACAGTGTAAATGAACATGTTAAGACAGACTCAATGTCACCTGAACCACATGGACACAACCGGTTCCTTAGCAGTATCGCCTTAAATCTGACATCCCAAACAGCAGAAGGCAAGGCATTAAACCATGCCAGCGAAAAGGCTCTCCTCTGATTTAAGGTGGTCAGGTCGGTGAGGTATACAGCTGGCTGGGGCTGGGGGTAGTGTGAAAAACCACCTAAAGTACTACCTGTGGCAACCAGACTAAAATCCAGTTGTTTCTCCATGTCTGCCACACGCTGTTTAATAATTTCTTTGGCAGCATCAGGACCCAAAGCCAATACATATTGCGGCGAGAAGCCATATCTGCCCAAACTGACATAGAGGCTCTTGCACCAGGATGAGTGAAACTCATCTTTCAGAACCAAGGGGGGCGAGGCCCTAGGGGCAGGCGTATAATTTAAGCCAGAAGTTAAAGAGATGGGCTTCTCCCCCCCACCTCCACCTCTCTGGTGTTTTCTTTGGACAGGCAGGAGTGGGAGATTGAAGAGCAAGCGGTTGTTTGGCTGGTGGGCTCCCTCTCCCTCAGGGGCTCAACAACACTTGTCTCCACACTTGTCTCCACACTCTATAGTAACACCTCCTAGCTCCCAATGAGTGAATGGCCCCATCCACACATAACAGGAAACTGGAGTTGAAGGGGCCAGAGATTGCCAAGCCCCAACGTCCAAATGCACGCAACTCCAGACCTGCACAGAAAGTGACCCGAGGTTCTGCTCGCCAAACTCCAATTTGAAACCTCAGGTTATAGTGAGTTTCACTGCTCTTCCCTGCCGTTTCCAGCCACCTGCAGTACATCTGAACATGGAACTGCAGGATGGCCTGGCAGAAACTGCTGTTGAGAAAGGAAGCTCCTCCCTGTCTCCAGCTGTGATTGGCTGTTCGGACTGTCCTTCATGCAAGAAAGAAGCCTGCACAGCCAGTCCCCCCCCCCCCCCGCCTTCTCTCTGCAGTCTCCCTGATTGTAGAAAGCCTCCTGTCCATTTCGTCCGAATGCGGATGGAAGAGCAGGGTGGGGTGGGGAGTGGAACTGTGCAAATATGACCAATATGTTTTCCCCTCCTCTAAAGTTTCCATTTCGTTTTGTGTATCTGGTCAGAAGAAAAGCAATGGTGTACTAAGATGAAAATCCTAGTAGATGGCTCTCCTCCTCGCAAGAAGGGTGGTATATAAATCAAATAAATAAATGAAATAAATAATAAAAATCTATTATTCAAAGGATGCTTTTGGCTAATTTGAAAACGGTGCACACCCGAGGAACCTTCTGGACCCACCTTCTGGACCCACTGAAATCAACAGGATGCAATGAAGGGCATTTCTAGTTTAATCTCCTTAGCAAAGAAGCACAGAAGAGGTGAGTCATAAAACTGCTCACAGCTTTGCACAGCTTGAGATGCTCAAAGACTGTTTTTTTTTTGTTAACTGACTCCTTGCTAGGTCCTTCGATGAGCCCTGCTGATGTGTAGGTGGTTTAACGTTCTTTTAACCATCATGCTTATTGCACCTGTATGCAATTGCCTGCCAAGTTGTTCTTTTGAATTTGCCTTCTGTAATGGAACCTGCTAGTTTAACCAGCTTTCTTGCCGAGGATGTTAAACTGCAAGCATCTTTTGGGGGGGGGGGCTTTTAAAAGGCAGTTGGTTGGTTTTTTTTTTTTTTAAAGCATGTGTATATCCTCCCCTATCAGCTGCCGTGGAGCAAGAGGCTATTAGTTCAAATCCCTGCTGTCGTGCTTCCCAGACTGTGCCTAGTAAATATATATATTTTAGTCAGCTATATCAGGCAGCAGCGATATAGGAAGATGCTGAAGATGGATTCAGTGACAGCAGCAAAGGCATCATCTCATACTGTGTGGGAGGAAGGAAATGGTAAACCCCTCCTGTATTCTACCAAGAAAACCACATGGCTCTGTGGTCGCCAGGAATCGACACCGACTCGGCACAATCTTTCCATCTTTATATCCTCCCCTACCCCTAAAATGTTCAGGGTGGTATTTTCATTTCACAACAACCCTGGGAGATAGGTAAGCTGAGAGACTGTGATGGGATCACCCAGTAAGATTCCTGTCTCAATGGCGAAATGGATCTGGATATTTGAATCTGATCCCTGCTAAATGAGCAGACACCTTTTAAAGTGGTGATTCTCTTCTATTTAGCAACTATCCCTATTCAAGAGCATCTGTCCCTTGTCATCCCAGCCCAACATTCATCCCATGGTTGTTGCTGGCATCTGCTTTATGTTTATTTTTAAATTATGAGCCCTTTGGGGACAGCAAGCCATCTTATTTGTTTTTTCTATAAACTGCTTTGAGAACTTTGTGTTGAAAAGTGGGATATAACTGTTTTAAATAATAATCATTCACCTCCAAATACAACAGCCTAGTAAAGCCGAGTGGAACTCTCCCTAGACTTTTTACAAATGGGCACAGTATACCTGGGAAGATGCCAGCATACCTGGGAAGTATGCCAGCTAGTTCTGCCCCCTGCATTGATATGCTCCTCCAGTGTCTCTGGGTTCAGTGCTTGTCTGAGGAAGGCAGTGAAGAGATACTTCCTCCATGCAGTTTAGAACCTTGGATTCTAAGTAAATTGCAGCTTTCCCCAAGAAAGTTTGGAAAAACCAAGCCCAGGAGAACATGCCTGTGTTGGAAATTCTCTGTGGTGAGAGAATCCCTTTCTCAATATAGCAGAGTGCACAGAGGCACAACACAGCGGTTTAGTTAAGCATGCATGTGTGCTGAGAGTAAAGTAACTTGGAGCCAATTCATAGTTTCAAATCAATATAAAAGGCATTTATTAAGGAACTCCATTCTAGATAGGAAAGTGAGGATTTAGGATCTCTAATCTATCTAAGTGGATGCAGATGGATTCTCCATCTTCTCTGCACATATGGTGCAGGGCAAGAGACTTGCCATGTTGCAAGGTAGGCAGCCAGGTAGCAAGAGGAGAGAGAGGAAGGAAGTTGAATCCTTGAGATTAGCAATCTACATTTCAAAGGGATAGCATCAGAGCAGTGGAGAAGTGATGACAGATGTCTTGACCCTCTAGCCCTCTGACTTACTAGTCTGTCCTCCACTGTCTGAGGCAAGAGACAGCGCAAAGTCCTTTAACTTTCCAACAGCCTGCAGACATGCATGCAAAGGAGGAGGGTTGCTGCAGGGAGGGCTAGTTTGAAGGACTGGCAGTTCTGATTTCATTTTGCAGTTCAGATCTCATTTTGAGGCCTAGATGGTTTCTTCTGAGCATGCTCAGATTCCCCCCCGCCCGGAACCTGGTAATAGAATTTTAAGTGTCTTTCAGCTTAATGGATTGAATCCATTGAATCCATTGAAGACACTGGTCATTGTTAACCAAGCGATGACATCTTGAAGCCAATTCAGAGTGTTGGTAGGTAGGAAGCATTGCCCTCACTCTGAAGGAACTCATTTTCTTCTCTTCATGGCTGCCTGCTGTGGGCAGCTTGTGAAAACAAAAAGTGTTTCACTCTTGTATTGAAAAATACAAGAGTGATTGGGTTTGTTTAAAAAACCCAAACAACTTACCTACATTTCCATAATTGCTATATATTTATTTCACCCAACTGCTCTCTCACTATTAGGAGTATCATCTGCTCCTGGTGAAGTATTAGAACACTTGCAAAAATGTTGTGTTTCCCTAGTCTCTCTTAATATATCTTTCTAAGCCATGCTTAGGCTATGCTCATTTCATCGGAGTGACTCTTCCTTCCAAATATGTCAGAAAATAATAATTAAAAAGATCAGAACACTTGTAATACTTTCATGCTGCTAAATCCAACATATTATTCCAGGCCAGGGTCTCAGAGTGGGAGGACATGTCCCCAGACACCCAAACAGGGACAACAAAAACGATTGACCTAGGTATGTTATACAAATAACCACTAGATGGCAATATGGAATACCTTTTGTGGTCAATATTCCACTTGGCAATTAGATGCAATGCTTAAAAGCCTCCATGCTTTTAAAGGCTTAAAACATAAAATGCTTGAATGCAATGCTTAAATCATGAAATGCTTAAATGCAATGGTTACAAGTATTTTTCTGAAATGCAGCATTTTCTCCAGCAGAAAGCTGAAATTGAGCAGGACTATCCTGCTATAGAACCATCTAATGGCGCAGCAGGGGAAATGACTTGAACAGCAAGCCAGAGGTTGCCGGTTCAAATCCCTGCTGGTATTTTTCCCAGGCTATGGGAAAGACCTATATTGGGGAACAGCAATATAAGAAGATGCTGAAAGGCTTCATCTCATACTGCACGGGAGATGGCAATGGTAAACCCCTCCTGTATTCTACCAAAGAAAAACCACGGGGCTCTGTGGTCGCCAGGAGTCGCCATCAACTCGATGGCACACTTTACTTTATCCTGCTAGGCACACTTGATCCTGATCCTGACATCTTTACTCATGCCATTTTAATGAAATTTTTGGACTCAAGGCATAATACAACTGACGCGAAGAGCTGTCCCCATACATACATTTGGTAACAGCTGAGTTGATACAATTTATTCTTGTAATGGAGAACTGCTTCAAGTCCATGTGACAATCTATGGATAACTGAACTCTTGGGCTTGAGAAGATGTTGCTAGGAGTGATGGTAATAGACTTTTCTGAACAAATGAGGCTTGGGTATTGTTGTGTCCTTGATATAGCTTACACTGGCAAATGACACATTTCAATATATATCTCTAAGAGCATGTTCCAGTTATTCTCATTTCAGTATTACAGTAAGTGTGCAGGTACTGTTTGTTCCAGTATAACAGGAGTGGCAAACTGGTGGTCTCTGAGCTAGTTCTGAGCCCCTGAAGCAAGTTTATCTAGACTCTGGTGGCTCTCCCCAATGTTAATTAAGGAATGGTAAAATGTCTGACTCAGAGGGAATAGAGAAACATATTCAAATCTCAGAACTAGAGATATCCCACCGGGCAATGTTATACCTCTCTCTGACTTTATACATATAACTATGGGCAACCACTAAAGGGTAAGTCAGTGCCTGAAGTCAGGACCACGAGGGACCAGTAGAGGAGAAGGAGAGAAATCAGGATGAGGAAGCAAGCTGGGAATCTGTTTGTTTGTTTTAATGTAAAGTGTGCCATCGAGTTGGTGTCAACTGGCAACCACTGTGATTGTCTTTGGTAGAATAGAGGAGGGGTTTACCATTGCCATATCCCACATAGTATGAGATGATGCCTTTCAGCATCTTCCAATATTGTGCCTGCCCAATATAGGTGTTTCCCATAGTCTGGGAAACATACCAGCGGGGATTCGAACGAGCAACCTCTGGTTTGCTAGTCAAGTCATTTCCCCGCTGCGCCATTAGGTGCTCTTCCTCCAAGGAGCCCAGAGTGGTATTTGTGTTTATATTAATCCTCACAACAACCCCGTGAGGTAGTTCAGGCTGAGAGATCACCTGGTGAGTGTCAGGGCTGAATAGGGATCTGAGCTTGGGTGTTCCTGGTCCCAGCCCCAAAATTCTAACAACTGCAGCACACTGGGTCAAAGCGAAGCAGGCAACAAAGAGCAGGAGTGGCAGATGAGCTGAACGGTCAGGCCAAGCTGAGCAGAGAAGCAGGAATCAGGTGCAGAAGACAAGCTGAGTCAAAGTTGGAACCAGGATAAGAAAACACAAGACACCAGGACCAAGGAGACCTTGCAACAAGCCTGACCCTAGTTTGGAAGCCTTTAGATAATTACTGTCCTGGGAGGGCCCAATGAACAAACTGGTTAGGTCGGGTTAGACTAGGGCCTATGCGCTGGTGCAGTTCAGATGGCTGCCACATGGGGCAGTGATATTCGGGTTCTCCAGTTCCCAGCCTTCACAGCAGGTCACTCCTGTCAATCATCCCCATGATGCTTGTGAGCATGTGCTCCATAATGGTGAAGTCCTTCTTATAAATGGTTGTGACTTTATTAAGGAACCTGACCACTCAAAGGTCAGCTTGTGTAATAAAGCACGTGTGTAATAAAGCATTGTGTAATAAAATCCCCCAAACACTGCCTGGAGACTCCGTTAGCTCCCTAGCTGGCCACCCCAGCAATATGTGTGGTCTACTCATTGTGATAATATATGTGAGGCCAGTATATAATGGCAGTAGAAGTCTTCATCCAATACTTTGGCCTATCCTGAGTGATTTATTCTGTACATCTGAATCTTTTCAGGTTAAAATTTGCCATGATGCCCTTCTGCGCTAGCAATAACCATATGGCAAGATTACAGACTTGCTTCCATAAATCCCAACCACTATCTTCTCTTCCTTCCTCAGTCTTATCATATGCCTTAAAAAAAATCTTCTGCATTAAAAAAAGAAAGCTGATTATGCATACAACCACCTGTTACAAGTCTTCACAAAAAGAAATCAGCTCCTGATTCCTCACTACCTGCTTAGTCAGTTATTTACAAACTGTTGGCAGAATATAAATAACAAACAGCAGCTGCAGCAGTGGTGTTCAGTCTTGCATCTGTTCAGAATTTAGATATTTGAGAACTTTTATGCTGAACAAGAAGTCTTCTGTCTTTCACAGCACTGAAAAGGGAAAGCATATAGACAGAGGACATAAGACCCTCCAGTGCTCATGGAGAGATGTTTTTGACTTCCATATCTGTTGCCTTAAGCATTCATTCCTGGGGAGCTTCAGATCTGAGTGTGAGAAATACAGTTTATTTGAGCAAATCACTTCCTCTCCCAGAAAATCAACCTTATAGGGTTATAGGAACATAGGAAGCTGCCATATACAGAGTCAGCCCACTGGTCTATCTACTATCCACCAAATTATACAGCATTTGTCTCTGCAAAGACAGTAACCCTGCACAGTGAGGCGAAGCATCTGAGGATGTGGGGCTTCAAAGCATAGCAACGTTGGAGTGGGCCCTGGAATGAGATGTGAAGATGGGCCTCACCTCCTTTTCTTCAGAGAAGTGAGAGGAGGAGAGCGGAGATGAGCAAGCTGTCCCCCAGCCAGAAACCCTACCCCCACAGTCATTCCTCATGGGTCCAGGGACATTCATACCCCTCTTGTTGTTACACCCCTGCTTCAGAACATGTGTGTGCAGCATCCCTGCTTTAGATGATGTCTGAACAGGGCTTTAAAAGAAAGGCAGAATAAAAATGTAAGAGAGAATTGATATGTATTTGTTTTACTTATTACGTAATGTGTACTCCACCTTTTCACCTCCAAAATGGATGCACTCAAGGTTTGAGGGAAGGGGGAAAACCGATACGGAATATAATAACAGATCTTTTAAAATCCTTTAAAGACTAGGATAGGGCCAAGACTGAAACAAAAGCAATCCCATTTCATTGCAGCAGACAAATTAAAAGCTTGTTGGAAAAGAAACGGTTTTCAAGTGGTATCAAAACACTGGCAACGTTGGGACCAAACCAACCTCCTGTGGCACAGAGTTCCACATTCTGGGTGCCACCACAGAAAAGGCTCTCTCACGTTCTATCAACCATACTTTGGAAGACAAAGGGATGCATAAAAGGGCCACAGATAATGAACTTGAAGAATGAGTAGATTCATATGAGGGATTTTGTCCTTTAGGTATTGTATTTAGGTATTAGGTAGCTATTTAAGGCTTTAAAGAGGATGCTCAGTACCTTTTTTTGGTTGTTGTTTCCAGAAATAAACAATATTGTTCCCCTCACTTACCTATTCCTTTTTCTTATCACACAGCTTCTTGCCAATAAAGACTAATTAATCCTCCATAAAATATTTGCTTGGCGGGGGTGGAGGGAACCTAGAGTGCCATTTGGGTGAGTATATGCAAGGATGTGTCAATTTGCATGATCTGCTGTTGATTTGCAAAGTTTTGAGTGCAGAATGTGGATGTTTTGATCCCAGACTATGATTAATCCTGAGTTCAATGCCAATCCATCCTTATACCATGTGATGTCTCCTTGTAGGAGATATAATGTCACACCACAGATTTTATGATAAGAAAACCGGCATATTGATGAGCTGTAGGTTGGCAAAGGAAAAACTAGCATTTTCATAAGAGGCCAATTAGTGTCTCTGTGCATCAGGCCTCATGGAAATGAAGCTCTGCACAAGGGTAACTCTTCATCATGTCAAAAACACTAACAATATTGCAGTGTCTCCATTTAATCTTGCATGTGAGATATTGATGCGAGAGATAAAATATTGGCCAGAATCAATACTTCTTTGACTTAGTAAAGATCACCATCCATCAGCCCCTGCTTTCATTTGATAAAATCCGCTTATGCCACTTTTACTTAGACTGATGAGATCATAGTGCCCCCTTTGTGACATGATGGATGGGGCTGGGATGAAGCATTGCCCAATAAATTAGCACCTCTGGATCAAAATTGTGAGATCTCCCAATGGCTGCCAAGAGGACTCACCAAACCTTATAATAAAGTACAACCAGATCTAATGAGAATTAATTTAGAGCCTGATTTTGCTGCATTTACACATGCTGGGAAGGAGTCATATAATATCCGACCAGAGGAGTAGCACTTCAGCCCTGATGTATGGCTCTGCAGAAGCTACAAACTTCAATTGCTTTGAGTTTTTCCTAAAGCCCAGGGCCCAGCTAGATATTATGAAAGAAACACTGGATTCTCAACCCTCTTTTTACTTCATAACAGTGTTGCAGAAACTGGGAGTGGATGCATTTGTGGGGAAGAATTGGTGGGAAGGGAGAGGGTGCTTAACTGCATAACCCTCTTCCCATCCTCCCTTGCAAATGGCCCTGGAGGTTATTTTCAGGTGACTCTCTCCCCCCCACCCCCGACTCTGAAACTGGAGGTGAGCCCAGGTGGGGAGAAATGGCCCCAAGTTGAGGGGTGTTACAGGGTATAATTTATGGATACAGGTTTAAGAGTCAGGGCCATCTCTAGCTTTTATGGGGCCAGGACGAGAATAGGTTGGGAGGGCATGATGAATCATGTTTTTTTAAAGCTCATGCCAGCCAATCCTGACAATGTTTAGCCAGCCCACCAGGACTGTCTTAGATTGTGCAGGGACTCCCATAACGAATCAATATTGTATCGGCTCTGCTGGAACTAAAAGAGTCTCAGTTGCTGTGTGCAGAATCCAGAGGAAAGAGTTGAGGTATGCAAGGACAAGACAGTGGAGCTGAATCAGGAATATGAACGATTTAATGAGACAGATATTATTTTCAGAGAGGCAAAGAGCAGTCTGCCTTCAGTGTTCTTGCTGCTGGCTGTTTGTTAGCCTGCCTCTACTCCAGGACTGGAATAAAAGTAACTAAAGTGATATTCAAAAGCTGGCCTGGATCAAGGAATGGATTAACCAAAAACACCACACTGTGTTGCAGCTTGAGTGCCCCCAAAGTATGGGACCCTGGGCAAACCACCCCCTCACCTCTTTCAAACAACCCTGTTAAGAGTCCCTCCCAGACACCCACCAATCCTCTCCGTAAATGTTCTCACTGGCTTTTACTTACTTGCTTTTTAAAAAAACCCAACACTTTCCCTTTCATCTTAAAAGATGCCTGTCAGCTTGCATAACAACATAATTTTAAAAAATATGGAAGATGCAAAACTTAACAATGGCAATAACAGCAATATACATCTGTTAAAACATAATTGTCAAAGGGGAAGAAAAAAGCTGCTATTCAAGCAAAGAAATTTAAAACTCAGGTAAATTGTAGGCCCAGCAAAGCAAAAATATTTTTCTGCTGGAATGCAACAAGGGAGATAGCCAAATAGATCCTCTGGAGCCGGGACCATGCATTTATTGAGGTAATATATGCTTGCTTACTTACTTACTAGCAACTGTCATTTATATACAGCTTTTCAACAAAAAAAGTTTTTTAAGTGGTTTACATAGAAAAAATGAGAATAATTTTTATTCTATCCCCCAAAGAGCTCAAAGACTAAAAGGAAATACAGGATAGAAACCAGCAACAGCCACTGGAGGGATGTTGTGCTCGGGTTGGATAGGGCCAATTGCTCTCCCCCTGCTCAATGAAGAGAATCACCACTTCGAAAGGTACTTCGTTGCCTAGTTAACAGGGGAATGTTTAGTTTGGCCCTCAGTGAGGTCCATAGAACATCTTCCCCATGACAGCTCTAAGTCAGGTAAGACAACATTCATTCATTCATTCATTCATTCATTCATTTAAATTTTTATACCATCCTTCCAAAAGGCTCAGGGCCACGGCTGGAGGCAGTGGGCTAGCGGTGGCGCCTAGTCCCTCCTCCATCAGTGCAGACCAGTGAGGGGACACTTTGGGCCTCTGCACAAGCATGGAGTCCATTAGAGTGACCTCCATGCACACACAGAGGTGTGAACCAGGTTCCTGCCAGCTCATGCTGATGGGGCGGCAGGGGGAGTGCCAGCAGGGCCTAGGGAAGCTGCTGTTGCTGAGGAGCTGTGCCGCCATAAGGTGACTTCCCCCCCCCGCCCCCTTTCCCAACCTCTTAGGGTTTGCCCAGTGCTTGTAAATGAGAATCCTTACCAGATTCCCCTTTGCAAGCATGGTCCAAACCACGTTGACCCAATTCGACCTGTTTCTAAGACACAAACTGAACCGCCGTCTGGTTCTAACAAACCGACTCACGGACCGGGCATTTCAGTTCAAGTCCAGTTTGAACTTGATCCGAACCGCCCAGAGCAGTTCCGTGCACATTTCTACTTGAGTTTGAACTTAATCGCCTGACTCCTCATGACGACACTCCATTTCGTCACTAGCAAAATGTCAGACTTTCACAAATTGCTTTAAAATCACGATTTCCAATTCAGCTCAAACTGTGATTACATGTGTTTGGTCTGATTTCTGGGAATGATTTCTTCAGGTTCTTTCTCTTCAAAAATAATGAGCTTTCTTTAAAGAAGAACAGTGACTATTTCCCCCCTCAAAAAGTTTCATATAAATTAAATATAAGTTCCATCTACACAGACACATGAGTTTTGGGTAGTATATATGTTAAATAAGATAGACATAAATAAAATCTCTCTCTCTCTCTCTCTCTCTCTCTCTCTCTCTCTCTCTCTCTCTCTCACAAACACACAACCACTCAATATGTTCTAGTTACTGTGCATATGACAAATGCCAGGGGAAATTACAGAGTTCCTTCTCCTAAACACAGAAAATCACCTCAATCTCTTGAAATGGGAAAGCAATAAATACAGGGTGGCCCAAAAAGCCGTACACCATAGGGTAAAGTACATCCTGAGATACCAATGGATGACTGCTGCTGTTTTCTAGCTAATATGCCCCTGTTGCATCATTTGCTGTTCAGTGACATTGAAGTATCTGGAAACAACTAGCCTGGATTGAATGATGAATGATGTAGCACAGCTCAAAGGTTCAGCTCTTTCTTTTTTTAGCCTGGCAATTTGGCAGGGCTTTGTTCCAAACAAGTTTACTGTTGTTCCCAAAGTGCATCAGACAAGGTTCAAGGTGAAGAAAAGCTGCAAGGACTTTCTCCCTCCTTCGTGGGTTATTCCTTTTGTACTTCAACCACATAAGCCACTTCTTCTCTCCATCCACATAGCTGGTTCTTTCCCTTTTCTCTTCTCTGTAGTGTTGGGGACTGAGAGGAAGATCTGTAACTAATGGGGTAAACTGCTTGCTGAGGAGTGGTCCATTCCTGTGGACATAAATTGCTGCTCTCATCATCTAAATGTAGATAACCAAAGCTCAAGTTAATTTCTTCGGTGCTACCCTATGCTAATGCATACATCAAGCCTGGGTTTGTCCAGCTCTGGTTCCAAAAACTATAGCGCAGTGGTAGAGCACCTGCTTTGCATGTAGAAGGTCGCTAGCATCAGTCTTGGAAAGCGGGCCTGAGAAAGCTCCCTGCTCTAAGACCTTGAACATAAGAACAGCCTGCTGGATCAGGCCCAGGGCCCATCTAGTCCAGCATCCTCTTTCACACAGTGGCCCACCAGATGCCTCTGAGAAACCCAAAGGCAAGAGGTGAGGGCACACCCTCCCTCCTGCTGTTACTCCCCTACAACTGGTACTCAGAGGCATCCTGCCTTTGAGGCTGGAGGTGGCCTATAGCCCTTCGACTAGTAGCCGTTGATAGACCTCTTCTCCATGAAGTTATCCAAACCCCTCTTAAAGCCATCCAGGTTGTTGGCCGTCACCACATCTTGTGGCAGAGAATTCCACAAGCTGATGATATGCTGTGTGAAAAAGTACCTCCGTTGGTTGTTCCTAGATTTCCTGGCAATCAATTTCACGGATGACCGCTGGTTCTAGTGTTATGTGAGCAGCTGATACCAAGAAGATGTGACTGGACTGAATAGACCTAACTTAGTGAAGGGATCTTCATTTATATTCTTCCATGCTTCAGATAATCTGGATATTGGATTTTGTTTTTGTTTTTAAATCTACAGCTACTAGGAACTGTAGTCTGTAAATCAATCTGGAGAAAATCTTTTGAAAAACTGTTAAGCAGTGGTAGTGCTTGCGCTTGGGATAACATCCATGGGCATCACTCTCGCCCAAACTGCTATGCTTGCTGTTGTTGCTGTCGTGCTTTTGTCACTCTTCCCCTTTGCACCCTAGGGTGAATGTGGATGGGGAATGATGAGGTTGAGAAGTGAATACATTCTTCTTCCTACAGTTCTCCCTTTTGAACAAGTTCTAAAAAAATATTTTGTCTTCATTGGATAATGCTTACAGTGATTCCTGTGAGTGCCTTGGTATAATGCAATATCTGAACTAGCTTATCCCACACAGAACATCTGTGCTCTAGGACTTTATTGCTCACTCACCCCCTCAGCCAGTCTCCCCTCAACCCCTCAGCCAGTCATCTCAGCTGGTCTCCCCTCAGACAGTCTCCCTTCATCCAGGGGCAGAGGCGTAACTATAGGGGGGGCAGGGGGGGCATGTGCCCCGGGCGCCAACTTTTCTGGTCACATGGGGGGCGCCACCATGACAAAAAATTTTTTTTTAATTTAAAAAATTTTTTTGTTAATACAAATGTTTCCTGCTCAGTGCAGCAGCGCTGCAGCAGTCAAGGGAGCACGTCAGTGCCCCCTCCCCCACGAGCGGTCCCTTCCGCGCCGCCCGCGCCTCCCCATTGCTTTGCTGGCACCTGGCGGCCAGTTAGTGGCCTGGCATGGCGGCGGCGGTGGGCGCTTGTGAGGAAAAACCTAAGTATAATGTAGCATGTTGGGGGCGCGGGGGGGGGCATTTCAGTGCTTGCCCCGGGCGCCGTTTTCCCTAGTTACGCCTCTGTCCAGGGGCACACCAAGATAATTTGGGTGCTCGGACCTGGAGGACAGCTGGTCTTGTGGTAGCAATCATGACTTGTCCCCTTAGCTAAGCAGGGTCTGCCCTGGTTGCCTATGAATGGGAGACTTGATATGTGAGCACTGTAAGATATTCCCCTCTGGGAAAAGCATCTAGGTTCCAAGTTCCCTCCCTGGCTTCTCCAAGATCTCCACCCTGCCAAATTCCACAGTTTGTTTGTTTGTTTTGGGCTTTTAAAAAAATACTTCTTACTACAGCCGAGGGGTGGCTGCGGGGGGTGCGTGGGTGGGTGAGTGGAGCAGTCCTTCTCCCCTCTTCCCCCCTCCCCCGGTGGCAGAGAGACCAGAGGGATGCTGGCTGCGTCCGTTCGGGCCAGCATCTTTAACAAAATGTGAGACATGTCTGCACAGTTTAGAGATCGTCGCAAGCCGAAGCCCACTGGGGGGTAGGGAGGAAGAAGAACTGCTCCACTTCCTTGCCAGCCACCCCTTGGCTGCGGTAAGATTTTTTTAAAACAACAATGAAGGTTTGGTGAGGCTGCCGAGGCCCCCCAGGCATCTGGAGGCCTCCCTGGACCTTAGAGGACTGGACTGGGTCTCCAAGGTTTGGGGGTTAGTGAGCCTCTGCCTTCAGCCCCTCAGCCAGTCTCCTCTCAACTAGTCATCTCCCCTCAGCCAGTCTGCCCTCAGACATTGAGCAACAGCATCCGTTGTTGCCGAGTCTCCTCGCAAGGAGGATGGTCAAGCTTCCATTCCAGCCTACAAAGATGGCCCTCAGTGCACTCTTATGCCCCAACTTGGCCATCCTCCTCACAAGGAGACTCAGCGGTGACGGATGCCGTTGCTCAATGTCTCTTCTTTCTTTCTTTGCCTCCTCCTCAGCCTCTCTCCTTCCTCAGCAGCAGCTGCCCTTCTGGCAATTAACCGGAACTCTCGCAAGAGCAGCCATGCATGGAATTAGCCACGGGTACATATTTATTATTATTATTATTATTATTATTATTATTATTATTACTACTACTACTACTACTACTACTACTACTACTACTTTATCAAATTTGTACGCCGCCCCAAACTTTCATCTCTGGGCAGTTAACAGTAGCATAAAACAAGTTAAAAACATATACAAACAATTTAAAACAATTTAAAAATAAACCAGAGATTAAAACCTAAACAAATTTAGGAAGCTGAGAAAGTTTGGGTGAAAAGATGGGTTTTCAGGTGTTTTTTAAAAATTACCAGAAATGGGGAGGATTGTATCTCAGCAGAGAGCACATTTCACAATCTCGGGGCAGCAACCTAGAAGGCCCATCTCTGTGTAGCCACTAATAAGTTGGCGGTAACTGGAGATGGACCTCCTCAGATGACCTCTTATATAATAATATATATGGATTATTCATGCACATTGTGGATTGATCACTTGGGCTCAAGCTGGCTTCCTTGGCAGATGCAATCAATGAGATCTTGTCTATTGGTGAGTTGTATAGATGGATGATCCATTCAGAATTAGCTCTTCAGCTTAAACTTGAGTCATGCTACTACTGGAGTGGCATGGTTGCTATGTTCTGATTGTTGGAGTCCATACTGTTTTAGCAACATGGATAGAATCATGTGTGATGGGTGGTAGCCCATCCTTGGCAGATGCAATTTATTCACACACTTTGCCAGAAATCGACAGGAATTGAAATTCCCAGGTTCAATTCCTGTCTATCCACTTAAAAGAAACTGCTTTAGAGGGGCTGGCACAACCTCTGCCTGTATTCTTGGAGAGCTGCTGCTAGTTAGAGTAGACAGTACTCAGCTAGATGGACCAGTGGCCTGACTCAGTGTAAGGTGAATCATGTGGATATTGCCAGGCGCAGGCCGTGAACGTGCCTCGAGGGGGTGGTGGTGGCGGCGGCTTCTTTAAGTGTAAACGGAGCTGGTGCTCCATGCCGCCCAGCAGCCCCCGCAGAGGCGATTCCCCGGTGTGGGAGCTGCGGGGTGGCACGGAGCACTGTCTCCGTTTACACTTAAAGAAGCTGCCCCCCGGAGGTGCGTTAACGGCCTGAGCCTGGATACTGCCCATGTCTGAATGCCAGTGCCTCCCTTTCCCCAGCTAGGCTGTTGATGCTGATGTGAATAGTACTACGGATCCCATCTTAAAAGCATTACCAGAGCCTGACACAGGAATAGTTAAAATCTCTTCATTTCCAGAATGTATGAATCATGGTACCATAATGACCATAATCATGCATGGCTATAAAAGTGAACTTGAGAACAACAAAGTGGTAGGTAGCTGTGTATGTCCTTGTGAGTTTTGCTTCTCATTTCCTGAGATATAGGGTGCTGAAGCTGGGGCAGTCTCTGAATATCCCGCTTTGATCAGTCATGCTACTTAAAGTCCTCTTCCTTATCTTGTATTTTCCCTTACTTTGAAGGTCATTCCTGTGACAATAATTGTGATGGTGTATTAATGACTGATATACCCTTCATGCTTTTCAGTACATTCTTCAGAGCCATCATTATTAATGTGTCAACAGGTCTCCTTTTTTTCTCCAGCTCCAGATGGTGACATGAGGCATTCTTATTTTTACAATTAGGCTCCTTATAAAAACAATAACAAAGCAATGTGAATCTTCTATTAACACTAAAACTTCAAAAGAGTCAACACCTTTCTTCCAAAGATGTTAATAAAGTGGCAACCAAATAATAAGAATGGAATAGAGAAAAAATAACTTGCTGTCATGTCAGAATAAAGACAAAGACTGCCTTCGCACATAACGGCAAACCATGGGTCCAACGGTCCTGCAGTTTACCCCCATTCCCCTTGCAATGTTCCCAGACAACCCCGATCTGCAGTCTGGGAGACTGCAAGAGGGGAGGAACTGGCTGTGTGGGCTTCCTCCTGCTCATGAAGGAATGCCATGGCAGCCAATCGAGAAGGAGAGAGGGAGGAGCTTCCTACCCTCAACTCTGGTTTGTGAAGCTTGCACAAACTGGAGAATACAACGGCAGAGTTTGGATTACACGATGCTGCTTCTGGACCGGAGGTTTCTGTGAAACTCAAGTGCAACCAAAGGTTCAAATTCAGGTTTGGGGTCAAAAACTGACCTGCAATTCAGTGACAAAACCTTGGGTTCACGCATTTAGACAGCCGCAAACCTGAAAATCTGGCATGGTTTCCTCCATTTTGGCGTTAAGTCCGAAGTCAGTCTATGGCATTGTGGAACAATATTTCAACCTCTCCCCGCCTGCCAAATACATACACAATATAATCAAGCTCAGGCATACCTTGGGACTATCGACTTAAATTTTCCTCAGGTTTTCATCCTGGGTGCATGACACTAAGTCTGCTTCTGGCTTGGTTCTCATTTCCAGTAGTTGACATGATTTGCAGCCTCTAGGGGGTTGAGAGACCCTGCTGTGGACCCTGAAGCAGCAGTGTTGCTATAGAGAACCACAGTAGCGCTACAAGTGTTACTGCACTTTCCCCATTTGCCACAAAGGGAAGAAATATAGTAACACTTCCAGCACTACCACGGTTCTCTACAGTGGCGGTGCTGCTTCTGGGTCTACAACAATGGCAGCACAAGACACTCCTGTCACTCTAGGACAGGAGTAAGCAACCTTGGTACTGCAGCTATTGTTGAACTACAACTCCCATCATTCTTAGCCACAATACATTGCAGCTGGGGATGATGGGAGTTGTAATTCAACAAGAGCTGGAGCGCCAAGGTTACCTACCCCTTCCCTAAAGGCAGGGCCACCGAAAGCTGGTTCGGATCCTGGTTTAAAAGAAAGATTTCTCTCCCCCACCCCCCTGCACAGTCACAGTGCACCATGGGGACAAGAAGGGTGGGAAAGGGGGCAGGAAGCCGAGCGGCAGGGGAAGGGTAGGCATGATGCAAGATGCTACAGTCGAAGGGAGCGGGGTGGAGGAGAGGAGAAGGGGAGGGTGAGGAGTGGACAGTAAGAGAGGCAGCTTCCCTCCCACATGCTTCTTGGCTCTCTCCCCTCTGCTGGGGATGGCAGCTTGTGACCTTGAGGCTGCAGTGCTCCCACACAGCCTCCCATACGCACCCCCTTTGCCTGCTCCCTCCTCCCACCACACACCACGCTTACTGTGAGACCATGTCAGGCCCAAACCACGTAGTCTCATGAGAACCAGGGCAACTCCCGCGAGGACGCGGACTGAAGTCTTGCCAGATGCAGTGGTCTCATGAGACTTGCCCTTGTCAGGACTATATAAAGCTGGCCCAGCCAAGGATGGGGCCAGAATAGGAGGAGGGCCGGCCAAGGCAGGAGCCCAATGACTCCTTTAGGGAGGCTGGTGGGGGCAGCAAGTTAACATCTCATCTGTGAAGGCAACAGATGGGGCCGGAACAGCTAAAAGTTCACCCCCTTACCCAGAGCAGGGAGTGTGAGTGCCCACCACCCCGTCCCGGGCCCCCTTCACTAATTTGTACCAGCTCCCCCCTCCTCTCATTGGCCCTGCCTAGAGGCTGTGCATTATGTTAGCTAGGGTAGGGCTGAATAGGTGCAGTCCTTTATCCAGTCTTTCTGTGGCAAACACAAGAATCAGAAGGCGCCACTTTGTAGACTCCTCTGTGTGGTCCAGCACTTCTGCCAGCACCCCAGAGGCTTGGTAAGAAGCAGGTCTGGAGCTGGACACTGCTCAGGTAGTGTCAAAGCACCGCTGTATTATTGTTGTTACAAGAGACATGTGGCTATTCTTTTGAAACAAGTCTGCCATTGCTGAGAGTCTACTTATGTCCCTCAAGGCCACCATACATTGTTTTGTAGATGGCACATGTGGTTAATGCTTGCAATACTGAGCCAATAAGTTGTAACCTCTTCTTCTGAGTGCAGCCTTCCTGCTCTGGACAGCACGATATCTGCTCAGGCCAGCAAATGAACCAGGCTGATGTCTTTCCACAGCATTAGCACTATGGCAAATCAAGAGATGTGTGTCATTATGTCAAAGAACTTGTCTGCCTTAGAACAGTGTCCCCAGTGCTCCTATCCATCATGTAAATGTCTTGCAGAAACAGTCTCCTGGATTCTCTTTGTGTACTGCTGTCACTGCTATGGAAAGTAATGGCCTGAAATCATTCACACCATTAGCTTTAATGGATTAGAACTGTGTCATTTAAGGTAAGGCACAGGTGCAAGTGTGCTTGCAGAGTGCATCTCTGCCCCAGTGCCACTGATTCATGTTACTGCAAACAGAAGGGGAAAAGAAAAACAAAAGAGAAGAGTCACCTTTGGGAACAAAAGTGATGCATTTTCCATTTGTCCCCACTGGAGGTCAGTGGAACATTGTTTACCATTGTTTGCCAGAACAAAGGAATTGCAAAATAGTGACATTTCAAGGGTGAATGTAGATCTTTTTCAGTGTCTTTGTTATTGTACATCTACTGATAATTCTTTAAATTGTCCGTAATGCCTAGTTTTAATGGTCACCATTCCATGCTTTATGGGACATTAAATCAGAATTTGTTTTATTGACGTAATTGCTTATTTAGATGCACAGAAGTGCTGGAAAAGGTGCCCGACTGTACCCTTTTAGGTGCTTCAAATATAACTTAATAATATGCAAAATATAGTTGCATAATTTAAAACAATTCCCTAAAGTCAAGAGATCCTTGGGCTCCTGCCCTCTATCATTGGTAATGTCCTTCCAGCTTTTAAGTCGAGTGCTCTAGAAAGAATGTGTCTCATGATTGCATCTACAGCAAACATATTCTTGCAAATGGCTCTAACTATCTGGTGAAACTAGCACTGCAATATTTGGTGGCTGGAGTCAGGATACTGTTGATAGAATTCTGTGGTGCAAGTTGCCCATTGGCTGTAAAGAACAGGCTTCATGGTTTTAAAAGAAACTCACTGTTAGTGCAAAGTCAAGGACTGGGGCTGGCATCCTCTATGTCTGAGATTCTCAACGTTGAGTCCTCAGATGTTATTGGACTTCAGCTCCCATCATCCCCATCCCCAGTGGCCTTTGGTTGGGGATTATGGGAGTTGAAGTCCAATAACATCTGGGGACCCAATGTTGAGAATCCCTGCTCTACATCATTATGCAGGCCTTGCTCAATGGGTGTATACTCTTATTTAGACAATTTAGAATAAAATACCAAAATAAAATAAAACCAAAAACTAGAGAGGAGGACCTTCTTGGTGTCACAACATAGTATACCAAAGTCTTGTTTGGAATTAATCAAATTGCTCCACCAGCAATTTCCCAGACAGCAGGCTTTTCCACGAGTTTACTGCGAGGCTTTACTGTGAGTTCGATTTTGCCCACAAACACCAATGCAAAAAGTAGATTTCTTTTTAACCCCGGGCATAAATCGGGCTACGTTACAATGTGTAATGTAAAACCTGAATCATGTGGAGTGCTCCTCTATAACTTGCAAGGACGTCAACATAAATCTAGATGATATGTGAATGCACACCTGCCCTTCCATGGGAAAGCAACATATTCCCGCTGTCTGGGAATGCTCCGGGATGTTGTATGACACAAGCTGAAGGTTCTCATGACTTAGCTATTGCTGAGCAGAGGCAGCAGTGGGAAGAGATTTGGATAATCTGAGTCTTGTTTTATTGTAAACTGCCCAGAGACATAAGTTTTGGGTGGCATAAAAATTAGCCCTACAGTTGGCATCAGTCCAATTGAGAGAGCCATTCCTGCTGCTTTCTAGAAAAGTCCTAGTTCTGGGGAGCAGTACTAAATGGAGTAAAGAGGAAAACTGTGATTGGAATCTCTGCTGTTGATGTGTGTCGGCTACCAGGCAGGAGATAAGGTTTTATACATGCAGCATTTTGAAATGTTTGCTGCTATTTTTAAAAATGTATGTTGGGTAGGCCAGTTTGAGCCTTCAGACTGATAGTATGAGAGCAGCTTCCTTGGGATGCATTTCCAATTTCCATGCCATTCAAGTGACATTGGGCTGAAAGAGTTATTTGTGTGTGAGTTAGGGGTTGACTGACATGGTTCCTTTCCCATACCATGGGGAAACTGCTGTGGTAACATATGAAACAGGGCTTAATAAGAACCAATTCTTCTTGGACTCACACCTTCCTTTCTCTCCTCAGGATGCCAATGTGATGATGACAACAACAACAACAACAAGAAAAAGACAAAAATAATCCCAGTGGTAATTGGCGCCCTGGGTGCAGTTCCAAAAGACCTTGAAGAGCACCTCAACACCATAGGGGCCACAGAAATCACCATCAGCCAATTACAAAAAGCAGCTTTACTGGGAACAGCCTATATTCTGCGACGATATCTATAACAGCAGCAACAACATTGATAATAAAATTCAGCCATCCCAGGTCCTTGGGAAGGACTCGAAGTCTGGATAAAACAAACCAGTCAATAACACCTGTCTGACTGTGCTCTGGATGCAATGCAGTTGGGACATGCCACCATTATACTGTGCTGTAACTGGAGCTTAGCAGTCTGCCAGGTGTGGGGACTGTAGTATGTTAGCTGCAAAGGTGGCAAGTAATTTGGGGAATAGGGGGAGGCAGTCAGATGAGCAGGGGGGTGCAACAGGTTAGGGGCCCTCGGCAGACCCTCTTCTTGGGGGAGAGGGCCAGGGCAGCTCACGTTCCAACTTTTGACTGGTTTATGGAGCAGCAGAAAGGTTTCATGCTTGAGAGAGCTCAAATCTATAGATGAGATTATTATTATCATTATTATTATTTATTACATATGTACACCGCCCAAAACTTTCATCTCTGGGCAGTTAACAATAGTATAAAAACTTAAAACAATGCAACAATTTAAAATCAACCATGAATTAAAACCTTAAAATTTTAAAGAAGAAAAGCTTGAGTGAAGAGGTTGGTTTTCAAAAGCTTTCTAAAAATTGTCAGAGATGGGGAGGATCATATCTCAGTAGGGAGCACATTCCACAGTCTCGGGGCAGCAACCAAGAAAGCCCGTCCCTGTGTGGCCACCAGCAGAGCTGGCGGCAACTGGAGACGGACCTCTCCAGATGACCTCAGTGGGCGGTAGGGATCATAATGAACAGGACGTTCTCTTAGATACCCAGGGCCTAAGCTATTTAGGGCTTTATAAGTTATGACAAGCACTTTGTATTTTGCCCAGAAAACTATTGGCAGCCAGTGTAACTCTATCAACAAAGAGTGATATGGTCTCTCCGAGATGACCCAGAGACCAACCTGGCCGCCGCATTCTGTACCAACGGAAGCTTCCAGACTACGTACAAAGGCAGCCACACATAAAGCGCATTGCAGAAGTCAAGTCTGGAGGTTAGCAACATATGTACCACTGTTTTGAGGTCATTCATCTCAAGAAAGGGACGCAGCTGGCGTATCAGCCAAAGCTGATAAAAAGCACCCCTGGCCACTGCCTCAACCTGAGAAACCAGGGAGAGGTGTGAATCCAGAAGTACTCCCAGACTGCGAACCTGTTCCTTTTGGGGAAGTGTGACCCCATGTAGAACAGGCAGATCAAAATCATCTCTAGAATTCTGACCCCGTACAATAAGTACCTCCGTCTTATCTGGATTCAGTTTCAGTTTATTCTCCTTCATCCAGCCCATTACTGCTTCCATGCAAGCATTTAGGGAAGTTATGCCATCTCCTGAAGAAGATGACATGGAGAAGTAGATTTGGGTGTCATCAGCATACTGATAACACCCAGCTCCAAATCCCCTGATGATCTCTCCAGCGGTTTCATGTAGATGTTAAAAAGCATTGGAGAAAGTATGGAGCCTTGAGGGACACCATACTTAAGCTCAGATTTTGAAGAGCAACAATCTCCAATCAACACCACCTGGAATCTGTCCGAGAGGTAGGAGCGGAGCCACTGTAAAACGGTGCCCCCTACCCTCAACACCCTCAGACGTTCCAGAAGGATACTACGTCTAAAAGAAGGCTACGCAGGTGGTTTCTCTGAATATGTTAGCTGATTAAATATAATGCAGATGTTAGTATCCTGTAAACATACAATATATAAATGCATCAAACATTATATCTCCATTCCTTATATTCCCTAACCCCTGCTAACTTGGCAAAGAGGCACCTTTTAACATGGCGATTCTCTTTATTTAGCAGGGGGAGAGTAACTGGCCCTATCCACCCCCAGCATAGTACCTCCAGTAGCTGTTGCTGGAGGTACTTTTACTGTTACTTTTAGATTGTGAGCCCTTAGGGGACAGGGATCCATCTTATTTATTTATTATTTCTCTGCGTAAACTGCCCTGAGCCATTTTTGGAAGGGCGGTATAGAAATCAAATCAATAATCAATAAATAATAATAAATAAATAAATTCTATGTAGTAAGAATAAACAAATACGAATTAATTAACCACATTGAAGTTAATGAGGTTACTTCAGGTTTACATCAACATTGTGTTGAACACAGAAGGCAGAATTGTTCAGCAAATGGTTTGAAGGTCTTTCTTCTACTTGAATAAACACTGAATGCATTTTGAAGGAATGAATGCCATGTGCATCTCTCATTATTGTGGTTTATATAATGAAACAGGTTTTTTTTTATTTCAGCTAAATAATTATTGTCTGATTGTAATTTACATCTTCCACTTTTCAGCTGAGTAGAGCTCAGCTGACTTTTTCTTCTTCTTCGACCAAGTGGAACAGATTTTCAGGAGATAATCTGCCTGCCCTTACTTACATGAATAACCCCTCTCATTGTAATGAGAATTCAAGTTCTGCTGGATCCTTGGTGGGATTATTGATGTGAGCAAAGGAGACCAATGATTCATTCCTAACCAGTGATGTCCCAGAATTCAAGCCATGCCCTCCCATCCAAAGGTAAAAGCCACCTGATCCAATGGTTCATACTCAGAAGCCAGCCCTACCAGTCTGCTGGAGAAGAGACAGACAGTCTTAACTAATGTATAATTTAGGAGATTAACTTTCTAGGCACGATGACTGGTTCTAAAGAGATTTTGGCTTATGATTAATTCCTTCCATAAGTAAAATACATTAGGGATCAATACCGGCATAGGCTGGCTGAAATAACATATGGAAGCCATTTCTTCTGTTGCCTCAGCTGTTACAGGTACTCCTATTCTTACCATCAGCGGGAAGCGGGCTAAAGGTGCTTAGCCCGCTTCTTAGGGTGTGTGTTTCATTTTGGATACAAAATATTTTGTGCCCCAATTTTGTGTCACCATTTCGGCTGTTTTGTAGCCGAAACAAAACACCCAATGTTCAAAACAGAAATTTTTGTAGCCGAAACAAAACGTCCCTGTTTTGGATACAAAACGTTTTGTTGTTTCAGCTGTTTTGGAACTCCATTTTGCAATCGCGAAGTCTTTTTCCTTCAGTCCCCATTTTGAGTTTTGACATCTGTTTGAATTTCTGGCTGTTCCAACCTGCAGATTGGCCAGTGAGATCATGGGCTGATCTGCTGGCAATTGCCTCCTTATTCCTTTTAAGGAAATTTAAGGGTTAAATTTTCCCTCACTGGTCAGTGGGGCAGTGTGCATTTACCCTCTTTGGAAATCTGCCTGGTTCTTTGCAAAGCTCTGCTGTTGATGTGTGATGTTGATGTTATTTGGGGTGGATTCAGGGCAGAAAGGGGGCTTGGGGGACAGAAGAGTGGGTCAGGTGGTAGTGTCCTAATGGGTGCCTGCTGCCACCCAGATTCCAAAGGAATTAGGGAAAGGGCTGATTTTTAAAGAATTTCTGAAGTTTACATGTCTTTGGGGCAGATTTGGGGCAGAAATGGGGTCTGAGGAGCAAAACAGTGAGTTGGGTGGCAGTGACCCATGGGGTGCTGGGTTCTGTTGTTTCTGATGTGTTCTGAGTGTAGATTCTCTGGTAGTCTATGAGATTTTCAATGACAAACCATGAATCCACTCTCATAGGCTACCACAGAATCTACACTCAAAATATCTCAGAAACAACAGAACCCAGTACCCCATGGGTTAGCAACCCATGGGGGGGGGGGGGTTGGCACCCTATGTGCTCTACACCACCACTTGCTCTGGGTCACCCCAGTGCCCCCAAGTGTAGTTATGGGGCTGATGAAATCTCCATCATTCCCTATGGGGAAGAATCTTAAAGACGTGTAAACTCCATTAAATCTTTAAAAATCAGCCCTCTTCCCAATTCCTTTGAAATAATTCTGGAAGCTTCCTTGCCCCCACTGGACACTAAGACCCACCCTACTCTTTTCTGGGTCACCCCTTTCCCTCCAACATGAAGCTATACTTTTGCTGAAATCTCCATTATTCCCTATGAGGAAAATCTTAAACTTCAAAAATTCACCAAAAATCAGCCCTCCATCCTACTCATTAGGATGGAGTTAGGAGGAATGGAAATACCTTCCACCTTATAAAATCCCCTGTATCCTTGATGTAAGTGGGTGTTTTAACCACGAATGGTTTAAAGTGGTAATCAACAAATGTAGCCAAGGGGACTAAAGCAGAAGCTGATCCACTAATAATAGTTCTTCCTGGGGGTGGAATACCTTTATGAATTTTAGGTAGAACATATATGACAGGGATCCGAGGATATTTATTAGGCAGAAAAGAAGCTTCTCGATTAGATATCATACCAAGAGCCATAGCTTCGTCAATAACTATTCTAATAATCCGCATAATGTCATCAATGGGATCTTTAGGAATGGGTACATAGCTTTCTCTATCAGCTAGTTGATTATCTATTTCTTGGATGTAATCGCATGTATTCATGATTACTAAGGCTCCCCCCTTATCTGCCCTTTCAGTAACTATATTAGGGTCATCTGCTAAGTTCTGTAGCAGAGTTCTATCATTATATGTGAAATTGTTCCAGGCAAATTGATGGAAAGCATTCTCAAGGATAAAATTGTAAAGTACATAGAAGAACAGGCCCTGCTGGCCCTATAACTGGCCCTATCCACCCCCAGCACAGTACCTCCAGTGACTGTTGCTGGTGTCTATCTTATGTTTCTTTTTAGATTGTGAGCCCTTTAGGAACAGGGATCCATCATATATATATAATTTGTATACCGCCCTTCCAAAATGGCTCAGGGCGGTTTACAATTAAAACACACCACTAAAACAGTAAAGAGCTAAAACAAATTAATAAACAATATAACAATTAACAATTTAAAAACAACAATTAAAACAATTACAGTGATTAAAAACCCCAAAATTGGGTTTTTAATTTTAAAATGAACCAGAAATTAAAACCTCCACAACTTAGGAAGCTGAGAAAGCTTGGGTGAAAAGAAGGGTTTTCAGATGTTTTTTGAAAATTGCCAGAGATGAGGAGGATCGCATCCCAGCAGGGAGCACATTCCACAATCTCGGGGCAGCGACCCAACCAGCCATGCTGGTTTTGATTTACCTACCAAAGGTAAATCTTGCCTCACAAACTTTTTGGAGTTCTTTGAGAGTGTTAGCAAGTGTGGATCAAGGTGATCCAGTTGACATAGTATAACTGGACTTCCAAAAAGCTTTTGACAAAGTTCCTCATCAAAGACTCCTGAGAAAACTTAGCAGTTATGGGATAAGGGGACAAGTACATATGTGGATTGCTAACTGGTCGAAAGACAGGAAACAGAGGGTAGGTATAAATGGAGAGTTTTCACAATGGAAGTAAGTTAGAAGTGGGGTCCCCCAAGGATCTGTACTCGGACCGGTGCTTTTTAATTTATTCATAAATGATCTAGAAGTTGGGTAAGCAGTGAGGTGGCCAGATTTGCAGATGATACCAAACTCTTTCGGGTAGTGAAATCCAAAACCGATCGTGAGGAGCTCCAAAAGGATCTCTCCAAACTGGGGGAGTGAGCGATAAATGGCAAATGCAGTTCAGTGCAAACTGATGAAATTGATTGCTGTGAAATTTAGGACCAGCAAACGGAAATATATTTTCACACAACACATAATCAACTTGTGGAATTCTCTGCCACAAGATGTAGTGACAGCCAACAATCTGGAAGGCTTTAAGAGGGGTTTGGATAACTTCATGGAGGAGAGATCTATCAACGGCTTCTAGTCGGAGGGCTATAAGACACCTCCAGCCTCAAAGGACTGAATCCTGGTTATCTACCCTGGTTAAGTGCTGGTGAATGAAGTGGTTTGACTAGGATTACCTGAAATTTCTGGGTTTTCAGAATCAGGTTCACGAATCCTGGTTAACATTTTAACCGTGATCATTGTGATTGAGTGAACCCAGTCATTGGCTGAGATGTTGAAGAAATTTGACTAACATGTCCTTTTAATTTCAATGGGACTGAGTAATTTTCCTCATCATGGCAGCTACTATCATGAATAGGAGTTAACATTGTTTGGAAAATATATTAAGCCTATTCACATGATCCTCACCTCCCTCCCTGCCGCCACCCTCCCCACCCCAGCGGGGATTATGTGGTCCCGCCACTAATGGAGATCCAGATGGTGGGACTAGAGTCAGGGCCTTTCGGGTTGTGGCCCCTTGGCTTTGGAACACCCTCCCTGAAGAGCTCTGCCATGCTCCCTCCCTCAGTGATTTTAAAATAATTAAGAATACATCTTTTAAAAGAAGCTTTTAAATGTTTTATCTGCTGCTTATATCTAGTAGGTTCTTTCATTTTTATAGTTCTCTGTTTTTAGCTTTTCAAATAACTTTTAATTTAAAACTTTAAAATATTGTAATTGTAAATGTCATTTTAGCGTGGTCTTGTAACTTGTTTAACTTAACTTTTTTAATTTTATTCGTATTTCATGTTACATTGTATCTACTTTATTAATGTTGTAAGCTGCCCCAAGCAGAATTGTACAGGAGGGGCGGGGTATAAATATTTTAAATAATTATAATTAATAATAGTGGCTGGGGTTGATGATAATTGTGGCTGGGGTCCAACAACAGCTGGAGGTCCAAGTTTGCCCACCTCTGGGCTTGAGAGTAGTGACCAGTCAAAAACAATGTTGTAAGTCGTGTTCAGCATCTAAAGGTAAAGTTGTGCTGTCGAGTCGGTGTCGATTCCTGGCGACCACAGAGCCCTGTGGTTTTCTTTGGTAGAATACAGGAGGGGTTTACCATTGCCATCTACCACACAGCTTGAGATGATGCCTTTCAGCATCTTCTTATATTGCTGCTGCCCGATATAGGTGTTTCCCATAGTCTGGGAAACATACCAGCGGGGATTCAAACCAGCAACCTCTTGTTTCCTAGGCAAGTTACTTACCCGCTCCACCATTAGGTGGCTTCTTCAGCATCTACTGGGCCTTTATTTTGATCTGCCCATTTATTGCCCTGTATTCTGAGCTCTTTATTTTACCTGTTTGGCCATGGAGGAAACAACATAATTTGCTGTTATCTCAGGATTCCGGCAAATGTGGCTCACATTTGAGGACTAATCTGATTCAGATGACATCTGCTAACAATCCTGTTCCAATCTGAAATGCAGAGCACTTGGAAATCTCACCCCCAGCTGGTTACTCTTGAAAACCTGATCCATAGGAAATCAGGGTATATTTGTACTTGTACAATGGCCATATAACTAAGCAGCCTGTTAATTTAGATGCCCACTTATCCTTGCTGTCATAACTCTGTGTCAATTTTTAAATAATACATAGTAGCAGGTGGGCAGATAGAATCTCTTCTGCCCATTCCTTTCAGAGGGAGAAATATTAATGCAGAGAACTGTAAGCAAAGTATCCCTTGATAATGCTCAGTGCATAATTTTCTGACACCTTTGTAATAGATTCATCCTGAATAGCTGATTAAATGTAGAAACCTATGTGCAACTCTGAACCATGGAGTTTAGATCAATGCATTACAATAATGAGAGACAATATTGGAAAGGGAAACTCATTTGTCTGAGAGTCATTGGTGATACTATAGGCTGGGCTCCCAAAATGCTCACATAAGCACTGTGAACATGCAGCTTCATTTTTAGCACTTGCTTAAATATCACCCATATCAATGGGAAATAGTCACTTCACAAAATATCCATATTCCCCTTCACGTGGGTTTGCTGGTGAGTACTCACTGTGAGAACTTATCTCTTAATAGGTCTGCACCGAAGCCAAAAAGCAGGAGAATCCAGGGGAGTGAACAAACAACCCTCTTTATTCATGAAGTACCAGGCATTGCATAGCATAACATGCACCACACAGAACTGATTCCAACCAGAATGGGAGTAAAATGACCACTTGCAATGGGAAGAGGAGAGTTGGCATTAAGTTAACACAGGAACATAGGGTGCTGCCTTATACTGGGTGAGGCCATTGGTCCATCTAGCTCAGTATTGTCCATGCTGACTGGCAGTGGATCTCCAAGGTTTCAGGCAGAAATCTCTCCCAGCCCTACCTGGAGATGCCAGAGTCAACCTGGGACCTTCTGCATGCAAGCATGCAGATGCTTTTTCACTGAGCTATGGCTGTGTCCCCTAAGGGGAATGTCTTAACAGCACTCACATATAGTCACTCACCCAGATTGAACCCAAGGTAGAGCCTGCATAGCAAAGGGGACAATTCATGGTCACTACCAGTAGAGCAGCTCTCCTCCCCAACCTGGTTGTTAAAGCAGCACACACATTGAGGCTGTTCTCATGTGTGGTGGAAACCAGGCTAAGGGAGCCCAGCCCAGTTTCCACCATGTGTGTGAAGCCCACTTAATTGCCCCTGCCCTAAATTAGGTTAGAGGAGCACGTGCTCCACTAACCCCATTTGAATGTGTGTTACAGTGACATGGCTCTGTGCTGCAACGACTCACGAGTAGCCCCCTAACTGGGAGGCTTCAACAAGCCTCCAGGTGTTGGGGGGGGGGGCTCCCAAGAATGCCCTGCACACACACATGGGGGATGCTGAGACTTCCAGGGGCCAGGAGGTCCCTGATCCCCACTGCCCCAACCAGCTCCATGATGGAGCCGGTAATCGTGTGGGTAGCCAGTCCGGCCACCCAGGGTGAGCTGCCTGCCTGTCTGCGGGGAGAGCGGGTCATGCCCACTGTGGGGAGCCACAGAACCCTCTGAGGCTCTCCACAGTGCTCATATGGACAGCCCTAATATATCACAATTGTTATCCAGTTTGGCACCCTTTGGATGCCCTGACTGCTGATTCTTTATGGCACTACTTTTCTCTTTTGCCCAAACTGTTGTCAGCCTCATCTGATCTTCCTTTTGTTTAATGAAAAGGAAGTTTTTATGGATAGGTTTTTTATTATTATTTCTTGTTTACACAGTCAGACAGGGGTTGTTGACTGGTTTGTTTTATCCAGACATCGAGTGCTTCCAAAGGACCTGGGATGGCTGAGTTTTGTTATCAATGTCGTTGATGTTATTATAGATATCGTCGCAGAATATAGGCTGTTCCCAGTAAAGTTGCTTTTTGTAATTTCTTTTTGTGATTTCTGTGGCCCCTATGGTATAGAGGTGCTCTTCAAGTTGTTTTGGAATTGCACCTAGGGCGCGAATTACCACTGGGATTATTTTGGTCTTCTTCTGCCAAAGCCTTTCAATTTCAATTTGTAGATCTTTGTATTTTGTTATTTTTTCTATTTCTTTTTCTTCTATTCGCCTATATTTATTTATTTATTTATTTATTTATTTATTTATTTATTTATTTATTTATTTGATTTCTATACCGCCCTTCCCAAAATGGCTCAGGGTGGTTTACACAGAGAAATAACAAGCAAATAAGATGGATCCCTGTCCCCAAAGGGCTCACAGTCTAAAAAGAAACATAAGACAGACTCCAGCAACAGTCACTGGAGATACTGTGCTGGGGGTGGATAGGGCCAGTTACTCTCCCCCTGCTAAATAAAGAGAATCACCACGTTAAAAGGTGCCTCTTTGCCAAGTTAGCAGGGGGCCCAACCAGCTCCCCAACCTATGGATAGGTTTTATGGATAGTTATTTTAATGTGAGCTTTTTATATGTTTTAATTGTTTTAAAATTTCAGACAAAGAGCAAACTGTTCCCCAGGGACACTTGTCCTCCCCTGGCTTGTTTACGAATAGCTAGACCCCTGATGGTACCCACAGTACTTCAGATCATCTCAGCAGATGATCTGAACTGATCATCTGTATACAGAAGTTGTTACAAATGCCCCCGAGACCTCACTGACAGGGCTGGTTCAAGGTACTGTGGCACACAGGGTGTGGTAGCAAATAGTCCCAATTCCCGGGTGGAAGCCAGCCCCCTTTCAAAACCAGCCCTTGTAAGCTTTGAAGGCAGCGCTGGTGGGGAGGAGGGCGGTTGCCAGCAGCCTCCTCTTCTCACCGTCGTGCCTCTTTCAAGCTTTGGAGAGGCATTTCTTGCAAAACTTGCAAGGGTCAGATCTGTCCGAAGGAATTGCTAGGCATATTACCAGACTGCTGGTGTAATAATCTGCGGCTGGAGGTGACTGCTTTACCAAACCCCACGAAAGGACCACCCTTGATCAAGTAGCCACTTTGTCAATAAAATCATATCCATGAAATACTTCAAATGATCAAGAATATAGTAGAATCTTTCCATTTTTTCTTAAAGAACATCTAGTGTACACGTCTGCCAGCCCACCAGTGTGGGTTTCACTTCTCACTGAAACACATGCAATTACCATTAATTGATCATTTCTATGGAGAAGAAATTTAGCAGGATGCTTTAATTCATCTTTGACTGCTTCTTAAGTTTTAACGTCTATCAAAAGGCATTCCGTTCCTTTTCATTTGGATTCTTATTATTTCTCTGGTTCTATTTAAAGTGATCTTCCTGTCTACAGCTACTTCTGCTGGGGGAAAAAGGATATAAAGTAAGATCTGATTTGATACACATTTCTTCCTAATCGTCAGCATTGTGAAGCCACGCATAGTTCTGCAATTAGATGTTAAACTGGCACCAAGGTCATTTTGTACTCATCTGTAACTTTCTAAGGGAAGGCACAGATATCATTAAAAGCTCAGTTATTTCTTAAAAGCACTTTGAAATATGCAAATGTCATGGGTTTAAGGAAATGGGGTGGATGGGGGTTGGAACTTTGCTTGAGCCAAATTATAATGTCCTCACTTATGCTAAGTGGTGTCTTCTTTGTTATTTAGAGATTTATTAGTTCCAATAAGATAACAAGATCCATGAAAAATCGCTAGGATCCAAGGGGTCTGAAGTTCATTATATGATGTGATTTAATGTATGAACTGTTGTGAAGGATATGAACTAGGCATTGTGCAAGAGTGTTGTTTACCCTCACTAGGGATGTGCATGAACTGCAGACCTCCAAACTGGTCTGGTGGTCCGGTGTTTGAGCCAGTTCAGTGGCGGGAGAGGGCTTACCTTTAAGGAGCAGGGAGAGTGCTCCCTCCCGCCCACGTTTCCCCCGCTGGTGCTATGTCTAAAATTGCTGCGCAGAGCAGCAGTGTACCCTCTTGCTGCCCCTGTTAATAGGAACATAGGAAAATAGGAAGCTGTCATATACTGAGTCAGACCATTGGTCTATCTAGCTCAGTATTGTCTTCACAGACGGGCAGCAGCTGTCTGACTGGAAGTGTTTGTGCATATGTGCATGTCCACTTCTGGACAGACAGTGGTAAGAGGGTACACTGTCACCCTGCGCAGCAATTTTAGACACAGCACCAATGAGGGAAACGAGTGTGTGTGTGTGGGGGGGGGGGCAAAAGCACCCTCCCTGCTCCTTATGGGTAACCCCTCGCCACCAAACTGGCCCAGTGCCGGTTCAAGTACACCCCTCACCCTCATAGGAACATAGGAAGCTGCCATAGACTGAGTCAGACCATTGGTCCATCTAGCTCAGTATTGTCTTCACAGACTGGCAGCGGCTTCTCCAAGGTTGCAGACAGGAATCTTCTCCTATCTTGGAGAAGCCAGGGAGGGAACTTGAAACCTTCTGCTGATCTCCCTGTGCCCAAGAAGCACTCTTTGACCCATGGAAATATGTTTAAGGGCTGTGTGACCCTCGGGGATGTGGTTCTGGTGTCAAAAAAATGCTTTTTAGAGCAAGGGGAGCATGGTGAACATGGTGGACGACATGGTGAAAATAGCACAAATGTTTGTTAGAACATTTTTAAGGGAGTGGCCAGTATCCTGAATAATGATGCATGTATGCATGAAATTCAGGAATAACAGTTAGAATGCCCAATGTTGTACATTACTCTCCATGTGCATTTTTCTGGATTAGGACCCTGGCCTTAAAATGAGATTCATTTACAGCTACAATAAATGTTGTTTGCGAAGAAGAAACACGTTAATAATGTCCATCTACTGCAGAAGTTCCCAAGCTGTGGTCCTCCAGATGTTGATTAATTACAACTCCCATCACCCTCAGCCACAATAAATTGTAGCTGGGAATGATGGGAGTTGTAGTTCAGCAACATCTGGAGGACCACAGCTTGGGAACCTCTGATTTGTGGAACTTAAATTCCTCCCCCCAAATATACTATGAACCGCTGTTCATAATTTCCCCAGTACTTCTAATTTCTCCAAAATGTGTTTGACCTCCAGCTCCTTTTCTCACATTTCTTTAAAACCTTCCCTTTAATTGCTTGTGTTAATGCCCTGAAGTTCTGGGAGAGAAGATACAGAAACCTTGATTTTATTTTCCCAAGGAAGCAATTATAAAACTGGGTTAATATGAAATCAAGTTGTTTGTAAATGCAACTGTTTAAAGTTTACCTCCAGGGAAATCATGATAAAATAGGGCTTTCTCTACCATTTGGATCTTTGCCAGTCAGCAAGCTCCACCTATGCTATAAATCAGGTCATCAATTACCAGCTATCTGAAGAACATGGCACATGGATTTAATTGAACATGTTTTGCCAGAGAGTCTTTAATAATAGGATGATTCTTACCTTCATGGGAAACAATTCTGTAGTTTACTTCCATTCTCTGAAGGCAAGCTGCAGCAAGTTTCACCCGGTTGTCATAGCTATAGCAATATCTTTTGATAAATGAAGCAAAACAAACTTGTGCTGATAGAAAGAGGCATATACAGTATGGATGGTGCATATTACAAAAAGACTGAAGGCATATACAGTATGGATAGTGCATACTACAAAAAGACTGATGAGCGTTTTCATCATAGTAGGCAAGGTGCATTTCTGCATTAAGTGCCACTATTTTATTGTGCCCAGTGTGTTTACTGATATCCTGCATGCTGAAGACACCCTTGCCCTCGCTCAGAAGATATCAGTATTATCCAAATCCCAACAGAGTGGATGAACAATTCAGACAGTCCCTGACAAAGGATTTTTCTGAAACATGTTGGGCACAATAAAATGATGTCACTTGGAAGAAGCATCTTCTCTTTCTCTTTTCTTCTTCTTTTTGATTCGGTATCTTACCCATGTCTGGCCTCATTTCTATATCAGTTCTCTTATAAGGCCAATTCTTCTATCCCATAATTCTTCCCATCAAAAACGTTGAAGGGCTGTCATGACCCCAGAAACTGGGGGACGAAGCAGACAATTTAGGGATAAGACAGGGTATTAAAGTCTTACAATTCAGACCCCAGGTTACTCATACTGCCAGGATCCCTCATCTGAAGAACCAGGGAAACCCAAACAAGCATAACTTGAGGACACAGGCAATCCAGGCTGCCACTCACTAAGTGCCAGCCATCACGGTTTTGGCATTTCCCCATTCAGATAAATGGAGCCATAATCATGTGTGGACAGCTGGAAGGAAGGGGTGAATGACAATACCGGGGCAGGACTTCCTCCCCACTTTTAGCACTGAAACTGTCAGTGCTACTTGTGCTCATGATATCTAAAGAGAGCTTAGATATGATTGCATTAAATTTGCCTTTGTGCAGTATTCTATTGATACCTACATGTACTTCTGTGCAAATATAGAACTTTACAAAAGAGCAATCTTGATGTGCTTGTTTATACAGTTATATCAAATTTTGGTGGTGCTTTAGCAATGCTCAGAAGCACGTGTGCACATTAATAAAACACCACCCAGAAAAGAATCTTGATGCAATCATACATATAATCATATCAAGATGACTTTTTGGTGCTGTTTTCTCATTGCAACCACCCTCACTGCCAATAGGAGAAAAAATATGTTGTGCACATGCTAATGAGCCGAAGGACGTGAAAGCTGAAGCAAACTGCATATTCCAATTCCAGAACTAATTTTAGAAACTTGCCAAGTTAAACTGGGATTCAGGAGGAGTGGAATTAAGGGCAAAGTGAGCCCATGGAACAATAAAGGTATGAAATGTTGAGGAGGGGGATCTGGTGATTCCTAAATCAAATGAGATAGAGAAAAATGAGGGTGTTTTTCTTTTCAACTAGTCTTCTGCATTTGCTATTAGATTCCCAACTCCATCTTCACTCAGAGCAAGCACAAGTTTAAAAAGTTACATTGACGGAAAATAATTTTCAAGTCAGTTCATCATCAGTGGACTGGCTTGGATGTTGTGTCTGATCGATTCCAGCAATCACATGGAGAGAAGTGTGGGCACACTGTCCCACCACTGCATAATCACATGGAATGGGGAATGTCCAAAATGCTCCTCACACACATGATTTATCTACTACTTGAAAGTCGTATTTATGTCATGCTGCATGGATGGTCTGCCCCCATGCAATTATTTGGCACTGGGATGGTGTGCCAGATGGGGAGGAGACGTATGTGTTCATGCTCGCTCTGACATGATTTGGTGGGTGGGTTGGACAGATCTTCCAAACAGGCACTCGATGAGGAGAAAAATTAATCTTCCCAGCCACTGACATGAAATGGTGGGGTTATAAAACACAAAGCTGGAAAAATGAAATGAATCCAGTTCTGGAAAGATGGGTATGATGCACTGAATTTTAAATACTGCTGATTAGGACAATGTTGAACTGTGTCCATCGAAGAGATTGTGCACATGACCCAAAATGCTGGCGTGGTGGTGGTGGGGTTATGGTTGCACTTGTGTCCTTAACCCTGGCTAAAGGCTGGGGTAAAAAGTCAGGTAAGGCAAGGCAGAAGCACCAAGATCAGGAGAAATCCTGGTGCTGCCCTTGCCTGGGTTATGCTGGTCATGAGAATAGCCTCAGTGTCAGTTTTGGCTAGGCAGTAGCACCCGGATCAGGAGTGATCCCCTCACTCCACAAAAGCTGCCTAACCCAGGCTGGGCTGCCCTAGCCTGGGTTAGACTGCTTGTGAGAAAAGCCTTATCATCTCATCTTCTAATACAACACCAGCACTGTTGTTTGGTGTGTGTGTGTGTGTGTGTGTGTGTGTGTGTGTGTGTGTGTGAGAGAGAGAGAGAGAGAGAGAGAATAAATAACAATATTTTGACAATACATTTTTATTCTAACCTCTTTTTGCTGTGTTAATTACTCAGATATTCCAGAGCAACTTTGTCTTCCCAAAAACAATTACAGAATTTATTTAGAGATAGTATTATCTAATGCTTCCTAAAAAAATATTCAATAGTGCTTTGTTGTAAGGAGTTCTTTAATCTCTGTTGCAATAAAAATTCTATGCTTTATTTAAAAAGGCATCACAACAACACCTTGGCAATGGGTGTCTCTCATTGGCTGACTACCACAGTATCAGCTTTGTACAAGTCTTGCCTGCAGCATCCAAGACCAAGAGGAAGGATGAAAGCTATTTTCATATCCCCTGTGTCTGAGATAAATATCTAGTGTTCAGAAATACTTCTCTCTTCAGAAGTTTCACAAGCATTGTTTATAATATTGCTCCAAGATCTACTCAAGCCTAGAGTCTTGGCAAATAACTCATGGATCTCCTTTAGTAGTATACACAGAAACTTTCCTCCAGGAAACTTTTCCTCCAGGAATATTTCCTCTATCAAAGAAAGGCTGTATCTGGCTTAGAGATGTATTGCTCATGTCAATCTGGATGTACTGTGCATATTGGAAAGTGTCACACAAAATTGAGAAATGTATCTCTGAATGGGTTTGAAGTTTCCCTTTCTATACAGGGTCTTGCACATTCAACAAAACTTCACCCTTATAAGATTTTTTTTAAAAGTCTAGACTTGCAGAGCTTATACATCAAAGTGGGGTTGAGAAAAGGGAAGGGTGGATATTTTGGCCAGAAGAGCCAGAAAAGATTATTTTACAATTTAGTGACTCGCACTTTATTAGGTGATTTCCATATCAAAGGACAATTGGGTAGTTCTTGGAAATGCACATTTCCTAGCTTTACAGCATTCTGTAGGAGGTGATTGTATCAGCTTGCCCTTATGGAGGCAGCTTGGTTTTACAAGGGACTTATGGTTATCAACAACAAAGGGATCGAGAAAGGACCTTTCCATTACAGGAAGCCTTTAGGGCCTCTGTGCAGGCTGCAGTCCATGTGGCATGAAATGGGTCCTTCTTGCCAGTCTGGATGACTCCATGAAGGTCATTAGGAAGGCATGATCCTTTTTGTGAATACCATAGAAGGCACATAATGTAATCAGCATGCCCCACGCCTAGTGGACTAAAAACAGACTTTGTAATGACACAAAGAATTCCAGCAGAGGTCTGGGAATATAATCCATGAGACCTGCTTTCTATTTAAAATTCAAACCAGCAGGCTTCCGTTTAGGTTATACTGAGGCTCTGAATGATCACAATATTTGGAGTCAGAAAGAACTTTTTCCGAAGTCAGAATGGCTAGTGATTCTGTATATTATGTTTTTTGCCTTCTCTGGTTTGTGTGGCTTGGTTCACCTATTTGAGCCATCTGGAGCTGCTGTTGTTGGCAACATCATACAACACAGTATACTCTGCTCTGGATTGGAGAGGAACTACCAGTGCTGTGATGCTATCCATCTACTCACCACTTTTCCAGGGGCAAAAAAGGGTGAAAGTATTTGCCTGTTCAGTCACAATGCTATGTAATTAGTCAGATGTGGCTACATAATGATGATACGGAAGGCAAAGCCAATTCAGAGTGAGGTCAAAACATCTCACATCACATTGCCTTTACTCTGAATAACCTCAGTCTATTCTGTGACATTGTCACATAGCCAAATCTAACTGGCTACACAGTGTTGCAATGTTATCTCACTCACTGCATGATTGGCTGAGTTCATACATGAAGAAGATGAATAAATTCAGATGATGCAGAAGCAGAGATGGAGAACAATGACTATGAGCAGTTATGAATATATATATTTTTTTAAAAAGATTTTTTGAGGGTGGCGTTTTTATTTAAATGGGAACATTTCATCCTCCAAGAGTGCTTTTTCACTCTGAATATGTTCATGAATGAACATTTGGCACAACCCTAGCTGAGAGTAAAACATGAACCAATTCCCTTCTGAATGCTAAACATTTTTGCCTTGATCTCTTCACTTATTCAGGAAAGTTCTGTAGTATAGGATAGGGCTCTTGATGATGGCAGGAGCAGGAGAGACCTTGAAGTCCTTGAGTTAAATATGATCCGAATTTACAGCTGACTGAAGGATGAAAGATTAATAGGGTTTTCTTATACTATGCTGTAAATCTGAAACTCTGGTGCCAGCTCTGGTGGTAAATTTCAAGCACACAACTCCTAGTCATAAGCAAGCAGAGTGCACCAGGTTGCCATTATAAGGCTGTTGCACAGAATTATCTCAGTATTCGTTTATGTGAGGAAGGAATGCAAGGATAAATCATTCTTGGGTACAACCTTTCCCCTATCCCTTGTGTCCTTGATACTGTAATCCTTGATATCCAGTCCTCCTGGATCTATCCAGCCTTGCACCAAGTCCCTGCCTGCATCTTTGTTGTAGTCCTTGATTGCACCAATTTTTCCTCTATATCTTCATGCAGCTTCACCTGGGCAGCCTCATTGGGCAGCTTCATTGTCCTTGAGTGACAGACACAAGTTCCTTGAAGAAACCAAGGAGCACTAGTTCATTAATTGCTTTATTAATGATCTGCAATGAAACAAACCTGCACCATTACCTAAACTTCACCCTCCAGTGTGAATGTTATCCCACTGTGGGTAAAACAGTGGTATCCATCTCTGTTTATCTCATCCCATAGAGCAGAAGTTGCCAACAGGAGGTACCCTAGGGGTACTTGATGGGCTCCCAGGGGGGTTTCAGAGCCCTCCTGACACCCCGTGCTGTAGCCATGATATTTGTTCCACATCTGAAGATTACTGGCTTGAAGCCGTCACATCTTCAGCAATGTGCCCACTGCAAAAGGGGAAGGACTGGAGGAGGATGAAGACCATCTTCCTCTGCTCCTGATTGGTTGGATACATGCTGAAGGTTTGCATATCTCTCCCCTCAGTCTGACTGACAAGCTTCAGAAAATTAGCACTGAGTACTCCAATTGAAATTAATGGGTCAAGTAGACTTGTTCCATTAATTTCAGTGGGGATACTCTGGATGTAAGCCAAGATTGCCACAGTCATCAGAAGTAAGCCAGTGACTAAAATAGCCTATCTCATAGTGGTAACATTTAAAATTGTCTGTGCAAGTGCACACACACACATATTATGGGGTAACTGAGCTGAAGATTTGTGACAGAAGGCATACACTTGTTAAAAAAGGGTGGGAACCCCTGCCACAGAGGGCAACCCCACCTGTCTCACAGCCTCTGAACACTCACTTTGGGTCCTTACAGCCAATGTATTCCAATCTGTATCCTGGACCAATAAGCCTTGGGAAGGGAAAGCAAGGGGGAGGTGCCCTTAGGGATTACTTTCCCAGTTTTCCCACTCATGGGTGACTGATCTGAGAAAGGCCTCTACACCTTTCAAACAATGCTTCACAGTGCACCCTGTCTACTGTGAAAGAAAAAGGAACAAAACTAACTAGGGATGTGCAAAATGTTTCGACTCGAAATGGGCCATTTTGAGTGTTTTGAGCTTGAAACAAAATGCCCTTTAAATAAAGGGCCTGATTTGCGCTTGGAACAAAATAACTCTGTTTTGAGTCAAAATGTTTCAAGGTTTCAAGCACCATATTTGAGGCCTGTTTCCCCCTTGCGGATTGGTTTTCTCACACTGGCTCTTTACAAAAATGTTGAAAATCACATGCTTGCCCATTTCATTTGTGGGTTGGGTGGTAAGTAGCACTCATCATGCCTTAACACCCAATCCATTTTCATGTCCCTAGGAGCTACCTATGGGGAACAATGGGGTGCTTTGATATTCCCCATTGTTAGGGATGTACACAAACTACGGTTCAAACCTACCCATTGTTCCCTATGGCTGAAACACTCGAAATGTTTTGTGTTTTGTTTTGTTGAAACAACCAGATTGACAGCTGTTTCAACAAAACGTTTCAGCCACCTGTGTTTTGTTTTGGGCTCAAAGGCTTTCGAAGGCTTTAAGAAATCCATTTTCTGCACATCCCTAGAACTAACCTAGGCGGCTAACTTGTGTCATAATGAGATTTCCTCCAGTCAAGCCGCACTACTGTTGCCATAAACACATGAACAGGTGGCAATGGCTGCAAAAAAAAAAAAAAGTGTGCTGAATGCCCCCCACCAAATCCTGGGTTCAAGACAAAACAGTTCTCAAAAGTTCTGTACAGCACCTGTGGATATTTTCCTCTTGTTCATGTTGTTGACAGGTAAAGTTCTCTGGGTTCCCTCCAGAAGGCTTTAAGAGGAAGCCCCTTCTTGCTCATGGAGAGCCTCTTCACTTGAAACAGGTACTTAACGCTGCAGTGGACCACCCAGCACAAACCTGAACCTAAACAATCAATCGCTGTAGCAAATCATTGTGCCAGCTTTGTTCTTTCATCATCATTAGGTAGGTAAGCATTCTGTAAACTGATTTCTGGTGGTTTCAGGGCTGGTGTAATGAGTCAGCTAAGTTGGGTGCTGGCCAGGGGCTGGCCCCTGAGACCCTCTTGGAAAAGGATGGCAACCTTTTCCCTGAGGAGAGGAGAGCTGGTCTTGTGGTAGCAAGTATGACTTGTCCCCTTAGCTAAGCATGGTCTGCCCTGGTTGAATGTGAATGGGAGACTTGATGTGTGAGTACTGTAAAATATTCCCCTTAGGAGATGGAGCTGCTGTTCTGGGAAGAGCAGAAGGTTCAAAGTTCCCTCCCTGGCTTCTCCAAGACAGGGTTGAGGGTAGGGGTGTTCATTTTGTGTTTGTTTTCCGATTCAAGCCCAATACACACACACACACCCCCGCAATTCAGTTAGGGGCCAAAATCAAGCTTCCCGAAAAGCTCCATTTTCGGTTTCCGGATCCAAATTCATCCGAATCAAAAACTGAATTGATAAGGTTAATCTCTCCCCACCGCTTCCCCCTCCCTTCTGCCCCAGTCCGTTCCCTGTTGTTCTGTTCTTCTTCCCCAGTCTGTTCCCCACCTATTCCCTGCCTATAACCGCCCTGAGCCATTTTGGAAGGGCGGTATATAAATCAAATAAATCAAATAAATAAATCAAATAAATAAATCAAATAAATAAATCAAATAAATAAATCAAATAAATAATTCCCCCCCCCTTCCACCCCAGTCTGTTCCCCATCATTCTGGAGGTCCCTGTCCTCCTCTCGCCACCGACAGCTTTCCCTCCCCACCCCCTGGCAGCACTTTCTCTCCCTGCCGGGCTCCCTCCCTCCCCGCCATTTTCGCTCCACCTGCCCGCCTCCTCTGCCAGGGCCTGCCGTCACCACCGCCTCCTCACCCCACCATCCTCCATGCCCACCCAAGCTCCATGCCACTCCGGAAAATCCGTGCCACTCTGCCACGCATCCGGCCCTGCTTTTGCCTGCCAAATTGCAGGCCTGAAGGGTGGGAAATTCAAACAGACATCACAACTCAAAAATGGAAACTGAGGAGAAAGACTTTGCTCAATCACAAAATGGAGGTACGAAACATTTTCCGAAAAACAAAACTTTAGTTTCCGAAGCAGGGTCACTTCAGTGTGGAAACAAAAACCTTTGTAATTAAATTTCCAAATTTTGTTTTGTGTACAAAACGTCTGAAAACGCCATTTTCGGGTACAAAATGTTTTGTACCCGAAATGTTTCGCATATCCCTAGTTGAGAGAGATTCCTGCCTGCATGCTTGGAGAAGCCACTGTCAGTCTGTGTAGACAATACTGAGCTAGATGGACTCATGGTCTGACTCGTTATATGTCAGGTTCCTATGTTCCTAACCACTGGTGTCACCAGGAAGCAATCTGAGATGCTGCTGCTGCAGCCATGGCAAACCTCTCCCAAACTCTTGTGCAGGCTTACCTTAGCAATGGTGATGGCCCTGAGTATTCTTCAGCAGCCACACTGATAGCTGCCATCTTTCTTTACTGATAATGCAACGCCCATGTAGTTGTGTCAGACACTTGGGATCAAGTTTCTATGAATGGACTGGCTTACCAGCTTCTCCTTTAGATGTTTGAACTGATATGAGCAAACCTGCTTGGCTAATATGACATCATTGTTATTCATTCAATATTTTTCTCATGAGTATGATTTTGTATGTGTGGCTGAACTGGTTAAGATTTTGCTATTGTAATATATTTGAATTTACTGCAATAGTTCTTTTCAGTATCTTTGAAATTATTTCATTTGCATATTCTTTATTGACAATTCGCTTTTTATTGTTACTTCATTTCTACCAAAAAATCTATCCATCAGTCAATATTTCTTTATTGCACAGCAAGAAAATTGCCTTGCAGTGTATCTCAGGCAACACCATTAATAGGCCTAACCAGATCAGACATACCATCAAGATTTCATATATAGTGTCACCTGCTGAGAATATGGCTGAGGACTTCAGGTGTTCAGTCAGACTGAACTGATTGCTACTAAAAAGGCTATTTGCTTGAATTAGACATGGATTTGTCCAGACTTTGTAGACTTTGCAGATTGCAGACTTTCAGTTTCAATATGCTTTGTGGACCATTCTCTTGTAGGGGATCATTGCATATTCTCATCTGTCATAGGTTTGAATTAAATATGCCAAGTTGACCACAATGAATGTAATGAATTTGCACTATCTAGTACATAACATGAACATTCCCTGTCATTTGTAAGACTGCAATTCTGCTCCATTAAAATCAACACAAGTTTTGTATGAATGTCCATTGCAGTAGGTTTGCATCCTTAATAGCCATTTTGGTTTAATTTTTCGAAGGCTGTTTTTCAAAAAAGGGACAACAGGATTGTTTTCTCTTGTGAATGGCATGGTATTTTTGGTTAACCCATTCCTTAATCGAGGCCAGCTTTTGAATGGGGCTTTAGTTCCTTGTATTCCAGTCCTGGGGTAGAGGAGGGGCTACAAAAAAGTCTACAGTTTCTAACCCATGGGGTACAGGGTTCTGTTGTTTCTGAGGTTTTCTGAGTATAGATTCTTTGGTAGCAAATGAGATTTCCCATACAAACCATGAATCCACTCTCATTTGCTACCAGAGAATCTACACTCAGAATACCTCAGAAACAACAGAACCCTGTACTCCATGGGTTAGAAACCCATGAGGGTGGTTGGCACCCTATGTGCACTACACCACCACTCACTCTGGGCCACCCCAGCACTTATGCACTTATGGGGTTGCTGAAACCTCCATTATACCTTATGGGACATGCAAACTATACCTTAAAGACGTGCAAACTTCAACAAATCACCAAAAACCAGCCCTCTGCCCAAACCCTTTGAAAAAATTCTGGTAGCTTCCTTGCCTCCCTTGGGCACTACCACCAACCCCACACCACTCTAGGCCACCCCTTTTCCCCTGACGTGAAGCGATACACCTCCATTATACATTATGGGGGGAAAGCTTAAAGACGCGTAAACTTTGACAATTCACCAAAAATCAGCCCTTTGCCCAATCCCTCTGCAATTTGGGTGGTAGCCTCCACCCATTAGGCACTACCACTCCACCCCACTCTTCCACCCCAGATCCCACTTTACGCCCCAAATCTGCCCCAAAGACACTAAAACCTCAACATTTCACCAAAAATCAGCCCTTTGCCCAATCCCTCTGCAATTTGGGTGGTAGCCTCCACCCATTAGGCACTACCACTCCACCCCACTCTTTTGGCCCTGGGACCCAAAATTCAAGTAGATGTCAGATTGGACCTTTTTTGCATTGAAGTCATTGGGAGGCAAAAAGGTGGGAAATTCAAATAGACGTCAGAACTCAAAATGGAGGAGGAAGAAGAAGCAATTCACCGGCAACAAAATGGAGGGCTGAAACTACAAATAATTTGGAGCTGAAATGGGGGTGATTCATTTTGGCTCCAAAACATGTCGGGAAGGCAAGAGGGTGATTCGTTTCGGCAACGCATCACCTGAAACGGGCAGTTTCGGGTACAGATCATTCTGTACCCAAACATTTCGCACATCCCTAGTAAGAATATGAGGCTTTTAAACATTGACAACATGTAGTTACATTTTTCTGGTGCCTGGAGAGAAGTATCAGACAAATTGGTAAAATTTGTTATAGTAATCTTCCCACTCAAATTCCTGGGTAATTTGTATGCAGGATGTCACTCTTCCTGCATCTTGGACAGGATGCCTGATTCCTGGACTGCCCAAGACAATCCTGGACATGAGGCAATCTTAATTAGAAATAGTGGTCTTAAGCCAAAAACAGCATAGATAGTTTTATGTTAGAGAAACCAATTTGAGTAGAAGAACAGCTGGACAATAGATTAAGATGCACAGGTACCCTGGGGAATCACAAAGGTTATATAATGCCTGTCTTACCTAGGGTGCAGATTTAAGGATTTTATAGGATTTTTCTTCCCTTTAAGAAGAATGTTGAAAAACAGTAGACTCATCTTCTTTGATTCTGAGAATTTCCCACCTTACTGTATCAGGCACCAGCATTGGGCCTGCTAGCAAAATACATTTCAGTGTCATATGTAATTGTGTTTGACTCCAAGCAACCAGGAGAATATGGAGGAGTTAATTCAGATTAATCCTTTTCTATAACTCATGCTGGCTGGGGGGAAATGCAGACAAGGTAATTATCGCAACATTTTGCACTGAAGCTTCCAGCCTCTCTCCTTGTGGGAATTGAAGCAGTTGGTGGAATGTGAGAGATGCGGGAGCTAACAGATGCAAGCTGATGGAGCCAAACACAGACCATTCCAGTGAAACGGAGAGTCCTGAAAACACCTGCTAAGGGAATGAAGAGCCCAGACTTTGTCTTGCGAACTTTAACCTTTATCAGAACATGCACAAAAGGAAGTACAAAGGGCCCTCTTCTCCCTTTTCCCCTTGACCTGGAAATGATTGGACTACACAGAAATATTGATTGCTTTATTGCATCCGAAGAGACACTGACCAGATGTGCCCATTCACTTGTCTACCCTGTGGTCTTGAAAAGTACTGAGCTTTCTAATTAGAGCAGAAAATAAGACTTGAGAATGAACAGATGGCAGTGAGGTGTGAACAAGGATTTGAAATAGTCACACAGACAGTTTTCGAACAGCTTCTACCAGATCCCAGGTGAAATGTCTTCCCATACCTATTAGAAGGTCAGAGCAGAAACTTGGAAGATGAAAAGAAGTGGTTTACTTCAGGAAATCTGGATGATTTGATAACCACATTTTGATACTTGTATCAAAATAGAGCTTGTTCTATAAAAAGACAATGAGGCTATTCTCACGCACGGCTAAAATTGGGCTGGGCTTCAATAGTGAGAACCAATGGGAGCCACGCATTTCTTAGTGGCAGCTCAGTGGCAAACTCTTCTGGGTAGCTTACCTCTTAACCCGGGCTTCGGGCACGAGGGCACCTGAAAAGCGGATTAAGTGATCGTGTGTTGGTGCAGCGTGGTTTAGCATTGCACTGACTCACAAGTAGCCCCCCGATGGGGAGGCTACAAGTCTCCAATCATTGGGAGGCTTCCCAGAAGGCAGAGCACTCTCGTGCTGTGCTTTCAGGGATTTCCGGGGCCCGGGAGGCCCCAAACCCTACCACTTGCACCAACTCCATGACAGAGCTGGTAACCTTCTGGGCGGCCGATCCGCCTGTCCAGGGACAACAGAGCGATCATCTGAAGGGAGTGTGAATCAAACCCGCTCTCCCTGCAACCTGCCCTTTAGGCTCTTCACACTGCTTGTGTGAAGAGCCTCACTGAATACCCAAGTATTTCCAATGTAGTGTGCTCAGTGGTAGAGGATGAAATCAGCCAAGTACACCTTGGAATAGCCCACTGACTATATCCAGTTAAATACTAATTAGAGATGCGCAACTTCCTGGGCTCATGTTGGACTGATTCTGAAAATAAGCCAACTTATTCCCCCTAAAATCGTGAAATAGCTTGGTTTATTTCTGATCCAATCTGACTTTGGAAATAACCTCCAAGCCCCTTCTTTATCCCCCCCATCCCACTTAAGGAACCATATGGCCGTGGTGACACTCTGACAACAAGTGAAGAGAGGGAAGGGATGGGGTGTCTCTCTCCCCTCTGTAGCAGCAAGGCTTTGGCACCAAGGTGTAGAAGGAAGGAGGAAGGAAGGAAGGAAGGATGGATCTCTTCCCCTGCCCTTTCTGATGCCTGGCTGTGGAGGAATGAGGCCTAGACCTCTTGGTTTTTTGTAAACAAGACTTTGTAAATGAATTGTATTATTATTGCACTGATATTCCTAAAACCTCATCATTATTGTAAATAGACTGTGATTATAAAATGCTTGCAGAGTCCTTGTGTTGGAGAAAAGCTGGCAGGGTCAAAAGTTCATGGCTTCTGCTCAAGCAAGATTCAGTTAAAGATGATGCAATGTACTGAGTTAATTTTGGAGGGAAAGGGAGCTTTGATATAATTGGTTGCACTTTGTAAAATGGAGGAACTTAAGTTGTACTGATTGGGTTGTTTAGAAAATGCTTAGAGAAAATTTTTTTATATCTTGGAGGCTGATACAGAGCGAACAGAATCTGGAGTCACCAGTTGAAGAGTGAAGAAGCTGGATTTTGGAAGTCAGCAGTGAGAGTTCAGTTTTGGAAGTCAGAGTGGAGAGTCTGCAGTTACAAGAGTTGGAGTGTGCAGAGAAAAGGAGAGAGAACTCAGGTCAAGAAGTAAATGTTGGAGAGCTGAAGGAACTGAGTCTAGTCTAAGTGGAGGAGCTGAGGCCAGTCAGAGAATTGCTATCACAGGCTGAGAGAATCAGTGCTGTGGCTGTAGCAGGTGTTGAAATAATAGAAGAACCAGGCTGGATTGAACTCCAGGTCTGAACTGTGACCAGGACAAGAGACTGCAGAAGGAAAAGCCAGAGTTGCTAAAAAATAATCATCAAGTTAGGGCGCAATGAGAGTCAGGTTAGTGGATATGTCTTTGCCCACATTTTGTTTGTTCCCTATGCTCTTTTGGTTGATAGTAGTTTTTAAAAATATATACTAAACCTCTGAAGCAACTTTTGATAGAACTAATTGCATAGTAAAATTTCTTGTTTATAGAAAAATTGTAGCTTCTGCTTCTCTACCCCACGCCTATAGGCCTTACTACTCTACCAAGGGAGGTTTGAACGGCTTTTGTAGTAGACTCAGCCAAAAGCCTAAAAGTCTACTAAGGTGGCAGTGGTTAAACTAGTAATTATCAAGGAGATCCATATCTTGTGGTAGCACAGTGGGGTGGATCCTCCATACGTGGTGGCAAAGCGGTGGGATAGACAGCTATTCCTCCACACTGGCAAATTGCATATCCGTGTTGCAGTTGAAGCTGCCCTGGAAAGTAATTTTTTTCCAAGGGGGACTGCAGTGTCAATGATCCCCCTCCTTTCTTTGACATGATTTGCCAACAGAATGCTGCTGCTGGACCACATTTGCCACTGCAGCCTAGTAAGTGGGGTATGGAGCAAGAAGATACAGGTTTGGGAGACTAGGAGTAGATGGGTGGAAGGGAGGGATTTGGGATTTTTCCAAACTGCCCCCACCCCCATTTAAATACTAGGTTGGACTGGTTCCAATGAGAATTCACTCCCCATCCAATCTGGCCCATATGATTATAAAGGAGAATGCACCAAAAATGGTTCATCTTAACCACTGCTCTACATGCAGTCCAAATACTAGTTGTTGTTGTTGTTGTTTATTCGATTTCTATACCTCCCTTCCAAAAATGGCTCAGGGTGGTATGAAGATATTGGGACATGTTTGCTGCTCTTGGTGGCACTTTCCTTTTGAATCACATGAACTGGTTTGGGGTTGGAATATCGTCCGAACTGGCCTATCATTAATCTAGGGCAGGAAAGAAATATTCTCCAGTTGCTCAGTTGATCTGAAGAATACTGAATTGTAAGTAAATTGGGAAATTTTGAAATGAATATAAAGCATCAGTGACTTGATAAACAAAGCTTCTCCCCCCACCCCCCGCAATCTAATGCTCATCTCCACCTTGAATTATACCATGACATCAATGGAGCTTTTCAACTTTTGATTAAACTGTAACCGTTTTGTTAAACTGTTAAACTGTTTTGATTAAACTAGGAGAGGAGAGCTGGTCTTGTGGTAGCAAGCATGACTTGTCCCCATAGCTAAGCTGGGTCTGCTCTGGTTGCATCTGAATGGGAGACTTGATGTGTGAGCACTGCAAGATATTCCCCTCAGAGGATGAAGCAGCTCTGGGAAGAGCATAAAGTTTCAAGTTCCCTCCCTGGCTTCTCCAAGATAGGGCTGAGAGAGATTCCTGCCTGCAACCTTGGAGAAGCCGCTGCCAGTCTGTGAAGACAGTACTGAGCTAGATAGACCAATGGTCTGACTATGGCCAGTTTCCTATGTTCCTATGTTCCTAACTATGAAGGGTCCAAGAGAAAAGAAAAACAAAGGCAACCTTGGACTTAATTCTGAGTGGCACCCAGGACGTGGTGTGTGATGTCAGTGTCATCAACCCTTTAGGGAACAGTGACCAAAGTGCCATCAAATTCAGCATACATGTGGGGAGAGAATCACCAAGGAAGTCTAACACAGACATTTTGAATTTCAGAAGAGGAAACTTCTCTAAAATGAGGAGTATGGTGAAAAGGAAGCTGAAAGGGAAAATCAGGAGAGTCACTTCGCTCCAGAGTGCATGGAGTTTACTCAAAACCTTAGTACTAGAAGCCCAGTTAGATTGTATACCGAAAAAGAGAAAAGGTACCACTAAGTCCAGGAAGATGCCAGCATGGCTAATGGGTACTGTCAAGGAAGCCATAAAAGGGAAGAAGACTTCCTTCAGAAATTGGAAGTCCTGTCCAAATGAAGAGAACAGAAAGGAACACAAACTCTGGCAAAAGAAATGCAAGGCAACAATAAGGGAGGCGAAAAGAGAGTTTGCGGAACATTTAGCTAAAAGCATCAAGGGAAATAACAAAAACTTCTCTAAATACATCAGAAACAAGAAACCTGCCAGGGAGGCAGTTGGACCATTAGACAATGAGGGAGTGAAAGGGATTATTAAGGTTGCAGAGAAGCTAAATGAGTTCTTTGTGTCCATCTTCACGGCAGAGGATACTGAGCATATACCTGTTCCTGAACCAGGCTTTTCAGGGATGGTGGCTAAAGAACTGAGCCAGATAGAAGTGACGAGAGATGATGTTCTAAACTGTCTGGAAAAACTGGAAGCTAACAAATCACCAGAGCTGGATGGCATCCATCCCAAGAGTCCTCAAAGAAGTCAAATGTGAAATTGTTGACCTCCTTGCTAAAATATATAACTTATCCCTGCAATCAGGTTCTGTACCAGAGGACTGGAGAGTAGCAAATGTAACACTGATTTTCAAGAAGGGATCCAGGGGTGATCTGGGAAATTACAGGCCAGTTATCTTAACATCCATTCCAGGCAAATTGATGGAAAACATCTTCAAGGATAAAATTGTAAAGCACACAGAAGAACAGGCCCTGCTGGGAGTGAACCAGCATGGGTTCCACAAAGGTAAATCTTGCCTGACCAACCTTTTGGAGTTCTTTGAGAGTGTCAACAATTATGTGGATCAAGGTGATCCAGTTGACATAGTATACCTGGACTTCCAAAAAGCTTTTGACAAAGTTCCTCATCAATGACTCCTGAGGAAACTTAGCAGTCATGGGATACGGGGACAAGTACATGTGTGGATTGCTAACTGGTTGAAAGAAAGGAAACAGAGGGTAGGTATAAATGGAGAGTTTTCACAATGGAGGGAAGTAAGATGTGGGGTCCCCTAGGGATCTGTACTGGGACCAGTGCTTTTTAATTTATTAATAAATGATCTAGAAGCAGGGGTAAGCAGTGAGGTAGCCAAATTTGCAGATGATACCAAACTCTTTCGGGTAGTGAAATCCATAACTGATTGTGAAGAGCTCCAAAAGGATCTCTCCAAATTGGGGGAGTGGGCGACAAAGTGGCAAATGCGGTTCAATGTTGGCAAATGTAAAGTGATGCACATTGGGACAAAGAACCACAATTTCAAGTATATGCTGATGGGATCTGAGCTGTCAGTGACTGACCAGGAGAGGGATCTTGGGGTCGTGGTGGACAGCTCCTTGAAAGTGTTGACTCAATGTGCGGCAGCTGTAAAAAAAGGTCAATTCCATGCTAGGGATCATTAGGAAGGGGATTGAAAATAAAACGGCTAATATTATAATGCCCTTATACAAAATTATGGTGCGGCCACACCTGGAGTACTGTGTACAATTCTGGTCACCACATCTAAAAAAGGACATTGTAGAACTGGAAAAGGTGCAGAAGAGGGCAACCAAGATGATCAGGGGCCTAGAGCACCTTTCTTATGAGGCTAGGCTACAACACCTCGGGCTCTTTAGTTTGGAAATAGATGACTGTGGGGAGACATGATAGAGGTCTATAAAGTCATGCATGTTATGGAGAAAGTGGATAGCGAGAAATTCTTCTCCCTCTCTCATAACACTAGAACCAGGGGTCATCCCATGAAATTGATTGCCAGGAAATTTAGGACCAGCAAACAGAAGTACTTTTTCACACAACGCATAATCAACTTGTGGAATTCTCTGCCACAAGATGTGGTGACAGCCAACAACCTGGATGGCTTTAAGAGGGGTTCGGATAACTTCATGGAGGAGAAGTCTATTGACAGCTATTAGTCGGAGGGCTGTAGGCCACCTCCAGCCTCGGGGGCTGGGTGCCGCTGGGTACCAGTTGCGGGGAAGTAACAGCAGGAGAGAGGGCATGCCCTCAACTCCTGCCTGTTGCTTCCAGTGGCATCTGGTGGGCTACTGTGCGAAATAGGATGCTGGACTCGATGGGCCTTGGGCCTGATCCAGCAGGGCTGTTCTTATGTTCTTAAAGCAGGTAATATCTTGCTGGTAATATCTTTGTTGGGAAATTCACTTTCAGTGGCTCAAGCAGTGCCAAGAAAGGTAATTTGCTATTGTGAAGCAACACATACAGTAAGATGGGATGAAATGCAGAGGGAGTTGTTGACTGACTGTTGAGCTCTTGTTATTGAGAAAGATGATCTTACCTCCTGTGCTCCAAATATAGGGGATAAGGAGGGACTCCACTCTTTTTCACAGTACCTTCACTTTTTCTAATCTGGACTGGGGAGTGGGATTTGGTTGTATGGACCTCCCTTCTGTCTATAGAACTGCAGTTATAAATGTGCTCATAAATTAGTTGGATCCTTCATAAGAATGATCCCGCAACAAAATCGAATTGCTTTTGATGCTTTAAAAATACTTGAATACTTTATATCCCTCTATTGCAGAAGAAGCACTATTCACAGGATACATTACACACATGTACAATATATATAGTGTACACACAACTGATGATCTGTACATGCATAAAGTTATTCACACATTATATTCTATGTGAATACACTACAGCAGTATGTGCTAGCTGTACTCTGGATTTTCAAGGGATATAATGTGATTAGCCATAATGAAAGCTAAGAATGAGCAAATTTTCTTTGTTACATTTCATTATTCTTCTGAGGGTTGGTTCTGTCTCGCATTACACTCTGTCAATCTTCCATTTGATATGGAGTATTTTTAATTAATTTTGGACTGTAACATATGCAGTTTGCTTGATTCTGTCCCTGCTAATTTTTTTTGTCCAAGCCAATAATGTGCATGAATAACTCTCTATATTGACCCTTGCAAATCAACATGCCCACTCAATGGAGCATTATGATATAGATGAGAATTACATTCAGATTGGAGTTTAGGTATGAAGTATTCAGCCCCAGCAATTTGCCAGAATTCCAGTGTTCTTCCTGAGTCAGTCCGATGGGGGTGGGTTGGGACCCCTGAAGTCGAGAGGACCAACAAAAGTCACTGCAAAATTCAGTGCCTTATCAAGGGACGTTGCAGTGATGGTCTTCTATTTTTAAAGATAAAAATTTCTTAAGTGGAAGTAGGAAACAGCAGTAGCAGCAGACATATTGCCTTTCTCCCTGTTGGCACCATTTTCCTTCCTGGAATGTACAGACAAGAAGATAGGAAAAGACCTTCTTGTTCACTGAGTTCCTTTAAATTTTGATATTTGATTTTTTAAAAGCAATTTTAAAAGTTTTTAAATGGTTTTGTATTGTATTTTGCATTTTTCTTGTTGTGTTGTGATTCCATTTGTTATGTGTTTTATTTGATGTTTTAGTGTTATGTTGTGAGCCGCCCAGAGAACAATTTGTTATAACCATTAGTTATTATTATTATCTTTTTTATATTTAAATTTTATTGATTTTAACAGTATCTAAACAATCACAACACATTAAACAAATATGGACTTCCCTCTCACACCTCCTCGTGAATCACCAATTATAGAATTAACCCTTGCTATAGTAATAATTCAAAACATACATCTAAACCTTACAAACCCGATTTTAATCTACCCAACCTGCTAATATTATTAAATTTCAAACCCTGTTATAAAATCAATATTAGGAAAGTAATTCTTTAAGTATAATAAGAATAGTTTCCAGTCTTCTTTAAAGCATTCCAAATTTTGGTCTCTTATCAGTACTGTAAGTTTTGCCAATTATTATTTTTATTATCATCAGTCATCACATCATCTCTGTCACTGCTTCTACTGTCCACTTCTCCAAAGAAGTTTTTACTTAAAACAAGACCAGCACCGCTGCTCTTGATAAACTGCCCTGCCCCCTTGAATTTGCACAGCAATTTTGAGGAGGGGCATTCTCACTGAAATTGCATCCCTTTGCCACTGCTGACAAAAATAGTGGTGGAGATTGGGCGCATTTTGACACCGACCTAAATGTGCATCCTGCTGCAATGCTATTCAGTGGTCAATCTAAGAAAAACAATCTTTCCAAATACATCCCCTTTTGTCTATGTTACTGTGTTTGTGTTACTGGAGCTGGGTTGAGGTGCAAGTATAGAGTGGCAATCACAGCACAGCAGATATGCTGAGCACCTTTGGCTGGAGTTCAAGGGCTACCTGTGCTCTTCCTTCAGATTGACAGTTATGGCAAAGTACTTCTGGCAGCAAAATGTACAGGTCTTATGACATCGTTCAACAAAAATGTTCCCACAAGATTTGTTTAAAAAAAAAAAGCATTTTCCATGTGCAGAGATTGTGACTGCAAGATTTAAAAGACTGCAAAGGAACATTCAAATATGTACACTCATGAAGAAACATAATGCAAATACCCCCGCTTATCTGCATTTAACACATTCTCAAATATTTTGCATCCAATATTTTAATGCACACATTTACTCATGCACATGACTTACATGGAAGAGAAAAATGTGAAGGAATAGGAAACTGTAGCAAGAATAAACTGTGCACATGCAGTGATTTTTACAAAGTTCAGAAATCCAGTCCAAAATAGCAGCAGACAATGAATGTATCAGTGTTGCTTCCCGACCAGAAACTCGTAATCAGAACCACAAAAGCCAGAGAAATTTGAAGGGAGAGAGATTCACAATTTAAAAAAAAAAAAGTCACAAGGAAAGACAAGATATTGGGTAGGAAGAATGACATTTTTTTTTTAAAGGGCAGGAATTACTGAGTTGATCATCTTAGATGTTCCAGACATGAAGTATCAATAATAAATTTCCAATTTCTCAAACCATTTGACATATTTACAGATTCATATTGAAATACTGAGTACGTATTAAGCAATCTAAATTCCACTTTGAGTATTTACTTTCATAGATAGCCTTTAAATATGATCATATAAGATTTTAAATGTTTGTATTTTTTCTTGATTTTTTTATTTATCTGTACCCTAGCTCTTTATTTAGAAGCAAAAAGGAGGAGGACATATAACAGCAGATCCTATTTCGATGCAAATCTGTAGTTGGTAATTGCAGTTCAGCAATTGTCTGAGCCTTCAGCTCAGCAATGATGAAAGACTAATGGGTGTGAATTATTAGCTGTGCCACTTACCTTGAAAATGGTCCTAACATTGTTGTGAGACTTGAATGTATTTATTTTTGGAAGTTTTCTTTTGTTTCTTTGTGATCCTCATTATTCCTAATTATTCTTTGATGAGAACATTTTTGTTAACAGGAGATGGTATAAAATATCTCCTTTTTTGTCACATTCTTGGAGTAGAATGGTTTAAAATCCAGAAGCTTTATTCTACTTTACTACATTATTTCAGACTTATGGTAGCATTATACTGCTGACTTTAATGGAACTGTTCTAATTTTAAAAAGAGTAGTGATTTCAGCATCCCTTTGTAGCAGCCCTTTGCTATAGGATCCACATTCTCAGATGCTCAGAGGGAGTTCAGATGTGTAATGGGTAGCAATCTGGTCCACAGTAGCTTTATTTCCATTCAGATCCACACTGGATCTGAATATAGATATATCTGATATCTACCCAACCCTTGAGGCATGAACTAAGGGATAACTGAAAAATATTAGGAGAGGCTCTATAAGGAAGGACTTGGAGAAACCTAATCAGCACGCACGTCGGATACTTCTGGTCACTTCCGGTCCAACAAGGCAATGGGGCAGCAGAGAGGTACGCTGCCACCCCGCCGGACCCTTTTAAAGTGCAGCACCAGCAGGGGAAATACTGTATGGTGGGAGAGGTAAGAGCACCCTCCACCACCCTTAAAGGTATCTCCCCACCTTTGAACCAATCCCCACCAGTTCTGTACACATCCCTACCCCCGCTCTCCTGTCCAAATTCAGATGTACAGGAAAGCAGTCTCTCTGCAGTCAGCAGACTGCAAAGAGGAAGGGGAATTGGCTCTGTGGGCTTCCTTCTTGCTTGAAGGACAGCCTGCACAGCCAGTCATGGAGGGAGAGTGAGAAGAGCTTTCTCTCTCAACTTCAATCTGGCCGAATTCCGCCTCCGAATGCAACAGAGGCTCCCTTGACCCTCGGGTTTTGAGCAACGAAACTCACTACAAACCAAGGGTTTAAACTGGAGGGTCTGGAATGCAACCTTGGATCAAGAAAGGGACAAGACCAGCATTTGGACATAATGGTATGGAAACCTCAGGCCCCTGCAACTCTTGTTCCTCATTGTGTGCTAATGTAACTAATGTGTGGCAGAAATCTGAAGTCAAGCATGGGTTTACCCCAACCTCTTTGCCTTGCATCCACAGCCAGCTTAACCTAAAATGTTCAAACAAACCCAAATTGATAGTTTATCACATAGCTTCACCCTGTTTCAGCCACTGAGTACATCTTCTTACCATCCCCTCACAAAAAAAAAAAAAAACCCTCCAGAATATCTGGGTATTGTCACAGAGAGAGGAGCAAGATTATGCAGGCTGTAAAGAGTACAATTCTGACAGGCCCAGAAAAATAATAAAAATAGAATTGTTGGTAAGAAGTGCCTGGCACTTCTTAAATGCCTGGCATTTAAAGATAAAGGGAAGAAGGCTAAAGACCATCTTTGTAACTACACAATAAATAAATAAATAAAATAAAAAGTCAAGGCACATAACTGTAGTTACAGAGTTGTCTAGGAATAAGATGCATTGATTCCGGGAATCAAATTTATTTTCCAAAGCTGAGTCTCAACTGAGGCTGGTCTCCATGTTTGCCTGGACACATGTCACTCCAACAGCAAAGAGTAAGAAGAATGAAGCATGCCCTGGCCAAATTCAACAGACCTCAGTTGCTAATCTGAACTGAATTTTCCTGTCATAAAGGAAAGCCTTACTTAAAGGGCAGTTTGAAGATATCTGCCCAATCGCACCCTGGGGCTTGAAGCAACGGATAGCTGACAAGTCTTCAGAGAAGCTGTATAAGAAAGGACTTGTAGAAACCTAATTAGGAAAAAGTAAAGCATGGAAAAAGTAAAGCATGGCACACATTAGAGCCTGCAGAAACTTCAGCCTATCAACAGATAGGAGAGTCCACTCTTCTGGAACAAACAGATAAGTGAAAAAGATACTGTATAACTGCCCCCCTTGCTCTTTGTAACAGACAGGAGTACACAACAACATTAAACCTAAACATACTAGCAAATGACCTGCTTAAAAATGAGTTAAAAAGTTATTTGGCCTTATTATATTTTTAAATTTATTTTTATTTATTGTTAAATTTATATACCGCCTTTCATTAAAACAATCCCAAAGTAGTTCACAGAAAAATTAAAACAAGACTATAAAAATACAAAATTAAAACATTAAGCTAAAATATAAAAACATGAGTCTGACTAAAAATTTAAAATACAAGCATAAAATAATCATACAAAATACAATATACAAATAAGCAGCAATAGAGAAAATCATATAAAAGCCTTGGTAAAAAGCCAAGAGTTGAAAAAAACTTTCTAAAAACTGTGATGGAGACTGAGGAGCGAATAGCTACTGGGAAAGAATTCCAGCGTTTGGGGGCAGCAACAGAGAAGGCCCTGTCCCGCGTGTACGACAGCCGAGCCTGGCTCATTGTCAGCACCCAGAGCAGAGCCACCTCAGATGACCTTGTCAAGTGGGCAGCAACCCTTGGGAGCAGGCGGTCCCTTAACTGGGCTCAGAAACAAACTGGTAGCCAGTGCAGCTCTTTCAAAATGGGTGTGATGTGATCCCAGCAGGCAACACAGATAAAATCCAGATAAAATCCTAGCTGCAACACTTTGCACTAGCTGCAGTTTCCAAATATTTTTCAAGGGCAGCCCCACAAGGAGCACGTTACAGTAATCCAGCTGTGACATGACTAAGGCATGGGTAACTGTGGCCAGATCTGCCTTCTCGAGAAAGGGTACACTAGCTGAAGCTGAAAGGTACACTAGCTGAAGCTGTGCAAAGGCACCCCACCTCCACCTGAGCTTCCAAAAGCAGAGCCGGGTCTTTCTTAAACAAAAATGGAAGCTGGTGAAGTTAATGTATGTTGCCTCATAGTATGTTTTCCAAAAAATACAGATGTGAAGCTTGGCTTTCCTGATGAGAGGGATTTATGACATGTCAGGCACCAGACATAAACGATAGCTGCAAACACACATCCATTTCATCTAGGTAGAGTTTTCATGCCATGAATGGGGCTGCAGCGCAATGGTAGAGCATCTACTTTACATGCAGAAGATCCCAGGTTCAATCTCTGGTATCTCCAGGTAAGGCTGGAAAAGACCCCTGCCTGAAACCTTGGAGAGCCACTGCCAGTCGGTGTAGACATCACTGATTTAGATGTACCAACGGCCTGACTCCGTAGAAAGCAGCTTCCTTCAACTGAGATTAAAGGAGATTTCATAGCAGGTGGGCTTGGAGGGCTGAATTATAGGCTTATAGCTTTAGGAAGATACTTGCTCATGTTATGTTCCAGTGCGAGTTATAAAATTTTGGTCCATGCAGGATGGCACACAAACATTGTAACTGATGCATGTATTTATCTGCCACAGCAAAGCCACAGCAAACCAAGATGGATACATTTCCGCCAATCTGAACAGACAATTTATCAACACAACTCCTAATGGATCAGGCGTTTGCTAAAAGCGGATAATTGCTCAGATGTGAAGCTTGGCTTTCCTGATGAGAGGGATTTATGACATGTCAGGCACCAGACATAAACGATAGCATCATATTATGCTAATTCTTATCATGCTCAAATATGTGATGTGACACAGTGTAACGCAAAATGACTGCCTAACATTTAGAAGAAATATGAAGGGATGCCCCCACTGTTAATTGTAGTGGAAATCTGAAGTGCACTTCTAAAGGTTAACATCACTGGGACTGAGGAAGCCGGCTTGCTTACAGATTGTATAAGAGAAGCAACACAAATAGTCAAGTTTGTGTTAATACCATAGACCTATTCAGACATTACATTGTACATGTGTATGAATGTTTGCACGCATGCCAATACTTGGGTGAATGATTGTACATGCATTCATTTAAAAAGTGAATCTCGGTACAGGCACCCTCAAAACAGGGTACAGATAAGAAGTGTACTACTTGCATTGAACATAATGAGGCTACTCACATGCGCATGCAAAACCAGGCTAAGGAAGCCCAGCCTGGTTTGCACGTGCATGTGTACCACCGGGATCAGGCCTGATCCCAGCAGCAAAGGGGCAGCAAACCTGCCTATGGAGCCTCCCTCTAAAATAAGGTTAAGGGAGCAAGTGTTCTGTTAACCTCATTTTTTAAAAAAATCGTCTGTCAGCCATGGCTTCAAGCAGCCGCGGCTAGCTGATTGCGGCACTCTCGGGAAGGGGGATCCCCCAAATGCACCATGCACTTGTGTGGTGCATTATTGAATCGTGGGGGTGAGGGTGACATGTCCACAGGGCAATGCAGATCTGCCCACCCAAGGAAACTGCTCATCTGTGGAGAGGTAAGCTCTTCAGAGCTTCCTCCCTGTTAAACCTTTCTCAGTGTTTGTGAAAATGGGCTCAATGTTTAAAAAACGGTGTCTGTTGTATACTATTCACAGATTGTACATGTCTTGAACATAATTTGTGAATAGGGCTCAGTTATTGCAATTTTTCTTGAGTGAGCATTAGCCAGCACAATAGCTAGTGGCTATTAACTACCACAGAACTAGCCAATGGCAACTGAAATATGATATTCTCTGATCCAAGATAATTATTTTCTTCTAGAACTCCTAGAAAGCCTTTATGCTTTCACAGACTCACAGTGTGAATTGTGGACTTATCTAGAAAAATGTGCACACTGTTCCATCTCTTATGAAACCTTATGATTCAGTTTTACCCCCAATAAGACAGGATGTACCAATCTCTGACAACCAGCTGGTCCTATATTCCTTTTTGCTGGAATATTTGGTATATTCCAAAGGTATGCCAAAGTTTAAGTTTGAAATTCTAAAGGTAAAATGTGCCGTCGAGTCAGTGTCGACTCCTGGCGACCACAGAGCCCTGTGGTTGTCTCTGGTTGAATAGAGGAGGAGTTTACCATTGCCATCTCCTGAGCAGTATGAGATGATGCCTTTCAGCATCTTTCTATATTGCTGCTGCCCAATATAGATGTTTCCCATAGATTGGGAAACATACCAGTAGGGAGTCAAACCGGCAACCTCTGGCTTGCTAGTTAAGTCATTTCCCCACTGCGCTATTAGGTAGCTAATTCTAGCTGCCCCTATACTTGATAAAGCACTGGGCACTCAAGATGTGATACAACTGTTGTCAGAATGAGGTAGCTGGTTTACATCAAACTGATATCCTGGCAAGTATAGTAAAATGCAATGTACTGTATGTATGTTAATTTTTTTCAAGGCCAGAAATATAGAATTTCAGAACAGAGGTATAGAATTTCATATATTTATATGTGAAGAATAGTACAATTGTATTCTATATCAGCTGGCCGTGCCTTGACTTCCTTGATAAACGACAACTCCCTTGAGCAGTGAATGTAGTGTATTTTTCCATTATCGATGGGACATGGGTGCCTTCAAGACACTCTTGTTTACTTCAGACAAAGACATCTCCCATATTCAAGAAAGTAGCCGTGTGTATGTTTTCAGGTGTGAGGACAAGCCAGAGATAAGGACAAGACATTGTTCTTCACAGGAGATGCATAGGAGAAGCACATCAAAGCCCCCTAATGACAAGCTGAGAATGACACTATGGTGAGGACTAACAATAATAAGCAGATGAAGGCAGGTTAACCACTGCTAGAATAGATTTCACAGCTTGCCAGCCAAGCAAGGAGACGTCTGATCTCCACCAACAAGGTAGGACCACAGACTGTTAGTGCATGTGAAAGGAAATGAATTATTAACTAAAAGGCTGAGAAAATCATCTCCAAACCTGGAGTTTAACATCCTATCTTTGTTAACAAAGTCCTTGTTCTTTTTCACCTGGCACCCAGAAGGCACAGATTAGAGGAGGAGGAGGAGTGGGATTTATACTCAAACAATAATCACCTGGCCCTTGTTTAAAGCTGCAAGCACCAGAATATATTATCCATATTAGATGAACATGAGTTTAATTCAGCTGAAGGACAAACATGCAAGCGTTGAGGTTCTGATTGTTTTTCTCAGCTGGAGGAGTAGTGTCAGGCCATCCAATTTTTGACACTGTGCATCAATTAGGTCTTGGGAGGAAGGGGGAAAATGCTAATATATGCTCCTGAAATGGAAGCTGCTGTGTTGGATCCCTGAGAGAGTTCAGGAGCTGGGTTTGGGTTGAAGCATGATGTTTTTCCACAAGGGAACCACCAGTCATAATAATTACATTGCTGTCTACTCGTAATATGATTTATTTAGATGTTGCCTTATGAATTAATTCCCTCTAATTGCCGCTCCTCTTGCTGTAAATCAAAGTTTCCTGCTTTCTGTAGAGCAGCAAACATGATCCTACACTGCTGTAATTAGTCCAATTAGAAAGGAAGGCAGATGTGGAAAGCCAATTACTTGCAGGAATATGTCTGCTCCAATGTATTCTGAGTGCTATTCGATTGAAATTTAATAGCAACTTAATAAAACATTGTTTTATTCATAAACCTAAGCTCCCTTTGGGCTATTAGTTTCTGAGGCGACACCTCCAATGAGTTTTATGGCTGGTGAGCTAAGGGGCTCTATAAAGAGAGAAATCGGGAGCAGATCCATTGAAATGAATGGATGCAAGCGGTGCTAAGGAGATGAGAATTGGCTCCTTTTTCTGCAGTAATATTTTTATTCCTCCTTCAGTAAGAACAAAATTAATGCTTTTGCCTTTCGAATCAGTGCAGTTGCCAGAAGCAATGCAAACTGTTTGTTGTAGGCAAGCCTTTTCTTTCTGTGGTGGATCTCTGCTCCCAAAGGCTTTACCTTAGGCTGAACCCACATCAAACACTGCAGATCAGAATAAGCATATACACTGGCCATTTTGGTAAGCACATCCTGAAGCTCCATGTCACCTCATTCAATTTTGTTCCAGCCCTAAACAGGGGCAAAATTAAGCTTTTTGCCACCCATAGGCAAAAAGGCTTTTGCTGCCCTTTTACCTTAAACAAAAAAGGTTTGCCTTCTTTAAAAATAAGGTTAAGGGGGGGACTTTCTCCTCACCCACTCCACCCTTGCTGCAGCCGCCGCTGCCTGCAGAGAGGGGTGACAAAATTTGAGGAGGGGCAGAATTTGCTGCTCCTCAAATTTTGCTGCCGTAGGCAAATGCCTACTCTGCCTCTCCGTTAATCAACCACTGGCCCTAAAGAGCAAACTCATCAAAAGCAAGGTGAATGGAGATGGGAGAAAATTGCTTAGAAATGGCCTCAGCCCAAGAAAAGAGAGAGATTAGAAAGATTAGAGAGATTAGCAGAATAGAAACAGGGAACACACCTGGTTACTTATTTCACAGCTCAAAGAGAGGAAACCAATATATGCACTGGGACATACTGGCCAGTTTGCTAGTCACACTAATCAAGTAGAAAGGGCTGACACATACAGTCCTCCTTGAGAAAACCGAACTGGTTAAGAGGCCATTCCAAACAGACATTAAGCAGGAAATGAGTTGTTTCACAGGATTCAAGTCACACAATATTTACAGACCTATCTGGCACATGCCCTTGTGGAGCTTTTTGTGACTAGAATTGTGAAGCAGAAGGAAACAGCATGGTTTTCTTATATAAAATATACGGCACTTTGGCTGTCCCATTAGCTAGCAAGCACTGTTTGCTACTTATGTGAAGCAGGAAGTGTGGTAAGCTTGTGATGGATGTTACTTGATTCTACCACTCAGCAGTCACATCATCAATGTTTTTCATTTGTGGCCCCTCCTGCTAAGTTCATCTGGCAAACAAGATGTGGTAAGTCATATATGGGGACGAATTTTGCTGTCATGCTGGTGGTATAAGCCTGCAGTACTGTGGACAAATTCAACACTATCACTCCTAATTCACAGTGACCAGAACTTACCATTTTTTAAAATTGCCCACACCAGTAATTTGCTATATGTTGTAGCAATTACATCTACCAGCTTTTGGTACAGATGTCTTTACACAAGATGTTTTGATAATACGAATTATAGCTGAAAAGTCTAAATAGAATGGAATGGAAGTGGACTTAGGCTGAGAATTTTTCAGCCCACCTTTTGATTAGACTGTAGTGTATAGCTTTGTAGGGAAAATCTTCTGCCCTGGCCAGCAAGTTCCTCATACTCTTCTATAGTAGCAGTGGTCTTCCTAAGCCAGGGATCTGCACCATAGCAAATTCTTAGAGGTGAACACATCATGGCAGCTTGATGGTGTTGGGAAGGACTTGATGGTCATGGAAGTCTTAAAGGGGCTTCATCTGTGAAAATGTTTGGTAACTCAGTTTCAATGCCTAGAAAGTCAATATAACCCACAGATCCAGAACTATGTTGCCCTTAGCTATATACAATAAAAAGAGCTCATAACGTCAGTTCTTAGAGTTACTCTTTCTCCTGTCCAGAAGCTTTTTCACAAGGGGTGTGTGTGTGTGTGTGTGTGTGTGTCTATGCACAGCCATAAACTGCTTTGAGAACTTTGGTTGAAGAGTGGTATATAAATTTCTGTCGTCATAGTAAAACTTAATATCAGAAAAGATGGGATTTTAAAAAATCTAACTAATGATGCAGGTCATTGGATTTCTTCTATGTTATATTAGGCGTGTGTGTGTGTGCTAGATCTTTGCATGGCCAAAAATATCATATTTCAACCTGACCTGATAGTGGAAATGTCAGGAGAGGTCATCCCATTGGCCCCTCCCAACTCTCCTTTCATGTGTGGAGCTCTGGCATTTCCTGTGTGGAGCTCTGGCATTTCTGTCAAACCAGTCACAAACAAACCCCTTCCTCTCTGCCCTACCTCCTCCTCCCCCTCCTTAAGCCTTTTTACTCTTAACTGTGGGGGCAGAGGACAAGGCTCCACCACTTCCTCTTCGCTCCAGAAGGAGCTTGTAACACACACAGGAAGCTGCTTCTGTGACTTCCATTTAAAGGGATTCTTTTTTCTTTTTTCTTTTTAAAGCTTGCCTTCTAGGTCCCCTGAATACTTCTGGGACTGTGTCCTAGAAGCCCCTTTAAATCAGTTTAAAAGAGTTCTTTAAATTGGTTTAAAGAGTCCTTTAAACCTCCCTGAGCCTTTCTGGAAGGGTGGTATAAAACTGAAATAAATAAATAAATAAATAAATAAATAAATAAGCAAGCAAGCAAGCAAGCAAGCAAGGAAGCTTCCTGTGTGTGGGATGTGCTCCCTCCAGAGCAAAGAGGAAGTGTTCGAGCCTATCCCTTCACCCCACAATCAGAATGTAAAGAAGGGGGGAGGGGAGGGGAAGGAGATAGCAGGGCAGGCAGATAGAGGGGGATCCTGACAGACATGCCAGATCTCCAGCAGAGTTCTGCTGCAGTTGCTGCTGAAGTCCCTCCAACAATGCCCAATAGAGGGCATGTTGGGTATATTATTTATTATTATTTATTTAACCTATTTTTCATACCACCCAAAACTTATGTCTCTGGGCGGTTTGGAACAAAGCAAAGACAGAAAAATATATAGCATTAGTTAAAACAAGAGAACAACAAAAAAGTTAAAACATTACAACAATTTAAAAAAATTAAAGTAATATTTAAACAGTATTAAAGCTATTAAAATAATATCTAATTAAAAGCTTGGGTGAACAGATGTGTCCTTAAAGACTTTTTAAAAGGTGTCAGAGATGGGGAGACTCATATTTCAGCAGGGAGCGCATTCCAAAGCCTCAGGGCAGCAGCGGAGATGGCCGGTCCCTGAGTAGCCACCAGATGAGCCGGTGGCAACTGCAGACGGACCTCTCCTGATGATCTCAATGGGCGGTGGGGTTCATGACGAAGAGAAGAAGACGTTCTCCTACGTACCCCCAGGGCCCAAGCCATTTAGAGCTTTAAGGGTTATAATCATCACCTTGTATTTTCCCCAGAAACATATCGGCAGCCAGTGTAGCTCTTTCAATACGGGAGTAATATGGTCTCTCTTAGATGACCCCATGTCTGTCAAACCCAATACAATGCACAGCCCTAGTAACTATCTGCATATCTGTATCTTTATCTATCTGCCTGATGTTTGACAGATTTCAAATTTGCTAAATCCACATTCAAATGTAATGTGAAGCTGATGCATTTGTAAATCTCAAGCAGGCTTTCTGTTAATCTCAAATTTGCATTTGACTATATTTGAGTACTTGCAGCATACTCATATGTGTGGCCAGAGCTCAGAAAGCTCACTACCAGCCAGTGTAAATCACCTTCGGCTAGATGAACCCATGGTCTGACTCAGTATAAGGCAGCTTCAGAGTTTACTTCTGAGTATGTTTATACATGCACAGAATTGTCACACTCTTCAGGTACCTCAGGATGTATCACCAAACAACTTCAAGGGTTTACAAGAAGAAAAAATCAGGTCAGTTCTGCAAGGAATAAACAGAATTGGCATACAATTGATATGGTATTGATTTCCAAAAGCTGAACATACCACAAGTTGCAGCCCTCATCAGTGCAGCATCATGACATGAGTTACAGATACTCCATACACTTTTCTGGCTGAATTAGCTAGCCAGGGAATTAAGGAAGATAAAAGAGAAGACCTGAGAACACAGGCTGTGTCCAGGCAAACATAAATACAGAGTTAGCTTCCATTCTAGTGAAATGATGCTCTGCTTCTTGTCTACCCCATGAGAATAGTGCAGGTAGTAAAATCCATGATGAAGTGATGAGGACAACAGACCACAATTCACAAATTCAGTGGCCAAAGGCAGCAAGTAATAAATATCCTGAAGGTGAGTTGATCAGACAGTCTTGTACAAGTTACAGAGAGATCAGGTGCTCACCAAAAAGGAAGTAATGCTATAATAATTTATAGTTGTGCCTGGCATACTATGGTCTAGGTTATCAGCTGATGACTTTTATGAACTAGCCTGATTTACAGCAGCAGGACACATGGCCCATTGATTCCAAGGGAGCTTCAGTGACTTCCACATACTGGGATTACGTTTTTAATTATTATTTATTAAGGGTATTAGGGATGTGCAGAACATTCAGAGCTTGGAATGAGCCGTTTTGAGTGTCCTGAGCTTGGAACAGAACATACCTAAAAAGGGGATCCAACCCCCCAAGTCCTGCTATGCTGCCTCATCATGGCAGGGTGTGTGTGTGTTCCTGGGAGGGATGAGTGAAGTACGCTGAGAGGTATACTCCCAGTAGGGTCACCCAATGCACAAAGGTCATCCCAGCTGCCCAGCTAAAGCAAGCAGGCACCTACAGTATATTGGGCAACAGTGATATAGGAAGGTGCTGGAAGTGGACGATCACTTCAGTGACAATGACAAAGGCATCATTTCATACTGTGTGGGAGAAGGCAAATGTAAACCACTCCCTTTTTTTTTTAACCAAGAAAACCACATGGATGGACAAAATGGAATGATTGTCGATGTAGTGCCGGATGATGGGCCCCTCAGGTCTGATGGTACTCAACATGCTACTGAGGAAGAACTGAGGATCTCTCAGAGTACTGATGGTGTTTATGACGCGGTTAGACTAAAGCCTTTTGAACGTCTAGCAGCTGATGTTACCATGCAGGAAAAGAAAATCTGAAGCTGCAAAGACAGAATTACAATGGTAATGTGGAACGTAAGAAGCATGAATATAGAAAAGCTTGACACAGTGAATGATGAAATGAATAGATTACAGATTGACATCTTGGGCATCAGTGAATTAAAATGGACTGGAATGGGACACTTTCAGTCAGAAAACCCTACCGTTTACTACTCACGACACAACAACCAAAGGAGGAACGGTGTTGCTTTCATAGTCAGGAAGGATATAGCAATGACAGTATTTGGATACAATGCGGTCAGTGACCGACTAATATCAATTAGATCTAGTGGACAACCCTTTAACATGACAGTTCTTCAAGTCTATGCCCCAACAACTGATGCAGAAGAAGAGGAAGTTGATGAGTTTTATACTGAAGACCAGTCTGAAATTGACAGAACATGCAAGCAAATGTGATGCTGGTGGTTGGAGACTGGAATGCCAAAGTTGTAAAAGGTAAGGAGGAAAAAACAGTTGGCCTATATGACCTAGGAAACAGAAATGAAGCAGGAGAACGACTTAATAGTTTCTGCCAAGCCAATGATCTTTTCATTGCTAACACATTCTTCAAACAACTAAAGCAGCACCTATACACATGGACATCACCAGATGGATACACAGAAATCAAACTGATTATATTATTGGTGCAAGGAGGAGGTGGAAGAGCTCAGTTATAACAGCAAAGACATGGCCCGGGGCCTATTGTGGAACAGATCATGAACTGCTCATACACAAGTTCCAAGTCAAGCTAAAGCGGAAAAACAAAGCTATCCAGCTCCCATGATATGATCCTGAGAATGTACTCACCATTTTCAAGGAGAACATCAGGAACTGCTTTGAAGTTCTGAACCTCATTGATGGGGAAACAGAGGAACTGTGGAATGAAATCAAAGAAGTTGTTAAGGATGAATGTGAAAAGAGACTGCCAAAGACCAAGAAACAGAAGAAAGCAAAATGGATGTCAGAATAGACGGTGGAAATAGCTAAGAAGAGGAGAGAAGCCAAAGTCAAGAAAGATAAAGACCTCAGGAAGGAACTTAATCAGAAATTTCAGAAAGCTGTTAGAAGAGACCAGGAGCAGTACTAAAATGACATCTGTAAAGACCTTGAGGATGGAAATAGATCTGGAAAAACAAGGCAAGTTTTCCAAAAGATCTCTGAGCTCAGGGGGAGGTTCCAATCTCGAATTGGTATGTTAAGGGCGGCTAAAGGACAGATAGTAACTGATTCAGAGAAGATCAAACAGAGATGGAAAGAGTATAATGAAAATCTGTACAGCAGGGACGTCAACATCCAAGATACTCTAGAAAATATTCCCTACTTGCAAGAACCTCTAATACAGGAAGATGAAGTTAGATCAGCACTCTGGTCATTACCAAGTTGGAAAGCTACAGGAATTGATGGAATAGTTACAGAAATATGGCCGGCAACAAAAGAAGAATCAGTCAAGGCTCTAACCAAACTATGCCAGCAAATTTGGAGAACGACACAGTGGCCGACTGATTGGAAGAGGTCAGTCTACATACCCGTACCAAAGAAAGGAGACTCAACAGATTGCGCAAACCATCACACAATATCCTTAATTTCACATGCTAGCAAAATAATGCTCAGGATCATCCAGCGCAGATTAGAACCTTACGTGGTAAAGGAAATGCCAAACGCTGGTTTCAGAAAAGGCCAAGGAACAAGAGACATCATTGCTGACGCACGCTGGATAATTAAAAAAGGAAAAGAATACGAAAAAAGTCAATATGTGCTTTATTGACTACAGAAAAGCCTTCAATTGCATCAACCATGTCAAGTTGTGGAATATCCTTAGGAAAATGGGCATCCCAGAACACCTCATTGCTCTCATGAGAAACCTATACACAGGACAGGAAGCCACAGTCCAGACGGAACATGGTGAAACAGACTGGTTCCAGATCAGCAAAGGAGTAAGACAAGGCTGTATTCTCTCTCCTTCTTTATTCAATGTATATGCTGAACATATACTGAGAGAAGTTGTATTGGAAGAAGATGAGCGTGGTTTTATAGTTGGAGGAAGAAACATCAATAACCTGCTTTACATTGATGATACCACTAAGATAGCTGAGAATGTGGATGATCTGCAAGCTCTAGTAATGAAAGTCAAGGAGCACAGTGAAAAAAATGGGACTACATCTAAATGCCAAGAAGGCTAAACTAATGACAACAGGTACAGGAACCAGTCTCAGAATTGACAATGAAGACACTGAAGTAGTGGATCACTTCTGCCATTTAGGATTGACTTTCAACAGTCAAGGATCCAGTAGTCAAGTAATACACCACAGACTGGGACTTGGTAGGGTAGCAATGAAGGCCTTGGAAAGGATATTTAGATGCTGTGACATGTCTACACCTACAAAGATTAGAATAGTTTGGACATTGGTTTTCCCCGTGACACTCTATGGATGCAAAAGCTGGACTTTGAAGAAGCATGATATAAAAAGCATTGACACTTTTGAACTTTGGTGCTGGAGAAGACTTTTGAGGATACCATGGACAGCCAGGAAAACAAACAAATGGATCATAGAACAAATCAATCCAGAATTTTCACTCGAGGCACAAATGACCAGGCTCAAACTATCATACTTCAGACACATTATGTGAAAATCCAGATCCCATAATCCATAATGTTGGGGAAAGTGGAAGGAAAGAGAAGAGGACAACCAGCAGCAAGGTGGATGGACTCAATTACAACAGCAATGAATGCACCACTGAGAGACCTTAAAAGCCAAGTTGAAGACAGATCAGCCTGGAGAGAATTGATCTAAGTTGTCACTAAGAGTCGACACCAACTTGATGGCTCTTAATCAATCAAAAAAGGGTTCCTGCTTCAAGCTCAGAATGGAACAATCCCATTCTATATGGAATGTTCCAAGTGTTCCATTTTTAAAAAAATTTAAGATAGTGAGAGGGCAGCGCTGGGTTGCGGTGAGAGGTACCTTTAACATTAAATTAATCCAAGTGTTTACAGGTACTTCCAAGTTTAATTAATAGAAGTTCTTTAACATATATCTTTAACATTAACATCATAGAAGCTCTTCTTTGTTATGCACCTGGCCAGCACTGCAAGCCGCCAGTGCCACAGAACTCTGTCCAGCATCCTGCGTGGCGGTGGTACATATCCGGAATTCAGGTGGCCTCTACACATGCACAGAGGCCAGGTGAACTCCAGGGACGCACTGCCACTGCCGCACAAGATGCTGGCCAGAGCACTTATTTAATTTAACTTAAAGGTACCTGTAAATGCTTGGATTTATTTAATGTTAAAGGTACTTCTTGCCTCTCATAGGAACATAGCAAACTGCCATATACTGAGTCAGACCATTGGTCTATCTAGCTCAGTATTGTGTTCACAGACTGGCAGCGGCTTCTCCAAGGTTGCAGGCAGGAATCTCTCTCAGCCCTATCTTGGAGAAGCCAGGGAGGGAACTTGAAACCTTCTGCTCTTCCCAGAGCGGCTTCATCCCCTGAGGGGAATATCTTGCACTGCTCACACATCAAGTCTCCCATTCAGATGCAACCAGGGCAGACCCTGCTTAGCTATGGGGACAAGTCATGCTTGCTACCACAAGACCAGCTCTCCTCAGCGCTGCCCTCTCACTAGCTTAGAATCTTTTTTAAAAGCCAGAAGAACACTTGGAACATTCCAAATGGAATGGGCTTGTTCCTTGGAAACACTGGGTCACCCCGGTATTCCAGTTGGAATGTTTGGGCTGTTTTGAATTCCATTTGGAGCTCAGAATGGAACAGAAAACCCACTCCTAGTATTTATATAATGCTTTTCAACTAAAAGTTCTCAAAGTTGTTTACATATGTCAGGTGCCAGGCAGGAATGGGGAGGTAAGACACAGCACAATGGCGAGCTGTATGTGTTCCTGGCTTTGTGCTCTTCTCCCCACATCCCTGCTAGATGATGTGGAGAGCATGGCATCCAGTGCACCAGATGCCTGCTGTGGAAATCTGAATCCCAATGTCAGGTACATGAGAAATTTGGGGAGGAGGCCTCATTGTCCCCCAGTGGGGCGGAAGAAACGGAAAATTGTGGCTTCATCCCTGGGGAGGGCTGTGATGCCTGTTTTGGGCTGTTTAAGTGAGAACCGGCTGGTGATGAGGGCCAGCATAAAGCGGAGGGCTACTCGTCTCCAGGAGCCCCATGACTCCCGCTATGGCCCGAGTTGACTGGCAAGGCAGAGAAGGGGACTCAGGTGAGCAGAACCTCCCTTCTCCAACATTTAACTTGGATGCCACTGGGGAAAATATGGACTGTAGAGAGACAGTGAGGGAAGGAGGCTTCACAACATAAGAAAAGAAATGGCTGTGGTGGCAGGGAGGAGGCTCCATGTGCTGAAAGTGTTCATGATCTTAAAAGTGCTTAAGGATGACTATTATCCTGTGTCCTCTGCGCATCAGGGAGGAATGGGTTGGGGCTTGGTGTTGGACGGAGAGAAGGAAAAAGGTGCTGGGGAGAGGAGGATTGGGCAAATGAAGAATGGAAAGAAAGAAGGCACATTGGGCAACAACTCCCCCCCGCCAAACCCCAAGCTAGTGGGTTGTATGGTTTTTTTTGTTTTTGTTTTGTTTTAAATAGAAGTTATAGCAAGCAACCATGTTGTGTTTGGATTCTTGGATGCTATATAAGTTCTTCATAGGGATTCATTGAGAGAACTGCCAAAGAGCGCAAAAACAAAAAAACTGCTTAAAAAAACAACACCCAAGAACCATACACCGCATCAGCTTGGGGTTTGAGTGAGGAGTTGTTGCCCAATGTGCCTTACCCCCAAGCCCACTTTGGAGCACCTGGGCACCACCAAGGGGGGAGGGGAATGGGGCTACCTCAAACCCCCATTATTCCCTATGGCAGAAATGAAAAAACTTAAAATATTTTTAAAACCATTAAAAATTGCATGAGTGCCCAATTGCTTTGGGGGGCTGGGGGGCAGTTGGCACTCATGGGTGCCTATTACCCACCCCAGTTTTGTGTTCCTAGGTGCTCTCCATAGGGAATAATGGGCCAGTTCAAGTCCCTATTATTTCCTATGTAAAACCTCTCAGAACTGGTTCAAGTGAAGTTTGAATTTGAACTGAACCACTGGGGGTTCTAAGGAACCCAAACCTGAACCTTGGAGCCAGGTGTGAATTCAGTTCAAATTTGAACCGAACTATGCCAGCTAGTTTTGTGCACACTCCTATTCACAACAGCCCTGAAACTGTGCACACAGCACCATACTAATACACATCAGGTCACCACCATAATGTGATATATTCCTTGAAGACAGCAGTGTCAGAATAAAATGAGGTGTATTTATGAAATGATTCTTCTTCTGAAATTCAAACAAATGCTGGACTCCCACATCCATTTTCAAGGTGTGGAGGAAAGATGCACAAGAGATTATAATGCAATATCCAAAATGAAGCCTCCATGCTTTCCAAATTTATTTAATTTTATGTATGATCCTCCCATCCAATTAAACTCATCTAATAGCCTTCTGAAATCAGCAAAAAAACAAATACCTTGTAATCCCAACATTCTATCAGCCCGTTCCCAGTTCTCAAAAGCCAGCCTCAATAAAAAAGATTTATTATTATTCTGAAAGGTACTTACTGAGGCTTAGACTTTCAAAGAGGGGGAGTTTCATGGCTGCAGACAGTCACTGAGAATGCTTGTGCACATGTTCTAGCAGACCTAAATGACTAGGCACACAGATATATTTACTATCTAATTGTAGTAGATGCACAATAACTGCTACTCAAGCTGAAAAAAGCAATAGATACAGCAAGATTCCATGCTCTCAGCAATTACACAAAATACAAGTACTACATAAACACAGCCCAATAACAGCCCCAGGTAGAGTTAATTTTAATTCCAGTTTTAGGCATGGCAAAGTGCTGTTTGTGTGAGGTTCAATGACAATGCAACATCATATGACAATGCGACATTACCGATTCCTCCGTGGTATGACTACAGAGTAATCAATCTCCAGCCAAAACCAGACTCTTAACTTGATCAGGGGAATTTGAAAATGTATTTTCCTTTCTTCAGAAACATGTCTATTAGACAGTCAATGGCTTATAGGTTTGCAAGAAATGGCCTTTTTCTTCCTTCATGCCCCCATCAGGACTCTCCAGCCTGGAGAGGGGATTTATTTGACACCACTTTGTTTGTTTACTTTCCAAAGGAATCGATAAAACATTAAGGGGATAGAAGCAAATACTCAGCACTTTCCCCTGTACTTAATTGAACAATGCAGCATTCACAACATAGGCTTTTGCAGAAGGAAAGCCATGTCTATGGACAGAAAGAAACAGAGCTTTACACCTGCATTTAATTTGACTAAAACAGAACGGAAACGGCTGGTGTTTTGATGCTACATTTCCATTACCTACAGAGAAGTTTTCGTACTGGATGCTAGCCCATCTATTTTCTCCTATCTAGTGCACAGGAGACAAGCATGATCCTAATTGGGCCATTAGGAGAGGTGTTGAAATGTTACTAATTGTCAAAGGCAATTAAGTGTAGCAACATGTCACAGGTAAATTAACGAGGCTCCAGGTGTTATGAGCTAGCTGCATTCATTTGGATGGAAAACAAATGCCATCTCCTTTGCATATGGCCCATGCTTTGGTTTTCTTTTTGTCCGTCTCCCGGGAAATGGCCCATCAGCTCTGGGAATACAGACTTTATTTTTTGAAGCAAGATGAACTTAATTCCAGAAGTGACAAAGACTTGCCATAAGGACCAATATTAAAGGATCCCTTGATGTGCATTGTTTTGAAAAGAAGGCTGGACATGATTTTGGGGCAGATGGACAGTTAACTTCTGTCAGATTTTGTTGGGTGTGACAAGTTATATAGGTTATTTGGGACGTCACATTCAAGGACAAAAATTGTGTTCAAAGTTGGGTGCTTTCCAAATTGCACACTACCACAATGTCACATGATGACATATCCCTTAAGTGTCCTTCCATACTGCCTGTGTCTTGACATTGCTGCCCCTGCCCTGTAAGCAAGGGGCACATTTTACATTTCCAATGCCCTCTTTCAGATTTTATTGCTGCATTACAGCCCTATAACGCCGGGTCTGTGTTGCAAAATTTAAAAAAGCTGTATTTGCCCATTGTAGGAGGCAACGGATTTCAACTGCAGTTTTGAATTGGCACCACAAAATGTCACAGTTTACACCAGATGCAGAGGGAGGCCTGCAGTGGCATAGGTTCAGCCTGCTGCCGCGGCCCCCTTAGCCCCACCTCCTGCATCAGACGTCAGCATCAGACACAGGGAGCGGATGTTAACCATGCCCCCTGCATCTGACATGAGATGCAGGGGAAATAGTTTAGCTTGCAAACAGGGCCATGTGGAGAGCCACTCTGGCTGTGCTGCTATCGGGGCACTAGCTGATTTTTCTCACAAATGGGGCTGCGTGGCCCCATTTGTGTGCTAAACATTCCTGCATCTGATGTCAGATGCAGGGGGCGTGGCTGGGGCACAAGGCTTGGCTCCTGAAGGGTGGCGGCCCGAGTTCTTTGAACCCGTTCATGCAATGGTGGTTCTGCCCCTGGTTTACACCGCTTATTGCGGTGTAAAGCTCGCTATCTGGAAAGCACCCTGCATTATGTGACTTTCCATTATCAACTTAGTGTTGTGCAATGATCTGAAATTCTTCCAATGTTTTGGAAGAGCCAGAACCTTTCACATTTGTCACTAATTTAATTTTAGACACAATCTGGTAGCATCCTAGGAATGTGGGTTCCCCCCGCCCTGAATGTTTTTCATCTTATCAAAAAATGTTTAACTTATTTTGAAATTCCATATATATATTATACCAATAGAAATTCCTAAGTTAACTCATACAAATTAACTCATGTATATTTTGAAGTGTTAGTTTGTGAAAAATAAAGTCATACAATAAAGAAAACCACCAAGGGACAGAGGTTTGGGGCGGTCTTTGGAAAAAAAAAATCCTGATTACCTACAGATACCAAATTTTGCACAAACAATCCTGCCACTTAAATTAGCTGAGAGCACTACTTTTAACACCAGAATATGCTGGGTGAACGGTTTAAACAATTAAATTAAATTAAATTAAATTAAATTAAATTAAATTAAATTAAATTATGCTTAACTAGTTGAACCAGGCGCAGACCATCTGCGCCTCTTCCCCCCTAAGCCCACCCGCCAGTCACCGCTTTCTCATGCACGCCGCCGCTTTCTCCCCCCACTTTCTCCTGCCCTCCCCTCGCGGCTTTTTTCTCCCGTCCGCCCACCCGCAGCCGGTTTTCTCTCCCTCCCGTCTGCCCACCCGCTGCTGCTGCTTTTCTCCCCCCATCCGCCCGCCGCTTTTTTCTCCCCCCACCATCCACCCACCTGCCGCCGCTTTCTTCTCCTTCTCCTCCTCCCCCCTCCTCCCTCGGCCAGGCCTCTCGCCACCGTTTTCTTCTCCCCCTCCTCGTCCCTCCTTCCTCCTCACTTGGCCAGGCCTCTCGCCACCGCTTTCTTCTTCTTCTCCTCCTCCCTCCTCACTCGGCCGGGCCTCCTGCCACCGCTTTCTTCTCCCTCTCCTCCTCTCTCCTCAGCTGGGCCTCTCGCCAGAACTCTCGCAAGGGTGTCGCGAGACTTCCGCCACCAAATCCTGGGCACACATGCTGGCTAAGAGAATTAAATATATAGATTAACGCAGAACCACGAGTTCTAAGGAAGAGGCTGCTCTCATAGATTGACCACCTATGCCAGCAGCAGCATTCATGTGTGTTCTTAATCCCTATAAGTGTAATCTACACAAAATGATTTTGCCCAGTCAAAAGGCCTCACCTGCAGGTAGAAGTATAAATGATTGAATTAAGCATGGCAGCAAGCATGTTATCCGGGCTGGCATGCTTGATTATTTTCCTAAATAGCAGCTGTGGAAGTGTGATCTCGATTTGGGCCATGGTGTGTAGGGAAGAGGGCTTTAACCCATTGCTGCTTCTATGGTCCTCATCTGGATCAGGTCCCTCCATGGCTGCTTTTTCCCCCTAGAAGGGAAGCTGTGATTGCTGCCAATAGCAGCTTCCCCTCATGGGCAGTAGTAGCCATGGGGGTGGGAGGGACCTGAACCAGACTGGTGCCATGGCAGGCCAAAGAGTTAGTCCCCTCCCTAATGCAATTGTCTCAATACAGATTGCCTGTGATTGCTATTTGGACTGGGCTGGCAGAGACAAGGAGAGGGAAACAAACATCTAATGTATAGTTTGGGCTTTCCATTCCTTGGCAACATTGAAAAAGCACCGTTGGAGAACTAATATTGATTTTTTTTTATTACTCTCCTGAATCCCACTGCAACCTTACTATTAACTTGCTAGAACGCAGGGAAACTATGCAGAATAAGAACCTGTCAGATGCGAAAATTCCGGAGACATCTTGACTATCAAATCAGAGTGCACGTTGCATGGCATTCACTCGTAAATATGTGGTCCAAACCAAACCATCCATTAGGTTTGTAAACTGATGCCCGCAGGGAATAATTTTGGAAGAGTACATCCTCTCACAGGGGGAACATGTTTTCGAATGTGATGTGATTATTTTATATTGTTTGGATGGACTGATGTTTGTTCAGATGTTTTTGTTTTAAACTATTTTAGGCACTATGTTTTGGAAAAGCTGGATATAGATTCTGAAGATAAAAATGTGACTATTTCTTTTGCTTTGCGCTACGTACTGACAGTGTATGAAGACAATCCTGGAATTTAAATTCAAGACACTGTTGGGATCAAAAGCTGACATTAAATTAAAAAGTTATCTTGGCTTCATCATACACTGTAATATTTATTTATAATAAACTGCATAGTGACCCTCCATGATTGGCATCTGTTGCCAATTGAACCTTGATTCTGGAAAATGAAAGCATTGCATTCTGCAGAGACTGACCTTTTCATACTGGTGCTTGAATAAAAGGACCATGCACTTCAGATGTATTCACTCATCTCCTCTTGTAAAAGTCCAATGGAAAGAATCATGCACTCTAGCAGGGAGTGAAGCCTGCAGAACTTCCCACACAATATGGCTATTGGTGATGTTCTGGAAGTGACAACATTTTCAATGAGTTGGAAAAATTACCCTTACTACCCTTTTACTTAGGGTAAAAATTACCCTTACTCAGTGAGTTGGAAAAATAACCCTTACTGCTTTTACCCTAAAATTAGGTACTAATTTACCCTTACTAGTAAATTACCTTACTAGTAGTAAAATTACCTTTAATACTTACTTACTTTTCCTTGCACATGTGCAAGGAAAAGTGTTAGAAACCTGTGCAAAGGAAACGTGCAAGGAAATGTGTTCATTTTCACCCATTTTCATTTGTTTTCTTTTCCTTTTATTTTGATTTGATTTGTTTCATTATATTTTTGTCTTTCATTGTTTCAGTGTTTGATTTTATGGTTATGAGCTGTCCTGTACATTTGTCAAAAAGGTGGGATATGTTAAATAAATAAATAGAATTATTAATGGAATTAATTCTCATGTCATTATTTCCCATTCACTCTCTATTTATTTCAGTGGGAGACTCACACAATCTGCTGTCTTCTCCTTGCTGGGAGTGGTGTGCACAGCATCATCCCCCCCCCCCCCCGGGATGTTGGCACTTATATACTATTTCTTCAACTTCAACTTCAGAAAGGAGTTAAGGGGAGGAGAGCTGATCTTGTGGTAGCAAGCATGAATTGTCCCTTTTGCTAAGCAAGGTCCACCCTGGTTGCATGTGTGAGCAATGTAAAATGTTTCCTTTAGGGAATAAGGGGAGAACACCTGCATGCTTGCATGCAGAAAGTTCCAGGTTCCCTCCCTGGCATCTCCAAGATAGGGCTGAGAGAGGCTCCTGCCTGTAACCTTGAAAGAAGCCACTGTCAGTCTGTGTAGGTCTGACTTGGTATAAGGCAGTTGCCTATGTCCCTATCTGCACCAAGATGCCAATTTGTTGAGCATCAGCTCTAGGCCAAAGCAGAAATAAATGGTCACAATTAGGGGCAAAATACATGTTGATTTACTTGTGTTAGTAAGAGGCATGCTTATTACTATTTATGCCTCTTTTAAAAAGCAACACAATACTTGCTGCAGGAGATGATTCTTTTTAGGGCCATAGAAAGAAGGATAACCCTTTCCCATCACACAATTTCCCCACTGAAATAGTCCTTTCTGAAGATATGTCCCAGAAGCATGTAACCATTACAATTTGTTACACACATGGAATTATTATGAATATAATTTACCTCCCTGCTATTAAAGGCAGGCATTGAGTTTGAACAGTGACCTTTCGCCAGAGATGTTTGACATTGTCACAGTGTTTGACTTTTAAAGCAGTTCTTAAAACACATTTTTGAAAAACCATTGTCCAGCTACACCACCCTTCGCCTTCCTAACCCAGCCTGGCAAGCTCACTGGGTCCAGCCTCAGAGCGGAGATGGGGAGGGAGTTGAGCAGCACTCTGTTCCTCCTCTGTCCCAGGCTGTGTACTCTCTGTGTTGGCCTCTCTCCATAGGCTCCCAACACTCATCTCCAGCCTCTTTCTCATCACTGACCAGCCCCTTCCCTGAAGTCTATGCAAAGCCCACCCCCAATTACATAGCCAACAGGTTGGTCTCTGGGTCATCTTGGAGAGACCACATTACTCCCTTGTTGATGGGAGTTACACTGGCTGCCAATAGGTTTCCGGGCAAAATATAAAGTGCTAGTCATAACTTATAAAGCCCTAAACGGCTTAGGCCCTGGGTATTTAAGAGAACGTCTTCTTCGCTATGAGCCCAACCGGCTGCTGAGGTAACTTGAGGAGGTCCGTCTCCAGTTGCCACCAACTCGTTTGGTGGCTACACAGAGACGGGCCTCCTTCTCGGCTGCTGCCCTGAGATTGTGGAATGCGCTCCCTGCTGAGATACGATCCTCCCCATCTCTGGCAATTTTCAGAAAACACCTGAAAACACATCTCTTCAACCAGGCTTTCTCAGCTTTTAAAAACTTGTTTTTAAATTGTTTTGATTATTTAATTGTTGTTTTATGATATTTTTAATTGTTAATCATGGTTTTATGTTTTATAATTTTTGTTTAATTATTAATTGATTTTAATGGTGTTTTAATGTAAACCGCCCTGAGCCTTTTGGAAGGGCGGTATAAAAGTTTTAATAAAAAATAAATAAAAAATAAATAATGAATCTTCCTTTATTTGCTGTAATTCCCCATCCCCTACAGCTGCTGCCCAGGTCTTTCCCTCACCTCCTTCCTCCCTTCCTCCCCGGCTCCCCTTGAGAGGTGCGCTGCCAATGTCATTCTTGTGCATCTCCCTGTCAGCCCTCTCAGGGTTCTGCCTGCCCCCCTGGGCTCTGTGGTTGAGGCTTCTGCCTGCCACAAGCCATAGCGGGCTGCCAGGGCTGAGTACCCACTGATTGGTGGGCTGTCCTCCTGTTCCTCATCACCGTCCATCCTCTCTTCCTCGTGCCCCACGGCAACGCTCCTGGAGGTAAGGCTGGCTGGTCATGCTGGACACTCATGTAAAGATTACTTGGCCAATTGATTGACTGATTGATTGATTATGTGCCCGTCAAGTTGATGTCATCTCTTAGCGACCACATAGATAGATTCTCTCCAGGATGATCTGTCTTCAACTTGGCCTTTAAGGTCTCTCAGTGGTGTCATAATCGAGTCCATCCACCTTGCTGCTGGTTGTCCTCTTCTTCTCTTCCCTTCCACTTTCCCCAATATTATAGGCTGCCCAAGGGAGCTGTGTCTTTAAATAATGTGTCCGAAGTACACATTGTCTGAAGTACACATATATTGATTTGTATTGGCTTGGCCCTATGCATTATGATATCTGGAGATCAAAAGGGACAACATAAATCAGAACACATAGGTATTAGTGGAAAGTATTATGCCCCAACCAGAGATGGAGAAATTGATGAGCCCTAAGGTTTTGTAATCCCTAGATTAGCTAGGTCACTCTTTTCATTAGACTTCTGCAGCATTATTAAGTCATGGGAGAGTGGCAAATAGAATGAACTTCATATTTCTCTTCTTCTTGCCATCTTGTCATTTTAATTTGTGTTAAGAGAAAAGCTTTCAGTCATATAAAGTGCATTTATCTACAGAGGCTAAATAAGTCATGGGGAATTGGCAAAGTGATTAAGGTTCGTAGTTCTCCAACTATATCATCTCATCATTCTCGTAACAGACACTCAGATAATCAATAACAGCTACATAATGAGATATGAACAAATACAGGCAAAGCACAAACCTTTGTTGATTCACCACTTCCACCCCACTTGAGTTAATACCTCTTAGGGCATGTTCATGATGCTTTGAAACTAGTTTTAAATCATCTAATGATTGTATTTTCCTTTAATATTTCTGTGTTTTGTGGAGGACTTTCATCATCATAAAATCAGGAGCTCAACACACCTAGCACTGCTGATGTAGTAGGGAGCAAGGCATGAATCAGTTGAATTCAGGCCTTAAGCTTGCAAAGCAGGTTTGAAAAGCAGCACCCACTGCCTGCTATCTGGGCCATCTGCAGCTGCTGTCATGTCCACCATTATTCATTTAATGTGCATGCACACATATTAAAAAGTGCCACACATATATGTTTGTTGCAGTACCCTAAAATGGCAGCGATAGTCACAATTGATGGGCACAGTGAGCTCTTCCAGGTTGTCAGCTTTCACCTTTTTGTATTTTTTGGGAAGATGCACAGTGTAACTATGGACAATAGGAGGGAGCTCCTACTGGGTAAAGATGGAGCAGAGCACTGTTAAACTCAGATAGTGGGAGGAAAGGCAAAACCATCAAGAAAATCTTCCAATGTTTCTGCTCCGGAGGAACCCTGAAATTCCTTTTCACATTTCAGTTTCTCCTTGGAGGAAACTTGAAATTCTCATTCAGAGTTCACTTTGGAGAATTCAACCTGTGACAGAGATGAGAAGCTCAAGCAGATGAAGTGTGGAGATGCTTTAAGCTCAGTGGAAGCCCAGGCTGAGCAAAAATTTAAAATGATTTGTAACAATTGTCCGTGAGTCCTTGAACTAGAGTGTGCCAAACCCTACTCTGGAGTCCTCTGTACACGTGCCCCATATTTCATACTGCTTCTCTTCAAGCCTTTAAACATGGCCATCCATCAGTAATGCAACCACATAGACAGAGGATGAGGATGTGTACACCAATGTCCAGCTGAGACTTGGGCAGCCCTGCCTGGGTTTGGCTGCTCATGTGCAGCACCAGAATCACAGGCGATCCCTGTGTTGCCTCTCGCACAAGCCCAGAAATTTACCCCAGGCTTTAACCTGGGTTAAAGGGCAGAAGTGTATCCTTTACCGCAGGTTCAGAGTCATAAGTATGCTTGGGCTGCATGCAGCCTGAAAATACACAGAGTTGGGTGCCTAGAGTGCCTTACTCCTGGGGGAGCCCCCCAATGCACCACACTTGTCACACGGTGCATTCTGGGATTCCTGGAGGCCAGGAAAATGAGTCCAGGCATCCAGAGATCCACACTGCACTGAGCAGAGCAGATTGTGTGGACATGTGATGGCACGCTGAGGAGGATATCATATCATGGATCATATGGGGGGGAAGGTAGGTCCGTCCCCACCATCTTCACCCCTATTATGGTCATGAGAACATACTTGCACACCAGTTCCAATCCTGGTGCAGTTGGGAGCCTCACTTGCCTCCAAGTTGCCTCCAAACTTTTCACTAGGGTTCCTTAAAGCACCCCTCACTTTTGTGTGCATTTGGGACATATAGATACTAGACCCATCAATACAGATATATTATCCCCAGCACCTCCCAGCTCTTAGCATCATCAACTTTCTAAGTTGACATCTTAAAGCTATCTGGTGAAATGAGCAGGCAGACATATGCAATACAGTGAGGAACCTGCCAATAATTAGGCTACAAAGTGGATTTGAATTGCAATGGGTTCTTCCTTTATTTATATCTTAGCATAATGATTATTTCAACATAGATTTCAGCAACTTCACCATGTGCTGCAGCTATCCCTAAATACAAGGACAACCTCTATTTTCCAATAGGTATCCCTGGTAAATCATCATAAGAACATAAGAAGGGTCCTGTTGGCAAGGCCTATCTCACTCAGCATCCTGTTTCTCAGTGGCCCACCATATGCCTCTGGGGAGCCCACAGGTGAGGGCATGCCCTCTCTGTAGCTGTTGCTCCCCTGCAACTGGTATTTAGAGGCATCTTGCCTCTGAGGCTAGAGGTGGTCTATAGTCACCAGACTAGTAGCCATTAATAAACCTGTCCTCCATGAATTTGTCTAAGCCCCTTTTAAAGCCATCCAAGCTAATGGCAGATAATTCCATAGATTAATTATGTGCTGTGTGAGAAAGTACTTCCTTTTGTTGGTACTAAATTTCCGGGCCTTCTGTTTCATGGGATGACTCCTGGTTTTTCTCTGCCCACTTTCTATATTCCATGCATAATTTTATGCACCTCTCTCATGTCTCCCTACAGTTGCCTCATTTCCAAACTAAAAAGCCCAAGATGCTGTAGCCTTGCCGCATAAGGAAGGTGCTCCAGGCCCCTGATCATCTTGGTTGCCCTCTTCTGCATTTTTCCAGTTCTGCAATGTCTTTCTTAAGAGACGGTGACCAGAACTGCATGCAGTATTCCAAATGTGGCCACACTATAGATTTGTATAAGGGCATTATAATATTAGCAGTTTTGTTTTCAACCTCCTTCCTAATGATCCCTAGCATGGAATTTGCCTTTTTCACAGCTGCCGGCTCATTGAGTCGACACTTATAACAAGCTGTCCATCCCTTACCCCCAAGATCTCTCTCCTGGTCAGTCACTGACAGCTCAGACTGCATAAGTGTATATGTGAAGCTGGGTTTTTTTGTCCCAATATGCATCACTTTACACTTGTTTACACTGAACGACATTTGCCATTTTGTCACCCACTCACCCAGTTTGGAGAGATCCTTTTAGAGCCCACACAATCTGTCTTGGATTTCACTACCCTGAATAGCTGAGTTTCATCTGCAAATTTGGCTACTTCACTGCTTACCCCAACTTCTAGATCATTTATGAACAAGTTAAAGAGCACTGGTACAGATCCCACTTCTCACTTCCCTCCATTGTGAAAACTGTCAATTTATTCCAACCCTCTGTTTTTTGTCCTTCAACCAATTACCAATCCACACATGAACTTATCCCATGACTGCTATATTTACTCAAGAGCCTTGGGTGAGGAACTTTGTCAAAAGCTTTTTGGAGTCCAAGTATACTGTATCAACCAGATCACCTTTATCCACATGCCTGTTGACACTCTCAACAACTCCTACAGATTAGTGAGGCAAGACTTGCCTTTGCAGGAGCCATGTTGGTTCTCCTTTAGCAAAGCCTGTTCTTCTATATGTTTAACAATTTTGTCTTTAAGTATGCTTTCCATCTATTTACCCGGCACAGGAGTTATGCTAACTGGCCTGTAATTTCCCAGATCCCCCCTTCCCTACTGGATCCCTTTTTGAAAATCAGAGTTACATCAGCTACTTTTCAGTCCTTTGGTACAGAGCCTGATTGCAGGGACAAGCTACCAGTACATATTTTTGCTAGGAGATCAGCAATTTCACATTTGAGTTCCTTCAGAAGTCTTGGTGGATGCCATCTGGGCCTGGCAATTTGTTCATTTTTAGTTTTTCAAGGCAGTTTAGAACATCCTCTCTTGTCACCTCAAATTGACCCAGTTCTTCAGCCTCCAAGCCTGAGAAGCTTAGTTCCAGAGTGGGTATATAGTTGGTATCCTCCACTGTGAAGACAGGTGCAAAGAACTCTTTCAGCTTCTCTGCAATCTCCTTGTCCTCCTTAATAATCCCTTTCACACCCTCATAATATAAGGCTCCAACTGCCTCCCTGACAGGTTTTCTGCTTCTGATATATTTGAAGAAATTTTTGTTATTCCCCTTGACACTTCTTGCAATATGCTCCACCAACTCTCTATTTGCATCCCTTATGGCCTCCTTGCATTTCTTTTGTGAGAGTTTTATGTTCCTTTCCCCCCTTTCATTTTGTCAGGACTTCCATTTTCTGAAGGAAGGAAGTCTTCTTCCCTTTTATAGTTTCCCTCACTCTACTTGTAAGTCACACTGGCATCCTCCTGGACTTGGTGGTATCTTCCTTCCTTCTTGGTATACATTCCAAGAGCTTCTATTATTGTGGTTTTGAATACGTTCCATGCTTTCTGGAGTCATTTGATCCTCCTGATTTTCCCTTTCAGCTTCCTTTTTATCAGTCCCTTCATTTTTGATAACTTTCCTCTTCTTCTTTCCTTTTCCTTGGCAGTGCTCCACTCGCATATAAGCTAATATGCTAATATAAGCTAATCACAGTAGGGTCACTGTTTCCCAATGGTTCTACAACTCTGACATCTCAGAGTTGAGAACAAATGTTCTAAGGCATGTCTAGGAATTTGGCCTCTCTGTCAATACCTGCATGTGCAATTGCCCAGTCTATATGAGGGTAATTGAAGTCATCTTTTTAATTTTTTTATTACAGCTCTTTCTCTCTTTGATATGCCTTTCTGATAAGCTTCTCCATCTCTAGGTCACTCTCAGCATTTTGATCCAGAGGGTGATAGCACACCCCTAGTAACACATTTCCTTTCAGTCCTTGTATTGTCACCCATAATGATTCTGTGGAGGACTCTGGTCCTCCTAGGTTTCTAGCTTGTTAGATTCTATCCCTTCTTAAATATACAGTGTTACTCCATCCTCAGTCCACTCCTCCTGTCCTATCTGAAGAGTTTGTATCCAGGAATCAGTCTCTAACTGGTTCTCACCATTCCACCAGGTTTTCATTATGCTCACTATATCTATGTTTTCATTAGCAAGCAAGCACTCCAGCTTGCCCACCTTGGCTCCGAGGATTCTGGCATAAGTATGTAAACACGTGTATGCCGAGTCTCTTACTTGGCATTGGTGTGTGCTATCTCCATTACTGTCATTTTACCTTTTTCTGAACAGCTGCCATGTGTTTTCATCTGCTCAGCTCCTGGTTCTGCTTTGTCCCCTTCTGGTTTATCTGAAAGGTTTGCACCCTCACACCTTAGGGGATTTTGCTTAGGGGATAGTACTCAACTCATTGTGCTGTTAGCAAACTCCTGTTCCCAAGGCTCTGAGTAGCAAATCTCTCCTGTTCTGAGCCTCGTCTTCTCAAGAACTGCTTCCAAAATGATAGTCCTCAGGAATATGGCCCCTACCACAAGCTGTGTGACTCACCTGCAGCTAACCCCCACCCACTCTCTCTCTAGGCACAAGTGGAACTGAAACTGCTCTATCAAAAACTAACCCCTAGCCAGCCAGAGTCCAAACCTTAGAAAAGACTAACAAACTTACCTTGTCCTTTCCCTTTTGTTTTCTTGTTGATTGATTGATTGATTTGCTTGTTTGTTTTCTTCTTTAGGAAAGAAAACAAAGGTTTGCTGCCTTCCCTGGTCTGAGCCTTGTCTTTTCAAGAGCTGCTTCCGAACAGCTGAATTACTTTTTTTAAAAAAGAGATGAAAAATCATTTTTGTCATCCTTTGTAGATTCTTTGTTATAATGTATACTAAATAGCAATAGCAATAGCACTTACATTTATATACCGCTCTATAGCCGGAGCTCTCTAAGCGGTTTACAATGATTGCTAGCATAGTCATAAATTGCTAGCATAGTCATTTTTTTCTGGGTTCACCTTTCTCCCTAGGGAAGTTAAAGCTCTGAATGGTGAGTGACTGCATCTTGCCTCTGGTGCGCATGCTCATAAATGCATACACATGAATGCTAAGTCACTATGAAATGCACAGCCCACCATTGTACACCCTACAGGTTTTATATGTGTATTTTACCATTAATAACATATTGTTAAATGATTTCCCCCCCCCCATCAGATCTGTAACCCAAAGAACCAACACCCTCTTAGTGTTTAAATCAAGGTAAGGCAGGTGATTGCAGAGTAAACAAATACAGCACAGAGAAGAAAGAGTGGAGTTTTGAATGATTTGCCATTGTAGAAAGGGTTAGGTCAGGGGTTCACCTAGATAATTTTGGAGCCTGGACCTAAAGGCCTTTGGAGCCTCCCCCCTGAAAATAAAGCATAATCATTCTCCGCTGGGTGACCACACCACCCAGGACAAACTAAAGAGAATTAGTGGGTCCCCAGGGGCTGTGGAGGCCCTGGACTTTGGCCCCCAAAGTCCAGGGGCAAGAGTGCCTCTGGGTTAGGTTTATCATTATGGGAATAGGGATGTGACAAGTATGTCGTTATTTCATCTATAAAATCTTGAAGGTGCCATTTTGGAAAGGATGGCGCCTCCAGCAGTGAGTCCACTTCTGGTTCCCTGCTTGAGAATTAATAGGTTATCCTACACACACACACACACACACACACACACACACACACACACACTCTCTCTCTCTCTCTCTCTCTTTCTCTCTCTCTCTCTCTCTCTCTCTCTCTCTCTCAAGCTAGAGGCAAAAAAAGAGAAAGCACCTCTTTCTTTTCTTTTCTGAAGAAAGAGGCAGCTTGGGCCATAGGACTACCAACAGTCCATTTTGAGGAATTCTGAGGTGCTTGGGTTCACTCCATCCAACCCCTTTGGAAAGCAGCTGCCCCATTAACCAAGTCGCTGCTCAGGGCTCTAGTCCCATGTATATCATGAGCCAGGTCTCATGATCGGTGAGACCGGTTTAGCAGGATGTGCGGGGAGGGAGCCCTGGGCGGCCGGATGGGCCTGGGCCACACTCACGATTGCCGGCTCTGTGATGGAGCCGGCGGGGACTGGGGAGCTCAGGGGCCGCGCGGCCCCCAGAAGCTCCAGTATGCCCTGCGTGAGCATGCAGGGCATACTGAGGAGACCCCCGGAGCTGGGAGGCAGCTTTTCACCCCCCCCAGGGGGTATCCTCATGAGTAGCCACGGCACAGAGCCTCACCATGGCTACTCATGATCAGAAAGCCCGGGTTTGTGGAGCGCTCACTCTGCAAACCTGGGCTTTAGGGAAGGCTACCAAAGTGGGTGACCGGCTTGTAAGCCACCAGGCTCGCCTGCGAGCCTGGTGGTTTACACAATCAACAAAAATTGGGCTAGGCTCTCCTAGCCCAATTTTTGTTGATCATGGGAATAGCCCCCATGAGTAGCATCTTGATCTGACAAGGTTCCCCCTACATTTCAATCCAAGAGAGTTTATCTTCAATAAACATTTTACTTTGGAGTTGAGGCTGCACAGAGTAGCTGCTTCTCATCAAGCAAGTAAATGAATATGTCACCATCTTGGCTGTGTTGCATAAACACTGAGAGATTTATGCCAGCCAGGTCCTCTGGCAGCTATAAAAGCACTTACTCTTTGAAACTGTCTGATTTAATGTAAGGTACCTCCCGTGACCCAGGTGGCAGGTCTGCATATATTGCAGAGAGCCGACCTTTGCATTAGGTTATGTCCACTTCTTAGAACATCTTTTAAAATCACAGGTGTATGTTCATGATTGGGGTTGATGTCTGATGACACATGAAAAAGGAGTGTGTAAATGTCTTCTTTGCCATGAGCCTCACTGCCTGTTGAGATCATCTGGAAAGGTGCATCTGCAGTTGCCACCAGCTCGTCTGGTAGTTACACAGGGACAGGCCTACTCTGTTGCTGCCCCAAGACTATGGAATGTGCTTCTTGGAGGTTTTACAGACAGGACTTTCCCCCCGAATCCACTCCTGATTGGAGTGTGCCAGTCCACATATTCGCTGGATTTAACCCAACCTCCCTGTGGGCTATCAGGGACCAGGACAGACAGGTTTTTCTCTGAAGGTAGGCTGCGAATTCTGGCTTAGCCTGAGATATGTCTGGGGTTAAAAAATCCTCTATTTCCAGCAGCTTTTGAAAAAAATCTCTGGGGCTTCTGCTATCTCCGAAGGTGTTGTTGGAGGTGCTGGTGGCTATGTGAAAGAGGTGCTGATGGCTATGCAAATGGCCCATCTCATCTCTCAAATTAAAATGCCTGGAATCTGCTGTGAAGCAGATTCACTCTTCAGATACCCTGAAGCATAGAGCCATATGTGAAAAACCTCCTGCTGAAATAGGCACCTCCCCATCTCTGTCAACTTTTAAGAAGTCCCTAAAGACTCTTCCCCCACCCCCACCCTCAAGCTTTTTAACTTGATGGTTTTAATTTGTTTTAAGGTTTTCACTTAATTTGTTGGAAATAGACAAGTTTTTTCCTCAACTGCTCACACGAAAGGCTGTAAATACTGAGTTAATTCCACATAAGGCTGGGGCTGAGGTTGGTTATTACTGTCTTGTACCACTTGTGAACTAGTATAGCATAGCAGCTTGTGGATTACATAATAATCAGCATTTAGAAAGCACTTTTTTGAATGTTCTAAGTGCTGAGTGTTATCCCAGTATCCCTGACGAGATTCATGCATGCATCAGTATTATATATATTTCCATATTACAGAAGAGAGCTTGAAACTAAGAAACAACATGTACAGAAAATAGACATATGCATGACTGTAACATCTATACGTGGTCTGTAAGTTTTTTGCTCACACAACAGTACTATCCATGTGGAAAATTGGTCTGGAATGATCTTGATGTCAACACAAAAAGATTTTTTTTAAAATAGAAGTGCTAATTGGGAAAGTTGAAGTACATCTATCTTTATTTGAGAGTTTACTGGGGAAGAGCCATAGCTCACTGTAACACTCCTGCTTTGTATGGAAAACTTCTCAGGTAGGGTTGTAGGAACATAGGAAGCTGCCATATACTGAGTCAGACCCTTGGTCCATCTAGTTCAGTATTGTCTACCCAGACTAGCAGTGGCTTCTCCCAGGTTGCAGGCAGGAATTTCTCTCAGCCCTATCTTGGAGATGCCAGGGAGGGAACTTGGAATCTAGATGCTTGCCCCAGAGTGGCTCCATCCCCCATATGGGGATCCCCTAGCAATATCTTACACTGCTCACATGTAGTCTCCCATTCAAATGCAACCAGGGTGGAATCTGCTTAGCTAAGGGGACAAGTCATGCTTGCTACCACAAGACCAGCTCTCCTCCACTTGGAATTTCCAGGCAAACAAGATCTTGGTTAGCAGGTACTGAGAAGAATACAGCCTCACCCCCAGCCTGTCTGGGGGTGGGCTTTTTGCCCCAACCTCATGAGCATAGGAAGCTGCCATATACTGAGTCAGCCCATTGGTCCATCTAGCTCAGTAGTGTCTGTCTACACAGACTGACAGCACCTTCTTCAAGGTTGCAGGCAGGAGTCTCTCTCAGCTCTATCTTGGAGATGACAGGGAGGGAATTTGAAACCTTCGATGCAGATGCTCTTCCCAAAGCGGCTCCATCCCAAGGGGAATATCTCACAGTGCTTACACTTCTCATATTCAAATGCAAACCAGGATGGACCGTGCTTAGCAAAGGGACAATTCATGCTCTTGTGACATGAGGCAAGACCACAAGACCAGCTCTTGTGGCATGAGGCAAGGATGGGTTCCTGATTGGCTAGAGGGATGTTGGTGGGGTGTCTAGCACAGCCGTTGCTGCGGCCATGCTCCAGCCCCCTTCAGTCTCAGGTTAGACATGACCCCTCCCAGGTCATAGTGAGGGCTTCGGCTGGTCATTCTTTGGCTTTAGCAGGCAGTCTTTTTTTGCCTACCCCACACTTTGGGCCTTAGGTAGTTAGCTTTTGTGGCCCATTTTACTCCAATACAGTTGTCTCGTGTCATCATTAGGTCTGGGTGCAAAGTCCTCTGCTTGAAATCTTGGAAAACCACATGAATGTGGCTGTAGCTCAGTAGTAGAGCATGTTTAGCATGCAGAAGGTCCCAGGTTCAGTCCTGGTATCTCCAGGTAGGGCTTGAAGATTCCTGCCTGAAACCTTGAAGAGCTTCTACCATTAAGTATAGGTCAGAGTTGCACAACAAAAATGCCCCAGTGGGTCAGAACCATCCACAATGTAGTGTTCAGAGAAATTTCCAGTGCATTATTACATTAACATGTAATAATGTGCATTATTACAGTAACAAAATATTAATGAAAGCAATTATTAGTTACTTGTGGGTCTTTTCCCCTTGTCAAGGGACCCACAATTTTAACTAGTGATAGTGGCCAGAAAAAAGGCCATGTTCAGTCAGTGGGGCCACTGGAATGCATTCCAGGCCCAAACATCAAGTCCTCTCCCTAATTCACTGTTGCTTTCAGCTTGTAATTCTAGGCATGTTTACTTAGGAGTAAGCCTCACTGGGTACACTGTGGAAATATTTCCAAATAAACATGCATAGGATGGTGCTGTAAGACTGTTCCAAAGAGGACAGGGGATAGCAATGGCCTGCTTAGAGAAGAGGGACCCAAAGAGTGACCGTCTGCCTTTCTAGGGTGCCGTTGCTGCAGGATATTCCTACCTGTGGGCCAGCAAAAAAGTTCCCATAGGTCAGTTCTGGCCCCTGGACCTTACGTTGTGCAGGCCTGGTATAGACAATATGAGCTAGATCAGTGTCTCTCAACCACCGGTCCATGGACCAGCAGCGGTCCACGAGGCATTGGGTACTGGTCCGTGAGGCATCACTAATAAAAATCACCCCCCCCCAAAAAACCCCCACCAATTTTGGGCAGGCGGGGGCCACTGGAAGCTCTCTGGAGCTCATTTCCAGGCAGCTGGATAATGTTCTTGCTGCTGGATAATGTTCATTTCACTTCCTCGAAATGAATATTATCCTGCAGCGAGGGCTGACTAGAAATGGGTTCCGGAGAGCTGCCCAGAATTGTTTTTTTGGGGGGTGCTTGGGGGTGGGGTTGGGGGCAAGGGAGGTGACCTCCTTACTAACGGCTGATCTGGGAAACTGTGCACAAATAATGTACCGGTCCATGACTCCAAAAACGTTGAGAAACACTGAGCTAGATAAAGCAAAGTTCTGACTCAGTATAAGGCTGAGTTTCTAAACTGAATCATGGATAAAGGTGATCCAGTTGACATAGTCTACCTGGACTTCCAAAAAGCTTTTGACAAAGTTCCTCATCAAAGACTCCTGAGGAAACTTAGCTGTCATGGAATAAAGGGACAAGTACATGTGTGGATTGCTAACTGGTTGAAAGACAGAAAACAGAGGGTAGGTATAAATGGAGAGTTTTCACAATGGAGGGAAGTAAGAAGTGGGGTCCCCCAGGGATCTGTACTGGGACCAGTGCTTTTTAATTTATTAATAAATGATCTAGAAGCAGGGGTAAGCAGCGATGTGGCCAAATTTGCACATGATACCAAACTCTTCCGGGTAGTGAAATCCAAAACGGATTGTGAGCAGCTCCAAAAGGATCTCTCCAAACTGGGGGAGTGGGTGACAAAATGGCAAATGCGGTTCAATGTTAGCAAGTGTAAAGTGATGCACATTGGGACAAAAAACCCCAACTTCAAGTATATGCTGATGGGATCTGAGCTGTCGGTGACGGACCAGGAGAGGGATCTTGGGGTTGTGGTTGACAGCTCGTTGAAAGTGTCTATTCAATGTGCGGCAGCTGTGAAAAAGGCAAATTCCATGCTAGGGATCATTAGGAAGGGGATTGAAAATAAAACGGCTAACATTATAATGCCCTTATACAAAACTATGGTGTGACCACACTTGGAGTACTGCGTACAATTCTGGTCACCACATCTTAAAAAGGACATTGTTGAACTGGAGAAGGTACAGAAGAGGGCAACCAAGATGATCAGGGACCTAGAGCACCTTTCTTATGAGGCAAGACTACAACACCTGGGGCTTTTTAGTTTAGAAAAAAGACGACTGCGGGGAGACATGATAGAAGTCTATAAAATCATGCATGGCGTGGAGAATGTGGAGAGAGAGAGATTCTTTTCCCTCTCACACAACACTAGAACAAGGGGTCACTCCATGAAATTGATTGCCAGGAGGTCTAGGACCAACAAATGGAAGTACTTTTTCACACAACGCGTGATCCACTTGTGGAACTCTCTGCCACAGGATGTGGTGACGGCCAACAACCTGGATGGCTTTAAGAGGGGTTTGGATGACTTCATGGAGGAGAGGTCTATCAACGGCTACTAGTCAGAGGGCTGTGGGCCACCTCCAGCCTCAAGGGTGTGCCTCTGAGAACCAGTTGCAGGGGAGTAATGGCAGGAGAGAGGGCACGCCCTCAACTCCTGCCTGTGGCTTCCAGCGGCATCTGGTGGGCCACTGTGTGAAACAGGATGCTGGACTAGATGGGCCTTGAGCCTGATCCAGCAGGGCTGTTCTTATGTTCTTAAGGCAGCTTCCTATATCTCTATGTTCGCTCCCAGTCAAAGCAGAAAATAGTGGGTTAGGTGGAGCAATGGTCTGGTATAAAGCTGTTCCATATGTTTATATTTCTACCTGAATTTGAGTCTTGGAGTGGGGGCGGGGGTATCAAAAGAATTCTGTATGGTTGCTTCTGTCTTTCCTGTAATACTTCCCAGGGCAAAGGGCGTCCACGAGAGGTATTGAAACCTTTGAATTCAGAGTCATTCCCAGCTAGCAGAATAGAACTTCAATTCAACTTCTTTTTGGAGATAGGCTGGCAGTCATTCATTTGTACAACACTTTTTGCTTTCTCTTTCACAAGGCCCTTAATGAGACAGGCGAACAGCTGCTCCAAGTCCCTGTGAGTGTAAAGAGACAGGAAGCGACATCATAAACAGCATGGCAATTTCTATGTTGTGTTTTGTTAATGGCACTTTTCATCTTGTTTCCCCTCCAATCTCAGCCTATTTTCTGTCATTCGCTTTTCCTTTGATCATGCTACTTATACATTGTTGCCTTCCACTGGAGGACTTGGAGGCAGCATTTCGCCTTCATGCTTAAAACGCAGCCGCCTTTGCAGTACTGGGTAGCATGGCCCCTCTTGTGAAGTAGGTACCATTAAGCTTGCATTTCTGATTCAGCAGCTAGCTAGCTAGCTGCCATCGAGTGACTGTTATCATACTTGAGAGTATGATGCTCACTTGCAGAGATCTGGTGCGCATGTTATTTGCAACTAATCATCACAGCTTGGTAGGGGGACAGTCTAAGAGGTGTGTGTATATTTTCCCAAGAGGACTTCCTAGTACGGCTGTGCACACTGTAACAGGAATGAGACAAAAAAGATGTAAATAATTTGAACCATGTGGCCTGCACAGGGCAGCCAAGAAAGGGCAGCTGACTTGGACTGTTCCAAAAGGCAAAACTGGTCCAAGAGGAAGCTGTTGACATGATAAGACTGTGGAGGTTATTCTGAATGTGCTTTAGAGGTTGTCCGGATGTAAGAAGAGCCCTGCTGGACCAGATCAAAGGCCCATCAAGTCCAGCATTCTGTTTTCCACAGTGGCCAACCAGTTGTCTCTTGAGGCCCACAAGCAACAGGGAATAAGAAAACCAGTGTGGTATAGTGGTTAGAGTGTTGGACTAGGACTAGGGAGACCCAAGTTCATATCCCCATTCAGCCAAGAAACACACTGGGTGACTCTAGGTCATTCACTTATCTCTCAGCCGAATTTACCTCATAAGAGTTGTTCTGAGGATAAACATAGCCATGTGATTGATTGATTGATTAATTGATTAAGTGCCGTCAAGTCAGTGTCGACTCTTAGCGACCACATAGATAGATTCTCTCCAGGATGCTCTGTCTTCAACTTGGCCTTTAAGGTCTCTCAGTGGTGCATTCATTGCTGTCATAATCAAGTCCATCCACCTTGCTGCCTGCCATGTACTTGGTCAGAAATTATAACCATGTAGTTGGTCAGAAATTATGCAGGGGCCTCAGGGGAGCTGCTGTCACATTGAACTGGGTCGGTGTTGAAAGTGTGTGTGTGTGTGTGTGTGTTTAAAAGCAATTTATACATTATAAAAATAAATTCAGAATTATGTGCTGGAGTTACCCGTGCATACATATATCTGGAGTTTGCTGCCTGGTTTCAGTACACCACTTCCCACTGCCAAAGAGGCAAGCTGCGGGGCACATTAAAAAGGAGATTGCTTCTAGGGTAGTGGGAGCTGCTGCAGCAAAACCAGGAAGCATGTCAGTTCTTCCCTGCTGCAGTCCATGTTCATCTATACCTTGAATCTCTGCTGCAAAAGTAGCATCATACTATGGGCCTGCTCTCACAACCAATATGTGTTATTTTGAAGAGATTCAGAGATTCCCTTAGTGCACATGTTCCTGCATAGCATCTTGTGAAAACCCAGGATTTTTTGCCACTTTCCATTTGGTAACATGTCAACCTGACATGGACTCAACATGAAGCTGAGATCTGTAATCAGAAGATCTGAAGTTGGCTTGACCATGTCAGGGTGGTGCACTGCCAAATGAAGATCACTGCAAAATCCTGAGTTCTCGTGACATGCTCTGCAGGAGCATGCACCCTATAGGAATATCTGATTCCCATAAAACTGAAACCCAATTCAGACATTATGCTGCATGAGTGTACAGATGCCTGTACACTTATATACATGTAGTGAACATGGATTCAGGCCCTTCAAATGCATGGCACAGACAGGAAGTGTACTGCTGTACCTGTGTTCAGCATAACGTGTGAATGACTACCAATGTACAGATCTGTACCTGTGTATACTGTACACTCATTGTACAAGTGTTGAACATAACATGTGAATGGGCCTTGATATGACATTGATCATGAGAATTGGCCCTATTTGTGCTTCTCGGTGAAATTGCTACTTTACATAGCCATTGCCTATGTACCAAGGTGCTTCTTTTCTAGTCCCGATCACACTATGCTCATTATCAATGGATTGCCTGGATTGTTCATCACAAAGCATCCCTTCGTATGCTGCCAGAGCCACAAAATTTAGTCTTGGGGTCACTCTCCTTCATCCCCTAAATATTGTTAGCGCATAATAGTAATTGTATGTTGGGGGCCCTCAGCCTTGAGGCCCAGTTTGCTCACTTTCCCCTCTCTCTTTGTTCTGCTGTGTGCCACTGTAAGCCTTCCAAATGTGCACTGATATGTAAAATGTTGGCTTGTACTCACAGAGAATAAGCTAGTTAGGCAACAAAAACGAGTAGGGATGTGCGAACGGGTACTAATTAGAATCGGTTCAAGTGGTTTGACCTCAAACCAGACTGGATCCAGTTCAGTCCGAGGTTGGACCAAATGTCTTGGGACAGTTCAGGGCTGGTTTGGGATGTGTGTGTTCAATTTTCATCAGGCCCCTGTTCGAGGGGTGCCAAAACTGAACATGCCCAGTCTAATTCAGATTCAAACCGAACTGGGCAAACCAGTTTTGTGCACATCCCTGGTACCTAGCCATGCAGAGTTCCTGTGTGAACTGAAAGAGATATTTTAAAATTGCAGTAACATTCCAGCCACTACTTGGTTGCATCTGGAATCAGCCCGGGCTGCTCTTTCTCCCTCTCCAGTTTCAATGACTTAAGAAAGTTCCAGCGAAATACCTCATGTCACATGGACCTATAATTATCACTCTTTGTTTCTTCTTCTGTTCTTGATGTGTTAGACCCTGTCCCTGAAAGGAGAGTTGGGATTGTATGTATTTGGGAGGTGGCAATGGTGAACCTTAATTGTATATTATTAAAATAATAAGATTTTCCCCTTTTCACAAGCTGCAGGCGATGCACCCTGACTCCTTGAAATTTGGCACAGCTGGCATTGACTGGAGCTGCTAAGGGTCTCCTGCAGGTGCTACCACATAATCTTTTGACACATAGTGTCAGTAATTAGGTGCACAATTAAGAGAATATCTGCAATTAATTTAATCAGTCAGTCAATCAAATCTACATTTCTAAAGAGCTTTTCATCCCAGCCTGCTTTGGAGCTGCACATAAAGTGAAATGCCAAACATAATGTAACATTTTATTTGAGACTTAAATCAAAAGACATTTAATCAGTTCATCGTGGGCAAAGGGAAGTGATCTGAGCGTTCATAGGAGCAACACAGTACAGATCTGAGGAGAGTTTTTAAAATTATAATTTAGAAGAAGGGGAACTGTGTCACTGCTATTAAAGCTTGATGCTATGCCCTTGAGACTGTCTAGCCTGAACCTCCGTATACAATCATCTGCTTTCCTCCATTATTTTGTGAAAGCCATTACTTCCCATAAGCAGAAGACAGCATTTGTCTGTTTTGGTTGTGGACACATCCACAAAGTGTCATTCAAAAGCATGTATGTATGTAGACAATATTGGTGTGGTTTTAATGTAATTAGAGTTGTTTGTGGGCCTTGGCATTATCTCCAGCTACCTTATCCCATGACAGACTGGACAATGGCTGCCTAGGCTGCTGATGACATCAGAATATGGCTGTGCACTCATTTCAGAAGGAATGGGGAAATGAACCAAAATTCATTTGGACGTGCGTGTGTGATGTGTGTGGTGGGCCCACGCGCGTGACAGCGGGCTCACACCCAGACTATACTTCCTCATTTCTGGCCAACAACGGGGGAAGGGGCAGCAGGGAGGTACGCTGCCACCCCATGGATTTTGGAAAATAACGGAGCGCCAGCAGGGAAAAGCAGCAGGAGGCGTAAGTGCACCCTCCACCACCCTTAAGGAGCCACACAACCCCGGCATCGGACCGGCAGAACCACTGGTTCGTCGGACCAGTTCGGAGGCCCATAAACGGCCTCCAGGCCGGTTCCGTGCACATCCCTAAACCAAATTGGACCTATTTTGTCCATTTAAAATAATGTATTCTGACAAAGGAGGAAAGGCTCCAAATTAAATGGAAGGCATGTTTGCCATTCATGTAATTCATTCTACTCAGGACCCTGTTTGTTTACAGAATGGGGGGACTACCTTGTAGCACTCCAGAATGGTAGGCTTCTTTGTTCTTCCTTATTTTAACCATCTTGAATTGGAAAGAAAGGACAGAACTTCTATTGGCAGTTACATTTGATGGCAAACATGTTTTTTTCTCTCTCTGCAGCTTCTTGGCTATTGTGTCAGTACGGAACACTGGGGTGGGAAAGATAATCGCCAACAGTGGGGTGCCATGTTTTTGTGGTAGTGGCCATGTTTTTTCTCCGCAGTGCCCCAGAGCATCCCAAAATCTGGAGCACTGTGGGTAAAAAAATACCATTGCCACCAGAGGCAGCCATCAAAAGGGACTCTACTGCTCAACTTTAATACCTTTTCAGAAAGGAAAATATGTTACATTTTATTTATTTACAACTTAACTGTCTAATAGCCTGCTTCTATTACTCCTCTACTGGGACAGCAACTCTGTTTTGGGTAAGCTGTCTCATACTGAATCCTTAAGGATTCCAGTGACATCAGGACACAACTTGTGGCTTCCTCTGATGTACCCAAGTGTAGGTTGCTGTTATAATTAAGGATGTGCACAAACTGGTCCGCAGGCCATCATAGAGGCCTGCGAACCGGTTCGCGCGTGGCCAGTCCAGCAGTTTGACGCTGGGGTGGTGGCAGTCGCTTTAAGGGTTTGTGGGGTGGGTTGTACTTACCCCTCCCACCATTTCCCCCCCTCCGGCACTCCATTTGTGAGCAGAAATTTCGGAGTGGCAGAGTTCCTCCCTGCCGCCTCTACCCCCTTGTTGTCTGCCCAAATCACAGAAGTAACTGCAGCGCATGTGTGCGCTGCTGACGTGAGTGCACCCGCTGCGTGTGTCACAGTGACATTTGGGGTGCGCGTGTGTGTCGGCGGTGCGCACGCATGTCAGCGACGCATGCATGTGCTGCAGTTATTTCCATAATTTAGGCAGACAACAAGGAGGCAGGTGCGGCAGGGAGGAATGCTGCCGCCCTGACATTTTTACTCACAAATGGAGCGCCAGAGGGGGGAAAGCAGCGGTAGGGGTAAGTACAACCCCTCGCCCTTAAAGTGACCCCTCCCTGGCATTGGACCGCACCTCCGTGGTTGGTGCACACCACTGGTTATAATTGCTGTGAGTGTAACAGACACTGCTGTTTGGACAAAAGTGACTTTTCTTTTTTTTTCTTTTTTTGCTGAAAAGTATATATAAATATTTTCAGTAATAGTGGCTGAGCTCACATGTCACTGAGCTCACTAAAAGGTTCATTAAAAATCAACCAAGTGTCTGCCTTGAAATTTGAGTGGTAGGTGACACCCATGGGTACCTACCCACCAGCCAAATTTGGTGCCCCTAGGATCTTGTTCAGTGTTTCTGAATCAATCCAAATCAAATCAAAGCAAATACAAATCGAATCTGGGGTGATTTGGAGTGGGTAGATTTGGATACAAAACAAATCAGGGGTGATTTGTTTTGGGCACAAATTGAATAAAAAAATCAATTTGTGCACATCCCTACTAAACAGGAACGGAAATCGCAGTACTGCACCTTTTAAACCAGGAAAAGTATGTTGCAGAATGATGTGTTGCATATATATTCCTGATACCTCCACCAGAGTGAATGCATCTTACTATTCTGCAATACAGATTATCTGAGCTGATCACCCATGAGTCTACTAAATAAAATGATCCCAAGCTACTTTAGGGACCAGTTAACAAAATGGTTTCTAGAATATGTTTCTTGCACTTATCCTGTGATTCAAGACAACTCCTTCCTTTGGTTTGTGATAGTGATGGGTGCAAGTGCTCTGATGTATGCATGCGTGCATGGTCTTCTTCCTCCAATAAGAGTTTCTATGTTCATTTTAATGTAAGGACAGAAAGCAGCACAAAGATTTGTACATGTGTTGACTAAAGCACGTTAATTGCATAAATGATTTGTAATTCAGCATTTTGTTTTTAAAGAGCAATTCTGCACTGCATTTTTTAAAAATGATAATCATCATTAGCTGCAATTACTACCACAAGCGGCACAGCTAGAAAGGGATCGATCATTATGATTCCATGTTCTAAGAAATTTATAACGTTTAAATAGATGAAAAGACAGGATGAACAAAATCGCCATTTCTGTTTAAACCTTAATCCTACCTCTGTGTGACTTTCTGCGAAAAGCTTCTGCCTTTTCAGCTGTCTCTTGTCATTCCTTTTGCATGGCTTCATGTTCATTTGAACATGAACATGATCTAAGAATGTCAGATCTAGATCTAAGAACATCAGTCGACAAACTGTAGAATGGGACATGTGAGCTCAGCCAGGTCTTGAGTCCCCGTAGGCAGTGGTGACAAACCCTGTTTAGCACTGGAGCTTCCTAAATAGCTCTGAGCAACAACAGCAGGGGCTAGTGCCAGATAATTGCCTCTTTGGTCATTCTAAGATTCACTATACCCTTAATTAAAAGTAAAATGAACCTTCAAATACAAATGGCTCCCTTGCAGACAGTGGGGGAAAGGGATTTCCACTGAAGCATTCTAAATTGAAAAATGTCTCTTGGGAGACTCTTTAACTGACAGCACCGAGCAACAAGCAACATCTGGCAGCATGATGAGACCAGAAGCCTCTCAAGGCTTCAACTTGTGGAATTCTCTGCCACGAGATGTGGTGACAGCCAACAACCTGGAAGGCTTGAAGAGGGGTTTGGATTACTTCATGGAGGAGAGGTCTATCATTGGCTACTAGTCAGAGGACTATAGGCCACGTCCAGCCTCAAAAGCAGGATGCCTCTGAGTACTAGTTGCAGGGGAGTAACAGCAGGAGGGAGGGCATGCCCTCAACTCCTGCTAGTCTGCTCCCAGTGGTATCTGGTGGGCTAATGTGTTAAACGGGATGCTGAACTAGATGGGCCTTGGGCCTGATCCAGGAGGGCTGTTCTTATGTTCTTAGATATAGTCAGAAGTCAATGGTGTTAGAGAATTTGAATGCGCCTCAGGGATGTTCTAATAATACCAAAAAGCCAAGTTCACCTTTGCATATGAGCAGTGGAAACAAAGATAACTGTTGTCATTCTGGCCTCAGTTGCCAGAAGCCTTGTAGGGAGGAGGGGGCTTTAACATCTGCTTCCCAAACACAGTGGCTGCCCAGTGTTGAGAGCCTGAGTGGTTGCTGTCTGCTGTTGTCAGCTTGCCAGCCTGGGTGCCCCCTAGCTTGTTGGGTTGTGGCTGCCCTGCAGGTGAGTCTGTGTGGGATCGGGGCCAGAGGGGGTGAGTCAGCAGTTCCCGAGGGTCAGCTGCTCAGAGTAGCCATCTTTCTGGGCTTATAAAAGCACTGCTGCCCTGTGGTGGTGGGCCCGCAACTGGTGGGTTTGCCACCAAAGGGGCAACTCCAAAGGGGGTTGCCCCTTTGGGGGAGCCACTTGGGGGGGGCAACGAGGGTGAGGGCCTGGTGATATTTTTTTGCTTCTGTTGTTTTTGGATCCTGGGTGTATCAGATATGTCTTGGTTTGTCTGGGGATGGGGAGACAGAGAGTGTGTCCACTGACTGTGGATGGCTATTCCAGTGGTGGTGGGGAATAGAGGATGTAAAGTTGGCACGTCAGCGTGTCGTTACAGGGGAAGGGAAGTCAGAAATCTATTAGCTGTTTCCCCTTCCGGCTGCCCTGCCAGCTCTTTGACCTTGGGGAGCAGTGCCAACCTCCCACAGACTCTCACCTTGCTCCTCTAATGCCAGGTCTGCCCAGAATAAGTCAGAAACCATCCATGATCTGATTCTGGATGAAGGGGCAGACGTGGTATGTATTACAGAGACTTGGTTGGGGGAGGCTGGTGGCCCAGTCTGGTCCCAGCTTCTCCCTCCAGGGTACTCTGTTGAGGAACAGGTGTGGGGACATGGGAGGTGAAGTGGCTCTGGTCTATAATAATAACCTCTCCCTGACCAGGATCCCTGTGGAAGTGTCTGACCATATTGAATGTGTGTACCTAGGCTTGGGGATCATGGATAGACTGGGGATAGACTAGGACTTCTCTTGGTATACTGATTGCCCCGCTGCCCAATGGAGTCCCCTAACTGAGCTGACGGACTTGGTTTCGGGTTTGGCGTTGGGAGTCTCCCAGGCTTGTGGTGCTAGGGGACTTCAATGTCCACTTTGGGACCGATTTGTCTGGGGCAGCTCAGGAGTTCATAGCAGCCATGACAAATATGAGCGTATCCCAAAGGGTCACACAAACTGCAGGTCACATGCTTGATCTGGTCTTTCACTCTGATCAGGGTGGTGTTCTGTGGGTGGGGACTGCTGTGATTTCCCCATTGTCATGGACAGATCACCACCTGGTTAAGGTTGGATTCACATGGTCCACCCGAGAAGGTTATTGGATCCAATAGGGACATCTCTTGGTGTACCGATCGCCCTGCTGCCCAATGGAATCCCTAACTGAGCTGATGGACTTGGTCTCGGGTTTGGCATAGGAGTCTCCCAGACACCTAAGCATCCTCTCTGACCCGCTTCAAAATTGGCCCCTTGGTATACAGAACTACAGGGGCTGAAGCAGTGAGGTAGATGACTGGAGCACAAGTGGAGGAAGATTCGACTTGAATCTGACAGATTACAACATAGAGCACATTTGAAAATCTATGCCCTGGCAATACGGGCGACAAAGAAGTGATTCTTTTCGGCCCATTTTGCATCCACAAGTTCAGGGAGTTGTCCAGGGTTGCGGGAGGGCTAGTGAGTGCCCCTCTTCCCTTGAATCAGAATTTGGAACCATCTGTTACCCACTGTGATGTGTTTAATGATTCCTTTGTGAATAAAATCTCTCATATTTGGGCCGACTTGTATTTAGACCCCATAATTACTGCAGTGTCTGAATCGGAGGTGTCCAATGACTCCTCTTATGTGGTTAGACTGGATCAGTTTCAGTTTGTGACTCATTAGGATGTGGACAAGCTGCTTGGAGCGGTGCGGCCTACCACCTGTTCTCTTGACCCTTGCCCGACATGGCTAATACTATCTAGCAGGGAGGTTGTTGTAGAAGGCCTGGCAGAGATCATTTCTGCTTCTCTGAGGGAGGGCAGGATGCCTCCTTGTCTTAAGGAGGCAATTATTAGACCACTGCTTAAGAAGCCTGCCCTGGATTCCTCAGAGTTGAGCTACTATATCCCTGTCTCCAACATTCAGTAGCTTGGCAAGGTAAGTGAGAGGGTGGTGGCTTCCCAACTCCAGGCAGTCTTGGATGAAACTCATTTTCTAGACCCATTTCAGACCGGCTTTCAGGTGGGCTATGTGGTGAAGACTGCCTTGGTTGGCCTGATGGATGGTCTCCGATTGGAAATTGACAGAGGAAGTGTGACTCTGTTGGTCCTTTTGGACTTCTCGGCAGCTTTAAATACTATCGACCATAAGGGCCTTCTGGAGCTTCTGAGGGGGTTGGTGGTGGGAGGCACTCCTTTGCAGTGGTTCCACTCTTACCTCTCGGGCAGATCCCAGATGGTGTCACTTGGGGACTGTTGTTCTTCAAAAATTGAACTTTGGTATGGTGTTCCCCAGGGCTCCATATTGTCTCCAATGTTGTTTAACATCTACATGAAACCACTGGGAGAGATCATCAGGAGATTTGGTGCAGGGTGTTATCAGTATGCTGATGACACCCAAATCTATTTCTCCATGTCAACATCAGCAGGAGAAGGCCTCTCTAAATGCCTGCCTGGAGGCAGTGATGGGCTGGATAAGAGGCAACAAACTGAGACTGAATCCAGATAAGATGGAGGTACTTATTGTGCAGGGTTGGAAATCAGGAGATGATTTTGATCTGTCAGTTCTGGGTGGGATCACACTTCCCCAGAAGGAACAAGTATGCAGTCTGGGGGTGCTTCATGACAAAAACTCTCCCTGGTGTCCCAGGTTGAGGCAGTGGCCAAAGGTGCCTTTTATCAGCTTTGGCTGATACGCCAGCTGCATCCATTTCTTGAGATAAATGACCTTAGAACAGTAGTACATCTGTTGGTCACCTCCAGACTTGACTATTGCAATGCACTCTATGTGGGGCTGCCTTTGTACATAGTCCAGAAACTGCAGTTAATCCAGAGTGCGGCGGCCAGATTGGTCTCTGGGTCATCTCAGAGAGACCATATCACTCCTATCTTAAAATATCTACGCTGGCTGCTGGTAAGTTTCCGGGCAGTGTACAAGGTTTTGGTTATAACCTATAACAGCTTGGGCCCTGCATATTTAAGAGAACGCCTTCTTTGCTATGAACCACACTGCCCATTGAGATCATCTGGAGAGGTTTGTCTGCAGTTGCCACCAGCTCGTCTGGTGGCTACTTGGGGACGGGCCTTCTCCATTGCTGCCCCGAGGCTTTGGAACACACTCCCTGCTGAAATAAGAGCCTCCCCATCTCTTACAACTTTTAAAAGGATAGTCAAGATGCATTTGTTCACCCAGGCTTTTAATTAGACACTGTTTTCATTGTGTTTTAATAGTTTTAACTTTTTAATTTTAATTGTTGAAATGTTTTATTCTTTTATTGGCTGTTTTTATTGTTTTGTAAACAATAAACCAGAGAACTTGCGTTTTGGGTGGTATAGAAATGTATTAAATAAATAAAAATAAATTAAGAACAACAGTGTGCATCATAGGTGTGTGCAGGGGAGAGATCATTGGGTGCATTTGCACCCCCATTATCTTCCAACTGACATCTCAGAAAGTACAGTGATTGATTGATTGATTAAGTGTCATCAAGTCGGTGTCGACTCTTAGCGACCACATAGATAGACCACATAGAAAGTAGAGTAGACTTTAACACCACATGATTACATACTTTTCTTTTCAAGACTGGTCCCCACACCACATTTTATAGTGGTGCAGGGATGATAGTCTAGCTTGCTCTGCAAAATGGGGTAGCAAGGCAGCTGCTAGGCTTGATCATATGGTTACTTTACAGCACTAAATTTTGAGGCAATGGTAATATTAATCAGAGACATTTAATGAAATCTCTCTTTTGCTTCCTGAGCCCCAAACGGTTGCTTGGCTTTCTGGATCCTGGCTAGTGCCACCTAGTGGTTGTTTTCATCCACTGGGTGAAAACAAGGGAGAAGGGAGAAGTCAATGAGGAAGAGAAAGACCTGAGGGAAGAGGACTGAAGCATAAACTACAGAAGTTCTGTGTGAAACTTCAGTGGGATCTCAGAAGTGGAGCAGGAGAGCATTTTGTAGGAATTAAGCAGCAAACCATTGAGGAGGAGCTCTGGGTCCTTTTAATGGGCATTACTGGAAAAGCCTGGGGATAGTAGTAGGGCCTGTTATACCACTACGTTTTGCAAGCCTTCACAAGCAGCGCAACTTGGCAACACTGTAGCTGGGTAGGTGTGTGCCAAAGACTTTCCTCGCCAAGTGTGCTAGTTTCCTAGGGCCAGCCCTGTATGAGTGGATTGTTGTCTACATTAAAATAATTTAAGAAAAAAAATTATGGAAGATTTTGTGTGTGCTTATGTTGAACTTTTAATTTTCCAATAAAATAAAATTTATATATATATATTTGTCTTAAAAATCTGAATTGATTCATTTAAATAAAATATACTTTAATTTTTTTCCTCAAGTACTTATATGAAACAAAAAAAATCTGTCTTGGCAGCATATTATTATTACAGTCCAATAGAATATAATGTTTTTGAGGTCAACTATCTTATTTGCTGTCACAGGTACTACTACTACTATTTACTAGTGCTATACACACACACAGACACACACACACAGAGGAGTGGCTTGTGAGGGCAGCGCCATAGGGGCGGCGAGAGGCACCTTTAAGGAATAATAAGCAGGTGCTTACCCACATGTAAGCAGCACCTGCAAGATGCCACGCTCCACCCACAATCCCACGTGGGGCATAGGGGTGTGCACGGAACTGGCTAGTCCAGTTCAGTTCAAGTCCGAACTGGACCCAGACCAGACCAGGCCAGTTCTGTCTGGCACCCCCTCTAACCACCCCCTCCAGTTTATTTTGGTCTGAGCTGGAGGGGTTGCAACCTATTTTTTAAAAAATTTAAAACATTTTTAAAACTTACCCCCTCTGGGGGTGGTTCTCCGAGGAGGAGGCTGGGGGAGTCCACAGAGGTCCCCCCTCCCCCGCCGGCCTCCCTCACTTCCAAAACTGGCCTGCCAAATCAGCTGGTTTTGGAAGCAAGGGAAGCTGGCATGGGGAGGGGAACCTCTGTCCCCCCCACCCACCCGCTGCCTCAGAGAACCCCCTGGAGAGGGTAAGCTTAAAATTATTATTTTTTAAAAAATATTGTGAATCCCCCGAATGGGCCCGGTGTGTGTGTTTCAGTCCGGAGTCAGACTGACTGGGATGGTTTGGTTCAACCTCAAAATGTTGAACTGAACTGGTTCAATGTCAAATGCATTCAACCTCGAACCTGTTTGCACATCCCTATTGGGGCAGTGGCACTCCGCCCAGCATCTGGCATGGCCCTAGCCTCTGCGTGTATGTAGAGCCTCTGCACATGCACAGAGACTGGGGCACACCATGTCCACTCTGGCCATTTGCATGGCGACTCTGATCCCGGCTGCAAGGAGGCATGCTGCAGCCCTTTTTGGAAGAGCGCCGGTGGGGGGAAACCAGCGGGACAGGGACTGGCAGGTAGGCAGTACCTTCCCGACTGGCAGGTAGGCAGTACCTTCCCGACATCATCATTAAAGCAACCCCTCCCCCCCATACCCTCTCGGGAGTTCACGGGACCAGTTCCATGCACATCCCTAGTAGTTACTGAAAAAGTAGAGGAGTTAGTAGATTGGTGAGTAACTTGCTTAGGCCTGAACAAATAAGAAAAGCATAAACTATCCAGTGACAACTGAATTCCATCCAGAAAGTAGCTTTAGCATTTTGTCCTGTAATAGCACTCGATGGATTTCACATTGTCTGGAAAATGAATTTCTTTAACATTTAAAGAAATATGACATAGTTTTTTCTGCCAGGAATGTGGATCATTGTTTAAGAAGTAGAGAAAATCACCATTTAGGAGTATCATGTGGGTCTTGCTGTCTATTAGAGTAGTTAATCAGGGATGATCTGTTGGAGGACTTACTATTCTTGTCAATTCTAAAAAAGAAAATCATTTTTGAATTAATAGAGCTTCCTAATTGTCCCTATTTGCTGCTTGTAAGAATCTGGTATGAGAAATCCTCACTAATTTTTGTTAACATTTTATATTTCACCCACGAACTCCAAGTACTACTGAGGCCCTGTCTGGTAAGAATTGTGCTCTGACATAGAATTACTGGAGGGTAATTATCCAAATTGTTATGCTATCCGCAGCCATTTCTCTGTTCGTGTCTGGGTCTCAGATCTTGCTTCAATAAAAGGTGGATCAAAAGCCAAAGCATTGCTTTATTATTTTGATTAAGCCCATCATTAATCCTCACCAGAAATCAGTTCCAAGGACAACCTCATAGGACCCCCATTAGCCTCTTGAGATGCCCTGGAGAAAAACATCTCTTGGCTTACACGTATGTAGAATATCGTTTGTTAAAATGATCAAGCATCCACAGGGCATAAAAGAGACTGTTGGGTTTGGTTGTTTTTAAGGATTAAAATAGAAACTGAGTGTTTTATTTTAATATCAAATATTAGGGATGTTTTAAAAAGAAGGTAGCATCATTAATTGGAAGTACCTAGGGCTCATTTCTCCCCCAACCAATCATCAACCATTCAAAATATAAATCATTTTAAATAAAAACTTTTTCTTACAAGTTAATTTCAGTGTATATATGTGTAATATTTCAAGAGAAATCCTGTATATATCTTGATGCCTTGAGAAAAGCTTAGCAAATCCTATTTCAAATAGAGTTAAATACACATACTTCATTTTCTTAGCACACATGCTTCTGTTAAATCTATTTATTTGAATTTGTCTTAGCTCAGACCTGTTAAAATGGACTTAAATATGTTGCTATAATCTAAGGCAGGGATGGGCAATTTCTGTACTCTGAAGACACTCTATTCTCCAGACACTATTGAGAATTTTGGAGAATTAATCCCTCTTAAACAAGCATGGCCCCAAACACTTTACTGCCTGAGTCAAAGGACAATATGATGCCTCCCCCCCATCCACAAGTGGATACTTAGCATTCTCAGGCCATGCTGCCAAGGCAGCTGTGGCACACAAGCACTCAGACTATGCCACCCAGCCTGGCAGTGGAGGCAGAAGTGTTACTAGCTTGTGTGCATCCTTGAACAACTCAGGATAGCCTCAGCATCCTGGGAAGGGGGTTAAGTCAAATGGGTTCTTTCCCATTCTGTGGCCAATGCTTAAACGTACCCTGTCCTTGGAAGTTCTAGGTTTGCCTTGGGAGTGCACTCCAGGGATCCTCATCAGTGGTGGTTTAAATGCTCTGCAGCAAGCTCACACTCTCCTTTTCCCTGCCCTTCCTCCCAGCTGCTTCCCTCTCCTTCCCGGCTCCCCAGTGAAGCATCCCTGGTGGCCTGTGGCTCCTGTTCCCACCCTCCAGCCAACTTCATCTCCAACTTCTTGGTGGCTAGTGGGGCTGCAGCTCCTCCCCCTTCTTCCTGCACTCCCCAACTGGGCGTCCACTCAGCAGTCACCTCGGCTGCCACATGCCTCCACAGCTCTGCCTGCCACCAACCCCATCTCCCCACACCATTGCTGGTGACAAGATGGATCTTCTCTCAGGACTTGGACTGTGCTCTGGCTGAGGATGCTGGTTGAGGGAGTGTGCTCCGCCCCTGTGTCTCCAGTGGTGTCATTGCCGCTTATTTCCTCACAGCTAGATCCAGGTGAGCAGGGCCTGGACAGGAGGGGGAGAGGGGATAAGAAGTGTGCCCCGGTGAAGTAAATGGGAAAATCAAACCATGCCTCAGTGAGGTGAGGAAGGGTGGTAGCAGAAAGGCCCATGGGGTAGCAAGGGACCAGTGCTTGCTCTTGTTCCCCTCTTTGTACCTGTGTCTGAGGCGACCATCTCACTTTGCCTCATGGAAGGGCCACCCCTGCTCTCAAAAGCCACAATCAGTTGTAAGATACCCGCTCTCAAATTAGGTACACTTTGGACTGGGAAAATGGTGTGCTGACTTTGGACCTTGGCTAATAAACCCAAGGCTATAGGTGGGAAGCAATACCTTCCACATGAAGGCCTGCATGGCCAGCTTTTAGGAGTCTAGCTCCCACACCACATAGGACCAAAGCTGCTTCTTCAAGGAGTGGAGCTAGATTCAAAACATTCCTCAAGCTCCAAGTAAGAAAGAGGGAAGTATCAGTTCTTGGCAAGCACACACTCCCACCACTCACTGGTACTTTCACTGCTTTATGTGACATCTGAACCCTCCAATGTCAGGTGGAGAATGTTGGGAAGCAAAGGGGACCCAACATTTTCCACCAGACACTGGCAGGTTCAGATGACCTGTAAAACAGCAGAAGTACTCTCACCAGTATTACCTCTTCCCTCCTACTTACTCAGATGTCCTCTCTGAGTTCTCCATTATGTGCAAATGCAGATAGGAGGGGAGGGGGAGCAGAACCGTGGGTCCACTGGACCAGTGGTTCCATGTTACATCTGAATGCAGCATTGAATAAAGGCATACATGTAAGTCCTGTGTGAACTGGTCCTAGTACCAACAGCAGTTTAGAATTTTAGCCTTAACCTTGTGATCCATCACAGCACTGAGAAGAACAGTGCTCTGGAAAGGTGTGGCCCCCTGAGAGATGTTCAGAGATGTTTCAGCTCTGCTTATCAGCCACAATATAAGTGAGACTGAACTTCTGAGATGTGGCAATTGCTTTGATAAAGCGATGCTGGCATCCTGTTTTGAAACATGAAGTGGATATTTGCCAAATGACAGAACTCTTGCTGTGGACCGAATGTGTAAGGAGTGTCACAAAGCTGCAGGCTTTTGAGTCCTTTCAAAACCACTCTAAAATAAAATTTAAAAAAAATACTAGGCAGAGAATGAGAGAAAATAATATAGACGGCCTATAAATTCTTGGAACACAGCACTAAATCTATCACAACAAATAATGTAAGGTGGTGAGAGAGGGGCATTATTTGGTTCTGTACGAAGTTTGCCAGTCTTTGTTTTTCCAGCCTGTGGCTCAGGGAGATGAAAGCTATGAAAAGGCAATTACATCTGTTGAATGATTACTGAGAGACGCAACATTCTTATGTGTCCAATATGTTTAACTGCATTAACCTCTGCAAAATTTACAGCGACATCTTCAGTGATCTATCTTATGTGCCGCCTGAAAAGTCTGAAACCTCCTTCAATGTCACATCTATTTACATTTGTTTTATCACAAAATAAATGGCTCTCACATTGTAATGTTGAGGATGCTCATTAAAGAAAAGGCAAATACAAACAGGCGCTTGCTTGCATGCAGATCGCAATGGTGAGGCTGAATCGGCTTGTCCAAACTTGTGGCATAATTTGAGCACAAAGAGCAAACAGGACCGTCATGAAGAGCAGATCATAGAAAAAGACAAGTTTAAGCATCAAACATATACGCATTTAATATTTTTCCTTAATGAGGCATTTAAATTATCTCAGAAGCAGCTTGCAGTCTTTTATAGACTTTTTTTAAAAAAAATACACATTAGATAGGAAGGATGTAGACCTCCAGAATTGTTCTTTCAGAGCATACGTAGACAAACAAAATGCTCACTGCCACTTTCCTGTTTACTGAGGTTTTCCCAGCATGCTTAGTTTCTGCTGGGGCAGCTCATTTATCCAATGTTCTTCAGTCAAGTGTTCCCCTTTGGGTCAGAGTGAAGAAGATCCTCTTTCAGCTGATTCAGCTCCATGTCTCTTGTGCTTCACTCCACTGAAATCTGATTAGTTATGAGACAGACTCCGGTGGAATGAAGGACAACAGAACCCATGGATCTTAATGTACTTGATGGTCTGTGACAAAAAGAACATGCCATGAGGAAAAGAGAGCAGATACAGTTGAAAAGTTCTGGTGAAAGTTATAACAAGAACTGTAAAGACAATCTTTGTGTAAGCCCTTATATGCTGTCATATATAAAATGTACTTTAGCTTACATTTTCTTTTTCTTTTTTTCAGGAAGCTATTCCACTATTATACCATTTTTTTCTTTAGGCTACAAGAAATTGAAGAATTTGAAGGCAAATTGAAATGGAAGAGAATTGTTCACACATTTTCAAATGAGAGTGATCCTTTTTCAAATGAGAGTGATCCTGCCTTGAACAACAGCAGTTAAGAAATTCTCTTTGACACATAATGTTTGTGGTTCAGACTCTATCTATCCCAGAAATTGTCATTATGGTTACAACTCAGTAGAGAAAAACCACTAACTTTTGAAATGAAAACTCTATAGGCAAGGGGTTAGATAGCATGAAGAATAAACAAGTCCTAAGGAAAACATAATGGTTTCTAATCTTGCTTGGAAGCATTTCTCTCTTGAGGTGAATTCAGATGGATTCTCTTTTCACATTGCATTATGATGTTTGCTGTCTTAGTGGATTGGGACCCATGTGAAAGTTGGTTGTCTGGCGGGTGGGGGACGGGGGTGTCCCATGTTAGGGATCTTGATGTCACTGCATTTTAATAAGCTGCCAAAATACTGCATGGGGATTCAATTGTGCAGTAGATATATGATTCACAACATGATTGGGTGGGAGAGGGAGCCAGCATATGTGCACTCATGCTGTTGAGCGTGATAATGGACAGAAGTACTACAATCTTCTGAGGTGTGGACTGAAAGCAACACCAGAAAAACAGGTTGTTTTTCCCCACAGAAATCTAATCGATTGTTGTGGCAGGTAATATATTACATATGGGACATTTATTGGTTTTGATTTGTGGATGTGCCCAAATAAATCATTAAGATATTCCTCCTGTATTGTAGTAGACCCTGTAGAAATAAGAAAACAGCATGGATATTGCCCCAAAGATTTTACACTACACAGGGAAAGTAATCAAGGGAAGCAAAGGCATGGACAAGTAATATTCAAAAAGTCATCACAGACATGCAAGTGTTATTCATACAGCAAAGTCGAAAATGGCACTATTCAAAAGAATTTCAAAGAGAGCAAATCATCATTTTCACCCTTTGTTGGAGGATGAGCTTGCTTTATTTCACAGCATGTCGAATTAATTGTGGAAACTTTTATTTAACAGTCAGGCTCAGATGCTGAATAGCTTCCATCTAAAGGTATGTTTTCATTGATTTTCTGAACATTACAAGAAAAAGAATAAAAAAGAGAGGAAACAAAGGGATGGGACCAAAAAGTGAATGAAAAATAATTTGAAATAAGCTGCACAGAAATGCCTGTAAAAAAGAAATAATTATTTCCACTGTATGTAGGGGGGAAGAGAACATCATATCTCAGAATGCCTTAAGTAACCCTTTATAACTTCCAGACATAGAGAGGGGTCCTCTGCCTCTCATTTAATAGATGTCAAGCTGAGACACAGAGATATTAAACGGCTTGTCCCAAGTTATATAGGGATCTATGTCAGAGCACAGACTTTAGTTCATTTTTTCCTAAATCTCAAGTGAGTCACATCAGCACCATTCTTATTGTTAGGAATGGGAAAATTGATTCAAATGTGAATCGAACCTCCCCTTAAAAGTGCAATTAGATTTAAATTCAAATCTAATTTTGAAAATTTGATTTGAATTCAATTCAAGAGCTGTTTGGCACCTTTTAAAAATCATTCAAGCCCCCTGGTTGGTTTAAAAAAGGTGCTGAGTTGATTTGAATTCAATTTAAATTTGAATCAAATTTTTGGACCAGATTCAAATTTGATTTGTATTCAAAATGAATTTGTGGAATCTGATTCAAATTTGAAATGAATTGAAAAGTTTATTTCGTGCACATCTCTGCTTACTGTATTTATCCAAATTAAAGCCGATTCTGCATTTAACACACACACACACACACACACACAATTTAAAAGCAGAGGTTAAACACCTGCATTTATGTGAAAGGAACAGGACTCTGAATTTACAATTTCTAATTTCTGATTTCTAATATTTTTTTAAAAACCACTTGTCTTGGATTCAAGTAAATACAGTACTTTTAAATCCATGGCCTCTAGGCTATTTGCAGTACAATCCTAAACATGTTTACTCTGAGATCAGTCTTGCTGAGGTAAGTGTGATCTCTCTCTGCCTAATAAAGGCTGTAATCTTATTTAGTTACTTAAGAGTAAAGCCTATAGAACTCAGTGGGACTTACTTCCAAGTATACATGCATAGGATTGGGTTGAAAGTTTTTTTTAATGCATCCGAAGGAAATCCCTTTCTCTAGTAGTCAGGAAATGTGGGGTCAATCTCTATGAGGCTGCTGTAATCTTTTACTCAGTTCCTTGCAAACATGTAACATAATTAAGAATGAAATCCTCAGCTCACACACTTGGAAGTAAATATCACTGCAATGAGTGGGAGTAAAGATGGATAGAGCTAGGTTGCAAAAAAGTTTAGTAAAATGGTTTAGGTAAAAATAGGTTGTGTTGTAAAGATTTTCCCCTAGAGAGATAATGAGATATTTTCTCACTGAACAGGGATGCTAAACCCCGAGTTGCTAAACCACACAGATGCTGATGCAGGACTTCAAACTGCTTGAAGGCTTTTCTTTGAAAGTACAAACTTGCTGTTGCGAGGCCTCTCCCATGGGTTTGTCAAGACTTGTCTGGAGGTTTTTGGGAACTTCTTGAGAACAAAAGGTCTATGTAGGAACCTGTTTGCTGAAATTCCAATGTGCAAACCTGACTCCTTTGTAAAGCCTTTTCATTAGACATGTTTCTACGGGTCTTGCCTGAGATCAGCCCCCTAAATCTCAGCTCCCAGAGTGTTAACCCTTTCCAAGCTCAGGTATCTTGCGTGCATGAGACTTGCAAGAAAACCATGTTAAGAACATTGGATTCCCCAAGTCAATGCCCACCACATAAGGAAGTTTCAAGTTACTAAAGTGATAATGCCTGCAAGAATCATATGGGAGAAAGGAGCTCTCTGCAGAAAGAGCCCACATCCAAAGAGCAATTTTCAAAAGTATACTGTACATTATTGGCAGCCCTTAATCAGACTTTTGTCTTTTTAGGCAACCTGGATTATTTTCAGTCCTCTTGAAAGCGTTTTGAAAGCAGTTGTGAAGAACTATTGTCTGACATGTCTTCCATTAAAGGATAAATCAAATTTTACTGGAGAGGACTGGGTGAACTTGAAAGCTGTCCCCTGAACAAAGGTTTAGCTAGAAACATAGACAATCAAAGGAAAAAACCTACAACCCATGGACTTTTCATTGCACATCTGTGCATATCAGTGTAGTCTAGGTGCTCTCAAACTTGGATCCCCAGATGTTGTTGGACTACAACTCCCATTATCCTCAGTTGCAATGACCAAAATACATTGTGGTTGGGGATGGTAGGAGTTGTAGGCCAGCAACATCTGGGGACCTAAGTTTGAGAATCCTTGGTGTAGTCATATACAGAAGGCTCCCAGACCCATCACATGCTATGAAAAGCAGCTTTTAAAAAACAAACTTTCCTTCTGCAAAGCTGGTGAGATAATTGAGAGCAACATGTGGATATAATGTCTCAGGGCATAGTTTGAGGCAGTGGTTCCCAACCAAAGTTTCTCCAGATGTTGCTGAACTACAACTCCCATCATTCCCAGCTACAATTTATTTTGCTGAAGCTTTGCTAAAATTAAGCTGGTCCAGGTCTGATCAGTGCCTGAACAGATAATAACATGTGAACCTTATATATCTGGAGCCACTCCAGATACATAGAATGAATGGATGTACTGGACTTCCAGTGATTTCCATTTTGAATACCTTACTGATTTCTCTTGAAGCAAGATCTTAGATGGCTGAATATCCGAATCACTTGGTACATCTGAAAACATGGAGCATTTCAGAATTTGTGTTGGGCTAACTCTTGTATGTAATGCAAATGAGTGCATGAAGGGGGAAAGCAGGGTTGCACCTCATGACCCCATCCCTGGCCTCCACATGTGCAAGGTGGCATTTGCATAGGAGCCTATGCATAGACCTAAACACAGATAGGTTCCCTGCATGCTATCCATTTTGGCATCATTACATGATTCAGTTACACGATTCCATTTTGAATCATCCATAGGGGGACATGCACAAGGATATGAATATAGGCTCCAGTGTTTAAAACTACATCACTTTGAATACATGGAGGTTAGGGATGGGGCCAGCAGACACATCTCTTCCCCAGTCTACACATTCATTCCCATACAAAAATGAATGACACAGGACATATAGTGAATATGTTGAATCAAGCCACTAGAATGCAAGCTTTCCATTTGGAAGCAGTGACCCCTGAGTTTGGCGTTGTTTTCTTATCCTTTTTTATCTAGAACTGCTTGCCTGAACAAAGCTTGATTCAGCAGGCTGGCTTCACCAAATGCAAAATGGACTTTCAAACCTCTTCTTGGAAGCAGTTGCTGGCTTTTTTGCCAATTGCTGACAGATAAACCTCCTAAAGATAAACCTCCTATAAACTTCCTCCTTTAAGGCTCTTGTGTGGGGGATCTTGCTACTTTCTTCTGGACTTAGAGGAGAAAAAATACACTTAGAGAAGATAAAATAACAGAGTCTTATGGAACCTTAAAGACTAATGTACATATTTTGAACAATGGTCTACTGTATCAGATATGCATCGAATGAAGATATCTGTAGTCTGCAAAAGCTTACGCTACAATAACTGTTACTCTATGTTTGTTTTAGTTGCAACAGAATAATAAAATAATAACTTTGGAAACTGTTAGGAAGAGAGAGTCAAAAAATAATTTTCTCACATGGATAAAGACTCTCAGTTTTTCATCTAGCCAGATTTCAGTCTCAATGCAAACAGCAGGCTAGCCTTATCCAAATTCGAGGTACTTTGCAATCCTAGCTAAATCAAAACAGACTGAAAATCTTTTAAGACAGCATGTTCACAAACTGCCACATTGTTGATCAGTATAGTTCATATTCCATTCAGTTTCAAAACCATTATCACTCGGCAGAATCCTGAGCATTTCCAAATTGCTTGATTCCCCACCTCCCGCCCATTTGAATTATGTTTGGAATGCACTGAAAATCTTTCTCAAAGATGAAAACCTGGGACATCAGGAACAAATCTGTTAGAAACAATAGTTTTGTAAATGTGCCAAAAAATGAAAATTAGGGAGAAAGCTGACAAATGCACAGATAAGCTATATTGATATGTTCTACTGTATATTGCAGTGAGTTATATTTCATATTTGGCAATCAGAACTGGTTACAGTGATGCACATCCAGATGAGCACCATAAATGAATGCATATATGTAAAATATATAAGTATGTGCCGCTTTTCCAATTCCAATCTGAATGCACAGATTCCAAATAGGAAAAGGCCTCTATGTTTACATTCTCTAGGCCACATTCCCCCGCCCCCCACTCCACCTGTGGAATATAATTTCCTTCCATTCTTTTTGTGATCCATACAAGTTTACTTCAAAATATGTTTCATACTTTTTAGCAGAGCTTGCTCTCAGTTAAGTGTTAATAAGCTTGCAGTCCTTAGTATAACCCTCCCAGTACTGTGTTGCAGCAACGTAATTCCTATCCTTCCTTCTCCTTAGCTATCAGTTAAACTTTGTATTACAGTTTTTAAAAAAATCAATATAACAGTGCTATTAACTCACCTGTCTTTTGATCAGTTATACATAGTCCCAAGCTTGGAGCACCTTGCCTTAATACTGAGATATTTTAGAAAGAAAGGAAGCAAGCAAGCAAGGAAGGGAAAATTATAATATTTTGCTTTTTAAAACTGCCTCAAAAGGAAACAAAACACAAAACAGAAGAAAGTGAGCAGCCCTTGATTAAGTTGTTTTGCCCATATGGATAGACTGGAAGGGTTGAAGATAAATTGTTTGAGTACTGGAAAAAAGAGAAGTAAGAAATGGAGTATTAATTTTAAAAAAGAGGGTTCCCCCCCTCCAAAAAAACCAACACAACAAGCAGCACAGATAAAGGAGTAAAGATCTGCCCATTTAAGGTGGTTTCCATCAGTTTGACTCTTTATTTGTGTTATGCATCAGGGGGTTCCAGTTACCTAAATAACTCAACCAATAGGGAATGGAATCTCTCTACCTGGTTCCACCCACTCAGAACCTCGCCCTCTAGGGATAAGTGCTTCTCTGTATATCCGATAGCAAACCTCACCTTTTCTTTTACTCCATCTCCTTTTTAAGTAAAGCCAAACCCACAGAAGGGTAGCTCTTTAAGAAAATCCTTTTGAGAGGCTGAAAAAACTTTTGTCTGTCTCCAGTGAAGTGGGGGGTCTTTGATGCAAACTGAGCTTCTGGAGTTAGAGAGGGAGAAAAACATCTTAAAACTGTGGTGTTGATTTCTCATCCATTTATTTGTGGCACCTTTGGGAATACAGTATTGACTTGATCTTTCATGATAGATTAGTCCCACTTAGATCCATGGACACAATGTTCTACATTATGATCATATAGACATATCAGGGTAGCCACAGGCACCCAGAAATAGGTGCTTCAGGTGCAGGGGCATTGCTAGGTATTTAAAGCATCTAGGTCCCGAGCCCACAGCCTCCCTTTTGATAATTAAACTCATTCATCTCCCAAATAATTAGATATGCTTTTTTAAAGTCTTTAATATCATAATGCAGCATGTATGAAGGTGGAAACAGCAGTGAGCTAGGTGAGGCTAGGAGCTCTCTCCTATGCTCTGTGCAGGTGTATCCACAGCTGCATTTCCTTTCTGGAAGAGGTCATGGAGGAGGGAGGGAGGGAGGTCTGATGAGATTCGGGGCTCTGAGCAATTCATTGGGACCTGTGCCCCATGGGCCACTGTTCAGGTGTATCCCTTTGTGATGTGGCGGATGCATAGCTGTCAGGAAGGAGCGAATATGGTAGAGTGGATGCAATGGCCTATCCAGACCCAGCACATCTCTCTCCAGTGGTTGCTACTGGTTTCTACCTTGAATTTCTTTTTAGATTGTGAGCCCTTTGGGGACAGGAAGCCATCTTCCTTCCTTCCTTCCAACTTCCCTCCCTCCTTTCTTTTTTCTGTGTAAACCACTTTGAGAAATTTTCTTGAAAAGCAGTACATACATGTGTCGTGTTGTGTTAAGCTGACAATGTTGAGAGTCACATTCAAATTCTTACTCAGTCATAAAGTTCAGTGGATGTCCTTCAGATTTAACCAGCCCCACACACCAGGTTGTTATGAGGATGTTTTCTGTCTTGCAAATACATACATACATATATATATATATATAGAGAGAGAGAGAGAGAGAGAGAGTGTGTGTGTGTGTGTTTTAGCTGCGTAAGGATTATAAGTGATTTATCTTACCTAGTCAAATGTATAGAGAGTCACTGGCTAAATATTTCTCCCTCAGTAAAATATCTTCAGGTTATGTCTGGTCTGGCAACTTGACTGGCTTTGGCTCCATATGAGGCTGATGGATGGGGCCTGAGCACAATCTCTGACACAATCATAGCCTTCTTCTCCTGTTGGGACTCAGAAAGATACTGATGACCCACAAGAAAGGCCTGGGTCCTGGAATGAAAGAGCACTACATTACTTTCTTCATGGCTGGTTCTTAGGAGAGCTCCACAACTGTTAGTAATAACGATGGCCCAATTACATATTAATCAGCATACTGTGGGGTTAGGGGCCTCTGATTGGGTCTTCAAGGTATCTGACTATTGGCTGTGTTCCCCCACCCTAGACTTATCTTTGAAGTCTGAATAAGTATCTAGGTCAGTGTTCTTCATTGTAAGGCCCAGAGGCCGGTGGCAACCCCCATCAATCCTAAATTTGGCCCTCTAATTATTTATTGGGTCTGCTAGAAGCTTTGGCAAAAGCTGAATTCTCTGCACATTCTCCCTGGCACCATGTGGAAATTACCATTCCCATGGTACAGTGCCAATTTTGCCCAGGGCAATGGGGTTCTTTTAGGGAAATGGAGCCAACTTGAGCCCTTGCACCATCTTGGAAGGTGTGCATGGGTAGCCCTTCCCAGCACTTTCTCCACAGATCTCTTAAAAGAGGGTTCTGTCTCTCTTAAAAGGGCCTTCCTGGCACTGACAAAAGCACAGTTCTGTGTGGAAGTCAGCATAGTGAAAAATGGCTCTCACATTGAAAGGTGTTTGTTGTTGCTGTTGTTGTTTTGCCAAACTGGCAAAAAACAAACAAACAAACACACACTTGTAAAATAGAGAAGATCACTGATCTAGGCAATCACTTACTCATTACTATTGTAATAATCAATACAGATGGACACACAAGATGGGACACACAAATAGCAAAACTATCCTGCTGAAAACTGTAGCATTACAATCTCTGCCCCCCCCCCCCCAAAGCTCTGAGAAGTTGGAGAAGAATAAACTGCCCAGTTCGGATGTTCAAAACATTTTGACGTTGAAACATTTAGACAAAATGGGCCATTTTGAGTGTTTCAAGCTCAAAACAAAACAACCCCATTTTGATTGATAACCATTTTCCATTTTGAACGCCATTTTAGAGGCCTCTTTTCCCCTTGCTGATTGGTTTTCTGGCACTGGCTTCTCATTGGCCTGCAATTAGGGATATGCATCGAACTGGCCAGGCCAGTTCAAGTTGGTTTAGGTATCTACTCAAAAAGGGGAATCCAGTGTGGAGCCTCTGCTTGCATGGAGGTCCAAACGAGGCTGGAGAAGGCTTGAAGCAGGCCACAGCCAGCCCAGGAGACTCCGGAGCAGACCAGTGGGGGTGGGGTAGAGAGCTGCCGATGCCTCTGATGCCGCTGCTAACCATTCAAGTAAGTAGGTGTGACTCCCCTCCTGTGCCCTCTAGTTCTATGAAGCCCCCCTGCCCCTTTACTTATAAAGGGGAATCCTTACTGGACCCCTGAACTGGCCCGAACCAGTCCAGTTCAAACTGGGCTGGTCCAGTTCAAACTTGGACCAGCACCCCCATTTGGGGAGCCGGTTCGGTTCAAACCTGGATCATTCAAACTGCTCCAAATATCTGCCTTGATCACTCAAACCTGCTTGCTCCTTAGGGTGCTGCTGTGGCAGCTGTTGCAATGCTAGGAAGTAAGGATCATAACTGCCAGTGTGGTGAAGTGGTTAGAGTGTTTGACTAAGACTGGGGAGACCCGAGTTCAAATCCGAGTTCAATGATACTTGCTGTGTGACTCTGGGCCAGTCACTTCTCTCTCAGCCTAACCTACCCCACAGGGTTGTTGTGAGAAGAAACTTAACTATGTACACCACTCTGGGCTCCTTGGAGGAACAGCGGAATATAAATGTAAAAATAAATAAAAAATAAATTAAATGACTGCGTGTGAGAGAGCAATTTGTACCAATGATGTTACTGAAGTGCAGGCACTGTGGGTGGCAGTAGATTCTGGATCAGTGATTCCTTTTTTCCCCATTTTTGGACTGTGTTTGAAATGTGTGTTCTGTATTGGAAGGGATAGATTTCCTTTTACGGTGTGCTTCTGTGTATTTTCCAAGGCAGGTTTGCAAAATGCATTGCAAATTGCAATGCAAAACTTGTGTGTGCAGTACACTATGTGAGTGCAGCCTGTTCCGGACATAGAGAACAATGGGAAATCCAAAATATCCCATTGTTCCACATGGATAACTCCTAGGAACACCAAAGAGGGTTGTCTGGTAGGGCATGACAGGTGCTACCTTCCACCCTAGCCAGAAAAGAAAAGGGCAAGTGAGCTATTGGATCCTATGGGGGTTTTGAGGAAAGGTTAAAAATTTATTTAAAATCACTGCTTGCCCATTCCTTTTGTGGGCTGGGTGGTAGGTAGCACCCTTCACGCCCTACCACATAACCTGCTTTGGTGTCCCTAGGGGTTCTCCAGGGGGAACAATGGGGTATTTCAAGTTTCCTCACTGTTCCCTATTGCCGAAACACTAAAAACATTTTGAGGTTTATTTCATCGAAATAACTGGTTTGACCACTGTTTTGATGAAATTTTGGCCATCTGCATTTTGTTTCGAACTCGAAACAAAACACAAAATCTGTTTTGTGCACAGTCCTACTGCCCAGACATCATAAAACTGCTATTTCACAAAATACAATCTTTGCTGTTCCCAGATTGCCAAGAGTCTTCATCCAAATGTACCTTTCAAAAATGTTTCACAGTTCACCTTTGCGGGGAAGGAAGCCTGTGTGGCCCTGAAGCCTTGTCTATTTTTACCTCTAACGTCGTCCAGTCAACAAAATCAGGTTTCTCTGCAGGCATGCTGTGCAGGAAAAGCTCAGGACCACAAGACTTTCTGAAATTGTCCACTGTAAACTGAGACACCAAATAGCTAGGGAGTAATTACCAGAAGGTTTTTTATCCCCTTCTCCTTAGATGTATTGATATTGTTGGGAAATCTGTCCTCTAAAGTAGCTGCCAGTTTAAGAATGGGGAGTTTCCTTAGTCCATTCCAGTGTGACTATAATGTTTCTCCTTGCAAAGATATATATATCCTGTTCAGAGGTTTGCTCCAAGACTTTTATGCCACACAAATGTTGCAATATAACCAGATTCTTTTTCTACTTTCCTGCAGTAAGGAACATAAAAGGAAGGTAAATCTGTAAAATGCTGAGAGCATCAAGTTGTGAACCCACATTTTACCATAGACTGGCTTACATATCGTGCAGTGTGCCACTCATGAGAGGTGTGTGTGTGTGTGTGTGTGTGTGCGCGCGCGCGCCTTCTGCTGCAGTATATGCAATGAGCCCCTGTGGGATGGGCTCTTGGCTGCTGTGGAAGCCATGCATGCACATGCCCCTTCCATGGGTCGCATGCTGCACAGTATCTAAGCCACTGTCTTTTTTTCTGCTATAATATGGTCCAGAAAAACAAGATCTTTGGATGCTGGCATATGACTTTTGTATTTTTACTGTGGATTCTACATAGGATGCTGCTGCAGTGTCTCTCCCTGTAATCCTAAAGCTGTTAATACAGTCATAACAGTTAAAAGAATGCCTTTAGGTTTGTGCGAGCTGGCTCAGTTTCGAGCTGGCTCGACTTCAAACTGAGGGGGTTCAGCTCAAACCAGCTCGGAACTTACTGCTAAAGGGGAACCCGGTAAAGGTAAACCTTTACCAGTAAAGGGGAGGGGACCAGGGGGCTTAGTTATAGCAAATTAAGGTGGAAGGGGAGTGGTTTTGCCTCTGTGCGTGTGTGGAGGCCATTTTATTAACCACCACACACACACAGAGGCCTGAAACAGGCCCCCAATTGGCCCAAACTGCACCTCCTGCTCTGGCATGGGTGGGGGAAGCCCCACCACCACCACCGCTCACCCCGGAGGCCGCCAAAATAGCCAAACTTGCATCTTTGGGCAGTTTACAATTAATAACATGACACGTACAGGGAACACTGGGGGTGGGAGGAGGCAGGTTGGCACTCTACCCACTGGCTCTACCCCCCCAATCGATGCATGTGCATGGTTCAAGAGAACTTGTGAACAGAACTCCATCTGTATACAGTGTACAGACAGAGATCTTCTGTGTAATCTGTTATCCTGCAAAAAGCAAGGGCTGGCATACTGCACAATGTTCCATGTGTGTTTTGCACACAGTTGTACAAGAGCACTTGAATGTTGCACAAAGTTGCACAAATGGAGTTGCATGATGGATGACCATTGGAAACAATGGTCATTGATTGTGCAATTGTGTTTGCACAGTTCTTGTGTTTGTGCAACAGTGCTCTTGGGCAACTGTGCACATGTTCCATTAAAATACACATGGGATATTCCACAGCATGTCATCCAGGGTCCCCAGTTGTATGGACCTGCACACGTATTGTTCTACATACACAGGATCTGTTCACAAGCTCTACTTAATGGATATAGGTCAGACAGAGGACCAATGGATTCAGTCCTGACTTCTCCCCTCCCACATTATCTGTATGTTGCCTACTGATCTCTGCTAACTGAGCAAAGAGGCATCTTTCAAAATGGTGGTTCTCTTATATTTAGCAGGGGGAGATCAATTGGTTCTATCCAGCACCAGCACAAAATCCCTCCAGTGGCTGTTGCTGGTGTTTACCTGTTCCTTTTTTAGATTTAAGCCCTCTTGAGACAGGGGACCGTCTTATTTATATATTCTCTATTTTTCTATGTAAACTGCTTTGGAAACTTTGTTGAAAATTGGTATATAAATAGTAGTAGTAGTAGTAGTAGTAGTAGTACTGAGTGAATAGGACTTGAGAAAGGAGTTGAAGTGAGCATGGGAACACAGATTATTTCTTAGAAAGGAACAATACCCCAGCTTCTACAATGGTCTGATGGGCAACCATTACAGGAATAGAACCTGCTATTTCCCTTTCCAGGGTGCCTTTCTATATCATGGAAAGTGTGAATCCTTTCATTTCTGGCTGAGGAGGCAGACAGACATGCATTCTCAATGTGGTGGAGGTGATTTGAACATACACTTACTGCATCCTGATGGCCAAATGACATGTGCCATTAAATGCACCATCACATGCTTCAACTTTCTTTAATGCGTAGAGAGCAGATCATGCCCCTTCTATGGCTCAGGACCATGACAGGACTACTCCCACCATGGTCCCGATCCAGGTGGTTGGTGCCAGTGAGAACTTTTTTCCTGTGGCAAATAGCAGCCATGGTAAAATTTTGGGTTCTTTGAACCCTTTCACTCTATTATAGCTCTGCCCCTGGGTGGAACATAGCAGCTAAATGTGCAAGTTGTTAAAAAGCTCTGGACAAAATCTCACTTGACCTTACTAGGAAGCCTTAGGGAACTCTCGGTATCAGCTACATCAGCTACATTATGATGGAAAGAATATTGACCTACCTTACAGGGAATTCTGATTACACAGGATATTAGGCCCATTGTTAATATATGGATTTAAAACACAAAATGGACCAGAAGTGTTTTTCGGGGGGGAGGGGTGGCATGGTAAAAACCAGTTACAGGGGCACTTGATCTGGCTTTGGACCTCACCACAAGGTAGGGGTGGGGTTATTATTCCCCCTGTGCCATTTCCCACTGAAAGTTGCCCCAAAGCAGCTGTTTATCCTTGAAACAGTGATCTGATGTCAGCCAATTATTTTAAAAGGGTAACATTTCCAAAGGATATTATAGAGCCCAACTGACATAGAATATCCTGCAAGCAGTGGCTACTGGACAAAACAAACCACAAAGCAGATGTTTGTGGTTTATCTATTTAAACTGGGATACGATAAGGAATTTTTGTATGCCAAAATCTTGGTCTGGAGCACATAGAAGCAATTTGGGGCAAAACACTGGACATGTAACATGGAACTGCGGGCTCAATGGACTCTTGGTTCTGAGCCCCCCTCCCCCCACTCTCCCAATCAAATTTGGATGTACAGGAGGAGAGCAGTCTCTCTGCAGTCAGCAGAGAGGTGGGGGAGCTGGCTGTGTAGGCTTCCTTCTTTACTGAAGGATAGCCAATCATGCCAGGGTTGAGGGAGGAGCTTCCTTCCTCAACTCCAGTTCCATGGACAGAAGCCTGTGGTTCTGAATTCGGATATACCTCAGGCTGCCTTGAACCTCGGGTTGTGTTGACGAAACTCACTACACCACAAGGGTTCAAATTGGAGTTCCAAATCTGAACTCTCGGTTTCATCGTCATGCATAACCCGGGTTGCCCACATTTGGAAGTAACATCCACAGAACCACAAGCCCTTTGATCTGTTGTTCCACATTACATGTGAATGCGGCTACTGTGAATTAGATATTCTTTGAATAATGCACTGTTCATCTCTGACAGCCATTAGGAGCAAGCTATAACCTGCACTTGATATATCATTTCCTTCTGTGCATCATAGCCTTGTTTCAACTGAGTGCCTTGAGTTAGTAAAACGGTACTGTTGGTGACACATCAGATGAGTAGTACATATCTCACCAATATTTCCAGGCATGCAAAGCGTGCATGAATCTACCAGCTTGCCTGAGGGGGTCCCAAGACATACAGATTCTTTTTTATTTGCTGGAAGATGGACAATTTGAAACTTTGCACTCTGCTCTGCTGTAAGATTGCCAAGTCTAGTTGCAAACACATCCTATGATTAATCAAATGCAGGTTCTTTGGTTAACAGCCACAATAGAGATTACCTTTGCTTCATATCCTTGTTCAGTAACAGTAGGTGTGATGGTTTGGTTTCTATATACAAAGAATAAATGAAAGATTTATTTTCATTGCCTTGTCTAATTAAAAAAAAGAGAGCAACTGAACAGCAATCTAGATCGTTCAGGAAAACAACCGGTAGTTGTTTAATCGTTAAGCTCAATGTACTAAGCAATCCCAAAACACCTCCAGGGTAATACAGCCAACAGAGCTAGTTGTTGTAGTGACTGTGTTAAGGGGCTCAGAAAGGATCCTCAGAAGGAAAGAAGATAAATAATTTCCAAGTGAAACAATTAAGGATGGGTTGTAATATAATTGTAAAACAATATCCTGGGGCTTTGAAGGTGCTTGGATTTTACTTCTTCATTAATTAAAGATAAGCCAGGATGGTCATGTTTAATTATTTAAAAATCCCCTCCCCACATTTCTAGCATGCACATGCGTATACTCTCCCACACACACAAGATTATGGTTGATATTTAAGATGAGTCCCCATTACTTAATTCAGTCACATTTTGTATTTATTTATTTTTACTGTGGTGCTACAACTGCATTTTAAGGGACTTCATTACCAAGTGTGTTGACAAGCAATGCAAAATCCATGACAATTTGTGTACCTCTTCAGCAGGCTAAAAAACAGACAAAAAGAGCTGCAGAACCTTAGAACCTCATGGAATTAGTGTAGTATGAACATTGGGCAGAGGCCAATTTGAGTGAGGGTCTCCCTGATGACTCAGTCTTGGGGCCTCTTTTCGGTACCAGTGTGCAACGTGTTTATTTGTTATTTCTCTGTGTGAACCGTCCTGAGCCATTTTTGGAAGGGCGGTATAGAAATCGAATAAATAAATAATAATAAATAAATAATATGAAGGCCAGCAGATGTTACTTATGCCTCACCAAGGTTCTATCTGCTTTGTGAGTCTCATGTTTGAGTCTCATGTTTGTGTGCACTTTTCTTTCCCCCTCCCCCTCTTCCATCAATGAAAGTAATGAGTGAACCATAACATCCCATGTTTATTTCAGCACAGGATCCCTCTGATCCTATGAGATAAATCCTGTGAGGGAGATGTATGTGAGTTCAAGGCCCATGTCAGTCTCACCCAAAAGGAAATGCATGGAGTAAATAACATTCTAAACAGGCCCATAAAGGTATAACTAAAAGGACAACACCTTCCTCATCTATAGATATACGTAATTAGTAACCACTATCAGCCCCAATGTATCTGTGCTGATAAAGGGAAGGGATTCCAAGGCAATTCCATTTACAGAACTGTTCTGGAGTGCTGTCGGAACACCCCGAGACTACTTTTGGGATTGTGTGAGGAATTAGCAAAACGATAGTGAACAGTCTGTTACAGAATAAATTTGTTCAAAGTTTTGGTCTGTAAATAATAAGAGAGAAAGCAATATGGTACAACAAGATTTATTTCGGGAATTAGGGGTGGAGGAAGAGAAACATTTATAAATCAGGTAAGGAGGCAATAAAATACTAACTAGTAGCGCTAATATGGAATCTCACGAACAGGTGTTTTAGCTTAAGGTTTGAATGATTAGTGAATGAGCTCAGGGCTGGCTAGAGAAAGGGCCTGAAGAGTGGCTTTAGGCTTAAAGAGAAAAGAGAAGGGGGTGAGGAGATATATAAAGATGAGCAATTAGTATTACTGATCCAAGATCCAGTGGTGTGTCAGTCACACTTACAGGTAGCGTGTGTTGGTGGATCCCCTTGCAGGAACAAGGTAGCAAAGCAGGGAAAAGAGGCAAGTGCGCCACTCACAAGCCAGTATAGCATCTGGTTCCAATAGAATCTGGTTCCAAGAAAAGTACAGAGGTGATCGGATCTCTAGGGTCCAATTCTCAGGGATCCTCAACGTTGGGCCCCTAGATGTTCTTGGACTTCAACTCCCATAATCCCCAGGCCCAGTGGCCTTTGGCTGGGGATTATGGGAGTTGAAGTCCGAGAACATCTGGGGGCCCAAAGTTGAGGATCCCTGCTCTAGAGCAACCAAGCATGGTATGTGGTTTGGGGTTGGAAACAGATCCAAACTGGATCCAAGCAGGAATCAAGGCTGGAGCAAAAGCTATAGCTGATGGTATAGCTAAAGACAGAGTATAGCATTTGTTGGCATTTGGGCTAGAAATAGGCAGTTCTTGTGAACTGCCTAGGTGGTTTACAATAGACAGAACCACCTAAGGCCTTTGGAGTCAGGTGGTATCTAACTCAAATAATCAAATCAATCAATAAATAGGCAGAATCATGCCTTCAGTCCATACACGGGTCACACCTCCTTGCTGTTGGGGCTGACATCCGTGGTTGACAAAAGAATTCATATTGTTTGATTTGATCACTGTTAGGTGTGATCTTGATGAACAATAAAGTGTAATGGTTTGAACAAATTGTATGGGTTGGAGTGAATGGGAGAACTCAAAGCTTATCTGGCATACCAGGAAGACCTTCTAGGTGGGGAGATAATGATTGTTTTGATACCAACTACTATTGCTTCTGGTTGTGTCAGGCCATTAGCTCAGTGCACAAACATGTGTACGAGTGTACAGATATCTGTACACTCGTACAACATAATTTCTGAATCATGCTTATGATCTCGGGGACCATAAGAATGGGCCCTTAATGTTGATGGGAGAGACAGTTAAGAAATAAAAATCCAGAAGGAAGGCCAGTCTCTGGTTTTATTTCCTGGAAGCTGTCTGGGTATTAAACAACAGCCCTGACTGCATTCCTTCTTCCCCATTTTGCACATGCAGAACAAATGATAAATCAGTTCTTTGTAGAAGTCAAGCAGAAAGTACCCCTGCCTGGCTGTGCTGCTGTGACGTAGAAGATAAAAGCTCTGTTGGACTCCTATGAGGAGCTACTTTGAAACTTGCACACATATGTGTGGGGAGGACGTAGGACTGTGCCTATGACTAGGATCTGAAGAACCATTCCACTAATTTTCCTCATCCAAGAAGGGGATCTCGTTTTTCAAACAGCAGCCACCCATGCCAAGGGCAAACTCTGTTGGAAACAGAGGGAAGTTTAAAAAACCATTTATGGTATGGTATGATAGTCTGTTAAAAACATCAAACATCACGCTGGACATGCCCAAGTCATTCAACATGCTTAAAGTCACTCTTTGGACTCCAGCCTACATCCTCAAGTAGATATCTTTAAGCAAAAGAATCATGATTCAGACTTTGCAATGATTCAGATATCTTATAGACTGACATGCAGACTAATGAAGCACCAGCACTACTGCTGTGTACCAGAGTAAAGCAGTACACTTGAAAGGAGGAAATTTTTACTGATCTCCCCTTCCCTCAGAAGTGCTCTGTGCGACCCCAGATTAGATTCCTTAGAGCTCTCTGGGACCTACTTCCTGGTCACATGGAGTGTTTCCAAGGAAAAAAGGGATTGGTGAAAATTGCCCCCCTCCCACTGCTGCACAAACATCAGAGCAACATTAGTCTGCAGTGCAACAGCAGCAGCACTTCTCATGAAGCATTGGTGCTCCATGAGTCTGCATGTCAGCCAATATTTCATCAGTGCTGTCCACTGCATTGCAATGATTCCCCCCACTTCTCAGTTGACGGAACAGGCAGCCAACTCCTAGAACCGTCAGGTATACCAGACTACCCAGATGCCACATGGCTCCAAGACCCATTCAACATCCACTGATAGTGCTGTAACTGCTTGGAGCGGTGGTGAGAACATAATATAGACTACAACTTTAAATACTTCTTTCCAAAGTATGCAGTTTCTTGTTGCAAAGAAAATCTTGTTCTGTCCTGTTTAATGAACAACAAAGATAATATATTCAATTTCACAATCTAAAATTTTTTTTAAAACCAAACACCCTTGAACTCATATTTAGAGTTCTGTAGACAGAAGGTTAATTTTCCAAAGTAACACCTCAAGAATCAACTGAGTGTTTTATTATGTTGAGTCAATTCTACCACTGTAGAAAGAGCTACACCTTATTTTTGATTTTTCCACTTGTTTGTGGAGAAATGGGAAGACATGATTTTCATACCGAATTCACTCCATGCCCCCCGCCATTTATAGTTTTGAGATTAAGGTGCTTGAGCACATGGCGGCTTCTTAATTCCAGGTTTTAAAAAAATGAAACAGAGTTTGAGGCCATTCACACAACCGGGCAGGTGGGGGAGCAAGAAAAAATGGGAGGAGGGAAGGCTGTATGAATTTTACCTCAACCCCAGACAAGCCATGGAACATTGCTAAGAGTGCGAACCACGATCCCAGACAATTGCGCTCCAGAAGCTGGGGTGATGCGTCCCGGCCTCCAGGTATCCAACAATGCACATTCTAGGTCCCTGTCTCTGTGTCTCCTTGGGTTAAACACAGTCCGATTAGATATACAATCTTGGAGCCTGGGCTAATGGTGCGCTGGCGCCATTAACCCAGGCTAAAAGTCAGGCTAAAAAGCCATGCTAGGCAGTGCTGCTATGCCAGGATCAGACCTGATCCCAGCAGTTCTCACGAGCAGCCTAACCCAGGCTGGGCTTCGGTTAGGGTGCACGTGAGAACAGCCTTCATGTTTCAGGCCTGGTTTTGAGAGGGAAACACTTTAGTTGCCATGGTGTAGGGTTGCACAACTTTAACCCTTTTCCAAGTGTTAGACTATAGGGAAGTGCACAAAATGGCAAAGCCTGTTCAGCCTGCACATGTGTAGGGGCCATTTTAGTGACCTGCATATTTTAGTGACCATGTCTGTGCAGAGGCCCGAACAGGGCCCCTACAAGGTCCAAACTGGCCTGGGCTACTTAGGGGAGGTTGGTGGGAGTGGAGCGGGGGGGGGGGGGGAGGCCACTGCCTTTGCTGCCCCCCGCCACAGCAGCCGCAGTCACCACTGCTGGCACTTTTAAGGTACTTTCTTACTCCCCTCCTGCCTGCTCTAGTTTTAAGGGAGCCCCTGAGCTCCCCCTTTATTAGCACAGGAGAATTCTTACCAGATTCCCCTTTACCAGTAGAGTTCCAAGCTGGTTCAGTTCAAACTGGGCCTGGTTTGGTTCAAACTCAGCATTGAACCCTTTGAGCTGAGCTGGCTCGATGGCGAGATCAACTTGGACCGAGCTGGCTTGCACACCCCTATTAGACTATAACACCCATCATTTTTTTTTACTATTGGCTACTGTGCTTGGGAGTGAGGGGGGAGCTGTAGTCCAAAAACACCTAGGGGGCTGAATTTGTGCAACCCAGCTTTAGTGGATGACCTATGCTGGGAGCTGGACATAGGGAGTGCATCACTGTTGGTTTTGATGGACCTTTCAGAAGCTTTCAGTGCCATTGACCATGGTATCCTAATGAGCTATCTCTCCATAAAGGGGCTTTTGGGCACTGTTCTACAAGATTCTGATTCTTCCTAGAGTGGAATTTTCAGAAGATGGTTCTGGTAGCCCTAAATGGTTTGGGGCTAGGATTCTTGGACTGCCTTCTCTCATATGAGGTTTCCGCCTGTTAAGGTCAATGGGAAAGGACCTCCTCCTATGTATCCCGCCCATTCGGATAATTGCTTGATTGGGAGAGAGCCTCATTGCTAAAGTAGCAAAATATATGGGACTGTACAAAGTCTTTATAACTTACATGGTGCTAAGCAGCTAAGTGGGACACCTTAACTTACTCTTATCTTAAACTGAAGGATTTTGAACAACTGAATAATTGCTTAGTTGAGAGAGAGCTTTCTGCATACAGTAGTTGTGCCTAAGCTTTACAACTCCTTTAGTGCTGACGCCTAAGACTCCCTCCCAAGAGGGCTTTGGTTGGCCCCTTCATTTCTGGACTTCTGGTGAGTGGCAAAGGTCTTTTTATTCCAGAAAGCTTTAAATTTGTAGCTATTTTGCTGTGATTATTGTTGTGTTATAATATTTTTACTTCTGCACTTGTATTATTGTGGTTTAGTTTTATAAAGGGTCCCCTGCTAATAGAGCAAAGAGGCACCTTTTAAAGATGGTAATTATCTTTATTTAGCTGGGGGAGAGAAACTGTTCCATTCCATCCCAAGCACAGCATCCCTCCAGTGGCTGTTGCTGGTGTCTATCTTGTGCTTCTTCATTAGACTGTGAGCCCTTTGGGGACAGGAAGCCATTTTTATTTATGTATTTATATCTATGTAAACCACTATGTGAACTTATGTTGAAAAGCGTTATATAAATATTTATTGTATTCGTAAGGTATTTTATTTGGTCCTAAGTAATCAGACTTTTGATTTAGACTTATACAATCCTTATTTAGCGGGGGAGAGCAACTGGCTCTATCCATCCCCATAACTATACTTTTAATTAGACTTGATGTTTTAGCATTATTTTTAATCTGTGTTTTATCGTAAACTGCCCAGAGATGTGAGTTTTGGGTAATATGCAAATGTGCTAAGCAAACAAATAAATAAGGAAGCTATCGAGCATTGCATTTTGTAGTGGAATGGCAGGATACAAAAAGACAAACAAACAAACAAACAAACAAATAATCTATTGAAGTTTTTATACAGTGGCCCAATCAAGAAACCTTAATCTACATGAAGAAATGTCCAAAAATCATTTCCAAAAGCAAATCTCGCATACCAGGTGTGCAAGTTAGTGGCTGACATCCAGACTAAATTAATAATAGTACTACTCAGGACTCACTGCAAAGGACTTTCAGTTGGATTTTCACAGTATATGTCAGCCCATGAAACCTTTGTGGCAAACAAAGAGAGGGTTGCTTTGTCTCAAGCCCACCATCAATTATATCAAAATTATGTCAATCCTCATTATTTTTGTTGGAAGTGAAGGACTCTGCACTGTCTCATGCCTCAATGACAGAGGGGGACAGACTAGTGAGTCAGAGGGCTAGAGGGGTCAAGCCATTGGTCATTCCTCCTCTCTACTGCTCTGACACTATCCCTTTGATATGTAGATTGCTACTTTCAGGGACTTCCTTCCTGCCTGCCTGCCTCCCTTACTTCCTCTTCTCCCCATCATACATGCTCGCCTCTCTCTCTGCATTGTGTGTGCAAAGATGCATTCAACATCTCTCTGCATCCAGCTACCTAGATAGATTAGAGATACTATCTCTCCACTTTCCTATCTAGAATGAAGTTCTCCAATAAAGACTCCTCATATTGATTTGAAACTATGAACTGGCTCCAAGTTTCTTTTACTCTCAGCAAACACACATGCCTGGGCAGACTCCGCTGTGTTTTGCCTCTGTGCACTCTGCTGTAATAAAAGGGTATCTCTTACCAGAGAGAATTCCCAACACTTTTGAACAAGCCCTTTTGGAAGATTAAAGCCAAATTTGTTTCTTCATCAGTGCTTGATTGCATCTAAGCCAGAATTTTCAGAAGTTCATATATTTATGGTAAGAGATTAGTTATGCCTCTGAAATTAATGCTTGCCACAAATGAAATTACATTTCATAGGCTTGCATGAACAGACCAGCCTAAGCCCCTAACCTCACCATGCTTCAGGTTATATGATGAGCTACCAGCCCCCACTCTCACAACATAAAGCAGTGACTAGTGGGGTTGGTGCTGGGGCAACCCAATGAATGATCAGCCCAAATGGCTCAGGCCACGCAGCTAAAGTGAGAGCCAAGGGGGTGGTGGTGAAGAAAGTGAGGCAACTGGGGCAGGATGAGGAGAATGCAAATGAGAGGCAGCTGCATCTTGTTTGCTCCCCCCCACACACACCTTCCCTGGCACAGAGTGTGTCATGCACCAATTTCTAGCTGCCCTGTCAATTCTGCCCATCCCCACCTAATCTCCCAGTTCTCTCCCTGCTGTGGTGTGCAGAATGGTCAACATGTGAACTTCCCTCCACATTAAATTCTTTGCCACCTCCACTGATTTTTCTCAGCCTACATTCCTCCTCATGTCGTCCCTACCACTGTAACATGCTATTACACACCCACCCAGTCCTTCCCACCCATCCTTCCCACCCAATCTCCCTCCCAACCCGCCACTTGAACTTGAACATCTGTTCCGGGGAAATTAATAGAAAGCATTCTCAAGGATAAAATTGTAAAGCACATACTGTAGAAGAACAGGCCTTGCTGGGGGAGAAACAGCATGGCTTCTGCAAAGGTAAATCTTGCCTCACAAAACTTTTGGAGTTCTTTGAGAATGTCAACAAGTGTGTGGATCAAGGTGATCCAGTTAACATAGTATACCTGGACTTCCAAAAAGCTTTCAACAAGTACTTCATAAACAACTCTTGATAAAACTTGTGGAGATTGATGCACATTTTGGTCCAAATGTCTCACATCCCCACAGAATTACTTTCAATGGAATGTGCATGTGAATACACATCCTCATCCTCGGTCTGCCCCACCTAAATCATTCATAACTACATGACACTACAGCAGGATTGCAGGGAAGCCTTGCTGCACAACACTGGCAGGCCATGAAACCAGACAGAGCACTGGCCTGAGCCCTGTTCAGATGCTATCAGTGAGAGCAGTGCTCATGCTTACAATGTGAAAAGAGGAGAGGAAGTCCCACCCCAGTGCCGTCACTCACATCCTTCCATAGCTTATGGCACTGTTTGTCTGTAGGAGGAATCACTGTGCGTTCACAGATATCACTGGTGAACATGCTTACGGCATCTCCCTCTTCAGACAAATGACGGGTGGGAAGGGTGAATCACAGCGGGCTGGTGGGACTTCCTCCCTCCTTTCCCTGCTGTAAGCATGAGCACAGTCTCTTCATCAAAGACTCCTGAGGAAACTTAGCAGTCATGGGATAAAGGGACAAGTACATGTGTGGATTGCTAACGGGTTGAAGGACAGGAAACAGAGGGTAGGTATAAATGGAGAGTTTTTACAATGGAGGGAAGTAAGAAGTGGGGTCTCCCAGGGATCTGTACTCAGACTGGTGCTTTTTAATTTATTCATAAGTGATCTAGAAGTTGGGGTAAGCAGTGATGTGGCCAGATTTGCAGATGATACCAAACTCTTTCGGGTAGTGAAATCCAAAATAGATTGTCAGGAGCTCCAAAAGGATCTCTCCAAACTGTTTGAGTGGGCAACAAAATGGCAAATGCGGATCAATGTTGGCAAGTGTAATGTGATGCACATTGGGACAAAAAAACCCAGCTTCAAATTTATGCTGATGGGATCTGAGCTGTCAGTGATTGCCCAGGAGACGATTCTTGAGGTTGTAGTGGACAGCTCATTGAAAGTGTTGATTCAATGTGCAGCATCTGTGAAAAAGGCCAATTCCATGCTAGGGATCATTAGGAAGGGGATTTACAAAATCCAAGAGAACTTATGCTGAGAGATTCCAACATGTTTAGTTGCCAAGAATGAGTGCTTCAAATTCTTGCCCTGTGCATTGTAAGCCACTGTACACCAGACAAAAGGGGATGCATTGTCTCTCAGCATATATTACAGAGAGATGTAAGAAGAATTCTACAGGAAAATACATCATAATTTGATAATACATTTATTGGTCCAAATTCGGAGAAACACAGTAAGCTACATCCCTGGTGTTGCACCTGCAGATGAAGAGTGTCTGGTTAGTTTGGCCTATGGAGTAAGGTATGACATACATGAACTCGCTGCTGGATAGAGAGAAATTTTTGTCCCTCTCACATAACACCAGAACCAGGGGTCATCCCATGAAATTGACTGCCAGGAAATCTAGGATCAACAAAGGGAAGTACTTTTTCACACACAATGCTTAATCAACTTGTGGAATTCTCTGCCACAAGATGTCGTGACTGACAGCCAACAACCTGGCTTGAAGAGGGATTTGGATAACTACCTGGAGGAAAGGTCAAAGAATTGTGGGAAATGAAATCTTAGCTACAGGTAAATACAGTAGTTAGCCCTTCAGTCACGTGAATAATATATCTCTGAGTGTAAGGCCAAGTTCCATATCTGGAACTAGGAAAATCAGCACTGCCATCTCATTAAAGAAGATGGTGGGAGAGGAGTATGAAGCAATTGAGAAAGCACAGAACAGGACAGCAGATGATTAATTCCGTTTTGAATATCTTTAGGATAAAGAAGAGGCTTTCTCAATGAATTTCCACCCAGCTGTCAGTCACCTGACAATTAAACTAGACTTCAGGGAAATTTTTACTCTTGCAGGAGGATAACACAATGCCTATGTCTCACTTGAGTCCTTAAAATAGGGCTTTAGTTTATAGGCCTTGCCCTGCCCATGTCACAGTGATTAATAGCAATCATGTGGGATTCTGTCAAGATGACACAACATGGTTATTCTGTTTTTAGGAGGCAAAGTCTGACTGTGTGGAAGATATTTCTTCTTTGAGAACCTGTTGTTTCCCATGAGGAACTAGCTGTGTTTTGTCAGCACCTCCTTATTTTATTGGCTACTGAGCAAGTAACACTTTCCACCGCATACAATTCTAACTGCTGTTACAAAAGGAAGTTTTGCACTTTCTGTGGAAGCACATGCTGGGTGACAGCATCACTACACTGCACGGAAGGCAAAGGCATGTCCTTTCAGGAAACAAAAAAGCACAGGAGAATAAAGTTGTCTTTTCACCAGCAGTGAAAAGTCATCTCCAGGCAAGTGCACCTGGGGAAGACTCTACAATCAGGGTGCCACCACTGAGAAGGTCTGAAGGGCAGTCCTTCCATGAGGTGAGGTGGTCAACTCATGCAGCAAATTACTGGGGCATCCACACGGAGGCGTATCTAGGGAAAATAGCGCCTAGGGCAAGCACTGAAAATGCGCCCCCTGTCCAAACATCTGACACCCAGCTTTCAGATAACGTTACCATAATATTAGCTGAAAACTACAAGTCAAGCTTGTTAATCTTTTAATATTTCAAAAACTATTTAGCAGTGGGCATAGCCAGACCAAAAAATGCTGAAAAACGACAAATTTCAATATGCTGGGGCTCATGAAATACCCAAATACTATGTGGAGGTGTACTTGGAAAACTAAACAGAAGTGCCTGTCTAATTCTCTACTATATATTGTAGCATCAATATTACATATGTTTTAAAAATAAATGGAGAATTTGGCTTTCCCCAGATACTCTGAAAATAATTAAAGGATATGCAAAGTAAACTGTGTCACTGCTTGGAATATATTCTAGTCTTACAGAAAGACAGTTAAAATGAGAGAAAGAGAGCAAGAAACTCCCAGTGGCCTTAATACTAAGGATTTCACACTGATTCAAAGACAAACTCACCATTAATAGCCATATTATTAAGGCATCACATTTAACTCACTTATCACAAGAAGCAAAGTAAGAGCAAATGAATACAATCCTAGCTCATAAGCTTCAGCTCAGTATTCACAAGCCCTGATTCTCTGTACATAGTTCCAAAATGAATGTGTGTACAGTGACTTATATTATTTATTTATTTATTTAACCTGTAGCCCCTTCAGGGGGCTTCATAAAGGCCATGGGGAGGGTCTGCAAAGGTTCCCCCTCCCCGCACTGGCCTCTAGGGAGTCACAGGCCATTGTGTTGTGGCTATTTTTTAAAATCATTTTTTTTAAAAAAATGGCCACTAAAATAAAATGGCCACCACACATGCTCTAATGGCCTCTGTGATGCCTGGCCTGGCTTAAGACCTCACAGAGGCCATTGGAGCATGTACAGTGGCCATTTTGTTTTCGGTGACCATTTTTTAATTTTAGAAAATGGCACCCCCCTTCAAGTGGCTCCTGGGGCATGTGCCCTGACTGCCCCACCCTAGATATGCCCCTGCATCCACACTATTCCCTCCACTGCCTCACCTGTCTCTCTTGGCAGTCCCCACTATTTGATCGGGTCTTTGCTGAGTGGTGGCAAGAGACATCTATTTCCTTTTAACCTCCTTCTCCTTTATTTCCTTTTAACCTCATCTTCTCTGCCACTCCCTCCTTCCACATTTGCCACTGGGCTAACAATGAGAAGGGAGAGGAAGCAGAAGGGAAAATTAGGAAAGGGCATTAGTATACTTGAGGTGCTTTATAGATTCTATACCAGGCCTGCTCAACTTAAGCCCCCTCAGCTGTTTTTGGACTACGACTCCCATGATCCCCATCATAGTAGCCACTAGGCAGGGATTATGGGAGTTGTAGGCCAACATCTGCAGGAGGGCCAAAGGTGAGCAACCCTGCATAGACTAATGCCCTTCCTTCATTTCATCTTTCACTTCCTCTCCTTTCTCATTATCAGTCCAGCAACAAATGATAGAGGAGTATGTGAATATTGGTGGCTATTGCTGCTGCAAGGAAAAGGGAGAAGGCAGAATGTGTGTTTGCAAACACAAAATCAAGTATTGGCTGTAGGCAGGGTGCCCAATGCCACCACTTGAAAATAGATGATAAGTGGGTGGCAATTCCATCCTGCCTCAGATGCATAGAGGTCTTGGGACTGAAAGGTCCTATTTTTGGTTGCCATCCACCTCACCTCCAAATGTGGTGGCACATACAGCTGGGCCTCTAAAACAGATCTTTAATAATGTACAGGATCTTATGGGATCAGACAGTCCTTCAGATAGGCCCGAGGCTGCATATGGCTTTTATAGGCCAAAACTGCAGTCCTGAATTTTTTGAAACCATGCAACCAATTGTATTTGGTTACATAAAGGTGTCACTCACAGAAAGAAAAAATGAAGCCTCCCACTACTCTCACTCTGAAGGGAGAGAGAAGAAGGAATGTAGCCCCGTTGCCCAAGTAACCAGAGCCCTCTGCAGACATTGGCTGCATTCAGACATAATGGCAAACTAGGTAGACGAACCTAGGTAGACGAACCTTGGTTAATTTTTGTAACCACAAATCACATTCCAGACATTCACTCAACCATAGCCTGGAAACCTCAGGTTTCAGGTCAGGATTGCTACTCCCTCTTCCTAGTCCACCAAGGTCACTGTGCATGCAACCTGGCCATTTGCGTGGCATGGCCAGGGCGCATGTGCAGCAGCCTGCAAAATAGCTGCTGCCACCTCAAAAACTGGCTAAAACTGTCCCCCTGCTAACTGGGCAAAGAGGCACCTTTTTAACATGGTGATTCTCTTTATTTAGAAGGGGGAGAGTAACTGGCCCTATCCACCCCCAGAACAGTATCTCCAGTGACTGTTGCTGGTGTCTAGCTTATGTTTCTTTTTAGATTGTGCGCCCTTTGGGGACAGGTATCTATCTTATTTGTTTGTTATTTCTCTGTGTAAACCGCCCTGAGCCATTTTTGGAAGGGCGGTATAGAATGAATGAATGAATGAATGAATGAATAGGACTGGAACATCATGAAAGGGCTGAAATGGCCTGGAGGAGACCGGGGGAGGCTGGCAGGGTCAGGGGAAACTGCCAGAGACCCCTCTCCCTGCGGCCACCAGCAGCACCCTTCAAGGACCTTGGAGGCAGTAAGTCCACCATTTTAAAAAGTCCCTGGCACACCCAAACTGGGCCCAAATCAGCTTGAATTCAAGCTGAGCTGGGCCACTCATTTGGAGTGCCAAAACCAAACTTTCCTGGTTCAGTTTGAGCCCAGATCAGTTCAGATTCAAATCGAACTGGGAAACCGGTTTTCTGCACATCCCTAGAGGGAGGCAAATGAATCCTGGGGTCTGGCCCACTGTGACAATGGATGATCTTGCGATGGCAGAACTGGACAAAGCAGTCCAGGAATACTCAAGCACAATGCTTCCCCTGTGAAAGCTTGCTACCCAGGGATTAGTCCTCTCATGAGAGGGCCAGTCCACTGCGAAGGACCAGAGGCTCAGTGAGCTTCAGGCCTCCATAGGACTGTGCTCTCAAGAGGTAGGTCATCCAAATTAAGGGCCCCCTGCTTGTGTGGTCCCCCCATTCTCTCTGGTAAATAATATAACTTGTACACCATGACCCCCTACTCTCCAGGCAAGCCTTTTATACTCCCAAGGAGTAGTGGCAACTCCATGTGTCTGGGTGGTGCCGGGTGGGCAGAATATGGATATTCCAGGGATAGATCTTTACTCTCTTACACATTTCCCATCTTTGGACTGGCATTGCGGTGTATGCAGATTGAAAGGCCATGGAGAGACCCATGAATGTCTCATGAGAAGAACTATCCTGGAGTACACAGGGATGGACCTGAATCATTAATAATGTGCGACAATGCCCCTTCTCCCAAGGACTGCTCTCTCATAGGACTCAAAGACCATGGAGACATGGATGAGGGCCAGATGGCAGTTGCCCCCCAACCTTGTTGTTCGACAAAAGCAAGCTGCAGGGACAGATACCCTAGCAACACCTTTCCCTGTCCTGGTGAGTGCCTTGAAGAAGCAATCCCTCTACCAGTCCAATTGTCCATTGATACATATCCTTGTTTGCTTTCAAGTTTGATTTTGCCTGGTACACCCACCCTGCTTTCCTGGGATAGCTGATAATTGGGCTCCCCTCTCCCGTGATTCCCCATGGCGACCAATCTGCATACACCGCAATGCCAGTCCAAAGATGGGACTGAGAGTGCAGTCCGCTCCATAGCAGCATCCGTCATCATCATACAGGAAGAATCTCTCCTGTGACTGGAGGCAATATTGCTCCTGCTGGAGGTTCTTCTCATGAGTAATGCCAGAGACTGCATGCTTTTACCCAAGGGTAAGGGGCTGGATCCCCCTTCCCCAACTTTATTGTACAAAATATAGAGCAGAGCCATTCAAGAATTCCTGGGCGGAACTGCCTTTTAAACCCGACCCCAGGTATTGCTGCTTGGCCATATGTTATTTTTGAAGTTCTCTAAATGGGCTGCCCAGTTTATGGTGCCACCGTGACTGCATGTGCTTGTGAACATACTTCTTTGTCTTACATTTTTGGAGACCAAAACACATAGTGCCCGTCTTGCCATCCTGTCCCTTTTTTCTTTCTGATTGCCAAAGGGGTGAACAAGAGACACAGTGGAAAGCAGGCATTACCCAGTGTGACTTTTCCCTTTAACAGGCTTAGAAGCTTGGGATGGGACAAAGCGGCATCCCTTTTGCCTGGCAATGGCTTGAGAAGTGTGGAGGCAGTGGGGTGGGGCAAAACTACGTACAAAGGCAGCCTCATGTAGAGCACATTGCAATAGTCAAGCCGGGAGGTTACCAGCTGGTGCACCACTGTTTTGAGATCATCTTCCTCAAGGAGTGGGCGCATCTGTCAAATCAGCTGAAGCTGATAGAAAGCACTCCTGGCCATGGCCTCCACCTTAGAAACCAGGGTGAGGCCTGGGTCCAGGAGTACTCCCAAGCTGCACACCTGCTCCTTCTGGGGGAGTGGAACCCCATCCAACACAGGAAGATCTAACTCACTCCTCAGATTCTGAGCCCCCACAATGAGCACCTCCGTCTTGCTTGGATTCAGCTTCAATTTGTTCTCCCTCATCCAGCCCACTACTGCCTGTAGGCAGGCATTTAGAGAATGAGTGCCATTTCCTGAAGATGAATGGGAGAAATAGATTTGGGTGTCATCAGCATACTGATAACACCCAGCACCAAATCTCCTGATGACCTCACCCAGCGGTTTCACGTAGAAATTGAAAAGCATTGGTGACAGAATGGAGCCCTGAGGACTCCATATAACAGCTCCTGCTTTGAGGAGCGACTGTTACCAAGCTCCACCATCTGGGATCTACCCGAGAGATAGGAACAGAACCACTGCATAGCAGTGCCCCCTATTCCCAACTCCCCCAGGCGACCCAGAAAGATACCATGGTCGATGGTATCGAATGCCGCCGAGAGATCCAAGAGGACCAACAGAGTCACACTCCCTCTGTTGATTCCCCGGTAAAGGTCATCCATCAGGCTGACCAAGGCTGTCTCAACCCCATAGCCCGTTCTAAAGCCAGTTTGAAATGGGTCTAGATAATCAGTTTTCTCCAAAATCGCCTGGAGCTGGTTAGCCACCACCCACTCGATTACCTTGCCCAGCCAGGGGAGATTGGAGATTGGGCTATAACTATCCATCGCTGAGGGATCCAGGGAAGGCTTCTTAAGAAGCGGTGTAACTATAGCCTCCTTCAATCAGGGAGGCACCCTACCCTCCCTCAGCGATGCATTTATGATATTAACTAGGCCATCTCCAACAACCTCTCCGCTAGATCGAAGCAGCCAGGTTGGGCAAGGATCCAGAGAACAAGTGGTTGGCTGTACCACTCCAAGCAGCTTGTCCATGTCATCAGGAGTCACAGATTGAAACTGATCCAACCTAACACTGCAAGAGGGCTTGTGGGATACCTCCCTCACAGACCCTGCAGAAATAGTGGAGTCCAAGTCGGCCCAAATACAGGATATTTTATCTGCAAAGAACCCACTAAAGGCGTCACAGCAGAGTATCTCCGGGAGCTGATTTGAGGCAGAAGGAGCAGAAATTATACTCCTCACCACCCGGGATAACTCTGCCATATATGAACCCGCAGACACAATGCGTGCCGACCAAAAACGCTTTTTTGTTGTGCACCCTGCCATTGTGTAGGTCTTCAAATGGGTTCTATGCTGCATCCTGTCAGATTCGAGCCAAGTTCTCCTCCACTTGCATTCCAGTCACCTACCAAGCCGCTTCATCCCCCGCAACTCCTCCGTGTACCAGGAAGTCATCTTAGAAGCAGGCCTGGAGGGACACTTAGGAGCAATAATATCTAATGCCCTGGTGAGTTCTCTATTCCAGGTTCCCACCAGGGCATCGGCAGAATCATTGGCCTCAGCAACATTGAAACCCTCCAAGGCCTTTTGGAAACCTGCTGGGTCCAGCAGCCTTTTTGGGCGGACCATCCTAATAGGTCCATCACCCCTGCAGGGGTGGATTGTGACCATGATACCAACCTTAATCAGGTAGTGATTCGTCCATGACAATGGGGTAACCACCGGATCCCCCACCCACGGAACATCCCCCTGATCCGAACAGAAGACCAAATCCAGTGTGTGGCCGGCAATATGAGTTGGGTTAAAAATTAATTGGGATAGGCCCATAGTTGTCATGGCTGCTATGAACTATTGAGCTGCACCAGATAAGCCAGTCCCAAAGTGGATATTGAAGTCCCCCAGCACCAAGAGCCTGGGAGACTCCAACACCAACTCCGTGACCAGCTCCGTCAGCTCAGTTAGGGAGTCAGTTGGGCAGCGGGGTGAGTGGAACACCAACAGAATCCCCAGTCTATCCCTAGTTCCCAGCTTCAGTAATACACACTCAATATAAGTCAACTGTCTCACAGGGGCCCTGGTAAGGGAGATAGTATTTTTATGGACCACAGTCACTCCACACACACACACCCCGCCCACTTCCCCTAGCCTGCTCCACAACAGAGTAACCTGGAGGGAGAAGCTGAGCCCACACTGGGCCACTCGCCTCCCCCAACAAGGTCTCAGTTATACATGCCAGGTCAGCTCCCTCATCCATGATCAAATCATGAACAATTTTGGTCTTATTTTGAACTGACCTGGCATTACAAACGAGCAAGGTCAGGCTCTATGGGTAGCTGGTGCTGCTCCCCAAGGCCTGAGAGTTGTCAGAACAGTTGGAAGTAGAAATAGTTACTAGATTACTAATTTCTCTTCCCCTGTAATGGCCAGCTGTTCTGGCAGCGCCAATTCTTCTATTCCCCACCACTACAGCAATAGCTGCCCCAAGGCTGCCAGGAGCACCCCCTGCATCATCCCCTTCAGGGGAGCCCAAACACATCTCAACAGCTAGGCCTGGCACAACTCATGGCAATAAAAACAGCACTTTGACCCAAAAAATCCACCCACCCACAAAACAACCACCCCCCAGCCCTCAGTCCCACCCCCAAAGGTCAGCCCCCTTTGGCGGCCGGCTTCGGCAGCCGCCTACAAGCAGGCCGCCGGCCACGCCACTGGCGTGTCTTCAGCAATATTTATGGGCCTCTAAAACTTCTCAGCAGCCCCTTCTGCCACAAAGGACTGCTGGCCGGCACAGGTGTTAATTGTCAGGCTTACTGAAGGCAGTAGGCTGGCAGACAGTTCCTCATCTGGGCAAGGTGGAAAAGCAAACCCAGAGGGGCCAGATGTAAAGTTCGAGCAGGGGTGGGAGGGAAGATTATGTGTTGTGTGAAAAAGTACTATTGTTTGTTGGTCCTAAATTTCCTGGCAATCAGTTTCATGGGATGACCGCTGGTTCCAGTGTTATGTGAGAGGAACAAAAACTTCTCTCTATCCACTTTCACCACACCATGCATGATTTTATAGACCTCTATCATGTCTCCCCACAGTTGTCTTTTTTCTAAATTAAAAAGCCCCAGGTGTGGTCTCATAAGGAAGGTGCTCTAGGCCCCTGATCATCTTGGTTGCCCTCTTCTGCACCTTTTCCAGTTCTACAATGTCCTTATTTAGATGTGGTGACCAGAGTTCTACGCAATAATCCAAGTGTGGCTGCACCACAGTTTTGTATAAAGGCATTATAATATTAGCAGTTTTATTTTCAATCCCCTTCCTAATGACCCCTAGCATGGAATTGGCCTTTTTCACAGACGCCACACATTGAGTTGACACTTTCAAAGAGCTGTCCACCACAACTCCAAGATCCCTCTCCTGGTCAGTCAATGACAGCTCATCAGCATAAACTTGAAGTTGGAGTATTTCATCCCAATGTGCAACTCTTTACATTTGCCAGCATTGAACCACATTTGCCATTTTGTCGCCCATTCACCAAGTTTGAAGAGATTCTTCTGGAGCTCCTCACAATCTGTTTGGGATTTTACTACCTGAATGAGTTCAGTATCATCTGCAAATTTGGCCACCTCACTGCTTACCCCAAGTTCTAGATCATTTATGAATAAATTAAAAAGCACCAGTCCGAGTACAGATCCCTGGGGGACCCCACTTCTGACTTCCCTCCATTGTGAAAACTCTCCATTTATACCTACCCTCTGTTTCCTGTCCTTCAACCCGTTAGCAATCCACACATGTACTTGTCCCCTTACACCATGACTGCTAAGTTTCCTCAGGAGTCTTTGATGAAGAGACTGTGCTCATGCTTACAACAGGGAAAGCAGGGAGGAAGTCCCACCAGCCTGCTGTGATTCACCCTTCCCACCCGTCATTTGTCTAAAGAGGGAGATGCCGTAAGCATGTTCACCAGTGATATCTGTGAACGCACAGTGATTCCTCCTACAGACAAACAGTGCCATAAGCTTTGGGAGGATGTGAGTGACGGCACTGGGGTGGGACTTCCTCCCCTCTTTTCCCACTGTAAGCATGAGCACTGCTCACACTGATAGCATCTGAACAGGGCTCAGGCCAGTGCTCTGTCTGGTTTCACGGCCTGCCAGTGTTGTGCAGCAAGGCTTCCCTGCAATCCCGCTGTAGTGGCACGTAGTTATGAATGATTTAGGTGGGGCAGACCGAGGATGAGGATGTGTATTCATCTGCACATTCCATCGAAAGTAATTCTGTGGGGATGTGAGACATTTGGACCAAAATGTGCATCAATCTCCACATCTGCTCCAACTTGTCAACTGAGCATTACTGGATCAGAGTGAGGAAACATTAGCATTGTTGCCTTAGCAATGGGGGATACCTCCCCTATTCCACTTACATCTGCCTCCATGAAACTATTTTGTAACCTTTTACAAAGGAGTATGAAAAATTGCCCTGGGGGCACATTTCATGGTGATGAAAATGTTCCTCAGGCACACCCTTTGTTCCCACTCAGACTAACAATAATCATAGCAACAGACTCAAAGAGAGAGAATGTTCAGCATTGATAACCACCATGAGAAATTATTGATAGTAACTGATTTTGAAAGCATAGCAGGCTGTGTTGCACCAGACCTCTCTGGCTAGATCTGCTTGATCTTCTGAAGCTATGCTTGTTGGCAGCTCATTCAAATGCAAAAACTTTCTCTATGCATATCCCAACACATCTAGTAACAGAGCTATAATAGGAGACACTCCCTTACCCCTGTAGGCATCCAAGAAGTTGCAAATATTGCATGTGCTGTAATCCCCTAGAGTTTACCCCACACTAAATGAACATCTATTTTGCCTCTGATTTACAGATCCAGTTTTCCAGAATACTCATCATGATACAATTTTTTGCCAGTTAGGAAGAAAACAAAATGAAGCCAGCTATTTGGTAAATTCTGTGAAATATTAAAATATTCCCTAGCGCACTTTCATCTAGAAATTTGCTTGGATGTTAAAGTCAAATGGTGATTCTAGTGAATCAGATTTGAATTTTTGAAATTTGATTTGAATTCAATTTGAGAGCCATTTGGCACCTCTTAAAAACCATTCAGTTCCCCTGATTGGTTAAAAAGACACCAAAACAGGGTTGAATAAATCTGAATTCAATTCAAATCTGAACTGAGTTTTCAGACCCAATTCAAATCTTATTCGAATTTGAAATGGCTTTTTGGAATTCAAATTCCAAACAAATAGAAAAATTAGTTCCGTGCACACCTCTATTCAGAACACCTCTATTCTGGAACAGTATGACTTGAACAAAAATATTGTTTATTGGACACATCATAATCTCAAAAAAAAAAAAAAAAAAGGTATGGAAAATCAGAGTTATGCAACACATTTTTCACCTATAGTCATTTGTTAGAGGTCAGCTTTAAAATGCATGTGAAAACTTGTTTATCTAGGATTTATCATGTGTAAATGTAAATTGAAGTATTTTCTTTTAAGGGAGCAATGCTAATCGTATTGTTCTTTCAGACAGAAGCAGAGAACGTTGGAAAACAAAGTGGATTTTTTCTTCTTGCTAGGACCCTAAGTGACCTTTCCTTCAATCTCTCAGTGACATCACTTCCTGCTTGTTATATTTCTCCCCTCTAAATTTCGAATGGGACCTGGACAGAGGCCAACATTCCATTGTTCCATTTCCTGCACTTCCAACAGTGGCAATCCTTCCTTTAAATTTGCTACTTATAATGTGTTTTAGCATGCTGTGCTACAAATCTTCTGTAGCTTTACTCTTGGCTGTCTACCTGTAATTTGGAGCACAACTGTGAATAAACCAAGCCCTTTCCTTTCTGAGGGCATGAAGACACATGCTGGCTTATCCAAGCTGTGATTCAGTGCCAACTAAAGGTACGCCTTTGGGAATTCTCTGTCCTTGAGCTCCATTCAGCTCTGGATTGTTCCAACTTGTTCAGTAAAACTGCCTTGAACAATAACACATTTCTGAGCAAAGAGCAAATACATGTATTAATTACAAAGCAACACACCTGAAAATGTAGATGAATTAAACTTCATGAGAAGTTATTTTCAGTGAGTGGCAGAAAGCTGGATTGGACAGCTTTTCATCCACCCTTGATAAAATGCTGGGGACAGAATAGAGACTGGCTGTGCCCATCCTATCAAACTCCCACATGACCACTCTCTCCTCCTCCTGATCTTTGAATTCACACATAGGTTGATTGGGAGCACTCACAACTCTCCCACTTTAGCTGGGCACTCCTCCAACCCTATTCAGGGTCATGTGAAGGAGCCCATTCTCATGCAAACATAATTCTCCTCCCTGTTGTGCTCAGCTCAGTGTTTGTCTTGTGATAATCATGTGGAGATTTGGTGGGCATTTGCAGGGAAGGCCTGATGGGGAGGGATAATTATCCACACATTTTAAAAAAACCACATTTATATCCTGCTCTTCCTCCAAGGAGCCCAGAGCGGTGTGCTACATACTTGAGTTTCTCCTCACAACAACCCTGTGGAGTAGGTTAGGCTGAGAGAGAAGTGACTGGCCCAGAGGCACCCAGCAAGTCTCATGGCTGAATGGGGATTTGAACGTGGGTCTCCCCAGACCTAGTCCAGCACTCTAACCACTACACACATTGGCTTGCTATGTTTCCCATGACAAAATGTGCTCTTGTGGGCACCTCTGAAGTTCAGCACAAGAGGGAGGAGAACTCTCCCTTGTTCGCCTTCTGAGGTGGGAACTTGGGGAAAGGAGGCTCCATTTCAGTTCTGCTGGCCTTCAAAGGTGGTCCAAGACCTCCAAATCTCAGAGAAACAGGATTAAGAGCTGTTTTTCTGCTTTCTTCTGTGCTTGGAAACTGGGGATTGGCAGTTGCTCAGCAGTGCTAATCTGGCCCTGCTGGTGTTGCACTGGTCTTCCTGCAGTAAACATTTGAAAGATGGACAACATATGTGCATGCATACAGATCTTTAGATACGCACCTACACATACCTGTGAGCCTGATTGGGCCAGAGTCTCCAAGATGATTGTAAATGTGTGTTTTGAAACATTTTTTACATATAACACAGTGCACTTGTTTGCTGTACAAAACACTGATGTTAACACTGATGACCCAGCAGCAGACATATTTATTATGCTCCACTAATCTTGCTTCCAGTAATATACAAACAAACCAGCTCTTTATTAGTCTTCATGAATCGGAAATGTATGTTTACATGGAGTACCATTAGAAATCTTCTAATTTTAATTTACAATCTGTAATCAGGTTGTGCTGGAACACTGACATTATTCAAAATATCAAAAGAGATTCTTCAACCCAATCTGGCATTTGTTTACCCACAAGGAAGTCCCACATTGCTGATTGGAAGTTACTCTCAATAAGTACCAGTGCTTACTCTTAAGCAGCTCTGCTCTTCACGCACAAGCTTACAGTTAAGCATGGCCATAATACTTTTCATTATCCTTGGGTTATCTTTCTAATCTGTGTGTCCATCCATCCATTCATGCATATATTCAGGAAACAAAAGCACATGTTGCTATAATCAGGATGAACTCATCAACCAAGCCTCTGCAACCATTTGTTAATTTCTGCCTTTCCTCCAGGGTAGTGTACATGGAGTTCCAGGCAGCCTCCCATTGAGGCACTGATCAGTGCCTCCGACTGGCTTCGCTTTAGCGGAGTGGCTGCATCGTGTGCCTTTGGGCTATACTTGGCACTGGGCTTTGGCACTTTGTCCTGTGTGGGGAGCAGAGACAGAGGGTCTGCTGCAATGACTTGTAGGAGTCCAGTGTTTCCAAATTATTATGAATCAAGGAAATTGTAAATAAAAAGCAGAAGATTAGTACTACTAGAAAAATACTGCCTCTCCTTACAGTGACTGATATGTACGTGGATGTGTGAAGGAAAGAACCGGGATATGATTGCTTCATACCTGAGCTGGTGAAGAATTCAGGGTTGTGTGTGTGTGTGTGTGTAATATTCACCTCAGTTTTAAGGTGAGCATTATAAGTTGCTGAGATTTGTATTCCGAGCGAAGGAATGATGGAACTTGCCAACGTCTGTAGCACTATTTGTTTTGGACAGAGTTTTTTTAAAAATTATTTAAAAGAAAAGAACATGATTACATTGTTGTCTCTTGAACTTCCAGATTACAATAATTGCATATAAGATGTTGCAAATTACAATACAAAATCCCGCCCCCCCCCCAGTTACCCACCCTTAACCCATAGCAAAGTTAAGCCAAGCATACAAATGTAGGTAATATACATCTAACATCCTTTTTAAGAAAAACCAAATCTTGGATGTGGATGACCTTGCAAAATATTAAAATTCATAAAAGGTTCCCAGATTAATGCAAATGATTCATCTGAATTGTGATGCAAGTAAGGTGTAACCTTAGCCATCAAAGCATACTCCCATAGTTTTAGTAGCCATTCATCCAGAGTTGGAGTTATCTGTAATTGCCAATTAGCAGCATAAAGAATCCTGGCAGCAGTAATCATACATAAAGATAGCTCTGTGTATTTAGAGGGTATACTAGGTTTAGTCACATTTAACCAGAAAAGCTCTGGTAAGTAAGGAAATTTTATGTTTAAGATTTGATGCATCTTATAGTGACGTTTTCCCCCAAAACTGTTGAGCTTTGCTACAGGTCCACCACATGTGATAGAATGTTCCTGCGTGATTTTTACATTTCCAACAGTCTCCTGGTAATTGTTATCCATCTTGTTAATAGTCACTGGAGTGATATACCAGTGAAAGAACATTTTGTACCAGTTTTCTCTTAAATTACTGTTTGCTGCAAATTTTATGTTCATCTTCCATTGGTATTTCTCAAATATAGTGAGCCAGTGTGGTATAGTGGTTAGAGTGCTGGACTAGGACTGGGGAGACCCGAGTTCAAATCCCCATTCAGCCATGAGACTTGCAGGGTGACTCTGGGCAGGTCACTTCTCTCTCAGCCGAACCTACTTCACAGAGTTGTTGTGAGGAGAAACTCAAGTATTTAGTACACTGCTCTGGGCTCCTTGGAGAAAGAGCGGGATATAAATGTAATAATAATAATAATAATTGCCAATCTTGAAGAGCAATTGTTCTATTTATGTTTTGCATCCATTTAATAATGCAATCTTTGATCTGTTCAGCTTCTGTGTCAAATTTTAGCAACAGCTTATATATAAATCCCAGTAAATGGTCAGGATTTTTAGTTATTAATTCTTCAAACTCAGTTAAGTCTCTTTGCTTTCCTCCTTGTTTTTGTATTTCTTTCTGCAGTCGAACTAATTTGTAAGTATTGGAACCATGGAGGTTCCTCAAGTCATTCCACCATAAGGGTTTGAATTGATTTCAGTCTAACCTTTCCAGTAGTTAAGTTTTGTAAAGTATATGCCTTCTCTCTCCAGAAGAGATATTTACTGGATTTTAATTCTTCATTAAAAAAGATATTTAAGATTGATGCCAAAGGTGATAATTCTGGACTGATCCTTTTCTTATATTTATCCTAAACACTTAACAAGCTGTTTCTGATTGTATGTAATTTTATTTCAGGATTATCTCTTTTTGTATTAGTCCATAAAAGTTTATGTAATCCTTCTGACAGGCCTGATCCCTCCATATCTGTAAACAAAATTTATGATGCTCTAATCCAGTCCAAAATCCATGTCAGACAGCTTGCACGGTAATATAGTTTCAGATTTGGGACAGCTAATCCTCCCCTTTCTTTTATATTTTGCATAATCTTGAATTTAACTCTTGGTTTTTTGTAAGCCCAAATAAAGAAGTTTGATTGTCTCTGCCATATACTGTATCATTTGCAGTAGCAATTTGAAATCCATTCAGTTTTGGTTCCGAGATTGTCAAATGAAACAGTATGGGGCATAAAGTAATATCTGCTTCCTTAGAACCACAACTTCTTGTTCTTTTTATGCCCTTGCACATCCAAACATTATTGCTGACATTTCTTTTCTATATGAGCATAGTGGGGCAGGGGGGCATTAGTATTTTGGGAGCATACCAAAGACTGTTATCACAAGCAGCCTAGCCCAGTCTAGGGTCCTGCCCCAACCCAGTGTTTACTCTAACAAGGATTCCCAGATCCTGCTGACTACAACTCCCAGAATCCACAGCTGCAATGGTTTTTGCTTGGGGATTATGGGAATTGTAGTCAACAATATATGGGAATCCCTGTTAGAGGGAACACTGCTCCTGCCCAGCCAGACCTTACCTTTAAGCCCAGCTCTTACCTAGGGATATGCACAAACCATGGTTTGAAGCACAGTTCAACCACTCCCTGGGATATTCAGAAGGGAACATTAAGGGAAAGGAGAACAGGTGCTTACCTGCTCCTCGCTGCACCTTCCAGCTTCCTGCTGGGGCAGTGTGCATCCCAAAAAGCCTCACATGCTGGCAGCACACACATGGCATCTGCACATGCGCAGGCACCATCTGCATAGTCAGCAACACCACACAATTTTGTAATCTTTTCCCCAAACCTCCATAGGATCCTACGGGAGGTTTGGGGGGAGGTTAAACATTTGTTTAAAATTGCCCACTTGCCCATTTCTTTTGTGGGTTGGGTGGTAGGTAGCACCCATCATGCCATACTACACAGCCCACTTTGGTGTCCCTAGGAGCTACCCATGGGGAACAACTGGGTGTTTCACATTTTCCCATTGTTTCCTATGGCTGAGACACTCAAAACATTTTGAGGTTTGTTCTGTCAAAATAATCGGATTGACTGTTGTTCTGACAAGACATTTTGGCCCTCTACGTTTTGTTTTGAGCTTGAAATGCAAAATCTGTTTTATGCTCATCCCTAATCATATTTGTACCTGTCAAAAGTCCAGGTACAAGCTAAATGTACACAGCCTGAAACTTTTGTCAGCCAGTTGAATTTGGCAAAATGGATTACTGGCGTCAAGGACTGTTAATCATTCTGCTCCTGATAATTCACTGGTGATTTCTTCTACGGCAGGCAATTGAAAATTTTCTCTTAGAAACACTTTGTTCATATTTGCTGAGTTCAAATTTTATCTGGCCTCTGCCAAGCTTGTCCTCATAAACTGTTGGATTGACCTACTTGACTATTATGATTGATAACTTGACTATTACTTCCAGTTTTTCCTTACAATTCAGGTTCTTTTGTACTTTAACTTTTAGTGCCACTGCAGTCTTCTGAGGTACATGAAATAAAGGTGGTGTTTGTACCTATACTCTTTTGGAGTATTGTTCTAGTAAGCAACCTAGTCCCTGAAAATTAATCTGAGTAATCTGTATCAGCATTCCATTGGTCTTCTAGTTCTATTAAAAATTTAAATGATTTTAAATGAATTTAAATGATTCGAGATACAGTAGAGCTTACACACCTAATCCCTCTTCAGACATTATTAGTAGAGACACTGTATTCTAGTACAGTACAGCATCTCAAAGTGGGTCTGGAAGTCCCATCCACCTGTCAATCAATCCAGGTAGCACACCACTCACTGTTACAGCAGTGTTTGTCTGCAAAGAGGTACACTGTAATAGGGATGTGCATGGACCATGGAGGCATGGTCTGACGCCAGGAGGGGTCTTGCTTTAAGGGCAGGGGGGGTTGTACTTACCCCTCCCGCCGCTTTCCCCCCTCTGGTGCTCCATTTTGGAGTGAAATTTTCAGGGTGCAGCATTCCTCCCTGCTGCCCTTGCCCCCTTGTTGACCAGTAAAAGCAGAAGTAACTTCCGCACATGCGCCCGCTGCTGACATGCACGCACGCCACACACATCACACGTTGCATGTGCACGCTGTGCAGCGGGCGCACACGCATCAGTGGCAGGCACATTCGCGGAAGTTACTTCCGCTTTTACCAGTCAACAAGGGGGCAGGGGCAGCAGGGAGGAACACTGCCACCCTGAAAATTTCACTGCAAAATGGAGCGCCGGAGGGGGGAAAGCGGCGGGAGGGGTAAGTACAACCACCCACCCTTAAAGCGAGACACCCCCCCAGCATCGAACCACTGGACCGGGCCACTTGCGAACTGGTTCGCAGGCCTCTAACATGGCCTGCGGACTGGTTCATGCACATCCTTACACTGTAACCACGATGGCTGCCATTTCCATGATTGGCAGCCTTGGGCACCCAAGGCTTATCTAGACGGTAAGTCCCATTGAATTCAGGACTGACAAAAATGCTCTTACAACACAAAACTAAGTAATGGTTGAGTAGCTGATAATTCATTTTGTGCTGTAAGAGTACTTCTAACAAGGTTGTGAAGCTTTGGCAGTTCAACTGGGGCTGAACTGAATTGTCCAGTTCAGACTGATTGGGCCTGATTCACACTACCTTCTATTTGGGGTGGATTTGATTCAAGCCCAATTTGACCTCTTTGCTTGGGGCCAGCCCCCTTTGCTTGGGGCCCGTCATGCCACCCCTCCCCCTATTTATTTATTTATTTATTTATTTATTTATTTATTTATTTATTTATATTTATTTAGTAGTAGCACCCTCTGAAAAGAATACAGTTCTCAAGATACCCTGCACTTTCCCCAGGACTGCAGGAGAATAATCTGAAAAAAACAATCAAAGTCTTCTGGGAGCGTTTTGAAAAGAGAACTTGTTGGACTGCTTATCTCTTGCTACCACTGTCCTATCTCCTGTCCCATCTGGTAAGTAAAATACAGGAGCTGGGGGAGTAGCAAGGTGTGGGTTAGGGGGACGGGCCAAGGCGTTGGCCAAAGCTTTGGCCCTTTCAACAATTACATTGTGGGTGGGGTGTGTGCTTCTGAAACACAGAAGCATCCCCCTGTTAAAAAGATGCTGATTCGATCCCTCCTATTTTAACGCGTTTTTTGTAATGGAGCACCATCTGAACCATTTCAGAAATATTCTGTTAGTAAATGTCAAGGACATGCTTTCAGTAGCTAAACAAATTACAAACAGGCAAAGAATATTGCCTGGTTTACTCTTAATGTTCCTTTCATCTTCTCCTTTGCTTTTGCAGTACACACAATCCTAGCAACAAGGATGTTAGCAACTGCAATGAGTTGAAAGATTAAATGAGGCCTTAACGTGAAGTGCATCTCTCTGTCTTTTAAAATATTGAAGATATCACTCATAGCACAATTCTCTGCTCTATGAAATCCTATTTTACATTCTGCCAGTCTGCAAACCCATTGCACTTCCATAGACCATGTTCTTATTTACAAATCCCCTTTGCTGATGCTCTATCAATGATTTAGGATTGGGGACTGTCTTGCTCTTCCTGATAGATTTTCTTGCATTTCGTGTCCCTGCAAAAGTAATTAATGTTCTTTGGATGTGTAAGGGACTAGTATTAAATATAAATATGAGCATTACTTTATAAATGCTGCTCTGTTCCACACTGAGGCAGGGCATGTTTTTGAATCATGCATGTCTCACATTAATGCTGTGAGCTTTGTAACATGGACTATCCTTCACACTGTTGAAACCCCCTAAATGGATGCTTTAATTGCAAAGGCTAAGAGTTAAACTAAAAACATGCTGATATTGATTTCAAAGCTGAAGGGCACTTGAAAAGACAACGGGAAAACAATGAAGAATCCCTATCAGTCAGATCAACAAAATACAAGTTGCTCACCCAGGAGGGACCTGAGGTATTGGGGCACCTGAGGTGGGGTACGAAATGCTGCCTTGCTCCATGACCTCATTGGGACCCAATTTCCCCTTTGAAACCAAGCTGTCCAAGCTATGAAAGTGGCACAGAGGAAGGAAGGTTGCCAGCAGCCTCCTCTTCTTTCCTCATTTTTTTCCTTGCAAGCTTTTGAAGGAGTGTGAGGGGAGGCACTCTTTGCAAATCTTGCAAGGGCCAGATCAGTCCTGAAGAGTTATTCCAGTTGCATTGGTTTGTGGCGGGGAGGATCTCATTGCCCTGCTGGTGGCCCAATTACCTGCCATTTGCAGTGGCTGCCACAACTTGCCTCATAAAAGAGCCATCCCTCTCCTTAACTCATTTTAGTGATAACTACTGAGTGCTATAGATTTCAGATCCAATGCAAATGGACAGAATGCAATTAATTATAACTAGCTGGCCCGGGTGCAGAGCATCTGTGCCTCTAGTTCTCCCCCTCCTTCCCCCTCCCTCTCGGCTCTCCCCCCATTCTCAGCCCCCCCCCGCCACCACTGTTTTCTCCCCTCTCAGTACCGCCTCCCCCCACTGTCATTTTCTCCCCCACCGCCGTTCCCCCCTGCAGCCACAGCCATTTTCTCTCCCCCACCCACCACTGCTGCCAGCATGCCTGTCAGCCACCGCTTTCCTCCCCCTTTCCCGGCAGCTGGCTTGTGAACTCTCACGAGATCTGCCACACAAGGGATTAGTGACGGGTATGAGAATTAGAGAATTAGAGAATTATATATAGATGATATTCCATTAAGGAAGAGATACTTTGCTTCCTTAGGTGAAAGGCAATACAAAGTCCCCTACCTCTGTGGGCAGGTGCTCAGAATTTCCGGGCCATGCTGCCAGTGCGGTGGAGGCACATAGCATGAGCATGCTACGCCACCAAGCCTGGCAGTGGCAGCAGAGGCAGAGGGAAAGGGAGGAAGTGGCATACTCCAGCAGACCATGGTGGGGCAAATGAGCAGTATGTGCCAGTGAGGTAAGGAAGGGCTTGTGAGATGTCACCTATGATAGCAGGGGGGCAGTGCTTGCCACCCAACTATGCCCCTCCTCGAGCCAACTCCTCAGGTGACTGCCTCACCCTGCCTCATGGCCATCTCCAGAGAGACAGCAACGGAACCCACATTATTGTCTGATGAAACCAATGGATAATTCACCATTAAAGAAAGTTAAACCTCTTTGGAATGTCAACAGAGAATATTGTATCCTTGAAACTGGTGGAGAATACCAGGTTTATAAAAATAAATAAATATGGGGCAGTATTTCAACCAACAGTAATAGCAATCAGATCTCTGGAAAAGAGCTTGGTTCCTATTTCCTGAATTAAGCCCTTTCCCCAAAAAGGCTTTTGTGAATCTGTGCTGAAGTTATTGTAGCATGATAAATAATACAAGAACATTTATGCTGTGCTGTGCAATGTTATGCTAACCACATGTACTCAGAAATAGGTCTGACTGATCTCAATGGGATTTATTTAACAGTAAGAATTGGAGACAAAGGTGGCTGCAATCCGGCATGCACTTACTTTGGAGTAAGTGCCATTGAACTCAGTAAGGGTATTCAAATGACTGACACAGCGGGCAGGTGGGAGGAAGGTAGGCTGTGCAAAATGTACCTTCCCCTCAGACGAGTATCCCACACTGGTAGGAAGCATGTATTTGCACTGCTGTACGCAGTGCAGATCTCTGGAGGCTGGGATTTGTCATCCTGGCCTCCACATCCTGGCCTCCCCCATCCTGGCAGTGCTGGAATTCATCCCTGCTTCAAATTTGGACAATTTGGCCCTCAGGATTTCTCTCTCACCAAATTGCCCTTAATCTTCCCAGCATAAAGGTGTTCATGTTTTGCTGCTGCTGCTGCAGCAGCAGCCCATCCCTAAATCTCCAGAAAGAAAAGAAAAAGAAAGAAAGATTTAAATTCCCTTCTTTGTCTAAGTAGCAAACATGAACAGACATGCTTTGCACAAGCTTTACTGGAGAGGAGGCACCAAGAAGGGCATGGGGGAGCTGACATCACTCACCTGTCTTGAGGGTGTATTTCATTTCACCATCTCACGCAAACCTTTCTGTGTCTGGGCTTGCACAACCATGTAGGGTCACAGGATTTGCAAAGCTTGCATTCCCTCTACAACAGATCTTAAAAGACCTATAGCAGCCTTCATCCAAATGTTATTTATTCAATACAAATACACCATCAAAATTCATGTGAGCAAAAACTGAAGAGAAAATTTAGGAAGATTTACAAGATGACATACATCTGACAAGCCTGACATTACAAAGAAATGTATATTCAGCCATTTATTGAAGCTCAATAGCAGGATACAATAGTGAAATTTTCCCAAGCAGCTCAGTTATAATTATAGACATCCAACTTCTCAATATTCACTGATAGATTTGTTCTTCATATTGTATCTAATGCTTGCAAAAAGAACAAGGGATGTGTAGACTTCCTTATTTGGTTCCTTGATTGTGCCAGTCTTTTGCTCTGCCCTACATTCCACTTTCCTGAAATCTGGTTTAACTTCATTAATTTTTGGAATTATCTCCAGAATTTGAGACTGTACAGTTTTGCATTTTTTCCTCTCTCAACACTGATACACACAGGTGCATTCACAAAAAAATCTACCCAAAAAGCATTCTTAATGTGATTTTATGCATAATTGTATCAGGATTTTCTGTAAGTGTGATGTTTTACTGATTTGTACATCCACTCCTGCACATGGATGTACATGGTAGGGGTAATTGCTTATATAGTAGAGTATTTCAGGAGCTAACTCACTCCCAGCAGAAGTTAACAGGGTCTCAGGGCAAAAGCTTGTAATGATAAGCATGGAGATTGACTTAAGGTTAAACTAATCTACAGTCATCCCTTGCCATCCATGGTTTTATCAGCCATGGTTTTAAGTATCCACAAATGGGAAATTGTGAGCAGTCTTGCCAACCACGACCTGAGTATCCATGGTTGGTGAGGCATTTAAGTGGTTTGGGGAGCATTTTAGTGGGGTTTTTTTGGGGGGGGTCAGAAGTTCAATGTGCTCATTCTTCTTGGTGACTCTTGCTGACTTCAGGCGACTCTAGGTGATTTAAAGTGCACTGGAGTGACGCTTGGGGGTTAAAAAATTTCAAGAGGTTTAATTTGCTCATTCCTCTTGGTGACTTGGTGATAGTAAGGAATTTCTGGTGATTTTTAGCAAATTTTTAGCATTTCCCCCTTTATTTTGAGGTTTTTTTGCACTTGCAGTTCCCCTAACTCCCTGTTTCCCACTCATTCCTATGTCTCGCCAACCACAGATTTGCCAACCATGGGGTTTTGTGAGAACGTAACCATAGCGGTTGGCAAGGGATGACTGTACTTTATTTAGAAGTACAAGATGATAGGAAAGACCTATATCTAACGGGTGGCTACATGGTGGTCAGAGAGACCTACAGAAGTATGGTGCTCAGAAATAGAGAGTGTTAGACGCATTATGGGAAGAGGAAGAAGAAAGTCACTAGGGATGTGCAAACAGGTTTGATATCGAACATTCGGGGTTGAACAGAACCATCCTCCGTTTGGTCCGATCTTGGACCAAACACCTCCTTACTGCTCTGGGGGTTTGTGATTTTTTTAAAAAAATTGACTTACCCCTCTGGGGGAGTTGTTGGAGGCGGTAGACTGTGGAGGTTCCCCCTCCCCCCTCTGGTGTCCACTGATGGACTTGCAATCAGCTTTGTCTTCAGCCCAATCTGCACCCATGTATCCCACTATTCTGGGGTTGCTGCTTGCTGGAATCTCTAATGCATAGTGTGCAGTACCCTTTATGTAGCTCCTCAGCCTTTTGACTGAAGTCCAGTCATTCTTAGTTGGTGCACTTTCCTTTCTGCTTAGGATTTCCTCTGCTGCAGCAATATCTGGTCTTGTCACTGTGGCTATATAAAGGAGCCTGCCAATTGCTTTTCTGTATTGGTTGTTGGTTGGTTCAGGAAATTTTGCTCCATCTTGCTTCAGGAAATTTTTATCCATTGTTGTACTGACTTCATTGGCATCTGTCAGTCCCAGGCTTTCTAGAAGATCCTTTATTTTTTGCTTCTGGTTGAGAAGGAATGTCCTATCCCCTTTTATTTCTATTTGAATGCCAAGGTAGTAGGAGATGCTCCCGAGTTCCTTCACCTTTATTTCCTTGTTCAGGTGCTGTACAACTATCTTGCTTTTCCTCACATGCAATAATCAGGTCATCAATATAAGTCAGGAATATAGGCAAGGGTCAGGTTGTCCTTGTATGAACCCCTCCTTGAGCAGCAGTTCGTTTAGCTTTTCATTCCATGCGCTAGCAGCTTGCTTTAAGACATAGACGCTCTTTTGAAGCTTGCACACAAGCCTCGCTTTTCCAGGTTCTTCAAAAACTGGTGATTGCTGCATATAGATGTCTTCCTCACTTTCTTCATGTAGAAAGGCAATCTTTACATCCAAGTGGTCAACATGCATATTTGTGGCTGCTGCTGTGCTGAGCAGTTTCCTGATGGAAGTGTGTTTCATGACTTGTACAAATGTATTTTATTTATTAAGAGATTTAATATACCGCTCAATCCACAGACTCAGGGAGGTGTACAAACAAGAACAGCATCCGATATTTGCGGTGTGTGTGTATGTGTGTGTGTGTGGGAATAAATAAACTAAATTAAAAAAATTAAAGGGCAAATGCCTGGTGGAAAAGAAATGTTTTCAATAAGGTTTTGAAGGCTGAAAGGGAGGAGGCAGACCAAATCTAGCAGAGAAGAGAATTCCAAAGTGAAGGGGCAGCAACAGAGAAAGCCCTTCCACGGTCCTTAGTACTATGGACCTCTCTGAGACCAGGGACCAAAAGAAGGGCAATCTGAGAAGACCTCACAGGATGGGACAGGACTGGCTGGGAGAGGCAGTCCTGCAGGTAAGCAGGTGCTAAGCCCTCAAGGATTTTAAAGGTGAGAACCAGCACTTTGAATTGGACCCAGAAGCAAATAGGTAACCAGTGCAGTGACCACAAGAGAGGTGTCACACTAGCGCCCATAAGCAGGCGGGCCGCTGCATTCTGGACCAACTGAAGCTTCTGGGTCTTCTTCAAAGGCAACCCCAGGTAGAGCACATTACAGTAATCCAGATGAGAGATGACAAGGGCATAAGTTACTTTTGCAGAGCCTACTGGTCGAGATAGGGTCGCAACTAGTGGACCAGCCGAAGCTGGGCAAAGGCACCACTGTCCATGAACTCCACCTGCTGCTCAAGCAGGAGCCGCGAGTCCAAGCGGACCTCCAAGTTGTGGACCACCTCCTTCAGGAGCAACGCATCCCCATCCAGGGAGAGACTAAGACTCTGCAATTGGCCAGATCAAGGAGTAAGCAAGAGCAACTCAGTCTTGGAGAGATTAAGTCTGAGCTTGTTTTGGCCCATCCAGACTCTGACACCCTCCAGACACAAATGTCTCATCATAGTCTTCACCATATATTTGGGAGTACTCTTTGGCTACTAGTCTTGCTTTGTAGTACTGTACACCCCCTTCTGCCTCTTGTTTGATTTTAAAGGCCCATTTGCATCCTACAATCTTTCTTCTTGCAGGTAGTTCCACAAGTGTCCATGTCTTGTTCTTGTGCAGAGATTCAATTTATTCTCTGCAGCTTCCCTCCATTTCTCAGCTTTGTGAGCTTGCATTTTTTCAATATATTGCCATGTGCCGGTTTCCTGTAACTCTTCACTTCTGGTCACGAGTGAGAGTCTTTGGGGTGGAATCCCTTTTTGGGGCCTATGTGAGCACCACAGTTCTGATTCAGACTATGCAACCACTTCTGAATCTGCCTCTGGTTCTGGTTTGGGTTCACTGGCTATCATGAGGTGTCTGAAAGTCTGCTCACCTGGTTCCTCACTCATCTGGATCCTTGGCCCAACTTCTGGCACATCACCTTTGGTTGGCCTTTGTCTTTCACCAAAGTACACAACATTGCAAATTTCAATATCACCAGTTTCAACATTAAGGATTCTGTATCCTTTTCCTCCTAGAATATATCCACAGAATACTCCTTTCTTACTTCTGCAAGCTTCTTCGAGCTTGTTTCTCTTTGCTTTTGATACATATGTATATTCTTCACATCCAAATACTCTGATATATTTTAAGCTAGGCTTGTATCCAAATCATGAGGCTCTTCTCACAATTGGTGAAAAGAACCTGGATGGGGTTTGTGGGGAGAGTGGGCCAAGCCCACTGTCCCCACAGACGAGCAGTCAGTCTGCTCCAGGTGGCCGAACTGGCCACCCACATGACTACCGGATCTGTTACGGAGCCAGTGGGGGCTTGCGGGGGGAACAGGGACCGCACAGCCCCCGGAAGCTCCAGTATGCCCTGTGTGAGCATGCAGGGCATGATGGAGAGACCCCCAAGCCAGTTGGGGGTCTACTTGTGAGTTGCCGTGGCACAGAGCTGCACCACGACAACTCACGATCATAGAGCCCAGATTAGCAGAGCGCTCACTCTGCTAACTTGGGCTTAGGGGAGGGTTACTTAAGTGGGTAGCTGCTTGGAGGCCACCGGGCTTGCCTGCAAGCCCGGTGGTTCTCATGGTCAGGCGAAATCGAGCTAGGCTCCCCTAGCCTGATTTCGCCTGATCGTGGAAATAGCCTTCATAGTTCAAATGGTGTCTTTTCTATTGCTTTGGTTGACAATCTGTTCTGCAAAAGCAGTCATCACTGCTTCTCCCCAAAACTTATTTGCCAAATGTGCATTTTGCAGCATGCCATTTCTAGTAAAGAGTGGTTTTTCCTCTCTGCCACACCATTCAGTTCTGGTGTGTAGGGGATGGAGTCTCATGTTCAATCCCTTGTTCCTTCAGGAATGTTTTCATGTCATTTGACATGTACTCGCCTCAATTATCTGAACTTAGTGTCTGTAGCTTTCTTCCAAATTTTTTACTGACCAGTGCAACATACCCTTTAAACTTCTGAGACACTTGACTCTTATCTCACACAGTATAAACAGAAGCAAATATTGTAAAATCATCAATAAATGTATGTAGTGATTGTAACCACAAAGATCAGTATGAATTAACTCTAGGGGGTTCTGTGACTTTTTTCTTTCTCTTATGAAAGATAGGCTTCATAGATTTAGCAGGAATGCAGTAGTCACATCTGGATGCTGCATGGTCACATCTGGATGCTGCATGGCTGTACTTTAAAGTCTTTAATTAATTTTCCATTCTCAAGCTCATGCATCACTTTAATATCATGATGGGCATGGGTGGTGGTGCCAAAGAAGGTCACATGACATGATTGTACCCTGTTGCTAGACTTGTTCTTTCATTTATAGAATCCAATTCATTCCACTCTCTCTTAGAGTTGCAGATATAATCAAATTACTTCCATTTGTAATATAACAATATTTGTCTTTGAAATAAACTCTGCATCCTTTTTCAACTCCATATTTCACAGAAATCAAATTATTCTCCAATGATGGCACAAATATTGCATCCTTAAAAGTAACAGCCACACATTGTCCATCCAGCTAGCTCACAATGTACTTTTGCAACACATCTCCACCTTACCATCTGTAAGATAAAGCAGAACTTCATAATCCTTATCCGATTCTGAAAACAGTTCAATATCTTTCAAACCATTTTCTGTTGCTCTAGAATCTATGCAAAATATATGTTCATTGGATTCAATTATGGTATTATAATTTTTAAGCTTAGATCTACCCTTTATGTACTTTTCTTTATGAGAATCTCCTACTGGTATGGAATTCTGATGGTTTGTAGCATAAGGAATCTTAACTCTCTTTGTTTCTCTTTTTGTCTTGACTCTGCCAGCAGCAGCCCAGCTTTCTCAGGCTTAGCAGGACAATTAGGATACAAATGGCCTTCACCTTTACACTGAAAGCACCGTGTGTGTGTGTGTGTGTGTGTGTGCTGCTTGAGTGGAATGCTGTAACATGATCTGCAGGAGCAGAAGGAATTTTTGCTTTCTATGAAAATGTTCAGCCAAGTGCCCAGAAATATTGCAGAACTTTTGAATGAGAAAAACTGTATCACTGGGGGTTTTGCTATTATAAAGCTCATCCAACCTTTTCCAAACTTCACAGGCCAATTCCATGTCCATAAAATGTGTATATAATTTTGGACTTACATGCATCCCAAGGATTCAAAGAGTTTTCTTGTTTTGAGAATCCCAAAGCTTCTGTGAATCTGCTTGTTGCTCACTGGGTCTCTTTGTGTCCTCCAGAACATTGTCAAGTCCTTGGTTCATCAGATAGGATTTTATCTGAAATGACCAGAAACTGTAGTTTGAACCATCCAGCAAAAATATTTTTGATTAAAAAAATCACAACCCCGCAAACCTGAACCAGTTGTGGGGGTGGGGGTGGTTCCAAGGTGCACAAAACCAAACATGCCCAGTCCAGTTCAAGTCCAGTCCAGACCTGAACAGAACCGGGCAACCCAGTTTTGTGCACACCCCTACAGGAAAGAGAAGGAGATCCTAACTAACTATATTTACTGCCAGTGACCCAGTGGTAAATAGGGGTACTGGTGCAAAAGGTCAATGCCTTCTGGATGTGATTGAACAGTACAATCACATCAAGCCTGGTTTTTTGCAATATTTTATCAATGCACACAATACACATGCACATCAATAAAACTGCTCAATGCACATCAATAAAATTGTTCAATGTAATAATTCACACAACCGCATCAAAATAACATCTTTACAGTTTTGTATTAATATACATATATACATTGGTAACAAAGAAGTAGGGAAAGACACAAATGAACTGATAGTTTCAGCAAACTCAACATACATAGTACTCTCTATAAGATTAGGAATAAAAAAACTGGAGTATTTATAATGCATTAGTTCTACTTAGGAAACAAAACTTAGGAAACAAAACTCAGGCTGATTTTAATTGTTTAAATTGTTTAATTATGCTTTAAGTGTTTATTTTAATTTTTGTAAACCACCCAGGGACACACTGAGTGGGTAGTATAAAAATGTAATGAATAAATCAATAATATAAATTAAAAAAAGGTTTTGTCATCTAGGGGATGACAGCCATATTAATTACTTATGAGTAATCCCACTGAAATTAAATGGGCAAATTAGTCTTGCTTAACTCTCCCATTAATTTGAATGGAACTATTCTTGAGTAATTTAGTCTGGCTGTCAGAGGTAAAACATTCAAATGAGGAGAACTGCAGAAACATCTCCAGAAATAATTTGTACCTTCATGACATTTCAGGTCAACGATTTCCAGTTATGTGTTACATAAATAAATACTTCCTCTTGCATCTAGGCAGGTGTTGCCAAAGGCATATCTAGGAAAAATAGAGCCTAGGGCAAGCACTGAAATTGCATCCCCTGTCCAAACATCTGACACCCATCTTTCAGATAACTTTACTATAATATCAGCTCAAAAATACAAGTCAAGCTCATTAATCTTTTAATATTTCAAAAACTATTTAGCAGTGGATGTAGCCAGACCAAATAATGCTGGAAAACTACAAATTTCAGTGTGCCGGGGCTCATTAAATACCCAAATACTATGTGGAGGTGTACTTGGAAAACTAAACAGAAGTGCCTGTCTAATTCTCTACTATGCATTGTAACATCACTACTACATAAGTTTTAAAAATAAATGGAGAATTTGGCTTTTCCCAGATACTCTGAAAATAATTAAACGATATGCAGAGTAAACTGTGTCAATGCTTGGAATATATTCTAGTCTTACAGAAAGACAGTTAAAATGAGAGAAAGAGAGCAAGAAACTCCCAATGGGCCTTAATACTAAGGATTTCACACTGATTCAAAGACAAACTCACCATTAATAGCCATATTATTAAGACAGCACATTTAACTCACTTATCACAAGAAGCAAAGTAAGAGCAAATGAATACAATCCTAGTTCATAAGCTTCAGCTCAGTATTCACAAGCCCTGATTCTCTGTACATAGTGCCAAAATGAATATGTGTACAGTGACTTATATTATATTAATTTAAAAAAAAAAAAAAAAACCTGTAGCCCCTTTGGGGGGGGGGGTTCCTAAAGGCTGTGGGGAAGGGGTCTGCAAAGATTCCCCCCACCACCAGCCTCTTAATTCACCACCGCAGCCCTTCCCGGGCTGATTTTCGGGCCTGTTCAGGCCTACAAAGATTGGCATGGTAGCCATTTTGGAGGCCACCACACATGCTCAAATGGCCTCTGTGAGGCCTGGCAAGGCCTAGGGCCTCACAGGGAACATTTGAGCATGTGCGGTGGCCATTTAAAAAATTTTTTTTAAATGGCTGCCAAAAACAATATGGCCAATGGCCTCTGCAAGGCCTGGCATGGCCTAGGGCCTCGCAGAGGCTATCTGAGCATGCATGGTGGCCATTTTGTTTTCAGCGACCATGTCTTCAATTATTTCATTTTAAAAAACAGCGGCCCACCTTCAAGTGGTGCCCGGGGCACGTGCCCTGCCTGCCCCACCCTAGATACACCCCTTAGTGTTGCTACTAAGGAATTTCATTGGATGATTCAAAGTTTACCTATAATTACCTATAAAGCCCTTAACAGCTTGGGCCCAGGGTATTTAAGAGAACGTTTCCATCCCTTTTGGCTTTTAGGAAACAACTAAAGATGCATCTCTTCAGCCAAGCTTTTTAGCTGTCTGGTACATAGGAACATAGGAAGCTACCATATATTGAGTCAGACATTAGCCTATCTAGCTCAGTATTGTCTTCACAGACTGGCAGTGGCTTCTCCAGAGTTGCAGGCAGGAATCTCTCTCAGCCCTATCTTGGAGAAACCAGGGAGGGAACTTGAAACCTTCTGCTCTTCTCAGAGTGGCTCCATCCCCTGAGAGGAATATTTTGTAGTGCTTACATTCTAGTCTCCCATTCAGATGCAACCAGGGCAGACCCTGCTAAGCTAAGGGGACAAACCATGTTTGCTACCACAAGACCAGCTACCGTAAGACCCAGATTTATTGCGTATTTTAATTTGATTTATCATGTTCTAATTGTTAAAATTTATTGGTTTGTTGTATTGCTGTAAACCACCTAGAGACTTCAGTAGTGGGCAGTATACAAATATGTTAAATAAATAAATAAATAAAAATAAATCAGATCCAGCACAATTTTTCTAAAAATGATTTAATTATGCATTATGCTGAGATTTTTATAGAGCATCTTTGGACATCATGTGCTTGTGTAAAAATATAAAAATAACAGCAGCTTACAAAAGTGCAGAAAACCTCCCACTGATAATACCTTAGCTATGTCTTACATTTCATAGATTAGAATCTTTGCTCAATTGTGGTTTTTAATTCCATCAAAATTTAAACTTTTTTTGGCTTAAAGTAGGAGCATGAGTTCTCAGGTGTTATAAATCACTCAGGCAAACTCCACTGAAGGCAGTCCTGAATGAGGCCAGCTGAAGTTCTAACCCATTTCTATGAAGGAGAGAAGCAGACATTTGTAGTTTCTGTAGCTTCTACTCAAAAAAATGCATGCCTGCAGCAGCACTTGCTCTCTAAAAGAGCAGAGGAAAAGTAAATTAAGTTCCATATTTGTGTCAGTGCTTCATTGCTCTTGACTGCAGCATATCTTCTAGCCAGTGGCTGTCTCTAGTAATACTTCTGTCTTCCTGATTAAAATTAAAAATTACTTGTGGGTTCCCTCCCCCCCCATCTTTTTAATAAAATGCTCTGCTCTTTCAAGGAATATGTGCCAAGATCCACCAAATAGCTCCGCTTTCTGAGTGAAATTTAAGAGTTCTTCAAGCAAGGGTGGATACAGCTGTATAGTGATGTGGGGGCAACAGGATTGCTGTTGAACTGTTAGAGGGAAGATATTCAAGTGTGACATTTTTCAGGGATGGATAGAAACTCAGAGACAGGAAATGTTCAGGAGGTATTTTTACAAGTGTTTTAATGATGAGGGTCCAGAGGGGATTTGCCCCTCTCCAGCTTTTTGTGATAGCCCCTACTAGCACCCCCCCCCCCCAACACACACACTGCTTTTAGGAGGCTGTGTGGAGTGACTGGTCTGATCTTGGAGGGAGATGGAAGATGGAGCTTGTGGCATTCACCAAGGACCCCCTTCTACTTCTTCTCCCATAATTTGGGCACTTCAAAAAATAAACTCTTCTGGTTCTACTGTAAAGATGTAGGAAACCTCTCAAGCTTCAAATCTATTAAGATAATACATATTTCTGTAGTATTCAAAACGTTTAAAATAGTACCTGCTGCTTAGAGAGCACTTGGCTAAAATGCTTCACATACATCGCCTGAGTGATCCTTACCACACTCTTGTCAGCAGGGCAGTGCTCTCTTGATAGCACTATTCAGATGTTATGTTCTAAGTGCATACAGATGTTTGTACACATGCACATGTTTTTGTGTGGATGACATTACATGAATTGGTTCTTTTAAAAAAGTGAACCTGGCACAGGCCCCCTCCAATGCAGCGTACAGTGCACTACTTTACATGCATAAGAACATAAGAACAGCCCTGCTGGATCAGGCCCAAGGCCCATCTAGTCCAGCATCCTGTTTCGCACAGTGGCCCACCAGATGCTGCTGAAAGCCACAGACAGGAGTTGAGGGCGTGCCCTCTCTCCTGCCATTACTCCCCTGCAACTGGTACTGCCTTTGATGCTGGAGGTGGCCCACAGCCCTCCGACTAGTAGCCATTGATAGACCTCTCCTCCATGAAGTCCTCCAAACCCCTCTTAAAGCCATCCAGGTTGTTGGCTGTCACCACGTCCTGTGGCAGAGAGTTCCACAAGTAGACTTCCGTTTGTTGGTCCTAGACCTCCTGGAAATCAATTTCATGGAGTGACCCCTGGTTCTAGTGTTGTGTGAGAGGGAAAAGAATCTCTCTCTCTCCACTTTCTCCACACCATGCATGATTTTATAGACCTCTATCATGTCTCCCCGCAGTCGTCTTTTTTCTAAACTAAAAAGCCCCAGGTGTTGTAGTCTTGCCTCATAGGAAAGGTGCTCTAGTCCCCTGATCATCTTGGTTGCCCTCTTCTGCACCTTCTCCAGTTTAACAATGTCCTTAACAATGCACTACCACAATATGTGAATAACTGTACACATACACTGTGCACACAGAATGTATGGGTATTGTATATAATGAGCCCTTTCTCACCATCAGTGAAAAGGTCTTCGGGGTGCATGGGACCAGGCCGGGTCAGTTCAAACATCCTCCAAACCAGACCACAAACTGGTTCTTTTAGACTTGGGCTGTTCCGGTTTGGATTGGCACCCCCCCTTTTGGGGGTCCAGTCCGGTTTGAAATCGGATTGGCCGAACATTTTCGCACATCCCTACATTAGACTGTCTTCTACAGCTTGGATGATTTTTCAGCTACGTCCAGTTGCCCACAAAGCTGAGAACAAAGCATTGAGTACAGGATAGAGTCCCTGTGCTTTTAGCAGATTTTTAGAAGTGGGGTGTTGCCTGATGTAGGTTTTTGCAATCTGCAGTGCTGCAGAAATGGCAGTTGTCCACTTTTTCCTCTCTACATTAAAGGTACGGGCGGGGGGAGGGGAATCTATAGTTTTTAAATGACAGATACCCACCCACCCCCACCTCGAATACTGAAACAGGCATTACAAGCAAACACTTCATACCTAACTATAGCAAGAAATGCACAGACTGATTAGGGCAAAATAGCAAATAAATAATGCTTTCCTCATCTTGTGATATAAAATATTAAGGATCAGGGCTCCGGGGAAGCTGATTAGAGTTATGTAGATACAGGAAAAGACTGTTTCCCTCACAAATTGAGGGGAGCTCTTTTGTTCTGCTCTGTATGGGCTTGACAGGTAGAGAGTGGGGTGGGGTGAGGAGTGCACGCTCTTCTTAAATTACTTGCTAAACTAACTCCTGCACTTATTGGATTTACCATGCATTCCAAAGTCAAGCTAGTCTAGCCTTGGGCAAGATAAAAATCTGCCTCCATACTGGGGAGCCTTGGAATCCTTTGCTAGCTTACCTATTCAATGGAGCCAGAGCAGTGGATTTCTACTAACAAGGAGAGTTGCGACAAGAGAGGTAAACTGAGCTCCAAATTCCAGCATACATTATCTCCCATGCACACACATTACTATGTGTCTTTAAAAGTCTGGCCCCTTCACCAGCACCTTTCAGAGTCATAAGATTAAGCACCATTCAGGGAAGTAGATCCAATCTTGTGAAAATTGCATGTTGTCTCCTTGAATCCTTGCTTTCACATCCCCCCTGCCAACACATTTTAATCTAAATTGTTATGAGCCACTGAAAGGTTGAAGATTTTCAGTGGTGATCATAATTATACAAGTGGTAATGGCCAGTACAATATTACAAGAACAATGATAACTTCAGGTGGATGATACTGTCGCTAGGGTGAGGTGACACTTCCAATGGGCTCCTGGGCTCCTGTGCCTTTAACTATAGCATATTATAGAAGAGGGTATTTTAACAAGTTCAGACATTTTTTAAGAAGCTGCACTTGTTAATATAATCTTCTCTATAAAAACAAATCAAGATACAGGATTCTAACTCTCCTCTGCATCCGGAAACTTTTGTTATGGCCAGCATTCAATTTTGGTGGGTGTTTGAGCTTAAATTGACAGAAGAGCCATTTTTGGCCAAGAAAAGCCATTTTGTGCAGCCTTGGTGTGAGAGCAACATCACAGGCATGACTATTGCAGTGACAAAGACAAGGACAGAAGTCTTTTAGGGGTTTTCCAAATGGTGATTTACTCCTGCTTCACTATGATTAGCTATATGGGGAGAGTTCAGATGGGTGGGTGGGTGGATTTACGGCAACTTCAATATGGTAACACCAAAGTGCTGTTTATACAGCCAGTGGCATTATTCAGAATTTTCCAATGATGGTTGCCCCTTAATGCATAATATACACATCATTAAGAAGTTGCACTATGGAGGAGTGTTAAAAACAGTTGTGTGAAATACTCCAGCATTTTTGTGGAGCCATATAGAAAGACCCTTGGGAGAAAGCATGGAGGTGTGGCTACCTGTCTGGGAGTGACTCTGGGGAGTGTCGACTCCACCTGCCACCCCGCTCAATTCTGCTGCTCGGCAGACTTGCTTCCTGTGCCCTGCAATCTACGTTCAGTCCAGAGCTCCATATAATACTGATACATATTTTTAATTCTTTAATTCCTTCTTCCCCATCTCACCCCTGGTGTTCTAGTGTCCTAAAAGCATTAGAACAATGGGAAGGCCCAGCTGCAACAAAACCCATATAATCCATATATCAAGCTCTGTAGTGAGGGGATGCGGGGGATGGGGTAGATTATATGCCCAGTGCATAGAAAAATCTGAGTTTTGCCTGGGCGAGGAGGGTTGCAGTTTACAATTTGAAAATACTAAAACAATCCACCCAGAAAAAAGCTGGTAAGAGTTGAAGATGGTTGAAGACTTGTAGTTGATGGGCATCAGCCTGGATCTTCATCTGCCTTTCCCTCGGGGTTAACAAATCTGAAGTAGCCCGGAAGGTGGGGGAGGGGCTGCTCCATCAGTCCTCTCAGCCCAATAACAGATGAAGTTAATGTTCTTTTAGGGTTGCCACATGTTCAGGATTTGGACATCCTGTCCGGGATGTAGGAAAAGTGTCACCCTGGATATGAAATATCCAGGAATTTGAGTGGGAATGTTGCTTTAATGAATTTCACCCATTTTTCTGGTGTTTCTCTCCAGGCATTGTAGCCATATGGTGTCAAAGTTTTAAACCCTGATTTTCTTATTCTCTCTGGCACCAGAGCTGCCAACTGGCTCCAGGCAACTTCAGCAATATGACAAGCTTGTGGTCGAAGCAAATTAAGAAAATGACAATAGATTTGGGGAATGCAGAGCTAAAAATGAGGCTGAACTTCAGTGAAACCTGTTCAGAATGTGCTGCCTTTCAAAGTGGGCCACAAATGCAAAGATCTGTTGAAGACAGCAGTAGGGGACACCAAGTGTAGATAAAAAAAGTGTAAAATATATAATACATGTATATTAGTATATAAACAGTCATTTTCATAAATTGTTAAAAAATACAGGTTTCTTTCATTTCTCATTTCTTTCATTTCTTTCATATCTTACCTGCACTTGTGTTACTGTCGTTATTATATTTCATATGTTTGTGTTTATTGAGGGGAAATGCTTGTGTTACTGTCATTATTATATTTCATATGTTTGTGTTTATTGAGGGGAAATGCTCCTAACCCTCTCCTGAGCAAAGAACGTGATAGGGAAAAATACATGGGATACCCACCAAGATTTACTGTTGAGCACTCCTTCCAATCTCACTAAAAAGAGCAGGGTTTTAAAGTTTGCACCCTCCACTCTTGACAGTTGTGGTGTACAAGAATTATCTCCAGTGCATATGGCAACCCTGCAAAGTTAGGACTGAACTACCTGTGATAACAGCAGACCTAGGTTTTAAAATTTGGGTCTGCTCCACTCACTGTGCACACGACTTCAGCTGCCACTTGGGAGGGCTGCAGGGAAGGCAGGAACTCACCTGCCTTCTCCAGCAGACAAGAGGCAGCCTTCTCTGCCTTTGCCACCCTGTACACCCACACAAGTGGTGATTTGGCAAAGGCAAATGCTGGGAGCAGGAGGACTTCCCCCTACCGCATTCTGAGGGCCCTGCTCACATTAGGGCAGCTGTCATGCTCAGAGTAGCCGCTCCTTCTGTTCACATGATCACCTGCCGGTTAGCCAGGCAAAAAAGTTGGACCAGTGGGAGCGGAAGCACCAGGATTTGAAGCGATCCTGGCACTAGCCTGGGTTGGGCTGCTCATATGAATAGACTCACACACTCTTCAAGTGTACATAAGAACATAAGAACAGCCCTGCTGGATTAGGCCCAAGACACATCTAGTCCAGCATCCTGCTTCATACAGTGGCCCACCAGATGCTGCTGGAAGGATACAGGCAGGAGTTGAGGGCATGCCCCCTCTCCTGCTGTTACTCCCCTGCAACTGGTACTCAGAGGCATCCTGCCTTTGAGGCTGGAGGTGGCCTACAGCCCTCTGACTAGTAGCAGTTGATAGACCTCTCCTCCAGGAAGTTATCCAAACCCCTTTTCAAGCCTTCCAGGTTGTTGGCTGTCACCACATCTTGTGGCAGAGAATTCCATAAGTTGATTATGCATTGTGTGAAAAAATACTTCCGTTTGCTGGTCCTAAATTTCCCGACAATCAATTTCATGGGATGACCCTTGGTTCTAGTGTTATGTGAGAGGGTAAAAAGAGCATTCTGGCAGGAGAGACTGGTCCTTTCCCTATTCCTACTGTTTTTTCCTCTGTAGTCCATCCTCTGGAATAATGTTTTTCACAGTGATTCTTGCTGGTGAGGGGAATAGCTATGGAGAGGAGAGACTTCAGAGTGAAAGGAGGTGGTGGAGAAGAGTTCAACATGCGTGCAGAGGCACAGGAAGAATTTTCAGGAGAGCCAAAGAAGCAACATGGCAGTGAACATGAAATATGAGGATGTGTGGATCACAAACCAGAGGAAATTCAAAAAGGAAGGATGTGGGCAGTGTGAAAGCACAAAAAGTGTAGAAATAACACAAAAAGAGCTTGCTTGCCCTATATTCATGGCTTTAAGGTTCTTTAGTTCTTGCAGTCTATGGAACTGGGTTCCATAATAGCACCTAATCCAGCTCAAAGAAAAGTCTAGCAATCTGTTTCATGTTGATAGACCACCTATTACGGTTATTCTCATGAGCAGCCTAACTCAAGCTCCCGCTCTTGGCCTTTCCACCCCGTGTTAAAACATTAAAACTTTTCAAATATTATCTGTATTGTCTATGGTGATATTAGCCCTGCTTCCCACCCCACATCATTCCCTCAACATGAGACTGCAGCCTTAATCTTTGTTAAGTTTATAGTGTCCCTGGAGAGAAACCAATTTCTAAATGGTGGAATCTGTGGCTTGCATTTTACTAAATGAACAATTATTTTCACCACATCCTCTCTTCATTCCTTTTGTCATGAAATGGAACTATAGCAGATGAATGCAATACTTAGAAGGGCCTTATTTGTTCCTTATAAAAATCACACACACACGCACACACACACACACACTCTTACTTGTTTGCTTAGACTGGGGGAAAAAAAGATCCACATTTTGGCTGGTTCATTTTTCTACCAGGAATACAAGCTGAAGTATATAGACACAGGATAATTACTCAGCTTAACTCTGTGGTTGGTCTTATCTCATTAATGTATTTGAATAGCTCCTGTTAAAAAAAAGATTTCAGTTGATTGTCTTTTACTTTCTATTTTGTTCTATATAATCCTAAATAAAAATATGAACTTTAAAAAAAAAATGTGTTTGAACACCCACATTTGCATTAAGCACTGAAATCGCTTTAGTGCACATCTGCTAACTTTCAATTGACCTTCCTAAGAGGAACTGCATGATTCCTCCATAGGAAACCTTTGACATCTTTGGTCTTTGACTGATGAAAGCTGCTCTTTTGCTTTTCAAGACTGTAGTTCAGGAATTGCTTGATTGCTTGATTCAGATGAAGTGTCAGTTTGACGCTACCTCTGAAATCCTGAGGGAGTGTTTCAGGGAGAGAACTTTCCTTTAATTAAACACCAGACTTTTTAAAATATATATTATTTTATGTAGATTATTTAACTGTGACTGAGACCTTCTGGGACTGTCTTTCCCCTTCTTCCCTTCCAGCTTAGGACACACTCATACCTGCTGTGAGAGGTTGTAACACATGGCATTATGGGTGTAGAATAGGGCTTTGCAGACATGGTATTCTTCAATATGTTAGCCCACTTACCTCTTTCAACAGTACATGGGTCAGAAAAAAAGAGACTTTAAAGGAAAATATAAACACACCTTTAAAACTTGTCAAATCAGGTTCACCTTGGAGTAATTGTCATCTTCTCAGTGGCTTATTTTTTCTGGAGAAAGTAAGCTTCAGAGAGTTATGCTGCCAAAAGTATGCATCCATGTCCTTAGGATCTTGTCGCATAAAATGAAGAAACAAAACGTACACACACCATGCAGTAGGCCTGTTCACATGACTATTCAACACCAAAGTAGCAGGCCTTGTTCCCTAGTTTGCATGGGTGTGTGAATGCATTAAAGTCGTTCCAGCCCAGGGGAGACAGTTGTCTGGGGGCCCACTGCCTTGGGGGGCCCCCAGAGGCAAGTCACATGACTGACTCCCCCAGCCACACACCCGCCCGGGCTTCCTTCAGTTGTGTTCATCCTCCGAAATTGATGTGAATGTTAATACCTGGAGCTATCAGAACAGCATGTCTTTCTCTAGTACCATTAAATGACTTGCAGCGTCCACAATTTACAAAACCTTTAAAAAAATAATTTAGGATTATGTTCTATTGTGGCACATAATAGATCTATCTATCTATCTATCTATCTATCTATCTATCTATCTATCTATCTATGCTTTTTGTTACCACTATTCAGCCTCATTTAAGATTTCTTTACTTCATGAGCTGAGTTTCAGTGAGTGGGGGCCATTTTAAAATCTTGTCCCTGGGCCCACTCCAGCCTTGCTATGCCCCTGCCCAGGGTGAATTGGAAAGTCGCATCATTCAAGGGAAGGGATGCAGATCAGCCTTGAGAAGTATTGCTTTCATCAGGAAATTTAAATACATGGCAACCTGGCCCATAATGTTTTATTTCCAAACTGCTGCTGAGGAGGGCTATATTCTGACTGTATACACCACGAGATGTTTCCTTTCATGTTCATGTTGTTGCTTCTCTTTGCACAGGCTCAGCTATGGTGGGTGGGGTAGGCAATACTGAGAGGGAGACGGGCGAGGGGGAAGAGATAGATTGAAAAGAAGAGGACAAAGAAGAAATATTTACCACCTGCTGTCTAATGATCACTTCCCAGATAATTCTGTCTTAAGGTGCATTCCAGACATGAAGGGCTTGCCCAGACACAGCAAACAGCAGAAGGGAATGTTTTAAAAGAGCCCAGAGATACAGAAGGAGGGAATAAAGGAAGAAGGAAAGCAGAGATTTCATTTTTCATCCAGTGTTTTCTTAGAGATTTGAATACTTTAGAGAAAAATAACTCCCATGTCTACTTGACAGTTTGATCTGAAGGGTTAAATTAGCCTGATCTAAGGCTAATAAAATATTGAAAGAAAAACACTGCTGAGAGGTGGGGTGGAGCTCTGAAGGGCACAAGCATTCATTTTGTTGCAGGGTAGGGAAACCTGACCTGATGGTGAAAGTAATTGCACATTTGTAGTCTAGGGTCAGGCATTGCTTCCTACAGACCATTTCTCCCCCATGATTAAGAACCAAAGGGGAATTAGACTGCAGAAATCACTCAGCAGCACTTTGGTAAACACAATGCTTTGTCTTCACTTAAGAAAATAGTGGGTGTTCACTGAGTTTAGTGCTGTCATTTCTGGTTGGCACAATGGAGAAGAATCTAAAGCACCAGTATTAAAGTTGTCACCATAGTTAAACTTAAGGGAGATGTATATGTCAGTCATCTTCCATACTCCTTTCAAATGTCGCAGGGTGCAAATGTACAATATGAACCCAATAGTTTTATCATATTAATTGTCTTGCAAGCTTGGAGTGCCGACCTTTTAGCCACCACCCAGACACTGTGTTTCCAAAGTCCTTTAAAAAATAAAATAAAATAGAGACTACATTATCCCATGGAACTGTTACCATAAGTATGCATATATCTTTCTATCAAGGGTCCAGCTATTTAGTACTAGATGATTGATTTCAAAGTGCACAGAGTGCTTCAAAAGGATTCTAGCTTTGCAAATTTTAGTGGAGATAGTAATAATTGAAAGTTCCTAGATGAGGAGTTCCAAGTATTTGTAAGGAAGACACTTGTAAAGGCCAAACCGATGTAGAAATGTATTCCATCCCAGTTTGTTCCATCCCCTGGAGAAACGGAAACACTTGTAAATCTGAGGTCAAATAATTATAAGATGCAAATTGTCTCTTGACTCTTCTTCTGCAACAACCTCCTTGAATTTCTATCATAGTTAATGTACACACATCTGCACACAGTCACATAGTCACATAATCACATACACTCAACCATTTGTCTGTATTGTGGTTATTTAAAAGTTTTAATTATTTCTGTTTATGGCAAGCCTCCACATTTACCTTTGCCTACATGTAGCCTATGAATCTATTCACAATGCACAAGCTGCCTGATGTAACCCAAGTGGCTTGTGTCATCTGGAGCGCTAGGAGCCCTCCACTCCTGGCTGCTCCAGAACATGGTAGACTTTTTAACCTGACATTAAGATGAGGTTAAACAAATCAGCAGTTTATTTACCCTCAGCAGGCGATCATGAGAACCATCACCACTGGGTTTCCCCCTGGTCCGCTGCCGTTTCTGGCAGCAAGCTGGGAGGAAGGAGCGGCTGTGCCAAGCACAGCGGTTGCTCTAATGAGAGTAGCCGCTACCCTCGTGACATAGGACACTCTGGGATGTGGGAGAGGGAAGGCCTGCCACTCCTGGCTTTTGCCTTTGCCCCTGCTCATGTGTGTGCTGCTCGTGTAGGC